>NC_083716.1:106933905-109433905 GCF_028564815.1 Eubalaena glacialis | reverse complement strand
AGAATGGCTGAAAGAGAAGGATGGGAAAACATGCCTGAAAAAAGTTGAGATTTCTGTTATGATATTAGAAAAAATATAATTCAAAGCAAAAAACAATACTAGAGAAAGAGGATCATTTCTTAAGACAAAGGGTTCAACTCAGGAAGTTTAACAGTTCTAACTTTATTTAATAATATGGCCTTATATACAAAGCAGCAGTTGACAGAATAGCAAGGAGAAATAGACAAATCCAGAATCATATAGTGAGATTTTAATGTAACACTCTGAGCAGTTGATGGGGAAAGCAAAGTAAAATCCTTAAGGTGACAGAAAATTTGAACAGCAGATTTAACACACTTAAGTCACTGAACTCAGCAACTTCAGATCTACATTCTTTTCAAGTGCATATGGAATACTGATGCAGATGGACTGTTTGCAGGACCATGAAGCCAGTCTTAAATTTTTCAAAGGATTTGATGAAGCATTTTCACAGATCATTATATTAGAAATAGTAACAAAAAGATATCGTGAAAAACACGTGTGGAAATTTAGAAATACGCTTTATGTAACCCATGGTTCGAAGAAGTCAGAATGGAAATTAGAAAATATTTCTTAAATATGTTTAATTTAGAAAATACTTCAATATGTTGATACAAAGTACAGAATATCATAACTTGTGGAATATAACTGAAGTAAATAGAGTAAAATTTATGGTTTCAAATAAATATAATTGAAAATAAGAAAGGTGAGGCATCTAGTTCAAGAAAATAGAAAAAGAATGGCAGAATAAACCCCAAAATGTAGAAGGAAGTAAAGAGAAAAGCTGAAATTATTTAAATAGAAAACAGGGCATTAAAGCAAACATTTGGGTCTATGATCAGAATAATGAACTTGATAAACCTTGAAACTGATCAAGAAAAGGAGAAGGTAGAATAGCTAGGTGATGTAATTAGGGTTTTATACGTATTAACAGGATGTTATGAAAAATTTATTCCAGTCGATAAACGTAGACAAAATATCTTGAAAAATAAAATTTATCAACACTCATGAGGAAATAGAAAACTGGAATACTCCTCTAACTTAACACAGTTGAATCTATAATTTTAAAACCTATGCATATGGGACTTCCCTGGTGGTCCAGTGGTAAAGAATCTGCCTTCCAATGCAGGGGACGCGGGTTTGATCCCTGGTCAGGGAACTAAGATCCCACATGCCACGGGGCAACTAAGCCTGTGCACCTCAACTACTGAGCCTGCACGCCTCAACTAGAGAGCCTGCGTGCCACGACTACAGAGCCCACATGCCACAGCTAGAGAGAAAACCTGCACGCCACAACTAGAGAGAAAGCCCACGCACCGCAACGAAAGATCCCGCATGCCACAACTAAGACCAAACGCAGCCAAAAAAAACCTTTGCATATACTAAACCTTGGGCCCAGATGGTTTCATTGGTAAATTTTTCAGTCATTTAAAGAAGAAATAATTGTAGTCTTGTAGAAATTTCCTATTAATAGAAAAAGGAGTATATATTCCTTCACTCTTCTTAAAAAAGCTAGCATAATTCTAATGCCAAAAGGACAGGATAAGAAAGGAAAAATAAAGTCTAGTCTCATTCACGAACATATATGTAAAAATTACAAACAAAATGATACAGCATGAACAAGTTAGATTTATTCTGTTGATGCAAAGTTAGTATAATATTGGAAAACCAATCACTGTAATTTACCATGTTAAATTGAAGGAGAAAAATTATTATTTCAGTAAAATTCAGCTATTCATGACTATAAAGAAACCACTTCAAATTAATAATTTAAGTGAATTTCCTTAATATGATATAGGATTTCTAAGACAAAAAAAAAGCCAAAACCAACAATTGCCCAGTAAACACAAAAATGGGGAAATATTGAAGACTTAACTTTTTGGAACTAGGAACAAGCAAATAACCTCTCATCACTTTTTCAATATTTTACTGGAATTTCTAACCAATGCAGAAAGTCAAGGGGAGAAAATAGGATTAGAAAGGAACATATAAACTGTTGTTATTTGCTGATTATATGATTGTGGGTATAAAAATTCCAAAGAACATACAGATGAGTTATAAAATTAAAATTTAGCAAGGTTGTTGGATACAAAGTTAGTATACAAAACTTAGCTGTATTTCTATATATCAGCAACAAACAATTAGAAAATGAAATGTTAAAATGTTACCATCTGCATATAATTTTAAGAAACAGGAATTAGTTATAAATCTAACAAAAGATGGTAAAGATTCCCACAGAGAAAATGAAAACACTACTGAGACGAATAGTAGAGGGATATGTCATTTTCATGGATTGAAAGATTCATCACTATAATATTTGTAATTGTAAAATTGTCATTTCTCTCCATGCTGATATATGGATTAATGCTATTCCATTTGAAACTAGGTTGTTAGATGGTACATGATAATTGATTTTAAATTTTGTGTGGAAATACAGAAGTCTAAGAAAAGCAAAGATACTCTTTAAGAAGAAAAGGTGAAAGGACTTGTTCTATTGGATATCAAGACTTAATGAAGTCACACTAATTAAGTCAGGGTGGTATTATGACAAGATAGATACATAAGCCAATAGAATAGGTCCGTGGGCAGTATATTTATGACAGAGGTGGTATTGAAATAGGGAAATGTACTTTTCAGTAAATATTGCTGTAACAATCCATCTGGAAAAGAAAATAGGGTTCCTACTTCACTCTGTATAAAGATCAACTCCAGGTGGTTCATAAGCTTAAACGTGAAAGCAGAACACTAAAGGATTTAGAAGATAAAGAATTTTGAGACAGATTTCTTGTACAAGTTGTATGAAGCACTAACCATAAAGGAAGATATTTTAAAATTTGACATTAAAATTAAGAACTTTTTAAAAAAAATAAATTTATTTATTTTTGGCTGCGTTGGGTCTTCGTTGCTGTGCGCAGGCTTTCTCTAGTTGCGGCGAGCGGGGGCCGCTCTTCATTGCGGTGCGCAGGCTTCTCGTGGTGGTGGCTTCTCTTGCAGAGCACAGGCTCTAGGCGAGTGGGCTTCAGTAGTTGTGGCACGTGGGCTCAGTAGTTGGGGTGCGCGAGCTCAGTAGTCAGGGTGCACGGGCTTAGTTGCTCCGTGGCATGGGGAATCTTCCTGGACCAGGGCTTTGAACCAGTGTCCCCTGCATTGGCAGGCGGATTTTTAACCACTGTGCCACCAGGGAAGCCCCAAGATCTTTTTTCTTTTTTTTTTTTAACATATTTATTTTATTATTTTATTTTTTGGCTGTGTTGGGTTTTTGTTGCGTGCGGGCTTTTCTCTGGTTTTGGTGAGCGGGGGCTACTCTTCGTTGCAGTGCGCGGGCTTCTCATCGTTGTGGCTTCTCTTGTTGGGGAGCATGGGCTTTAGGCGCGTGGGCTTCAGTAGTTGTGGTGCGTGGGCTTCAGTAGTTGTGGCGCATGGGCTTCAGTAGTTGTGGCACATGGGCTCTAGAGCGCAGGCTCAGTAGTTGTGGCGCACGGGCTTAGTTGCTTCACGGCATGTGGGATCTTCCCAGACCAGGGCTCGAACCCGTGTCCCCTCCTTTGGCAGGCGGATTCTTAACCACTGCGCCACCAGGGAAGCCCCCAAGAACTTTTTTGGTTAAAAGAGTTTAAGAGAATAAAAAAAGCAGGTCATGGTATAAAAAAAAAATGCTTTTAACCAACAAAAGATTTGTGTTCAAAATATATAAAGAATTACCTAGAATCGATAAGAGAAAACAAATAGCTTAATAGACAGGGGAAAAACTTGAACAGCTACTTCACTAAAAGATTTCACTTGGCCAATAAACATGAAAAGGGAAAATGCAAATTGAAAGCATAATAAAATAATCCCATTTCCCATTAACAGATTAGCAGACTTTAAAATCTGACAATACTAAATGTTGGGGAGAGTGAGAGACAAAGGATATTTGGCATAACCATTTTGAAAATAGTAGCCAAGAGTGATCGTTTTATGAGATCACATGTCCCTCTCCTGCCAAAATTCCCCAGTGGCTTTTCAGCTCAGTTAAAATCCATTGTGAGATTCTCCCTGGCTTCTCTCCCACTGGCTCGCTTTGCTGGAGCCACCCTGGCTTCCTTGCTGTTCAGACATGCCAGACATTGTCTTGAGTCAAAGTTCTGTACTTGCTCTTCTCCCTGCTTGGGATGTCTCTCCCCCTTCCCCATACCCATAGCTGCTGGTAAATCCCTCACTCCATATCAGATTGGTCAAAATTACCTATCAGAGCACCTTTGCCTGGCACCATGTCCTGCCTGTCACCAGCTCTCCATTCCTTTCCCTTGCTTTGTTTTCTTCATAGCACACTTAAATACTTGACGTACGTGTTTTGTCTGTTTTCCCCCACTAAAATGTAAGTCTTAGGAGGGCAGTATCTTTATTTTGCTCCCTGTTGTATTTCCTGATGCTAGAACAGCATCTGGCACATAGTAGGAACCTAAGAATACCTTTTGAACGTAAGAGTTGGGTTTTAAAAAAGAAAAGAGCTAGTGAAAAAGACTTGGGAGAAGTGTTTTCATATCAGTTTTAGCTGATTTGTGTTTGTTGTCATAGGATGTAAATATCTATTAAAATTTTTAATTTAAAAAACACCTATATAAACATAAATTAGATGTCTTCCATTGAAATTATAGATTTGTATTGTTTCTAATGGGTTTGAACTCTATTCTAATGTTGCTAATTTACAGGAGAACCCTTATGAATAGATGGGAGAAAATACAGAAATTACTAGATACGATTGAAATAGTATGTTAAAAAATAAATGTAAATAAAATGCAGGCATTTCCGTTTTGACTAGATATGTTCCTATCTGAGAGTTTTCTCTTGTTGTCTGTCTCCAAGTGGGAGCTGGCGAGGTGGCCAACTTTGCTGCGTATGCCTTTGCACCAGCCACCCTAGTGACTCCGTTAGGGGCACTCAGTGTCCTAGTGAGGTAAGGACCCTACTCGTCACACGTAGAAACAACAGCTAGGGTTTCAGTCTGTGAAGTTTTCAGTACCATCTAATGACACATGGTCAGCATAATTTACATTTAAGCAACGTGGAGAACTTTTTATGCTGCGTAGTAATTTGCTTTTGAAATGTTACCCTCTGTGCAGAGGCAAGCTATCAAGTTGTGGGAGAAGATGCTTTTATTCTTTGTGTTGCTTGTGTTCAAAGTCAGCACTAGTTCTACTTTAATTTCAGTTTTTTAAAATTCCAAGTTGCACTTGTTAAAATATTTATCATTTGATACATGTATACTTTGGTAGGTGGTGGTTGGTGATGAATAGATTTCTGTACCTTCTACAGAAAATCATTGATTGGGGCATGGTTGAAGACTGGCCCAGGATCCTTGTTTGGGAGGAGCAGTCCAAGACTTGTCCTGTTTCTGTTATTTTAATCATTAGCCCAAACAGCTAAGCCCATATTGAAGTCTGGATTTTGGCTACTATTCCCAAAGTTGGTTGGCTGATAGGTATTTTTATCTTTTTTTTTTTTTAAAGATAGTATTTATATAAGTCAATGTTGTATGCAAATTATATAATTTTCAAGATACTATATATTATACATAATATATAAAGATATAAGATGTTATGTATTATGTATAATAAAGATATATTATGGTACATGTCTTTTATCCTTAATTTTTGTATATTATGCCATTATTATATTTATAGGTTTATATTTTTTAAAGATTTTGATAAAACTAGTTATAAATTATTAAAACTTGATAATTTAATAGGCAAATTACATAGAATTAAATGAAAATGTACAAAGGATGCATCAACCAGTAGGGATAAATTAAAGTTGAGCAGATACTAAGCATTGGTTTGGACATAGATTCTTAAATAGAATATACATTTGTACCATAGCTCTGTTTATTATAAATTTCACATTGATGTACTACAGTAGAAAGATGGTAACTACACTGGTTTAGTGTATGATGAAACAGGTGGTTCCCAGAAACTTTCGTTTTGTGATTGAATTTGCATTTTCTTTACCTTGGCTGAAAGCCAGAATCTTTATAAGCTCACAGTGTTTTAGTTTGAGTTCAGTAATTTAAATTCTGAGTTGTGTTGATATTTAAAAATGAGAAAAGTAGCTGATTATTTTAATATTCTCCACCTTCTCCCCATTTTAGTGCCATTCTTTCTTCATACTTTCTAAATGAAAGACTTAACCTTCATGGAAAAATTGGATGTTTGCTAAGTATTCTGGGATCTACAGTTATGGTTATTCATGCTCCGAAAGAAGAGGAGATTGAGACTTTAAATGAAATGTCTCACAAGCTAGGAGATCCAGGTAAAAAAAAAAGTTTTATTAGTCTTACTGTATTTTACTTTTTAATGTAGTTTTTATTGAATCAAAATTTTATATGCATATGAAGAGGCCAGTTGTCCTACAAGGCTTATTAGGGAAATTGCAGTCATTTTCTTCCCCTGCCAGCCCCTCAGCCCTTGTTTCTTTTGTTCTTTAACTTGGTATCTCTAAATCAGGGGTTTTGCCCTGAGGGAACAAGCAGAGGTGTTGGTGCAACCTCAGAGTACTTCCCTTCTCTCCAGATTTTGACTGCTTTGATTCCTCTCATATTTCATCTTTGTCTCTCTGAGGAAATTAATGGTAGTTTTTATTGATGTGGGGGGGGATGGTAATTTATCTAATTTGAAGTTTCCCTCTAGACGGAATTAGAGGAGTAAAAAGATTAAATGACTGTTGTGTCTGTTTCCTCATCTTAAAATGCAGATGACAGTGTCTGTACTGCAGGGTAATTGTCAGAGTTTAATGAGTTAATCGGTGCAAATTGCTGAGACAAGTGCCTGGCCCATGGTGCTACACAATCATTACTATTATCATGCTGGGTTCAATTCTCCATATCCAACCTGAACCCTGACAGTTATTTTCAAGTTCTCTTACTGATTTGTTTTTTACCCCAGTGGTTGTCCCTAAATATTTTTAAAATTTACTCATTTTAGACAAATGTTTAGCATCTATAAATCGTTTGGCATTCAAGGTCATCTCATGATTTCTCTCCACTAGTTTCTGATTGTATCTGTCTTTGGAGTTAGAGCACCCCAGTGGGTGGGAAGTAGTACAATATTCTAGGACAGACAGCTGTGAATCAGCCTGATGCCGTTTTCTATAAGTTTGACCCTTTAACAACACAAGGGTTAGGAGCACCCGAGAAAACCCACTTATAGTCCATCCTCCATACCTGAGGTTCTGCATCGACAGATTCAGCCCTCGGATTGTGTAGTACTGCAGTATGAGAAAAAAAATCCACATATAATTGGATCCACGCAGCTCAGTCCCATGTTGATCAAGGGATATCTGTATAATTATGAGGCCTAAGATGCTGCTTTAAAAATGTTAAGTGTATAATAATTTGTGAATATGAAGCATAGTTTAATCTTCCAGTGTGTACTTCTAACTAAATTTTTATGAATGTGCTTTTGCTGGGTCAGCAAAAGAAAGCTGATTTTTATGTTAAGGGCACACCTTTCTCCTTCCTATTGAGGACTTAAATATTTGACTTTGCCTCCTCCAGGTTTTGTGGTCTTTGCAACACTTGTGGTCATTGTGTCCTTGATATTAATCTTTGTGGTTGGACCTCGCCATGGACAGACAAACATTCTTGTGTATATCACAATCTGCTCTGTTATTGGAGCGTTTTCAGTCTCCTGTGTTAAGGGCCTGGGCATTGCTATCAAAGAGCTGTTTGCTGGAAAGCCTGTGCTGCGACATCCCCTGGCCTGGATTCTGCTGCTGAGCCTTATAGTCTGTGTGAGCACACAGATTAATTACCTGAACAGGGCCCTGGACATATTCAACACTTCCATCGTGACTCCAATATATTACGTATTCTTTACAACATCAGTTTTAACTTGCTCAGCTATTCTTTTTAAGGAGTGGCAAGATATGCCTGTTGATGATGTCATCGGTACTCTGAGTGGCTTCTTTACAATCATTGTGGGAATATTCTTGTTGCATGCCTTTAAAGACGTCAGCTTTAGTCTCGCAAGTCTGCCTGTGTCTTTTCGGAAAGATGAAAAAGCAGTGAATGGCAGTCTCTGTAATATGTATGAAGTTCTTAATAATAGTGAAGAGAGCTTAACCTGTGGAATTGAACAACACACTGCTGAAAATATCTCCCGAAGAAATGGAAATCTGACAGCTTTTTAATAAGAAAGAGGTAATTAAAAGATTAATCTATAATTGTGTTATAAAGTGATTTTGAGTATCAGAATGTGTCTGAAAAAGCATTGTTCTCAAATAATGTTCTCTAGAGACAATCTTTTTTAAGGTTTCACTAATCTGGACCAAGAAATTACTTTTCTTATATTTAAATGATGGTAGCTCACTAAAATGACCTCAGTACATGGCCACTTTCTTTTAACATTGTATTATTATAGAGGTATTTTAAATTTTCCTTCACCAAAATCTAAATGCACTAATGACAGTTTTAAGTCTATAAAAATGCTTTATTTTTTCATTGGTGATGAAAGTCTGAAATGTATATTTGTCGTGCCCACTCTATCAATTCTTGACCATTTTAAGGCTTTTTGATTTAAAAAAACAAAATTAACTCAATACATTATCCTGTAATTTACCTTACCTGTAAAAATGACTCCCGTTTGATGAATTATTTTAATTTTGAAATGTTAATTTAAGAGACTCCTAAGTTATTAAATGAAGGAAACTCTTTTACAACAAAAACAGAAAAGGTAGGAAAATACCACACTGAAATACTTCTCAGGCTGTGAGTTGTCACCGTGAACATCTGATGGCCTTCCTAGATGGCACCTTGTTAAAACAGCGCACCCTTTGTCGGACTACAGCCTGGCTGGTTTTATTCTTCAGTTACTCTAATCCCTTGATGCCTGGAACCTTGATTACCATTTTACATCAGCTCTTGTACTTTTCCATATATTTTCATAAGGAGTTATATTGTCATTTAGCTCTTCTAACAACTCTGGGAAATGAAGTCAGAAGACTAGGGTAATTTCTTAAATTTAGCTCATATTGAAATAAAAAGACAAATTGAAACAAAGTTCTTTTCTAAGTCTGAATGCTCAGAATAAACAGGATGTTTGTAAAATATGGTTTGTTTGTACCACATACTTTGCTTTGTTTGGACCACTATATATTTTGGTTTTCAAAAAAATGTCCATGAAAAAAAAGTTTACAGAAAACTTCAAAAATATGCAAAAAAAGGTAGAGTACTATAATTAAGTCTATGCAGCTTCAAAACCTGTCACTGATTGATTGATTGGCCGCAAAAATACAACTAATTTGGGTCAGTATCTGGGTTGGGCTTGTTTGCATTCTGCTGCTCCTGCCCGAGGTCACACAGCTTGGCCCACTGTGTAAGTAGCCACCACAGGAGCCTCACTGCCCACTGGCTTTATCAGGGCAAAGTTAACAGTTTTCCAGTTTCATGAAATAAATTCCATTTTCCCAGTATCGTATCACTGACCCTCTAAGGAGCCTTTGTAGACATTTTTTTTCTAACAACTAACTAACTGCCTCTCTCCATGTAATTTTAACACCACAGATATCTCTATATTTGTTTATATACTGTATCTATATCTGTGCTTTGTATACAATAGATAAAAACCAATTTTCACTCCCTTGGGTGTGATATTGCCCTTAATGAGAATGCACAGGTTATTAGTAATAAATTCTTATTTAACATCTTACAGCACTTGAATTTTTTTTTTTTTTTAGCACTTGAAGTTTTTATTTGGTTATTGTCATAAAACTCAGTAGTGTAAATTATTTAAATTTACTCATTAAACTTAAGTTTTCATCATATTCTATACTTTCATTACAGGGTGAGCACAGCTGCTACCTCTTAATCTGCAGCAGAATGCTGGCCCCAGGGTTATTATTTCACATTACCAAAAGCAACATTTTTAGGTAACTTTGTAAAGAACAGTTCTGTTTTACGTAACTCAAGGTTAAACAGTACAACAGAATAGTTCACAGACTATATTTGGTGCCATGGATGATGCACCTGGACTTTTTGGTATTAACGTTTTTAAAGCCATATGGAAGTTACTATCATGATCTTGTCCATTCTCCCAAGGCTGCAGGTGACCTAGACTCCTGGCCTGGTTTGTGCACTCGAGTGAGGAGAGAAAGTACCTTGCCCAAGCCAGGGCTCATAGGGAGGGTCACAGTAAATGAAGGAACACAAACAGGTTTCATTAGTTTTATTTCTGTAACCTTTAAATCATACCTCACAAATTAGATTTTGTCACAACTGGATTTAGCAGAAGCAGAGAAATCAAGTTCACTATTTTCTGAAACACTGACACAAAAAGGGGAAAGGAACAAATGACTTAGAAAAGGTTTTCATAAAAAAACCAGAAAAATCCCTAAACAAAAGCTAAATAATCATTAAGTTTAATTCTAATTGGTAATGGGTTTTATCACAATTAGCTGGTAATTAAGGTTCTTGCTTAAGTTCACAAATCTTTCCCTAAATGTTACGGATCCTTTGTTAAAGGATAAATGGATGAACTCAGCAGCACTTCATAACATAGCTAGCTGTTGGAACATTCCATAGAAAAACGGAAAATAATTTTGTAAGGACATGATGGCAACCATCAGCAGCCAAATTCTCAGACTCTCCAATTACCAAAAGTATATACAATTTTAGTGTAGAAAAATAAGTCAATTTTATAAAAGTAAGCTTTTAGATTGAAAACACCCCCTTTAACAGGCACAGAGATACTGAAAAATAATAGTTCCTAAAGAGCTCACTAAATAGTTTATGGAAAGAAAAACATGCCCTTACAGTTCTTAAATGCAGTCAGTACTGGGACTCTTCAAAAACAGGTGATACACATGCCCTCAGCTGCTGGCCAGGGACTGGTGGATAGGTGGCTGAAAGCAGCGAACGTGTTCCACGGGCGTGCTCTCTCCATCGCCCGACTTCAAGTACTTGTCCAAGATAGTGATTATCTCATCATTCAGAATCTGGAACTTGCGAATTCTCTCCACCATCTTCTTCAAAGGCTACAACAGTTAAAATTAGGATGTTTTACTAATAACAGTTATACGTTTATTCTTCATGTGTCAAAATGTCAGGATTTTCATATTTTCTCAGAAAAATTATAGCAAACTATTGACACGTACCATCTCATTAACTATTGGACCGATGAATATATTTTGCAACATTTCTCTGTTGGTTTCATGCTACTAACTGTAGATTCATTTCTAAAACTTAACAGACCTATTTAGTCAACAAACAGGTATTAAGAACCTATAGGACACCTCCTAAAAGCCAGGAATGTAAAGATGAAGATAATATGGTCAATGGGGAAAGACCAGTAAACCTAGTATAACACAAGTTTTAAAAATTTCCAGTTATTGTGGACAGGATGCTTTGACAGACCTTCATGCTATAATAGAACCGGATAAAAAAAACACAGGCACTGCTGGTTCTGTCTATGCAGGAAGTAAAGCAAAAGCCAGGACCTCCTCAGGGATAGATGCCACCAGCAGCAGTGGGATGAGGAGACACCCTGGGCAGTAAGCAAGGTGGACTACACCTGGACTCTCTCCACGAAGCCTGGACCTCTCATTAGGCTAAAGTGGTCCCAAGTTGGTAATAATTCTGGGAGATGAACAGTAAATGAAAATCCTAGGAGAAAACCCTATCAAACAAGAGCTGCCAAATAAATAAAATCCAACACACAGGGACTTCCCTGGTGGTCCAGTGGTAAAGAATCTGCCTTCCAATGCAGGGGACACTGGTTTGATCCCTGGTCAGGGGACTAAGATCCCACATGCCGCGGGGCAACTAAGCCTGCACGCCACAACTACAGAGCCCGTGCACCTCAACTAGAGAGTCTGCATACCTCAAACTACAGAGCCCACGCACTCTGGACCCTGCGTGCCACAACTAGAGAGAGAAAACCCACATGCCACAACTAGAGAGAAACCTGCACACCGCAACGAAGAGCCTGCATGCCGCAATGAGAGATCCCGCGTGCTGCAAAGAAGATCCTGCGTGCCGCAACTAAGACCTGATGCAGCCAAAAAGAAAAAAAAAAAAGTCCAACGCAGTGGAACATTTCAGAGTTTTAGATACCCCTCGAGGCCTCAGATACTAGAACTAAAAAATAAAGAACATAAGATACATTAAATGTGTAAAGAAATAAAAATTGGAAAAAATTCCATGAAGAAGATAAAAGTATCAATTACTACCAAGATTTGAAGAAGAACCAAGTCAACATTTTAAATATAAACTAATGACTTTCGAAAGTAAAAGCACAGCAGGTCAGACTGAGCTGAAGTGAGTTAGTTAAATGAAGACAGTACTCTGGGTACAGCCCAGAGAGCCAAGGAAAAGGAAATGGACACCTCAGTTCTCCAACTGTAAGGAACTGAATTGAGCCAACCACCTGAATGAGTCTGGAAGCAGATCCATGACCAGAGGCTCCAGAAGGGAGCACAGCCCTACAGACACACTGATAGTGGCCTTGTGAAACTGTAAATGGAAGACCCAGCTGAACTGTGCTGTACCTGACTTCTGACCTAGAAAACTGTGAGATATTAAGTGGAGACCAGATAAGTCCGTCTAACACATATCTAACTGAAGTCCCAAAATGGAAGAAAAACTAAAATATTTGAAAAGATAATGGCAGAGTATTTTCTGGAATTCAGTTACAAAGAATCCATAAAACACAAAAAGATCTTTAAAAAAGCCCCAAACACACTTTAACTACAGTGAAGGGAGCCAGAAGACTTGAAGGGTATGCCAATAATCTGAAAATGCAGATCTTACAAGGCTCTATAATTTGAAGTAGGTCTACATACCTTGAAAATAGAAGGAAAATGGAACCATTAGTATTTCAGTACCAGACTCCTTTACTTACTAATTCTATTTAGATTCATTTGGGGAGTGAAAAGAAAGCTTCAGTTGTCCTGGCATGAGAAACATTCCCAGAAAAACGACTTACAATAACTAGAAAGTATCTTTTTTTTGTGAAACTTCCACATACCACGTTTTTGATAATTTCATCTTTGCCATCATGTTTTTGGACTTTGAGTAGATGGTAGCAAAAATCCAGTACAGCAAAGCGCCGCTGTTGCCCAAGAAGCACAATGATCATACAGCCAGCCCAGTGGAGCCCGTCGCCAAAACACTGCCTGGGGACAAGAAGCGGTAGGTAGGATGAGTGATCAGACTCCAGCAACCAGACCACCTGCGCGCCCCGCCCGGAATGCTGAGCAGAGGTGTGTCCCTGGTAAACACCTCTTTGGGGTTCCTCTGGCACACTGTGGCTCCTCCAGGAAGAATGAGTTCATGAAGTTGCGGCCCTCCTATCTAGCAAAGTGCACACCTGACTTGCACAAGTTTCCATGAGTTCAGAGAACTCCAGAAGCCCAGCCCTGAGGCACTTGCTGGGCCTCAGGCAAGAGCCCCCACTTGAGCAGCTTTATAGCAGCTCAGCAATTTGGGGGTCCGTTTCCAGAGGAAGGTGGTCCCCTGTGTTAGCCCAGCGCCAGGCTCTCTCCCCCACCCCGCCCCGAGCACACGCGCTTACTCGACTGTAAACTCGTGTGTTCCCACAGGAATGCAGTAGACAAACTGCATGGCGCTCCACAGTCTGTGAAACTCGACACAGTCATCCACGTGCATGACCCCATTGCTGGGCAGGGGCCCACGCCAGATGGGGTCGTCCAGAAAGGTCCGGATCCGAGTCAGGATGACTTCAAACATGGACAGGCCACAGCAGAGGCGCTCCTTCGTCAGCAAGTCCCCCTCTCTTGCTATTGCAATTTGCTGTAGAAAGGACAAAATGTCACGGGCATGGCAGGAGGCTGGAGTGCCGAAACTAAAGTACTCCGGTTTTGTTTTTGACTCACTGGAAACTATCCCAGCTTGCAGAAGAGGGTTTTTAGAAATAAGCATCAACAAAGTAAATACGTCAGCTATTACCCATATGTCTTACCACACTAAACATATTGCAGAGTTGAGAACTGTCGAGTACAGCTGTTCTTAATGGGGGGTGATTTGTCTCCAGAGGACATCTGGCAATGTGTGGAGACATTTTTGGTTGTCACAGCTTGGGGTGGGTCTAGTGGCATCTAGTGGGTAGAGGCCAGGGATCCTGCTAAATGTCCTACAATTCATAGGACAGTCCCCACAACACAGAATTATCTCATCCAAAATGGCGACAGTGCTGAGGTTGAGAGACTCTGATGTAGCTGGCCTAAGTTCACGGAACTCCTCTCTGCCTTCTCTTCTTAAAAACCTATGAGAAAGCCTTCTTTGTGAAGGGATGGACGACAAAAACAGCGACGTTTTCTGTGTCTGTCTCACGTGCCAGGTGATGTTCTACGTCCCTTCCACGTGTTAGCTCATTCAAACTTCCCGGCCACCCTGTGACAAGGTCCTGTTACGAGCCCCACTTGAGACACTGGGGCCTGAGCGGCTGAGTGGGCTCGTCGCCCCTCACGACGCTTCAGGGCTGCGTCTCACCCAGAACCCCTGCTCTCAAGCCCCAGCCCCGCCCAGTGGCCTAACGTGGGGGGCCCAGCTCACAGCAGTGACAGCAGCCCCAACATGCGTTACCTGAGGGGTTCCCAGTCTTTCGATGAGAGGGACAAGATGCAGTGGGGCGTACTTTGATTCTAGTCTTTTCATTTTGGCATCAAGTCTCTCTCCCTCTGCAGTGGAAAAAAATATTTTATACTCTATTCCTTTGTATGAATAACAACTGCACAAGTTTAATTTTGTCAAAACAAACAAACAAAAACCAACCAAATGAAAAATGTTTAACATTACACATGTAGGTTCTCTTTGAAAATTCTTTTATGGAACTGGCTCATTAGCTATTTTAACTCAGAGAATTGATTTTCTGTTCAATATTCACTTTTAAAAACTTATTGAAAAATCCAAATGTAATCAAAAACAGAGCACAGTACAATGAATCCTCTGTGCCCATCTGCTGCAACAATCATGAGATGGGCACTCTTGTTTCATAGATACCCAACACCCCTGCTTCCGTGCTATTCTGAAGCACATCCAAGGCACAGCATTTCAGCCCTAAATACTTCCGTTATTTGATACTCATTTAACTACATTATGTTACCAACTACCCCAGGTTATGACTGAACAGGCAGGAAACTCAAACAAAGCTGGCCTGTAACTAACGAGAACTCCCTGGCCACACAGACATGCATCCCTGCCCTGGTCAGAGGACTGGCTCACCTTTCACATGGACTCTAGGTAAGATGTTCTGGAAAGGGGCTGCGTGCAGCAGGTCACATACTTCTTCTAAAGACTAGAGCAAAGAAAATGAAGGCTGCGTTAGGAAGCTTATCTCACAGCAAAAATGGACCAAGAAATCAGGCGCTGAAAACAAGGCACGTCTTTGGCATTTAGTGTAAATTAAACACTGCAAACATCACTGCCCAACAGGAGTCTCTGGGATGATGGAAATGTCCCCTGGCTGTGCTCTTAAGGTAGTTACCAGCCACATGTGGCAATTAAGTACTTGGAATGTGGCTGAGGAACTGAATTTTCATTTTTACTTACTTTTGACTAATTTAAACAGAGACATGAGTAAACCCAGCACTGAACGTGGCCGTATTTACAATTTTGCAGCCCTCCGTGCAGAGATAGGAAGGAGATGCTTCCTGTGTAAACAGCGCAGAAGGCAGAAGGAAGGGGCAGCGTCAGCGATTCCCCACAGAGCCCAAAACAAGGTTCTGAGCAGTTGCTCTGAGCCTGTTGCTGGATCACCAACCCCTTTAAAGAGGCAATAAAACCCCACGCTACACAAGACCTCCAGAACAATGCAATGCAGGGAGAAAGTTTACTTCCAATGTCACAGGGGTTGCAGAACTCCTAAAAGCCCAGCATGAACCCAAAGATGGGCAAGAACAGGGCGCCCTTCCCGAGTCCAAGGGCCCGTAAACAAGGGAAAGCTCCTTAGACCGCGGTGCGTTCACCTCAGGGCAGAAAGGCGGAAGACGAGAACGGGCTCTCATGCCTCCTACTCTACACCCATCCTGAAACCTTAATAAAAAAAATTGTTACAGAAATGGTTATCAGAGAGTCAAAACATACTGACTGATGAGGGTTTCCCTTCTGAGGATCTCCCCAAAGATGAAAGCAAGGCTAAGACCAAGAGGAGGAAGAGAAGGCTTTCTGTACCCATCAAGTGAGGGTCCCATCGTCACCTAACGTAAGCCCGGTGCAGCAGCCAATCAGCCACCCCTGCTCCTCCAGAACCCCCCAGAGGGAGGCTGACCTCCACCCCGTCTCCTGCGCCCAAGTCCAGCAACAACACGAGTTCTTCACGCAGCATACACGTGACGGGAGCCCCTCTAGGCCAGTGCACACAGGACCTGGTCCCCAGGCCCCCTGCACTAGGAGAAGGAGGCGTGGGGGCCGAAAGAGGACATGCTTAAAGAAGGAAGGCGTCAGACGGCGACGGCACAGCATGCAAACACAGCATGGGGGCAATGTCCGTGGAGTGCCACGCAGCTACGAGAGGCTGAGGAACGTCACCACTTAACTGATGCGGAGTGATCTCCAAAATATATTTACTGTCAAGTGAAAAGAAGCCAAGCGGAGACGGGCGATCAGCCCATCTGCACCGAGAGGGTTGGAGGGCATCTGGAAGGGGACTAACCGCAAGAAAGTGGCCGGGCCAATGGATGGGGGATGGGAGACTTTGATGAGGGAAGAGAGCTGCTGGGTGGAACAGCTGGGGCAGAGCCACACAGATGGAGGGCTCTATAGGTGGTAAAAGCACCTGCCTGCTGGCAACACCACTTTTAGAGGGACCACTTGGCTATCAGTGCAGCTTCCAGGTGTCAATGACAATGAACTCAAATTTCTGCACCCAAACCAAGCCAGAGAAAGAGGGAGAATGGCTATAAAATCCAGTATTAAAAACAAACAAGCAGGGCTTCCCTGGGGGCACAGTGGTTAAGAATCTGCCTGCCAATGCAGGGGACACAGGTTTGAGCCCTGGTCCAGGAAGATCCCATGTGCCGCGGAGCAATCAAGTCTGTGCGCCACAACTACTGAGCCAGCGCAATGAGAAGCCCTCGCACCGCAATGAAGAGTAACCCCCGCTCCCTGCAACTAGAGAAAGCCCGCGCGCAGCAACGGAGACCCAACGCAGCCAAAAATAAATTAAATAAAATAAGTAAATTTATTTAAAAAAAAAACAAAAAAACAAGCAATCTAAAACTATTCTGAAACAAAAAGTTCAGTAAACACACACACATATAAGCTAAAAAGAACTACATCACCAAAAATTTCAGGTTGGGCTTAGCAGAATTTAAAGAACGAAACGAAAACACCCTTCTTCAGAAAGGTAGACGTATCTATCCAATGCAGAGGTTCAGAGTAAGATCAACACTGTTGGTTACTGAACCAAATCTTGGTGCCAGCTGGGGCCACCAATACCCTGGGGGCCTCACCACAGGCTCAGTGCCCCCTGCAGCTGGGTGACGGTTACCCCACTTTTCTAATGTGGCAATTTGAAGAACACATCTACGCTTAACATCTCCATTTATATTAATGGGAGTCCATACAAATGCCAAACACAGTTTATTACCACTTTCCTTGGAGACACCAAAACAACCACCAAGGAGAGATCAGTGTCTGGAATCTGGGTTTGATGAGATGGAGTGAGAAGAGCCATGCATCTTTCACCTTACAGAGTCCCACCCTGGTACTGGAAAACACCACCCCTTATTTCCAAAAGGACAAATGCAAGACCACAAAATTCCAGTCTGGGGCAGGGCCTGGGAGCAGATTTGCCCAACACAAAGAGTGTGGCTTCTTGCCACTGCCATAAGGTGCACTGACAGGTGAGGGGGGGAAGGAGGAAGCAAAGGGTGACGGTGCACAGAGGGCAGGAGGGGGTGGGGACAGAGATTCCTGCAGGTAGAGCCACCGTGTCCAGGGGCCACTCATGGGCCACGGTATCTGCAGTGAAAAGAAAATGGCACTCAACTGAGTTGTAGGTGACCTTTTATTGTTTCAGAAACATCCATCCACTCATAAGCCAAAGTTTGCTTTAAGATCAACTGATTTAATGTCTTTCCTAGATGCCCAGCACTGTACTTGTCACTCAAGGGAGCCCAGTACAGGGTGTAAACTTGAGACCCAGGCCCTGGTCTCAGAAGGGAAGAGACACCGGGGATCTGTGTCACCTGGGCGCCGAGGCCCAGCACTCACCTGGCTCCTGAGACCTGGAAGGTCCAGCCACTGTTGAGTCTGGTCCCCAAGAACTGCAGGGGGCCATCCAGAGTGCTGGACGCCTGGGAAGGGTTGGGGCGTGGTGCTTTGAGAGTGCTGGACGCCTCAGAAGGGCTGCACTGGTGTCCAGGGATAGACAACGGGAATTACTGAAGGGTCTGGGCAGGTAAGGATCACATCAGTTCCAGATTTCTCTTTCCCTACGTTTCTAACACAGGATCACACTCCTTCCAGAAGCCAACAAATGTCCAAGTGTTCCCTTTATGTGTGTGTTTCAGGAAAAGTCACTCATGAAGGGAATTTTCCTATATTAAATCTTTAAAATTCATGATGAGTGATTACTATTTAAAGGAATTTTCCCTAACTTATCTGGTTGTTAAAAATTCACATGTAAATACACATGAAAGATAAAAGATTCAGTTCTCCCTCAGCTGTTCCTGGAGTGAGGCTGCCCTGGACATCAGCTCCTCAGGGAGCCGCCCGCCGGCCCTGCACCACCATTCCTGCTGCAGGGGAGTGGGGGCTGGGCCGAGTCACAGCTAGTGGGACAGTGAGGGCCTGGGAGGTGCCCATCTCTGGCACCACATGGAAAGGGTCTCCGGGGAGCAGAGTAGCAGAGGGGAAGCCAGAAGATGCGGGTCCTGACCGGAGGCTGTACCCTGTACCCGACCTTGGGCTCCCTGACACGAGAGCCAACATATTTTCTTTTTTGTGTACCTGGGTGTAAGAGGGCCAGTCCAGTGGCTCAGCCCCTACAGGCCTGGCAGTCTGACTGCCACGCCCTGCACAGTGTACGGGCACCCCAGCCCCAGTCACTGCAAAACACGACCTTGCCTCTGCCAAGCTGCCAGGGCCCCGGAGACAAGAGACTGCCTTTAAGAAGTAACAGAGAAAAGATCTCCCCAGACGGAGCCAGAAATGCAAAACAATTCCCATCGAAATGCCAATATGCTTTTTCAATGCACTTGGCAAGCTGATTCTAACACTTTCAGAGCAGAGCAAAGATCCACAAAGAGGGAGCATGCGCTTGAAGAAGAAAAAGGTCAGGAGCACGTCCTGTCAGGTGTCAAGACTTAAGTTAGAGCTACCATGAGTAAGACAACGTTTTAGAGGCCACGGACAGACACACAGACCAGTGGAATGAGGAAGAAAGCCAAGAAACAGACCAGCACATCCACAAAAAGCTGAAGGATGACAGAGTGACACTGCTGACCAGCAAAGAAAGGAGTCTTCCTTCGGCCACTGGAGGAGGGACAACTGGTTACCCCACAGAGGACAAAAGAACCTCATCCACATCTCACTACACACAAACACCAACTCCACAAGGAGTATAAACTAAAGAGAAGCAACACCTAAAACCCTTAGAAGAAAATATGAAAGAATATCTTTATGACTCCTAGGGAGGAAAGGACTTCTTTGAAGAGATACAAAAAGTGCTAACCATTAGAAAAAAGAAAAAAAAAGAGAGCCTACATTCAAATTCAGAGTATCAGTTTACCAAACATCACCACTGTTAGAGTGGAAAGACGAGCCAAAAACAGGGGGAGGTATTTGCATTTAAGTGTGACATACAGAAGATACACAAATTGTAGTAAAATGGACAAAAGATACAAACGGAGCATTTAACAGGACGGGAAGAGGCCAGCACCAGGGAAGATGCCCGGCTCTCTAGTCCTGAGGGAGAGGGAGAGTGAGGCCACGCAAGAGTCCATGCTACACTCACCAAGGCTCTCGGTGCAGAACTGTCAGTTGACGTGGTCTACAGGGGACAGAGGGAGAGGCTAAATGACACCACCAAGAGGCAATCAGTGGAGAAAGTGGGTGTCCCACGTGTGCTTTCCTAGTGGTGGTGGCTCCCAGTGTTTGCTTTATTATGCTGTCCACTGCAGTAGGCATGGGGCACATGCAACTATTTAAATGTAAAAAAAAATTCAGCAAAATTTAAAAATCAGTTCTTCACACGGAGCCACATTTCGAGGGCTCCACAGCCTCAGCTATGGAAATTTCCATCATACACAATTCCCCTGGGCAGCAGTGCTTTTACCTTATGTGTATATCACATATGTTAATTTAGATGCAGCAAATACTATATAATAAGACATTCTTAAATGATGAACTGCATTGCATTTTTGTTTTCCAGTTGTAGGGAACAAATTCAAATTAAAGTCTAAACAGTCATGAGAAAAGAACGGTGCTTTACGATACTTGCTCCTCTTCCGCCACTAAATAACCCCACTGAATCAAGCATCTAAAGCTCGGCCTGTTCCATCACTTGTGGGGAGGGGGGCTTGGCGGGATGCGGGGCGGGGCAGGGCAGGGCACTCACCAGGCTCTGCTCTATGAGCAGGCAGAAGAGGATGGCGTTGCCTACCTCCCGTAGGTTCTGGAAGCACACCGTCTTCAGCTCCGCATACTCAACAATGTCCTTTAGCTGGTGGTGGAAGAACTCCAGGATGCCTGTGGTGGCAAAGAATGAGTGTGGGGCTGGGGGAGGCTGGAGGGGAGGGAGACCCACAGGGAGCAGCCTGGGGTTCACGGCCGGGAGCACTGAGCATTCTCACACTGCCATCGTGCCCACCAAGGACATGGCCGCACATCTCCTGACCCCAGCACCTTCCCTGCACTGGTGGTTTGTCCACCACCTGAGTGCTGGGCCTCAGCTCCAAAGCCTCTTTCTCTGTCAACCCTGTCCAGGCATAGCTTGTTTTACTGTGCTTCGCAGATACTGTTTTTTACAAATTGGAGATTTGTGGCAGCCCTGCGTCAAGCCAGTCTATAGGTGCCGTTTTCCCAACAGCGTCTCCTCACTTCATGTCTCTGTGTCACATTTTGGTAATTCTTGAAATATTTAAACTTTTTCATTATTATTGTATTTGTTACGGTGATCTGGGATCAGTGATCTTTGATGTTACTATTGCAAAAAGATCACAACTTGCTAAAGGCTCAGATGATGGTTAGCATTTTTTAGCAATGAAGTGTTTTTAATTAAGATATGTATGTTTTATAAGGCATGGTGTCATTGCACACTTAATAGACTACAGTATAGTGTAAACATAACTTTATATGCACCAGGAAATAAAAAAAATTCATGTGGCTTGCTTTATGGCAATATTCACTTTATTGCGGTTATCTGGAACCAAACCTGCAATATCTCCAAGGTCTGCCTGCATCTTCAGAGGAGGCATCACGTCGCAATAAATGAGAAAGACCACATTGTCATCTCCAGCAGAAGTAGAAAAGGTATTTGGTAAAATTCAATATCCCTTCACAGGCACAGAAGGGAATGTACGTAGTCTGATAAAGGACATCTACAAAAACCCTGTAGCTAGCTAGTGTCACACTCAGTGGTGAATCTGCACACCTTCTCCCAGAGCTCCAGAGCAAGACAACACATCTTCACCACTGTCCTGGAGGCCCTGGATGTTGTAATAAGGCAGGAAAAGACACAAGGCGTAAAGTCTGGAAAGAACTCAATCCATCCATTCAATGCTGATGCAGTCAAAAATCCCCAAGCTGACTCCAGAATTTACAGTCATGCAGAAGACCTAGAATAGCCATAACAACCCTGAGAACAAAGTCAGAAACTTAAATGACTTCAAACCCCTCATTCCGAGAGGTCAGGCCCTGAATGCCGTTCGGCAAGGACCCCACAGCCTTGCCTGCCTGAGAGGCCATCCTTTCCTCTCTGCGGTCCCCCTGAGACGGGCACGAGAGCGCAGGGGCGCTCCCAGCAGATGGCACTATCTACACGGCAGTGCCAGGCCAGCTGGGTGAGGACATTCAGAGAGCAGCCCTGAAGTCCACAGCTCTGCCCCAGACCAGCTTTGGATTTGGCCTAAATGGCCTGTCTCTGACATTTAAAATATCCACCTCTAGTCAGGATCTAAGCAACAGTTTTATTATCCCAATGTTACTCATCTGTTTTCTGAGATCCTCCGAAGCCAGGCCAGACCAGTGCTTATGTCCCTTCCCAGGGGCCAAATGGGTCATCTCACTGTCCCCTTAGACACCAATAGCCCTGGGCGGTGCCAGCAACATCTGGGGGCTCAGCCACACCAGCCGACTACCCATCAGAACAGTCTCTCATGGGTGACCCACGTGTGGGCCCAAGTCACTTAATAAGATAGTTGTCCAGCTTTTAAGAAAGTAGTAACGAACATGAGACAAAAGGCAGTCTTGCTAAGAGATGAGGGTTCCTGTAGTCCAATTTTATCACGAACGATACTTTCTGAGGTCACGAAGTCTGTTCACATGGAAAGCCCTAAATCCGCTCTGGTCAGGCCATGCAGGTCTGTCTGGCACCCCAAAGGGCACAACTGCCCAAGGGCCCTACGGTCAGCCAGCCAATGAGACAGGCTCTCATTAGAGGGAGGCTGCCAGGCAGAAAGACAGACGGGCTGCGCTGTCTGGGGAAGCAGCACCCCTGCATGGGGCTGCCTCTGAGGCCTCTGGGCAGTTGGACCTGGCAGTGGAGCTCCCTGCCCCTCCCTGGTCAGCGACCTTCAAGACCCTGGTGTTGTAGGAGAGCCAAGGTGCACAGGGCTCACAGCCCTGTCGCTCCCGACCCAGCATTCCCACCGCAAACGGCAACTCCTACACACCCTCCTGCACACCTGCTCCTGGTTGAAAGGCTGGCTGGTTTTTTCTGCTGGAAACAATCAGGCTCTGGTTGGGCTCCCCACCTCCTCCCACCTGGGGAAGGCAGATCTGATCCTTATCAGTAATTTCCGACTTGACTTCCCTTACTGGGGCCTATGGCTGACACCGTCCCTCCCGGTGCACCCCAGGAGGTGCTGTGCTCACCAGGGGAGCCGTACTCGTGCCGCGGCAGCCGGCAGACCTTGGGCATCACCTCCATCAGCGTCTTTACGTACTGTAGGATTGTGCCTTGCAGCTGCGAGAGATGGGCTGTGTCAGCCACCAGCCACACCACCCCGCAGGCTGCGGGTGTGACGGGCACTTCTGAAAAGAAGTCTGTTAGTCAAATGCACGGTAATGACCCGGGACTTTGGCTGGAAAGGAAATCTCACGCGTGGAGACTGATGTGAGAGATGGAGTGGAAAGCCCCTCCCCACACAGGAATTGTGGGCAGAGTCCTTCCCACCACCACCACCCCCCGCCCCGGGAAGGAAGCCCACCGAGGGAAACATACCAGGCTCTTGACCACCTTCAGCAGCTCTTCCATGACCACTGCAATGCCCTGGTAGCCGAGCAGCCGGCAGATGACCTGGAAGTGTGGAGGTCCCACAAAGTTCCGGTAGCTGCCGTAGACGCTTGAGTAGGCCAGGTTCAAAGCCTGGGGACAGAGAAGGCCAGCGCTTGATGGAAGTTGCCAGGGTTTTCAACGTAGCCCCACACACAGGTCAAGACGAAGAATCCAT
Source organism: Eubalaena glacialis (assembly GCF_028564815.1). NCBI lineage: Eukaryota > Metazoa > Chordata > Mammalia > Artiodactyla > Balaenidae > Eubalaena > Eubalaena glacialis. The sequence goes on along the minus strand of NC_083716.1, from coordinate 109,410,280 downwards.
ACGTAAAGTGCATTAGCACACAGCGCCCTCAGGTGGGGGCATCCAGAGAACCTGTTGGACTGCCCTTTATTGGTATCTCTGTTTTCAACTTGAAGACATAAAAACAAGCTTGCTAAAACAGAAGGAAGAAAACAAAACCATTTGGTTCTTCAACATTTATTAAACTGCCAGTCCTACAGAAGACATTCTGAGGTCCTGGAATGAGAAATGAATGTATCTCAGAGCCTCACTGCTGCCCCCATGTTACTGCTCCCAGTCTCCTGAGGGAGACACCAAGGATAGACTCTGATGAGGCAGTGGGGTATGCAGGGAGTGGGGGACAGCAGCCCCTGCAGGGGGGGTAGGCGAGAAAGGTAGTCAGGGTGGTTTCTTGTCAGACGGGACCTCCAAGCTTGTCTAAGGACACAGATGTCTGCACACCTATCAGGGAGACTCCCAATGTAAGCATTCAGTGCTATGTGTTTCCCTCTCAGCACTTCTTTAGCTGCACCCTGTAAATTCTGATATATTTGCATTTCATTTAGGTTAATGTCTTTTTAAAAAATTTCCCTCGAGACTTCCCTTTGCCCTAAGGATCATTTAGAAATGTGTTAATTTCTGATTTTCTTGTCATTTCTTTGTTACTGATTTCTAGTTTGAGTTCACTGTGGTCAGATAACACACTCTATAATATTTCAGTTCTTTGAATTTTGTTGATGTTGTTTTATGGCCCAGGGTATGGTCTATCTTGGAGAATGCTCCATGGGTACTTGAAAAGAATGTATGTTCTGCTGTTGTTGGATGAAGTGTTCTACACACGTCAATAACATCATATTGGTTGATGGTGTTCATTCTTTTTTGTTGCTGATTTTCTGTGTACTTATTCTTTCGATTACTAAGTGAAAGGAATGTTGACTTCCCCAACTACAACTGTGGAGTTGTTCATTTCTCCTTTCACACATGTCAGTTTTTGCTTCAAGTATTTTGAAACTCTGTTGTTTGGTGCATAAACATTTAGGATTGCTATATTTTCTTGGTGGCTTGACCTTTTTATCATTATGTAATGTCCCTCCCTCTTTGTCCCTGGTAATAAATAGTCTTTGCTCTGAAATCTGCTTTATCCTATATTCATACAGTCACTCTGCTTTCTTCTGATTAGTGTTTGTGTGATACATCTTTTTCCATCCTTTTACATTTAACCTACATATATCATTGACTTGAAGTGAGTTTCTTATACAGTCATATTTTTTAATCCACTCTGTCAACCCCTCTGCCTTTTTAACTGTCTTTAGACCACTTACATTTAATACATTTACACATAATGTAATTACTGATTTTTAAGTTAGGCTTTGTTTCATTCTTCCTGTCTTCCTGTGGGTCATTTAAACATTTTTTAGAATTCTGTTGTGATTTAACTGTGGTATTTTTGAAAGTATCTCTTTGCACAGGTCTTGCAGTGATGTTCCAGGTCTTACATTATACGTTATGTAAGTTATCACAACCTACTGTTATCAACATGTTACCACTTTTGAGTGAAATGTACCACTCTCATCTGCTTTTAGGTCCCTATAACCTACCCCCTTCCCCTTTTATAATTGTCTTAAATATTTCCTCTATGTACACAGAGAACCACATCAGGACAGCAAGGATTCTGAAGAACTGGCAAAAGTCTAGTTGCTCGGCTCTGAATGAATATCCTCAGGAGGCCTGCTTGCAATTTCTGGGAACTCAGCCCTTGAAATGTTGCCTATGTTGCCGATTGATACAGTTGTTTTCTACACTTGGGACACTTAACCATGCTGTACAAGCTTGTCTAGGTTGTTTGTACAAATAGTGATTCACAGCAAGCCCCTCCTTTCCTTCTGGGGATTCTGGGGTTTCAGTAACTTGGGCCAGTCACACAGGTGGCTGTGTCTATGCCCCTAGCCCTGGACCCGGGTGTTCCTGTGAGCTTCTCTTTCCTGGGCAGGATCTCTCCGTACGTCCCATGCGACCCCAATGAGGGACCACTGGAAGCCCGCACCTGCTTCCATCACCACCAGATGCATCTTTCCCCCTTGCTGATCCTGCTTTGTGTCCTTTAGCTGTAATAAACTGTGGCTGTGAATGAATCCTTCTGGAGAATCACCATATGTGCAGGTGATCCTGGGACCATCAACACAGAAAGTCTGAGTCCGAACCAATGATCAAATAAATGCAAGATTCACCAAGGTGGAAACACTGCCAAATGCCTGTCTCACATTCATCCCTACAACCCTATCAGACTTGAAAAGACCGTATCTTGATTGTGGGCTCAGACACAACCTGCCCCCTGCCATCCCTCCTCAAAGCACCAACTGTGCTTTATTATTATTTTTTAATCCAGAGAAGGAAGGGCTTATTACTTGCAGCAAGAGAACACTTGCTTTCCCAAAGCAGTGTCCCTAAACTGTGCTTTAAATGCTGGGATTCTGGGACTTCCCTGGTGGCGCAGTGGTTAAGAATCTGCCTGTCCACGGGTTTGATCCCTGGTCCAGGAAGATCCCACATGCTGCGGAGCAACTAAGCCCATGCACCACAACTACTGAGCCTGCACTCTAGAGCCCGCGAGTCACAACTACTGAAGCCCACGTGCCTAGAGCCCATGCTCTGCAACAAGAGAAGCCACCGCAATGAGAAGCCCACGCACCATAACAAAGAGTAGCCCCCGCTCACTGTAACTAGAGAAAGCCCACGCGCAGCAACGAAGACCAAACACAGCCAAAAAAAAAAAAAAAGATGCTGGGATTCTGGGTGAGGTTTTTGCTTGGTAATAAGTTCTAATGCTTGAAAAACATGAAAATCATTAGCGAAATTAAATGGCCTCATGTTACAAGTGGGAAAATTCACTCCCAAAGCCACCCTCACTTGGTCAGGGCCTGGGGCTCAATGACACCTAGTCCCCGGCCCCCCTGATGAGTGTCTGGCTTCCTGGAGACCTCACTCACCCCAAAGATGGCACATCCCAGGGACAACACAACTGGAACAATGTACCTACTCAGAGGAAGGGGAGGAGGAACTACCTCTGGAGAGGGCAAAATTACAAATCCTACACTATAAAACACGCAGACTCAGAGGAGGGGAGCCTCACAGCTCAAGTCAAGAAACACTGCTGACCACGCCTGATGCAGAGACTGGGGCCTCGCCCGGAAACCAGTGGACGAGGGCTCCAGACTCACTAGTCACGTGCCCTGGGTTCTCTAATGCCCTCAACACTGTGCATCTTCAACTGTGAAGTAGGGACAACCTTACTTACCTTATAGGAAAGAGAACATCAGTGATGTACTCAAGAGAGTGTTCACTCAGAGTGGTGATACTACCAGGAACCAAAAAGGTAACGCCATAAATGGGCACTCATCTAAGTCGATGTTATTACCATAAGACACTAGCCCTCACTCATCACTCCTAACAAAAGAACGGACTGGATTATTGAACTGGATTCCTGTGCATTCCATAATCTCATAGGTGCGAACACCCTAACTGCACAGCAGCACGCTGAAGTGCAGCTGACACGTCTGAGTGCTCACAAGGAACACGGTGGCTCAACTCTGATAGCATGATGTTCTGGCATGCTGCCTTTCTTTGATCCTCAAAAAAGTATCATATGAGATGAATAGTCAACATCAGTGTTCCTCACGCAAACTTTTGTTAGACTTCTGTTAGGAGTCCAAATGATCTAACAAAAAAATACTGGTTTAGGTTTTAAGAATAAAAATGACATGAACAATTTCTCAAAGAGGCTGAAATCCATAAGTTTAAGTTCAGTCACAGCTGGTCGCTTTAAAAAGCACAATCTAATCTTTCTTTCCCCCTGAGATGGGCACCTACTTTGCAGATGCAGATGCACCTGCCTCCTTTTTAGCACAGCATGCTTGTCTTTTTCTTATTAAATTGTAAGAGTACTTTAAATACTGACAACACTAACCTTTAGCAATGCCCTTGCTTGCTGCATAGAATTGCTGCTGGCAATTCTATCAAATGCCTGGGTATTCAGTGAGCTTTCCCATGTCAGCCGGGAAACCTGCCTCATCTCATGGGATGGTGGGTGTCCCGTGGTTCCCGGATGTCAGCTGTTTTCCGCGTGCCCCTTCCCACCTCAGCTCCTCCCTCTAAGGTGTCACAGCTGGACAGGCCACCCTGCCCCTCCATCACCGATGTGCCCCCCACCCCCAAGCCTCTTCCACAAACTTTCTTGGCTCGGTATTTTTACACCTTTAAATCTTCCAACAGTCTCACAGCTGACACCCACCACATGGCCAGAAGCTGTCCCAGCACTACATTACTTTTCAGAAGGGTGCTAAGTGAAGGAAACAATAACATTTTGTATGTGGCATGATACATTCAAATTACTGAAACTAGACTGATTCAAATTAAACTTCAAAATACGCTTCGCTATGAACTTAAAAATCGTAATACAAACACAAAAGAACCTACCTTTGATCCATGCAAATACTGGGGCTGTGCATTTGGCTGTTTATCTCTTTGAAATTCTTGAGAAAATGGTAATACTGTCCGAACAAATCTAAACAAGAAAGATTAAAAAAAAAGAAAACCAAAAATTTAATGGTAGTTCTTTAAAATTCAGAACTTTTCCATTACTCATCAATTAAATGTTCCTCCCAATTAATCATCACATAGGAAAATTCTGGGAAATCAAAACCCATACTAGGAATGAGCTATAAATACTCTGAAGTATGATAAATGTATCCGAAGTTCAGGAACAGAGTGAGGACACCGGAGGCCCTTCTAGCACATAAAAAGAGTCTCCAAACTTGGCACCAGGACCATTTCATTCAGTCTTTTGAAAAGAGGTGATGCAGGCACTTGGGCCTTGCTGGGCCTCTGGACACAGCAACGATGGCAGCGACAGGAGTGGGAAGGCAGACTCGGGCAGTGATGCGGTCACTCAGCTCACTGGGTACAAACTGACAGAAGATGAGTTTGTAAGCGCACTTGCAGAGCCAAGAGACTGTGGCTTCGTAACAGATTAGGAGCCACTAAAACTCACATGCTTGGATCTTAAAGCAGAAATGTCAAAATCGACTCACACTTTCAAATCAGAAGCGTTCATTTAAACATATAAAACTTTTTACAAAGAAGCATGATAAAATTCATGGATTTGCTAATTATTAAATTCAAAAAACATGATTAACACATATTGCACTTTAATAAATAAAAAAGGATGTAACTGTCAAAACACCACTAGTGCATGAAACAAACGTTTGCATCTGAGGAGAGGACAGCGGCCTGCGGAGCTGATCACATTTACATGGAAACATCACGTAGCTGAGTGGCTGGGTTCTGTCGTTACCCTTTAAAGAGGGTTGAGTTTTTGTGGGCAAACGGTTAAACTGTTTGCAAGTCAGCAGGATCTTTTCACGATCTGTTAGGGTATAAAGTAGTCACTACCCTAGCGCTGGTAGTAAGATAGGCCCTGCTGGCAATTCTATCAAAAGCCTGGGTATTCAGTGAGCTTTCCCCATTCTCACAGGCCGCTTCAAATGACTCCTAGTGCTGGCGAGCTCTGGGCATAATTCTGTCTACCCCTCCCCGGCAGCTGTTCTTCCACAGCCTTGCGGACTTCCACCCAGCGCACACAGTTTAATATTCAAGCAAAGACTAAAGGGCTCCTAAGTTGGTTTCAGGAGCTCTTCCTCTGTGTAGCTCTCTCCTCTCCCACACTCTGCCTTGCAAATCCCAGCCGTCTCAGCTTCCTCATCTCCTCTACCAAACAAGACCTCCAAAATGCTCCCAGGCAGGAAGCCAGGGGAAGTCACACAGCTCACACCCTTCGTTTCCTTTCCCCCGGGAAACATCCAGTGAAAACCATTGTTTCATAAACGTCCAGTTTTCCACTTGTTTAAGGCAAAGAGTAAATCCAAACTCTGTTACTCCATTATCTCAAATAACTTTTGAACACCACATTTTGACTGTATACATTTCTCAATCGAAATATAAAAAAATGGAAAAAATACTGAATTCCAGTTAATAGGTTTGTGTTTCACAGTGGGAAGGATAAGTAATTCTGAAACTACTTTTTCTTCATGTTCTAGAATTGAGCAAGAGTAAATACATTAAGAATGATGAAACAAGAATTCTCAGTGTAGAAGGAAGTTACAGAAACAGAAATGAAGCCTGCATTGCTGAATTGGAATTGAAGACAGCAGTGTGAATTCATGGTTTCAATACATAAAGAGCTGGATAGAAGTAGACACACATATAAACATTATGGGTTTGTGTCCCCGCAGAAGATAACTTGAAGTCTCAATTACTAGTACCTCAGAATGTGCTCTTATTCAGAAACAGGACTGTTGCAGACGTAATTAGTTAAGATGAAGTCTTACTGGAGCAGAGTTGGCCCTTAATCCAATATAACATGACTCCAGTCCTCACAGGAATAGGAGAGAGACACATGAGGAAAATGCCACATGCCAACAGAGACAGACACTGGAGCCATGCGGCTGCGGGCCGAGGACTGCTCACCACACCAGAGGTGGAAAGAGTCAAGAGAAGACCCTACCCAGGGCCTCAGAGGGAGCACAGCCCTGCTGACTCCTTGATTTTGGGCTTGTTGCCTCCGGAACTGTGAGAGAATAAACCTGTTGCTTTAAGCCCCCCCCCGCCAGTTGGTGCTAACTTGTTATGGCAGCCACAGGAATCTGACACAGCACACATGTAAGTCCTTCCTAGCTCTGACCACTGAAAGGGGCTAGAAACAAGGACACACCAGTAGCAGTGAGCATACCTAACACCCAGACTTTGCTTAATTTTAAAATATTCTCCATTAAAAGGAATCCTCATAGAATAACAGATTACAAGGATAAAGTAGGAGAATTCCAAGATGAACCTGGGACTTCTTGTGGTGCAGAAAGTAAGACAGGGCTTAAGAATCATGGGGACAGACAAGAAGATATAAAAATGGGGCGGAAGGGGCTCCCACTAGCCAAAACAGAGCTGATTTGAGCCACATCACCAAGTCATGACAGTAACAGATTTTAACCCTGCATGAGAATCCCCTTACTAATAAGAAACAGATAAAAAATGCTAATATGTATAGCAGAATGTCAACTAATAACTGTAGATGGAATGAAAAGGTTAGAAAATCACCATTGTTCAAACACCACAGTGATAACTGATTTGGGTAAGAATCATCAACAGATGCTGAAATTAGTGGGTCAAGTTTTAACAAGGAACCGTTTATAAAGTCTCAGATTATCTCCCTATATATTACTTATAAATTTCAAACAGAAAGATGGAAACACACCAGTGGAGAAACTTGGCAGCCACCACCCTAACCAAGGGATGGATGGCCAGTGATGGGACAACCTTGTGGTACATTGCACTGAGGACACACCCTCCTCGGCGGTCTTCCTGCCAAAGAGGCCCGACTCTGATCCCAACTGCTGGCTTACTTCGAGGGCTATCGCGCTGTCACAATTAGTAGCTGTATAGGTTAAATTTAAGTCACAGGCCACCCCATGCGGCCTCCCAGAGTCACCAGGCATAAATCATTAATCGGAAGTAAGCAGCAAAATAAGTAGATACGCCAAGCAACAAACGGAGTTCTGGTTTCCCCGCAAGCAGCTCTCAGAAAACCCTCAGGCATGGAATTAAGATACTGGGTGGCATAATTTTGTCTGTCTTCTCAGGTTTCCACATGCAACGTGGACATACGAAACGCTATTTTAAAATGTCTTTTCCAGATAATGAAGCTCTAAGTGTTCCACTGAAAGACCTGTTAGAAATACAGAAGTAACGGCTTTAGCCAGCGCTAGCAAGAGGTGGAGGCCTCCAGCGCTGCTGCTCCAGTGAAGACTGCCTCTCGTGCAGCCAGGGCTCCCTCTGAATTGCACCGCAGATTTCTGGGCCCAAGGAGGCTGAGGTCACTTCACGCTGGCCCGTCAGCACACGTGCCCAAGGTCACAGCTCCAACGCATGGGGAACTGGGTTCCCGTGCAATCAATCGCACAGCCCGCTGGAGGCAAAGCCACCTACCAGCGCCGTGCGGGCAGCGGGGGGCACACACTAGCAGGCGAGGGCAGCCATCTGCTTGCTGCTCTTCAGGTGGACCTCGTGCTGGACAGGCTACGGGGACCCAGGGCAGAGGTGCCTCTCGTCAGTTTATACACCTGATGCCATAGTGTCCGTCAGGCCGTGCAAGTGACACGGCCTGGAGGTGTTCCGCCCCTGCTAAGGTTGCTGGGCCACACGGCACCAACTTCCTGACCTGAGTCCTGGCAACCTCGTCTCTGACAACAAGACTCCTGCTGCCAGTAGGACAGGTAGCCTAGGATGGCGGGTTGTTCCCCAGCATCGGCCCCGATCAGGGCAAGGGCACCCACGTGGGCCCAGCTTGGCAGGCAGGGCCTCGAAATAGACCTCTTTCCCTAACTGCACACTCATAACTCATCATGCCTGGAGCATCTTTCAGAAAACACAGTGATTCAACAGAAAGGTTTACAGCACGTGCTGAGTTTTCATCACCATGTAGATTTCAGCCCCCTGCCACCCCCCTTGCAGTCCTTCCACACGGCTCCTGTTGTTTTTGAGCCCTCGACCCACCGGGCTGTCACCAAGATGACCAGAACAGGCAGATGCTGTACACACGCAGTGCAGCTGGCACAAAGGGGGCCCAGGGAACATCTTCAACTGTTCCTTTTGCAAGATCTCTGGGAATCCCTTAAAGGGCAACAAAATGTTAGATAATCAAAAATGCAACCTAAAATAACACAAGAAAATCACAACTCCTTGTGTTGCCTGATTTTACTACCTCCACAGCCCTGCCCAAAGCCCCCCCACCGGGAACATATTTTCTCAACTTGCCAATAGTGGGGTTCAGCTGCATTTCACCTTTAGAGATGCCAGTTCTAAGCACTAGGCAAAATGATTTAAGGGACATAACAGAAATTAATTCCAAAAGTTCCAAACGGACCAACCAAAGCACAGAAAATCTTGCAAACGTTGGCCACAACTTAGATTTTCAGAAACACGACAAGCACGTATGTACACACGGAATGCCCCTCATCATGACATATGATGTGAAAAAAGAATGTGTATTTAGCAGTATGCCTAACAACATCCATTTCTGCAAAACGAAAAATACACATGTATATTCGACCGTATGGCCAAAACTCTAGAAGATAGACATTTTATAAGGGAAATCTCTAGGGATTTAATTATTTTCCCCATATACCTATTCCATATATATATATATACATATACACATACATACACACACACACACACACACACGATTTCCAGCTTTTCTACAATTATGATGCATTACTTATGCAATAAAAATATTTTTTCAGTTAATTCCAACTCTAAAACAACTTGCAAAATATCTGTTTCAAGAACCTGGGCACTTAGAAGGGAGTTTACAGGGATGAGTAGTCTCTAAAGTTTGGTTCCAGTGGATTGTGCCCAGCCAGGCCCAGGGCCCCCTGACCCAAGAAGGCCAACCAGGGCTCCTTCACCTGTGGTTCTTGTGGCCATGGCCATGTGCCCTCTGCTGCTGCATGGGGCTGGGCGATGGCCCTAATGGCACACCTCCATGTACCAGCAACAAGCCTGTATTTCCCACAAGGAAACCAACCCTGGGGTCCCAAACAGACAATGGCAATAGCAGGCATGATCAGGCCACAGGAGGGCCTCCTTTCTGCCCTCGGGGTCGAAGCTCAGCACCCCTGGATCAAGACACAAAAATCTAGGCCTAAAAGACAGTAGTGATTAAGCCAACACATGGTAGGATGTTCAGATGCAGTAGTGAAGCAAAGTAAAAGCAAAAGACACTTACTTTTAAAAGGTGGTCATAGGACTTCCCTGGTGGCACAGTGGTTAAGAATCCGCCTGCCAATACAGGGGACACAGGTTCGATCCCTGGTCCAGGAAGATCCTACATGCTGCGGAGCAACTAAGCCTGTGTCCCACAACTACTGAGCCTGCACTCTAGGGCCCACGAGCCACAACTACTGAAGCCTGCGTGTCTAGAGCCTGTGCTCTGCAACAGGAGAAGCCACTGCAACTAGAAAAAGCCCGTGCACAGCAACAAAGACCCAACACAGCCAAAAATAAATAAATAAATTTATAAAAAATAAATAAAAATAAAAAAAATAAAAAGTGGTCATAACGCTCACACACACACGCTCTCTCACACACACACCCTCACTCACACTCACCCCCATTTCTCACACTCACAAGCACACACACACGTTTCCTCTCTGGCATGTGTTGACACAGCAGGAGTGAAGCTCAGCGCAGAGAGGACAGGCCTCAGGCAGGCAGTTACCAGAGTGTAGAGGTGACACAGAGCCATCCCAGGACCCTGGCTGGACCACGAGACTGGACCACATGACCCTGCAGCCAGCAGCCATGCCACCCTTCCAGCGGGCCACTTTGTGTTGTTCAACATAGTAAGATGGTAGGTGCGTGGAGGGTGGCTAACTGGCAGACCCTCACATGGCCCGACATCCCAGAATGGAAGCATGAAAAGCAGAGTCACCCAGCACATTCCAACGTCAGCAGACGTTAAAAGTATGGAGGTGGTACAGACCCAGCAGCTGCCGTCCACATGTACCACAGATTTGGCCCTGAGCCCCAAGGGAGTGCCCTGGATAGGAACCCTGGCCCCGCACTCGGTCTGCACATGAAAGCCATGACCACACACCCAAGGGCTGGCCCAGGGCTGCACTTGCAAATGGAGGAGACCAGGAGGGCCTGAGTATCCTGGACATGGGAAAAGATGGGCCCTGAGACCATCCTGTTTCGATGCCCACTGGAAGGGGCATCCAGAGCCATCTGTGAGGTAGCATGCTCACCGGTTGGTGGAGCCATTGTAGCAGTAGTTGGGCAGGAAGTCGTAGTTGAGCTCCCAGAAGACGTGGAGGGTGATTCTCCCGTAGGGCGCTGACACATTGTGGTTGGCCTCCCGGAACATGGCATCAAAGCTGTCCAGAGTCAGGTACCTGCTCAGCAGCTTGTGGGTCATGCGGTTGATCTCCAAGAGGCCATCCAGCTCCTGTGGGACCACAAAGACAGGGGCATGAGGACAGAGTTGGGCCTGGCGTGGCGGCCTCCATCCCCTACGTGGGTAGCGCCATGGTGGTGGGCCGGGAGCGGGCAGAGCAGGACGTGGACAGCGAGGGGCTGCACTGAGGGGGGGCCAGTGCGCTAGGCCAAGAACGCACATGGTGGCGGTCCGGCAGGTGACACAAGCTTACTTCTCACACCTAAATTCATGTCCTCTCCACTGCTCTTAAAATGCTCCTCCTTTCCATGGTCGCCCCCGTATGGCCACTGCCCATTCTCCACTGCAGTTACCTCCCACTGTCCACTGCTGGCCTCCAACCCCCTCACAGGGCAGAGAACACTGGGATGTGTCCACCCCCACCCGATGGCACACAGCGTGTCCTCAGGTGTTAGCCTTAATCAGCTTCCCTAACGCACCTGAAGTTACTCAAAAGCATTGCTGTGCAGCAGAGCTGGCAAGCACGTTCAGAGGTGGCCTTCCAGGCTCTCACACTGACTGTTCATAAACCTGCCCAGGTCTGTACTATCCCCTGCGGCAACCACTGGCCACATAGGGCAACAAGAACGTGGCTGGTCCAAACTGAGATGCGCCATACGTGTGAGATATACAGATTTCAGAAACTGAATATGAAAACAAAGAACGTAAGATATCCACGTCAACAGAGTTCTTATAATGATTATATGTTGAATTGTTAATTTTTGGATATATTGGGTTAAATAAAATAGATTACTAAAATTAATTCCTCCAATTTCTTTCTCCTTTTCTAATGTGACTACAAGTAAATTTAAAATGGTCTCTGGGCAGAAGCAAGAAGAACTACAATCCTGCAGCCTGTTGAACGAAAACCACATTCACAGAAAGATAGACAAAATGAAAAGGCAGAGGACTATGTACCAGATGAAGGAACAAGATAAAACCCCAGAAAAACAACTAAATGGAGTGGAGATAGGCAACCTTCCAGAAAAAGAATTCAGAATAATGAGAGTAAAGATGATCCAGGACCTCAGAAAAAGAATGGAGGCAAAGATCAAGAAAATGCAAGAAATGTTTAACAAAGACCTAAGAAGAATTAAAGAACAAACAGAGATGAACAATACAATAACTGAAATGAAAAATACACTAGAAGGAATCAATAGCAGAATAACTGAGGCAGAAGAACAGATAAGTGACCTGGAAGACAGAATGGTGGAATTCACTGCCATGGAACAGAATAAAGAAAAAAGAATGAAAAGAAATGAAGACAGTACTAAGAGACCTCTGGCACAACATTAAACGCACCAACATTCACATTATAGGGGCCTTGGAAGGAGAAGAGAGAGAGAAAGGACCCGAGAAAATATTTGAAGAGATTATAGTAGAAAAATTCCCTAACATGGAAAAGGAAATAGCCACCCAAGTCCAGGAAGCACAGAGAGTCCCAGGCAGGATAAACCCAAGGAAAAACATGCCAAGACACATAGTAATCAAATTGACAAAAATTAAAGACAAAGAAAAATTATTAAAAGCAACAAGGGAAAAACTACAAATAGCATACAAGGGAAGTCCCATAAGGTTAACAGCTGATTTCTCAGCAGAAACTCTACAAGCCAGAAGGGAGTGGCATGATATATTTAAAGTGATAAAAGGGAAGAACCTACAACCAAGATTACTCTACCCAGCAAGGACCTCATTCAGATTTGATGGAGAAATCAAAAGCTTTACAGACAAGCAAAAGCTAAGAGAATTCAGTACCACGAAACCAGCTCTACAACAAATGCTAAAGGAACTTCTCTATGTGGGAAACACAAGAGAAGAAAAGGACCTACAAAAACAAACCCAAAACAATTAAGAAAATGGTCATAGGATCATACATATTGAAAATTACCTTAAACATGAATGGATTAAATGCTCCAACCAAAAGACACAGGCTCGCTGAATGGATTCAAAAACAAGACCCATATATATGCTGTCTACAAGAGACCCACTTCAGACCTAGGGACACATACAGACTGAAAGTGAGGGGATGGAAAAAGATATTCCATGCAAATGGAAATCAAAGAAAGCTGGAGTAGCAATACTCATATCAGATAATATAGACTTTAAAATAAAGAATGTTACAAGAGACAAGGAAGGACACTACATAATGATCAAGGGATCAATCCAAGAAGAAGGTATAACAATTATAAATATATATGCACCCAACATAGGAGCACCTCAATACATAAGGCAACTGTTAACAGCTATAAAAGAGGAAATCGACAGTAACACAATCATAGTGGGGGACTTTAACACCTCACTTATTACACCAATGGACAGATCATCCAGACAGAAAGTTAATAAGGAAACAGAAGCTTTAAATGACACAATAGACCAGATAGATTTAATTGATATTTATAGGACAGTCCATCCAAAAACAGCAGATTACACTTTCTTCTCAAGTGCACACGGAACATTCTCCAGGATAGATCACATCTTGGGTCACAAATCAAGCCTCAGTAAATTTAAGAAAATTGAAATCATATCAAGCATCTTTTCTGACCACAACACTATGATATTAGAAATCAATTACAGGGAAAACAACGTAAAAAACACAAACACACGGAGGCTAAACAATACATTACTAAATAACCAAGAGATCACTGAAGAAGTCAAAGAGGAAATCAAAAAATACCTAGAGACAAATGACAACAAAAACACGACAATCCAAAACCTACGGGATGCAGCAAAAGCAATTCTAAGAGGGAAGTTTGTAGCAATACAATCCTACCTCAAGAAACAAGAAAAATCTCAAATAAACAATCTAACCTCACACCTAAAGGAACTAGAGAAAGAACAAACAAAACCCAAAGTTAGTAGAAGGAAAGAAATCATAAAGATCAGAGCAGAAACAAATGAAATAGAAACAAAGAAAACAATAGCAAAGATCAATAAAACTAAAAGCTGGGGGGGAAAAAAAAGGTCTCTGGCTTGCATTCTATTTATACTGGTCAAAACCTCAACCAAATCACGTTAAGACCAAGGGCAATGAAACACCATGGCCCAGCCCAAGCCAGGCTGAAGGAAGAGCCACTGTGGGCTCTGTGGCCAGAGACAGCCTGGATTCTGAGGAAGGAGGGGGGACACGCTCACCCCTGTGGAGATGCTCTGCCTCGAGGTGGGCCCAGCAGACACCCGCCCCCCACCTGCTTCTCTAGGAACAAAACAATCTTCCTGGAGTTCTCACAAGCTCATTACCATTTGCCTGCAGCCATTATTCTTGGAAGATAGATTTGGCACAAAATCCTTAAGTTGCATTTCCTTCCCTGCTGGCAAAGGTCTGAGGACAATTGGATTTTCTTTCCCTGATCACTCTGCTCAGATACCCAGAGGGTTTTTCCTTTTCCTTGAAAGTCCAACACTACAATGTCAACTACAGTGTTCCTTGGTGTTGGCCACTTTAGGTCCATCTTCCCATGTACACGATATTTGTTTCTAATATGTATTTATACTGTTTTTTATTCCATCAAAGTTTTCTTGAAGTAGCATTTTTAATGTCTGTTCCATCTCATTGCTTTGATTTTTGCCTTCAGGGGCCTCTATGATATGTATGTTGAATCTTCACTGTCCGTCATCTCCATGATTTTCTCTCAAATCCTTTCTGTCTGTCTTCATTTCTTTTTAATTTTTAAAACGTTCCTCCTTTCATTCTTTTGCCATATCTTTTGCCACAGTGAGGTGTAACTATTTGTTCTTTGAAGTCAATTTAGAATTGTGAATACGAAGAGCAGATGCCCAGGCAGGCCCAGCTCAGTGAGTGCACACCTTTTGAGTTCTATGCAAAAAATGAACCTACCATCAGGTCAATTTATCAATAATGACAAAAGTAGAGGTAGCTCCAATCCCCCAAATCTGCTGAGCCTGAGAAAAGGGAGAGCACTTACAACTATTGATGTCAGGTCTTCACTCTCAAATCGCCCAATTGCCAGTTCCAGGGATTTGTACATGGCAGTGGAGACGCGCTGAGTAATCAGACGATTGAGGTCTATGGACCTGCCCAGGAGCTGGGCACAGAGAGTGGAAAGCATGAACAACAAAAAACAAATAAGCAAGAGAATATGGATATATCCCAGGAAACTGATTCCAAAAGATAAGACAGACAAATGATGTACAAAATTTAGATGACAGTATGATCAAATACCCTACTTTCCTAGAGCTGAAATTCTGCAGGTCAAAGCTGTAAAAGGACTTTTATAGTGTACTTACACTTACGTCACAGACAGAAACCCCAAGCCTCCCCAGAGATCCTGGAGAGCCTGGGTCTGGCACTTAGCGTACCCCTTGTAATGGGTTCATGGCCATCTCCCAGCACAGAGTGGCCTGCGTGTGCCTCACCCTCACCGTGTCACAAGGATAAGTAAGAGAAAACTACTCCATCTCTACTGCAGAGTCCTAACAACATGTGCGTACCACAGTATCATTTCAATAACATAAAAATACAGGCAAAACCCTGGCGAAAATGTCCCAAAATGTGAATGGTGGTTATTTGTAGATAGAATTAGATGAGATTTCCCTACAGTTTTCTGTATTTTCCTTTTGGTGATGTATATATGTTATTTTTAAAGAAACAAAAATAGCAAGCACTGTATTATTACTCTTTGTGCTGGCCAAGAAAAAGCTCCTCCCCACCACTCTGAGCTGACTAGAGTCCACAGCTTCTTTCTTTGAAGCTCTGGCTTTTGGGCTCCTGGAAAGGAGCTGTGCTTGGGCCAGGCCTCCTGGGAGCTGCGCGGGGCAGCCTTCCCTTGTGTGTCAGGTTATCCAAGAGAAACGGCTTATCTTTAAAACCTCAGCTCTTTACATGGATGGTCCCACAGCCACATACATGCTGACATCTATTAAAACCTGAGGAGCTCTAAGAAAACCCCACAATTTCCACTGCCGGCTCCATGCCTCACTGTGCCCAGGACAGGCCCGGCTCACCTGCACGTGCCTCTGCTTCAGCAGCGTCTCATAGCGATTAGATGGCGGGAGATGGATTGTTGCACCCTGATTCTTGCATTCTGATCGTAACCGTTTATCAAGAAGCAAACTAGCATGGAAGGAAGAGAGGACAATTTCTCACGTGCTGTGAATTTTAATGGAAATGTCAGATCAAGTTGCCCAAGATTTTGTACCCAAATTACAAACACATACTCACCTTCCTGCCATAACCTTATAATATGCAAATATCTGGTCGGCCAGCTTATAAACAAATTGGTCAAAGCAGAGATTCACCTAAAGGAAAGGAAAGGAAAGTGTGCATTAAATTTTGCTTCCCTAGGGAATTCCCTGGTGGTCCAGTGGTAAGGACTCTGCACTTTCATTGCCAAGGGCCCGGGTTCAATCCCTGATCGGGGAACTAAGATCCCCCAAGCTGTGTGGTACGGCACCCACCCCCGCCAAAAAAGCTTCCCTAAACCAAGATCAAATAACAGAACTTAAAAAAAAAATTTTTTTTTTTGATCCAGCAATTCCACTTCTAGGTATTTAAATGGAAACACTAACTCAAAATGATATCTGTACCCCAGGGTTCACTGCAGCACAACCGCCAAGAAATGGAAACAACCTAAGTGTCCACTGATGGATAAATGGATAAAGAAGGTATGTACACACACACACACACACACACAAATGGAATATTACTCAGCCATAAAAGAGAAGGAAACCCTGCCATTTTCGACAACATAGATGGACCTTGAGGGTGCTATGCTAAGTGAAATAAGACAAATACTGCATTATCTCACTTATATGTGGAATCTAAAAAAAAACCAAAAACAAACCCATAAATACAAAGAACAGATTGGTGGTTGCAGAGGTGGAGCATGGGAGAAATGGGTGAAGGTGGTCAAAAGGTACAAACTTCCAGTTATAAAATAAATAAGTTCTGGGGATTGAATTAAAAAACAAAACAAAACCCCAAAACCCCAACCCTTTGTTAAGGCAACTAAAAAAGGGTCTTATGAGAAAACAGAAACATCTTTACTGTCCAACAATAGCAGATTAAATCCATTTCAGTGGGACCAGGAGTGACCACCACACCACCACTGAAAATTATGTCAGAACCTTGCTTACTGATGGAGAAAAATGCTCCAATTCTCTTAAATACAATGGAATTTAAGAAAGTCTCTGTTCTTCATGTGTTCCCAGGGGCGATCGTGCACTGCATCTGGGGGCAGCTCCTGACTCCAGGCTCTATGTCCCAAGAGCTGCTGCCCGTGGCCTCCTCTGGGCTCCCAACGTCGGTCAGAGTTGCAGGGTGGACACAGTCTGTGACTTCACCCTCAACACTGTATCCTCACTTGCAAATGGGGCTAGCACATACCCCCCGGAACTGTGATGACACCCTGTGCTCAGAGCAGAGCTGCCCCAGGACCCACGGGTCTCTGTCCCCAGCCCACCCTGCCTCACCCGGGAGCCCACGACATCTCCCCAAAGAAGCACTTCCTGTGGTTTTTGTGAGGATGTGGGGAAGGAGACCCAGATGTATAATGTAATCTGCTGAGGTTAAATTCTCTTACATCTTGAGCTAGAAAATAAGATTTTTCTCCTTAGCTACATGTACACAGACTTAATAATTCCACTTGTAGGAATTTGTGCTCAAGAATAATCCAATACAACTAAAATGATACATGCAAGGAAGTTCATCAAAGCATTGTTTATAATTAAAAATAAAAAGCTAAAACTAGAGAAATTAAATAGAGGTTGGTTCAGTGCATCTCTTCTGTACAATGCCCCTGCTCTAGACTGTGTTCATGAAAGAAACAAGCAAGATATGCAGTGTTCACGACATGCAGTCACGTGAAATGGATGTCCCCCAACAGCTGATGTTTTAAGACCCCAATCATCCTGTGTGGATGCATAGAAAAAAGTGCAGATAGAAGGGTTCACCCCAAAATGTTTATTTCAAAGTTCATTCCACTGTTTGAACCTCCTTGTATTAAAAAGAAAGGTTGTTCCCTCTAACACTCAGAGGAAAAAGGAAATTTTTAAAAGTCTATTAAAAGTGCCGGGGCCCTCACCTCTGCCTCGATTTCATCATAGAGGAACTGCTTGTTGAACCTGGTGAGGGCATAGTGGGCGCTATCGTTGTACAGGTCCAGCGAGTAGAGGACGTACCTGCAGAGTGGGAGAGAGGTCAGGCCAGCCGCCCACACGGGGTTTCTCGGCTCTCACACCCTGCCCTCCACGGGAAATGTAACCCTCACTGTCTTCCTCTCTCATGAGGAAAAACAATCTCTTACTTCAAATGCCAAACTCGGTTTCTGTGAGGGCCCTAGCAAGCGGGCCAGACCCTCGGCAGGACATGCCTGGCTCAGCCACGCCCAGGGCGCCTGGCGGGTCCACGAGGGCCTCCTGCAACTTCATCTTCTCAATTAACGCGTTTCAAAGATTTTCACCCCACTCTGCAGTATTTTTAATAACAAGAATGCGTCATTTTCTTATATTTAAGAACAAACTGTCTGACTTAAAAAGAAAAACATACAAAGGTCCCGGGCCCCAGAGCTGACCATGAGCACGCCTGGTGTGGCCCAAGCCCCTCTCTCCCCGGACAAATGGTGGTAGCCGACGGTCTCCAGAAGTAAGGTCCCTCTGAGGGCTTGAGGTGCGTAAGCAGCGGGCCCAATGTGGCCCTAGAGGCGCACACATGCTCATCAAGGCCTCTAACGCTACGGAACAGACACCACGGCTGCTGCAGAGTGAGGGAAGGCCGCCCTCCTGACGTGCACAGGCAAGGACGGTGGGGGGAGGACCCGCTAGGCAGGGCCCCAATCTGCTCTCTACACGACACCCTGTTTGCTATTACTTTCCCTCCATGGACTTCATATTTTCAAAATCTCTGACCCCCTGCCCTGACCCTGAGCTGCAAACTCTAAACAAAGATGTTCAATGAACATTTCCTCTCCCAAATCCATCTGAGTCGGAGGCCATGCCACGGCACCTCTCCCCTTGCCAAGTTCCTGGGCCTCACAGCACCTGGACACAGTGGACTTAATTAGCTCTACTGCCTCAGCTCTGGATTTCAGTCTGAAGCCAAGACACCTGTTCCTTGTATTGATATCTGAAGTCTCACCCCAAGAATTACGACTTCAGGGACTTCCCTGGTGGTGCAGTGGTTAAGAATCTGCCTGCCAATGCAGGGGACACGGGTTCGATCGCTGGTCCGGGAAGATCCCACATGCCGCAGAGCAACTAAGCCCGTGTGCCGCAACTACTGAGCCTGTGCTCTAGAGCCCACGAGCCACAACTTCTGAGCCCACGAGCCACAACTGCTGAGCCCGCAAGCCACAACTACTGAGACCCACGCGCCTAGAGCCCGTGCTCCGCAACAAGAGAAGCCACCGCACTGCAACGAAGAGTAGATCCCGCTCATCACAACTAGAGAAAAGCCCGCGCACAGTGACGGAGACCCAACGTAGCCAAAAATAAATAAATTTTAAAAAAAAGAATTACGACCTCAAATGAAGTGCTGAGAACAGTCACCCCTCCCCCACCTCCCAGCTCCCAAATGCCACCAAGGGCCTCAATCACACAGACAGGAGGCTGGGACAGGCCTCCAGGACACTCACTCCATCATCGACGCTTCCTTGGTCTCCAGGATGTGGTCTGTCAGGATCCAGGGCATGGACATCTCAATGGGGAACTGGATCCTCCTGCCCATAGTCAGCTCCAGGAAGAACTCTCGGAACCACAACTGCGAAAGGTCGCAGCACTGCTGGAGCGTCTCTTAAGGAATTCAAATAACACCACATTAATATTCCGCAAGCAGAAAAGACTGCACAGGACAGTGCGAGGGGGCGCGTGCCAGGCTCTCAGCCCCGAGCTGCGGGGAGTGCACATGAGCAGGGAGGGGTCGCGCGTGCCTTGCACACAGTGTGGCCACAGGCAAAGCCACCTGGACGTGCTGATTCTCACTCACAAACAGAGCAGAGTCAGCGTCCAGCCCCATGGGCCCAGCACGGACACCGCCGCCACCAACGGGAGCTGGTCAACACTGCGTGCCTTCTGGTGGGATTTATTTTATATGGGATACAGACACAGCATTACACGCACACTTGGTGCAGGTCTATCTAATGCAAAATAGACAGATTGAAAAAAAAAAGTTTCCATCCTTTTACGAAGAGAAAAACAAAAGCTTGCTATTACTCTAAGCCTGCAGCACTTGCAGCCTCCCACCCTGAATAATGGCTGCAGCACAGAAATAAACGTGGGCGGCTCCACGATGACAAAGGGCACCCACACGTGCCCCGGTCACCCTAGGACGGGCTGTGCACGTCAGGTCACCTGCCACCTTCTACACACTGCAGTCGTGGGTGGTTTCTGATATTTATCACCACCTGCGTCTCGAGCCAGGTGACAGTCACATTGGCCTGTGCTGCTGACCCAGTTCAGGTCACAAAGACTTTGCGTCCAGGTCACTGGGCCAGCCCCGGACCCACAGGCCTCACCCTTCTAAGGGCCATGCCACATGGAGGGAACCCCCAGCCGGCCGTGCATTTAGAGCAACAGGTGAGGGAATGTCATGAGGGTTGCAACTTGTGTCACTGCCTGGGTGCGTGAAGGGACCACAGCAGGGGCGACCAGGCAGGCGGAAGCATTCTAGACGGTGTTAGTGGTGTTAGAACATGCTGGGCCAGACACTGGTCAGCAGTAGCTCTTACCACTGAAATTTATCAAGTGGGTGTAGAAGAATGACTCGCGATGAAATTTTTCTATGTCCAATATGGTGGGCCCCTCGAGGCTACTTCTCAAGGTTTTCTTGGAACCACTTTTGTCTGCAATGAGGGACTCTAGCATGGTTCTCACCATGTAAAGCTGCATTATCCAACGAAACATTTGTGGGGGAGAAAATATACATGGCACATTAGTTACGATAAACGCAGATAAACCACGAGAGGGACTGCCCCGTGGACACCGTGCCGGGTCCTCGCAGGGGTGGCGCCCATCCACGAGGCCAAGTCGCTGCTGCTTGGGGCAAAGAACTTGGAGCAGAACCGTTCACCTCGGGCCGTAAATACCAACAAGAAAAACAAACAGTGTCTTACCACCGAAGGTTAACAGAGGCGGATAGGTGTAGGACTGCCTCAGAAACGCGTTAACCACATGCAAGAGCCTTTCCGTGCCCACAGACTTGAGCTGCCTGAGCAGCTCAGCGGAGCTCAAGGACTCCGCCATGGTGCGCACCAGGTAGAGCTAGACACGGACAGACGGGAGAGCGGAGACAGCGTTAGTCACACGCAGCACAGGGCAGGGACAGACACGCGGACGAGTGAGGAGGGCGCCTGCGTGCTGGCAGACAGGGGACGGACAGACCCCGGACGGCACCCTCCCTGGGCAGCAATGACTTCCTCCCAGGTACCCCAGAGGTTTCATACAGAGCCAGCAACGTGCTCTGCTGGTACTTCTCTGAAAGACGGACAGAAGCGATTCTAAAAGCCCCCAACACAGAGATGATGAGTAAGAAGTACAAAGTCCCAAAACAGGAGGGGAAAAGCCAAAGGGCATAGTAAATCAGGTATGAGGTCAGAGAAAAGCTGCCTGGGGGCAGGAGGGAGCTGAGTGTGCCAGGAGAGGGTGCCGCAGTGGTAGCTGAAGACCACAGACACGCAGAAGCTATGTTTTTAAATTTCCAAAAATGGTATCTTTAGGAATGATCATTTTTAGAGCCAACATAAAAATTATAACCATACATTTAAACACCCATCAGGCAACACAGCATAAATACAGACACATAGACTTTCACCCACATTTTTGGGACAGGAGTTGATGCGGTCAAATAAAGTTCTGCATGCAAATAACCAAACCCAAGAATCACAGGGTGTCTGCACCCCAGATTCACTTGGGCGAGGAATAAAGGAGCAAAAAAGACACAGGCAGTACTTTACCTGCCCGAGCAGACAGCGGTGAGGTCATTTCACTCCCAGCCCCCCTACCACCCCCCAGCTCAGGGTCAGCCCACTCAGGGGAACAGGCAGAGACAGGGGATCAGGGAACAAGAACCTGGGTGCTAGAGGGTCCCACGGCGCGCCGTGGCACTTTAATGTCAAAGCCGCTCTTGGGGTCCTTCTCGCCCCGCAGGGCCGGGTCGTTGAAGGGCTCGTGCCCTGTCTCCCAGTCACACACGGTCTTCCTGATGGCCTGCAGGACACTAAACCGCCCGTCAAGCTGTCAGGGCAGATGCAGTGCCGACACGCTCGGCACTTTTACAGTCACAGCATCGCTTTGCCTCTCACACAGCCAACTCTTACACATGAATCCCTCCGGAGGCAGGGGGGAGACGTGGTAATGGACCAGCTCAACGTGAAACTTTAAAAATAGATCGTTTTCTTGGGGACATTACTACCCTCAGAAGATCTAATGTAGTTGCATTTTGCATCAATTAGCCCAGACGTGATGTTTTATTTCCTAAACGCTGAGACATACTCAGGGCAGCAAGAGGACAGACCCCAAACATCACCCAGAGCTGAAACTCAACCTCCCTGAGAGTCATCCCATTTTCTAACTTGAATATGAAGTCACCAGCACAAGACTGGGGACTTTGCCTGTGTCCCCAACTCACTTGGACATCGGGATGCCCCCACTCCCAACAGGGCTCCACCATTCGGAGTCCTCCACAGCGCCACCCTCAGGGCAGATGCCACACCCACACGCCCATCCTAATCACCTCGTGGGGAAAGTTCTAGCTAAATCCAGAGTTACTCTAAGACTACGCTGCACATTTCCCACGTGGTGAGGCTCCATCACAGTAAGCGTGAGCAAAACCGAGGCACTACTGAAAATATGAAAACCTTTACTAAGCCCTCCAGGAGAGAGAACAAAAACTGGGAAACCTCACAGTGTAAGATCTTACTAATGCTAAAGTCATACCATACCAGGTGACAATTATATCAACCATAAAGCAACAAAATGAAATCAGTACACGTGTGAGCCCCTGTGAGCTTCATTTTATGTAAATGTCTCTGAAAGAAAACTTTATCTAAAAGGCTAAACGTTAATAGAAAACTAGCTCAAGAATACAACAGGAACTCTGCAATACGTATGTATCGGGTTGGCCAAAAAGTTCATTCGGGTTTTTCTGTAACACCTTACGGAAAAACCTGAACAAACTTTTTGGCCAAAGCAATAGTTTTTGACTCATTTGTAAGACAGGCGAAAAGGAACAGAAGCAAAAATACTGAAGAAATGGGAGATGAGATTCTGGGTTGTGTGTCCCTACAGGCCTGGTGAACAGAATTGCCAGACAGATTTTGAGACACTCCCAGGCCCCAGATAAGCACACCCTTGTCCCTGGGTCTCCAGACTGCTTAGACCTTCTGTAGTTGATTTACTGTGGGTTGCTCAGGTTAATAATTGGACCCACTGCATTACATTTAGAGGAAATTCACCAAAAGGGTGCCTGGAGGTTGAATATGAATGCACTTTATGAAAAGGTAACTCTACAGCTGTTCAAACCTAAGCTGATCCTTCAGTTTTGGATGACTGTGCAGGGAGTGTGTGCAGCAGGGCTGACCTCTGGATGACATTCTTCTTCTTCTTGATGGCCTGCCTGAGCGGCTCCCTGAGGGTGACCTGGGAGAAGTCCTGCAGCGCGGCGTAGACAGTGTGGCGGATGGCATGGTTGAACACGCTCTCCATCCTGCCCATCAGCACCTGCAAGCCTTTGATCATGGCGATCACCTGCAGGGGGACGGACACATGATCTTCAGTATGCTGAAGGATGACAGCTGAGCTCCATGGGCCTGACACATGCCAGGAGACTGCCTCCCCCAAGCACAGGGCCTCTCCCTGGCCTCCTGTGTTTCTGCTCTGCACCTGCAGCTGTCCCTGTTCCTAGGTCTGACCCCATCAGACCATGAGTGCCTCGAGGGCAGGGACAGATCTGCTTGGCCTGGAGCCAACATGGGCATTTGGTAACTGACTCAAAATACTTCTGAATGCATTAGGGTGCACCTCTCTGTGAAAGACTTCAACAAAACAGAAAAAGATTCAGAAAAGCAAATTTGTTATTATCTGGACAGGAAAAAAGAAGTTACAAGCTTGTAACCCAAATCCCATCTGTTAAACCAGCGGTCCCCAACCTTTTTGGCACCAGGGACCGGTGTCGCGGAAAACAATTTTTCTGAGGATGGGGTCGGGGGGAAGGTTTTGGGATGATTCAAGTGCATTACATTTATTGTGTACTTTATTTCTATTATTAGTACATTGTAATATATAATGAAATAATTATACAGCTCACCATAATGCAGAATCAGTGGGAGGCCTGAGCTTGTTTTCCTGCATCTAGAGGGTCCCATCTGGGGGGGATGGGAGACAGTGACACCCGAAGTGTGTTGCTTATGTCCAGTCTACTCCATAAGATGCAGCTTAATTGTCACTTGCCACTCACTGATAGGCTTTTGATATGAGTCTGCAAGCAACTGATTTATTATGGTCTCTGTGCAGTCAAACCTCTCTGCTAATGATAATCTGTATTTGTAGCTGCTCCCCAGTGCTAGCATCACTGCCTCGGCTCTACCTCAGATCATCAGGCATTAGATTCTCACAAGGAGTGCACAACCTAGATCCCTCACATGCGCAGTTCACAGTAGGGTTCGCGCTCTTATGAGAATCTAATGCCGCCGCTGATCTGACAGGAGGTGGAGCTCAGGTGGTAATGTGAGAGATGGGGAGCGGCTGTAAATACAGATGAAGCTTCGCTCGCTCGCCTGTTGCTCACCTCCTGCTGTGTGGCCCGGGGGTTGGGGACCCCTGTGTTAAACAATAATGGCACAGTGAATTAATATGCATAAAAAGGTCAGAAGAAAATGCACTGAACTGCTTAAAGTTCATTTTTGTGATGGCATCAGAGACATGATACTGTCCTCATTTCACATGTGTGTTTTCTCTGTTTGCTTTGAGGATTTATATGATGAATCTGGGTTGCTTTTCTAATGAGAAAAAAAAGGGAAATTTTCTATTTAAAAAAGCAAATTCTCCAACTGAAGTTGAATTGAATTCAAATTCACAGCAATCTGAATGAAAATGAAATTACTATATATTCAAACTTATGGGATGTAGGGAAAGGTGCGCTGAAAGGTAAATTTGGAACTTTGGATGCATATATTAGAAAACAAAAAGCCTATTAGAAAACAAAAAAACCTAATACTGATCACTAATTTATAAAAAGATAAAACAGAATAACCCCCCCAAAAATAGAGGGAAATGAATATCTAAAAGCAAAAATTAATGAAACAGAAAACAAGCATAGGGCTTCCCTGGTGGCGCAGTGGTTGAGAATCTGCCTGCCAATGCAGGGGACACGGGTTCGAGCCCTAGTCTGGGAAGATCCCACATGCCGCAGAGCAACTGGGCCCGTGAGCCACAATTACTGAGCCTGCGCGTCTGGAGCCTGTGCCCCGCAATAAGAGAGGCTGCGACAGTGAGAGGCCCGCGCACCGCGATGAAGAGTGGCCCCCGCCTGCCACAACTAGAGAAAGCCCTCACACAGAAACGAAGACCCAACACAGCCACAAATAAATAAATAAATAATTTTTTAAAAACAAAATAAATAAATAAAAGAAAACAAGCATATAATAGAGGGTGATCAACTAAGATAAAGCTGTTTTATAAACAAACAAACAAATGCTCAGCAAGACTGATCAAGAAAAAAAAAACAGATAAGGCATGAATTACAAGCATTACAAATAAAGAGGGAACACTACCACACAATTTACAAATATTAAGAGATTATGAGACTATATTGGAATAGGATAAACATACAGATCAGTGGAATAGAATTAAGAGTCCAGAAATAAACCCTCACATTTATAGTCAATTAATTTTCAACAAGGGTGTGAAAATAATTCAATGGGTTAATATTATCTTTTCAACAAATAGTATTGGTACAACTGAATATCCACATGCAAAAGAATGAAGCTGGACTCCTGTGTAGGAAAGGGTCATCTCAGCAGGCCTGGGATGACCAAACCCTGCACGTTCCCAGGAAAGGTCTGGCCCTTGGTTGGCTCCTAGGAACCGACTCTGAGCCTTTGGAATACTCAGCCTGAAGAATGTCTGTGTGTCTGAGGCTTTGGGCCATTGCAATAGCAGTTTCACCAGCTACTTTATGCTAACAATGTGATTCATAGCAAACAGCTGTTTTTACTCTGGATCTGGAGTCTGAGTAGCTGAGGTCAATCGTGCATGTGCTAGGTGCCTACATTACTGACCCTCAATAAAATACCTGGACACCAAGGCTCAGGTGAGCTTCCCTGGTTGGCAACACTTTGCATCTGTAATCACCCATCACTGCCAGGAGAATTAAGCACATCCCCTGCAGCTCCAATAGAAGGGGTTCACTGGAATTTGCACTTGGTTTCTCCTGGACTTCACCCAGGTGTCTTCTCCCTTTGCTGATTTTAATCTGTGTCCTTTTGCTGTAATAAATCATAACCTTGAATAGAACAGCTACTTAGTCCTGTGAGTCTTTCTAGCAAATCTAGCCTGAGGGTGGTCTTGGGGACCCCTGACAGAACACCCTACCTCACACCATAAAAAAATTAACTCAAAATGGATCACACCTCAAATACATGAGGAAAAACAGAGGAATAAATCTTTGTGACTTAGGTTAGGCAGTGATTTCTTATGGTATGACACCAAAAGCACAAGTAACCAAAGGAAAAATTGAAAAACTGAACTTTATCAAAATTAAAGACTTTTATGCTTCAAAAGACCCCATGAAGAAAGGAAAAAGTTAATGGGAGAAAATACTGCAAATCATATGTCTGATAAGAACTGGTATCTAGAATATATAGAGAACTCAATAATAAAAAGACAACTAATTCAATTAAAAAATGGGCAAAGGATCTGAATAGACATTTCTCCAAAGATATACAAACTATCAATAAGCACAGAAAATATGCTCAACAGCATTAGTTGTTATAAAAATGCAAATCAAAACCACAATGAGATATTCCTTCATATCTAGTAGGATAGCTGGAATCAAAGGACAGATATCAGGGGTTGGCAAGGAGTTGGAGAAAGTGGGACCCTCTAGCAAGGCTGGTAGGAATGTAAAGTAGTGCTACCACTTTGCAAACCATCTGGTAGTTTCTCAAAATGTTAAACAAAGAGATACCATATGACCCAGCAATTCTACTCCTAGGTGTATCACCAGAAGGAATGAAAACAAGTCCACAGAAAAATCTATACACAAAAGTTCATAGCAGCATTACTCAAAAGTGAAAAACTAAAACAATCCATCAGCTAATATGGATAAATAAAATGTGATACATACATACAATGGAATATGCTTTGGCAATGAAAAGAACGAAATACTGATACATGTGTGAACCTTGAAAATATTATGTTAAGTGAAAGAAGCCAATCACAGCCACGTATTGTATGAAATGCCCAGAATAAGCAAATCTACAGAGTCAGACAGTAGATGGGTAGCTGCCGCGGGATGAAGAAAGGGGAGAATGGGGGTGGGGGGTGACTACTAATGGGTTCCTTTTTGAGGTGACAAAAATGTTCCAAATTTGATTGTGATTGCATAATTCTGTGAATAGGTACCCCCGAAGCACTGGATTTTACACTTTAAATGGGTGAACTGTATGGTATGCGGGGGGAAAAGCTGTTACCAAAAAGATGAGAACTTACTATAAAAAACTGTGTCAAAAATTAGAAAATTTAGAAAGATTCTTAGAAAACCTTTGAAAATACAACTTACCAAAACTGATACAAGAAGAAACAGAAAATCTGAGGGCTTCCCTGGTGGCGCAGTGGTTGAGAATCTGCCTGCCAATGCAGGGGACACGGGTTCGAGCCCTGGTCTGGGAAGATCCCACATGCCGCGGAGCAACTAGGCCCGTGAGCCACAACTACTGAGCCTGCGCGTCTGGAGCTTGTGCTCCGCAACAAGAGATGCCGCGACAGTGAGAGGCCCGCGCACCTCGATGAAGAGTGGCCCCCGCTCGCCACAACTAGAGAAAGCCCTCGCACAGAAACGAAGACCCAACACAGCCAAAAAGAAAGAAAGAAAGAAAGAAAGAAGCTTTCATTTAAAAAAAAAAAAAAAGAAGAAACAGAAAATCTGAATACCCCTACATATAGCAAAGACACTGAAAGTTTCAAAAACCATCCCATAAAGGAAAAGCTTCATCAATAAACGCTAGAAAACATTTAAGGAAAAAAATAACATCTTACACAAACCACTACAAACAACAGAAAAGAAGGAAGTGCTGTGAGCCATTTTACGAAGCCAGCATCCAAAAACTAGAGTGGAAGGTTATAAAAAAGGAATGTTACCCACTCCTCAGGTGTGGGCTAAGCACAGTGACTTCCTCCCCAAAAGCGCCCTATGAAAGGGGGCAGTGGCCGGTGTGGGTAACCTCAGCCAGGTGACCAAGGTCAACACCAGCACTGATGAACCACAGTGACAGCATGGATCTCTGATGTGAGGTGATGAAAACAGCTCTGTGGTCCTCCTTCGCAAAAGCTACAACCCCAGTCTAATCAAGAAAAAAACATCAGCTAAATTCCAATTGAGGGACATTCTAAAAACAACTGACTAGCACTCCTCAAAACCGTCAAGGTCATCACAAACAAGGAAAGTCTGAGACACTGTCGTGACCAAGAAGAGCCAAAGGACACATGATGACTATATGCGATGTAGGATCCTGGATCAGAGGAAGAACGTTATAGAAAAGTGAGGAAATATGAATAAAGCATGGACTTTAGCTAATAATAATGTATTGATACTGGCTTATTAAAAATGTGAAAATACTAATGTAAGATGTTAGTAATAAGTGAAAATGGGTGTGGGGTACATGGGAATTCACTGTACTACCTTTGCAATTTTTCTGTAAATCTAGAAGTATTCTAAAATGAAACACTGAAAGAAAAAAGTATTATCAAAAGCCACTCTTACTCATGAAACTTGATGCAAAAATATCCAAATCAAAATATTAGCAACATATATCCAGCAATATATAAAGAGGATAATATATCATGATCAAGTTGAGTTTAAACCAGGAATGCAAGGCTAGCTTAACATCAAACCTGATCCAAAAAATCCGATCAGTGTAAATCTACCACATTAATGGAATAAAAAAGTCATAAAACTATCTCAACGGATGCAAAAGTGTTTTATAAAACTAATATAAAATCCATGATAAAATCTCTTAGCAAACAAGGAATAGAAGGCAACTTTTCTGATCTGAGGAAGGGTGGCTATAAGGAACATACAGCAAATATATCATACGGTGACATGTTGAAAGCTTTCCCTCTGAGATGAGAAACAAGACAAAGATGCCTAGAGCCTCCTTCTATTTAATGAGTAGGGATCCTACCCAGTGTGATTTAAAAAAAAAATAGAAGGGGGAAAAATAAAACTGTCATCATTTCCAGATGATATGATTATATAAGTAGAAAATCCAAAAGAATATATGGGTAATTTATTATAATTAATAAGTGAGTTTAGACAAGTTGGTAGATACAAGGAAAATACAAAAAATAATTTTGATTTTAAACATCAGTGATAAACATTTAGAAAAAAATTAAAATACACCATCAAATATCAAATACCTAGAAATAAAGCCAACAAAAGATGTGCAAAAGTTTTACAGATGAAAAGAGATCTTAGAGAATCTTAACAAATGGAGAGACATACCAGATTCATAAAAGACTTAATTTTATAAATTTGTCAATTCTTCCTAAAATGATCTATAGGTTTATTCATATCCTCATAAAAAATTCTAACAGGTTTCACTGGGACATGGAAAGATGATTCTAAAATGTTTATGAAAATACAAAGCACAAGAATAGCTAAGGAACTCTCGAAGACAGAAAGACCTGCTTTACCAGACACACGATTAACTATTGTAATTAACACAGAGGGGTGTTAGGAGAGGATAAACAAACTGACCAATGGATCAGAACATGAGCAGAAACACACCTGCCCAGGTATGGTCACCTGACTCACAACAGAGGTGGCAAGTAGAGCAGTTGGGAGGGTTGGTGGGGACATTTCAGATCCAAATGTGAAAGCAGAATAAGACATCCAGAAGACAACGTAGGAGGCTATCGTCATGACCTTGGGGTATGCAAAAGATTCCTTAAACAAGGCAGGAAACGTACAGCTACAAAATCTACATCCAAACACTGGATGGCAGAGCAATTAAGAACTATTCATCCAAAGGGTCCTAATGACAGTGCAGAGCTGGGGACCACACAGCTGTGAAAGGGGCTCTCTTCCCTCAGACACCCAGGTCCTGGCTCACTCCTCTTGTGTGTGGCAATAAGAAGCTGCTGCAGCTCCCAGGCTCTCACTCAGAACATACCCTGACTGCCCCAGGGGAGTGTCCATGCAGAGACCGGGAACCCACAACCTATTTTACTCTCTGTTTTGACAACTGTGACAGATGCAAAGGGCCGCCCTACACAGATAACAATGACATCAAATAAGCAGTTCATTCATGTTTTTGCCTTTGCTTTGTAAAGGGAAGACAGTTTCAGGCCAGAGTCAAAGAAGGAAGAGAAAGCAGACAAAGCACACCTCCACCAGGGCGAACTTCTCCTCGCTGGTGTAGTTGTAGCGGGTGGCGCGCTCATACTCCTCGGCGTTGTCGGGGCAGTCCTTGTTGGAGTACTTGTCGGTTGGGTGCACGAGTTTCCATGAATACTGGTGTGGTCAAAAAGAGGGGAGACAGCCACACTGAATGCGAAATGCTTAACTGCTGGTCTGACTCACAGGACCATCACCAAAGCTACCAAAGGTCAGCCTTCTATTGTTCACTGAGTCTGAACGTCACACAGCGGCATGTGTGCTCGCACACACACGCATACTATACATGCACACATGGGCACACGCACACTACACGTGCACACACACACAGACACCACACACGTGCACACATAGTCCATCTCCATAAAACTGCAAAATATTCTGGCAATGTGACTTCAGGTTCAAGTAATACATCAGAAACTTAAGAAATACATCAGGTAAAAAGGCCTGGATATTTTATGTGGAATATCTAAGACTATAAGCGTTTCATCACCATTTCTAAAAGAATCAGCCTTTCAAACAATCAGGTACCCATCCAAATATAATAATCCTTATCTGAGCAAAGTAAACAACAAAAGAGAAAATCCTCTATGACTTATGGGTATCCAAATCTTTCTATGCATCAGAAACCACTTTACTAATCCTAAACAAAAGAAACTGATGGCTAGAAATACACAGA
Source organism: Eubalaena glacialis (assembly GCF_028564815.1). Lineage (NCBI taxonomy): Eukaryota > Metazoa > Chordata > Mammalia > Artiodactyla > Balaenidae > Eubalaena > Eubalaena glacialis. The sequence continues at coordinate 109,379,035 of NC_083716.1, read as the reverse complement.
GAGTGCTGTTTAAAAAAAATGAGAATTAAAAATCATAACAATACAAATTTAATTCTATCAATATGTTTTAAAAGATAAGGCCCTTTATTTGTAATATATGTAAATGAAATGTACATTGAGCCGTCTTAGAAACATTTAAATTAACATATACTCTTATTTCTAGTGCCAAAGATAAAAAGCCAATTTGTTCTCGATCCAAAGACCAAAGTTAATGCAGAAAAAATATAATTTAGTCCAGTTTGGGAAGAAAAGCACTTCTAACCGACTAGGGGGTGCATTTCCAAATAAAAGTGAGAGTGCCCACCACTTCCATCACGTGAGCACTCCACTGGGACAGCAGCTGCAAGCCCTGCAGCGCCAGGTCGAAGAGCTTCCGGTACTCAGCATCCGTCTTCTGAGCCTCCTGGCGGCCTGAGCCTGTGACCACCTAGGGAAGACAGAGCATCAAGAAGTCACAAACGTCCAGGAAACCACCTATCAAACCCAATCTAGAAGCCTACCCCAAATGTACACTCACAAAGTAGAAAATGATATGAGCACAAGACTCTTCAGTGCATCAAAAGGCAGAGCAACTGCAGAGCCCGCGTGATGGGCACACGTAGCTCAAAACACAGAGAAAGGCCGCCACAGCCTGCGCTGGAGGGGTCTGCAGACCTGGTCCTTCCTGAAACATGCGCACAGCATGTTTCTAACTTAGCTAATAAAGGAAAACGTGCTCACATGTGTATTTGCTTATATCAAATAATGAAAACTTAGATTTAAGAATGTTTATCTACAGGCCAGGAAAGCAGAGGGTAGAGAGGAAGGCAGACTTCTCTGAACATACCTCCTCTGATAGATCTGACTTTAGAACCACATAAACAGTTTATATATTATGATATAAAATTAAATTAGGGGGAAAAAGCAATCCCCCAAACTCAAACGCAAAATGAAACAATGAACTGAACTGTGTAGGACTGAATTGGCATCGTGACCACACAGAGGAACCACGTAGTTGTAAGTGCCTGACATTAAGATTTTGGTTGCCAAGGCATCCATTTCAAAGACATCCATCTTGAATAAATATATTGCCAGCTACCCAAGTAGATAAAGAGCCAGCCCACCCATGAAGTTCCCCTTGTAGAAAGCCCATGGTGACCTAGATAACTGCCAACCGGGCTTTTCCCCTCCCACACCCTCATCCCTGCTCTTTTGTTTTAGATTCACCAACACTGAACCCGTGAAACCCTAGGCACCCCACCCTCAGCCCTGATAAAGGCAGAGCCCCAGGTCTGTGCTCCCTCCCTCTTTACCTATGACCTCGCTTTGGGGCTCTGGGTGTGCTGTGTACCCTCTAGGACCTGTGAGTAATCAAACTTGTTCTTCTCAAAGTTCCCTGATGGTCACTGCTGAGGGTATGTTGCCATTGTAAGGACCACAAGGGCCAGTCCGGCCACAACACTGGCTCAGGTGCGGGCTGGAGGTGGGGTGTCTGTGGGGACTGCCAAGACCAGTACAGGTCCAGGCATCACTATCTGTAGGCTGAGACCAACACAAAACAAACCACTTCAGTGACTTTGAAAAATAACGATTTGATGTTAACATCCCCAGAGGAAGAAACCTAAGGACAAAATTAACTGCAAAATAAATCTGAATTTCTAGTAATTGTTATTAGCAGTGCCAGTACTGCTATTTTAAGACTGCTGAGTGTATACTGAGACATATATTCTGACCCCAGTCAAAATATGCTGGAGTCTTTAAGAACGAGGACTTTCACACCATGGGAGAAAAAAGAAAAAGGCAGAAAGAAACTGAAGTAGACTGACTAGGAAACAGTACTCAGAAAGCTGGTTTGTTTCTTTAGATATGCTAGGGAATCAATTATTTTAACAACTGATGCATAAAGCAAAGGAATCCAGCTCTGGAAGGCGCAAGGAGCTGAGAGGACCACCAAGCTGAGGCCTGGTGAAGTCACGCATCAGGGCAGGGGATGCAGCCGTCCACATCCCAGAGAGTCAGCTGGACCCCCCAGCAGCCCTCAGCATGGCCGCCGAGAGGCCAAATGGGCCGGGACAGTGGGAGCTGACTCTGACCAGGCCCCTGAGCCGGCATCATACAGGACACACAGGGGACAGAAATCATGGCAAATGCCACCACAGGGAATGAGGGAGATGGTGGGGACAGGCATGTCGACCAACTGCAGTGTATGGAACTTATCTGGGTCCTGAGGCACACAAACCTGGAGGAATACACCACTAATGATAATGAGCAAACAGGGGAAATCTGAACAATGACCCACTATTTAACATTAGGGAATACATTTGTTGGTTTTTTAGGTGGGATGGTATTATGGTTATATTTTAAAAGGGCCCTTATCTTATAGAGACACATGGGAAATACTGTCAGAGGGAGTGCTATGTTATCTTGGATTGCTTCAAGCTAACCCAGACCGAGGCACAGGGTTGGAGGAATAATTGAAAAGGGGCGTGTGATTAAGCTCAGTGTGGCACCTGAGGGGCCAGGACTGGTCTCTCCCTTTGTATGCTTGAAAATTACGTAATGGAGAAATTAAACAAACAAGGGCTTCCCTGGTGGCGCAGTAGTTGAGAATCTACCTGCCAATGCAGGGGACACGGGTTCGAGCCCTGGTCTTGGAAGATCCCACATGCCGCGGAGCAGCTGGGCCCGTGAGCCACAATTACTGAGCCTGCGCGTCTGGAGCCTGTGCTCCGCAACAAGAGAGGCCGCGATAGTGAGAGGCTCGCGCACCGCGATGAAGAGTGGCCCCCACTTGCCGCAACTAGAGAAAGCCCTCGCACGGAAACGAAGACCCAACACAGCCATAAATAACTAAATAAATAAATAAATAAATAAATAATAAAAAAAGAACTAGGTTGGGAGAAGTAGGAGGGATGATAAAACACTGCCACAATATAAAAAACAAAAAAAACAAAAAACAAACAAACAAACAAAATTTTTACCCAGAACCTGGCTCTGGTCACTGTTAGAAAGTGAACAGATCTGGGGGCTCTTGAGGACTCCGGGTCTGTGCACACCTGCACTGACATTCTCATGGGCTATTCAGACCCAGCCGCTGTCCCTGCTCAGTACAAATCCTTACCCTCTAGTCAAAAGAAACTGAGCAAACAACTTGAAAATAAAATTAAAAAGATAACTCCATTTACAATAGGATCAAAAGGAATAAAACACTTAGGAATAAATGTAACAGAATAAGTACAAAGCTCGTACTCCGAAAATGATAAAACATTTTTGAAAGATATCAAAGAAGGACTAAACAAATGGAAAGACATCCCCCATGTTCATGGATTGGAGGTCTCAATCTTGTTAAGATGGCAATACTCCCCAAACTGACATACAGATTCAGCGCAATCCCTATTAAAATTCCAGATGCCTTATTTTGTAGAAATTGACAAGTTGATCCTAAGAGTCATATGGAAATGCAAAGGATCCACAAATAACCTTGACAAAGATGACAAAACAATCTTTAAAAAGAACAAAGCTGTAGGGCTTATATTATCTGGTTTTAAGATTTACTATAAAACTGTAAAATCAAGACAGTGTGGTAGTGGCATAAGGACCGACAAAAGGTCAATGGAACAGAACTGAGAGCCCAGAAATAAAGCCTCAGGAGTACAATCGATTCCCCCCACCACCCAGTTTTACTGAGAAATAACTGACACACAACTTTGTATTAGTTTAAGATGTACAATGATTTGATTTGATATGCATATATTGTGAAATGATTATACAGTAAGTTAACATTCACCAACTCACATGGTTACAATTTTTTTTCTTGTGATGAGAACTTTTAAGATTTACTCTCCTAGGAATTTTCAAATATGCAATACCGTATTGTTAACTGTAGTCACCATGCTGTATATTACATCCCCAGAAATTATTTATCTTATAACTGAAAGTTTGTACCTTCTGACCATCTTCACCCATTTCTCCCACCTCTTGCCTCTGGCACTCACCAATCTGTTCTCTGTATCCATGAGTTTGGGTTTTTTTAGATTCCACATAAAGTGATATTAAATAGTATTTGTCTTTCTCTGTCTGACTTATTTCACTTAGTATAATGCCCTTTAAGGTCCATCCATGTCGTCACAAATGGCAGGATTTCGTTCTTTTTAAGATTTTTTTGATGTGGACCATTTTTAAAGTCTTTATTGAATTTGTTACAATATTGCTTCTGTTTTATGTTTGGGTTTTTTTTGGCACGAGACATGTGGGATCTTAGCTCCCTGACCAGGGATCGAACCTGCACCCCCTTCATTGGAAGGCGAAGTCTTAACGACTGGACCACCAGGGAAGTCCCAGGATTTCCTTCTTTTGTATTGTATTCCACTGCATACTATATACCACATTTTCTTTATCCATTCATCTGTCTATAGACACTTAGGCTGTTTCTTTGCTTTGGCTCTTGTAAATAATGTTATAATGAACATGGAGGTGTACAGTCAGTTGATTTCTGTTGAGGGTGCCTTCAGTGGGGAAAGAATGGTATTTTAAAAACAGTACTGGGAAAACTGGATATCCACATACAAAAGAAAGAAGTTGGACCCTTAACTTATACCATATTAAAAAAGTAACTTAAAATGGATCATAGATCTAAATATAAGAGCTAAAACTACAAATCTCTTAGAAGAAAACAAGGGGTAAATCTTTGTGACTTGGGTTAGGTAACTGTTTCTTCATTATGACCAAAAGCACAAACAACCAAAGAAAAAAATAGATAAAATTGGACCACATCACAAATAAAAAATTGTGCTTCAAAGGATACCACCAAGACAGCAAAAAGACACAGGAGAAAATATTTGAAAATCACGTAACAGATAAGGGACAGAATATAAGAACTCACAAAACTCTACAGTAAAAAAAAGGTAAATAACCCAATTTAAAAATGGGCAAATGACTTCAAGAGACATTTAAAAAAATTGGCCAATGAGCATATGAAAAGATACTCAGTTTCATCAGTCATTTAGGAAATGCAAATCCAAACCACAACCAGATACCGCTTTGCATTCACTAGGATGGCCAGAATCAAAAAAACAGACAGCAACAAGTGCCGGCAAGGATGTGGGGACATCACACACTCACAGACTGCTGGTAGGTGTAAAATAGTGCAACCGCCTTGAAAACAGCCTGGCAGTCCTCAAAATGTTCAACACAGAGGTGCCATAAGACTCAGCAATTCCATTCCTAGATATCTACCCAAGAGAAACGAAACCTTAGGTCCACACAACACTTGTACGTGGATGTTCACAGTAGCATTATTTGTAACCCACTGTCCATCAGGCAACAGCAGATGAACAAACCAACAAAATGTGGTGTGTCCAAGCAGTGGAGTATTATTCAGCCATAAAATTATTATAAATAAGCCATAAAATTATTGATACATGCTATAACATGGATGAACCTTGAAAATACTATGTCAAATGAAAAAAGCCAGTCACCAAGGAGCACATATTGTATGATTCCATTTATATAAAATGTCCAGTAGGCAAATCCATAGATAGAAAGTAGATTGCCACATGCTAGAAGGAAGGGGAATGGGGAGTGACTGCTATGGGTGCAGAGTTGCTCTGGGAGATGATGAAAATGTTCAGAAATGGACTAAAAACCTTTGAATTGTATAATTTAAATCAGAGAATTGTCTGGTATGTGGATTATGTCTTCATAAATCTGTTTAAAAATAAACCGAGCAAAGCTTTCAAAGGTGGATCTCTTTTCTCTTATTCTCATCATCTGATTATCAAGGCACGACAGCAGACCCCAGAAGGCACACAGGAACCATGCATGCTGTCAAGTGCTCCTATTTGGAAAGGTAGAAACCAGCTCTCTGTGTTGTTTGAAAGCATCTCATGAACTCAGTTCATGACTAAATCATGAAGTCCTGGGGACTGGCCCCCATTTCTACTCTTCGGGCTGCACTGGCCTCTGCAGAGGGGTGAGCTAACGCTTCCTCATGGGGAGTCGGCCGCCCACCTGGGGTCTGCAAGGAGGCGACACGCCCCAAGCATTTGGGCTGTCTTTCAGTCATTTTGGTTACATGATGACAAGTGCTTGGGGGTGAGGGATGGAGTGCGCATTGTCCTGCAATGAGCCGGACCAACAGAGTTGTTCCCCCCAAATGTAATGGGCCTCCTGAGAACCCCGAGGTACCACAATCTCAAAAACCAGACCTGCGCATGTGGCCCCAAGTCCCCGGGTCCCTCTAGACCATTTGCAGCACCCACGGCACTGACCGCCGTTCTGACCCTGACCTCAGTGCCCAGTCCCCTAAGACGTGAGAAATGACGCTCCCGCAGCTGCTCCTCCTCGCTCGGACCCCTGTCCCACCCACCCCACGCGTGGGCGGCATGGTGTGGAGCCAGGCTTGGGGCAGGTGTGGGGAATGTGGCCGGCCCAAGCAAGGACACAGAGAACCCAGCTGCAAAGCCGGAAGGAATTAACAAGGCCCACGGCCGAAGAGACCCCGCTTCCTCCAGCACCCAACTCCAGGTCTCCTCTGGGCTCTCGACGCATCTGCCCACCGACTCGGAGGCTCCTGCACTTCCTCCCTCTAGACACGAAAGGGGCGCAAGTCAGAACCACCCCTTCTGTTCCTGACGTCCTCCACTCCCCCCACCCCTCTCCTAGCAGCTTGGAACCATGGAACTACACTAGGAAATGCACTTAATTCATGGTCTCACCTCAGTCCTCAGCCCCGTGTTAACGTTTTTCTGAAAAAAGAAGATGCTTTTTGTACAGCTGAACAGATCCAAACAAACTCCATTATATTTGCCCTGCCTCATCCAAAAGCACTGATTATACAGTGCTTTTTAAGCACACAGTGCTAAACTGTTTCTCAAAGCGATCAATGGTAGTATTTGGGTGCAGAGAATACAAGGGCCACACCGGACCCCGTGTCCCCGGGTGTGCTTTGCAGGCAGAGGCCACTCACCTCGCTGTTGCTATAGCGCGCCAGCTCCGAGATGAAGCGCATGTGGTCCTCCCGGATCTGTACCATCTGCTCGCAGATGTTGTACTGTGGGCTGCTGCCGGAGGACGTGCATGTCCATCTGGTGGTAAAGGGGGAACATGCGTTACCTGACAAGCGACTGGCTGCGGGCACATGCACAGCAGGCCCACCTACCACCCCGGGAGCCCCGCTGCAGCAAAGAGGTAGAGGTGCAGAGGAAACGTGGAATTCTCCGCATGGAAACGGAGCTGGGCCTGCCTCATCTCCCTGTGTCAGGGCTGCGTCCTACCTTCTCATGTCTGTATTCTGGAAAAGGAACTGTAATTTCTCCTTAATTGGCAAACTGCTTTCCACAAAGCTGAGAGGTGTTGCTGAATTCAGGACACTGCAACACCCTTGCAGGGCCCCTTGACAGATTACTGCAGAGTAGGCAGGAACTAATATTTCCTTATTACTCACATATGACAACATAGCTATAGTACAAAACAAGTCAGCCAAGAACTCAGGGACAAAAGTTATCCTTAATGAGAGAGTTGAAACTGACAGGACTTGGAAATTAGACAGTGTTGCTATAACCAGCTATGTGCACAACACACCATTTCAGCAGCAAACGGATACAGTCAATGTGGTGGAAAAACGTGTATCAAGAATTAAATCTGTTGGACTTCTTGGGCAGAAAGCATGGGCTTTCTTTGCTTTGGGCTCAGAGCGGTTCCCTCGGTTCCCTCACACTCAGCACCAACTCACACCATGTTTTAACAAGTTGGTCCCCTTTGCTAGAAGGAAAGGATTCAGGTTACCAGTTTTCAAGGTAATCCGTACACTATCTCAAGCAGCATCACTTTTTAACTTTCTGATTTTACTTCAGGATTACGTGATGATTACGGCATTAGCAAAGGCAGCTCCCTGAGTGTGCAGGAGGCACACAAGGCCCAGGCCCTCTGCCAGGGCCCACCTTAAACACACTGGCCTCCCCTGCAGGCCCCAGACAGCATGTCCACCTCAGGAGAGGCAAGGAGCCCAGAGCTCGATGCCAACATCTGCCCACTCTGCGCCCACCCCCTGCGGCCAGACATAGGTGCTACGCCATCGGGCTGAGCTCTTGGAGCTGATTGTTGCACGCTCAGGCACCTGCCTTGGTGGCTGTGAAACACAGTATCTAATTGGTAATAATGGCCACCGACTCAAAACAGATCATATTAAAAATAAAGAAAGTATGCAAAACTTCTTGTTTCCTGATTCCCTTACTGATTTTACGATTACGTATGATCTGGATCTGACTGTGTTTGTTAGGGTAGGAGGTGAGTTGTACATTGTTAACTTAAACTCAGGCATTTCCATTTATACCATGGAAATCAGCACACCCTCCAAATCAGAGCTCAAGTTGATGCTGAAGTGAAGAGAGACTAGTGAATGTAATTTATAGGAAGGTGATCACATATCAGATTTAATGGCAGATGTGTTAGGAAACAAGCTGGCACAGAGGCTGGCAAACTACATACAACGTGGGCCCAATGCGACCACCTTTTGCATGGCCATAGAGCCATACAAAATGGTTTTTACAGTTTTAAAGAGTCGTTTAAAAAAAAAACAACAACAAAAAAGAGTATGTGATACATGCGGCCAGAAAGGCCTAACGTGTTTACAATTTGGTCTTCACAGAAAAAGACTGTTTACCTTTGAGTAACCAGATTGAGGTGCAACTGTATTTTTCAAAACCATGGCTGAATGGAGACCACGTGTTTGGCAAAAGTCAACTAAAGCATCCTGTGAAACTCAAGTGGCTATGTGGAAGCTACAATAAAAAGTACTGTGTATTTATTATCATTTCTAACTGTGAGCTGCAGATGTTTTATGACAGGGATTGGCCATCTTTCTCAGGACAGGTCCGGAAAGTAAATGCTTTAGGATTTGGGGGCTACACGGTCTCTGTCACACATCAGCCATAGAGCCATCATCTTCAAAAAAACTCTTTAAAACTGTAAAGACCATTCTCAACCACAGAGACCTTGGGCCTGGCCTGGTTGGGCCCTTGGGTGATAGCTCTGTACCCTCTGTAAGTTACACGTAAACATCCAGCCGCTCCCCAGCAGGCTGCTGTTAAGCTTTTATAAGCACCCAGAGTATTTGGTTACACTTCCGTACTTGTGGCCAGCACTAACAGAACTCCTTGGGATGATGGAAAAGTTCTATATCTGTGCTGACCAAAACAGTAGACCCTAACTATTAAATATTTGAAATGTGGCTATCCTACTAAGGAAATAAACTGCATTTGTAAATGAATTTAAATGCAAACATCCACGCGTGGAAAAGGCTACCATATCACGCGTTCGGTTCCACGTGGTTGAAAATGTCAAAGGTGGCATCTCTGGATAGATAAGTGGAGTGTTAGGAAGCACAGTGAGAACACTGCAGAATGCTCTAACTGGACAGCTCACTCTGCCTACCGAGATTTATTTTCCTCATAGTGGGCGCTGGTCTTGATGTATCTTGCCAGTTCTATTTGCATGTCCCCGAACAGTGGAACCACCTGGAGCTGCTGTATTCAAAGAAAAAAAAATACCCAGGGTCATTAAATATGTTTAGTCACCAAATACAATCGCAAGAAGAATGAATAATGCTAATAATTACTGTGGGTTGAATGCTATCTCTGCAAATCACTTACTGCAAAAAAGTTGTAAACAACTTCTACGTTCACTTTAAGAAGAACAAAATAAAAGTTAAAAACCAACTCTCATAAAACCAATTCAAATATTAAAATTAACCTACCTTGTTGCTAGATCCATGGTCATAAAAAAAAAAATCAACTGTATTTCTATATACTAGGAACAATTAGAAAACAAAAATCTAAAGAGAAAAAAATTACAATAGCATCGAAAAATAAATAAAAAGTATATATTATTAAATCTAACAAAATATGTGCAAGACTTCTAGACAAAAACAATACCAAGAATTCTAGAGAAATTTTTAAAATTCTAAGTGAATACAGAAATACATTAGGTTCATGTATTGGAAGACACGGTATTTCAAAAATATCAATTCTCCCTAAATTGATCTATAGATTCAACGGAATCCCAAACAATATTCCAAGAGGAAAAATGGTTTATGGGTTTTCTGTGTGTATGTGTGTGTGTATGTGTAAACCAGCAAGTCAATTCTAAAACGTATTTCAAAAGATGGAGGGACAATACTCAAGACAATTGTGAAGAACATAACTTGGAGACTGGTAAGTAGACCTGCTGGAAACCTACAGCAACTAAAGCCAGCATGGCCCTGGAGCGCAGGTGCAGACCAGTGGGGCAGAGCAGAGAACTTAAGGCAGAGTCACACACATACAGACACCTGCTTTATGACACAGGTGACTCCTCAGAGCAATGGGGGGGAAACGGTCTTCGCAATAATTGGACAGAGTCAACTGGACATCCATAAGAGGAAAAAAAAAAATCCAAAAATGTCAAGCCCCTACCTCACAGCATACACATGGCCAGTTCCAGGGGTATTATAGATCTAGATGGAAAAGAAATGGTGATGCTTCTAGAAGGTTATCGCAAAAGAAAATTCTCGAGAGCCTGCTTTATCAAAGATTTCTTAAAGTGGACATCAAAGACTGATATATTGGACCACATTAAAATTAGGAACCTCAGTTCACCAAAGACTCTTCAAGAAAGTGAAAAACAAAAGAGCCACATAGGGGAAATGCATGTATTTTAGAACACATGTATCTGACAAAGGACACATACCCAGAATACATAAAGAACTACAAATCAACAGGGGAAAAAAAGAATGAGAGACTTGAGGGGCTTCCCTGGTGGTACAGTGATTGAGAGTCCGCCTGCCAATGCAGGGGACACGGGTTCGAGCCCTGGTCTGGGAAGATCCCACATGCCGCGGAGCAACTGGGCCCGTGAGCCACAACTACTGAGCCTGCGCATCTGGAGCCTGTGCTCTGCAACAAGAGAGGCCGCGATAGTGAGAGGCCCACGCACCGCGATGAAGAGTGGTCCCCGCTTGCCGCAACTAGAGAAAGCCCTTGCACAGAAACGAAGACCCAACACAGCCAAAAATAAATTAAAAAATTAATTAATTAAAAAAAAAAAAAAAGAATGAGAGACTTGAAAGAACACTTCACAAAGAGAACACACAAAAGACTAATAATACCGTGAAAAGCCATCAGGGAAACATCAAGTAAACCACAAGGAAACAGTAGCCAATAAAATCACAAGGACATATGTACACACCCTTCAGGATGCCCCCCCTCCTCCCCCAAAAATGACAGAGCCAAGTGATGGCCATGATGTGGAATCACCGCTGGTGGTGATGCAAGTCAGCACAGCCATGTGGGAGAGTTGTGAGACTGTATCTACTACACTGAAAATGTTCATTCTGTTGGATGAATACCCAATCCACCACTGGGTATTCATCCCACAGAAATGTGCATAGATGTGCACGAATCAGAGCAGCACTGTTCAGACAAGCCAAAATCCAGAAACAATCTCACGTTCATCGCGACAGAATGGATAAAATGCAGTGCTACACCACAGTGAAAATGTAAAAACTGCAGTTGCAGGCTCCCACAGGGACGATCTGACAAACAAAGTGAGTGGGGGCAGCCAGACACAAAGAGTACACATGGCACCATTCTGTTAGACAAGGTTCAAGCCCAGGCAAATCCGGTACAGGGTAGGAGACAGTCTACCTCCACCTACCCACCCACCTACCACCGCTGCATTTCCCAGCACAGAGCAAAGCCGCAGAGGTTGACCTCCTAAAGCTCAAACTGCATACACTTCAATAAAAAGGTTTACCTAGAAACTGTAACTCACCTTGAAGTACTTGTCGATTTTGGATAAGTTTATTCTTTTCTTGGCATCTAGTTTATAAATGTTGCTGACACTCCCATCCATCAAGTATAGACCAAACCCCATGACCTGCAAATCACAAAATGGCACATAAAGCTCAGACCTGCAAGTTTAATTACCCATAAACACTTATACTGCTACAGTGCGTAAGTTAGAAATGACAATTCATTCTTCTTTCAAAAAGCACTTTTTAAAAAAATTTAAGTATAGTTGACCTACAACACTATGTTAGTTCCAGGAGCACAACATAGTGATTTGATATTTCTACACATTAAAAAATGATCACTACGATAAGTCTAGTTACCATCTGTCACCACGCAAAGATATTACAATATTAATGACTATATTTCCAATGGAGTACATTTCATCCTAGTGACTCATTTATTTTGTAGCTGGAAGTCTGTACCTTTTAATCTCACCTATTTCATTCACCAGCCCCCCCCCCCAATAACCCCACTAGGAACCTGTTTGTTCTCTGTAACTGTGAGTCTGTTTCTATTTTATGTTTGTTCATTTGTTTTGTTTTTTAGATTCCACATATAAGTGAAATCATATGGTATTTGTCTTTCTCTGTCTGACTTATTTCACTTAGCATAATACCCTCTAGGTCCATTCATGTTATCACAAATGGCAAGATTTCATTCTTTTTTAGGGCTGAATAGTATTCCATTATATATATATATATATATATATATATATTTATATAAAATCTTCCTATGCATCTATCAATGTTACACTTTGGTTGCTTTTGTGTCTTGACTATTGTTAACAATGCTGCTGCAATGAACACTGGTGTGCATATATCTTTTTCTTTTCTTCACATAAACATCCAGAAGTGGAATTGCTGGATCCTATGGTAATTGTAGAAGAACCAGCATACTGTTTTCTAGTGGCTGCAGCAATTTACATTCCCACCAGTGTTCACCAGGGATCCCTTTTCTCCACATCCTCGCCAGCACTTCGTCTTCTTTGGAAAAAATGTCTTCTTTGGAAAAAATGCCTATTTAGATCCTCTGCCCATTTTTAAACTGAATTTTTTTTTGATATTGAGTTGTACAAGTTCTTCGTATATCTTGGATATCAACGCTTTACTGAATATACTGTTTGCAAATGTCTTCTCCATTCAGTAGGTGACCTTTTCATTTTGATAGTTTCCTTCACTGTGCAAAAGCTTTTTTAGTTTGATGTACTCCCATTTGTTTATTTGCACCTTTATTTCCCTTTCCTGAGGAGACAGATCCAAAATATATGTTTTCTTCTAGGAGTTTTATGGTTTCAGGTCTTAACATTTAAATCTTTAACCCATTTTGAGTTTATTTTTCTATATGGTGTGAGAGAGTATTCCAGGTTGATCCTTTTGCAAGTAGCCGTCCAGTTTTACCAACACCACTTATTGAAGAGGCTGTCTTTTCCCTGTCACGTGTTCTTGCCTCCTTTGTCATGGATTAAGTGCCCATTTAAGTGTGGGTTTATTTCTGAGCTCTCTGTTCCACTGATCTATGTGTCTGTTTTTGTGCCATACCTTCCTGTTTTGATTACTGTAGCTTTGTGGTATAGTTTGAAATCAGGGAATGTGATACCTCCAGTTTTGTTCTTCTTTCTCAAGATTTGTTTTGACGATTTGGGGTCTTTTTGGTTTCCATACAAATGATAGAATTATTTGTTCTAGTTCTGTGAAAAAAGCCATTGGTATTTTGTTAGGGGTTGCACCGAAACTGTAGATTGCCTTGGGTAGTATGGTCATTTTAACAATGTTAATTTTTCCAATCCCCAAAACACAACAGATATTTCCATCTGCCATTTTATTGTTTTCTGGGGTTTTTTTTAGAGTTCCTTTTTGTCCCTTTCTTCTTCTTTTGCTCTCTTCCCTTGTGATTTGATGACTATCTTTAGTTTTATGTTTAGATTCCTTTCTCTTTTTTGTGTATCTATTATAAATTTTTTTTAATAAGTTTTTGATTGTGGTCATTATGAGGTTGATATATAGCCATATATATATATATATATGGCTATATATGATCATATATATATATATATGATTATTTTATGATCTCAAGTTCGGACTCATTCTAATAACCCTGCATTTTTACTCCCCACCAATGCTTAATGTTTCTGACATCATATTTTACATCTTTTTGTTTTGTGTATCCCTTAACTACTTATTGTGAATATAGACGATTTTACTACTTTTGTCTTTTAACCTTGCTACTAGCTTTTAAGTAGCTGATCTACTACCTTTACTCTATATTTGCCTTTACCAATGAGACTTTTCCTTTTGTAATTTTAATATTTCTAGTTTTGGTAAAAAGCATTTTTAAAAGTCCCTCAGAAATTAATAGCTATCCCTTCACATGAAGCTTAATTTTATGTCATTTCTTGTGTCCTCTTCCAGGTACACACATCAGCTCCACTTCTCATCAAGTACGAGGCAATATTAAATGTGGATTTACCATAAGCACTTATGGCTGAGGGCTCTTGCACCAGGTAGGTGCAAACAGAATGTTTCCACTGCCACAAAGCACTCCACTGGACAGTGCCCTCTTGCTCTGCTCCCTCTGGGCTGCTCTCCAGCAGGGAAGAAGTATTGGAGATGGGCCCACTTGCACAGAGGGCTTCGGGCCAGCAGGACACCCAGAACAGGGTCCCCCAGAGCTGTCCTCCATGAAGGCAGAGAGCAGAGTGAAGAGAATGGCAGAAGCATCTTCTCGGAGTTACTCAGTTTTCCTGGGTCTCTCCCACGTACAAGTTACTAAACTTTTGTATGAGAAAAAAAAAAAAACCGCCTTCTCATCTTCCCAGTGAGAAACGTCATTGAAAACCTCCCCAGTTTGAAGCAGAATAATAATGAGGAATATGGTAAATGGCATGTTTCTTGACCAATAAAAGTCTACTATAATCATGGTGACACAGTATACTAAATTTCTAGGAATTACATCCTTACCACGTAGAATCTGGTATAACCCCTGCTACAAGCTTTATACTGAGAAAGGCCCTTGACCAGGGACTCCTCACCCACGAGCACCTTCTCCAGGGATGGGCATGTGATCTACCTGGCACTGGGGTCAAGCTTGGAACACACGGGAATGCATCAAGGACTTGTAGGGCAAACTGCATGTAGGGTGGAGGGTGCTATATATGCGCACGCGCGCGCACACACACACACACCCCCCGAGAGAAAAGGTTGGCCAAATGATCATAAAGTGCAGCCTATTCATGAAAGCAGGGCTGCCCCTATCTCATGGTGCTGTTGGCAGCCTACCCTCAACACACGTACTTTGAGAAGCATGTGTTTCTCACTGGGCGTCAAGTACATCCTGTTCTCATAGTAGTCCACACACAGATTCACAATGTCTGCTAAGAGCTCTTCATAGCCAGAAATCACTTCGAGCTGCTGCTGCAGAGACTGAAACACAGAGTGAGACACCTGTGTCACTGACCGCTCTCCGCCCCTCAGCCCCCCAGTGATGCGCCCCATCAGCCAGAGCGGCAAGAGTGTGAATTACTTGTGTGATCTTGTTGTGGTTGGCCAGGAACATGGACAGATTCTGTGATTCCTGGATGGACTGTGGATCTGCCATTTTACGTAAAAACTGAGCAGCCCTATGAAAGGGGAAAAAAAGGGTTAATCAACCAACATGCTTAATGACTTTAAAGAAAAACAGCCTGGGAATATCAAAATTACTTTACTCTCGCTACAGTTATCTGTAGAAATGTGCATCTTAGATGCCGGTTACAATTTCAGCCTCCTCCAGCTTCTCCCCTGAACTCCAGGTAAGTCTCTTTGCAACCTGGATAGCTCATGACCCTACTGTCCATAGCTGATGGACTTCCTCAGAGATGTGGCAGCACTTCTCACAGGCCTTCCTGAAGGGCACCTACACATTGGCCTCTCCCCTGGGCTCCCTGTCCCCAAGTTTGAGAAAGGATGACACTCCCTCTATGACTTCCAGAGCTGAGGGACAAAGATGGCCAAAACTGTTTAGGTTCTCTGCTGGGAAACTTTTGGGCAGCCAAACCTCCCACTAGTCAGGGACCACACCACGCATAGTTCTGGTGCCAAAGGTCTGAGACAGAATCCTGATTCCACCACCAATTTGCAGCTCCATCTTGGACAAACCTAAAGATCCGGTACCAAGTCTAACATGAGGGCTGGGTTTTCCCACACCACCAAGCAATTCTCTAGCACCAGTTGCCAGTGGTGTTACAATTCTGACACTGCCTGAAGATAGCATCAGACCCCACAGGTTAAGAGCTCAGTCCCACAAGCCTGCCACGTCATCCCCCCGCTTCAGACACCAGTTGGAGGTCCACGTTGTCACTGTGGTCCTGGCCAACCAGCTACAGATTGGCAGTCCCAACAACCCCTTCTTTGGGTTCGATTAATTTGTTAGAGTAGCTCACAGAACTGAGAAAACATTTTATATACTAGATTAACAATTCATTATGAAAGGATATAACTCAGAACAGCCAAATGGAAGAGGTACATATGGGGAAAAGGGGGGGTGGGGCTTCCATGCCCTCTCCAAGCACCACTCCCCCCGAAACCTCCACATGTTCACCAACCTGGAAGCTCTCCGAACCCTGTCCTTTGGGGGTTTTATGGAGGATTCCTGACATAAACATGCTTGATTAGATCACTGGACATTGGCAATGGATTCAACCTCTAACCCCTCTCTCCTCCCTGAGATCAGGAGGGTAGGTCTGAAATTTCCAAACCTGTAGTTACAGGGTTGATTCCTCTGGTGACCAGCCCCCATCCTTAGGGTAACTAGAGGCTTTCCAAAGTCACCACATCTACATAACAAAAGAAACTTTATTGCTTTTATCACAGGAAATTCTAAGGGTTTTAGGAGTTCTGTGTCAGATATGGGGATGAATATATATTTCTTATTATAAATCAATACCACACCTCCTGAACTCTCCTGACTCTCACTTACCATATCTGTGAAAAACAATAGCTATATGACCTACCCAATGGGGCTGACAAGGGAACGGTGGACACAGAAGGACCTGTACACTGAGGTCCAACAAATCCTGTGCAACACGGGCTGAGTCTCTAGTTTTTGCAAAGAGGGTGAAAGCACATATGAGGATTCTGCACACCTAGGGCTTCCCCAAAAAAGTTTAGTGGAAACTGCCCACATAAGGACCTGTCTGTGCAACCTAGAACCTCTGGGGTTTTACTAAAGAAAAGCTTTCATGGCAAAGACTGGTAACCTACCCCAACTGTCATTTCCTTCCCTTCCTGCTTCAGAATAAACCCTGAATTTCTGTAGTGCAGCAATGTGCCTCATTCTCATCTCCACGCTGTGACCAACTGCTGAGCCATGAGATATAATGCAAAACTTTGTAAGGCACTTGAAAGTTTACTTATAAGGAATATTGTGGGCCCTTCAATGCTCCTTCCTTCCTGCTGACTGGAATGCAGAGATAACAGCTAAAGCTCAAGCAGCCATCCTGGGCCACAAGGCAACAAATGAAGACAGCAGGAGCTTTGGTTCCTGAACACTGTGGAACCCCATCAGCTGCAGACCACCTACGTCAGAACTTTTCAGATGAGAAATAATCTGCAATCTTGCTTACTTCTGTAAGTTTTAAAAAATTATATGCAGTGAAACAATATTAACTGATATGCTTACATTCCTTTTTAAGTGTTCACTTTACTGTATTGATTTGAGTGGGTGTTGAAGCTGCAGGAGTGGAAACTAAGGAAGGGACCAAGAATACCTGCTTTTATTTTCCTTAAGCCTCACCATGACTATATGGGTTATCTGGCATTTACACTCAGAAAAGGTTGTAACTACCAGCTGGGTGCAAATAAAAAGTGTTTTGAGTGTTGAGTGTGGGAGTGTGAGGGCTAGGGAGAAGTGGAGGTTATTGTCTGGGAAAGTGAACCAACCAACAGGGGATACCAAACATAGGTCACAGGAAGAGGCTGCTGGAAGGGTGAGGGGAGCCTAGGGGGTAGCAAACACACTGGGCAACTTCTGAAGGGGGTGCCCGGGGGCCTTCCACAGAGCAGCCCCATCTTTAAACTATTTTCCAGACTGGGCTTTGAAATAAAGGTGCTGCTGCCAAGAGAGAGAGGGAGAAAAGAAACCTTTTTAAAATTTAAAACCACTGGGGCTGTCCACCTCCCCACTTCCCTGATAGAGTCAGGAAGGCTGAGAAAGCTGTTCCAAATCACCCGACAAGTGATTTGTGCCATTAGAAGCAGAAGTTACTCTCCTGAGCTGGGAAGTTCAGAAGCCCCTACACTCCACCAAGAGTCACACGCACTTGAAATCCCACAGAACTGGCATCAAATGGAGACAACTGCAGACTTTCCTACCGGAGTGGAGTTAACAGGACAATTCAAAAGATTTTGTCGTTCTGAAGATCTAGGCTTCCGTGCAGAGCTAACTCTAGGTGATGAATGGAACGCCTGAACTTATTTCACACGAATGAGGCTTAAAGTCTGGGAGATCTAGCTCAACTTCCAGTGCCACCCCCTCCTCAAATCTGTTTCATGCCTCATCTCAAGTCGATTTCATTTTAAAGACACAGCAATAGTTGCACGATTTTAGGTACGTGTTGGGGTTCAGGGTAGGCCGCCCCCAAATATGCCACTGTGGCATACTGAATTATTCAGAATTAAAGTTACTTAAGAAACAGCCACAGCAGGGCATTCTGACCTCCTCTGTGCCCCTGAAAGCAGGAAACAAACCTCCCACATGAAAGGTCCCCTCCCTGCACCAGGAGGTCGGGAGACATCGTCATCACCAGAGACGGGGCGTTCAAGGCTGAGAAGGCTGTGTGAGCTGACCTTCCGACCTCCTCACTCACTGGCCACCCCAACTCAAACTTCTTTGTCTTGTCAATTCTTCACAAATTTGTTTTTGCTTTGTGTCAAAGGTATAAACGCTAGGACTTCCCTGGCAGTCCAGTGGCACTCCCACTACAGGGGGCTCGGGTTCCATCCCTGGTCGGGGAACTAAGATCCCACACGCTGCCAGGTGTGGCCAAAACAAAAACAAAAACAAAAACAAAAGGTATAAACACTGCCTTCTTTGGTCACTTCTTTGGGTCTCATATCTTGGGACCCCCATACTCATGAAATGAAATTATATTTGTTTTTCTCCTATTAATCTCTGTTTTCTTAAAGGCGGTACTCAGGCAAGAACCTAGAAGGGCAGAGGAAAAATTCTTTTTCTTCCCCTACAAATGAAACCACAGCCTATTCAGACACAAAATAAAATCTCTTCTAATTTAATTTTATAGCTAAGATTCCTTGTCTAGCAAAGGAAACAGAAGTCAGCATCTCATTCCAGCCAACCTGTTTCAACAGTCCCAGGCACAGACTTTCTAGAGAGTCGGTTAGAGGACAGCGGCTCTGCTCTACCTGCCACCAACACACTCAGTGTCGCAGACGCAGCGCCGAGCCGTGCCCATCTTTTCCAATTCTCTTCTCCAGAAGTTGTCCACATTCGAAAAGAAAACAGCTCTGGAGGACAACTGGTCTGGGGAGCCCTGTGGGTGCCGGGGCCAGCTGTGCCCACTGCGGTGACGGTGCCCGCCTGCCGGGGATGCCCACCAGCCAACCAGCGACGAGCAGCGGCGGCCCCAGCAGGCGTGGAGCCTCCGGCCCCCTGGACGAGACGCTCAGCGCGTCAGCGCCCACGTACCCGCCGCCCCCATACGGGCTCGGAGCACAGCACTGCTCTCGCGCACGTCTGTCCTCCAGGTGCTGAGAGCCCAGGCCCCGCCCCGCCCCGCCCCGCCCCCAAAGCCTACAAGAACGCCTAGCAGCGCCGGCGGTCCGCCCAGCAGAACACTTCCGGCCGGCCGAGACTGGCCCTCGTGGGCACTGCACCCCGCACGCGAGGGCGCTCGGGAGCCCGGCCCTGAGTCCCAGGCGCGCTCATCACCTCTTGTAGGCCGAGTGGTCATTCTTCACGCTGCACTTCATGTTCTTCAGCTCGTCCAGCACGGCAAACATATTGATGAACTTGCCCAGGGTGATCAGATAGGCTTCGGACACGAAGTCCTTCCTTCTCTCCGCGTGACACAGGCGCCTCACCTCCCCACAAAAACGCTCGATGGCGTTTCTCTGCGCAGAGGAAGCGGGGGCAGAAACGCGGCTTTCAGGGACGGGCCAACCCCAGGCCCAGCTCCAAGCACAGGGTCCAGAGTCACGTTACTCGCTGATGAAACACCCAACCAACGAGTGCATGTTTACAGCTCGGGTAAAGAGACGTGTTTCTAGAAAGTGATTTCCAAGTGCCTTTGCTCTGTAACAATCATCATCAACTTTGCACTTTACCAACTATGTCCCCAAAGTAAAAGAATTTTGTTGATTATTCCAGCAAAGTTACTGAGCAAAATGCTCCAATAGAATGTCTGTAAAGCAGACTGCTTTAGCTTTTAGAGTTGAAAAAGGGGGTGGGAGGATTTCCACTTGACACTTTTTAAGATAAGACAAAAATTCATCACCTAAGAAGTTCTATCTTCTCCCTTTGCTAAAGGATTCTATAATAAAAACTTTCACACATTTCTAAACTATGTCTTTAAAAAAGCCAGCAAGTCCCCTCCCTGTGGCCACTCTGCTTAACCCAAGGGCCAGAAGGAGCCAAGGCCAGGGCGAAGCCCACCAGAGTGGACAGTGGGGGGAAAACACCTGAAAACCAGATGAATCGAAAGTGTAAGCCTGTAAGCGTACTGACAGAAAGCAGTCTTCATGCAGGAACTACAAATTCACTCTCGAGGGGAGAAGAGAAGTGAAACCCAGAAACAGCTTTATTCTGAAAGGGCCAGTAACGCTTTGGACTGTCTAAGGCTTAGTTCCCTCTGGTCTCAGAGCTATTGTGATCGCTTGAATTTACACGCACTTTGTTTAGTTAGTAGATGGTGCCACCATCTCACTCCTCTGCTCTAAACCCCTAGGATTATTTCATTGTTTTACCTGGAAGTACATAAAATTCATCAGTTTTGTGACCTCAGGCTCAAGGACCTCCACGGTTTTCTCATAAATTTCCACTCTGTTAGGCTGTTCGTTACATTTCACCTGGGAGAAAACAAACATGACATAGAGAGGCTTCAACCCAGAGAGGATGTGGGGAGTGCGCTGGGATGGAGCAGGCCAGAGGTGAGGCGGGGGTCTGACTGGGCGGGGATGACTGGAAGGGATGAGAGCGTGGCCAGTGGGGGGGGGGGGGTCCGGCTGGGATGGGACACCTGCGGGATGGCACGAGAGCAGCTCCTCCAGGTGTACAGCATGACGGCGTACTCTTGGCCTTCCTCCAGCATCTCGTTCTGCAAGGGTACACGGGGCAAATCAAAGGCAGGCAGAACAATCATAAAAAAGGAGATGCCAAATCGCCAACAGCTAGAGCCATAAACCATGGTGGAGAGGCCAGGAGGACCCTCCCTTTGAGGGACAGAAAAGCACCAGGACCTGTGTGCCAAGAGACAGCTGCTAAGATACTGGTGACACTGCAGACCACCCCAAACCCCCCCCCCATGGCTTCTGCAGGCTGAAGACGGGTATCAGTGACATGCAGGCACCTCTGCCCAGGGGCAGCACAGCCCAGGGCACCTGCCGTAGCCGCCACACCTCAGCTCCACTCAGCCCCGAGCCACCTGCTGGCGGTGCAGACCTGAAGCTGGGGACATGGGAAGCGCGCAGTGCAGCTGAATGCACACGGGGTCCTCACAGCCTCTCCACCAAGCCACACAGAGCCTCCTGGCCCCGAAGGAAGACTAACACACTCTGCTGTCCCCAGGGCGGGGAGGGAAAGCACTTAAAATCCAGGGAGAGTATCCATGGGAAGAGGACTGCCATCATTTCAAAACTGCTTTCGTGTCTACTCCTTCTTTCACGTTATTTCCTTTGGTAAAAATGGCAAAAACTGCATAGATGTCCTTGAAAATGTTGACTACAGTTTGGTAATGTTTTTAAGATGCTTTAAAATGCTCACAACCTTTGACCTAGTAACTTCACTTCTACAAATCTAGCCAGTGAGAATAATGATGTATTTAGGAAGATGTTCATCACAGCATTTTTTACTAGAAGAAATCAAGGCAAACTAAGTAAACATGCAAAAATAGTTAAATTTTGAACACTTAAAAAATGGACTAGACAGCCATTAAAAATTACTTCATCTGGTGCGTTTTAATGACATGTTAAAATGTTCATGAAATCATTAAAATACATAATTATAATAACAATGCAATTCATTTACGCAATCTAAATCCCATATGGGTGTGTACCTGGTATGCTTGAGTACAAGTATAAAAGAGGGAGAATGGGTTCCCTCAAAATGCTGACAAAGGTTTTCTCTGGGCCACAGAAGCCAGGTTTTCAGAAAGAGCATATATTGTTCTTATAATTTAAAAAAAAAAAAAAAAAAAAGGTGCTTTAAAAAAACATAAAACACTTCATTCACTTTCTTCTCTTCTTCCTCACTATGTATGCTATCAGGATAATACCAAAAAAAGTGACATTTGCTATTCAGACATGCCATCCCCCCAGAGGAAACCGCGCAGAGTTACCATGCTAGAATGGACGGTCGCTTGTTCAATGTATCTTGCAATGCCAGTGACAAATGCATTTCTGTCTTCAAAATTAGTGTTGAAATTTGGCTGCAAGGAAGAAGAAAACCATCAAGCGGAGGTCAGCACCACAGGCCACGCATCCCGCGGCCACCCAGCACCCACCTGGTAGAGCAGTGAGGATGGCGGGGGCTCGATGCAGGGCTGCTGGTCGGGCAGAGGCAGCTCTTCCAACAGGTCCACGTTGGACAGCGCATCCTCCAGCGTCACCTGGGCTGCCATCCTGCCCTAGGACAAAACACAAAGCCCCCCCCCCGTGCCATGAGGAAGGGCAGGGGCACCCTGACAATCCTTCCAGGGTGGGGTGCTTAGCGCCCTGCCCCCCTGTGCCCTCTCCTCAGGGAGCTGGGGACGGCGGAGGGGTCTCGGCCCATCCCTGGGGTCTGGCATCTCTCTCCAGGCTCACCAGCAGGGGAGTCACAACACGGCCTCTGCTGGTCGCGGAGTAGGGCGCATGGGCCAACACACATGCCGTCACCCCCTGCCACCTTACCACCTCAGGGCCACCATCCTGGAGGGCTCTCGGTGAGGGCCCGGCAACCCCTCACTGAGCTGGAGGTGGCAACAGCTACTCCAGTACCGCGTCTGCCTCCAGGGGGCGACGGTGCTTCCCCGCCAGTGGCCCTTCCCAGGCGCGTCCTCCAAGCAGGGCCACACACTAGGGACAGAGATGGACGAGGCCAGAGCCCTGCCTCCAGGAATACAGGGCGGCCTGCAGCGCCCACTGAGGTGAGGGCCGGCGGCCAAGGGAAGGAAATAGGGAGGGACTATTGGCAGAGGCCTGAGAGCCTGGATTCTGCGGCTGCCAGACAGAAGCACAGCAACAGAGACGGACTTCGCCCGCCACGGCTACGCCAGCTCCGGGAGAGAGGAGTCAGCTCGCTCCAGCCTGCCTCCGCTGAGTGCTGCTGTGACCCTGGACAGGACTCAGGGACGAGCTCTGACTCCAGACGGGCACACCAAGCAGCTCCACCCCCGGCAGGATCCTGGGGTAGCTCTGACCTCAGACAGGCTGCGTGGGGCAGCTACGTTCATTCTGAGATGGAGAGAGCAGCAAGCGGGCTGGACGAGAACACTGAAGGAAGAAGCACCCAGTTGCTCCACCTAGCACCTGGGCCCCAGGCAAGGCATGGGCGTGGAAGTGCACGGCAGGGCAGGTTTCCAAAGCCCCGGCATACTGGTTAGAGGACCAACAAGGGAACCCCAGGCCCCTGGAAAGCCCCAGGGCCAGTGTGGAGAGGAAGAAGCTTGGAAGAGCAAGCCCCCAAAGCTGCTCATGAATGTCAGGCCCACCCCCAAGCTGCACATGCGTGGATCTGATCCTCACACCCCAAGCCCTGAGACCACGGCCAGGTCCCAGACAGCCACAGGAGGCACACACAGGCCAGATCCAATGGCACGGCTGAGGCTCCAAAGACAGAACTGACACGGAACCGTAACCCAGAGAGGGCAGGTCAGAACTGCACCTAAATCAAACGAGGTTGTTTGCCTGCTAAAATGAAAACACCGACATTCTCCTAGGATTTAAACAAGACCCAGAGTCTCATACTATAATATCCAAAATGTCCAGCTGCAATCCAAACTACTCAGCAAAGAACCAGTAGTGTCTTAACCCCTATGGGAAAAGATGAGCAACAGATACCAATACCAAAGTAACAGATGCTACAACTATCTACCAGACTTAAAGCACCTACTATAAAAATGCTCTAAACAAACAGAGCACTCCTGAACTGAACAAAAAAACTGAAAGACAGCAAATAAATAAAGAAAGATATAAAGAGCCAAATGGAAATTCAGAACTAAAAAATACAATACTGAAATTTTTAAAACTCCCCATATGAGCGTAAAAGCAGAGGAAAGATTCAGTGAACGTGAAGACAGAGCAACAGAAATGATCTAATCTGAATGACAGAGAGAAAAAAGATTGAAAAAAATGAAGAGCTTTGAGGACCTTTGGGACAAGAGAAAAAGTCTAACACTGTCTCATCAGAGTGCAAGAAGGGGAGCAAAGTGGGCATGGCTGGAAAAACAGCTGAAAACATGACTGAAAACTCTGCAAATGTGGCAAAACTTTGATCTGCAGATTCAAGAAGCTCAACAGACCCCAAACAAGATAAACCTAAAGAAATCCCTACCCAGACACATCACAGTCACACTGCTGAAAAATAAAGACAATGAAAAAAAAATCTTAAAAAGAGCCCGAGAAAAGTGGCTCACGACCTAGAGACCACGTTCACAATTTGAACGTGGCCCTCTCTCCGGAAACCAGGGGGACCTAAAGAAGTAGAAGACACTTTAGGTTGAAAAAGAAGTGTCATGAAGATGAGATAAGGACATTCTCAGATGAAGGAAAATCAAAAGGATTCATAGAGAGCAGGCGAACACAAGTTCTTCAAATAGAAGGAAATGATACCGGAAGGAAACTTGGGACAGAAAAAACAAAAGCAAAAGCAAGAGAAAGGGTAAACAGTGAGTAAACAGAGTAGACAGCTTCCTCTAGAGGTCTTTAAAAGATGTTTGGTGGGGCTTCCCTGGTGGCGCAGTGGTTGAGAATCTGCCTGCCAATGCAGGGGACACGGGTTCGAGCCCTGGTCTGGGAGGATCCCACGTGCCGCGGAGCAACTGGGCCCGTGAGCCACAATTGCTGAGCCTGCGCGTCTGGAGCCTGTGCTCCGCAACAAGAGAGGCCGCGATAGTGAGAGGCCCGCGCACCGCGATGAAGAGTGGCCCCCACTTGCCGCAGCTAGAGAAAGCCCTCGCACAGAAGCGAAGACCCAACACAGCCATAAATAAATAAATAAATAAATAAAACCTTTAAAAAAAAAACAAAACAAAAAAAAGATGTTTGGTGGCTGAAAGCAAAAATGAAAATATTGTCTGATGGAGTATTCAGTGTATAGAAATGTAGTATATAAGAGAACTATAACATAAAGGGGGAAGGCAAAAGGACCTACGTGGTGTAAGATGTTTGCATTTCACTTGAAGTAGTGAAATACTGATTCCAGGTAGACTGAAAAGTTAGCATGTATTTGTAATCCCTAAAGCAACCACTTAAAAAAACTATACAAAGCAATATAGGTAACTCATAAAAAGATTGTTTAAAAAAAATTTAAATGGAATACTAAAAAATATTCAAATAATCTAAGAGTTGTGATCTTCTTTCTGCCATGTGAGGATACAATGAGCAGTTGGTGTCTGCAATCCAGAGAAGGGCCCTCCGATTCCGTAACCAGTGCCAAGGTGTGGGTTTCCCCACATCATCAAGCACCAGCTGGTGTCCTACAGCTCAACTTAATTCTGACATTACCTACCTGCATGTGAAGGGCTCAGTCCCACAAGACAGCCACTCCCTGCGATGCCAATCACAAGACCAGGTTATCACCTGTGCTTCTGACCAACCAGCTATGCATGGGAGGTCCCAATGACCCCCTCCTTGGGTTCCATTAATTTGCTGGAGCAGCTCACAGACCTCAGAGAAACATTTTACTTACTGGATTGCTGGTTTATTATAAAGGACATAACTCAGGAACAGCCAGATGAAAGAGATGCGTAGGGCAAGGTATGCGAGAAGGGGCATGAGCTTCCATGTCTTCTCCAGGCACACCACTCTCCCCACATCTCTACATGTTCACCAACCTGTAGGCTCTCTGAACCCCTGTCCTTTTGGGTTTTTATGGAGGCTTCATTACACCGACATGATTGACTAAATCACTGGTCACTAGTGACAGAGGTCAGTGAATGGGACTGAAAGTTCCAACTCTCTATTCCTAGTTGGTTCCCCTGGCAGCCAGCTCTCATCCTTAGGTGCTTTCCAAAAGTCGCCACATTAACATAAACTCAGGTGTGGCTGAAGGGAGTTTGCTGTATCAAGACACCTCTGTCACTCTCATCACTTGGGAAATACCCTGGATTTAGGAGCTCTGTGGCAGAAACAAAGACCAAATATATGTTTCTTATTATAAATCACAATATCACAGGCTCTTACTAGAACCTGACCATGCTGGCACACTGACACCCTAATCTCAGACTTCTAGCCTCCAGAACTGTGAGAAATAAATTTCTATTGTTTATAAGCCAAAAAGAGAGAGAGACAGAGAGGGAGGGATCTAACAGGAATCGAATAATAAAATGGGAGACCTCAACAAACATATCAATAATTAGATTTATCACAAGTTGAAACACACCAATTAAAAGACAGATTGTCAGAATGGATTTAAAAACTCCTGACCCAGCAATATGCCAGCTATAAGAAACTCACTTAAAACATAATGATATAGGTAGGCTGACAGTAAAAGGAGGAAAGAGAAACTGTGCAAGAAAAGGAAGCTGGACTACTTGAGTGTCAGACAAAGCCAACTTCAGAGCAGGAAGTTACCAGGGATAAAGACTGGGGCTGCATAACGACAGAAGGTCATTCAGCAAGGAGACAGAGCCACGCTCAGGGTGGATGCACTAACAAGAGAGCGTCAAACCAGGCAAACGCTGACAGCACGGAAAGGAGAAGTAACTCCACCCTGGAGACAACAGCTCTCAGCCAGCAACAGGAGATCAGCAAGACACGCAGGACAGACACCAAGGGAGCGACGGGGCCTGACGGCGGTTCACAGAACACCCCTCCCGACAGCACGGTGCTAACTACGAATTTTGAATGTAGCAAATATTTTTCAAAATAATGAAAACTTTTTCCTTCCATTACCAGCTTCCTTCTATCATCACAACTTCCTATTCCACACGCTCAAGAAAGGACACGCCCGGGACAGGGGATGCACAGAGCCACGTCCTCATCCTGGTCACTGCCCTGCAGAGCCAGTGCGGGGCCCCAGTGGTGTCCACACAGGGCGCCTCAAAGCTGATGGCCTCCAATGGGTCAGGCTGCCCCACAATGACCTGTGGCCCCTTGGAGCTGCTTGGCCTCCCCTCTGTGCCTCCCACCCCCGCTGGTCAATGAGAAAAACTGGTCGGGCCAACCACCCTGGGACAGCCACACAGCCCACACGACCGGCCGCCCTGGCTGTCTGCCCAGTGCCCGCGGGACCCCCTCCCTCCCCCACCTCTGCCCAGGACAGTCCAGGAGAGCCCAGGTACGGAACTGGTGCAGGAGGGTTGCAGAAAGCCTCCGTGACACACTTGGGTCACATCCTAGGAAAAATGTCAGATGTTCAACTTATTTCCAATCAGTGTGTAAGGACATTTTTCTTTGTTGTGGTTTATATATACAGTGGAATATTATCTGGTCTTAATAAGGAAGGAAATTCTGACACATGCGACAACATGAATGAACCCTGAAGACATGCTAAGGGAAATAAGCCAGTCACAAACGGACAAACACTGCACGATTCCACTCACATGAGAGGAGCCAAATTCATAGAAGGAAAGTAAAATGGTGGTTACCAAGGGGTTGTAGGGGGCGGGGACTGGGGAGTTACTGTCTAACGGGCATAGAGTTCCAGTTCGGGAAGATGGGGAAAGTTCTGGAGATGGACGGTGGTGATGGTTGTACAACAATGTGAATGTTTCAAATGGCAGATTTTATATGTTATGTATATTTTACTACAATTAAAAAATCAGGAGCAAAATATTAGCAATATTTATTGTAGATAAATCAGAAAATACAGAAAGGTAAAAGAAATTATCCATAATCCCCTGATCCCTCACAGAAACAAGATGATAGAAGCTACTTTTCCCTTCCAACCTCCATAAAAACGTTGATGTTGTTGAGCATTCTTTCATAGCATCTTTTAAGCTTCATGCGGACTACGGGTCACGGCCCTGCCGTCACTCACGGAGGCTCTCTCCTATTTGCTGCATTTTCCTCCCCATGTTTTTCGGTCACGAACACCTCCTACAAACACCCAATTCCAGGGCCACGGGCACCCCCGCGACTCTCCAACCTGGGCATCTTCCACAAATGCACGTCTGCCCGGCCTCTGCCTCACCTGTTGAGGAAACCTGGAACTGCCAGTTCCGAGTCCAAGTCCCCAGTCTCCGTCTCGCCTTCTTCTTTGACACCTCCGAATTCCCTTTAAACCCATTTACTTTTCTCCATCTCTAACGGCCGCCCCTCGCCAGGGGTGGCCCACGCTCCCTGTGCCTGCTGCCACCCAGACCCAGAGCCTCGCCAGACCCTCCCAGCCTCACCGTCGGGCCCACTGGGGTTCCTTCCCAGCACGACACAGGGGCCTTGTGTGTCTGGTCACTGCATGCCCTGGGACAGAGCCTCAGCTACACCTGAAGGACCCACACGCCTTTGCAGCGGGCTTCCACCACTGGTGGCAAAGCCCAAGAGTGTAACTAAAGTAACACATTTGGAACGCACTCAAACCTGCCCGTGCTGCCATGCGGGAGTTTACAGTTTAACAACTCGATTACATTTCTGTCTCCTCTGGCTCAGCTCAAAGGAGCTCATACGGCTCCACGGCTTGGGGCCTGGTCACAGCAGGGTGGCATGTGACCACAGGCACAGAGGGGAGGCCACGTGAGGACACGGGGAGAAGGCGGCCGTCTGCAAGCCAAGGAGAGGCGCCTCGGAGGGAAGCAGCCCTGCCGACACCATGATCTCAAACTTCCAGCCTCCAGCGCTGTGAGGGAGTCTGCCTAAGCTGCCCAGACTAACACAGCCAAGATCGGGTAGAGCAGAATCTCCCAGACAGGGTCCCTACACCCTTCTGCTGACTGGCCATGAAAACCATCCCCGCGCTGGTGTTTTTCTGATCATAAAACAATACAGGCTCGATGCAGAAAAAGACTGCTGGGAGCAAAAACCAGCTGACCCACTCGGGCCTCAGTCTGAAAGTACCAGCATCAGCACTTCTGGTCCGTGACCCGCCCCCCACACCCATCCTTCCTCCCCTGGGGGTGAAACAACTGCAAACAGACGCTGTCCACCCAACAACATAAAAGCCTGGCTTTTTCTTCCTTGATTGATTTCTTTCAGCAGCAGTTCCTAACCCTGTTTCTGATCCCTACGGCTTGTCAAGTTATAAAAATGAATTTAAATATGTCAGCAGAACTGCCTTTTAACAAGCTATCAACTAATTTATTTTGCAAGTTTACGAGTTTTTAAAATAAAGACTTCAAAAAAGGACACACTGGGACTTCCCTGGCGGTCCAGTGGTTAAGACTCCACGCTCCCACTGCAGGGGGCACGGGTTCGATCCCTGGTGGGGAACTAAGATCCTACATGCCACGTGGTGCAGCCAAAAAAAAAAAAAAATACATGCTGGTCTCACTTTGCTGCTGCTGGAGTGTCCCTGACTCAGGGATCCCCAGGGCTCAGGGGACACGCGTGCTCTGGACAGTTCCTCAGCAACCTCCCCACAGGTAGGGTGGGGGAGGGGGAAGCCAGAGCTCTGAGCTGGTAGCACTTCACCCACCCTGCTTGTTCCTTTAATTGGCAGTGTCCTGAGGCCCCACGGCAGGGCCCTGGCACTCGGACGGTGTGCCCATGCCTGTGAGCTGGAGAGGCGGAGAGTGGGCGAGTTTCCCCGGTAGGGCCGAGATGCAGGGATGCTGTGCTGTGACACACTGCAACACTCACAGCCAGCGAGACCCCGGGCCCAGCTGCTTCCTCTTCCTATGCTCCCCGCCCCCTGCCCTTGGGTGAGGGGCTCCAGGGGCCCAGGGGCCTCTTCTGACTCAGCTGACACACCATCTTGCAACCGAAACTCAGGCTCAGTTCTGTGCAGGGCCGGGTCTTTGAAATCCTGCCTCCGTAAGGGGACCTCCCCTCTCCTGCCATGACACGGACCCCTGCATGGAGCGACACCAACCCCACTCCACCCAGGACCAGCACCTAGACAATGCTTCTGGTGTAGCTCAAAAGCAGAGCAAGCTGGGGGCACCCTTCCTGGACTTGGAGCCGATGTGTGACCAGAGCTAAGGCCCAAGGAAGGCACCCTTTGAACCTCAGGCGGCCACCACAGGCAGGCATCAGAGAACCCCAAGTGGGCTCAGGGGACCACAGATGGGGGTCAAGCAACCTCAGGTGGGCAGGAGGTCAAGGTTCCCAGTGCCGGGCTAGAGACCCCATGGCTGCTGCCCCCCTTTCTCCCCAACATGGCACCGTCCACCCCTCAGCTTAGATCACCCTACAACTTCCCAACAAGTCATCCTCACGGTCACCCTCAGGGTGGGGTCCTCACACTCTGACAGATGATCAGAGCAACGCACAGAGCCACACAGCCACAGAGCAGGGGCAGAGCCAACGTGACCCCAGCGCCAGGCGCCGTGTGCACCTGGGCCAAGGACACGGCAGATTACAGCGGTAGAGAAGCCGGCCAGGCCTGAGGGCAGGAGAGGGGCAGCGAGAGCCCGAACCCCAGACCAACTGCTGGGGTCGAGAGAACGGCGTTGGGGATGGGGAAGGGCTGCGGTGAGCAGCCCAGGGAGAAGGTAGGATGGTTTCTGTGAATCACAGCTGTCACCACACACTTCAAAACCAAGAACAGCAGTAACAGAACTTCTGTTGTTGAATGAGCATGATCTGATCGTTTTCCCTGTTTCTGGGCAGGACGAAAGGGAAGCCTCCTCTGTTTGCTGGCAGTTCAGTTACAAGGTAATAGTAGACAACGAGTCCTTACATAATTCAACAATTTTAAAAAAGAAAAAAAGAACACTTAGGCTAGGCTGCAGAGAATTAATAGAAATTAAAGCGGAGAGACTAATTTTCAACCTGGTAGCATGGGTGGCACCAAGAGATTAAAAGGAAAAGAGAAAAAAAGTATGTGTGTGAGTGTGTGTGTGTGAGTGTGTGTGTTTTCAATAAGCCAGTATCACTGGGAGGACACAGGCTCCCCATCAGAACACTGGCTGCAGAGACAAGATGAAACAAAGGAGCAAGACGAGAAGGGTGCCTTAGGAGATGGACATCAAAAAGGTGAGGCGCAAGGACAGATGGTGGGGGTAGTGAGGAGGGGCGCCCTCGGGAGTCCACGGTCCAGACTCCCTGTGAAGGCCCCAGAGAGTGCAGCGTTCGGAGGCATCCACTCCTGAAGGGTCCAGGCCTGGTTCAGACCCTTGATGCACCTCTGCCACCCACACACAAGGCCTCCTCCAGGCCCAGACAACCTCAGTCCGCACTGCCTGTGGGGACCGGCCTGGCACAGGACGTGGGCCACAGAGGGGGGCCTTGTGTTTTGCCAGATTAGAGGATAAACTTCTATCACCGTGGAGATGTATTTATTTTCTATGACCATCTATACCTGTAGTACAAACAAAAACAAAAAACAGCTAAAACACTTTCTGGTTGAATAACTTGCATGTATTTGGAAGAGAACATTCATCTATCAGCGGATAAGGTAAAAACAAAGACCAAGAATAAATAAATAGCAAAAAAGGTGGAGCCCAGTGGTGAAGGGACATCAGCTTGAGGAGGGCGACCATTTAGAAGGCTGGGTTAAAAACACTACGAGAAACAGCTCAAAACATAAGCAGTTAAGCAAGCAAACTCAGTTTCTGGTTACTTCTCTTCCCCAAAGCAGCTGAATTTAAATCTTCCACAAATCAAGCATTTAAATCCAACTGGTCTTACACACCCATAAAAGAACTTGGCACATAGTTTCAGAGAATCTATAACTTTCGTCAAGGCAAGGTCTTAATTTACTGTCCATGAAAACAGAAATGAAATTAAAACTGTTACGCTAGGTATGTGCCTATTAATAAATAGTAGGCTTCCAGGGGCTGGGAACCAGACTGAGGGCGGGGGTAGGATGTGGACCCAGCTCATAAATGGGACTAAAAATTGACCCTGAGGCCCTAGAGGGTCAGGCAGCAGGAGCTGGCAACTGGATGCCCCGAGAAAGGGCTACAGCAGGGGGGATGCCAACCCATGGGCCAGGAACTGGAGACCAGGGGGCATGCTGGGCCAGACAGACAGGGCAGGGCGGGCAGGAGGCTGTGTGAGCGCCATACGCAGGTAGGGATGGCGTCCAGCACAGACGGGGCCCAGGGTCAGACGCAAAGCTAAGTGAGGGTGCATCCCAGCCAAGAGCCAGCAAGCAGGCATTCTGCACAGGCCTGGTAAGCTTTAAAATAGAACTGCCAAGGCAGCTCGACACCAAGGTTGCAAAACATGGCAAAACCACAGGAGGGAAAATACAGAACTCATGGTTCAGATGCCCCTCCAGACGTCCTGACTGTGGCACCACAGTGAGAGCACTG
This sequence comes from Eubalaena glacialis, assembly GCF_028564815.1. NCBI lineage: Eukaryota > Metazoa > Chordata > Mammalia > Artiodactyla > Balaenidae > Eubalaena > Eubalaena glacialis. Next base: position 109,346,464 of record NC_083716.1, on the reverse strand, counting down.
CCTGTGTGTCAATGCCACCCTTCAAGCCCACGTGACCTGAGCCACGAGGGTGTTTTTTCTGGAAAGAGGGTCTCCCCAGCATCTCCAAACTTGTAATATTTTTACTTTTCTTTTTCTTTTTCTTTTTACTTTACAACTTGACAGTATTTCACTTGTCAAACCCCACAGCATAACCAAACCACAACAAACTATGAAATGTTTCTGCTAACATGCACAAGACGCACAGTGACTTTCTTCCTCTTCTATATATACAAATAACAGTACTTCCCAGAAAAGTACAAACATCCAATTTTTTGTGCAATCTGTTCACATGTGAAATAAATCATCTGAGGAAGAGAAGCATACTTTATTCAACTGTGCCTTTCTCTCCTGCATTTTAAAACATGTTTTTCCAACTCCAGCCTCTTTCCCCAGATTAAGTGGGGTGGGGAGAGAGAATGGGGCTGCTATGATCTCTAGGCAAAAACTTCAAAATTAAAAAACAAACACCATCTTCTGCCCAGCTTCACTACTGAAGAAATGCAACTGCACAAAAATTTTAAATTCCATTCTCGAAAGCAGCACTGGTCTCTTCTGCAATTACCTCAAAACAATTGCTGCATCAACAGAAAAACAAAAATCAAGTTTGCTTGAAAATCATGACAATAGGTGAAGTCTGAGACAGAGCCCACAGAGGAGTCTTGAGTCTGTCAGCCCCTCCCTCCTGACACTGCTCTCCCGCCCCCTCAGCCTCAGGCTGCAGACCTGGGACAGGGTCTTCCCAAGACACAGCGGTGTCTCTGCCTCCTGAATGCCTCCTCCCCGGGCGGCCTGCCCGGCCTCTTCCCAACCCAGAGCTCCTATGCCACCCTCAAGCCTGCCACGCTCCTTTTTCATTCCTTTTAAACTAGGAGTCTGATCCTGTCGCTCTCCTGCTTATATGCTTACAGCTGTGGTTCTCAAACCATGTTCCCTGGAACTCCGAGGTGCCCCACGATGGCAAGGCAGAGTAGCCCTGTGTTTATTTTACGAACTGGGATGCCTCCTGAGATTTGTATGAAAAATGAACCTGATGCAAATATAAATCAATCAACAAAAGACGGAAATGGATCTAGGATTCCAGAGTAAAGTCTCAATCCCTTGCAGTGTGCAGCGCCCACACGGGCCCAGCCTGACACCTCTGCGCTGCGCCCTGCCACTCCCGCCACCCCCAGCGGGTCCCTGGGGAATGGAGATGCTCCACAGCTGCCGCGGCCACGCACCAAGCACACAGGTGAGCCCCACAGAGCCGGATGCACTGCTGTGGGATGGAGGTTGGGACGGGGTGGGTTCTCCTGGGGGGTGGGGGGGGGGGGCGCGTTGTTTTCCCCCAAGGTCTGGGATCCCTCTGGTCTACCAGTGACTGCGGTGGCCTTCATCTTTCACACAGAATCCAGTGCATGTCTAAGACATGAGGGGAGATGACAGTAGCAGATCAGCGTGTTCTTTCCAGGATGGAGCCAAGCTCGGCGGTCTCTGGCACTGGGCGGGTGGTCACACCATGGAGAGGGTGCCACCAACCTCCCGACTAGGCTGGGGGCTCCCCATCCACCGTGACACCGGGGCCGCTTCCTGCCCCAGAAAGAGGGAGAGCGAGCCTGCACACAGGCCTGCCAGGGGCGGACACTTCCCCAGCTCACCGCAGGGAAGGCCTGGCCCCCCGCACACAGACCTAGACGCTGCCTGCCCAGGCTCCATCGCCAGCGCCACTCCATACTGGAAGGCGGCCTCGTCCTTGCTTACACAGCCTCATAAATGCTCACCAAGAACTCCGACCCAGCAGTCCTTCTAAGGCTTCCCTTCGTGTGAGCCTTTTAACAAATTTTTACCTTCTAGAGAAAAGCCTAAGATGACCATATCTGGGCAGAAAAGTCCAGTCTAATCGGTCCTCTGTATCCACAGATGCAAAACCTGGGGATACGGTGGACTGACTGTATTCATGGTACAACTTCCATCTTATATAAGTGACTTGAGCATCCGTGGATTTTGGTATCCACGGGAGCTCCTGGAACCAACCCCCGGCGGATAGCGAGGGACGATGGTGTTTCCAGATGACTTCCTCGGCAGCACATCCCAGGAGGGGATTCTTAAATCGCATGAATGTCTTCACAGCTGCAGGAGATGATCCATCAATCCCACTTCTAGCCATTTATCCAAAAGAAACAAAATCACTAATTCAAAAAGATATCTGTACCCCATGTTCACTGTAGTATTATTTACAGTAGCCAAGACATGTATTATGCTAAGTGAAATAAGTTAGGCAGAGCAAGACAAATACTGTATGATCTCACTTGTATGTCGAATCTTAAAAAGAAAGGAAGGAAGGAAGGCAGGAAGGAAGGCAGGAAGGAAGGCAGGAAGGAAGGCAGGAAGGGAGGGAGGGAAGGGAGGGAGGGAGGAAGGAAGGAAGGAAGGAAGGGAGGGAGGAAGGAAGGAAACAAAACTCATAGATACAGAGAATAGCTTGGTGGTGTGAGAGGCAGGGAGTGGGAGAACTGGGTGAAGGTGGTCAAAAGGTACAAACTCCCAGTTATAAATAAGTCATGGGGATGTAATGTACAGCATGGTGACTATAGTTAATAATACTGTATTGCATATTTGAAGGTCGCTAAGAAAACAGATCTTAAAAGTTCTCATCACAAGAGAAAAATTTTTTTGTGACTATGTAAGGTGATGGATGTTAACTAGACATGCTGTGGTGATCGTTTCACAATATATCCATATATCAAATCATTATACCTGAAACTAATATAATATATGTCAATTATTTCTCAATTTTAAAAAAGCTACAGGTGGATTCAGGTGAGGTGCCCTCCCACAGGTCCCACAGACACCAGCATGGCACCTCATCACAGCATCCAGGGATCACTTGCATTTTTACAATTTAATAAGTGGAACCGCATCTATATGTTCTTTTAATTTGCATTACTTTTATTCCTATTAAAGTTGAACAAATTTTTATACAGTAACCCTTTTTTTTTTTTCTTTTGTGACTTGCCAGCTTGGTTTGTTTTCTTGTTATTTTGTCCTTTGAAATCTCGGTATTTTCCTCATCAATGTCAAGTACTCAACTATACCTCTTTATTAAAGACATTAAAACTGTGTGAAAGTTGCTACAAAAAATTTTCCCAGGTCACACTACTTGCCTTCTTATGTCACTTACTTTTTTCTTTGAAACCTCAGTTTAAAATTTTTACTATATCAACTTTTCAGCCTTTTGCCTTTGGAATTCCCTCTTTCACTTATAAATGTACCAAGTAGGAAGAACTGTGCCAGCCCCAACCAGGGAAGGGAGCAGTTTCTAACGCACAGCCCCCGTCTGAGCAAACTGCTGACCCTCTGTCAGAAGTCAAACAATTGCCCATCTGAGAAACAGTTCTGAGGCAGCAGGTAATCTCAAAGAATTAACTTGAAAGTAATATTGAGATCCATAAAAAGTTTAGTAACTGATTGATGTTAGGAATTTTTTTGTTGGACCTCAGATGCATAATAGTTCCTAGACCCTGGCCCGTTCTCACCTTGTTATGTTAAAATGATGTCATAAAGACAGGTGAACCACCATCCACAACAAAAGCTAGGGTCCTGCCTGTGATATACAGCAAATCCCACCTGGGCATCAATACCCTGCCTTCTTTTGTACAAGTTGCACCTCATCTATACATATTTTCAAAAAGGCACTTTTAAAATTCAGTCTTTATAAAAGGGATATTATGCTATCAATATACATAATTGTCTGACTTTTTTCACTGCTGTTACTAAGAGGCATCCACACACTGTCACATGCTGCTCTGAAGTGCTGTTTTGACAGATGTATACTATTCCACTGAGCGAATGAACCAGTCTATGTGCTGTCTCCTGAAGCTCCCTATAACACGGTGTTTGTTATTGTAAACTGTGAGGAAAATTCTTGCACATTAATATGTGCAATGGATTCTCTAGGACAGGGATTAGCAAACATTTTCTATAAAGGGCCAGAGCTGGTAATTGTTCTGTGATAAGGATAAGGATATCCTTATCCTTAGGAAATACACACAGGCACTGGGGGATAAAGGGCCTCAAATTGATGTAAAAGAGTTTTGTCGTGTGTTCTTTGTATTATTTTTATTTTTGCAATTTTTGTAAGGTTGAAATTATTTAAAACGAGTAAAAAATGGAATATCTCTCTGAAAACTTTTTGTGAACACAGGGAAAGGGAAGGAAAAATGCTGAAAACAGATCTGTGTCCGTGACTGCAGGTGTTTCGGTGGCTCCTCACTGCTGTGACGCAGAGCAGGTTACACACCTGCGTCCACCTCAGAGTGAAACGCATCTTTCCGATCAGAGCAACTGCCTTGGGAATCCCTGTTGTCTGCCCAGAGTCCTGCACTCCTAAAGAACGCTTCTGACAGACCTGTCGGAGATCTGGGCCAGGGACCACACGTCCTCAGGCAAATCAGCCCTCAGCAGCGATCATTTTCGTTCTATAATCAAATGCTTCAGACCACTGCAGAATGGTGGGCTTTGTTTAAAATATATATACACTCCAAATGTTTAGCTTCAATTACTTAATAATTTTACACTTCCCCGATTTTTAGGATCTGAAGAAACCAGCTTATACAAAATAGCGAGAGGTCTTAAAAAATGCAAAACCATTTCCACCTCTGGCCCAGAAAAAAGCAGCAAAACTCCAAGAGCATTTATGTTTTTAAGTAGAACTCCTCTCTCTTGGAGACATGTACTGAATGAAGTGTTTATGACTCAGATGAGACAGTGCTCCTGGGACTTGCTTCACAACAGCACAGTGTGGGCAGGGGTTACAGGTGAGCCCAGACCACCGTTGAGGGTTCATATACTATTCAATATTTTCCGTGCCTCTGCACATTAAGGAATTGCCCACAACGAACAGTTTAATATACATATATATGAGATTTCAGGTTTCAGGCTGAGCTAGAATGTGTAATCACTGCCTTGTCAGTGATTGGGGGTGAGGCAGCAGCTAGTAGCTCTGCCTGCAGCCACCGGGCCCTAAGGCCACCTATTTAAAGTTCCTTCCTGAATAGTTCTTTTTTTTTTTTATAAATTTATTTATTTTATTTATTTATTTTTGGCTGTGTTGGGTGTTCGTTGCTGTGCGCGGGCTTTCTCTAGTTGCGGAGAGCGTGGGCTACTCTTCGTTGCAGTGTGTGGGTTTCTCATTGTGGTGGCTTCTCTCGTTGTGGAGCATGGGCTCTAGGCATGCGGGCTTCCGTAGTTGCGGCACATGGGCTCAGTAGTTGTGGCGCACGGGCTTAGTTGCTCCGTGGCATGTGGGATCTTCCCAGACCAGGGCTCGAACCCGTGTCCCCTGCATTGGCAGGCGGATTCTCAACCACTGCGCCACCAGGGAAGCCCCCTGAATAGTTCTAATTGTCTACATCTTTTTTTTTTTTTTTCCCCTGTGGTAATTAAAAAGTCATCAAGAGGTAAGAGTTTTTGCAAACAAACATTTTCAGGCTACTACAAAGCTGATAGGGTGAGTACACGCATACCTCAGCAATACTGCGGGTTCGGTTACAGACCATCACAATAAAGCAAATAAAGGTTTTTGGTTTCCCAGACCATATAAAGTTATGTTTACACTATACTGTAGTCTATTAAGTGTGCAATAGCATTATTTCTTAAAAAACAATGTACAGACTTGGTCTAAATAATAGTGGCTAATACACAAAAGTGCTTAATAACCACTAGCTAGTGTTTTTATTCTCATTCTCTACTATGTGATTGATTCATGCTGCTGCGGCCCCAAATGTCCCATATCCCTTTTGCCACCATTCAAACTCTGCCATGCTTTGAAGTAAATAGTAGAATATTTTTATTTAACATTGTGCACAAGAAATTCAAGACTGTATTTTTGACAGTGGTATTTATCAAGACTGGAAATTCACTGTATTTTAGTATTGCTCTTGAGTTGGAAATAATGTGTGGGGTTCCCCTGTGATAGCAGAGACGACAGGCCAAGAGTCCCATAGGAATGTCAACCAGGAGTATTTGATGACAATACTGGAGGGAAAATAATAAGGGTGCTAGAAATGTGTTTTGAAAAGCATGCCATTGTGGTAATGTAAAAGCGGCTCAGAATTACTTGGCATCGAGAGACTAAATAATGGTTATCATCTCTCCAAAAAACAAAAACAATGTACATACCTTAATTAAAAAATGTTATTGCTAAAAAATGCTAACCATCATCTGAGCCTGCAGCAAGTCATAGTAACATCAAAGATCACTGACCATAGATCACCATAACAAATATAAAAATAATTTAAAAGTTTAAAATATTGCAAGAATTACCAAAATGTGACACAAAGACATGAAGTTAGCAAATGCTGAAGGAAAAATGGCACCAACAGACTTGCTTGATGTAGGGTCACCACAAACTTTCAGTTTGTAAAAAACGCACTATCTGGGAAATGCACTAAAGCAAAGAGCAATTAAATGATGTCTGCCTGTACTTTATTCAGAGCACCATAAAATCCTGAAAGTGGGCTCCTCCTGCCCAGCACCCCCGGGAGCTGGGGTATGAGCTGGCTGTAACTAAAACAATCACCAGAGATACTTGGCGCAAATGTTCACTCTCACACCTTGTCCCGACCTGGTGGAGCTGAGTGCCGGGGGCACCTGCGTGTTTAATGCCCGGCCCACACGCACCTCTTGATTCTGAGGTTGGAGTCTCTGGCCCACATTTTGAGAAAATGTTTTAGGGCAGTAGTCTCCGACACAGCGTGGACCATATAATCCTTTGAAGCGATAGAAGAAAACGCTGGAGTGTCTGTATTTCTGCCTCGCGAGGACGAGGAACTAAGCCTCCCTGATAGCTACACATCTTCTCCCACCTCCTTGCCAGGTCCTCAAGGAGAGCAAGAACCAGTGGCTCACAGGCACCTCATCACTGCAACTAAATGAACTGCTAGGGGCTGAATTGTGTCCCCCTTCCGGGTCCTAACTCTTAGTACCTCAGACTGACTATATTTGGAGATGTACAGAGGTAATTAGTAAAATGAGCTCATAGGGTGGGTCCTAATCCAATGTGACTGGTGCCCTTTACAAGAAGGGGAGATCAGGACGCACACAGGCACAGAAGGAAGACCATGTGAAGACACAGTGGGAAGGTGGCCATCTACATGCCAGGGACAGAGGCCTCAGAAAGAACCAACGCTGCTGACACCTTGGTCTTGGACTTCCAGCCTCCAGAACCGCAAGGAAATAAATACCCGTTGTTTAAGCCCCTCAGTCTGTGGTACCTTAATGCAGGAGCCCTAGCAAACATATAGACAAACCTTTAAAAAGGGCTCGTTCCTGCAAAGATGCCAGGCACGCAGGAAGGCAGGAGGACCTGCGGCCCCAGGCGAGCGCAGCCCCACTACAGTTCACCAGCCTGGCCCCAAGGGTGTGGCGTGGGGAGCTCTACAACTGGCACAAGGCCGCCACAACCAACCGGCAAATTCAGGGCTGCCTCCCACGTCTTTGCAAGCTCTCTAGCTATTACGGACTGTGCGCACCTCATGCCTTATCCGGCGCGTGTGGACAGACACACCCACCGGGGCACACGCACGGAGACCTTTTAGGGATGGAGTGAGCAGTCGGCAATGGCTGGGCCCTGAAATGCTGCGATTCCCAAAATCACCTCTGCCCTTGTGTGTGTGGGGGGGGGGTGGGGTGGGGGGGGAGGGCGGGGGAAGCTAATAAAGAAGCAGATAAAAGACGAAAGGAGAAATACTGATGAGTGAACATAATTTACTTAAACTTCTTCAAGCAACCTGAGGCGCTCGGGAGCATCAGCTCGGGCTGCCGCCGGGGCCGTGGTGCGTCCGTGGGCGCTGCCCTCCCCCACCCCTTCCTGGGAGCTGCCGGCTGAAGGGACAGAAGGGGCAGAAGGCCGGGAAAAAGCAGGGAACCGGTCGGCTGTAAGTCCCGGAGAGCCGTGCAGGAGTGGAAGGCGGCCTGGCCCGACCGCGGCTAGGGGACCTGGGACGGACGGCGACGCGCGTGTCCCCAGCGGGCGGAAGCTGGGCCCTCGGGGGGAGCCGGGGGCGCTGTCCAGCGGCGTGCACGCCCCAGTCGCTGTAAAGCCAATCACAAGCTCCTGAGGCGCAGAGTTCCCTAAACACGCCCGCTCAAAACACAACGGGGGCTAACTCTGCCGAAATGCACCCGACCTTCGGGAAAAGGGAGAACTCGGAGGGAACTCGAGCCTTTCACGCTCGGAGTCCGCAGGAAGGGCACGCTCGGCTGTGTCTCCGCACGACGAGCCGAGGCCCACAGCGCCGCAGCACCCAGGCTGCCTCTGCCTCAGTCTGGGGGGACCCCTAGGCTGAGGCACACCCCAGAGGCCCTATAATACAGCACATTTCCCCTCCTGCCTTGACCTCAAGGCAGAATCAAGACAACTGAGAGTTCCAGGAGCTTCTCAAGAGCCCTTCCAGAGTCACAACCAATTCCACACAACCTGTGGGGTAAGCCCAAAATGTGCCACTGGAGTCCAGGTGATACACAGAGAACCCGGCTCAGGGTCACACAGAAGTGCAGGGCAGGAAGTCACATCTTCCGTGGCAGCTGCCCCAGACCTCGGCCGTCCTGGCAGAGGCTTCCCGGAGTGAACGAACTCTGCTCTATCCACCTCTGGTGTACCTGGGGCCATCTGTGGCCACTGAGAGGGTCACAGCCTCTCAGAGCTTGTGTGCAGGGTCTCGCAGTGACATGTGGAAGGATGTGTTCCCTCTTCCTGGTGGAGGGAGGGTAGGCAGTGTTGATTCTTCCCTGGCTCAGCTGGCAGTTCCAGAGCGCAGGGATCCCCCCACCAAATCCCTTTCCACCCTTTGCATGGGGCTTACCTTGAAGCCAATCTTTGTTGGAGGAGGCAACTATCTAAAATACAAATTAAAATACAAAATAAAAACTACCCCCTGGGGCTTCCCTGGTGGCGCAGTGGTTGAGAATCTGCCTGCCAATGCAGGGGACACGGGTTCGAGCCCTGGTCTGGGAAGATCCCACATGCCGCAGAGCAACTAGGCCCGTGAGCCACAACTACTGAGCCTGCGCGTCTGGAGCTTGTGCTCCGCAACAAGAGAGGCCGCGACAGTGAGAGGCCCGTGCACCGCGATGAAGAGTGGCCCCCGCTCACCGCAACTAGAGAAAGCCCTCGCACAGAAACGAAGACCCAACACAGCCAAAAATAAATAAATAAATAAATAAATAAATAAAACTACTCCCTATGATGATTAATTCTATGTGTCACCTTGACTATGCTATGGTATAATCCAGTTTGTGGTCAAACATTAGTCTAGATGTTGCTGTGCAGGTATTTCTTAGGTGTGATTTACATTTAAATGGGCACACTCTGAGTAAAGCCGATGACCCTCCATAGTGTGGGTGGGCCTCGTCCAAACAGTTGAAGACCTTAACAGAAAAAACCGAGGTCCTCTTTGGATTTGAATTCTGCCCCCAGAGGGCCTTTGGACTCAAGCTGCAACATCAACTCTTCCTGGGTCTCAGCCTGCCTACTCCGAATTCAGAATTGCCAGCCTCCACGATCATGGGAGCCAACTCCTTAAAATAAATCTTTCTCTCTATATAAACATACCCTATTGGTTCTGTTTCTCTGGATAACCCTGACTAATACACACACACACCCACCTCAATCAAAGCAAAGGAGGAAACCCAACTTGCATGTACAAAACCCTTATCAGTGTGGTCTCCAGGGCAGGAGCAAAACTTTACTCTCCAGAATCTGTGCAATTATCATGCACATGCACAGGTCTGCTTGACTTAACACACTTAGTTATTCCATGACCCCTGGGGACAGACAACCCCAATGAATCAAGAGTCCAGGTGGTTTTAAAGCTCATTGGTTTTATGGAGACTGGTCCTTCCAAGCAGGATTTGTGGAAAAAGATGAAAATTCTTTAAAATGGAACAGCTTGAGTAGGTCAAGCTTTAGATAGGGATTTAAATATAATGCAAATCCTCATCACCACTTCTGACCTGGGGCGGTGTGGTTCTTCAGAGCAAAGTGTACCTTCTTCTGTGAGTATCTTCAAGGATGAATCATCGCCCACCCTCCCCCTGCCACCCCAGTCCTGGCCGGGACAACACAGGCACAAGGAATGGCCATGCTAGCTCTGAACGTAAAATTCTGGCTGTCAAATCAGGTTCCAAGATGAAACTCACTGCTCTCTAGGCATTGGTTTTTCTCTCCTGTGGAACAAAATTCCCCCGAGAGAGTGAAGAACAGGGCCTGACAACCTTGGCGAGTGAAGTATCTGAGATATAAATACAAATCACAAATATGCTTGTTTCAAAAGTCACAGTAGCTTTCACTGTCCATTTGTCTTACTCACAACGAAAAGCTGTGAAAGCCACAGTTCAAGGCCTGTGATTTCTGTCGCCACAGCCTTGTGCGGAGGTGAGGCCGTCATGGCGAAGCTGGATGGGGGCACAGCCAGGTGGACGAATGCTCCACGAGCCTCTGCTGAACGGCACAAGTGCACACCAGGCTCAGACCAACACACAGGTGAAAAACACCTCCCTATGTTCTTGAGACCATGGTCTGAGAGGCCTTTAACACAGAAAGTTCATATAAATGCAAATCTTATCCCTGGAGTGCTCTGAAATCTTATTAGATAGCCTGAATTCAGGCCAGAGCTGCCATGTTTAAGCCCCAGTCATGGTGCTAGGTTCCCTACTGGCTCCTACAGAGCGTAAGCTCTGTCCCTAAGCCCCTCACTTATGGCCAAAGGGTCTCCAGATATAAAAAGAACAAATAACAAAATGGCAAATGTAAATCCTACCATATAATTTATCTGCATTAAGTGTAAATGAAGTAGACAATCAAAAGGCAGACATTGATAGAATGGATTAAAAAAACATGCTGTGAGCTGGGCCCATGAGCCACAATTACTGAGCCTGTGCATCTGGAGCCTGTGCTCCGCAACAAGAGAGGCCCGCACACCGCAATGAAGAGTGGCCCCCGCTTGCCACAACTAGAGAAAGCCCTCTCACAGAAACGAAGACCCAACACAGCCATAAATAAATAAATAAACAAATACTTAAAAAAAAAAACATGCTGTGAGAGACAAATTTTAAATTCAAAGATACAGGGGGGATGAAACGAAAAGGATGGGAAAAGATATAATATGCAAAGAGAAACCAAAAGTGGCCAGAAGTAGCTATACTAATATTAGATAAATATTAGACAAAATAGACTTGAAAACAAAAATTGTTACTAGAAACGTTATGACAAAATGGTCACTCCATCAGTGAGATGTAACAACTATTAACATATTCACCTAATGAAACAACCTCAGAATACATGAAACCACAGAGAACATGATCCTATATGTAGAAAATCCTAAAGATTTTACAAAAAAACCTGTTACAGCTAATAAATGAATTAAGCAAAGCTGCAGGATACAAAAGCAACACATAAAAATCAGCTGCATTTCTATACATTAGCAATGAACATTTCAAAAAGAATGTTAAGAAACAATTCCATTTACAATAGCATCAAAAAGAAAAAAAACTTAAGAATAAATTTAGGGACTTCCCTGGTGGTCCAGTGGTAAAGAATCCGCCTTCCAAAGCAGGGGACGCGGTTTCGATCCCTGGTCGGGGAACTAAGATCCCACATGCCGCGGGGCAGCTAAGCCTGGGCGCCACAACTATTGAGCCCGCGGGCCTCGACAAGAGAGCCCATGTGCTGCAAACTACAGAGCCCAGGGTCTTCGGAGCCCATGAGCCACAACTAGAGAAAGAAAACCCACACGCCACAATGAAGACCCGACAAAACCAAAAAAAAAAAAAAAAAGAATAAATTTAACCAAGGAGGTGAATGATTCATACACTAAAAATTACAAAACATAGACTTCCCTAGTGGTCCAGTGGTTAAGACTCTGTGCTCCCAATGCAGGGGGCCTGGGTTCGATCCCTGGTCAGGGAACTAGATCCCGCATGCATGCCGCAACGAAGATCTGCATGCCGCAAATAAGACCCGGCGCAGCCAAAATAAATATTTTTTAAAATCACAAAACACTGCTGAAAGAAATTAAAGACACAAATAAATGGAAAGATATTCTATGTTCATGAACTGGAAGACTTAATATTATTAAGATGACAATATAGGGAATTCCCTGGCAGTCCAGTGGTTAGGACTCCGCACTCTCACTGCCAGGGGCCTGGGTTTGATCCCTAGTCAGGGAACTAAGATCACTCAAGCCACGTGGGGCAGCCAAAAAAAAAAAAAATTTACAATATAATCCAAAGCCATCTACTGATTCAATGTAATCGCCTTCAAAATTCCAAAAGCATTTTTTGCAAAAATAGAAAAACCCACCTTAAGATTAATACGGAATCTCAAAAGACCCAGAATAGCAAAAACAATCTTGAAAAAGAACAACAAAGCTGGAGGTCTCACATTTACTGATTTCAAAACTTACTATAAAGCTACAGTAATCAAAATAGTGTGGTACTGGCATAAAGACTGACACATTGACCAATGAAACAATAAAGAGCCCAGAAATAAACCCTTGTGTATATGGTCAAATGATTTTCAACAAGGGTGTCAAGACCATTCACTGAAGAAAGGACAGTCTTTTTAACAAATGGTGCTGGGAAAACTGGATATCCACATACAAAAGAATTAAATTGGACCATCACCTTACACTATATATACAAATTAACTCAAATGAACAAAAAACCTAAACAGAAGAGCTAAAATTATAAAACTCTTAGAAGAAAACATATGAGAAAATCTTCATGACACTGGGTTTGGCAATGATTTCTTGGATATGACACCAAAAGCACTAGCAACAAAAGAAAAAGTAGATAAACTGGACATGAAAATTAAAAATCTTTGTGCACCCAAGGACACTATCAAGAGAATGAAAAGATAACTCACAGAATGGGAGAAAATATTTGCAAATCATATATCTGATAAGGGATTGTTATCCAAAATATATAAAGAATTCCTACAACTCAACACTAAAAAAAACAAACAACATGATTAAAAAATGGACAAAGGATTTGAATAGACATTTCTCTAAAGAAGATACACAAATGGCAAATAAGTACATGAAGAGATGATCGACAACATTAAGCATTAGGGAAATGCAAATCAAAACCAGAATGAGATACTACTTCACACCCACTAGGGTGGTTATTATTTAAAAAAAAAAAAAAAAACCCAGAAAATAACAAGTGTTGGTGAGGATGTGAGGAAACTGGAACCCTTCTGCATTGTTGGTACACAGAAAGGCTGGTGAAGCTGCTATGGAAAACAGTATGACAACTGCTCAAAGAAATTAAACATTGAATTACCATGTTCATAGCAATGCTTAATTGGTGTCTGGAATAGTCATGTTCATAGACAGGAAGTAGAACTGTTGCTACCAAGAGCTGGAGGAATAAGGGAATGGGGAGTGAGTGTTTAAGTGGGTGCAGACACAGACATAGAAAACAAACTTATGGTTACCAAAGGGGAAGTGGGGGGAGGGATAAATTGGGAATTTGAGATTAACAGATACTATTATATGTAAAATAGATTAACATGGACCTACTGTATAACACAGGGAACTATATTCAATATCTTATAATAACTTATAATGGAAAAAAATCTGAAAAAGAACAGATGTGTGTATGTATGTATATGTATGTGTATATATATATATATGTGTATATATATAAAACAGAATCACTTTGCTGTACACCTGAAACATTGTACATCAACTATACTGCAATAAAATAAAGAAATAAATAAGTGCAGAGGTTCAGTTTGGGATGAAGACAAAGTTTAGGGGATGGATAGTGGTAATGGCTGTACAACTTAATGCTACTAAACTGTACACTTAAAATGGTTAAAATGGTAAATTTTGGGTTATTTATATTTTATTATAGTAAAAAAAAATCAGGTTAGGTGATTTCCCCAATTTATTTTTGTTTTTAATCATTTTTTTCAGATATTCCAGTTTATTTTCCCCTTCATATAAATTTTAGAGTCAGTTTGTCTTTTATCTATAAAAGCATCCTCCTGAGACTTCTAATAAACAAAAATATCTTATGACCCAGCAAGAACACTTCTAGATTTCTATCCAAAAGACATTACAACATATGACCACATAAAGACTTGCACATGAGTCTTCATAGCAGCAGTTATTCATAACAGGCAAAAAATGGATCTAATGAATGGTTAAACAAAATGTGATATATCCATACAATGGAATACAATGCAACAAAAAGGAATGAAATGCTGGTACATACTAGAACAGGGATAAACTCCAAAAACATTATACTAAGTGAAGGAAGCCACACATAAAGACCACAAATTGTACACTTTCGTTTATGTTAAATGTCCAGAAATGGCAAATCTATAAAAGAAAGCAAATTAGTGATGAGCTGGAACAGGGCCTACGAATGGGGATTAACTGTAAAAGGTCACGAGCGATCTTACTGGGGTGATCCGTATGTTCCAAAACTGGGTTATGGTGCAGCTGCCCAACTCAGTAAATCTACTAAAAAATCACTGCCCACTTGAAGTAGGTAAATTTTATAGTATGTACATTGTACGTCAATTAAGTTAAAATTTTTTTTGCTGCAGTATTTGATTGGAATTGTGTTAAATCTATAGATCAATTTGGAGAGAACTGACATCTTTACTATGTTGAGTGTTCCAACCCATGACTACAATGTGCCTCTCCATTTATTTACATGATCTTTGATTCATTCATCAGCATTTTGTAGTTTTCAGCATATAGATCCTGCATGTGGTTTATTAAATTTATATGTATTTGATTTTTTGAAGCTGCTGAAAATGGTATTTTTTAAAATTTAACTTTCTAATTGCACATTGCTCGTATATAGAATAAGATTGACTTACATGTGTTGACTGTATTTTGTGACCTTGTTAAACTTCACTTACTAGTTCTAATAGTTTTTTTCATAGATTCCTTGGATTTTCTATGTAGATACCATCTGCAAAAAGGGACAATTTTATTTTCTCTTTCCAATCTGCCTTTTATTTATTTTTCTGACCTTATTGCCCTGGCTAAAATAAAGTTTTTAAATTACATAGATGTAGTTAACCCATGCTATACTTATTTTGGTTGCAAAAACAATGAGTAGCTAGGACTGGTTAGTTATACAAAAGCTTTAGAAAACATAGCACGAATAGTAACAGCCCCTTATACAGTACATTTCCTATATATATTACCTCATTTGATCTTCATCACAACCTAATAGGTGCTTTTCTCACGATACCAAAGAAGAAAAATGGTCTAAGGTAGTCCAAGCAACATACCCACCAGGGCTCAGGTGAACATATAGCAGACATCAACAAGTCAAAGCAGTAGATTTGCCAGGACCCAACTTGATCTCACCTGCCAAAGTGTATCTTTCTTCCCACTGGCTAGTGGGCAGCCCCAGGCACTGACTGAGCTGACCCCTCTATAAACTGGTGCTAGCGAAACGCAGATCAAAAGCCAGGACACAGACTGTCACACGGTGAGAGGGGCTGAAGGAACACTGGCCCACCTGGGGAGTGGAGGCAGGTGCTCCTGGAGTGGTACCTGAGCAAGCACACTGCCTTCAAAAAATCGCAGGTAAGTGATTCAATAGGTGTGTGAGGGTCAGGTCCCAGGGTCTAACATTTTGCAGAAGGCATTACTGGCAGCTTCTTCCTAATTTTTAACTTACGAGTGTGCAGTCAGATGGCTGGATTCAAAGTCTGGCTCTGCCACTTACCAGGCATGTAACTTTAGACACATACTTCACCTCCTGGTCAGTTTCCTCATCCATAAAGTGGAAGTAATAATTGCACCCACCTCTGAGGGTCGTGAGAATAATTAGTATGTAGAGCACTCAGGAGTTAGCAAACTACAGCCTGCAGTCTGCTTCTACAAGCAAAGTCCTACTGGGGCACAGCCATACTCATACATTACAGACTGTCTGTGTCGACTTGTGCTGCAACAGTGGAACTGGGGAGGCTGTGACAGAGACCATACGGCCTGCAAAGCCGTAAGTAGTCACTATCTGGACCTTTACAGGAAAAGTAGCCCTGGCTTAGAACGATGCTGGAGCAAAGTAAGTACTCAAGGAATGTTAGCTATTATTTAGACCCTAATTTACTTCCAGAACGATAAACTTGAATATATACATAAAGATATACACACAAGCATTGACTATGGGGGTGACAAACGTAAAATAACAATGTCAATTAACAGGTGGTTGATTAAATAAATTGTGGTGCATCTACACTATATACAGCCATTAAAAGGAAGGAAGGTTATCCATGTGTATATATACTGTATGTGCCAACATGTTAAGATTTCTAACATCTTTTAAATAATCTGAGATCATTAAGTGAAAAAGTATAATACTACATGCAGTATAATCTCATTATGTTACAAAAAGAACACACACAAACAAAACATGTGTATACATACTGTATGTGCCAACATGTTAAGATTTCTAACATCTTTAAATAATCCGAGATCATTAAGTGAAAAGGTATGATGCTACATGCAGTATAATCTCATTATGTTACAAAAAGAACACACACAAACAAAACCTATGTGTATGCACAGAAAAGGCTACATACCAAGATAGAAGTACTGACGGAATTTCACTTTTAGTATATGTAGTTGAGTACTATTTGAATTTTGTAATAAGCTGAAGTTCTGTAATTTTTCTCATGACTTAAAAGTGTTATTTGAATGGCTCAGGTTGTATCCTAGTGGTACAAGTTTTAAACTTTAATGTCTTTACCCCAGGGACAAACTAGAGTATGGATGAATCGCAAACGCATTATGCTAAGTGAACTAACCAGACTCAAAAACCACATATGACATTCTGGAAAAAGCAAAACTGTAGGAATGGAGAACAGATCAGGGGTCAGGAGTTGGGAATGGAGTTGCCTACAAAGGGACAGCAACAAGGAGTTCAGGGGGGTGATAAAACTGTTCTGTATCTTGACTGTGGTGGTAGTCACACTACACTAAGCATTTGTTAAAACTCACTGAACTGTACCCCACAAAGTGAATCTTACTATGTGTCAACTTAAAAATAAATTTAAGTAAACACACATACAAAACAAAAACACTTGGGGAGTAACTTTTCTTTGGGCGACCTATGAGCACACAAATGTATGTATTAATACAGGAAATGTCTGCCACCACATTTCCCTGGTTCGCCTCTGGCACAGAGATGATGCCGCTGCGCGAAGGCAGCGTTGGCACCACCTTCCTAACTGAATTCCCACAAACGCAAACCTGCCGTGGCCCTGATTGTTTTCTTCGGGCTCCGTGCGCGTAGATCTGCGCTTTACTCGGAAAACCTCGAAGGGCCGGCCTTCAGGGAGAAGGGACGGCAGGCACCGGCGCGCACCGTCACAGGCCGGCGCCCCAGCCGAGCGGCCCGGGCAGGATCTTCCAGCACGAGCCCTGAGCCGCTGCAGCCGCTGGTGAGTTGTCAAGAACAGCAACCTGAGCTAGGCAAGGGGAATCACTGCTGATTCAATCACGGATCATTGACGGAATCACGTCGAAAACGGCCAAGAAATACCTCCCGGCTCACCAGCTTCGGCCAAACACTGTGCGGCGAGGCGCACAGCACCCTCCTCTCCTGTAAAGGGAAACTCCCAGGTCTCCCACAGAGGCGCAGACCGTCCAACACGGGGCTTCATAAGCAACGCTATCCTGCCTTCAGACCCGACACTAGAGTGGACGTGGTCCGGACACCTCTCTCGGCTTAGAAAACGCCCCTTAAGCCCCACTGCCAAATTACTCTTCCGCCCTTTTCTCCCGCCCACCAAGCGCTGCGAATTAGGAGCACGCATTTCAGGCTTGAAATACACAATTTAGTCTGGCTGTACTGAACCGCGCTGCCCAAGTAACAATCCCGGCTCCTTAACAAAGCCCCAAACTCCTCTCTCCAAGAATCTGCAAAATGGTCTCGCTCGGCCAGAGTCTCCCTCCTTCCCTCAGAGAGGGGCACAAAGCACGACCTCAGCGCAAACCGCCTGCTCCTTGCTTTCCAACAATAACTGCAAAACCCCAATGTACCCCGTCCGCACTGGAGCTTCGCTACGTGCCGGGGGCGCTGGGGCAGGGGTCCGCGACTCCCGGGCCGGATCGCGGTGGCCAGGGCCATCCTGGGAGGCGGCGCAGCCGGGGAGGCCGCGCGGCCGAGGTCCAAGTCCCGGCCGCTCGCGGGGCCCCGGCCCGGCACCGCCGCCTTCCAGCTCCCTCCCGGCCGGGTTTCGAGCGAGGTCCGGATCCCACCTGGGCGGCGGGGTGGGGCGGAGGCGGCAGCGTTCCTCACCTTGGTCCGCGGCGGCGGCTCCGGGGTCCCGGGCGGGCCCTGGGAGTTTCCCGGCCGAATGAGTCACCGAGGCGGGTCGGGAATGCGCCAGGAAACACCCGGCCTCCTCCCCTTCCTCCCGGGGCGGGGGCTCTCCCGGCTCGGCCCCTTCCTCCCGGCGCTCCTCCCTCCGCGCTCCTTCCCCAGCCCAGTCCAGCCGCTCCTCCACGCCTAGCTCGTATCCCCGACCCCGCCGCCCGGCACTGTGCCGGGCCGCGCTCCCCTCCGGCCGCAGAAAATGCTCCCCAGGGAAGAGAGCCTTCAGGGCCACCTGCCGGCTTCGGCGACCTCAGCTCTGCCTGGGACCGCGCGGGGGGGGGGGGGGGGGGCTTCTCCGTGGAAGCTGCCCGGTTTGGGCCGTAAAAAGAGCGGGGGGTGCGCACCCTGTCCCGGGGCTCCACAGGGTCAGGGCGGCGGGTGAGATGAGCTGCAGAAGGGACTTGGGGGGACACCCAGGCGGGCTGGCCTGGCGCCCCACAGCCAGGGAGGAGGTGCGCACACCTGCGCTCCGCGGGCTGGAGCCGGGTGCGACTGGGACACGCCGCCGGAACCGAGCCAGCTGGGAGAAAATGACCCGGTATTGCCCCTGCAGTGATCGCATCTCCCCTCTGAGCCGGGGGCAAAGGCGTGCGCTGGCTTGTGGGAATGGCTGACAAGAAGTCCTGACGAACTAGCCCCAAAACACAATCTTGAGAGGCCAAATAAATAACACGTTTTATGGAATCGCTGAGTGGAGTGAGCTTGTCACAAACATGCTTAGGAGAAAAATTTCCCTAAACTACACTCTCCCCCCCGCCCCCCACCCCCGCCGAGTTGTAAGGGGGAGCAATAAAGATGGGCAGCGGGTACTGAAAACCACAAGAAGTTTGATTACCTCCTGGCTGTCCCCCAGATGATGCAAAAAGTTGCAGCAAATGGATCCTGACTAAACCAGAATCTACCAGTTGTCTAAATATTCAGAGACCACTTTTTCTAGAAGCTCCTGGAGGTCCCTCACACTCCTACAAAACATGGGTTTTGAATGACTTTCTGGTTCCCAGCCAGCCCACACATTTTCAATCAGCAGAAATACTGCATCTCTCTGCCCAGGGCTGAGTCTCAAAGTTAGATTCCGAAGGGTTGGGTTTTTTGGGGTTTTTGTTTGTTTTTGTTTTTGTTTTTCCTGTTTTTTTTATACTGTAGGTGAAGTGCTGAAATACAAATTCAAGGTATATTGTGATAATTTTTAAATATCATAATCCCTAGAGCAATTAATAAAAAATAAGCAATTTTAAAAAATCCGGGCTTCCCTGGTGGCGCAGTGGTTAAGAATCCGCCTGCCAATGCAGGGGAGACAGTTTCGAGCCCTGGGCCGGGAAGATCCCACATGCTGCAGAGCAACTAAGCCCATGCGCCACAACTACTCAGCCTGCGCTCTAGAGCCCTCGAGCCACAGCTACTGAAGCCCATGCGCCTAGAGCCCACCGCAGGAGAACAAGAGAAGCCACCTCAGTGAAAAGCTTGCGCACTGCAGTGAAGAGTAGCCCCACTCGCAGCAACTAGAGAAAGCCCATTGGCAGCAAGCAAGACCCAACACAGCCAAAAAAAAAAATCCAAGAGAGGAAATAAAATGTAATGCTAAGATATAAATCTGAAGAAAGCAGCAAAGAAGGAGCAAAAAGCACATAGGACAAACAGTAACGAAAAGCAAGCTGTTAGGCTTAAATCCAACCATATTAGTAATTACATTAAATGTAAATGAACTAAACACTCCAAAGAAATTGTCACATTGGATAAAAACGAAACCTAAATATAAGGCTGTTTAAAAGAGACATACTTTAAAGATAAGGACACAAAGTGGTTGAAATTTTAAAAGATGAAAACCCATCTACCATGCCTATGCCAATCACGAGAAAGTTGGGGTGACTATATTAATATCAAAGTAGACCTCAAGGGACTTCCCTGGTGGTCCAGCGGCTAAGACTCTGCACTCCCAGTGCAGGGGGGCGGGTTTGATCCCTGGTCAGGGAACTAGATCCCACATGCCACAACTAAGAGTTTGCATGCCACAACTAAAGATCCCACATGCCACAAGGAAAATCCCGCGAGCTGCAACTGAGACATGGCACAGCCAAATAAATAAATAAATAAATGAATAAATAAATATTCAAAGTAGACCTCAAGACAAGGAGTGTGACCAGAAATTAAAAGGGACATTTGGTAAACATAAATGGGTCAATTAATTCAGAAAAAAATGACAATTTTTAGTGTGTATGCAACCAAATAAGCTTTGAAATACTTTGCAAAAATTGATAGAATCAGAAGAAGAAATAGGCAAAAACACAGTCATAATTAGAGATTTAACACCCCTCTCTTAGTAATCGATAGAACAGGCAGACACCAAAATAAGTAAAGATACAGAAAAAATTTAAAGCAATTGACCTATTTGCCCTTAACCCTCACAAAACAAAATACAGAATACATTGTATTTGATGAAAGATGTTTAAAATCTTTATACTGAATCCTCAAGGTATTACTGAGAAGAATTAAATTTTTCAAATATCATGCACAAAATATAACATATGTTAGGAAGTAAAACAAGTCTCAATAGATTTCAAAGGGTTGAAATCATACAGAACTTTCTCTGATCACCACGAAATTGAACTGAAGTAACAAAAGATAACTTTTTAAATGCCCAAATATTAGAGAACTAAATAATACACATCTAAATATTGCTTTGATCAAAGAAGAAATCACAATGGAAATTGGAAAATATGTTGAACTAATGAAATAATGATAAAATAACATCAAAATTTGTGAGATGCAGCTAACTGAATGCTCAGAGGGAAAGTTAATACACCAAATACATATAGTAGAAAACAAGAAAAGTTTAAAATCAATTATCTAAACTTCTAACTCAAAAAAGTTAGAAAAACAAAAGCAAATTAAATCCAAAGAAAGTACAAGTGAAGAAATAATAAAGATAAGAACAGAGGTCAGGGACTTCCCTGGTGGTCCAGTGGGTAAGACTCTGTGCTCCCAATGCAGGGGGCCCGGGTTTGATCCCTGGCCAAGGAACTAGATCCCACACGCATGCTGCAACTAAGAGTTCACATGCCACAACTAAGAAGCCCACATGCTGCAACTAAGAGTTCACGTGCCGTAACGAAGATCCCGCATGCCACAACTAAGACCCAGTGCAGCCTAAATAAATAAATATTTAAAAAAAAAGAGGTTAATGAACTAGAAAACAGATGAACAAATAAGAAAATCCACCCCTTCCCCCAGGAATAAATTAGGAGTTTAGAATTAACAGATACACACTACTACATATAAAATAGATAAACAACAAGGACTTACTGTATAGCACAGGGAACTATATTCAATATCTTGCAATAACCTATAATGGAAAAAAATCTGAAAAAGAATGTATATATATAGAGAGAGATAGATTACTCAATCACTTCGCTGTACACCTGAAACTAACATAATATTGTAAATCAACTATACTTCAAAAAAGAGAAAAATAGAAAGAGAATCCCTCCCTCCCCCAACACACTGGCTTTTTTTTTTTTAAGTAATAGAATTGTTACACCCTAGCAAAATTGTTTTTAGAAAAACATAAATTACCAACAACAGAAATAAAAAGGTTGATACCAATAGTTTCTTACCAAAATAAAAGGGTATAAAAAGTATTGTATGAAAAACTTCATGGCAATAAATTTAATTGTTCAGAAGAAATAGATTTCCTGAAAAATATGACTTTCCAAAACTGACACAAGAAAAAACTCGAAAATCTGAATAGTCCTATATTGGTAGAAGAAAACAGTTGAATCTGTAATTTTAAAACGTCCCATAAAGAAAATCTCCAAGGTTATATAGCTTCACTGGTGAATTCTATAAAACATTTAAGGAAGAAGTAATACCAATTTTTCAAAGCCACAGTAATTAAAATAGCATAGTCTTGGCTAAGGATGCACAAATAAATCAATGGAACAGAATAGTAAGAAATAATCCCTGCTATAGACTGAATGTTTGAAAATTCATATGTTGAAACTTAACCCCCAATGTGTTGGTATTTAGAAGTGGGGCCTTTGGAAGGTGATTAGGTAATGAGAGTAGAGCCCTCACAAATGGGACTAGTGCACATAGAAAAGAGACTCCAGAGAGAGCCTTCATCTCTTCCACTATGTGAGGTTACAGGTCTATGAAGCAGGAAGTGGGCTCTCACCAGACACCAAATCTGCCAGCACCTTGCTCTTGGAATTCCCAGCCTCCAGACTCTGTGAGAAATAAATTTCTATAGTTAATAAGCCACCCAGTCTATGGTATTCTTATGGGTTATAGCAGCCCAAACAGACTAAGATAAGCCCACACCTCTACAGTCAGTTGATTTTTAACAAAGATGCCAAAGTAATTCAATGGAGAAAGGGAAGTCTTTTTTTAATGGTGCTAAGTAATTGCATAACTATGTGGAAAAAACTGACCCCCTTGCCCACATCATACACAAAAATTAATTTGATATGGATCATAGACCTAAATGTGAAAGCTAAAGTTTCTAGAAGGAAACATAGAGAATAATTTCACACCCTTAGGGTAGAGGTAGGAAAAGATGTCTTAGAATAGAAAATGTACTAACCTCTTTGGTCAGTACCTTTAGAAAGAAAATGATAAATGATTTGGTCAAAAATTTTAAACTTCTCATCTAAAGACAATGTTAAGGGACTGAAATGCCAGACTGGAAGACAGTCTTGGTACACAGATAACTGACGAAAGACTTGTAACCAGAATATACAAAGAACCTCTACAGATCAACAATAAAATGCCAACCCAATAAAAATAGGACACTTCAAAGAAGAAACTACTTTGGAAGTCTCTTATCAAGTTAGATATACATATACGCTATGGTACAGTAATCCTACTTCTATGTATTTACCTAAGAGAAATGAAAATTATCTCTACAAAAAGACTTGTACATGAATATTCTAATGAACTTCATTCATAATAGCAAAAAACTAAAAACAACTCAAAGTATATAATTAGGAAAGTAGATAAACAAATTGTGGTATATTCATACAGTGGAACATTAGTAATAAAAAGGAAGGAATGATTGATCCAAGTAATATCACAAAATAGATGAATCTCAAAATTATCATGTAATTTTACCAGGTACAAAAGATAATATTGGTTGATGTGAGGAAGAAAGAAGAGTAGGAACCTCCAGGCCCTCATTTCCCCACAGAAACAGCAAGTAAACATCATACCGACCTAAGTAGTTTTGTGAGAACCCTAGAAACCAGTTAAGGATCTGCAGCAACCAAATGCATGCACAACCAAGAAACAGCCGCACTCAAAACATTCCAAACGAAAATTTCGTGGTATTTTTTTTTTTTCGTGGCATTTTTGATCACCCTTGTCCACCCCCACCCAGGCATACCTCAGAGAGAGGAAGTCAATTCCTGATCCCTCCCTTAGGGTGGAAGGAAGTTGTCTACACTGTTCTGACTTGTCTGGGGGCTATTGGAGGGTCTGTTTTTTCTCCCCTGACTCAGAGTGCTGACAGGAATGGTGGATTAGTTTGGGTATCAGATTGAAGGCTGATGATAGCAGTGTGGTGCTGGGCACCGTGGAGAGCCTCAGGGGGATTTCTGACCTGTGGGCACCTGGGGGCAAGAGACTGTGGGCGGAGGAATACAATAGAACACCCAAGGCCCTGAGAAGAAGAAGGGTGAGACTCTTAGGGACAAAAGATACTTTGAAAAGCAGCTGTGTATATAGAGGAATTAGAGGGAAAAGCACACACACAGGCCCAAGGAAGATGTACCACCCGAGAAGACCCTGAGCTCTCATGCTGCACTGATTAGGGGACTGACACCTGCACGGAGTAAGGCCGCAAAGACTGGGAGAGGTATCTGATTGTCAAATGCCCAGTTTTCAACAGATGCATGACCCATTCAAAGAAACAAAATAAATCTCCAGAAAATGACCCTAAAGAAAGGCTTCAAAATTACTTGACAGGGCTTCCCTGGTGGCGCAGTGGTTGAGAATCTACCTGCTAATGCAGGGACATGGGTTTGAGCCCTCGTCTGGGACGATCCCACATGCCGCGGAGCAACTAGGCCCGTGAGCCACAACTACTGAGCCTGCGCGTCTGGAGCCTGTGCTCCGCAAAAAGAGAGGCCGCAATAGTGAGAGGCCCGTGCACCGCGATGAAGAGTGGCCCCACCTTGCTGCAACTAGAGAAAGCCCTCGCACAGAAACGAAGACCCAACACAGCCAAAAATAAATAAATAAATTAAAAATAAAATAAAATAAAATAACAAATGTTCAAGTACAATTGGTGTCGGGAAAAAAAAAAAAAAGAATTCCCCCACCCTTGGTATCTAATCAAGTTCCTTTCTACAAAAAAAAAAATTTACTTGACAAACACTTTGAAACAATTGTCTTAGTGATTCAGCTTGATGACTTAAATAGGAACACATACAGAGAACTAAAGGAAATCAGGAAATCAATATATGAACAAAATGAAAATATCTACAAGAGAGAGAAATTATAGAGATCCAGTTTCTGGTCTAGCATATCAGGAGCTTGAAAGTTGTCCCTGTGTCCTAACAAGTAAAAAACTAAATGGACCAAAAATCAACAACTCTTCTTATATCCATTAGAGAAGTGAGGTCACAGGGCAAATTGCTGACCCATAAATCAGAGAGACAAGAAGATCCAGAGAATCAGAACTCACCAAAGCAGAAACCCATGAATAGAAACTTCTGTGGGAGCTAGTATCAGGGTAAGAATCCTAAACTGAAACTGACGAATTGCTGGAGGCTCAGTGTGGAAAAGTCTGAGAGTTTAAAACTCCAGAGGGGGCCATTCTCAGATGGGTGGGTTATCGAGTCCAAGCTCGCGCTGCCCAACGCCCAACAGGCCAATAAGTGCCAATAAATTGGGAGACGAGGTGCTGAGGTAAGGAATACGACTTTATTTTGAAAGCCGGCAGACAGAGAAGAGGGTAGACTAACGTCTCAAAAAAACCATCTTATCGGGGTTTGGATGCCAGTTTCTTTTATAGAACAGAGAGGGGGAGGAGATGAGGAAGTAAAGGGAAAAAGCCATAAGATTTGCAAATGTCCCGTGGAATGGCCAGCCTCGGGGAGGGGATGTGTTAGTTTCTTCTTTCTTGCAGCCATCCACAGGTGGACAGGGTCAGGATGCTTCCCTGAACAAAGGCACTTTGGTTTAACAGTCAGGCAGAGGGGCAGGGTTCCCTGAGGCAGGCCATTGTGTGTAGACAGGATCCTTTTAGTGAACAAAA
Source organism: Eubalaena glacialis (assembly GCF_028564815.1). Taxonomy (NCBI): domain Eukaryota; kingdom Metazoa; phylum Chordata; class Mammalia; order Artiodactyla; family Balaenidae; genus Eubalaena; species Eubalaena glacialis. The sequence goes on along the minus strand of NC_083716.1, from coordinate 109,320,795 downwards.
GCAACAGGAAGCAAAGGTTAAAGTACAAGAGACAGATCCAACGTGTGATCAGATTTGACTCGTCCCTGTTACAGGTGTGCTTGTGATTTTGTGCGTTTAATCTCCAGGAGCCTTACCAGTTACTTATAGTAAGGACTGGAAAAAAAAAATTGCCTTGTGATTACAGCAGAGGGAGGGGAAAAGGAACCGTTTTGAAATATGCCAGAGCAGTCTCTGCTTAACAAAGCCTGCCCTCAAGAGAACTACCTCAACAAAGCGTACCTTATTGGAGTTTTATCAGAGCATAACCAACCTGAACGAAGGGAAATAATGCCAGCCCCTCCAGCCATCCTGTCCCACATAAAGGAGGGGGAAGGCTGTGACGTTCACAGCTCAGGGGTACAGTCTCGCTAAAAGACTGAGAACTAATATTGCATGGTCTATGGAATGCTACCCATCCCTCCACACCTTACCACCACATCTGTAAATGCCTATTTACCACAGATTGTTTTATCCAGTACAACATTTTTGTCTTTCAACAAAAATTACAAGGTATACTATGAGAAATAAAATATTGCCTGCCACATCAGTAAACAAAGGATGTCACCGTCCTCAGCGACTGCAACCCTCCATGAGCTGGTGAGCCCTGAGGGGACTCAGGAAGGAAACAGAGAATACCTGCCATGTAGCAGCCATCAGACTGCAGCCACTCCCTTCGGTGAGCCCTGAGGAAACTCAGGATGTGGAAACACAGGATACTGGCCCCAGATAACCGAGGTGCATATCAACGAAATGATTTCAGTAATCCCAGAGTCTTGCATCTTCCCATACATAGAAAAGCAATGTGATAAATTCCTTAACTTGATCTATCTCGTTTTCTTTAGTTAACAATAATCTTTTGATGTTCAGACTACCTGCCCTTTGTTGCAAAACTCCTATATATTCTAGCTCCCGCCTTGCCTCATCAGAGCACTTTTCTCAGGGTTGCTTGAGATGCTGCCTCCTGGACTTGACACCCTCAGTCCACCAAAGAAAGCATAATTCTCAACTCTCAGGTTGTGCATATACATATATATATATATAACATATATATATACTTTTAGTCGACAACTAAAAGGCAAAAAAAAAAAAAAAAGTTTGAAGAGACTGAGCAAGCATCAGAACCAGACTCAGATATGGCAAGAATGTTGGAATTATCAGATTAGGAATTTTTTTAAAACTATGATTAATATGCTAAGGGAACATTGTTAAAGTACTCTATTTCCTTTCCTTATTTGGTCAAAAATCATTTGACCATGTATGTGAGGGTTTATTTACGGGCTTTTTATTCTATTCTACTGGTCTGTATGTCTGTCTTTATGCCAGTACCACAGTGTTGTGATTACTGTATGTCATAATTACTGTAGCTTTATAATAATTTTTTGAAATCATTTGGACCTGAAGAAATATACAGAACACTCCAATCAACAACAGCAGAATACACATTTTTCTCAAGTGAACAGGAAACATTCTCCAGGATAAACCACTTTCACCACTTCTGTTCACCATAGTACTGGAAGACCTACCCAGAGCAGTTAGACAAGAAAAAAAAAAAAAGCATCCAAAAGAAAAAGGAAGAAGTAAAATTATCTGTTTGTAGATGACATGATCTTACATGTAGGAATCTAAAGATCCCATTTTAAAAAACTGTTAGAAGTAATAAAACAATTCAGCAAAGTTGCAAGATACAAAATTAACACATTAAAAAGTCAGTTGCATTTACATACACTAAAAATGAACAATCCAGAAAGGAAATTAAGAAAGCAATTCCATTTACAATAGCATCGAAAAGAACAAAATACTTAGGAATAAACTAAATGAAGAAGGCAAAAGTCTTGTACACTTAAAACCACAAAACTTTGCTAAAAGAAATTAAAGAAGAAACAAGTATATGAGAAGACATCTCATGTTCATGAATTGGAAGACAATTTTTTTTCAGTTTTATTGAGATATAACTGACATACAGCTCTATATAAGTTTAAGGTGTACCTCATAATGGCTTAAAATACATGCACTGCAAAATGATTACCACAGTAAGTTTAGTTAATATCCATCTCTTCATATAGTTGCAAAAAAAAAAGAAAAAAATGTCCTTGTGATAGAACTTTTAGGATCTACTCTCAAATATAGTTAACAGCAGTGTTAACTATAGTCACGCTGTACATTACATCCCCAGTACTGATTTATCTTATAACTGGAAGATTGTACCTTTTGACCCCCTTCATCTAATTGCTCTACATCCAAGCCGCCGCCTCTAGTAACCACAAATCTGATTTTTTTCTGTTTTATTTGTTTGTTTATTGTTTTTGTTTTTGTTTTAGATTTCACATATAAGTGAGATCATAAAATATTTTGTCTTTCTCTTTCACTTAGCATAATGACCTCAAGTTTTATCCATGTTGTTGCAAAGGGCAGGACTTCTTTCTTTTTGGTTGCTGAATAGTATTCCATTATATATAAATATATATATATATATATACATATTATATATGTATTATATATATGTATGTATACCAAATTCCCTTTATCCATTCACCTGTTGATGTACACTTAGGTTATTTCCGTGTCTTGGCTATTGTCAATGTCTCTTTGACATAGCAATTTTGTTTCCTCTGAATATGTACCCAAAAGCAGATTTGCTGAATAGTATGGTAGTTCTATTTTTGAGGAACATCCATACTGTTTTCCATATTGGCTGTACCAGTTTACATTCCCATGAACAGTGCACCAGGGTTTCCTTTTCTCTGAGTCCTCCCCAGCATTTGTTATCTCTTGTCTTTTTTTTTTTTTTTTAAAGGGAATAGTTTATTTATTTTTTATTTTTGGTTGCGTTGAGTCTTCGTTTCTGTGCGAGGGCTTTCTTTAGTTGCAGCATGTGGGGGCCATTCTTCATCGCGGTGCACGGGCCTCTCGCTATCGCGGCCTCTCTTGTTGCGGAGCACAGGCTCCAGACGCGCAGGCTCAGTAATTGTGGCTCACGGGCCTAGTCGCTCCGCGGCATGTGGGATCTTCCGAAACCAGGGCTTGAACCCATGTCCCCTGCATTGGCAGGCAGATTCTCAACCACTGCACCACCAGGGAAGCCCTCTTGTCTTTTTGATGCTAGCCATCCTAACAGGCGTGAGGTGATATCTAATTGTGGTTTTGATTTGCGTTACCCTGATGATTAGTGATGTTGAGCACCTTTTCAAGTACATGTTGGCCACTTGAATATTGCCTTTGGAAAAAGGTCTGGAAGACAATATTCTTAAGATGTCAATACTACCCAAAATGATCTGTAGATTCATGCAATCCTTATCAAAAACCCAATGGTGTTTTTTGCAGAAATACAAAAATCCATCCTAAAATTAACATGAAATTTTAAGAGACCCCAAATAGCCAAAAAAATCCTGAAAAAGCAGAACAAAACCAGAAGACTCAAACTTCCTGGTTCAAAACATTACAAAGCTTACAGTAATCACATCAGTGTGTTACTGGCATAAAGACAGACATACAGACCAATGGGATAGAGTAGCGATCCCATAAATAAACCCTTACATATATGGTCAAATGATTTTTAACAAGATTGCAAGACCACTCAATGTGGAAAGGACAGTCTTTTCAACAAATGGTGTTGGAAAAACTGGATATCCACATGCAAAAGACTGAAGTTGGACCATCACCTTAACCCATACACAAAAATTTACTCAAAATAGATCAAAGACCTAAATGTAAGAAAAAACACTATAAAACTTCTGGAAGAAAACATAAGAGAGGACTTCATGACATTGGATTTGGCAATGATTTCTTGGATATGACACCAAAAACACAGGCAACAAAAAGAGAAAAAATAGATAAATTGGACTGACATCAAATTTTGAAACTTTTTTGTACCACAGGACACAATCAACATAGTGAAAAGGCAACCCTTGGACTGGGAGAAAATATTTCTAAATCATATATCTAATAAGGGGTTAATATCCAAAATACATAAAGAACTTGCACAGCTCAACAACAAACAGCCCAGTTCAAGAATGGGCAAAGGACTCGAATAAATATTTCTCCAAAGAAAATAACAAACGGCTAATAAGCACATTAAAAGATGCTCAACATCAGTAATCACTAGGAAAATACTAATCAAAACTACAGTGAGCTCGCTTCGGCAGCACATATACTAAAATTGGAACAATACAGAGAAGATTAGCGTGGCCCCTGCGCAAGGATGACACGCAAATTCGTGAAGTGTTCCATATTTTTCAGCTCTATTTACAATAGCCAGGACATGGAAGCAACCTAAGTGTCCATCATCGGATGAATGGATAAAGAAGATGTGGCACATATATACAATGGAATATTACTCAGCCATAAAAAGAAACGAAATGGAGTTATTTGTAGTGAGGTGGATGGAGTTAGAGTCTGTCATACAGAGTGAAGTAAGTCAGAAAGAGAAAAACAAATACAGTATGCTAACACATATATATGGAATCTAAGGGAAAAAAAAAAAAAGGTCATGAAGAACCTAGTGGCAAGACGGGAATAAAGACACAGACCTACTAGAGAATGGACTTGAGGATATGGGGAGGGGGAAGGGTAAGATGTGACAAGGAGAGAGAGTGGCATGGACATATATACACTACCAAACGTAAAATAGATAGCTAGTGGGAAACAACCGCATAGCATAGGGAGATCAGCTCTGTGCTTTGTGACCACCTAGAGGTGTGGCATAGGGAGGTGGGAGGGAGGGAGATGCAAGAGGGAAGAGATATGGGAACATATGTATATGTATAACTGATTCACTTTGTTATAAAGCAGAAACTAACACACCATTGTAAAGCAATTATACTCCAATAAAGATGTTAAAAAAAAAACTACAATGAGATACTACCTCACATCAATTAGGATGGCTATTAATTAAAATTAATTAAAAAACCAGAAAATAACAAGTGCTGCTGAGGATGTGGAGAAATTAAAACACTTGTGCCCTATAGGTGGGAATGTAAAATGATGCACATGCTGTGGAAAACAGTACAGTGATGCCACAAAAGATGAAAAATAGAATCAACATATGATCTGGCAATTCCACTTCTGGGTATATGCCAAAAAGAATTGAAAACAGGGTCTCAGAAATATTTGTACACCCATGTTCATAATAGCACTGTTCACTATAGCCAAATGATGAAAGTAACCCAAGTGTCCATTGACAGATGAATGGATAAACAAATGTGGTATATCTATACAATGGAACATTATTCAGCCTTAAAAAAGGAATGAAATTCTGACACATGCTACAACATGGATGAACCTTGAGAACATTATGCTAAGTGAAATAAACCAGTCATAAAAGGACAAATACTATATGATTCCACTTCTATGTAGTACCTAGAATAGTCAAATCCATAGAGATAGAAAGTAGAGGGTGGTTGCCAGGGGCTGTGAGGAGGGGGAAATGGGGAGTTATTATTTAATGGGTACAGAGTTTTAGTTTTGCAAATGAAAAGAGTTCTGTAGATGGACTATGGTGATGGTTGCATAACTATATGAATGTACCACTGAACTGCAGACTTAAAAATGGTTAAGATAGTAAGTTTTATGTTATATGTATTTTACTACAATTTAAAAAAAAATCACACAAACATTCTCAACAAAATACTAGCCAGCTCCGCAACAAGAGAAGCCACCGCCATGAGAAGCCTGCGCATCACAATGAAGAGTAGCCCCCGCTTGCTGCAACTAGAGAAAGCCCACACACGGCAATGAAGACCCAACGCCGCCAAAAAATTAATTAATTAATTAAATTAAAAAAAAGACCCTGCACAGCCTAAATAAATAAATAAATAAATAAATATTTTTTTTAAAAAAAAGAAGAGCCAGTCGGTGTGACCAGAGGGGGCTGGGTCGCAAGGGCGGGGGCCGGGCTTCCAGCCAAGGGGCACGGAGTGGCCTCACACCTGCCGGTTGAGCCCCCAGGGAGCACGCCCGATGGCACAGCAGGTCCCCCCCACCTCCGGTACCGCCTCACACTCCCAGAACCCTTTGGCCCTCAGTCCCAGAATCCAAGCAAGAATCCCAACCTAGCCCATGCCCTCCTCCAGGTGGTTCTTCCCCTTCTCTTGCTGCCGTGGACGGCGCAAACCTTAGGACTCTTGATTTCAAAGCACCACCGGGGAACCCGTTGGTTACCTGGTCATTTACTCAGGGGGGTCTGTATGTTATTCTCTTTCCTCCTCCTCCTCCTCCTCCCCCTCCCCCTCCCCTTCTACTTATCATGATCATCACTGTTGTTATTCATAATTATTGTTATTTTCACCATTATTACTATTTATTGTCGTTGTTTCCATACAACGTTGAATAAAGTTTCTCTGTCCATAAAGGGTGTCCAATGTACTGAAAATGAGAATGGAGGGTTCCCCAACATCTATACCTGGTGCTGCCTGAAGCCCTTCTTAGAATGAGGTCTTAGAAATGCTTCCAGTACTTTCCAGAGGGCTGAATTGTCCCGTTGGCAGGGGGTTGTGCTGGAGGGAGGGGCAAGGGAAGTCTCCTTGATCCGCCTGAGCCTACGAAGGAGGGCATCTGCGGCTCTTTCTCTGTGTCCCTCGGGTGCCCAGGAAATGCTCCTGCTGGTCTGGAGACCCAGTGAGGGTGTCCCTGTCCACCCGAGCCTGCACAGAATATATTAAATTTCTGGGAACCTGGGAACCTCTTGTTTGGGCTCCAGTTATCCCCTTACCATCCAAGAATCACTGGGGATGACGCCCTGGCTGCCCTGCAGCAGCCCCTGGCCTAGAAATGCAACGTGGGAGTTCCAGATCTGGAGGGGACGGGCTAGAGCAGATGGCAGAAGGGTGGCCAGGGGTCAGGGCTGAGATTATTTCCCTTTCCCTAGTGCACAGTCACTCTGGTGAAGGGGACCCTACCTTCTTTTATGGTGTCTCTCTTCTCCTTTGTATATTGTAACAAATACTGAAATATACTTTATACTGAGATAATGTTTACTATTAATAAGGTATTTTGTGTTAGATGAGGAAGATGAGAGGGAAGAAAAAAAGATTTGGTTGACATATACAAACATTCCTCTCAAGATAAGAAGAGGCAGAGCACGGGTCAAGGTAGGGCAAGGGAGAGAGGAGCTGGAAGGGCAAGAGCTAATTCTAAGGGTCTTCTGAAACCCCTGTCCCTTTCCCTCAAAACTGTGAATTCTACCTGCCCTACCTAGCCTGATCAGCTGTTAAATGACCATTCAAATTGGTCCAAGGACCTCGGGTGAATATTAAAACAACATTTTTTTTGTTTTAAAAAACAGAATTTAAAATGATGGAAGTAAGTGCATCTCCTTGCTGGCCATCCTTTGCACCTCGGCTTTGGGACCTGCTGGAACTTGAGTCTAACTACAGGTCTAGAAGGAAAGAGGGCTGGTGGGGTAAATCCTGAGGAAGGTAGTCAGTGCCTCTCAAGGCAACTGCTCAGGGGAGGCTATTACAGGTTTTTCAAGCGAAAGAGGACTAATCTCAGGCAGGGGTGCAAGGACTGCTTTTGCTGGCAAAGAAGACGGCACAATTTAAGGATCTGATGTCCCCAGCATCCTTAGAATCTTCACGTATGTTCCATTCCAATTTTCAGGATCCCATTTCTTCCCAATCAATGCTATGACTTCAACAAAAGAGACCCTGTAAAGTTGGGAATTCCATTTGTATTGTAATCCAGCTACTCACAGGGTAAGATCAGGGATTTGGTTTTCAGAAATCTTGGCCCTGCAGCTACAGGAGAGAAGCTTTCTTTAGGGGCAGCTATAGAAGCTTTTAGGGCATTTATGCAGGGCTTGAGCTGGGGGTTTGAGGCCTTCGGCTCAGTCTTGACTTTCTCTCTTTAGTTAGGAGCAGCCACTCAACTCCATTACACTCCTTTTTTTTTGGCTGTGCCATGCGGCTTGCAAGATCTCAGTTCCCCAACCAGGGATAGAACCTGGGCCACGGCAGTGAAAGTCCGGAATCCTAACCACTAGGCCACCAGGGAACTCCCTACCCTCCTTATTTTGACTAAAATGTTATAAGGTACCAAATACTTGGCCACCTAGAATCTCACCTTGTATCCTTATTTGATTATACACATCCAACAGTGAAAGTTGAGTAACTCTTCTGCCACATCACACTATGGACTTCCAGTGTCCTCATTATCACTGGAAATAGGGTCACTCCTGCCTTTATATCCAGCCAGAGAACCAATTCCAGAAAACCCAGAACCAATTCACAGAATTTACTCTTAAGTTTCTGTTTCTCTGGAACCATTTCCAGTACCAAAATGAGTTCAATCAGAGAGGCAGCAACACTAGGGGATATACATGTGTGTATGGAACACATATATATATTTTTTAATCAGATTTTTTAAAATAAATTTATTTATTTTTATTTTTGGCTGCGTTGGGTCTTCATTGTTGCGCGTGGGCTTTTCTCTAGTTGCAGCGAGCGGGGGCTACTCTTCGTTGCGGTGCGCGGGCTTCTCATTGGGTGGCTTCTCTTGTTGTGGAGCATGGGCTCTAGGCGTGCAGGCTTCAGTAGTTGTAGTACTCAGGCTCAGTAGTTGTGGCTCATAGGCTCTAGAGCATAGGCTCAGTAGTTGTGGCGCACAGGTTTAGTTGCTCCATGGCTTGTGGGATCTTCCCGGGCCAGGGCTCGAACCCGTGTCCCCTGCATTGGCAGGCGGATTCTTAACCACTGTGCCACCAGGGAAGCCCTGTAACACTTATATTAAGAGATTGATTACATGAAATTTGCTACATGATTATGGAGGCAGAAGCTAAGCAAGTCCACAATGCATAGGACAGGCCATCAGGAAGGAAAGTTAGTGGGTGGGCTGGAATCCATGGGCACAGGCCAATGCTGTTGTCCACATGCTATCAGAAAAAGATGACCACAAGCAGGATGGAACCCCATGCGCAGAAGCTGAAGTTGTTGTCCACAGGTAGTCAGGAAGGGAAGATCCAGTTAGGGAGAATAACTGTAGACCCAGCCCCTGTTAAGAGTCTGGTTCAGGGAATGCCTACACCTTCTTTTATATGGCTTCCACTGATTAAGTCAGGCCCACCAGGATAATTTCCCTTACTTAAAATCAACTATTGAGGAATTTAATTATGTCTGCAAAATTACTTTGATAGCAGCACTCAGATTAGTATCTGATTGAATACTGGGAAAAGGTGTATGTATATTACCAACTGCCTGCTGTCCTCACTTCCATTCTCATAATTTAGCCAACCAAGATGACACATCAAAAACCCACCACACTACCATTGTCAAAGTATTTATTACTTTATTCCTGTCTACATAACTGGAATAATCTCCTACTTGAAATTTCTGTCTCTAGTCTACCTTTTCCTTTTCATTAATTCTGCATACCACTTCCACACTAATCTTTCTGCAAAACTGCATTTCTATGACTGTGGTTACAGGTCAAACATCAATTTAAGATGTACAGACTATGAATAATCTAGCTGAAATATAAATATGCATGGAAAATATTAATATGACAAAAATGAAGAATTGTCAATTAATACAGGAGTTTTCTAAAATTTTGAATTAGTGCTATTTAAAATGTAGGATCAGCGTTTTTTTAATTGAGGTGAAATTCACATAACATAAAACTGACCATTTTAAAATGAACAATTTGGTAGCATTCAGTACATCACAATTCTGTGCAACCACCACCCTCTATCTAGTTCCAAAATCTTTCATCACCTCAAAGGGAAACCCCATTCTTATTAAGCAGTCACTCCTCATTCTACCTTACCCCCAGTCCCTGGCATCTACCAATCTGCTTCCTATTTCTATGAATTTACCTATTCTGGATATTTCCTACAAATGGAATCATACAATATGTGACCTTTGTGTCTGCCTTCTTTCACTGAACATTTTCAAGGTTCATCAATGTTGTATCACATACCAATACATCACTCCTTTTTATGGATGAATAATGTTCTATTGTATGAATGTACCACAATTTGTTTATCCATTCATCCAATAATGGATGTTTGGGTAGTTCCAACTTTTGGCTATTGTGAGTGCTGCTATGAACATGTGTGTACATGTACTTGAGTACCTGTTTTGAATTCTTTGGGGTATATACTTAGCAGTGGAATTACTGGGTAGTGTGGTAATTCTAACTTATTGTTTAACTTATTGAGGAACCATTGCTTTTAACAGTGGCCAAACCATTTTATATTCCACAAGCAATGTGCAAGGGTTCCAATTTCTCCATATCCTCATCAACATGTTTTGTCTTTTGTTTTTAATTAAAGCTATTCTAGTGGGTGTGAGTGGTGTTTCATTGTGTTTTTTTTATTTTGTTTTGTTTTGGCCACGTGGCATACAGGATCTTCCTGACCAGGAATCTAACCACACCCCTGCAGTAGAAGAACAGAGTTTTAACCACTGGACTGCCAGGGAAGTCTCGCTGATTGTGGTTTTACTTTGCATTTCCATAATGGCTATTGATGTTGTACATCTTTTCATGTGCTTTTTGGCCATTTCCATATCTTTTTTGAGAAATGTCTAATTCCCATTCCCAGTCCTGTGCCCATTTTTAAATTGGGTTGTTTGTCTTTTTGTGGTTGAGTTGTAAGAATTTATATATTCTGGATACTAGAACCTTAGCATATATATGACTTGTAAATGCTTTCCCATTCTGTAGGTTGTTTTTTCATTTTCTTGATAATGTTTTATCACACATAAAATTTTAAAATTTTGATTAAGTTCAGTTTATCTATTTTTTTCTTTTATTGCTTGTGCTTTTGGTGTCATATTGCTTGTGCAATGGTGTCCATTGCCAAATCTAAATTTATGAAGCTTTTTCTTTTAAGTGTTTATGGTTTTAGCTCTCTAGTAGTCATTGATCTATTTTGAGTTAATTTTTGCGTATGATGTGAGGCATGAGTCCAACTGAATCCTTTTGCATGTAGAAATCCAGTTGTTGCAACACCATTTGTTGACCATTTCTTTTCCGATTGAATGCCCTTAGCCATCTTTCTTGAAAATCATTTGGCCATAGATTTATAGGTTTATTTATGGATTCTCAATTCTATTACATTGATCTATGTGTCTATCCTTATGCCAGTACCACATTGTTTTGATTACTGTAGCTGTGTAGTAAGTCGTGAAATCAGGAAGTGTGAGTCCTGCAGCTTTGTTCTTTGTTTTGGCTATATAGGCCCCCTTGCAATTCCACACAAATTTGAGGATTGACTTTTCCATTTCTGCAAAAAGGCTATTGAAATTTTGATAGTGATCACATTGAATATGTAGATTGCTTTGAGGAGTATTGCCATTTCAATATTGTCTTCCAATTCATGAATACAAGGTGTCTTTTCATTTATTTTGATCTTCTTTTATTTCTTTCAGCAGTGTTTTACAGTTTTCTGTGCATGAATCTTTACCTCCTTGGTTAAATTTATTCCTAGGTGTATTATCCTTTTAGTTGCTATTTCACATGAAATCGTTTTGGATTTTTCATTGCTGGTGTATAGAAATGTAACTGATTTTTGCATGTTGATCTGGTACCCTATAACTTTGTTGAATTAATTTATTAGCTCTAGTAGTTTTTTGTGGATTCTTTGGGATTTTCTATATACGGGTTCATCTGTTAATAGAGAGAGTTTTATTTCTTTCTTTCCAACATGGATGTCTTTTCTTTTTCTTGACTAGATGTTCTGGATAAAACTTCCAGTACAATGTGAATAGAAATGGTGAAAGTGGGTGTCCTTGTCTTGTTCGTGATCATAGGGGGGAAAGCTTTCAGCCTTTCATGATTGAGTATGATATTAGATGCAGATTTTCCATAAATGCCCTTATCATGTTGAGGAAGTTCCCCTCTGTTCTTAGTTTGATGAGTGCTTTTTTTTTAATCATGAAAGAGTGCTGGATTTTGTCAAATTCTTTTTCTGCATCCATAAGATGACCTGTGGTTTTTATTCTTCATTCTATTAATGTGGTATATGCCATTGATTTTCTTTTTTCCTTTTGCTTTGTGCTGTGCCGCATAGCCTGCGGGATCTTAGTTCCCTGACTAGGGATTGAACCCGGACCCGGGCAATGAAAGAGCTGAGTCCTAACCACTGGACAGTCAGGAATTCCCTCCATTGATTTTCTTGTGTTAAACCACTCTTGCCTTCCTGGAATAAATCCCACTTGGTTATGGTGTATAATGCTTTTAATATACTGTTGGATTTGGTTTGTTAGTATTTTTTTTTTAATTAAAAAACAAATTTTCAGAACTTCCCTGATGGCGCAGTGGCTAAGACTCCACGCTCCCAATGCAGGGGGCCAGGGTTTGATCCCTGGCCAGGTAACTAGATCCCACATGCATGCTGCAACTAAGAGTTCACATGCCTCAACTAAGGAGCCTACATGCAGCAACTAAGACCCAGCACAACCAAAAAAAAAAAAAAAAAAATTTTCTGGCCACATCATGTGGCATGTGGGATCTTAGTTCCCCAACCAGGGATCAAACCTGCACCCCTGCACTGGAAGCACGGAGTCTCAACCAGTGGACTGCCAGGGAAGTCCGGTTTGTTAGTATTTTGTTGAGGTTGTCTGCATCTATATTTATAAGGGATATTGGACTTTTCTTTTAATGTGATGGCAACCCACAGAATGGGAGAAAATATCTGTTGATTATACATCTGATTAGGGATTAATATCCAGAACATAGAGCAAACTCCAAAAACTCAACAATAACAACAACAAAACAACCCAATACAAAATGGGTTTGCCCAATTCAGAAATGGGCCAAGTACTTGAATAGACATTTCTCCAAAGAAGATATAGGAATGAGCAAGGGCATGAAAAGATGCTCAACATCACTAATCATTAGTGAAATGCAAATCAAAACCAGAATAAGATACCACCTCATACCCATTAGGATGGCTACTATTAAAAAAGAACAAAACAAAACAGAAAATAGTAAGTGCTGTTGAGGATGTGGAGAACTTAGAACATTTGTGGGCTCTTGTTGGAAATATAAAATGGTAAAGCTATTGTGGAAAACAGTATGGCGGTTCCTCAAAAATTTAGAAATAGAATTACTGTATGATCCAGCAGTTCCACTTGTGGAGATATATATATATATCTATATAGATTTATATATAGATATATATAAAGCAAGGTCTGGAAGAGATATTTGTGCACCCACGTTCATAGCAGCATTATTCTTAACAGCTAAATGAGCCCAAGTGTCTACTAAGGGATGAATGGATAAGCAAAATGAGGAATATCCATACAATGGAATATTATTCAGCCTTAACAGGAAGGAAGTTCTTCCATATGTGTGCAACATGGATGAAATTTAGTCAAAATCATAAAGGCAGAAATTATAATGGTGGTTACCATGGACTGAGAGGAGGTGAGTTCAATAGGGAGCTGTTGTTTAATGAGTATAGAGTTTCAGTTTTATAAAGATGAAAAGAGTTATGGAGATGGATAGTGGTGACTGCTGCACAATGTGAATGTATTTAACCAGTGAGCTTTCCTGATCTTGGAGGGAACACTTTAAGTCTTTCACCACTGAGCATGATATTTGCTGTGTTTTTTTCATATACAGCTTTTGTTAAGTTCAGGTAGTTTCCTTCTTTCCCTAGTTTGTTGAGTGTTTTTATCATGAAAGCGTATTGGATTTTGTCAAATACTTTTTCTGCATGGAGATGATTATATGTTTTTCCTTTTATTCTGTTCATGTGGTGTATTTTACTGATAGATTTTTGTATATTGAACCAAATTTGCATTCCAAGAATAAATCTCACTTGGTCATGGTGTGTAATCCTTTTAATATGCTACTGAATTTGGTTTGCTAGTATTTCACTGAGGATTTTTGCATCAATGTTCCTAAAGGATATTTATAGGTAGTTTTGTTTTCTTATATTATCTTTGTCTGGTTTTGGTATCAGGGTAATGCTAGCCTCGTGGAATGAGCTAGGAAGTGTTCCCTCCTCATCAATTTTTGTGAAAAGTCTGAGAAGGATTGATATTACTTCTTCTTTATATGTTGGTAGAATTCACAAGTGAAGCCATCTGGTCCAGAGCTTTTTATGTTGGGAGAGTTTTGATTGCTGTTTCAATCTCCTTGATAGTTACAAGTCTATTCAGATTTTCTAATCTCTTCATGATTTAATCTTGGTAGGGTTATGTGTTTCTAGGAATTTGTACATTTCATCTAGGTTATCCAATTTGTTGGCATACAATTGTTTATAGTACTCTTATAATCCTTTGTATTTCTGTAGAATTGGTAGTAATGTATCCATTTTCATTTCTGATTTGAGTAATTTGAGTCTTCTTTTTTTCTTAGTCCATCTAGCAAAGTTATCCATTTTGTTGATCTTTTCAAAGAACCAACTTTTGGTTTCATTGATTTTTCTTTATTGTTTTTCTATTCTCGATTTCATTTTTCTTTGTGCTAATCTTTATTATTTTCTTTCTTCTGTTATCTTTCGGTTTGGTTTGTTCTTCTTTTTCTAATTCCTTAAGTTTAAAGTTAGGATGTTGATTTGAGATTTTTCTTATTTTTAAATGTAAGCAATTATAGCTATAAATTTCCCCCTTAGTACCATTTTCCCTGCATCTACAAGTTTTGGTATGATACATTTTCATTCATCTCTAGGTTTTATAAATTCCCATTTGATTTCTTCTTTGATACACTGGTTGTTTAATTTACATGATTTTGTGAATATTCTGTTTTTTATTTTGTTGTTGTTATTGATTTCTAACTTCATTCTATTACAATTGGAGAACATACTTTGGAAAATGTCCCATGAGTATTTGAGAAGAATGTGCATGCTGTTGTGGGCTAGAGTGTTCAGTATATGTCTGTTAGATCTAGTTAAGTTAACATGTTAAGTCCTCTATTTCATTACTTATGGTCTGTCTGGCTGTTTCATCCATTATTCAGAGTGTGCTATTGAAGTCTCCAGCTCTTATTGTAGAACTGTCTATTTCACCATTCAATTCTGTCAGGTTTTGCTTAATATATTTTGGTGGTCTGTCATTAGGTGCATGAATGTTTATAATTGTTGTATCTTCTTGCTATGTTAAACCTTTTATTAACCTATAATGTTCTTTTCTATTATTACCCTTTGAAATTTAAAGTCTATTTTGTCTGATATTAGTATAGCTGCTCCTGCTGTCATTTGTACGGAAGATCGTTTTCCACCCTTTCACTTTCAACCTGTTTGTGTCTTTGGATCTCGGGTGAGTCTCTTGTAGACAGCATCTAGTTAGATCATGAATTTTTATCCATTCTTCCAATCTGTGTCTTTTGATTGGAGAGTTTAACCCTTTTACATTTAAAGTAATTACTTATAAGGAGAAACATACTTGCGTCATTATGCTGTTTGTTTTCTATTTGTTTTATAGCTTGTTTGTCCCTCATTTCCTGCATTTCTGTCTTCTTTTGTGTTGAGGTTTTGTAGCAAAATTTTGAATTCTCTTCCCATTTCCTTTTGTGTGTATTCTATAGCATTTTCTTACCATGGGGATTACATTTAACATCCTAAAGCTATAGCACTCTAATTTGAATTTGTACCAGTTGTAACTTCAATAACATAAAAAATGCTTCTCCTTTATTGCCCTGTCCCTACCTCTTTCAGTTGCTGATGCCACAAAATATGTCTTTATACATTGTGTGCCCCCAAACACAAACTAGTAATTCTTTTAAATGTATTAGTCTCTTAAATTATGTAGAAAACAAGATTTGAAGTTACAAACCAAAGTTACAGTAATATTAGCTTTTACACTAATAATTGTATTTTTTCTTTAACTGTATTAGTCTCTTAAATCATGTGGAAAACACAAAGTGCAGTTACAAACCATTGTTATAATATTAGCATGTATTTTTCTTTACTGAGATTTTTATTTCTTCAAACTACTTTGAGTCACTATCTAGTGTCCTTTCATTTCATCTTGAAACACTCCTTTGAGCATTTCTTGCGCTCACTGCTTCCAAGATGCCCTGTTTGTCTTTGTCTTTTGAATTTTTTTTCTTGGCCATGCCAAGAGGCATGGGGGATCCTAGTTCTCCGACCAGGGATCCAACGGACATCCCCTGCAGTGGAGTTATGGAGTCTCAACCACTGGACCACCAGGGAAGTCCCTTGAATTGTTTAATTATAATGTGACTTGGTGTGGGTCTCTTTGAATTCATCCTACCCCATATTCATTGAGCTTCCTGGATGTTTATATTCATGTTTGTTATCAAATTTAGGAAGTTTTCAGCCATCATTTCTTCAAATATTCTCTCTGCCCCTTTTTCTCTTACTTCTCCCCTGGGACTCCCATAATGCATATGTTGGTCCTCTGGATGGTGTCCCACAGGTCCTCTAGGCTCTGTTCACTTTAATTTTAAAATTTTTCCTCAGACTGCATAATTTCCATTGTTTTACCTCTAAGTTAACTGATTATTTTTTCTGACTGCTCTATTCTGCCTTTGAATCTCCCTAATGAATTTTTCATTTTAGTTAACGTACTTTTTAGTTCCAGAATTTCTTTTTAGGTTTTCGATCTCTTTACTGATATTTCCATTTTGTTCACACATCTTATTTATTTATTTATTTATTTTCACACATCATTTTCTTGACTTTCTCCACATCTTCCCTTAAGCCTTTGAGTATCTTTAAAACAGTTGTTTTAAAGTATTTGTCTAGTATATCTGCCATTAAGTCTCTGTCAAGGACAGTTTTTATACACACACACACACACACATGCATATATATTTACATATACATACATACATATACAAATATTTATATATACATATATATATATACATATACATATATTTACTGAAGTATATTTGATTTACAATATTGTGCTAGTTTCAGGCGTACAACATTTAGTTTCAGGTGATTTAGCATTTTTGCAGATTACACTCCATCATAGGCTATTACAAAATAATGGGTATAATTCCCTGTGTGATACAATATATCTTTGTTGCTTATCTATTTTATATATAGTAGTTTGTATCTGTTAATCCCATACCCCAAATTTGTCCCTCCTCTCTTCTCTTTCCTCTTTGGTAACCACAAGTTTGTTCTCTACAACTGTGAGTCTGTTTCAGTTTTGAATACACACTAATTTGTATTAATTTTTAGATTCCACATATAAATGATGTCATACAGTGTTTGTCTTACTCTGTCTGACTTATTTCACTAAGCACAATATTCTCTATGTCCATACACATTGCTGAAAATGGCATTATTTCATTCTTTTTTATGACTAATATTCCATTGTGTGTGTGTGTGTGTGTGTGTGTGTGTATCCATTCATCTGTGGATGGGCACTTAGGTTGCTTCCATGTTTTGACTACTGTAAGTAGTGCTGTAAATAGTGCTGCTATGAACATTGTGGTGAATGTATTAGTATTTTTGTTTTTTCCAGATATATATACCCAGAAGTGGAATTGCTGGATTATATGGTAGTTCTATTTTTAGGTTTTTTTTTTTTTTCTTTTGACCATGCTGCGCGGCTTGTGGGATCTTAGTTCCCTGACCAGGGATTGAACCCAGGCCTTCAGCAGTGAAAGTGTGGAGTCCTAACCACTGGACCGCCAGGGAATTTTTAGTTTTTTGAGTAATCTCCATACTGTTTTCCATAGTGGCTGCACCAATCTACATTCCCACCAACAGTGTATGACTGTTCCCTTTACTCCACATCCTCTCCACCATTTGTTATTTTAGACTTCTTGATGACAGCCATTCTGACAGGTGTGACGTGATATCTCATTGTGGGTTTGATTTGTATTTCTCTAATAATTAATGATGTTGAGCATCTTTTCATGTGCCTGTTAGCCATCTGTTTGTCTTCTTTGGAGAAATGTCTATTTGGGTCGTCTGTCCATTTTTTGATTGGGTTGTTTGCTTTTTTGATATTGAGTTGTATTAGTTGTTTGTATATTTTGGATAGTAACCCCTCATTGGTCACATCATTTGCAGATACTTTCTCCCATTCAATAGTTGTCTTTTCACTTTGTCAGTGGTTTCCTTTGCTGTGCAAAAGTTTTTAAGTTTAATTAGGTACCATTTGTTTATATTTTGCTTTTATTTCTTTTGGCTTAGGAGACTGATCTAAGAAAATATTGCTATAACTTATGTCAAAGAGAGTTCTGCCTATGTTCTCTTCTACGAGTTTCACGGTTTCAGGTCTTACATTTAGGTCTTCAAACCATTTTGAGTTTATTTTTGTGTATGGTATGAGGGAATGTTTTAATCTCATTTTTTTACATGTGACTGTCCAGCTTTTCCAACATCACTTGCTGAAGAGACTCTCTTTTCTCCATTGTATATTCTTGTCTCCTTTGTTATAGATTTTCAAAAAATATTTATTTATTTATTTACTTGGTTGTGCCTGGTCTCAGTTGCAGCAGGTGGGCTCCTTAGTTGCGGCTCACTGGCTCCTTAGCTGTGGCATGCATGTGGGATCTAGTTCCCTGACCAGGGATCAAACCCAGGCCCCCTGCATTGGGAACGTGGAGTCTTAACCACTGCACCACCAGGGAAGTCCCTGTCATAGATTAATTGACCATAGATGCATGGGTTTATTTCTGGTCTCTCTTTTCTGTTCCATTGATCTGTCTGTTTTTGTGCCAATACCATGCTGCTTTGATTACTGTAGCTTTGTAGTATAGCCTGAAGTCTAGGAGGGTTATACTTCCAGGTTTTTGTGGGGTTTTTTCAGGATTGCTTTGGCAATTTGGGGTCTTTTGTGTGGTTCCATATAAGTTTTAGGATTATTTGTTCTAGTTCTGTGAAAACTGTCATGAGTATTTTGATAAGGATTTCATTAAATCTGTAGATTGCTTTGGGTAGGATGGCCATTTTAACAGTATTAATTTTTCCAATCCAGGAGT
This sequence comes from Eubalaena glacialis, assembly GCF_028564815.1. Classification (NCBI taxonomy): domain Eukaryota; kingdom Metazoa; phylum Chordata; class Mammalia; order Artiodactyla; family Balaenidae; genus Eubalaena; species Eubalaena glacialis. Next base: position 109,301,922 of record NC_083716.1, on the reverse strand, counting down.
ATGAGATCTCTTTCCATTTCTCTGAATCATTTTCCGTTTCTTTCATCAATGTTTTATAGTTTTCACCTCCTTGTTTAAGTTTATTCCTTGGTTTGTTTTTTTTTTTTTGGATGCAATTTTAAATGGGACTTTTTAAAAACTTACTCTTTCTGATATTTCATTATTAATGTATAGAAATGCAACAGATTTTTGTATATTAATCTTGTATCCTGCAACCTTGCTGAATGCATTTATTAGTTCTAGTAGTTTTTGTGTGGAGACTTTAGGGTTCTCTATATAGAGTATCATATCATCTGCAAATAGAGACAGTTTTACTTCTTCAAGCCTTCCAATTTGGATATCTTCTATTTCTTTTTCTTGTCTGATTGCTGTGGCTAGGACTTCCAATACTCTGTTAAATAGAAGCCATGAGAGTGGGCATCCTTGTTTGTTGTACATTTTAGCAGGAAGGTTTTCAACTTTTCACCATTGAGTAGGATGTTGGCTGTGGGTTTGTCTTTATGGTCTTTATTATGTTGAGAATGTGCCCTCTATACCTGCTTTGATGAGAGTTTTTGTCATGAATGGATGTTGAATTTTGTCAAATGCTTTTTCTGCATCTGTTGAGATAATCATGTGATTTTTATCCTTTTTGTTTTTTAATATTTATTTAATTACTTGGTTGCACTTGGTCTTAGTTGTGGCAGGCAGGCTCCCTAGTTGCAGCTCGCCAACTCCTTAGTTGCGGCATGCGGGCTCCTTAGTTGTGACATGAGAACTCTTAGTTGCGGCATGCAAGCTTTTAGTTGCAGCATACATGTGGGATCTAGTTCCCTGACCAGGGATCAAACCTGGGGCCCCTGTATTGGGAGCTCAGAGTCTTAGCCACTGTGCCACCAGGGAAGTCCCCCTTTCTTTTTGTTAATGTAGTGTATCACATTGATTGATTTGAGAGTGTTAAACCATCCCTGTGACCCTGGAATAAATCCAACTTGATCATGGTGTATGATCCTTTTAATGTATTTTTTGATTCAGTTTGCTAATATTTAGTTGAGGATTTTTGCATTATCTTCATTAAAGATATTGGCCTGTAATATTTTTTTTTTGGTAGTGTCTTCATCTGGTTTTGGTGTCAGGGTAATGATGGCCCATAGAATGAATTTGGGAGTGTTCTCTCCTCTTCAATTTTTTGGAATACTTTGAGAAGGAGAAGTATTAGTTCTTCTTTATTTCTTTTTTAATTAATTAATTAATTAATTTTTTGAATGCATTGGGTCTTTGTTGCTGCATGCAGGCTTTCTCTAGTTGTGGCAAGCGGGGGCTACTCTTAGTTGCAGTGCACGGACTTCTCACTGCAGTGGCTTCTCTTGTTGTGGAGCACGGCTCTAGGTGCATGGGCTTCAGTAGTTGCAGCTAGCAGGCTTGATAGTTGTGACACGCAGGCCCTAGAGTGTGCAAGTTTCAGTAGTTGTGGCACACAGGCTCAGTAGTTGTGGCTCACGGACTTAATTGCTCTGCGGCATGTGAGATCTTCCCAGACCAGGGATCAAACCCATGTCCCCTGCATTGGCAGGCAGATTCTTAACCACTGTGCCACCAGGGAAGTCCCAGTTCTTCTTTATATGTTTAGTAGAATTTCCCTGTGAAGCTGTCAGGTCCTGGACTTTTGTTTGATGGGAGTTTTTTTTTTTTTAATTACAAAGTCAATTTCAATTCTAGTGCTTGATCTGGTCAAATTGCCTGTTTCTTCTTGACTCAGTCTTGGCAGACTGTATGTTTCTAGAAATTTTTCAATTTCTTTTAGGTTGTCCAATTTGTTGGCATATAACTGTTTGTAGTATTTTCTTATAATATTTTGTATCTCTGTGGTATTGATTTTTATTTCTCTTCATTGCTTTTTTAAAAAATATTTATTTATTTATATTTGGCTGCACTGGGTCTTAGTTGCAGCATGCAAGATCTTTTAGTTGTGGCATGTGGACTTCTTAGTTATGGTGTGAGGACTCTTAGTTGCAGCATGCAGACTCTTAGTTGCAGCATGCATGCAGGATCTAGATCCCCTACCAGGGGTTGAACCCAGGCCCCCTGAATTGGGAGCACAGAGTCTTACCACTGGCCCACCAGGGAAGTCCCCTTTCTTTCTTTCTTTCACCTGCACGCGGGTTTTCTCCAGTTGTGGCGAGTGGGGGCTACTCTTCATTGCGGTGTGTGGCTTCTCATTGCAATGGCTTCTCTTGTTGCAGAGCACGGGCTCTAGGCGCATGGGCTTCAGTAGTTGCAGCACGTGGGCTCACTAGTTGTGACTTGTGGGCTCTAGAGCACAGGCTCAGTAGTTGTGGTGCATGGGCTCAGCTGGTCCGCGGCATGTGGGATCTTCCTGGACCAGGGATTGAACCCGTGTCCCTCACATTGAAAGGCAGATTCTTAACCACTGCTCCACCAGGGAAGTCCCTCCCTTCATTTCTTATTTTGCTTATTTGGGTCTTCTTTTCTTCTTGGTGAGCCTGGCTAGAGGTTTGTCAATTTTGTTTATCTTTTCATAAAACCAGCTCTTGATTTCATTTATCTTTTCTGTTGTTCTTTTAAAATCTCTTTTTTACTTATTTCCTCTCTGATCTTTATTATTTCCTTCCTTCTGTTAACTTTGGGCTTTGTTTGTTCTTCTTTTTCTAATTCTTTTAAGTGGTAGGTTAGGTTGCTTATTTGAGATTTTTGTTTGTTTCTTGAGGAAGGCCTTCATCACTAAGAACTTCCCTTTTAGAACTGCTTTGCTGCATCTCACAGATTTTGGAAAGTTATGTTTCCATTTTCATTTGTCTCAAGGTATTTTCTGATTTCCTCTTTGATTTCTGTGTTGACCCATTGGTTTTTTAGTATCATGTTTTTAAATCTCCATGTGTTTGTTCTTTCCTTGGTTTTCTTTCTGTAGTTGATTTCTTGTCTCATACCATTGTGGTCAGAAAAAATGCTTGATTTAATTTCTATTCTCGTAAATTTGTGCCCTAGTATGTGCTCTATCCTGGAGAATATTCCATGTGTACTTGAAAAGAATGTGTGTTCTGCCGTTTTTGGATGTAGTGTCCTATAGATATCAGTTAAGTCCAAGTACTCTATTGTGTCATTTAAGACCACTGTTGCCTAATTGATTTTTGTTTGGGTAATCTGTCCATTGATGTCAGTGGGGTATTAAAGTCCCTTACTATTATTGTTTTATTGTCAATTTCTCCATTTATGTCTGTTAGTATTTGCTTTATTTATTCAGGTGCTCCTGTAAGTTAACAAGTTAACTTGTTAACAAATGTAATATCCTCTTTTTGCCTTGTACTGATACCTTTATCATTATATAATGCCCTTCTTTGTCTTTTGTTATAACCTTTGTTTTAAAGTCTATTTTATCTGATATGATTATTGCTACCCCAGCTTTCTTGTCAGTTTCATTTGCGTGAAATATCTTTTTCCATCTCCTCACCTTCAGGTTGTGTGTGGCTTTCACCCTGAAGTGAGTTGTAGGCAGCATATTGAGAGGTCTTTTTTTTCATCCAATCAACCACCCTATGTCTTTTGATTGGAGCATTTAGTCCATTGACATTTAAAGTAATTATTGATAGATATGTACTTATTGCCATTTTATTACTTGTTTTCCAGTTGTTTTTGTAGTTCTCTGTTCATTTCTTCTTCTTGTTGTTTCTCACTTTGTGGTTTGATGGTTTTCTTTGGTAGTATGCTTGGGTTCCTTTCTTTTTTGAGTTTTGTGTATCTACTGTAGGTTTTTGATTTATGGTTACCATGGGTTTCATATATGTTGACACATAATTATATCTACTCAATTTAAACGGATAGTCATTTAAGTTCAAATACATTCGAAAATATTTACATCTTTTACTTCTATCTTCCACATTTTGTGTTTTTGATGTCATATTTTATCTTCATGCTTATCCCTTAAAAGTTTATTGTAGTTATAGTTGATTTTATAATTTTTTTGTCTTTTAATCTACATACTTGCTTATTTAAGTGATCCTCAATTCTTATTACATATTTGCCTTTCCTTTTGAGATTTTTCCCATTCTATAGATTCATACTTCTTTTCCATTTAGAGAAGACCATTCAACATTTCTTTTAGGGTACACTTAGTATTGCTGAATTTTTTTAGTTTTTGCTTGTCTGAGAAATTATTTATATCTCCCCACTTGGGTGGGGTCTGCTCCCAAGTTGCTGGAGCAGAAGCCCTGAGGATCAGGTTTGAGCTGGCTCTGTTCCCTTTAAGTGTCAGTTTTTCCTTCTCTCTGCGCTGGGACCTTTGCCCCCAAAAAAGGGGAGTGCTGAAGCAAGTGGGTCTTGTGAGCTTACAGAGGTCCAATGCACTGCCTGTGTAGACATCTGCAGCTCCATTCAGAAAGAGCCCACAGTCACGTCTTTTCCCCTGTCGTGGCTGCCCCAGATCTAGTGCTAGGCTGTGGCATGAAGTGGGCAGGGCTGGAGTTTTTGCTTAGCTGGGAGTAGGGAGCATGGCATGGCAGTTGTGGGAATTCAAGTAGCCTTGCTGCAGTCAGAAGTCTGGGCTGCTTCTGGGGCACTCTTAGTAAGTGCCAATAATGGCCACATCTGCCCCACCTGGGTTACACCCTGGGCCCCTGGGTCACCTGTGCATCCCTAGATCAATTCCTATCCCAGGTCCTGGCCATCCTATGTCCAGTGCCAAGCTGTGATGCGGAGTGAGCAGGCCTGGGGTGTTTGCTCAGCTCGGACTGGGGAGCATGCCTTGCCTGGAGGCAAGCCACAGGAGTGGAATCCAGGCTTCTCCAGCCTTTCTATCTGTCCCATTGTTTCTCCCAGCAGCCTAGGGGACTTGTCTCCTGTACATAGGGACACCCAGTTTGTGGCTCAGCCCATTCACTCCCAAAGGTGAGTGTCCATCCATGTGATCTCCCTTTTCCTCTGAGTTCCCTCCCAGGGGCACAGCTGACACAGTGCTTTCCTTCCCATCCTACTCGATTATGTGTGTGTCTTACAGCCTTGGTTGTATAGGAGTGCTTCTGGCAGTTTCTGGTTAGTTTTCTACGAGAATTTTCCCACAGGTATTTTTGATGTTTACTGGGGGGAAGGTGAGCTCCATGTCCTCTCACTCCACAGTCTCAACTCCCTCCTCCAGCTGATAAAATTTTTGAGAATCCCCTCTAGCTGATGTATCATTTCTCTCTTGCTGCTTTCAGGATTCTCTTTTTGTCCTTGTTTTCAACAATTGGATAATAATGTGTCTCTGTGTGCATCTCTTTGTGTTTATCCTTCTTGGATTCACTGAGCTTCTTGAAGGTGTAGGTTTTTTTTTTTAATCAAATTTGGGAAGCTTTTGGTCATTACTTCTTCAAATATTATTTCTGCCCCTTTGTCTCTCTTCTCCTTCTGGGAGTTCCATTATCTGTATATCGATACACTTGGTGGTATCCCACAGGTCTCCTAGGCTTTTGCATTTTTCTTCTTTCTACTCACAGTGGGTGATTTATATCCATCTACCTTCAATTTTGCTGATTCTTTCTTCTGGTGCTCAAATATCTATGAAATCCTCTAGTGAAATGTTCAATTCAGTTATTGTATTTTTCAGCCCCAGAATTTGTTTGGTTCCTTTTTATAATATTACCTCTTTATAGATAGTTTCTATTTGTTGAGACATTCTTCTCCTGTTTTGCTTTAACTCTGTCCATGGTTTTTTTTGTTTTTTGTTTTTTTTAGCTCTTCGGGCATATTTAAGACAGTTAGTGTGAAATGATCACCACAGTAAGTTTAGTTAACATCCATCACCACACATAGTTACCATTTCTTTTCTTGTAATGAAAACTTTTAAGATCTACTCTGTTAGCAACTGTCAAACATAAAATACAGTATTGCTAACTATAGTCACTCTGCTGTGCATTACATCCCCAGGACTTATTTATCTTATAACTGGAAGTTTGTACCTCTTGACCATCTTCACCTATTTCCCCCAATCCTCACCCTCAGCTTCTGGCAACCACCATTCTCTTCTGTGTTTCCTTGAGTTCAGTTTCCTTAGATTCCACATATGAGTGAGATCATACAGTGGTTGTCTTTCTCTGACTTATTTCACTTAGCATAAGGCCCTCAAGGTCCAAACATACTGTCACAAGTGACAAGGTTTCTTTCTATTTTATGGTTGAATAATATCCCATTATATATATATATATATATATATATATATATATATATATATATATATATATATATATATATATATACAACATTTTCTTTATCCATTCATCTGTTAATGCACACTTAAGTTGTTTCCATTTCTTGGGTATTGTGAATAATGCTGTAATAAATATGGGGATGCAGATATCTCTTCGAGATAGTGATTTTGTTTCCTTTGGATGTATACCATCTGCTCCTTCACTGCTTTTGCTTCTTTTATTGCCGTGGACTTGCTTACTTTCCTCTTCAGAGTATGACTTTTCTTCAGGGAAAAACAAATTTGGAAGGGCCATTAGATTACAGTTTATTATAAAAGGATATACAGGAAATCCAGATGGAAGAGATGCATAGGGCAAGGTATGGGGAAAGGGCACAGAGCTTCCATACCCTCTCTGAGCATGCTACTCTCCCTGAATCTCCATGTGTTCACCAATCCAGAAGCTCTCCAACCCTCTTCTTTTGGGTTTTTATGGTGGCTTCATCACAGTAGGCACAATTGTTTCTATACAAGACACTTTTTAAAAATAATTAATTAATTAATTTATTTATTTATTTTTGGCTGCGTTGGGTCTTTGTTGCTGCACGTGGGCTTTCTAGTTGCGGTGAGCAGGGGCTACTCTTCGTCACGGTGCACAGAGTTCTTATTGCGGTGGTTTCTCTTGTTGTGGAGCATGGGCTCTAGGTGCACAGGCTTCAGTAGTTGTGGCACACAGGCTCAGTAGTTGTGGCGCACAGGCTTAGTTGCTCCGCGGCATGTGGGATCTTCCCGGACCAGGGCTCGAATTCGTGTCCCCTGCATTGGCAGGCGGATTCTTAACCACTGCGCCACCAGGGAAGTCCACAAGACACTTTGAATGCCTTAATTGCCTCAAGAAATACTTTCTTCAGCTTTTCTTCCCAGAATTTAGGTCCTCTATTGTATGCCTCTGTTGTAATCTTTTGCCCCAGGTAGCTGTGTGTTGCTTTTTGTCTTACAATGTTTTTGAGGAATTCCTGCTTCTTTTCCTCCCTGAGTAACTCTTTTCTAAATTAGGTAAAACAAAGGCAATTACCACATGTTGGTCCTTCAGGTAGCTGCAGATGTCTGGAAGAGGCAAACACAATTCTTTGTAAATAAGTTGTGCTCCCTCTGAAACCAGGGACCACCAGGGTCCTGCACTGGGAACGTTAGCTTCTGTCTTCAAAGTCACCAGCAAGTTGAGGAGGGGATGGGACAAGGGCAAATAAAAATGTACAAAGCTTTCCCATCTTTTTAATTTGGCTTTCTCTTGATTCAGTACTTGCTTGGTTGCTGTTAACCTTCAACTGTTCCAGCGTTCTGACAAAGTGGATTCTTAGAGTTCTTGCTTGTTTTTTCATGTTTTTGTCGGGGTAGGGCCCTTTTAGCTGCCTATTCCAGTTTTGTTCCCAGAATTATTTTTTAAAACAATAAGAACCAAAATCAAAACAAAATAAAAAGTAAAGTGTGGTGGTGCTCATTTTTCTCTCTGGCGTTTATTGTGGTAGAAACTGCTAATGGCCATCAATACCTGCTTCACCTCTTTTCTGGTTAGTGTATGGATCACCTCCAGGATCACCTTTGCCTATTTAGCTGGGTGCACGTGTCCCTGGCCTGTTTATAGTTAGGTGTGGTTAGATACAAAGTTCTGGCCAATGTGACTTAAGCAGAAGTGGGTGTGCAGCTTCTGGAAGGTATCTTTAAAGGGCTTTTGATATGCCAGCCTCCAGCACTTTCTTTCTCCTGCTGACTGATAAAATAACCCTCATGAAATATGAAATGAAACCTGGGGGTGGAGGGCCAAAAAGATAGAAAGAATCCTACAACTTTGTTGACTGAAAAAGAAAGCACAACCTAAAATTTGAGAATTATGTTTTATTTGGGGCTTTACTGAGGACTTACACTTGGGACACAGCCTCTCAGATGCTCTGAGGGACTGTTCTGAAGAGGTAAGAGAGGAGCCAGGATATATAGGAGTTTTTGCAAAAACAAAAACAAAAACAAGTAGTTGAACATCAAAAGATTACTGCTGGGACTTCCCTAATGGCCCAGTGGTTAAGTCTCTGTGCTTCCACTGCAGGGGACATGGGTTCGATCCCTGGTTGGGGAAGTTCCCCATGCCACGGTGCAGCCAAAAAAAAAAAAGATTACTGCTAATTGTTAAAGAAAACCAGACATCATCAAGTTGATGAATTTAGTACTTTTCTATGTATGGGAAGATGCAAGAGTCTGAGCTCACTGAAATCATTCCTTTTATATGCACCTTAACTATCTACTATCTTCTTCTTTCCCATCCTGAATCCCCTCAGGATGTGCCGTTGGAAGCAGCTGCAGTAGCTGATGGCCCAAAACATACTTCGTTTACTGAAATGGCAGGCGACATTCTTTGTCCACAGCTTTGTCACCAAGATGTGCCATACCTGAGCTGCACTAATTTCAGAGGTCTTTTGTTTTTCATTTTTGCAAGAGAGAGAAACAAACTTCTAATTTCTTTTTTTTTGAATTTTTGAATTTTATTTAATTTATTTTTTTATACAGCAGGTTCTTATTAGTCATCAGTTTTATACACATCAGTGTATACATGTCAATCCCAATCACCCAATTCATCACACCACCATCCCCACCTCCCTGCGGCTTTCCCCCCTTGGTGTCCATACGTTTGTTCTCTACATCTGTGTCTCAACTTCTGCCCTGCAAACCGGTTCATCTGCACCATTTTTCTAGGTTCCACATACATGCGTTAATATACAATATTTCAAACTTCTAATTTCTATATGTCCTTGGTATTTTGAGGTTTCTATCATTTCTGTTGAATCTAACCCTGATACATTCCTCATTCTACACAGGAGAAAGTCCACACAACTTAGTCTGAATGTAGCAGAAATCTTCAGGGTTATGGATTATTTTACTCCAGTATATTTTCTAACTTATTATTGGTATATAGGAAAGCATTCTTACTAGTTTCAGAGCATTGTTCTCTGATTTTGAGGGGAGAGGGTTCTAGAAAGACAATTCGATTATCTTCAAATGATGATAATTTTGTCTCATTTCCAAAATTAATTCTTTTTTTCTTATTCCATTAAGCAGAACCTTAATAATTTCTTAGCTGATCCCACCATTTCACAATGACAGGATCTCGGTAGCTGTATTTGTACAGTCTGACCTCATATTTCTCGCCACCTTATCTCACATTTATTAAACCTGGGTGGACACCTTTCCTGTATGTTCTCTTTCCTGTATGTGTTGTGTTCTCTTTCCTGTATGTTCCTGAGGGATGACAACAGAGGTTCTTAAGGGAGACTTGGTGGGTGAAGCAGCAGTTATTTGTAGTTTACACGTGTCATATGTCGGACAGTTAACTCGAAGCAGTGGCGAGGCCTCCAATCACTGCCTTTCCCTGGATCCTCTGACGCATACAGTAGTTCATATGTTTAGCTTCCTGAAGAAGGGCCTTAGGTTTGCAGGACAACCACACTGCCAAGTCAGAGGCAACAGAAATAGACATGGGTTTTAGTCTATCCAAAATGGGATTTCTGACACATGCTTGTGGAAACACAAGTTCTCCAGCTTGTTCTTTCCCTCACTTCATATCCATCTTCTCCTGCCCACTGGCCCTGTGGACAACACAGTCGAGCATCAGATGCAGACACAGCCTTATGGAGACTGACAAGCCAGCTCCCACAGTTGTATAAGGTCAAATCTTTATAGAAAAACCCCGGTGACAAGTCCAAATGTGATTATCCATATTTACACAAATAATATATATATTAGTGGTTCTACTTCTTTGATTGAATCTTGACTGTTACAGGATTTGTTACTTAGGGAGGGATGCTGCTGTAACAAAACCCTAAAATGTGGGTGTGACTTTAAAACCAGGGTTTCAGCTGAGCGTTCATGATAGCTTCAAGTGCCTGGAACACAGTATTTTTGCAGACTAGGACTTTGAGAAAGTTGCTGCAGAGGGCTTAAAGTAAAGGGAGAAAAATATCATTGCAAACTGGAGAAGAAAATTTAACAATGCTGTTGCCTGCAGTTTTATGGAGAGAAGAAAATATATCTAATGAAGTGAGTAATTTAGCTAATGAGGTTTTCAAGCAAAGTATTGAAGATGCTGCCTGGTTTCTTCTTGACAGTTTTAGTAAAATCTAAGAGGAGAGTGAGAACTTAGAAAATATTTTTAAATAAAAAGGAGCTTGGGGACTTCCCTGGTGGTCCAGTGGTAAAGAATCCGCCTTCCAATGCAGGGGACGCGGGTTTGCTCCCTGGTTGGGGAACTAAGATCTCACATGCCACGGGGGCCACAAAAAAGTAGCAGAAAAAGACTTAAAAAAAAAAAGGAGCCTGAATTAATGGTTTGAAGATGTTCAGTTTCTCCATGTGGCAAATGATGCTAAAATTAAAAAATGGCTGCTGTGCCAATATCAAATATTCACTGCCAAGACAACGTGGCCTGAAGATAAGGCGGAGGGTGCGACTATAAAATACTGTCTTAAGACTTCAGAAAACTCAAAAGTTGTGCCCTGGCATATCCTCAGTCACACAGAGGACCTGTTAATAGATCGAGGGTGTGCCTCACAGACACTTTCAGACCATAGAGTCTCTAGTAAGTTTAAGGAGCCAATCCTCAGGAGGAATCCAAGGAAGAGAAGGGTTTACAGTTGACCCTTGAACAATGCATCACATAGTAGTACTGTAGTGTTGCTACTGAGCATAGAAGGCAACACTATGGCACCGGCTTCTAGGAAAATAGAGAGCTTTTTTGTGAGGTCCACCAGCAAGGAGACAGGAGCCATGGCTCAAATCTGTCTCCCTGTTCTGGGGTTCAATTAAACCTTTATGAGTTAGGGGAAGAGGGTTGGTATGTGGAAATACTGGTGGGGCAGGATTCCATTGGAAGGCTTTGGAACTTTGGAACATTTATGGTAAGGTGTGGTAAAGGGGTTTCAGCACTGGATCTTCCTGGATAACAGACCCTTCACTTCTGAAAGGGCTCCAGTGTTGAGGTTCTGGTCGTGTCCCTGTTTTTTGGTTCCATGGGGTAAAGGGTAAACTTTGGTTCTGGGTGTTATTTGAAGTCAAAATTTCTCCTCTGCAAATGCTTCAGCTGCATGATGGCAGTTTTGTCCTGTTGTCTCCGAAAAACAACTCAGTATCTTGTTAGATAAAGGATAGGGTCAGTTTGAGCTGGTTCTGCAGTTATAAATCCCACCTTTTTGTTGTTCATTCTTCAGTCTTGAAGGATAGGGTGTGATGACAGCTCTAGTTACTTCTTTCTGGTAAGGGGTACAGGTTTGGGTTTGAAGAATGAAATTGTTTTGCATTTAATTATAAATATTCATGAGTTCCAAGATGAGGCCAATGCTTTGGGTTTGGACCTGTATGTTGAAAGATCATCATATGGGTTGGGGTAGGGAGTTTAAGGATAGGAGGCACACATCAGATACAGAGTTTGACAAGAAAGAATATACATCTTAGTAAGCACAAAACAATGACACCTAGTTTAAATAATCCCTTAAATATAGACCTTATTTCTGATGGGACCCACGAGAAGATATTTCCTAAGAGGTCAGATCCCGGTTCTTGTGATGACATTTGTTGGAGCCAAGTTGCCTGTTGTCTAATTTTATCTGAGTGGGTTTTAACTTTTGAGGTATTAATATATACGCAACAGGAGCTATTGACCACTACACATATGCTTCCTTGTTCTGCTAAAATACAATCTAAAGCAATTCTATTGTCTAGTACTGTTCTGACTAAAGAATCTAGAGCCCTTTGCTGGAAGGCTTACAAAGACAAAACCTACAAAATTTCATAAGTTGTTTACCAAGAATTAGGATTGGAGTTGGCAAGGAGTAAGGCTTGTTAAGCAAGGATTGGTTAGGGTCCAAAATGGTTTTATAGTTTTCAGCACAGTTTTATATCTCGTCAGAACAAAGAATATCAAACATGGCAGGGGTACACTTTTTCAAGGTTTCAAAAAGACAGATCAGCATGTACAGTCAGTATGGCCTTGGCACCTGGCAAGGGAGACTTATCATTGGAGTACTAGCATTGGCATCCCAGGAAGGGAGGCATTTATCTCTATCTTCAAAACAGTCATTCTTTACTCTGGACAGCCCACCCTTTGCTTTAATGATTAAAACAGATGTGCAATGGATGTTTGATACGTCACCACCCAGGCTGTTCTAGTTAGCATAAAATTCAAATTAAACCATGTATAAGCCAGAATGATTTCCCCATTTCAACATGGTGAAAACTTCTTCCATTGTTTCTCCCTTTTTTTTTTTTTTTTTTTTTTTTTTGTTTGTTTTTGTTTTGTGTTTCTCCCTTTTGATCACAAATCTTTTGATAGAAAGCTCTGATGATCAAAATATTTGTCCCTTGACTCGAGGGTGGTTGGTACCTGCCCTGAGTCCATCATGTCCCTCAGTGCTAGGCATCTTTTTTGTTTATAGATAGATAGATAGAAAACTAATTGGGGGAAACTAATCGGACATAGTGAACAAGCACAGAGGTTTATACTAATAGGGAAACACTTTACAGGAAACAGTATATATTTTCTCAATTATATCTAATTGTCACACAAACATTGTACATGTACTTTTAGCAGTAGACATAAAACAAGTGGCAATACATGTCATGAGTAGTTATACTCTGTGACAACTTCACTAAAGAATTTTGTTTCCATCCTGAACACTGGGGCAAAAGTATACTTAGAACAATAACTTTCAATTTTGATAGGGAGACAAACATTTGGTAAACAGTTCAATTGAACTGGTAGGATGGGTCTTACAGGCCTGGTCTGGATTCTTGGGTCAACTGTCTACCAACGCTATTGTCTTCTTCTCATCCTCATCCTGGTGTGGGTTTCACTTCTCCTCTGTTTGAGCATTGTTTTAAGGTGAGTTTGAGGACAATAGTCCTCTCTATTCATCAGTCTGGGGCAGAGGCCCTTTTTTTTTTTTTTAAATAAACACCATGCATTCACTACATTACTTTTATTTATTAAAAAATATATTTATTTACTTTATTTTCTTTTATTATTTTTTTGGCCACATCGGGTCTTAGTTGCAGCACGTGGGGTCTTCATTGAGGAATGTGGGATCTTTCATTGAGGCATGGGCTCATCGTTGTGGCACGCGGGCTTCTCTCTAGCTGTGGCATGCGGGTTTTCTCTCTCTAGTTGTGGCACGTGGGCTCTGTAGTTGTGGCGTGCAGGCTTATTTGCCCTGCAGCATCTGGGATCTTAGCTCCCCAACCAGGTATCGAACCTGCGCCCCCTGCCTTGGAAGGCAGATTCTTTACCACTGGACCACCAGGGAAGTCCCCAGAGGCCCTTTTTAAGTGGGAAATTTGAATTCAAGAGTTAATTCCCTTCAGTTTCGCTGTGCATGAACCACTTAAGTTTCACTGTGCATGAGATACCTGATAAGGGTCCTTCCATCTAAGTTGGAGACAGTCCTTTAAGTGGTGTCTTTTCCAGTATGCATAATCTCATGGTTGCAGGTCATGGGGCATCTGACCTTCATTCAAATATAGATTACTACGATAAGCTTCAGAAACAAACTTAGAATGTCCTTTTAATAATTCAATTAAACTTTACCATGATGTAACATACCATCAAGGAACCATCTAGGAAGTGAGTCTCAGGCAGTATATAGTGAACCTCAAAGACCATTAACAACAGCACCAGAACTTAATATCCATTGAAACCATAAACTTTTTCTCTCTAAAATTACTCTAATTTCTTACCAAATATAGCCAAATTAAGACTAATTTGTTTGTAAAATAATTCTGATTTCAATAAGCATGTCCTGATTATTTACATAAGTGTAATTTATCATATAGGCTCTTTTAAATTGGCTTTGCTGGAACTTTTCATAAGGAATCTCAAATTGAACTTTAAAAAAAAATTTTTTCGGAGTATAGTTGATTTAAAATGTTGTGTTAGTTTCTGCAAAGTGAATCAGTTATACATATACATATATTCATTCTTTTAAAAATTCTTTTCCAGGGGACTTCCCTGGTGGTTAAGACTCCACGCTCCCAATGCAGGGAGCCCGGGTTTGATCCCTGGTCAGGGAACTAGATCCCGCATGCTGCAATTAATATCCCGCATGCCGCAACGAAGATCCCACATGCTGAAACTAAGACCTGGCGCAGCCAAATAAATAAATAAATATTTTTTAAAAAATTCTTTTCCCATATAGGTCATTACAGAGTATTGAGAAGAGTTCCCTGTGCTATACATTAGGTCCCTATTAGTTATCTATTTTATATATAGTAGTGTGTATATGTCAGTCCCAATCTCCGAATTTATCCCTCCCTCCCCGCTTTCCCCTTTGGTAACCAAAAGTTTGTTTTCTACATCTGTGACTCTATTTCTGTTTTGTAAATAAGTTCATTTTTACCATTTTTTTAGATTCCACATATAAGCAATATCATATGATATTTGTCTTTGTCTGACTTACTTCACTCAGTAGGACAATCTCTAAGTCCATCCATGTTGCTGCAAATGACATTATTTCATTCGTTTTATGGCTGAGTGATATTCCATTGCATATATGTACCATATCTTCTTTATCCATTCCTCTGTTGATGGACATTTAGGTTGCTTCCATGTCCTGGGTATTGTAAATAGTGCTGCTATGAACATTGGAGTGCATATATCTTTTTTTTTTTAATAAGTTTATTTATTTATTTATTTTATTTTTGGTTGCATTGGGTCTTCGTTGTTGGGTCTTCATTGCTGCACGCGGACTTTCTCTAGTTGCGGTGAGCAGGCGCTACTCTTCGTTGTGGTGTGTAGGCTTCTCATTGCAGTGGCTTCTTTTGTTGCAGAGCTCGGGCTCTAGGCGCACAGGCTTCAGTAGTTGTGGCACGCGGGTTCAATAGTTGTGGCTCACGGGCTCTAGAGCGCAGGCTCAGTAGTTGTGGCACACGGGCTTAGTTGCTCTGCAGCATGTGGGATCTTCCTGGACCGGGGCTCGAACCCATGTCCCCTGCACTGGCAGGCAGATTCTTAACCACTGTGCCACCAGGGAAGCCCACATATATCTTTTTGAATTATAGTTTTCCTTGGGTATATGCCCAGGAGTGGGATTGCCAGATCATATGGTAGCTCTATTTTTAGTTTTTTAAAGAACCTCCATACTGTTCTCCATAATGGTTGTACCAATTTACATTTCCACCAACAGTGTAGGAGGGTTCCCTCAAATTGAACTTTTAAAAGGCCTCTCAGGGCCAGGAAAGTGATACCAAGGGCTTGCTATCAGATTCCGCTTGCATAGCTATAGATTTGTGTGAATTCCTCTCTTCTCAAGGTCCCCCATATATCTTGAGATTCTTGCACCTCTCAGGAGGTGGCTTTCCTTATTCACCTGATAAGGCTGCTGGGAACTTAAGAGTTTCCAATTTCTGGAGGAATCAGCTAGAGAGAAAAGATAGATGTTTTAGTTCTGCTCACACAGGTATAATTCACCAGGTTGCTATAAGTCATACCTAGTGTAAGGGGAAAGTTTACTTATATTTGGCAAACCGATTAAAAGCTAGTAATATTTCAGACCAAAACCCCTCATAAGAATTATAACCATATTCATCAGTTCACTCAGTCCTATGTAACTAATCCTTGATCTTGAGCTTTTATTAACAGTTTTGTGAAGCATCAGGATTTCCATTAGAATGTTTAAATTTCTTATCCAGTTCAGGAGTATGACCTGAAAGTTACCAGAAACCTGTATTTGTCAAAAAAGTCCTTTCTATGGTCTTCCTATAGCTGAGGCATTTTTTTTTTGCAAAAGCATCAGAATGAAATAATAACTGTCTATGAATGACAAAAGATTTTAAAAAGCATGGTTAAAGACCTGATTACAATGCAACTAACAAAGAAATTTAGTTATTTTTGTGACATACAATATTAAAATAATGTAACATTATATGAGGACATATTCAAATTTTGGAAATTTCACATAATTTCTAGAACATTTATATTAATGACATTTATGCATACAAAATAACCTAAGAAAGTTTATCACCACTCATTTGACAATGCTTCCCATGTAATTTAACATACCAAATAAACCTAATTAGTTTAACATCTCTCTCTGATAAAGAGAGAAAACAAATCTCTTGTGGTGTTCCAGAGGCCCTCTGGAAAACTTCAAAGTTAGCTAGAGGTCACATGAACTTCATTTAGAATTTGATCTTTGGGAAGTTTGTCAGAAATATCAAAAAACTTTTAAAATACTTGGTCAAATAGGATTATAGGTCAATGTGAATCAATACTTATTCACTTAAACAAGTGGCAAAAAAAGATTTCAAAAGAAAATACAGAGAGTTACAACAGATTACTTAAAAGGTAAAGAAACTTTACAATCTGTTATCAAAAGCAGATTAATAGTCCAAGGAAACTTTGTCCTCTCAAAGAGAGGAGAGAGAGAGAAAACCAAATTCGAATTTTGCACCAGCTTACTTTTAATATTAAAATTTATTCACTCAATTACATTCTTTTTAATCTTAGCTAGTCCTGACCATGCACAAAACTCTTTTCCCAGGGTTCCTTTACCACAAACCTTCCACAGCTTTCTGTATTCTTATTTTCTCTCCTGTTTAGAAATAACCAGCTTCAGAACAAAATCACTTTCTTTTTCCTTTACCAAAAACCTCTCCACTCTTCATACCTTCTCTTAACCAACAACATATCTTACTTTACATATACGATCTTTTTAAAAATCTTAATTGCTAGAAACATATGCCACTTCATAGCACAATTTCTCAATAAAGCACAAAATATATTTATTAATAGTCTCAAACATATTTATTCTCTCTGTAATGAGAGGTCAAAATGGTAAACATAGACTCTTTAGCAATTAGTATTTCATCTTATTTAAAAATCATCCAGACATTTAATAGATTCCCATCATTTAACTTTATTTAGCAAAACTCTAAAGTTTTAAGTTACCAAATATCTGGAGTGACTATTTTTAAGTAGACATTCTTATAACATGATTGTTCCTAGAGTTCACCTAAAAGAACCTATCTTATCTCATTTACATTTAATTTACTTATAAAAATATCATCATACCAAGTTTTTTTCTTGCTGACAAATTTTTGTAACAGAAATAACAGGATCTTATTTGACTTCTAGTAAACCTAGGTACACTAGAAGTATTATATTTAATGTTGATGACTCTAAAGACATGTCTGTATTAATTAAATCAACAAACTAACTTTAATTACCAAATATTACTTTTATACTGAATATTTCCCAGATCACATAAACCTGAAATTCATTTGGGTCAGTTTTTTATATTTCTGAGAATTTATATAAGTGCTTAATTTCATTTAAGCCAATTAACTAGTGCTCATTTACAAATTAACTTTGGTTATATCATCCAGAGGTAGAGACATATTATATCTGTAACATACACACAGACATAAAGACAGAACCAGAAATTTCATAGCTTCATTTAAAAACTTAGTCATGAATCAGGTATTACAACATTAAACTCACTAGTTTATAAATAATAGTTGGAGTAAGTTAAGTTTAGTGGCTTGAGTTTAAAAAGGTCTCTTTCCCCCTTTTTCCTCTTAGTCTCAGGAATTGGAGATGGTCTAGATAAGAGAAAAATAAGAGTTCCCAAGAACCCTGGCAGAACGTTTACATCTCAGAGGCACAGGGAAAGAGATACAAATTCCTCCTAGAAGGACTTGTCTCCTCAGTTTCAGAATTCTGAAAAGATGTTTTTATCAAGCCAACTTTTTCTAACTGCGTATGCAAAAACCAGTTTTGGATTGTCAAAAGAGTCCCATCCTGGCCATTTTCAGGGTGGGAAACTGTCTTCAGTTCCCAATGAAGTATTTGCAAGTATACTTAATTGGGTATTGATACAAAGATATAAATGATTGTACATATGGAATTTCATCCCATTTTTCCTCTCTCTTACAAAACAGGACTAATTGTAAAATAGAACTAAAAGTTCAGGACTTAACTTTGGGCCACTTCTCCCCTGACTCCAACTGATAGCAGGACCAGGATGTGTTACAAAAGAAAACCATTTTCATTTTTTTCATAGGTTCATAGCTAAACATTGACCAATTTTGAAGGATTGTATCCTAAAAGACTGCAGTCAGCTGTACTATTAACATTCCCCATTTTGGAAGGGTTTCTCTCAGGGTGACCAGAGCAAAATGATACTAAGTAGATGTTTTGGGTCGGCAGTGTGGTGCTTGTGGAAGACTCCTTCCCAGAGGACTCTTACATGTCTCAGAGGTCCCCAAACACCAAGAGGTGCTGGGCTGCTCAAGGTGCTGTGGTGACCCTCATGCAACTCTTGGATGAGCTCTCAGAGTTTCCTCTGACCCCAAAATGGGGTGTGTTCTTCCAAGATGGATTCCTATGAGAGCACTATACATCACGGGTAAAGAACCCGACACCTCCTCAAGTTTTCTAATTGCCTGGAAGCACCCTGAAAGGCCTGAGGGAGCAATATCTCTTATCTTTGGAGTCAGAGGACCCTCATACTGAGCAGGTTCAATAAAATTTTGTGCCAGTTATCTGATAGTTAACACTTATTAGCCAAGTTTAACAAATAAAACAATCAGACATAGACAAACATGAACAGACAGAGACATCTGAAACCCTGGTACTCTAAACCCAGCTTTCAGGACTCTACCCCAATCCTGATGAGATTATTAGACAATTTGGGCACAGGCACATTCTAACGAGGTTACTCAACCCAAAGACGTCTGATCCAGAAGCTGTTTCTCCTCTCAAAAGTGAGAGTAGTGCTGAAGTGCCTGGAGAGCTGCCGGTGGGGAAGCAGAACCCTGACAGTCAAGCCTTGAGGCAAATCTGGTCTAGGTGGCCACTCAGGGTTGGCGGTGAGAGGCCATGCCCTGCAGGGGGCTACAGTGCCTTAGGCAGGTGGTCACAAGACCTAAGTCCCTTTGTAGTTGCAAGAAATTGTTACTGACAAAGGACTCATTGCCCAATAAGAATAGAAGCCAACACTATGGTACTGGCTTTTGAGAAAAGAAAGAGCTTTATTACAAGGTCAACCAACAAGGAGACAGGAGGCACGGCTCAGATCTGTCTCCCCGATCTGGGGTTCCGTCAAACTTCTGTGAGTTAGGAGAGGAGGGTTGGTATGTGGAAGTGTTGGTGGGCAGGATTCCATTGGAGGGCTTTGGAACATTTATGGTAAGGTGTGGTAAAGGGGCTTCAGCACTTTACCAGCACTGGATCTTTCTGGATAATAGATCCTTCACTTCTGAAAGGGTGCCAGCATTCAGGTTCCAGTCATGTCTCAGTCCTTTGGTTCCATGGAGGGAACTTTAGTTCTGGGTGTTATCTGAGACCAAAATTTTCTCCTCTGTGCATGTTCCAGCTGCACGACTGGCAGTTTTTTCCTGTTGTCTCTGAAAAAAAAACTCAGTATCTTGTTAGAAACAGGATAGGGTCAGTATGAAATAGTTCTGTAGTTTCAGTATTTACTATCGAAAAAAAATCCACGTATAAGTAGTAAATATGTGCATATCAGACCTGTGTTGTTCAAGGGTCAACTATATTTTAAAGAAATTTGTGGGTGTGGTTCTTGTCTAATAGAGTGAACTTGAAATGATTCACAGGAGACCTACAAAGTCTTTAATAGTATGATGTCACCGGAAGAATTGCCAGCTTGGGCTAACAGGAACAGAGACTGAATGAATGAGCAAAGGCTTTTATTTATTTATTTATATTTATTTATTTATTTATTTATTTTTGGCTGCACTGGGTCTTCGTTACTGCGCGCGGGCTTTCTCTAGTTGCAATGAGCAGGGGCTACTCTTCGTTGCGGTGCAGAGACTTCTCATTGCGGTGGCTTCTCTTGTTGTAGAGCACGGGGTCTAGGCACGCGGCCTTCAGTAGTTGTGGCACATGGGCTCTAGAGCACAGGCTCAGTAGTTGTGGCGCACGGGCTTAGTTGCTCCATGGCATTTGGGATCTTCCTGGATCAGAGATCGAACCCATGTCCCCTGCATTTGCAGGCGGATTGTTAACCACTGTGCCACCAGGGAATTCCCAGGAGTCGTTCTTAAGGAACTACCCCGAGATGCCCCATCAGCAGGTGAACTTGATATAGATGATGAGATTCTGAACTCTGAACTGATGCTGCAGTGGGATAATATTTGGGGGCCTTAGGAAGGCAGTGCATGTATTTTGATATTTTGAGTGATATGAACGATTGGGAGGCCACAGGGCAGACAGTGGTAGATAGTCTCTAAGCTTGCCCCCAGATCCCTGACTCCTGGTGTCCAATCTGTAACATAAGCCCCTCTGCTTGAGTGTGGGCTGGATTTAGAGATTCACTTCTTTTTTTTTTTGGCTGCATTGGGTCTTCATTGCTGTGCGCAGGCTTTCTCTAGTTGTGGCGAGTGGGGGCTACTCTTTGCTGTGATGCTCGGGCTTCTCATTGCGGTGGCTTCTCTGGTTGCAGAGCACGGGCTCTAGATGCATGGGCTTCAGTAGTTGTGGCATGTGGTCTCAGTAGTTGTGGCTCACGGGCTCTAGAGCGCAGGCTCAGTAGCTGTGGTGTACGGGCTTAGTTGCTCTGAGGCATGTGGGATCTTCCTGGACCAGGGCTCGAACCCGTATCCCCTGCACTGGCAGGCAGATTGTTAACCACTGAGCCACTAGGGAAGTCCCTAGAGATTCACTTCTAATGGATAGGATACAACAGAAGCGATCGGATGACGTTCATACTATGTTATAAGAAGACCGTGGCTTACATCTTGGTTATCTCTTTCTCATCCCTTGTTCTGAGGGAAGCCAGCTGCCATGTTGTGAGCAGCCCCGAGGTGAGGCCCACATGGCAAGAAACAGATACCTTGGCCTTCAGCCAGCGAGGACCTGTGGCCTGCGGAGGCTCATGTGAGTGAGCAGTGAGGCAGCCTCCCTCTGTGAAGCCAGGTGGTCACTGCAGCCCTGGCTGACACTTTAAGCCAGGAGTACCCGGCTAAGGCACGCCCAAAGCCCTGACTCACAGGAGCTGTGAGGTAATAAATGTTGTTTTAAGACACTAAGTTTGGGATCATTTGTTGTGCAGCAATAGATAGTACAGTTTGCTTCTGTTATTTGCAACTTAAAGGTTTATAACAGACACGTTAGGTGATAACCCTAAGTCCTCCACGATTTAATGCAGTTGGCCTTGCCAACTTTCTTTCCACCAGCTTCAGGCTTCTCCACAAGACCCAAACTGTGCTCAAGCACATATTTTGATGTTTTACTTTTATGCTAAGTATTCCCAAAGCAGATGACCCTGCCCTCTGAAACGTGCTCAATCCTCAACTGAGCTTCAAGTCTTTTGGTCTGTTCATCTGACTTCATCTCTTTCTCTGACACTTACAAGCCCTTGACTTTTTACTCATTAGGACAGTGGTTATCGAGACGGGATATCTGGACCCGCAGAAACAGCACCCCTGGAAACTGCAGATGCTTGGGTTCCACCCCAGACCTACTGGATCAGAAAACTTGAGGGTGGTGCGCAGCAACCTTTACATGTCATGCTTTACATGTCAAAGGTATTAACACCTTTGTTTATTATGCTTTCCACTGGGATGCGTTCCAGAGAGGACACTCTCCTGTGAGCCTCGAACTGGAGTTTCTTATCACTATAATATTAGCTATAAAATATCAGTAGCATGCAAAGGGATTTTTAATTAATTGTTTTGTTTCAATTGGACATCCCAGCTAAAATGAACAAGGGAAATAGAGAAAGGATAGGGTTTCAGATATCAAATAACCATTTAGGATGTATTCTAATGAACATGGACATTCCTGTGTCTGCTGGAAATAACAAGGTGTGACTAATTTACTGAAGATAAATATGTCCTTTCTGTTTATGATGTATTTGTTTACTGTTTGTTTGTCCTCCTCACTACACTGAGATCCTTGGGAACAGGCCTTTGTCTGACCTGCCCATCATGTTATAGTCAGCATCTGGCACGGGCCAAGGTGCTCAGTAACAAATGAGTGAATATCTAGCTCAATAAAACACAGGGGTTATTTATGTCATGAGCCTACACATCCTCATATAGACCAGGATCAGAGCTACATAGTATAGTCCAGCATATGAGACAAAGTATGAGTGCACAGTTTGTTTTGTTTTGTTTCACAAAAAAGGTCAGATTTTATTGAATTAGGACTCCATATTGAACTTCAGTTTGAATTAAGTTTTCCATTTACTGGTTTATAAAATGACATTCTCTCTTTAAAGTCAAGTTTATTGAAGTATAATTTATAGTAAAATTCATGCTTTTAAAAAATGCATGCAAATGTTACCGAGTCCAAGCTCATACTTCTTGCGTGACAGGCCAATAAATCGAGAGACAAGTTGTTGGGGCAAAGGACTAGCGACTTTATTCAGAAAGGCAGCACACCGAGAACATGTTGTCTGGTGTCCTAAAGAACCGTCTTACCCAAGATAGAATCCAGGCTTCTTTTTTTTACATCTTTATAGGAGTATAATTGCTTTACAATGGTGTGTCAGTTTCTGCTTTACAACAAAGTGAATCAGCTGTACATATACATATATCCCCATCTCTCCTCCCTCTTGCGCCTCCCTCCCACCCTCAGGCTTCTTTTATACTATACAGGGAAGGGGTGTGGTTAGTTGCTGCAAACTTCTCGGTGCCAGTATCCTTTGCTCTTGCAGCTGTCCAGGTAGGTCTGGTCACAATGCTCCTGTAAACCTCCAACAAGACTAATGTCATCCTTTGTTCTGCAACTTTTTATCTCTATATGAATGGAACAGTGTTATACCTTTAAAGATCAGAGCCTTGAAAATGAGCTCTCCTGTATATTTCAGGTTATAGGCAACATTCTTTTACAAAAGGTACAGAGGCATGACTAAGCACAGGCAACAGAGCACGAGGGTTAGAGCTAGAGGAATAGATTCAATATGGAGTCAGGTTTGCTCTACTCTGCTACATGAATTCTGATGTACCCACCACCCCAGTAAAAATACAGAACAGTTTTGTCATTCCCCAAAGTTCCCACATGCCCCTGGCATGTCAGTCCCCTCCCCTCCCCTCAGCCCCAGCCCCTGGCAACTACTTATCTGTTCCCTCTCCTATAGTTTTGTCTTTTCCAGAATATCATGTAAATGGAATCATACATTATATAACCATTTGAGGATGGATTCTTTCACTTAACGCTGTTTTTGAGATTCATTCAGGTTGTTACAAGTTCATGGCTTCTCATTGCTAAGCGGTATCTCATCGTATAAATTGGCACCATTTATTAATGCACCAGTTGATGGACATGTGGGTCGTTTCTAGTTTGGGGCACTTATGAATACAGCTGCTATAAGTATCTGTACAGGTTTTGTGTGAACATATATTTCATTTCTCTTGGGTAAATACCTAGGACTGGGATTGCAGGGTCATCATCAGTATATGTTTAACTCTATGAAACTGAAAAACTCTTTTCCAAGGTGGCTATACCATTTTGCATTCGCACCAGCAGTCTGAAATTTTCAGTTGCTCCACATCCATGCCAGGACTTGATATTGTCGTTTTTTTGTTTTGTTTTGCCATTCTAATAGGGGTATAACAATATATAACTGTGCTAAATTAAAAAAAAATTTTTGGAATTGAGGTATAATTCTATATAGTAAAATGCACAGATCTTAAATCTATAGTCCAGTGAGTTTTGACAAATGTGTATACTGTTTAACTAATAAAACTACAGAACATTTTCATTACCCTGGAAGTTTCCCCCTTGCCCTTTCTCAGGCACCACGCCCTGCTCAGAGGCAACCACTGCTCCAATCCCCGTCACTATAGATTAATTTTGTGTGCTTGTTAGCTTTATATAAATGGAATTACACAATATGAAACCTTGTAAGTCTGGCTTCTTTTTTTTTTTTTTTTTTTAATTTATTTATTTATGGCTGTGTTTGGTCTTCGTTTCTGTGCGGGGGCTTTCTCTAGTTGTGGCAAGTGGGGGCCACTCTTCATCGCGGTGTGAGGGCCCCTCACTATCGCCGCCTCTCTTGTTGCGGAGCACAGGCTCCAGACGCGCAGGCTCAGTAATTGTGGCTCACGGGCCCAGCTGCTCCGCGGCATGTGGGATCTTCCCAGACCAGGGCTCGAACCCGTGTCCCCTGCATTGGCAGGCAGATTCTTAACCACTGCACCACCAGGGAAGCCCTGACTTCTTTTTTATCAGCATAAAATTCTTGAAATTCATCTATGTGGTTATATGTGTCAGATATGTGTTACTTTTTGAAAAAATTGACTTTATTTTTCAGAGCAGTTTTTGGTTTCACAGCAAAATGGAACGGAAGGTACAGAGAATTCTTGTATACCCCCTGCCCCACCATGGGCACAGCCTGCTCCAAGTTAACACCCACGCCAGAGTGGGACATGAACCTGATGTCAACGCAGACAATCAATGAACAATCTATAATGAGGAATGGAAGAGAGTTTTACTTGAGCCAAGCTGAGGACTAGCCCAGAAGTATAGTGTCCACCAAGGAAGAACATGGTCCAGAGAAGCATGGTTTTCAGCACAGTTTTATACTTTGTCGGAACAAAGAACATACATGAAACCTGACAGGGGTACATTCCTTCAAGGCTCCAGGAGAGATGTATAGTTACAGATTAGCATGTACACAGAGTCAGCATGGGCCTGGTGTCTGAGAAGGGAAATATTTCCAAAAGAGTACTAGCATTGGTGTCATAGGAAA
Organism: Eubalaena glacialis; assembly: GCF_028564815.1. Lineage (NCBI taxonomy): Eukaryota > Metazoa > Chordata > Mammalia > Artiodactyla > Balaenidae > Eubalaena > Eubalaena glacialis. The sequence continues at coordinate 109,277,013 of NC_083716.1, read as the reverse complement.
GAAGGCGTTTCTCCGTATCGTCAAAGAGGACATTCTAAACAATCTGGATCATGCATTCTTTTCTTTAATGGTTAAAGCAGATATACAATGTATGTTTGACAGGTCATAAGTCAGGCTGTTCTAGTTGTGTTTTACATTCTATGCGTTTGGGCAAATGTATTCATCACTGTAATATCATACAGAATCGTTTCACTACTCTAAAAATTGTCTTTTCTCTGCCTATTCATTTATATCCCCCCCAACCCCTGATCTTTTTACTGTCTCCATTGTTTTGCCTTTTCCACAATATCATATACAGTTGACCCTTGAACAACATGGGTTTGAACTGCATAGGTCCACTTATACGCAGAATTTTTTCAATAAATACAGTAGTACATGTACTACTGCATATGTTGATTGAATTCATGGATGTGGAACTGTGGATATGGAGGGCTGACTGTGAAGTTAAGCATGGATTTTCGATAGCCCAGGGAAAGGGTGGGGGGTGGTTGGCACCCTTAACCCCTGTGTTGTTCAGGGGTGAAATGTAGTTGGAATCACCCAGTTGCTCTAGCACAATTTGTTTAAAAGTTTCCTTTTTCCATTAGATTTTTTGGCATCTTAGTAAAAAAAAAAAATCAGTAGACTAGGTATAAGTATTTCTGGACTCTATTCTACTCCATTAATCTGTCTATCCTTTTGCCATACCACATTAATCTTTTTTTTTTTTTTTTTTGGCCGCACAGCATGCGGGACCTTGGTTCCCTGACCAGGGATTGAACCCGTGCCCCCTGCAGTGGAAGCGCAGAGTCCTAAACACTGGACTGCCAGGGGAGTCCCCGTACCACACTAGTCTTGATTACTGCAGCTCTAGAGAAAGTCTTGAAATCAGGTAAAGTCCTCTAACGCTGTTCCTGTCCTTCAAAATTGCTTTGGTTATTCTAGGTCATTTGCATATTCATCTAAATTTTACAGTCAGCCTGTCATCTACAAAATGCCTGCTGGAATTAATTTGGATTGTGCTGATTCTATGGATCAGTTGGGAAGAACTGACATCTTAATCATATAGAATCTTTTAATTAATAAATATGGTATATCTTTTCATTTTGGTCTTTAATCTCTCTGAGTAATTTTATAGTTTTCAATTTAGAGGTCTTATATAGCTTGTGTCAAATGCATTCCTAGAAAGTTTATGTTTCCAATGTTTTATTTCATGATCTTGTTTTTTCCAATACATCATTATAAAAATTTCAAACATACAAGACAGTTGAAAGAATTTTACAGTGAACACTCATTATACCTACCACCTAGACACTATAAACACTTTACTATATTTGCTTATTCATATTTAGAAATTTCATTTTACAATTGTTATTATATAGAAATATTTTTATATTGACCTTGAATCCTTTGAACTTATTAAATTCACTTTATAGTTCCAGTAGTTTGAAATTCCTTTACATTTTCTACATACACAATCATGTCATTTGTGAATAAAGACAATTTTTACGTCTTACTTTCCAATCTTTGTGCCTTTTATTTCTTTTTCCTAATTATTGCACTGGCTAGGACCTTCAGCATGATGTTGCACAGAAGTGTTGAAAGCAGACATATTTGCCTTGTTCCCAACCTTAGGGGTAAAGCACCTAGTCTTTCCCCGTTAAGCATGGTTTTTTTTTTTTTTTTAAAGATGCTCCTCATTAGGTGGAGGAATACTTTTTTATTCCTGGTTTATTGAGAGCTTTTATCATGAATGGTCATGGCTTTTTTCAAATACATTTTTACATCTATTGAGGTGATTAGATGATTTTTGCCCTTTATGTTGTTAATATGGTGAATTACATTGTCTGATTTTCAAATGTTGAACCAACTCTGTGGTGGTGAACTTGATTTGCTTAAGGACTTGATTTCATTAGGGAATTTTGGGTCTAAATTTCATGAGGGATATTTTTCTGTAATTTTATTTTCTTGCAATTCTTTGTAAATTTTTATCAGGGTTTTGTTGAACTCATAAAATGTTTTTTCTTATTTATTCCCTTATGCCTTTATCCTACTCATTATCTAGCTTCAAATTTCTTTTGGCTTAATTTGTTTTCTTTTTTCTCCAGCTTTTTTGAGTCTAACCAAATGGGTCTTGAACTTACCACCTTTTCTTCTGGAAGTATCTTTCAAAGTCCTTGTTCAGTGCTTTTGACTGTCAGCTGTTGCTTTACTTCTTCACTCTTTGAGGTCTTGTCATACACAGGCATGCTTAGGAGTCAATCAAGTATGTAAGAGTTTAATACAGATTACAGGGCTCCCCTTCAGGGTTTGAGCCTTCCCTGCAGTGCTGGAGTGCAAGCCAGTGAGACTTCAGCTTTCCAGCTGAGCTCTGTCTGTTCATCCTGGAGTGCCGTGCATCCTGGGGTGCTCTTAGAGAAAGCCTTGTAAATGTGGGTTTCAAATAATGTGGTTTCCTTCTCTAAGTACCCTGAATTTTCTGCTTTTGTTCATTCTCTAGTACTTTTTTAAAACACATTTTGTCCAGAGTTTATTATTGGCATAAATTTTAGTCTAATAATGCTCTACTCTGCCGTCACTGGAACCAGCAATCTTACTCAATACTTTAAAGATATTGTTCCAGTTTCTCTTAGTTGCCTTGATTCATATGATATGTCGGTACCAGTCTTATCATTGTTACCCTGTATGTAATGTATTTCTTTTCCTCAGGCTGCCTTTTAGGATTTTATCTTTTTTGTTTTTAGCAGTTTGCTATGATGGACCTAGGTATGGTTTTGTTTGCCTTTATCTAACTTGAGATTCATTCACCTTCTTGGATCTACAGGTTCATGTTTTTCATCAAATCTGGAAAATTTTAGGCCATTCTTCCTTTTCTTTCCTTTTTTTGGGTGTGTGTGTGTGTGTGCTAATTGAATCATACAAATGTTCATCTATACAGTAAGGAAAAGCCTCCTCACCTTCATCTCCTCCCAGGCACCAGGAGGCCCCACCACAAACACCCAGCCACCGTCCAGGTGGAGGAGGCAGCCGCCGCTGCTCCAGGTTCACCCAAGGAAACAAAGAAAAGGCCGGGCAGGGAGTCAGCTTGCATTTCTGGGCCCCGGCAACCCTGCCACCCGCTCCTGCTGGGGCTCACACTGAATTTGGGGAGGCATTTATTCTTATGCCCACTTCCCACCTTGGCCACCCTCAGGCCACACCAGCTGTCATGGTGAGGTTCTCTTTTGGCTGGAAGGGTCTTTGATGGACTTAAGGTTACAGCCAGTCCTTGCTGGGGGAAGAGAAGGCTGTTTCTTTTAGAAAAATGCCCGGAATTCAACTGTCCCCATGGCAAAAAGAATAAAAGCATGCACGCGTGCACACAGATAGGCTCTTCCCAAGCCTGAGCCCCTCTGCCTCCCCCACTGGGCTCAGGTCCTTAAGGATGGTGCCTGCCTCACCTCGTGGGTGCCAGACACTGGTGGTCCTGCCCAGAGGCAGCCTGCCATTTGGGAAAGAGTCCGAGGAACTGAGACTACCGAGGCTGAGAGGGTAGCCTCTGCCGCCCCAGTAGGCAGGAGAGAAGAGGGGCTCTAGGACTTGCTCAGAACCCAAACCAGCGAGAAGAGGCGGGATGAATGGTACTAAGAGCCTCCAGGTCCTGGGAGGACCACGGACTCCTTCCGCCCCTACTCCAAGGCTTGAGCTCGCTCTGGCCTCTGCAAGGAGCTCACCTCTCCAAAGATGTGCACAGAAATGGTTTGCTCTTGAGAGGGAAGCCAACGTGCTTGGGATAATTACCTTGCTGGGTAAGACTGCCTAAAAGGAAGAGGAGGAGCAGGATCCTTCTGGCAGGGCCAGACCCACTGACGGTGACTACGAAGCCACCGCTGAATAACGGGAAAGGGGAAGGGGCACCTAGTGTGAAGATGTGATGCTTTGAGGGCTAGCAAGTGAGGAGAACAGCTTGGCAGGTATGAGTTCCAGGGCAGCAGTCTGGGCCCAACAAACACAAGGCAATCGTGAGCCTGCTTGGCTTGGAGCTGTGGTGGCGTGGGCACCTGGCAGGGACTCCCCTCTGCTGATGGAAACGGGGTGCTCTTTGTGTGCCAAGGAAGGAGGTGCTCCAGTGTGAGCCCTAGCCCAGCCCCAGCCCCAGCGGCACTGCCCTCTCAGCAGGCCGGCTCCGCCCTCCCCCAGGCAGGGCTTCTTCAGGGGACCAATGTTTATTCCCCCTTTTATTTTGGGGGACGTGCGGAGGCAAAAGGGGGATTTCATACAAGCTTTTCTCTCACAATCAAGCTTTGAAAAAACAACAGTCCTAGAAAAGGATGAGGAGGAACAAACGACACACATTTTTGGAACTCAGACACCCAGATACAGACAGACAGGCAGGCAGGCCCTCACCCACACCCAGGCTTGCTTATGTCACACCCCCGGCGGTGGGTGGGGTGTGGTAACAGGCAGGCGACCCTGCAACTGCACCCTAGATCCATATCCCCGGGTACCAAACCAACCAGGACTCGGCCATTATTCCCTTTTTGTTTTTAATATTTATTTATTTATTTGGCTGTGCAGGGCCTTAGTTGCGGCACACGGGATCTTTTATTTGCAGCATGCGGGATCTAGTTCCCTGACCAGGGATGGAACCCAGGCCCCCTGCATTGGGAGCGTGGAGTCTTAACCACTGGACCACCAGGGAAGTCCCTCAGCCATCATTTCTTAAAATATTTTTCTGGCACATTCTGTCTTTTCCTTCTGGGTCATCAATTACATGTATGTTAGATTACATGATATTATCACACAAAATTAGTGATACTTTTTCATTCCCAATTTTTCTCTTTCTTCCTGTAATTTTTAGTAATGTCTTCAAGTTTATTAACCTTTTTGTTTTCAGTCTCAGCAGATTTGCTGATAAATCCATCTAATAAATTTTAAAATTTCGGGAGGTATATTTTAGTTTTTTTTTAGACTTTCCATTTCTCTCCTTGAAATACCTGTCTTCTTCACCATGTATGTCATCTATTCCTGCAAATTCTTCAACACATTCATAAAATTATTTCAAAGTACTTGCCTGGTAATTTTAATAACTGAATTAACTGTGGGTGTGCTTCTATTGACTATGTTTTTCCTTGATTATGGGTCCCATTTTGTTATATAGGGTGATAGTTACACGTCTTCTAAGTTTTAAAATGGTAATCTAGATATTGTCTATAAAAAGAACATTGGACACTGTAGCATAATATTGCTTTATTTAATTTCCTAGAGAATGCAACTCTGTCCTTGTGATACTGTGTTTTATAATAAGAAATATATATTTGGTCTTTATCCCTGTTCCTGACAAAGAGCTCCTAAAATCCTTAGGATTTCCTGTGATGAGAGCAATAAAGGTGTCTTTTGTTTATTTTTTAGTACCATTTTAAACATTTCATCTAGACTTTATCACTACTGGTAAAAATATGAGTCCGATATGCACTACCCTGCCATCATTAGAACCTGCAGTCTTTCTCAACACTTTAAAGACATTTTTCCAGTTTCTTTTTGTTAATGAGGTGACTTTTGGAAAGCCCCTAGCCTAGCTAACCTAAGGATGGGAGTTCGTCACCAGAGGAACCAACCATGTGATTAGAGGGGAGAGGGGCTGGAGATTTGAGTTCATCCCCAATGGCCAATAATTTAATCAATCACGTCTATGTAATGAAGCCTCCATAAAAACCTAAAAAGGATGGGCTTCAGAGAGCTTCTGGGTTAGTGAACACATGGAGATGCTGGGAGAGTGCTGTGCTCAGAGAGCATGGAAGCTCCGCACCCTTTCCCCATGCATTGCCCTATGCATCTCTTCCATCTGGCTGCTGCTAAATTATATTCTTTCATAATAAACTGGTAATCTAGTAAGTAAAATGTTTCTCTGAGTTCCGTGAGCCATCCTAGCAAATCAAACCCAAGGAGGGGGTCGTGGGCACCTCCGATTTACAGCCGATCAGTCAGAAGGACAGGTGACAACCCGGACTTGTGATTGGCATCTGAAGTGGGGTACACGGCAGTACTGTAGGACTGAGCCCTTAACCTGTGGGATCTGACACCACCTGCAGGTGGATAGTGTCAGAACTGAGTTGAATTATAAGACAGCCAGTTGGTGTCAGAATTGTAGTGTGGGGAAAAACACACACATCAGAATGGGAGTGTCAGAATCTGAGTCCTATATTTGGTGACAGGAAAGGATTCCACAGATTCCTCCTAGGTTTGAACTGAATTGCAGCTGAGCTGCACTAATCATATTGAACCTGTGGTTCCCAATCTCTAGCCTCTAATACCACCACCTCTTTAATCTTGTGAATATTTGAACTAGGAGGGGTTGCGCTGCAGTTTCAGATACTGTTGGTTCACATTTGGATTAAGCTTTGACGGGCTCCAGAATACAATCACTCTGAGAAGGCACAGGACTACTACACTCCCAGTTTTTATCTACTGCCACCTTCTCAGCAAAATTTGGGCAGGACTGGGGAAAAAATTGTTGGGACAAGTGACTGATCTTTCATTCACAGCTTTCACATTCCAATCCATCCTACCAGACCACACTGCTTGTCAAAGACTCAACTGGTTTCTTCTCAACTGTATATTCTCTCCATCCATGGCACATGAAGTCCTACTGCAAACTCACACCTGCACCATTCAACCCTCTCAGGGTATGGAAGTTGCATAGCTCTTTGCTCTCTTAGGAAGGGCTTGTTTCTCTTTGGAATTCAGTTCAAGGTTTCTGTATAGACAGTCTGTACTAAGCCCATACAAATGTACAATTTTATTTTGCCTTTTTTTTTCTTGTTAACCATAGAAATGAAGATCTTTAGTGTCTTAACCCAAAGTGGAAGTATGTAGGGCATTTTCTGAGATAGAGAATTTGGATCAGGTCTCAGATCAATCTCTGATAAAAGTGAATAAGCGTAGGTAAATTATATCTCAGTATTTGAAAAAGGCCGGAACTCTAGGTACCTTAACTAAATTCTCAGTCTCCTTGCAACTAGGTGTGACATGTAGGACAGATGCTTGCCCTCTGCTTCCTCTCTTCCTCTGTGGGCTGAAAGGTAGACAGAGGGCTGCCAGCTGGCCTTGGCTATTCAAACAAGGGCAACATCATCGGCAATAAGAAGCCAAAAGGGACCTCTGTCCTCAACCTCATGGTGTAGAACCACTCAGCCACCTTGAACCCCACTTGGACCTCTGCACTATCACGGGAGAGAAATGAACTTCTCTTGCCTCATGGAAATGTGTTCTGGTCTCTGTTACAGAAGTTGAGCCTATGCTCTAACTCAATGGTCTTCAAACATTTTCTCTTAAATAAAAATTTTAGAAATCTGTAACCCCTCACACATTTTAAAGTTGACATCTGTTTTTTATATTTTAAAACTTTGCAAAGGCTATAGTTTCTGCTCTATTGGTTTATCACAAATGCTTTCAATATGTCTTCATTAAATTTTTAAAGCTACACATTACCTATGCAATTTATGCCAAATATCCCCATGTTTAATGTAATTGCAAAACCAGTCCTCATTGGCAAAACCATTCTCTGACTGAAGTAATGAGCTAAGTCAGATTCCTTCCTATCAGAAAATGTCTGACTTCATTTTAAAATTTCATAGGTGTTAGCCCAGGCCAACCATGTCACTTCTGAATCCTAATTCTAGGATTGGTAGATACAGAGATTCCCTTAAATTTTTCATGCCCATAAAATACCTGGAGAGTCTTCATGTACCCCAGGGTACAAAAACTCCAATTGGGGGCTTCCCTGGTGGTGCAGTGGTTAAGAATCCGCCTGCCAATGCAGGAGACACGGGTTCGAGCCCTGGTCCGGGAAGATCCCACATGCCGCGGAGCAACTAAGCCCGTGCGCCACAACTACTGAGCCTGCGCTCTAGAGCCCGTGAGCCACAACTACTGAGCCCACGTGCCACAACTACTGAGCCCGCACGCCTAGAGCTGGTGCTCTACAACGAGAAGCCACTGCATTGAGAAGCCCGCGCACCACAACGAAGAGTAGCCCCCGCTCACCACAACTAGAGAAAGCCCGCGTGAAGCAACGAAGACCCAACTCAGCCAAAAAAAAAAAAAAAAAAAAGCTCCAATTGGAAGGCCACTGCCGAGTAGAGTAGCACACACAGGTTTAGCCCTGTCAGTGGCACCAGCTTCCTGTCCACAGGGGCTCCTCCTGGACTCCCTTCTCCACCCCACATTTGAGCATGACACACCCAACTACCTCTCCAAGCCTGTCTCCTGACATGCCCCTTGCTCTCTGTGCACTAGCCACACAGGTCTTGCTTTGTCATGGACACACCAGGCTCATTCTTCCCATCCCCACCTTTTACATGACTGATAAGACATGACTTTCAAATGTCACCTCTCAAGGAGGCTTTCCTGGATCCGTTCACATGGGAAATCACTCCCAAGTTGGTCTTACACATTATATTTTACATCAAGATAAATTCTAGATGGAACAAACAGTTAAATATAAAAATGAAAACTTAAAAGTTCCTAAGGGAAATAATGGGAAATTTTATAAAATCTTGGAGTGGAGAGGACCTTTCTTAAATTTTATTTTGTTTTAATGAGAAGTTGTATGGTATACTTTCAAAGTTCTCTTCTGGTTCTTAAAATTTTATGGAGTGAAAAGTATCTTGTGTAAACTCAAAGTCACAGTGGATAGGTGCCAGACTGTGGCTTATTTATTGGTACCATATCTGAGAGGCCTGTTTCTAGAGTAATTCATCTACTTTAAATGGGAGACTTATTTTGGTTATTGGTAAGCTAGGTTTTTCAGAACAAACTTTTCATTGAAAACAACTAAATATACTGATTAAAATATGCTTTAGAAATCTTAAAATCTTAAGCACACCTGACAAAATAGTAAGGAACATTCCAACAGCTAAAAGAAAGCAAGAAACTTGACAGAGGCAAAGGGGTGAACTGGAGACAACTTATCCTAAAGATATTTGCCAATCCAGGTGAAATTAAGCCTGGAGCAAGAGGCTCATATACTTGGGTGTCTATATTTAAGTTAATCAAGTTAACAAACTAATAAATAAAGTATGTTTTATCTTCTTACTTGACAATTATATCTTCATAAGAACAAAACTGAAAGTCATGAAAATATGAAAGACTATTTATAGTACATATTGAGTTCTGTTGATTAGGCAAGCAATGCTGGGGTAATAAAATAAAAGCATAAATATTTTACAACTTCAAATCTTTATTTCATTAAATTTATTTTTTGTCTTGATTTCAGCAAATCATTTGTTATGTGAATAAAGATTTTTTCATATAATTACATTCTACTAACAGGAACGTCAATCTTCCTTGATTTTAAGGACATTTTCTCCTGTCCTAGTTCTATCCTCCATTTTAGTGGAGGTTCTGGCTAGGGAAATTAGGTGTGAAAATGAAATAAGTCATTCATATTGGAAGGAAGTAAAACTATCTCTATTTGCAGTTGGCATGATCTTGTATACAGAAAATCCTAAGGAATAGACATACACGCACATTAGTGCTAATAAGTTCGGCAAAGTTGTAGGATACAAGATCACCATATAAAAACCTGTATTTGTTTCTGTACACTTGCAATGACCAACTAAAAAATAAAATGAAGAAAACAAATCCACTTCCAATAGCATCAAAAATAATAGAAGTCATACATTTGATAATAATATAAGACTAGCACACTAAAAAATAAATAAAAACATTGTTAAAAAAAAATTAAAGAAGACCTAAGTAAATAAAGACATCCCATGTTCATGGATTAGAAATTAAATATTGTGAAAACGGCAGTACTCTCCCAATTGACCTACAGATTGAATGGAATCCCTAGAAAAATTCCAACTGCCTTTTTTTTGCAGAAATTGACAAGCTGATCCTAAAATCCATATTGAAATGCAAACGATCCAGAATAGCCAAAACAATCTTGAAAAAGAACAAAACTAGAGGAATCATACTTCCTGACTTGAAAACTTACTACACAGCTACAATAATCAAGACACTGTGGTAGTGTCATAAGGATGGACACATAGATGAATGAAGTAAAACTAAGAACCCATACATCTATAGTTAAATGATTTTTGACAAGGGTGCCAAGACAATTCAATGGAAAATAATAGTCTTTTCAACAAATCATGCGGCAACTAGACCCCTAACCTCACACCTGTTATAAGGCCTAAAACTTCATGTGCTGCCTTTGTATCTCTGAGTCTCACAGGGCCTTAGAAAGGCCTCATCATGAGTTCCCTTGCTCTCTAGAAACATCCCCCACCCAGCTAGTTCTCCTATCCACTGAACCAGCTGCACCCTACCTGGTCCTCAATCTAACAGGTTTCACTTCCTTGCCAACCCACAGAATCATCCAAACCAATCACATCCACCACCTCCACCTCTAGTTACTATTGGGGTTGGCCAAAAAGTTTGTTCAGGTTTTTCCATAACATCTTATAGAGAAACCCAAACAAACTTTTTGGCCAACCCTACAAAGCCACCTCCTGCAGCCCCTGCTTGTTCATTCCATTCACATTGTGGTCTGAGAGCATACTCTGTATGATTTCTATTTTTAAAAATTTGTTAAGGTGTAGTTTATGGCCAAAAATGTGGCCTATCATGCTGAATGTTCTATAAGTTTGAATTGTATTCTGTTGAAGTAATTTAAAAATGACTATTTGATCCAGTTCAGTTCAACCATGTCCTTACTGAGTTTCCATCTCTCTACTTACATTGCCTATCCTTGTATGGCATCCACTTTTTCCATTAGAGCCCTTAGCATATTAATCATAGTTGTTTTAAGTCCCCAGTCTAATAATTCCAACATTTCTGCCAAATCTGAATCCAGTTCTGATGCTTGCTGTCTCTTCAAACTGTTTTTTGCTTTTTGATAGAAGCTGGACATGATGTGCTGGGTAAAAGGAAATGAGGCAAACAGGCCTTTAGTGTGACATTTTAAGTTTATCTGGGTAGCAGACTGTTTTACCATTTGCTGTAGCGGTAGGTGTCAGAAGCTACAATTTCCTCTGGTGTCCTGGTTTTTGTATCCTATTGTGGTCAGGTTTCCCTGGAGACTTCTTATTAAATAAGGTTTTAGCTTACAGTTGTAATTCATTGTATTCCCCTGTTACACAGAAGCCCTATTGGTGTGGCAGCAAGGTGTGGAGGAGGAAAAGCATTTTGTAGTACTATGATTAGCTATGATTAACTCTCAGTCTTGTGAGCCTGTGCCCCTGTGCTATGACCTTTACAAGTGCTTCTCAGTTATCTCCTCCCTCCACCTGCTACACACACACACACACACACACACACACACACACACACACATACTCTCTCTCTCTCTTAGGTGACACAGGAAGACTAGAAGGGGCTGGAATTCGGTGTTTCCCTTCCTCCAGGTTCATTAGGCTCTGGTAAAAGTTTCCCTCTACTCAACCTGGCTAAAAACAGAATTCTCTGGGCATATTACAAAATGGACACTATTCTCTTCCTGATGCCCGAAATGCAAGAGGATTTCTCTCTGATCTTCACTGTGAAAACCTGGTAGTCCTCCTAGAAGTCACAAAAGTATGCCCCATCCCTCAAGCCTGGGCCCCCTGGAGTTTTTAACTCAGAGTCTCGTCCACGTTGCGCCTCTAGCGGTCTGTCAATTATGATTTAAGTTTCCTTAGCTTGCTTATGGCTCCTGAAGAGGTTTCTGCTGTTGCTCTGGTACAATGTGATTCTCTATGTCTGCTTGTCTCTCCAATTTGGGGGGCAGCAGCTTGCCCTCTGACCTCAAGTCTGATGGGTCTAAGAAGGGCTATTGATCTTCAGTTTGTTCAGCTTTTTTCTTGTTCCAAGGATGGGAGTGATGACTTCCAAGCTCCTAACATGCCCAACTGGAAAACCATAAGATTAAAGGTCCAAACAGAACCAGAAGAAAAATTAAGTAAAAGAGATCCCATCTATTCCACACAGAGGAGAAGGCAATTTAATGTACATCACAGCATTAACTTTCCTACACAAACTAGTTAAGGAGCAGCTCTTACTTATAGTGTAAAAGTCCTTTATTTAGATGACTCAAGAATCACCTGATGAGTGTAGCTGATGTGCTGGTGCACGGCCAGCAGACAGCTGCAGTGTCGCTGCTCCTGGGGTGGCCTCAGCTGGAGAGGTCGTGCTTGCCCTAGGGACCCACAACCAAGGACTGATGAAGGTGGGGGATAGAAGCCTACTGTCTCAGCCGTGCAGGGCTGGCTTTTCTCTCCAGCCAGTTCATCGCCCTTTCCCTTCTTCCCACTGGGCACTCTGCATCTTGGAGGCTCCTTCCCAAAGAAACCAACTGGTGACACTTTGTGAAGTCTATTCTTCCCCCAATTTAAACTTTGCTAATCTTCCCTTGGAAACTCTTAAAGTCATGAGAAAAGAACAAATACCGTATAAAATCAGTCTAAGGTAACAACAAATTCCAAATACTCATTTTTTAAAATGAAAATATTTACTTTCCTAAATATCCTATAAATAAATGTATCTTCTATCCCAGGTTTAGAAACACTGATAATAAACATAATTCAGTTTATGAAAGAATTACGTTTTGGTATGTTTGATGTGATGATTTTTGCTATGCATAAAGAACTTTACCAAAAGAGCCAGGCCATCATTGTTTGAACCTTGACTCCATCATGACTGCTTTATGCGAGCATATGCTTCCATCAGTTTCTACAGGGTTTTGACTTAAAGCACCAGATCAAGAAATACTTCTCATATCTTATAGTTGTTAGGTTATACTGCAGTGTTTTCTTGAGACTTGGAAGTAACTATTCATCCCTGGCATTTGAAGGCCTCCTCAGTGAATTTCTTCCAAGACTTCAGAGTAAAGCCTGGGACCTGGGCTCGTTCCCAGGAGGGCTTATTAGCCGACTTTGCCATCTGCATGCAGGAAATGCTGATGCTGTAAAACGACTGAGATTGTGCCTAGGGCAGAGGCCCCTGGTGCTCAGCTCTGAGGCTATGTGGACTTCAGTAGTTGTTTTTAAAAAATAAGTAGTAAATATAGTGCTGAGTCATAAGTGCTACAGACATGCCAAGAAGTATATAAAGAAAATGTGGGAAAACTGAACAGTAAATATAGTTTTAATTAATTGTGGTTAGCTCACAAAAGCCATACAATAGGATATATCAACAGCTGGCTTTTACATTTATTGACATTGGTGGAAGCTATTTTCCATTTTGGAACTTCCCAGGCATATAAAAGAAAACAAAACTTCTGTGACTAAGCAAAAGGGGAATAAAGTGCTTTAATTTATTTTTAATATTAATAATTACATTTTCAAAAATGATTATTTTACATTTAAAGGTATCAATACCATAAATCTATAGCTTATAGTAGGAAATATAAGTGTAAACAGCCTATACACATTCTGCATTATTGATACAGTTTTATATGCATAACCCTATATACTAACCAATAATCTCCAGAGAAAACACATAAAACCCACTTGTCTAGACAGTAGACAACAGTTTTAAAAACAAACCAAAATAGATTCCCGTTTCGCAGCTGCATGTGGTGGAAATGTATATGTATAAAGATTAAATCTGAGGCATTTACTACACTGAAGATATCTGCTCCATGCCAGCCATGAGTGACAGTGCTAGAGATTCCACTGTGGGAAGAATAAAAATAGGTTAATAAAATAGGTTTAAATGTTTGAAAATGGCTAAATAGGCTCTAATAAATGTCTTGAAAAGTATTTAGAAAGTATTTTCTATTTTTAATTAAAATACTCATTATTTTTAACATATAATAAAGATGGTAATCTTCATTCATTAAATACAATTGAGAAAGTACGATTTATTTCTATTTCAGATCATTTTAGTTTTGAAAACAAAAAAAGTCTGGGCATTACACTGAACAAATCACATTTTTCAAAATGTCATAAAATCTGGCCTCAATTCATAACAAAACGCCATGTTCTGAGCTATGAGTGGAATCTCCTTGCGTAACAGTCACCCAGTGCAAAAATGGACAAATGCATCAATGTTTCCTCTAACACAGTATGGTTTTTTTTTTTGGCCAAGGGTAAAAATGGGGGAGGCTGAGAGGTGGCAGTAGGGGCTTACAACATTAATTTGTTTTTAAATACTTGTGTAATAAACAAATGCCTCTTCGTTGCAGAAGTCACCCGACACAGGAATATAGGGATCTAAGTAAGCACTGTGAGATCAGAACTTTCTCTCTGTTTTCCTGCCTGGCCGGCCCCCAGCTTCTTCACCACTTACAAAGAGCCGTCGGGGAGGGCCGGGGGTCAGGAGGACTGGCTCGGCGTGGGGTCCTCTAGGATTCCAGCGTGCCACACCGACAATGGGTTTCTCTATCCTTGCAAAGATTATGTGCCTCTGGCCGGTCACTGCCCCGCCTACCTGTACTGTGGGTGCAGCAGGTCAGCACTGAAGGGCTCATCTCATCCCAGAATTTATTTAGACTTCTTTGCATTCACAACTTTCTGATGATATGTTTTTGTTTGTTTATTCTGTGTTCACTCGTTACTCTAACAGTATTTTAAAAAATGTTCAGCTACTCTTAATGAGCATATCACAATTTGAACATACAGTAATAGGGAACAAATTAGCCCTGCATACTTTTCTCAAAAAAGCTCTGCAAGAGATACTACTTAGTCCTTTGTGTCTGTAGATTAAATGACTATCTTCTCCCCATGACTCACCCCACAGACCTCTGTCTGCTTCACACACTGTCTGTGTACTGAACCGTCAGGCCTGCATTTCCTTGTGTAAGAGGCAGCCTTGGGAATTTTAAAATTGCTAAAAAAACAAAAAACAAACACCCCCCCCCCCGCAAACCCTATCTGTTGAAAAGGAATAGTTACAAAGGCTACACATGACAGTGAAGTGTGACTGAAACCTATTCTGCCATCTGCTTTACTTAACGATGGTTTTAGAAATCCATTGGTGTAACACGATATACTAGAAAGCAAAATCTTCCGTCTCAATGTTTTACATCTGATTCACTCACTCCACTGTAATTTGGGAGAAACAATTCAACTGCTGAGGGACTTTCCAGGTTTGAAGTGGTGAAAAATTCTAATTCTTCATGAGATCAGTACCAAAACAATAACAGGTAGACTTAGTTATCAGAAAATATAAAAGCAGTAATATTTTAACACAATACTCACGATGGGGAAAGGATCCTCTACAGACAGCTTTGTTTAAAACTGTTACAAGAAACATATGGCAGTTTTTAAAATCAGACTCCATTTTCTCTATAGATTCCATTCTAGGAAAGAAAGTAAATTTCAATTTAGGTAAATGCATAAGGAGTTACTAGGTAGGCTATTAAATACCTTTGGAGTAATTTCAAATGTGCTTCAGTTTAATTACGTAGAATCCTAAGTCTAAGGAGTTACTAGGTAGGCTATAAAATACCTTTGGAGTAATTTCAAATGTGCTTCAGTTTAATTACGTAGACTCCTAAGTCTAAAGATTCTAAAATAAAATATAAAATTTCCTGCCAAACTTTCAAAGAGTCTGAAGGAAAGTGTCATTAGGATACAAAACTGCTGCTTCAGGATGGTAGTGAGTTCTAGAGTGAGGATAACTGGGGATATTCCCTTTTCTATTGTACAGTTCTATACTTTTACTTTTCACAAGCACACCTTCTTTGAAATAAACAGCACATAAAGATATAAAACCTTACATTTTAAACTTACTAAAAAACTTGTTATTGCGGGAAATAGCAAACACCCGTACCCAGCTTCAGTAGTCACCCCCCTGCAGGCAGTCCTACTTATACCCTCAGCCCCATATCTTTAGAAGCAATGTTGAGACATCATAGCATTTCAGTCATAAATATTTCAGTGTGTACACACTAAAGATAAATACTCCTTTAAAATCATAGCCACCATACCATTTGCTTAAAAATTTCACCTTGCTTTAAAAATTTTTCACTTTCTGCTTTAAATGTGAATCAAGATCAGTTAATTTCCATAAACTGCGATGGTTAATATGCCTCTTAAGTCCTCCTCACCCCCTCGTTGAAGAAACAGTTCAATTTTAGCCAAGTACACGCAGCAGTGTTATTACCTTCTCCTCCACCTGACAGTGACATGGAGGGAGAAGTCTGCTGCACACACTTGAGACAGCAATAATAAAGTAAGACTTCTGTTTTCATCCCTGCAATGAGGAATTTTATCTACCATCTTTCACCCCTGCAATGAGGAATTTTATCTACCAATGAGGAATTTTTATCTACCATTTAGAGTATTCTGACACAGCCATATGTTAAGATTTTAGATTAGTGCTATAATGAACTTTCAGCTCCTTACTAATACCAACTAAGTACAAGCTATTATCCCAACAGCCCAGTCAACCAGACTTGCTCTTTTAAATATATTTCAAGGAAGTAATAATAGCAGCATTACATTAATTTTATAAACAAGACAGGGACAAACTATTGAGCTGCACATTCAAGGTAACAGTAGAGGATGGTACTCTGGATAGGAAGAAAGAGCTCCTGGGTCCTCTGACTTTCTATGTGATAGGTGTGGATAATAAACACCCTAAAAGTAAAATATACAATCATTCTTTTAGAGCTCTCTAAAATACAATTTCGGACTAGGATCTAGCATGATGTCCAGAATTTGGTTTAAAATAATTGAGTGAATGGGAGTGGGAGTGGGCAGTAAACACAAAACAGAACTGATTGTCACTGGCATCTGCTGAAGTGGAGTGATGGACCCCAGAGTCTGTTATGCTCCCCGCCCACTTCTGTGTATGCTCGAAGGCATCCATTAACAAAAATTTAGCAAACCTATACAACAGGAATGTAATTTAAGGATATTTGCTTGTCCTAATCAAAAGACTTCAGATTTTTCTTGTTTTACCGCTCAGAAAAGAATTGCGTAATTCTTGATGCTGCCTAGTTCAGATGAACAAATTCAATTCTTCAATTCTCTCCATAATTATAAGTGTATGTGATGTGTTGCCAAGATGAAAAACAAGGCTCCCAGAATGAAGCCAGCTAAAAGTGAAACTGGTCACAGCACAGAGGCTCCACAAACTGCGTACTTACTGCCACGCCCCCAGGCCAGCCTGCCAACCGTCTGCAAACATGAGGGCCAAGTTCAACACCTTCATGATGGCTTCCTTCACAAAACTGACCTGGAGAGAAAGCCATGGAAGAACACAGGCTCTGTGACCATGTTTGGACACTGACACCAACACTTTCACCTAATTTAAATGAGTCACAGAAAAAGCTCAGTGAAATCATTGCCTTCTAGGTATAAGGAAGGGTACTAGGCTCTGAACAAAATGCACTTGGAATTGGGCCACATGCCTACTGCACCCACAGTACAGGTATATCAGCAGCAGAGTCTGACCAACAGAGCCAGCAAGCTACCATTTCCTGGGACAGCCATTTGAATTCACCAGTGAAATGGGGCAAGTTATTCCAATGGCTGTAAGATGACTTAATCCCATATATTCACATCAAGCTGGACACATTTCCTGACCAAAGCACTATTATTCCATAACTGCAAATAAAATTTTCTTATTGAATCCAAACACAGTGCTGAGTGAGTGCAGACTGTCACAATAAAGTTGTCAACTGTTTCTCTTATATGTAATTTCCAGTCATATGGCACAAATTTGTAACCTATTTGATCTGGTCCTTCCTTTAAGAATATTTTGCAGATCAGAAGCTTAATAAGTATAAAGTTCCAAAGTAGAGAGACAACTTCCCTTGGCTGGCTTCATTCCTGCCTCAGTGGCCAAGTTCACAGGTGACACCTCACATACCTTTTCTCTCAGCAGACATCGATCATGGATGGTTGACAAGTATCTATAGTGAATTTTAATCAATTGATCTAAATCCTTGGCTTCTTCGACTTGATGTTGAAACTCCAGCCCTGTACTGTGAAGAATCTTGAAAGAGAAAGATGACAAATTTAATCAATAGATTTTTTTCTTTGAGAACTAATGTGCCACACACAAAACTTTTTTACCAACCTCTTCTACATTCACTTGCACAGGGAGGGAATGCCTCACTCTGGACTAACAGACTGCTCCTGTGTGGAGGGGCAAGTATATGAACTGTATAGGATATGCATTGATTTTTTAAAAAAAGTCACCAGGTAAATTGAATTTATATGTTTTAATAAATTCCACTGCTTACATAATGGTCTTTCTTTAAAAGGAACATAACTGTACTTCAAGTAGAAAACAAAAAACAAATTAAACAAAAACTTAACTACCATGGTAGAGAGTAAACGGTAAGCTACCATTTACTCTCAACAATTAAGGGCTTAAGGTTGGCCCTCTGAAGGCCGCTAGTGCACGGGAAACAGAGAGCACCTCTGCCATGTGTATCATGTCTAAAACACAGGCTTCAAAGGCTCACTTCATCCAAATAAAAGTGGGTTCTTAGAACCCACCTACCAGAATGACTACAGATTTTTTTTAGCAACCATTATAATCCCAATGAGTACTGTCCTCAAATAACACTGCTACTGTTCAAACATCTGAACTCCTCTTCAGAAGCTCCTCTAGAACTGGTTTTAATATGTGTAAGAAAAGCAGATTTACTCTACGAGTTACATCTTATATTTAAGAAAAAAGTATATAATCTGGCTGCATTTTCCTCCTTACACCCCACACTAGCCTGACAGATTTGTTTTTAGGCTTCCATTACAAAAAACTGAAGCCATTTTCCAGGGACAGCCCTGTTCCCACTGGTGACATTTAAAGGACTACGTGGCAAGTTCTGATGGCAAGTCCAAAAGAGGAGCTCTGCATGTGTCATCCCAAGGGGTCACTAGACAGGAGAGACACAGTGTCTGGATACATGTGCTCTGGCATGTTTTAAAAAACACTTCCCCCTGCTGCCATGTTATTTTATGATCAAGTTTTTAGTACGTGCTATCTTTACATTTACAGTCTGTAAGTATTTTGTGTGCTTGTTTGTATTTATAAATATATTACACGTAATTCTCAGTGAACAGATGTATACACGGTGATAGAACTGAGTGGACGGACAGACACGAACCCTGGTCATGATGTAGTTGTGTAAGCTGTTCACAAAGTGCATGAGCTTCACTCTTAAGAGGAACATACGATGAATCTGCTGTCTTACTGGCTCCTTCTGTGGTCCAAAATTAGCAGCTGTGTCTTGTCCACCTAAAAGTCCTTCAAGTTGTGGTTTTTCAGCAGGACTAGCTAGTTCTGTAAAGGAACGAAGAGGAGAGGGGGTGGGAAGAGCATCCACTCAGACCCCACCTGCACCACTGCACAGAACAGGACTTGTAATGGCGTGGTCATCAGCCCTGTAAAGGGCACTCGGCTGGATGCACAGCAGGGACCCCATCCTCCCTATCTGGAAGGTGAAGCAGTAAAAGCTGCCCTATCACCTTGATTATCACTGTCATCAAAAATATAAAAACAAAGTCCCATTAACTTGTCATTAAAACTTTTTCACATAACCTAAGAATTTTTATTCTGGCTAAATTCCTAATTTAGTTATTGTATTTCAGATTAACTGTACTCATTCAGGGAAGTTAATTCTGATGTCTGTAAAGCTATTGCCATAAATACATATCATTTTGGCACCTGTGTATACATAAAAAATGACATAAGACTACCAACCTTTTTTTCAGTGCTAAAATTAAATTATAATTTATCTGTTGAAAACAAATCTTACCACCAAATAGTAAAACATCCAGACTATATTTTGCCCATTTTATTTGCAATAAGAGAAGAAACACCTGATTATAAATTTTTTGACATTCCAAACTTATAACAATGTCCACAGGCCATGGGACCTATGAAAACAAAAACAGAAAATTAGAATAGAAAGTAACCTATTACTCATATGTCTCAATTTTTTTTTTTTTTTTGGCTGTGCCGCACAGTATGTGGGAATCTTAGTTCCCCAACCAGGGATTGAACCCATGCCCCCTACATTGGAAGTGCGGAGTCTTAACCACTGGACCACCAGGGAAGTCCCTTGTATGCCTTCATTTTAATACAAAATGTTCTTACACAGAACATCAGCACATACCTTATAGCTCAGGGTCAGACCATCTAAGATATGAACAGGGAGTTTCTTCTTAGCTGTGTCAACATTTTCAAAAGATATAGATAGACTAGATAAAGAAATATCAGTTTTAGTTATTTAGCACTTTGAGTTATTTAATTTATATATTCCAAAAAGACATTTCATAAAAGGAATGCAGATATTCCATATTTTTCTAAGCATATATTCCAGAATAGAAATCAGGT
The DNA here is from genome assembly GCF_028564815.1 of Eubalaena glacialis. NCBI lineage: Eukaryota > Metazoa > Chordata > Mammalia > Artiodactyla > Balaenidae > Eubalaena > Eubalaena glacialis. The sequence continues at coordinate 109,256,772 of NC_083716.1, read as the reverse complement.
TTCAGAAATAAGGAAGGGGGGCAAAATTTTTAAATAATGGGTTTAGCTATAAAAAAGATACTTATAGTAAATTACTTAGGAAAAAAGACAAAGTCAGGGAAGGTTAACTGTATTTGCCAGGTGCCTAGTCCTGGTAGAGTTCAGCAAGAGGCTCAGGAGACGGACCCTCTGTTGGGGGTGGCAGGAGAGAGGGTGGGGAGAGACAGAGAGAGAGAGAGGGAGAGGGAGTGTGTGTGTGTGTCTGGGGCGGGGAGAGGCTGTTCTCCTCACCCTGGAGAGCAGGCATATGCAAGTGTGTGGGCAAGAATGGGGTCTGAAAGTGAGAGTGGCATGTACATATATACACTACCAAGTGTGAAACCGATAGCTGGTGGGAGGCAGCCGCATAGCACAGGGAGATCAGCTCAGTGCTTTGTGACCGCCTGGAGGGGTGGGATAGGGAGGGTGGGAGGGAGGGAGGCATAGGAGGGAAAAGATATGGGGATATGTGTATGTGTATGGCTGATTCGCTTTGTTATGGGGCAGAAACTAACACACTATTGTAAAGCAGTTATACTCCAATAAAGATGTTAAAAAAAAAAAAAATGGGGTCTGCTTCTAAAGCAAAGGTGTCACACATGGCTTCATCCACTCTTTCCCAACTAGTTTGAGTGTGACTCTCAGTAGAATGCAGCTACCACAAGGCATGGAAATGTTCCTGAGCCAGGCACTTATTTCCTTCACTCCTCAGAGCAGTTTTGTCACTGGGCTGAGAAAGGACATGACTCTCCCAGGTTACAGAGGCACCTGTGATGATGCCTGGATGCAGCCCATGGAAGGTTAACTGTAATGCCGAGGCAGGAGTTAGCCTCACAACCAGAGATGTAAGGGGCAGTGTGTGATTTACGAGTTTAGCCAATTCATTCCATGTCACAGACTAGTCAGAATTTTTTTATCTTGTAAGTCTGTTACACGTGCATCTACTAAGTACTTAGTAGGCACCTACTGCATACCTTGTCAAGTGCTGCACTAAGCAGGTGATAAAAAGCCAATCCCTCCCCCCCTCCAGGGGCTCATAGCCCAGAGCAAACAAAACGTGCAGTCACCCTCCAGTCACTAAGCCAGGGGGCAGAGCTTTGCAGGAGTGCAGACAACTGCTGGCCATGCCCATGGGAGAGCAGCTAACTCAGGTAACTGGAGGGCGCAGACACGTGAAGGCTCCTGCGGGAGAGAGTACAGCTCTCAGGGAAACCAGAAATGTCCCAAATCCCTGAAGTGGGAAGTGTGGTGGAGAGAGAAGGCGATGTGTCTGTCTCTGTGTGCACAAGAAGCGAGGTGGGGAGCCAGACAGTGAAAAGCTCCCTCTCAGGAGAAGCTCGGCCCATCTGCTCCGAGGTGCCAAGGAGCCTGAGCGTGCGTGGGGGCGGGGCGGCTAGTGTCCTGTATGGCCCTGGAGGGCCAAGCGGAAGGGAGAGACGCCGAGACAGCTGGTTAGCAGGCGGCAGGGAGGTGCTCTCCAGCAAGCGCTGCAGGGCATGGGGAATGTCATCCAGGAGGCAGAACCGAGGGACCAGGGTATGTGGGGGCCGGCAGAGAGGAAGGAATCTAAGGTGAGCTACACTGGGCACTGGGATGAACAGTGGTCCCATCCAGAAGAAACAAAGGGCTGAGACAACGATGAAGCTCAGTTTTGGACACATGGCATCTGAGGAAAGTCATGAGGCGCCGGTTGTGCAGGCACCTGGGCTAAAGGTACTGACCTGCAGGTCACCAGGGGTCGCTGAAGCCATCGACATGGAATGAAGGTGCCCCAGGCAGGAGAGCGAGAAGCTATGCTAAGGGTGGGCAGAGGGCAAGGGGCTCACAGGGAGGATGCAGAAGGAGCCCCAGTGACAAGGGAGGGGTATGGGCAGGGCAGGGGAGCCTGGAACCGAGAAGGAGACTTGTGGGTGCAGACTCAGGGAGCCTGAGGGCACAGACAGGCACCTAGAACACGTGGAAGCCACAGGAGAAGGGGTCCCAATGGGGTGGCTCATTTGTCCTGAGTTAATCTATGAGTGGGAATCTCAATAAAAATAGCACCAATGTTTTTGTTTTTGTTTTGGTGGATGGAGCTAGACGATAAATAAAGTACATTTGTCAAAATAAATAAGCAAGAATAGCCAGGAAAACCCTATTAATAAAACAGAGTGCTATTGGCATGTGAATAAACAGAACAGTGAAACAGGATGGAAAATTTAGAGAGACCCAATGCATATAACTCAAGTGCATATGAAAATTTAATGATAAAGGGGTAACAAATAAATGGGGAAAGGTGGATTTTTTTTTTTAAAGAAATAAGTGATGGCAACCAATTAGTCATTTGGAAAAAAGATAAAACTGGATCTATTTCTCATGTTTTTTAGCTGAATAAATTCCAAATGGATCAACATCTAAATGTAAAAAAATCCATTCAAGCATTAAAAGAAAACATGGGTGAATTTCTCTATAAACTTGGATATAGTAAAACTTTCTTAACTATCACTTAAAATTCAGAAGTAATAAGAAAAAAGATAGATTATAAAACTAAAAAATATCTTCATGACAAAACAAGAAATTATTATACCATAAGCAGAACAAAAAGACAAATGCCAAACCGGGAAACCTATAAAAAGAGCTTCTAGGGAATTCCCTGGTGGTCCAGTGGTCAGGACTCTGCACTTCCACTGCAGGGTGCATGGGTTTGATCCCTGGTTGGGGAACTAAGATCCCACAAGCCGTGTGGCATAGCCAAAAAAACAAAAAAAAGAGCTTCTAAAAATGGAGAGGATGAAGACCAACAACTTGATACTGACAGAAATAGTGGCAAAAGATACAGAGAGTTCACTTTAAAACAAATGCAAAAATAAGCATATGAAAAGATAACTACGCTCACATGGAAAAATGTAAATTAAAACTACACTGAGACATCATTTTTCATCATCAGACTGGCAAAAATCCGAAAGTCTGACAACATAGTCTGTTGGTGAGGCTGTGGAGAAAGCCTCATTGCTGGTGGGAATTAGAAAAAATACAGCCTTTATGAAGAGGAATTTGGTAACTGCTAGCAGAGTTACACAGGTGTTTACCCTTTTACCTGGCAATCCCATTCTAGAAAAATACTCCAAAGTCACACTGGCAAAAATAAGAAGTGAAATGCACAAGACCAGTCACTGCATACATACATCGCAGAAGAACAGAATTCACGTGTCCACCAACAGGACACCTGGTTGAATGAACACAATCAGCTGTAAAGTAGTGAGGACAAGCTCTCTAGCCTGCAATGCACTGGGTCTGGGATGTATTATCTACTTAAGAAAAGTTAAGCAGGTGTTAGAGAGTGCACACTGTGTGCTTCCTTTTGTGTAACATGTGAGGAGAAAAAGGAATATGTACACATATGGTTTTGGTTCCAAAAAATAAACGCTGGAAGGATAAAATAAAATCTAATCAAAAAGGTAATGAGGGAAGGGAGAAAATGGGCACGAACAGGAACAGAAGCCAGAGCTCCCAAAAGTAATTTTGTATCAAAGATTTTAACTTAAGAAATATATAGATGTTTTATACAATTAAAAAACAAAATGGAATCAAGAAAAATAAATATGAAGTGATTCCTAAAAGTAGAAAATAAAACAAATGAACCCAGCCCTATATTAGTGGTATAATCACGTCGAGAATTGTTCCAGGTGACCTTGACTTGAAAGTACAAGGAAGAAAATATAGTCACAAGTATGTTTTAAACTCTCAGTGGGCTTGTTGCTGTTATTGTTACTTTGGAACTATTATGATTTATTATAGAATAAATATAATAAATATTTATGTTCATGTGTTAGTAAGCACTCAAGATACAAAAGAAAATCAAAAAAGTGAAACCCTGTAATCTTTAATACATACTGGAAATATCAATATGAGCTTATGATTCATCTTCCTCTTTCTACGTATTTCCTAGCTCCATCCACTGAGTGAGCCCAGAAGTATTGATAATCCAGTATAGACGAACACTCTGGGACACAGACCAAGGGCTTTTAAAGCCACAGAACAGACAGGACCAGTGCTCCTGGAAGAGGTGCAGAGCCTGGGGCAGGAAGTGCACAGGATGAGTCCGGACATCCAGTCCTGAAAGCAAAGATGCTCTCCAAGATTACTAGAGTCAAGTGAAGGAGTTCCGTCTGGGTAAAGATGGGACAGTCTGAGCAAGAAAAAAGGAATAACTGTAATAGATTGAAACATACTAAAAATAACAAAATTCATGAGTTTCTATTGATAGTGAAAAATATAACCTTAACCTTCCCTGGCCCCCCCTGGGGATTGCTAGGCACTAATTCCTTACTACGAAAAGAATCCAGCGGTTACCCTGCTTTTACAAACCATATAATTGATGAAAATTCTGCTTTTATGGAATCATCAAAGGTAATACATGACATAAATAAAAGGAATTATTTTATCTACTACTAAGCAGTAGACGGTCAGTAACCTGGCATGGCTATGAGGAAAACAATGTCCTAAGTGGCATGTAATAAATGTTAATTATTATCATTATTACTTTTCAAGGGCCACTGAGGGAGCCAAGAAAGGGAGCCAAGCAAGGACATGGAACAGGAAAAAGGACCAACAAGCAGGGTGGAAAACGAGCCTCTGTTATACAACGATTTAATGGCACCAACCCACAGACCTGGCCCAGTTGCTCAGCAGGCAGACTGACAGGGAGGAGGGAAGGTGAGTTCCCTAGCTGGGGATAAGCCAGTACAACAGCTTGAAAACAGGCAACCCTGTCTGTGAAAAGTGGTGGAATCTATTTCCCCTCTAACTGGTCTGGCCTCTGACTTGGTTTGTGGTGGAAGTGAGGGTCTGTGAGGTGAGGCCTGCAGCTCAGGCCTTGGCCAGTGCCGAGGGCTCTGCTCTCACTCTCTCAGAACACCGCCTGTGACACCACAGTGAAGGCTGGTGCAGCCGGCTGGAGGGCAAGGTGTGGGGTAGGAAGGCGGCCAGTATGGACTCCAGCCATGTGAGCAAGGCCATCAGACCCTGAGAGACCACACGGTGCCATCTCACATCTCCTCTCACTCAGTGGGCAAGTCGCTGCTGTCTCAGCTTTTTTTTTTTCTCAAAATATTTATTTATTTGGCTGTGTCGGGTCTTAGTCGTAGCACGTGGGATCTTTGCTGGGGCATGCGGGATCTTTTTTGTTACGGCATATGAACTATTAGTTGCGGCATGTGGGATCTAGTTCCCCGACCAGGGATCCAACCTGGGCTCCCTGCACTGGGAGCCCGGAGTCTTACCCACTGGACCACCAGGGAAGTCCCTGCCTCAGTTTTCTAATGTGTAAAATAACATTAGTAAAACTCATAGGGGTTGGTGTGAGGATTAAATAAGATAACATATAAAAGAGTTCATGACACATGGATTATCTTATAATATTTAAAATAAAAGGTCCTCCCATATTTTACCGAGAACTGTCTTCAGGATAACGCTGTCCTACTGCTTCTTGAAGCTGGACATTAAGAAAAGACACATTCTGCCAGGTTTCCTTTTCTCTTATTTTATCAAAAATTGACGTGTAGAAGTCATACATGGTATCTCCCCCTTCCATTAAGAAGAAATTCCTCATGGCCTGCAAGTACTCAACCAACCTGAATGAAGAGAAAATAAGTGAAAGAAAGATCTTAGGCTCAAGATAGGATTCTAGATCAGGATCAGGTTTTGTGCACCATCATTTTTAGTGAAATGGGTTTACACTGTACATTTACTAAAATTAGAAATACTAACACATCTTAAAGATTTTCAAAAATAATAAAAACAGCATATGGTTTACTTTTAATAATCAAAAAGAAGTTATTTTTCTTAACATTGAAGAAAATTTGGCAAAGTCACAAAAGTGTAATAAAAAAAGTTAATCCAAATATACTATTCATGACGAATTTCCACTGTTAATATTTAGGGTATTTCTTCCCAGTGTTTTTTTCCATGCATTAAAAAAAACAGTTCCTACCATATTATATATCCTGTTTTTTAAGATTTAAGAAACTTTACATTATTTAAAACTCTGTATAAACATAATCTGTATGAACTTTACAAAGTTCATACATGGAAATGAATATGCCATATTTTAATATGGATATGCCACAATTTAAAGAACTAGTCATCCATTACTAAGTAATTTCATGTTTTTTCTCTGATAGCAAACTTCATGACAAGCATTTTTGTGTAACAAGCTTTTTCTATATTTCATTTGGGATAAATTCTCAGAAACAAATTTCACAATAAAGTTAAGAAAACACTGATGGTCTACTGATCCTCTCAAAAGAAAACTGTTTATTGCATATCCATTCCTTACTCTAATAAAAATTAGCTTGAAATCTAGGTTTAAAAATAACTTCAGCTATTCTTAAAGTACAATAAACTACCGACTACCTCCCAAATGAAACCACTCCTCATACCTGTAATCTTTTTTTAGAGTTCGCATGAGGTTTCCACAGCAATCTAGATACTGCTTGTCAATATGAGGATAGAGGCAAGATCTCAGCGTTAATTCAAAAGTCTGGCAAGTCACAGATTCTGATGATCTATCCACACATATGTCTCCACCAGCAAACTTCTCGTGAAAGTCACTCTGTTCCAAATACAACCTTTAATATAAAAATGTCTTCTTTTTAATAGCTGTCAACAGAATTCTCTTTTTAAAAAAAGACATCAATTCTTTTTTCTTTTAATGGAGGTACAGTTGATTTACAATATTATACCAGTTTCAGGTGTACAACATAGTGATTCACAATTTTTAAAGGTTATACTCTATAGTTATTATAAAATACTGGCATATTCCCTGTGCTGTACAATATATCCTTGTAGCTTATTTATTTTATACATAGTAATTTGTACCTCTTAATTCCTCACCCCTATCTTGCCCCTCCCCTTTCCCTCTCCCCACTGGTAAACCAATATTTTGTTCTTTATATCTGTGAGTCTGTTTCTTTTTTGCCATATTCACCAGTTTGTTGTATTTTTTATTTTTATTTTTAAAATTTATTTATTTATTTATTTTTTGGCTGCGTTGGGTCTTCATTGCTGCGCACGGGCTTTCTCTAGTTGTGGCGAGCGGGTGCTACTCTTCATTGCGGTGCACAGGCTTCTCATTGCGGTGGCTTCTCTTGTTGCGGAGCATGGGCTCTAGGCATGTGGGCTTCAGTAGTTGTGGCACATGGGCTCAGTAGTTGTGGCTCACGGGCTCTAGAGTGCAGGCTCAGTAGTTGTTGCACACAGGCTTAGCTGTTCTGCGGCATGTGGGATCTTCCTGGACCAGGGATTGAACCCGGCTCCCCTGCACTGGCAGGCGGATTCTTAACCACTGAGCCACCAGGGAAGCCCTGTATTTTTTTTAGATTTCCCATATAAGTGATATCATACATTATTTGTTTTTCTCTGTCTGACTTATTTCAATAAGTATGATATCCTCTAAGTCCATCCATATTGCTGCAAATGGCAGAATTTCATTCTTTTTAATGACTGAGTAGTATTCCACTGTATACATATACACCACATGTTCTTTATTCATTCATCTCAATAGAATTCTCTTAAATCAAAACTCTGGAGTCCCATATTTATCTTTAGTCATAAAATTACCAACTATTATAGAAATAAAAATCTTTTCCCTCAAAGTATTCTTTGTGTGAAGCAGTCCTTCACAGAGTTGCTTCTGCCTAAAAGATCAAGTACTGAGTAGGTCTTTCTAGCCATTAGGGTTGAAAGTAGTGAATGACGGCCATTAGACAATAAACAGGGTATTGTGTGGGTATTAATAACTTATTTCATTGGGGCAATTACCTAAAAGCCCCTAAGAGCCAAGATACATCGGGAGGGTCTGACTCAACATGTCCCAGGACCCCCAACTTCCATGCGCGTCTTCTGTATGAGTGACAGCGCTGCCCATGGGCCTAGGGCACATGAAAATCTGTGGACTTTCACAAATAATGAGGCTAAATTATGTATCTGAAATAAGTGAACACAATATATTCTTGTATTTCATTCATTAGAAAGGAGAGGCTACAAAGGTTTCTATTTTTAAGGCTGGAAAGCCCTACCTGGCAGAGATAAACAGTTACTAAATATTGCAGCACGGATTCTGCCATTTCAAACATTGAAAATCCTGCAGGTGTGTATCACCTTGCAAAATTAATCGCCAGCAGTGGATCATGAACATCATCCAGTTCAAGATGCCTCTCGGCAATGGACTGCATCTTAATGAGGGTCTCCCTGGTGGCCTGCTGCTCAGTGAGGGCCTGTGCAGTGGAGTCTTCTCCGTGTCGAAGACGAGACTGCACAGACTCCAGAAACAGGGTATACAGACTTTTTCTTTCTGCATCTGAAACATAAAGAAATGTGTAAGGTGAATTATGTTCTAGTAAATAACTAACATTAAGAAATATTAAGTAAACTTATCTAAATATACTATAGCCTGGTATTTTTCCTTTGGCCTATGAAGGTCTATCCCTGTTTTGTCACCCTTACAGTATAGTACCCTTAGTACAACTAAACATTTTTATACCCTGTTAGACAATTGCAAAGTTCATGGTTAAACATTCAAAGTATAAGCTAGTTTTTTTCTGAACAGAGTAACAGCATAAGCAGGATGCCTGAAAGTAAAGTTACCATTATACTAGATAGCACTATGATAACACTAATAGGAATCATAATTACATTGGGAAAAACACTTTCAACAGTGGCCCTGGAAAGTTCTTTACGTTTTATTATTCAGTTAAAAAGGAAACATTCCACAAAGTGAAAATATTACTTAAAGTAGATACAATAATTCAAACTAATTAACGTAACATTAAGATGATTTACAAACAAAACAACTAAGGTCACATCTATACCTCTCAAAGCCTTTTTAGTCAGTTGATAAAACCTTAAGTATATTGCTTAAATAACATCCAAAAAGACCAGAAATTATATCAAGATTTTCTCAAAATCTATGATCAAGTCTGAACCGTTCACCAACAAATTCCTATCTGCCAGAGTTCATGTCCTCAGGGGCCAAATGCTGCTCTGCATTAAGAAATAGCAGAGAATTATTGTTAAAGGACCAGTCCTAAGGCATCAAGAATAAGTAAAATGCATGTGGAACGTATTATCACTGCCTTTCAAACACCGTGATAAAAGTTTCCAACGAGGACAATCTTTTTTCAGTCAGGAGCAGCATGATCTATCAGTTTGATCATGGTGATCACTTCCATGAAAATAAAAGGCTTTGATAATTTTCAAACTGCAAAATAATGACGTATCTCAGGATGGCAAGCGTGAAGATTGGAGCAGCTACTCCACCACTAAGGGGTTACCTCTGGCTGTGGCTTGGCACGTGGTGCTCTCCATGCATTGCAGGTTCTTCAGCAGCTGCATTGACTTGCCAGCCATTATGATCTGCTTGAGGACGGGTTTCAGGAAGGACACCATGGTGTGCTGCCTGCTGGAGGGCCCTTGATCACTGCCAGAACTCGCACTAGCGTTATCACTCATTTTTTCTTCGTTTTCTGTCTTTTCTGATACACTGTATAGCGTGTAAGTTGCATACCAAAAGTCTCTGTGATTTACCGGAACATTCTTGTTTCTATAGGGATTCAAAAGAATTTAAACTTTAACTTCTCTTCCTTAAAAACAACAGTATATCTATTCTAGCTTAGGCATGTTGTCCAAACATTCCAAAACACAGTAATATCAATTATTAGTAAAACAATGCAATCTTTAGGTAAAATGGGACAGATGTTTTACCTGACTTCAGCTTAACATAGAAAAGTGGACAAATACTGTGAATGGCATAGGTAAAATCTAACTAAGCAGAAAGTTTCCTGAATTGGAATTAAACAAAATATGATTAATTTGGTTCTCTTTAAAGGGAGAATAAAAGTTTACCCATCTCCTCTGAAAGTAAACTCCAGAATTTTTCCACAATTATTTCCACTGGACTATTTTAACAATGAAACAAGGTGTACTCATCACCCCCTAAGGATAGTCAGAATCCTGTTTTTACAAAAATCCTCATGTGCAACAGAAGAAACAAGACATAATGAGACCCAAGATTCAGCTAAAGAAAGGCCAGTTCTTTTATGTGAGCACTGTGTAAACAGGGTTACCTTTCTGTAGCTCTAAGAAAGTTACTCTCCCTGATGAGTTAAATGGATAGCTATCAATAAAAACATGTATCTGGGGCTTCCCTGGTGGCGCAGTGGTTAAGAATCTGCCTGCCAATGCAGGGGACACGGGTTCGAGCCCTGGTCTGGGAAGATCCCACATGCCGCGGAGCAACTAAGCCCGTGAGCCACAACTACTGAGCCTGCGCGTTTGGAGCCTGTGCTCCGAAACGGGAGAGGCCGCGACAGTGAGAGGCCCGCGCACCGCGATGAAGAGTGGCCCCTGCTCGCCGCAACTGGAGAAAGCCCTCGCACAGAAACGAAGACCCAACACAGCCAAAAATAAATAAATAAATAAATTAAAAAAAACAAAAAAAAAACAAAAAAAAAACATGTATCTAGGGACTTCCTTGGTGGTGCAGTGGTTAAGAATCTGCCTGCCAATGCAGGGGACATGGGTTCGAGCCCCGGTCTGGGAAGATCCCACATGCTACGGAGCAACTAAGCCCATGTGCCACAACTACTGAGCCTGTGCTCTAGAGCCCGCGAGCCACAACTACTGAAGCTTGCATGCTTCAACTACTGAAGCCCGTGTGCCTAGAGTCCGTGCTTTGCAACAAGAGAAGCCACTGCAATGAGACGCCCATGCACCGCAACGAAGAGTAGGCCCCGCTCGTTGCAACTGGAGAAAGCTCGCATGCAGCAACGAAGACCCAACGCAGCCAAAAACAAAATAAATAAATAAATAAATAAATAAAAACAAAACAAAAAACATGTATCTGTACAGAGTGCAGAACTTAAGACTGAGTTAAGAGAGTGCAAATAGTTCTATATTGCAGTTTCCATGATTCTGTTCAGAAAAATCAATTAAGTGAAGGCGAATCATCATAAATAGATTTTATGATGATTAAGATTTCCTTAATTGTTTTATTAAATATTATACTAAAAAGGTAAAAAGAGCAGCTAATTAGGAGAAATAAATATATTAGAGGCATATTCTGTAATACTGTCACATCTTTTATCTCATAGATAATTTATTCCCATTGGTTCCCATTAATGAAGCCATCTGACATCACCTAATTCATTTTAAGGGACTCAGTGCGCCTTTTACCATACCAGCCATAAACACACTATCACTCAAAAATATAATTTGCTTATAAGCAAAGCTGTGATTGACATAAAACTTGGAAAAATTATTTTTGGACTGGTACCTGATGTCTTCTATAAAAATGCAACAGAACTTGCCTATGGATCATGTGAAGCTAACGGAAGTGTACGATCTCCACATGGGAGAAGAGAGGTCAAGCCAGCTCCTGGTGTGCCTCCCTCACCTCTGGATGATGAACTCCCGGGCACAGTCGCACAGGTGCCCATGCACGATCCACTCATCTACAGTCTGCAGGTAGGGCCGCACGGTCTCCACCCAGAGCGAGAACAGCAAGGAGACCTGAGGAGACAGCACAGCAAGCACATCCATTCTCAGAACTCCCTCGTCTCCGGATAAAATGAGGTTCAAGCGTTTCTGAAGCACCTTTTAAAAAGTGATCCAATTTCTACGTTTTTTGAAACAAAGTAAGAAATTAAAAATCCAAACCACATGCTATAAAATCCTTATGAAAAACCTCACCTAAATATGAGAAGACCATATTGTCCATAGCAGGACCCTCTTAGGAGTGAAAGTTACCCAGGGACAACAGGTCTAAACTGGACAGTCCAAACTGGGATATGGTTATCCTATCCAAACAGTGTTATTAGCAAAATGTCCATTAACAACAAGGAAGTGATTCTGTTCTACTATAGTTCCTAATAAAAAGAAATTACAGAGCTGAAAGAAATCAACTTTTTATTGAAATGCAGTACCAAAATGGTGAGGAAAAAGAGTCACACCAACAAACTAGGCAAAACACCTAAATTATGTACCCAAAGAAACATGCAGCTTTCTAGATTAATGTCTAGATTTGTATTTTTTAAAATTATGGTAAAAAAATACATAATATAAACTATACTGTCTTAACCATTTTAAAGTGTACAGTTTGGTAGTGTTAAATGTATTCATATTGTTATGAAAACAGACCTCCTAAACCTTTTTCAGGCTACAAAACTGAAACTCTGTACCCATTAACTAACCCATTTTCTCCTCTCCCCCGGTCCCTGGTAACCACCATTCTCTTCTCTGTTTCTATTTGACTAGAAACAGAATTTGACTACTCTAGATACCTCATATAATAGATCTGTATTTTTATTTAAGAAAGAGTTATTACAAATATCTATATAAATCAGCTAGGTATTTTGCACATCTTGCTTTTATGTTTTGTTTTATTCTTGCCTCATCCACCTGGTGATCTTGGCAATTATAGATGAAAAGTTAGTTTCCTGCAGCCTCAAATTTAGAACCTAATTTGAAAACTCACAACAACTGTCTGACACACTATTTTTACAAATATCTACGACAGGCTATCGACCACTCCTATGGTTGAGCAGAATTAGTCACACACGGTGGACTAGACAAGGATCCCCACATACAGTTTGCTCAGAGGCTTCTCCAACATTGTCATATTCAAGGATGGCTTTGTACAGGGTGTTGAGCAGGTGAGATGCTCGAACGACATTTCGAGTGTCAGGTGGAACTTCCGCTACTCCAGTACTAAACACTTTGTGCAGAACCTTGAGCTGAGCTAACCGAGGTGACAACTTGTCCACCACTATCGCAAGAGTTATTGTAGTATCTGCAAATATCAAGAAATCAAACTCATTAGCAAGGAAAAATATCTGCATTCAAAATGTGATATAAATGCTAACCTACTTATGGAGAGGCATGGCAAACCGGAGGATGGCAGGTTTTAATCTCATGTTACAAGGAACTGATTTCCCCCCAAAAAGAACCCCCTAAAGAAGGAAAAGACAACTCAGCAGAAAAATAATGAATAAAGGAAGTGACAATTCATGAAAAAGGAAATTCAAGCAATTCTTAAACATATAGAAAGATACTCAACCTCACTTATGAAAAAAGAATGCAGAATAAAACTACTCTGGGCAAATACAAAACAGACTACAATGGGCTCCTGTTTTAGTGCGGGGAGGCAGAGAGGGTGACTACTAAAGGCAACAAGAGCAAGTCCCTTCGTCAGGATGGCACAGCTCTGAACCCTAAATATGGAGGCGGTCTTACAGATCTACACATGTGATAAAATGTAAAAGAACGGCAGAAAGATACTGCTTACCTCCTCGCAAAAAAACAAGGCCCTGCAAAACTGGTGAAACCCATGTCAGACCTGCAGACCAGTTAATGTACTGTGCCAATGTCAATTTCCTAGTTTTGATAACGTACTATAGGTGTCAACACTGGAGGACGCTGGGTGATGGGAACATGGGACCTCAATGTACTATTTTTTGCATTAGTTGTAAATAAAAGTTAAGGGGGAAAACCTGCACTGGGTTACCATTTTCACCTGTCATATTGGTGAAGACCCAAAAGTTTGATAACACACTGCTGGCAAGACTGGGAACAAACGGGTACTCATATATATTGCTGGCAAGGGTGTAAAGTTATTTATCTGTACCTCCGTGGAGAACAATGTGGCAATATCTACTAAAATCACATATGCCATCACATACCCTTTGACTTAGCAATTCCACTCTTAAGAATTTGTGCTATAGGTAAGTTGGTGCACATATGTACAATTACTTATATGTAAGTGGTTATCACTGCAGCACTGTTGCCAACAGGAAAAGATCAGATACAGCCCAAATGTCCATCAAAAGGGGGCTGGTCTACGATATACAACAAAATGCTCAATATGTAAAAAAGAACGAGGAGGCTCTTTAAATACTTGTACGGTATAATCCTCAAAATTTAAATTAGAAAGCAATTTGAAGAGAGCAGTTAAAAGACTACTAGGCATGTGTATATGAATATATGTTGCTTGCATATGTCTAAATTATTTCTGGAAGGATGCACAAGAAATGGATCAGTTGGTTGTCTCTAGGCTGGGGAACTAATGCAGGAGGAAAAAATTTCACTGTAAATCTTTCTATACTGTTTGGATTTTTAGAGATATGAATGGCTTAAAAATACAAATTTAAAATAATTTAAAAAAATGAGTGTATTCAGGAGAATTACTTATTTGCCATGTAATTTTCAAATCTTATATCAATTATTAACCTAAATGGCATTCAAAATATGAGTTACGTGTGTTATGAGTAAAAGGGAAGAATATTTAAATACCATTATTGATGATGCACTTCTCAATTTCTGTAAGTTCCTCTTTGAAACTAATGAAGTATTTGTACAGGGCCCACATGAAAGCCTGGTATGTTCTAAAAGGTGCTTCTGTCGACTTCTTAGGAACGGAACTATTTCCAGGTAACAGGCTTTCAGAGCTGTGCCCCATGATTTCATCAATAAACTCCTGGAGTCGAAACACAACCTGGCCATATGCTGCTATTTGTTCTAGCACTGATCGTAAACAGCTCTACAACAGAAGCAAACCAGAAAGATTTAAAGTCAGTCTTCTGTAGGCATTCTAATTCATATCCCCCTCACTGTAAAATATTTCTTTTGTGACTTTTTTAAACAGTATGCTTAGTAAAAGACAAAGTAATAAAACGAGTATTTAGTTTTACATTCAGAGGAAACAGTGTAAGCATTAATTTTTATAAAATATAGAACTGTGGCTTATACTTTTTAAAAACACATTAATATAAGGTAAATGTACTGTAGGCAAAAAATTTACAGTAGACAGCTTTCCCAATAAAGAATGACAGAAAATACAAATCAAAACTAAATATGAACACCACATACAATATAAAAGAATTCTCTAAGCACTATAAAAATACAAACTTAATTTTGCCTTTTGTAACTTAAATATATTTAATAGTTAATTTTAATATTGCAAAATGTTCTAAAGTTACATAACCATGATTTACATAAATCTTATTATTTAATTTTAATTACAATAAATACAAATAACTTACATGTGTCAAATGAGTTACTATAATGTTGTTCCTCACAGTTACCTTTCCATCTATCAGCTGAAATATAAAGAGCTTTTTTACCCCTGAAAGTAACCTGAAATAAAAAGATGAATGTACTTTAAGTTTAGAAAAATATTCACTACAGTAATGCCTAAGAAATTTTAATAAAAGATTCAGAAGGGGAGGGTAAGGGAGGACAAAGAGGTCAGATAATTAGAAAATAGAAGACATCAGTCTTTTTATCTGATTACTTTAAGATTGATTATTTCTGTACCATCTTTAAAAAAGTACAAAACAGTATTGTCAAAACATTTCCTCACATACGTGATGGTCCAAACAGATCTTCCCACTTTTAAGCATGTCAGTATTATATTTTATGGCAGAAAGAACCAGAAACTGGAAATCTCAGTAGTAACAGCACTACATGTTACATTCTTCATCTTCATTTTTGTGTGAACACAATCTAAATTCTTAGATTCCTGGTTCCTAGGTACAGGGCACAGGTAACTCTCACTGATGTGCTCTGCCTAAAAAGCAGTAAGCAGTAAATTAGAAACCTTAACTTGAATTCAGATATTTAAAAAGTGATAGTCTAATCTTGGTTAAATCATATATGACATTATTTAAAATGGAAAAGAGGTAAATATACCAAAATCTCCATGGTCGACTCTGAAGTTTGGGCTTCCTGAGTCTGCCAATCCAAATTTAGGTGTCCACAGGGACCTGACTTGGGTTCATACCTAATGGCCTATTTCTAATATGCATGTGAAAAACCCTCAAACATCTTTCTTCAAAAAACCAAAATTCTGCTTCTCATTAATAAAGTCTTTAGACTATGAATTAGGTTAACAGGTCTTACCATAGGGTTTCCCGAATAACCTGCGTTTCAGTAACAAAAACTCTGTCATCTGGAACATATAATGGGTCACTGCTGTACAAATGTTGGTCCCTATTAGATAACAAACATCAAATGTCAATGAAAAGATTTCTCATTAAGTAAAAGTAGAAGTCTCAAAGAATATGTGTAATTTAGTGGTTATTTAACCAGTAATCAATAAGCAAATAAACATTAATACATACTTTAAATTTCCTCCCATATTCATTTTCACAAGTCAACTGATATACTCTCAGAGAAGCACTTTCAGAGCAATTCTAACTGCTATGTTTATTGCTGACTTTGGCAAATATTTAAAACTATGTATTGTTGTTTTGGAAAAATAGTAACTATTTTTGCAGTAAGTACACTAAAACAGAAATCAAATAAATGGCCTAATATATACCGATCCATTCACTTTGAAAATAACAAATCAAAAGACAGATTATAGTTAAATAATTTCATTTTAAAAATAATAATTAAATAACAAAACTGCTTAATTAGAATTGTTAAAAATTTCAAGGAAAAGCAGATTTGAGATTTGTTTTCCCTTCTCACTTGGCTGCCTTGTGAATAAACCCTTTCTGCTGCAAACCTTGGGAGTTTCAGCATTTGGCTTGCTGCTCATCAGGCAAACGGAGCTAGTTCGATGAGGAACTGATCACAGGTTAAGTGGCAAGTGAAAAGTGTTATGAAGAATAAGTGACTGAGGAGAGCGGTCAAGATGGCAGAGTAGAAGGACCCTAAGCTCACATCCTCTCATGAGCACAGCAAAATTACAACTAACTGTGGAAAGAAAAACTGATGAAAAACACTGAGACATACCAGAAAATGTTAAAGAAGGAACCACAACAAGACAGGTAGGAGAGGCAGACTCGTGATATAATCAAATCCGATACTCCCCAGGTGGGTGACCCACAAACCAGAGAATAATTATATTATAGAGGTTCTCCCACATGTGAGGCACGCCCCAGTCTGGGGGGTCTGGCCCCGGGAAGAGGAGCCCCCAGAGCATTTGGCTTTGAAGGCCAGCGGGGCTTGACTGCAGGAGCTCCACAGGATGGAGAGAAATAGAGACTCCACTCTTAAGGGCACACACAAAATCTCACGAGCACCGAGACTGAGGGCAAAGGCAGCAATATGATAGGAGCCTGGGCCAGACCTACCTGCTGGTCTTGGAGGGTCTCCTGGGGAGGTGGGGGATGGCTGGTGGCTCATCCTGGGGACAAAGACACTGGTGGTGGCTATATCAGGGAGCATTCACCTGCGTGAGCTCTCATGGAGGCTGACCTCTTGGCACCAGGACCTGGCCCCACCCAGTAGGCTGCAGGCTCCAGTGTGGGGACGCCACAGGCGAAACAACAAACTGGGCAGGGACGCAGCCCCTCCCCTCAGCAGAAAGGCTGCCTAAAGACTTCCTGAGCCCACAGCCGCCTCTACACACGCCCGCAGATACAACCCTGCCCACAAGAGGGACAAGACCCAGCTTCACACATCAGTGGGCAGGCACCAGTACCTCCTGCAGGAAGCCTGAACAAGCCCCTGGACCAGTCTTACCCACCAGGGGGCAGACACCAGAAGCAAGAAAACCAGTCTGCAACAGGTCACTGATGAAATCAAAGAGGAAATAAAAAAATACTTGGAGACAAATGAAAGTGGAAACACAATGATCCAAATCTACTGGACACAGCAAAAGCAGTTCTAAGAGGGATGTTTACAGTAATACAAACCTAACTCAGGAAAAAAGAAAAATCTCAAATAAACAAGCTAACCTCACACCTAAAGGAACTAGAAAAAGAAGAACAAATAAAACCCAAAGCTAGTAAAAGGAAAAATCATAAAGCTCCACAATGGAAGTAAATGAAATAAAGACAAAAACATAATAGAAAAGATCAATGAAACTAAGAGCTGGTTCCTTGAAAAGATAAACAAATTTGGTAACTTGTTTATCAGACTCATCAAAAAAAAAAAGAAAAAAAAGAGAGAGAAGGCCCAAATCAATAAAATCAGAAATGAATAAGAAGTTACAACTGACACCACAGAAATACAAAGGGTCAGAAGAGACTACTATGAGCAACTATATGCCTAACAAAATGAACAACCTAGAAGAAATGGACAAATTCCTGGGAATGTACAATCTCCCAAGACTGAATCAGGAAGAAATAGAAAATATGAACAGATCAATTTCCAGTAATTAAATTGGATCCGTAGTCAAAGAAAGTCCCAATGAACAAAAGTCCAGGACCAGATGGCTTCACAGGTGAACTCTACCAAACATTTAGAGAAGAGTTAACACCTATCCTTCTGAAACTATTCCAAAAAATTGCAGAGGAAGGAACACTTCCAACCTCATTTTATGAGGCCACCATCACCCTGATACCAAAACCAGACAAAGATATCACACAAAAAAAGAAAATTACAGGCCAGTATCACTGATGAACACAGATGCAAAAGTCCTCAGCAAAATACTAGCAAACTGACTTGAACAATACATTAAAAGGATCATATACCATGATCAAGTGGGGTTTATCCCAGGGATGCAAGGATGATTCAACATCTGCAAATCAATGTGATACATCACATTAGTAAATTGAAGAATAAAAATTACATGACCATCTCAATAGATGCAGAAAAAGCTTTTGACAAAATTCAACATCCATTAATGATAAAAACTCTCAAAAAAATGGGTATAGATGGAACATACCTCAACATAATAAAGGCCATATATGATATGCCCAGCTAACATCATACTCAAAGGCAAAATGTTCTTCCTCTAACATTAGACACAAGACAAGGATGCCCACTCTTGCCACTTTTATTCAACATAATTTTGGAAGTCCTAGCCACAGCAATCAGAGAAGAAAAAGAAATAAAAGGAATCCAAATTGGAAAAGAAGTAAAACTGTCACTGTTTGCAGATGACATGATAATATATATAAGAAAATCCTAAAGATGCTACCAGAAAACTACTAGAGCTTATCAATGAATTCAGTAAAGTTGCTAGATACAAAATTAATACATAGAAATCTGTTGTAATTCTATACACTAACAATGAAATATCAGAAAGAGAAATTAAAGAAATAATCCCATTTACCACTGCATCAAAAAGAATAAAATACCTAGGAGTAAACCTACCTAAGGAGGCAAAAGACCTGTACTCCGAAAACTGTAAGACACTGATGAAAGAAATTGAAGAGGATACAAACAGCTGGAAAGATATACCGTATTCTTGGATTGGAAGAATCAATATTGTTAAAATGACCATACTACCTAAGGCAATCTACAGATTCAATGCAATCCCTATCAAATTACCAATGGCATTTTTCACAGAACCAGAACAAGAAAATTTTAAATGTGTATGGAGACACAAAAGACCTTGAATAGCCAAAACAATCTTGAGAAAGAAAAACGAAGGTGGAGGAATCAGGCTCCCTGACTTCAGACTATATTACAAAATTACAGTAATTAATACAGTATGGTACTGGCACAAAAACAGACACACAGATCAATGGAACAGGATAGAAAGCCCAGAAATAAACCCACACGCTCATGGTTAATTAATCTACGACAAAGGAGGCAAGAATATGCAATGGAGAAAAACAGTCTCTTCAATTAGTGGTGCTGGGCACTGGACAGCTACATGTAAAAGAATGAAATTAGAACAGTCTCTAACACCATATACACAAATAAACTCAAAATGGATTAAAGACCTAAATATAAAACTGGACACTATAAAACTCCTAGAGGTAAACATAGGCAGAAAACTCTTTGACATAAATCTCAGCAATATTTTTTTGGATCCGTTTTCTAGAGTAATGGAAATAAAGAGAAACATAAACAAATGGGACCTAATTAAATTCAAAAGTTTTTGTACAGTAAAGGAAATCATAAGCAAAACAAAAAGACAACCTACTGACAGGGAGAAAATATTTGCAAATGATGCAAATGACAAGGGATTAATTTCCAAAATATATAAACAGCTCATACAGCTTAATATGAAAAAAACAAACAACCCAATCAAAAAATGGGTAGAAAACCTAAAGACATTTCTCCAAAGACATACAAATGGCCAACAGGCACATGAAAACATGCTCAGTACACTAATTATTAGAGAAATGCAAATCAAAACTACAATGAGGTATCACCTCATACCAGTCAGAATAGCCATCATTAAAAAGTCTACAAATAATAAATGCTGGAGAGGATTTGGAGAAAAAGGAACCCTCCTCCCCTGTTGGTGGGAATGTAAATTGGTGCAGCCACTATGGAGAACAGTACAGAAGTTCCTTAAAAAACTAAAAATAGAGCCCCAATGTTCATAGCAGCACTATTTACAATAGATAAGACATGGAATCAACCTACATGTCCATCAACAGATGGACAGATGAATGGATAAAGAAGATGTGGTATACACACACACACACATACACACAATGGAATATTACTCAGCCATAAAAAGAATGAAACATTGCCATTTGCAGCAACATGGATGGACCTAGAAATTATCATACTAAATGAAGTAAGTCAGACAGTGAAAGGCAAATATCACATGATATCACTTATATGTGGAATCTAAAAAAATGATAGAAATGAACTTATTTATAAGACATAAATGCACTCATAGGCATAGAATAGAAACTTACTGTTACCAAAGGGGATAGCAGAAGGGGGGGAGAGATAAATTAGGAGTTTGGAATTAACATATACACCTTACTACATATAAAACAGGTAAACAACAAGGACCTACTGTATAGGATAGGGAACTATATTCAACATCTTGTAATAACTCATAATGGAAAAGAATCTGAAAAAGGATTATATATACACACACACACATATATAAATGTATGTATGTATAACAATCATTTTGCTGTATACCTGAAACTAACACAACATTGTAAATTCAATACTTCAATTTTGAAAACTGTTGAAAAAAAAAGTTCAAGGAAGCATCTGATTTAAGTCACAACTCAAAACCAAATATTAAAACATCCAAGTTTCCTCTATCAACACATGAAATGGAAAATAGCTTCTTACCAGATAGCAGCTAGATTGGAGTGCAAATGTAAACTATGAGGAAACCTCGAGGACCTGACTGTCCAGTACTGACGGACCACATGTTGTTCCAGCCAGCTTCGGGCATCTGACTCATCTAGTGGAAGGAAATTTATTTACATTTAAGTTATAAGAGTTAACAACAAAATACTTGATCAGCTTTGATACAATATCTGGACTTACGATTCCATTCAAATATTCAATTGACAAAGGGTCTTTAAAATAACAGCTACCCAACAACATTTATATATACAATCATTTACTTAAAACCATATATATACACACACACACACACACATACACAGAGAGACATACAAAATTTAATTAAATGTCACTGCTAGACAGTAAAAAAAAAAAAAAAAAAAATTACTCGATTTTAAAATGACCCATGAATAAAAAAACACAATCAGTATACTTGAATAATTCAATAATCATAAAAGAAATTGAAATGGTAACCTAAGATGTTCCCAAGCACCCCCAAAGTCTCAGGACTAGTACTAGGGTTTGAAGGATTAGCTATCTTATACAGATTGTTGTAGAAAACAGAAAAAGGGAAAGCTGCCTAACATTTTATGAGGCCAATATAACCTTGCTTCTAAAACCAGATAAAGACATGATAAGAAAAAGTAATTCATCAAAGAATAAAGATTAAAAATTCTCAATTAAAAAAGGCTAACCCAAAAAAAAAAAAAAAGGCTAACCCAATCCAATACTGTAGTAAAAAAATAACAGAATGATCAAGGAAGTTTAGCTCAGGAATTCAAGAATGATTCACTATCAGAAAAATCTATCAGTAAAGTACTAGAGTAAAAGTGATGAATTATAGAATTATCTCACAGATAAAAAATAGCACTTGATAAAGTTCAATACTTATTTATAATTAAAGACTCCTAGAAAAGCAGGAATAAAAGTCTTAATTTTACAAAGGACACATATCCAGAACCTATGCCAAAAACTATCACACTTAATTAAGGAATTTTAGGGGCAACCCTCTTGGGATAAAAACTACTCCAGAAAACCCATGCTCATTGCCACTGCTTCCTCTGCAGACAAGAGGGCTGGCCAGAAAAGAGACATGGTTAACATGTCATTAAGAAGATATAAGGTATAAAAACTGGCAGGAGGGGCTTCCCTAGTGGCACAGTAGTTAACAATCTGCCTGCCAATGCAGGGGACACGGGTTCGAGCCCCAGTCCGGGAAGATCCCACATGCCGCGAAGCAGCTAGGCCCGTGTGCCACAACTACTGAACCTGCGCGTCTGGAGCCTGTGCTCCGCAACAGGGGAGGCCGCGACAGTGAGAGGCCCGCGCACCGCGATGAAGAGTGGCCCCCGCTTGCCGCAACTGGAGAAAGCCCTCGCACAGAAACGAAGACCCAACACAGCCAAAAATAAATAAAAAAAAAAAAAAACAGAGTTAAATGAAAAGAGGAACAGAACAGAGTTTACACATAGCATAATACCAGTATGTAATTTTAAAAAAGGAATACAACCAACCAAAACAATGTACTTTACAAGAACTCAACATGTTTGAGAACAGATATCAAATACATTAGAACAGGAGCCTGTCACTGGGCTGGCAGAGAAAAGGAAAGGCAACTGAGAATCAGAAAGAGCAGAAGAGAAGAAATAAACTAAAGCAAAAGGCCCTGCACGGGCTGCTACTGCTGCTCACGTGCTCTGAGCTGATTAATCCACACTCTAACCTAAAGGTCCAATTCAGGAATGAAAAAGAAAGGGAAGAGAAAAGAAAGCAGAAAATCGTTAGCATGCTAAACCAGCTTTAACTACTTTATGTGCATTTGGCAAGGTTCAGGTACAATGAACAGGGCTAGGTCACAGACCCCAGCTTCTGGGGTTAGCTTCATGGCTGTGACCATGGGAAAAACACTGTAACCACGCCTTTGTTTTTTATCTACAAAATGAGAAGCAGGATGAGATGTTCTAATCTCTAAGGTTGTTTCCAGCTCTTTCTAGATTCTACCAATGCATATTTTTTCACTAAAAACTGAAAAAGCAGACATTCAAATTTAAAATTAAATTGTAAAATAAATAAATAAATAAATAAATTGTATGCATCTTTTCCTTTTATTTAGTCACTAACTTTAGCAAAGCCAATCCTTCTCAAAAAAAAAAAAGAAAGAAAATAAACAACCATTTAGGACTAACAAAGTTCTCAGAACTATATATAAAAAAAAAAGACCAAAATTGCACTGTAAATGCCTTTTCAACATTAATTCTATAGAGCTACTTCTTAGGCACTACAGAAGAAAGATCTACTAATGGTTTAAAAAGGTTTGTTTTTAAGGATGGCAGAGCTTACCAATATCTTAAACCACATGGAACTGATTCTCAAAGCTTGCCTTTCCTTCTAGAGAATTCTTCTATTAGAAAATGATGCCAGAATCTAAGAACACACACTACCTTTCCAGCTGACTTGAGGTCCCAGTTTTTTGTTTTGATCTTGTTCTTCTAATGGTGTCCTGTCCACCTGAATCCCAGAGTCCTCTCTGCTTAAAGGCTGTTGATCATCTTCATCTTCACTTTCTTCAGACCAATTCTGATTAAAAGAAGGAAATACACCTTACCCTTAGAGCACCTAAAAACTGGAGCTATTTAGACTAAAAGATCAAGAAAATTTCAGAAGAAAAGCAAAAACTTTATCAAATAAAACTTTTTTCTATATGTCTTGAAAGTTACTATTACAGGATGGAATTAGTTTTGGTGGCAAAATCCCAAGATTTACAGCTCCTTAAGGGATACATATATTTTCTGATCAACTTCCTAGTACTGATGTTTGGGTGCAAAATCTTAATAAAACTTCCATAATAAACCACTCTAATTTAGTGAAGAGTGTTCCTGTTTTAGATAAGTTGCTGTATGGCAGAAGGACCCATAAAAATCATCTAAATAACTTGGCATGTATTTATATTTTCAGTAGCAAAACCACTGCTACTTACTGGTGTATCTACATTTGAGCCAAGGTCAATTTCTTCACCTTCCATCAAGTATTTTCCCCAGTCGAAATCATCTTTCTTTTCTAAAATATAACAGAAGAATTTCATCAGCTTGATCAAAAATATGTGGGAAAAAAACCCAAATTACAATAAAAAGTCTAACGAAACTCAAAATACACTTGGGAAATGAAAGTTCAAAAATATTGAAACAATAAATTGACAGTCTAATACATTTAAAATTTTAATTTCTTTATCTTCAAAAGTGATTTTTCTCTTTATATAATTGAAAGTTTAACTTACAAAGTCAGAATTCATATTTTAAAAGAAAATTTACAACTACAGTTGCATTTAAGACAACAGAAATATTTTAGTTTCACAGATTTTTCTTACAACTTTTTATAAAATCTCGATGTCTGGTAATTAAGTCATAAAACCAATTTCTCTTTTATTTGTTATATATGAAAAGCATTTGGTAACGTACCCACTTCTTTATCTCTTGGTGTTTCCACATAATTGCTGTTTGAAGGAGAATCAGACAGACATAGAAGAAGTGACAGTATGGAATAATGTGCATCTGTCTTTAAAACAAGAAATGAAAAATATGAATCACTGAGGTTGGTAAGAGCTTTCTAAACTAGTTTGAGTAAAGAAAAGATAACCCCATGACAGTTAGGTCCTCAATTTTTTTTCCTGGTTTAAGAAAACAAAAATCATACCTAAATAAATCTCAAACTCTAAACTTGTTTTTATAGTTCAAACGTGTACATATAAGGAACCTGTCAAATAATGCACTACCTGAATCATAATGAGGAATCTCAGACAAACCTAAATTGAAGGACAAGCTACCAAATAATTAGCCTGCTCTCTTCAATAATGTCAAGGTCAAAAAAAGAAAGGGTGAGGAATGTTCCAGATCAAAGGACACCAATCGGTGAACCCAAGCAAAAAGTACATAGGAGCTCCTTTTACTATTCTTCAACTTCTAAGTTTTTTTAAAACTTAAATTGTATTTTAAAAATCACATTTAAAAAGCTGCCAAAAATTAAAAATACTCTAAATATGCAAATAGTCATAAACTATGCATGGAAAGGAGAGGAGGTGAATTAAAATCAAGGAAGGTAAGGAAGTCTCCGGTTACCTCTCCCTATTATATGTTCTATAGTACTTTATGTACAGCTTCATAATATTTACCATAATTATAATTAAATAGCTATTCACAACTACTTGGGTAGTGATGATCATGTCTTGTTTATTCCGTATTCCTACCACCCAGTAATGATAGGGACACAGCAGACACTTGGTAAACTTTCCTGGGAATGATAAGGCAATATATCACGAATTCTCTGCTTAGAAATGCGTTAAATTCCTTTAACAAAAAAAAATAATTTTCATTCCATAGAGAAGTCTAAAATGTAAATACTTGAAGAAAATAACTCCCAATATATAAAACTATTATTTAGTAATAATTGCTAACATCAGATTGTTTATTTTGGAAGGACTTTGTACATCTGAAACAGGTGAATGTTACCAGTGAAAGAGGAGAGAACTATGTACAGTAAAAGCAAGAGCACACACAGTGCCCTTGCAGACCTCCCTACTTTGCCAAGGACCAGAACTACTGCCCTGTAGCTGCATGGTGATACACAAAAGCAGCACATGGTCCTGGGAAGAGGACCTGGATGAGGCCATTCCCCTACCCCTTGTTCATTTTTTTGCTAACATCTATAAGGGAGCTTGACACCTAGAGGACTCATTAATTGAAGTAATCACTGAACTAAAAATTAGCATTAATGGCTAAAACATAACCTATCAATCAGCTAATATCATGTTTTAACTGAAGTCACTAATAGCATTAAAGAAAAAAGAAGACTGCTGCTAAAAGTTAGGGCCCTGGAACTTAACATTTAGATGATACAGGAGACTGTCCAAGATGGCAGATTGGGAAGACCTGCGCTCACCTCCTCCTACAGGCACACCAAAATTACAACTATTTACAGAGCAACTATCAGTGAGAATGCTCTGCAGACTAGCAGAACAGATCTTCTGCAGCTAAAGATACGAAGAAGGAACCACAATGAGATGGTTAAGAGGAGTGGAGACATGGTATAGTCAAGACCCATACTCCCAGGTCAGTGACCCACAAATAGGAGGATAATTATAACCGCAAAAGTTCTTCCCAAGGAGTGTGGGGTCTGAGCCCCCTGTTGAGCTCCCCAGCCTGGGGGTCCTGCATTGGGAAGACAAGCCCCCAGAATGTTTGGCTTTGAAGGCTAGTAGGGTTTATATTCAGGTGACCCAGAAGGCTGTGGGAAATATAGACTCCACTCTTAAATGGCACACACAAAATCTCACATGCTCTGGGACCCAGGGCAGAAGCACTAATTTGAAAGGAGCCTGGGTCAAACCCACCTGCTGATCTTGGAGAACCTCCCAGAGAGGCAGGAGGTAACTGGGTCTCATCCTGGGGACACAGATGCTGCTGGCAGCCATCTTGGGGAGCTTGTTCTACCACAAGGACATTAGTATGGGCAAGTACCATTTTGGAGTCCTCCTCTAGCTTATTAGCACAGGGGGCTTACCTGCCCACCAGCCAGTCTGTAACAATCCCAGGGCTCCCAGGCCAGCTGCCAGCCATTTGGAGACCTAGCCTTGTCTACCAGTGTGCCCACGACCCAACCCCACCCACCAGTGGGCCAGCACCAGCCCCAGGACCTCCTGGGTCCTGCAGCCAGCTGTGCCAGGACCCAGCATTACCCACCAGCAGCTGGGCAGACCTAATTGAGGCTGAGTCTGGCAGCCAACTGTGCTAAGGACCATCCTGTGTACCACTGCGCCCACAGTAGTCAGCCCACCACAACAGAAGGGTGCATGCAGCCCATAGAGGGGGCACCCATAGAACAAATAGCTCTGGTGACCAGAGGGGAGTGCTCTGCTGGGCCCTGTAGGGCATCTCTTATATAAGGCCACTTGTTCAAGTTTGGGAAACGTAAGCATTCCACCTAATGAACAGAAGTAAAAACAGAGAATTAGGCAAAATGAGGTGACAGAGAAACATGTTCCAAATGATAGAACACAATAAAAGGCCAGAAGAAAGAAGCAAAGTGGAGATAAGTAATCTACCTGGTAAAGTTTCCAAGGCAATGACCGTAAAGATGCTCAACAAACTTGGGAGAAGAATGAACACAATGAGAAGCATAAGAAAAAGTTAAAAAATACAAAGAAAAACCAAACATAGGTGAAGAATACAATAACTGAAATAAAAAATATACTAGAAGGAATTCACAGTAGATTAGATGATACAAAGGAATAGATCAGTGAACTGACAGTAGTGGAAACCATACAAGCTGAACAAAAAAATTTAAATAAAGGACTGCTTAAGAGACTTCTGGGACAATGTCAAGAGTACTAATATTCACATTATAGGGGCCCCAGAAGAAGGATAAAGGGGCAGAGAACTTATTTGAAGGGATAATAGCTGAAAAATTCTTTAACCTGGGAAAGGAAACAGACATCCAGGTCCAGAAAGCACAGAGAGTTCTAAACAAGATCAACCCAAAGAGATCCACACCAAGACACACTGTAATTAAAATGCAAAAATTAAAGTTAAAGAGAAATGGACTTCCCTGGTGGCGCAGTGGTTAAGAACCCGCCTGCCAATGCAGGGGACATGGGTTCAATCCCTGGTCCGGGAAGATCCCACATGCTGCGGAGCAACTAAGCTCGTTCGCCACAACTATTGAGCCGGCGCTCTACAGCCCGTGAGCCACAACTACTGAAGCCCACGCGCCACAACAAGAGAAGCCACCACAATGAGAAGCCCGTGCACCGCAATGAAGAGTAGCCCCCGCTCACCACAACTAGAGAATGCCCGTGCGCAGCAATGAAGACCCAATGTAGCCAAAAATAAATAAAATTTAAAAAAAAAGTTAAAGAGAGAATCTTAAAGGCAGCAAGGGAAAAACAAGTTACTTATAAAGGAATTCCCATAAGGCTATCATCTGACTTTTCTGCAGAAACTTTGCAGGCCAGAAGGGAGTGGCATGATATATTTAAAGTGATGGAAGGAAAAAAAACCTACAACCAAGAATACTCTACCCAGCAAGGCTATCATTCAGATTTGAAGGAGAGAGCAGAAGTTTTACAGACAAGCAAAAGCTTAAAGAGTTCAGTACCACCAAACCAGCTTTTCAAGAATTGTTAAAGGGACTTCTTTAACTGGAAAAGAAAAGGCCACAACTAGAAATAAGAAAATTACAAAAGTAAAAACCTCATTGGTAAAGGCAAATATACAGTAAAGGTAGTAGATCAACCACTTATAAAGCTAGCAGGAAGGTTAAAAGACAAAAGTAGTGGGGCTTCCCTGGTGGCACAGTGGTTGAGAATCTGCCTGCCAATGCAGGGGACATGGGTTCAAGCCCTGGTCTGGGAAGATCCCACATGCCGCGGAGCAACTAGGCCCGTAAGCCACAACTACTGAGCCTGCGCGTCTGGAGCCTGTGCTCCGCAACAAGAGAGGCCACGATAGTGAGAGGCCCACGCACCGTGATGAAGAGTGGCCCCCGCTTGCCGCAACTAGAGAAAGCCCTAGCACAGAAACGAAGACCCGACATAGCAATCAATCAATCAATCAATCTTTAAAAAAAAAAAAAAAAGACAAAAGTAGTAAAATGATCTATATCCACAATAAGTAAATTAAGGGATACACAAAACAAAAAGATGTAACATCTGATGTCAAAAACATTAAATGTTGTGGGGAGAGGAAAAATGCAGGGTTGTGAAAATGTGTTCAAACTTAAGAAATCAGCAACTTAAAATAATCACGTGTGTATATTAGCTTGCTATATACAAACCTCATGGTAATCACATACCAAAAACCTATAATAGATACACACACACCAAAAGAGAAAGGAATCCAAACATTAACACTAAAGATAGTCATCAAATCACAAGAGAAGAGAACAAAAGAAGAAGAAAGGAACAAAAAAGAAATAAAAAAACAATCCCAAAACAATTAACAAAATGGCAATGAGAACATACCTATCAATAATTACTTTAAATGTAAGTGGACTAAATGCTCCAATCTAAGGATACAGAGTGGCTGAAGGGATACAAAAATACCCATATATATTCCACTCCTAAGAGTCTCACTTCAGATCCAAAGACACAGGCAGACTGAAAGTGAGGAAATGGAAAAAGGTTTTCCATGCAAATGGAAATGAAAGCTGGGGTAGCAATACCTAAATCAGACAAAAACAGACTTTAAAACGAAGACTGTAAAAGGAGACAAAGGACATTACATAATGATCAAGGGATCAATCCAAGAAGAATATACAATACCTGTAAATATATATGCACCCAACATAGGAGCACCTAAATACAGAAAGCAAATAATAACAAACATAGAGGGAGAAACTGAAAATAACATGATAATTGTAGGGGACATTAACAGCCCACTTACATAAATGGACAGATCATCCAGACAGCAATCAATCAGGAAACACTGGCCTTAAATGATACATTAGATCAGATGGACTAAATAGATATATGTAGGACATTCCATCCAAAAAAGCAGAATACACATTCTTTTCAAGTGCACAGAGAACATTCTCCAGGATAGATCACATACTAGGCCACAAAATAAGTCTCAGTAAAATTAAGAGGACTAAAATCATATCAAGTATCTTTTCCGACCACGCTGCTAAGAGACTAGAAATCAACTACAAGAAAAAAATTGCAAAAACCACAATCACGTGAAGGCTAAACAACATGCCACTAAAGAACCAATGGGTCACTGATGAAATCAAAGAGGAAATAAGAAAATACTTGGAGACAAATGAAAGTGGAAACACAATGATCCAAATCTACTGGACACAGCAAAAGCAGTTCTAAGAGGGATGTTTATAGTGATACAAACCTAACTCAGGAAAAAAGAAAAATCTCAAATAAACAACCTAACCTCACACCTAAAGGAACTAGAAAAAGAAGAACAAATAAAACCCAAAATTAATAAAAGGAAAAATCATAAAGCTCTACAGCAGAAGTAAATGAAATAAAGACAAAAACATAACAGAAAAGATCAATGAAACTAAGAGCTGGTTCCTTGAAAAGATAAACAAATTTGGTAACTTGTTTATCAGACTCATCAAAAAAAAAAAGAAAAAAAAGAGAGAGAAGGCCCAAATCAATAAAATCAGAAATGAATAAGAAGTTACAACTGACACCACAGAAATACAAAGGGTCACAAGAGACTACTACGAGCAACTATATGCCTAATAAAATGAACAACCTAGAAGAAATGGACAAATTCCTGGGAATGTACAATCTCCCAAGACTGAATCAGGAAGAAATAGAAAATATGAACAGATCAATTTCCAGTAATTAAATTGGATCAGTAATCAAAAAAAGTCCCAACGAACAAAAGTCCAGGACCAGATGGCTTCACAGGTGAATTCGTGAATTCTACCAAACATTTAGAGAAGAGTTAACACCTATCCTTCTGAAACTATTCCAAAAAATTGCAGAGGAAGGAACACTTCCGACCTCATTCTATGAAGCCACCATCACCCTGATACCAAAACTAGACAAAGATATCACACAAAAAAAGAAAATTACAGGCCAGTATCACTGATGAACACAGATGCAAAAGTCCTCAGCAAAATACTAGCAAACTGACTTGAACAATACATTAAAAGGATCATATACCATGATCAAGTGGGGTTTATCCCAGGGATGCAAGGATGATTCAACATCTGCAAATCAATGTGATACATCACATTAATAAATTGAAGAATAAAAATTACATGACCATCTCAATAGATGCAGAAAAAGCTTCTGACAAAATTCAACATCCATTTATGACAAAAACTCTCAAAAAAATGGGTATAGATGGAACATACCTCAACATAATAAAGGCCATATATGATATGCCCAGCTAACATCATACTCAAAGGCAAAAGCATTTCCTCTAACATCAGACACAATACAAGGATGCCCAGCTAACATCATACTCAAAGGCAAAAGCATTTCCTCTAACATCAGACACAAGACAAGGATGCCCACTTTTGTCACTTTTATACAATGTAGTCCTAGCCACAGCAATCAGAGAAGAAAAGAAATAAAAGGAATCTAAATTGGAAAGGAAGAAGTAAAACTGTCACTGTAAATGACATGATAATATATATAATAAAATATATATAATAAATATATATAATATATATAATAAAATCCTAAAGATGCCACCAAAACACTGTTAAACTATTTTAAACACTGTTAAAACTATTTCATGAAATCACTAAAGTTGCAGGATACAAAATTAATATACAGAAATCTGTTGCATTTCTATACACTAACAATGAACTAATGAAGGAAAAATTAGGAACTCAATTCCATTTACAATTGCATCAAGAAGAATAAAGTACTTAGGAATGAATCTAACTAAGAAGGTAAAAGACCTATACTTGGAAAACTACAACACACTGTGAATGAAATTGAAGATGACACAAAGAAATGCAAAGATCTACAGTGGTCATGTACTGGAAGAATTAATACTGTTAAAAGGACCACACTACCCAGCAATCTGCAGATTCAATGTAATCCCTATCAAAATACCAATGGCACTTTTCACAGAACTAGCACAAATAATTCTGAAATTTGTACAGCAACACAACAGACCCTAAATAGCCAAAACAATCTTGAAAAAGAAAAACAAAGCTTGAGGTATCACACTCCCTGATTTCAAACTCTACTACAAAGCGATAGTAATCAAAACAGTATGGTACTGGCACAAAAACAGACACACAGATCAGTGGAACAGAACAGACAGCCTAGAAATAAACCCACATTTATATGGGCTATTATAGATTCTATGACAAAGAAAGCAAGACTATACAATGGGGAAAGACAGCCTCTTCAATAAATGGTGTTGGGAAAACTGGACAGCTACATGCAAAAGAATCAAAGTGGACAACTTTCTTACATCATGAACAAAAATAAATTCAAAATGGATTAAAGACTAAATATAAGACCTGAAACCATAAAACCCCTAAAAAAAAAAAATAGGTAGTACACTCTTTGACATCAGTCTTCGCAACATTTTTTGGATATGTTTCCTCAGGCAAGGGAAACAAAAGCAAAAATAAACAAATGGGGCTGCACAAAATAAAAAGCTTTTATACAATGAAGGATAATATCAACAAAATGAAAAGGCCACTTACTGAATGGGAGAAGATATTTACAAACCATATACCCGAAATGGGTTTATATCCAAAATACACAAAGAACTCATACAGCCAATATTAAAAAAACCAATCAGATTAAAAAATGGGCAGAGGATCTGAATACACATTTTTTCAAAGAAGACATACAAATGGCCAGACACAGGAAAACAGGCTCAACGTCAGTCATCATCAGGAAAATACAAATTAAAACCACAAGATATCACCTCACGCTTGTCAGAATGGCTATTATGAAAAAGAAAACAAATAAGATGTGTTGGCGAGGATGTGGAAAAAAGAATTCTTGTATACTGGTGGTGGGAATGTAAATTGGTGTAGTCACTATGGAAAACAGCATGAGGCTTCCTCAAAAAATAAAAATAGGCAGTTCCCTGGTGGCCTAGTGGTTAGGATTCTGGGCTTTCACTGCCATGGCCCAGGTTCAATACCTGGTCGGGGAACTGCAATCCTGCAAGCTGCGCAGCACAACCAAGAAAGAAAAAAAAAACTACCATAAGATCCACCAATTCCACTAAACAAAAACACTAAATTGAAAGAATATATGCACCCCTATGTTCATTGCAGCATTATTTACAATAGCCAAGATACGGAAGAAATTTAAGTGTTCATTGATAGATAAATGGATAAAAAAGATGTGCTATATACATACAATGGACTATTACTCAGCCATTAAAAAGAATGAAATCTTGCCTTTTTCAACAACAGGGATGGATCCAGAGGATACCACGCTTAAGTGAAATAAGTCAGACAGAGAAAGACAAAGACTGTATGATTTCACTTATATATGGAATCAAAAAGCAAAACAAATGAAAACCAAAACAAACATACAAAACAGAAACTGAGTCACAGATACAGAGAACAACAGGTGGTCACCAGAGGGAAGAGGGATGGGGAATAAGTGAAATAGGTGAGGGAGATCAAGAGGTACAAACTTCCAGTTACAAAATAAATGAGTCACAGGGAAGAAATGTACACTATTGGGAACATAGGAATAATATTGTAATAACTTTGTATGGTGACATATGGTAACTAGAAATATCAAACCATTGTGTTGTGTACCTGGAACTAACATAGTGTTGTAGGTCAATTATACTTCAATTAACCTTTAAAACACGGGTTAATTTGCTCTTTTATGCTACCTGTTTGCAAAGAGATGAAAGTAAAGAGTTAGAGCTCCATCTCTAAATCAGCCATGTGTCCCTTCATAGTCTGTCTTATGAAGACCTGCACAATCCCTGCTACTCCATGGAAAGTCAAGATATACATGTACATATATATTGAATGAGTAATTCCATGTGCTGTACATTCATTATATCAGAGGTGGCCTTGAATCTCAAAGTTAAAAATAATTTTCCACTTCCACATCCTTTGAAATCCAAAGCTACAAAGAGCCAGAATTCCTAGTTCCAGTGGGGTTTTACAGATATGCCAAAGTCTTTGCTTATTTCTTCTAGAATAACAAATAACCCCAAATTCTCCTTTGCCAAACATCGTTTCAAGCCTGGAGGTAAAGTGTCATTTACTGAGTAACTCCTATGGAAACTATGTCTATCTATTTGTAAATCTAAGTAAAGTGGGGTTTAGAGATTCGCTTCTGGCATGATGGAGGAAGATGACCTTCAAATCTTCTCCCCAAAAAGCAAATGTAAGTCTGGACAAGATTGCCAAAAACAACCATTTCAGCGCTCTGGATCAAGCACAGGCATACAAATGCAGTGTTTATCCATGAAAATAACCTCAGGTAAGAACAGTGTGAGTTTGAGGCATGTATGCCTAAAGCTATCTCCCTTCTCCCACCAGCTCCATCAGAGTGGTACTTCAACCAGGGCTGGACAGCAAGTGAACACTAGCAGCTTTGCTGTCATTGTCTTAGTGGTGATTGCAGTGGCAAGTGAGTGGGGAAACCAGTAGTTGCAGGTCTGAGTGTCAGGCAAGCAGTGGACCAGCAGAACAGTTGAGGTTTATCAGGGAGCTCCTGGATGCAAGACAATGAAAGAGGGCTTGCTAAGCTCTCCACATGTCTTGGGTTGACAAGAGGCTGTGATGTGCACAGCAGAGACTGGAGTGGACCCAAGCCATCCACATCTTTGGCCGATGGACTGAGTTCATGTGCAGAGATGAGAGCGCCCACACAAAGTATAAACCAGGACAGTCTTGAAAAGAGCTTAAGTAGGAATGTACTTCTCAGTCCACACACAAGTAAATCAGATTAACAACCAAAAATCATTTAATGTAACACACCATATCTTATGAACTGAATTATGTCCCCTTCAAATTTATATGTTGAAAATCTAACTCCTATTGTGATGGTATTTGGAGATGGGGCCTTTGGGAGGTAATCAGGTCATGAGGGTGGAGCACTGGTCCAATGGGATAAGACCAGAGAGCTCTCTCTCTCTCCACCATGTGAGGTCACAGGGAGAAGGCAGCCACCTACAAGCCAGGAACAGTCCTTACCAGCAACCGAATTGGCCAGCACCTTGACCTTAGACTCTCAGTCTCCAGAAGTGTGAGAAAATAAATTTCTGTTTTTTTAAGCCACCAAAATACCAGTGTGTGGTACTTTGTTATGGCAACCTGAGCTGACTAAGACACATGAATAGAATTCAAGGCAAAAAAAGATATGATATCTCAGAGACACAGAAAAAAATTTGACAAAATCCAACACTCATTCATGATAAAAACTTTCACCAAACTAGGAACACAAAGGAACATCCTCCTTCAGATAAAGGGCATCTGTGAAAATCCTAAAACTAACATCATAATAAATGGTTGAAACTAAAGCTTTCCCTTTAAGATTGGGAACAAGGCAAAGATGTGCACTTTGGCTTCTGTTCAGCATTGTATTGATACCAGTGCAATAAGACAAAAAACAAAAAGACACCTCCCATTGGAATGGAGGAAGTCAAACTGTCTTTATTTAGAGATGACACGATCCTAAGTGTAGAAAATACTAAGGAAATCCAGAAGAAAATTACTAGAATAAATGAGTTTAGCAAGGTTAGGTGTAAAAAAAATCAATATAAAAATGAGATCTATTTTTTACATGCTAGCAATAAGCAAACCGCAAATGAAATTAAGACAATTCCATTCATAATAGCACCAAACAGAATAAAATATTTAGGAATAAATGTAAAAGAAATGAGGTAATTGGTGAAAAAATTAAAAATGATCTAAGTAAATGGAGAGTTCATATTTGTGGATTAAAAGATTTAATATTGGTAAGATTGTGTGTTAGTTTCCTAGGGTTTCCTTAAAATACTACAAACCATGTGATTTAAAACAAAAGGAATTTATTCTCTCTCAGTTCTGGAGGCTAGAAGTCTGAAATCAAGGTGCTGGCAGTCTATGCTTCCTCTGAAGGCTCAAGGGAAGAATTCTTCCTTGACTCTTCCTAGCTTCTCATGGTTGCTGTCAATCTTTGGCGTTCCTTGGCTCATAGCTGCATTGTTCCAATCTCTGCCTCTTTCACTGCATGGTGTTGCCCCATGTGTGTCTCTGTATTCAAATTTCTATTTTCTTATAAGGACACCAATCAATGAATTAATCCAGTTTGACTTGATTTTAACTTGCTTACATTGTCAAAGACCCTATAATAAGGTCACATGCACAGATTATCAGGGGATAGGATTTGAACATATCTATCTGGGGGACACGATTCAACCTAACAAATGGCAATACTTCACAAACTGATTTATGGATTCAATGCAATCCCTGCCAAAACCCCAGCTGGCTTTTGCAGAAGTTTAGTTGACCCTAAAATGTGTACGGAAATTCAAAGGGTCTAGAATAGACAAAACAGTTTTGAAAAAGAAAAAAGTTGGAGGACTTATATCACCCAATTCCAAAACTTACTATAAAGCTACAGTAATAAAGACAGTGTAGTATGTAGTATTTGTGTAAGGACAGGCATACAAGTTTAATGAAACAATTGAAAACCCGTAAATCCTTATACGGTAAATTTGTTTTTGACAAAGTTGCCACGACGATTCAATAGGAAAAGAATAATCTTTTCAACAAATGGTGACAGGACAGAAGAATATATTCGTAGGCAAAAACAAAAAACAAAAAAACAAACTTAGATCCTTTCCTCACAACATATACAACAATTTACTCAAAGTGGGTCACGAATCTAAGTGCAAGTACTAAAAGTGCTAGAAGAAAACAGAAGAGAAAAGTATATCTTTGGGTTAGGCAAAGAGTTCTTAGATATGACATCAAAAGCATGAGTCATGAAAGAAACAAAAAGCTAAAATGGACTTCATTAAAATTAAAAATATTTTGAGTTTCAAAAAAACATCACTCAGAAAATGAAAAGATAAGGTAGGGTCTAGAGGAAAATATTTGTAAATCATTTTTCTGATGAATAAGTTGCATGAGAAATACACAAACAACTCTGAGGATTTAATAAGAAGACAAACAATCCAATTTAAAAATGGTTAAAAGACTCAAATGAGGGGCTTCCCTGGTGGCGCAGTGGTTGAGAATCTGCCTGCCAATGCAGGGGACACGGGTTCGAGCCCTGGTCTGGGAAGATCCCACATGCCGCGGAGCGACTAGGCCCGTGAGCCACAATTGCTGAGCCTGTGCGTCTGGAGCCTGTGCTCCGCAACAAGAGAGGCCGCGATAGTGAGAGGCCTGCACACCGCGATGAAGAGCGGCCCCCACTTGCTGCAACTAGAGAAAGCCCTCGTGCAGAAACGAATACCCAACACAGCCATAAAAAAAAAAAAAAAAAAAAAAGGCTCAAATGAATATCACAGAGGCATACAAATGGCTAAAAAGCACATGAAAAAATGCTCAACATCGTTAGTCACTCGGGAAATGTAAATCAAACCATAGGAGACATTACTACCTACTCTCTAGGGTGTCTACAATCAAAAAGACAAACAATAACAAGTGTTGGAAAGGATGTGGAGAAACTGGAACACTTAAACACTGTTAGTGGGAATATAAAATGATACAGCCACTTTGGGAAATAATTTTGCAGTGTTTTTTAAAGGTTAAACCTAAGCTTACCATATAAACCAGCCCTTCCACTCCCAGAAATCTACCAAGAAGCATGAAGAAAGCTCATATGAGAATATTCACAGCAGTTCATTATTCATACTAACCAAAAACTGGCAACACTCCAAATGTCATCCACTGGTGATTAAGCAAAATGTGGCCATATCCATACAATGGAATACTATTCAGTAATTAAAAGGAATAGAATATGGACACATGCTACACATGGATGAACCTCAAAAACATCATGAAAGAAAAGCAGACACAAAAACTGGATATTGTATAATCTCATTTATATGAAATGTCCAGAAGGGCAAATTTATACATACAGTAAGTAGATCAGTAGTTGTGTGGGGTTGGGGTGAGAGCAGGCATTGACTGCAAAAAAACTGGGCTTGAGGAGAACTTCTGGGGTGATGGAAATGTTTTAAAACTGGACTGTGGTTGCATAACTACGTATCTACTAAAAATCAGTGAACTGTACATTCAGAATGGAGGAATTTTATGGTAAGTTATGTATCGATAAAGGTGAAAAAATGTGACGTTATTGCTGCACTACAAGAGATGTGTCAAAGACGCCACAGCAAAGGAGAAAAGGGCAACCAACCAACTTTGCCTGTGTAAGTGGGGAAGAAGCCAAGGACAGAGAGGGACAGCAAGGCAGAAAGGAATACACAGATTTATTTCCTCAACAAATATCTATTGTCTACTCTGTTCTAGGTGCCTGAGAAATCAGAAGCAAAGCCTACACCTGTAAAACTCCTATGTTAAAGGGAAGATAGGAAATAAACAATAACAAATATAATAAACAAGTTAAAAGTATGTATAGACAATATTTGAATTTAATATTAAATGATGAGATTCCTCAGGCACAAGGGGAAGGGCAGGTACAGGACATAGGATGTGCCACAGAAGAACTAGGAATGTGGTTCCACTGTGTTCAATGAGCCCTGTGACTGGGGGTGTACAGAAAAATAACCAAAGATGTAAACAAAAAGTTCAAAGTAGGAATCAGAACTGACACTCACTGTTTCATTTAATTATTCTGCACCACGTAGGTATTTTCATTGGTACAGATGAAACTGAGATTAGGGTATTTGCCTGGCAAAATGATAGTAACAGTATGTACTGAAGATGGTCTTTATCGGACTAACAGTGCCTGGCGCGTAGTGAATGCCCTAAAAATGCTTGCCTTTATGTTTATTATTAATATTATGGTGTCATAGTGCCTAAATTATTAAGTTCTATAGTCTACCCAGAAAGCTATACAAAATGAATCAAGAAGAGATATAAAAAAAGATTTGCCTCCTTCTCTTTCAAAATGATCCTTGCAGGAACAATACACAGAAGTGTATTTCTAATCCTTAGGGCATGGGTTCATAGCACTGCAGTTCTCTCCTCCAGAAATACCTTTATAGCCCTTCCTTAAATTTATGGACAGTTTTAAAAATTATCTAAAGCTTTCTTTCTTAGGCCACCAACTCAGTGCAGACAAAGGGAAAGCCTATCAATAACAGAATACTCCACAGAGGTTATTGTGAAGATTGAGTTAATATATGTATGCACTAAAGGGTTAACTCAGGAGGCCTGGGTTGCCCAAACCCTGAACATCTCAAAGATCTTCAGGACTGGCCCTTGACTGGCTCCTAAGATATCCTCTGAGCCCTTGGAATATCCTGCTAGTACAGTATACTTGTATGCCATTCTTTGGGCCACACTGTATCAGCCTGACCAGACAGTTTATGCTAACAATGTGTTATGGTGAATGATTTTGTAGGCCTGAAGTCCTTGGTTTGACCTCTGGGAGTGCTGGAGATTGAGTAGCTAAGGTCAGCCACATTGGGTACTGCATATCCATGTGACTGACCCCCAAAAAAACCCTGGACACCAAGACTCAGGAGAGTTTCCCTAGTTTGCAACATTTTGTCACTGGGAGAGTTCAGTGCATCCCCATGCAAGTTCACTGGGAAGGGACATCTGGAAGCTTGTGCCTGGTTTCTCCTGGACTTCACCCCATGCCTTTTCCCTTTGCTCATTTTAAATCTGTATCCTTTCACTGTAATAAACCATAGCAGTAAGGAGAGCAAGTTTTTTTTTTTGGAGCTCTGTGAATCCTTCCAGTGAATCATTGAGCCTAAGGGTGGTCTCGGGGATCCATGACAGAATATGGAAGTCCTTAGAACAGCACCTGGCATCTAGTGAGCAATATATGGATAATTATCATTGCCAAGTGCAGAGAAATCATCTAAAAGTTTAAGGACAGCCAGATAGTGCTATTATTTCCGCCAATCTCTGATCTCAATTTCCATAGTAGGTTGGGGCTAAGATGATTAAACAAGAACATACTTCTTCTTTCATCACAAGCTTGAGACACACTGGATTTGATGGCAACACTTAAGTCAATTTCCAGGAGATTCTGGTTCTAGTCAGTGGACAATACTAAAACAGAATGAATGTTTAAATGTTAATAGAAACAGGCTGACAATAATCAGATTAGAAACAGTAAAATACAGAGATCTCACAATATAGCATACCTTGATTTCCTTTATGCTTGGAAGTGATGCATTTAGAAATTCCTCAGTTAATCTCTTCCAACTAGCAGCTTTGCTGAGATCAGAATGAATGATGAATTTTTCATAAATCCTAAAACGTTAAAAAAAATCAACTGATAACTATAAAGCTATATTAATAAAAAGGTCTATAAGAAAATTCATATATATCTGAACATGCACACATATATACACACATATAAACTTACTTACCCTTCTATTGTCTTTTCTACTTTGTGGCTGTTGACATCTAAGAAACGATGAAATCTAAAAGAGAAAATGCAATTCTTATAACAATCTTGTCATATAGCTAACCAGATTAGTCTCACAGCCCTGCACATCTCCCCGACACCCTATACTCAGCTATATGTTTCCAGTGAGTGTACCTCTCTCCCTGTTATCACCTCTATCATTCATACAACCACTGAATCTGAGAGACTGCTCAAGCATTCTTTCCACAGGACACAGGTTGTCCGGAGCTACCCAACCCTGTCCTCTGGCTCCTCTGTCTTTTCATAATGCCCTGTGTCTAAGTCCAGCACAACACATTCTATAGCAGGGGTTCCTAATCTGTTTATGCCAGCAAAGCCCAGTGACTCCTAGGGACCCCTTCTCAGGATAATGCTTTTAATCATAAAATGAAATACAAAGGAAGCCAAGCATACTGAAATACAGTTGTGAAATATTTTTTTAAAGTTTGTGATACAGTAAGAAACATATATCTTTGTTACAGCATTAAATAACAAAATCTAGCAGTGGGTTCATAACTATGTAACAGTAAATAACGTTTAAAAATATCTGCAATAACTACAATATGGCAGTGAAATACGTGATTTCTGCTGGTGACACAGTCATACAATAAGCAACTGCTTGTTGCTTTCATTCATAGTTGAAGGAAATGCTACTTTTTAGTTAGAGGTTAGTGTAATTTTTTTCTTGTCCAAATCCGTAACACCTGAATTCTATCTTCAGGCCCTCAGGTTAAGAAGTCCTATTCTATATCATATATAATTAATTTTTGTCTGTCTTACTGAAGGACAGAAGCTTTATTTCACCTATCTATGAATTTCTAAGGCCTAGAATGTGGTCACAGTTTTTTAAAAAACAAACGAATTGTTCATTTTTCTGATGGATTAAAGCATCATGAAATTATAGTACAGCTCACTCAACTCGTTTTTCATCTTTTCGTATCAAAGCCACACAATCTGTACTTACAAGAAGTAAATTATACTACTAAATAACATATCTAATTCTAACCCAGTAAATGGCTGACTGGAATACCACTTTACTTATAATAATTTAGTTTCTCAATGTGCAAAAGTAGATAATAACTGCTAATGTCTCTCCCAACTCTAAAATGATGTCCACTTACCTACTGTCATTTAGAAATATTAATAGAAAAATTATTTGAGATACAGCATTTAAATATCTCTGTTTATATCACCTATTCAGGCATTGTTATATTTATAAGTTACATTTAAGAACTGAGTATTTTATTTCAGAAACTTGGGGGGGGCTGTTAGACTCATCTATTCTTATTATAAACCAAGTAGGCACTTTATGATCATTAAGGTTGATAATCAAGATTACAGATTTTGCAAAACTGTTTACTATTGAAGAAGATTTCTATTGAAATTAAACAGGTAGAATATTAACAATGACTAACATTCTTCTAATAATAATTTTTTAAAAATAATAATTTAATTACAGGTAATGATCAAAACAGTATCGTCTAATTTGCATGTTCCATAAAGAAAAATGAGAGCTCTGACTTCACCTAAGTACCTAAACTGAATAAATCTTTAAAAATTAATTACATGAAAAACTGTATTAGAAGTTGCATTAGGCGGCCTGGTGTGCTCTATGCCAAGAACTGTTCCAGGTGCTGGGATAAGAAATGAACAAAACAGACGAAGACCCCTACCCTGGTGGAACCTGTATTCTGCATGAAGGTGGGGGAGTAGACGACAAACAGTAACAACAGGTAAGTTATCCAATGTGTCATGCTACGCGTTTTGGAAAAAGAAAAAGAGCAGGGTAAAAGAGATCTGCAGTGGCCCGAGCAGGGAGGGAGAGTCAGCGAGAATACAGTTTTAAATTGGGTATGACCATTATTTTGCTCTAAAACTTTACTCACCCATCCATTCAAAAAATTGATTGGCAGTGGCCCGCGCTAAGCGCAGTGGGCGGGGCAGGGAACTGGACAGACAGAACCCTTCCCTAGGGGCGCACTTCTAAGACGCGAGGACGACCCCCAGCAACCCACAACCCACTGTTTGAGCTTGCGTGTGTCACCGCGTCGGGGACCCAGAAGGCGCGAGGTCACCAAGCAGCTGGAGCGGCAAGGCGCGCTGGGGCTCTGCCGGTCGCGCCACGCGCCCCACACCTCGCCAGACCCCTTCCCGTCCCCGGCTCCGGTGCCGCGCCCGCACCTGAAGTTGGACCAAGCGAAGTGCAAGGCGAGCTGGAAGTTGGGGTCCGCCTCGTC
This sequence comes from Eubalaena glacialis, assembly GCF_028564815.1. Lineage (NCBI taxonomy): Eukaryota > Metazoa > Chordata > Mammalia > Artiodactyla > Balaenidae > Eubalaena > Eubalaena glacialis. The sequence goes on along the minus strand of NC_083716.1, from coordinate 109,214,517 downwards.
CTGGACGCCCGCCACAAGGCGGACGAGCTCGCGCACGTCGCGTTCTTGCCTTCGGTCCAGCCAGCTCCAAGACGGCGCGGGAGACGCCATACCTCCGGCGCTCCCGCAGTCTTTCGCGAGGTCGCGCCCGCTCTCGCGAGTGTTCGAGCTACCGCCTGGTTGAGCGAGGCTGCGGCCTCTCTCGCGAGAGTTCGCGCTGCAGTCGCGTTGAGCCTTGACTCTGATTCTTGTTGGTGGCTTGGGTGAGTGTTGTCCAGTCTCACCTGGTTAAGTTTAGGAACGTCTTAAAAGGGGTAGCCGTTATGATTAGTTTTATTAATAATAGTCTCTGGCTAACCTTGGTTGATGGTTTAACTCCTAATGTTTTGAGTGCAGCCACTTCTCATTCGGTGTATCTGTTTGCACCTGCACTTTCAGGTACCATAATCCGTTAGTTGCCCATTCTTCTCTAAGCTTCAGTTTCTCCTAGAGGTGATCTCCAGTGATCTTTCGGTTCCCCTCTGCTTACAAGGGCCACAGTACATGGCCCACGCTCCGGCAGGTGTAAGGAAAGTGTGTTGTCCCACACACAGGCTGAGCGCTACACCTCCTGCTCTTGCCAGTGACTCCCAGTGGCCCAAGGAGAACTTGGTAAACCCCGTTGGCCAGAGGTAGAGTAATGTCTTTGCTGTTGTTCGTAATTAAAACTGTACTTTAAAACTGTTTCCGTTAAGTATTGCTTGTAACCATTCCAAGACTTGTTGCATAGAACTATTTAATTTTTTTTTTCTTTTAGGGATCTACTAGGTTTTCATGTGGTTTATTACATTGCATTACCGTGGTAAAAGATAGCTGATGCGCCACTGTCTCAGTCTGTTTGGGCTGCTGTAACAAAGTACCACATACTGGGTGGCTTATAAACAACAGAAACTTATTTCTCATAGTTCTGGAGGCTGGATTTTGAGATCAGGGTGCCAGCATGATTGGGTGAGGGCCCGCTTGCTGGAAGCAGACTTCTGGTTGTGTCCTCACATGGTGAAAGGGGTAAGAGAGCTCACTGGGGCCTCTTTTATAAGGGCACTCATTCCATTCTGAGGGCTCCACCCTCCTTTTCTAATCACCTCCCAAATACCAGCATATTGGGCATTAGGATTTCAAATTATGAATTTTGAGGGGACACAAACAACTACCTAAAACATAGGCTGCACACAACTGCACAAATCCCACAAGAAGAGGAAAATCATAGCAGTAGAAATGATTCTGCGAAATGGAATTTATACTCTCTCCCTAGGCAGTCTTTTCTACTCCAGTCTCAACTGTCATCTGTGTGTTTATAACTCTCAAATTTGTGTATGCAGCTCACATTTTCCTTAGCACTCCAAATCTATAATTGCTTATTGTACATCTCCATAATCAAAGTATACATACACACTTACATGTGTCTTTCCTGCCTCCCTATCTAGCTGGTTGGTCTTGACCTCTGGAGGGATACTTAGAAAACTTTCCACAGGGCGCTCCCAATGACTTGGACCCAGTAGGGACTGAGCTACTCTCCCAGGCCTCCCTGGCTGGCCTGGGCCAATGTTCCCATTCTGGAAGGGGAATTGGAAATTTTTTCTAGAGGTGCCTCTGATGACTGAGCCCCATTCAAAATACAATTGGGCCCCAGATACCCTCTGTGGGCCTCAAAGGCTGGTCACCCACTCTGCAGGGGATGTGGGAACATTTCTGGGAAGAACATACAAAGACAGGATAGCAAACAGGCTGGGTGCACTGCCATGTGTCCCTTGCTGGCCTAGGCCAGTGCAGCCCTCCAGAATGGCCCCTGGATGAATCTTCTGGAAGTGCATGCAAAGAACAGGCCCCAGGCACCACTGCAGCCTGGCTAAGGGTGCCATCCCCATCCTCCTGTCCAGTCTGTCCCAATGTCCCCTTTGGAGGGACTTAGAGATACTTAAGGGGTGTTTCTGTCCAATGTGCCATATATGGGACTGTGCCAGTCTAGGGATGCCTACCACAGATCTACATGCCCAGCCAAGTTGGGCTGGCTTTTAGAGGGAACTTACAAAAATTTTGGGGAGATGCAATGCCCTTCCCTTCATCCATGGCCAGCCTAAGGTGATGCCCACCTCTGGAGGGGAAATTGGAAATGTTTGGGGGAGATATAGCCAGTGACCAGGACTGATGCAGGATTGTGGTCAGAGAGCCCTCCCCAGGCCTGTCTGTACTAATGGGGCTGGTCCTGGCCTTGGAAGGGGAATTAGAAACTTTGGGGGTGGGGATCCCAAAACCAGGACCTATCCAGGCTCCTTCTCCAGGCTTCCCTGGCCTGCCCAGGCCTTTCCACGCCAGAGAGGCTTAGAAATGTTTTGAGGTGCCTCCAAGGACCAGTCACCAGGCAGTAGCACAGCCAGGGCCAAGGTGCCTCTGCAGCCTCCAGGCTTGTCTTGGTGATGACCCCCTCAAGAGGGAGACATCAATATCTTCAGAATGTGCACCCACCTTTTAGTCTCCAAGAGGGACCATGGCCAGAACTGGGGTGCCCCCTGGGACCTCCCTGTTGACCTGGGCCGGTACCTGACTCTGAATGAAAAGGGTGCCTCCCCAAAACGTTTCTCCATCCCCCTCCAGTGGCTGAGATGTGAACGGCCTGCCAGGGAGGCCTGGGGAGGGCTCTGGGCTCTGCCACAGTCCCACAAAGGCCCGGCTGTCAGCAGCACCCACCTGAGTGTCCCCCTCTGGCCGAGACTGGCCCAAGCCAGATGGAAAGCAGGGAGGGCAGCGTGGACACAGCTATGGTCCTGCATGGGCCCAAGTCATTAGTGTGCCTCCAAAAACATTTCCAAGTTCCCCTCAAAGGGTGGGTGTGTGCCACCATGAGCCTGCCAGGGAGGTCTGAGAGGGCACTAAGGGTCAGGCCCTGGTCCTGTGTGGGTCTGGTCATTGGATGGCCTCTGGATGTTCACCTCTGAAGGATGTGGACACTGGCCCAGGTCAGCAAGGGCTGCCCAGGGAGAGTTATGTTTGAGGTCCAGTTTTTGATGTGCCCCCAGAAAATTTTATGTCCCACTTTGGTGGTGAACACCAGCCTGTGACCGACATGGAGGCTCCAAGAGGGAGTCTTCATCTCAGCTGTTGTTTCTGTATCCCCCTTACAAATGGGGATTGGTCTGAGCTGGCCAGAGAGGCCCCTGGAAGGGTGCCTCATGGGGCCTAGTCGTAGAAGGCACTCCTAAAACATTCCTAAGACCCATTCCAATGATGGGGAGCCAGTGAGAATCAAGAAGGACGTGCCCAGGCCTGGTGGTATCCCGTGTGGGTCTGGTCATTTCGTGCAGCCCCCCAAATGTTTTCATGTCCCAACCAGAGAAGGGGGCACTGCAGGCAGGTCAGATGCACCCTGAGATCCCACCCAGACTCCTTGAGGTCCTCTGTAGGGCAGGTCACTGGAGGCGGCACCCAACCACTTTCCTAAGCTCTCATCAGTGGTGGAGACTGGCCTGAGATGGCCAGGGAGCCCCACGGAGTGTCCTGACCATGGTCAGGCATGGGCCCTGGTCAACTGTGGAAAATGTCTCCAAGTCTTCTCTGTGCGTAGCACTGGGTAGGGATGCCATGGGGTGGTACTGGGGCCTAGGCTGGTACTGGGGCCTAGTCCTGTGTGGGGCCTGGTTACCAGATGTGTCTGTTGAAATTTTTTCTAAGTCCCTTTTGGAGGCAGAGACTGATCTGGGATGGACAGGGAGGCCCAGTGATAGCACTGTCCTGGCCACAGTCCTAGGTGTGGCTCGGTGGTCAGATGTGCCTCCAGAGACACATGGAGATGTGTGTCTCTGGAGTGGCCAGCCAGAGATGCCTGTGGAGGGGCAGATGGTCCAGCCACAGTCCCACATGGGCCCCTGTCATCACACACCCCTTTAGAAAATGTTTCCATGTCCACTTCTGGACCCAGGGAGGCTTGGAGAGGGTGTCTGGGACCGGCTTCCCACCCCCAGCATTGGGAGCACCTCACACAGTGTTTTGTACAGTCCTGGAATGATCCAGCCAGAGAGGGGCGACTGTGGAAGCTGTCCATGCACACCCACACGGCTGCATGGGGCCCACCCCCTGAGGCCCAGAGAGTGAGAACTGCAAGAACTCATGGCACGGAACAACTCCATCCAAACCCTTCCGCTAAAAGACTTGCCCAAACTGTGGCTTGTCTTTTGGCAGCATGTGTCTCTAGGATGACCCCAGTTCCCCCCCACCCCCCACCCCAAACAAAATACCTGCTTGGGAATGCCCAGTGCTGACATGAAGTGTACTATTCGTTCCAGCCGACACCTGACGATTGGCCCCTGCCCTCCCTTTCTTAGACGACTTACTGAAAGGGGTCTGTAATTGTATGTATCTCTTGAAACTCAGAAGCATCTCTCTCAAGGACCGGAGAGCCGTTCCTTGGAAATGTAATCACTAAGGATAAGGCCTCTGTCTCCCAGTCTCTGTCCTAACTTCCATAACTGCCAGTGAACAAACACAGCTAATCACATCGCATCTGCACTGAGCAACCCTGTGTACTTCTTCAGCTCTCTGACTGTGCCCAGCCGCCACACGCCCCTCCATCATTCTCCCCTAAAATGCCCAAATCAGCTCTGCACACTGGAACAGAGCTCAGCTCTATCCCCTACTGCCAGAAGTTACTGAGTAAAACCTGTTTTCTGGCTTTAACTCATGTCTCGCTGTGTTTATCTTTGGCAGGGGGCACCCGGGCCTGGCTGACTCTGCTTGGTCAGTGCGCTTCCCAATGTCTTCTGTCCCCTCTGGCGGTGGGGACATCCCAGGATGGACAGGCAGGCCCTGGGGGCACCAAGGCTCATCACAGTCCACGCTGGTGGGCAGTAAGGGAGGGGCTGGGCACGGTTCCGCCTGGGCCCTGGTGAGCGTATGAATCTCCCTTACCGTTTCCAGGCCACCCCCTGGAGTGGGGACAGCGGTCTGGGTTGGCCAGGGGGCCTAGAGGTTGCACACCTGGTCATGCCTCAGTCCTGTGGGGTCTCAGTAATGAGTAGCCTCCACCAAAAAATGTCCAAATGTTGGGGGGGGGAGGGCCAGGACTGTTAAGTTTGTACAGTTAGGCCAAGGAGGCGCCCCAGTCCCACCACAACCCTTCACGGGGTGCAGGTGGTTGCACACCATGAAGATGTTTCCGTCTCCCTCTGGAGGGGAGCCAGGAGGTTCTGGGGAGGGTGCCAGGGACTCCACCAAAGTCAGCTTGTGTCAGTTATAGGAGGGTGTGGGACCCTGTTGCAGGATGCACCTCCAGAAGGTTTTCTGTGTTGCTTCAGAGGGGAGATGAAGCCAGCCAAGACGGGCCGAGAAGTGTCCACGTGGCCCTTTTTATTGAACCACCTTCAGAAGATGTTTCCTACTCACCTGCGGAGGTGGACACCGGCTGGACCAGCTCTTGATGCCCTGGGAAGGTCCCCAGGCCCTGCCGAAGTTTTTATGGGGCTGGTCGCCCTACATGCTTCCCAGAACATTTCTGAAGTATTCCTTTGGGGAAATACTGGTCCAGGCCTCTGGAGAAGGACTTTAAAACATTTTTCAACATGCTCATCTAGGACCAGGCAGGTTCTATCCTCCAGAGAGGACTTAGAAAACATTTTCAGGAGGTGCTTCCATGACTGGGCCTCATGAGAGACCTCATCCAGCTGGACCAGATTAGCCTGGGCTGACCCCACCCACCAGAGGTGGCAGAAAGGTTTTGGTGAGCGTGTGCAATGGCCAGGCCAACCTAAGGCATCTTCCTTAAGACTCTCCAGCCTGGTGGTCACTGCCTCCAGGGGGAGACTTAGTTTCTCAGGAGGTGCATCCTGTGACTGCCCTGCCTCTTCCCAGCCCACACCCTCTCTCCCCCTTCTTCTGGCCCTGCCACTGGAGGGGGACGTAAGAGTGTTTTCAGGTGGCCACTACCTTGCACACACACTGTACTCCATCCAGCTTTTGTCTGACATGCCACCTCTGTGCTATTTACCTGGCAGCTGCTGCACAACAAGGCTGTTCTCTCCATTTCCACACTTTGCACACAGCCTGGGCCATTCAATCACAACTCCTCGTAGAGAAACAATAGTTCCTTGCTCACCCATTCTACATCATCCTAACATGAGTCCTTGCTCATCTAGGTGTTCCATGCACCTAATAGTCTGCACACCAACCGAGTCATCTGGCTTATGTGCCTTGCACACCCACTGTGAGCCTCCTCATTTCCAGCTGTTATACACGGTCTTTCAGCCTTTGAACATCCAGTTCCACTCCTTGGACACCCACTCTCACTTTCAGCACCTGTGAGCAGCTGTGTCGATTCAAAACCGCTGCTTGAACACCATTGTGCCCCAACCTAAGTCTGCATCTTGCCCACCTGCTCTGTCATTCAGATATCACTCTTGCACACCCACTCTGTGTGAATCAATAGCCACCTCTTGCTCATCCATCTGTAGCATTCAATGTACACTCCATGCACACCCACATGGGTGCCATTCAACCTTCTCTCCTTGTAAACTGTCGAAGAAAAACACACAACATAAGAGTTGTAAGCTTCAGTATTATTCAGGGTCTTACTGAGGACTATAGCCTGGGAGACAGCCTCTCAGATAGCTCTGGGGAACTGTTCCAAAGAGGTAGGGAAGGAGCCAGTGTATGTATGAGTTTTTTGGCTAGGGAATACATGTATTCAAGCATACATCTTGGTTAAAAGATTACTGCTAGTCACAAAGAACAGATATCTCAAGGTAAAGATTTTGGTGCTTTTCTATGTATGGGAAGATGCAAGAATCTGGGCTCGCTGAAATTCTTTCTGAGATATGCATCTAACTATCTAGGAGCTGGTTTATCCAAAGCACAGAGTGCCTCATCCTGTTTTTTTTTCATCCTGAACTTCCCACAGGGTACACCGTCAGTGGGTGACTGCAGTGGGTTGAGACGTAACCTTTTATATAACGGGATGATGAATGACACTCTATTCTTTAAGTTTACAGCACCTGCTGTGTCGCTGCAGTTTCCCTTTGATGCCTTTCTCTATGATATTCACGTTAACATCCAGCCAGGCTGTGCCATCAACTTCCAATCTCTGCTCACCAACAGTTTCCCAACCACATACTGCGTCCCTTGAACTTGCGGGCTGTGATTCAACTCTTCTGCAGGACCACTCTGAGTTATTCAACCATCCCTCCTTGCAGGCTCAACAGGTGCTGTTCCACCTAATTCCTCACACAGCCAGTGGGCTCCATTCATTCTCTGTGCTATTCAACTTATATCTATTGTACAACAAAGCTATACTATAAAATCATACCAATAATATACATGTACAATTGTACATCCAGACAATGGGTCTGTAATTATAGTCGTTGCACAGCAGTGAGATGCGATATAGTGGAGGATGCGTGTGAGACTCAGTTGTCATGTGAGTGTGCGCCTGTGAAATACTTTGCCGTGTGTGAGACAGTGTTTTGAATTGTGGTGTGATACTATGTTTAGCTGGGTGTGTCTGCAAGAGAGATAATCTGTGTTTAGTAGTGTTTTGCTTATTTGTGAGACACTGTTTCTTGGGGTTTGTGTGAGACAATCTGCTTAATGGTGTGAGTTTGTGAAACACTGTTTAGAGACACATGTATATGAAACTGTGTTTAGTGTTGTGTGTTTGTGGCAGACACTGTGTTGGGTGGGCTTTGTGTGTGAGACACTGTGAGTATATGAGGGCACGAAGTTTATTGGAGTGGGGGGTGTGTGTGAGAAAGAGAGAGACACTGTGTTGAGTGGTTTGTGTATTTGTGATCACTGTGTTTTGACCCCAGGAGGGCTCTTTTAGCTGTCTCCACCCTGCTTTGGGTGGTGAGCCGGCTGGCCATAGTTTGCTCCTTGCTCTTAATTAAGAGGGTGATTGTTTTCAAGGGTCCTTGGCCACTTCTCTGGGCGCTGGGTGGGCAAAGGGATCCCCCAACTGCTCAGCTGCACAAACCAGGAAGTTAGCTTCTTTACTTGGAGTTGCAGGGGATGAGAAACGCTGATCCTCTCAGTGAAACGCTGGTCAGTGGGGAGCTGAGGGGAGAGGAGCCCTGCCTTCTTGGCCACCACCTGGAGAGGAGCTTTCAGCACCCTGAGAAGGCTGGGGAGGAAGAGAGCTGGTTGTGCCTCAAACACTATAGACTGTTGCTGTTTTTATTGAGTGTTAGTTGATTTAAAAAATAAATGTTGGGAATTTCCTGGCGGTGGTTAGGACTCTGAGCTTTTACTGCCAAGGGCACAGGTTCAATCCCTGGTCAGGGAACTAAGATCCTGCAAGCCACACAGCACAGCCAAAAATTAAAAAAAAAAGTTTCTTCATTTGCTGTACAGTATGTCCTTAGGACTATTTTCAGATATTTTAAATGTTTTCACAGCTCCGCTTGTTTTGCTGGCCCACAGAACCTCTCATGCCAGCATCACATAAGTGGAACCCTTGTCCATCTTTCTTCCTGATTTATCTACTTGTCTGTGTGTCTGAATGCTTATTTATTCTATTTATCTGCGTCTATAGTCTGTTTCTCTGTCCATCCATTTATACATCTATTTGTCTATATCTCCTTCAATATGTCTGTCTTCTGACTGATTAGATGTCTTAATTTCTGTTCACCTATCTGACCATCTGTTTACTCTGTTGGTTTTCTGTCTGATTCTCTGTCTGCCTATTTTTCTGTTTCTCTATTTCTAAGTCTCTCTCTGCTCCCTGTCTATCTATATAGCTGTCAATATGTCTCTCTGTCAATCTGTCAATATGTCTATTTATCCATTTCATCATCTATATCACTCTATCATAATATTGATCTGTCCTTCTGTCTCTTTTTTTCCTGATTTTTTTCTCTGTTTCTGTATCTCTCTGTGTATCTGTCTCTCTGTCATTCTGTTTGTCTTACTACTATTAGTAGAATAATTGTATATTTAATTCTCTATCGGTCTAATTGTCCATGTGTCTGTCTTCATGCCAGTCTGTTTTTCTGTCTTTATATTTTCTGTCCATCTTCCTGTCTATGTATGCATATATTTATGTGTGCTTATGTCTATCTTCTATCTTTCTGTTTTTTAGTGTCCATTAGTCTATATTTCTGTCTGTCTTTGCACTATCAGTAGATCTGTCTTTCTGTCTGTCAATCCTAGTAACTGTCTATCTGCAGGTCTCTGTATGTTTGTCATTTTGGCTTTCTACCTATCTTTTTGTGTATATTTATGCCTACTTTCTATAATCTCTGTTTTTGTTTCTTTCTTCCTATTTACCTACCTGTCTGTGTGAATGTTTGTATGTCCATCTATCTATCCCTCTATCTAGCCATCTGCCTGTCTCTCTATCTAACTCCCTATGCAAGTATATAGGTATCTACCCACCATCTATCTATCTACCTATCATCTCTCTCTCTTTCTGTATGTGTTTCTATGTGGCCACTTGTCCATCTGTCTTTGTCTACCTTTACACTATTTGTTTATCTGACTGTCTATCCATCTTTCAACTATCTTTCTGTTCATCTGTCAGTTTTAAACCTATTTTTGTATTGATAGGTTCATCTGCCATTCTTTTTTTTTAAACATTTATAGTAAGATATAACTCATCTACATATACTTCACCCATTTAAACTATATGATTCAATGGCTATTTTAGTATACTCACAGAGTTGTGCATCCTCACCATAAACAATTTTAGAAAATTTAATTTTCTAAAGGAAATCCTGGATCTCTTAGCTATTATCTCGCAACCTCCATTCCCTCCAGCTTTAGGCAGCCACCAATCTACTTTTTTGTTTTTATAGGTTTGCTTATTCTGGACACGTCATATAAATGGATTCATGCAATAAATTGTCCTTGATGACTGGCTTTTTTCACTTGGCATAATGTTTTTAGGTTTATCCATGTAGCATGTATTAACTATCAATACTTAATTTCTTTTATTCCAAGTAATTTTATGATACCACTTTTTATTTACCCATTCATCAGTTGATGAACATTTGAGTTGTTTCTGCTTACTGGCTATTATGAATAATCTTAATATGCAATTATGCATAATTGTGTACAAGTTTTTGTGTGGCTATATGTTTTTATTTCTCTTGGGTATACGCCTAGGAGTGGAATTTCTGGATTAATGAGGGAAAGTACAGAAAGTGTACCCCATCTCTCCTCACCCCCACACAGTTTCCCTCTTATTGGTATTTTGCATTAGTGTGGCACATTTGTTACAATTGAAGAAATGATATTTATACATTATTATTAACTAAAGTCCATCATTTACATTAGGGTTCATTCTTTGCATTAAATAGTTTATGGATTCTGACAAATGTGTAATGTCACTTGTCCACCATTATAGTATCTTACAGAATAGTTTCACTGCCCTAAAAATCCCCTGTGCTCCAACTATTCACCTCTCCCTTCCTGGAAACCTTTGGCAAGCACTGATACTTTTACTGTCTTTATAGTTTTGTCTTTTCATGAATATCATATAGTTGGAATCACACAGTATGTAGCCTTTTCAGATTGGTTCCTTTCACTTAGTAATATGCATTCAAGTTTCCCCCATGTCTTTTCATGGCTTAATAGCTCATTTCTTTTTATTGCTGAATAATATCCCATTGTATGTGTGCATCATAGTTTTTTTAATCCATTCACCTAGGACATTCACCTCTTTCCATTTTTGGCAGTTATCATGTTGAGCATCTTTTCACGTGCTTATTTGCCATCTATATATTTTCTTTGGTGAGGTTCTGTTCGGATCTTTTGCCTATTTTTATTGAATTTTTGTTTTCTTATTGTTGAGTTTTAAGAGTTCTTTGTATCTGGTTTCTCACCATTAAGTATGATGTTAGCTGTAGGTTTTTTTGTAGATGTTTATTATCAAGTTAAGGAATTCCCCTCTATTCTTATTTTACTGAGAGTTTTTAATATGAATTGGTGTTAGGGAATTCCCTGGCAGTCCAGTGGTTAAGACTCCACACTTTCACTGCCGAGAGCCCGGGTCCAATCCCTCGTCACAGAGCTAAGATCCCACAAGCCATACAGCATGGCCAAAAAAAAAAAAAAAAAAAATTGGTGTTGGATTTTGTCAAATGCTTTTTCTGCATCTATTGATATAATCATATGATTTTTTCTTTCGCCTGTTGATGTGATGAATTACATTGATATTTCAAATATCAATTACTTGTTGAATTAGACCTGCATACCTGTGTTTAAAAGACATGTATAGGTAGAAAGTGAAAGGATAGAAAATGTATTCCGTGCAAACAGTAATCAAAAGAGAGCAGAGGTGGCTATCTAATACCAGACAAAATAGACTTTAAGTCAAAAACTGTTGTTTGAGACAAAAAAGGACATAATATATTGATAAAAGGGTCAAATCACCAAGAAGATATTAACAATTATAAATATATGTGCACCAAACATCAGTGCTCCTAAATATATGAAGCAAACATTAACAGAATTGAAAGGAGAAATAGTTCTACAACAGTAGTTGGATACTGCAATACCCTACTTTCAATAATGGTTAGAACATAACAGGTATATACCGAACACTCTGCCCAAGAAAAGCAGAATACACATTCTTCTCAGGTGCACATTAAACACTCTCCAGGATAGACCGTATGTTAGGATACACAAATCTTAAAAATTAAAAAAATTGAAACCATACAAAGTATATTTTCTGATTGAAGTGGAATGAAACTAGAAATCAATAGCAAAAGGAAAACTGAAAATTTCACAGTATGTGGAAATTGAACAACATACTCCAAACAACCCATGAGTCAAAGAAAAAAATCACAAGGGAAATTAGAAAATATCTTGAGACAAAATAAAACAAAAACACAGCATACAAAACCTTACGGAAGGGGCTTCCCTGGTGGCACAGTGGTTAAGAATCCACCTGCCAATGCAGGGGACATGGGTTCGAGCCCTGGTCCAGGAAGATCCCACATGCTGCGGAGCAACTAAACCCATGTGCTACAACTACTGAAGCCCACGTGCCTAGAGCCCATGCTCTACAACAAGAGAAGCCACTGCAATGAGAAGCCCGTGCAACACAACAAAGAGCAGCCCCTCCTCACTGCTACTAGAGAAAAGCCCGCACGCAGCAATGAAGACCCAACGCAGCCACAAATAAATAAATAAATAAATAAACTTCATATTAAAAAAAACGTTATGGAATGCAGCAAAAACAGTGCTCAGTGGGAAATTCATAGCTGTAAATGCTTACATTAAAAAAGAAGGAAGATCTCAAATCAGCAACTTAACTTCACACATTAAGGAACTAGAAAAAGAAGAACAAACTAAACTCAAAGATAATAGAGGGAAGGAAATAATAAAAATTACTGCAGAGATAAATGAAATAGAAAATAGGAAAACAGTAGAGAGATCAATACAACCAAAAGTTAGTTATTTGAACAGATCAACAAAAGTGATAAACATTTTTTAGCTAGATTAAGAAAAAAGAAGACTCAGATAACAAAAAACAAAAATTCAAATAACTAAAATGGAAGTGGGGATATTAATATGGATTTTACAGAAATGAAAAGGGTTATTAGAGAGTACCATGGACAGTTGTATGCCAAAAATTGGATAACCTAGACGAAATGGACAAATTCCTAGAAAAACAATCTACCGAAACTGAATCATGAAGAAATGGAAAATCTGAATAGACCTATTACTAGCAAGGAGATTGAAACAGTAATCAAAAACTTCCCAACAAAGAATGTATTTTACCACAATTTTTTAAACAATCACCAAAACCTCCCAACAAAGAAAAGGCCTGGACTAGATAACTTCACTGGCAGAATTCTACCCAACATTTAAAGAAGAATAAACACCAATCCTTCTCAAACTCTTTAAAAAATTGAAGAGGTGGGGATATTTCCAAACTCATTCTGAAGCCAGAATTTCTTTTATACTAACACTGGACAAAGAAACTGTAAGAAAAGAAAACTACAGACCAATATTCCTTATGACTATTGATGCAAAGACTCTCCACAAAATGTGCTGGAGGAAGTCATTGAGAAGACGTCACGGCTGGTTGACCCGTGAGCTAGACCCAGGCAATCTGAGGCTCCTCACCCCCTACACAGTCCTTGGATTGTTTATCCACTTGCCTTCCCCATACTAGAAGTTGCCACAGGGACACAGCTTTCAGATAGTAAAGTGCTGTTGAGACCATCTGGATGGCATACGTCTGACGGAACTCAGTTAAGACATCTATATAAACTTTTAAGATTCTGGTGGGTGAGTATGGAGGTCTACTTGTGGCTGCCCAAGACAAGCCTTGTATGCAAGTTCCCTTCCTTATTAAATCTGCTACCTACCAATTTAGAGTATCTGCCTCTTTCTTTAGTCTCTCCGTACCATCTGTATCTGGGGGCCCATTTCAGATTTCACCCAGGAAACTCCTGAGTGTGTGAACAACAATTAGTGAGCCAGCCAGGCGACCAAAGAAATGGGCCTTGGGAAAGAGGCATACTCAGGGGAAATCCTGAGTTGGCCATCAGTCTCTATGTGGGGAGGGTGATCCATATGTTAGGTGCTTGTGGACTGCCATGTGAACATGGGGATGCACCAAATGCTGGCTGGTCTAATTCACTTGTTTGAGGAACTGTGCAGAGCTCACTGTGGCAGAGAAGTGGAATGCATGGCTGCACAGTGAGCTGGCCACCAATGCCCAACTAGAAGCTGAAGGTCGAGCTAGAATGTTGGAAGAAGAGCTGAGGTTAGAGAATGACTTGTGGTGTCCACTGCTCTGCTGGCTTCAGGGTTAGCAGACTAGGTGGGAAAGCAGGATAATAAGTTGCAGACCTTAGTGTGTTGTTTTGCAAAGCTAGGAGGGTGCAAGTTGCTATGGATGAAAATCCAAGCATTTGTGATAAATCCTGATTGGGACACTAAGAAGTGAAATACCTGGGAAAGTGAGGAGGGTGAATTGTTATATTAACAGTGAAATGGTTGGAGCGCCCTGTGCCCTAATACAAAGGGAAAATTTAAATAGTAATTGCCCTAGACTTCTGACAGTAGAGGAATATACCCCAAAATTCTTGGGAGAAAACCTCATTGTTTCTCTGTCCTTTGCAGTTGTTAATCTTATCATGTCTTTGAAATGTAAACATGCCAGGAGATAACTAAGACACTGCCCACAGATTCTCAGGGAAAAAGGGGGTAAAGAGACTTTTTAAAATACAGGAGCTTTCTCACCCCAGATTTAGTCCACAGCCTCCATAAGATTATTTGTCATGAGCAAATACAAATATTAAGTCTTCTCCATAAATATTAGTAAAATCTTTAGCTGTATGAATGGGTAGCCTTAACTCATTCTGCCTGCCAGGGATACAATTTGGATTCAACTGTTATTTATAAACTAGTGAGTTTTGTATTGTTATACCTGATGTATGGCTAAGGTTTTGGAATGAATGCTATGGGGTCTCCGTGTCTGTCTCTACGTTTATGTATGTCTATGGCTATATGTTATGTATATGTGATTTTTTTTAACCTTCAGAGGGTATTGCCAAAATTAATTTGTAAAAGATCTCTAATTGGTTTAAAGGAAAAATAAGCTTTGATATCAATTGTGCACTTATGTAAAACTAAGAACTTAATTTTCTTTCATCTGCTAGAAGCACAAACTTTTATTGGACTATTGGTCTGTTCTTGATGGGATTTGGAACTGCTTTTTTTTTTACCTTTTAAGTAATTTGCCTAAAAACAAAGATTCTGTGTTCTAGTAAAATAATTTCCTGTGCTTCATGTTGTCTTTATCAGGTTTTTGATTACTTAAGAAAACTGTTAAAAGAGTTACTTTTTTTTTACAACTATGTAACTTTCTATATTTGCCTAGTTAAATGGATAACTAAGTATTGTTTCACAGTGAACTATGATCCTATTTAATCAAGTGTTTTAAAACCTTTTGATATTTTTGACAAGCTTCCCCAAAATCAAATTCTAAATGAGGTCTTGTTGACCTTGAACTAACTTTGGGATTTTCCCGAGGGCCCCTGAAATATCTCAAAAGATATGTTCTTTTTCCTTATAAAAGAGAGATATTAAACGAATTGGGCTTATTTTATATGTTAAATTACCTGGGAAGCAGATGCTAAACTTTCTTTAGGGTATATTTGTATGAAATTCCTAAAAATCTGATATATCCTTGTATGATGTTATCATTCATAATTTTTAATTGTATGTCACAGAGATAACGAAGTTTCCTTGTCAATTGCATTATAATGAACTCTCATCAGATCTTTAACCATGGCTATTTTAAAGTCTTTTCTCACATATAGACAGTTATTGTTTATTTTGTTGCTTTTGCAAAAGTTCCTGCAAAAGTGCTTCATCTTCACGGAGATTCATGGAAAAGACTCCGACAAATACAGGTTTCTGTAACTAAGATCAATTTGCTTTCATGTGAGAGGGACAATAGTGGGCCTTTCAAGTGGTTCCCCAAGGCTGCCTGCACAGCCCCACCATATGTCATGGATGGTAGCCTGAGACCTGCCCCTGTTCTCCTTCCCACATCACTAAAACAGGCCCCTTACACTGGTGATATAATGTTGAATGTGAAGACTTGCCTCTGCTGCAGGACACTCTGCAGACTTTGCTAACATTGGCAAGGGAGAAGATGGGTGGTGAACCCACAGAAAATTCAAGGCCCAGGCAACATGGTAAAGTTTTGGGGAGTTGTTTTGTTGGATAAGATGCACATTGTCTCAGAAGCTGTGATTGGTAAGGTACAAACCTATCCAATCCCTAAGAATGTAAAAGAGGTGCAAGCTTTTGTAGGAATTTTGGGGTTTGGAGGACTTTCATTCCCCATCTGGCACAATGCCTCCATCTCTCACCATCTGGTAAAGAAAGGCACATATAGGACTGGGTATCAGAGCAACAAGCCACCTTTGACAAGGGAAAGATGCTAGTGAAGCAGGTTAAAGCTCTAAGCACCTCCCAGTCAGGGGTACCACTTGAATTAGATGTATCTGTGACTCTGGAAGGTAGGTGTTGGGCACTGGGGCAGACACAACCAAAGGAGAGAGTACCCCTAAGGCCTCCAGAGAGGTCTCAGCTCTGGAAGGGGGCAGAAACACAATATATCCCCATAAAGCAATACCTCCTAGCAGAGTGCTTTTCCAGGTAGAGCCTCTCACAAAGAAACAGTGTCTCATAAGAACTTTCCTTCGAGACTTCCCTGGTGGCGCAGTGGTTAAAAGTCTGCCTGTCAATGCAGGGGACATGGGTTCGATCTCTGGTCCGGGAAGATCCCACATGCCACGGAGCAACTAAGTCCGTGCACCACAACTACTGAGCCTGTGCTCTAGAGCCCGTGTGCCACAACTACTGAGCCCGTGAGTCACAACTACTGAAGCCCACGCACCTAGAGCCCGTACTCCGCAACAAGAGAAGCCACTGCAATGAGAAGCCCACACACCGCAATGAAGAGTAGCCCCCGGTCACCGCAACTAGAGAAAGCCCGTGCGCAGCAACGAAGACCCAACTCAGCCAAAAATAAATAAATAAAATAAATAAATTTATTAAAATAAAAAAATAAACAAAACTTTGAAGTTTTTAATTTTTATGGGGTCCAATTTGTCTATTTTTTCCTTTTGTTGCCTATGCTCTTGGTGTCATATTCAATGCCATGAGGTTTTCCCCTGTGTTTTCTTCTGAGTTTTATACATTTAGCTCTATGTTGAGTTCTTTGACCCATTTTGAGTTGATTTTTGTATGTAGTGTAAGGTAAGATTTCAGCCTCATTCTTTTACATGCAGATATCCAGTTTTCCCACCATTATATAATCCTTTTAATAGTCTGTTAAATTATGTTTGCTAGCATTTCGTTGGTTCACACACTCAGGGGCTTCCTGGGTAAAATCTGAAACCTGCCCCCTTGCGTGGAGGGCAGAGAGAAACTGAAGAAAGAGGCAGACCACTCCAGACTGGTAAGTGACAGGTTTCGTAAGCAAGGGAACTTACATACCAGGCTTGTCTTAGGGCCCATAAGACAAGTGTAGATCTCTGCCTGCCAGAATCTTAAAAGTTTGTAAAGAGGCTTTTCTTTTTTCTTTCTTCTTTTCAGGGACTTCACATAACAAAGAATATAGTCTTTACAAATATAGTTTAGAAAAGTCACTAAGCAAACACTCTACAGTAAGTAGCAACAACAAACTCTGGAGAGGAGGAAATATCTGATTTCTAGATTTGCCACATTATAATATTCAAAATGTCCAGTTTTTAACAAAAAAATTATGAAGCATGTAAAGAAACAAGAAAGTATGGTCCGTTAATAGGAAAAAAGAAATTAACAGAAACTGTCCCCAAGGAAGCTCAAACATTGGACATAATAGACAAAGACTTTAAACCAACTGTCTTATATATGCTCAAAGAATGAAAGGAAACCATCCACAAAGGAATGAAGGAAACCAGGAGAAACATTTCTCACCAAATAGAGAATATCAGTAAAGAGATAAAAATCATAAAGGAACCAAAGAGAATGCTACAACATGGATGAACCTCGAACATTAAAAAGAACAAATATTGTATGATTCCACTTATATGAAGCATCTAAGATAGGCGAATTCATAGAGCCAGAAGTATTGTAGAATAGGGGTTAACTGGGGGTGTGTGTGTAGAGAAGAGTGGAGGGTTATTGTTTAATGGGTGCAGAGTTACTGTTTAGGATGATAAAAATGTCCTGGAAAAAGATGGTGGTGATGGTTACACAACATTGTGAATATACTCAATGCCACTTGTAATAAAGTTTTTATAAATGCCTTCTTGACCTAGTTTTGAGGCCCTGGCTAGAGGCTGGTCAGTTTCCCTTCTTGAGCAGCCAATGAAGTCCACACCCCCAACTACCTACCTTATCTGACTCTCACACTCTGACTCACTATCGACATGCCCTGATCACCCAGGTACCAGATAACCAGGGACAGCCCCTACGCCCCAGAGCCGGTGAAAGTATTCAAACTAGCTAATGAGCCTGCTTATTCTGCCCTGCCTGTTCGTTCCTGTGGAAACCACAGTAAAGTGCCCACAGTTCCTCTATCTCCCTCTGCCTCCCGACTGAACCCGGTGCTTCCCCTGAATGGGCCTGTGTGGCATGCACGTTCTCTCAGGGGACTCTGAATATAACAAACTGTAAAATTCTTCCCATTTTCTCCCTTGATCTGCCCCTGACCTTACCATACCTCACCCCAGGTATTATGGTTAAAACCATCAGTGCAGTGAGCAGGGTGGTTTGTCCCCAGAGACAGATGACACCTGATTGCTCCTGCCTTACTAACAGGATTTGCTGAACGGTGGAGGCAGCCTGGAAGGCATCACTCCCTGCTGGAGTGCTTGTGCTTTGACCACTGCCACCGTTTGCTATTTGTCTGAGGTTTTGCCATGACCTCCACCCTAACTGTAGCACTTGTAAGCTGAGTTTTCCCTGAGTTTCCACTGTTGTAAACACAACAAAGGAACTGCTGGCCTCAACAACACTGTTTTCTTTCCCAAGGTGCCCTATCAAATCCCAGGGAAAAGGTGCCCCGTGGACCACTCAGGGCTTCCAGATGCTCTGTGGGCAGTCTCCCAGCGCTCCATCAGAACAGGCAACAGGAAACTAGAATTTGACTCAGATATGCCCAGCTGCTTGCTGGTGGCTCAGTGAGCTGATCAAGCCCTTCGGTGGCATGAAGTGGGCAGCCCCACTCTGCTCCCTTGTGAGAATGGGGTGCTCATCATGGGCCCCTAATCTCTGAGTGCTTAGGTACCAGTTGCTAGGTGAGTTCACGTGACCTGTGCTTGGGCAGTGCAGTGTTGTTGAGGTCAGTGGCTCCTTGTTGCCAGCCTTGTGCCTGTTACTTCTGTCCCAGACCAGATGGGCTCTTGAGGCACACACTGGGGTGATTGTTGAGTTGTGATTTGTACTAACTTTTTTTTTTTTTAATGAAACACCATTTTTACTCAGAAGACCAACTATGATAAAGTATTGTAATAGGGAAGAACATTTTGTATTCTATTACAAGTTAATCACTACAGGGATGTTGCCTATAAGCTTAAATAATACATAATGGCCCATGTCTGGGAACCCTGCTTCCCAGGTAATAAGCATTAAGCTAAAATACCTTTGTTTAGCTCACAGGAAACATCCTGACCAGGCCCACCTGTGAATGACTGCAGGGAGGAAGAAATTACACTTTCCCTCCGGAGGCTGATAGGAACTAGGAAGTGTTTGACTTTATTTCCTCCCCTTCTAGTATAAAAGGAGCCTGAATTCTAACTCAGGCAAGATGGTTCTTTGGGGGCACGAGCCCACCATCTTCTCAGTTTGCTGGCTTTCCAAATAAAGTCTTATTCCTTGTCCCAACAACTCGTCTCTCGATTATTGGCCTGTCGTGCGGTGAGCAGTACGAGCTTAGACTCAGTAACTCTATGAATAGTCAAACTTGGGTGTTTGGTAGTCATTTTTTAAAAATAATCAAAGTGAGTCTCTGACTTCAAGGAAAACAACTGAAAGAATGTGTTGCCAGTGTTAAAATCTGGGCTTGGAAGGAAAAATTATAATTTTGGAATACTTGTATTTACCATGAGCTTGACGACTTCCCAGTGCTTAAAGTCTTTTCTATTCAACAGTGAAGCAAATGTGATTTTTGATATTGGATAAGGAAGTATATTAATACTTGGAATATCTGCATAACTCAGTGAACCCATGTTTTTCAAATGATCAGTGCATGATTATATTAGTTGGGGTTTCCCAGAGAAACAGAATATTTATGAAGAAATTGGCTCAGGCGATTATGGAAGCTGAGAAGTCCCAAGATCTGCAGGCTAGAGAGAGACCCAGGAGAGTTATGTATCATTCTAGTCTAAGTCTGAAGACCTGAAAACCAGGAGAGCGGATGGTGTAAATTCTAGTCTGAGTCCGAGTCTGACCAGAGGAACTGTCCCAGCTCAAAGACTGTAGGCAGGGAGAGCGATTCTCTATTGCTCAAATTTTTGTTCTATTCAGACCTTCAGTGAATTGGATGAGGCCTGCCCACATTGTAAGGACAATCTGCTTTACTCAGTCTACTGCTTCAAATGTTAGTTTCATCCAGACGTACCCAGAATAATGTTTAACCTTATATCTGGGCACCCTGTGGCCCAGTCAAGTTGATACATAAAATTAACCATCACAGTGATGTTTTACAATCATTTATGGGTAAAAAAATCCATCTAAAGTGCAAGATAAGCCAAACTGTAATATAACAATCCACAAAGTTCATTGTTAAGCCTTCAGATTCCACACTGTAATTAACCTTTAAGAAACTACAGCTAGTTTTGTTTTAGTGTCATATCAAAGAAGAGTATCCACAGCTACCTGAAAAGACAAGTTAAAGTAAGCCAATCATTAAAGAGATTTGCAAAAATTTAAAACATTGCAACTCTTCTTACTGATTTCTTTTTTGTTTTGGGAAAATAGCTTTTCATTAAATTACTTTTTTATGTTAACATGTAATTGGTATATATTTTTTACACAAATCAGTAAATATTTTAAAACTTTTGTTTTAATTTCTAATTTAGTAAACATCCATAGATATAACCTACTGCATAGTTAAGAATTTAACCTTGCCCAAAGAAAGGTCTGGCCTTTGCGCTTAGCTTCCGGGAGATAACCTTTGTTTGCTTGCAAGCCTTGGGTCACACTGGATAGTCTAACAATATGATTTAGGCCGGGCGCTGGCCACACCAGAAAGACTATCAATGTGTGAGTGGGGTCTTTCTTTGTGTCACCCTCGGAGGGGCTGGAGCCTGAGATCACCCATGCCTATTTAATAGAGCCCCAGTAAAGACACTGAACACTGACACTTGAGTGAGCCCCCCTGGTAGGTAGCACTCTGTGCATGCTGTCACACATGCCAGGAAGGTGAGACATCCTGACCCCATGGCGAGAAGACTGTAGAAGATCCAGGTGTGGTATTTTTCCTGGACTCTGCCCTTTGTGCTCTTCAGTAAGATGATTTCAATCTGTATTCTTGTAATAAACTATAACCATGAGTATAACTGCTTTCAGTGAATTCTGTGAGTCTTTCCAGGGAAATATCACACCCAAGGGTGATCTTAGGGACCCCTAAACTTGCAGTTGTTGACAGAAGTAAGGGAAATCTTGTGTACTGTGTTCCCTCTAATTTCAGAGTTGGCTAAACTCTTGTACTCACATAAACCTCTTTGGAGTATTTACTACTACTACTATTACTACTAGAGCTTCAAAGAGTTTAAGAACCACCAGTCTGGGAGTAACACTAGTAGGTTTATCTGGCAAGATGAGCACAGTTTTTGCCTGTTCCAAAGTTACATTTTAGTAGGTCCCCTTTGGTCCTCTCCTTCCTGAAGCCCCCTTGAACTGAAGCCACAAGCTGAACCTCTGAGTTCATTTTGGCATGGGGACAGAGGCCTACATAGCTCAGGATCCTTTCTACCCACTTAGAAGCTATTTCTGCCTGGGGCATTGTGGGGTGGGGCGAAGGAAGGCATGGTGGAATAGATTCACCCTGGGATGGCAGTCAGGTATATGAATGCCTTTTAATTGAGCCAAGGGGATTCAGGGGTGGGGAGTATGAAGTGAAGACAGCACAGGGGTCAGGCAGCCTTTGAGCCAAAGCCTGAGGGATGGCCAGGCAGTACAGGATACACAGGTCTGAGGCAATCTTAGGTACATTGGCTTTATCCCGGTAAAACCGCTTCAGTCTTGTCTGCCTTTGTCTACTCTTCTTTCCATCTCTATGTCTCTTCCCATAATGAAACATCATTCCCATGACTCCTTGGCATGCCTTAGAATAATGCTATTATCAGAAGTGTATTTGGAAATGCTCTGTGTGATTTGAGACTGAGAGTAAAGGCTCGAGATTAGGTGATATTTGCACAAATCTCCCGTGAAGAGACCATAGGCACTGGAATACGACAGAGCTCTGTTGGAATTCTGGCTTTTCTCTGTCCTTAACCTGGGATCTTGAGCAAATTACTCAAACATTTTAAGCCTGTTTCCCCATCTGGAAGGTAGATATAGAGTGGTTCGGACAATTAATCAGAACATCCATGGTAGCACAGGGCCGGGGACGAGGCAGTCACGTGGTAAATACTGACTACTTTCCCTCCTTTCCCACCACCTCCCTCTCTCCTGCAGAGACACTCAGTCTGGGATTCAGTGATGACCAACCACAGCTGTGAGGTCAGAGCCATCCTGGCTTTAGTTCCTGGGTTAAGGTAAGAAGTTAACTAGACTAGAAAACAGAATACATGCCATATGTGAATAGCCACTTTAATAATTTTCTGTTAGTGACAAGTCAGTAGAGCACAGAGATTATTATCAGAATTTGAGGTGGGATAATGAGGCCATATTTAGTCTGCTTAAGGCATATCCAGGGAGTGGGGACTTAACTTGGGATTTTATGGAGACAACAAAAGGATTAGTTGAAAGTGGCTGAGAGCCTTCAAACAGAATGGGAGCTACATGCAACTGTCCGTACAGTTAACTTGGAAACAATATTAGACATACTATAAACAATTTTCCCAGAGATTCTGGTTTCAATTCCAATTTCCTAATGAATGTTTCTGTATTGTGCCTCTGCTTATATGTTTGCTCAGAATTTAAGAACAGAGTCCTAACCTGTGGTGTTACAGAGAAATCTGCTTCTACTAGTTCTTTCAAAGGTTTGTTGCTACTTATTCTCCAGGGAGTGGCCTCTCTTTTTCCCTCTTTCTGTCTTTGTCTCTTTCTCTCTGTCTCTCTCTCTCCTATGTCTCCTCCTCTCTCTCCCCCTCTATCTCTCTGTGTCCACCACCTCCCCTGTATTATTGACCCTGAGGCTGAAGTCAGAGGTTTGACCCTATAGCCAGCCATTCCTGCTTTTTGTGAAACTCCTATTGTACTGTGGTGAAGGAAAGGATTTATCTGGTTCACTCTTTGGTAGGAAAAAAAATTTCCCAATTCGGGGTAGGAGCTGAACGTGAAAACCCGTCAAAGACAAGGACATCACAACATTTTCTGTTTAATACCATTTAAAAAATCCCCGCCCGCTGTCTTCTGCAAGGGCTCCAAGAGGATGACTGCTTAACCATTTTATATCTACCAGTGAGTACTATGTAAGCACCAAAATAAGTAGAAATATCTTGCCTGTCTTCGTATCACACATAATCATAGTATGGTTTTCAGTTCCTTTGGCTCTGTAACATCAAGTGGCAGCAGCTGTAGCATATGTTTCTCCATTAGAAATGACTGAAAGAGGGCTTCCCTGGTGGCACAGTGGTTGAGAATCTGCCTGCCAATGCAGGGCACACAGGTTCGAGCCCTGGTCTGGGAAGATCCCACATGTCGCGGAGCAACTGAGCCCGTGCGCCACAACTACTGAGCCTGCGCGTCTGGAGACTGCTCTGCAACAAGAGAGGCCGCGATAGTGAGAGGCCCGTGCACCGCGATGAAGAGTGGCCCCCGCTTGCCGCAACTAGAGAAAGCCCTCGCACAGAAACGAGACACAACACAGCCAAAAATAAATAAATTAATTAATTAAAAAAAAAAAAAGAAATGACTGAAAGAGAAAAAAAAAAGGCATTAGTAAAATGGAAGCAGCCAATGGGAGTAAGTCCAAAAACGAGTGCTCCCCTCAGCACAACTGAAGTGGGCAGGCATGAAGGACAGCAAGAACGGGTAGGAGAAGAGGCTCCTGAGGGCGCAGGGCTGTGAATGCAGAGTTTGCATACCTGTGCTAGAAAGCCCAAACCTCAACATTCTACAAGAGCGCCACCGCCCAAACCAAATTAAGTTCTCAGTGAAAGAGGCCAGTACTATTATAAGGAGTTACGGTTATCCCTATGGTTCAGATGAGGAAACTGAGGGTTAGAATGGCTAGTAACTCACCTGTTGTAGGTTCTGTGGCTGCTATGTGTCAAGTCCTACTAATTCTAAAGCCTCTGATCTCAGTTACTGTTCTCTGTTGCCAGGGGATGTTTTTGTGAGGGTGGAAGGATGCAAAGAGGACTTGGAACAGCACATCGTATTCAATGGCCTAGGTGGGAAGCTCAAGGTCCTGGGGGCTGGGTCGCACTTGGCAATGCCTCAGTCTCAGCATGGGGTTGGTGGGAGCTTCAAGTTGTCTCTGAAGAGGAGGAAGCAGCTTCTCCAGTGATGCAGCTATCTTTGGGCCATGGGTGGAGGAGAAAGCCTGTAGTCCTGGGGAACATCAGGCCTGTGGGATCACCACCACCTCACTATGCTCTTCTTCCCAATGCTCCAATGAGCCCTCTTAAATCTTTCTTTCCCTGCAATTGAAATTCTCCTTGTCCTCAACGTCCTTCCCAATTTCCTAAAGTCCTGCTCTACCTCCTGGTTTTCCCTGAGGGTATTGTTCCCTTGCAGTCCTCTGGAACAAGTCCTGATAATTTTTCCGCATATTCCCAAGTTCCATGAGCCCAGCAGGGCTGTTGTCTTTCTCTCCTTCCCCCTTTTCACTTTCAAGCCATCATTTACCTTGCATTAAGCAATAGCCTCCCTCCCTTGAGGTTCATACTATTCAGCTATACCTACCCTCCTGTGGGCTCCTGTCAGCCTCCTTGAGTCAAAAATGATGAGGTGACGTAAGGGTCAGTTATGGATAAGACAATGTACTGATAATGGAAACACAAAGAGTCAAAGTAGAGCCTATCTCCAAACGTAATATTGCTGAAGCCAATGTAGTCATGAAAAAGAGTGATCGTATGGAAAAGTTCCCATAGGATCATCATGCTTTGTCATTAAAATTTTAATATATTATCTATATTTTTAAAATCTTAGAATATAGATGCTCATAACTTTACCAAAATATGAAATATGTTAGGCATTGAAGCTAAGAGAGATTAAATTTATCCAAGAACATTGTCATCCAGAATTTATTGAATAGAGACATCATAGAAAACTACTAAAAGAGACTGATGCTGACTGATTTCTGAGGGGTCTTCTAATTCTAACGAGGACCTCAGGGAGCAGAGCTGGGTATCCTTCCTCACTGTCCTCACCCAGGGCACAGAGCCGCTCAGCAGGATTCTAGTCTACTCAGAAATCTTTCTGCTTTATGATGTTTGATGCTATTATAACGGGGAGAAAACTAGTAGTTTATTAGTATTCACAAGCCAAATAAAATTTGAATTGCTTTTTGTTATATTTTCCTGCCAAATTGTTGGTTCTGTGACTACGGCAACCCCATCAAGACTGGGTTGTGTGAACTCCCCGGTTTATATGCGTTACATTTTAACACTTGGCTTACCATATGAGAATGTGGATCTAAGATATGGTGTCCAAGTGTATCTTGGATTAAAATAATCACCATAGGCCCAACCTAAAAATGCATCTTTATTGCCAGATTATTGAATTTATAGAGCTCTGGAGTCAAGTGCACCAGACACAAAGCATCATGGATTGGGACAACCACCAGAAAGACAAAGGAATTTTGTAGAGATCTCAAGATTGGAATCACAATTTTAAGACATATACATGGTTTGAGAATATCAGCCTTATGTAACATTAGGTGAGTTCATAAAATTGAGAAGGTCTAAAAGTAGAGTGACCACCCATCCTGGTTTGCCTAAGGCTGATGGGTTTCCTGGGATGCAGGAAATTCGATGCTAACTGAGAAAGGGCCAGGCATTGATAATAGAAACACAAAGTATACTCTGAAATATGAGTGGTTACCCTATCTAAAAGATGCCTTCATGAATTACCAATTAGAAGTTGACTTTTCTAACCTAATCTCAAAGGACACATAGTTTCATAAGAAATTGAGATTTTTTTTTCTAGAATGGGAAAGGAGGTTGGTAGCAGATATGCCAAGAAGAGCTCACAACTTTTCCAGTGCTTTATAAGTTGAAACAAGCTCTCTGGGAACTTGGCTGTTGCTATGAAATTCACAATGAAGCAGGCTTTGAAGTCACTGCTGTAATATTGAGTAAACTTGAAGGACTTCCCTGGTGGTCCAGTGGTAAAGAATCCACCTTCCGATGCAGGGGACACAGGTTCGATCCCTGGTCAGGGAACTAAGTTTCCACATGCCGCGGGGTAACTAAGCCCGTGCGCCACAACTACTGAGCTTGTGCCTCAACTAGAGAGCCTGACTGCAGCAAACTACAGAGCCCACGTGCTCTGGAATCTGCGTGCCACAACTACGGAGCCCACGCACCCTGGAGCCTGTGCACCACAACTAGAGAGAGAAAACCCGCATGCCACAACTAGAGAGAAGCCCGCACACCACAAGGAAGAGCCCATGTGATGCAAATAAGATCTGACGCAGCCAAAAAAAAAAAAAAAAAAGAATAAACTTAAGAAATCCCTGAGATGGATTGTGGTAGCTAGTCTCCAAATATGGCTCCCCGCCCAGTCAGTCCACACAACTATGAGAAATAATAACAGAATATAGTTTTAAGCCAGTAAAAATTTTAAATTGTGGTAAAATATGCATAACATAAAATGTACTATCCTAACCATTTTAAAGTGTACAGTTCAGTGGCATTAAGTACATTTATAATGTTGTGCAGCCATCACCACCATCCATCTCCAGAACTCTTTCATCTTGCAAAACTGAAACTTTAGACCCATTAAGCAATAATTTCCCATCCTCCCTCCCCCAAGCCTCTGGCAATCACTATTCTCCTTTCTGTTTCTATGAATTTGACTCTTCTAGGTACCTTATATAACTGGAATCACTGTATTTGTCCTTTTGTGACTGGCTTATTTCACTTAGCATAATGTCCTCAAGGTTCATCCATGTTGTAGCATGTGTAGAATTTCCTTCCTTTTAAAGACTCCATTTTATGGATATACCACGTTTTGTTTATCCATCCATCTGTCAATGGACACTTGGGTTGCTTCTACTTTTTGGCTATTGTGAATAATGCAGCTATGAATATGGGTACAGAAATACGTATTTGAGACTCTATTTTCAATTCAAGCCACCAAATTTGGAGGTGGTTTGTTACATAGCAATAGACAAACAGCATGCTGAGTCATGATTAGATCACACCGTTGAAATGGTACAAGGATGATGATTGTTGAAGGAGGGAAATGTGTTTCTGTGTGAGTGGATGGAGGTCAGCCTGAAGACTGTGTGCTGACTTAGTGTCCCTAGGACCTCTGCTTTGGAACCGCTCACTTCCCTGGCTGCCCTGGAGAGAGGGTAAAGCGGGCTGCAAAGTAGCAGCATTTATATACTGCATTGATAGCTGTGTGTCAGCTGTAAGGGAAGACTACTTCACGTTCGTACTCAGATTGGACAGTCTGCTAAGGTGCTTCCTCCACCAGGATGGTGCTAGAGCCCAGCTTGGAAAACAAAATAAACAAATTGTGACTGATTGGGTCAGTCAGTGCAGGAGAGGTGAGAACGAAGAATTTTGAATCAATCTTGGATTCCATCACAAACCAGAGTGACTAAAACCTCGCTCTTGTCCAGGTTAATCAGGGCTGAGGAAGCAAAAGAAGAAACCATAGGATTTTCCTGGAACAAGTTCAACAAATGAAGTTCAGATCTAGGTACCTAGGTGCACTTGGGGATCCTGATGTGATGCAGATGAGCCTCACCTTCTTGAAGGTGGACCCCTGACACTGATAATAAGGATAAGTGGTTTTCCAACTGTTAAAAAATACAGTGTATTAGTAGAAATTTTGAGGTTTTTAGTAAGGGCAACAGATCAGGAGACAATTAGCATTGAAAAGATAATTGTTACTCACAATTCCCAAAAGAAGGGGGCACACCCTGCCACAGGGAGTCACACAAGCACAGCGCTGGTCAAGAGGCAGAGGGAGTGAGGAGATAACATGGGCAAGAAACTTTATTGTGGTTTCCATGGGAAGTAATGGGCAAGGCAGGGGAAGCAGGGTTAAGACTGACTACTTTGAATAATTTCAGTGGGCTCTGGGGTATAGAGGCTGTCCCTAGTTGTCTGGTACCTGGACCTGGGGTGATGAGGACAGGTGGATATTAGTATTGACCCTGATAAAGGAGGTGGGTAGTGAATTGGTTGGTTTGCAAATGAAAGGTGCACTTGCAGAGGAGTCATTTACTATCTCTAAGAATTAGCTAGCCTTGGGAGAGGCCATCCCTCCAGAGTCAGCAAGGCCCCGGATATCAAAGCATCAGAAAACAGAAAATAAAAAACATGTTTAATACATGCTACAACATAGATGAAACTTAAAAACGTTATGCTTAATTCATTTTGATATGAAATTCACGGTGAAGCAGGCTTTGAAATCACTGCCGTAATATTGAAGAAATCCGAGAAATTCCTGAGATGGATTCTTGAGCAAACACACAAAAGGCTACATATTGTATGATTTCCTTTACGTGAAATGTCCATAACAGGGAACTTTATAGAGCCATAAAGTAGATTAGTGGTTGACAGAGGGAAGGGGGAGGAGGGAATGGGGACTGCTGATGGGTACAGAGCTTCTCTTTTGCGGTGATGAAAATGTTCTGGAATTAGATAAGGGTGATGCCTGCACAACATGGTGAAAATACTAAAAAAACACTGAATCGGACACTTTAAAAGGATATATTATGGTATGTAGACTATATTTCAATTAAAATAATGTGAAAAGAGAGAGGTGCTCCTATGGCTGCTGGAAACTGGAATAAAGATGGTAATGGCGATGGAGCAGGTTCCAGAACTTTTGAAAAAATGGAATAGAATTTGGTGACAGGTTGGATATGGGGCATGAGAGAGAGGAGTCGAGGCTGGTTCTCAGGATCCCAGAAGCGTTAGCCTGTGTGAATGGGAGCGTCACTGAGCAAGGCGGGTCAGGAAGATGAGGAGCAGATTGAGTGGGCACTTCAGGATGGGGGGCTGCACGTGCAGGGGAGACTCACCGGATACACTGCTTTGAGGTGGGACTTTGATGTGGCGGTGGCCAGTGGACAGAGGCAGCAATCTGCCTTGAAATGTAGATCTGGGTGCTGTTAGCAGGTGAGTGGAACCCAAGCCAGAGAGTCAAGGACATCTCCCAGGCCACCATCCTGTTTGTTCCTTTGTGTCTTAGGCATGTAGCCCCCTCCATCCTGAGCACCTTTCTCACCTTCTTTACTCCAATGCCGTAAAATTCTAGCAAGCATGCCTTAAACCACTCTCCCGCCACGCCTCCCCATCCCAGGCTGGGTCCTGTACTTATCTTTATCTTTGCTGTGACTACTTGGTATTGAAAGTGAGTATTTTTCAGTCTGTATCCCCCACCAGGACAGGGATCCATTTTTTTTTTTTAAAGTTTGTATACAGAACCAAATGTCTCTGACTCCCAGGCTGGAGGTCTCACCCACCATCCTACACTACTCATTTGCCCATGCCAGAAACCTCAGGGTCGTCCTCAGTGCCTCCCTCTCACCACTTTTGCCCAACCCAATGCCAGAACCTGAAGATTTGAGTGGCTCTCATATTAGCTCCTGTTCAAACCTCTGCCCTGACTTACTTCATTCACTCCCATCCTCACCTGGATGCAACCATCTCCTAACCGGTCTTCCTCTTGTCAAGCCAGGCTTACATTTAGAAAAAGTGATTTTTCTACAACACAGATCATGTCACTCCCGTGCTAAAAGCTTTCAGTGACAATCCCCAGCTTTCAAGATAAGAGCAAGCCTTTTCACTGAGCAACAGGCCTCTGTTTCTCTAGCATTCTTTTTTTTTTAACATCTTTATTGGAGTATAATTGCTTTACAATGGTGTGTTAGTTTCTGCTGTATAACACAGTGAATCAGCTATACATATATATATATCCCCATATCTCCTCCCTCTTGCATCTCCCTCCCACCCTCCTTATCCTACCCCTCTAGGTGGTCACAAAGCACCGAGCTCATCTCCCTGTGGGATGCAGCTGCTTCCCACTAGCTATTTTACATTTGGTAGTGTATATATGTACATGCCACTCTCTCACTTCATCCCAGCTTACCCTCCCCCCTCCCCGTGCCCTCAAGTCCATTCTCAACATCTGCGTCTTTATTCCTGTCCTGCCCCTAGGTTTGTCAGAACCATTTTTAGATTCCATATATATGTGTTAGCATCCGGTATTTGTTTTTCTCTTTCTGACTTACTTCACTCTGTATGACAGACTCTAGGTCCATCCACCTCACTATAAATAAGTCACTTTCATTTCTTTTTATGGCTGAGCAATAGTCCATTGTGTATATGTGCCACATCTTCTTTATCCATTCATCTGTTGATGGACACTTAGGTTGCTTCCATGTCCTAGCTATTATAAATAGTGCTGCAGTGAACATTGTGGTACATGACTCTTTTTGAATTATGGTTTTCTCAGGGTATATGCCCAGTAGTGGGATTGCTGGGTCGTATGGTAGTTCTATGTTTAGTTTTTTAAGGAACCTCCATACTGTTCTCCATAGTGGCTGTATCAATTTACATTCCCACCAACAGTGAAAGACGGTTCCCTTTTCTCCACACCCTCTTCAGCATTTATTGTTTGTAGATTTTTTGATGATGGCCATTCTGACTGGTGTGAAGTGATACCTCATTGTAGTTTTGATTTGCATTTCTCTAATGATTAGTGATGTTGAGCATCCTTTCATGTGTTTGTTGGCAATCTGTATATCTTCTTTGGAGGAATGTCTATTTAGGTCTTCTGCCCATTTTTGGATTGGGTTGTTTGCTTTTTGATATTGAGCTGCATGAGCTGCTTGTAAATTTTGGAGATTAATCTTTGTCAGTTGCTTCATTAATGTAGGTATTAATCACTATAAACTTCCCACTTAGAACTGCTTTTGTTGCATTCCATAGGTTGTGATATTTTTTGTTTCTATTTTTCAGTTTTTCAAGATATTTGATTTTTCCCTTGGATTTGTTCTTTGACTCATTCAGGGGTGTGTTGTTTAATTTCCAAGTATTTCAGAACTTTCCAACTTTTGTTCTGTTATTGATTTCTAGTTTTATGCCATTGTGGTTGGAAAAGATACATTGTATGATTTCAATCTTCTTAAATTTGCTGAGACTTCTTTTGTGACCTATCACATGACCTATCATAAGGAAGGTTCCATGTGCATTAAGAAGAATGTGTATTCTGATGCTGTTGGATGGAATGTTCTATACATGTCTGTTAGGTCCATTTGGTATAAAGTATAGATCACATTCAATGTTTACTTATTGACCTATCCATTGTTGAAAGTGAGGAATTGAAATCCCCTACTCTTGTTGTCTATTTCTACCTTCAGCTCTGTTAGTATTTGTTTAATGTATTTGGGTGCTCTGATGTTGGGTGCACATATATTTATGACTGTTATATATATAATGATAAAGAGGTCAATTCATCAAGAATTTGTCTTTCTCTTGTTACTGTTTTTAGTTTAAGATCTATTTTTGTCTACGTATAGCTACTCCTTCTCTCTTTACCATTTGCATGGAATATCTTTTTTTCATCTCTTTAAGTTCTCTTCATCTCTGATAAGTTACAATTTCTTTGGTCTTGCTGCTTTTAAGATTCTCTCTTTGTCTTTGTTTTTTGAGTTTTATTATAATGTGCCACTGAGAGGAACTCTAAGTTGATTTTGTTTGGTGACCTGTGAGCTTCATGAACTTGGTTATCCAAATCTCTCCCCAGATTTGGGACATTCTCAGCTACTATTTCTTTAAATAAACTTTCTGTCTCCTTTTCCCTCTCATCTCCCCTTGGAACTCTGATAATTTGCAAATTGGCTCTTTTGATGTCATTCCTTAGATCAAATAGGCTTTCCTCACTCGTTTTCAGTCTTTTTTTCTTATTTCTCTTCTTTTTTTTTTTTAACATCTTTATTGTAGTATAATTGCTTTACAATGGTGTGTTAGTTTCTGCTTTATAACAAAGTGAATCAGTTATACATATACATATGTTCCCATATCTCTTCCCTCTTGCGTCTCCCTCCTTCCCACCCTCCCTATTCCACCCCTCTAGGTGGTCACAAAGCACCAAGCTGATCTCCCTGTGCTATGCGGCTGCTTCCCACTAGCTATCTATTTTACATTTGGTAGTGTATATATGTCCATGCCACTCTCTCACCCTGTCACATCTTACCCCTCCCCCTCCCCATATCCTCAAGTCCATTTTCTAGTAGGTCTGTGTCTTTATTCCCGTCTTGCCACTAGGTTCTTCATGGATTTTTTTTTTTTCCCTTAGATTCCATATATATGTGTTAGCATACTGTATTTGTTTTTCTCTTTCTGACTTACTTCACTCTGTATGACAGACTCTAACGCCATCCACCTCACTACAAATACCTCCATTTCATTTCTTTTTATGGCTGAATAATATTCCATTGTATATATGTGCCACATCTTCTTTATCCATTCATCCGATGATGGACACTTAGGTTGCTTCCATGTCCTGGCTATTGTAAATAGAGCTGCAATGAATATTTTGGTATATGACTCTTTTTGAATTATGGTTTTCTCAGGGTATATGCCCAGTAGTGGGATTGCTGGGTCATATGGTAGTTCTATGTTTAGTTTCTTAAGGAACCTCCATACTGTTCTCCATAGTGGCTGTATCAATTTACATTCCCACCAACAGTGCAAGAGTGTTCCCATTTCTCCACACCCTCTCCAGCATTTATTGTTTCTAGATTTTTTGATGATGGCCATTCTGACCGGTGTGAGATGATATCTCATTGTAGTTTTGATTTGCATTTCTCTAATGATTAATGATGTTGAGCATTCTTTCATGTGTCTGTTGGCCATCTGTATATCTTCTTTGGAGAAATGTCTATTTAGGTCTTCTGCCCATTTTTGGATTGGGTTGTTTTTTTTTATTGAGCTGAATGAGCTGCTTGTAAATCTTGGAGATTAATCCTTTGTCAGTTGCTTCATTTGCAAATATTTTCTCCCATTCAGAGGGTTGTCTTTTGGTCTTGTTTATGGTTTCCTTTGCTGTGCAAAAGCTTTTAAGTTTCATTAGGTCCCATTTGTTTATTTGTGTTTTTATTTCCATTTCTCTAGGGGTTGGGTCAAAAAGGATCTTGCTGTGATTTATGTCATAGAGTGTTCTGCCTATGTTTTCCTCTAAGAGTTTGATAGCGTCTGGCCTTACATTTAGGTCTTTAATCCATTTTGAGTTTATTTTTGTGTATGGTGTTAGGGAGTGTTCTAATTTCATACTTCTACATGTAGCTGTCCAGTTTTCCCAGCACCACTTATTGAAGAGGCAGTCTTTGCTCCACTGTATATGCTTGCCTCCTTTATCAAAGATAAGGTGACCATATGTGCGTGGGTTTATCTCTGGGCTTTCTATCCTGTTCCATTGATCTATGTTTCTGTTTTTGTGCCAGTACCAAACTGTCTTGATTACTGTAGCTTTGTACTATAGTCTGAAGTCAGGGAGCCTGATTCCTCCAGCTCCATTTTTCTTTCTCAAGATTGCTTTGGCTATTCGGGGTCTTTTGTGTTTCCATACAAATTGTGAAATTTTTTGTTCTAGTTCTGTGAAAAATGCCAGTGGTAGTTTGATAGGGATTGCATTGAATCTGTAGATTGCTTTGGGTAGTAGAGTCATTTTCACAATGTTGATTCTTCCAATCCAAGAACATGGTATATCTCTCCATGTATTTGTATCATCTTCAATTTCTTTCATCAGTGTCTTATAATTTTCTGCATACAGGTCT
Source organism: Eubalaena glacialis (assembly GCF_028564815.1). Lineage (NCBI taxonomy): Eukaryota > Metazoa > Chordata > Mammalia > Artiodactyla > Balaenidae > Eubalaena > Eubalaena glacialis. Next base: position 109,180,919 of record NC_083716.1, on the reverse strand, counting down.
TTTGTCTCCTTAGGTAGGTTTATTCCTAGATATTTTATTCATTTTGTTGCAATGGTAAACGGGAGTGTTTTCTTAATTTCACTTTCAGATTTTTCATCATTAGTGTATAGGAATGCAAGAGATTTCTGTGCATTAATTTTGTATCCTGGTACTTTACCAAATTCATTGATTAGCTCTAGTAGTTTTCTGGTAGCATCTTTAGGATTCTCTATGTATAGTATCATGTCATCTGCAAACAGTGACAGCTTTACTTCTTCTTTTCCGATTTGGATTCCTTTTATTTCTTTTTCTTCTCTGATTGCTGTGGCTAACACTTCCAAAACTATGTTGAATAATAGTGGTGAGAGTGGGCAACCTTGTCTTGTTCCTGATCTTAGTGGAAATGGTTTCAGTTTTTCACCATTGAGGACAATGTTGGCTGTGGGTTTGTCTTTTATGGCCTTTATTATGTTGAGGAAAGTTCCCTCTATGCCTACTTTCTGCAGGGCTTTTATCATAAATGGGTGTTGAATTTTGTCAAAAGCTTTCTCTGCATCTATTGAGATGATCATATGGTTTTTCTCCTTCAATTTGTTAATATGATGTATCACGTTGATTGATTTGCATATTTTGAAGAATCCTTGCATTCCTGGAATGAACCCCACTTGATCATGGTGTATGATCCTTTTAATGTGTTGTTGGATTCTGTTTGCTAGTATTTTGTTGAGGACTTTTGCATCTATGTTCATCAGTGATATTGGCCTGTAGTTTTCTTTCTTTGTGACATCTTTGTCTGGTTTTGGTATCAGGGTGATGGTGGCCTCATAGAATGAGTTGGGGAGTGTTCCTCCCTCTGCAATATTTTGGAAGAGTTTGAGAAGGAGAGGTGTTAGCTCTTCTCAAAATGTTTGATAGAATTTGCCTGTGAAGCCATCTGGTCCTGGGCTTTTGTTTGTTGGAAGATTTTTAATCACAGTTTCAATTTCAGTGCTTGTGATTGGTCTGTTCATATTTTGTTCATATTTCTTCCTGGTTCAGTCTCAGCAGGTTGTACATTTCTAAGAATCTGTCCATTTCTTCCAGGTTGTCCATTTTATTGGCATAGAGTTGCTTGTAGTAATCTCTCATGATCGTTTGTATTTCTGCAGTGTCAGTTGTTACTTCTCCTTTTTCATTTCTCATTCTATTGATTTGAGTCTTCTCCCTTTTTCTCTTGATGAGTCTGGCTAATGGTTTATCAATTTTGTTTATCTTCTCAAAGAACCAGCTTTTAGTTTTATTGATCTTTGCTATTGTTTCCTTCATTTCTTTTTCATTTATTTCTGATCTGATCTTTATGATTTCTTTCCTTCTGCCAGCATTGGGGTTTTTTTGTTCTTCTTTCTCTAATTGCTTTTGGTGCAAGGTTAGATTGTTTATTCGAGATGTTTCCTGTTTCTTGATGTAGGCTTGTATTGCTATAAACTTCCCTCTTAGCACTGCTTTTGCTGCATCCCATAGGTTTTGGGTCGTGTGTCTCCATTGTCATTTGTTTCTAGGTATTTTTTGATTTCCCCTTTGATTTCTTCAGTGATCACTTCGTTATTAAGTAGTGTATTGTGTAGCCTCCATGTGTTTGTATTTTTTACAGATCTTTTCCTGTAATTGATATCTAGTCTCATAGCGTTGTGGTCGGAAAAGATACTTGATATGATTTCAATTTTCTTAAATTTACCAAGGCTTGATTTGTGACCCAAGATATGATCTATCCTGGAGAATGTTCCATGAGCACTTGAGAAAAATGTGTATTCTGTTGTTTTTGTGTGGAATGTCCTATAAATATCAATTAAGTCCATCTTGTTTAATGTATCATTTAAAGCTTGTGTTTCCTTATTTATTTTCATTTTGGATGATCTGTCCATTGGTGAAAGTGGGGTGTTAAAGTCCCCTACTATGATTGTGTTACTGTCGATTTCCTCTTTTATGGCTGTTAGTATTTGCCTTATGTATTGAGGTGCTCCTACGTTGGGTGCATAAATATTAACAATTGTTATACCTTCTTCTTGGATCGATCCCTTGATCATTATATAGTGTCCTTCTTTGTCTCTTGTAATAGTCTTTATTTTAAAGTCTATTTTGTCTCATATGAGAATTGCTACTCCAGCTTTCTTTTGATTTCCATTTGCATGGAATATCTTTTTCCATCCCCTCACTTTCAGTCTGTATGTGTCCCTAGGTCTGAAGTGGGTCTCTTGTAGACAGCATATATATGGGTCTTGTTTTTGTATCCATTCAGCCAGTCTGTGTCTTTTGGTGGGAGCATTTAATCCATTTACATTTAAGGTAATTATCGATATGTATGTTCCTATTCCCATTTTCTTAAATGTTTTGGGTTTGTTATTGTAGGTGTTTTCCTTCTCTTGTGTTTCTTGCCTAGAGAAGTTCCTTTAGCATTTGTTGTAAAGCTGGTTCAGTGGTGCTGAACTCTCCCAGCTTTTGCTTGTCTGTAAAGGTTTTAATTTCTCCATCAAATCTGAATGAGATCCTTGCTGGGTAGAGTAATCTTGGTTGTAGGTTTTTCACCTTCATCACTTTAAGTATATCCTGCCACTCCCTTCTGGCTTGCAGAATTTCTGCTGAAAGATCAGCTGTTAACCTTATGGGGATGCCCTTGTGTGTTATTTGTTGTTTTTCCCTTGCTGCTTTTAATATGTTTTCTTTATATTTAATTTTTGATAGTTTGATTAATATGTGTCTTGGCGTGTTTCTCCTTGGATTTATCCTGTATGGCACTCTCTGTGCTTCCAGGACTTGATTAACTATTTCCTTTCCCATATTAGGGAAGTTTTCAACTATAATCTCTTCAAATATTTTCTCAGTACCTTTCTTTTTCTCTTCTTCTTCTGGGACCCCTATAATTCGAATGTTGGTGTGTTTAATGTTGTCCCAGAGGTCTCTGAGACTGTCCTCAGTTCTTTTCATTCTTTTTTCTTTATTCTGCTCTGCAGTAGTTATTTCCACTATTTTATCTTCCATGTCACTTATCCGTTCTTCTGCCTCAGTTATTCTGCTATTGATCCCATCTAGAGTATTTTTAATTTCATTTATTGTGTTTTTCATCGTTGCTTGGTTCCTCTTTAGTTCTTCTACGTCCTTGTTAAATGTTTCTTGCATTTTGTCTATTCTATTTCCAAGATTTTGGATCATCTTTACTATCATTATTCTGAATTCTTTTTCAGGTAGACTGCCTATTTCCTCTTCATTTGTTAGGTTTGGTGTGTTTTGACCCTGCTCCTTCATCTGCTGTGTGTTTTTCTGTCTTCTCATTTTGCTTATCTTACTGTGTTTGGGGTCTCCTTTTCACAGGCTGCAGGTTCGTAGTTCCTGTTGTTTTTGGTATCTGTCCTCAGTAGCTAAGGTTGGTTCAGTGGGTTGTGTAGGCTTCCTGGTGCAGGGGACCAGTGCCTGTGTTCTGGTGGATGAGGCTGGATCTTGTCTTTCTGGTGGGCACGTCCACGTCTGGTGGTGTGTTTTGGGGTGTCTGTGGCCTTATTATGATTTTAGGCAGCCTCTCTGCTAATGGATGGGGCTGTGTTCCTGTCTTGCTAGTTGTTTGGCATAGGGTGTCCAGCACTGTAGCCTGCTGGTCGTTGAGTGAAGCTGGGTCTTGATGTTGAGATGGAGATCTCTGAGAGATTTTCGCCATTTGGTATTACGTGGAGCTGGGAGGTCTCTTGTGGACCAGTGTCCTGAAGTTGGCTCTCCCACCTCAGAGGCACAGCCCTGATGCCTCGCTGGAGCACCAAGAGCCTTTCATCCACACGGCTCAGAATAAAAGGGAGAAAAAATAGAAAGAAAGAAAGAAAGAAAGAGGATAAAATAAAATAAAATAAAGCTATTATAATAAAAAAATTATTAAGAAAAAAATTATTAAGAAAAATTTTTTTAAATTTTTTAAAAATAAATTTATTAATTTTTTATAATAAAAAATAAGAAAAAATTAAGAAAAAGATTTATTAAGAAGAAAATTGTTAATTTTTTTAAAATAAAAAATAAGAAAAAACTTATTAAGAAAAAATTTTTTAAATTTTTTAAAGTAAAAAATAAGGAAAAAATTATTAAGAAAAATTTATTAAGAAAAAAACAAACAAACAAACAAACAAAAAACAAAAATAAACGGATGGACCGATCCCTAGGACAAATGGTGAAAGCAAAGCTATACAGACAAAATCTCACACAGAAGCATACACATATACACTCACAAAAAAAGGAAAAGGGGAAAAATTAATATATCCTGCTCCCAAAGTCCACTTCCTGAATTTGGGATGATTCGTTGTCTGTTCAGGTATTCAACAGATGCAGGTACATCAAGTTGTTTGTGGAGCTTTAATCCGCTGCTTCTGAGGCTGCTGGGAGAAATTTCCCTTTCTCTTCTTTGTTCGCACAGCTCCCGGGGTTCAGCTTTGGATTTGGACCCGCCTCTGCGTGTAGGTCGCCTGAGGGCGTCTGTTCTTCGCTCACACAGGACGGGGTTAAAGGAGCAGCTGCTTCGGGGGCTCTGGCTCACTCAGGCGGGGGGGAGGGAAGGGTACGGATGCGGGGCGAGCCTGCGGCGGCAGAGGCCGGTGTGTCGTTACAGCAGCCTGAGGCGCACCGTGCGTTCTCCCGGGGAAGTTGTCCCTGGATCACGGGACCCTGGCAGTGGCGGGCTGCACAGGCTCCCGGGAGGGGCGGCGTGGATAGTGACCTGTGCTCGCACACAGGCCTCTTGGTGGCGGCAGCAGCAGCCTTAGCGTCTCATGCCCGTCTCTGGGGTCCGCGTTGATAGCCGCGGCTCGTGCCCGTCTCCAGAGCTCACCCAGGCGGTGCTCTGAATCCCCTCTCCCTTTTGGGAGGTCTGACCTTCTGCCAGCGTTCAGTGGGTGTTCTGTAGGAGCAGTTCCACGTGTAGATGTATTTCTAATGTATCGGGAGTTGCTGCAGAGTTGATGTCCCCAGGATGTGCATTCTCTCCCAAATCAGTACCAGGAAAGCCATCTGCCTTGCTTCCGAGGTGAGGCCTGTCTGTGAGAGGGGTGCAGCCCACTGTGTTCTTATTTCTCTTCTGACTGGATAATTCCAAATTTCTAGTCTTCTATCTCACAGATTCTATCTTCTGCTTGATCCATTCTGTTGTTAATGCTCTCTATGGCATTTTTTTTCATGTCATTCATTTTATTCTTCAGGTCCAGAATTTGTATTTTTTTGTGATTTCTATCTCTTTGTTAAACTTCTCATTTTGTTAATGTATTATTTTCCCTCTTTTGTTGAATTGTCTTCTGTGTTTTCTTGTAGCTCATTGAATTTCCTTAAAATAACTATTTTGAAATTTTATTTGGTAAATTGCAGATCTCCATGTCTTTGGTGCCGGTTACTGGAAGATTATTGTGTTCCTTTGGTGGTGTCATGTTTCTTTGTTTTTTAAAAAATAAATTTATTTATTTATTTATTTTTGGCTGCATTGGGTCTTTGCTGCTGCATGCACGCTTTCTCTAGTTGTGGCGAGCAGGAGCTACTCTTTGTTGCGGTGCGCAGGCTTCTCATTGTGGTGGTTTCTCTTGTTGCGGTGCACAGGTTCTAGGTGTGTGGGTTTCAGTAGTTGTGGCACATGGGCTCAGTAGTTGTGGCGCACGGGCTTAGTTGCTTCATGGCCTGTGGGATCTTCCCAGACCAGGGCTTGACCCGTGTCCCCTGCAGTGGCAGGTGGATTCTTAAATACTGCGCCACCAGGGAAGTCCTGGTGTCATGTTTCTTTGATTTTTCATGTTACTTGAAGTTTTGCATTGCTATCTTTGCATTTGAAATAGTAGTCACCTCCTTCAGTCTTTACTAACTGCCTTCAGGAGAGAAATACCTTCTGTCAGTGCTACTAGTGATTCTGAGGCTTTCTCCAGCCTTCTGTGGTTACACCTTCACCACCCCTCTTGTTCCCTCTTGGTGGTAGGGGGAGTGTAAAATTCTTAAGATTGTATGCCTTCCCTCAATCCTGCAATGCACCAGCCTGGATTTTGACAGTCTTTGTTTTCCATAAGGTGGCACTAAAACTCAAGTTTGTGGTCTCTTCCTGGCCTGATCTGGTTCCATTATCTGTGCATGCCCACCAGCTGTCTGCCAAATCTCACTCTTGCTGCTGCTTTCTGGAGTGTGCCTGTGTTGGGAGCTAGCCCCAGGGGCGGAGGGGTGAAGGTAGGGGAAAAGTGAGGCATACTGAGTGCTGGGATGCCTGTGGGCCAGTCGGGGTATCTTCAGGCAAGGTGCTCCCAGAAGCTTGTGGGCAGGCTTCTTGATAGAACTTGTGATGCAGTTAGTAGGGCCGGTGGCCCTTTAATTCTCTCAGAGAGTGCCATCTGCCACTCTCCTAGTCTTTTCCCACCATCCACTCATGCAGCTCATGACTCAGTACTCCTCTCCATTGCACCCAAACTCATATGTTTTTGTTTTTGTTCCAGTGGTGTGCTGGAACTTCTCCTCTGGAAACCTGGATTTCCACAAAAGCTCTCTCATTCTTGGGTCATTGTCTAAAATATTGTTTTCCAGAGGGTACTGGACCATGGCCAAGAGGGCTTAGAGCTGATCCATGGGCTAGGACCACAGCTAGGACGGAGGTCTGTATGCCTATTACCCAATGCATGGGTGGGTGAGATTCTTCCCAGGTCTCTTGATATATGGTGCTGAATTCCACAGCTCCCTCAAAGGCACTTGCATCCATGGACAGATGCCAAATAATTCTTGTTGAGAGGGGCACAAAAACGAGACATTTTATTCTGCCATGATGCTGACATCACTCCACAGTAGAAATTTCTCAAGGTGCATATGGGTTAAAATATACCATAGATGATTATACTAGAGTGACTGATCGTTCCACTTTGCTTGGGACTTTCCCAGTTTTGCTATTAAAATGAAAACTTTAAAATATTTTTATGTTATTTGATTTTTATTCATCTTGAATGGCTCATAGTTTTAAATGGTAGTTTTCAACCGTACAGAAGGAAAATGTACCAGAATTAATAAGCTAACTTTTTAAAGTGCAGAAGACCCCACTCCCCACCCCACCGGGTAATCCAGTGTTTAGACCTGCATATGTGAAAAGGCTCCCTGTGGCTGTGCATACATTATTCATCCTCCAGCTCTGATCCTGCCCCCTTCCAACTCATACACATACACTCATGTACACTGGAGGTTACTAATAGTTCTGTGAAGGGATAAACTAACTTAAAAAAGTAAATTTGAGGCCCAAAGTGTTCAATCCATAACTATTATCATAATCATTACTATTTTAGTGATTATCTCAATTGGTTTTATTACCTTAATGGGATGGAGTTTTGCTCTGAGAGATCTAAGAGAAGTAAATTATCTTTTCCTTTCTGGTTTCAGTTTATTACCATTACTGTCCAGCTCTTAGGGGAGAAAAAGAAAAGAATTGATGAAGTTGTGTTATGCAATTTATCTCCTTCTGTAGTATCCTGTTTTTTTAAAAAATCAGGAGGGTTTTTTAACTGTAAAAAACTTTTATACATACCATAACTGAAAGATTTGTGTCTACTTTAATCTGAACTACATTGATTTTATTTCCATTAGAAAGTAGTTTTGTAAATTAAGGGAAAAGCATTAGTAAAAGGTATATGCATTGAAAGCCTTTTAGTCTCTAAGGCAATCATTCAGTCGGTCACATCAACATGTATTTTGAGACCATTTATTGAAATTCCAGAAACAATAAAAAATATCCAAAAAAGTAATTCAAATACTGAGGCTTTCATCATTTTAGACTTTCTTCCAAAGTAGAGGCTAGGCTCATGGTTCTCTACTCTGTCTGCAATTTAAAATACTCAGGGTAAATATTTAAATATGCTGCTATCCAGCCACACTGCTGGAGACTGCTCTAATTGTAAAGTGATGTGATGTGATTTGATGGGATGGGATGGGATGGGATGGAGTCTTATATTAAGCTTTATTTGTTTGTTTGTTTGTCTGTTTTTGTTAGTCTCCCCTGGGTGATTCTAATGGGAAGACAGGGATGAGAACCACTAAACTCGGAGCGAGAGGATAAGAAAAATGTAGCCGATCTCAACTTTTAAAACTATGTTTGTTATCTCTACTTTGTCCCTTCTGTCTCCAAAACATAAACACAGAGACACAAACCTCTCCTATCCCCACCAAGAATACTTCCTCCAGACTTCATTATATTTGAATGGCTGCATTCCAATCAGCAATGCTAGATTCTTTTTTTTTTTTTAAGAAGTTGAATATTTTATTATTAAACTGTTTCTTATTTTCCTGCAAGGCTGTTGCTTCACTGTATAAAAATAGCACCAGCAAACACAGTATATTGCAAAATTAAGATAGTAATGTTCTTCACTGGACACTATACAACTAACAAATTTTCTCCGCTGTCATTTATTTCCAGTGGCAAGTTCATTGAGTATTTTGACCCAAATCCAGGGATGGCTGTAAGCAAGTTACAATATTATATAAGGTTAAGATAACAATGTTATCCTTGAATTACATAGTTTTTATAACTAGTTTTACCACAGATAATTTCAGGAATTCTGAGTATTATAACTGGAGACTAGCCTAAAAATCACAGGGTGTTGTGAAAAAGATGCATAGTGTCTATGTGAAATCATTAGGAAGTTAAGGGGTATTTTCTTCAGGCAACATTGTTGCAAGTAGTTTCTTTTGCTAAAAGTTGCTTTTTAAAAATCTATCCACCACTAATTTAAGACAACTATGGTAGATTAAGTTGTTTCAAACTAGTTTATTTAGGGGTTCCATTTTCACTCCGCAATAGATTTTATGTATTTCTCATATGCTTCTTCACTCATTAGTTCATCTAGTTCTGAAGGGTTACTGAGTGTCATCTTGATCAGCCAACCATCTTCATAACAAGATTTGTTGACAAGTCGTGGATTTTCTGCTAGAGCTTCATTAATTTCAGTTACTTCTCCTGATAGAGGAGAATAGAGTTCACTAGCAGCTTTCACACTTTCCAAAGCACCAAATTCCTCGTATGTTCAATTCTGTCCCAACTTCAGGCAGACTACAGTAAACAACATCTCCCAAAGCTTCCTGTGCAAAATTGCTGATTCCCACTGTTCCAACACCGTTTTCTGTTGTTACCCATTCATGTTTGTCTGTGAATTTACGACCCGACAGCAGAGCGGGGCCGGTGCGCAGCGCCCGGACGGCGCCCGCCCGCAGTCCCCAGGGCCGCGGCGGGCAGGGCGCGTTGGGCGCAGAGATGGCCCGCAGGCTGCAAACCGCGGCCCGCACGCTCCGCGCCACTCGCAGCGCCATGTTCGCAGGGGGCAAGCAATGCTAGATTCTAATGGGTTTTCCTCTCTTAATTGTCTCTCCCATCCACCTCTTGCTAGACTTTTCCCACTGAACCCCCATCACAAATGTTTACCAGAGCACAGGGGCTGTGGCCACTCTTTTCAGGATTTCACACAGTGTCTAACACAGGGACCTGCCCAGACGAAATCATAAATATTTGTTGCACTGAATTATTGAACTGTCTGTTTGCAGTGTCTTGCTAGTTGTTTTTTCTCTGTGATGGGATGGCAGAGTTATGTTCTCATTTTCTGGTTCAATCTTACCACATCCCTTAGTTTCAGGCACAGAGATGCTATGATTTCTCTTGCATACATACAGATATATATTCTCTTCCCTGTTTATGTTTTCTCTCTGTCTTTCAGCAGTAGAAAATAAATGTCTCTTTTCAAACCAATGCATGAGAAGAATATCATGGGATAAGAGAATGCATTATCCACAAATCCTTGATCATACCCTGCCTGATTTGTATCCTATCTCTGCATCTCACCTTTTGACCCTCTGTCCATCGTTCACTATACTCTGATCATGCCAACTTTCTTGCAGCTTCTTGAACACACCAAGTTCTTTCCTATCTCTGGTACTATCCGCTCTGCTTAGAATACTCTTTTTCCTGCTCATCACCTGCACATCCCGCAGGTGATATCATTCCCTCAAAGAGAACTTCTACACACCCCTTATGTGGAAAGGAGGCTAATTTAAATGGAGAAGTCAGGATGGCCTCTCTGACCTTTTAGCTGGTAGCTGTGCAGGTCCTCCCTCCACAGTTTAGATGCTCATGACTGTGTCAAGAGACACAGTTTAGATGCTCGATTGATGTTAGTTGAATGGATAAAAGACATGGACATTCTGTTGGAAAATTTGTCCCTGTAGACATAGAGGAAAACCTGAACTCAGTGAAAATGTGTTGATTTTTTAAGCCTTATCTTTAGTGTTCTAAAAGAGATCAAATGTAAGGGGCTCAGCTATCCTTCAATCTAATTTTCAGATATATCAGTAAGCAAAGGGGAAAAAACAAAGTAAAGGCTATCAATATTTTGGATTGAAGGAAGGTCAATATTTTGGATGTAAAACAGAAGTTGGTGAACAACTTATGCTATGTTATTTCTTTTCTTTGCAACCTCATTAGTTTATTATTATTTCTTAATAGTAATTGAAAATGCCCTGTTAGAAACACTGATTGACCAAATGAGAAACTGAAATTTCATAAACTTATTATAAAGACTTGGGTTACCATAATCTGGAAATAAAAACACTTAGAAGGGAATTAGGTCTTTGTAATGTTAAAACATTACCTATTTAATGATCACTATGAATTAGTTAATTAATAATTAAGTTGGTTTGGCTACCACCTATATGTATTTATTGAATTTTAATAACTATTGTTTATAATTTAAAATTGCTTATGAAATCCCAAATATGAGTTATATAATTTTAGTGAACTACTATCATGGGATATAAAAGTGTATATTGGAAAAGAAGTTGGAAGAATAAAATACATAATTAAAGTTTGCTGATAGAACATCTACACAAAAAATCAATATGTACGTAGAAGGTTTCTGAATGACATTATTAATCTTGACGCAATTGACTTTTATCGGATATTCCATCTAACTACTGTAGAAAAAAATAACATTTTTTCATAGTAAACATGGAAAATTCACTGAGATATTCTGGGTCAATGTATACCAATATATTAAAATATTACAAATTATGTTCTCTGACCACACTGGAATTAAATTAGAAAACAGTAATAATAAGATATCTAGAAAAGCCCTAAATATTTGGAAATTGAACAATACACTTTATAAAACCCCATGCTTTAGAGAAGAAATAACAAAGAAATTATATAATACTTCAAATAATGATAATAAAAATGTAACATATCAAATTTGATAAGATGTAGCTACAGTGGTGCTTAGAGGGAAATGTGTAGCTTTAAATACTTACATTAAAAAAAGAAAAAAGGTAAGTTTAAAACCAGTTATCCAAGTTTCCTCTTAAGAAGCTAGAAAAAAAAAATGAGCAAATCAAACCCAAGTAAGTGAAGTAAATAAAAAGAGCAGAAATTAGTTAAATAGAAAATGAATAACCATAGAGAAAATTAACAAAGCCCAAACTTGATTTATAAAATCAATAAACCCCTAGGAATAATGATCTGAAAAAAGAATGGTTGGTGTAGTGGTCACCTGCTAGAGTGCCCATGTACCAACTCCTTGGTCTCTAAGAACTTTCTCATTCTGACAGACCTTCCTGTTTTTGTAAATAGGTTAAACCAGTTGAACTAGTGATTTTGAGGAAACTATTTCCCCTTGTGTTTTCATATTCACTTGGAACCCAGGATGGTGACAAGGAACCAGAATGTAGACCAGAAAAAAAAGGAGTGTTATGTACTAAGGAACTGTACTTCACTGTTGCAGCAGTAAAGGGTACTTTTAAAATAAGAATTCAAGTAAGCACCCAAATGTTTCTCGACCACCTCATATATGGGTCAGTGAGGTTGGATTTAAAGTCTAGGTGGACAGTGTTAGCATATCAAGTATCCAAGTGGCTGATGCATGCCTTTGAAAAAAACATAACTATCTGGTTTCTTATTTTGGATCTGTTGACCTGGGACTCATCTCTCACACTTTCATTTACTCATCTATAAATTGCAGTTCAAATGATCTCTTGAACTGCAGTAATGATACTTAAAGTGTGACACTTCACAAAGTCCTCAGAGACTCATGGAACTGAACAAAGAGAATCACATAGGGTCATTCTCCTTCATGACTAAATTGCCTACACTTATCACTGCAATTGTATGAGTCACATATGAACCATTTTATTCCCCTTAATTTGAAGATGTGGGATGGAGGTCACTTTCAGCACATGGAAACTACATATTTAATGGTAGTTGTAAGAAGTATTCCAAATTTCACGTCAGCCATTGGTCCATTTTGAGCATACAGTTTGCTAGCATTGAGTACTGTGTTCCAGTTCAGCTCAGACTTGCTCCACCCAATGGAAGCCAGCCAGGAAGTCCAGAGGGCAGTAGCCCAGCCTTTCCTGCAAACCCACCATGCAACCCACCCAGACCAGAACCCTGCCCACAGGTGGCCAAAAGAGGAGAGAGGAGGGGAGAGAGAGGGAGAGAGAGAGGGCAGGCTGTGGGGGAGAGGGCAGCTCCCCGAGGGAGGGAAGTCTGCTCCAGCTGGGCTAGGAAGTGCTGCAGCTGCTCCTCGCAAGGTGCCCTGCCAGCCCCACCCGCTGCTCTGTAAGAGCAATATCGATGAGCACGCCAGCGGGGCCTGAGGCCTCAGATGGGTCTTGTGTCCTTGGGACCTAAGGGCACACAAGTTTGTACTATGGGGTCCAGGCGCAAAAGGACAGTCGTCCTCTTGGCTTGTCCCTGCCTTGCCAAGGGAATGTCCTTCCCTTGGGAAAGGGAATGACTGTGCTGGAGTTGGCTGCGGCCTGCAGCCCCTGTCTTGTGAATTTCTCAGAGCTCCCAGTACAGGAAGAACTCAAGGACGTAGGGAGCCCGCTGCCTGTGCGTTAGGGGTCCCCTCGGTCAGCGCCCCCACCCACCCCATTGCCCTGAGTCTGGGTGGGGCTGTGAGGTTGAGGGGCTGGAATGCTGCCTCCTGCCAGTGTTGCCGCAGGGGGCCGCCGAAGGCCACTGGGATGTAGCGGGCAGGTGGGATTTTAGGATGGGGAGGGCAGTGGCTGGAGGGCGGGGAGGGAGGAGGGACAGGGGGGTCTTTGGAAAGAGCTGCGGGAGAGGGAGGGGGTGGGAGGCTAAAGCCTTCAGCAGCTGGTGTCCCCAGGAGGTCTGCAAACCAAGTAATAACCAGGTCAGTAACCCTGCTCCTGAGGTCAGGGGAGATTGGGCAGGTTCCAGGTGATATGTTCTGACGCCAGGGCCCCAGAAGCCCACGGCCTGCTCTGGCCACTCTGGCTCCCCACGTGGCTCTGGACCAGGCACAGCGAGGTTCCTGCTTGCCAGGTCTGGGCGCACCACCAGCTGGCCCAGGCGCTAGGCCTCGCTTTTCTGCTGCCCATGCCTCCTACCAGCTGTGTCTGGAAAGTAGGAGGCGGGCCAGCCTGCTGTGTGCCTGAGACCAGGGGCCTCCAGCATTTCGAGGTCCTGGTGTTCTCTGTGCCCTCCCATCACGGGATACTCCGGATCTGGCCCTGCTGGGTTCCAAGAGCTCACGAGGTCCAGCTGCTGGGGCTGAGGGGGTAGGGACTTCAGGGCCTTGGGGCCCTTGGTCGTACGAGCGTCCGCCGGGCCATCACGCAGCCCAGCCAGAGCCCTGACAGCCTCTACTGCAGGGCGCCACTTGCCCCAACCCACCTGGAGCCAGCAGGGCCCAGAGGGCACAGCCCAGCTCTAGGGCCCTTCCCCACTTTTCTTTTTCATTCCCTTCTTCTCTTTCCACCAGAACAGGCAGAACTGGATGAAGAAGGAATGAGCGACCCCAGACCTTACATAACCTGGGTTACCTAGTCGACCTGTCCTTGCACAGTGTTCTGAGAGGCTGTTCTTCAAGAACCTTCTCTGCCTGAACTCTCACTCCCCCTCGAGGCTTATTGAAACCTAAGGAGCTCTGTGAGCTCTGTCCAGTCCAGGCCTTTCTCTTGCTCTGGAAGCCTGTTTAGCACTTGGTCATTTTCTAGTTGTTCTATGAGTATTTGGCTGGTCTCTCCAGTAATGAAGTAGGACTCTCGGATGCAGGGACCCCTGGGTCATGCTGGTCCAAAATACGCCTCCACCCCAAACTGCTCACTCCTCTCCAAACACATTCAGAACTTTCTTTTTTAACCATATTTCTGATGGGTAGAAATGAAAGTGAAAAGTTATTTCTGGGTAAGCAAGATGTAGATGTACCTTAAAAAATTTTCCCCCCAGCTGGGTCCACATTCTACTTTAGAAATTTCAGAGGCTAGTAGAAAACAGGGAGAAAAAATTTTGAATTTTGAAAAAAATTGGAAACAAGAGTTTCCAGATGCTGGACCAGGGTCTGGTAAGGATTTTGAGGTGCCAAGGGCCACCCTCCAGGAGTTTTCTATGCCTCTATAGAGGATCCAGCTAACTTCACTGCCCACTTAATCTCATTCTCTTGAGCCCAGCACACATTCTCTAGGAGCATAGGCTGGGCTGAAAGTTGTGGTCCACCCAGAACAGCGCCAAACCTCCACAGAAGACAAGCCCAATGCTGGGGGCTGGTCCTGAAGATTTCCTGCTAATTATTAAAAAAATTAACTTTGAGAGGGGGTCCAAAATGATTTCCTTCCTTTTTATTTAACTGGAATTACAGGCTGTTAGAGCTAGAAAGATCATTAGGGTCCTGGCATCTGTCCTTTCCACTCAAGCAAAGACCCAAGCTGAGGGGACTGAACATAGGCAAAATACTCTTTGACATAAATCATACCAATGTTTTCTTAGGTCAGTCTATGAAGGCAATAGAAATAAAAGCAGAAATAAACAAATGGGACCTAATCAAACTTGTAAGTTTTTGCACAGCAAAGGAAACCATAAACAAAATGAAAAGACAACCTACAGATTGGGAGAAAAATATTTGCAAACGATGTGACTGACAAGGGCTTAATTTCCAAAATATACAAACAGCTCATACAACTCAATAACAAAAAACCAAACAACTCAATCAAAAAATGGGCAGAAGACCTAACTAGACATTTCTCCAAAGAAGACATACAGATGGCCAACAGGCACATGAAAAGATGTTCAACATCGCTAATTATTAGAGACATGCAAATCAAAACTACCATGAGGTACCACCTCACACAGGTCAGCATGGCCATCATTAAAAAGTCTACAAATAACAAATGCTGGAGAGGGTGTTGGAGAAAAGTGAACCCTCCTGCACTGTTGGTGGGAATGTAAACTGGTGCAGCCACTATGGAAAACAGTATGGAGGTTCCTGAAAAAACTAAAAACAGAGTTACCATGTGATCCAGCAATCCCACTCCTGGGCATATATCTGGACAAAACTCTAATTTGAAAAGATACATGCACCCCTATGTTCATAGCAGCACTATTTACAATAGCCAAGACATGGAAACAGCCTAAACGTCCATTGACAGATGAATGGATAAAGATGTGGCACACACACACACACACACACACACACACACACACACACAATGGAATACTACTCAGCCATAAAAAAGAATGAAATAAGGCCATTTGCAGCAACATGGATGGACCCAGAGATTATCATACTAAGTGAAGTCAGAAAGAGAAAGACAAAAAACATGTGATATCACTTATATGTGGAATCTAAAATATGACATAAATGAACTTGTCTACAAAACAGAAATAGACTCAGAACAGACTTATGGTTGCCAAGCGGAAGGGTGGGGGAGGGATGGATTGGGAGTTTGGGATTAGCAGATGCAAACTGTTATAATATATATATGTATAACTAGGGACTTCCCTGGTGGTCCAATGGCTAAGACACTGCACTCCCAATGCAGGGGGCCCAGGTTCAATCCCTAATCAGGGAACTAGATCCTACCTGCCGCAACTAAGAGTTAGCATGCCGCAGCTAAAGATCCTTCATGCCACAACGAAGATCCCGTGTGCTGCAACTAAAACCACACAAGGCCAAATAAAATATAAATAAATATTTAAAATATTTATATATATGTATAACTGAATCACTTTGCTGTACACCAGAAACTAACACAACATTTTAAATCAACTATATTTCAATAAATTTTTTAAAAGAGAAAAAAATGGTTATGATGGTAAATTTTATGAAGTACATTTTATCACAATAAAATTTTTTTTAAAGATTTCATTTCAAATTCTGGAAGGGCAAATACTCCACTACGCAACACTTGGGGGTGTCATCGTAGCTGGGATGCCCTCACACTGACCCCACGAATGGCTTGAGACACAGTAGTCTCAGAGTAGTCCCTCGCCATCATGTGGAATAAGCCAAAGAAACCAACTCTGTTACAGAATATTATGACTCTGATGGCCCCACCACTTCTCTGTGTTGCCCAGTGGGCTGCTCAGATCCATCCCATGGCACTTGGAAAGAGTTACCCCTCGCTCTCCTTGGAGGAGCCTTTCAACTGTCACAAGTAGCCAATTAATTTGAACTACCCCCGGGTACTCTGTCCTGGACACTTGACACCTTGACTCAGATAAGAACTAGGGGAGGACTTTGTTTACAAGTTCCAAAATTTATGAACGGGATTCACGCAACATCTGGTAGAGGCAACAAAAAGCAGCTTTGGCTACAGCAACAACATGCCAGCCAGCAGCGTGCCTGCTGCTGCCATCTGGAAGACCTGTTAGAAAGTCAAGATCAGTCATTCGGTCTGAGATCAAACCATTCTGCTTGCTGGACCAATTGTTTCAATGTTTTATTATTATTACTTATTATTATTACTTAGGGACTGTAAGGCCAACAGATCAGGAGACAATTGCCACTGAAAACATAGTTCATTGTGCTCAGCATTCCCAAGAGAGGGAGTAGGGACGCATGTGGAGGCATGGGACACAGAGTATGACCAAGGGGAAGTCAAGAGGCAGAGGCAGGGCAACGGGACTTAGGATTGGCTAGTCTGAATAATTTCAGGGGCTCAAGGGCATAGAAACGGTCCCTGTTTTATCATCTGTCTTTTAAATTTTTGTTAAGAGCTACACATGATGTATCGGGTAGAAAGAACTGAGGTAAATAGGCTTTTAGTGTGAGCTTTTGTATTTTTCTGGCTAGGAACCAGGCTGTATTTACTATTTACTCTAGTTGCAGGTGTCAGAGGCTAAAATTTCCTCCAGTGTTCTTATTTTTGTGTCTTGTGTTGTCTTTGGCTTTCCCATTAGACCTCTTACACAGATTCTGAGCCTAGCAGTTCCTTCGGCTATAGTCCCCTATTATTGTAACACAGGAGCTTTAGTTATGTGGTGGTAAGACCTGGGCGGAGGGGAAGTGTCTAGAATCCTATGGCTAGGGCTTAGTCTTTTCCTGAGCATCTGCCCCTGGCCTGTGACCTTCACAAGTGTTTCTGAGCTTTTGTTCCTCCCTTTATGTGACACAGGATGGCGAGAGAGGGTTGGAGCTCCGTATCTCCCTTCCCCCAGGTTGGATATGCTCTGTAACAGTTTCCCTGAGGATGGGCCTTTGTTAGGGAGGACAGGCTGCGCTGGTTCGTTTCCCAACGGTTCCTTTCCCCCTCCCTTTGCCAGAAGCACCGGGGGCTTTTTCTCCAGTCCTGACCCGGAGCACCTGGTAGGGCTCCTGGAGTAAAACCCACAAGTGTGACGCTCAGTGAGCCTCCAAGTTTTCCTACAAGTTGCTGACTCTGGCAGCCGCTTCTGAGCCTGGTGAGGCCTGACTCTCTGTCCTCACTCTTCTCTCCAGTTTTCGAGGCAGCAGGTGGCCCCGCGACCTCAATTTCCTCATGATCTAAGACGAGTGGCTAAACTGAAGTTTTCTCAGCTTTCTCCTTATTGTGAGGACAGGAATGACTTCCAAGCTCTCTGCATGCCAGATCAGAAACCACTGTAACCTACTGTAACTTCCACGCTTAAAATTAATATGATTATGGAGATAATCCCCGCCCCCCGCGCAGAAGTGTGAATGAATACACGCGTGCGGTAGTGCGCTCCTGGGGACAGGGCCTCGGGCCTGCGCGTAAGCTCCCTGGATTAACTGATCCGACAGGGTAAAGGGATGGAAAACGGAGGAAGGCGTTTCCTGACTCATGTTTGTGGCTTTGGCTCCCCTTTCGAAGGGACGTGTGCCCGGGCTGGGGTGCGGGGGGCGTGGCGTGCGGGCGCGGCCCGAAAGCCCGCGTTGCCCCCGTGAGAACCCAGGACCCCTAACCACTGGACCACAGGGCAAACGCAGCGGCCGCCGGGCCAAAGAGAGCTAAAACCGTCGGGGAACGCTCCGGTCCCCTCCGCGGACTCAGCTCCGCAGCGGCCGCCCCACCTTCCCCGCAGGCCCGGGAGCCAGGCTGCGGCGGCGCCGCCCTCGAGGGAGGGGCCGGGCCCGGGGCGCCCTTCACGGCGGTGGTCTAATACTCACATACTGGAGTAAACATTTAACCTGTAACTACTACTATTACTCACACCTGTAGTGGATGTGGTACCGCATGTAACTCACTGGTAGAACAACTAGTCAATGACGTGATGAAAATCGACGCTTCCCATTAATACGCTGACGGATGGGACCCAGAGCTTCCCGGGCCTCAATTTCTCTAGGTTCAAATGGAGAGAGACATTTAATTTGACGTGAGGTGTGCTAGTGAAAAAAAAGCCAAACTGTGGCAAGTTTAAAGAGTAAGAAAATGAATTCAACGTTCCCATACCGGGAGTCGAACCCGGGCCGCCTGGGTGAAAACCAGGAATCCTAACCGCTAGACCATATGGGAACTGCTGAAAAAGCCTTGTCCTCGATGCCACATATATTATTTCCGTCAGCTTGTCGTCAGCACCGCCACACCACGTCTGCGCACCTCAGGCCTTGCTCCCGCTGGTAGACATCCGTGCTGACTGCGGCTGCGCGAGCCCAGGCTTCACGGACCCGCCCGCCTACGCAGCGCCGGCCGGCACATCCGGGCCCCCCCCAGGGGCGGGAACTCCTCCTCCCGGAAGTGTTCCCAAGAACAGACGCGAGGGTGGCTGGGCGCTAGTCGTTGTCACCTTCCGCACTAGCACACCCCGCTGGGACCCTGGCCGCCACCGAAACCCAACTTCAACAGTAAATAAAGGAGGGCTATTGCTTGTCCTTCGATGTCAACTGACATGTAAAACAAAAGACACCCCTTCTCCCCCCGCCCCAGGACCGGGTTCCCGGTGAAAATCTTTTCCTCGAAAAGCAAAAACGGAGTGTTATCTTTCACTCATTTTAGCTTGAAGATTTCAGAGGTTGGCACTTTGTTGGTAACGGGTTTTGGTCTGAAATTCAACCTTTTGTGTGGGTGGAGGGATGCCCTTTTTCCCTCCGGTCACAGCGTTTCCTTTTCAGTGTTTCGATTAGGCTTTTTCACGGACAACTCAAGCTCAACGTAGTTCCCCCCCCACCCCGCCCCCGGCCAAAAAAAAAAAAATTCCCTCCAACCAGAAAATGTGCGCTACTGCGGTTAAAGTATGTATTAAAGGCTCAAGAATTAAAACAGTGTGGTTCCTGTGTCTGACATTAAGATCAATGAAACAGAATGGAACCGCCAGAATATGCTACGGGTATACAACATTGGGATTAATCGAAAGAAAAAGGTGGCATCACAAATCGGTGATAAGGGTGGTCCCCTGTATGTGGACCTGTGGTAGAAAAGAGGAAGTTGAGTGCAGGACTCACCCTGTACCTCACCTGAAAACACAAAAGTTCTTGAGGAAAACACTGGCGAATTCCCTTACCGTCACATCAACTACAATCCCAAAGCAAGAAATCATACAACAGCTGATTGATAAATTCAACTGTACTAAGAAAACTGACATAAAAAAACAAGACCTGAGAGATGCTCATGATAGCTTTCACCTTGCTCTTTGAGCTATTCATTTGGTCTATGCAGTTTAATGTAATGTGTTTTATTTTATAATAAAAAGTTTGGTTTGTTATTTTTTTAAACCACCATAAGCAAAATTAAAAGACAAACTGGGAAAAAAAATTTACATCTCATATTATGAACAAAAAACTAACATCCACCAAACATAACAATTAGCTCCTAGAAACTGCTAAAAATACCAACAAGCCAGTAGGAATATGAATTGACACAGAGTTCCTGGCCCTTCAACAAATTAAAAGACTCACTTTTGGAAAGATAAAGGCAAGTTTTTAAAAACCTGAATGGTCTCTTGAAAGATTTCCCTTGAAAATCTAAGTCCGATCCTTTTTACTTTCTGGCTTAAAACCTGCCAAGCGCTGCCCATCTACTCGGGTGTGTGTGTGTTTTATCGATGAGGAATCATTCTGTCCTGATCTGTTAGCTGTGTATGGTTTTTTCCTCCATCAAAATCACTTTTAAGGATCTAGTGAAACTGAAGCACCTACTTCTTGTCCTTCCCTGCCACTAGCTGTGCAATATTTCATCCTTTAATGAAAAACCACAGCTGATTTATGCATCAGGTTGTTACAGTTGTTCAGTGATATGAACTAACCTAACAGGTTTGTGCCTGCCCCACATGAATATGTCCTGAGACAACAGAAGTCTAGAAGTGGTTTCATAGTAGTGACTTTCAACATTACTCACTTTGTCCCTTCAAACTTCCCCACCTAACAAAGTTGGAAACATGCAGACCAGAGAAGTATTAAGGAGGGAGGAATAGCTGAGGTGGGGGGGCAATCTGTGAAGGAAGAAGGCCTGAGATAATGCAGCCACATCGAAGAACAGCTGTGCTCACTGCCTTGCTTCTGTGGTGGCAGGTCAGGGAGCCCCGGGCTCCAGCTGCTTGAGTTTCTCCTGCAGCCCCTGGAGCCGGCTTCGACCCCAGTCGATGCGGATCTGAAGGCTGGCCATGTCTGCAGCCAGCTGCAGACCTAGAGGAAGAGGAGAGGCTGTCACCATGGTATCTGTGGTGACAAATGACTCAGGGGGCTCTGGACATCCCCAGGCCTCTCTGGCCTTCACACTCTTCCTAAAACATTCCAGGTATAGCCTTGCATTGGCTCCTCAAGAACCTCACTGGACCCATACCCTCATGTCCTTCAGGTCATTGCTAAAATGTCACCTCCTCAGAATACTTCCTTGACCCCCTTATATCACCCACCAAGAACTAAAAATTCACAGATCATAATATAGTCTCATGTCCTTATTTCCTTCCTTCTTTTCTCCATTATCACAGCCCCTCACTGCTCTTGTCCTCTCTCCTTCTACCTGTTTTCTCTGCCCCCAAGAGCGGTCCACACTCTGGATCCACCTCTACGTTGCTTTCACCTGATGCTTCTCCTGGAACAGCTGCTGTCAAGTCCTCTGGGCCCTCCACACCACCCAGTCCACTGGCCAGTCCTGTCTTCAGCAGAACTGCCTGGCGGCAGAGCTAGCCACACACCTGATCACCTCCCTCCAGGGCACATCTTACCCTCCTGGTGTTGCTCCTGCCTCACGGCTGCTTCTCAGTCTCCTCGACTGGTTTCTTCCCTTCTTTTTTCCCTTACTTCCTGTCCACATTCCCAGGACCTCTGCTGTTCTTATCTCATTTCAACTTTAATGCTGTGTCTGTGTTAGCAACTTGGGAATTTAAAACCAGTGTCATGCAGTGGGCTCCCAAATCTCTCTCTCCAGCCCAGTCCTCTTCCAGACTCCAGACGCATGTGGCCAACCATCTGATCAGAATCTCCAGCACACAGTACCAGGAACACACCCCACACCACTCCTGACTTCCCCTCGGCTGCTGCTCTGCAGCCCTCCCACTCCAGGTGAGGGCATCCACCCTTTCAGGCATTCTGGCTAGAAACTGTGGGCTCATCCTTCACTCCTCTCCTTCCCTTACTGCCCAGTTGATCTGTCAGCAAATCCTGTGGCTTTTACTTGAAAAAACGTGCAGCTTCCCACCACTTACCCCTTCCTCCACTGCCCGCCCCCCGCCCCCCTCCACTAGACCACTGGCCTCCTCTCTGCCATTCCAGATACAACCTTGCCTCAGAGCTCTGCCCTGGCTGGTCCCTGCACCCAGAACACTGTTCCCCCAGATCACCAAAGCTCTCTCCTTCATCTCTTCAGAGGCCTTTCCAGGCTACCATTCAAAAAACAGCTTCCCCAGCCCACTCCATACTCTACCTTATTTTTTCATAGCAAGTCTTATTACCTGGTATTATATTTAGGGCCTACTTATTTGTTTGCATGTTGTTTTTCTGCTCTCAATAGAATAAACATCCCATGAGGGTGTTTATCCCTTTTGTTTACTGCCAGCACCTAATATGAACCTGGAACTCTGCCAACAGCGAATAAATGCTTTTTGAAAAAACAGAAGGTGTGCAACAAAAGTCTGCAATGGAGAAAACCTGCAAAGCCCTTTGCAGACTAATCCCAGACCTGGCATTGTGCTCAAGTGCTCCCTGTAGATAGAGGGTCCACTCACCCTCCCGGAAGCTGGCTTGAGCTTGCCGTAGACTGTGAGGAACCAGGATTCCAAACCAGTTCAGAGGGTCCTGGGGAGCTGGGGAGGGGTCTGGCTCCGGGGTCCTCGTGAGACCCTTGCGCCTGCGCAGAACTGTAAAAAGAAAGGCTGGAGGTTGGGGGTCTTGTTACCTGGCCCTTGTTTTCTCAGTAACACAATGTTAAACTTTACTTGAGCTCGTGATCCCCAAAAATACCGATGGTTGGAAAATCCTCTCAACCTTTTATGTTCTGGAAAACAGCTTACTACAAAGAACCACCCTTCCCCTTGTGATTCATGTGAATCTGTCCACTCTTTCTCTTGACTATCGCAAAACCAGCAAATGACCCCCCTTGTTTACCCGTGAAAAAGCCACACACTGACTTTTCCCATTTCGCCTGAACATGCTGAAAAGCCAGACAGACCCTTCAACTCCCCGTTCTTTGTCTCACGAATGATTAACTGAGATTAGAAACTTGTCGCCCTGAAACTAGCTAGACACAGAAATAAATATCTTCTGCGCAGCTGAGACTTCCTCTGATTGCAAAGCAATCCCAACTGTAAAGGACCTCACCTATAACTTTCTCTCTCTCTCTGTAAAAGTCTAAGGCAAAAAACCACTCTGCTGAGACATTCTACATTCTGATCTTCAGACCTGGGGTGCTCTCTCTATCGCAACAGCCTAAATAAAATCATCTCCTCCGTTGTCCCGTGCATTTTGTCTTTGACATCGGAAGGGGCCCTACGGGAAGAAGGGGCGAGGGGACTCACCTGCCTCGCGGGGTCCCACCTCCTCTGGAATCTGGGTGCCGGCTCTCACCATCCAGAACTTCTGGAGTCCGTCCTGGGCCTCGCTAAAGAACGAGAAGGGAGGCTGGACCTTTGGCGGCCCCGACCTGGCCCCTGCCTGCCCACACGCTGCAGCGTGAAAGGGACCTCACCTGGTGCAGACGCGGACCTGGGGCTCCATGCGGGAGGCATACTGCAGAGGCCCCACCGACTTCGCACCCATGGCGTAGCGAGCTTTGGAGAGCGACAGCCAGCCCTGGGAAGACAGAGGAGAGCGGTGAAACTCCGTAACCTTCGCGTGCCGGCCCTCCCGCCCCAGGCTCCCACCTCCTCCACCCGCGCGTTCAGCGCCGCCCGCTTCGCCTCCAGTTCCTCCAGGTCCCCGAGCAGCTGCAGGAGAAGAGAGTCCAGCTCGGCTCGCGGATTCCGCGCCGCCATGGAGTCCGCACACAGTCAGTAGCCGGCTCCCCAGGTCGCCCAATCAGCGTCCGCCGTGCCAGAAGGACAGCCAATAGGCGCGCGAGGTCCGTTCCCGAGGGGGCGTTCCCAGCCTTGGGCCGAGACACCCACTGGGTGGAGGCGACTCGCTTAGTTCCTTTAAGGATAAGCACCTTCAGAGCAGCGGCCCGAGGGGGTGATTAGCGCCTCGTCACGCGAGCACCGGAAGGGGACCAGCCACCCGGACAGTCGGCGAGATCTGTGGGTGTCTCCGAATCGCTTTTGGAATCGGCCGTTTTTAAAAGTACGGCTGTCGCAGTGGCGATGGAAGGAGGCATAGCTGTTCGGCAACCATTTTAAGGGAGGAGCGGCTTTAAATTTAATTCTAGAACCGGCCGCTAGGCGATCATCCGGTCAATCGCTGTGCAGCTTTTACAGTTGCTGCACTATTTCGAGCCTACAGTTATGATTATTTTAGCTTCTAACTGGGCATCCCGCTCCGCACGGTAGGTAGTGAAGCCACGGCCGACGCCTTTATTAACGGCCGTTCTAAGCCACGTGACAGCACCTTGACAACGCCCCCCCCCCCATCTCCTAGTAGTTGGTCCAGCTTCGGGCTGGCCAATCGCCTTGCGACTCCCAGCCACTGTTCGCCATTTTAACTTTGGGCATTCTCGGCAGCAGCAGAATCTAGTGAGGCCTCTAGCGGCCTTCTCGGTTGAGGGCGGAAGCGACGACTGCGTGGTACCGGCGGCGCCAGAAGAGAACTCCTGGACCCACGTGGAAGCTGCGCCCAGGATGGTAGGAGGGATGTTTAAGCTCCTGTTTTGGAGGTCGGGGGCTCGCGGACGCTGGGGATGTGACCCGTGGGCTCGGGGCGGGTGTTTCCGGGGCCCGGCCTTGCGCGGCGAAAAAGGGTTGTCTGAGCGGGTCTGCTGTTTCCCAGCTGCGCCGCGAGGCCCGCCTTCGCCGCGAGTACCTGTATCGCAAGGCCTGTGAGGAAGCTCGGCGAACGGCCCAGGAGAGGAAGGACAAGGTTCGGCGTGCGCTCGAGGGTACGTCTGTCCCCGCCCCCCAGTCACTGTAAAGACCCTTGGGCTTTCCTGTTAAAACCCAACGGGAAAAAGGCCAGTGGTGTCAAACGCGTTTAATTAGCATTTACTTGTGTTAGTGTGGTGAGTATCTTTTCAGGTATTTACTGGTCATTTTCCTTTCCTGTTGGATCTTCCTGATGGGTTGCAAATGTCGCTTTCATGATGGTGTGAATTACTTGTCATTTATGCTGCAGTATCCAGATTTTACAACTTGCGTAGTGATTTTATTTACAGTGTCTAGGTCTTCCCAAATTTAAACATTTCACGTGGTTCTATATTTATTTCCCCTCTGTCGTTTTTATTCTTGCTACTTTTTTCACTACAAGGTAACAAGAATATCTTATTGTCTTTTGGTGCTGTTATGAGTCCCTTGTATTTTAAAACTGTTAACTCATGTAGAACTTAATTTTATTTGCGTTGTAAATTAGGAATTTAACTTTGCAATATTTTCCCCGCTTTCCATTTGCCGTTCTAATGAAGAGCCTGTCACACATGCCAGATCGGAAATGCCGTATTTATCCGTATTTTGTTGGTTCTCATGTTGGTGGAGCTCTGTTTCCTATCTGATAGTACATCAACTCCATATCTCTATTTTAGATTCACTTTGATTTTCTTAGATTTTAGACATATGAAGTATATGAGGTATGTGTATGTAATACTTATGTCAAGCGTAAAGTTAAACACCTGTGACCTATCTGCCCGTGTTAAGAAATGAAAAATGATCAATATATTTAAATTCAGAAATATTTCCCCCAACTTAGGTAACACGGTATTGAATATTGATTAAAAATGAACCATTTCCTTGCTGTTCTTTTTGAGGATTATCATGCTTGTTTGTATTCTTAAATCATATTGATTGATTTTTAGTTGTAAAGGTAGTATTAGGTTGCGTGTATTCTTTTGCAGCTTTCTGTTTTGGTTCAGTGTTGTTTCTAAGATCCATTGAGTGTAGGTGGGGCTCCTGCAGGTTAATATTCCACGGGGTCTTCATCCATTTCCCTGTGGGTGGTGTGGAGCTTATTTTTAGTTTGGGGCAGGCCTGCTGCTGTGAACATTCTCTTCCATGTGCAAGAGTTTGTCCAGGGCATGTTGGAGGGACCTGCTGGGTTCAAGGGCATGCTCCAAAGTGGGCATGCCCACAGCCTAGCCCCTCTGCCAAGTCCATCGTTAGTTCACAGAGGAAACCTCTGACCCAGAGCATCACGATTAATGATTTTATTGTCAGAGGATTTCAGGGTTTCTGGTCCACCTTTGTATAGAAAGAACAGTTTCCATTTATTCTTTAAAAATTAATTGTTAATTTTTTTCTAACTACAAAGGGAGTGCATACTTGTGATTAAATATTTTAGAAACCCTTCAAGTCTTGAGAATCAGGAACCATAGTAAATGAAATCTCCTATAACCACTGTTAGCAGGTTGGCATGTAGCCAAAAATAGTTTCATCCCTCTCCCCCTAGTTACGTATCACCTCTCTGCTCAGAAGGGAGTAAAAGGGGTATTTTTTCATCAAGTTTGTTCAGTGTTGTATAAACTGAAGGCTCCACGCATGTGTCTCACTAGCCCCTCTGTCTTCCCTCTGCAGAGAACCGCCTGATTCCCACCGAGTTACGCAGGGAGGCTCTGGCCTTACAGGGTTCCCTGGAGTTTGACGATGCCGGCGGTGAAGGTGACCTTCCCTGACCCTGTGGGCCAGCCTCACTCCCTGCAGTTGAGCCCACTGGCTTCCATGTCATTCCTCAGACACCTTGAAGAAAGGTTGTGTGGCTCCCACTCCTGAAACTGTCCCCCAGGTGCCCTCGTGGCTCTGTACAGATGACACCTCAGGGGACCTCTCCCTGAGTGCTCCCAATTCCATTTACATGACACAGTATTACCCCACTTTCTGCTTTGCTTTGTCGGTTGATTGTCCCGCTTACTAGGACGGTGGGCTCTGCTGGGGCAGAGCAGTGTCCATTTTGTTCACTGCTGTGTCCTCAGCTACCAGCACTTCATTGGCACTCAGACGTCTCATTCACTGCATTATTCAACAAATGTGAAAGGAATCACAAACATAAATATTTGTTATGAGGGAATGGAGCCTGATACCTTTGGCCTTAACAGAATCTGGACTTGTGCTAACATGGTAGCTACTAGCTCCATGTGATTACTAGAGCGTAAATGAACTAAAGTTAAATCAAATATAAAGATTCAGTTCCTTGGTCACACTTGTGTTTGTAGCCAGTGTGGCTGGGGGCCACCCTGTTGACGCAGAGCAGGTACAGAGCCTTTCCATCCTTGAAGGTATTGTCAGACAGTGCTGTTCTAGGTGGATTTGGCCACCCCAAGTTAGCACTTCACTTCTCTAGGCAATGTCACGTTCTTGTGCCTCATGCTCCTAACAGGTGTGACCAACCACATGGATGATGAGTATCGATGGGCAGGGGTTGAGGATCCCAAGGTCATGATCACTACTTCCCGAGATCCCAGTTCCCGCCTCAAGATGTTTGCAAAGGTACCAGTCGATGGGGGTTAGTGGGAGATGCTCAGGCCCCAGGAGCCCCAGTCCTAACCAGAGGGAGTTCATATGCAGGAGCTAAAGTTGGTGTTCCCAGGCGCCCAGCGCATGAACCGTGGCCGGCATGAGGTAGGGGCGCTGGTGCGAGCCTGCAAAGCCAACGGGGTCACTGACCTGCTGGTTGTCCACGAGCATCGAGGCACACCTGGTAAGACTGAAGGGAGGGAGCAGGGTGCTGCCATGATGGCTGGCTGGGAGCAGAGGGTCTCTGACGGCTTACTTGGCCCCGCCAGTGGGGCTCATTGTCAGCCACCTGCCCTTTGGCCCAACCGCGTACTTCACACTGTGCAACGTGGTCATGCGGCATGACATCCCCGACCTGGGCACTGCGTCGGAGGCCAAGCCTCATCTGATTATGCATGGCTTCTCCTCCCGCCTGGGTAAGCGGGTGAGTCTGAGGCCATGGGGTGAGGGCTGGGGGCCTGGAGTGCCAGGCTGGGCATTTTCCACTTTTCTTCCTTCTGCCCCAGGTCTCCGACATACTCCGCTACCTGTTCCCTGTGCCCAAAGATGACAGCCGCCGGGTCATCACCTTCGCCAACCAGCACGACTACATCTCCTTCCGGTGGGTCAGTGGGCTGGGCCCGAGTGGTGTCCTGACCTTTGTGTCCCTGTGCTGTTTGTTGTTGACCCTGAAGCTGCTCCCTGCCTCCCCTCACTCCTGCCCTGCCCCCCTTGCCCCAGGCACCATGTGTACAAGAAGACCAACCACCGCGATGTGGAGCTGACTGAGGTTGGGCCTCGCTTTGAGCTGAAGTGTGAGTTTGGGGCTTTATCCCACATCTGGTGGGGGGCAAGCTGGCTGTGTAAGTGACCATATCTCATTCCCCTCCGCCAGTGTACATGATCCGTCTGGGCACGCTGGAACAGGAGGCCACAGCAGACGTGGAGTGGCGCTGGCACCCCTACACCAACACTGCACACAAGAGGGTCTTCCTGAGTGCTGAGTGAGCCCACTCACCAGTCAGGATGTGGACCTGGACCCGGGAGCTGGGGAGAGGTCAGAATAAAGTCTGTTTGCCACAGCACCCTGCTAGCCTCTGAGTGGCCAGGACAGGGCTGTCAGGCTGAGCGTGAAGGATCTGGGGTCTCCTCAGCTGGGGACCTGATAGCTCTGGGACATTCTCAGGCCTGGTGGTGACATCATGTCTAGGACAAGGCAGGCCTGATGTGCTGGCTTGCCCCTGGGCCACAGAGAGTTTGGTGCTACCCTGGGAGATTTGGTGCTGCTCTCTGTCACTCAGGAGTCGGGGCCCTGTGACTTCATCATCTGAGAGTGGGGATAATAATGTGAGCACGGAAGTCTCACTTAGAGCAGGGCTTGGCGCTGGGGCCAGCTCTCAGCCAGGGACAGGCAGAAAATAAACAAGAGGCAAACCATTTATTCACTTCATTGTGGCCTCCTTTGAGTGTAATTAAAGTTCCTCAGAGAACCCAGTGCACTTGGACTCACCAGCAGTGGAAAGCTTTATAATGACCATCTTTCCCTTTAAGGATCTCCTTAGGCTCTCCCTGGATTACTGAGGATATTTCTAGGTTATCTAGGATGTCTGGTATGTGTGGGTTCACCACTCTTTGATGGTCGCACACTCAAGTTGTTTCCTGTTTTTACTACCACAAACATTGCTTCAAGAACATTGAACATACCTCTGTGCATATTTATGCGAGTATATCTGATGAGTAGACTACTGCAAGTGGAATTGTGTCTTGAAAATGATTATAGATGCTGCAGAATTGTCCTCCAAGAGGCTGTCTCTCCCAGCCACTATCAGCGGATCTGAGTGTTTCCTGTGTCCTTGTCAGCACTGTGGACTGTCAGACTTTGCATCTTGCCCAAGCTCTAGGTGCAAAATGGGTCCTCAGTTGAATTTGCATTTCTTTAATTATGACAGAGGTTATGCATCTTCAAATACTCATTGGCTATTACTGTATGTGTATTCTCTGTGACCTGTTAGCTCTTTATAGAAATAGTTGTTCACCTCTATGTTGATTGATTATTTTAAGTCTTTTAATTGTGGAGAATTCCAAACATAAGAGCTGAGAGGACTGTACGGTGAGTCCATGAACCCATCTCAATGTTGACCAGTCTGGTTTCCTTCATAGCCCCACCCACTCCCTTTATCCACTCCATTCGTTTATTTTGAAGCAAATCCCATACACCATATCATTTCATCCATAAATATTTCCATATATCTCTGAAAGATAAGACTCAACAGGAATAACAATACCACTGTCGCACCTAAAAAATCAACAATTATTCCGAATTCTACATGTTAATGTTCAGTTTTCCCTGATTACGTTATGTTTGAACTAGGATCCCACTTAGGTCCATTCATTGCAAATGATTGACAAGTCTCTTGTCTTTTTTATTTTATTTATTTATTTTAAAAAATTGAACCATCTTTTTCCCTTTATTTATTTATTTTATTTATTATTCTATGGCTCTGTTGGGTCTTCGTTTCTGTGCGAGGGCTTTCTTTAGTTGCGGCAAGTGGGGGCCACTCTTCATCGCGGTGCGCGGGCCTGTCACTATCGCGGCCCCTCTTGTTGCGGAGCACAGGCTCCAGACGCGCAGGCTCAGTAGTTGTGGCTCACGGGCCTAGTTGCTCCACGGCATGTGGGATCTTCCCAGACCAGGGCTCGAACCCGTGTCCCCTGCATTAGCAGGCAGATTCTCAACCACTGTGCCACCAGAGAAGCCCCCTTTTGTCTTTTTTAAAACAGCTTTATTGAGATATAATGCACGTCCCACACAGTTCACCTGTTTAAAGTGTACAATTAAATATTTTTTTTATCATATTCACAGGGTTGTACAACAATCACCACAGTCTAATTTTAGAGCATTTTTGTCCCTCTTAAAAGAAACTCCATACTCTTTAGCTGTCACTTCCCATTCCTCTCCAACCATCTCCCAGCTCTCAGCCCCCAGCCCCTTGTAGCCACTAATCTACTTTTGGTTTCTATAGACTTGCCTATTCTGGACATTCCGTAGGAACTGTAATAGGGAAGAACCTTTTGTATTCTATTACAAGCTAATCACTAAAGGGATGTTGCCTATAAGCTTGAGTTATACATAATGGCTTATCTCTGGGAACCCTGCTTCCCAGGTAATGAGCTAAAATACCTTTGTTTAACTCACAGGAAACATCCTGACCAGGTCCACCTGTAAATGACTGCAGGGAGGAAGAAATTAACACATCCTCTCCAGAGGCTGATGGGAACCAGGAAGTGTTTGATTTTACTTCCTTCTCTTTTAGTATAAAAGGAGCCTGAATTCTAACTCAGGCAAGATGTTTCTTCGGGGCAGGAGCCCACCATCTTCTCGGTTTGCTGGCTTTCCAAATAAAGTCTTATTCCTTGTCCCAACAACTCGTCTCTCGATTATTGGCCTGTTGTGCGGCAAGCAGTATGAGCTTCGACTCGGTAACGGAACGGAATCATACCATATGTGGTGTTATTTAGCATTGTTTTCAAAATTTGTCCATGTTGTAGCATGTGTCAGTACTTCATTCCTTTTTTTATTGCTAAACAGTATTCTATTGCGTGTGTATACTTTATTCATCAGTTTATGAAATTTGGTTTGTTTTTCACTTCTGGACTATTTTGATAATGCTGTTATGAGCACCTGTGTATAAGTTTTAAGTCTCTATTATCCTATAGAATTCTCTCTTTTTAATTTTTTTTCTTTGTAATTTATTCAGTTAGGAAATTGGTTTGTCTTGTGGAGTTTCCAGAGACTGGAACAAAAGCCCTCCCAAAGGCAGTTACCTCCAATCACTGGTGGATGCAAGCTGCCACTTGTAACTGGAGAGGCTGGCACTTTTCCTTTTTTGCCACATGCCAGACTTGTAGGTGGGCCAACAGGTCAGCCCACACCCAATCCAAAAGTTCTTAACAGAGTGGAGCGGTGGGAGAATTTTTTCAAATTTTTTGTTCCCTTTTGTGGCCTAGCAAAAAAGGAAGTCAGAAGAACTGTTCAATAGGGATGTCAGTAGTCTCAGACTCTCTCCATAAGCCTTCTAGGTGAGGGTGGTGTCTGCCAGGTTTCTCCATTGTTTAAAAGTTACTATTTCCCCTGTGCAACATCAGCGCAGGCTGGGTTCTTCACAGTGTTGCAAAAGCTTCTCCGAGCACCTTCCAGCACCCTGTCCACTTGGCTCTGTGGGGTGGCCTAGCACTCTGAGCTGGGAAGCAGGTGGCAGACTGGCATGTGGCATGTGGGCGCTGGGGTGCTCAGGATCTTCAGGACAGTGCCAGCTGCTCCCACTGCTTGGGACTGCTGCCAGTAGGGTGCGCAAGAGGGCCAGCAGCAGCAGTGAGTCCCACTGCAAGAACACAGCTTGCAGTTCTCTGGGACAACGGAGAGGGGTGAGCCAGGGCTGCTGGAGGAGGTCTTGGGGGTCTTTCCATCCCCTACACCCAGCCTGAGCTGAGCAGAGGGCAAGCCAGGAGAATTTGGATGTTGGAGAGACATGGAGGGATGGTCAGTGTCAGGATGGCGGTCCGGTTAAACAAGAGGAGGGTGTGGAGTAGGAGGTGGACGTGCAGCTAGAAAGACAGACACCCAACCCTGGTGGAAGCATGGCAGGTGGACTAAAGTCTCAGCCACTCTGTTCACAGGCCAGATAGGCAGAAAGATTCCCAAACAGGCAGGCAAACAGACACATAGACCCCTGGCAAGACAGACTTCTAGATAGAGTCCCAGGGAGAGATAGACCACAGCAGGACAGCCAGACAAATGGACAGATTATTGGACAGGTGGGAAGGTGCTCAGCCAGGCATCCAGAAAGACCTGTGTCCAGACACGTGGACACCCCTCCCACCCCACTTCCAGCCAACCAAGAGACAGAATTCCTCAAGGATAGACAGAGCCCCACAATTGTACAGAGAGACCGTTAACTCAATGGAGAGACATTCCACTACCCAGTCAACTAGCCAGCCAGACCTTCAGCTTGACAGACTTATCTTTGCCAGTAAGACAGACCCAGCCTATGAGAAAGGCAGGTAGGTCCTCAGGATAGATGTCCCCTAAGCCAGGGGGACAGATAGACATATACACCCCACCCTGTCAGACAAATAGACCCTCAGCCCCTAGTGGAACAGAAGATCCCAGAGTGCCAGAACCCAGTTGCTGGGTTAGCTGCCCTGCCTCCCAGTCATCACCATAAGTGATATGGATGGCTCACTGACCCTCAATGTTGCCTCTGCTCCCCAGGTAGCACTGGTTTCCAGTGATCATTGACATCCAATGACATTCACTACCAGCAGGGTCCATAAAGCCCTTTCTTGATCCCACAGTGGTTGTTCCCCCTTTACTCTGGTATCCACTATACCCAAATGACTGCCATTAGTATCCACGATTTCTCAGGGACTCAAAAGTCTCTGTGACTCCTCCAGTGGGCCTCCATATTTTCTCAAAGTTCATTGATACTTCTGTATCCTGCCACCCTGAGTCTCCAACAACCCATGACCAAGAAATCTCAGTGATTCCACTGACATTCACTATTGAGCCCTGGTTAGGGGTCCTCAATGAACTTCCCTGACTCTTTTGACCCCTCAATTATTTAGTAAACTAACATTCCAAGTCCCAATGGCTCCTCAGTTACTTTCAGTCTCTCACTGACCTCCCAGTGACTGCCATTGACATCTGACAGTCTCCATGAACATCCAAGGAACTCTCACTGGCCTCCAATGAATTCACTATCAGTGTCCATCCTCAGTGATCACTGCTGACCACCTTTGAACTCTCAAAGATGACAGTGAGAAACACTGAGTCAACAGTGACGCCTACTGATCCCTCAATAAGTGAAACATCCCCACTAACTGGCTTTTTGACCTCTCAGTCACTTAAACTGGGGTCAGCAACCCACAGCCTGCAGGACACACACACACAAATCGTGACACATGAAATTAAAATTTAAAGTCCACAAAGTTTGGGACACAGCCATGCTCATTCCTTTATATGTTGCCTATGGTTGCTTTCACCCTGCATGGCGGAATTGAGTAGCTGGGACAAGGACCAGAGACCCAAGCCCTTTAAGAAACAGTTTGCCTGTTCTTGACTTAACACTGATGAATTAGGTCCACACTCCTCACCCCCGAGGTGAAGGATGGGCTAGCCCATCTACACTGGCCAATCCTTGGCAGGGGCCGTAGGCTCCTCTCTGCTCTCTCGAGCCTCCCCTTGGTGGCCCTGGGAGCTGGGACAGCAGCTGTCCTCCAGCCTTCTCCACATTTTTCTGAAGACAAGAGTGTGGGGACGAAAAAAAATAAGCCCCTTAAAAGCACTGAGAACACCTTGTCCCTGGAACCCACTCCCAGAGCCTCGACT
This sequence comes from Eubalaena glacialis, assembly GCF_028564815.1. NCBI lineage: Eukaryota > Metazoa > Chordata > Mammalia > Artiodactyla > Balaenidae > Eubalaena > Eubalaena glacialis. The sequence continues at coordinate 109,147,326 of NC_083716.1, read as the reverse complement.
CTCAGTTTCCCAGAAGGTTTATGCGGGTTGAAATCCTCAAATTAGGACTGGATGCTGGCGCCCCCAGTTCATCCTAGCCCGACCGAGAAAGAGAAGGAACCTCAGGAAATACACGGATTCAGTGTTTCTCACAGCCCAGGTGCCCAGGTGTCATTTTCCCCCGCGGCTACCTCCCTCGACCTCCCTCGGACCCCGCCGAAGCGCAAAGCGCGGGATGGTCCCCACCCGGGGTCCCCCAGGCAGGAGTTGCGGCTCGGTCTCGGCGACCGTCTTTACTCACAGCTGCCACGCCACCCCGGCTCGGATCCGGACACAGCCTAGCTCCCAGAAGACAGAGCCGGGGAGACCGGGCGAGGGCGTGCAGCCATCCGCCCTGCCTGGGCGCGGACCCCGGGTCCAAGAGAGAGGAAGTGGCCATGGGACCGTGCGGACTCAGCCAGCTCGCGCGGAGGCCATAAAAAAGGGAAGAGCCAGCGCAGGATCCACGTCCCTGGCCCAGCCCGGGTGAACCAAGAGCTCAGGCAGCCGCCCCGGTCCGGGAGCCTGTAGGCGAGGCTGGGGCGGGCTCTGAGTGTCATTGGCCGAGGGGAGCGCCCTGTCCGCCGCTGCGCACTTCCATTGGCTGGCGAGATCTGAGGCGTGGCCTCGGCAGCCTCCCACGGAGTCTACACTAGGTGGGAGCGCGGACCGCCACAGGTGGACCGGGCATCGCTGGCCGGCAGAGCCATGAGCCGCAGCTTGGACGCGGCGCGGAGCTTCTTGGAGCAACTGGAGGCACGGGGCGGCCGGGAGGGGGCGGTCCTCGCCGGCGAGTTCAGCGTGAGTGGCCGAGTTGGCCGGCAGCGCGCCGCGCTTCGGCTCCTTGCCCTGGACGGTCCAGACGTCTGTTCTCCTGTGCGCCCTGCTGCGCTTTGTCTCTCTCTCTCTCTCTCTCTCTCTGTCTCTCTCTCTCTAGGCCTCCAGGGGCGTCTCCTCGCCTCGAGATCTCTCTGTTTTTCTCTCCCCAGCACCTCTCTCTGTCGCACTCTCTCCCTGTCTGTCTTCACCCTCTGCCAGTAGGGTCCCAGAGGGCGATGTCCACGGCCGGGTCGGGCGGGACCGCGCAAGCCCTCGGGTCCCTGCGCCCTCGACGCGCTCCCGGAATCGTCCGGTTGCTGAGCAGGGCGGGCGCTCACCTGCGCTGGACACGCGACGCCCGGCCGCTCCAGGCGACCAGGCAGCCACTCCTGTGGTCCTGGGGAGGAAGGGGCTGGGGAAAGAGGAACCAAGAGGCCCCGCTGCGGCGAGCGTGTGGACGCCGACTCTAATAGGCGCTGTGGCCTGGGGCGCTTTATCCGGTCCCTCTGGCCTCAGTTTCTCCTTGGGTGAAATGCGGACATTGATGACTCAACTGGCCTGAGGATTAAAATAACCAGTGTGGGTAAAAACCGCTTAGCACATCTTGAGCTCTCACTTTGTAGGCACCTTTGTCACTAGTTATAAATATTCTAAACTTTACAATGGGGTAGTGCAAGCCGTATGTAAGGAATGCTAACGCAGCAGCGTCGTAGGCATCGCATCTACATGTACTGAGGTATTTTAAATATAATAACACGGAAACGTGCTATGCAAATATGTAAATACAATATATGGTGACATCTCAAATTTAGAAATAAGTTTGGTAAATATATGTATGTATCTAATAAATGACTATATATATATCATTGAGTACAATAAAAATAGATAACAGAAACATTTATGAAATAATTTGATTAATAAATAGAAAATATATAGTGAATATGTATAAATATGATTGTAAACTATAATTTACACAATAACAACATTAGTTAACTTCTTAAAACAATAGAATACACATAAATACAACATAGAATTATAATTTATCAAATAAGCAGTTATTGAAGTTCCTAAGTAATAAAATATGTAATAAATAGGTAAAAGAAGTTTAAGATAAATCTAAATTTACACAAATATAAAAATAAATATCGTATATAAGAAATGCATAATAAATGCAAAATATATAATTTATTCAATATGAAAATGTACATAATAAATGTAAACATATAATATCCAGGTAGTACATGACATCATGTCCATCCGGGTCTGGGTGCAGTCTGGGACAGTAAGCAGTGCCGGCTGCTGGAGGCCACCCTCCTGCAAGCAGCCTCCTGTACTCACAGGAGTCTTTGGGCCTCTCTAGGCCTTGGTTTCCTCATCTCATCTATATAGTAAAAATATTAATAGTGTTACCCACTGCACTAGTGTGTCCACGAGGACGTAAATGACTTGATGAGCATAAGAACACTTAGAATGGTGGCTTGCACTCATCAGGGGGCTTGGTAGGTGTTACTTATTATCATCATGATTATGAATACTTGATGATGGTAATGCTATTCACTAATTATAATAATGGAACAGTAGTAAAGCACCTATAGTATCTAGTTACATAAGTAATGTTATACATTATAATTCATATGCACTGTATATTGTCTTATATATTGTGTATCACCATGTTTGTTATTTTAAATGCATAATATATTACAATTATTGTTCACAATACAATGTAAATACATATTGAGTGTACAGGGGGTAGATGCTCAGAGGTCTTAGTTCAATACTCACTCACTGTGCCACTTCCTGGGTGGGACTTTCAGCAAGTCACTCAAACATGTGGTGCCTCAGCTTTCTCACCTGCACGATGGGGATGTCAATAATAGTACCCACTTCGGAGGGACCTTGCAGGTGGTTCAGTGCCCTCACACAGAGCCTGGCACAGAGAAGGCACTCTGAGTCGCTACTATTATGGAATCATAATTAGCAGGCCCTATGCTATCTGGGCACTGCACTCACCTCTCACAGGCCACGTGCTGTGTATCCCTATGAGAGTCTCAGTGTCCCAGGACCCTGACCTGGCTCCTCTCTTGCTCTCTCCTCCCTCCCCCGGGTCTTCTTTCTGTCCTCCCACCAGGACATCCGGGCCCGCTCAGCCTCCTGGAAGACAGACAGCGTGGGTTCCACTGAGGCCGGCAGTCGACCAGAAAACGTGAGGAAGAACCGCTACAAAGATGTGCTGCCATGTAAGTCGGGGGTGGGGGTGGGGGCCTTCTGGAGGGAGTCGGTGCTGCTCTGCATGCCCGCACCCCGAGGCAGTGCAGGCGTTAGCCCGGTAAGTGGGAGTGCTGGGAGTTCCAAATGGGGTGAGATCCAGGAAGATCTCACTGAGGAAGTAGCATTTGAGCCAAGACCTGCGCCACCACTGGGCTCCCAGAACTCTCCCTCCCAGGGCCTTGCTGTGGCTGCATTTCTCCCCAGCAGTCTGCAAGTGCACCTCGATGGGATCCCTGCTAGGTATGCTGTCCCCTGCTGGCTTTCATCCGGGAGGCCGTCAAGGCCCCTGTAACCCACAAACTCCACGTTTCTCACCTCTCCCGCTGGCAGACGATCAGACACGAGTGATCCTTTCCCTGCTCCAGGAAGAGGGACATGGAGACTACATCAATGGCAACTTCATCAGGGTCAGACTGGGCGTTAGGGAAGGGGCAGAGGTGGTGGAGGTGACAGCGGGATCTCCATAGTGAACTTAGCCTTTACCAGGGCACAGATGGAAGCCAGGCCTACATCGCCACGCAAGGACCCCTGCCTCACACCTTGCTAGACTTCTGGCGCCTGATCTGGGAGTTTGGGGTCAAGGTCAGCTTTGGGGGAGGGTGAGGTATGGCCAACATTCTGGGTCCTCCCTTGGCCCTGATAACCACACCCCCTAAACCAAATCTCCTCCCTTTCCCCTTACCCCTCTTGTATAGGTGATCCTGATGGCCTGTCGGGAGATGGAAAATGGGCGGGTAGGTGTCCTCAGCCCCTAGAATGCATATCCTTGTGCAGAGAGGAGAGGGGAGAAATCTTGCTAGCTCTTCCCTGATGCCATGACTCAATGGCCCAGTTCTTGGAGTGACCCTCACTGTACCTCTGCCAAGCCCACTATTACTATCTTTAATTTTTTTGTTATCTTTTTCCTTTTATTCATGGGGCTCAACCCCTCTCCTGCTGGTCTTCCTGCCCCATTCCATACCATAGACCATAAGGCCCTATAACTGTGGCTTCCCCAGTACAGCTCTGATCTCTCTTTCCACCTTTCTCTCCCTTATTCACTCCACTCCAACCACTCTGGCCTTTGTTCTGCCTCAAGTCCTATGCTTTGTTCCCACTGCCTGGGACATTTTCCCCTTGGCCTGCTCCATCACCACCTTCAGGTCTTGGCTCAAATGCTACTTCCTCAGTGAGATCTTCCTGGATCTCACCCCATTTGGAACTCCCAGCACTCCCACTCTCCTTCCCTTGTCCTACTTTCATTTTTTTCTTCACAGTTCTTACCAACTTCTAACATACAAGATAATCTACAAATGTGTTATGTATATTGTTTATTCTGTCTCCCTGATTAGAAGAAAAGTTCCATGAGGGCAGGGATCTTTGTTTTGCCCATTAGCATAAATTAGTTACTCAAAGAATGCATGTCAACATTGAAGGCACATGGTTTCTGCATCCTGGCGTGCTCCATGGACAGGGCTGGGGGTGGGGCAAGTACTGCCTCGCGGGATGGCTGGCTGATCATGGAGTCTGTACAATCTGTAGTGATGTACCTTCTTCATTCCTAATTTTGATATTTGGTCGTCTGTCTGTCTCTCTCTCCTACCTTGGTCTGGCAAGAATAAAGACAAGCAAACTTTAGTTGTTGTACTAAATCTGTCCTGCTGCCTGTTTTTGTAAATAAAAATGTATTAGAACATAGCCACACTCATTTGTTTACGTAGTGTGTATACCTGCTTTCATGCTACAATGGCCAAGTTCAGTAGTTGCAAGTTAAGTAGATTGTATGGCTCACAAAGTCTAAAATATTAATTATCTGGCCATTTATAGAAAGTTAGCCAGTCTCTGGACTAGAGGTTTATCAATTTTATTATTTTTTCAAAGAAGCAGCTTTAAGTTTTATTCATTTTCTCTATTTTTTTCATTTTTATGTCATTAATTTCTTCCCTTTATCATTTCCTTCCTTCTGGTTTAGGTTTAACTTGCTCTTTTTTTTTTTTCTAGTTCCTTAAGCTTAGATAATAGATTCGTGATTTTTTTTCACATATAAGTATTTTTAAAAAATATTTATTTATTTTTTGGCTGCATGGGGTCTTAGTTGTGGCATTGGGGATCTTTTTGTTGCGGTGTGTGGGCTCTTAGTTGCGGTGCGTGAGCTTCTCTCTAGTTGTGGTGCACAGGCTCAGTAGTTGCTGCGTGCGGGCTCCGGAGCATGTGGGCTCTGTAGTTGTGGTGCATGGGCTCCAGAGTGCGTGGGCTGTAGTTGTGGCACATGGGCTCTCTAGTTGCAGTATGTGGGCTCTCTAGTTGCGGCACATGGGCTTAGTTGCCCTGTGGCATGTGGGATTTTAGTTCCCCGACCAGGGATCAAACCGGCATCCCCTGCATTGCAAAAAGGATTCTTAACCACTGGACCACCAGGGAAGTCCCCACATATCAGTATTTAATGTCATTCATTTTTCTCTATGCACTGCTCTAGCTACATCTCACAAACTGGTATGTTGTGTCTTTTTTTTCAGTTAGCTAAAAATATTTTCTTATTTCCCTTGTGATTTCTTCTTTGACCAATGGTATTTGACCATGGCTGTGCTTAAGTTCCAAATATTTGGGGACTTTTCCATATATCTTCCTGTTATTAATTTTCAGTTCCATTGTGGTCAAAGAACAACTTTATATGATTCCAAATGTACTGAAACTTGTTTTGTGGCCATGAATGTGATCTACCTTGGTAAATGTTTTGTGTGCACTTGAAAAGAATGTGTATTCTGCTTTGTTGAGTGGCATGTTCTATAAATATCAGTTAGGTCAAATTGATTGTGTCTTTTTGAAAGACACTTTAATATCTTTTATATCTTTACTGTATCTTATATATCTTTACTGATTTCTTTTCTCTAAATGTTCCATCAATTGCCAAGAGAGTGTTGAAACCTCCAACTGTTCTATAACTGTAAATTAGGACAAGTTTCTCAATAGTATTATTCAAATCTTATTATTCTTACCTTTTTTTTTTTTTCTTTTTGGCCATGTGGCATGTGGGATCATAGTTCCCCTGACCAGGGACCGAACCTGTGCCCACTGCACTGGAAGGGTGCCCCCTGCAGTGGAAGGGCAGAGTCTTAACCACTGGACTACCAGGGAAGTCCCTATTCTTCCTTTTTTTCATCTACTTGTCCTATTATTTGCTGAAAGAGGAGTGTTGAAATCTCTAACTCTAATTTTAGATTTATCTATTTCTCCTTTCAGTTCTGTCAGTTTTTGCTTCAGATATTTTAAAACTCTATAATTGAGTGCTTATACAGTTAGGATTATGTCTTCCTGATGAATCAATCCTGTTTTCAATATGTAATGTCCCTTTTATCTCTGGTAATATCCCTTTCTCTGAAGTGTACTTTGATATTAATATAGCCATTTAAACTTCTTTAGATTAGAGTGTGCATGATATCTCTTTTTTAATTCTTTTACTTTTTATCTGTGTTCATTTTTATTTATTTCATTTTTATTTTATTTTATTTATTTTTTTGGCTGCACCACGGGGCTTGCAGCCTCTTAGTTCCTTGACCAGGGATTGAACCCATGCCCCCTGCAATGGAAGTGCAGAGTCCTAACCACTGGACTTCCAGGGAATTCCCCATTTTTATTTTTAAACTGTGTTTCTTATAGCTGGCATATTGTGGGTACTTACTTTTTTGTCCAGTCTGACAATCTCTGCCTTTAATTGGAGTATTTAGTCTTTAATGTGTCAATAATGTGTCTAAATCTATGATTTTGCTATTTGTTTTCTATTTGTTCCATCTGTTCTTTGTTTCTTTCTTATTTTCTGTCTTCTTTTTTACTGAGAATTTTTATGACTCTGTTTCACAGTCATTATTCACTTATTAGTTATACCTCTTTGTATTATGTGCTTGTGTGCTTAGTGGAATGTGTACCTATCACAGTCTATGTTCAAATAATATTATACCATTTCATGTAAAATGTGAGAACTTTACAATAGCATATTTCAATTTTCTCTTTCCATGCTTCAAGCTATTGTTGCCCTAGGTTTGATTCTAAATTTAAAATATACCACAAAACACACTGCTATTATTTTCCTACAGATTATCTTTAAAAAAAAAAAAAACTTTATTGAGCTACAATTCATCCATCTAAATTGTGCAATTCAATTGTTGTTAGTATATTCCTGAGTTATACAGTCATCGCCACAGTGAATTTCAGAACCTTTTCATCACCCCATAAAGAAGCCCTGTATCTATTAGCAGTCATGCTGCATTTCCTACCAAACTCCACCCTAGGCAACTACTAATCTATTTTTGTCTCTGTGGATTTGCCCACTCTGGACTTTTCCTATAACTGGAATCATATGATATGTTGTCTTTCATGACTGGCTTCTTTCACTAAGGTTGTGTTTTAAGGCTCATGTATATTGTAGCATGTATCAATACTTCACCCCTTCTTATTGCTGAATAACATTCCATTGAATGGATCTACCACATTTTATATATCCATTAATCACTTTATAGAATTTGAGCTGGTTCCACTTTTTGATGATTATGAATATTGCTGCTATAAACCTTCATGTGCAAGTTTTTGTGTAGAAGTATGTTTTCATTTCTCTTGGATATATACCTAGAAGTGGAATTGCTGGGTCATATGGTAAACTCTATTTTTAACATTTTGAGGAACTGCCAAACTGTTTTCCACAGTGGCTATATCATTTTACATTTCAACCAGCAATATATGAAGGTTCCAATTTCTCCACATTCTTACCAACACTTGTTATGGTCTGTCTTTTTCATTATTGCTATCCTGTTGGATGTGAAGTTGTACTCATTGGGTCTTTTTTTTTTTTTTTCAGTTGTGGTAAAATATACATAACATAAATTTTGCCATTTTAATGATTTCAAGTGTACAATTTAGAAACATTAAGTACACTCACAGTGTTGCAAACCGTTACCACTGTCCAATTCCAGAACTTGTTCATCATCCCAAAGAGAACCTCTGTATCCATTTAATAGTTTCTTCCCATTTCCCCTTCCTGCAGCTGTTGGTAGCCTTTATTCTACTTTCTGTCTCTATTAATTTGCCTCTTCTAGGTACCTCATATCAGTGGAGTCACACAATACTTGTTCTTTTGTGTCTGAGTTATTTCATTTATCAGGTTTTCAAGGTTCATCCATGTTGTAGAGTGTATCAGAATTTCATTCTTTTTAAGGCTGAATAACATTTCATTGTATGTATGTACCACATTTTGTTTATCCATTCACCTGTTGATGGACATTTGGGTTGTTTCTACCTTTTGGTTATTGTGATAGTGCTGCTATGAACATTAGTACATAAGTATCTGTTTTGAGTCCTTGTTTTCAATTCTTTTGGGTAGTAGAATTAATTACTGGATCATATAGCAATTCTGTGTTTAATTTTGTTGTTGTTGTTGTTGTTGTTTTCCACAGTGGCTGGACCACCTTATATTCTCACCAGCAATGCACAAGTGTTCCATTTTTCCATACACTCACCAAGACATGTAATTTTCTGTTTTCACTTTTGTTTTTATTAGCCATCCTAATGGATGGGAAGTGGTATCTCATTGTGGTTTTGGTTTGCATTTGCCTAATGAGGTGGATTTGTGGATTTGGTTTGCATTTACCAAACATCTTTTCATGTGCTTATTTTTCCATTTGTATGTCTTCTTTGGAGAAATATTTGTTTCGGTCCTTTGCCCATTTTTTAATTGGGTTATTTGTCTTTTTATTATTGTGTTGTAAGAATTCTTCTGAATACAAGTCCCTTATCAGTATATGATTTAGGGATATTTTTCCCATTGTGTGGGTGTCTTTTCATTTTCTTTATAGTGTCCTTTGAAGCACAAACACTTTTTAATTTTGAAGACTTCCAATCTATTGTTTTGATGTGCTTTTTTTTTTTTTAATTTTATTTATTTATTTATTTATGGCTGTGTTGGGTCTTCGTTTCTGTGCGAGGGCTTTCTCCAGTTGCGGCAAGTGGGGGCCACTCTTCATCACCGTGCGCGGGCCTCTCACTATCGCCGCCTCTCTTGTTGCGGAGCACAGGCTCCAGACGCGCAGGCTCAGCAATTGTGGCTCACGGGCCCAGTCACTCCGCAGCATGTGGGATCTTCCCAGACCAGGGCTCAAACCCGTGTCCCCTGCATTGGCAGGCAGATTCTCAACCACTGCGCCACCAGGGAAGCCCTTGATGTGCTTTTGATGTTGTGTCTAACAAGTCATTGTCTAACCAAAGGTCAAAAAGATTTACTCCTATGTTTTCTTCTAAGTGTTTTATAGTTTTCTCTCTTATGTTTAGGTCTCTGATTCATTTTGAGTTAATTTTTGTATATGGTGTAAGACAGGGGTCCAAATTCATTCTTTTGTTTATAGATATCCAGTTGTCCTAGCACCATTTGTTAAAAAAACTGTGCTTTCCCCATTGAATGGTCTTGGTACTTTGTTGAAAATCAACTGAGTGTACATGTAAAGGTTTATTTCTGGACTCTCAATTCTATTCCATTGATTGACATGTCTATCTTTGTGCCAGTACTACACGGTATTGTAGGTTTGTGGTAAGTTTTGAAATCAGGAAGTGTGAGTCCTCCAAATTTGTTCTTCTTTTTTCAAGATTGTTTTGGCTATTCTGGGTCACTTGCCATGCAGAAAAGAGTTAACATAGCAGGCATAAATGCTTATGCTTAAAAAGAACTTCCTGCAAGGTTGGCTCTTGACTGGAAATTGGATTTCCAATGCCTAAACTGTTTATACAAACAACGTGTCTATGTGACAGTAGGTTTATGTGAGCACCTGCTTTCCCTCTGGGAGTCTGAAGTTTTGGCACATGCTAGTCAGAGGTGCCTACATACCACATAGAGTCCCCCAGTAAAAACTCTGGGCACTGAATTCCTAAATGTCCCTGTGGACATTTCACATGTGTGGTCACAACTCATTCTGGAGGAATTAAGCACATTCTATGTGACTCCACTGGGAGAAGACCCTTGGAAGCTGGCACCCTGTTTCCTGCAGACTTCACCCTGTGTGCCTTCTCCCTTTGCTTTTTTATCCTGTAACCTTTCATTGCGATAAATTGTAGCCACAAGTACAACTCTATGCTGAGTCCTGTGAGTCCTCCTATTGAATCATCAAACCTGAGAGCAGTCTTGGGAATCCACAACACATTTATTAATGTTAACATATTGTTTATATATTAATGTTAAGATCAGCTTGCCCATATCTTCAAAAAGCCTTCTAGGATTTTGATAAGGATTTCATTGAATCTATCAATTCTGGGGGCGGGGGGAGGTATTGCAAATAATAGTGTTTTTAATATGAAAATACAGTTGATTTTTCTGTATTGATTTTGTATCCTGAAACCTTGCTGAACTCACTTATTAGCTCTAATAGTGTGTATGGGTGTGTGTGTGTGTGTGTGTGTGTGTGTGTGTGTGTCTGTGTATTCTTTAAGGTTTTCTATATATAATATCATTCTATCTGCAAGTTGACATACTTTTGCTTCTTCCTTTCCAATCTGGGTAACCTCCCTTCCTTTCTTTCTTCTTCCTTCTCTCCCTATCTTTTTTTCTTTTCTTTCCTTTCCTTTCCTTTTCTTTTTTCTCTCTCTTGCTTCCTCCCTCCCACCTTCCCTCCTTTCCTTCCTTCATTTCTTTTTTCCTAATTGCACTGCCTACAACTTCCAGTACAAAAAAGTGCAAACATTCTTGTCTTGTTTATGATCTTAAGCGCAAAACATTCAGTCTTTCACCATTAAGTATTAGGTTAGCTGTAGGTTTTGGTAGATATTTTTTGTTTGTGTTGTTGTTGGTTTTGCTTTTTAAATCAAGATGGGGAATTTCCTTTCTATGTCTAGTTCCTTTCATGTTTTTATCATGAAAAGGTATTGGATTTTGTTCAGATTTTTTTTCTGCATCTATTAAGTTGATCATGTGTTTTTGTTTTATTTTCTATTATTATGGTATATGATATTGATTGACCTTCATATATTGATTTTCATATATGTGTTCCTGGGATTAATCCCACTTGATCCTCTGTAAAATCCTTTGTTAATATTGTGTTGAGGATTCTTCTGTCTATATTCTTGAGACATTGCTTAGTAGTTTTCTTTTCTTGTGATATCTGTCTGGTTTTGGTAGCAGAGTAATACTGGTCTCATAAAATATGTTGGCAAATGTTCCTTCAATTTTTTGGAAAAGTTTGTGAAGGATTGCTATTAATTCCTCTTTTTTTGGTAAAATTCACTAGATTATCTTTTAAAGATGTTAAAAATGAGAAATACCTTTTACATTTAGCTACATATTTAGTTTTTCTTTACTCTTCATCCCTTTGTGTAGGTCTGTATTCCACCTGGTTCCTTTGTATGAAAAGCTTACTTTAATATTTCTCATAGTGCAGTTTTGCTTGTGATAAAGTCTCTCAGCTTTTGTCTGAAAGTCATTTTTTTTTAATTTCAGCATTTTTAGGTGTCACAGCATTGACCTCTGACTTGCAGAGTTTCTGACAAAATTCTGCTGTCATCCTTATTCCTCAGTATGTAATGTGTCTTTTTTATGTGTGATGCTTTTAAGATTTTTTTCTTTATCATTGTTTTTCAGCAATTTGATCATGAGTTACCTTAGTGTGGCTTTCTTTATGATTGTTCTCCCTGTGGTTCATTGACCTTCTTGGATCTGTGGGTTCATAGTTTCATCAAATTTGGAAAATTTTCCAGCTATTGTTTATTCAAAAATAGTTTCTATTCTCCCCTCTCCTCTCCTTCTGGACTCCAGGTACACATACATTAGGCCACTTGATATATATTTCCCAAGGTATCTGATTCTCTGTTAGTTTTTTTCCTCATTTTTTCTCTCTCTTTTTCATTTTGAATGTAGTTTCTATTGCTATGCCTTTGTGTTCACTGATCTTCTGGTGTCTAATCTGCTATTAGACAGTGAATTCTTTTTCATATTCTTTTCCATTATGGTTTATCACAGGATATTGAACATAGTTCCCTGTGCTATAGAGTAGGACCTTGTTGTTTATCCATTCTATATATAATAGTTTGCATTTGCTAATCCCAAACTTCCAATCCATCCCTCCCCACCCCCTTGCCCACAGCAACTACAAGTCTGTTCTGTATCTCTGTGAGTCTGTTTCTGTTTTGTAGATAAGTTCATTTGTGTCATATGTTAGATATTTAGTGATATCCTATGGTATTTGTCTTTCTCTTTCTGACTTACTTCCCTTAGTATGATCATCTCTAGGTCCATCCATGTTGCTGCAAATGGCATTATTTCATTCTTTTTTATGGCTGAGTATATTGTATATATATACCACGTCTTCTTTATCCATTCATCTGTCGATAGACATTTAGGTTGTTTCCATGTCTTAGCTATTTTGAGTAGCACTGCTATGAACACAGGGGTGCATGTATCTTTTCAAATTATAGCTTTGTCCAGATGTATGCCCAGGAGTGGGATTGCTGGATCATACGGTAGCTCTATTTTTAGTTTTTTGAGGAACCTCCATACTGTTTTCCATAGTGGCTGCACCAATTTACATTCCCACCAGCAATGTGGGAGGGTTCCCTCTTCTCCACACCCTCTCCAGCATTTGTTATTTGTAGACTTTTTCATGATGGCCATTCTGACCAGTGTGAGGCGGTACCTCATTGTAGTTTTGATTTGCATTTCTCTAATAATTACTGATGTTGAGCATCTTTTCATGGGTCTTAGTGAATTTTTTATTTCATATATTTTATTTTTCCTCTCTAGAAGTTCCATTTAGGTCTTTTTTATATCTTTTATTTCACTTTCATCCCTTTCGTGGTTTCCTTTTCATCTTTGAACATGTTTATAATATTTATAAAGGCTGTTTTAAAGTCTTTGTCTGATTGTTTCCTCATCTCTATTGGGTCTTTTTCTGCTGATTTTTCTCCTGGGTATAGGTCATACTTTCTTGCCTCTTTGTATGTCTAGTAAATTTTTATTGGATGCTCAATATTTTAAATTTTACAAAAGTAAGTTTTGGATTTTGTTACCTTCCTGTAAAAAGTGTTGGACTTTTTCTGGAAGGCAGTTAAGTTACTTTTAGATATTTGATCTTTTTAAGGTTTGTTTCTAAGCTTTTTTAGGGCGAGTCTAGAGAAGCCTTTATTCTAGAACTAAGTTCATTCTACTTTCAATGTTTGATCCTTCAGGTTCCCTACTGAATGCCCCTTTTAATCACTTAGGTCTCTCCACTGTGGCTGGAGGAAATGTAAATTATTTCTGTCCCACTGTGAGCCCTAGGAAATGTTCATCTTACAGTTCCCTAGCTATTATTCTTTCACGGGAAGTTATTCCTTCCTAGCTTCATGGGGTTTCGTGTCATATGTGCCCAGATTATTATTCAGCTAAAGACTTAAGGGGACCCCTATGCAGACTTCTGGAGTTCTTTGCTTTTGTTTGCATAGTGCTGTTCTCTCCAAACCTCTGCCTTGGCCTCCCCGAGCCAAGATCTCTGGCTCCTCAACTCAGTGGGCTCATCAAACTCTCCACATTCTGCAGCCTGGTTACTGCCTCTTGGCAGTAAGCTGGGGAGGTCATAAGGTTTGACTCATGTGTTTCCCGTTGTTCAGTGATCACAATCCTGCAAGGCTGTGGACCAGTGTCTGAAAATAGTGGCTCATATATTTTGTCCAGGTTTTTAGTTGCTTACAGAAGGAGCAATTCTGGACTGTCTTCCTCCTGCACAGTCAGAAGCTCACATCTCCATTGAGTCTGTCTGTGTTTAGTCTGATGAGGTTCTGCCACCTGGCCTCCTTTGAAGCTGCAGCTGTCTGTGCTTCCACCAGCAACCTGGGCTGTCCCATGCGGGGTGTGCACGTGTTGATCTGAACTCTGAGGCAGACTCCCCCTCTTCACTCTCTGCCCTTTTCCCCTTGCCTTTTGCAGAAAAAGTGTGAGCGTTATTGGGCCCAAGAACAGGAGCCACTGCAGATTGGGCTTTTCTGCATCACTCTGGTGAGCTGGGGCAGAGGTGGGAACAGCACTTTATGAAGTCTTGGATGTTGTGGAAGATTTCACAGATGATTCTGAGTGGAAAGCTTTTGGGCTGGGCCTGAAAGGATGAACAGTTTTCCCACAGTCCCCCTCACACTGCAGGGAGCTCTCTGGTATTAGCATTGCAAATAGTCAGAACTCATTATACACTGTTTTTGCATTTTAACTACTATCATGGTTATCTCTGTAAATGTTCATGTGCCTGGTTAGGTTCTTAAAATTCTTATTTCCCTTACCATTTCAAAAGAACTCAGGAAAATCTCTCATAAGTCATAAATACAATTGGTATTGAATAAATACAATGAAACTTTTGTTTTAGAACAAAAGACATTTCTTTGTTTCACTGTAAATGAGCTTGCTGGATATTTAATCATAGTTCCTCTTTCTCCCCTTTGTGAAATGTTTCCTTCACAAAAGCCATGGGAGATATTCGGGCTAAGTGAATTTTTAAAAATATGTTGTTTGTATTTGATTTTTCTTTTTTCTTTTTTTGGGCCATGCTGCATGGCTTGAAGGATCTCAGTTCCCTGACCAGGGATTGAACCCAGACCACGGCAGTGAAAGCCCAGAATCCTAACCACTAGGCCACCAGGGAACTCCCTGTATTTGACTTTTAATCAGAAATACTTTGTTTTTTGTAAATATGTCTTTTGGCACCTGTGATCTTTGTTTTCTGCCCCTTCTCACATGCCCCATATCCACAGACAAGGGAGACATGGCTGAATGCAGACATCACGCTCAGGACCCTTCAGGTCACCTTCCAGAAGGTACTGAAAGGGGAGGAGGAGACTCCCACATAGGGAGAGCTGTTTCCTGTCTCTGTTTTCTCATCTGTAAAATGTGCATTAACAATAGTACCCATCTCTTCAGTTATTATCTGTTGCATTTAAATGGAGGATGTGGAGAACTAGGGCTGACATGTAATAGGGGCTCAATAAATGCTTTTCTTTCTTTTTTCATTCTTTGCCCCTCATTTCCTGTGTTTCAGGAATCCCGCTCTGTGTACCAGCTGCAGTATATGTCCTGGCCAGACAGAGGGGTCCCTAGCAATCCTGACCACATGCTCGCCATGGTGGAGGAAGCCCGGCGCCTCCAGGGATCTGGCCCCAGCCCCCTCTGTGTCCACTGCAGGTTTAGGAAAATGGGCTTTATGGGGGTCCGGTGAGACAGAGGGGATGGTGGTGGGGGAGGGGGACAGGGAGGATAGTGCAGGGCTTGGAGCCAGTCTTACAGTCTGAGTGCCTATTTCAAGAAACCTGAGGCCACACTTGCTCAAGTTGCAGCTGAAATTGTTAGTATTTATTGAGCACAGACTGTCTGCTAGGGAGTAAGTACACAGTTGATGCTCAACAAATATAAGCAATTAAAAAGGTTTTCCTTTCAAATTATAACCTGGGATTCTGGGAATCAAAAAGTGCTGCAGGGGACACTCCATTAAGGTCCTCACCCCCAGCCCCAAATGCCCCCTTTAAAAGGGGTTGCAGGCAGGCCCTGACCAAGCTCACTCTGATTCTCACTTGTTAGCGCGGGCTGTGGGCGAACAGGTGTCCTGTGCACCGTGGATTATGTGAGACAGTTGCTCCTGACCCAGGTATGAAGAGGGCATACAAGCGCAGTGTGGGTCCTGTGCCTATGAGGTCCTGCTCACGTGCCCATCTCTCTGCCCTAGATGATCCCACCTAACTTCAGCCTCTTCAATGTGGTCCTCGAGATTCGGAGGCAGCGGCCTGCAGCCATACAGACAGAGGTGGGAGCCGGGTCTCCTCGTTCCAAGGACATATCCCTCCTGTTCTGGTCTTCCCTTCTCGATGACCCCTCTTCCCTCTCCCACCCCCTCAGGAGCAGTACAGGTTCCTGTACCACACAGTGGCTCAGATGTTCCTCTCAGCGCTCCAAAATGCCAGCCCTCGCTACCAGAACCTCAAGGAGGTACCAAGGCCCCCTTCCAATCCTCAGAGACCAGGACCCAGAGCAGAG
Source organism: Eubalaena glacialis (assembly GCF_028564815.1). Lineage (NCBI taxonomy): Eukaryota > Metazoa > Chordata > Mammalia > Artiodactyla > Balaenidae > Eubalaena > Eubalaena glacialis. The sequence continues at coordinate 109,131,230 of NC_083716.1, read as the reverse complement.
GTCTATGGCCACCTCCAGCGCAGCATCCAGCCCTTGGACTCCCTCCGGGAGTGGGGACTGACGCACTATGATATCTACCTTTGTCCTCCTCCGTGCTCCCTTATCACTGTCCCCTCTTAAGCTTCCCCCGCAGAGCCCACAGTGACCGCCACTAAGAGCCTGGACAGCGTCCTCCGAAGCCTCATGCCTTTCCCTCCTGCCTTTCCCCAGAATTGTGCCCCACTCTACGATGATGCCTTCTCCCTCCGGACTTCCCACACCCTTCCTGCCATAGCCCGCCCATCCGGCGGGGTCCTCAGGTACCCAGCCCCCTCCCCTCAGTCTTCCATTTTCACTTTCTCGTTCTTGGAGGCTGGCCCTTTCCTCACCCTTGAAACACCAGCCCCTTCCTTGCCGTTCAGTTCACCAAATATTCACTGGCCCTTTCTCTCAGTTGAGCTCTGGGAACCCTCCCCAAGATGGTTCTTTAATCCCAGAGATCCCATTGCCTCTGCCCCTCAGGCTAGCTCCCGAGGTTAGCCCTCTCCTCGCTTTTCCACTCATTAATTCAGCAGATATTTTTTGAGGCCGCCCAACTGTAAGGCCTCATGTCGGGTGCGGCAGAGACTTCAGCCCTTGGTCCTGAGACCAGCCCTCCATTTTGAGACTCTCCCTTCCTTCTCTTTAGATGTCACTTCCTCATTCATTTATTCAACAGACAACTAAACAGAAATGACCAATCCTCAACACCAATATCTTGCCCCATTCACCTGCCAGGCTGGCCCCTTCCTTCCTTCATCCACCCAACCTGCTGGGCGCTAGGGACACACAGACGAGACCCCTTTCCCCAGAGATGCTACCACCTCCACCTCCTCGCTCCGTAACTGCGCGCCGCCTCGGGCGGGAAGGAAGCCGGTGGTTTGCGCGCCGGGCGCGCTGCCCCCTCCCTCCCCAGCCTCGGCACCGCCGTTTCACTTCCTCCCCACCCGCAGGAGCATCTCGGTGCCCGGGCCCCCGGGCCTCGCCATGGCCGACACGTACGCTGTGGTGCAGAAGCGCGCGGCCCCCGCGGGCACCGGGGCAGGGGCGGGCGCGCGGGCGCGCGGCGCGGAGGAGACGCCCCTCTACAGCCAGGTGACGCCGCGCGCCCGGCGGCCCCAGGCGCACGCGGAGGACGGGCGCGAGCCGCTGCCCGGCCGCGGTAAGTCGACGCGGCCCGGGCGCGGGGCTGGGGAGGGCTGGCCCCGACCTGCTCCGTCTCCCGACCCCCTGTGGCTGCGGTCTGGAGAGCCTGGAGGCCAGGAGGACCCCCACCCCCCTCCACCGAGTCCTGCCCGGTCACGCCTCGGAGGCTGACGTCCTGGCTTCTCCGGCCACGCCTCTGGGACAACCGCCCGTCCTCTGGTCACGCCCGGAAGCATCCCAGGCCAAACCGCGGTCTCTGGCCCGGCCACCTAGTCTGGGCGGAGGTCTCCGATTTGGTCACGCCCCTGGCCACGCACCCTCCCGCTGGGCCCCGGCGCTCGGCCCCCAGCCTGCCTTCTCTGGTCTGGGAGGATGCGCATTTGCCTCGCAGCGGCTCTCCGGAACTTCGAGGGGCGGCCTGAGCCGACCTGTTAGGGGTGGTTTTCTGCCCGCAGTTCCTGTTGACCAAAGCCCAGCAGGGCCTGGCGCCTACGAGGACGTGGTAGATGGAGCTCAGACTGGTGGGCTAGGTAAGTCAGACAGCCTGGGTCGCTGGGACTCTCTGCAGTTTTAACTGAATCCCAGGCATTTGGGGTTTTGAGATGGTGGCAGGAAAACACACGCCCTCGGAGACCTGTGGATGTGTCTGCAGCAAACCGTGAGGGCCTGGAGGCTTGGGGGTGACTTTCCACGAGTTGCCTACGTCTCTGCACCTCAGCTTCTCCGTGAGCCCTACGGTGCCCTTCCTTTTCCAGGCTTCAACCTGCGCATTGGAAGGCCTAAAGGACCCCGGGACCCGCCTGCCGAGTGGACCCGCGTGTGAGTGCAGCGCCCTTGCCTGCCTGTTGGGTGCCTGGTCCACATGGGTTCCTGGACTGCTGAGAGCCGTGCTCTACTCTGTGAAGTGTTGGGAATGGGGTTGCTGGGCTGAATCAAAATAAACGTTTCTCAGTGTGGAAAATATGGGGGCTTTGCCTCAGTGATCATAGCGTTCAAGGCGTGAGGCTTGGGGAGGTAGTTGGTTGACGATGGCTGGTGAGGTTACACTGAGCATATTCAAGAATAAATTCAACCCCAAGAGTCTGGGCAGGGCTCCCGGCTGTGAAGGGGAGGATGGACAGATAGGCTTCTGGAGACTGTCCCCTTCACCACTTGAAGGACTGGTTCATCTCAGTATCTGAGCCTCCCTCACTCAGACACTCAGCTTATTACACAGAGAGATGGGTGGACCCCCGTTGCCCTCCACCATTCAGACAGATGGAAGCCAGGCATAACAACAGCCAAGCAGACTGATTTCAGACAGACAGGTGAGAAGATCCCCAGATGGGCAGGCAGACAGATGGAATCCCAACCTGGACAGGCAGATAGCAGTTCCCTTAGACAGCCAGACCTTCAGAGGGACAGTCCGTGGGTGGACCTCCAGCCAGAGAGAGTGACCCACCAACAGCCTAACAGACCACCCCATGCAAAAGAGACCACCAAAAAGACAGACCCCTTCCCCCAGCTAAGCAGCTAGACAGACATCAGCCAGATAAACCCTTGGCTGGACAGACTCCCAGGTAGATGTAAAGAGATCCCCAGCTGAATAGACACAGATGTCCTCTCAGCTAGACAGACCTCCCAGCTACACAGACCCACCCCCATGTGGGCAGACAGCCTGACAGACCTAGTCACAAAGACTCCCAACTAGCCAACTGGACTCCAGCCAGGCAGATACTAGCCACACAGACCCTTGATTGCACAGACACCCCACCCAGGCAGCCAGACTTCCAACTAGGCAGACAGGTGGGCAGACCCCCCATTTTGGCAGAGAAATTGATATATCTTCTGCTGGGAAGACAGCCAGGTGGACACTCAGGCAGTCAACTGGTCAGATAGGCAGATGGACCCTCATATAGAAAAAGCATCATGAGCCAGACAGATCCTCCACTACCCAGACCATCTGCCAGTTGGACACACACTGCAAATCCTTCAGGTAGATGGAATCCTTGCTAGCCAGATGGGCTCCTAGCCCTCAGATACATAGGACCCTATTGGATGGGTGGACTCCTAGTCGGACAGATAGATTCCCAGCCACAGTGAGACACCATCCTCAGCCAGAGAAATAAATGGACCCCAAGCCAACTGGCCAGCTAGATCCCAAGTTGGATGAACAGACCCCCAAACCAGATGAACGGGTAGACCCCCCCATTTGGACAGATGAATGGACCCCAACAAGTCAGACCCCTAGCTGTTCACACAGGCTTCTAGCCAGACAAGCCTCCAGCCCTGGAGCTGGACAGCAGATGCACACAGACTACCAGCTTGGCAGACAAATCTGCAGCCAGCAAGACAGCCCTCTAGCCTCACAGTCAGATGGACGGACCTCATACTGATAGACTGGTAAACCTCCAAGTAGACTCAGCTGGAAAAATAAACTCCAGACAGACCGACTCCCAACTTGAAAAGAAGATCCTCAGACAAACCCATGGCTGGACAGACATGCAGACCCCCAGCCAGAAAGACAGCAGCCAGACAGACCCCATCTAGACAGGTAGACACTCAGTGAGCCACACAGATCTCCAGCTGGACAGACACTGGGCCACCCAGCCAGATAACCTTCAAACGAGATGGAACGCCAGGTAGACAAAAAGATGAGTAAATTTACACTTGATGCTTCAAAATCCTGATGCTGCTCTGTAAGCCTCCCTCCCGACGTGATCTTCCTTCTGGCAGTGTCTGTCTGACAATGTCAGGTTTATCTAGGCGGACTCCCAGTCATTCCTCCCCAACACAGTGCCTTCCCCAGGCTGTTGGAAAGCTGTCCTGTGTCTGTGACGAGCATGGACCACCAAGGCCTCCACCTGCCACCTGCTCAGCCAGGCCACATCCCTCACACAGTTACTGTGAGAATTCAGTGAAAGAATATAAAGAGCCTACCATCTGCTCAATAAATGTTCGGCCATAATTAGCTCCAGGGCCCTGCATTCAATATAGGTCCTGAGACAAATCATTTGCCCTTTGAGTGTTGGTAGAAGGAGGATGAAACTTGCCTTCCCTGACCACAGTGCTTAGTGACAGTGACTTAATTTTTCAAGTGTGTAAAGTCTCTGCACAAGAAGCAGTTCGACCAGCAGAAACCAGGAATTGCAGAGAAACTAGAGATTCCCCAGCTCAATGGGAAACAGGTGAAAGTTGGAGGAGATCTTGATGGAAAGAGGCAAGAAGGAGGCCCCGGGGCTGCTGATAGCAGAGGAAGCTGAAGGTGTCATTTAGAGTGTAAACCAACCTCAAAGCCAGAAATATTAAGTCATTGCACTCTGGAGACCAGAGGGAAAAAGCAGTAGTGTCTCAGAGTAGAGGGGGCCAATGGTAGAAGGAAGAGGCATCTTTCCATCATTTGATGTTTCTTTAAACTAAGCAGGTCTGTATCATAATGGTGAATAGCTTGGACTCGGTCACTTACTAGTGAGACATTGAGCAACTTTCTTAATTTCTCACTGCTTCAGTTTTCCAGTCTATAAAATGGGACAATAAAGTTATATTTATCATAGGGTTGCCACGTATATGACTGTGAATCTGGATTTTTACAATGGACATAGAAGGGAAGATTTCTTATTTTTTCAGGGTTTATCCCCAGAATAAAACAGAATTCCATATAGTTGAAATGATTATATCAAAAGCTCTAACTAAGACATGGGACTTCCCTGGTCGTCCAGAGGATAAGACTCTGTGCTTCCACTGCAGGGGGCACAAGTTTGATCCCTGGTGGGGGAACTAAGATTCTGCAAAAAAACCCTGAAAGCCAACCAAACAGACAAACAAAAAAACCACAAAAAACAAAACAATAAAACACCCTCTACCCAAGACAAAAATAAATGAAAGCAAATTTAATTATACATTCTCCTGCTTAAAATCTAGTGGCTCCAGTCTTTGATTACTGTTGCATTTTAAATCAGTGGGCAGAAAAATGTTTTATTCAACATAGGTTATTGAGATGATTAAGTAGTCATTTAGGAAAAAAGAAGTTTGAGCCATATACCTAACAGCAAGATAAATTCCAAATGCATCAAAGATTTAAATGTAAAATATTAACCCATGTTACACCATGTTATTCACTGTAGTAGCAGAAGACTGGAAACATTTTATTTTATTTATTTATTTATTTATTTATGGCTGCATTGTGTCTTCATTTCTGTGCGAGCTTTCTCTAGTTGCGGCGAGTGGGGGCTACTCTTCGTTGTGGTGTGCAGGCTTCTCACTGCGGTGGCTTCTCTTCAGGCTCTAGGCGTGCGGGCCTCAGTAGTTGTGGCATGTGGGCTCAGTAGTTGTGGCACACGCACTTAGTTGCTCCTTGGCAGATGGGATCTTCCCAGACCAGGGCTCGAACCCATGTCCCCTGCATTGGCAGGCGGATTCTTAACCACTGCGCCACCAGGGAAGTCCTGGAAACATTTTTAATGTTCTCCCTGGGATCCTGGTTAAATAAATGCTGTGATGGAATCTTATGCAGCTGTTTAAAAAAGGGAGAACTCCTCTATGCACTGGTGTGGACGAATCTCCAAATCACATGGTAAAATGAAAAAAAAGGGACTTACCTGGTGGCACAGTGGTTAAGAATCCCCCTGCCAATGCAGGGGACACAGGTTCAATCCCTGGTCCGGGAAGATCCCACATGCCATGGAGCAACTAAACTCGTGCACCACAACTGCTGAGCCTGCGCTCTAGAGCCTGCGAGCCACAACTACTGATCCCATGCACCACAACTACTGAAGCCCGCGCAGCTAGAGCTGGTGCTTTGCAACAAGAGAAGCCACCAAAATGAGAAGCCCATGCACCACAACGAAGAGTAGACCCCACTCGCCGCAACTAGAGGAAAAGCCTGTGCGCAGCAATGAAGACCCAATGCAGCTAAAAAAATAAATAAATAATTTTTTTGAATTTTATTTTATTTATTTTATTATACAGCAGGTTCTTATTAGTTATCTATTTTATACATGTTAGTATATATATGTCAATCCCAATCTCCCAATTCATCTCTCACACACACACACACACACACACACACACACACCCGCCTTTTTCCCCCCTTGGTGCCCATACGTTTGTTTTCTACATCTGTGTCTCAGTTTCTGCCCTGCAAACCAGTTCATTTGTACCATTTTTCTAGGTTCCACATATATGCATTAATATATGATATTTGTTTTTCTCTTTTTGACTTACTTCACTCTGTATGACAGTCTCTAGATCCATCCACGTCTCAACAAATGACTCAATTTCGTTCCTTTTTATGGCAGGGTAATATTCCATTGTATATACGTGCCACATCTTCTTTATCCATTCGTCTGTCAATGGGCATTTAGGTTGCTTCCATGACCTGGCTATTGTAAATAGTGCTGCAATGAACATTGGGGTGCATGTGTCTTTTTGAATTATGGTTTTCTCTGGGTATATGCCCAGTAGTGGGATTGCTGAGTCATATGGTAATTCTATTTTTAGTTTTTTAAGGGACCTCCATTCTGTTCTCCATAGTGGCTGTATCAGTTTACATTCCCACCAACAGCGCAAGAGGGTTCCCTTTTCTCCACACCCTCTCCAGCACTTGTTGTTTGTAGATTTTCAGATGATGCCCATTCTAACTGGTGTGAAGTGATACCTCATTGTAGTTTTGATTTGCATTTCTCTAATAATTAGTGATGTTGAGCAGCTTTTCATGTGCTTCTTGACCATCTGTATGTCTTCTTTGGAGAAAAGTCTATTTAGGTCTTCTGCCCATTTTTGGATTGGGTGGTTTGTTTTTTTAATATTGAGCTGCATGAGGTGTTTATATATTTTGGAGATTAATCCTTTGTCCGTTGATTTGTTTGCAAATATTTTCTCCCATTCTGAGGGTTGTCTTTTCGTCTTGTTTGTAGTTTCCTTTGCTGTGCAAACACTTTTAAGTTTCTTTAGGTCCCATTTGTTTATTTTTGTTTTTATTTCCATTACTCTAGGAGGTGGATCAAAAAAGATCTTGCTGTGATTTATGTCAAAGAGTGTTCTTCCTATGTTTTCCTCTAAGAGTTTTATAGTGTCCAGTCTTACATTTAGGTCTCCAATCCATTTTGAGTTTATTTTTGTGTATGGTGTTAGGGAGTGTTCTAATTTCATTCTTTTACATGGAGCTGTCCAGTTTCTCCAGCAACACTTATTGAAGAAACTGTCTTTTCTCCATTGTATATCCTTGCCTCCTTTGTCATAGATTAGTTGACCATAGGTGCGTGGGTTTATCTCTGGGCTTTCTATCCTGTTCCATTGATCTATATTTCTGTTTTTGTGCCAGTACCATATTGTCTTGATTACTGTAGCTTTGTAGTATAGTCTGAAGTCAGGGAGCCTGATTCCTCCAACTCCATTTTTTTTCCCTCAAGACCACTTTGGCTATTAGGGGTCTTTCATGTCTCCATACAAATTTTAAGATTTTTTTGTTCTAGTTCTGTAAAAAATGCCATTGGTAATTTGATAGTGATTGCAATGAATCTGTAGACTGCTTTGGGTAGTATAGTCATTTTCACAGTATTGATTCTTCCAATCCAAGAACATGGTATATCTCTCCATCTGTTTGTATCATTTTTAATTTGTTTCATCAGTGTCTTATAGTTTTCTGTATACAGGTCTTTTGTCTCCCTAGGTAGGTTTATTCCTAGGTATTTTATTCTTTTTGTTGCAGTTGTAAATGGGAGTGTTTCCTTAATTTCCCTTTCAGATTTTTCATCGTTAGTGTATAGGAATGCAAGAGATTTCTGTGCATTAATTTTGTATCCTGCTACTTTACCAGACTCATTGATTACCTCTAGTAGTTTTCTGGTAGCATCTTTAGGATTCTCTATGTATAGTATCATGTCATCTGCAAACAGTGACAGTTTTACTTCTTCTTTGCCAATTTGGATTCCTTTTATTTCTTTTTCTCCTCTGATTGCCATGGCTAGGACTTCCAAAACTATATTGAATAATAGTGGTGAGAGTGGGCATCCTTGTCTTGTTCCTGATCTTAGAGGAAATGCTTTCAGTTTTTCACCATTGAGAATGATGTTTGCTGTGGGTTTGTCATATATGGCCTTTATTATGTTGAGGTAGGTTCCCTCTATGCCCACTTTCTGGAGAGTTTTTATCATAAATGGGTGTGGAATTTTGTCAAAAGCTTTTTCTGCATCTATTGAGATGATCATATGGTTTTTCTTCTTTTTCTTCAATTTCTTAGTATGGTTTATCACATTGATTGATTTGCATATATTGAAGAATCCTTGCATCCCTGGGAGAAATCCCACTTGATCATGGTGTATGATCCTTTTAATTGTTGTTGGATTCTGTTTGCTAGTATTTTGTTGAGGTTTTTTGCATCTATATTCATCAGTGATATTGGTCTATAATTTTCTTTTTTTGTAGTATCTTTGTCTTGTTTTGGTATCAGGGTGATGGTGGCCTCATAGAATGAGTTTGGGAGTCTTCCTTACTCTGCAATTTTTTGGAAGAGTTTGATAAGGATAGTTGTTAGCTCTTCTCTAAATGTTTGATAGAATTCACCTGTGAAGCCATTTGGTCCTGGACTTTTGTTTGTTGGAAGATTTTTAATCACAGTTTCAACTTCATTACTTGTGATTGGTCTGTTCATATTTTCTATTTCTTCCTGGTTCAGTCTTGGAAAGTTATACCTTTCTAAGAATTTGTCCATTTCTTTCAGGTTGTCCATTTTATTTGCATAGAGTTGCTTGTAGTAGTCTCTTAGGATGTGTTGTATTTCTGCTGTGTCTGTTGTAAATTCTCCTTTTTCATGTCTAATTTTATTGATTTGAGTCCTCTCCCTCTTTTTCTTGATGAGTCTGGCTAATGGTTTATCAATTTTGTTTATCTTCTCAAAGAACCAGCTTTTAGTTTTATTGATCTTTGCAATTGTTTTCTTTGTTTCTATTTTGTTTATTTCTGCTCTGATCTTTATGATTTCTTTCCTTCTACTAACTTTAGGTTTTGTTTGTTCTTCTTTCTCTAGTTCCTTTTGGTGTAAGGTTAGATTGTTTATTTGAGATGTTTGTTGTTTCATGAGGTAGGCTTGTATTGCTATAAACTTCCCTCTTAGTTATGCTTTTGCTGCATCCCATAGGTTTTGGATCGTCATGTTTTCATTGTCATTTGTCTCTAGGTATTTTTTGATTTCCTCTTTGATTTCTTCAGTGATCTCTCGGTTATTTAGTAACGTATTGTTTAGCCTCCATGTGTTTGTGTTTTTTACGGTTTTTTCCCTGTAATTGATTTCTAATCTCATAGTGTTGTGGTCAGAAAAGATGCTTGGGGACTTCCCTGGTGGTGCAGTGGTTGAGAGTCCGCCTGTCAATGCAGGGGACATGGGTTCGAGCCCTGGTCCGGAAGGATCCCACATGCTGCGGAGCAACTGAGCCTGTGCAACACAACTCCTGGGCCTGTGCTCTGGAGCCCGTGAGCCGCAACTACTGAGCCCACATGCCACAACTGCTGAAGCTCGTGCACCTGGAGCCCGTGCTCTGCAGCAGGAGAGGCCACCGTGACGAGAGGCCTGCGCACCGCAATGAAGAGCAGCCCCCGCTCACCACAACTAGAGAGAGCCCTCGCGCAGCAACGGAGACACAATGTAGCCATAAATAAATAAATAAATAAATAAACAAATAAATAAATAAATTTAAAAGAAAAGATGCTTGATATGATTTCAGTTTTCTTAAATTTACTGAGGCTTGATTTGTGACCCAAGATGTGATCTATCCTGGAGAATGTTCCGTGCGCACTTGAGAAGAACGTGTAATCTGCTGTTTTTGGATGGAATGTCCTATAAATATCAATTAAATCTATCTGGTCTATTGTGTCATTTAAAGCTTCTGTTTCCTTATTAATTTTCTGTTTGGATGGTCTGTCCATTGGTGTAAGTGAGGTGTTAAAGTCCCCCACTATTATTGTGTTACTGTCAATTTCCTCTTTCATAGCTGTTAGCAGTTGCCTTATGTATTGTGGTGCTCCTCTGTTGGGTGCATATATATTTGTAATTGTTATATCTTCTTCTTGGATCGATCCCTTGATCATTATGTAGTGTCCTTCCTTGTCTCTTGTAACATTCTTTATTTTAAAGTCTATTTTATCTGATATGAGAATTGCTACTCCAGCTTTCTTTTGATTTCCATTTGCATGGAATATCTTTTTCCATCCCCTCACTTTCAGTCTGTATGTGTCCCTAGGTCTGAAGTGGGTCTCTTGTAGACAGCATATATATGGGTCTTGTTTTTGTATCCATTCAGCGAGCCTGTGTCTTTTGGTTGGAGCATTTAATCCATTCACGTTTAAGGTAATTATTGATACGTATGTTCCTATGACCATTTTCTTAATTGTTTTGGGTTTGTTTTTGTAGGTCCTTTTCTTCTCTTGTGTTTCCCACTTAGAGAAGTTCCTTTAGCATTTGTTGTAGAGCTGGTTTGGTGGTGCTGAATTCTCTTAGCTTTTGCTTGTCTGTAAAGCTTTTGATTTCTCCATCGAATCTGAATGAGATCCTTGCTGGGTAGAGTAATCTTGGTTGTAGGTTCTTCCCTTTCATCACTTTAAATATGTCATGCCACTCCCTTCTGGCTTGTAGAGTTTCTGCTGAGAAATCAGCAGTTAACCTTATGGGAGTTCCCTTGTATGTTATTTGTCATTTTTCCCTTGGTGCTTTCAATAATTTTTCTTTGTCTTTAATTTTTGCCAATTTGATTATTATGTGTATTGGCGTGTTCCTCCTTGGGTTTATCCTGTATGGGACTCTCTGCACTTCCTGGACTTGGGTGGCTATTTCCTTTCCCATGTTAGGGAAGTTTTCAACTATAATCTCTTCAAATATTTTCTCGGGTCCTTTCTCTCTCTCTTCTCCTTCTGGGACCCCTATAATGCAAATGTTGTTGCGTTTAATATTGTCCCAGAGATCTCTTAGTCTGTCTTCATTTCTTTTCATTCTTTTTTCTTTATTCTGTTCCACAGCAGTGAATTCCACCATTCTGTCTTCCAGGTCACTTATCCGTTCTTCTGCCTCAGTTATTCTGCTATTGATTCCTTCTAGTGTAGTTTTCATTTCAGTTATTGTATTGTTCATCTCTGTTTGCTTGTTCTTTAATTCTTCTAGGTCTTTGTTAAACATTTCTTGCATCTTCTCAATCTTTGCCTCTATTCTTTTTCCAAGGTCCTGGATCATCTTCACCATCCTTATTCTGAATTCTTTTCCTGGAAGGTTGTCTATCTCCACTTCATTTAGTTGTTTTTCTGGGGTTTTATCTTGTTCCTTCATCTGGTACATAGCCCTCTGCCTTTTCATCTTGTCTATCTTTCTGTGAATGTGGTTTTTCTTCCACAGGCTGCAGGATTGTAGTTCTTCTTGCTTCTGCTGTCTGCCCTCTAGTGGATGAGGCTCTCTAAGTGGCTTGTGCAAGTTTCCTGATGGGAGGGACTGGTGGTGGGTAGAGCTGGGTATTGCTCTGGTGGGCAGAGCTCAGTAAAACTTTAATCCGCTTATCTGCTGATGGGTGGGGCTGGGTTCCCTCCCTGTTTGTTGTTTGGCCTGAGGCAACCCAACACTGGAGCCTACCCTGGCTCTTTGGTGGGGCTAATGGCAGACTCTGGGAGGGCTCACGCCAAGGAGTACTTCCCAGAACTTCTGCTGCCAGTGTCCTTGTCCTCATGGTGAGACACAGCCACCTCCGCCTCTACAGGAGACCCTCCAACACTAGCAGGTAGGTGTGGTTCAGTCTCCTATGGGGTCACTGCTCCTTCCCCTTGGTCCCGATACACACACTGCTTTGTGTGTGCCCTCCAAGAGTGGAGTCTCTGTTTTCCCCAGTTCTGTCGAAGTCCTGCAATCAAATCCCACAAGCCTTCAAAGTCTGATTCTCTAGGAATTCCTCCTCCCGTTGCCGGACCCCCAGGTTGGGAAGCCTGACGTGGGGTTCAGAACTTTCACTCCAGTCGGTGGACTTCTGGGTATAAGTGTTCTCCAGTTAGTGAGTCACCCACCCAGCAGTTATGGGATTTGATTTTATTGTGATTGTGCCCCTCCTACCATCTCATTGTGGCTTCTCCTTTGTCTTTGGATGTGGGGTATCTTTTTTGGTGAGTTCCAGTGTCTTCCTGTCGATGACTGTTCAGCATTTAGTTGTGATAGAGGGAGTGAGAGCATGTCCTTCTACTCCGCCATCTTGAACCAATCTCAATAATTTTTTAAAAAAGAAAGAAAAGTGTATGCGATTTAACTTACATTAAAAAAAAAGAAAAAAATATTTTTATATTTTTATATATAGATATGTTTTCCTTGGATATGCATAAAGTATGATTGAAAAAAAGCACAAGAAACTTGACAGAGGACTGACTTTCTGGGGGCCAGGTGCTCCCACCCACCACTCTGCCTTCCTTTCACTTGCTCAGACCTTCCTCACTTAGGTATTTGTGTATGGTGGGCTCAGGTCCTGCCGGCACTGCTGTGGTGCCCCAGGGTCCCACGTCCAGCACAGTCATGCCCTGTTCTGAGTGAGGGCTGGCCTTCCTGCCTCCACCTTCCCACATCCTTGGGGACCAGAAGTGCCTTGGAGTGAATCCCCACCCTGCCACCTTCCACCCAGCTGTCCAGGAGGGAAGTCCACTTTCCCTGGGTAATATATATGTATCCCAGTGTAATATGCTGAGAGACCCTTTTCTCTCTTTCCCAAAGATACTTACATCACAGGACAGTGAATGATTTCTTTTTGGGGGAGAGGATGGGCAGGTCAGGAGCAGCCCCCTTGATAAAATCTCAAAGCCTCCTTAGTTCAGGGGTTCTCTCCTGTGATGCAAACCCCTGGCATGCACAGGTGACACCGGCATCCCCTTGTGGGGAGCAGGGGCATGGGAAACTGACTCAAGATGATTATTCTGGCTGCTGTTTTTACTGCGAGTGATAAGCTGTTTCTCTGATTCAGAGGTCTGGTGTCATATATAGATGAAACTGGGGCAGCTAACCTGATAGCTCGCAAGGAAGGGCCACCCTCAGAGGCTTCATGGATTCACCACTGGCCTCCTTCCTTGTCTGTTCACAAGCGCACTCCTGCCTCAGGTGTTTGCACTGGCTATTCTCTTTGCCTTGGAAGCTTTTCTCTCACATTCCACTTCTAGTATATTAGAAATTTTACCTCTTTATGTTGTTTTCTATCTGTCTCTCCTGACCAGAATGTAAACTCCATGAGGACAGGAATTTTTGTTTTGTTAACAGCTCTATGCCCGGCTCCTAGAACAGTGTCTAGCACTTAGTAGATGTGCAAGTTAATTTATGTCACACTATTCCTAAGCTTCCCAATTTCTAGTAAAATATCACACTTTGTCTCAAATGTGCCCTTAGCCTTTCCATGTTAGTGACTGCCTCAGGCTGACACACAGCCCTCCTCTTGTTGAGAAGGTACTCAGCATTGGGAGAGCCGTCCTCTGTGGGCCTCTTCCTTTCCTGAACATCTTTGCTGGCTGTGAGTGGAATATTGCCCCTCCCCTGCCCCAGATGTCTAAATCCTAGCTCTGGGAACGTGTGAAGGTGACATTATTTGGAAAAAGGGTCTTTGCAGGTGTAATTAAGTTAAGTGCCCTGAAATCATCCTGGATTTAGGATGGGCCCTAAACCCACTGACTGATGTCCTTACAAGAGAAAGGGGAGGGAGATTTGAGACACAGAGACAGAGAGAAAACGCTATTGAAGATGGAGACAGAGATTGGACTGACACATCTACAAGCCAAGCAACACCAAAGAAAACACCAGGAGCTGGCAGAGAGGCCCGGAACAGATTCTCCCGTGGAGCCTCCAGAAGAAACCAGCCCTGCTGACACCTGCAGTAAAGACCTCTGGACCCCAGATCTGTTGTTTTAAACCACCGGTTTATGGTCATGTGTTATGGCAGCCACAGGAAACTCATATATTGGGTGTGCCAAGAATAGCCCTTCTCAGAGCTATGTTTGCAGCAGGAAAATTTCAGGGAGGCAGTGGCTCCCTCTGAGCTCAGTGTTCCTCAGCTGGGATGCAGCCGTTTGTGTGAGTGGTACCTGTCTCTCAGGTGCCTCAGTGGGATGTGGGGTCAGGGGATGCAAGCATGATGGGGGCCCCTTGGTCTCTGATCGGTAGTCTCATGTCTTCCGCCAGCACCCATGAAACACGGATGCACTGTGGTCAGTGTATAAGTTGGGTGGTATCAGGTGACACCTCCTCCACACACCCCGCGGTGATTCCTCCCTCCTTTCTGTGTTCAACATCTTCTGACTTTACTTCTTCTCTATATAAGGTGTTTATTTCTTATTTTAGATTGTGACATCGCTGAGAAAAAAACGAGGCCCTGTATCTGTGGCTACATGTGTTGTTTTTAATCCCAGTGGTGCAGAGGTGTTTTACACAGTGATGGAAACTTTGTTTTGGTTTCCTAACTCTTAATTTAATGCTCTTTTCAGTCAACACCCCCCCCCCCCGATGCACATGTATCTCATTACCTTCAGAAGCAAAACATGGTACTAAAAGATGCTGCTGGACTTTGGGCAGTGGATATCTGATCCCATGCAGCCAAAAGAAAGAGTTGAAGAATTTCTGTTTAGCCCTTGGGTCCTCAGCGAACTTCTCAAATCTTGACATAGAAGGGGGTCGCTGAGGTCTGGGGCTACTGAGAGTCTAACAGCCTTTCATAACTGGGCTGGCCTGGGCCCGGTCCCACTTCGTCTTCTCACCTTCTACTCACCTCCACATGCAAAGCCAGCACTCCCGGCAAAATGCACTGTCTCCCCAGGGCTCCCTACTCTCCTCCTTCAGTCACAGTTTCTCTCATCCCACAGGACCCAGCTCCCATTTCACCTGCCCAGTGAAGGATGGAGCATTCTCTCACCCTACCCCTCGGCTTCTATTCCCCAGAGCAGCTGGTGGCAGCCCTTGTCATATCCCTCCCTGGGCTGGCAGGATCCTGGGGACGCAGGACAGTTCTGTGTGTCAGGGATGCATCTTGCTCCTCTTTGCTGCCTACATGTTTGGAGCATACCCTGCACAGAGCAGTGCTCAGTAAGTGTGGATTTCAATTCAGTAAGTGGAATTGCTCAGTCGTGTTCCTGCAAATTGGCCTTGTTGGAAAGCCTGCAGAATGCCAATTGCAGCCTCGGTGAAAGTCATGGAAGAAATCACTAGGCAGCTATTGTTCATTGGTCAATGTTTGATAATAGCTAAATTTAGTCCAAATACAAGGTCAACATATGAATAAATTATCTAGTAAGTGGGAATTGTTTTATTCGCTTACTTTACGGCACATTTCTTTTAGAATATACAAACTGGTCCAGGGGACATGAATCCTTAAGAAAATATGAGAAAGACAAGTGTTTGTAAAGCCACACCAGCATTCTAATCAATTTCAGAGGCTTTAAGAGCTAAGAAGAGTGTCCAAACATAAATACCAAAGGCACTTGAAAAGTGATTTCAATGGATTCCACAGGTCTCAGGCAAACCTATGGCCCTGCAGCCTTCCCTCTGAGGATGACTTCTCCAAGAAGTCTATCTATCTGGCTGGCTGGCTATTTGGGGATTGATGACTACTGACAACGTTAACAGGCTGACTACCATGACTTTTTTCCAAGTGGCAGACGTAGGAATTTTACCTTATCTTGTTAAACTTATCGTGGTGAGCAAGACCTCAGTTTAAAAAATCTTTGGGTTCCCCCACAGGTTTAGCAGAGTTTGGGGTCAATAAATATTTACTGAATTTAATAAGAGCTGTTGGTGAGAAAGAACTCTACAGTGTAGTCATGCCTAAAAGCCTAAAGTTGAACTTTCTCCACCCTGACCTTGAAATAGGTCAAGGGCCCCAGTGAGAGTGTGGGATCAGCAGCTCTACAGCTTCCAAAAAATGTTTCAAATTTGCATTGTCACATGTACAGTGGATGCTTTAAAATCAAGGAACATCAAAATTATCAACAATGTGACATTGTGATTTGTAATAAATATTTATTTTGGACTTCTCTATTGTTTCAGGCTCCCAGCTCCCCAAACTCTTGGAATTTCCTAAGCAATAAGAGCAAGGGGAGCACCTTTTATTATAATATTTGGTCTTTTGCCCTCAGTTCCTGAAGGTACTTCAGGGCCATAAAGGTGAAATGGGTGTCATGCTATTCATAGCAAGCCCCTTTCTACTACACCTGAGTTTAGGTTAATGAGGTGACTTTTGGAAAACCCCTAGGTAACTAAGGTTAGAGGCTGGTTGCCAGGGAAACCAATCAGATGATTAGAGGGTTGGAACACTCAGCACCAACCTCTCACCTGGGAAGGCGGTATGGGGGGATAGGGGGTGGCTGGAAATTGAGTTCAATCGTTAGTGGCCAATGATATAATCAATTATGCCCACACAATGAAGCCTCCATAAAAATCCCTGAACTTCTGGCTTTGGAGAGCTTCCAGACTGGTTACCCAGAATGCATCCCCATGCTGGGAGAGTGGCACACCTCAAACTCCACAGGGACAGAAGCTCCTGTGTTCAGGACCCTTTCAGATCTCACCCTGTGTATCTCTTTGTTTTGGCTGTATATTCTTATCCTTTTGTATCCTGTGTAATAAATCAGTAATCTAGTAAGTAAACTGTTTCCCTGAGTTCTGTGAGCCACTCTAGCAAATTAATTGAGCCCAAGTAGGGGGTTTGGGGGACCTCCAACTGATCACCGGTTGGTCAGAAGCACAGGTAGCAGCCTGGACTTGCGATTGGCATTTCAAGTCGGGGGGCAGTCTGGGTAAGACTGAGCCCTTACCCTGTGGGGTCAGATGCCATCTGCAGGTTGATGTCAGAATTGAGCTTAATTTGTGGGACACCTAATCAGTGTCGGCTGAGAATTGCAGAATTGTTTGGTGGTATTGGAAAAAACACATCGGAAACAATTGCTTTGAATATTCTAGTTGGCTTCTTGTTTCTCAGTTTGGGTTTGTTCTGGGGGGTGGAAGAAATCTTCATGATCAATACATCACAGCTTAGGAGAGAAGACTCAGCCATATTTCTGTTTCCCCCAAATATGACAGATGTATTCAGATGTGAGGGAAGGGACACTAACATGGGTCCTATGTGGGGGAAACCTCTACAGTGTCCACAGGACAGAGGGAGGAGGGGAAGAGAAAGACAAGGAAGCACTTTCCTATCTGTATGAAAAGTACAATAAACAATGCAGGGGAGCAAGGGTGAGTGTATCTTGGTCCAGTAAAAAATGAGGAAGGAGGAGTGGGTCAGGAAGGGACTCCTGAGGAAATGACACCTGGGCTGAGCTGTACTCATTGAGTTCAGTTACTTGTGGGCTAAGTTAATTACCAGTGAAAGCTGGTCATCGAAACGGCACCACAGGGACCCCATAACATGTGAATTGGTCCTTTCATATATTGCCAACAGGAAAATATATTGAGGTAACTGTTTTCAATAATTATTAGATAATGCCTACCCTTTAACAAACCAGTTCACTAGGAGTCTACTCTCTGGATATATTCTCAAAAGTTCACTAAAAATGGTTTTCTCTGGAGTTGAGGTGTTGGGAGGGTCTGGCCGTGAAGGGGGTCACCCTCTGGGACAGTGCTGTGTGATTGCTAAAAGCAGCCGAATAAAACATTCTCCTGGAAGTATCATGAAAGACAGACTTGTCTGGGTGAGCTGGCGCCCCACTGGGGAGACTCAGGTGTGTACTGGACCAGCCGTCACCCGTGCCCCCCTTTCCTCTCCTATTTCAGAGGAGAAGCTAAAACCTACAGAGCTCCTGCACAGCGTCCTTCTGAGGCCATGCCATACCTTTATGGACAGCTATTTCTGCCTTTTCCCCAAATTCTAAGTTTCTTGATATGTTCAGTTTTTCAAAGAGACCCATGTTATTGTTTTCTTTTAAGCAACTGAGTTTTGTGATTCTAAGATGAATTGGTAATTTTAGCTCTAATGTGGAATTGAGGGCATGGTGTTTGGGGAAGGGAAAGATAAAAAATCATGGTATGTTAGAACTAGCAACAACCATGTTTTCTGGATGAGGGAAATGGGAGAGAAGGAGGCAGGTAGAGGTGACAAAGACATCATTTGGGAGACAGGCATCAGTGGATGTGAACGAGGATGAAGGCACAGCAATGGGAGTGCAGATGCAGTCTGGAAAGGAGCCTGGTTGCCTTACTCGGGATGGTCGCTTGTAGGCAATCAGGTTCATGAGTTGAGTTCCTGGCAGCTGACACTGATAGAGACAGAGTGCATTTATCACAGAGCATCTTTGCCCCTCAGGGCAGAAAGAGCAGGGGGTATTGTCCTGTGGGTCTAGGGCTAGCAGGACTGACTGATTAATCACGTCTTATTTATACTGCAATTCATGTGTGTTTTGAGGATGACCAGGGAAGATGTTCCCAGCATGTGGGCAGGAAACAAGCCCACATCCTTGGTGGCCTCTTGCAGTACGCCCGGCGAGGCTGCACCTGAGTCCCGGCTGAGGGAGAGCAGAGCAGAGGCGGGGGGCTTCCAGTGTCAGAGTCGCCAGCCTTGTTTCTGGTTCCACGGGGTGTACTCTAGGTTAAGGAATAGAATTGGCTTCAGCGCCTTTGGCCACGCTGAGTCTGGTCCCCACATTCACACTCACAGGGCCAGCGCCTCAGATGTGTGAAGGGAAGAGCGTGGGGCGCCAAGAGGTGGTGCGTGGAGGGGTAGGGGGAGTGACTGTGCTCAGCCTCTGCCCCAGTCTGGCCTCTGGTCTGTAAGACAGGGTTCTGGCACTAAGAGATATAGGCCTCAAGCACTAAGCACACTCCAGGAGCAAGACGCTCTACCGTCTGAGCGAGGCTTGGGAGGAAGGGAATGCTGTGCAGGGTGCTGGGAGAGCCCACTCAGCCCACCCACACCGACCCCACCGGACAGACTGCGGCCAGGGTGCTAACCTGCCATCTGCATGGTCGGATCTCATCGAATCCAGTGGGCGGGTCAGGAATTATTTGAATACTCAGACTTTAAAAGCTAGCGTTGAAACTTCCTGTGCTTAGATGTCTAGTCACGGAAAGGCTTTGCTGGAAATAAGTATGCAAAGTATAAAATATACATTGTGGATGATGTATGGACACAAATGCAAGGTTGTGGCCTGAGCCACTGGAGCCGCTTTGTCCTGGAGGAGCCAGCAAAGCTACACCCAGATTCCTGACTCAGGGAAACTGAGATAGGGAGTGTTACTGTTTACGTTTCTAAGTTTGGATGATTTGCTTTACACAGTAGAGGTAAAACACACAATGTGTTACTTGATAGGACATGGCCTGTTTGGAGCCCCCTCAAAGTGGATCTTTTAGATCAGGAGCCCTGCCACGGGGCTTGATCTCTCATCCAATGGGGCCTGCGTGGCTTTCCTCCATGACACTCATTTGGCTCCAATTCAGGGTCAGCCGGGTCTCTTCCAAGGCTGAGTTAGGTTATTCTGGGACCAGAAAGCTCCTGAGGAATCACTGAGTTCTCCACTTTTTGGAGAATTCGGTCTGCATTAGCATTGAAGAAAGTGATACACAAGGCATCTTTGGCAATTCTTGACTTATTAGTTTATCATCATTATTTGGTCCTCAGAAGCCTCATCAATTTTGGGTACCTGGGGAAAAAAATCCAGTTTCTGGACCTGAACAGCTTGTGGTGACATCTCACAAAGCCTTGTCCAGGAGCTTAGCTAGCCTCTCCTTAAGGTCATTCTGTGCCATCTCCATTTAATATCACCGTAAGTCACCGAGAAAAAGATGGACTAGGAGTGGATCCCTCCCCTAGAGAGTCAATACTCAAGAAATATTTATTGAATGAATAAATAAGTTCCTTTTACATTGTTGATATGATTATATACGTTTATATATTTATACCTATAGCTGTATGCCTCACTTTTCTATTTAACATTATTCTTGAAGTGTCTCCAGGCCATCTGCAGTCTTTGTAGACATCACTATGAGGGCAGCGCCAAGCTCCATATGACGGTGGCCACTTATGGCTGAGCACTCCACCGGCTGGTCCACACTTGGTCTGCCCAGCATGGCTAGTGGCATATATTTGCTTCACAGAACATCTTTACTGTGCCTATGTTTAGGGGGTATTTTCTCTATTAATAATAATGTTGAGGTGTACATACATGTTCACTTGCATGAATATGTATTTGCTTAGGATTGATCCCCAGAAGTGGACTCCTTGGGTTAAAAGGCAGCAAGAAAGACCACAGCAGCCATGACATGCAGGGGCTGGCCTGGTGTCACAGCGGGGCCCTGATGTCCTCCTGTGGAACACAGGGTGAGTAGAAACAGGATGTGCTCTGTGTGAGGAGTGCTGTTCTCTGCCAGCGATGTGTGGTGTGTCAGGGTCAGCAGGAGGCTGTGTGGAAATGGTGGTTGGTAGGGGAGGAGGAGGCAAGATCCATGGTAACCTTTAGCTTCCCACCATATTGTCTTCTTTATAGGCTTAGAAAATGCTACATCACCAATCAAATTACCTAAAGGATTTTAAAATTAAACTTGACAAACGGATACTAATATTCATCTGGGAGAGAAAATGAACTAGGAGAGTTTGAGGAATTTTGAAAACTATATCAATTAAATTGGCAGAGATAGATGGAGCAATGGAACAAAAATCTTAGATCTAGGAAAAGCCTATGTACATCTGGGAATATGGTAAATGTTGAAGGAGGTGTCTTATATGGGTGGAAAAAAGGAATAGATTAATGTTTAGAGAACTGATTACAAATTTGGGGAAAAAAATTGGCAGCTCTCTTTCCCACCATTAACAAATGTAAATTTCACAAATATTAAAAAATTAAACATTTAAAAAATTATAAAGGTAGAAAATGGCTATCTATATACCTATCATCTACCTTAACGACTATATTTGTAAGTTACACATGTGACCAAAACAAATGAATAAGAATGGGTGCATTTTTTAAATGTGAAAAAATATGTAAACTGAAATTGGCTTACAATTCTACTCTCAAATTGGAGAAGTCTTGTCTCAAATGGGGTCCCTGCATGAATTCTCAGTTGTTTTCAAGAGTACTTGCCTTGAAAATGGTCCCCTTCGTTGCTCATTTTGGGAAATATTGATGCATACCACAGATGGTACAGGAACCCAAGGGAGAAACAAGAGCTGACTGGCAGAGCTGGTCACTCCTCTACCACCCCCTATTGTTGTTATTGCAAGCATCATCCCCACTCTACACCAGACGGGATCATGGAGAAACTAAGCTATTCTTCATTTTGTGCAAATCCATTCTATGCACATCAAGATTTATAAGCCATCATATGGGAGGTAATGACTCTTTTTACCAAACTATCCAATAACATTTTGGGTTGCATATCTAGGTACAGAGAATGCTGGTTAGGCTGATCCCATTGCAAGGCACAGACATGAGCTCTAGTTCTGACAGTTTATGCTGAGAGGCCGGAAGCAGCAAAGACCCTTCTTGGTGGCTGCAAAACCAGACTTCACACAGGCCTGGGGCACTGACCATGGCCATTCAGATGTAACCACAAACCCTGGAGGCCCCATGATTTTGCCACACTTCAAAAACAGGCACTCTCTCGTTCCTCTCTTCTGTTTTTCCCATTATTTCTTTGCTTTCTATTCTTCCTTCTTGTACTGCATACAGAATTCCCTGATAAATGATTTACTTTGTCCAGCTAACCGCAATCCAACATGGTGTTGTTGGATTTGTCAGAGTTCTCAATCAGACCCCAGGGAAGGCTGCACTTCTAGAGCGTCACTTATCCAATACAGTAGCCAGTAACCACACGTGGCTATTTAAAAGTATATTTATTAAAAGTAAAAAAAACCCCACAAACCTAGTCCCTCAGTTGCACTACCCACATTTCAGGCGCTCAGTAAGCATCTGTGGTTTGTGGTAGCCTGTTGAATGCAGGTGCAGAACATCCCATCATGGTCAGAAGTGATACTGGACAGCACTGCTCTGGAGGCTGGCCTTTGGCAGGCACGGATCTGGGTGGAGTCAGTCAAAGGTGTAGCAAAGGGTCTCAGGACAGGGGGCACAGAAATGTTTGCACATGGACTTGCATCTAACCTCTGTAGACAGTGGCCAGAGCTTGGAGGCTAGCATGCACATAAAGTTGGGTCTGGCACACAAGTCCTGTTTCCCTGCAGTGGAGAACAAGGCTAGAGAAACCCTGGACGCAGTGCTGGCCAGCATTCCCAGACTGCATTCTCAACGCCCTCTGGCAGTCAGCCGCATTCTTTGTGCTGCAATTTTTCTCATCCATAAATGACAAGATTTTTTAATTTCTCAGCCAGCTTCTAGCACAGTGTGGAATCCAGTGACTTATTCAGTGAGAGAAGCAGAATGCTAGTTTTCTGATAACTAGGCTAATACTTTGGTCACTAGAGGCCTCACTAAGGGAAAAAGAATGTGCTCACTGGCAAGTTCTAATGAGAAAGAAAATACTGTGGTCCCTTCGTCAATAATTTTCCAAGTGACTCCTTCTAAATACATTAAAAATATATATATGTTATTGATTGTTCTTAAGAGGCTTCCTTTTTTCTTTAATGTTTTATATTTCAAAAGTATTATGTTCTTTTTATACAAAATTCAAATAATATGAAGGATATAAAGTGAAGAATCATACACGCCTCCCTCTCCCCATGCTAATACAAATGGGCTCAACTGTGCTCACATTACATGCACCAGCGGCGTCTCTTGGGTTTGACCCTGGCAAATGTCTGTACTACACTTGCAGACCCCTCCTCCTGTCTGTGGCAGTGCTTTTGAAGTACATGTACCCTGATTTATTCAACCAGGTCTCCTATGGGTGGAGATTTAAAATCCTTCCAGTTTTCACTATTAAAACTTATATTGACACAAATACAGTTGCTAATTTACCTTTGTGTACTTTTGTGAGTCTGCAAGATCTCGTCTTAGAAGTAGAATTGCTGGGTCAGAAGGCATACACATTTTAAGTTTCGGCAGCGATTGTCAAATTATCCTCCCCTAAAATCTTGTCAATTGACATGTCTGCAAAAATGTAATGAACGTGGCTGTTTCCCCAACCTTACCTTCCTCAAACTTTTCAGACCTTGCTAGGTAACTTTTTTTTCTTGAATTTGCAAATTTTTAACGATCATTGAGGTTGAGAATTTATCATATGCCTCTAGCCAAATGTATTTCTTCTTCTCTGAGATAACATTCATATCCTTTGTCATTTTTCCACTGAGTGTTTTTTTATCCCTTTCTTTGAAAACGTTTTTTGCATATAAGAACAAAGGTGATCATCATTTTTATGGGCTAAGAAGCCTCAAGGTTAGTGGGTGTGGACAATTAAGAATTGATGAAAATTTATATGCTCTGACCCATTTTTGCCACTTACCTGAATTTATTCCCCCAAACCCCTAAAAGTTCAGTAGAAGGCAAGAGCTATGTGTCCAATAATATTTAGTTTAAAAAAATGGAAACAACCAACCCTTAAAAATGAAAACTATATGCAACATGGAGAATGCTTCTGATATAATATTTAATGAAATAAAGCCATATGCAAACTATCTGCATGATAACAACAACCATGGAAAAATATGCATGCAAATAGCCTCATTTAAGTGGCTTCTTCCTGGAAGGGAATATGGAAAACTGAAAATAGTGGTGTGTAAGAGAGGTAAAATTGCAGGAGACTCTTCTAATGAAAAACCCTAAACCAAACAAATCAAGAGATAAAGTGTAGGGAGGTGGAGAGGGTGGAAGCAGGGGCCTCAGAGTGAAGGAGCTCACTATGTGCTATCTGATGGACTGGCCTGTGCGAGACTTGCAAAAGACCACGCCCTGCCACACATACACACACCCTGCATTTCCCAGCATCAGTCACTGGCCTATAACTCGTCATGTTTGTCATGGCTATCTATGTTTTAATTCTATTTTTCTTAACACTTTTCTCTGATTTGACTTTGAATCTAATCATTCTTTCTATAATAGTAATATTTTGCTAGTTATATTTTCTTTTTCTTATATTTGGATTTTATTTTATTTTTTTATATAGCAGGTTCTTATTAGTTATCAATTTTATACGTATTAGTATATATGTGTCAATCCCAATCTCCCAATTCATCACACCACCTCCACCCCCCCTGCCACTTTCCCCCCTTGGTGTCCATATGTTTGTTCTCTACATCTGTGTCTCTATTTCTGCCCTGCAAACCGGTTCATCTGTACTATTTTTCTAGATTCCACATATATGCATTAGTATACGATATTTGTTTTTCTCTTTCTGACTTACTTCACTCTGTATGACAGTCTCTAGGTCCATCCACGTCTCTACAAATGATCCAATTTCATTCCTTTTTATGGCTGAGTAATAATCCATTGTATATATGTGCCGCATCTTCTTTATCCATTCATCTGTCGATGGACATTTAGGTTGCTTCCATGTCCTGGCTATTGTAAATAGTGCTGCAATGAACACTGGGGTGCACGACTCTTTTCGAATTATGGTTTTCTCTGGGTATATGCCCAGTAGTGGGATTGCTAGGCTAGTTATAATTTCTTAATGCATATAAAAATTAATACTGGGACTTCCCTGGTGGCACAGTGGTTAAGAATCCGCCTGCCAATGCAGGGGACACGGGTTCGAGCCCTTGTCTGGGAAGATCCCACATGCTGCGGAGCAACTAAGCCTGCACACTGCAACTGCTGAGCCTATGCTCTAGAGCCCACGAGCCACAACTACTGAGCCCATACACCACAACTACTGAAGCCTGCGTGTCCGGAGCCCGTGCTCCACAACAAGAGAAGCCACCGCAATGAGCAGCCTGCGCGCCGCAGCTAGAGAAAGCCTGCGAGCAGCAACGAAGACCCAACGCAGCCAAAAATAAATAAATTAATTAAAAAAAATTAATACCAAGCTATTAACATAACATACTTTGCATCAAAGTCTCCATAATCAACTCATCACCTCCAGGATCACACACATCACAGGCCAGGGAACACAGGAGACTAGAGGAACTACATTTTTGCTTGGAACATTGGTTCTGTTTAATAAACTAAGTTTAGATAGGACTCTAATCAGCAGAGGTACTTCGGGGACACAACCTCTTTGTGGCTTTGCCTCTGAGCCCTGTGTTGGGTCAGCAAGGCTGCAAATGGCCAGCAGCTGCACTGAGCAAGTGCTGGGCCTCCAGCTCTGGCATGGCTCTCAGCAACAGACACCAGCCAGAAAACCAAGGGGTTAGAGATGACAGGCTAGCAAGAATTTATTCACAAGAATGAAAAAGATTGTTTCTTTCCTTATAAAGACTCTTACCCCAAATTAAGTGTTAAGATAAATATTCTTTGGAATTAACCTCCTGGATCAAAACACCAACTCTGGGAGAACTCTTAGAAGCAAATAGCACAGATGCTAGGTGACAGTCTCAGCATCCAAATTTGGCCGCAGCTGCCCCAGCATCCAGCGCACATCTGCTTTATACTTAGAAAAAGTAAGAAACTACTACTAAAAGTGGGGATACTAGTCCTGTCTTATATTTCTATATTATCTGGTCCCTCTGTTTTCCTCTATAAAGTTGGTGGATATAGGGAAAGCCAGGGATATGTTAGCCTGGAGAACACATCATTATAAAAGGGCTCTGCTCTAAACAAATGTCATTCAGTAGATTTTACTTATTACTTTTACCTTTTTTATTTGTTTGTTTGCATTAGCACACACTGTTTCATTGACAACCTTTTATTTTATTTTTTTTCAGTGATGTTAAAAAACATCATAGGGTGAGGAAGACGGGGATATGGTAAAGCTAGCTAACATTGTAGAAATAGTGAGCACAAGCTCCTGACCTTCTGTCCACAACAGCTGCAGCAGCTGGTTCCACAACACAGTAAAGGGTGTCTGTGGGGATGACGCACCTCACACACAGGTCTGAGATTCCCAGCAGGCAAAGCTCTATCTTATTGCTACTGAGATCTGTGGAAGTGGATTTTTACCACTTCCTTTTGTGATTTTGGCCAGTGCTGAAAAACTCTCACTACCGGAAGCTTTTCATATTGGGCTTCGTACCTGGTCTTATTTTCCATCGTAGCTTGAGGTTGAGTGTCCAGTGTTCCTCAAGTTGAGGTAAGAAGTTGGAGGCCTAGACGACATACTGTCAGTCTGTAAGGGAGTGTCCATGGGAGAGCATGACACCTGGATTCTCACACCTGCTCTCTTGCCCAGGTGGACTGCCCAGGGGAGCAGTTTCATCAGTTACCACCATGCTTATGTGGGTCACAGTGCCTTTGCAGAACCCTGAATATCATGTCTTCCAACAAAGGAGGGCAACATGGCTTAGTAAGGGAGGCTCCCAGTGGAAATATAACAGATAGATCACCATGTTGGCTCATGTGGCACCCACAGCTGAATGAGGACTCCCCCAAGCCTTTTCATGTAAGCCGCTCCTGATCCACATGCCTCCACTGTATTCTGCACTTCTTTTCTCTCCTTAGCTGTTTGTGTTTTACAGGAAAAAGAGCACATGATCATGTAAAGAAATGGTACCTGGTAAAACTATACAAATACTTAAAAACACACACACAAAAGTGTGTGCAGTACAAAGAATCTCCCTCCTAGTTCAGACCCCAAACTGAGGCCCTCTCTCTAGCAAGCTTTTCATCTATCCATTCAGAAATATTCAAGTATGTACAAGTAGTGTGTGTAACCCTCTTTTTTAAACAACTGGAACATTCTATGCTCATTGTTTTATATGTGAAATGTGACCTTTGCACTAACCAGGATGAGTCAGGTTTTCTTTGTGCACCCAAGGGACTTGAAGGCGGGATCCCAGACGTGGGTTGTGAATGGTGGCTTGTGAGTGCTCGGAGAGCAGTGATGGCGATAAGGACCCAGCTTTATTCAGGAGCATGCAGGCCTAGCGTCTGTTTGACTTTTTGACTGAGACATTAGATAGACCAGGAGTATGCTGTAGACCAGTGTTTCCTCATGTAGGATGTTGCTTTAGTTTCTTGTTGCTGCTGTAACAAACTACCACAAACTTAGTAGTTAAAAACAGCACAAATTATCTTATAGTTCTGTAGGTCAGGAGTGCGACATTGATCTCACTAGGCTAAATCAAGGTGTTAGCAGGGCTGTATTCCCTTCTGGAGGCTCCAGAGGGCCATTTCCTTGCCTTTTCCGGCTTTGAGGTCCTTTTCTCCATTTCTCCATCTTCAAAGCCAGCAGCACTGCATCTTCAGATCTCTCTTTCTGACCTTGCTTCCATCCTCACATCTCCTTCTCTGACTCTGACCTTCTGCCTCCTTCTTCCACATTTGAGGACCTTTGTGATTCCATTGGGCCCACCTAGATAATTTCCTCTTTGCTGTATAAACTAACATATTCACAGGTTCCAGGGTTCAGATAGGGACATCTTAGGGGGGGTCATTAATTTGCTTACTACAGATGTCAATTGCTATCACATGAAAAAGAGGAATGAGGTTTTCTGTTAAAAAGTTGTATTTTCAAATAAACACAAGAGCCTTTGATATGCTAAGGTACCCTGCATCTTTCCAAAAGAGTTCTCCAAAGTGATGGGGTCTTGTGTCACACCAACACCTGCCCTCCACACCTGCCTGAAACCCAGGAGGCCACCTGCATGCCACAGGCAAGGGCTTCCTGGCCAGGAGACCCGTGAGACGCAGCCCTGGGGCAGCTTCTCCCACCCAGTGCCGCAGGTCACCGGGGTCCCCGCCCACCGGCCCTGCCCGTCAGGCGACCCAGGCTGCAACAGCCTCCCGTGCAGACCTGCAGCCTGTGCAACGCCCTGTGAGAAGCTCTCGCCATCCGCGTTTTCCAGTGCACGCCCGGTCGCCTTGCGCCGACAGGAGACTCCATGCGAGCCCCCAGAGCTGCTCAGCGAAGCTCGCTCCCGCGGAGGCAGAGGTACTTTCTGAACAGCGGCTGTTCATCCGCTAGGTACGTAAGACTTCCATATTGCCAAACCGACTCCCTGAAAGAGACTTCAGGTAACGGGGGAGTGGTTGTAAGGACAGCAGGCCCATCAACCCAGGGACCCGGCGGTGGAGGGGCCCGTTGAGGGGGCGGGGTCTGCGGGGCGGGGCCTCCGGGCCCCCCGAGCCGGGCTGGCGAGAGCCGGATGGGCATGTAGTCTGCGCTCTCAGGGTCAGTGGTGAGGCTCCGTGGGTTGGCCTGGTCGCCTGGCCCCTGGCCCCGGTCGCCCCTGCCCCTTGCTACCTAAGGGGACATGGTCCAGGCCCGCCTGGTGCCCGCCCTGCAGCCCTTGCCCTCCTGCGCCCACAGGAGCCCCTCTCCCAGTTCTCCGCCTACTTTCCCGGCAGCCCTTCATCAGTCTCTTCTCTGTGTTGCTCCTCTGCCAGCCCCGTAAAAAGTTTATTTCGTATCAATTCCAGGGGCTTCCAAAGGTTATTTTCCATTCTCCACAGTAAGAAAGGGTTTTCGGATCTCAGTCCATTACCTTCCCCCCCTCCCCGTCCCCCCAACACACACACACACACACACACACTGTAAATCAAAAGTTCCTGAGAACAATTCTTCCCCTTAACTGGAGAAGTACTTTAACGTTTTTTTTTTTTTTTTTTTTTTAAAACATCTTTATTGAAGTATAATTGCTTTACAATGGTGTGCTAGCTTCTGCTTTACAACAAAGTGAATCAGTTACACATATACATATGTTGCCATATCTCTTCCCTCTTGCATCTCCCTCCCTCCCACCCTCCCTATCCCACCCCTCTAGGTGGTCACAAAGCACCGAGCTGATCTCCCTGTGCTATGCGGCTGCTTCCCACTAGTTATCTATTTTACATTTGGTAGTGTATATATGTCCATGACACTCTCTCACCCTGTCACATCTCACCCCTCCCCCTCCCCATATCCTCAAGTCCATTCTCTAGTAGGTCTGTGTCTTTATTCCCATCTTGCCACTAGGTTCTTCATGACCTCTTTTTTTTTTTTTTTTTTTTCCCTTAGATTCCATATATATGTGTTAGCATACTGTATTTGTTTTTCTCTTTCTGACTTACTTCACTCTGTATGACAGACTCTAACTCCATCCACCTCATTACAAACACCTCCATTTCATTTCTTTTTATGGCTGAGTAATATTCCATTGTATATATGTGCCACATCTTCTTTATCCATTCATCCGATGATGGACACCTAGGTTGCTTCCATGTCCTGGCTATTGTAAACAGAGCTGCAATGAATATTTTGGTACATGACTCTTTCTGAATTATGGTTTTCTCAGGGTATATGCCCAGTAGTGGGATTGCTGGGTCATATGGTAGTTCTATTTTTAGTTTTTTAAGGAACCTCCATACTGTTCTCCATAGTGGCTGTATCAATTTACATTCCCACCAACAGTGCAAGAGGGTTCCCTTTTCTCCACACCCTCTCCAGCATTTATTGTTTCTAGATTTTTTGATGATGGCCATTCTGACCGGTGTGAGATGATACCTCATTGTAGTTTTGATTTGCATTTCTCTAATGATTAATGATGTTGAGCATTCTTTCATGTGTCTGTTGGCAATCTGTATCTCTTCTTTGGAGAAATGTCTATTTAGGTCTTCTGCCCATTTTTGGATTGGGTTGTTTGTTTTTTTGTTATTGAGCTGCATGAGCTGCTTGTAAATCTTGGAGATTAATCCTTTGTCCGTTGCTTCATTTGCAAATATTTTCTCCCATTCTGAGGGTTGTCTTTTGGTCTTGTTTATGGTTTCCTTTGCTGTGCAAAAGCTTTTAAGTTTCATTAGGTCCCATTTGTTTATTTGTGTTTTTATTTCCATTTCTCTAGGAGGTGGGTCAAAAAGGATCTTGCTGTGACTTATGTCATACAGTGTTCTGCCTATGTTTTCCTCTAAGAGTTTGATAGTGTCTGGCCTTACACTTAGGTCTTTAATCCATTTTGAGTTTATTTTTGTGTATGGTGTTAGGGAGTGTTCTAATTTCATACTTTTACATGTACCTGTCCAATTTTCCCAGCACCACTTATTGAAGAGGCTGTCTTTTCTCCACTGTATATGCTTGCCTCCTTTATCAAAGATAAGGTGACCATATGTGCGTGGGCTTATCTCTGGGCTTTCTATCCTGTTCCATTGATCTATATTTCTGTTTTTGTGCCAGTACCAAACTGTCTTGATTACTGTAGCTTTGTAATATAGTCTGAAGTCAGGGAGCCTGATTCCTCCAGCTCCATTTTTCGTTCTCAAGATTGCTTTGGCTATTCGGGGTCTTTTGTGTTTCCATACAAATTGTGAAATTTTTTGTTCTAGTTCTGTGAAAAATGCCAGTGGTAGTTTGATAGGGATTGCATTGAATCTGTAGATTGCTTTGGGTAGCAGAGTCATTTTCACAATGTTTATTCTTCCAATCCAAGAACATGGTATATCTCTCCATCTATTTGTATCATCTTTAATTTCTTTCATCAGTGTCCTATAATTTTCTGCATACAGGTCTTTTGTCTCCTTAGGTAGGTTTATTCCTAGGTATTTTATTCTTTTTGTTGCAATGGTAAACGGGAGTGTTTTCTTAATTTCACTTTCAGATTTTTCATCATTAGTATACAGGAATGCAAGAGATTTCTGTGCATTAATTTTGTATCCTGCTACTTTACCAAATTCATTGATTAGCTCTAGTAGTTTTCTGGTAGCATCTTTTGGATTCTCTATGTATAGTATCATGTCATCTGCAAACAGTGACAGCTTTACTTCTTCTTTTCCGATTTGGATTCCTTTTATTTCTTTTTCGTCTCTGATTGCTGTGGCTAACACTTCCAAAACTATGTTGAATAATAGTGGTGAGAGTGGGCAACCTTGTCTTGTTCCTGATCTTAGTGGAAATGGTTTCAGTTTTTCACCATTGAGGACAATGTTGGCTGTGGGTTTGTCATATACGGCCTTTATTATGTTGAGGAAAGTTCCCTCTATGCCTACTTTCTGCAGGACTTTTATCATAAATGGGTGTTGAATTTTGTTGAAAGCTTTCTCTGCATCTATAGAGATGATCATATGGTTTTTCTCCTTCAATTTGTTAATATGATGTATCACGTTGATTGATTTGCGTATATTGAAGAATCCTTGCATTCCTGGAATAAACCCCACTTGATCATGGTGTATGATCCTTTTAATGTGCTGTTGGATTCTGTTTGCTAGTATTTTGTTGAGGATTTTTGCATCTATGTTCATCAGTGATATTGGCCTGTAGTTTTCTTTCTTTGTGACATCTTTGCCTGGTTTTGGTATCAGGGTGATGGTGGCCTCGTAGAATGAGTTGGGGAGTGTTCCTCCCTCTGCAATATTTTGGAAGAGTTTGAGAAGGATAGGTGTTAGCTCTTCTCTAAGTGTTTGATAGAATTCGCCTGTGAAGCCATCTGGTCCTGGGCTTTTGTGTGTTGGAAGATTTTTAATCACAGTTTCAATTTCAGTGCTTGTGATTGGTCTGTTCATATTTTCTATTTCTTCCTGGTTCAGTCTCGGCAGGTTGTGCATTTCTAAGAATCTGTCCATTTCTTCCAGGTTGTCCATTTTATTGGCATAGAGTTGCTTGTAGTAATCTCTTATGATCGTTTGTATTTCTGCAGTGTCAGTGGTTACTTCTCCTTTTTCATTTCTAATTCTATTAATTTGAGTCTTCTCCTTTTTTCTCTTGATGAGTCTGGCTAATGGTTTATCAATTTTGTTTATCTTCTCAAAGAACCAGCTTTTAGTTTCATTGATTTTTGCTATTGTTTCCTTCATTTCTTTTTCATTTATTTCTGATCTGATCTTTATGATTTCTTTCCTTCTGCTAGCTTTGGGGTTTTTTTGTTCTTCTTTCTCTAATTGCTTTAGGTGCAAGGTTAGGTTGTTTATTCGAGATGTTTCCTGTTTCTTGATGTAGGCTTGTATTGCTATAAACTTCCCTCTTAGAACTGCTTTTGCTGCATCCCATAGGTTTTGGATCGTCGTGTCTCCATTGTCATTTGTTTCTAGGTATTTTTTGATTTCCCCTTTGATTTCTTCAGTGATCACTTCGTTATTAAGTAGTGTATTGTGTAGCCTCCATGTGTTTGTATTTTTTACAGATCTTTTCCTGTAATTGATATCTAGTCTCATAGCGTTGTGGTCGGAAAAGATACTTGATACGATTTCAATTTTTTAAAATTTACCAAGGCTTGATTTGTGACCCAAGATATGATCTATCCTGGAGAATGTTCCATGAGCACTTGAGAAAAATGTGTATTCTGTTGTTTTTGTGTGGAATGTCCTATAAATATCAATTAAGTCCATCTTGTTTAATGTATCATTTAAAGCTTGTGTTTCCTTATTTATTTTCATTTTGGATGATCTGTTCATTGGTGAAAGTGGGGTGTTAAAGTCCCCTACTATGACTGTGTTACTGTCGATTTCCCCTTTTATGGCTGTTAGTATTTGCCTTATGTATTGAGGTGCTCCTATGTTGGGTGCATAAATATTTACAATTGTTATACCTTCCTCTTGGATCGATCCCTTGATCATTATATAGTGTCCGTCTTTGTCTCTTGTAATTGTCTTTATTTTAAAGTCTATTTTGTCTGATATGAGAATTGCTACTCCAGCTTTCTTTTGATTTCCATTTGCATGGAATATCTTTTTCCATCCCCTCACTTTCAGTCTGTATGTGTCTCTAGGTCTGAAGTGGGTCTCTTGTAGACAGCATATATATGGGTCTTGTTTTTGTATCCATTCAGCCAGTCTGTGTCTTTTGGTGGGAGCATTTAATCCATTTACATTTAAGGTAATTATCGATATGTATGTTCCTATTCCCATTTTCTTAAATGTTTTGGGTTTGTTTTTGTAGGTGTTTTCCTTCTCTTGTGTTTCTTGCCTAGAGAAGTTCCTTTAGCATTTGTTGTAAAGCTGGTTTGGTGGTGCTGAACTCTCTCAGCTTTTGCTTGTCTGTAAAGGTTTTAATTTCTCCATCAAATCTGAATGAGATCCTTGCTGGGTAGAGTAATCTTGGTTGTAGGTTTTTCTCCTTCATCACTTTAAGTATATCCTGCCACTCCCTTCTGGCTTGCAGCGTTTCTGCTGAAAGATCAGCTGTTAACCTTATGGGGATGCCCTTGTGTGTTATCTGTTGTTTTTCCCTTGCTGCTTTTAATATGTTTTCTTTATATTTAATTTTTGATAGTTTGATTAATATGTGTCTTGGTGTGTTTCTCCTTGGATTTATCCTGTATGGGACTCTCTGTGCTTCCAGGACTTGATTAACTATTTCCTTTCCCATATTAGGGAAGTTTTCAACTATAATCTCTTCAAATATTTTCTCAGTCCCTTTCTTTTTCTCTTCTTCTTCTGGGACCCCTATAATTCGAATGTTGGTGCGTTTAATGTTGTCCCAGAGGTCTCTGAGACTGTCCTCAGTTCTTTTCATTCTTTTTTCTTTATTCTGCTCTGCAGTAGTTATTTCCACCATTTTATCTTCCAGGTCACTTATCCGTTCTTCTGCCTCAGTTATTCTGCTATTGATCCCATCTAGAGTATTTTTAATTTCATTTATTGTGCTTGTCATCGTTTCTTGGTTCCTCTTTAGTTCTTCTACGTCCTTGTTAAATGTTTCTTGCATTTTGTCTATTCTATTTCCAAGACTTTGGATCATCCTTACTATCATTATTCTGAATTCTTTTTCAGGTAGACTACCTATTTCCTCTTCATTTGTTAGGTCTGGTGTGTTTTGACCCTGCTCCTTCATCTGCTGTGTGTTTTTCTGTCTTCTCATTTTGCTTATCTTACTGTGTTTGGGGTCTCCTTTTCACAGGCTGCAGGTTCGTAGTTCCCGTTGTTTTTGGTATCTGTCCCCAGTGGCTAAGGTTGGTTCAGTGGGTTGTGTAGGTTTCCTGGTGGAGGGAACTAGTGCCTGTGTTCTGGTGGATGAGGCTGGATGTTGTCTTTCTGGTGGGTTCGTCCACGTCTGGTGGTGTGTTTTGGGGTGTCTGTGGCCTTATTATGATTTTAGGCAGCCTCTCTGTTAATGGATGGGGCTGTGTTCCTCTCTTGCTAGTTGTTTGGCATAGGGTGTCCAGCACTGTAGCTTGCTGGTCGTTGAGTGAAGCTGGGTCTTGATGTTGAGATGGAGATCTGTGAGAGATTTTCGCCGTTTGGTATTACGTGGAGCTGGGAGGTCTCTTGTGGACCAGTGTCCTGAAGTTGGCTCTCCCACCTCAGAGGCACAGCCCTGATGCCTGGCTGGAGCACCAAGAGCCTTTCATCCACACGGCTCAGAATAAAAGGGAGAAAAAATGGAAAGAAAGAAAAAAAGAGGATAAAATAAAATAAAATAAAGCAATTATAATAAAAAATAAGAAAAAAAATTATTAAGAGTAAATTTATTAAGAAAAAAAAATTTTTTTAAATTTTTTAAAAATAGATTTATTAATTTTTTATACTAAAAATAAGAAAAAAATTATTTAGAAAAAATTTATTAAGAAAAATTTTTAATTTTTTAAAATAAAAAATATGAAAAAACTTATTAAAAATTTTTTTTTAAAAATAGAAAATAAGGAAAAAATTATTAAGAAAACATTTATTAGGGAAAAAAAAATTTTTAAGCCAAAAAAAAAAAAAAAAAAAAACGGACGGACCTAACCCTAGGACTAACGGTGAGAGCAAAGCTATACAGACAAAATCTCACCCAGAAGCATACACATCTACACTCACAAAAAAAAGGAAAAGGGGAAAAGTTAATATATCCTGCTCCCAAAGTCCATCTCCTAAATTTGGGATGATTCGTTGTCTATTCAGGTATTCAACAGATGCAGGCACATCAAGTTGTTTGTGGAGCTTTAATCCGCTGCTTCTGAGGCTGCTGGGAGAGATTTCCCTTTCTCTTCTTTGTTCGTACAGCTCCCGGGGTTCAGCTTTGGATTTGGACCCGCCTCTGCATGTAGGTCCCCTGAGGACGTCTGTTCCCCGCCCAGACAGAACGGGGTTAAAGGAGCAGCTGATTCGGGGGCTCTGGCTTAGTCAGGCCGGGGGGAGGGAGCGGTACGGAGGAGGCGGGGCGAGCCTGCGGCGGCAGAAGCCGGCGTGACGTTGCAGCAGCCTGAGGCGCGCCGTGCGCTCTCCCGGGGAAGTTGTCCCCGGATCACGGGAGCCTGGCGGTGGCGGGCTGCACAGGCTCCCGGGAGGGGCGGTGTGGAGAGTGACCTGTGCTCGCCCACAGGCTGTTTGGTGGCGGCAGCAGCAGCCTTAGCGTCTCATGCCCGTCTCTGGGGTCCGCGCTGATAGCCGCGGCTCGCGCCCGTCTCTGGAGTTCGTTTAAGTGGCGCTCTGAATCCCCTCTCCTTGCACGCCGCGAAACAAAGAGGCAAGAAAAAGTCTCCTGCCTCTTCGGCAGCTGCAGACTTTTTCTCGTGCACCCTCCCGGCTAGTTGTGGTGCGCTAGACCCTTCAGGCTGTGTTCACGCAGCCAACCCCAGTCCTCTCCCTGGGATCCGACCGAAGCCCGCGCCTCAGCTCCCAGCCCCCGCCCGCCCCGGCGGGTGAGCAGACAAGCCTCTCGGGCTGGTGAGTGCTGCTCGGCGCCGAGCCTCTGTGCGGGAATCTCTCCGTTTTTCCCTCTGCGTCCCTGTTGCTGTGGGATCCGCGCTGATAGCCGCGGCTCGCGCCCGTCTCTGGAGCTCGTTTAGGCGGCGCTCTGAATCCCCTCTCCTTGCGCGCCGCGAAACAAAGAGGCAAGAAAAATTCTCTTGCCTCTTTGGCAGCTGCAGTCTTTTTCCCGGACTCCCTCCCGGCTAGCACCGAAGCCCGAGCCCCAGCTCCCAGGCCCCGCCCGCCCCGGCGGCTGAGCAGACAAGCCTCTCGGGCTGGTGAGTGCTGGTCGGCACCGCTCCTCTGTGCGGGAATCTCCGCTTTGCCCTCCGCACCAATGTGGCTGCGCTCTCCTCCGTGGCTCCGAAGCTTCCCCCCTCTGCTACCCGCAGTCTCTGCCCACGAAGGGGCTTCCTAGTGTGTGGAAGCCTTTCCTCCTTCACAGCTCCCTCCCACTGGTGCAGGTCCCGTCCCTATTCTTTTGTCTCTGTTATTTCTTTTTTCTTTTGCCCTACCCAAGTACGTGGGGATTTTCTTGCCTTTTGGGAGGTCTGACGTCTTCTGCCAGCGTTCAGTGGGTGTTCTGTAGGAGCAGTTCCACGTGTAGATGTATTTCTCATGTATCTGTGGGGAGGAAGGTGATCTCCGCGTCTTACTCTTCCGCCATCTTGCCCCTCCCTCCAACGTTTTTTTTTAGGCTGGTCACATCCCAATAACTTGATTTCACAGTTCGCAGAGGTGAGTCCAGCAGTTTGGGAAGCACATAAGTCCTGGGCTATGTGCTCACCACTTGGCCGCGCTGAGATGTCTGCACCAAGTGCTGTTCAGAAGAGAGCGTGTCCTGCGCTTCTAGCACAGCCAGCCTTCCATCAGGGCCAGGCTCTGTCGCTGCCTCCATGTGTATATCTGTTATCATGCTTGGTTCTTGCAGCTCTTGTGGTGAGGATATTTCCTCCCCCATTTTTCAGATTAAGAAATCGAGTCTCAGGTGTATAAAGTGCCTTACTCAGGATCATGAAGTTACTTGGTGATGAAGCCAAATGGCCCAGAAATGCCAGCATCCTCTGCTCTGAGTGCCCTATGGGATTAGAAGGACAGGATCCAGAGCAGCACTACCCAACTAAAAACAGAATTCAACCCACGTTTTTATATATTCTAGTATCCACATTAAAAAAGCAAAAAGAAGGATCTGGGATTGCTTTTAATAATATATTTTATGTAACCCAATGTATCAAAAACATTATAATTTAAACATGTAATCAACATAAACACTTACTAATTATACAGTTTACTTATTTTTAGTACTAAGTCTTCAAAATTTGGTGAGAATTTTACACTTACAGCACATCTCAATGCCTCATGTGGGTGGTGGCTGCCACCCTGGATGCTGTGGCTCCAGAGCCACACTTTCTGGGCTTGCTCCTGATTGTGTGTTGTCAGGCACGTTACTAACATCTCAATGTCTCCAATCTTCTTTTCTAGAAAATGGAGACAAAGTACCAATTTCATAGGGTTGCGGTGAAGATAAAATGGGAGAACCGACACAAGGAAGTAAGGCCCACGAATGGCCCATCAGAGCTTCACAATTTCTAAGGCTATTTGCGTGATTGTTGGATTCAGGAAGATTTTGGAGTCAGATTGACTTAGGTTCAACCGCCACTCAACAGCTCCCCCAGTTGCCTGTTTTTAAACTGGTCACTTCCTCAAGCCTGACTCCTCATCTACAGCCTCTAAACCTTGGGCAGTGAGCAGCTGGTCTTCTGTCCTTCCTCTCCCAGTCTCCTCCCTGGTCCTCTTAGATTTTCAGTTAAGTCAGCCCCTGAACACGTCCTGACTCAGAATCACGGATTTGCCAGATTGGAAATGACGTTTGTTCTGCACTACCTCACAGAGGATTGCCTTCTGATGGAAGGGAGCCACCGGGAAGAGGGGCAGACATTGCTTAGCAAGGAGATGCATGTTACAATGATCTAGAGAGGTTTAAAAAACACCCACAGGAAGGGGCACTTCAGACCAATTAATCAGGACCTCTGGGAGTGGGACCAGTGCCACACATGGGATGCCAACGTGTGTGGCCATTCTCAGAAAGGCATGGAACATATTTTTACTTAGAAAGTGCTAGATGATGACTAGTCAGGAGACTTTGTCTCCTTATCTCTGTTCTCATGGCTTCCAAAGTTCTGACAATGTGGTCTACCATCAGAACATCAGGTGAGAATTGAGAGGTTTGGGATTTCTAATACCCTGTCTGGTATTTTCATCATAAGTGTCTTTGCTGTAGATATCTTTGCCACAAACATTTCTGCCAAATAACAAATAAGGCAATTTCACCTTAAAAGTTAAAGTAGCAGTAAATAAAATGTGTGTAGATCCATGGCAATACTGCACAAATAACTGATTTTATTCTGTGGGTTGTACCTTAGCACTTGTCTTCCAAGTCTTTTGTTCATAGCGTTTTATACATATATATTTTTTATTTGTTGTCTTCTCATTTGTCATCACACTTTTTTCTTTATCACTAAAATGTCTTCCTTCCTTAAGAGAGACATCAGTTTCCAAACACTAGGATGCATGTTTATGCATCCTGAGCTCTGTGTTGCATCATGAAATCTTCTACAGTGTTTGTTCTTTGCATATTGTCACATGTCCATTGATAGACATTCCAAAGTTCTATGGGGAATGTGGGTTCAACCCTGTGCCTTCAAGATCCTTGGCCTCTTTCTCCTCCAGTGTAGTGTGTTTCAAAATAAACCAACCCTTGGGGCAGATCATTGTCATCTTTCAGCTTGATAAAGCCACTTATAACATCATTAACTGGAAGAAATGCTAATGGATTTCAACCCGTTGAAACTAAACTATCAACCAGTTATTTTATCTTTCATGGCAAAATTGCCTTATGGCCAATTAGTTATGAGGCAGAAATGTTTGCAGCAAAATGCTTTGTGTGAAAGTACCTAGAACCCTCTAATACGGTTCTGGTCAGCTGTGTTAGAATTTGTCTACTTTTTTCATATTAAAAAACTGAAGTCCAGCTAAATTTAGTAACTTACCTAAAAGAAAACTTAACTTTACATTAGTGTGATTTTATTACAAATCATTAAATTACAAATATACAAACATTACAAATCATTAAATAAAATCATTCTATTGATTTTATTTGTAATGCCCAAGCTAGACTCTCCATCCTCCTGGAAGCTTCCTGTTATACAGGGTGAAGGGGTTCTCAAGTCCATGGTGTTCACCTAATGCCCTGCATCATAAGAAGGCCTGACATTTTTGTAGCACTTCACAATTTACAAAGCAAATCTTCCACAGGCTTTTTGCAGCTGAAGATCTTATTAAGTCCAGTCACAGAGATATGAAGTGTGCTGTCAATGTAACCAGCAAGGCCATCTGAAAGCCTTGGGTGAACTGTTGTTCAGGAAGCTTGTTGAGCTCTGACACCCCCTGGCCTGTTCACCTCCTCACCTCAGTTTCCTCATCTGTAAAATGAAGGCTCTAATGATTATTGTTGGGGAAGTAAATTCCTACCAAAACAGAGTGCTCTCTGCAAAACAGAGAAGAAAGCAAGCAGTTTTACTAGTGAATAAGCATATCAGAGTACAGTGCACTGCAGGTTATCTGTGAAGAGAGATAGCAAAGGCAGATATGCTACCCACTTATACAGCCAAGCTGCCACAGCTGTTCTATGACACCCTATTTTTAACCATGACATACATAAACTCTCATGGTTAACACACCTCACCTTCCCATAGAGGACTTGACTAAACTCACTTGGAAATCAAGGAACAACTTGGTCTAGTTAATCGCCTTTATCCAAGGGGATAATAAATCTCTGTTACAATCTTCCCTGCTAGCAGATGGTTACAGCTCCAAGAAAGGAACTTAGGTTAAACTCTACAGTGACAAGAGAGTGAGGTGTCACCTTCTCAGGTGTTTACATTTCAAAAGGGATGAACCCCAGTCAACTGCAAAATATTTCTGGGTTATCAAACTGGCAAATGGCTTATCCTTACAAAAATTTATACACATACCAAAAGATTAGAGAAAAGATTCACAATCACTAAGCTTCTCCCAGAAATGGTCTAGGAAAGGTGGGGGAAAGGTCTCCTTCCCTCTTAACAACAGGAATAATTCATTTAAAAATGTATCCTTACAGTATTAAACAAGATAATATGTGTGAAGCATCTAGCCCATAGAAAAAGCTCCATAACAAAAAAAATATTCAGAAAGCATGTGCTGAAATAATTTTCCTTGTATTTATGTTCATTATACAGGATTTTTTGGATGTTGAGGAAAACCACTGTCTGATCACACAGGCCCTCCACCTGGAACATTTGGGACAGAAACACTAGCCTTTTTTATCCTTTGAATGTCTCTGTCTTTGTTTAGTGACTGGTGAGTCTGGGCCAGGAAGGAAGTGTGGCAGGGAGGGGGAGACAAACTCTGCAGTCCCCACCAGGCACATGACCCAGGAGGCCTGGTGCAGGTGGTGGCCACATTTTCCCTCCACATCTGCCCATCCCCTGTCGGCTGAGCTCCAGTCCCTCTGCATCCTGTCCTGTGGAGACGTCAGCCCTGGAGAGGGGAGGAGAGAGGGAAGGAGAGAGGAGGGGGAGGTTGGGAACTGGTTGTGACTAATGTGCCAAGGGTATCCTATGTCTAGGATTTTTCTCATCTTGTTTAATCTTCCTAGAAATTCTGAGAGGTGAATATCATCACCCATGGGTAGATAAGATGAAACATGAGCCATTCAAGGACCAGTCAGGATTCCACAACTAGGAAGGAACCAACTACGTTAACCCGAGAGGCAGACTCTCCCTCCACATCTAGAGGCTTCCCTGAGAACTGACCCAAGGCCTTGGGTCTCAGATGAAGATCTTAACGTTACTTCAGACTCTTCTAGGAATTTTGCTAAACCCTTCAGTTTAGTAAATACCCATTTTGGACATACAGAGCATGTTCCATCTTCAGATTGTTGATGAAAATTCAATTAACTATTAAGAAGAAAAAAGAGAATTTTATTTGAGCCAAACTAAGGATTATAACATGGGAAGCAGATCCTCAGAAAGCTCTGAGAACTGTTCTGCCTGTTAGAAGTCAGAGGCATAGTCATACACATTTTTTGTTTTGTTTTGTTTTTTGTTTATTTTTTGTTTATTTTTTGTTTTTTGTGTATCTTTTTTTTTAACATCTTTATTGGAGTATAATTGCTTTACAATGGTTTAGTTTCTGCTTTATAACAAAGTGAATCAGTCATGCATATACATATGTTCCCATATCTCTTCCCTCTTGCATCTCCCTCCCTCCCACCCTCCCTATCCCACCCCTCTAGGTGGTCACAAAATACAGAGCTGATCTCCCTGTGCTAGGGTCATACACATTTTTGAGACAAAGGATGATATATCAAAATGGCATACTGATATTTTACATAAAGCTCACCAAGGATACATAGTGCATGTAAACACATACAAAGTGAGCAGCAAGTCATCATGACCCTTTACAGAGTTGGGAAAGAACACCATTCTTTTTTTTTTTTTAAGAGGGTATTAAATCATTTTTTGATTACACATGATAATAGATGATAAACAAGCTTCATTCCCATCTGTAACTTTATCTGGTACCATAATTCAATTTAGATATATTGCATAAGAGTCCCAACAATCATATTAATAACCAAAAAACTCCATGACTTTGCTTGGGTGACCATTTTAACGGTGAACTCCAGGTCACAACACAGTAACTGTCAGTTCAACTACACCAGGGTTTTTGAAAACAGTGGTTTCTCCACCCAAGCACGTTGTAAATAGATTTCAAATGGAACCTGGCATCACCCTGAAGGAATTCTAACTTCACACTCTTGGAGTAGTTTACCAAAATGGCTTCAGAGTAGACTAACTTTACACAGCACATTTTAAAAAAAGACATTTATTCAGCATCATGATCAGACTATTACATTCAGCAATCAACAGCTTGGGTGCAAAAAAAAAAAAAAAAAAAAAAACTACACTAAAACCCTTTGTTGGAATGCTTTACACTTTCCACAGAACAGAAACTAAAATAACCTGTTATACAATTAGTCACAAATACAGTCCTTGAGGTTTTTTTTACCCATACAAATGAGTATTGTCTAAAACATGTCTTCTTTGTATCAGCTAGGCCCTACCACCACTGTGCTTGGCTGAGTTCACAAATCTGTTGCAACCTGTGGCTTCCCTGTCACTTCTCTGGCTCTCCTCTCCTGCTAAGCTTTGTTTCCTGGCAGTAATTAAAACCTTCTGCCACTTCCATAGCTACTGCTGCTGCTGGAACTGCAATAGCCACCTTGGTTTCGTGGTTTGGCATAGTATTGGCCTCCACCACCATAGGGGCCAGAACCTCTGCCTCCAAAGTTTCCTCCTTTCATGGGTCCAAAATTTGAAGATTGATTGTTGTAATTGCCAAAATCATTGTAGCTTCTGCCACCTCCAAAATTGCTTCCACTACCACCACCAAAGCCGCCTCCACCTCCTCCGTTGTTATAGCTGTCATAGTTTCTGCTCCTTCCATAGCCACTGCCCTGGTCTCCATAACCTTGTCCACCACTTCCATAGCCTCTGTTTCCTCCAGAGTAACCAGGGCCACCTCCTCTACAACCACCATCATTACCAAATCCATTATAGCCATCCCCACTGCCACCATATCCACCACCATCACAGCTGCCACCAAAGCCACCTTGACCACCGAAGTCTCCTTCACAACCAAAGTTGTCATTCCCACCAAAATCAACTCAGTGACCACCACCAAAGTTTCCAGAACCACTTCGGCCTCTTTGGCTGGATGAAGCACTAGCCACCTCTAGCTTTGAAAGGGCTTTCCTTACTTCACAGTTATGGCCATTCACTGTGTGATATTTCTGAATGACAATCTTGTCTATAGAGTCATGGTCATCAAAAGTTACAAAAGCAAAGCCTCTCTTTTTGCCACTGCCTTGGTCTGTCATGATTTCAATCACTTCAATTTTTCCCAAATGTTCAAAATAATCTCTTAGGTGATATTCTTCAGTGTCTTCTTTAATGCCACCAGCAAAAATCTTTTTCACTGTTAAGTGGGCACCAGGTCTTTGAGAATCTTCTCTTGAGACGGCTCTCTTTGGTTCCACAACTCTTCCATCCACCTTGTGTGGCCTTGCATTCATGGCTGCATCTACCTCCTTCACAATGGCATATGTGACAAACCCAAAGCCTCTGGAGCATTTGGTGTTTGGATCCCTCATTACCACACAGTCTATGAGCATTCCCCTTTGCTCAAAATGGCTCTTCAGACTCTCATTGGTTGTTCCAAAGCTCAAATCTCTGACAAAGAGCTTCCACAGCTGTTGGGACTCTTTGGGAGACTCTGAATTAGACATGACAGCAGTAGAGGGGGGAGACTTTAACGATGCTTACTTGGTGGCGTCCACGGGCAGAAAGCAGAACACTATTCCTTTAAGAAGTAACATTGCTAGCATCAGAAGAAAAAAGAAAAAAAATTGATCTTTACAGTTGAGCAGGCACTCCCATCTTTGAGGAACTCTAGTTAATGTGTAAGGCAGACACACACTGCACATTAGGGAGGAAGGGAGGAGGCCCAAAGAAACAGAGAGAGAGAATTTTATGTTTTAATTTTTTCTTGTCCTGCTTTAAAACATAAATTTTATTTCATCATCTTCCCCCTTTTGGTCATTAATCTTTCAATAGAAAGCATTAGGTGAGCAAATAATTTTGTCCCCTGATGCCAGGGTAGTTGCTTACCTGCCCTGGATCCATCATGTCCCTCGATGCCAGTCTTAACAGCCCCAGTTCTTTCTTTCTTTTTAGGGGGTTAGTCTAGTAGAATGCTTGGCAAGGACTGAAAGTCAATTCTAGGTTGTCCAATAGGACTTATGCCAATTTTATCCCATATGTGCATTGTGCATGCCCATTACTTTTTATAGAACTATAGATATGATCAATAGTTTCAAGTCATTTAGACATTATTATTTTAGTTGGAGTTTTGAATATACGTTGAGAGGCACAAGAGATTGATTCTATAAATGATATAGAACACAATCAATATAGCCAACAACAATAACAGAGTCAGAAGCAGAGATTTAAACTGCAAATCCCCAGAACTGAACCATTTACCAAAGATTTCATTTAGACTAGAAAGGGGACCTTTCAATGCAGAAATTTGATTTTGTATGTGAGTCATTAGATGGTTATATTAGAGAACTCATCTGATATAAAAGCACAACATTGTCTGGATTATAGCATGTTTCCCCCTGCAAAGTAGTTTTAAAAATCAAGAACCGTTTGGTTTTGCAACATCATTTTCTCATCATAGAAACTTCAGAATTGAGTAGATTAATTGAATGTGGTAACATGGAGGTATATGTTGATGGGGAAACATTTTATAGATTATGGGAACATCTGAAAAGTCAGTGAAAAGACTTATGAGGGACTTATATTGGCCTTGTATTGACCAAGGAATGTGATGACAAATCTGACAGTCAGTAAAATTGCCCCCAATAAGTATACTTTGAAAACTAAAGAGTTTTCTTTTCATTTTAAACATTGGGGCAAATACATAGCTAGAAATAAAACAATAACTTTTTTTTTTGACTTATAAACAGAAATTTACTTCTCACAGTTCTGAAGTCTGGAAGCCCAAAGTCAAGGCACCAACAGATTCTGCGTCTGGTGAGAGCCCACTTCCAGATTGCAGACTGCTGATTTGCTGTGTCCTCACATGGTGGAACGGGTGAGGGAG
Source organism: Eubalaena glacialis (assembly GCF_028564815.1). NCBI lineage: Eukaryota > Metazoa > Chordata > Mammalia > Artiodactyla > Balaenidae > Eubalaena > Eubalaena glacialis. Next base: position 109,086,782 of record NC_083716.1, on the reverse strand, counting down.
CTCTCTGGGGTCTCTTTATAAAGGCACTAATCCCATTCGTGAGGGCTCCACCCTCATGACCTAATCACCTCCCACAGGCCCACCTCCTAAAACCATCATATTGGGGATTAGGTTGCAACATATGAATCTGGGGGATGCAAACATTCAGACCAGTAGTGAGTGTAAATCACCAAGTGGAGAATGTGAGGTGAGAAAGAAAGAGAGAGAGTGGTAACCAGAGATGAAGCAAAGCCCAAGGAGCTGGAGCGTGTTCACACCTGTGAGGGGACAGTGAGAGAGGGAGAAGGACATGCAAACATGGGAAGGAGGGTGAAGCCCGAAGACATGGGTCTCCAAGGAGACAGTGACCTTTGTGGCATAGGTCAGTTTTCTTTTTCATTTTTCTTTTGTATATACTTAAAGTGTGCAAATTGGTGATGTGATATATATACACATTGTGAAATAGTCACTACAATCAAGCTTATGAACACATCCATCCCCTCACAAGGTTACTGTGTGTGTGTGTGTGTGTGTGTGTGTGTGTGGTAAGAACACTTAGGGTCTACCCTCTGCAAATTTCAAGTATACTGCACACTGTTGTAACCTATAGTCACCATGCTTTACATTAGATCTCCAGAACCCATTCATCCTACATAACTGAAACTCGATACCCTTGACTGGAATCTTCCATTTCCCCTACCCCAGTCCCTGGTGACCACCACTCTACTCTCTGCTTCTATGAGTTCAGCTTTTTTAGATTCCACATATAAGTGAAATCATACAGTATTTGTCTTTCTGTGTCTGGCTTATTTCACTTAGTATTGAGATAATGTCCTCCAGGTCTACCCATGTTGTTGCAAATAACAAGGTTTCTTTCTTTTTTAGGCAGAATAATATTCCCTTGTACATATGGACTGCATTTTCTTTATCCATTCATCTTTCAGTGGACACTTGGGTTGCTACCCTATGTTGGCTATTATGAATACCACTGCAATCAACACGGGAGTGCAGGTATCTCTTCGAGATCCAGATCAATTCTTTTGGATAAACACTCAGATGTGAGATGGCTGGATAATATAGTGGTTCTATTTAAAAAATTTTAAGGAACCTCCATACTGTTTCCCACTGTGGCTGCATCAGTTTACAAATCCCACCAACGGTGCTCAAGGGTTCCAATTTCTCCACATCTTTGACAACACGTGTTGTCTTTTGATATTTTAATAAACTATCCTAACAGGTGTGAGGTGATATCTCATTGTGTTTTTTTAAAAAATTAATTAATTAGTTAATTAATTAATTTTTAACATCTTTATTGGAGTATAGGTGGGGACATACACATATGTCCCCATATCTCTTCCCTCTTGCGTCTCCCTCCCTCCCACACTCCCTATCCCACCCCTCTAGGTGGTCAAAAACCACCGAGCTGATCTCCCTGTGCTATGCGGCTGCTTCCCACTAGCTATCTATTTTACATTTGGTAGTGTATATATGTCCATGCGACTCTCTCATTTTGTCCCAGCTTAACCTTCCCCCTCCCCGTCTCCTCAAGTCCATTCTCTAGTAGGTCTGCGTCTTTATTCTCGTCTTGCCCCTAGGTTCTTCATGACCATTTTTTTTTTTAGATTCCATATATATGTCTTAGCATACGGTATTTGTTTTTCTCTTTCTGACTTACTTCACTCTGTACGACAGATTTTATGTCCATCCACCTCACTACGAAAAACTCAATTTTGTTTCTTTTTATGGCTGAGTAATATTCCATTGTATATATGTGCCACATCTTCTTTATCCATTCATCTGCTGATGGACACTTAGGCTGCTTCCATGTCCTGGTTATTGTAAATAGAGCTGCAATGAACATTGTGGTACATGACCCTTTTTGAATTATGGTTTTCTCAGGGTATATGCCCAGTAGTGGGATTGCTGGGTCATATGGTAGTTCTGTTTTTAGCTTTTTAAGGAACGTCCATACTGTTCTCCATGGTGGCTGTATCAGATTACATTCCCATCAACAGTGCAAGAGGGTTCCCTTTTCTCCACACCCTCTCCAGCATTTATTGTTTCTAGATTTTTGATGATGGCCATTCTGACCAGTGTGAGATGATATCTCATTGTAGTTTTGATTTGCATTTCTCTAATGATTAATGATGTTGAGCATTCTTTCATATGTTTGTTGGCACTCTGTATATCTTCTTTGGAGAAACGTCTATTTAGGTCTGCCCATTTTTGGATTAGGTTGTTTGTTTTTTTGATATTGAGCTGCATGAGCAGCTTGTAAATTTTGGAGATTAATCCTTTGTCAGTTGCTTCATTTGCAAATATTTTCTCCCATTCTGAGGGTTGTCTTCTCATCTTGTTTATGATTTCTTGGCTGTGCAAAACTTTTAAGTTTCATTAGGTCCCATTTGTTTATTTTTGTTTTATTTCAATTTCTCTAGAATGTGGGTCAAAAAGGATCTTGCTGTGATTTATGTCATGGAGTGTTCTGCCTATGTTTTCCTCTAAGAATTTGATAGTGTCTGGCCTTATATTTAGGTCTTTAATCCATTTTGAGTTTATTTTTGTGTATGGTGTTAGGGAGTGTTCTAATTTCATTCTTTTACATGTAGCTATCCAGTTTTACCAGCAACAATTACTGAAGAGGCTGTCTTTTCTCCACTGTATATTCTTGCCTCCTTTATCAAAAATAAGGTGACCATATGTGCGTGGGTTTACCTCTGGGCTTTCTAACCTTTTCCATTGATCTATATTTCTGTTTTTGTGCCAGTACCATACTGTCTTGATTACTGTAGCTTTGTAGTATAGTCTGAAGTCCGGGAGCCTGATTCCTCCATCTCTGTTTTTCTTTCTCAAGATTGCTTTGGCTCTTCAGGGTCTTTTGTGTTTCCACACAAATTGTGAAATTTTTTGTTCTAGTTCTGTGAAAAGTGCCATTGGTAGTTTGATAGGGATTGCATTGAATCTGTAGATTGCTTTGGGTAGTAGAGTCATTTTCACAATGTTGATTCTTCCAATCCAAGAACATGGTGTATCTCTCCATCTATTTGTATTATCTTTAATTTCTTTCATCAGTGTCTTATAGTTTTCTGCATACAGGTCTTTTGTCTCCTTAGGTAGGTTTGTTCCTACATATTTTATTCTTTTTGTTGCAATGGTAAATGGGAGTGTTTTCTTAATTTCACTTTCAGATTTTTCATCATTATTGTATAGGAATGCAAGAGATTTCTGTGCATTAATTTTGTATCCTGGTACTTTACCAAATTCATTGATTAGCTCTAGTAGTTTTCTGTTAGCATCTTTAGGATTCTCTATGTATAGTATCAGGTCATCTGCAAACAGTGACAGTTTTACTTCTTCTTTTCCAGTTTGGATTCCTTCCTTTTATTTCTTTTTCTTCTCTGATTGCCGTGGCTAACACTTCCAAAACTATGTTGAATAATAGTGGTGAGAGTGGGCAACTTTGTCTTGTTCCTGATCTTAGTGGAAATGGTTTCAGGTTTTCACCATTGAGGACAATGTTGGCTGTGGGTTTGTCTTTTATGGCCTTTATTATGTTGAGGAAAGTTCCCTCTATGCCTACTTTCTGGAAGGTTTTTATCATAAATCGGTGTTGAATTTTGTCGAAAGCTTTCTCTGCATCTATTGAGTGATCATATGGTTTTTCTCCTTCAATTTGTTAATATGGTGTTTGACATTGATTGATTTGCATATATTGAAGAATCCTTGCATTCCTGGGATAAACCCCACTTGATCATGGTGTATGATCCTTTTAATGTGCTGTTGGATTCTGTTTGCTAGTATTTTGTTGAGGACTTTTGCATCTATGTTCATCAGTAATATTGGCCTGTAGTTTTCTTTCTTTGTGACATCTTTGTCTGGTTTTGGTATCAGGGTGATGGTGGCCTTGTAGAATGAGTTTGGAAGTGTTCCTCCCTCTGCTATATTTTGGAAGAGTTTGAGAAGGATGGGTGTTAGCTCTTCTCTAAATGTTTGATAGAATTCGCCTGTGAAGCCATCTGGTCCTGGGCTTTTGTTTGTTGGAAGATATTTAATCACAGTTTCAATTTCAGTGCTTGTGATTGGTCTGTTCATATTTTCTATTTCTTCCTGGTTCAGTCTCGGCAGGTTGTGCATTTCTAAGAATCTGTCCATTTCTTCCAGGTTGTCCATTTTATTGGCATAGAGTTGCTTGTAGTAATCTCTCATGATCTGTTGTATTTCTGCAGCGTCTGTTGTTATTTCTCCTTTTTCATTTTCAATTCTATTGATTTGAGTTTTCTCCCTTTTTTTCTTGATGAGTCTGGCTAATGGTTTATCAATTTTGTTTATCTTCTCAAAGAACCAGCTTTTAGTTTTATTGATCTTTGCTATCATTTCCTTCATTTCTTTTTCATTTATTTCTGATCTGATCTTTATGATTTCTTTCCTTCTGCTAACTTTGGGGTTTTTTTTGTTCTTCTTTCTCTAATTGCTTTAGGTGTAAGGTTAGGTTGTTTATTTGAGATGTTTCTTGTTTCTTAAGGTAGGATTGCATTCCTATAAAATTCCTTCTTAGAACTCCTTTTGTTGCATCCCATAGGTTTTGGGTCGTTGTGTTTTCATTGTCATTTGTTTCTAGGTATTTTTTGATTTCCTCTTTGATTTCTTCAGTGATCTCTTGGTTATTAAGTAGTGTATTGTTTAGCCTCCATGTGTTCGTATTTTATACAGATTTTTTCCTGTAATTGATATCTAGTCTCATAGCATTGTGGTCGGAAATGATACTTGATATGATTTCAATTTTCTTAAATTTACCAAGGCTTGATTTGTGACCCAAGATATGATCTATCCTGGAGAATGTTCCATGAGCACTTGAGAAGAATGTTTATTCTGTTGCTTTTGGATGGAATGTCCTATAAATATCAATTAAGTCCATCTTGTTTAATGTATCATTTAAAGCTTGTGTTTCCTTATTTATTTTCATTTTGGATGATCTGTCCATTGGTGAAAGTGGGGTGCTAAAGTCCCCTACTATGATTGTGTTACTGTTGATTTCCCCTTTTATGGCTGTTAGTATTTGCCTTATGTATTGAGGTGTTCCTATGTTGGGTGCATAAATATTTACAATTGTTATATCTTCTTGGATTGATTCCCTTGATCATTATGTAGTGTCCTTCTTTGTCTCTTGTAATAGTCTTTATTTTAAAGTCTATTTTGTCTCATATGAGAATTGCTACTCCAGCTTTCTTTTGATTTCCATTTGCATGGAATATCTCTTACCATCCCCTCACTTTCAGTCTGTATGTGTCCCTAGGTCTGAAGTGGGTCTCTTGTAGACAGCATATATACGGGTCTTGTTTTTGTATCCATTCAGCCAGTCTATGTCTTTTGGTTGGAGCATTTAATCCATTTACATTTAAGGTAATTATCGATATGTATGTTCCTATGACCATTTTCTTAATTGTTTTGGGTTTGTATTGTAAGTGTTTTCCTTCTCTTGTGTTTCCTGCCTGGAGAAGTTCCTTTAGCATTTGTTGTAAAGCTGGTTTGGTGGTGCTGAATTCTCTTAACTTTTGCTTGTCTGTAAAGGTTTTAATTTCTCCATCAAATCTGAATAAGACCTTGCTGGGTAGAGTAATCTTGGTTGTAGGTTTTTCTCCTTCATCACTTTAAATATGTCCTGCCACTCCCTTCTGGCTTGCAGAGTTTCTGCTGAAAGACCACCTGTTAACCTTATGGGGATTCCCTTGTGTGTTATTTGTTGTTTTGCCCTTGCTGCTTTTTTTTTTTTTATAAGAGATAAATAGACTGACACCAAGCATTGTAAATGGATGACCACAACAAAAGCAACAATGATTGCAATTACCAAACACGAAACACACTCATATTATGTCATAATATTGACATTCAGTCCAGTAATCCTCCATTGTAACAGCTCCTTTACTTTGCAGTGAAAATTGATTTGTATATTCTTTACCTCTGAGTCCTTGTGGGATTTTTTTTTAAAATTCAAACAGAAAGTCACAAAAATTATAATCATCCTCATCAGTTCACTCAGTCCCATGTAATTAAATTTTTTTTCATCTTGATCTTTTGTTAGCACTTTTATGAGTTCATCAGTTTTTCATTAGAGTTCTGAAAATGCTTATTCATTCAGTTCAGCAGTACAGTTACCAGAAACCTGTACTTGTCAGAGTCTTTTCTGTGAATTCCTTGAAGATGAAACCCTTTTATAGGAACATATTTGCAAAAGCATCAGAGTACACCCAGAACTGTCTGTTAATGACAAAAAACTTAAAAATGACCACAGTTAAAGATTTGATGAAAGTTCATAATAGTGCAATTGACAAGGAAATTTAATTATTTCTGAGATATACATTTTAAAGTAATAACTAGAATTATGACTTATAACATTATACCAGAACATATAAGATTTTTAGAAATTTCATGTAATGTCTGAAACATTTATTTTAACATATTTCCATACAAATAACCCAATGAAAGTTTAGTATTAGTTGTTTTGTTTGCTTGTTTTTTTATACTGCAGGTTCTTATTAGTCATCAATTTTATACACATCAGTGTATACATGTCAATCCCAATCGCCCAATTCAGCACACCACCATCCCCACCCCACCGCAGTTTTCCCCCCTTGGTGTCCATATGTCTGTTCTCTACATCTGTGTCTCAACTTCTGCCCTGCAAACCGGCTCATCTGTACCATTTTTCTAGGTTCCACATACATGCGTTAATATACGATATTTGTTTTTCTCTTTTTGACTTACTTCACTCTGTATGACAGTCTCTAGATCCATCCACGTCTCAACAAATGACTCAATTTCGTTCCTTTTTATGGCTGAGTAATATTCCATTGTATATATGTACCACAACTTCTTTATCCATTCCTGTGTCAATGGGCATTTAGGTTGCTTCCATGACCTGGCTATTGTAAATAGTGCTGCAATGAACATTGGGGTGCATGTGTCTTTTTGAATTATGGTTTTCTCTGGGTATATGCCCAGTAGTGGGATTGCTGGATCATATGGTAATTCTATTTTTAGTTTTTTAAGGAACCTCCATATTGTTCTTCATAGTGGCTGTATCAATTTACATTCCCACCAACAGTGCAAGAGGGTTCCCTGTTCTCCACACCCTCTCCAGCATTTGTTGTTTGTAGATTTTCTGATGATGCCCATTCTAACTGGTATGAGGTGATACCTCATTGTAGTTTTGATTTGCATTTCTCTAATAATTAGTGATGTTGAGCATCTTTTCGTGTGCTTCTTGGCCATCTGTATGTCTTCTTTGGAGAAATGTCTATTTAGGTCTTCTGCCCATTTTTGGATTTGGTTGTTTGTTTCTTTAATATTGAGCTGAATGAGCTGTTTATATATTTTGGAGATTAATCCTTTGTCTGTTGATTCGTTTGCAAATATATTCTCCCATTCTGAGGGTTGTCTTTTCGTCTTGTTTATGGTTTCCTTTGCTGTGCAAAAGCTTTGGAGTTTCATTAGGTCCCATTTGTTTTTTTTTGTTTTTATTTCCATTACTCTAGGAGGTGGATCAAAAAAGATCTTGCTGTGATTTATGTCAAAGAGTGTTCTTCCTATATTTTCCTCTAAGAGTTTTATAGTGTCCGGTCTTACATTTAGGTCTTGAATCCATTTTGAGTTTATTTTTGTGTATGGTGTTAGGGAGTGTTCTAATTTCATTCTTTACATGTAGCTGTCCAGTTTTCCCAGCACCACTTATTGAAGAGACTGTCTTTTCTCCATTGTATATCTTTGCCTCCTTTGTCATACATTAGTTGACCATAGGTGTGTGGCTTTATCTCTGGGCTTTCTATCTTGTTCCAGTGATCATTTTTTCTGTTTTTGTGCCAGTACCATATTGTCTTGATTACTGTAGCTTTGTAGTATAGTCTGAAGTCAGGGAGTCTGATTCCTCCAGCTCCATTTTTTTCCCTCAAGACTGCTTTGGCTATTCGGGGTCTTTTGTGTCTCTATACAAATTTTAAGATGATTTGTTCTAGTTCTGTAAAAAATGCCATTGGTAATTTGATAGGGATTGTATTGAATCTGTAGGTTGTTTTGGGTAGTATAGTCATTTTCACAATATTGATTCTTCCAATCCAAGAACATGGTATATCTCTCCACCTGTTGGTATCATCTTTAATTTCTTTCATCAGTGTCTTATAGTTTTCTGCATACAGGTCTTTTGTCTCCCTAGGTAGGTTTGTTCCTAGGTATTTTATTCTTTTTGTTGCAATGGTAAATGGGAGTGTTTTCTTAATTTCACTTTCAGATTTTTCATCATTAGTGTATAGGAATGCAAGAGATTTCTGTGCATTAATTTTATATCCTCCAACTTTACCAAATTCATTGATTAGTTCTAGTAGTTTTCTGGTGGCATCTTTAGGATTCCCTATGTATAATATCATGTCATCTGCAAACAGTGACAATTTTACTTCTTCTTTTCAAATTTGTATTTCTTTTTCTTCTATGATTGCCGTGGCTAGGACTTCCAAAACTATGTTGAATAATAGTGGTGAGAGTGGACATCCTTGTCTCGTTCCTGATCTTAGAGGAAATACTTCCAGTTTTTCACCATTGAGAATGATGTTTGCTGTGGGTTTGTCATATATGGCCTTTATTATGTTGAGGTAGGTTCCCTCTATGCCCACTTTCTGTAGAGTTTTTATCATAAATGGGTGTTGAATTTTGTCAAAAGCTTTTTCTGCATCTATTGAGATGATCGTATGGTTTTTATTCTTCAATTTGTTAATATGGTGTATCACATTGATTGATTCGCGTATATTGAAGAATCCTTGCATCCCTGGGATAAATCCCACTTGATCGTGGTGTATGATCCTTTTAATGTGTTGTTGGATTCTGTTTGCTAGTATTTAGTTGAGGATTTTTGCATCTATATTCATCAGTGATATTGGTCTGTAATTTTCTTCTTTTGTAGTATCTTTGTCTGGTTTTGGCATCAGGGTGATAGTGGCCTTATAGAATGAGTTTGGGAGTGTCCCTTCCTCTGCAATTTTTTGGAAGAGTTTGAGAAGGATGGGTGTTAGCTCTTCTCTAAATGTTTGATAGAATTCACCTGTGAAGCTATCTGGTCCTGGACTTTTGTTTGTTGGAAGATTTTTAATCACAGTTTCAATTTCATTACTTGTGATTGGTCTGTTCATATTTTCTGTTTCTTCCTGGTTCAGTCTTGGAAGGTTATACCTTTCTAAGAATTTGTCCATTTCTTCCAGGTTGTCCATTTTATTGGCATAGAGTTGCTTATAGTAGTCTCTTAGGATGCTTTGTATTTCTGCTGTGTCTGTTGTAAATTCTCCTTTTTCATTTCTAATCTTATTGATTTGAGTCCTCTCCCTCTTTTTCTTGATGAGTCTGGCTAATGGTTTATCAATTTTGTTTATCTTCTCAAAGAACCAGCTTTTAGTTTTATTGATCTTTGCTATTGTTTTCTTTGTTTCTATTTCATTTATTTCTGCTCTGATCTTTAAGATTTCTTTCCTCCTGCTAACTTTGGGTTTTGTTTGTTCTTCTTTCTCTAGTTCCTTTAGGTATAAAGTTAGATTGTTTACTTGAGATTCTTATTGTTTCTTTAGGTAGGCTTGTATAGCTATAGACTTCCCTCTTAGAACTGCTTTTGCTGCATCCCATAAGTTTTGGATCGTCGTGTTTTCATTGTCATTTGTCTCTAGGTATTTTTTGATTTCCTCTTTGATTTCTTCAGTGATCTCTTGGTTATTTAGTAACGTATTGTTTAGCCTCCATGTGTTTGTGCTTTTCACATTTTTTCCCCTGTGATTCATTTCTAATCTCATAGCATTGTGGTCAGAAAAGATGCTTGATATGATTTCAATTTTCTTAAATTTACTGAGGCTTGATTTGTGACCCAAGGTGTGATCTATCCTGGAGAATGTTCCATGCGTACTTGAGAAGAACGTGTAATCTGCTGTTTTTGGATGGAATATCCTATAAATATCAATTAAATCTATCTGGTCTATTGTGTCATTTAAAGCTTCTGTTTCCTTATTTATTTTCATTTTGGATGATCTGTCCATTGGTGTATGTGAGGTGTTAAAGTCCCCCACTATTATTGTGTTACTGTCGATTTCCTCTTTTATAGCTGTTAGCAGTTGCCTTATGTATTGAGGTGCTCCTCTGTTGGGTGCATATATATTTATAATTGTTATATCTTCTTCTTGGATTGATCCCTTGATCAATATGTAGTGCTCTTCCTTGTCTCTTGTAACGTTCTTTATTTTAAAGTCTATTTTATCTGATATGAGTATAGCTACTCCAGCTTTCTTTTGATTTCCATTTGCATGGAATATCTTTTTCCATCCCCTCACTTTCAGTCTGTATGTGTCCCTAGGTCTGAAGTGGGTCTCTTGTAGACAGCATATATATGGGTCTTGTTTTTGTATCCATTCAGCAAGCCTGTGTCTTTTAGTTGGAGCATTTAATCCATTCACGTTTAAGGTAATTATCGATATGTATGTTCCTATGACCATTTTCTTAATTGTTTTGGGTTTGTTTTTGTAGGTCCTTTTCTTCTCTTGTGTTTCCTGCCTGGAGAAGTTCCTTTAGCATTTGTTGTAGAGCTGGTTTGGTGGTGCTGAATTCTCTTAGCTTTTGCTTGTCTGTAAAGCTTTTGATTTCTCCATCAAATCTGAATGAGACCCTTGCCGGGTAGAGTAATCTTGGTTGTAGGTTCTTCCCTTTCATCACTTTAAGTATATCATGCCACTCCCTTCTGGCTTGTAGAGTTTCTGCTGAGAAATCAGCAGTTAACCTTATGGGAGTTCCCTTGTATGTTATTTGTCATTTTTCCCTTGGTGCTTTCAATAATTTTTCTTTGTCTTTAATTTTTGCCAATTTGATTACTATGTGTCTCGGCGTGTTTCTCCTTGGGTTTATCCTGTATGGGACTCGCTGTGCTTCCTGGACTTGGGTGGCTATTTCTTTTCCCAAGTTAGGGAAGTTTTCATCTATAATATCTTCAAATATTTTCTCTGGTCGTTTCTCTCTCTCTTCTCCTTCTGGGACCCCTATAATGCGAATGTTGTTGCGTTTAATGTTGTCCCAGAGGTCTCTTAGGCTGTCTTCATTTCTTTTCATTCTTTTTTCCTTAGTCTGTTCCACAGCAGTGAATTCCACCATTCTGTCTTCCAGGTCACTTATCCGTTCTTCTGCCTCAGTTATTCTACTATTGGTTCCTTCTAGTGTAGTTTTCATTTCAGTTATTGTATTGTTCATCTGTGTTTGTTTGTTCTTTAATTCTTCTAGGTCTTTGTTAAACATTTCTTGCATCTTCTCGATCTTTGCCTCCATTCTTATTCTGAGGTCCTGGATCATCTTCTCCATCCTTATTCTGAATTCTTTTTCTGGAAGGTTGCCTATCTCCACTTCATTTAGTTGTTTTTCTGGGGTTTTATCTTGTTCCTTCATCTGGTATATAGCCCTTTGCCTTTTCATCTTGTCTGTCTTTCTGTGAATGTGGTTTTTGTTCCACAGGCTGCAGGATTATAGTTTTTCTTGCTTCTGCTGTCTGCCCTCTGGTGGTTGAGGCTATCTAAGAGGCTTGATGGGAGGCTCTGGTGGTGGGTAGAGCTGACTGTTGCTGTGGTGGTCAGAGCTCAGTAAAACTTTAATCCACTTGACTGTTGATGGGTGGGGCTGGGTTCCCTCCCTGTTGGTTGTTTTGCCTAAGGCAACCCAACACTGGAGCCTACCTGGGCTCTTTGGTGGGGCTAATGACAGACTCTGGGAGGGCTCACGCCAAGGATTACTTCCCAGAACTTCTGCTGCCAGTGTCCTTGTCCCCACAGTGAAACAGAGCCACCCCCTGCCTCTGCAGGAGACCTTCCAACACTAGCAGGTAGGTCTGGTTCAGTCTCCCCCGGGGTCACTGCTCCTTCCCCTGGGTCCTGATGCACACACTATTTTGTGTGCACCCTCCAAGTGTGGGGTCTCTGTTTCCCCCAGTCCTGTCGAAGTCCTGCAATCAATTCCCACTAGGCTTCAAAGTCTGATTCTCTATGAATTCCTCCTCCCATTGCCGGACCCCCAGGTTTGGAAGCCTGACGTGGGGCTCAGAACCTTGACTCCAGTGGGTGGACTTCTGTGGTATAAGTGTTTGCCAGTCTGTGAGTCACCCACCCACCAGTTACGGGATTTGATTTTACTCTGATTGTGCCCCTCCTGCCATCTCATTGTGGCTTCTCCTTTGTCTTTGGATGTGAGGTATCTTTTTTGGTGAGTTCCAGTGTCTTCCTGTCGATGATTGTCCAGCAGCTAGCTGTGATTCTGGTGTTCTCACAAGAGGGAGTGAGGGCACGTCCTTCTACTCCGCCATCTTGGTTCCTCCGTTTCCCCGCCCTTGCTGCTTTTAATATTTTTTCTTTGTATTTAATTTTTGATAGTTTGATTAATATGTGTCTTGGTGTGTTTATCTTTGGATTTATCCTATATGGGACTCTGTGTGCTTCCAGGACTTGATTAACTATTTCCTTTCCCATAGTAGGGAAGTTTCCAACTATAATCTCTTCAAATATTTTCTCAGTCCCTTTCTTTTTCTCTTCTTCTTCTGGGACCCCTATAAGTCGAATGTTGGTGCATTTAATGTTGTCCCAGAGGTCTCTGAGACTGTCCTCAATTTTTTTCATTCTTTTTTCTTTATTCTGCTTTGCAGTAGTTATTTCCACTATTTTATCTTCCAGGTCACTTATCCGTTCTTCTGCCTCAGTTATTCTGCTATTGATCCCTTCTAGAGTATTTTTAATTTCATTTATTGTGTTGTTCATCACTGTTTGTTTGCTCTTTAGTTCTTCTAGGTCTTTGTTAAATGTTTCTTTATTTTCTCCATTCTATTTCCAAGATTTTGGATCATCTTTACAATCATTATTCTGAATTCTTTTTCAGGTAGACTGCCTATTTCCTCTTCATTTGTTAGATCTGTTGGGTTTTTGCCTTGCTCCTTCATCTGCTGTGAATTCCTCTGCCTTCTCGTTTTGCTTAACTTACTGTGTTTGGGGTCTCCTTTTCGCAGGCTGCATGTTTGTAGTTCCCGTTGTTTTTGGTGTCTGTCCCCAGTGGCTAAGGTTAGTTCAGTGGGTTGTGTAGGCTTCCTGGTGGAGGGGAGTAGTGCCTGTGTTCTGGTGGATGAGGCTGAATCTTGTCTTTCTGGTTGGCAGGTCCACGTCTGGCGGTGTGTTTTGGGGTGTTTGTGGCCTTATTATGATTTTAGGCAGCCTCTCTGCTAATGGATGGGGTTGTGTTCCTGTCTTGCTAGTTGTTTGGCATAGGGTGTCCAGCACTGTAGCTTGCTGGTCGTTGAGTGGAGCTGGGTCTTGGCATTGAGATGGAGATCTCTGGGAGATTTTTGCCATTTGATATTACATGAAGCTGGGAGGTCTCTTGTGGACCAGTGTACTGAAGTTGGCTCTCCCACCTCAGAGGCACAGCCCTGACGCCTGGCTGTAGCACCAAGAGCCTGTCATCCACACGGCTGCTTATATCACAATCGTTGGTCAGTGAAATTCACAGGGCAATTCTCCTCAAGCAGCAATCAGGGGTCCATGGAAGCTGCTAGTGTTGGAGGGTCTCCTGCAGACGCGGGGGTTGGCTGTGGCTCACCGTGAGTACAAGGACACCGGCAACAGTTCTGGGAAATACTCCCTGGTGTGAGCCCTCCCAGAGTCCACCATTAGCCCCACCTCTCATTGTGGTTTTGATTTGCATTTCCTTCGTGATTATTGATGTTGAGCATCTTTTCTTAGGCCTGTTGGCCATTGTATGTATTCTTTGGAAAAATAAGTTGGTTTTCAATGGGAACTGGGGAGTTTTAGAACCAAGTAGAACTTCAGAGTAAAGCCATCCAAGCCCTTCAATTGCTGGAAGGAGCTCATGCACAGTAAGGATCTGGGCTGCCCAAAGTCACGGAGTAAGGGGGTGGCAGGCAGAGCTCTTTTACCTCCAGGAGAGAACTGCTGTTCAAGTTTTCATTCTTGTGTTTCTGAAAATAAGCATCTGAATTGCCAGTAGCAAGTTTCATGGGGCTGTAGTTGGCTGACAACTTTATATCTCTGTGTCCAAAGCTGAGTTATCCATGCATGGCTCATGATCACTCCCCAGAGACCATGGCCAGGGGTCACCCCCACAATTAGTGTGGTTTCATTTCTTTGTCACTGACCTGGAAGATAGAATGGAGAACACACCCATCTACCTTGATGGATGCTGCCTAGTGAGACAGGGGAGTTAACATCTTGGAAGAGATGTGGAATTCAGTCACTTGGATGACCTAGACAAACGATTCAAAGGGGAAAACCCTGAAAAACCAAAAAACAAGATGAAGTTCACCAGGAATGAGATTAAAAAATAGCACCACATATGCACAGAGGATAAAGATTCAACAGGTAGAGCTCAGGAGGAAGAAATGCAACTGTGAAAAGACAGTTACTTTCAAAAGTCAGAAAATTGTTTTTCCATTACCATCAGTTTTGGTCTCAAAATTCCTACAGTATTATATCTAACTTAGATCTTTGCAGTTTTTAAATTGAGCTTAAAAAGAAAAAAAAATGAAAGGAGATGAGAAATGCACCCTACATAAGAAAGATAAAGAATAGAACAAAAATGTTTGAGGACTATCAAGACCATCCAACAATTTTCTAGAAAAAGATATCATGTGAATATATCAATAAATGAACATAATGTCTTAAACTATTGTTTTACAGTATTCAAAGAATAAGTATTAAGGAAACTGGTTTGTCCTTCACTTTTTAAAAGAATTACTGAAGCCAGGAGCAGTGGAGCTTAGCTGATCTACAGAGAAGAGTCTGTTGCCTGGAAGTGTTATCAAAATAGACAATCAAGAGATAGTCAAGAGATGCTGTAGAATCTCCTTCCCTGGAAACTGTTACAAATAAAAGCACTTGGTTTACTGCTTGTGTAAATTCACATCTGGAGAGCAATTTGGTTATTAAATGTCTCAAAAGGCTTATAAATATTCATATCCCTGACCCCCAAATTCCATGTATAGGACTTTATCACAAAGCCTGAGTTCTAATTCCCACTCCTTTATTTAATGGTTCTGTGGCACTGGATATATCTGAGCCAGATGGATTTTCTTGATCCATTAAATGGACTAATAATATCAAATCAAAAATTGTGTTGAGATAATCAAAATATGTATATATGTATAACTGAATCACTTTGCTGCACAGCAGAAATTAGCACAACATTGTAAATCGACTACACTTCAATAAAATAAATTAAAAAAATAATCAAAGCAATGCATGTCCTATGTTTAGCATAGTAACTAAAGCATAATAAATGCTTAACAAATGATAGCTGTTTAGAAGGCTATTCTTGTATGCATCCATTTAATTATGTAAAATTAGAAAAAAATATTAATTAGATAATAGGTAATAAGTTAAATATATATTGGTAAATCCTGCTAGTTTAACTAGTTTAACTACTAAGATAACATCATAAATGATGTGAAAAGTGGGAAAATTTCATGATATATTTATTTGTGTATTCTGGTACATTCTTAACATACGTGTAAATTATAAATCTATCTGAAAGCAATACCACAAAGTTTTCTCAGGGATTATTTCTGGGTGGTGCAATAACAAGTGAAATTTTTTACATTTATGTTTTTCTATATTTTCTGAATTATCTACAATGAACACATATTACTTTTGCCATCAAAAATTACAAATGGAATATTCTATTTTATTTAATTTTTTTAAACATCTTTATTGGAGTATAATTGCTTTACAATGGTGTGTTAGTTTCTGCTTTATAACAAAGTGAATCAGCTATACATTTACATACATTCCCACATCTCTTCCCTCTTGCATCTCCCTCCCTCCCGCCCTCCCTATCCCACAATTCTAGGTGGTCACAAAGCACAGAGCTGATCTCCCTGTGCTATGTGGTTGCTTCCCACTAGCTATCTATTTTACGTTTGGTAGTGTATATCTGTCCATGCCACCCTCTCTCTTTGTCACATCTTACCCTTCCCCCTCCCGATATCCTCAAGTCCATTCCTTAGCAGGTCTGTGTCTTTTTTTTTTTTTTAAGCGTCTTTAATGGAGTATAATTGCTTTACAATGGTGTGTTAGTTTCTGCTTTATAACAAAGTGAATCAGTTATACATATACATACGTTCCCATATCTCTTCCCTCTTGCATCTCCCTCCCTCCCACCCTCCCTATCCCACCCCTCTAGGTGGTCACAAAGCACCAAGCTGATCTCCCTGTGCTATGCGGCTGCTTCCCACTAGCTATCTATTTTACATTTGGTAGTGTATATATGTCTATGCCACTCTCTCACCCCGTCACATCTTACCCCTCCCCCTCCCCATATCCTCAAGTCCATTCTCTAGTAGGTCTGTGTCTTTATTCCCGTCTTGCCACTAGGTTCTTCATGAACTTTTTTTTCCCCTTAGATTCCATATATATGTGTTAGCATACTGTATTTGTTTTTCTCTTTCTGACTTACTTCACTCTGTATGACAGACTCTAACTCCATCCACCTCACTACAAATAACTCCATTTCGTTTCTTTTTATGGCTGAGTAATATTCCATTATATATATGTGCCACATCTTCTTTATCCATTCATCCGATGATGGACACTTAGGTTGCTTCCATGTCCTGGCTATTGTAAATAGAGCTGCAATGAACATTTTGGTACATGAATCTTTTTGAATTATGGTTTTCTCAGGGTATATGCCCAGTAGTGGGATTGCTGGGTCGTATGGTAGTTGTATTTTTAGTTTTTTAAGGAACCTCCATACTGTTCTCCATAGTGGCTGTATCAATTTACATTCCCACCAACAGTGCAAGAGGGTTCCCTTTTCTCCACACCCTCTCCAGCATTTATTGTTTCTAGATTTTTTGATGATGGCCATTCTGACCAGTGTGAGATGATATCTCATTGTAGTTTTGATTTGCATTTCTCTAATGATTAATGATGTTGAGCATTTTTTCATGTGTCTGTTGGCAATCTGTATATCTTCTTTGGAGAAATGTCTATTTAGGTCTTCTGCCCATTTTTGGATTGGGTTGTTCATTTTTTTGTTATTGAGCTGCATGAGCTGCTTGTAAATCTTGGAGATTAATCCTTTGTCAGTTGCTTCATTTGCAAATATTTTCTCCCATTCTGAGGGTTGTCTTTTCGTCTTGTTTATGGTTTCCTTTGCTGTGCAAAAGCTTTTAAGTTTCATTAGGTCCCATTTGTTTATTTGTGTTTTTATTTCCATTTCTCTAGGAGGTGGGTCAAAAAGGATCTTGCTGTGATTTATGTCATAGAGTGTTCTGCCTATGTTTTCCTCTAAGAGTTTGATAGTGTCTGGCCTTACATTTAGGTCTTTAATCCATTTTGAGTTTATTTTTGTGTATGGTGTTAGGGAGTGTTCTAATTTCATACTTTTACATGTAGCTGTCCAGTTTTCCCAGCACCACTTATTGAAGAGGCAGTCTTTTCTCCACTGTATATGTTTGCCTCCTTTATCAAAGATAAGGTGACCGTATGTACATGGGTTTATCACTGGGCTTTCTATCCTGTTCCATTGATCTATGTTTCTGTTTTTGTGCCAGTACCAAACTGTCTTGATTACTGTAGCTTTGTAGTATAGTCTGAAGTCAGGGAGCCTGATTCCTCCAGCTCCATTTTTCATTCTCAGGATTGCTTTGGCTATTCGGGGTCTTTTGTGTTTCCATACAAATTGTGAAATTTTTTGTTCTACTTCTGTGAAACATGCCAGTCGTAGTTTGATAGGGATTGCACTGAATCTGTAGGTTGCTTTGGGTAGTAGAGTCATTTTCACAATGTTGATTCTTCCAATCCAAGAACATGGTGTATCTCTCCATCTATTTGTATCATCTTTAATTTCTTTCATCAGTGTCTTATAGTTTTCTGCATACAGGTCTTTTGTCTCCTTAGGTAGGTTTGTTCCTACATATTTTATTCTTTTTGTTGCAATGGTAAATGGGAGTGTTTTCTGAATTTCACTTTCAGATTTTTCATCATTAGTGTATAGGAATGCAAGAGATTTCTGTGCATTAATTTTGTATCCTGGTACTTTACCAAATTCATTGATTAGCTCTAGTAGTTTTCTGGTAGCATCTTTAGGATTCTCTATGTATAGTATCATGTCATCTGCAAACAGTGACAGCTTTACTTCTTCTTTTCCGATTTGGATTCCTTTTATTTCTTTTTCTTCTCTGATTGCTGTGGCTAACACTTCCAAAACTATGTTGAATAATAGTGGTGAGAGTGGGCAACCTTGTCTAGTTCCTGATCTTAGTGGAAATAGTTTCAGTTTTTCACCATTGAGGACAATGTTGGCTGTGGGTTTGTCTTTTATGGCCTTTATTATGTTGAGGAAAGTTCCCTCTATGCTTACTTTCTGCAGGGTTTTTATCATAAATTGGTGTTGAATTTTGTCAAAAGCTTTCTGTGCATCTATTGATGTGGGAAGATTTTTAATTACAGTTTCAATTTCATTACTTGTGACAGGTCTGTTTATATTTTCTAATTATTCCTGGTTCAGACTTGGAAAATTGTACCTCTCCGAGAATTTGTCTATTTCTTCGTGGTTGTCCATTTTATTGGAGTATAGTTGTTTGTAGTAGTCTCCTATAATCCGTTGTATTTCTGTGGTGTCATTTGTGATTTCTCCTTTTTCATTTTTAATTTTGCATCCTCTCCCTCTTTTTCTTGATGAGTCTGGCTAAGGGTCTATCAATTTTGTTTATCTTCTCAAAGAACCAACTTTTAGCTTTATTGATCTTTGCTACTGTTTTATTCATTTCTATTTCATTTATTTCTGCTCTGATCTTTATGATTTCTTTCTTTATACTGACTTTAGGTTTTCTTTGTTCTTCTTTCTCTAGTTGCTTTAGGGGTAAGGTTAGATTGTTTATTTGAGATTTTTCTTGTTTCTTGAGGTGAGATTGAATTGCTATAAACTTCTCTCTTAGAACTGCTTTTGCTGTGTCCCATAGGTTTTGGGTTGTCGTGTTTTCATTGTCATTTGTTTCTATGTATTTTTTTAATTTCTTCTTTAATTTCTTTAGTGATCTCTTGTTATTTAGTAGTGTACTGTTTAGCGTCCATGTATTTGTTGTTTTTTACAATTTTTTTCCCCTGTAATTGATTTCCAATCTCATAGCATTGTGGTCAGAAAGGATGCTTGATACGATTTCAGTTTTCTTAAATTTTCCAAGGCGTGACTTGTAACCCAAGATATGATCTATCCTGGAGAATGTTCCATGTGCACTTGAGAAGAAAGTGTATTCTGCTACTTTTGGATGGAATGTCCTATAAATATCAATTAAGTCTATCTGGTCTATTGTGTCATTTAAAGCTTGTGTTTCCTTATTTATTTTCTGTTTGGATGATCTGTCCATTGGTGTAAGTGGGGTGTTAAAGTCCCCTGCTATTATTGTGTTACTGTCAATTTCCCCTTTTATGGTTGTTACCATTTGCTTTATGTATTGTGTTGCTCCTATGTTGGGTGCATAAATATTTATAATTGTTATATCTTCTTCTTGGATTGATCCCTTGATCATTATGTAGTGTCCTTCCTTATATCTTGTAACAGTCTTTATTTTAAAATCTATTTTATCTGATAGGAGTATTACTACTCCAGCTTTCTTTTGAGTTCCATTTGCATGGAGTATCTTTTTCCATCCCTCCACTTTCAGTCTGTATGTGTCCCTAGGTCTGAAGTGGGTCTCTTGGAGACCCATATGGGTCTTGTTTTTGTATCCATTCAGCCAGTCTGTGTCTTTTGGTTGGAGCATTAATCCATTTACATTCAAGGTTATTATTGACATGTATGTTCCTATTACCATTTTTTAATTGTTTCGGGTTTGTTTTTGTACATCTTTTTCTTCTTTTGTGTTTGCTGCCTAGAGAAGTTCCTTTAGCATTTGTTGTAAAGCTGGCTTGGTGGTGCTGAATTCTCTTAGCTTTTGTTTGTCTGTAAAGCTTTTGATTTCTCCGTCATATCTGAATGAGATCCTTGCTGGGTAGAATAACCTTGGTTGTAGTTTTTTCTCTTTCATTACTTTAAGTATATCCTGCCACTTCCTTCTGGCCTGAAGAGTTTCTGCTGAAAAAGCAGTGATAACCTTATGGGGATTCCTTTGTATGTTATTTTAATTTTGATTGATAGAGAGACAGACATTTGGTAAACAGTAAAATTGAACTGGTAGGATGCATCTTACAGGCCTGGTCTGGACCTTTGGTTCAGCTGACCTTTGGTTCTACAACTATTGTTGTCTTCTTGTTCTAGCTTGGTGATGCCTGTCTTAGTTGAAGCCAGGTGTTAAAAACAGGGGTTAAAATCCATTCAGGTGGAGGGGCCTTTTTTAAAAATGAGAGATGTGAATCCGTGAATTAACATCTTTCACTTTGGCTGTGCCTGGATTAGTTAATGCTACCTTAAAAAGTTCTTTCTATCTTGCCTGCAAAGAATCTTTCATTTTGTGTTCTTTCCAATAAATAAAATCTCCAGGTTGTAATCCATGATTATTTTCATCTCCTGGGAGCTTGCTCTAAAAGTACTCACCATTTTTTTAAGTATCTCTGTAAGACCCTGCCAATAATGTAATATATTTCCTTTGAACCATTGTGAGTGCAAGTTTCCAATATATTGTTTTCCACATAAAACTATGTTCTCAGATGCCTAATGGGTTAAATAATGTACATGTTGGAGTCATGGCAATTGGGCTTCAATAGACACTATAAGTTTTGTTTCATTTCATCAGGTCTAAACCATATTTGTGTGGTGGAGTCAAAATTCCCCCTTTTTGTTGCCATGTGTGTTTCTCTTCTTTAATGGTGATTTCTTGAGCCTCTAGAAAGAAATATTTTATTGGGTTAGCAGGGTTAATGGAGAGCAGTGGACATTCTCAAGACTGGACAGGATGAATATTTAAAGCTGTCTGTTTGGCTGCAGCATCAGCGTGCTGATTTCTTTTAGCTTCCATAGTGTCAGATTTGAAATGCCCTGTTGTTTTAATAATTGCCAACTGTTTTGGCAGTTGCATAACAATTAATAATTCTGCAACCTGTTTTTTATCTTTTTGTAGGTTGTATTGTGGAGGTTAAAACCTCATTCCAAAGTTGTGTGCCACTTCAAAAGCATAGTGACTGTCAGTATAAATATTTGTTATCTGCTCTTTAGCTAGTTGGCAAGCTAGAGTTAAGGCAATTAATTCGGCTTGTTGTGCTGACTTTGTTTCTGGCAAATAAAAGTTTTCAATTATGTCCACTGTGGACGTTATTGCATATCCAGCTCAATAACGTCCCTGTTCATCCTTTAAGTAGGACCCATCTGTAAATTAACTTAGATCAGTCTTATCAATTGGGGTTATTATAAGTCATTCCTGGAAGCAAGAAGGTAATGTGTTAACAAAATGCAGTTGTGGTTGTCTCCTTTCTGTAGTGCTGGAAGCAAAGTTGCAAGGTTAAGGTTATTACACGGAACCAAGGAAGTATTAGGTGCAGAAAGCAACAATACGTCATAAGAAGTTAGCTGGTTTACAGAATTGTGCTGAGTGTGGTGAAAGTTTAGAAGAGACTCAACTGAGTGTGGGACATAAATTGTTAAAGGAGACCCTATTACTTTTAAGTAGCCTCACGTGAGAGAGCTGTTTCTGAAATAAGCCTTATACAGGGTGGAAGTCCTTTTGCTACCAAGTCGAATTTAGTTTTGGCGCATAAAAGCAAGTTATCCACAAGCATTTTTGTAAAAGCACCAGAATAAGACAATAACTGTCTCTAAATGACAAAAGACTTACAAAGCATGGTTAAAGACCTAATTACAATGTGATTGTCAAGGAAATTTGGCTATTTCTGAGACATACAACATTTTAAGGTAACTAGAATTATGACTGACAACATACCAGGACATTTCAAATTTTAGGAACTTCACATAATTTCTAGAACATTTATGTTAATAATATTTATCTATACAATATAACTTTAGATTTATTATTACTCATTTGACAATGTTTCCCATGTAATTTAATATACCAATTAAGCCTAAATAGTTTAATACCTCTCTTTAGGATGTTCAGGGGCCCTTTGAAGCATCCCAAAGTTACCTGGAGGTCAGAAGAATTTTGAATTTAGAATTTGACTTGAGAAAGGTTGTCAAAGATATCAAAAGGTTTTAAACATTTGGCCAAATAGGATCATAAGTCACTGTGAAACAATACTTATTCATATAACCAAAATGACAAGAAAAGCTTTCAAAGGGAAGTGCAAAAAGTTACTGGTAAAGAAACTTTACAATCTGTTATTGAAAGCAGATCAATATTTCAAGAAACTTTGTCCTCTCAACAGAGAAAAAAAAACAAATTCTAGTTTTAAATCATTTTACTTTTAATATTAAATTTCATTTATTTAATTAAATTTAATCTGATTTTAGTCAGTCTTGACCATGCATAAAACTCTTTTCTCAAGATTCCCTTTTAAAAATTAATTTCTAGAAATATATGCCATTTCATAGTACGATCTTTCAATAAAGCACAAAATACATTTATTAAGTTTCAAACATATGTAGTCTCTCTGTAATAAGAGATCAAATGTAGGTAAACATAGACTTCTTTAGCAATTAATATTTCAGTATTTTATCTTATTAAAAATGATCTAGACATTCAATTAATTTCCATCATTTAATTTAATTTAGCAGAACTCTAAAGTTTCAAGTTGCCAAAAATCTGGAGAAACTGTTTTTAGGTAGACATACCATATAACATATTATTATTAAAGAGTTCACCCAAAAGCTTTTATCCCACTTATCTTTTTTATTACTTATGAAAATATCATCATACTATTAATTATTTTGTTGAAAAATTTTGCAACATAGATGACATGAGCTTACTGACTTTCAGTAAACCTAGGTACAATAAAAGTATTATACTTAATGTTGATGACTCTAAGGACTTTTATATTAATTAAATCCTCGATTTAAACGTGTTTTTATTCATTAAAGCATAATCCTAGATCACGTGATCCTTTACAATTTGGGGCTAGTTTATGTTACATTTAGTTACCTAAGTTACATTTAGAAATATTTGGTTTGTACAAATCAAAATTTGTAAGCACTTACTTTTAAGTCAGTTAAAGAGAGCTCTTTTACAAATTAATTTTAATAATACCATCTTAAGGTAGGGGCATATCATACTTAAAACATACACACAGACCATATATATCCAGAGACACAGAGATCTCATAATTTTCCTGCCTGAGTTTTAAAAAGCCCATTTCCTTTTTTTTTTTTTCTTCCTTCCAGTTTTAAGTTCTATTAATTGAGCTAAGGCTGTAGTCTCAGGTGATGTTATTACTTCAAGTTTTCTCCTAGGAATACTTTTATTTTCTCCAGATCAGAATTTTGAAAAGGTGTTTTATCAAGCTGGCTTTCTCTAGAATGTCAAGAGAGCTCCATCCATGAAGCCAGCTGAAGTTCCGGTGAGTGGCTGCACGTCCGGGAGCTGTTCGGCCTTTGAGGCACGGTTTCCCATTATTAATTTGGCAGCCTAATTCAGATATGATCTGAACAACTTTCTGAGGACAGCGTGATGAATCAAACGTGTGCTGCTTCTGAGTCTAGCTCCCCAAGGAGTTACCCTTGGGTTGGTTTGACTCTCTTATGTGTCTCGATTTCTCCCTCCAACAGTCTAAAACTGCCATGGGTGCTCAGGGCACCAGGTGATCATCCTTTAGTATGCCCCCTGGGGGGCAGAATTTACTTAATGGTTGTGGTGGGATTCTCTATGGGACTGCTACACATCACGAGGATTGATCCTCAGACACTTCCTTCCGCTAGGGTCTCAGTCACCTGAGAATGCCTTGTGGCCGAAGGAGCAGATGTCCCTTTTCTTTGGAGCTGAGCAGGCTCAGTCTCTCGTTTCACTAGCAGTTTGTTCAGACCATATATACATAATCTTTCCAATTTAAGCCAATTTTTAAAAAGGACAGCCAACCCAATTCACTCCAAATTTCCCCCGAGGTCCCTGCCTAGGAAATTTACTGGTACCCTCTTAGGATTCCAAGTCCCAAGAAAAACAGCTCGAGTAAAATTCAGGACGTCATTTAAAGTAATGATGTCTGGATATCAGAACTCACTAAAGCACCTGAAAGATACCAAGAAATAGGTGAGGCTCAAAGGGCCCCTGCTTGTACCAAGCACTGGTTTGGGGTAGACTCCAGGTGCTCTCTGGTGGGTGCCTCTGATATCCTGCAGACTACGCCAAGAAAATGTCAATGAAAATTCAACTAACTATCAAGTTAAGAAGAAAAAAGAGAATTTTATCTGAGCCAAACTGAGGATTATAACACAGGCAGCAGATTCTCAGAAAGCTCTGAGAACTGTTCCGTCTGTTAGAAGGCATAGTCATATACATTTTTGAGACAAAGGATGGTACATCAAAATGACATACTGATATTTTACATAAAGTTCACCAAGGATACATAGTACAGGTAAGCACATACAAAGTGAGCAGCAAGTCATCCCGACCCCCTACAGAGCTGGGAAAGAACACTATTCTTTTAAGAAGTTAAACTGCTAGCGTCAGAAGAAAGAAGAAAAAAAATGATCTTTACAGCTGAGCAGGCACTCTCATCTTTGTGGAGGTCTGGTTAATGTGTAATGCAGACGCACTCTGCACATTAGGGAGGGAGAAGCCCAAACAAACACACAGAGAGAATTTTATGTTTAATTTTTTTCTTGCCCTGCCTTAAAATATAAATTTTATTTCAACAAGATGTATAAATGGTAATGTATGGGAATATACTCTCAAAACAACTTTGTAATTTTTTTGCCTTAGTATATTGAAATGTGTTTGTTATTCTACATCGGTAATCACACCCTCAGGGACAGGGTGTGGGCATCACTTTCTGCCACGTGGCAGTGGGGTGAGCGAGAGTAGATGGGTTCGTGTGGTATTATCAGCGGGTAGATGAGGGCTGGCTTCACGCTCGCATGATTATCTGATGGGCTTACAGGCAGGAGGCAGATCAGCAGCCAGCACAGGTTTTGTCAGAGATGGGGAGGCTAGACATTAGTTGGCAGATTTTTGTCACAGTCACATACAGGCATACCTCATTTTATTGTGTTTTGCTTTATTGCACTTCACAGATATTGCTTTTTTTTTTTTGCAAATTGAAGGTTTGTGGCAACTGTGCAGTAAGCAATCTGTTGGCACAATTTTTCCAACCTTATCTGCTCACTTTCTGTCTCTGTGTCACATTTTGGTAATTCTTGCAATATTTCAAACTTTTTCATTATTTTAATATTTGTTATGATGGTCTGGGATCAGTGATCTTTGATGTTACTACTATGATTTGCTAAAGGTTCAGATGATGGTTAGTAATAAATTATTTTAAAAATAAGGTATTACATTTTTTTTAGACAAAAATGCTACGGCACACTTAATAGAGTACAGTATAAATATAACTTTCATATGCAGTGGGAAACCAAAAATTTGTATGACTCACTTTACTGCAATATTTGCTTTATTGCAGTGGTCTGGAACCTAACCCACAATTTCTCTGAGGTCTGCTTGTAATTTTAGACATCACTTTCTTGTTTGCTGGACCTGGGGGAGCAGCTCAACCTTAGTGAATAGGGGACCTGCTTTGCCTCAGCAGGTGGGAGGCGGCCTCTTACTCTGCTCTAGGAGGGATGCTCTGTGGGTCTCAGTGGTGACAGGAAATGGCTGTAAGGCCATCTTACAGCTCCTTCCCAGACCTCTGTTGGATTCCACATCAATCCCTGGTGATTCACCATCAGTGCTATTATAGTTATTCCCTAGGTGAGGAGGGAGCACAGGACCGGCATGAGTTCAGACTCAGCTGCCCTCTTTCCAGTTGCATCATGGAAGCGGGGCATGATGTGTATCAGAGGGTCTTGGGTTGAAGGCAGGCTCTACTACTTTCCAACAGCAGGGCAGGTTATTCTTGTTGGAGCCTCAGGTTTCTCAAGTGCCAAATAAAAATAATGCTTCACTCAAAAGGTTACCCTGGTGCTGCCTGGCACTGTGAATGTAAAGTACTAGACCTGTGACCTGCATGTAGCAGTCCCCAAATGCTCCCCTAACAAGTCCCAGCCCTAGGAGCTGCAGTAGTGCATGGAGGCCAGGGAAGGTGAGGACTCCAGCAAAGGTGAGGCCAGGAAGCCAGGCAAGGGGGTCGCTGTCGTTTCCCGGCTTCTGTGTGACGTTGCAGATGACACAGTGACATGACGGGACTCGGGGTGTGTTCCTGCCCTTGCTGACCGTTGCACAGTCACGAGTCGTCTGTGCCAGGCTCCAGGTGGCTCCCTCTGGTTAGTGGGATGTGACAGACACCTCTTGGTTAAGGAAGAGGAAGATAACAGGAAAGGTAATGAGGTATTCTTGTATTTTCAGCAATTATTCATATTCCTTTGTCTTTTAATTCTCTGCTCTTTCCCTCAACTATTATCCGTGGTGCCTTCTGTGGTAGGTTCCCCCCATCTCCACTGAAGTGGAGAACCAAGGACCGCTGTACTTCTCACTGTTACTTTTCCTTCACCGGTGGGTTAGGCCTTTCTCTTTCTCCAAATGGAGCACCCAGCACCCCTCCCAGAGTCTGTGCTGTGTGTGACAGCAGCCAGCCGGCCCCTCCACCGTCTCCTGGAGCCCAGCCAGGGGCCCAGGTCTGGCTCTCATGGCTGGTCCCACCCTGGGGACTTCTGACACAATTCTGGCCACGGAGAGAGCCCTGGCCCACAGTGACTTAGACATGTTCTGGGCGCCACCTACGGGAAGCTTGGAGGTCAGTCACGCCTGAAGTTTAAGGATCAGTGGCAGCTCGTTTGTGAATGATCCTTCTAACTAAAGAAACTCTTTTGGCTTTGTCTCATTGATAAGTTTTTCTAAGGCATATAGGACAATTACCTACTATGCGACATTAATCGAAATCTACAAGTGATGAAAGTGAATCCAAATTGAGATCCAATTATTTTAAATATTTTTCAAATACAAGTTTTATGTTTGAATAAAGCAGCTGCTTATACATTTCTTTCATGTTCTAATCTTCAGCCATTAAAGTAATAAAACAAAAAAATCTGTTTCAGGCTTCTGTTAATGATTAGTTTGGCATTATTTATTGTCTCTTTTTTTTTTTAATCAGTCATCAATTTTATACACATCAGTGTATACATGTCAATCCCAATCACCCAATTCAGCACACCACCATCCCCACCCCACCGCGGTTTCCCCCCCTTGGTGTCCATACGTTTGTTCTCTACATCTGTGTCTCAACTTCTGCCCTGCAAACCGGCTCATCTGTACCATTTTTCTAGGTTCCACATACATGCGTTAATATATGATATTTGTTTTTCTCTTTCTGACTTACTTCACTCTGTATGACAGTCTCTAGATCCATCCACGTCTCAACAAATGACTCAATTTCGGGTTTTTTTTAATGGCTGAATTGTATATATGTACCACAACTTCTTTATCCATTCATCTGTCGATGGGCATTTAGGCTGCTTCCATGACCTGGCTATTGTAAATAGTGCTGCAATGAACATTGGGGTGCATGTGACTTTTTGAATTACGGTTTTCTCTGGGTATATGCCCAGTAGTGGGATTGCTGGATCATATGGTAATTCTATTTTTAGTTTTTTAAGGAACCTCCATATTGTTCTTCATAGTGGCTGTATCAATTTACATTCCCACCAACAGTGCAAGAGGGTTCCCTGTTCTCCACACCCTCTCCAGCATTTGTTGTTTGTAGATTTTCTGATGATGCCCATTCTAACTGGTGTGAGATGATACCTCATTGTAGTTTTGATTTACATTTCTCTAATAATTAGTGATGTTGAGCATCTTTTCTTGTGCTTCTTGGCCATCTACAGATGGCCTTCTTTTAGGTCTTCTGCCCATTTTTGGATTCGGTTGTTTGTTTCTTTAATATTGAGCTGAATGAGCTGTTTATATATTTTGGAGATTAATCCTTTGTCTGTTGATTCGTTTGCAAATATATTCTCCCATTCTGAGGGTTGTCTTTTCGTCTTGTTTATGGTTTCCTTTGCTGTGCAAAAGCTTTGAAGTTTCATTAGGTCCCATTTGTTTATTTTTGTTTTTATTTCCATTACTCTAGGAGGTGGATCAAAAAAGATCTTGTTGTGATTTATGTCAAAGAGTGTTCTTCCTATATTTTCCTCTAAGAGTTTTATAGTGTCCGGTCTTACATTTAGGTCTCGAATCCATTTTGAGTTTATTTTTGTGTATGGTGTTAGGTAGTATTCTAATTTCATTCTTTTACATGGAGCTGTCCAGTTTTCCCAGCACCACTTATTGAAGAGACTGTCTTTTCTCCATTGTATATCTTTGCCTCTTTTGTCATAGATTAGTTGACCATAGGTGCGTGGGTTTATCTCTGGGCTTTCTATCTTGTTCCATTGATCTATGTTTCTGTTTTTGTGCCAGTACCATATTGTCTTGATTACTGTAGCTTTGTAGTATAGTCTGAAGTCAGGGAGTCTGATTCCTCCAGCTCCGTTTTTTCCCCTCAAGACTGCTTTGGCTATTTGGGGTCTTTTGTGTCTCCATACAAATTTTAAGATGATTTGTTCTAGTTCCGTAAAAAATGCCATTGGTAATTTGATAGGGATTGCATTGAATCTGTGGATTGCTTTGGGTAGTAGAGTCATTTTCACAATATTGATTCTTCCAATCCAAGAACATGGTATATCTCTCCATCTGTTGGTATCATCTTTAATTTCTTTCATCAGTGTCTTATAGTTTTCTGCATACAGGTCTTTAGTCTCCCTAGGTAGGTTTATTCCTAGGTATTTTATTCTTTTTGTTGCAATGGTAAATGGGAGTGTTTCCATAATTTCTCTTTCAGATTTTTCATCATTAGTGTATAGGAATGCAAGAGATTTCTGTGCATTAATTTTATATCCTCCAATTTTACCAAATTCATTGATTAGCTCTAGTAGTTTTCTGGTGGCATTTTTAGGATTCTCTATGTATAGTATCATGTCATCTGCAAACAGTGACAGTTTTACTTCTTCTTTAACAAGTTGTATTCCTTTTATTTCTTTTTCTTCTCTGATTGCCGTGGCTAGGACTTCCAAAACTATGTTGAAAAATAGTGGTGAGAGTGGACATCCTTGTCTCATTCCTGATCTTAGAGGAAATGCTTTCAGTTTTTCACCATTGAGAATGATGTTTGCTGTGGGTTTGTCATATATGGCCTTTATTATGTTGAGGTAGGTTCCCTCTATGCCCACTTTCTGGATAGTTTTTATCATAAGTGGGTGTTGAATTTTGTCAAAAGCTTTTTCTGCATCTATTGAGATGATCGTATGGTTTTTATTCTTCAATTTGTTAATATGGTGTATCACATTGATTGATTTGCGTGTATTGAAGAATCCTTGCATCCTTGGGATAAATCCCATTTGATCGTGGTGTATGATCCTTTTAAGTGTTGTTGGATTCTGTTTGCTAGTATTTTGTTGAGGATTTTTGCATCTATATTCATCAGTGATATTGGTCTATAATTTTCTTTTTTTGTAGTATCTTTGTCTGGTTTTGGTATCAGGGTGATAGTGACCTCATAGAATGAGTTTGGGAGTGTTCCTTCCTCTGCAATTTTTTGGAAGAGTTTGAGAAGGATGGGTGTTAGCTCTTCTCTAAATGTTTGATAGAATTCACCTGTGAAGCCATCTGATCCTGGACTTTTGTTTGTTGGAAGATTTTTAATCACAGTTTCAATTCCATTACTTGTGATTGGTCTGTTCATATTTTCTGTTTCTTCCTGGTTCAGTCTTGGAAGGTTATACCTTTCTAAGAATTTGTCCATTTCTTCCAGGTTGTCCATTTTATTGGCATAGAGTTGCTTATAGTAGTCTCTTAGGATGCTTTGTATTTCTGCTGTGTCTGTTGTAAATTCTCCTTTTTCATTTCTAATCTTATTGATTTGAGTCCTCTCCCTCTTTTTGTTGATGAGTCTGGCTAATGGCTTATCAATTTTGTTTATCTTCTCAAAGAACCAGCTTTTAGTTTTATTGATCTTTGCTATTGTTTTCTTTGTTTCTATTTCATTTATTTCTGCTCTAATCTTCATGATTTTTTTCCTTCTGCTAACTGTGGGTTTTGTTTGTTCTTCTTTCTCTAGTTCCTTTAGGTGTAAGGTTAGATTGTTTACTTGAGATTTTTATTGTTTCTTGAGGTAGGCTTGTATAGCTATAAACTTCCCTCTTAGAACTGCTTTTGCTGCATCCCATAGGTGTTGGATTGTCGTGTTTTCATTGTCATTTGTCTCTAGGTATTTTTTGATTTCCTCTTTGATTTCTTCAGTGATCTCTTGGTTATTTAGTAACGTATTGTTTAGCCTCCATGTGTTTGTGCTTTTCACGTTTTTTTCCCTGTAATTCATTTCTAATCTCATAGCGTTGTGGTCAGAAAAGATGTTTGATATGATTTCAATTTTCTGAAATTTACTGAGGCTTGATTTGTGACCCAAGATGTGATCTATCCTGGAGAATGTTCCGTGCGCACTTGAGAAGAACGTGTAATCTGCTGTTTTTGGATGGAATGTCCTATAAATATCAATTAAATCTATCTGGTCTATTGTGTCATTTAAAGCTTCTGTTTCCTTATTTATTTTCATTTTGGATGATCTGTCCATTGGTGTATGTGAGGTGTTAAAGTCCCCCACTATTATTGTGTTACTGTCGATTTCCTCTTTCATAGCTGTTAGCAGTTGCCTTATGTATCGTGGTGCTCCTATGTTGGGTGCATATATATTTATAATTGTTATATCTTCTTCTTGGATTGATCCCTTGATCATTATGTAGTGTCCTTCCTGTCTCTTGTAACATTCTTTATTTTAAAGTCTATTTTATCTGATATGAGTATAGCTACTCCAGCTTTCTTTTGATTTCCATTTGCATGGAATATCTTTTTCCATCCCCTCACTTTCAGTCTGTATGTGTCCCTAGGTCTGAAGTGGGTCTCTTGTAGACAGCATATATATGGGTCTTGTTTTTGTATCCATTCAGCAAGCCTGTGTCTTTTAGTTGGAGCATTTAATCCATTCACGTTTAAGGTAATTATCGATATGTATGTTCCTATGACCATTTTCTTAATTGTTTTGGGTTTGTTTTTGTAGGTCCTTTTCTTCTCTTGTGTTTCCCACTTAGAGAAGTTCCTTTAGCATTTGTTGTAGAGCTGGTTTGGTGGTGCTGAATTCTCTTAGCTTTTGCTTGTCTGTAAAGCTTTTGATTTCTCCATCAAATCTAAATGAGATCCTTGCCGGGTAGAGTAATCTTGGTTGTAGGTTCTTCCCTTTCATCACTTTAAGTATATCATGCCACTCCCTTCTGGCTTGTAGGGTTTCTGCTGAGAAATCAGCAGTTAACCTTATGGGAGTTCCCTTGTATGTTATTTGTCATTTTTCCCTTGCTGCTTTCAATAATTTTTCTTTGTCTTTAATTTTTGCCAATTTGATTACTATGTGTATTGGCGTGTTTCTCCTTGGGTTTATCCTGTATGGGACTCTCTGCACTTCCTGGACTTGGGTGGCTATTTCCTTTCCCATGTTAGGGAAGTTTTCAACTATAATCTCTTCAAATATTTTCTCTGGTAATTTCTCTCTCTCTTCTCCTTCTGGGACCCCTATAATGAGAATGTTGTTGCATTTAATGTTCTCCCAGAGGTCTCTTAGGCTGTCTTTATCTCTTTTCATTCTTTTTTCTTTAGTCTGTTCTGCAGCAGTGAATTCCACCATTCTGTCTTCCAGGTCACTTATCCGTTCTTCTGCTTCAGTTATTCTGCTATTGATTCCTTCTAGTGTAGTTTTCATTTCAGTTATTGTATTGTTCATCTGTGTTTGTTTGTTCTTTAATTTTTCTAGGTCTTTTTTAAACATTTCTTGCATCTTCTCGATCTTTGCCTCCATTCTTATTCCGAGGTCCTGGATCATCTTCACTATCATTATTCTGAATTCTTTTTTCTGGAAGGTTGCCTATCTCCACTTCATTTAGTTGTTTTTCTGGGGTTTTATCTTGTTCCTTCATCTGGTGTATAGCCCTCTGCCTTTTCATCTTGTCTATCTTTCTGTGAATGTGGTTTTTCTTCCACAGGCTGCAGGATTATAGTTTTTCTTGCTTCTGCTGTCTGCCCTCTGGTGGTTGAGGCTATTTAAGAGGCTTGATGGGAGGCTCTGGTGGTGGGTAGAGCTGACTGTTTCTGTGGTGGTCAGAGCTCAGTAAAACTTTAATCCACTTGACTGTTGATGGGTGGGGCTGGGTTCCCTCCCTGTTGGTTGTTTTGCCTGAGGCAACCCAACACTGGAGCCTACCTGGGCTCTTTGGTGGGGCTAATGACAGACTCTGGGAGGGCTCACGCCAAGGATTACTTCCCAGAACTTCTGCTGCCAGTGTCCTTGTCCCCAGGGTGAAACAGAGCCACCCCCCGCCTTTGCAGGAGACCTTCCAACACTAGCAGGTAGGTCTGGTTCAGTCTCCCCCGGGGTCACTGCTCCTTCCCCTGGGTCCCGATGCACACACTATTTTGTGTGCGCCCTCCAAGAGTGGGGTCTCTGTTTTCCCCAGTCCTGTTGAAGTCCTGCAATCAATTCCCACTAGGCTTCAAAGTCTGATTCTCTATGAATTCCTCCTCCCATTACCGGACCCCCAGGTTTGGAAGCCTGACGTGGGGCTCAGAACCTTGACTCCAGTGGGTGGACATCTGTGGTATAAGTGTTTGCCAGTCTGTGAGTCACCCACCCACCAGTTATGGGGTTTGATTTTACTCTGATTGCGCCCCTCCTACCGTCTCATTGTGGCTTCTCCTTTGTCTTTGGATGTGGGGTATCTTTTTTGGTGAGTTCCAGTGTCTTCCTGTCGATGATTGTCCAGCAGCTAGTTGTGATTCTGGTGTTCTCCTGTCTCTTTATTTTTATTACGTAGTCTAATAATATTGTTTCTCAGTCATTGTCAGTCTTCCATATTTTCAGTAATTTTTTAAAGCTATCAAAAACTGAGATAGAGGAAGGAGAAGAAGATGGCGGAGGAGTAAGATGCAGAGATCACCTTCCTTCCCACAGATACATTAGAAATACATCTACACGTGGAACTGCTCCTACAGAACACCCACTGAACGCTGGCAGAAAACGTCAGACCTCCCAAAAGGCAAGAAACTCCCCACGTACTTGGGTAGGGCAAAAGAAAAAAGAAATAACAGAGACAAAAGAATAGGGACGGGACCTACACCTGTGGGAGGGAGCCGTGAAGCAGGAAAGGTTTCCACATACTAGGAAGCCCCTTAGCGGGCAGAGACTGTGGGTGGCAGAGGGGGGAAGCTTCGGAGCCACGGAGGAGCGCACAGCCACAGGGGTGCGGAGGGCAAAGCGGAGAGACTCCCGCACAGAGGCTCGGCGCCGAGCAGCACTCACCAGCCCGAGAGGCTTGTCTGCTCACCCGCCGGGGCGGGCGGGGGCTGGGAGCTGAGGCTCGGGCTTCGGTCGGATCGCAGGGAGAGGACTGGGGTTGGCGGCGTGAACACAGCCTGAAGGGGTTAGTGCACCACAGCTAGCCGGGAGGGAGTCCGGGAAAAAGTCTGCAGCTGCCGAAGAGGCAAGAGACTTTTTCTTCCCTCTTTGTTTCCTGGTGTGCGAGGAGAGGGGATTCAGAGCGCCGCCTAAACGAGCTCCAGAGACGGGCGCGAGCCGCGGCTATCAGCACGGATCCCACAGCAACAGGGGCGCAGAGGGAAAAGTGGAGAGATTCCCGCACAGAGGAGCTGTGCTGACCAGCACTCACCAGCCTGAGAGGCTTGTCTGTTCACCCACCGGGGCGGGCGGGGGCTGGGAGCTGAGGCTAGGGCTTCAGTCGGATTGCAGGGAGAGGACTGGGGTTGGCGGCGTGAACACAGCCTGAAGGGGTTAGCGCACCACAGCTGGCTGGGAGGGAGTCCGGGAAAAAGTCTGCAGCTGCCGAAGAGGCAAGAGACTTTTTCTTGCCTCTTTGTTTCGCGGTGCGCAAGGAGAGGGGATTCAGAGCTCCGCCTAAACGAACTCCAGAGATGGGCGTGAGTCGCGGCGATCAGCGCGGACCCCAGAGACGGGCATGAGACGCTAAGGCTGCTGCTGCCGCCACCAAAAAGCCTGTGTGCGAGCACAGGTCACTCTCCACACCGCCCCTCCCGGGAGCCGGTGCAGCCCGCCACGGCCAGGCTCCCGTGACCCGGGGACAACTTCCCCGGGAGAGCGCACGGCACGCCTCAGGCTGGTGCAACGTCACGCCGGCCTCTGCTGCCGCAGGGTCGCCCCGCATCCGAATCCCTCCCTCCCCCCGGCCTGAGTGAGCCAGAGCCCCCGAAGCAGCTGCTCCTTTAACCCCGTTCTGTCTGGGCGGGGAACAGACGTCCTCAGGCGACCTACACGCAGAGGCGGGTCCAAATCCAAAGCTGAACCCCGGGAGCTGTGCGAACAAAGAAGAGAAAGGGAAATCTCTCCCAGCAGCCTCAGAAGCAGCGGATTAAAACTCCACAAACAACTTGATGTGCCTGCATCTGTTGAAAACCTGAATAGACAATGAATCATCCCAAATTAAGGAGGTGGACTTTGGGAGCAGGATATATTAATTTTTCCCCTTTTCCTTTTTTTGTGAGTGTATATGTATATGCTTCTGGGTGAGATTTTGTCTGTATAGCTTTGCTTTATAATAGCTTTATTTTACTTCACTATATTTTATCCTCTTTCTTTCTTTCTTTCTATTTTTTCTCCCTTTTACTCTGAGCCGTGTGGATGAAAGGCTCTTGGTGCTCCAGCGAGGCATCAGGGCTGCGCCGCTGAGGTGGGAGAGCCAACTTCAGGACACTGGTCCACAAGAGACCTCCCAGCTCCACGTAATACCAAATGGTGAAAATCTCTCAGAGATCTCCATCTCAACATCAAGACCCCGGCTTCACTCAACGACCAGCAAGCTACAGTGCTGGACACCCTATGCCAAACAACTAGCAAAACAGGAACACAGCCCCATCCATTAGCAGAGAGGCTGCCTAAAATCATTATAAGGCCACAGACACCCCAAAATACACCACCAAACGTGGACGTGCCCACCAGAAAGACAACATCCAGCCTCATCCACCAGAACACAGGCACTAGTTCCCTCCACCAGGAAACCTACACAACCCACTGAACCAACCTTAGCCACTGGGGACAGATACCAAAAACAACGGGAACTACGAACCTGCAGCCTGTGAAAAGGAGACCCCAAACACAGTAAGATAAGCAAAATGAGATGACAGAAAAACACACAGCAGATGAAGGAGCAGGGTCAAAACACACCAGACCTAACAAATGAAGAGGAAATAGGTAGTCTACCTGAAAAAGAATTCAGAATAATGATAGTAAGGATGATCCATAATCTTGGAAATAAAATAGACAAAATGCAAGAAACATTTAACAAGGACGTAGAAGAACTAAAGAGGAACCAAGCAACGATGAAAAACACAATAAATGAAATTAAAAATACTCTAGATGGGATCAATAGCAGAATAACTGAAGCAGAAGAACGGATAAGTGACCTGGAAGATAAAATGGTGGAAATAACTACTGCAGAGCAGGATAAAGAAAAAAGAATGAAAAGAACTGAGGACAGTCTCAGAGACCTCTGGGACAACATTAAACACACCAACATTCGAATTATAGGGGTCCCAGAAGAAGAAGAGAAAAAGAAAGGGACTGAGAAAATATTTGAAGAGATTATAGTTGAAAACTTCCCTAATATGGGAAAGGAAATAGTTAATCAAGTCGTGGAAGCACAGAGTGCCATACAGGATAAATCCAAGGAGAAACACGCCAAGACACATATTAATCAAACTATCAAAAATTAAATATAAAGAAAACATATTAAAAGCAGCAAGGGAAAAACAACAAATAACACACAAGGGAATCCCCATAAGGTTAACAGGTGGTCTTTCAGCAGAAACTCTGCAAGCCAGAAGGCAGTGGCAGGATATACTTAAAGTGATGAAGGAGAAAAACCTACAACCAAGATTAATCTACCCAGCAAGGATCTCATTCAGATTTGATGGAGAAATTAAAACCTTTACAGACAAGCAAAAGCTGAGAGAGTTCAGCACCACCGAACCAGCTTTACAACAAATGCTAAAGGAACTTCTCTAGGCAAGAAACACAAGAGAAGGAAAACACCTACAAAAACAAACCCAAAACATTTAAGAAAATGGGAATAGGAACATACATATCGATAATTACCTTAAATGTAAATGGATTAAATGCTCCCACCAAAAGACACAGACTGGCTGAATGGATACAAAAACAAGACCCATATATATGCTGTCTACAAGAGACCCACTTCAGACCTAGAGACACATACAGACTGAAAGTGAGGGGATGGAAAAAGATATTCCATGCAAATGGAAATCAAAAGAAAGCTGGAGTAGCAATTCTCATATCAGACAAAATAGACTTTAAAATAAAGACTATTACAAGAGACAAAGAAGGACACTATATAATGATCAAGGGATCAATCCAAGAGGAAGGTATAACAATTGTAAATATTTATGCACCCAACATAGGAACACCTCAATACATAAGGCAAATACTAACAGCCATAAAAGGGGAAATCGACAGCAACACAGTCATAGTAGGGGACTTTAACACCCCACTTTCACCAATGGACAGATCATCCAAAATGAAAATAAATAAGGAAACACAAGCTTTAAATGATACATTAAACAAGATGGACTTAATTGATATTTAGGACATTCCACCCAAAAACAACAGAATAAACATTTTTCTCAAGTGCTCATGGAACATTCTCCAGGATAGATCATATCTTGGGTCACAAATCAAGCCTTGGTAAATTTAAGAAAATTGAAATCATATCAAGTATCATTTCCGACCACAACGCTATGAGACTAGATATCAATTACAGGAAAAGATCTGTAAAAAATACAAACACATGGAGGCTACACAATACACTACTTAATAATGAAGTGATCACTGAAGAAATCAAAAAATACCTAGAAACAAATGACAATGGAGACACGACGACCCAAAACCTATGGGACGGAGCAAAAGCAGTGCTAAGAGGGAAGTTTATAGCAATACAAGCCTACCTCAAGAAACAGGAAACATTTCGAATAAACAACCTAACCTTGCACCTGAAGCAATTAGAGAAAGAAGGACAAAAAAAACCCCAAAGCTAGCAGAATGAAAGAAATCATAAAGATCAGATCAGAAATAAATGAAAAAGAAATGAAGGAAACAATGGCAAAAATCAATGAAACTAAAAGCTGGTTCTTTGAGAAGATAAACAAAATTGATAAACCATTAGCCAGACTCATCAAGAGAAAAGGGAGAAGACTCAAATCAATAGAATTAGAAATGAAAAAGGAGAAGTAACCACTGACACTGCAGAAATACAAACGATCATGAGAGATTACTACAAGCAACTCTATGCCAATAAAATGGACAACCTGGAAGAAATGGACAGATTCTTAGAAATGCACAACCTGCCGAGACTGAACCAGGAAGAAATAGAAAATATGAACAGACCAATCACAAGCACTGAAATTGAAACTGTGATTAAAAATCTTCCAACACACAAAAGCCCAGGACCAGATGGCTTCACAGGCGAATTCTATCAAACACTTAGAGAAGAGCTAACACCTATCCTTCTCAAACTCTTGCAAAATATTGCAGAGGGAGGAACACTCCCCAACTCATTCTACAAGGCCACCATCACCCTGATACCAAAACCAGACAAAGATGTCACAAAGAAAGAAAACTACAGGCCAATATCACTGATGAACATAGATGCAAAAATCCTCAACAAAATATTAGCAAACAGAATCCAACAACACATTAAAAGGATCATACACCATGATCAAGTGGGGTTTATCCCAGGAATGCAAGGATTCTTCAATATACGCAAATCAATCAACGTGATACACCATATTAACAAATTGAAGAAGAAAAACCATATGATCATCTCAATAGATGCAGAAAAAGCTTTCGACAAAATTCAACACCCATTTATGATAAAAGTCCTGCAGAAAGTAGGCATAGAGGGAACTTTCCTCAACATAATAAAGGCCATATATGACAAACCCACAGCCAACATTGTCCTCAATGGTGAAAAACTGAAACCATTTCCACTAAGATCAGGAACAAGACAAGGTTGCCCACTCTCACCACTATTATTCAACTTAGTTTTGGAAGTGTTAGCCACAGCAATCAGAGAAGAAAAAGAAATAAAAGGAATCCAAATCGGAAAAGAAGAAGTAAAGGTGTCACTGTTTGCAGATGACATGATACTATACATAGAGAATCCTAAAGATGCTAACAGAAAACTACTAGAGCTAATCAATGAATTTGGTAAAGTAGCAGGATACAAAATTAATGCACAGAAATACCTTGCATTTCTATACACTAATGATGAAAAATCTGAAAGTGAAATTAAGAAAACACTCCCGTTTACCATTGCAACAAAAAGAATAAAATATCTAGGAATAAACCTACCTAAGGAGACAAAAGACCTGTATGCAGAAAATTATAAGACACTGATGAAAGAAATTAAAGATGATACAAATACATGGAGAGATATACCATGTTCTTGGATTGGAAGAATCAACATTGTGAAAATGACTCTACTACCCAAAGCAATCTACAGATTCAATGCAATCCCTATCAAACTACCACTGGCATGTTTCACAGAACTAGAACAAAAAATTTCACAATTTGTATGGAAACACAAAAGACCCCGAATAGCCAAAGCAATCTTGAGAACGAAAAATGGAGCTAGAGGAATCAGGCTCCCTGACTTCAGACTATATTACAAAGCTACAGTAATCAAGACAGTTTGGTACTGGCACAAAAACAGAAATATAGATCAATGGAACAGGATAGAAAGCCCAGAGATAAACCCACGCATATATGGTCACCTTATCTTTGATAAAGGAGGCAAGCATATACAGTGGAGGAAAGACAGCCTCTTCAATAAGTGGTGCTAGGAAAATTGGACAGGTACATGTAAAAGTATGAAATTAGAACACTCCCTGACACCATACACAAAAATAAACTCAAAATGGATTAAAGACCTAAGTGTAAGGCCAGACACTATCAAACTCTTAGAGGAAAACATAGGCAGAACACTCTATGACATAAATCACAGCAAGATTCTTTTTGACCCAGCTCCTAGAGAAATGGAAATAAAAACACAAATAAACAAATGGGACCTAATGAAACTTAAAAGCTTTTGCACAGCAAAGGAAACCATAAACAAGACGAAAAGACAACCCTCAGAATGGGAGAAAATATTTGCAAATGAAGCAACTGACAAAGGATTAATCTCCAAGATTTACAAGCAGCTCATGCAGCTCAATAACAAAAAAATGAACAACCCAATCCAAAAATGGGCAGAAGACCTAAATAGACATTTCTCCAAAGAAGATACACAGATTGCCAACAGACACATGAAAGAATGCTCAACATCATTAATCATTAGAGAAATGCAAATCAAAACTACAATGAGATATCATCTCACACCGGTCAGATTGGCCATCATCAAAAAATCTAGAAACAATAAATGCTGGAGAGGGTGTGGAGAAATGGGAACACTCTTGCACTGTTGGTGGGAATTTAAATTGATACAGCCACTATGGAGAACAGTATGGAGTTTCCTTAAAAAACTACAAATACAACTACCATACGACCCAGCAATCCCACTACTGGGCATATACCCTGAGAAAACCATAGTTCAAAAAGAGTCATGTACCAAAATGTTCATTGCAGCTCTATTTACAATAGCCAGGACATGGAAGCAACCTAAGTGTCCATCATTGGATGAATGGATAAAGAAGATGTGGCACATATATACAATGGAATATTACTCAGCCATAAAAAGAAATGAAATGGAGGTATTTGTAATGAGGTGGATGGAGTTAGAGTCTGTCATACAGAGTGAAGTAAGTCAGAAAGAGAAAAACAAATATAGTATGCTAACACATATATATGGAATCTAAGGAAAAAAAAAAAAAAAGGCCATGAAGAACCTAGTGGCAAGACGGGAATAAAGACACAGACCTACTAGACAATGGACTTGAGGATATGGGGAGGGGGAAGGGTGAGATGTGACAGGGTGAGAGAGTGTCATGGACATATATACACTACCAAATGTACAATAGATAGCTAGTGGGAAGCAGCCGCATAGCACAGGGAGATCAGCTCGTGCTTTGTGACCACCTAGAGGGGTGGGATGGGGAGGGTGGGAGGGAGGGAGATGCAAGAGGGAAGAGATATGGGAACGTATGTATATGTATAACTGATTCACTTTGTTATAAAGCAGAAACTAACACACCATTGTAAAGCAATTATACTTCAATAAAGATGTTTAAAAAAAAAAAGAAAAAAAGTGGTATGTACTAGCATGAATAATGTTGTTGGGTAAATTTAAAATAATATTGGAATAAATAACTGATAGTTCATAATTTTACTTAGCATAAAGAACTGAAAGATTATAAGATTCACATCTGAAGTTTTTTTTAAAAAATGAGTAAGTTTATCAAAACCCTGTTCTAAAAATTAATCTGTTAATGTGAGCAACAAAGTGTAAAATAAAATACTTGGACTACGAAAGTCTAAAAAAAACAAAAACAAAAAAAAACTGAGATATAAAGTTGTTGAAGAAATTAACAACACCTCTTCCGGAGGCCATGGGTGGGTGCCCTGCTCAGCTGGCTCTGCCACAGTGGCCCAGCTCACTTCCCCTTCAGGGCAAATTTGGAAGTATCTAGGGTTTTAAACTATTTTTTTAAATCACTTCAGAAGATTGAAACAGGAGGGAAGGGGGCAGGGGACATTTAAAAGAATGACATAGCCCCTTGAGGACATGACATAAACTGGTCCAAGATGGCAGATCAGTCGACTTTCACTAGACCTTGAGCCTCAGTATACGCTCATTGTAACACATCAGCTAAATGACACACCCACAGGTGCCTTGACAGTTCCAAGACCATAAAAGTTCAAGTGGGCGGTGGTCCAATTCCTGGAAATCCCCATCCCTTCCCCAAAATAGCTGGAATACTCTTCCCATTAGCCTCTGAAATTACCCACCCCTATAAAAACTGACAACCCCGTACCCTGATGCCTCTCATTTTCTGTGATGGCCCACACTCTCTCTGTGGACTGTGCTTCTCTCTAAATAAATCCACTTCTTACCTATCACTTTGCCTCTCACTGAATTCTTTCTGTGATGAGATATCAAGAAGTTGAGCGTCATTAAGTCCAGAAACCAGGTGTGTGATCTCAATTAAAAGTTCCAGTCTGGGTTTTGGCAGGGTTCGAGTCCCGGCACGTGGGTTCAATCCCAATCTGGGTTGCACGGTTTCAAAACCACGTAGGTAGCATTTTCAAATGGGCATAAACTATAAAGAGAAAATTTTCTAATAAAATTGGAAAAATAAGGTTTATATTTTATTTGTTTCCTAATGGGTATTTTCTGAGGTGCAGCAAGTATGGGGATTAAATGTAATTAAAATGAGAAGCCAGAGCAAAGGTGACAACCCCACCGAGGGAACCAACTCTTTACAAACTCAGTGGCCCTGCCAGGAGAGCTTTGTTAAACAGTGTTGAAGTGGAAACCACGGGCCGAACTTTAACAAGAGAGAAGAAAAATGTACCTGAAGACGGGATTTTGTACATGGCCTGCAGATTCCTCATGGCAGTTTGTTTTTATGCCTAAATAAATAGGAGGTTTAATTGAGCCTTGGCTCCTAACAGGTTGCTGATGGTACTGTCCCAAGTCAATGAGATTAGATCCTCTCCAGGGCCCCTGGCAGTGGATACAGGGCTGGCACATGAATACCAACCTGTGGTGCTTCCCCAGCCCTCTCTCTTGGGTTGGGGCAGGGGAGTGGGGAGGAGGGTGCCTCATCCTTCTCAGGAACTGGAAGCCCATGAGCTCCACCACCAGGCCTGCCTGCATCCTGGCCAGACTGCACAGGTGCAGTCAGAGGGCCTCTAGCTTTTTCCATTCTTTCAATACAAGTCTGTTGAGAATCTGTGAGGCAGCTGGGCAGAGGAATTGAGACTAAAAGGCAGGTAGAGGCCCTGCCCGCATGGGACACACAAGCCAGACTGAACTTTTTTCTCCCTTCTTTTCTATTTTTGCAATTGTTGGTGTTGGTGTTTCCTAAATCCAGAGCGCTGGACATGTGTCAGTGATGTACTCACATGTCATCTAGGCTGAAGCAGAGTCCCAGGCACCCCTCCAACCAGTGTAAGTGGGCAGAGGCCCAGAGGAGAGGTTCTGCCCCATCAGCTCTATTCAGGTGGGAAGGAGGAGCACTGCTGTGGTGGGCAGAGCTACAGTGGGACACAGGCCCTCAGGGAACACATCCAGACTCACACTGAGTCAATGGCTGAGTCATCCTGGCTGCCCCAGGGCTGGTGTCTTTAAGAGCTGTTTCGACTTTGGCTTTCATGACCCTGTAGGACATGCAGCAGCCCTGGTGGCAAAGGCCTCCCTTTTTGAGGCAGCCAAGATTCAGAGCATCCACGTGTCCCCACACGAGACCCACTTGCCCAGGGAGGAGACGTGTTAAGATGGTGGCAGACTGGAGGCTTCTCTTTCAAGCCCAAGAATAAATGCGGCAGGCTGAGTGGAGAATGAAGCCTACTTGTTTCACAGCAAAAGGCTGGAAAGAGTGCCTTCCCACCCTCTACCCTTTCCACCTGGATCAGGCTGGGTGGGATTAGCAGGACTGGTCAGTGAAAGAAACCCAGACCCCAGCACAGTGGAAAGTAAACTGCCTCTGTGCATGAAGGGGGTGTGTGGGTGGTGTACATGGGTACGGTCCCAATTGCAAAGCATTTTGGTGGGTGCATGGCCAGCAGTCATGCTCTGTGCCCTTTGACTAAGTGCTTCAGAGTGCTACCTCATGATGCTGACTGCAGGGCAGGTGCCATGTGCAGTTTCACTGGGTATGCAAAGCAGACAGCCTCTAAATAGCTAAAAATATGCTTATTGGGATACATTTAAAGCACTTGGATATGCAAGAATTTGAGTTTGGTGTCAGTGGGCTTGGGGCTAGGCCTAGTGCTCCTAGTCTACTGGTAAGAAGTAAACAACCGAGGGCCACTATACAGGGGCATCTTTACTCCATACATATCACACTGTTGAGCCAAGCAGTTGGAAACAATTCAGAGGTCTACCTGAAATAAATTCAGAGGTCTGCTTACAAAGTACATTTCCCTGGGAAAATGTGGGTGGATCCACAATGCTCCATTTCTCCAACAGTCAAGGAAAAACTGCACCAGATAAACTGAAAGAGTGTTACCAAGTCCAAGTCTGCTCTGCTCACTGCACGACAGGCCAATCAATTGGGAGATGAGATGTTGAGGCAAGGAATAGAGACTTTATTTGGAAAGCAGCAGACTGAGAAGATGGTGGACTACGGTTTCCCAAAACCCATCTCCTCGGGGTCTGGATGCCAGTTTCTTTTATAGAACGGAGAGGGGGACGAGGTGAGGAAATGTTAGGTACGTAGTCAGACATTAGCAGCAAGGAGGTGACAATGGTGAAAAGACAAGAGGGGAGTAGCCAAGTCACACCCCAACCATCTGGGGACCCTCCCCTGACCTCACCCAGAATGGGCAAAACTATAGTCGGCTGGTGGGCAACTTATCCTGATAAAGAGGGAGCACAGTAACATGAGGGAACTTCCCCGGACTGCTCATGCCCAGACTAGACAGGCGTATGACCTATATAGTAAACCCAAACTCATTATACCATCACTATAATAAAATCCGCATGTGGTTTTGCCCCCGCCCCGTGGGCTTTTCTTAGCCAATCAAGGGTACGGGCATGCGCAATGATGAACTTATTACGTAGCTCGGGACTGTCAAACAAATAATGATCTCCGTCGCTCACCCATGATTGCGCCCACCTCCTCACAGAACGCTCCTTATAAACACGCTTAAGCCTGTACTGGAGGGCTCGTTTCACTTTGCAGAAACAGCCCGCACTCTCCCTCTGAGAGTGTAAATATGCTTTAATAAACTTTGCTTTGCGCTTAAGCCCGAAGTGGTAGTCTGCAATTCTTTGCTTGCTATCACAAGGACTTAGATTGCCGGTCCGGGTCTTCTGTCGACCTCCTCGGTTTAAGCTATTTGACACAGTGCAAGCTAACCGGGTACCGGGGGCAGGGTTCCCTGTGGCAGGCCATTATGTATGCTTACAGCTATAGACAGTCGTTATAATAACAAAAGCAATGAAACGCGGAGGTTAACGTAAAAGAAACAGATCCAACACGGAGTCAGAACTGGCTCTTCCCTGTTACAAGAGGAGCGTCAAATATATTTATTGGGGCACAGAGAGAAGAATGGTTAATTCCAGTTACGGGCAGAAGCATGGCAAAATGAACACTTTCTTTACCTGGTGTTTGCGGATGCTCTATCATGCTTGTGCTCAGTAAGGCAGTGAGGTAATCTCTGAACTCAGCAACGTTCTATAGCAGTTTCTACACCAACAGCAGTGCAAGGAAGGTAAAGGAGGAAGAGGAGGGAAGAAAGCCAACAGGAGCCTCACATGGAAGGGGGAAAGCCGAGACACAGTAATTTGAATATAATGCACGAGATGGAAGAGGGGTCAGCTCCCTCCCTTTCACGTCACTGCCCTACTGCAGGAGCCCAG
Organism: Eubalaena glacialis; assembly: GCF_028564815.1. Lineage (NCBI taxonomy): Eukaryota > Metazoa > Chordata > Mammalia > Artiodactyla > Balaenidae > Eubalaena > Eubalaena glacialis. The sequence goes on along the minus strand of NC_083716.1, from coordinate 109,042,070 downwards.
CACCCCTTCCTGGGTAGAGTGGGGGTGGGTGGTGCTGGGAACAGTAGCCCAGACAAAAGTGAGCCTCTTGACTGGAGTATGGCACCTGCGTTAATACTATTTATTTTTGGAGGGGATTCATTATAATAGCTGCCTATGGAGACACAAGATCAAGTCAAAGGCTTAGTTTTTATTTAACGTTAGAATCATGAAATATAGGTAATGTCGACTAAAAAATATTTTCACAACCTAAAAGTTGAGAGTTATGTTTTATTCGGTGGGAATTTTTAGAACTTCAAGCCCGGGAGGCAGCATCTCAAGTAACCCCTAGAGAACTGCTCCAAGGAGTGAGGGGCGGGGAGCCAGAATATATAGGAGTTTTGCAACAAAGGGCGGGTAGTCTGAACAACAAAAGATTATTGTTAATAAAAGAAAACCAGATAGATCAAGTTAAGGAATTTAGTGCTTTTCTATGTATGGGAAGATGCAAGACTCTGGGATTACTGAAATCATTCCTTTAATATGCACCTCAGTAATCTGGGGCCGGTATCCTGTGTTTCCACATCCTGAGTTTCCTCAGGGCTCACCAGCTCACCTTGGAGGGCTGCAATTTCCGATGACTGTGACATCCTTTTTTACTAATATGGCAGGCAATATTCCATTTATCAGTAACAAAGGAAAAATTATATAACCCTCAGGGGAAAACATGTAAGTTTAGGCTAACTTCGTGATATCAAAGTTTAGATGACCAACTGTCTACAGTTGTGCAGCATATGAATAACTCTACAGAATTTTTTTCTTTTGAATAAGTATGTGTTTTGACATGGATCACTTCTTTCTGTGCTCCATTTCCCCAGAGTGATATTTGTCAGTTTATGACAGCTTATTTTTAAAATGCCTTAAGGCCAGTAACAGGAAGAAAATTTTCCAACTTCCTAGAGATTGTTTTGTGCTTTACAGCTTTCTGCACCAAACAATAAAAATGATAATAATAATAATGTTTTGCTTTCAAAACTCTCCCTTTTCTCACCTCCTTTATCTTCTTTTAATCCTTCACTGTTTTTGCCTTCGATTTACTGTCCTTTTTTATAGTTTTTAAATTCATGATTAAGAAGATATAAAAGCCAAAAACTTATTTACAGAGTGGAAAACTATGCAAGGATGCAAGATCTTATTTCAGCCAAATAGATAGATTTTTAATGACTATTTTCATCTATGAATATTGTGCTTTTCTCACCAAGACAGCCCACAGTTTAAGAACTTCTCCTTGAACTAGAGAAATCAAGGAGGGCACAGAAGCAGACACAGAGTCTGCAGAAGCCTGGAAGTTAAAATCTTAGTACAGGAGAAAGCCTGTAACCTCTTTACATCTGGAAGGGCCAGCTGTCTTTCTCAGCGTTTCTCCTGTTGTCACCAAAAATGAAATTTCTTCGTTGAGTAGTCTTTTCCATCTTAGGTCTCTGCTCGTGCATGGTGTCAGAATAATGGCCCCACTCCCCGCCCTGCTGCCCCAAAGATGTCCATGTTCTAATCCCGAGAACGAGTGAATGTGTTATATGGTAAAAAGGAGTTTGTAGACGTAATTAAGGACCTTGAGATGGGGAGATTATCACGAATTACCTGGTGGACCCAATCTCATCATATGAGAAAAGAAGAAAAGAGAGGCAGAAGTGTGGGTTAGAGAGATGAGATGGAAGAAGGAGGAGCGATTCAAAGCATGACTCGACCTGCCATTGCTGGCTTTGGAGATGGAGGAAGGGGGCCATGAACTGAGGAATGCAAGTAGCCTCTAGAAGCTAGGAATAACCTTTAGCTGACATCCATCAAGGAAGCAAAAACCTCAGTTCTACACCACAGGAACTGAATTCTGTCCACAACCCAATGAGAAAGGAAACAGATCCTTCCTTAGAGCCTCCAGAAAAGAATGCAGCCCTGTCAATCCTGCTGTTAGGCCAGTGAGACCCATGTTGGATGTATGACCCACAGAACTCTAAGAGAATAAATTTTTGTTGTTTTGAGCTGCTAAGTTTGCGGTAGTTTATTACAGCAGCAAGAGGAAACTGATATACGCTGTGCATTTGAAAGGTCAGGCATACATAACAGTGTCTTTCCCCAAACATGATCTCCCATTGTTCTTTCATTTTTTCTATAATCTTCTGCCCACCTGCTAAAGTGGGTAAGCAGATGATAAAGTCCTATATGATGAGTATTTTTAAAAATATGCCAGGGACTTCCCTGGTGGCTCAATGGTTAAGAATCCGCCTGCCAATGCAGGGGACACAGGTTTGAGCCCTGGTCCGGGAGGATCCCACATGCCGTGAAGCAACTAAGCCAATGTGCCACAAGTACTGAGCCCGCGTTCTGCAACTACTGAAGCCCACGTGCCTAGAGCCCATGCGCCACAACAAGAGAAGCCATCACAATGAGAAGCCTGAGCACTGCAACAGAGTAGCCCCCACTCACCACAACTAGAGAGAAAGCCCGTGTGCAGCAATGAAGACCCAACACAGCCAAAATAAAGAAAGAAAGAAAAATTAAAAAAAAAAAAGCCAGGTCTACTTTTTTCAGGAGTTAGCTAACAGAGCATCTTCAATCAACTATTGATTGTTGAGGTGTTCTGGCTCAGCCTTGGTACAGGTTAGCTGGATTCTGTGTTCAGGGTCCCACCAGGGATCAGCTGAAGCCTCAGGGAAGAGGACATTTGTCTAACTTTTCTTCCCAATAATATGGAAAACCAAAGTTTTCTGAGAAGATATACATTTAATACATATTGAAAATATATATTGAAATGTACCTTAAAAATAAGCAAAAGAGCATTGAAGACAGACCTTGCTTTGAATTCTCTTCTCTGCATCTTGCTTTCTTTGTGACCTCCAAGTGGAAAACCACTTTCATAGAAATTCAGTTTCCCCATCAACTGTGGGTTGCAAAGTTATCCTGAAAGTTAAAGAAAATGTATGTAAAGTCCTTAGAACTGAGATGTTACTGAGTAAATGGTGATAAAATTTTACAGGAAAGATAATAGAAAGAGAAGTACCAAAGCCTCCAGCCAAAGGCTAGCAGCAACACACCTGTGGTTGAACAAGTTGGGTTCGTTACACATTGCAGTAAGGGGGAACAGGGGCCATGGGGAACCACGAGGTTCTCAGTAAAAGTGTTTTAGAAGCTATTTAGAGGGTTAGAGCTTTGGTTGGGTGATTTAGGAGAGGGTCTAAGAAAGTGGGGCTTTGCACTACTTTCTACTAGTTAGAAAGTGGGGGAAATTCTGTGACTAACTCACTAAATCTTACCTAGAGGGAGGAGAGGCTAGATGAAATTATAAATTGGTAAAGAAGTAGCAGTGACTCATTTGGTACTAACAGGGAGAGTTTGGTATTTTGAGGGGGGCTCACTGAATTCATTTTCTCTGGGCCTAGACAAAATTATGAAGTGACCTTGCTTTGTCTCATTCTATCATGGTTTCAAAGTAATTCTGTCTGAGGTTAGTGTTCCATGAGATTGTTTATGCCCAATAGGAGAATAGCATGGAATAGCTGTGAGTGGGCCAGCTTGTGAATTTCAGGGGCTGCTCTTTTCTTTCTCAGAGGTATCGGTCTTTTTACATTTTAATATATTGGTTGACAAACAAAGATGCTTCTGGTTGAAGCCCACTTCATATTGAACAGCTAAACACTAGCCTAATCTAATCATAATTATAACTATTCTAAAAATTAAAACATTATCTTTTCTTTCTATACAACTTCCAATAAACCTAAGCATACCCTCTAACATAAAATTTTGATCAAGACAAAACTGAATAAGTGAACCAATAAATTTTAACTAATATCAAACACATCTTGGGCATATGCACACAGTGAGCCAAGATATTTGCAACATGGTGGGTTTGGGGGTGATACTTGAGAGTGGCATTATGGGGACTGGACATTTAGTCATTGTTTAATTCATTACTGAGGAAAACTGCCACCCAGCCATTTCAGGAAACTGATTTTAAAACGACCACTATAGTGTTCTGCTGGTGAAACTCTCTGAACGTGGGCACTCAAAGGAGGCAGAGTCGGGAGGGAGGAGAAAACAGTCTAATAAAACAAATTGTGCCCAAGTGGTTTTCTCATTGAGTCACAATGACAATGACGGTGTTGGCAGGAATGAGGCTCAATCCTGACGAGTTCTCTCCAGGGTGCTGATTCAAACAGCACTGAGCCCTGCTTACAATCTACTGTTCTCAAAGTGGGAGGGCCCTTTCTTTTTGTAGCATCTAGTGCCTGAAGAGTGTGGCATCCCCCTCCCCCCTTTTGTGAATTTGATCATTATAAAGATTTTTTTAAAAAAATATTTATTTATTTATTTGGCTGCACTGGGTCTTAGTTGCAGCATGCAGGATCTTTATTTTTAGTTGCAGCATGCGGACTCTTAGTTGCGGCATGTGGGATCTACTTCCCTGACCGGGGATTGAACCCAGGCCCCCTGCATTGGGAGTGCGGAGTCTTAGCCACTGGACCACTCTGGAAGACCCTAGAAAGATATTTATATTTATATTCCTAACTCAAGGGTATAAATTTGAGTAGCAAAAGGAGCAAGGGCACCAATGTAGGTTGTGGGGGATGTTTCCTGTGAAGCTTCTTTTCCAAATGCAGTTTAGAGCTGTGTTGGAGAGAGGCAGTTTGGGCATTCAGCATTTCAAGGCGAACACATTTTTTATCTTTGTGATAAAGTTGAATGATAAAATACAATTTTAAAAAATAGGCTCCTCGGGTTTCATGGATATCAAAGAGAATTTAGAAAATAGCATTTTGGAGAAGAATACAAATAGGAATGCATAATATTCCAACAACCTAAGAATACACTGGAGTTTAAGAAATATTACGTGTAAAAACATGATTCATGATTTAGAAGAGACTTAAAACATAAGGAAAAGAAAACGTAGATATTCTGACATTCCTAAATTTCCACTGGGGCAAACTGTCATTGCCTAAAGGAAAACGGACTCATTTCTTGGTATAAAGGCAATGTGTTCTCCAGAGCCTTAGTCCTGTAGCATTTTTATTTCAAGTTGGAACAATTAGTGATGGATTGATTCACTGTGGAAGAATTAAAGTTCCCTACCCTCTACATATATTCTCTGTGAGCTCGTGGGGAAGGGCAGCTCTAATCACAAGACATAATTACAAATGAGTACAAGCAATTTCCCATTTCAGTTGATGAATCATACTGAAGGAAGAAGGAACTCTAGGGGAAAAGCCAATACTTTCACCTGCAGGATGCTGGAAGTCATTGCTAAGTCCAAAATATTTAATCCAAGAGAGATGCTTGATTGAAAAGTATTTGTTAACAAGTGGCAGTCTCTACTGTTTTCAGGGAAGTATAGTCATTCAATATTCACCACAGATTTTAATACCCATAAATTTAGTTATTTGCTGATAATAAGTAACTACTACAAATCCAGGAAATGAATCAGTTATAGTGATCAGGGAAAGATGGAGAGAATCTGACAAAATGATAACTTGAGAGTGTCCCACGCCTGAGTCTTACTTGGTAAAATCCATACTCTTTAATTCCTAGTGATGGATAAACACTCTTTGTTGGTAATGGTGATTCCTAGTTGCATTAGCCCATTGACTTTCAAACTTTAGTATGCATCAGAATAACCTGGAAGGCTTATTAAACTGAATTTCTGATTCAGTGGGTCTGAGATAAGGTCTGAGAATTTGCTGTCCTAACAAGTTACCAGGTGATGCTGTGTTTAGGGGCCACAATTTGAGAACTATTGCAGAGCCTTTAGGTCAGTGATTCTAAACCTATCTACACATTGGAACCACCTAGGAAATTTTATAAACTTCTGATGCTGGAGTCCCATACCTAAAAGAGTCTAACTTAGTTGGTCCGGGGTGTACCTGGAATTCAGTGTTTTTTCCAAAGTTCATTAGGTGATCATAAGGTGCAATCAAAGTTGAGAACCTCCATCTAGTAGTTCCCATCTTCTCTGAAATCTCCTAACTTCAGTTAACAGGTGCTCCTCTGACTCACTCTCACTCACAAAATCCTACACAACCTTTTCTAGAAGGCTCAGGAGGTGTCTCACAAATGTGCACAAATAAGTCTTCTCAACTCCCACACAATGACAACTACATTTTCCCCTGGTTTCAGCAGTGTCACTGAAGTCATGGGAAGGGCCCTCTCATCTCATTCCTGGAGCAGTTCTCATTTTGTCCCTTGCCCAAAAGCCCACCCCAAAGTGACAGCATGCCGAAGCCACCCATTACTGTGAAAAAGCTCCACAGCTCTGGATTCCCAAATACCACAGAGATTTTTGTTTCAAAGAAGTTCTTTGAGTCTATAGATTTAAATATTCAGGATAAAATCTCATGCTTTCCTCAGTCCATACTGGTGCTATTTATCCCCCAAACACATTTGACCCTGAGGCCTGGGTCTTACTGTGATGCTGCACATGACTAATCATTAGTTAATATTTTTCTCAACTCTCATTTCTTTTTGTTCTTCCCATCTGTGCTTTTGTCACTGTGTGCCACTGCCTCAAAACTCTGCATCTATGAATCTGTCCTTCAGAAATACATGTATCTGTAAGCAAGTTGGCCACACAAATGATCTTTTATAGCACTATTTGCAATAGTGAGACGGGAACAGTTAAATGAAAACATACTATGGAATATTAACATTACTGAAACAAAGAACATCGATATGTATTTGTATAGCATATAACCCTATTTGTGTTAAGAATGTAAAATATTTGTATGTGAAGTAATACAAATACCTGCAATCACACAAAACTGCATATGAAAAAGGTATAAAAGGACCCTTCGCTATTAATGGTTACTTCTGTAGGGATTTGAAGGATTTGGAGCTGATCAAGGAAACCTATGTCCACAAGAGTCAGTAACACACAACAAGTTTCATCAGGTGGCACTGGAACAGTGTTGCCTGAGAGCGGAAGTTCCTTCCAATATAAGACCTCCAGGAGTCTTACAGTGAGTGGGGCACCACCCAAAAAGGGAAGAGGGGAGGGGATATCTGGAGGAGAACTAGATGGGAGAAGGGTGTATGTGTGTAGGTAATATTGCTCAGTAACACAGTGGGAATCTCTGGCTCAGCAGCTCTGAAGGCTACAGTGGCTTTGGCTTTTACCCTAGGTTCTATGTTTTCAAAGTCTAGCAGATGCTAGGTGAGGTTTTGCAGAGTATGCAAAGCAGGCAGGCCCTAAATGCCCCCAAATTTGCTTGTTTGGGTATTTTAAAAATAATCAGATGCGTAAAAGTTTGAATTTGTTGCTGGCAGGCTTTTGAGCTAAGGGGTATCAGCCTGCTGTGATATTTCTTCAATATTTCTTCCTAAACAACTTAGGAGCCAATACGTATTGGTCATCTTTGCCTCATTAGCATAACAATTTCCAATGAGGGGAGCAGAATAGCAAGTGGGGTGAAAATGACTTTTTTGTTACTTTATGTGCTACTATATCTTCCATTCTTTTCACGTACATATGTATTCTTTCTTTACATGTTATTTACTTTAAATAAATGAGAAAAGTAGCCACTATATTTTGCATTGAGGAGGTCATCAGTGATGCTGGTGAGGAGAGTTTCAGTAAGTGGTAGGGATGGAAGTCTTGTTGAATTGGGTGACCAGTAGGGCAGGGAGAGGGGATGGCAATGAAGGATCAGTAGTCTCCAAACATTTGGTCCCACAATAGTTCAGTAACAATCTTTTCATGTATACTCAGGGGCAGATCCAGGATTTGTGGGACTTTATGCAATTTGGGGACAATTTCTCTAAGAAAAATTATACAAAGTTATGAATAAATATTAGGTTTTTAAGTGAATAATTATTTGAAATTAAAAATATCACAAATGCCACAAACTAACTAATGCAGAAAAATGTCATAATAGTTATATTAATTACTTCTTGATACATTGCTATAGTATTTTCCACAGACTAGCTTCTGGCTCTGTATATCTCAAAACTTGCTTCTCCTCTGTTATTCAAGTAATCTGGGATTATGTGTCATTGGACATATTTTTATCATATGATTTTGGGCCTGGATGTCAGTACTATTGGCAGTAGCAGTCTTAGAAGCCATGCCTACACAAAGATGGCCAGAAACTAACTATACACAGCAATGATTGCAAATCACATAAATACATCCTACTAAAGCTAAGCTAAACATATTTCTCCCTACAAAAAAGGGTAACATTCCATGATTAGGTGAGAGGGCATATTTAGGAGAACTTGTGAGTACCTCCTAAAGCCTTTTAAAAAGTCTACAAGATCCCATAGCTACACAACACTACCTGACTTAATAAGAACTGTGACAGAGGAGAGTGAGAAGAGGAAATCAGAAAAGAAGTGACAGTAATCTGAACAGACTGTGATTCAAACATCTTATTTTTGTAAATTTTACTATAACCTAGGAAGCTGAAAATACATTGCTAGGGCCCTTGACAGAGTCTTGGAAGCTTTAGAGCCTCCCCCTTCCCACGTAGGTGGGAAGGGGGAGGCTCTAAAGCTTAAGTTTCATTAATGTCACAGTAAATCATCCTCTGCTATACTCTTTACAAATGCATAATTATTTACAAACAATATATGTATATGTCATGTGTTCCTCAAAAAATACATAAAAGCAGAAAATAAATGTTGGAGATGAAAATTAAAGGTGTAAAATATTTAAATAGATGGCTATTTTGCTGACTTCATACTGGTAATCTTCATCTGATAATATTTCAAGACACAATACACTCTTAGGGTGTTATTCACTGATATCAATAATGGAAGTAAACATATTCAATTGTCCTCCTGATATTTTCTATTTTTGGTCATTTTCTTCTCAGATCTGATGAGATTATTGTCTTTTAATCCCTTAATATGTCTGATGAAGAGCTTGTATTAAGAGTATTGGAAGTGTCTGCTCAGCTATGTTCTTATTATTTGCTTGTCTTGCAGTATCATTTTATGTTTAATCCTTGATTTATTTTCAGGTGTACTCTAGTTTGGAAAGTTGGTTTAGTTAAACTGAATAATATAATTTATAAATCTACTTGAGACACATGTAACCCACCTATATTACTACATACTGAAATGAACAATTGAGGGGGCTCTGTTAAATGTTCTTTCTTCAAGAATCCTTAAGGGAGTGAATGTAGATTGACTTTGTGACTATGTGTCAAGCAAGGCCATCAATGTCAACCCAAGTATAATTATTTGCAAAGATAAATAACTTTTTTATTGGGTTAATTGTCTTGTATGTTTTGAGATTATGGATCTAGATGATTTTTCCAGAACTCTTGTAGGTAACAGATGAAGAAAAAACAGTAACTAGGCAGAATTTTGTGGTATACAAAAAGTATTTTGCCTTTATTTCTTTAATCTAGAGTTTTAAGATGATATGGATTTGAAGATACTGCTATAATAAGAGGAAAGAACAAATGTTTCCTAAGTTCTATGAATTTCTTGAATTTTCTCAGATCATGGTTCCTAAAATTAGGCTTAGAAATTACTATCTCATTTCAAATCACAGGCCTGAAGCCACATGTACAATGATAGAGTTGACAATAACAACAAAACATAAATGGGCCAACAAACTAAGAATAGAAGGGGAGGGGCTTCCCTGGTGGCGCAGTGGTTGAGAATCTGCCTGCTAATGCAGGGCACACGGGTTCGAGCCCTGGTCTGGGAAGATCCCACATGCCGCGGAGCGACTAGGCCCGTGAGCCACAACTACTGAGCCTGCGCGTCTGGAGCCTGTGCTCCGCAACAGGAGAGGCCGCAATAGCGAGAGGCCCGCGCACCGTGATGAAGAGTGGCCCCTACTTGCTGCAACTAGAGAAAGCCCTCGCACAGAAACGAAGACCCAACACAGCCATAAATAAATTAAAAAAAAAAAAAAAAAAAGAATAGAAGGGGACTTCCTAAACCTTATAAAGGGCATCTATGAATTATGCACAGCTAACATACTCAGTGGTGAAGAACTGTGATCTTCCCCTGTAAGATCAGGAAGAAGACAAGGACATGTGGGCACTTTTGCCATTTCTATTCAAGACTGTATTAGAAGTTCTAGACACAATTGGGCTGGAAAAGGAAATAAAAGGCATTCATATTAGAAAAGAGGAGTAAAACTGTCTTTACTTGTGAATGACATGATCTTGTATGTAGAAAAGTCTTTAAAAGTCTACCAGAAAATTTTAAGAGCTATTAAATAAGCTCAGCAAGATTGCAGGATACAAGTTCAATATACAAAAGAACAACTGTACTTCTATACAGTAGCTTGAACACTCTTAAAGTTAGGAATACAATTCCACTTGCAATAGCAACAAAAAGAATAAATGAGAGAGTGACATCAGCAAAATGGCAGAGTAGGGAGCTCCAAGCTCCTGTACCCCCCCACAGAAACATCAGAAAAATAAGCAGAAATTGCCAGAGTCAACACTGTCAAAAGTCTGGAAAACAAAGTTTTACAACAATCTAATGAATGCTGAATCAAGAAAAAGGTAATTTAAAAGGATAGGAAACATTAAGACTCAGAATTTTAGGAGAGTGGCCAAGATGGCAGAGTAGAAGGACCCTAAGCTCACCTCCTCTAATGAACACACAAAATTCAAACTTAACTGTAGAACAACCATTGATGAAAAAGACTGAAACATACTATAAAAGATCTTCTACCTCTAAAGACAGACATAAAGAAGGAACCACAATGAGATGGGTAGGAGGGGTGGACTCATGATATAATTAAATCTCACAGTCACAAACTGGAGAATAATTATATTACAGAGGTTCTCCCACAGGAATGAAAGTTCCAAGCCCCACATTGGGACCCCCAGCCCAGAGGTCTGGCACTGGGAAGAGGAGGCCCCAGAGCATTTGGCTTTGAAGGCTGGCAGGCTTGACTGCAGGAGCTCCAAGATTGGGGAAAATAGACACTTCACTCTTAAAGGGTGCACACAAAATTTCATGTGCACTGGGACCAAGAGCAAAAGCAGTAATTTTATAGGAACTTGGGCCAAATTTACCTACAGGTCTTGGAGGATCTCCTGGCAAGAGGAGGGGGGAAGGCTGTGGCTCACCCTGGGGATGTAAACACTGGTGGTGGACATATCGGGGAGCATTCATCTGTGTGAGCTCTCCTGGATGCTGACATCTTAGGACCAAGGCCTAGGCCCACCCAATAGCCTGTAGGATCCAGTGTTGGGATGTCTCAGGCAAAATGACAAACTATGAAGGGACACAGTCCCACCTCTCAGCAGACAGGCTGCCTAAAGACTTCTTGAGCCCATCACCACCTCTAGACATGCCCCTAGATACAGCCCTGCCCACCAGAGGACCAAGACCCAACTCCACCCACCAGGGGCAGGCAGCAGCCTTTCTTACTAGGAAGCCTGCACAAGCCTCCATATGAGCCTTATCCAGCAGGGGGCACACACCAGAAGCAAGAAAACTACAGTCCTGTAGCCTGCAGACTGAGTGCACAAACACAGGCCAGACATTACCCTGGGATCAGCTGGCCCCTGACACTTGGGTGATGAGAGAGGAGCACACTGCTGGGATGCATAGATGTCTCCTACAGGGGGCCACTTCTACAAGGTTGAGAAATGTAACTAACCTATGACATACAAAAAATACAAATAGCAATTTAGACAAAATGAAGCAACAGAGGAATATATTTCAAATGAAGGAACAAAATAAAATTCCAGAAGAACTAAGTGATGTGGAGATAGGCAATCTACCTTAGAAAGAGTTCAGAGTAATGATTGTAAAGGTGATCAAAGAACTTGGGAGGAGAATGGATGCACAGAGCAAGAAATTAGAAGTTTTTAACAAAGGGTTAGAAAATATAAAGAACAACCAAACAGAATTGAAGAATACAATAACAGAAATGAAAAATACACTAAGAAGGAATCAACAGTAGACTAAATAAAGCAGAAGAATGGATCAGTGAGCTGGAAGACAGAGTAGTGGAAATCATGACCATAGAACAACAACAACAACAAACAATGAAAAGAAATGAGAACAGTTTAAGAGGCCTCTAGGACAACATCAAGTGCACTTAATTCAAATTATAGGGATCCCAAAAGGAGAAAGAGAGAAAGGGCCTGAGAAAATATTTGAAGAGATAATAGCTGAAAACTTCCCTAATCTGGGAAAGGAAGCAATCACCCAAGTCCAGGAAATGCAGAGAGTCCCGTACAGGATTATCCTGCAGAGGAATGCACAAGGACACATAATCAAAATGACAAAAATTAAAGATAGAAAATATTAAAAGCAACAAGGGGGGATTCACTGGTGGTCCAGTGGTTAGGACTCCATGCCTCCACTGCAGGGACAAGTGTTCAATCCCTGGTCGGGGGACTAAGATCCCACATGCTGCATGGTGGGACCAAAAAAAAGAAAAAAAAAAAAAAAAAAAAGGAACAGGGGAAAAGCAACAAATAATATACAAAGTAACACCCATAAGGGTATTAGCTGATTTTTCAGGAGAAAACCTGCAGGCCAGAAGGGAGTGGCATGATATAGTTAAAGTGATGAAAGAGAAAAACCTACAACCAAGAATACTCTACCCAGCAAGGCCCTCATTCAGATTTGATGGAGAAACCAAAAGCTTTACAGTAAGTCGCCTGCATACAAACTAGTTCCATTCCAAGAGCAAGTTCATAAGTCCAATTTGTTTGTAAGTCCAACAAAGTTAGCCTGGGTACCCAACTAACACAATCAGCTATATAGTACTGTACTGTAATAGGTTTATAATATTTTTTCATGCAAATAATACATAAAAAACAAAAAAATACAAAGAATAAAGAAAACATTGTTAATCTTACAGTACAGTACCTTGAAAAATACAGTAGTACAGTACAACAAGCTGGCATCCAGGGGCTGACATCAAGTGAACAGGCAAGAAGAGTTACTGACTGGAGAGGAGAGAGGAGGTGGGAGATGGTAGAGCTGAAGGATCATCAGCAATAGGAGACAGAGGGCAAGCTGCAATTTCACTCACGCCTGATGTTGATGGCACATGTTCTGGTTCCTTGCTGGATTCAGTTCTATCTACCCTCTTGAAAAAATGATCCAGTGATGTCTGGGTAGTAGCTCTTTTTTTTCCCATCATAGATGACATGGTAGTACTGGATTGCATTCTGAACAGCTGCTGCAACCTTCGTGTACCATTCTACATTTGGGTCCTGTGCCTCAAAAACTAACAGTGCCTCCTCAAATAAAGAAAATCGCCTTGCCATTTCCTGCATCGTGAATCTCTTCAGTTCTTCAGTTACTTCTTCTTCCTCTTGTTGCTCCAATCTCTCAATTATTTTCACTTTTGTTTCCATTGTTATTGCTTGGCACTTCTTAGGAGTACCAGCTACATCACTGCTGCTTTTATGCTTGCTTCTAGACATCCTAGGCTTGAAATAAGGATCCTGCACTACCGTACTCTATACAGTACTGTACAGTAAAGTAAAGAAAAACACAACCACTTGTAGAGGACGCATGCATGTGACAATGTACACCAGACACATGAACTAACTTACATGACTGGACATGTTAATGCATGTTTGCAACTTGAAGGTTCATATGTAGGGGACTTACTGTACAGAAAAGCAAAAGCTAAAAGAACTCAACACCACCAAACCAGCTTTACAACAAATACTAAAGGAACTTCTCTAGGCAGAAAAGAAAAGGTAACAACTAGAAAAAAGAAAATTATGAAATGGAAAAGCTTACTGGTAAAGGCAAACATACAATAAAGTTAGGAAATCATCCACACACAAAGCTAGTAGGGAGGTTAAAAGACAAAAGTAGTAAGATCATCTGTATCCACAATAAGCAGTTAAGCGATACACAAAACAATTAGAGGTAACATATGACATCAAAAACAGTAATCATGAAGGGAGGAGAGTACAAACACAGGGTGTCTAAAATGCATTTGAAATTAAGAGACCAGCAAGTTAAAACAAGCACATATATAACTAGACTGCTGTACAAAAACCTCATGGTAACCACAAACCAAAAAACCTATGATAGATATACAAACAAAATAACACTAAAGATAGTCATCAAATCACAGGAGAAGAGAACAAAAGAAGAAAAGGGGAAAAAATCTACAAAAAAATTTAACAAAATGGCAACAGGAACAAACATATTGATAATTACCTTAAATGTAAATGGACTAAATGCTCCAATGAAAAGACAGAGACTGGCTGCATGGATACAAAATGAGGACCCATACATATGCTGCCTTTAGATCTAGAGGCACATACAGACTGAAATTGAGGGATGGAAAAAGATACTCCACGCAAATGGAAATTAAAAGAAAGCCAGAGTAGCAATACTTATATTAGACAAAATACACTTAAAAATAAAGACTGTTAGAAGAAACAAAGAAGGACATTACATAATGATCAAGGGATCAATCCAACAAGAAGATATAACAATTGTAAATATACATGTACCCAACATAGAAGCACCTCAATATATAAGGCAAGTGTTAATAGACATAAAAGGAGAAATTGACAGTAACACAATAATAGTGGGGGACTTTAACACCCCACTTACACCAATGGACAGATCATCCAGACATAAAATAAGGAAACACAGTCCTTAAAAGACACATTAGACCAGATGGAACTAATTGATATTTATGGAACATTCCATCTGAAAGCAGCAGAACACAAATTCTTTTCAAGTGCACATGGAATATTTTCCAGAATAGATCACATAATGGGCCACAAAGTGAGCTCCAATAAATTTAAGAAAATTGAAATCATATCAAGCATCTTTTCCAACCGCAATGCTATGAGATTAGAAATGAACTACAGGAAAAAAACTGCAAAAACTACAAACACGTGGAGGTTAAACAATATGCTACTAAACAACCAATGGATCATTGAAGAAATCAAAGAGGAAATCAAAAATACCTAGAGACAAATGAAAATGAAAGCACACGATCTAAAACCTATGGGATGTAGCAAAAGCAGTTCTAAGAGGGAAGTTTATAGCAATACAATTTTACCCCAGGAAACAAGAAATATCTCAAATAACCTAACATTACACCTAAAGCAACTAGAGAAAGAAGAGCAAACAAAACCTAAAGTTAGTAGAAGGAAAGAAATCATAAAGATCAGAGCAGAAATAAATGAAATAGAGACAAAGAAAACAGAAGCAAAGATCAATGAAACTAAAAGCTGGTTCTTTGAAAAGATAAACAAAATTGATCAACCTTTAGCCAGACTTATCAAGAAAAAAAGGGAGAGGACTCATATCAATAAAATTAGAAATGAAAAAGAAGTTACAATTTACACTACAGAAATACAAAGGATCATAAGCGACTACTACAAACATTTTCCTGTATGCCAGTAAAATGGACAACCTGGAAGAAATGGACAAATTCTTAGGAAGCTACAATCTCCCAAGACTGAACCAGGAAGAAATAGAAAATATGAAAAGGCTAATCACAAGTACTGAAATTGAAACTGTGATTTAAAAAACTCCCAACAAACAAAAGTCCAGGACCTGATGGCTTCACAGGTGAATTCTACCAAACATTTAGAGAAGAGCTAACACCTATCCTTCTCAAACTCTTGCAAAATATTGCAGAGGGAGGAACACTCCCAAACTCATTCTACGAGGCCACCATCACCCTAATACCAAAACCAGACAAAGACATCACACAAAAAAGAAAATTACAGGCCAATATCACTGATGAACACAGGCACAAAAATCCTCAACAAAATACTAGCAAACTGAATACAACAACACATTAAAAGGATCTAACACCATAATCAAGTGGGATTTATCCCAGGGATGAAAGGATTCTTCAATATATGCAAATCAGTCAATGTGATACACCATATTAACAAATTGAAGAGTAAAAACCGTATGATCATCTCAATGGATGCATAAAAATCTTTTGACAAAATTTAACACCCATTTATGATAAAAACTCTCCAGAAGGTGGGCACAGAGGGAAAATACCTCAACATAATAAAGGCCATATATGACAAACCCATAACAAACATTATTATCCATGGTGAAAAACTGAAAGCATTTCCTCTACAATCAGGAACAAGATGAGGGTACCACTCTTGCCACTATTATTCAACATAGTTTTGGAAGTCCTATCCATGGCAATCAGAGAAGAAAAAGAAATAAAAGGAATCCAAATTGGCAAAGAAGAAGTAAAATTGTCACTGTTTGCAGATGACAAGATGCACTACATAGTTAATTCTAAAGATGCCACCAGAAAACTACTAGAGCTCATCAATGAATTTAGTAAAGTTGCAAGATACAAAACTAATACAGAAATCTCTTGCATTCCTATATGCTAACAATGAAAGATCAGAAAGAGAATCCCATTTACCATCACATCAAAAAGAATAAAATACCTAGGAATTACCTAGGAACTTACCTAAGGAGACAAAAGACCTGTACTCAGAAAACTAGAAAGAAATCAAGGATGACACAAACAGATAGAGAGATATAGCATGTTCTTGGATTAGAAGAAACGATATTGTGAAAATGACTGTAATACCCAAAGCAATCTACAGACTCAATGCAATCCCTACCAAATTACCAATGGCATTTTTCACAGAACTAGAACAAAAAATTTTACAATTTGTATGGAAACACAAAAGACCTCAAATACCAAAAACAATCTTGAGGAAAAAAAACACTGAGCTGGAGTAATCAGGCTCCCTGACTTCAGACTATACTACAAAGCTACAGCAATCAAGACAGTATGGTACTGGCACAAAAACAGAAATATAGATCAATGGAACAGGATAGAAAACCCAGAGATAAACCCAAGCACCTATGGTCACCTAATCTATGACAAAGGAGGCCAGAATATACAATGGAGCAAAGACAGCCTCTTCAGTAAGTGGTGCTGGGAAAACTGGACAGCTAGCTACATGTAAAAGAATGAAATTAGAACACTCCCTAACACCATACACAAAAATAAACTCAAGGGACTTCCCTGGTGGTCCAGTGGTAAAGAATCCACCTTCTAATGCAGGGGACGTGGGTTTGATCCCTGGTCAGGGAACTAAGATCCCACATGCCGCGGGGGCAATTAAGCCTGTTCGCCACAGCTACTGACCCTGCGTGTCTCAACTAGAGAGCCCATGTGCCGCAAACTACAGAGCATATGTGCTCTGGAGCCTGCACGCCACAACTAGAGAGAGAAACCCACACACCACAACTAGAGAGAATCCCACATGCCACAACTAAAGCCCACACACCACAACAAAGAGCCCACGCACTGCAATGAAAGATCCCACATGCAGCAATGAAGACCTGACACAGCCAAAAATAAAAATAAATAAATAAATAAAACAAATTAAAAACCTCAAAATGGATTAAAGACCTAAATGTAAGGCCAGACACTGTAAGACTCTTAGAGGAAAACATCTGTCTTTGACATAAATCGCAGCAAGATCTTTTTTGACCCACCTCCTAGAGTAATGAAAATAAAAACAAAAATAAACAAATGGGGCCTAAATAAACTTAAAAGCTTTTGCACAGCAAAGGAAACCATAAACAAGACGAAAAGACAACCCTCAGAATGGGAGAAAATATTTGCAAACGAAGAGAATGACAAACGATTAATCTGCAAAATATACAAACAGCTCATTCAGCTCAATAACAAAAAAACAAACAACCCAATTAAAAAATGGACAGAAGACCTAAATAGACATTTCTCCAAAGAAGACATACAGATGGCCAACAAACACATGAAAAGATGCTCAACATGACTAATTGTGAGAGAAATGCAAATCAAGACTACAATGAGATATCACCTCACACCGGTCAGATTGGCCATCATCACAAAATCTACAAACAATAAATGCTGGAGAGGGTGTGGAGAAAAGGGAACCCTCCTACACTGTTGGTGAGAATGTAAATTGATACAGCCACTATGGAGAACAGTATGGAGGTTCCTTAAAAAACTAAAAATAGAACTACCATGTGACACAGCAATCCCACTACTGGGCATATACCCAGAGAAAACCATAATTCAAAAGACACATGCACCCCAATGTTCATTGCAGCACTATTTACAATAGCCAGGATGTGGAAGCTGCCTAAATGTCCATCAACAGATGAATCGATAAAGAAGATGTGGTATATATATATACATATATATATATATGTATATATATATATATATATGTATATATATATATATACACAATGGAATATTACTCAGCCTTAAAAATAAAAGAAATTGGGTCATTTGAAGAGACGTGGATGGACCTAAAGAGTGTCCTACAGAGTAAAGTAAGTCAGAAAGAGAAAAACAAATATATATCATATATAAGGAATCTGAAAAAATATTCTCATTCTATATGTTCCTTTTTTATTGTTTGTTTTGTTTTGTTTTTTTGCTGTACAGAATAGTTTTAGGTTGATGTAGTCCCTCTTGTTTATATTTGCTTTTATTGCTTATGCTTTTGGGGTCATATACAAAAAAAAATCATTGCCAAGAGCTTTTCCCCTATGTTTTCTTTTAGGTGTTTTAAGGTTTCAAGTCATACATTTAAGTTATTAATTCATTTTGAGTGGTGTAAGATAAGGGTACAATTTAATTGTTTTGCAAGTGATTATTCAGTTTTCTAAACCCCATTTATTATTTTTTTCCTTAAAGTAGTATTCTTGGCCCCCTAGTGAAAAATTAGTTTACCATATATGTGTGGGTTTAATTATGGGCTCTCAATTCTATACCACGTGTCTGTTTTGGCCTATGTGTCTGTTTTTGTCTATGTGTCTGTTTTTATGCCAATACAATGCTATCTTTTAATGTTATTTTTTATTGAAGTAAAATTGACTTAAAATATTATATTAATTTCAGGTGTACAACACAGTGATTTCAAATGCTTATGCATTAAAAAAAGGTCACCATTATAAGTCTAGTTCCCATCCATCATCATACAAAGTTATTAAAATATTAATGACTATATTTCCTATGCTATTCTTTACATCCCCACGACTTATTTACATTATAAATGAACATTTGTACCTCTTAATCTCTTTAACCTAGTTCCTTTATCCTTCAGAGATATGAGGTTGTTGCCTCGTATCTCTGTCAACCACTTGTTCTCTGTATATGTCTGTTTCTGTTTTGTTATGCTTGTTCATTTGTTTTATTTTTTTAGATTCCACATATAAGTAATAACATATGGTATTTGTCTTTTTCTTTCTGACTTACTTCACTTAGCATAATACTCTCTAGCTGTCATAAAAGGTGATTTTATTATTTTTATGCCTGAGTAATATTCCAGTGTGTGTGTGTGTGTGTGTGTGTGTGTGTATGTGTGTTTGTGTGTACCATCTTCTTTATCCATTCATCTATTTATGGGCACTAAGGTTGCTTGCTTTCCTGTCTTTGCTATTATAAATAATGCTGCAATGAACGTAAGTGTGCATATATCTTTTTGAGTTAGTGTTTTTTTCTTTACGTAAATGCTAGTTCATATGGTAATGCTATTTTAAAATTTTTGAAGAACCTCCATACTGTTTTCCATAATGGTTGTACCAATTTACATTCCCACCAACAGTGCATGAGGGTTTACTTTTCTCCACATCCTCATCAACACTTGTTATTTGTTGTCCTTTTTTTTAAAAAATAAATTTATTTTTTAAATTTATTTTTGGCTGCATTGGGTCTTTGTTGCTGTGTGTGGTCTTTCTCTAGTTGCAGTGTGCGAGATTCTCAGTGATTCTCAGTGATTGCCATCATTCTGTTTTCCAGGTCACTTTTCCATTCTTCTGCCTCAGTTATTCTGCTATTGATTCCTTCTAGTATATTTTTCATTTCAGTTATTGTGTTGTTCATCTCTGTTTGTTCTTTGGTTCTTCTAGGTCTTTTTAAAACATATCTTGTATCTTCTCAATCTGTGCCTCTATTTTTTTTCCGAGATTTTGGATCATCTTTACTATCATTACTCTGAATTCTTCTTCCTGTAGATTGCCTATTTCCTCTTCATTTAGCTGTCCTTGTAGGTTTTTAATCTTGCTTCTTCATTGGCAACATATTTCTCTGTCATCTCATTTCGTGTAACTTACTGTGTTCGTGGTCTCCTTTCTGCAAGCTGCAGGATGGTAGTTCCTCTTGCTTCTGGTGTCTACCCCCTGTTGGTTGAGGTTAGTCCAGGGGCTTGTGCAGGCTTTCTGGTGGGAGGGACTGGTCCCTGCCCCCTGGTGGGTGGAGTTGGGTCTTGTCCCTCTAGTGGGCAGGACCTTGTCAGGGGTGTGTTTTGGGGTGACTGCGAGCTTAATGCGACTTTAGTTAGGCTGTCTGCTGCTGGGTGGGGATGTGTTTCTGTCTTGATGGTTCTTTGGCCTGAGGCATCCAGCACTGGAGCCTTCAGGGTGTTTGGTGGGGCCAGGTCTTGGTGCCAAAATGGGGACCTCCAGGAGAGCTCATGCTGATTAATATTCCCTGGGGCCTTCGCTACCAGTGTCATTGCCCCCACGGTTATCTACAGCCAACTCCCACTTCCCCAGGAGACCCTCCAAGACCCTTTGGTAGGTCTAACTGAGATTCCTATGGAGGTACTGCTTTGTGCTGGGTCCCAGTGCATGTGAGACCTTGTGTGTGCCCTCCAAGAGTGGGGTCTCTGTTTCCCCCAGCCCTGTGGAGCTCCTACACTCAAGCCCCCCTGGCCTTCAAGCCTAGATGCTCTGGGGGTTCTTCCTCCAGATGCCAGACCCTCAGACTGTCTTGGACGTCTGTTTTTATGTGGGAATGTCCTTTTGTAGCCTGTGGTTTTTGTTGTTGTTGTTGTTATTATTATTATTATTTTGGTATGAGGGCTGTTTTTAGTATGGATGTCTGCCACCTTTTCCCTCAGTGTATGCTGGCCATTATCCCCTTGAAAGGGGGTATGACTTGTGTTGTGACCAGAGCCTGCCCTGGATATTGAGCAGGGCCTCCCTTTTGCTTTGTGGTTGTCTCTGCCCTGTCAGAGGTGGGGACTGCTCCCCAGTTGCTGGAGTAGAGACCCCCAGATCTCTTTCTTAGCTGTGATTCTGATCTTTGGTGTGAAGTAGGTGGGTTTGGAGCACTCCCAGTAGGAGAGAAGCCACTGAGTATTCATTCTCTAGAGCTGTTCACTTGTGAGTGTGCTCTGTTGTATCACCTTTCACCTGTTGTGCAAGATCACAAGTTACTCTGTTGTTGACACTGCTTTTGGTGCCACCTTAATCATGGGTATGCTGGCAGTTGTCCCTGGTGTCTCTCAGGTGTTGTTTTCACCAGGCCACCAGTGTAGATCCACTGAAGTCAAGTCCCAGGTTTGTAGTAATCATGGATCTGGACCTGCTGTGGGTGCTATGGGGGCAGCCCAGACTCTGACCTGGCCCAACTCCCATATGTACATGCCCACAAAGTCCACAGCTGCTAAAGCTAGACCCATCTCAGTTGCAGGAGCACTCATTGTCTGTTTAGATGTTCCACAGGTGCTGAATTTACCAAGCTGGTCATGAGGGTTTAATCAGCAGTTCGTGCAGCTTCAAGGAGAGATTTCAGCTCTTCTTCCTTAGTTACATGGCTCCCGAGACTTAGCTTTGGTTTCAGCCCCATCTCTGCATGTGGGCCACCCACAGGCATCTGCTGCCCAACCAGGCGAGAGGGAGAATAGCTGGCAACCAACTGGGGTGCACATGCTCACCCAGGCAGGAGAGGACAGGGGTGGCGACCAACTGGGGTGTGCATGCTTGCCCAGGCAGGAGGGGTGGAGGTGGCAACCAACTGAGCTATGAGAACTTGCTCCAGTGGGAGCCCCTCCTAGTGCCTGCAGAGGCGGGGGCTGGTGCGTGGGGAGAGAGGCTGTAATGGCAGCTGCACACTTTGCATGTCACTCATCAATGGCGCTTCACTTCTGTGGTGTTCCGGGCTTCCTCCAGGAGCATTCCCAGTTGTGGAGCTCCTCACTCCCATCCTCTCAGGCTGTCTCCATGCAGCCAACAGCAGTCCTCTCCCCAGGTCTGCTCTCCAAACCCCATGTTCCAACACCCAACCCCTGTGTGCACCAGTGGACACATGTCTCAGGCTGGGGAGCCCAGGGCTGTGGTAAGGATTATCTATGTAGATCTCACTCTGTCCTGCCTGCCACTGACCAGTTTTTGAGCTCTCTTTGGGCCCCTGAAGCTCCCTTTCTGTCTCAGCTGATCTCCCCACTGGTGAGGGAGCTTCCCCAGGAGAGCCTCTCCTCTCCTTCAGCTCCCTCTCAGGGGCGCAGGTCCTGTCCCACTTCCACTTTTCTTTTTTTCCTTTTCTCTCTTTCATCCTGCCCGGTTACACTAGGACCTTTTCTTGTCCTTTTAGGTGTTCAGGTTCTTCTGCTAGCATTCAGCAGGTGCTCTGTGAGAATTGTTCCATTTGTAGAGGTATTCTTGATGTACTTGTGGGTAGAGGTGAACTCCATGTCCTCCTACTCCACCATCTTTACCCCTCCCCCCTACACCACTTGGTGAAGAGACTTTTTCTCCATTGTATATTCTTGCCTCCTTTGTCATAGATTAATTGATTGCAGGTGCATGGTTTTATATCTGGGCTCTCTATTCTGTTCTACTGATCTATGTGTCTGTTTTTGTGCCAGTACCATACTGTTTTAATTACTGTAGCTTTGTGATTTGGCCTGATGTCTAGAAGGGTTATGCCTCCAGCTTTGTTCTTTTCCTCCAGATTGCCTTGGCAATTCAGGGTCTTTTGTTATTCCATATAAATTTTAGGATTATTTGTTCTAGTTCTTTGAAGAATGTCCTGGGTATTTTGATAGACATTGCATTAAATCTGTAGATTGCTTTGGGTAGTATGGCCATTTAACAATATTAATTCTTCCAATCCAAGAGCACCAGATATCTTCCCATTTCTTTGACTCATCTTTAATTTCCTTTATAAATTTTTATAGTTTTCAGAGTGTAGGTCCTTCAGCCCCTTGGTTAAGTTTATTTCTAGGTAGTATTTTTTTTTTTATGCAATGTTAAATGGGATTTTTTTTTTTTACTTTTTCTTTCTGATATTTCACTATTAGTGTAAAGAAACAACAGATTTCTGTATACTATTCTTGTATATTGCAACTTTGCTGAATTCATATATTTGTTCTAACAGGTTTTGGATGGAAATTTTAGGTTTTCAGTATAAAGTATCCTGTCATCTGCAAATAGTGACAGTTTTACTTCTTCCCTTCCAATTTGGCTGACAATTATTTCTTTTTTCTTGTCTGGTTGCTTGGGCTAGGACTTCCAAACTGTGTTAGATAGAAGCATCCTTATCTTGTTCCTGAATTTAGTGAGAAGGCTTTGAGCTTTTCACCTTTGAGTATTATGTTGGCTGTGGGTTTGTCATAAATGGCCTTTATTATGTTGAGGTATGTTCCCTCTATACCCACTTTGGTAAGAGATTTTAATCATCAATGGATTTTGCATTTTTTCAAGTGATTTTTCTGTGACTAATGAGATGATTGTGTAGTTTTTGTCTTTAGTTTTGTTAATGTGGTGTATCACATTGATTGATTGACTGGTGTATGTTGAACCATCCTTAAGACCCTGGAATGAATCCAACTTCATCAAGGTGTATAATCCGTTTTATGTATTGTTGGATTCAATTTGCTAAAATTTTGTTGAGGATTTTTGCATCTATATTCATCAAAGATATTGGTCTGTAATTTTATTTTTTTTGTAGTGTCCTTGTCTGGTTTTGGTATCAAGGTAATTGTGGCCTCATAGAAAGAATTTGGGAATGTTCCTTTCTCTTCAATTTTTTTCAATAGTTTGAGAAGAATAGGTATAAGTTCTTTGTATGTTCGGTTGAATTCCCAGTGAAATAGTCTGGTCCTGGACTTTTGTTTGCAGGGAGTTTTTTAAAATTACAGATTCTATTCACTTTAGTGATCAGTCTGTTTAAATTATTTATTTCTTCCTGACTATTTTGGCAGGTTGTATGTTTCTAGAAATTTGCCCATTTTTTTAAAGTTGTCCAATATGTTGACATATAATTGTTTATAGTATTCTCTTATGTTTTTTCGGGTATTTCTGTGTTATCAGTTGTTATTTCTCCTCTTTCATTTCTTATTTTGTTTATTTTTGTCCTCTCTCTTTTCTTTTTGGTGAGCCTGGCTATAGATTTGTCAATATTTTTCCTCTTTTCAAAAACCAGCTCTTGGTTTTATTGATCTATTTTATTGTTTTTATGATCTCTATTTTATTTCCTCTTTGATCTTTATTATTTCCTTCTGCTGACTTTGGGTTTTGTTTGTTCTTCTTTTAGGTGGTAGGTTGTTTATTTGAGATTTTTCTTGTTTCTTGAGGAAGGCCTGTATCATTATGAACTTTCCTCTTAGAACTGCTTTTGCTACATCCCATAGATTTTGTAAAGTGTGTTTTCATTTTCGTTTGTCTCAAGTTATTTTCTTATTTCTTCTTTGATTTCATCACTGACCCAGTGGTTTTTTTTTTTTTTTTTTGTAGCATGTTTAGTCTCCATGTGTTTCTTCTTTTCCTGTTTTTCTTTCTGTAGTTGATTTCTAGTTTCATACCACTGTGGTTGGGAAAGAACTTGAAATAATTTTCATCTTCCTAAATTTGTTGAGGCTTGTATTGTGACCTAGTATATGGTCTATCTTAGAGAACATTCCATGTGTGCTTGAAAAGTATGTGTATTCTGCTTTTTTTTGGATGTAGTGTCCTGTAGATATCAATTAAGTCCATGTGTTCTATTGTGTCATTTAGGACCTCTGTTGCCTTATTGATTTTCTGTCTGGATGATTGTCTATTGCTGTCAGTGGGGTGTCAAAGTCCCCTAATATTATTGCATTATTTACAGTTTTTCCCTTTATGTCTGTTAGTGTTTGCTTTGTATATTTATGTGTTTCTCTATTGGGTGCGTATGTTAATGAGTGTAGTATCCTCTTCTTGTATTGATCCCTTTACCATTATATAATGCCCTCATTTGTCTTTTGTTACAACTTTGTTTTAAAGTTTATTTTGTCTGATGAATATTGCTATCTCTGCTTTCTTGTAATGAAGTATATTTTTTTCTTGTAATGAAATATATTTCTTAACATGAAATATACTTTTTCATCTCCTCACTTTCAGTGTGTGTGTCTTTCACCCTGAAGTGAGTCTCTTGAAAGCAGCATATTGTAAGTTCTTTTTTTTTTTTTTATCCAATATGCTCCTCTGTGTCTTTTGATGGGAACATTTAGTCCAGTGACATTTAAAGTAATTATTGATAGGTATGTACTTATTGCCATTTTAATCCTTGATTTCCAGTTGCTTTTGTTGTTCTTCTTTGTTCATTTCTTCTTCATTTTGTTTTTCCTTTTGTGGTTTGATTTTCTTTTGCAGTATCTTTGAGTTCCTTTCTTTTTGGTTTTTGTGAATCAGTATATGTTTTTGATTTGTGGTTACCATGAAGTTCAAGTATGTTTACCCATAACTATATCTACTTGCTTTAAATTTATAATCTTTCAAGTTCAAACATATTCTAAAAGATATACATTTTTGTACTCTCTTCCCCACATTTTGTGTATTTGTTGTCCTATTTTACATCTTCATGTTTATCCTTTTCCTGTTTATTGTAGTTATAATCCCTTTTATAATTTTTAAATTGGTTTTTAATCTACCTACTGGATTATTTACATGATCTTCAATCCTTACTATATATTTGCCTTTCCTATTGGAATTTTCCCTTTCCTATGGATTTTTCTTCTTTTCTATTTACAGAAGATATTTCAATATTTCTTTCTAGATAGGTTTAGTATTGATGAGTTCTTTTACTTTTTGCTTGTCTGAGAAATTCTTAGTTTCTTCTTCTAATCTAAATGATAAGCTTGCTGGGTAGAGTATCCTAGGTTGCAAGTTTTTCCCTGGCAGGACTTTAAATATATCATGCCACTCCTTTCTGGCCTGCAAAGTTTCTCCAGAGAAATCGGCTGATAACCTTATAGGGGTTCCCTTGTAACTGACTCTTTGTTTTTCTCTTGCTGCCTTAGAATCCTCTCTTGTCTTTACTTTTTGCCATTTTAATTATGATATGTCTTGGTGTGGGTCTGTTTGGGTTCATCTTGTTTGGGACCTTCTGTGCTTACTGTAACTGGATATCCATTTCCTTCTTAAGGTTTGGGAAGTTTTCAGCCATAATTTCTTCAAATACATTCAATCACTTTCTCTCTCTCTCATTCTTCTTGAATTCTTATTATGCATAGCTTGGCATGGTTTATATTATCCCATAGATCTTGTATGTTGCTTTCACTTTTTAAATATGTCTTTCTGTCTGCTGTTCTGATTGGATGATTTCCATTATTCTATCTTCCAGATCACTTATTTGTTCTTCTGTGTCATTTAGTCTGCTATTCATTGTTTCTACATTGGTTTTTTTTTTTTAATTTTCTACTCAATTTTTTTTTCACACACACACACTGTATTTTATTTTTACAAGAGATAAATAGACTGACACCAAGCATTGTGCATGGATGACCACAACAAAAGCAACAATGATTGCAATTACCAAACATGAAACACACTCATACTATGTCATAATATTGACATTCAGTCCAGTAATCCTCCACTGTAACAGCTCCTTTACTTTGCAGTGAAAATTGATTTGTATATTCTTTGCCTCTGAGTCCTTGTGGGATTTTTTTAAAAAAATTCAAACAGAAAGTCACAAAAATTATACTCATCCTCATCAGTTCACTCAGTCCCATGTAATTAATTTTTTTTCATCTTGATCTTTTGTTAGCACTTTTATGAGTTCATCAGTTTTTCATTAGAGTTCTGAAAATGCTTATTCATTCAGTTCAGCAGTACAGTCAGTTACCAGAAACCTGTACTTGTCAGAGTCTTTTCCATGAATTTCTTGAAGATGAAACCCTTTTATAGGAACATATTTGCAAAAGCATCAGAGTACACCCAGAACTGTCTGTAAATGACAGAAGACTTAAAAATGACCACGGTTAAAGATTTGATGAAAGTTCATAATAATGCATTTGACAAGAAAATTAGTTATTTCTGAGATATACATTTTAAAGTAATAACTAGGATTATGACTTATAACATTATACCAGAACATATAAGATTTTTAGAAATTTCATGTAATGTCTGAAACATTTATATTGACATATTTCCATACAAATAACCCAATGAAAGTTTAGTATTAGTTGTTTTGTTTGTTTGTTTGTTTATACTGCAGGTTCTTATTAGTCATCAATTTTATACACATCAGTGTATACATGTCAATCCCAATCGCCCAATTCAGCACACCACCATCCCCACCCCACCGCAGTTTTCCCCCCTTGGTGTCCATATGTCTGTTCTCTACATCTGTGTCTCAACTTCTGCCCTGCAAACCGGCTCATCTGTACCATTTTTCTAGGTTCCACATACATGCGTTAATATACGATATTTGTTTTTCTCTTTCTGACTTACTTCACTCTGTATGACAGTCTCTAGATCCATCCACGTCTCAACAAATGACTCAATTTCGTTCCTTTTTATGGCTGAGTAATATTCCATTGTATATATGTACCACAACTTCTTTATCCATTCATCTGTTGATGGGCATTTAGGTTGCTTCCATGACCTGGCTATTGTAAATAGTGCTGCAATGAACATTCGGGTGCATGTGTCTTTTTGAATTACGGTTTTCTCTGGGTATATGCCCAGTAGTGGGATTGCTGGATCATATGGTAATTCTATTTTTAGTTTTTTAAGGAACCTCCATATTGTTCTCCATAGTGGCTGTATCAATTTACATTCCCACCAACAGTGCAAGAGGGTTCCCTTTTCTCCACACCCTCTCTAACATTTGTTGTTTGTAGATTTTCTGATGATGCCCATTCTAACTGGTGTGAGGTGATACCTCATTGGAGTTTTGATTTGCAATTCTCTAATAATTAGTGATGTTGAGCATCTTTTCATGTGCTTCGTGGCCGTCTGTATGTCTTCTTTGGAGAAATGTCTATTTAGGTCTTCTGCCCATTTTTGGATTGGGGTGTTTGTTTCTTTAATATTGAGCTGAATGAGCTGTTTATATATTTTGGAGATTAATCCTTTGTCTGTTGATTTGTTTGCAAATATTTTCTCCCATTCTGTGGGTTGTCTTTTTGTCTTGTTTATGGTTTCCTTTGCTGTGCAAAAGCTTTGAAGTTTCATTAGGTCCCATTTGTTTATTTTTGTTTTTATTTCCATTACTCTAGGAGGTGGATCAAAAAAGATCTTGCTGTGATTTATGTCAAAGAGTGTTCTTCCTATGTTTTCCTCTAAGAGTTTTATAGTGTCCGGTCTTACATTTAGGTCTCGAATCCATTTTGAGTTTACTTTTGTGTATGGTGTTAGGGAGTATTCTAATTTCATTCTTTTACATGTAGCTGTCCGGTTTTCCCAGCACCACTTATTGAAGAGACTGTCTTTTCTCCATTGTATATCTTTGCCTCCTTTGTCATAGATTAGTTGACCATAGGTGCGTGGGTTTATCTCTGGGCTTTCTATCTTGTTCCATTGATCTATGTTTCTGTTTTTGTGCCAGTACCATATTGTCTTGATTACTGTAGCTTTGTAGTATAGTCTGAAGTCAGGGAGTCTGATTCCTCCAGCTCCGTTTTTTTCCCTCAAGACTGCTTTGGCTATTCGGGGTCTTTTGTGTCTCCATACAAATTTTAAGATGATTTGTTCTAGCTCCGTAAAAAATGCCATTGGTAATTTGATAGGGATTGCATTGAATCTGTAGATTGCTTTGGGTAGTATAGTCATTTTCACAATGTTGATTCTTCCAATCCAAGAACATGGTATATCTCTCCATCTGTTGGTATCATCTTTAATTTCTTTCATCAGTGTCTTATACTTTTCTGCATACAGGTCATTTGTCTCCCTAGGTAGGTTTATTCCTAGGTATTTTATTCTTTTTGTTGCAATGGTAAATGGGAGTGTTTCCATAATTTCTCTTTCAGATTTTTCATCATTAGAGTATAGGAATGCAAGAGATTTCTGTGCATTAATTTTGTATCCTGCAACTTTACCATATTCGTTAATTAGCTCTAGCAGTTTTCTGGTGGCAGTTTTAGGATTCTCTATGTATAGTATCATGTCATCTGCAAACAGTGACAGTTTTACTTCTTCTTTTCCAATTTGTTTTCGTTTTATTTCTTTTTCTTCTCTGATTGCCATGGCTAGGACTTCCAGAACTATGTTGAATAATAGTGGTGAGAGTGGACATCCTTGTCTCGTTCCTGATCTTAGAGGAAATGCTTTCAGTTTTTCACCATTGAGAATGATGTTTGCTGTGGGTTTGTCATATATGGCCTTTATTAGGTTGAGGTAGGTTCCCTCTATGCCCACTTTCTGGAGAGTTTTTATCATAAATGGGTGTGGAATTTTGTCAAAAGCTTTTTCTGCATCTATTGAGATGATTGTATGGTTTTTATTCTTCAATTTGTTAATATGGTGTATCACATTGATTGATTTGCATATATTGAATCCTTGCATCCCTGGGATAAATCCCACTTGATCGTGGTGTATGATCCTATTAATGTGTTGTTGGATTCTGTTTGCTAGTATTTTGTTGAGGATTTTTGCATCTATATTCATCAGTGATGTTGGTCTGTAATTTTCCTTTTTTGTAGTGTCTTTGTCTGGTTTTGGGATCAGGGTGATGGTGGCCTCATAGAATGAGTTTGGGAGTGTTCCTTCCTCTGCAATTTTTTGGAAGAGTTTGAGAAGGATAGGTGTTAGCTCTTCTCTAAATGTTCGATAGAATTCACCTGTGAAGCCATCTGGTCCTGGACTTTTGTTTGTTGGAAGATTTTTAATCACGGTTTCAATTTCATTACTTGTGATTGGTCTGTTCATATTTTCTGTTTCTTCCTGGTTCAGTCTTGGAAGGTTATACCTTTCTAAGAGTTTGTCCATTTCTTCCAGGTTGTCCATTTTATTGGCATAAATTTGCTTGTAGTAGTCTCTTAGGATGCTTTGTATTTGTGCGGTGTCTGTTGTAACTTCTCCTTTTTCATTTCTGATTTTATTGATTTGAGTCCTCTCCCTCTTTTTCTTGATGAGTCTGGCTAATGGCTTATCAATTTTGTTTATCTTCTCAAAGAACCAGCTTTTAGTTTTATTGATCTTTGCTATTGTTTTCTTTGTTTCTATTTCATTTATTTCTGCTCTGATCTTTATGATTTCTTTCCTTCTGCTAACTTTGGGTTTTGTTTGTTCTTCTTTCTCTAGTTTCTTTAGGTGTAATGTTAGATTGTTTACTTGAGATTTTTCTTGTTTCTTTAGGTAGGCTTGTATAGCTATAAACTCCCCTCTTAGAACTGCTTTTGCTGCATCCCATAGGTTTTGGGTCGTCGTGTTTTCATTGTCATTTGTCTCTAGGTATTTTTTGATTTCCTCAGTGATCTCTTGGTTATTTAGTAACGTATTGTTTAACCTCCATGTGTTTGTGTTTTTAATGTTTTTTTCCCTGTAATTCATTTCTAATCTCATAGCGTTGTGGTCAGAAAAGATGCTTGATATGATTTCCATTTTCTTAAATTTACTGAGGCTTGATTTGTGACCCAAGATGTTATCTACCCTGGAGAATGTTCCGTGAGCAGTTGAGAAGAAAGTGTAATCTGCTGTTTTTGGATGGAATGTCCTATAAATATCAATTAAATCTATCTGGTCTATTGTGTCATTTAAAGCTTCTGTTTCCTTATTTGTTTTCATTTTGGATGATCTGTCCATTGGTGTAAGTGAGGTGTTAAAGTCCCCCACTATTATTGTGTTACTGTCAATTTCCTCTTTTATAGCTGTTAGCAGTTGCCTTATGTATTGAGGTGCTCCTATGTTGGGTGCATATATATTTACAATTGTTATATCTTCTTCTTGGATTGATCCCTTGATCATTATGTAGTGTCCGTCCTTGTCTCTTGTAACATTCTTTATTTTAAAGTCTATTTTATCTGATATGAGTATAGCTACTCCAGCTTTCTTTTGATTTCCATTTGCATGGAATATCTTTTTCCATCCCCTCACTTTCAGTCTGTATGTGTCCCTAGGTCTGAAGTGGGTTTCTTGTAGACAGCATATATATGGGTCTTGTTTTTGTACCCATTCAGCAAGCCTGTGTCTTTTGGTTGGAGCATTTAATCCATTCACGTTTAAGGTAATTATCGATATGTATGTTCCTATGACCATTTTCTTAATTGTTTTGGGTTTGTTTTTGTAGGTCCTTTTCTTCTCTTGTGTTTCCCACTTAGAGAAGTTCCTTTAGCATTTGTTGTAGAGCTGGTTTGGTGGTGCTGAATTCTCTTAGCTTTTGCTTGTCTGTAAAGCTTTTGATTTCTCCATCAAATCTAAATGAGATCCTTGCCGGGTAGAGTAATCTTGGTTGTAGGTTCTTCCCTTTCATCACTTTAAGTATATCATGCCACTCCCTTCTGGCTTGTAGAGTTTCTGCTGAGAAATCAGCTGTTAACCTTATGGGAGTTCCCTTGTATGTTATTTGTTGTTTTTCGCTTGCTGCTTTCAATAATTTTTCTTTGTCTTTAATTTTTGCCACTTTGATTACCATGTGTTTTGGCGTGTTTCTCCTTGGGTTTATCCTGTATGGGACTCTCTGTGCTTCCTGGACTTGGGTGGCTATTTACTTTCCCATGTTAGGGAAGTTTTCGACTATAATCTCTTCAAATATTTTCTCTGGTCCTTTCTCTCTCTCTTCTCCTTCTGGGACCCCTATAATGCGAATGTTGTTGCGTTTAATGTTGTCCCAGAGGTCTCTTAGGCTGTCTTCATTTCTTTTCATTCTTTTTTCTTTAGTCTGTTCCGCAGCAGTGAATTCCACCATTCTGTCTTCCAGGTTACTTATCCGTTCTTCTGCCTCAGTTATTCTACTATTGATTCCTTCTAGTGTAGTTTTCATTTCAGTTATTTTATTGGTCATCTCTGTTTGTTTGTTCTTTAATTCTTCTAGGTCTTTGTTAATCATTTCTTGCATCTTCTCAATCTTTGCCTCCATTCTTATTCCGAGGTCCTGGATCATCTTCACTATCATTATTCTGAATTCTTTTTCTGGAAGGTTGCCTATCTCCACTTCATTTAGTTGTTTTTCTGGGGGTTTTTCTTGTTCCTTCATCTGGTATATAGCCCTCTGCCTTTTCATCTTGTCTATTTTTCTGTAAATGTGGTTTTTGTTCCACAGGCTGCAGGATTGTAGTTTTTCTTGCTTCTGCTGTCTGCCCTCTGGTGGTTGAGGCTATCTTAGAGGCTTGATGGGAGGCTCTGGTGGTGGGTAGAGCTGACTGTTGCTGTGGTGGTCAGAGCTCAGTAAAACTTTAATCCACTTGACTGTTGATGGGTGGGGCTGGGTTCCCTCCCTGTTGGTTGTTTTGCCTGAGGCAACCCAACACTGGAGCCTACCTGGGCTCTTTGGTGGGGCTAATGGCAGACTCTGGGAGGGCTGACGCAAAGGAGTACTTCCCAGAACGTCCACTGCCAGTGTCCTTGTCCCCACGGTGAAACAGAGCCAGCCCCCACCTCTGCAGGAGACCTCCAACACTAGCAGGTAGGTCTGGTTCAGTCTCCCCCAGGGTCACTGCTCCTTCCCCTGGGTCCCGATGCACACACTATTCCGTGTGTGCCCTCCAAGAGTGGGGTCTCTGTTTCCCCCAGTCCTGTCAAAGTCCTGCAATCAATTCCCACTAGGCTTCTAAGTCTGATTCTCTATGAATTCCTCCTCCCGTTGCCGGACCCCCAGGTTGGGAAGCCTGATGTGGGGCTCAGAACCTTCACTCCAGTGGGTGGACTTCTGTAGTATAAGTGTTCGCCAGTCTGTGAGTCACCCACCCAGCAGTTATGGGATTTGATTTTACTCTGATTTCGCCCCTCCTACCGTCTCACTGTGGCTTCTCCTCTGTCCTTGGACGTGGGGTATCCTCCTTGGTGAAGTCCAGTGTCTTGTTGTCAATGATTGTCCAGCAGCCAGTTGTGATTCTGGTGCTCTCGCAAGAGGGAGTGAGAGCATGTCCTTCTACTCCGCTATCTTGGTTAATCCCCTCTCTCGATTGGTTTTTATCTCAGTAACTGAATTGTCTATTTTTGACTAGTTCATCTTTATAGTTTCTAGTTCCTTGTTACAGTGATCTGCATTTCTCTTGAAAATATTTCTTGATTCAGTTAGCATTTTTATTACCACCTTTTTGAACTTGGTAGGCTGATGAACTTTGTATCATTATTTATTTTTTCAGGGGATTTCTCTTGCTCCTTTAATTTGGAGTAGTTCCTCTGACATTTTACTTTCTCTGTCTATATGAATTTAGGAGAAATAGTTATCTACTCTGGTCTTGAATGGGTGTTTTTATGTGGGAGTTTCCCTGTGTAGACTGTGTATGTCCAATGTCATTGGTGGGAGGTCTGGTTTTGATATGGATGCAAGCTTTGTCTTTCCTCAGGGTGTGCTAGCCAATATTCCCTTGATAGTGTGTGTGGTTGGTGTTGGGGGATATAAAGCCTGTATAGGATGTGAGGCAGGACTTCCTCTCTGTTCTGTGCCTGTTGCTCCCCTGTCCAGGGTGGGGTCTGCTCCCCAGTTGTTGGAGTAGAAGCCCTGAGGGTAGGTTCAATCAGGTTCTGTTGCCCTTGAGTACATGGCCTGCCCCAAAGGAGGTAATTGCTGAAGCAAGTAAGGCCCTTGCAGTCACAGAGGATCTATGTGCCACATGTGTAAGAACCCACGGTTCTGCTCAGAAACAGCCCAAGGTACCATCCATTCCCCTGTTGTGTTCATCCCAGATCTAGTGCAAGACTGTGGTGTAGAGTAGGCTGGGGCTGGGGGGATCAGGGTACTGTGGCTGCAGGACCTGAGGTGGTTGCATTGCTGCCTGAGACCTAGACTTTCTCTGTGATAGTCTTCTCCCAGGACCTGTCTGCCCCAGATCCAGTGCTAAGCTGAGGTGTGGATTTGGTGGAGCCAGGGCCCTCTCACTGGGAGACAAACCTCTGCATGCTCCTGTGGCACCACCTCAGTGCCTATTTCTTTGTGTGCCTTGTGTTGTTGAAAATGGGACATTTGAATATTATAATATGGTAATTGTTCCTTGGCCCTTTTCCCAGAGTTTGCTGTTTTTATTTTGAATTGCTGAAGGCTGTAGTAGTCCATTTGTTTTGTGACTTTCCCAAACTATTTTTGCATAGGCTATATTTCTTGTCATGCATGGTCACTGAACTCTGTGTTCCTTAGTGTGTTCAGCTAATGTTTTTACAGAGATTTCCTTGAAAGTCAGGAGCTAAAAATCAAAAATAAATAAACAAATACAACAATAACAAAAGCTAAATCTTAGCTTTAATAGTGTCTGCTAGTTTGGGGATATTTCTATAGAGGATGAGAGCTTAGAACTGCCTATCCACCATTTTGCTGATGTCACTCTGACATCTTCCTTCTTAAGTGCTCTGTCTTTGGATGTACTTTTAACTTTGTCTTGAATGCCCTTTCCCTCTTTACCTGGAAAGTTATATTCAACCTCTAAGATCTTGCCTGAATATCACCTTCTTTGTGAAATTTTATTTCAGCCACCACATTGTTACTCTTTCTGGCTGCTCCCTAATTGTTTGTATGTACACACACTGTTACATCCAGTATAACTGTTTACCTATAGATGTGTGTTCTCCACTGGATGGTAAGCCTTTTGAAATCCATGTGGTATCTTGCTTACATTTCCATCCATAACCCTTAAGCTCAGAGCCTGGCACAGAACGGGCATCCAAGAGTGGCATATAGAAGAGCTTAAAGGGACACTCAGTGAGGATGAGATGAATAGGAGTATCCTCTGACATGTAAGAAGACTGGTCTTTCAAGAGTATGGAACTGGGTACACTTTGGAAAACAGAAATTAGGAAGGATAGTAGTAGACAAGGGGTAATTTGAATATATATCTTCAAATTCTGTAGGTCATATGCAATAACTATTGTTTTCCAGAAGATAATCTATATTTATGCCCTCAAAGGTAAAATAAGGGTAATAAAAAATTGGAATCAGCACATAAAATTTTAATATTATTTTAAATGAAAGGTGGAGGATTGTCAAGAATAGTTGGTTGATAGGATACTTGATTCACCCAGATAATTCTTATTCAAGAGATTTTTATTCCCTCAAATACGTAAACAATTGAAGTCTCAATGCTTTTCTTTTTGTAATGAATAGTTTTCTGCTTCTCCCATTTACAAACTTTGGCCTTGGAGAACTCCTCTATCTTTCTGGTGGACAACAGTAACCTCTAACTTTTGAAGGTGTAATGGTTTAGTGAAAACCATACACAGAAATATCTATTAAATACACGGTTACAAGCAAGCACAAATCAGTTTGTGCAACCTGTTTCATTAATCTGATGATGTCATAGTTCTTTGAACTTTTAGTTCACTTTGCAAGAAACATTAACAATGAACCAAAAGATGACAAATATTCTAGTAAAATTCTGTGAGCCTTAGAGTTGGCATCAGACACAGAATGTTTAGAGGTGAAGTGTTGGGCCCTCTCCCTGATGAAGAGCAGAGCAGGCATCACGCCAAAAGTTTTTTTAGACCTCTTTGAAGTCCCTCCTTCCTGACTCTCCCAGCACCTCTCTCCACAGGCAGTCTTTGATTTGATTTCTGTCACTATTGATCAGAGGTTGGGAAGCTTTTTGTAAAGGGCTAGAGGTAGTAAATATTTGAGGCTATGTAGGCCATACACTCTGTTATAAATACTCAACACTGCTGCTGTAGTGCTAAAGCAGCCATAGAAAATGTGTAAATGAATGGTTGTGTTGTGTTCCAATAAAAATTTATTTACAAAAACAGGCAGCAGGCCAGATTTGACCCATGGGCTGTAGTTTGTCAAAGCTTGCTACTTGCATTTTCCAGAGGTTTATATAAAAAATTGTATATGGGGACTTCCCTGGTGGCACAGTGGATAAGACTCTGTGTTCCCAATGCAGGGGGCCTGGGTTCAATCCCTGGTCAGGGGACTAGATCCCACATGCATGTCACAACTGAGTTCACATGCCACAACTAAGGAACCCACATGCTGCAACTAAGGAGCTGGTGAGCCACAACTAAGGAGCCCACAAGCTGCAACTAAGGAGCCTGCCTGCTGCAACTAAGACCCAGCACAACCAAATAAAAAATAAATTGTATATGCAATATTTTTTGGTCTGACGTCTTTCATTCAGCATAATTATTATGAGATTTATCCATGTGGCAGTGTACATCAGTAGTCCATCCTTTTTATTGCTGAGTAGTATTCTATGGTTTGACTATGCCACAATTTGTACATCCATTCACCTATTGATGGACATTGGATAGTTTGACTTGACTATGACAATGAAAACTGCAGTGAATATTTGTGTTCAATTGTTTGTATCATCATATACTTTAATTTCTCTTGGGATAATACCTAAAAGTGGAATGGTTGGAACATTTAGTGGATTTATGAATAACGTTTTTGAAAACTGCCAAACTGTTTCCCAAAGTGGTTATACCATGTTACAATTCCACCAGCAGTGTATGAGATTTCCAGTTCCTCCATATCCTTGTCAACACTTAGTTTGGTTGATCTTTTTGACTTTATACATTCTAAGGTACATAGTGAAATGTCATGTGGTTTTACTTTGCATTTCCCTGGTGACTAGTGATATTCAGCATCTTTTCATATGCTTGTTTGCCATCCTTTTATCTTCTTTGGTGAGGTGTCTGTTCAAAATATTCCCCATTGTAATTGGGTTGTTTACTCATTTTTGAGTTTTGAGAATTCAGAAAATGCATTCTGGATATGAGTCCTAGATGATTTACAGATATTTTCTCCTAGTTCATGGCTTGTCTGCTTTTTCTTAACAGTTACTTGAAAAGCAGGAATTTATTATTTTGATAAAGTCCAATTTATGAAAATTTTCTTTTATGGATACATGCTTTTAGTGTATCTAAGAAAACTCCCCCGAGATCAAAGAAGTTTTTGCCTATGTTTATTCTAGAAGTTTTAAAGTTATAAATTTTACATTTAGGCTTATTGTCCATGTAACTAACTTTTGTGTATGATTCAATAAACCGATCAAAGTAAAAAAAATTTTTGCTTGTGAATATCCAATTGTTTCAGCACCATTTATGGAAAAAATTACAATTTCCTCACTGAACTATTGTTGAACTTTTCTTGCAAATCAGCTGATCTTTAACTTGTGGGTGTATTTCTGGACTCTCCATTCATCAGTTTGACTATATTTATGTAATACTACACTGTTTTGATTACCATAGCTTTATAATAAGTCTTGAAGTGAGGTAATGTATGTTCTCCAATTTTGTCCTTCTTTTTCAAGATTGTATTGGCTATTCTAGGTCATTTGAATTTCCATATGAATTCTGGTATTTCTACAAAATATTCTTAGGAAAAACTAAAGGAGACCTTAGTATATGGAGACATATACCACATTCATAGATAAGAAGACCGTATATTGTTAAAATGCCAGTCCTTCCCAAAATAATCTATACATGGTCCCTCAAATGTGTCCACATTCTAATTCGTGATGTTAATACCTGTGTATGTTATGTTACATGATAGAAGGGACTTTGCAGGTGAAATTAAGGTTACAAACCTTAAAATAGGGAAATTTTCCTGGATTATCCAGGTGTGCCCAGTGTAATGACATAGGCCCTTAAAATGGAAGTGGAAAAGAGGAGAGTCAGTTAGAGAGATGCAACAGAAGAAGAAACAAGAGAGATTTGAATTGTGAGAGTGACTTGACTTGACCCACCATTGCTGGCTTTGAAGATAGAGGAAAGGGGTCATGAGCTAGGGAATGTGGGTGGCCTCTAGAAGCTGAGAACAACTGGGTGTCAGCAAGTGAGGAAGTGGGGACCTCAGTTTGAATTGAATTATGTCTACAACCCAAATAAGCAGGGAAACAGTTTCTGTCCTGAAGCCTCCAGAAAGGAATGCAGCCCTGCCAACACCTTACCTTTGTTTTGAAGCTCTAACTAGAGACCCAACCAAGCTCATCGTACTTCTGACCTATGAAAACTGTGATATAATAAGGAGGTGCTATTTCAAGCCACTACATTTGTAGTAATTTGTTATGGCAGCTATAGAAAACTAGTACTCTTTTTATGCCTGTATAATCTATAACCATATCACTGATCTTATTCTTGATATTAGCATTTTTCCCCCTTGTCTTTTTGTCCTATTTAGACTGGCTAAGGTTTATCAATCTTCTTGATCTTCTAAAAGAACCAAGTTTTGGTATCATTGCTGTTCTCTAATATTTTTCTATTTTCTATTTCATTTATTTCTGATCCAACACATTTTTATTCTACTTATTTTGAATTTTATTTGCTCTACTCAGAAAAAAATTTGTTCAGCCTATTTGAACAAAAACTTCACAAAAGAACATGTATGGATGACAGATAAGTACACGAAAAGATGCTCAACATCATTAGACACTAGGGAAGTACAATTTGAAATCACAATGAGATACCATTTCATACCCACTGGAATGTCAAAAATCAAAAAAGCTAAGTGTTGAAAATGTGGAGAAACTGGAATTCTCATATACTAGTGGTGGGATTGTAAAATGTTACAACCATTTTGGGAAACAGTCTCACAGTTTCTTAAAACATAAATATTCCATAATACTAGCCTATTATATGATCCAACCATTCCATTCCTAGATATTGACCCAAGGGAACTGAAAGCATAATGTACATATAGATAATTTATATGAAAGCTCATAGCACATTCATTTGTAATAGCCAAAGACTGGAAGCAGTGCAAATGTCCATCAAGGTGAATGAGTATGTGTATTGTGGCATAGCCATACTATGCCATACTAAACAATAAAGAAGAATGACTATTGGTCCACACACCAACACTGAAGAATCTTAAAATAATTGTGCTGAATGGAAGCAGATAAAAAATACATACTATATGATTGCATTTAAGAAAAGAGATGAATGGTTTCCTGGGGGTGGGGTCTGGTGACAGGAGGCGGGAGAGGGAGAAAAGAACATGGGCATGAGTAAACTGCTGGGGTGGTGGATATATTCATTATCCTGCTTGTTGTGTTGGTTTCTTTGGTATATACATTACACAAAATACAAATTGTACGTTTTAAGCATGTTCAGTTTGCAGAATATCAATTATCTTCAATTTAAGAAAGCAATCCGAAGATGAAGAATTCGTGTTTTAACAATTGAACTACATCTGTAACTCTGTTTATTTGTTTTTCAGGGTGGATTGCTATTCTGGGTGCCATCTGGTTGCTAATTTTAGCTGATATCCATGATTTTGAGATAATTCTACACAGAGTAGAATGGGCAACCCTTCTATTCTTTGCAGCACTCTTTGTTCTTATGGAGGTAAGACTTTAGTTGAACTTTTGCAGTATGATCTTGTCTGATTTTTAGATTTCACATTTTATTTAGTGAATGAAGAAAGCCCAAAGTCTGTAAGTCTTTCTACATATTCACTAAGTGGAAAATTATGGGGGTTGAAATTAGACTATTTTAAGTTAAACCAAATTTTATCTCAGGCACCTAAATATTATTTAATAAATTGATTTATTTGGTTGCTGTTTTTTTCTTGAATAACATTTGTGGTTTGTAAACTTGTTCTAATTTCATTTGTTACAAAGTGCAATAGAATTTACTCTAATTTTGGGGCAAAATGACTTGTTACAGAAAGTTTACAGGGAAATGTTATCTTGATGATCTATTGCATTTTGTGTAATATTTAAGTAAATATTCTGTTATGATGGAAAAGACTACATCAAAGAAAAGAATGAATAATATGTATTGTTTTATTTAGTTATAATTGTTGTTACAAAATTATTCACAATACTTTTTAATCTTTAGACTTGATTTATAAACTTCTGTCCTCCTCAAATGCAAAGCTTTACTGATGTACAAGACTACTACTCCCCAAAGGATCCAAATGTTTCCATTAATTACCTTAATTAATTACCTTAATTTATTGATGACAGATCCATTCAATATTCATTATTCTCTTGATTCACTTTGGCTTTTTTTTTTCCAACTTTTTAAAAACAGGTCCCTTGAATCATTGAAATCTATGTCTTTAACTCATAATGGATTGCACAGATGTAATCAAATGACTCATATAGGCCCTCCAAATATGTCAGGGAGTGATGAATCATATTCTACTTCATCTGTTTCCTACTCAAAAACTTCACCTTTTC
The DNA here is from genome assembly GCF_028564815.1 of Eubalaena glacialis. Taxonomy (NCBI): domain Eukaryota; kingdom Metazoa; phylum Chordata; class Mammalia; order Artiodactyla; family Balaenidae; genus Eubalaena; species Eubalaena glacialis. Next base: position 109,001,907 of record NC_083716.1, on the reverse strand, counting down.
TATTCTGAGTCTTCTTTACACACAGAATATGAGGACTACTGGGGGGAAAATTCTGGTTACTGTTACATGATTGGCTTTTGAGAGTCCCTGCCTCAATTACATGTTTATTCAAGGTGTAAATTGCTATCTCATCTGGGTTTCTGGCATATTGTTCTTAATGACATATACTTCTCTTTGTCTTGATGGGATAAACACTGGAATTTTTTTTGTAAACATCTTTATTGGAGTATAATTGCTTTACAATGGTGTGTTAGTTTCTGCTTTATAACAAAGTGAATCAGTTATACATTTACGTATGTTCCCATATCTCTTCCCTCTTACATCTCCCTCCCTCCCACCCTCCCTATCCCACCCCTCTAGGTGGTCACAAAGCACCGAGCTGATCTCCGTGTGCTATGCGGCTGCTTCCCACTAGCTATCTATTTTACATTTGGTAGTGTATATATGTCTATGCCACTCTCTCACCCTGTCACATCTTACCCCTCCCCCTCCCCATATCCTCAAGTCCATTCTCTAGTAGGTCTGTGTCTTTATTCCCGTCTTGCCACTAGATTCTTCATGACCTTTATTTTCCCTTAGATTCCATATATATGTGTTAGCATACTGTATTTCTTTTTCTCTTTCTGACTTACTTCACTCTGTATGACAGACTCTAACTCCATCCACCTCACTACAAATACCTCCATTTCATTTCTTTTTATGGCTGAGTAATATTCCATTGTATATATGTCCCACATCTTCTTTATCCATTCATCAGATGATGGACACTTAGGTTGCTTCCATGTCCTGGCTACTGTAAATAGAGCTGCAATGAATATTTTGGTACATGACTCTTTTTGAATTATGGTTTTCTCAGGGTATACGCCCAGTAGTGGGATTGCTGGGTCGTATGGTAGTTCTATTTTTAGTTTTTGAAGGAACCTCCATACTGTTCTCCATAGTGGCTGTATCAATTTACATTCCCACCAACAGTGCAAGAGTGTTCCCTTTTCTCCACACCCTCTCCAGCATTTATTGTTTCTAGATTTTTTGATGATGGCCATTCTGACCGGTGTGAGATGATATCTCATTGTAGTTTTGATTTGCATTTCTCTAATGATTAATGATGTTGAGCATTCTTTCATGTGTGTGTTGGCATTCTGTATATCTTCTTTGGAGAAATGTCTATTTAGGTCTTCTGCCCATTTTTGGATTGGGTTGTTCATTTTTTTGTTATTGAGCTGCATGAGCTGCTTGTAAATCTTGGAGATTAATCCTTTGTCAGTTGCTTCATTTGTAAATATTTTCTCCCATTCTGAGGGTTGTCTTTTGGTCTTGTTTATGGTTTCCTTTGCTGTGCAAAAGCTTTTAAGTTTCATTAGGTCCCATTTGTTTATTTGTGTTTTTATTTCCATTTCTCTAGGACCTGGGTCAAAAAGGATCTTGCTGTGATTTATGTCATAGAGTGTTCTGCCTATGTTTTCCTCTAAGAGTTTGATAGTGTCTGGCCTTACACTTAGGTCTTTAATCCATTTTGAGTTTATTTTTGTGTATGGTGTCAGGGAGTGTTCTAATTTCATACTTTTACATGTACCTGTCCAATTTTCCCAGCACCACTTATTGAAGAGGCTTTTCTCCACTGTATATACTTGCCTCCTTTATCAAAGATAAGGTGACCATATGTGCGTGGGTTTATCTCTGGGCTTTCTATCCTGTTCCATTGATCTATATTTCTGTTTTTGTGCCAGTACCAAACTGTCTTGATTACTGTAGCTTTGTAATATAGTCTGAAGTCAGGGAGCCTGATTCCTCCAACTCCATTTTTCGTTCTCAAGATTACTTTGGCTATTCGGGGTCTTTTGTGTTTCCATACAAATTGTGAAATTTTTTGTTCTAGTTCTGTGAAAAATGCCAGTGGTAGTTTGATAGGGATTGCATTGAATCTGTAGATTGCTTTGGGTAGTAGAGTCATTTTCACAATGTTGATTCTTCCAATCCAAGAACATGGTATATCTCTCCATCTATTTGTATCATCTTTAATTTCTTTCATCAGTGTCTTATAATTTTCTGCATACAGGTCTTTTGTCTCCTTAGGTAGGTTTATTCCTAGGTATTTTATTCTTTTTGTTGCAATGGTAAACGGGAGTGTTTTCTTAATGTCACTTTCAGATTTTTCATCATTAGTGTATAGAAATGCAAGAGATTTCTGTGCATTAATTTTGTATCCTGCTACTTTACCAAATTCATTGATTAGCTCTAGTAGTTTTCTGGTAGCATCTTTAGGGTTCTCTATGTATAGTATCATGTCATCTGCAAACAGTGACAGCTTTACTTCTTCTTTTCCGATTTGTATTCCTTTTATTTCTTTTTCTTCTCTGATTGCTGTGGCTAACACTTTCAAAACTATGTTGAATAATAGTGGTGAGAGTGGGCAACCTTGTCTTGTTCCTGATCTTAGTGGAAATGGTTTCAGTTTTTCACCATTGAGGACAATGTTGGCTGTGGGTTTGTCATACATGGCCTTTATCATGTTGAGGAAAGTTCCCTCTATGCCTACTTTCTGCAGGGCTTTTATCATAAATGGGTGTTGAATTTTGTCGAAAGCTTTCTCTGCATCTATTGAGAGGATCATATGGTTTTTCTCCTTCAATTTGTTAATATGATGTATCACGTTGATTGATTTGCGTATATTGAAGAATCCTTGCATTCCTGGAATAAACCCCACTTGATCATGGTGTATGATCCTTTTAATGTGCTGTTGGATTCTGTTTGCTAATATTTTGTTGAGGATTTTTGCGTCTATGTTCATCAGTGATATTGGCCTGTAGTTTTCTTTCTTTGTGACATCTTTGTCTGGTTTTGGTATCAGGGTGATGGTGGCCTCGTAGAATGAGTTTGGGAGTGTTCCTCCCTCTGCAATATTTTGGAAGAGTTTGAGAAGGATAGGTGTTAGCTCTTCTCTAAATGTTTGATAGAATTAGCCTGTGAAGCCATCTGGTCCTGGGCTTTTGTGTGTTGGAAGGTTTTTAATCACAGTTTCAATTTCAGTGCTTGTGATTGGTCTGTTCATATTTTCTATTTCTTCCTGGTTCAGTCTCGGCAGGTTGTGCATTTCTAAGAATCTGTCCATTTCTTCCAGGTTGTCCATTTTATTGGCATAGAGTTGCTTGTAGTAATCTCTCATGATCGTTTGTATTTCTGCAGTGTCAGTGGTTACTTCTCCTTTTTCATTTCTAATTCTATTGATTTGAGTCTTCTCCCTTTTTCTCTTGATGAGTCTGGCTAATGGTTTTTCAATTTTGTTTATCTTCTCAAAGAACCAGCTTTTAGTTTTATTGATCTTTGCTATCATTTCCTTCATTTCTTTTTCATTTATTTCTGATCTGATCTTTATGATTTCTTTCCTTCTGCTAACTTTGGGGTTTTTTTGTTCTTCTTTCTCTAAATGCTTCAGGTGCAAGGTTAGGTTGTTTATTCGAGATGTTTCCTGTTTCTTGAGGTAGGCTTGTATTGCTATAAACTTCCCTCTTAGCACTGCTTTTTCTGCATCCCATAGGTTTTGGGTCACCGTGTTTTCGTTGTCATTTGTTTCTAGGTATTTTTTGATTTCCCCTTTGATTTCTTCAGTGATCTCTTGGTTATTAAGTAGTGTATTGTTTAGCCTCAATGTGTTTGTATTTTTTACAGATCTTTTCCTGTAATTGATATCTAGTCTCATAGTGTTGTGGTCGGAAAAGATACTTGATACGATTTCAATTTTCTTAAATTTACCAAGGCTTGATTTGTGACCCAAGATATGATCTATCCTGGAGAATGTTCCATGAGCACTTGAGAAAAATGTGTATTCTGTTGTTTTTGTGTGGAATGTCCTATAAATATCAATTAAGTCCATCTTGTTTAATGTATCATTTAAAGCTTGTGTTTCCTTATTTATTTTCATTTTGGATGATCTGTCCATTGGTGAAAGTGGGGTGTTAAAGTCCCCTACTATGATTGTGTTGCTGTCGATTTCCCCTTTTATGGCTGTTAATATTTGCCTTATGTATTGAGGTGCTCCTATGTTGGGTGCATAAACATTTACAATTGTTATACCTTCCTCTTGGATTGATCCCTTGATCATTATATAGTGTCCTTCTTTGTCTCTTGTAATAGTCTTTATTTTAAAGTCTATTTTGTCTGATATGAGAATTGCTACTCCAGCTTTCTTTTGATTTCCATTTGCATGGAATATCTTTTTCCATTCCCTCACTTTCAGTCTGTATGTGTCTCTAGGTCTGAAGTGGGTCTCTTGTAGACAGCATATATATTGGTCTTGTTTTTGTATCCATTCAGCCAGTCTGTGTCTTTTGGTGGGAGCATTTAATCCATTTACATTTAAGGTAATTATCGATATGTATGTTCCTATTCCCATTTTCTTAAATGTTTTCGGTTTGTTATTGTAGGTGTTTTTCTTCTCTTGTGTTTCTTGCCTAGAGAAGTTCCTTTAGCATTTGTTGTAAAGCTGGTTTGGTGGTGCTGAACTCTCTCAGCTTTTGCTTGTCTGTAAAGGTTTTAATTTCTCCATCAAATCTGAATGAGATCCTTGTTGGGTAGAGTAATCTTGGTTGTAGGTTTTTCTCCTTCATCACTTTAAGTATATCCTGCCACTCCCTTCTGGCTTGCAGAGTTTCTGCTGAAAGATCAGCTGCTAACCTTATGGGGATTCCCTTGTGTGTTATTTGTTGTTTTTCCCTTGCTGCTTTTAATATGCTATCTTTATATTTAATTTTTGATAGTTTGATGAATATGTGTCTTGGCGTGTTTCTGCTTGGATTTATCCTGTATGGGACTCTCTGTGCTTCCAGGACTTGATTAACTATTTCCTTTCCCATATTAGGGAAGTTTTCAACTATAATCTCTTCAAATATTTTCTCAGTCCCTTTCTTTTTCTCTTCTTCTTCTGGGACCCCTATCATTCGAATGTTGGTGCGTTTAATGTTGTCCCAGAGGTCTCTGAGACTGTCCTAAGTTCTTTTCATTCTTTTTTCTTTATTCTGCTCTGCAGTAGTTATTTCCACCATTTTATCTTCCAGATTACTTATCCGTTCTTCTGCCTCAGTTATTCTGCTATTGGTCCCTTCTAGAGTATTTTTAATTTCAGTTTTTGTGGTGTTCACCATTTTTTATTTGCTCTTCAGTTCTTCTCGGTCCTTGTTAAACATTTCTTGTATTTTCTCCATTCTATTTCCAATATTTTTGATCATCTTTACTATCATTACTCTAAATTTTTTTTCAGGTAAACTGCCTATTATCTCTTCATTTGTTTGGACTGGTGGGTTTTTACTTTGCTCCTTCATCTGCTGTGTTATTTCTCTGTCTTCTCATTTTGCTTAACTTACTGTGTTTGTGGTCTCCTTCTCACAGACTGCAGGTTCGTAGTTCCTATTGTTTTTGTGTCTGCCCCCAGTACATAAGGTTGGTTTAGTGGATTGTGTAGGCTTCCTGGTAGAGGGGATTGGTTCCTGTGTTCTGGTGGATGAGGCTGGATCTTGTCTTTCTGGTGGGCAGGACCGTGTCTGGTGGTGTTTTTGAGGTGCCTGTGAATTTATTATGATTTTATGCAGCCTCTCTGCTAATGGGTGGGTTTGTGTTCCTGTCTTGGTAGTTGTTTGGCATAGGGTGTCCAGCCCTGTAGCTTGCTGGTCGTTGAGTGGAGCTGTGTCTTAACATTGAGGTGGAGATCTCTGGTAGAGTTTTCACCATTTGATATTTAATGGGGATGGGAGGTCTCTGGTGGACCAATGTCCTGAACTTGACTCTCCCACCTCCGAGGCTCAGGTCTGATACCTGGCTGGAGCACCTAAACCCTGTTAGCCACTGGACTCAGAAGAAAAGGGAGAATAATAAATAAATAAATAAATAAATTAATTAATTAATTAAAGTTATTAAAATAAAAAATTTAAAAATATTTTAAAAATTAAAAAGTAGTAAAAAAGAACAAAAGAAGAGAGCAACCAAACGAAAAAACAAATCCACCAATGATCACAAGCAGTAAAAACTATACAAAAAAAAAACAAAAAGGACAGACAGAACCCTAGGACAAATGCAAAAGCAAAGCTATACAGGCAAAATCACACAAAGAGGCATACACATACACATTCACAAAAAAAGAAAAAGGAGAAAAAATTTATATACATATATGTGTGTATATATATATGTATATATATATATATATATATATATATATATGTATATAAAAGGAAGAGAGCAGTCCAATCATTAAACAAATCTACCAATGATAATAAACTCTAAATACTAAACTAAGATAAACATAAAACCAGAAACAAATTAGATGCAGAAAGCAAACCCCAAGTATACAGTTGCTCCCAAAGTCCACTGCCTCAATTTTGGGATGACTTGTTGTCTATTCAGGTGTTCCAGAGATGCAGGGTACATAGAGTTGATTGTGGAGATTTAATCTGCTGTTCCTGAGGCTGCTGGGAAAAATTTCACTTTTTCTTCTTTGCTCACACAGCTCCTGGGGTTCAGCTTTGGATTTGGCCTGACCTTTTCATGTAGGTCGTCTGAGGGCGTCTGTTCCCTTCCCAGACAGGAGGGGTTAAAGTAGCACCTGATTAGGGGGCTCTTGCTCATTTAGGCTGGGGGGGAGGGAGGGGTATGGAATGCATGGCGAGCCCATGGCAGTAGAGGCCGGCGTGACATTGCAACAGCCTGAGGCTTGCTGTGTGTTCTCCTGGGGAAGTTGTCCCTGGATCACGGGACCCTGGCAGTGGTGGGCTGCACAGGCTCCTGGGAGGGGAGGTGTGGATAGTGACCTGTGCTTGCACACAGGCTTCTTGGTGCCTGCAGCAGCAGCCTTAGTGTTCCAGCCTGTCTGTGGTGTCCGTGCTGATAGCCATAGCTTGTGCCAGTCTCTGGAGGTTGTATAAGCGGTGCTCTGAATCCCCTCTCCTCATGCACCCCAAAACAATTGTCTCTTGCCTCTTAGGCAGGTCCAGATTTTTTCCCGGACTCCCTCCCAGCTAGCTGTGGCACACTAGCCCCCTTCAGGATGTGTTCACACAGCCAACCCCAGTCCTGTCCCTGGGATCTGACCTCCAAAGCCCGAGCCTCAGCTCCCAGCCCCCACCTGCCCTGGCCGGCGGGTGAGCAGACAAGCCTCTTGGGCTGGTGAGTACTGGTCAGCAACGATCCTCTGTGTAGGAATCTGTCCACTTTGCCCTCTGCACCCCTGTTGCTGTGCTCTCCTCCCTGGCTCGGAATCGGCCCCCCCGCCCACCCCCCGTCTCCACCAGTGAAGGGGCTTCGTAGTGTGTAGAAACTTTTCCTCCTTCAAAGCTCCCTCCCAGAGGTTTGAGTCCCATCCATATTCTTTTGTTTCTGTTTTTTCTTTTTCTTTTTCCCTACCCAGGCACATGGGGAGTTTCTTGCCTTTTGGGAAGTCTGAGGTCTTCTGCCAGAGTTCAGTAGGAGTTGTTCCACATATAGATGTATTTGTGGGGAGTAAGGTGATCTCCACGTCTTACTTCTCCACCATCTTGAAGGCCTCCCCAACCTTGTATATTTTTATCTTCAATCTTTTTTTCTCCTTTATCTGAGTTGATTAAGGATTATGTAAAATTTGATTTCCCACTTTTTGGCAGTTACATTCTCTTTTAGTGGTTTACTCTAGAGATGACAGCTTATATTCTTAACTCATCAAGGGCAAACGTTAATTGTTACTATTATACTCTTCAACTCTATTTTCTTTAAACAAAATTCCTCTACTATATCCAGTACCTGTGGATTCTCATTCTTGCATGTTAGTGGTATATCCAAATTTGTTTTGGTTATTTCTGCTCTTGTTCATGTTACTTGTCTTCTTGTATTCTTGATGACCCTAGATTATAATTTTGTTACTTGATCTTAATCTGTGGGAGTCTTGAGAGGCTACATTTGGAGTGCTTTCTTCCAGAAACTTCTTTTGTTTGCCTCTGCTGGATGCCAGGGGATAATTTTTTCAGCCTGTTTCAAGGCTGTCAGTGCAATGTGAGAACCCCTCTTTCAGCCTACAACCTTGCTGCTGCCCACACCTCCGTGCTCTCACTTCAGCACTTGGTTGGCATCAAGCTCAAGGCAATTTCATCCTTCCTTGCCATTCAAGTCTGCAGCTCCCAGCCAGCTGCAAGAAGTATTTTCATGGGAAGGGAGATTCCTTGGAAAACATTACATTGTCTTGCTAATCCGGTAATGCCTAAAAGTGTGTTTTATCCAGGGTCTATTTATTTAGCTGCAGAAGGGACCTTAAGACCTCCTAGTCCATCATTTTGAAGAAAGTAGTGGCATTGATTTATTGTATTTATTTAATTTCAATGGAACAACAATGTCAGATCATTGCTGAACCAGCTTTTTGCAACTAGTCACTGCAACAGAAGGATAATTATGTTTCATATTGTGAGGGATTTACATCATATTATACAATCATCTTTTCACTATATAAATTGACGGAGGAGACAAGTGATGCATATAGCATCTTCAGCTATACATAAACTTTAGTTTGCTGAAGTGTAGAATATATATTATATATTTACAACTTTAGATTTGATAGAATTAGGTGTTACATAGTTATCTCATTTGTCATTTTATAAAGGAGTATCTATTGGCTATTTGTATTTTCCTCATATCTTGACTTTCTTTTTTAAACATAGCCAAGCTGAGGTTTTCAGTATTTGTAATCATTCACCATGATGACATCACAGTGAAAAGGCCACATTTGAGAGGTGCTAGGTAGCTATGTCACCCCCATGTCTGGTTCCCTCTCGGTGCTTCCTGTCTGGGATCTGTCATGGATGGCAGAAGATCTCCTCCTCAGCTGGGACGAAGTGGGCAGACTGAGCAGAATGGCTCCTGCACTTATGTCTCCATCTAATCTTCTTTCCTACCTTTCTCTGGACACAATTTTCTGAATCTGTCTAGTACTATGAAAATAGTACATGCTTCAGTTAAATAGACCTTTCTTTGAACGGTATGAAAACCGTGCATTTTCTTTATATTCTTCTAAAACTCTGTGATGCTTAACTTTAAAAAGGAATTTGAAATGCAACTTACTTGCAAGACATTCTATATGGAGAGACATTTCATTATGTACAGGTGAACAGTACTCCTATACAGCAATCTTAAAGTAAAGAAATGGCCTTCCATCCAAATGTAAATTTAGCATGGATATTAACTCAAATTAATGAGAAGTTCCTGCCTCTGCTACTGTGCTCTCTTCTCAATGAATCTTCAGTGTGCATATAAGATAGTAAATTATTTATAGACTGTGTGTTTGATCTTTTATAAAAAATGAGAGCGCCATGTTGACTTATTTTCATTTTAAAGCCATGTTTTAAAAAATTTGATATATTCTCAGTTTTAAATTGATTCTTATCATACATCTATTTCTTCTAGGCATTGGCACATCTCCACTTAATAGAGTATGTTGGAGAACAGACTGCTTTGCTAATAAAGGTACATTAAATACTGCAATATAAAGTGCTCCAGCCACTATTCCTTTGATTTTTTTTTAATTGGCAAGAATAGGGCACATTAATTATATAAAAAAGTATATCAGGGAACCTATTTTATCCTGTGTAGCTAAGAGATGAAAAGAGACTTTTTTCAAAGAATATATAATTACAGATGCCTACAATTTTGCTATTAACCTTTAGTTAAAACCTTTTTGGGAAGGAGAGAATTGAGACAGCAGTCTCAGTAAGTGATGCACAGAGGTCCCAGCCTAGGGTCACCACATGGGAAGTGAGGTCAGTGTGACCAGTGTGTCACCTGGTGTCCCACCAGGAATGGGAACACTGGACCTGCTGCCCCACCCACCCCCGCCCCGGCCCCCAAGGGTTGGTTGGCTTGAGCATGATTGGGAGTCACTCCTCTCAGTTACTTGTAGACCCTGGCCCAGGTTCCTGGTAGGGGTCGGGAAAGCCCAGTTTGTCCTGTTTGCACACCTGGGTCTCCCTTGCTCTCCTTGTGTGGAAGAGGAAGGACCAAGAGCCCTGTGGTCCCTTCTGAGTCTCACATGTCCTAGCATCAGCTCCTCAGTGCGTGTGATCTATGTAGCTATGGTACACTGCCCTGCTGTTATCTGTTCCTTCCAGATGGTCCCAGAAGATCAGCGCCTTGCAGCTGCCATCATCTTGGTCATCTGGGTCTCAGCCATCGCATCGTCCCTGATTGACAACATACCATTCACTGCTACCATGGTGAGTCACAGTCTCCTCCATGTGATGAGGGCCCAGCTTTCACCTGCACACAACCTGGACTCACCCTTCCTTCCAGAGGAAGCAGAGAATGAGGCCTGTCCCTTTACTGCACTCACAGTTTAAGGGAACATATGTGATGAATCCCAGGCAGCAGCTGGGAGCTGAGGCGTACAGCTGCTGTGGGCAGTGAATCCCAGGATGGCTGGGTGTTTCAGGGTCAGTCTGACTGGGAGCTGCCACCTCTCATGGAAAAAACAGTCTTTCTTTCTTTCTTTTTTCAAAGAAAATTGGAAGACACCAAAGACAGAGGCTGGTTGAAGGTGTTCATCCTTTATTCCCAACAAATGTAGAAGCTATTCTAACTGGCTGGGGTAGCTTCTGGTGCTATGGCGTGGATAAGATTTTGAATTCTCTGTGTGATCTTGACCCAAGTCAAGATTAGGGGGTCCATATTAGAGGACTTTTACAGAGCTGTTCCTGCTGTGTCTTCTGACGTCACTGATTGCTCAACTTAGGGCAGAATTGTGAATGCCTGGTATGACAGCATAAAGGTGGGAACAGGAACCTCGGGTCCTGTCACAGCACCTGGTGTCCCAGGTGTGCTGGGTGTGCATGAACACTCCTCATGGCTGGATTCTCGATGAGACTTATCTCTTGTTCTTGTGACCTTGAGGGCCACTCCTCTCTCACAGGACCTTAGGGTGACTGGGACTCAGTGTCACCATGCATTGCCTGGAATCACAGTGTCTGCTGCGTTGATGCTCCAGTTACCTAGCTATTGTTCTTCCAGGGTCTGGGTTTGGTAATTCTGAAGTAATTCTGTGGCTCTTATTATTTCTTTATGAAGCCCTGAGTTAGAAGAGTCATCTGGATGTTGTTGAATATGCTGGTACTGCTCAGCGGGTGCTGTCATTACTGTGGTCCTGCAGAGGGTGAGGGGCAGCAGCACCTCTCAGGCAGGCTAAAGCGGCAGGGCCCTGGGCTTCTGAGATGCCAGGTCAGCTTGCGTGTGAATCCCTTTCTTAATTGAAATAGATTCTGTAGAAGACCCCGTGCATCTGAACCCTGTGTAGCCGCAGCCCGGAGTTTCATCAGCAAACCTTTGTCTGTGCTTCCTCGAGGCCCTACATGCTCACAGCTGATGCACCCTACCTTCTCGGGGGCTTCCAGGTTTCAGGACCCAGACCCTCTCTTGGACTGAACAAAATGGTCCCTATTGTTGAAAATTTAGATTCCTCTACTTTCTAAAAATATAACTATTTTGATATTTTTCTTCCCCAAATATTAATAGTTACTTAAAATTTAAATTAAAAAAATACATTAAAGGAATCACAGAGGGTAGGATAACAAATATCAGTACACTTACCACCCAAAATGAGGAAAATTTTATTCCCTTTGCCTGAGGTTTTCTTATTTGTTTTGTTTTTAAGAAATAAAACATTATAGAGGAATGTAACATTCTCTGTTCCTTCCCTCAACCCCAATATCATTCTGTCCTTACCTCTCCTGAGGGAACTACCTTCATAAATCTGGGGCATATCACTATGGAAAGGATTAAAAGAAGGATCTTAGTTTGTGTGAGTCAACATGGTATGGAAACTAACTCCTGAGAAACCAAAGCAGCAGCTGCATGGCATGGAGCTTCCTGTAGCCCACAGATCTCTGCCACCTGAATTTACCATGTCAGCACGTGGTATCCACTATGGCTGCATCAGAGGAGGGCCACTTGGGTTTCTGCTTTAGTCTGGAAGTGGCATTAGAAGTGACCTGTCACAGTCCTTGGGTGGGAAGTGGACACATGGCCCTGCCCAGATGCAGGGTCCTGGGAAGTATGCAGCACAGAGAGCTGGGCAGGCACTTAGGTCTGCACCACTGTCCCTTGCTCCCTTCCTCCCTCCTTTTCACTTGGCTGTCTTTTTCGCCACTTCTTTCTCATTTTTGGGGCGGTCAGGGGATGTGGTCTGTAGGATTTCATACTTAGACACCCCTGAAATGCCCTTTGACCTAGCGTGTGGTCAGTTTGCCCCATGTGAGAGCAGAGTTCTGCACATGCCCACATGTACAAGCACATTGACTGTGCTGTTAGAACTTCTTTAGATTCACTCATCCTTCCTCTAATCAATCAATTCTGATAGAGCAAATCACTTTACTGATTTATCTATTTCAACTGACAGTTCAATAGATTTTTCTGAGTACTATGCAGTTGGATTAGGCATTAGAGGTTCATTATCTGTATCTCTTCAGGATGGTGGTTTCTTTCACACTGTGTAAGGTCTCTCTTCATCTCTGCTTTGAGCCTCTGCCTGGTTTATCTTTTTCCAATTCTTTATTTTCAAACTTTTTTTTGGTTTGTTTTTTAAATCCCTTTTTAGTTGTATTTTTTAAAACAACATGCAAATGGATTTTTAAAATTCCAAGCAGATCATCTCTGTTAAGAGAATAGTTTTGAAACTGCTAGGTGGCGTTTCAGGAGGCTCTGAGGAGCTCTAGTTTTTTATGTTTCAGCACAGAAAGAATTCAGCGAGAGACAAAGTGATAGATGAGAAGTGATTTATTAGAATAAGATGCTTGTGAGGCTTGCAAGAGGGTGCTGCACCCAAGAACATAGTGGGCTACAGTTTTATAATTAAAGGAAAAGTGGGAAGGGGGACAAGACCACCTTCTTCCTCATTCTTGAGTAGACATCAAGCTTCCATCATCAGCTTTTCCTCCAGGTTGGGCAGGGGAGTTTTCTTGTCCCTACATGGTCAGGCCAGGACTGTCATGGTGCAACGGAAATGAGCAAAAAGGCAGTTACATATGTTAAAAATTGTAAATCATCTCAGGTTTTAGTATAATGTCACCTTTTCCTTATATTTTTGTTTACGGTGTGTGCAAAGGAGCATGTCCTAGGAATTCTTAACTTACTAAGCTCACTGGGCAGGATGTTGGTCTCATGCCACCATTGTTTTATTGTTTTGGGGCATGTCTCATGTTTCTGTTGTGTGGTTTTGTTGCTAAGCTTGGTTTTGTGGTTAAGCAAACCTGCTTTCTTGAGTGATCATTAATTTACAGAAGTCTCCCATACTTTTTCTTTACTTACAATCCCCTAGTAGGATTAACTATTTAATTACCTACTTTGTCCCTTTACTCTTTCCCTTTTGGTTAACATGTTTAAATTTATTGTGTTGACTGAGAGACTTGAGTTTATTTCTACTATTTTATTAAGGTTTTGCATGTGTTATGCTTTTTCTTTTCTGATTCTTTTTTCCCTGTTATTTTCTGATTTCTCTTGGATTGATAAATCTCATCCTCCAACTGGCTTGGATGGTGCTGATTTTATTCCTAAGTCTTTTAGTGGGCATCTATCTATTTGTAATACACATAGTTGTATCTGCATTTCAAACAACAGTTGCAATCAACATGAGAAATAAAATATTGCCTGCCAAATATCAGTAAACAAAGGATGTCACAGTCATCAGCAATTGCAGCCACCTCCAATGGTGAGCCAGTGAGTCCTGAGGGGACTCAGGAAGGAAACAAAGAATGCCTGCCATCTAGCAGCCATCAGACTGCACAACGGTGAGCCCTGAGAGAACTCAGGATGTGAAAACACAGGATACTAGCCCCAAATACCTGATGTGCATATCAAAGGAATGATTTCAATGACCCCAGACTCTTGCACCTTCCCATACATGGAAAAGCGCTAAATTCCTTAACTTGAGATATCTGGTTTTCTTTCATTAACAATAATTTTTAGACATTTAGACTACCTGCCCTTTGTTGTAAAACTCTTATATATCCTGGTTCCCCCACCCCCACCCCGCCCCTTGCCTCTTTGGAGCAGTTTTCTCAGGATTACTTGAGATACTGCCTCCTGGGCTTGAATTCCTAAGAATATCCACCAAATAAAACGTAACTCTCAACTTTTAGGTTGTGTAATTTTTTTCAGTCGACAAACAGAACCTACTTTAGTTAGTTTAAGAGGATTAGGAGTTTATCTAAGAATAGGGTACTGTTCATGGATTTTCTGAAGGACACCTTGGGTGGGGTTTGCCCCATGAAGCCCCCAACTTCTGCTGCTTTGCCTGGGCTCCCTCTCCCAATGCTGGATGCTGAGTACCTGGGCCTCTGTCACTCTGCCTTGAGCACACCTTGTCACATTTCTCCAAATTCTCCAAGCCTGACTCTCAAGTAGAAGTGTCTGATTGGAGGAGCCCATGTCACATGCCTGTTCTAGCTAAAAAGGGGTTGGGGAAAGTGAGCTTCTGGCTTCTGCCTTGGGGAGCCAGAGCTCATGAAACAGAGTTCCTCAAACATAGGAGTTCCTCAGAGCCTGCTTCAATACTTACTTAAATGCCTTCTCTGCAATGCTTTCTGTACTTCCCGTGCAAGGCCTTGCTTGTCCTCTGGGGTCCTATAGCACTTTACACATAACTCCGCTAAGGTAGTCATTAAACTGACTGTCAAAACATGTCTGCAGCTGCATTCCCTTATTTACTAGCATTGTGCCTGGCACAAAGAAGATAGTTAACAAGTGTTTGTATGAATAAAGAAGTAAATAAACCACAATAGATTAATTTTTCCAAAGAAACTCTTCCTTCACATCACCCTTGGCTTATCATCCTCCAGCAACATTCTGTTACTCTCACTGAGGGAATTGGGCACCTCAGTGCTTGCTGTGTTTCTGAGAGTCACAGAAAATATTGCTGCACCATCTCTCTACCAGGCCTCCCTGCCATCTGAGACATACCCTCCTCTCCAGTCGGGCTGGTGCCACTTTCCTTAGCATGATACTGGGCATCTTTCTTGTGTCTTTTCCTACAATATTCTTTGCTGCTGGTAACAGCCATTCCCCTCAACTCTCTCCTCCCTTATCCTGAGAGCTGGTCTCACCAACATAGAGCCCTCTATGTTCCCCCAGTGGGAGGCTGTCCCTTCTCTGTATTCTTCTTCCCTGTGGCAGCTACTATCACTGCTGGCTGGAGACACCAGATGCTGGTCGAATGCATCCGCACTGGGAATCTCTGGTGTGCCCTGAGAAGGCCCTGGGAACAGATGGATATTATGAATGCATTAGTGTTGGAGACACTGCCAAAGTTGGCAGATGTGAAGCCAAATCTGACCTCCATATTCCAACACCAAATTAAATCTAGAGACAGAGTTTTGGGTGAAGTGGAAAAGAAAAGCTTTATTGCCTTGCCAGGCAAAGGGAAGCACAGCAGGCTAATGCCCTCAAAACTGTGTGTCCCAACCTGGGGGGAGGGGTGGTTTGTGAGGAGTTTTATAGTCCAGGGTGGGGTTGCTGATAAGGATCAGGGTGCGTGCAGCGCCCACATTCCTTCAATCCAGAGATCATCTGGCATCAGGTAATGATGGGTGAATTGTGACCTTCTCTGGAATGAAGAGTGCTTCACCAAGTAGTTAACATCTTACATTTGGTGGGGGTTTTAGTTTGGCAGAAGAGCTCAAAGCTATTGCTATGTGTATCCCTTGAGGGGGAACCAGGACCCTGCCCCAAGGCTGCACTATTGTTTCTTGACTGCTCCTCCCTTATCACTGCATTCCCTCCCTTCCCTGATTAGCAACTGTTTGAACCTGCCCTTTGGAACTCAGGGAAGGGGACACAGAAAGGCTTTTGTCCCCAGGAGCCCCACAGGGTTCTGCTTGGTTTCAGATGTTCTGTTTCCCTTGGACCTTCGTTCCTGACCACCAGCCTGTGGGCTGCAGGTGTTCATAATCTTTCCTTCCTTGCTGCCTGCCCTGTGGATATGGGGCTTCCTCAATTTCAGCCCCACAATTGTCTTCAGAAAAAATCCGTATGTATATAGACATCTCCCCTGCTTCTGGCCTCTGACAGATGCAATGACATGAATGGGTCCTGGGGAAAGTGATTGAGGTTTTCTGCCTAGATAGGATAACCCCTGCACATTTCACAGCCCTTCTCCCAACCAGGACCATCTTCACTCTGCATGCCTGAGAAGCCCTCTGAACTTGGAGTGTGTGGAAGGAAGGGGGACTCTGGCTCTTGTCTGAGATTTCGGCAGTCATTTGTGTCCCTCTGCACCTCTGGCCTCATCCTTTGCATTCCAGAATCTTTGTGGTCTGGCCTGGCTTGCATGGACCTACAGAGTTCAGGCATTTCTAGAAGGGTAGTGCCCCTTCTACTCTATGAGGTCTAGTTTCTTGGACTGTTTCTGAGGCCAGCTCCAACCAAATGTCCCTTAGTGTACCTGCTCCTCACTGTACACTCCTGGGGAGGGCTGCTCAGGGTCCGTCTGCTGTGTGTATTTTTACTTTGGTGAGATTCCCATATTGTCAGTTTTGCTATTTTCCTGGGGGACTAAACAAGGAGACCCAAGAACATCCTGTAGGAATACTGTCAGGTCAATCCAAGGGTAGAGATAGGTTTGCCTGCCCGTGACCATCAGACATGAAGAGAAAACACAGGAACAGTGACTGGGGTCCCTGCTGCCAGGCTTGCAGAGCTGCCTGTGTTTGAGCTCAACCCCATTCTTCTGTAAGAACACAGCTCTGGCCAGTGTCATTCTCCAGGTCAACAGGGCAAAAATTCATGAGATTTAACAGCGTTGAAACCTTATTTAAAAAGGTTAGAAAACTGCCAGATGCTCTCACCATTTCCAATGACTAGAAGTGCTGGCCAATGCCTCAGTGGGAGACTGAGACTGTGCCTGAAAAGGTTGTGAAGCACCTACTCAGAAAGTTCTTTTTGTTAAAAAATTATGAGCATTATTCTAAGGAAGTGAGTTAGAGAGACGAAAGTTCATGTCTTCTTGGGTGGTGTCTTCTCTCCAGAGCGTGCCTTTAGTTTGGCGGTGTTCCTCTGGTACTCACATTGTCAGCTGTGAGCTGAGAATAGCAGGTGGGAAGCACTTCACATTTGTTCATGATATTTCTCTTCCAGCGATCAGAGAAGAACACCAAATAATTCAGGAAATGCCAGAGACTTGGTTTATAACTGGCAGGATCACTTTCTTGAACTTTTGCTTATCATGTAATGTCCAGAGTGGAAAGAACTAGAATGGATGAGTTTATCTATCCAAGTCATCTGGACAGGGCTTCAGTGAAAATTCCAACATGAGCATGGGCAGATTATGGGAGAGCACCCCATGGCTTTTTTGAAATTAGATTTGCTCTTTTAAATTTTCCTAATCCCCCTGCCTGAGTCCTCCCCTTCATTTTGAGCTTTGCTTATCTTAAATGGTGACACTACTAAACACACTATTAAATCAATTTAATATTTATATTCCATCAATGAATATTCCATCAGGGGAGGCAGAACAGAGAGGGAGACTCTGAAGCAGGAAGCTTGAAGCCTCCTCTCCCCTCTCGCCCCATGTGCCAGTGTTAATTCCATACTTATTTGGAGCAGAGGCAGAGGGAGTAACTGGTATGGTGGATGGTGGCTCTTCATCAATTGGTGTGGAAATATTCCAATATTTTAACAAATATTTCCATATAAGGAAATCCCTTTGATGTCTGCCCACCTCTCCTTCTTTCCTCTTCTCCCATCTGCAGTTGACAGGGAGCTGTGGAAGCTACATGTGACCCCAGATCTGCTTTTGTGGGCAGCTATTTTAGGCTTCCCGGTACACCACCCTAGAGACTGTACTGGAAAACTAAAAAACACTGCTAATGACTGAGAATTCCCTGACAGCCTTTCTCAATTTAAACCTATCTTTTCAGCCTCATTTGCTTGAACAGGAAGAATTCTCAGACAATTTTCAAGTTAAAATATTATTATTCCTGTCCAGGATGTTCAATTCAAAGAATGGTAATTTATGCATATAATTTTGTGGGTTTTCTCTAACTGACTTCTTCATCATTATCTGTATTATCATTCAGCCTCTATGTGGAAGTCATTTTTCATGGCTGGTTTGTTCTCATGCATCCTTTTTCTCTGAGTTTCTTTGTAGTCTCCTCCCCACCACCTGCCCCACAGGAAGTGTTAGGGCAGAGGGCAGACTGCTGTAACCCCTGACAAACAAAAGCACCCTTTAGGGTAGTAAAAACGAGAAGTATTTCACATTCACTTTAACTTTTATGTAATCTCATTTCTACTTTAACTCATCCTTTCCTAAAATATCCAGGAACAAAATAATGTGGAGGGTTGAATCTGGTCCAGTGAATTGCAACTAGGTTTAATAACATGAGCGTATGTAGGAATTAACAGCTCAGGTCTGGAGGAGGTGGGTCTGGGCTTGAATTCCAGCTCCACCATTGTGCAAACTAAGGTCAGAATCAGAGAAGGAGAAGTGACTGCAGAACAATAAAGTGGCAGGACTCCAGCAGCTTGTTCACTGTGGTCTTGGCAAGCTGTGTTAGTTGCAGTTTTGCCCACTTGGGGTCTGTGCCCAGCCTCTCTGGTGGGGGAGGGTGGCCTTGGGGGCCCTGCAGTGCCCGGGCTGAGAGTTGTTCACCTTCCATGCCCAAGGCCTGTCCACTACACCTCCGGATCCTAGCTCCACGGCACCCCACAAAAACAAGTGGCACGTATGGGGTTCCAACAGGCTGAGAGAAAACTGATCACAGCATGTCCCATAGACATAGGACAACAAACAATAAATTATAAGAATACTCAGAGATTTAAGCACTAAACAAAAAAAATAGCTTCTGGAACTAAAACCCATAACTTTTAAGCTAAAAATATTGAATAATGAATTGAAGAAGAAAAAAGTCAGTGTTAGGCCTGAGTTAGTGGGTTTGAAGCCAGTGAGAGAGGTATCTAAAAAGTACAGAGCAAAAGTACAAAGAAACAGAAACATGAAAAAAGGTAAGATTTCGATGAGACCAGTAAAACTAGCACGGTAATGACAGGAATTCCAGAAGGAAGGAAAGGAATACATTGTATTGACAATGCATGGCCCTTCATCCTCAAGTGGGGTCTGGGCATCAGCAGCCCTGGAGGTTATGGAAATGAGGGCTTGGCCACCCAGACATGCCAAGCCAGAACCTGCATTTGGAAAAGATACCAGGTGGTTGTCTGCACATGTACATTGGAGGTGCACTGATCCACTATAAATAAGCCTGCCAATGCATTACTGCAATCTTACCCTCTCCACTCCCATGTCCTATGAAGATGAAAGCTGTCCCTAGTGCTTGTCTGAGGCACTTATTAAATCCTACACAAAGGTTTCAGACCAGGAGTGGAGTATTCCTCAGAGGCCCAAGTGCTTACTCATTTATCAGAAATGGATGGGGCAATTCTACATATAGACTGAGTGCCCAAACTTAAATGTCTGACCTGGGGACAGCCAGCAGCTATCAACAACAGAATGGCAACCACTAAGAGAGCAAGACAGAGACAAGTGCACAATGACACCAGTGGTGGTATGTGCAGAAAGGACAGGTGTGGTGCATACAGGGAGGATAGGTGTGGTGGGTACAGAGAGGGCAGATGTGGTGGGTGCAGACAGGATATATATGGCAGGTGCAGGGAGGACAGGTGTGGTGGGTGCAGGGGAGCAGGTGGGGTGGGTGCAGAATGGACAGGTGTGGTGGGTCCAGGGGAGCAGGTGTGGTGGCTGTAGGGGGAGGTTAATATCTGTCTTTGCTTGTAAAAGTCTACTGCACCTTTTCTCTGCAGGCAAGTGGGTATAGCCTGTGAACTTCTCTGATTTTTCAATGAAAGGTGGATAGCACCATTTTCTATTAAAAATTTCAACTCCAAATGTTGTCAATAAATTAAAAATTCAAAACAGACCCTTCTGGCTTCTGCTCTTTACATTTTCTTTTCCAGAGGAGCCTCTACTCTTAGGGCTCACTGTCTGGTATTACTCATTATGGTCCCAGGTTAGCCATCAATCTAGAAGTCCTGTGCCTGCCCTTGCAGGGTTGCCTGGGTGGCACCCTGTGCCCCAACGCACTCTCTCCAACTCCCAGAACCACTGCTTCTTCCTGCTTGTTTTTTTAAATTTTTATATTGGAGTATAGTTGATTTACAATGTTGGGTTAGTTTCAGGTATGTAGCATATATCTATTATTTTCCAGATTCTCTTCCCCTATAGGTTATTACTGAGTATTGAGTAGAGTTCCTGTGTTATATAGTAGGTCCTTGTTGATTATCTATTTTATATATAGTACTGTGTATATGTTGATCCCAACCTCATAATTTGTCCTTGCCCCCAATCTTTCCTCTGTGGTAACCATAAGTTTGTTTTCGAAGTCTGTGACTCTGTTTCTGTTTAGTAAATAAGCTCATTTATATCATTTTTTTAAGATTCCACATTTAAGTGGTGTCATATGATATTTGTCTTTCTCTGTCTGCTTTACTTCACTTAGTATGATAATCTCTAGGTCCATCCATGTTGCTGCAAATGGAATTATTTCATTCTTTTTAATGGCTGAGTAATATTCCATTATATGTATATATATATATATATATATATATATATATATACACACACACACACACACACCACAACTTCTTTATCCATTCATCTATCAATGGACATTTGAGTTACTTCCATGTCTTGGATATTGTAAATAGTGCTGCAGAGAACATTGGGAGTGCATATATCTTTTCAAATTATGGTTTTCTCCAGGTATATGCCCAGAAGTGGGATTGGTGGATCATATGGTAATTCTATTTTTAGTTTTTTAAGGAACCTCCATACTGTTCTCCATAGTGATTGTACCAATTTACATTCCCAACAACAGTGTAAAAGTGTTCCCTTTTCCCCAAACCCTTTCCAGCATTTATTGTTTGTAGACATTTTGATGATGGCCATTCTGACTGCTGTGAGGTGATACCTCATTGTAGTTTTGATTTGCATTTCTCTAATAATAAGTAATATTGAGCTTCTTTTCATGTGCTTTTTGGCCATCTGTATGTCTTCTTTGGAGAAATGTCTATTTACTTCTTCTGCTCATTTTTGGATTGGGTTGCTTGTTTTTTTGATATTGAGCTCATGAGCTGTTTGTATATATTGGAGATTAATCCCTTGTAAGTCACATTGTTTCCAAATATTTTCTCTCATTCTGTTGTTTGTCTTTTCGGTTTGTCAATGGTTTCCTTTGCTGTGCAAAAGCTTTTAAGTTTAATTAGGTCCCATTTATTTATTTTGTTTTTATTTTCATTACTCTAGGTGGTGGATGCAAAAGGATATTGCTGCAGTGTATGTCAGAGTGTTCTGCCTGTGATTTCCCCTAAGAGTTTTATAGTATCTGATCTTACATTTTAGATCTTTAATCCATCTTGAGTTTATTTTTCTGTATGGTGTTAGAGAATCTTCTAATTTCATTCTTTCACATGTAGGTATACAGTTTTCCCAGCACTACTTATGGAAGAGACTGTCTTTTCTCCACTGTATATTCTTGCCTCCTTTGTCATAGATTAATTGACCATAGGTGCATGGGTTTATTTCTGGGCTTTCTATCCTGTTCCATTGATCTATATTTCTGTTTTTGTGCCAGTACCATACTGTTTTGATGACTGTAGCTTTGTAGTATAGTCTGAAGTCAGGGGGTCTGATTCCTCCAGCTCCATTTTTCTTTCTCAGGACTGCTTTGGATATTTGGGGTCTTTTGTGTCTCCATACAAATTTTAAGAATTTTTTTGTTCTAGATGTGCAAAAAATTCCATTGGTAATATGATAAGGATTGCATTGAATCTGTAAATTGCCTTGGGTATTGTAGCCATTTTGACAATATTGATTCTTCCAGTTAAGAACATGGTATATATTTCCATCTGTTTGTGTCATCTTCGATTTCTTTCATCAGTGTCTTATAGTTTTAGGAGCACAGGTCTTTTGCCTCCTTAGGTAGGTTTATTCCTAGGTATTTTATTCTTTTTGATGAATGGTAAATGGGACTGTTTCCTTATTTTCTTTTTCTGATCTTTCATTGTGAGTGTATAGAAATGCAAGAGATTTCTGTGCATTAATTTTATATCCTGAAACTTTACTGAATTCATTGATGAGTTCTAGTAGTTTTCTGGTAGCATCTTTATGATTTTCTAAGTATAGTATCATGTCATCTGCAAAAAGTGACAGTTTAACTTCTTTTCCAATTTGGATTCCTTTTATTTCCTTTTCTTCTCTGACTGCCATGGCTAAGACTTCCAAAACTATGTTGAATAAAAGTGTTGAGAGAAGACATTCTTGTCTTGTTGCTGGTCTTAGGGAAAATGCTTTCAGTTTTTCACCATTGAGCATGACGTTAGTTGCATATGGCCTTTATTCTGTTGAGCTAGGTTCCCTTTATGCCCAGTTTCTGGAGAGTTTTAAATCATAAATGGGTGTTGAATTTGTCAAAACCTTTTTCTGCACCTATTGAGATGATCATATGGGTTTTATTCTTCAATTTGTTAATGCAGTGTATCACACTGATTGACTTGCAGATATTGAAAAATTCTTGCATCCCTGGGATAGGTCCCACTTGATCATGGTGTATGATCCTTTTAATGCATTGTTGGATTTGGTTTGCCAGTATTTTGTTGAGGATTTTTGCATCTATATTCATCTGTGATATTGGCCTGTAACTTTCTTTTTTTGTGGTATCTTTGTCTAGTTTTGGTATCAGGGTGATGGTGGCCTCATAGAATGAGTTTGGGAGTGTTCCTTCCTCTGCAGTTTTTTAGAATAGTTTCAGAAGGATAGGTGTTTAAATGTTTGTTAGAATTCGCCTGTGAAGCAATCTGGCCTTGGAGTTTTGTTTGTTGGGAGTTTTTAAATCATAGTTTCAATTTCAGTATTTGTGATTGGTTTGTTAATATTTTCTATTTCTTCCTGGTTCAGTCTTGGGAGATTTTACCTTTCTAAGAATTTGTCCATTTTTTCTATATTGTCCATTTTATTGGCATATAGTTGCTTTTAGTAGTCTCTTAAGATCCTTTATATTCCTGTGGTGTCCACTGTAACTTCTTTATCATTTCTCATTTTACTGATTTGAACCCTCTCCCTGTTTTTCTTGATTCATCTTGCTATAGGTTTATCAATTTTGTTTAGCTTTCCAAAGAACCAGCTTTTAGTTTCATTGCTCTTTGCTATTGTTTGTTTTCATCTCTATTTCATTTATTTCTGCTCTGATCTTTATGATTTCTTTCCTTCTACTAACTTTCAGTTTTGTTTGTTCTTCTTTCTCTAGTTGCTTTAGGTGTAAGGTTAGGTTGTTTATTTGAGATTTTTCTTGCTTCCTGAGGTAAGATTTTATTGCTATAAATTTCCCTCTTAGAACTGCTTTTGCTGCATCCCCTGCATTTTGGATCACTGTTCATTTGTTTTCATTTGTCTCTAGGTAGTTTTTTATTTCCTCTTTGATTTCTTCAGTGATCCATTGGTTGTTTAGTAGCATATTGTTTAGCCTCCACATGTTTGTGTTTTGTACAGTTTTTTTCTTGTAGTTTATTTCTAATTTCATAGCATTGTGGTCAGAAAAGATGCTTGATATGATTTCAATTTTCTTAAATTTACCGAGGCTTGCTTTATTGCCCCACCTGTGGTCAATCCTCGAGAATGTTCCATGTGCACTTGAAAAGAATGTGTATTCTTCTGCTTTTGTATGGAGTGCCCTATAAATATCAATTAAGTCCATCTGGTATAATGTGTTATTTAAGGCTTGTGCTTCCTTATTGATTTTCTGTCTGGATAGTCTGTCCATTGATGAAAGTGGGGCATTAAAGTCCCCCACTATTATTGTGTTACTGTCATTTTCTCCTTTTATGGCTGTTAGTGTTTGCCTTATATATTGAGGTGCTCCTACGTTGGGTACATATATATTTACAATTGTTATATCTTCTTCTTGGAATAACCCTGTGATCATTATGTAGTGTCCTTCTTTGTCTCTTGTAACAGTCTTTATTTTAAAGTCTATTTTGTCTGATATGAGAATTGCTACTCCAACTTTCTTTTGATTTCCACTTGCATGGAATACCTTTTTTCCATCCCCTCACTTTCAGTCTGTATTTGTCACTAGATCTGAAGTGGGTCTCTTACAGACAGCATATATATGAGTCTTGTTTTTGTATCCATTCAGCCTGTCCATGTCATTTGGTTGGGGCATTGAATCCGTTTACATTTAAGGTAATTATAGATATGTATGTTCTTATTGCCATTTTGTTAATTGTTTTGGATTTGTTTTTGTAGGTCTTTTTTTCTTCCCCTCCTCTTTTGTTCTCTTCTCTTGTGATTTGATGACTAACTTTAATGTTGTGTTTGGATTCCTTTTTCCTTTTGTGTGTGTGTATCTATTGTAGATATTTGGTTGTGGTTACCATGAGGTTTTGATATAGCACTCTCTATATATACAATATTGTTTTAAGTTGCTGTTCTTTTAATTTCAAATGCACTTCTAATATCCTGAATTTGTACCCTCCTCTTCTCACAATTGCTGGTTTTGATATCATATTTGTGTGTGGATGACATTTACTGTATGTTTTCCTCTACTGGTGAGCTTTTCCATTCTTAATTTTCTTGTTTCTAGTTGTGACTTTTTCTTTTCCACCTAGAGAAGTTCCTTTAGCATTTGTTGTAAAGCTGGTTTGGTGGTGCTGAATTCTCTTAGTTGTTGCTTGTCTGTAAAACTTTTGATTTTTCCATTGATTGTGAACAAGAGCCTTGCTGGGTCCTTCTACTGGGCCATCTTGTCTCCAACCTCCTTCCTGTTGTTTTCTACCAGGACACCTCGTTTCTCTCCTGGGGGTTCTAGCCATGAGTCCTGTCATTCCTGTAAGAGACAGTCCTGCCAGCCTTCCTTAATTGTTATTTGTCTTGCACTCACCTGAGCTGTCCTTCCCATGGTCCTAGATCGGACATCCATTGTAGTGGCTACATGTCAAGCAGCAAGGACTGTGCCCTCTTGCTCAGAATGCAGAAGAAGTGCTTCATATTTTTTTAGATGAATTGATATTATGGTATTTAAATTTAAATGTATATATTTAGATGAGAGAAATTGAGAGGTACAAACTTCCAGTAACAAAATAAATGAGTCACAGGGATGAAATGTACAGCATGAGGAATATAGTCAATAATAATGTAATATCTTTGTATGGTGACACATAGCAACTGGACCTACTGTGATGATCATTTTGCAATGTACAGAAATATCAAATCACCAAGTGGTGCACCAGGAACAAATATAGTGTTGTAGGTCAATTATACTTCAAAAACAAATAAACAAACAAACAAAAACAAGTTCATAGTGAAAGATCAGATTTGTAGTTGACAGAGGTGGGGTGTGGGAAAGTGAGAATTGGATCAAGGTGGTCAAAAGTTACAAACTTCCAGTTATAAGCTAAATAAGTACTAACAAAATGTACAGCATGATTAATATAATTAACAGTGTGTATATTACATAAGAAAGTTGTTAAGAGAATAAATCCTGAGTTCTCATCACAAGGAATAAATTTTTTCCTTTTATTTTGTATCTATATGAGATGATGTATGTTAACTAAACTTGTGGAAATCATTGCATGATGTCTGTAAGTCAAATTATTATGCTATATACCTCAATCTTACACAGTGCTGTATGTCAATTATATCTCAATAAAACTGGAAGAAAAAATTAAGAATGATATAATGATTTTGTTTAAGAATGTCAACATAGGCTAACAATTACATCCTTGGGAATTATTTTTAATTGGGGTGACACATATTACATATTAACTTAAGATTTATGAGTGAGTCACATTTTTTTCAGAATTCTTTGGTAGCACGGCTGAGGTGACCAGTTCAGAGGCAGGTACTCAGCTGGTTCTTCTGTAGAGCACTGTGTGCTGGACTGACTCAAGGAACATTTCAGGGCGTGAAGGAACAGCTGTCCTAGGACAATGTCAAACAGGAAGAGGCTGTTTTGAGGAAAAGGCCATATGCAGAACCAAAGCCAAGCCAGTCATCTCAGGGGAACACTGAGGGTCCTGGCTCAGCCTGACAGGCAGTGTGTGTGGCCCTGGCAGGCATCCCCACGAGTCCTGAGGTTGGCAGCAATCTGACCTCAACCTGTGTTCCTCCCTGTGGTGGGGATGCCTTGGGGCTCAGCTGGGATTTGTCCAAACAGAACTTTTTCTGATACCTACAAAATTCTCCACATCTACAGGGCCATGACCTTAGAATATCCATTGTCTAAGACTGAAAGCAGTTTGCTTTGATGATGTTTGGAAGACCTGGAAATTGACTCCCTTAATACTGCCCATTCCTGGACCCCACCTTAGAGTTTGTTGTGGCTGATAACTCTGTGACCCAAGTCAACAGGCCTCACAACATGGGTACCCTCCTGCTTATCCCTCTTCTTTCCACTCTCCCTTTCTTCCCTAAACACTTTGCCTGTCATGACTATCATTATGATTATCTCTGTGCATTAAATGTCAGCTCCCTTCTGCTTATTTGACTTCACTGCCTTCACTTGGCAAAGCCCCTGCTGAAGTAGGTGACGTAGGTGAGGCCCACCACCCACCTACTGGCCTCGCATGCACAGGCAGAGGACCAAGCACCCAGGCTGCCATCTGGCTTCACAACCACAGCCCTTCCTCAAGGGCCCTCTATGCCACATGCCACACACCTGTTCCCTGGGCCTCATGTGCCCATGCCTCTTGACCACTTCTGCACGCCCTTCATCTCTTCAAGCCCCCAGCACCTCCCCTTCCTTCCTTGAGTTGATGACCTTGCCCATTTGTGAGGAAATGAAAACAATCATGTGGGGGCTTCCACAAATAATGAGCTCTGCGCCCCAGGGCGTGCTGCCTTCCTCCAGCTGTTTGGGGGAATTCCTGCTCTTCACCTGCTGCCAGATCCCACAGTTCTCCTCTGCAGAATTTATTTTTCAGTCTCCACTGGATTATTATTATCGGTTTCCAAATACGCTGCCCTTTCTTCTCTCATTAAGACTCTTACGGGGCCATACATTGCAGCTGGCTCCCTCCTCTTCCTTTGCTCCTGTGACAGCAAACTTTGAAAATGTTGTCTACATTTGCTGTCCTAGTCTCACTGTAACTTCTCTTCTCTTTTCTCTTGACCCCAGTCAAACATGTCTCCCACAATCCACAGACACAGTTGCCTCCAAAGTTGCGATGACCTCTCAGTATCCACCCTCATGAGAGATCCTGTGATACCCCTTGTTCTCTCCTAACCTGGCTTGACAGGAACGACAATGTGTCCTGGAGGCAACCTCTCTCCTCCTTAAAACACATTCCCTGTCCGGCTCTACTAGGTTCTCCTTCTATCCATGACGGCACTTCCTCTCAGTCTCGTCCATGGACCCCTTTATCTTCCACCCCCCAAACGCTGGACTCAGTTCTGGCCACTACACTCTCTAGACTTATTTTGAGTTGTCTTCTCTAAACTCATTCTCTAAATGGCAACTACACCCAACCACTCCTGGGCTTCTCTGCAGACATGGAAGCTTAATATCCAGCTGCCTCTCTTACCTCTACTCTACTGAGATATGACAGGTGTCTCAAACTAAACATTGATCATGATTCTATCCTTCCCCAATCTTCCTCATTTTCATAAATAAAAATAAAATTCCATTTTCTCAGTTTCTAAGGCCACACATCTTAGAACCTGCCTGATTCTTTGCTTTCTCTTATACCCTACAGCCAGCTGTATTTCAAAGCTTCTAAATCTGGCCAGTTCCCATCAACTCCACCACTGCCCCTAAATCTAGCCAGTATTTCCCTTTCGTGTCACCTCCAAGTTGTCCTCTTTGTTTCCAGTCTTGCTCCAACCCTGAGCATCTATTCTCCACAGAGGATTCCCACCTCACTCAGCAGAAGTCAAAGTCTTGCAGTGGCCTACGTATCTTACAGATATGGCCACTGTGTCCTCTGTGATCTCACCCCTATCACTCTTCTCCTTGCCCACATTGCTCAAACCACACTGTCTTCCTTAGTTTCCCTTGGACATGTCTAGCAAGCTTGTGCCTCAGGGCCTTTGCACTTCCACCTCCTTCTTCCAGTGATTCTCTTCACACAGATCATTGTGGGCTTGGTCCTGCTTCCTCACCTTTATTGAGTTTTTGTAAAATGTCCCCTTCCCAGTGCAAAATTGAACACCCGGTCTCACTTTTGCTTTATTTTTCCCATAGCACTTTATACCACCCAACATTTTACTTATTCATTATTTTGAGCTGTTTAGTTGTTTAATGCTTAATTTCAAGTCAATTCATATAGTTTAAAGTGCTAAATCAGTCTGGAATTCTTACTTAAAAAACAGCACCTTTATCCCATCTCTTTGTCTCACAGAAAACATTTTTCATCATTTGCTGCTTTTTAATTTTATTTCTTGTTTCCTGAGTGATGTTACCTGTGTTTCTGCTCCTTTTGTGGTTTTGTCCTCTTTTGCCTGAGCCCTAAAGTCTCTCCATTTGTCTCATGTTTGAAGAGGCAATGAAGTCCTCAAGTTCAGTAATTTGGTGCCAAATTTCATAAGGGATATTGGTCTGTAGTTTTATTTTCTTGCAGTGTCTTTATCTGGCTTGGATATCAGAGTAATGTTGACCTCATAGAATGAGTAAGGAAATATTTCCTCTTCAGGTTTTGGAATAGTTTGATAAGTATTGGTGTTAACTTTTCTTTAAACGTTTGGTAAAATTCACCAGTTTGGAAGAGTTCCTTCCTTTTCAAAAATTTGGAAGAGTTTGAGAAGCAGTCACATTAATTCTTCTTTAAATGTTTGGTAGAATTCACCAGTGAAACCACCTGGTCTTGGGCTTCTCTTTTTTGGGAGATTTTTGATTACAGATTCAATCGCATTACTAGTTATGTGTCTATTCAGATTTTCTATTTCTTCCTGATTCAGTGTTGGTAGGATGTATTTTTTTTCCCAAAGGAATTCCTTTATTTTTATTATTTATTTATTTATTTTTGGCTGCGTTGGGTCTTCATTTCTGTGCAAGGGCTTTCTCTAGTTACGGCAAGCGGGGGCCACTCTTCATTGCGGTGTGTGGGCCTCTCACTATCGCGGCCTCTCTTGTTGTGGAGCACAAGCTCCAGACGCGCAGGCTCAGTAGTTGTGGCTCACGGGCCTAGTTGCTCCGTGGCATGTGAGATCCTCCCAGACCAGGGCTCGAACCCGTGTCCCCTGCATTGACAGGCAGACTCTCAACCACTGCGCCACCAGGGAAGCCCCCAGGATGTATGTTTTGAGGTCCATTTTCTCCAGGTTGTCCACTATGCTGTATAATTGTTTATAGTAGTCTCCTGTGATTCTATGTGTTTCTAGGTGTTATAATACCTCCTTTTTCATTTGTATTTATTTGACCTCTCTCTTTCTTTTATTATTCTAGTTAAAGGTTTGTCAATTTTGTTTCTTTTCAAAAAACCAAATCTTAGTTTTTATTGATCTTTTTAATGGTTTTCTAGTCTATTTCATTTAGTTATGCTCTAATCATTGTTATTTTCTTACTATGCTAACTCTGGGATTAGTTTGCTTGTCCAGTTCCTTGAGGTGTAAATAGTTAGGTTGTTTATTTGAGATCTTTCTTTTTTCTTAATGTAGGCATTTATTGCTATAAACTTCCCTCTCAGAACTATTTTTGCTGTATCCCATAGATTTTGGTATGCTGTATTTCCATTTTTGTTTGTCTAGATTTCTTCTTAAACATCTTTATTGGAGTATAATTGCTTTACAATGGTGTGTTAGTTTCTGTTTATAACAAAGTGAATCAGCTATACATATACATATACATATATCACATTATCTCCTCCCTCTTGCATCTCCCTCCCATCCTCCCTATTCCACCCCTCTAAGTGGTCACAAAGCATTCAGCTGATCTCCCTGTGCTATGTGGCTTCTTCCCACTAGCTATCTTTTTACATTTGGTAGTGTATATATGTCCATGCCACTCTCAAACATTGTCCCAGGTTACCCTTCCCCCTCCCCATGTCCTCAAGTCCATTCTCTACGTCTGCATCTTTATTCCTGTCCCAATCCTAGGCTCTTCAGAATCATTTTTTTTTTTTTTAGATTCCATATATATGAGTTAGCTTATGGTATTTGTTTTTCTCTTTCTGACTTACTTCAGCCTGTATGACAGACTCTAGGTCCATCCACCTCACTACAAATAACTCAATTTCGTTTCTTTTTATGGCTGAGTAATATTCCATTGTATATATGTGCCACATCTTCCTTATCCATTCATCTGTCGATGGACACTTAGGTTGCCTCCATGTCCTGGCTATTGTAAATAGAGCTGCAATGAATATTGTGGTACATAACTCTTTCTGAATTGTGGTTATCTCTGGGTATATGCCCAGCAGTGGAATTGCTGTGTCATATTTAGTTCTATTTTTAGTTTTTTAAAGAACCTCCATACTCTTCTCCATAGTAGCTATATCAATTTACAGTCCCACCAACAGTGCAAGAGGGTTGCCTTTTCTCCACACCCTCTCCAGCAATTATTTTTTATAGTTTTTTATGATGGCCATTCTGACCGGTGTGAGATGATATATCATTGTAGTTTTGATTTGCATTTCTCTAATGATTAATGATGTTGAGCATTCTTTCATGTGTCTGTTGGCAATCTGCATATCTTCTTTGGAGAAATGTCTATTTAGGTCTTCTGCCCATTTTTGGATTGGGGTGTTTGTCTTTTTGATATTGAGCTGCATGAGCTGCTTGTAAAATTTGGGGATTAATCCTATGTCAGTTGCTTCATTTGCAAATATTTTCTCCCATTCTCAGGGTTGTTTTTTCCTGTTGTTTATGATTTCCTTTGCTGTGCAAAAGCTTTTAAGTTTCATTAGGTCCCATTTGTTTATTTTTGTTTTTATTTCCATTTCTCTAGGAGGTGGGTCAAAAAGGATCTTGCTGTGATTTATGTAAGAGAATGTTCTGCCTATGTTTTCCTCTAAGAGTTTTATAGTGTCTGGCCTTACATTTAGGTCTTTAATCCATTTTGAGTTTATTTTTGTGTATGGTGTTAGGGAGTGTTCTAATTTCATTCTTTTACATGTAGCTGTCCACTTTTCCCAGCACCACTTATTGAAGAGGCTCTCTTTCCTCAATTGTATATTATTGCGTCCTTTATCAAAGATAAGGTGACCATATGTGCGTGGGTTTATCTCTGAGCTTTCTATCCTGTTCCAATGATCTATATTTCCGTTTCTGTGCCAGTACCATACTGTCTTGATTACTGTAGCTTTGTAGTATAGTCTGAAGTCAGGGAGCCTGATTCTTCAAGCTCTGTTTTTCTTTCTCAAGATTGCTTTGGCTATTCGGGGTCTTTTGTGTTTCCATACAAATTGTGAAATTTTTTGTTCTAGTTCTGTGAAAAATGCCATTGGTAGTTTGATAGGGATGGCACTGAATCTGTAGATTGCTTTGGGTAGTATAGTCATTTTCACAATGTTGATTTTTCCAATCCAAGAACATGGTATATCTCTCCATCTGTTTGTATCACCTTTAATTTCTTTCATCAGTGTCTTATAGTTTTCTGCATACAGGTCTTTTGTCTCCTTAGGTAGGTTTATTCCTAGGTATTTTATTCTTTTTGTTGCAATGGTAAATGGGAGTGTTTCCTTAATTTCTCTTTCAGATTTTTCATCACTGGTGTATAGGAATGCAAGAGATTTCTGTGCATTAATTTTGTAACCTGCTACTCTATGAAATTCATTGATTAGCTCTAGTAGTGTTCTGGTAGCATCTTCAGGATTTTCTATGTATAATATCATGTCATTTGCAAGCAGTGGCAGTTTTACTTCTTCTTTTCCATCTGGATTCCTTTTATTGCCTTTTCTTCTCTGATTGCTGTGGCTAAAACTTCCAAAACTATGTTGAATAATAGTGGTGAGAGTGGACAACCTTATCTTTTTCCTGATCTTAGAGGAAAAGTTTTTAGTTTTTCACCATTGAGAACGATGCAGGCTGTGGGTTTGTCATAGGTAGTCTTTATTATGTTGAGGTAAGTTCCCTCTATGCCTACTTTCTGCAGGGCTTTTATCATAAATGGGTGTTGAATTTTGTCAAAAGCTTTTTCTGCATCTATTGAGATGATCATATGGTTTTTATCCTTCAGTTTGTTAATATGGTGTATCACATTGATTGATTTGCATACATTGAAGAATCCTTGCATTCTGGGGATAAACCCCACTTGTTCATGGTGTATGATCCTTTTATTGTGCTGTTGGATTCTGTTTGCTAGTATTTTGTTGAGAATTTTTGCATCTATGTTCATCAGTGATATTGGCCTGTAGTTTTCTTTTTTTGTGACATCTTTGTCTGATTTTGGTATCAGGGTGATGGTGGCCTCGTAGAATGAGTTTGGGAGTGTTCCTCCCTCTGCTGTATTTTGGAAGAGTTTGAGAAGGATAGGTGTTAGCTCTTCTCTAAATGTTTGTTAGAATTCGCCTGTGAAGCCATCTGGTCCTGGGCTTTTGTTTGTTGGAAGATTTTTAATCACAGTCTCAATTTCAGTGCTTGTGATTGGTCTGTTTATATTTTCTATTTCTTCCTGGTTCAGTCTCAGAAGGTTGTGCTTTTCTAAGAATTTGTCCATTTCTTCCATGTTGTCCATTTTTTTGGCATATAGTTGCTTCTAGTAATCTCTCATGATTCTTTGTAATTCTGCAGTGTCAGTTGTTACTTCTCCTTTTTCATATCTAATTCTATTGGTTTGAGTCTTCTCCCTCTTTTTCTTGATGAGTCTGGCTAATGGTTTATCAATTTTGTTTATCTTCTCAAGGACCAGCTTTTAGTTTTATTGATCTGTGCTATTGTTTCCTTCATTTCTTCTTCATTTATTTGTAATCTGATCTTTATGATTGCTTTCCTTCTGCTAACTTTGGGGGTTTTTTGTTCTTCTTTCTCTAATTGCTTTAGGTGTAAGGTTAGGTTGTTTATCTGAGATGTTTCCTGTTTCTTGAGGTAGGATTGTATTGCTATAAACTTCCCTCTTAGAACTGCTTTTGCTGCATCACATAGGTTTTGGGTCATCGTGTTTTCATTGTCATTTGTTTCTAGGTTTCTTTCTTTTTGATTTCCTCTCTGATTTCTTCAATGATCTCTTGCTTATTTTGTAGTGTATTGTTTAGCTTCCATTTTTTTGTATTTTTTATAGGTTTTTTTCCTGTACTTGATATCTAGTCTCATAACGTTGTGGTCAGAAAAGATACTTGATATGATTTCAATTTTCTTAAATTTACCAAGGCTTTATTTGTGATCCAAGGTATGATCTATCCTGGAGATTGTTCCATGAGCACTTGAGAAGAAAGTGTAATCTGCTGTTTGTGGATGGAATGTCCTATAAATATCACTTAAGTCCATCTTGATTATTGTATCATTTAAAGCTTGTGTTTCCTTCTCTATCTGCATTTTGGATGATCTGCCTATTGGTGAAATTGGGGTGATAAAGTCCCCTACTATGATTGTGTTATTGTCGATTTCCCCTTTTATGGCTGTTAGTATTTGCCATATGTATTGAGGTGCTCCTATGTTGGGCGCATAAATATTTACAATTGTTCTATCTTCTTTTTGGATTGATCCCTTGATCATTATGTAGTATCCTTCTTTGTCTCTTGTAATAGTCTTTATTTTAAAGTCTATTTTTTCTGATATGAGAATTGCTACTCCAGCTTTCTTTTGATTTCCATTTGCATGGAATATCTTTTTCCATCCCCTCACTTTCAGTCTGTATGTGTCCCTAGGTCTGAAGTGGGTCTCTGGTACACAGCATATATACAGGTGTTGTTTTTGTATCCATTCAGCCAGTCTATGTCTTTTGGTTGCAGCATTTAATCCATTTACATTTAAGGTAACTATCGATATGTATGTTCCTATTACCGTTTTCTTAATTGTTTTGGGTTTGTTATTGTAGGTCTTTTCCTTCTTTTGTGTTTCCTGCCTAGAGAAGTTCCTTTAGCATTTATTGTAAAGCTGGTTTGGTGGTGCTGAATTCTCTTAGCTTTTGCTTGTCTGTAAAGATTTTAATTTCTCCATCGAATCTGAGTGAGATCCTTCTGGATAGAGTAATCTTGCTTGTAGATTTTCCCCTTTCATCATTTTAAATATGTGCTGTCACTCCCTTGTGGCTTGAAGAGTTTCTGCTGAAAGATCAGCTTTTAACTTTATGGGGTTTCCCTTGTATGTTAATTGTTGCTTTTCCCTTGCTGCTTTTAATATTTTTTCTTTGTATTTAATTTTTGATAGTTTGATTAATATGTGTCTTGGCATGTTTCTCCTTGGATTTATCCTGTATGGGACTCTCTGCACTTCCTGGACTTGATTAACTATTTTCTTACTCATATTAGGGAAGTTTTCAACTATAATCTCTTTGAATATTTTCTCAATCCCTTTCTTTTTCTCTTCTTCTGGGACCCCTATAATTCGAATGTTTGTGCATTTGATGTTGTCCCAGAAGTCTCTAAGACTGTCCTCAATTCTTTTCATTCTTTTGTTCTTTATTCTGCTCTGCAGTAGTTATTTCCCTTATTTTATCTTCCAGGTCACTTATCCGTTCTTCTGCCTCAGTTATTCTGCTATTGATTCCTTCTAGAGAATTTTAAATTTCATTTATTATGTTGTTCATCATTGTTTGTTTGCTCTTTAGTTCTTCTAGGTCCTTGTTAAATGTTTCTTGCATTTTCTCCATTCTATTTCCACGATTTTGGAACATGTTTACTATCATTTCCTACTTCACTATCCTTTCCTATCATTCACTACTCTGAATTCTTTTTCAGGTAGACTGCCTATTTCTTCTTCATTTGTTTGGGCTGGTGGGTTTATAGATTGCTCCTTCATCTGCTGTGTGTTTCTCTGTCTTCTCATTTTGCTTAACTTACTGTGTTTGGGGTCTCCTTTTCACAGGCTGCAGGTTTGTAGTTCCTGTTGTTTTTGGTGTCTGCCCCCAGTGGGTAAGGTTGGTTCACTGGGTTGTGTAGGCTTCCTGATGGAGGGGACTGGTGCCTGTGCTCTGGTGGATGAGGCTCGATCTTGTCTTTCTGGTGGGCAGTACTGAGTCCGGTGGTGTGTTTTGGAGTTCTGTGACCTTATTATGATTTTAGTCAGCCTCTCTGCTAATGAGTGGTGTTGTGTTCCTGTCTTGGTAGTTTTTTGCCATAGGGTGTCCAGCACTGTATCTTGCTGGTCGTTGAGTGTAGCTGGATCTTAGTGCTGATATGGAGATCTCTGGGAGAGCTTTCGCCATTTGATATTACATGGAGCCAGGAGGTCTCTGGTGGACCAATGTCCTGAACTCGGCTTTCCCTCTTCTGAGGCTCAGGTCTGACACCCGGCCAGAGCATGAAAACCCTGTCAGCCACAGAGCTCAGAAGTAAAGGGAGAAAGAAAGAACGAATGAAAGAAAGAAAGAAAGAAAGAAAGAAAGAAAGAAAGAAAGAAAGAAAGAAAGAAAGAAAGAAAGAGAGAGAGAGAAAGAGAGAGAGAAAGAGAGAGAGAAAAAGAAAGAAAGGGAAAGAAAGAAAATAAAACAAAGTAAAATAAAGTTATTAAAATAAAAAATAAAAAATTATTAAAAATAAAAATTTAAATGTAATTTAAAAAAGAAAGGAAAAAAAGAGAGCAACCAAATGAAAAAAACCACCAATGATAACAAGCACTAAAAACTATACTAAAAAATAATAATAACTGGACTGACAGAACTCTAGGACAAATGGTAAAAGCAAAGCTATACAGACAAAATCACAGAAAGAAGCATACACATACACACTCACAAAAAGAGAAAAAGGAAAAAAATTATATATATATATAAAAAAAGGAAGATAACAAACAAATCAATAAACAAATCTACCAATGACAATAAACTCTAATTGCTAAACTCAGATAAACATAAAACCAAAAACAAATTAGATGCAGAAAGCAAACTCCAAGTCTACAGTTGCTCCCAAAGTCCACCACCTCAATTTTGGGATGATTCGTCATCTATTCATGTATTCCAGAGATGCAGGGTACATCAAGTTGATTGTGGAGATTTAATCTGCTGCTCCTGAGGCTGCTGGGAGGAATTTCCCTTTCTCTTCTTTGTTCGCAGAGCTGCTGGGGTTCAGCTTTGGATTTTGCCCCGCCTCTGTGTGTACATCACCTGAGGGCGTCTGTTCCCTGCCCAGACATGATGGGGTTAAAATAGTAGCTGATTATGGGGCTTGGGCTCACTCAGGCCGGGGGGGAGGTAGGGGTATGGAATGCAGTGTGAGCCTGTGGTGGCAGAGGCTGGTGTGACATTGCAACAGCCTGAGGTGTGCCGTGTGTTCTCCTGGGATAGTTGTCCGTGGATCATGGGACCCTGGCAGTGGCATGCTGCACAGGCTCCTGGGAGGGGAAGTGTGAATAGTGACCTGTGCTTGCACACAGGATTCTTGGTGGCTGCAGCAGCAGCCTTAGCGTTTCATGCCCATCTCTGGTGTCCATGCTGATACCCCCAGCTCTCACCATTCTCTGGAGCTCATTTAGGCAGTGTTCTGAATCCCCTCTCCTCGCACACCCAGAAAAAATGGTCCTTTGCCTCTTAGGCAGTTCCAGACATTTTCCTGGACTCCCTCCTGGCTAGCTGTGGTGCACTAGCCCCATTCAGGCTGTGTTCACACAGCCAACCCCAGTCCTCTCCCTGGGATGTGACCTCTGAATCCCGAGCCTCAGCTCCCAGCTCCCATTCACCCCAGTGGGTGAGCAGACAAATGTCTCAGGCTGGTGATTGCTGTTCGGCACCAATCCTCTTTGTGGGGATCTCTTCGCTTTGCCCTCTGCACCCCTATTGCTGTGCTCTCCTGTGTGGCTCTGAAGCTTTCCCCCTGCCACCCTCGTCTCCACCAGTGAAGGGGCTTTCTAGTGTGTGGAAACTTTTCCTCCTTCACAGCTCCCTCCCAGAGGTGCAGGTCCTGTCTCTATTCTTTTGTCTCTGTTTTTTCTTTTTTCTTTTGCCCTACCCAGGTACATTGGGGAGTTTCTTGCCTTTTGGGTTGTCTGAGGTCTTCTGCCAGCATTCAGTAGGTGTTCTGTAGGAGTTGTTCTACATGTAGGTGTATTTCTGATGTATTTGTGGGGAGGAAGATGATCTCCACATCTTACTCCTCCATCATCTTGAAGGTCTGTCTAGATATTTTTTGATTTCCCTTTTGATTTCTTCTTTGACCCACTGATTCTTCAGGAGCATGTGGTTTCATTTCCATATATTTGTGAGTTGTCCAGCTTTCTTCTTGTTATTGATGTCTAGTTTCACACCATTGTAATTGTAAAAGATCATTGATGTGATTTCTTTCTTCTTAAATTTCTTAAGACTCATTTTGTGACTTAACGTATGATCTATCCTGGAGAATGCTCAGTGTGTGCTTGAGAAGAATGTGCATTTTGCTGCTATTGGATGGAATGTTCTGTATATGACTGTTAGGACTATTTATTTTAAAGTGTAGTTTAAACCCAATATTTCTTCATTGATTTTCTGTCTGGATGATCTTTCTTTACATAAGGCATTGAAATCCACTGATCTGTTAATAGTTGCTTAATATAGTTAGGTGCTCTGATGTAGGATGTACGTATATTCACAATTGTAAAAGCTATCAATGAATTGACTCCTTTATTATTATATAGTGACTTTTTTGGTCTCTTAACAGTTTTTGACTTAAAGTCTATTTTTTCTGACATAAAAATCTACTTCTGCTCTCTTTTGGTTTTCATTTGCATGGAATATCTTTTTCCATCACTCCACTTTGAGCCTATGTGTGTCCTGTGACAGCATATAGTTGGGGCTTGTTTTTTTTCATTTGTTTGTTTTTCTTTTCTTTTTTTTAAAATCCATTCAGCCACTCTGTGCCCTTTGATTGGAGAATTTAACCCATTTACATTTAAAGTAATTGTTGATAGGTAAGGACTTACTATTGCTGTCTTGTTTATTGTTGTTTTCTGGCTATTTTGTAGTTCCTTTGTATCTTTCTTGTTGTCTTCCTTTGTAAATTGATAATCTTCTGTAGTGGTATGTTTTCATTCTCTTCTCTTTATCTTGTGTGTATATGCTATAGGTTTTTGTAGTGTGGTTACCCTGAAGCCTTAATAAAATATCTTATAACAGTCTATTTTAACTAATGACTCAACTTTAATTGCATACAAAAAATCTATTGTTTTACTTCACACTACATTTAATGTTTTTGGTGTCACAATGTACATCTTTTAATCTTGTGTTTTCATTAACAAGTTACTGTAACTATAGTTATTTTAATACTTTCATGTTTTAACATTTATACTAGGGTTAAGTGATTCACACATCACCGTTACAGTGTTAGAGTATTCTGAATTTGACTGTATACTTACCAATGAATTTTATACTTTCCTTTTTTCTTGTTATTAATTAGCATGTTTTCATTTCAGCTTGAAGAATTTTCTTCAGCATTTCTTGTAAGGCTGGTCTAGTGGTAATGAACTCCCTCAGCTTCTGTTTGTTTGGGAAAGTCTTTATCTTTCCTTCATTTCTGAAGGACAGCTTTGCTAGGTAAAGTGTTTTTGGTTGGCAGGTTTTTTTCTTTCAGCACTTTGAATATATCATCCCATTCTCTTGTGAATTGTAAGGTTTCTACTGAGAAATCCACTGATAGCCTTGTGGGGGATTCCTTTTATGAGAGAAATTTATTTTCTCTTGCTGCTTTTAAAATTCTCTTTGTCTTTTTTTAAAAATTTTAATAATTTATTTGTGCATATATCCAATATATTATCATTTTTTTCACACACACACACACACACACACTGTATTTTATTTTTACAAGAGATAAATAGACTGACACCAAGCATTGTACATGGATGACCACAACAAAAGCAACAATGATTGCAATTACCAAACATGAAACACACTCATACTATGTCATAATATTGACATTCAGTCCAGTAATCCTCCACTGTAACAGCTCCTTTACTTTGCAGTGAAAATTGATTTGTATATTCTTTCCCTCTGCGTCCTTGTGGGATTTTTTCTTTTTTTAAATTCAAACAGAAAGTCACAAAAGTTATACTCATCCTCATCAGTTCACTCAGTCCCATGTAATTAATTTTTTTTCATCTTGATCTTTTGTTAGCACTTTTATGAGCGCATCAGTTTTTCATTAGAGTTCTGAAAACGCTTATTCATTCAGTTCAGCAGTACAGTCAGTTACCAGAAACCTGTACTTGTCAGAGTCTTTTCCATGAATTTCCTGAAGATGAAACCCTTTTATAGGAACATATTTACAAAAGCATCAGAGTACACCCAGAACTGTCTGTAAATGACAAAAGACTTAAAAATGACCAAGGTTAAAGATTTGATGAAAGTTCATAATAATGCAGTTGACAAGAAAATTAGTTACTTCTGAGATATAACTTTTAAAGTAATAACTAGGATTATGACTTATAACATTATACCAGAACATATAAGATTTTTAGAAATTTCATGTAATGTCTGAAACATTTATATTAACATATTTCCATACAAATAACCCAATGAAAGTTTAGTATTAGTTGTTTTGTTTGTTTGTTTGTTTTTTTATACTGCAGGTTCTTATTAGTCATCAATTTTATACACATCAGTGTATACATGTCAATCCCAATCACCCAATTCAACACACCACCATCCCCACCCCACCGCAGTTTTCCCCCCTTGGTGTCCATATGTCTGTTCTCTACATCTGTGTCTCAACTTCTGCCTTGCAAACCAGCTCATCTGTACCATTTTTCTAGGTTCCACATACATGCGTTAATATACGATATTTGTTTTTCTCTTTCTGACTTACTTCACTCTGTATGACAGTCTCTAGATCCATCCACGTCTCAACAAATGACTCAATTTCGTTCCTTTTTATGGCTGAGTAATATTCCATTGTATATATGTACCACAACTTCTTTATCCATTCATCTATTGATGGGCATTTAGGTTGCTTCCATGACCTGGCTATTGTAAATAGTGCTGCAATGAACATTCGGGTGCATGTGTCTTTTTGAATTACGGTTTTCTCTGGGTATATGCCCAGTAGTGGGATTGCTGGGTCATATGGTAATTCTATTTTCAGTTTTTTAAGGAACCTCCATACTGTTCTCCATAGTGGCTGTATCAATTTACATTCCCACCAACAGTGCAAGAGGGTTCCCTTTTCTCCACACCCTCTCCAGCATTTGTTGTTTGTAGATTTTCTGATGATGCCCATTCTAACTGGTGTGAGGTGATACCTCATTGTAGTTTTGATTTGCATTTCTCTAATAATTAGTGATGTTGAGCATCTTTTCATGTGCTTCGTGGCCGTCTGTATGTCTTCTTTGGAGAAATGTCTATTTAGGTCTTCTGCCCATTTTTGGATTGGGGTGTTTGTTTCTTTAATATTGAGCTGAATGGGCTGTTTATATATTTTGGAGATTAACCCCTTGTCCGTTGATTCGTTTGCAAATATCTTCTCCCATTCTGAGGGTTGTCTTTTCGTCTTGTTTATGGTTTCCTTTGCTGTGCAAAAGCTTTGAAGTTTCATTAGGTCCCATTTGTTTATTTTTGTTTTTATTTCCATTTCTCTAGGAGGTGGGTCAAAAAGGATCTTGCTGTGATTTATGTAAGAGAATGTTCTGCCTATGTTTTCCTCTAAGAGTTTTATAGTGTCTGGCCTTACATTTAGGTCTTTAATCCATTTTGAGTTTATTTTTGTGTATGGTGTTAGGGAGTGTTCTAATTTCATTCTTTTACATGTAGCTGTCCACTTTTCCCAGCACCACTTATTGAAGAGGCTCTCTTTCCTCAATTGTATATTATTGTGTCCTTTATCAAAGATAAGGTGACCATATGTGCGTGGGTTTATCTCTGAGCTTTCTATCCTGTTCCAATGATCTATATTTCCGTTTCTGTGCCAGTACCATACTGTCTTGATTACTGTAGCTTTGTAGTATAGTCTGAAGTCAGGGAGCCTGATTCTTCAAGCTCTGTTTTTCTTTCTCAAGATTGCTTTGGCTATTCGGGGTCTTTTGTGTTTCCATACAAATTGTGAAATTTTTTGTTCTAGTTCTGTGAAAAATGCCATTGGTAGTTTGATAGGGATGGCACTGAATCTGTAGATTGCTTTGGGTAGTATAGTCATTTTCACAATGTTGATTTTTCCAATCCAAGAACATGGTATATCTCTCCATCTGTTTGTATCACCTTTAATTTCTTTCATCAGTGTCTTATAGTTTTCTGCATACAGGTCTTTTGTCTCCTTAGGTAGGTTTATTCCTAGGTATTTTATTCTTTTTGTTGCAATGGTAAATGGGAGTGTTTCCTTAATTTCTCTTTCAGATTTTTCATCACTGGTGTATAGGAATGCAAGAGATTTCTGTGCATTAATTTTGTAACCTGCTACTCTATGAAATTCATTGATTAGCTCTAGTAGTGTTCTGGTAGCATCTTCAGGATTTTCTATGTATAATATCATGTCATTTGCAAGCAGTGGCAGTTTTACTTCTTCTTTTCCATCTGGATTCCTTTTATTGCCTTTTCTTCTCTGATTGCTGTGGCTAAAACTTCCAAAACTATGTTGAATAATAGTGGTGAGAGTGGACAACCTTATCTTTTTCCTGATCTTAGAGGAAAAGTTTTTAGTTTTTCACCATTGAGAACGATGCAGGCTGTGGGTTTGTCATAGGTAGTCTTTATTATGTTGAGGTAAGTTCCCTCTATGCCTACTTTCTGCAGGGCTTTTATCATAAATGGGTGTTGAATTTTGTCAAAAGCTTTTTCTGCATCTATTGAGATGATCATATGGTTTTTATCCTTCAGTTTGTTAATATGGTGTATCACATTGATTGATTTGCATACATTGAAGAATCCTTGCATTCTGGGGATAAACCCCACTTGTTCATGGTGTATGATCCTTTTATTGTGCTGTTGGATTCTGTTTGCTAGTATTTTGTTGAGAATTTTTGCATCTATGTTCATCAGTGATATTGGCCTGTAGTTTTCTTTTTTTGTGACATCTTTGTCTGATTTTGGTATCAGGGTGATGGTGGCCTCGTAGAATGAGTTTGGGAGTGTTCCTCCCTCTGCTGTATTTTGGAAGAGTTTGAGAAGGATAGGTGTTAGCTCTTCTCTAAATGTTTGTTAGAATTCGCCTGTGAAGCCATCTGGTCCTGGGCTTTTGTTTGTTGGAAGATTTTTAATCACAGTCTCAATTTCAGTGCTTGTGATTGGTCTGTTTATATTTTCTATTTCTTCCTGGTTCAGTCTCAGAAGGTTGTGCTTTTCTAAGAATTTGTCCATTTCTTCCATGTTGTCCATTTTTTTGGCATATAGTTGCTTCTAGTAATCTCTCATGATTCTTTGTAATTCTGCAGTGTCAGTTGTTACTTCTCCTTTTTCATATCTAATTCTATTGGTTTGAGTCTTCTCCCTCTTTTTCTTGATGAGTCTGGCTAATGGTTTATCAATTTTGTTTATCTTCTCAAGGACCAGCTTTTAGTTTTATTGATCTGTGCTATTGTTTCCTTCATTTCTTCTTCATTTATTTGTAATCTGATCTTTATGATTGCTTTCCTTCTGCTAACTTTGGGGGTTTTTTGTTCTTCTTTCTCTAATTGCTTTAGGTGTAAGGTTAGGTTGTTTATCTGAGATGTTTCCTGTTTCTTGAGGTAGGATTGTATTGCTATAAACTTCCCTCTTAGAACTGCTTTTGCTGCATCACATAGGTTTTGGGTCATCGTGTTTTCATTGTCATTTGTTTCTAGGTTTCTTTCTTTTTGATTTCCTCTCTGATTTCTTCAATGATCTCTTGCTTATTTTGTAGTGTATTGTTTAGCTTCCATTTTTTTGTATTTTTTATAGGTTTTTTTCCTGTACTTGATATCTAGTCTCATAACGTTGTGGTCAGAAAAGATACTTGATATGATTTCAATTTTCTTAAATTTACCAAGGCTTTATTTGTGATCCAAGGTATGATCTATCCTGGAGATTGTTCCATGAGCACTTGAGAAGAAAGTGTAATCTGCTGTTTGTGGATGGAATGTCCTATAAATATCACTTAAGTCCATCTTGATTATTGTATCATTTAAAGCTTGTGTTTCCTTCTCTATCTGCATTTTGGATGATCTGCCTATTGGTGAAATTGGGGTGATAAAGTCCCCTACTATGATTGTGTTATTGTCAATTTCCCCTTTTATGGCTGTTAGTATTTGCCATATGTATTGAGGTGCTCCTATGTTGGGCGCATAAATATTTACAATTGTTCTATCTTCTTTTTGGATTGATCCCTTGATCATTATGTAGTATCCTTCTTTGTCTCTTGTAATAGTCTTTATTTTAAAGTCTATTTTTTCTGATATGAGAATTGCTACTCCAGCTTTCTTTTGATTTCCATTTGCATGGAATATCTT
Source organism: Eubalaena glacialis (assembly GCF_028564815.1). NCBI lineage: Eukaryota > Metazoa > Chordata > Mammalia > Artiodactyla > Balaenidae > Eubalaena > Eubalaena glacialis. The sequence continues at coordinate 108,958,472 of NC_083716.1, read as the reverse complement.
TTTCCATCCCCTCACTTTCAGTCTGTATGTGTCCCTAGGTCTGAAGTGGGTCTCTGGTACACAGCATATATACAGGTGTTGTTTTTGTATCCATTCAGCCAGTCTATGTCTTTTGGTTGCAGCATTTAATCCATTTACATTTAAGGTAACTATCGATATGTATGTTCCTATTACTGTTTTCTTAATTGTTTTGGGTTTGTTATTGTAGGTCTTTTCCTTCTTTTGTGTTTCCTGCCTAGAGAAGTTCCTTTAGCATTTATTGTAAAGCTGGTTTGGTGGTGCTGAATTCTCTTAGCTTTTGCTTGTCTGTAAAGATTTTAATTTCTCCATCGAATCTGAGTGAGATCCTTCTGGATAGAGTAATCTTGCTTGTAGATTTTCCCCTTTCATCATTTTAAATATGTGCTGTCACTCCCTTGTGGCTTGAAGAGTTTCTGCTGAAAGATCAGCTTTTAACTTTATGGGGTTTCCCTTGTATGTTAATTGTTGCTTTTCCCTTGCTGCTTTTAATATTTTTTCTTTGTATTTAATTTTTGATAGTTTGATTAATATGTGTCTTGGCATGTTTCTCCTTGGATTTATCCTGTATGGGACTCTCTGCACTTCCTGGACTTGATTAACTATTTTCTTACTCATATTAGGGAAGTTTTCAACTATAATCTCTTTGAATATTTTCTCAATCCCTTTCTTTTTCTCTTCTTCTGGGACCCCTATAATTCGAATGTTTGTGCATTTGATGTTGTCCCAGAAGTCTCTAAGACTGTCCTCAATTCTTTTCATTCTTTTGTTCTTTATTCTGCTCTGCAGTAGTTATTTCCCTTATTTTATCTTCCAGGTCACTTATCCGTTCTTCTGCCTCAGTTATTCTGCTATTGATTCCTTCTAGAGAATTTTAAATTTCATTTATTATGTTGTTCATCATTGTTTGTTTGCTCTTTAGTTCTTCTAGGTCCTTGTTAAATGTTTCTTGCATTTTCTCCATTCTATTTCCACGATTTTGGAACATGTTTACTATCATTTCCTACTTCACTATCCTTTCCTATCATTCACTACTCTGAATTCTTTTTCAGGTAGACTGCCTATTTCTTCTTCATTTGTTTGGGCTGGTGGGTTTATAGATTGCTCCTTCATCTGCTGTGTGTTTCTCTGTCTTCTCATTTTGCTTAACTTACTGTGTTTGGGGTCTCCTTTTCACAGGCTGCAGGTTTGTAGTTCCTGTTGTTTTTGGTGTCTGCCCCCAGTGGGTAAGGTTGGTTCACTGGGTTGTGTAGGCTTCCTGATGGAGGGGACTGGTGCCTGTGCTCTGGTGGATGAGGCTCGATCTTGTCTTTCTGGTGGGCAGTACTGAGTCCGGTGGTGTGTTTTGGAGTTCTGTGACCTTATTATGATTTTAGTCAGCCTCTCTGCTAATGAGTGGTGTTGTGTTCCTGTCTTGGTAGTTTTTTGCCATAGGGTGTCCAGCACTGTATCTTGCTGGTCGTTGAGTGTAGCTGGATCTTAGTGCTGATATGGAGATCTCTGGGAGAGCTTTCGCCATTTGATATTACATGGAGCCAGGAGGTCTCTGGTGGACCAATGTCCTGAACTCGGCTTTCCCTCTTCTGAGGCTCAGGTCTGACACCCGGCCAGAGCATGAAAACCCTGTCAGCCACAGAGCTCAGAAGTAAAGGGAGAAAGAAAGAACGAATGAAAGAAAGAAAGAAAGAAAGAAAGAAAGAAAGAAAGAAAGAAAGAAAGAAAGAAAGAAAGAAAGAAAGAAAGAGAGAGAGAGAAAGAGAGAGAGAAAGAGAGAGAGAAAAAGAAAGAAAGGGAAAGAAAGAAAATAAAACAAAGTAAAATAAAGTTATTAAAATAAAAAATAAAAAATTATTAAAAATAAAAATTTAAATGTAATTTAAAAAAGAAAGGAAAAAAAGAGAGCAACCAAATGAAAAAAACCACCAATGATAACAAGCACTAAAAACTATACTAAAAAATAATAATAACTGGACTGACAGAACTCTAGGACAAATGGTAAAAGCAAAGCTATACAGACAAAATCACAGAAAGAAGCATACACATACACACTCACAAAAAGAGAAAAAGGAAAAAAATTATATATATATATAAAAAAAGGAAGATAACAAACAAATCAATAAACAAATCTACCAATGATAATAAACTCTAATTGCTAAACTCAGATAAACATAAAACCAAAAACAAATTAGATGCAGAAAGCAAACTCCAAGTCTACAGTTGCTCCCAAAGTCCACCACCTCAATTTTGGGATGATTCGTCATCTATTCGTGTATTCCAGAGATGCAGGGTACATCAAGTTGATTGTGGAGATTTAATCTGCTGCTCCTGAGGCTGCTGGGAGGAATTTCCCTGATTTGCATTTCTCTAATAATTAGTGATGCTGTACATCTTTTCATGTATTTGTTGGCCATCTGTATGTCTTCTTTGGAGAAATGTCTATTTAGGTCTTCTGCCCATTTTTTGATTGGGTTGTTTGTTTTGATGATATTAAGCTGTTTGTAAATTTTGGAGACTAATCCCTTGTTGGTCACGTGATTTGCAAATATTTTCTCCCAATCTGTGGGTTGTGTCTTTTTGTTTTGTTTATGGTTTCTTTTGCTGTGCAAACGCTTTTGAGTTTAATTAGGTCCCATCTGTTTATTTTTGTTTTTATTTCTATTACTCTGGGAGATGGATCAAAAAAGATATTGCTGCGATTTATGTCAGAGAGTGGAAGCCCTTCCTAGTGCCTGGGGAGGCAGGGGCTGGTGTGTGGGGAGAGAGGCTGCGATGGCAGCCCTGCCCCTGTGCATCACTCAACAATGGCACTTTGCTCCTGTGTCGGTCTGGGCTTCCTCAACGAGCATTCCCGGTTGTGGAACTCCTCACTCCTGTCCCCTCAGGCTATCTCCTCACAGCCAACAGCAGTACCCTCACCGGGTCTGCTCTCCACACCCACCCTGTTCCAGCCCCCAGCCCCCATGCGCACTGGCAAATACGTCTCAGGCTTGGGCATGCAGGGCTGTGGTAAGGACTATCCGTGTAGGTCTCACTCTGTCCTGCCTGCCACAGGCCAGTTGCTGCACTCTCCTCCGATAGCCCCCAAAACTCCCCTTCTGTCCCAAAATATCTCCCCGCTAGTGAGGGGGTTTACCTGAATGCAAGAACATCTCCTCTCCTTCAGGTCCTCCTCCAGGGGCACACGTCCCATCTCACTTCCTCTCCTCTTCCTTTTCCCTTCTTCTTTCTTTCATCCTACTTGCTTATATGGGGATCTTTCTTGTCCTTTTAGGTGTCTGAGGTCCTCTGCCAGGTGCTCTTTGTGAACTGTTCCATTTGTGGATGTATCCTTGTTGCATTTGTGGGGAGAGATGAACTCCACATCCTCCTATTCCTCCACCATCTTGACTCCTCTCCTCCATTTCTTGTTTGTAGGAAAAAGGGTTTTCACCTCCTAGACCTTCCCTGGGGTTCCAAAGGGCAGATTCCAACAGTTACTAATTAGGGGAGTGAGGGAAGGCAGAAATAAAGGAAAAGCAGTCAAGAAAAAATAGTGCAGCAATGGGGCAGAATCCTGGTTCCTACTCAAGGAATATATATAACAATCTGATACATACTTCTGAGTTCTTTTATAGGAGCTAAGGCCTCCACTCGGGTGGAAGATGGTAACTTTAGGCTAAGCATAAGCACATGGACCCCAGACTGGCTGGAACCAGAAGGCTGATAGTTGAGATTTCTGGATCACTACCCTGTTACCTCACCACAAATCAATCAGAGTAAAGTCACATGCCCTGCAGCTCTCCCTACAAATTTTGCCTATAAAAACTCTTCTCAGAAAACCAGTGGAGTGTTAGGGCTTTTTGAGCATGAGTTGCCTGTTCTCCTTGCTTGGCCCTTGCAATAAACTTTTCTCTGCTCCAAACTCCATGACGTTTGGTTTGTTTGGCCTCATTGTGTGTCAGGCACACAAACTTGGGTTTGACAACAAGTGTGACACACCTTAACATTCCCTGTTTCCCCTTTCACAACCCCCTTACTTGTTCCTCCCTGCTCCCCACCTCTGCAAAGAAGCCTATGTAACTTCTTTCAGAATTCAGCTCAGCATCCTTCTTCTAGTGAAAAAACTGTCCCCATTGTAACAGGGAAGAGCCAAATCTGACTACACGTTGGATCTGTTTCTTTTACTTTAACTTTTGCTTTCCATTACTTTTTGTTCACTAAAAGGATACTGTCTATACATAATGGCATGACTTGGTAAACCCTGCCCCTCTGCCTGACTGTTAAACCAAAGTGCCTTTGTTCAGGGAAACATCTGGACCCTGTCCACCTGTGGATGACTGCAAGAAAGAAGAAATTAACACATCCCCTCCCCGAGGCTGGCCATTCCAGGTGATATTTGCAAAACTTATCGCCTTTTTACTTTACTTCTTCGTCTCCTTCCCCTCTCTGTGCTATAAAAGAAACTGGCATCCAAACCCCGATAAGATGGTTATTTTGAGACTTTAGTTTACCATCTTCTCGGTCTGCTGGCTTTCCAAATAAAGCCGTATTCCTTGCCTCAACACCTCGTCTCCAATTTACTGGCCTGTTGTGCGGTGAGCAGAGCGAGCCTGGACTCGGTAACACCATCACAGACCCCTAGTTAGGCTGCTTTCCTCTCTACCTTCCTTTGCACCTGCACAGTGCTTCAGTTTACCTCTTTAATGACACTTATTGGCTGCCTGGTCCCCACACATTTTCACTATTTCTGTATGCCTGTCTCATCCAAGAGTGAGTCCCTAAGTCAGAGACTCTCAGTCTTGGCTGTGTATCAGAATCACCTGTGGAGCTTGGTAAAAACAAAGATCAGATCCTACTCCAGAACCATTAAATCAAAATTTTTGAGTGGGATTGTAACCCAACCAAACTTGGGTCTACTTACCCATGTGCAGTAAAGCCAATCTACTGAACCAGTCTGGGTTCTACCTGCTTGTGCACAGCATATAGTTAATGTCTTCAAACTGATGGGGGTTTCAGTGTTTGAAAAACAGCACAAAGGATATGAATCAGAATATTATCTATAAACCTTGAGGAGGAAGTAAAGTTCTGTGACTTTGTTTAATGGCTAAACTATTATTTTGTCTTGCTTAACTGTTTTCCTTTGCTTCTGCATTTTCTCAGTTCTCTGATGAAATTTATTCTTTGGAACTCTGGGGAAGGTCTGGGAGGCTAAAGCTTTTCTACAAACAAGAGGCAGGCAGAGGATATGGTGTGGTCTGTCCTGGGAAGGGCCCTTAGGTTCTGCTTCGTTACAGGAACAGATTTTTCTAATGATTAGAAAGAGTTGAGAAACAGTCACTTAACGGGTGATGAGCATTCAATGTTCAGAGGAAAGTCCCATATAAGATAATAAATATTTCTTGAATGGAAAGAATGAAGGAATGAGTGATAAAAACTTTGGAATTGATGTTTTTCTATTTAACCATTGGACACCAAATAATGAAGAAGAAATGTCAGAGATTATTCAAGGAATTAAAAAAAATTCTCCTAAAGGGAACCGTCCTACACTGTTGGTGGGAATGTAAATTGGTGCAGCCATTATGGAAAATAGTATAAAGGTTCCTTAAAAAACTAAAAATAGAGTTGCCATATGATCCAACAATCCCACTCCTGGGCATATATCTTGAGAAAACTCTAATTTGAAATGATACATGCACCCCAATGTTCACTGCAATACTATTTACAATTGCCAAGACATGGAAGCAAACTAAACTTCCATTGACAGATGAATGGATAAAGAGGATGTGGTGTATATACACAATGGAATGTTACTCAGCCATTTAAAAAAAATGAAACAATGCCATTTGCAGCAACATGGATGGACCTAGAGATTATCATACTAAGTGAAGTAAGTCAGACAGAGAAAGACAAATACCATAAGATATCACTTATATGTGGAATCTAAAAAATGATACAAATGAACTCATTTACAAAACAGAAACAGACTCACAGACATAGAAAACAACTTTATGGTTACCAAAGGGGAAAAGGGGTGAGGGAGGGATAAATTAGGAGTTTGGGATTAGCAGATACAAACTACTATATACAAAATAGATAAACAACAAGGTCTTACTGTATAGCACAGGGAACTATATTCAATATCCTATAATAAACCAAAATAGAAAAGAATATATATATATATATATATATTTATCACTTTGCTGTACACCAGAAACTAACAAAATATTATAAATCAACTATACTTCAATAAAATTTAAAAAAAAACTGTGATTTTACTCTTTCTGCTTGATATGCCATCTGAAGTATTCATGCGTTCTTAGATCTTATTTTATTTATTTTATTATTTATTTAGTTAGTTAGTTTTTGGCTGGGTTGGGTCTTCGTTGCTGTGTGCAGGCTTTCTCTAGTTGCAGTGAGTGGGGGCTACTCTTCATTGTGGTGCGTGGGCTTCTCTCATTGTGGGGTCTTCTCCTGTTGCAGAGCATGGGCTCTAGGCACACAGGCTTCAGTAGTTGCAGCACGTGGGCCCAGTAATTATGGCATGCGGGCCCTAGAGTGTGCAGGCTTCAGTAGTTGCAGCATGTGGGCTCAGTAGTTGTGGCTCACGGGCTCTTGAGTGCAGGCTCAGTAGTTGTGATGCACGGGCTTTGTTGCTCCATGGCATGTGGAATCTTCCTGGACCAGGGACTGAACCCGTGTCCCCTGCATTGGCAGGTGGATTCTTAACCACTGCACCACCAGGGAAGCCCTCCACTCTTAGATTGAAAGTGTCTCTAATCTTCTATTATGTGAAAGCAATTTGGTAAATTCTAAATGAAGCTTTGTTACTGAACGTTGCCATATTTTGGTGACATCAATGAAATTTTAAAAAGTTAAATAGACTTTCTTTTCAAATGCAATTTATGTGCCTCAGAATCAGGGTACAGAGGCATTTTTTGGAAGGGACTCACTCCTTCACTGTTGCACTGGCACACAATGCACTGTTGCAATTGTGAGTTCCGTGGAGCAGAGAAATGCATGGAAAAAGCTGATCAGCCCAGCTGGTCTCTCCTTTATTCTGATGGAGTTACAGGCCCAAGGGTCTGGAGTGGGGCCACAAAGCCTTTGGCAGTGGGGCAAGTTAACATTCCATCCCTGAATCAGACTTTCAGAAAGTCATTCAGGCCTTCACCCTGGGCAGATATGCTGCACTTGTCACAGAGCAGTGAGGCATGCATTTAATCTGAGAAAATAGACTGATCTGAGCTTTGCTCAAGATTGGGTCAACAATTCCTCCTCCGTGACAGCTAGTTGTTGGAAGATTTAGAAACAGAATTGATGTTGTCCATTTCTCTTCTTTTCTTGGCAAAATGAAGCTAGGCTAAAAAACCTGAGATAGTAATATAATGTTCTGGGATTTTAACAGTTTTGTGAAAAACAAGAAAAAAACCATCATGGTCAAAACTGCCCTGGGTATGGGTAGGTCAAAGCCTTTTCTGACCTGGTTTAAGTGTGTCATTCTTTCACCTATTAGCAGTTCTTGTTAAGAATAGAATAAATACAAAAGGAAAAACACCAAAGGCCTGGGGGATGGGGGAATAAGATAGCAGGTATTGCTGAATGAGTGAAGATGGGCATTAGGCGGGTTTAGATATGTAGCAGTTCTGAGTAGTGGGGTGTTCTTTGACATGCTTACTTCAGCTGTTTATTTCTCATCCACTCTCTTGTTCATTTAGAAGACACACAGCAATTTTTCTCATGCACTTGCATGTGCTGGGCAACTCTATTTACATATGTAATTGAGCTGTAGATCTTCTTTACATATTTTGGATTAAATTATTTTCTCAGATGTGTGATTTGATTATATTTTCCCCAGTCTGTGTTTTTTCACTTTCTAAATGGTATCTTTTGAAGTGCAAAGGATTTTAAGTTTAATAAAGTCCAATATTTCAATTTTTTCTTTAATGGTTTGTGCTTTTACAGTTGTGTCAAAGATCTCCTTGCCTAAGCCAAAATTATGAAGATTGTCTCATGTTTTCTTCTAGAAATTTAATACTTTGAGCTGTTACATTTAGATGTGTGATCCATTTTGAATTAATTTTAGTGTATTGTATGAGGTAAGAATCTAAGTTTGTATCATTGCATATGGATATAGAATTGTCCCAACACAATTTGTTGAAAAAGACTATCCTTTCCATATTTATCTTGTCCCCAGTATTGAAACTCAATAGACCATAAATGTGAGGGTTTATTTGTAGACTTTATATTCTTTTCTGTTGATTTATATGCCCATCCTTTTGCTAATATTATTTTGTGTAAGTTTTTAGTAAGTTTTGAAATCAGAGACTTTCTTCTACTTTGCTCCAACTTCACTTTAATTTTTAAAATAATTAATTAATTAATTAATTAATTTTTGGCTGCGTTGGGTCTTCGTTGCTGCGCACAGGCTTTCTCTAGTTGCGTCGAGTGGGGGTTACTCTTCATTGCGGTGCACATGCTTCTCATTGCAGTGGCTTCTCTTGCTGTGGAGCATGAGCTTGTGGCACGTGGGCTCAGTAGTTGTGGCACACGGGCTTAGTTACTCCGCAGCATGTGGGATCTTCCCAGACCAGGGCTTGAACCCGTGTCCCCTGCATTGGCAGGCGGATTCTTAACCACTGCATTCTTAACCACTGCACCACCAGGGAAGTCCCTCATTCTACTTTTTAATAGTTGTTTTAGCTACTTTAGGTCCTTTGCATTCCCATATGAATTTTAGAATCCGCTTGTCAATTTCTATAAAAAGCCTGCTAAGTTACTGATAGGGATGTTGTTGAATCTATATGTCAATTTGAAGATTATTGCCATTTAAACAATATTGAGCCTTCAAATTCGTGATGTTTGTCCATTTATTTAGACACTACTGTTGCAGCAAAAATAGAAATGAAGTTTTCCCTCTCCTGAGAACAAGGAAAATAAAGGGAACAGTGAAAAGGCTAGAGAAGAAACATAACCTGGCCTGAAAGAGTTAATCACTCCTAGTGTTTTTTGTTTAGCTGTTATTAATCTGTAGTGTCTGTAACTAGATTTGTACTTCACAAAGCTAACCTATTACTCTTTACACTATGTGAATTACATCCTGCACTCCCTTGTAGCAAATCACCCCTTTTAGCATTTGCATTTCAGAAAAAAGGTCACAAGCCAATAACCCAGAAACAGAAGGACCCAATTAACGGGCTGCCTGACACCAGGTGTGACTGTTTTGAAAAAATGCAGGAAGAAGAAGAATGCAAGTCCTTCATTACTTTGATCCTTATCATATACCCTGGACTGAGAGCCCCACATATAAAATCTTCTCCGGTTCCCGAAGGTGGGAGGGGGCACAATTCTTGAGGCTCTAGCCTGCTGTGTCTTCCCTTCTGAAAGCCATCTCTCTCTTCCTCCAAACTCTGTCTCCGTATTTCTGTTTGGCATTGGTGCACAGAGAAGCCGAGATTTCAGCAACACTACTTAATTCCTCTCAGCACTGTTTTGTAGTTTTCAATGGACAAGTGTTAGTCTTCTTTTGTTAGTTGCATTCCCAAGTCATTATTCTTTATGGAATTGATTTTTAATTTAAGTTTTGGATAGTCTGTTGCTAGCTTATTAAAAAACAATTGACTTTTTAAAAAAAAATGTCTTTATTGACTTTGTTACAATATTGCTTCTGTTTTATGTTTTGGTTTTTTGGCTGTGAGGCATGTGGGATCTTAGCTCCCTGACCAGGGACCAAACCCACACCCCCCTGCATTGGAAGGGGAAGTCTTAACCACTGGACCACCAGGGAAGTCCCTACAACTGACTTTTGTATTTTGATCTTGTATCCTACATTGATAAATTCATCTCTTAGTTCTAGTAGTTTTATTGTGGATTCCTTAGAGTGACCATGTTTTTTGCTAATAAGATTTACTACCTTCCTTTCATGTCTAGATTCCTTCTCCAGCCTTAATTGCACTGTCTAGAACCTCCAGTAAAATGTTAAACAGGAATGGCTAGAGTAGATATACTAGTTCCTTTCTTCTATTCCTAATTTGTTGAGAATTTTATGAATGAGTTACATGAATGGGTGTTGGATTTTATCAAATATCTTTTCTATACCTATTGAAATGATTTTTTGTTTTTTTGTCTTTTTTCCATTAATAAGATGCGTTATTTTATTTGATTTTTAGATATTGAAAAAATTGCATTCCTGGAATAAACCCCAGATAGTCATGGCATATAATCCTTTTAATATACAACAAATTACTAAATGTGCTAATATTTTGTTAATGATTTTCTTTCTATGTTCATGAGGAATGTAGTTTTCTTATGATGCTTTTTTGGTGGCTTTGGTATCAGTGTAATATGGTCTAATAAAATAAACTGGGACATGTACTATTTTCTTCTATTTTATAAAATAATTTGTGAGGGATTATTATTATTCCTTCTCTCCATATTTTATAGAATTCACCAGTTAAGTCGTCTCAGCCTGGGCTTTTATTTATGGAAAGTTTTCTTTATAGTACTAATTCTATTTCTATACATGTTACAAGTCTATTCAGATTTTCTATTATTTGTTGAGTTAGTTTTGGAATATGTGCCTTTCTAGAAAAGTGTCCATGTTGTCTAAGCTGATTTGTTGGTATGAAGTTGTTCATAATATTCCCTTATTATCACTTTAACTCATATGGGGTTTTTAGTGATGTTTTCTCTTTCATTTCTGACTTTGGTAATTCGTGCATTCTCTCTTACTTTCTTGGTTAATCTAGCTAAGTTCTGTCAATTTTGTTCATGTTGTCAATGAAGCAATTTTTTTTTTTTTGGCTTTCCCTTTTGTTTTTCTGTTTTCAATTATATTGATTTCTTCTCTAGTCTTTATTATTCCTTCTGTTTTTTTAGATTTAGTTTCTCTTCTGTTTCTAGTTTCTTAAGTTGAAAGCTTCAGCATATTGATTAAAGACCTTTCTTTTCTTCTTATATAGATACATGGCTGATGGGTCTTTATGTCTCCTGTTTTGGCTCATACACTGCTTCCTCTGAAAGAATAGAAGCTGAGTGTCCAAAGGGTTGGACTATATTTTTCTATCAGATAGATTTTTCTCCTTCTCTGCTGTTGTGAACTGCCCCCCCACCAAAAAAACCAGAATGGACCTTCCGGACACCACCCCCACCTTGAAAATTTCATTTACATGTTGAGGTTGAGAACACTGCATGTTTACCAAGAGGGTATGAGAAAGTTTATTACTCATATATGAAGTTTTCTGGGGAGAGCAGAGCAGGTTCTTAAGCAGGTCCAGAAATGGCTTGAGAGAACAGAGGAAGGAGCCTGGCTTGGGATTTTTTTGATGGTGAAAGGGTAGGAGAGGAGAGAGTTTCCTCACAGGCAGGGTCTTCCATGGTCTGAACATCCCTCCCACTGGCATCAAAGGAGGGAGCTCCCATTCTTTCTAATTAGACTATCCAGAGGTGAGACACAATGGGAAACAGTCAAACATCAAAAAATGGAGTCAGACTTTTGAATAAACCTGCCTTTCTCTGTAACCTGGTAGGCATATGGACTGTATCCCTCAACTCCCTTGATGGCAAGCTTCTTGTTGGGTTGAGGTGATGGGAAACACCAGCAGGTGGCAGGAGAGAGCAATAGGAATGGATCTGCATCCACACTGTTTCTGATCCCAACGATCTTCTGCATGTGTGCATCCTCCCTGCGCTGCTTAGGATCTCACCAGATCTGGTAACACCCCTCAGATTAAGAAGTCATTATGGTTTTCTGCTGTTTCTATCCTCTGCATGCCTTGACATCCTTTTGGGATTCCACACCTCTATTAATTGTGCTTTTATAAAATTCTCTTAAAAATTACAGCTGAGTATGCCTCCCCTGCTTTGTCCCTGAATGACATTAGATCATGTCACAGTTATTCTTCTAAAAAATTATTTATTCTTGAATAAACTTCAAATCCATTCTACAACCTACAGGACCCTACATACTCTGACCCCTGACTACCTCCTCACACCCACAATGGGGCCACCCCAGGTCCTGTCATTTCTCAGTAAATCTAGCTGTACTGGCCTTTTGCAAGTTCCTGAAACTTGAGTAACCAACCATCCCAGTTTGTTCAGGACTGAGGGGTTTGCTGGCACATGGGGCTTTCAGTGCTAATCATGCTCAGTCATGGGCAAAGTAGGGTGACTGGTCACCATGTAGAACACAAGCTTTTCACTGCTCAGTGCATTCTTCTTTCCACCTTGAATTTTTCTTGCCCTTTTCCTTATTGCAGATCTGGTTTCCTCTCATCAGAGGATCCTTCCTTGACTCCTTATCTAAAGAAACGTCCTCTTTCTCACCTCCATCTCTGCTGTTTTTTCAAGATCACAGCACTCTGATGATTTTCTTTCAGAGCACTGGGCGCAACTTGTGATTACTTACTTATGTTTTGTTCACTAGTTTTCTTAACCTTTTTCCAGTGAGATGTCAGGGACCTCACCCACCTTCTTCGCTTCTTCAAAACACAGAGCCTGACACCTAGTAAATGCTCAGGAAATATTTGTTGAATGAGAGAATGAATAAGAGGATCGGGGTTTATTAATTTACATAAGGAGTACTGGAGGAGGAGCAGGATGACTTGTCAAGAGAGGTAATTTTGAGTTCTATTTGGGACATGTGCCATCACCCTTATTAAATCAATGGTTTCCACAGTGGGTGTGTGCACTAAGAATGTGAATGCATGGAAACTTATTGGAGTATGAGAGAATTGGGTAGTATTTTTAAAATTTTAATATATTTTATCTAAGTTAATAAGAAAGAAATTAAGTTTTTCTAATTTTTGCTTAACAGCAGCATGAGGCAAATTATTGTTCTATGATCATTTCTTTGTCCACCCATCCCCACTCCACCCCACCAAAAATCAGAAACCCAGTCAGATTTGCTAAAGCAAAAATCAGAGTATTTGCTGGAAACTTTTTTTATTGGAAATTAGTTACTTCATCTCACAAATCATAAGAGCAGGAAGCAAGGTAGTTTCTCAACAAAACAGGAACCTGGTATTGGAACCAATGTTACTGTTCCAGTTCCCTCTCTGCCTCTCTCTGCTCTCCAATCCACTCCCTACTCCCACTCCAAGTACTGAGCTTTCCTTCCTAAGTATGCCCAGGGGAATGAATGGCTGTCCCAACCCCACTTCTGCTCTTTTGTTTATTAAATTTCTTTAGGCTTAGGTTCCAGCTTGGTATTTATATTTGTGGGGTCTTTTGTCCTTCACTATCAGCTATGTCCAAAAAGGATATGAACTGATTTATAACAAATAGAGCCCAGAGCTGTGGGGGGAATCAATTTTCTAAGAAGCAGTAAGCACAAGGAGTGCTAGGTCAAAGAAGTCATTGGTACCGATTGCATATACATCATAATACCATCTATGACTCAATGTCTTAAACAAACTTATTTCAAATATGAGCAACTTGAAACTGACTTTCTTACTATATATATTACAAATACTATGAATTTCTAGAGTCCTTGGATCCAGTAACTATCAACAGAATATAAAAGGAGTTTTCAATCAATGGCAGAAAAAAAAATAGTTCTTAAAACCCAACTCAGCCAATAATTCTTACAGACTAAGTTATCATTTATTTTGCCAAAGGGGAGAAAAAAAGAGTACTGTAAGCATTTTCTGCTTCTTTAAAGAAGAATGCAATGTGTTTAGCAGATGGGCTTAACTGGACAGTATCTTCAAAATACTAGTACCTTCTGGTTCTATCAAGGTGATTAAATGATTTAATTACATAGCATAAGTCACATTGAATGCTATCAGTTCATTGATACCTGCAGAATAGTGACTGAGGCTAAAAAAATGGATTCTTCTAAACACACTGAGTTTGGTAAAAGGCTTTTAAAATAAAAGAATCCAACATTACATGGCTGGGATGTTGCTCAATGACTAGCACACCCTGAGGAAAGATGTGGCTGGCATCCTTACCAAAACCAGCCCTTAGACCAAAAGCATTGGACACACCCAGTCTACACAAGATGCTCCCGTATGAAAAAAACCCCTTCAAGACCAGAGTACATAATTGTTTCTCCTAAATTCATAGAGACAGAGAAAGTTAAGTAAAATGAAAAGGCAGAGGAACTACTCCCAATTAAAAGAACAAGAGAAATCCCTGGAAAAAACAAACAGTGAAACAGAGCTCATCAGTCTACTAGACCTGAGTTCAAAAATGTGGTAATAGGAGAGACCTTCAAGATGGTGGAGGAGTAAGATTTGGAGATCACCTTCCTCCCCACAAATACATCAGAAATACATCTACATGTGGAACGACTCCTACAGAACACCTACTGAATGCTGGCAGAAGACTTCAGACTTCCCAAAAGGCAAGAAACTCCCCATGTACCTGGGTAGGGCAAAAGAAAAAAGAAAAAACAGAGACAAAAGAATAGGGACAGGACCCACATCTCTGGGAGGGAGCTGTGAAGGAGGAAAAGTTTCCACACACTAGGAAGCCCCTTCACTGGTGGAGACGGGGGGTGGCAGGGGGGTGGGGAAGCTTCAGAGCCATGGAGGAGAGCTCAGCAACAGGGGTGCAGAGGGCAAAGCGGAGAGACTCCCACACAGAGGATTGGTGCCAACCAGCACTCACCAGCCTGAGAGGCTTGTCTGCTCACCCGCCGGGGTGGGTGGGGGCTGGGAGCTGAGGCTCGGGCTTCGGAGGTCAGATCCCAGGGAGAGGACTGGGGTTGGCTGCGTGAACACAGCCTGAAGGGGCTAGTGCACCACAGCCAGCCGGGAGGGAGTCCAGGAAAAAGTCTGGACCTGCCTAAGAGGCAAGAGACCATTATTTTGGGGTGAGCAAGGAGAGGGGATTCAGAGCATCGCCTAACTGAGCTCCAGAGATGGGCACGAGCCACGGCTATCAGTGCAGACACCAGAGATGGGCATGAAACGCTAAGGCTGCTGCTGCAGCCACCAAGAAGCCTGTGTGCAAGCACAGGTCACTATCCACACCTCCCCTCCCAGGAGCCTGTGCAGCCCGCCACTGCCAGGGTACCGTGATCCAGGGACAGCTTCCCCGAGAGAACACATGGAGCATCTCAGGCTGTTGCAACATCATGCTAGCCTCTGCCGCCGCAGGCTTGCCCCGCATTCTGTACCCCTCCCTCTCCCCAGCCTGAGTGAGCTGGAGCCACTTAATCAGACGCTGCTTTAACCCCATCCTGTCTGAGCTAAGAAAAGATGCCCTCAGGTGACCTACACATAGAGGCGGGGCCATATCCAAAGCTGAACCCCAGGAGCTGTGCGAACAAAGAAGAGAAAGGGAAATCTCTCCCAGAAGCCTCAGGAGCTGTGGATTAAATCTCCACAATCAACTTGATGTACCCTGCATCCCTGGAATACCTGAAGAGACAACAAATCATCCCAAAATTGAGGTGGTGGACTTTGGGAGCAACTGTAGACTTGGGGTTTCTTTCTGCATCTAATTTGTTTCTGGTCTTATGTTTAGCTTAGTTTAGTATTTAGAGTTTATTATCATTGGTAGATTTGTTTATTGATTGGGTTGCTCTCTTCCTTTTTTATTCATATATATATATTTTTTCCTTTTTCTCTTGTTGTGAGTGTGTATGTGTATGCTTCTTTGTGTGATTTTGTCGGTATAGCTTTGCTTTTACCATTTGTCCTAGGGGTCTGTCTGTCCTTTTTTTTTTTTTTTTTTACTATAGTTCTTAGTGCTTGTTATCATTGGTGGATTTGCTTTTTGGTTTTGTTGCTCTCTTCTTTCTTTCCTTTTTTTCTTTTTCTTTTTTTTTTACCTTTTAAATTTTTTATTTTTAATAATTTTTTAATTTTTTATTTTGATAACTTTATTTTATTTTGTTTTTTTCTTTCTGTCTGTCTTTTTTTCTCCCTTTTCTTCTGAGCTGTGTGGTTGACAGGGTCTTGGTGCTCCGGCCCGGTGTCAGGCCTGTGCCTCTGAGGTGGGAGAGCCGAGTTCAGGACATTGATCCACCAGAGACCTCTCAGCTCCACATAATATCAAAAGGTGAAAGCTCTCCCAGACATCTCCATCTCAATGCTAAGACCCAGCTCCACTCAATGACCAGCAAGCTACAGTGCTGGACACCCTATGCCAAACAACTAGCAAGACAGGAACACAACCCCACCCATTAGCAGAGAGGCCACCTAAAATCATAAGGACACAGACACCCCAAAACACACCACTGGACGCGGTCCTGCCCTACAGAAAGACAAGACCCAGCCTCATCCACCAGAAGACAGGTACCAATCCCCTCCACCAGGAACCAACCTTACACACTGGGGGCAGACAACAAAAAACAAAGGGAAATACAAACCTGCAGCCTGCAAAAAGGAGACCCCAAACACAGTAAGTTAAACAAAATGAGAAGACAGAGAAACACACAGCAGATGAAGGAGCAAGGTAAAAACCTACCAGACCAAACAAATGAAGAGGAAGTAGGCAGTCTACCTGAAAAAGAATTCAGAGTAATGATAGTAAAGATGATCCAAAATCTTGGAAATAGAATGGAGAAAATACAAGAAACGTTTGACAAGGACCTAGAAGAACTAAAGAGCAAACAAACAATGATGACCAACACAATAAATGAAATTAAAAATTCTCTAGAAGGAATCAACAGCAGAATAACTGAGGCAGAAGAACGCATAAGTGACCTGGAAGACAGAATGCTGGAATTCACTGCTGCAGAGCAGAATAAAGAAAAAAGAATGAAAAGAATTGAGGACAGTCTCAGAGACCTCTGGGACAATATTAAATGCAAATCATAAAGATCAGATAAGAAATAAATGAAAAAGAAATGAAGGAAACAATAACAAAACTAAAAACTGGTTTTGAGAAGATAAACAAAATTGATAAACTATTAGCCAGACTCATCAAGAAAAAAAGGGAGAAGACTCAAATCAATAGAATTAGAAATGAAAAAGGAGGAGTAACAACTGACACTGCAGAGATACAAAGGATCATGAGAGATTACAACAAGCAACTATATGCCAATAAAATGGACAGACAACCTGGAAGAAATGGACAAATGCTTAGAAAATCACAACCTTCCAAGACTGAACCAGGAAGAAATAGAAAATATAAACAGACCAAACACAAGCACTGAAATTGAGACTGTGATTAAAAATCTTCCAACAAACAAAGCCCAGGACCGGATGGCTTCACAGGCGAACTCTAGCAAACATTTAGAGAAGAACTAGCACCCATCCTTCTCAAGCTCTTCCAAAATACAGCAGAGGGAGGAACACTCCCAAACTCATTCTACGAGGCCACCATCACCCTGATACCAAAACCAGACAAAGATGTCACAGAAAACAAAAACTATAGGCCAATATCACTGATGAACATAGATGTTAAAATTCTCAACAAAATACTAGCAAACAGAATCCAACAGCACATTAAAAGGATCATACTCCATGATCAAGTGGGGTTTTTTCCAGGAATGCAAGGATTCTTCAATATATGCAAATCAATCAATGTGATAAACCATATTAACAAACTGAAGGAGAAAAACCATATGATCATCTCAATAGATGCAGAAAAATCTTTCAACAAAATTCGATATCCATTTATGGTAAAAATCCTCCAGAAAGTAGGCATAGAGGGAACTTACCTCAACATAATAAAGGCCATATATAATAAACCCACAGCCAACATCGTTCTCAATGGTGAAAAACTGAAACCATTTCCTCTAAGATCAGGAACAAGACAAGGATGTCCACTCTCACCACTATTAGTCAACATAGTTTTGGAAGTTCTAGCCACAGCAATCAGAGAAGAAAAAGAAATAAAAGGAATCCAAATCAGAAAAGAAGAAGTAAATCTGTCACTGTTTGCAGATGACATGATACTATACATAGAGAATCCTAAAGATGCTACCAGAAAACTACTAGAGCTAATCAATGAATTTGGTAAAGTAGCAGGATACAAAATTAATGCATAGAAATCTCTTGCATTCCTATACACTAATGATGAAAAATCTGAAAGAGAAATTAAGGAAACACTCCCATTTACCACTGCAACAAAAAGAATAAAATACCTAGGAATAAACCTACCTAAGGAGACAAAAGACCTGTATGCAGAAAACTAAGACACTGATGAAAGAAATTAAAGATGATACCAACAGATGGAGAGATATACCATGTTCTTGGATTGGAAGAATCAAAACTGTGAAAATGACTATACTACCCAAAGCAATCTACAGATTCAGTGCAATCCCTATCAAACTACCAATGGCATTTTTCACAGAACTAGAACAAAAAATTTCACAATTTGTATGGAAACACAAAAGACCCTGAATAGCCAAAGCAATCTTGAGAAAGAAAAACAGAGATGGAGGAATCAGGCTCCTGGACTTCAGACTATACTACAAAGTTACAGTAATCAAGACAGTATGGTACTGGCACAAAAACAGAAATATAGATCAATGGAATGGGATAGAAAACCCAGAGATAAGCCCACGCACATATGGTCACCTTATTTTTGATAAAGGAGGCAAGAATACACAATGGAGAAAAGACAGCCTCTTCAATAAGTGGTGCTGGGAAAACTGGACAGCTACATGTAAAGAATGAAATTAGAACACTCCCTAACACCATACACAAAAATAAACTCAAAATGGATTAAAGAGCTAAATGTAAGGCCAGACACTATAAAACTCTTAGAGGAAAACATAGGCAGAACACTCCATGACATAAATCACAGCAAGATCCTTTTTGACCCACCTCCTAGAGAAATGGAAATAAAAACAAAAATAAACAAATGGGACCTAATGAAACTTAAAAGCTTTTGCATAGTAAAGGAAACCATAAACAAGACCAAAAGACAACCCTCAGAATGGGAGAAAATATTTGTAAATGAAGCAACTGACAAAGAATTAATCTTCAAAATTTACAAGCCGCTCATGCAGCTCAATATCAAAAAACCAAACAACCCAATCCAAAAATGGGCAGAAGACCTAAATAGACATTTCTCCAAAGAAGATATACAGATTGTCAAGAAACACATGAAAGGATGCTCAACATCACTAATCATTAGAGAAATGCAAATCAAAACTACAATGAGGTATCACCTCACACCAGTCAGAATGGCCATTATCAAAAAATCTACAAAGAATAAATGCTGGAGAGGGTGTGGAGAAAAGGGAACCCTCTTGCACTGTTGGTGGAAATGTAAATTGTTACAGCCACTATGGAGAACAGTATGGAGGTTCCTTAAAAATCTAAAAATAGAACTACCATACGACCCAGCAATCACACTACTGGGCATATACCCTGAGAAAACCATAATTCAAAGAGTCATGTACCACAATACTCATTGCAACACTATTTACAATAGCCAGGACATGGAAGCAACCTAAGTGTCCATCAACAGATGAATGGATAAAGAAGATGTGGCACATATATACAATGTAATATTACTCAGCCATAAAAAGAAATGAAATTGAGTTATTTGCAGTGGGGTGGATGGACCTAGAGACTGTCATACAGAGTGAAGTCAGAAAGAGAAAAACAAATACCGTATGCTAACACATATATATGGAATCTAAAAAAAAAAAAAAAATGGTACTGAAGAACCTAGGAGCAGGACATGAATAAAGACACAGATGTAGAGAATGGACTTGAGGACACAGGGAGGGGGATGTGTAAGGTGGGACGAAGTGAGAGAGTGGCATGGACATATATACACTGCCAAATATAAAACAGATAGCTAGTGGGAAGCAGCCACATAGCACAGGGAGATCAGCTTGGTGTTTTGTGACCACCTAGAGGGGTGGGATAGGGAGGATGGGAGTGAGATGCAAGAGGGAGGAGATATGGAGATGTGTGTATGTGTATAGCTGATTCACTTTGCTGTAAAGCAGAAACTGACACACCATTGTGAAGGAATTATACTCCAATAAAGATGTTAAAAAAACCTCCAAACTAATATATACTTGAAAGTTGCTAAGAGGGTTGATCTCAAATGTTATCACACACAAAAAATGGTAATTACATGAGGTTATTAAAGTGTTAACTAACCTTTAGGTAATTGTTTCACACTATACATGTGTATCAAATAACCATGTTGTACATCTTAGACTTACACCATGTTATATATCAAGTATATAGCTGAAAAAATTTCAAGAGGGCAGAGCAGAGCATGGAAACAAGCATGGGCTTTTTTGAGCAAAGGACCTTGTGTGAGAGCAAAAGTGTCATACCCGTGAAGCTGGCCCTTTTTGTACCTGCAAAACCGCACCTAAAACCTCTCCACCTGTCACCACCTCCATGGCTAACAACCTGGCCTAAGCTCCCACCTGGGTTACTACAGTCTCCTAACTGGTCCTCTGATTCTGCTTTTGCCCCTTCAGTCAGTTTTTAGGACAGCAGCCAGAGTAATTCAGATAACTAACCTCCTCTGCTTAAACCCTTTCACTGGCACCTCATTTCACCCAGAGTAAAAGCCAAAGTTGTGACACTGGCTGACAAGTCTCTTCACAACCCCCAGGACTCTCTCCCTTGCTCACTTAACTTCAAACACGCAGCATTCCTGACAGTCCTCAAACAAGCCAGGCATGTTTCTTTCTTGCGGCATTTTACCTTGCTCGTCCTGGAATCTTTGTGCACACTCTGCATGCCCTCCCTCACAGCTTTTAAGTCTTATTCACAAGTATTTACTGAGCACAGACTGTGCCAGACACTACTTCAGGCACAGATGTTTGGATCCAGAGTCTCTCTGATCATTACTGAGATGGAACATCATTTCGTAAACTCGTTATCTATTTTATAGCTATTTTTCTGAAAAAAATAGATAAATATGAGAGTGTAGGAATCTCTCAGGCATAAACCCTAAGAATTGATATAGGTGTTTAACTATCAGGGATGTGGAGCATAACTTTCCCCTCCTTAATGTACCTTGTAGAAGACAGCACCATTTTATTATTATTTTTTTAAATTTTTTATTTATTTATTTTTGGCTGCATTGGGTCTTTGTTGCTGCATGCGGGTTTTCTCTAGTAGCAGCGAGCAGGGACTACTCTTCTTTGTGGTGCGTGGGCTTCTCATTGCGGTGGCTTCTCTTGTTGTGGAGCTCAGGCTCTAGGCACGCGGGCTTCAGTAGTTGTGGCATGTGGGCTTCAGTAGTTGTGGCTCATGGGCTCTAGAGCACAGGCCCAGTAGTTGTGGTGCATGGACTTAGTTGCTCCGCCGCATGTGGCATCTTCCCGGACCAGGGCTCGAATCCGTGTCCCCTGCATTGGCTGGCAGATTCTTAACCACTGAGCCACCAGGGAAGTGCCCCACTCCTTAAATGTGGGCTGTGCATAGTGTCATCCTTCCAAAAAGTATATATAGACGGACTGGGGTAAAGAGGAACTTTATAGTGGAGAAAGGTGACAAACCCTACCTCAGCCAGGTGATCAAGGGTAACATCAAGATGAACCGGTTTGCAGGGCAGAAATTGAGACACAGATGTAGAGAAGAAACGTATGGACACCAAGGGAGGAAAGCGGCAGGGGGTGGGGTGGGGAGGGTGGGGGTGGTGATGTGATGAATTGGGCGATTGGGATTGACATGTATACACTGATATTCATAAAATTGATGACTAATAAGAACCTGCTGTATAAAAAAATAAATAAAATAAAATTCAAAAATTAAAAAAAAAGGGGGTAACATCAAGAGTAATAAGGCATCCTCACAGCATTTGCCCTGTATATGAAGTGTTGTGAAGGACATTTATCCTCTGTGGTCTTCCTCTCCAAAAACACATAATCCCAGGTTAATCACGAGGGAGACATCAGGTGCAGAACATGCTACAAAATTCCTGGCAAGTACACTTGAAAATTGTCTACATCATCAAAAACAAGGGATATCTCAGAAACTCTAGCATCCAAAAGTGTCCTAAGGAGACATGATCACTAAATAGAGTGAGGTATCAGTGGGATCTTTGAGAAGGAAAAGGTAAAACTAAGAGAATTGGGAAAAGACAGGAGTGAAGCTAATAATCACATATTAACATTTGTTCATTAATTATAACAACGTACCCCAATTATATAAGATGATGTTAAGACAGGAAACTGGGTCTGGGTTACTTGTAGAATCCCGCACTGTCTTTGCAAAATTTTTATAAATCTGAAAT
The DNA here is from genome assembly GCF_028564815.1 of Eubalaena glacialis. NCBI lineage: Eukaryota > Metazoa > Chordata > Mammalia > Artiodactyla > Balaenidae > Eubalaena > Eubalaena glacialis. The sequence continues at coordinate 108,936,356 of NC_083716.1, read as the reverse complement.
TATATTAAATTAAAATGTATTAATCAAACACATCAGCTTTTTACACTTTATCTAACACATTATTTCTAACACTTACTAGTAATTACTATAAATTTCCCCTCTCACCTAGTTTTATTATTTTTAAAAATTGGATTTATGTTACTGAAGTCAATAACCTAGGATTACATAATTTCTGATAGCACCCATATTACATATTTTAAGTTAAATTATTAATGCACGTGTGTACAATTATTTATTATACATCATGTTATTTAGGAGTTTTCTTGGTTGTTGTTGTTTTACTGGTTGGCTGTGTCCTTCGTTCACTCTCTAAAAAGCCTATCACAGGGATATAGGTCAGGATTCAGACTGTAGTGAGCGTATTTCACTTCATGGCTGAACGTATACAATAGACCAGTTTATAAAATAAAAATAAAATGACTAATGATTCACTGTGGCTGGCTCACTTATTCCAGGAATGCTTGTTTTAATTTTGTTTCCATGTTTACATTGTAGGACTAATAACACAAAATCAAATATTTGCCAGCTCAAATAACAGATAAGAATAATGAGAAAGGTTGTGACTACAAAGATTCAATTTCTCTTCATGACTATTTCTAACCAGAAGTGCTTAAAAAATATTCAAACTCATCAGTTCCTAAGTGATATCAATAGGAGAAAGTGACAAAATCAGAGAACCAACAATGGCAGACTATCTTGCAAGTGACTTCAGATGCTGCTATATTTCGTGTCAGAAATAAGTTGCCTATTATAAGATCACATGGAATTACTAAAGTTCAAAGCCTAGAATGTTTCTCAATTTAGTTGAAATTACATGTTACTTCAATGTCTATAAAGTTAGCAATGTAAGTCAAGATAAAAAGCGATCTGTTCCTTTACGTTTAATATACTTCAAAAAATATATATAGTGCTCCTGGGACTTCCCTGGTGGCGCAGTGGTTAAGCATCCCCCTGCCAATGCAAGGGACACGGGTTAGAGCCCTGGTCCGGGAAGATCCCACCTGCCGCGGAGCAACTAAGCCCGCGAGCCACAACTACTGAAGCCCACGTGCCACAACTACTGAAGCCCGGGTGCCTAGAGCCCGTGTTCCACAATAATAGAAGCCACCGCAATGAGAAGCCCATGCACCACAATGAAGAGTAGCCCCCACTCGCTGCAACTAGAGAAAACCCGCGTGCAGCAATGAAGACCCAACGCAGCCAAATATAAAAAAATTAATTAATTAATTAAAAAAAATATATATATAGTGCTCCTAAGAAATCAGGTTAGATCTTAAATACAGTTGAAAATATAAAAAGCAAATACTTTTCCTTGCTTTGATTATACAAGAGAATTAGAGCATGGTAAACAAATATGTCACCTGACAAGGTATGTTCATGTTAAGAACACGTCCATTACCACAGAAGAAAAATTTATTAATTGTATTGAAATGATAAAAAACCCCAAATGTACTGTAAATTGGAAAAAGATAATGTCGACATAAAAATGCTCATCATCACAGATATTATACGTGAGTGACTATGGCAGTTGCACACAGAGGTAGACACCATTATTCTTCAACTATATATGAATATGCCAAATGTATGCCTTGTTAAGCTCACAGTCTTTTTTTTTTTTTTTTCTGGCCACCCCGCGCGGCACGTGGGATCTTAGTTCCCCCACCGGGGATTGAGCCCGTGCCCCCTGCAGTAGAAGCACGGAGTCCTAACCACTGGACCACTAGGGAATTTCCTCAGCTCACAATCTTAAGAGACAAAATATTTGCTCCTAAAAATTAAAACATGATAACCTTTAAAATATTGTGCAATTTATAAACATGTTTTGTGAATTCAGTGAGTAGATTGGATATTTTCACGTCTGTTATAAAAGGTACTTTAAACACTCATAAGAAAGCCCAATGGGTATCAAGATCAAATGCAATCAGCTACAGTCCCATACAAATTAAAGACATCTAGCAAATACTGATATATGTGTCCACATAAGAAAGCATATATAAGTATATAATATATAACATAAAATCAAATACTATATTATTTTATTAATACTTAAAATAAAATCATATTAGAAAATGTACCATGGTGAAATCAGGAATATCTTGGTATAAATAGATGACAAATATTTATGCAGGTTTCGTTATGGGATGATAACTGTGAACCAAGTGGCAATTGTAAAGAAAGCTCTCCATGGAAAAATCCTGACTATATATTTAAAATGCATGCTTATTAGAAAGTCTCTCCCCTTGTTTACAGTGGGAGAAAGTACCTTTGAAATACATTAGAAAAATGAAAAGCTTTAACAAGACACAGGAATGCATTTTCTTTCTTTTTTTTTAAAATCTTAAAAAAAATTTATTATTTATTTATTATTTTTATTTTTTTTTTGGCTGTGTTGGGTCTTCGTTTCTGCGCGAGGGCTTTCTCCAGTTGCGGCAAGTGGGGGCCACTCTTCATCGCGGCGCGCGGGCCTCTCACTATCGCGGCCTCTCTTGTTGCGGAGCAGAGGCTCCAGACGCTCAGGCTCAGTAGTTGTGGCTCACGGGCCCAGTTGCTCCACGGCATGTGGGATCCTCCCAGACCAGGGTTCGAACCCGTGTCCCCTGCCTTAGCAGGCAGACTCTCAACCACTGCGCCACCAGGGAAGCCCCCAGGAATACATTTTCTGATATAGAAAATAAACAAAAAGGAAAAGCAAAGAAACAAATGGGCAATGACAAATCTACAGAGAAAAATATCAATTCTTATGGGAAAGGGGCTTATTATTTTTAAAAAAGGAGATTATAGATATTCTAATTTACCATTTGAATAGATATACAAAATTAAGCTAAATGCCTTCAGATTTTGAATTTATTAGGATAAAGTTTACTTGCAATTAATATATCTAACTTACATTCTATCCGTATTGTCTGCCCATAACAGGTGTCTAAACACCTGTTGTCTAAGCCCTTGAGGATAAGGGGAGGCAAACACTCTTCTACGCCACCCAAGAAAATAGACATTTTTATAACATTTTGTGGGGCATATGAGGAAAAATAATGAAAGTATGTTCATAAGTGTAAGCTTTCCCCCTTTCGCCCCGGGATTCTGCATGTCTTGCCAGACATGTGCCGGTGTCCCCAGCTCATTCAACTCACTGGACTGGAAGGTCCCTATAACTTGAATTTTCCTTCCACGACTCTCCACGTGTTTCGGTCTCTCTGAATCTGTGCAGCGTTTTCTCTCACAAAAGAACCCCGAGTCTGTGACAAACCCCACAGCATGCATTTCCTCCCGCCAAGCCGCTTAAAGCCAGATCCTGCTGCAAAATAAGCCTTGTTAAAATATTACCTGAAAAGTAGGGAGTAAACTACCGGGGGAGCATCCAGAAAAGCAAGGCTCTGCGCTATTTAAGAAAAAACCGTCCTGGACGAGCGCCCCACAGCCCCTCCTCAGACGCTGGGGCGCAGACCGGGAGCGCTTGTCTCCGGCAGACGTGACCACACGCAGGCACTTGTGGTGCTTCCTCCGTTGGTCCCGAAGAAAAAAAAAAATCTCTCGACCGCAGGGAAGAATAGCCACCGAGCATGTGGGCGGGTGGCGCATGAGCCCCGCACGCAGAAGGGCGGGCGGGCTCGGCGCCACCTGCCGGCCGTTGAGGGCAGAGCAGGACGGTCAGAACTCAATCTGAAGGGCACGCGGCCCCCCACCCCGCCCCCCCCTCCCCCAGCCTGGCTGGAACTCTAACTCACTCAACACATCAAAGCCCCATACTCTTTCCCGATAGCACTGGTGATAGTCCGCTCTGGCCAAGCCTAGAAAAGCGCTGCCCATTTCCACCGTCAGATTCTCCACCGGATCATCCGTCTCTTAGGCACAGAGGACCACAGCTCTGCTAAGAAAAAAATCCTCCTTGATAAACTCCTGTGCAATCTTGATCATAACCACAAACAACTGAAGAAGACAAAAGTTGAAAACCTTTGTGTAACAGGGAAGAGCTGAATTGGACTCCATGTTCCATTTACTTCTTTGACTTTAAACTTTGCTTTTCTTTGCTTTTGTTATTATAATCATGCCTAATGGCCTGCCTCGGGGAACCCTGCCCGAGCCCACCTGTGGACGGCTGCAAGAAAGGAGAAATTAACACATCCCCTCCCCGAGGCTGGTCATTCCAGGGGATATTTGCAAAACTGGTGGCCTTTTTACTTTACTTCCTCATCTCCTCCCCCTCTCTGTGCTATAAAAGAAACTGGCATCCAAACCCTGATAAGATGGTTTATCGGAGACACTAGTCTACCATCTTCTCGGTCTGCCTGCCGGAATAAAGTCGTATTCCCTGCCTCAACATCTTGTCTCCGATTCATTAGCCTGTCGTGCAGCGAGCAGAGCGAGCTTGGACTCGGTAACATTTGGACGTGTCAGCATTTGGGTATTGAGGCCCAGAGGTGATTCCAAGAAAGCAGTGGCTATCTGAAGCAGTGGAATACAGCTGTCATGCCTTGGAGCTTGTTAGAAAAGGAATCAAACTGTGCTTTTCTCTCATTAAGCAATTCCTCCAAAATATAAATAAATAAGGAAGAACATTATGCTCATGACCCTCTCTATTCAATTATATTTTTATGAACAAGAAAGTAATCTGCACTCATACGAGCTATAAAATATCTGAAAACAAAATAATGGTCATAGATTTAAAATATGATTCATCTTGATTATAACAAAAAATTATTTAAAGAGAACATGATCTATGTGTCAAATAAACTTATGAATTATATTTTTAATTTATTCTTCAGAACTTCAAGTGGTATTTGCTGTTTTCAGATTTTGGAATAGATGTTTTCTTGAAAAACCTTCTTCACAATATTCTTTAAAGTTAGCTAAAGTAAGAGATATACATGAAGATATCAGTCATTTGAACTTTTTATAAACTTCTGTTTACTTCATATAACACCTCAACACGGGCTTTCAAATAGGAAATGACTCTGCTAGTTGATTTCCTACTAGGCAGAAATTCAGGGACCCAGCGACCTTCAGTGTGTCGATTTTCCATCCCAGCATGTGGCTTCAAATCTCAGTATGTTCCTTGGGTTTATTCCACTCAGTTGTAGAGGTGAAACATATGGCACATCATGGGGCACATTGTCATGACCTGAGCCTGTATACAGCGAATATCACTTCCACATCGATTTACTTGCTGAGAACTACTTCAATGTAAATTATCCTGGCCTCATAGCTCTAGAGGATGTGGGCACTTAAAGATGCAGATGGGGCATCACAAAGAGCTCACCTCCTGAGCAGAGCCCTTGGCCCATTGTACCACCTTGTGCACGGAGGTGGGTTTCAGGGGCACTCACTGTCCTGAGGCCTGCCCATGGCCACTCGTTTGTGACCTCAGCAAGAGTCCTGGCCACTCCTGCTACATATCCACCTGCATCTGCCCACATTAGAAGGCCTGTGAACCTGTGCCTGCCTGAGCCCACACACACCAACATCCCACCCAGTGCTGATGGAGCCTGAGAACATGCCCACCCAAGCGCATGCTTATGCAATTCTGCTTCCAAACTCCCTTCGTGTAGTTGGGAAGCCGAGGCCCTGAAAGAGGTAAGGACTGGTTTAGGGTTCAGTTCATGGGCAGAATCCAGAAGAAAAGTGATGATTCCAGCTTCCTAGGCCAGGACTCAATCCTTCCTATCATATTTAGTTTGGAAATAAAAGCCCCTAAGATTTTGGTGACCCCTGTCATCACCTCCCAGTTCAGGCCATTTTTCTTTCTGTATCTCCATAAGCACAGAGAGGTGCACAAACAGAAACAGACTTTGTAGTTGGGAGCCGTGAGACAGTGGTTAAGGAAGAACAGACACACTGTAAGTGACAACGGAGAGAGGAGAAAAAGGTTGGAGACATCTCTGCCATGGATCAGGCACATCCATTCCCCTGACAATATGTCCAGAGGCCCATAGCATGAGGGGGATTCTGGGCTTGGGCCATCTCCCTAGTGTTCTCCAGGGGACAGGGTCTGGGGCCTTACAGCCTACCATTCTCAACTCCTAGAACTGAGCTGAGTACACATCCCATCTCCCAGTATAGTCAAAGGCTACAAGTGAGAGGGACTATTTCTCTATGAATTGGGTGCTTGCCTTGGCTGATGCCAAGTATTCTCCATGTTTGGAAAGTCTGTTTGAACTTGATCTTCCACCAATGACCCTCTGTGCTCTGAGAGCTTGGGAAAATGCTTTCAACTCATGGAGGTCCTTCAGCAGAGAGGAGCTTGGGGGTTGGAGAATGAGGACTTGTGGTAGAGCAGAGTGGGGCAGAGCCATGGGCCAAGAGTCAGGGGTCCAGGAACAAGACCAGTTCTAGTTGAATCCTAGGGGTCTTCATTTGGCAGTGTCAACTTAAAGACAAATGAGCTTCATGAGTATAAGTTTTATTCAGGGCCTTACTGAGGATTATAACCCAGGAGACAGCCACTCAAAAGCTCTGAATATACTGCTCCAAAGAGGTAGTGGAGGAGCAAGTATGTATATGAATTTTGGGGGTATTAGTAGTATACTACCCCAAAGTAGTAAAGATGTATGCTTGACTATACATGTAGTCAAGCATACCTCTTGGTAAAAGATTACTGCTAGTCACAAAGAACAGATATCTCAAGGTATGTTTTTAGTACTTTTCTATGTGTAGAAAGATGCAAGAATTTGGGGTTATTGAAATTCTTCCAGAGATATGCATCTTACTATCAAGGGGCCCATTTATCCAAAGCACAGAGTGCCTCATCCTGTTCTTTTCATCATGAATTCCTGTTAGGATTTACTGTAGGTGGGTGACTACAGTGGACTGCGACTTCACCCTTGTATAACTTGCGGGTGAGCAATGCTCTTTGATTTTGTGGTTGCTGTTCACAGAAGTAGGGGGTTTTATTGCCCTGTCTGAGGTGAGGATGCCTAAACTAAACACCCCAGAGTGTGGGGGGCAAAGAAGGGAAAGAGTGGTTTCTGACAACCAGGTCACAGCTGAGAAGCATGCAGGTTGTGCTCTTTTACCCCTGGGACTCTGGAGAGCTCTACCTTGAGGACCCCCAAATAAAGACTCAGGCCTGGTGCTGCAGTGCCAGCGCTGGCCACCAGGGGGCAGGGAGCCTCCCGGGTCAACGTTGCCCACTGAGATTTCCCAGAGCTACCAGAGCAGGCAGAGTATTGCAGAGGTCATTCTGGCCACGCCCCTGCCTCAGGAACAGCATACACCTCCTATTACAAGTGATCATACCTACAGACTGAGATGGACAGAAGCAGGAAGGGGAGCTCCAAGATCTTCCCATTTGTTTATTCAGTAAGTATGCTCTTAGAACTCACCCTGTGCCTAGTTAGACCATGTGCAGTGTTGAAAATGACCAAGTGGTCCCTGCCTTCCAGGAATCTGAAGGAGAGAAGGACAAAAGGATAAAAACAAGACATGTGAAAGAAAAGAGCAACTGCTCTACCAAAAAAAACACGGTGTTGTGAGGAAGGCTTGGGAGTCCCTGGGTGGGAGGGTCTGAAAGCCTCATTGAGGTGATATTTCCTGGGCCCGGAATGAAAAGTGGGAGCCAGCCCTGCACATGATGGGGACAGTGTGTCAGCGAGAAGGCACCACTGGTGCAGAGATCCATAGGTAGAAGTGAGTTGGCCAGAGGAGGTACATCAGGTGACCAGTGTGGCTGAGGGAGCCTGAGAGGTGAGAACAGGAGACAAGGGTAGATGGTAGGCCTGGTAGACTATGGTAGGCCTGGTAGACTGTCTTTTAGCTGTTTGTCCTCTCTGACAATATTACTCCAAACTTAGCATTTATAAAGCAAAAATGTTTAATTGCTCACAATTTCTGTGGACCAGGAACAGCTTAGCTGATGCTTCTGCCTCGAGGTCTCTATGTACTTGGGGCCTCAACTGAGGCTGAATAGTGGGAGGCTTTTCTTCCAAGCTCACTCACCAGAAAATTGGACTAAGGGCCTGAGTTCCTTTAATTCTGTTGTTATTGGAACTCCCTCTCTTTTCTCCATAGGACAGCATCTAACATCTGTGCCTTTGCCCCCAGATCCAGGAATATAAACAGAGAGAGAGAGACAAAGAGACAGAGACAGAGAGAGACTGAAAGAGAGAGAAACAGAGGGAGAGAGATAGGGAGTGAACATAAGAGAATGAATAAGAGGGAAGTGACAATCTTTTTGTCATTAAAACTTAAATGTGACATCCCATCACCTTGACTGTGTTCCTTTGGTCAGAGGCCACTTACTAACCACTTAGTGGTGAGAGTAGGATGTATGTATCAGGGCTGGGGATCAGTGGCAGCCATTGTGGAGTGAACACGGTGATATATTCACTACAATTCACCCAGAGCAAGAAACTGAGGTAAGACTTTGATTAACGGATATTATTGATATTAAAAACTAGAATGTGCTCCCTGGGTGTCATAATTATGGTCTCATCAGGCTGAACATAAGTCTACATTAAAGATAATTAAAAAGCCCAAGGGCAACAGTGAAGTATAGTAATATGGAAGGATCAGTACCTATTTCAATGGTCAAGTAAAAGGTAAAGTCCATAACATTTTATGTGTAAAAGAATTTTACTTAAATAATTCATATTACAGCTATATCACTCTGGTTTTTAAATTCTACAAGGTTATGTGTCCTAATGAAGTAAATTTAAACAGAATTTGTATCACTTGTTTTATAGATTAAGCAATATTTGATTATACACCCATTGAATTCAGAGTTGCAAGAGATTTTGGAAAAATATTTAGTATCCCTATCTATCTCCATTTTACAGATAAGTAAACTGAGGCCTAGTGAGGTCACCACTTGAACAATGACACAAATAAGATTCTCTGGCACCTGGTTTACATTCTTTGCTCATTGAGGGAAAAGGAAGTACTTTCCTTTCTAGAAGTTTAATAGACAAATTCTTTGTGTCATTTTTAAAGAAGAATGACATCAGTGAACATTTGAAAGATATAAAAAAAATTATCTTAAAGAAAAGTTTAGGTTCTTGTTTTTTCCCCCAAAATGTAAAATATAAGATAATTACTGTTCTTCCCATTAACACTGATGCAAAATAGGTTTTTGAGATGCGGGAACTCTCACAGAATGTTAATGTTTTCAGTTTATCCTTCAACAGGTTTTTTAAAATGTCTTAAGTTTCAGACCCCTTGCCCTTCTAGTCAATCCCGGGCACCATAACTGGGTTGTAACACACATTTTTTTCTGCAATACAAGTCACCTTATGCAGGTAATATCAAGACTAGCAGTAAGACTTACTACAGGTGTGCACCTGACAGCACTTAAAGTCTCTTTCTCAGATTCCCATGCAGGTGGCACAAACTGTGGTGGATGATGGTTTTACCTTTTGTGATATGATCAGTTCTTTCACCTGTAGGATGACTGAGGTTAGAGTCTACATCTCATTCATAAAGGAGATGTAACACTCCAGTGCACCTTCACATATGTCCAGTTCATCTCTCCCATTTACAAACTAGAACTCAATGGAAATAAACAGGGGCCACAGAGCAACATACAGTTCAGTCTTGGGGTTTGAGCCCAGTTTCTTCCAGTCATTCAAAACTCTTCTAAAATTGACTCCAGACTCTGGATATACCACAATGAGAGGGATTATGAGTTCTTGCATGCAAGAGTCATCCCACACTCCTTTATTACACTACAAGATAAGCCCCCTCTCATGGGATTGAGAAACTCTAAACATCAGTGGAATCAGTGAAATGAATGGCTAACTTTTTTTAAAAAATAAATTTATTTATTTTTATTTTATTTATTTTTGGCTGCATTGGGTCTTCTTTGCTGCGCGCGGGCTTTCTCTAGTTGCGGCGAGCGGGGCCACTCTTCATTGCAGTGCGCGGACTTCTCATTGCAGTGGCTTCTCTTGTTGCAGAGCACGGGCTCTAGGCATGCAAGTTTCAGTAGTTGTGGCTCTCGGGCTCTAGAGCACAGGCTCAGTAGTTGTGGTGCACGGGCTTAGTTGCTCCGCGGCATGTGGGATCTTCCTGGACCAGGGCTCGAACCCATGTCCCCTGCATTGGCAGGTGGATTCTTAACCACTGCGCCACCAGGGAAGCCTGAATGGCTAACTTTGAAGATGAGGTGACACTGGGCACAATCCCAGCCATATCTCTCACTGCTCCCATCATCTATGAAGACAGTACACACATTGGAGAAGGTACCATTTCTTGTACTCATCTCATGCTTGCCCACCAAACATATTCTTCTCGTCATGCCATCACATTTCATGGCCCCATCCTCATGCCATTGCTTCTAGACTTCAGGCTGCTGCCTTATTCCACCAACCAGATCCTTTTTACATCTGAAATTGGAGTTCAATAGTAAACATCTTTAGCAGCTTGACAAAGCAGGTTTTGGCAGTGATTTAATGGATATGACCTCCAAGGTGCAGGCCATAAATTTAAAAAAATTTTACACACTGGATTTCATAAATAACAAAAACTTTTGTGTCTCAAAAGACATTATCAACAGAGTGAAAACACAACTTACAGAATGAGAGACCATATTTGCAAATCATATATCTGATAAGGGCTTAATACCTGGAATAGATAGAGAACATTTAAACTCAAGGAAAAAAGCAAACAGCCCAAATGAAAAATAAGCAAATGATGTGTAGAGACATTTCTTTAAAGAAGATATATATATATATGGTTAATAAGCATAAGAAAAGATATTCAACATCACTTATCATTAGGGAAATACAAATCATCACACAATGTGATACCACCTCACATCCATTAGAATGACTCCCATCCCCCCAAAAAAAAGAGAGAGAGAAAGAAACAAAGAAGTGGGGAAATTGGAACCCTCGTGCATGGTGGTGAAAATATAAAATGTTATAGTTGCCCTGGAGAGCAGAATGGTAGTTTCTAAAAAGAAGTTAAAAATAAAATTACCATATGATCTAGCAATTCCACTTCTGGCTATATACCCAAAATAATTGAAAGCATGGTCTTGAAGACATATCGGAACACTCGTGTTCATAGCATCATTATTTCTAATAGCTAAAACATGGAAGCAACCCAAATATCTGTCCAGGGATGACTGGATAAGCAAAATGTGGTATATACACACAAATAATGAAATATTATTCAACTTTAAAAAGGAACAAAATATTGACATATGCCACAACATGGATGAACTTTTAGGATATTATGCTAAGTGAAATAAGATAGTCACAAAAATACAAACCTTGTGTGATTCCAATCATCGGAGGTACCTAGATAGTCGAATTCATAGAGATGGAAAGTAGAGTGATGTTTGCCAAGGGGCAATGGGAGGTAATGGGAAGTTATTGATTAATGGGTGCACAGTTTTAGTTTTGCAAGATGAAAGACTTCTGAAAATGGATAGTGGTGATAATTGCATAACAATATTAATGTATTTAATACACTTAAGATGTACTTAAGGACGTGTACACACAAAATAATTAAGATGGTAAATTTTATGTCGTGTATTTTGCATCAGTAAAAAATATTTTTATTTTAAAACTTCAAGTACAGAGACGTGAGATGAGAAAAATTTTATCTTGCCAAATTTACTCTTCTATTTTGACCATGCTAATTTTGCCCCAACCATTTCATCTGAGACAACTTTGATCAAAGTATTCTGATTCTGTGCCTACTAAAGCCTTGGAATCAGAATTATATGAAAAAAAAGAGTAAAATATTTGCTGAAAATTTATTTTTCAGAGGTAACTTAATAAGACATTTTAATTTTTAGATCAATTTTTTTCCTAGCTAATATCTGTAATTTACTATTTTATATAGAATAAAATATGTTTAAGGAAATTGGATTAGGCGGTCAGTAATATGTTTAATACACCAAAAAGATGTATACAGATCATACATTCTAATGTGATATGATTTTGTTCACATTGTTAAAATGTATAATTCTGGCCAAAGTGGTTAGTTAACATTTGAGTTTATAATATATTGCAGCAAATTCTGGATTAATAAGATAGCATTTTTCTTTGCATTACCTTTTAAATATATTGGATAAATCTCTCCTTTACTGTTCTTTGGAATGGGTATTTTCATGAACCATATTATATTACAATGTTTGATTTATCATTAGCTTAACCTTTTCTGAAAACCTCCTGTTGAAAGATGGAACATTTTGTTAAATAAAACTTTTACTAAAAAAAGCAGTCCAAAAAAATGATTTTTGGCTATAGGCTTGCTTTTACAATGGACTGTTTATAAAAATGCTTTCTTCTTTTCGTATAAAGATAGGTTACAAATATATCATTGTCATTTTCAATTACAGACAATGACATAATATGCATTTTAATTTTTCATGGCTAGTATACTATTTCTGAAAAAAGCTTCTTTTAGTCTATGACTATACCTGAAATCAAGAATAATCTAGGAAACCTCGTAATAACTGATTCATTATTTATTCATTTTGATGTCTCTTTCAGGACAGTTTGTTAAAAGGCCAGTTTTTCTAAAATAGGCCATCTCATAAAGTGTTTGAAATAGTGATGAAATAAACATGAGAATCAGATGATGCTCCATTTTGTTATTTCTATCATTTTCCTTTTCTTTTTAAATGAAGTATAGTTGATTTACAATATTGTGTTAGTTTCAGGTATAGAGAAAAGTGATTTATATATATATATTAGATTACTTTCCATTATAGGTTATTACATTCCCTGTGCTATACAGTAAATCCCTGTTGCTTATCTGTTTTATGTATAGTACTTTGTTATGTTTATCCCATACTCCTAATTTATCCCGCCCACCCTCCCTTTGGTAAACATAAGTTTGTTTTCTATGTCCTTAGTCTATTTCCATCTTGTATATAGATTCATTTGTATTATTTTTTAGACTCAACATATAAGTGACATCATATAACATTGTCTTTGCCTGACTTCACTTAGTATGATATTTTCTAGGCCCATCTATGTTGCTGCAAATGGCAATATTTCATTACTTTTATGGTTAACATTCCATATATATACTATATATATATATATAGCTCACATCTTCTTAAACCAATCATCTGTTGATGAACACTTGGGTTTTTTCTGTGTCTTGGCTATTGTAAATAATGCTGCTATTGAACATGGGGGTCCAGGTATGTCTTCTACGTAGTTGTTTTATGTTCAAGATATATATCCCAAAGTGGATACATACCCAAAAGTGGAATTACGGGATTATATGGTAGTTACATTTTGCATTTTTGAGGAATATTCATACAGTTTTCTATAGTACCTGCAACAATTTACATTCCCGCCAACAGTGTAGAAGGGTTCCCTTTGCTTCACATTATTGCCAGCATTTATTATCTCTCACCTTTTTTTATGGTAACCATACTAACATATACAAGTATAGGAAAAGTATGTGGGGAGGAGGGGAGAGGGAGAAGGCCTCTGAGACACATCTTAATTGGTCTCTCGTCTTGTTTGCAGGGATTCTGTTGGTTGAATGCCTGCAAGGGGAGGTGGAATGGCCTTCAGATTGTACCAGCTTAGCTAGCATCGCGAACCACCTGTTGCAGGCTCTGAAGATAACCATCGTGAACCCGCCACCCCCCAGCCCCCGCCAAAATCACTAATCATCAGGGAAATGCAAATCAAATTTTTTTACCAATCAATATTGAGTCAGTGATCAATTTTACCACATGCAATGGTAAAATGCAAAATCACAATGATAAAATTTACCAGAATTTGTATAATTCTGATATTAACCACTATCAGTTTCATTTTGTGTGGATGATTTTAACTAGTATTATTCACCTTGTGGGTTCAAAGTCTCCATGGAGTATATATGGTGGGATCAAAGCTTGTATACCTTTGATATACAGGGATTCAATTTTGACTCAGAGTTTCAGGAATATGCTGGTTGCCTAAACAGACTCTAAAATCTCAAGCCTGCCTCACTCCTTTTATGAAATAGAAAGGATTTGCTCAGATCTACTTACCAGGCACAGGTGGGTGAAGCCATACAAGTGGTTCTAATCATTCTACTGGGAACAGAAAGCAGACATCTCACTCGTATTTCCTGGTTTGAAAGCAAGACTTTTTGTTTTTCTGTGAATGAATTAAAAAGCTAGAAAAGAGAAACTGTGGTAGGTGAAAAAAATGTCCAATTTCTCTGACAATGTCATTATCTCCTCCTCTTCATCCTGAAAATAAGTTAGGGAGAGAGAACTGGTAATTTCCACTGTTTTTATTCTCCCTTATCTTTGAGAACAGCAAGTTAGATTTCTTTCAGGAATCAATTCAATAAACTAAAAGATAAAATTCTTGACAAGTCTTGCAATTAAGGATTACCAGACAAAGTTCAGGTCAGTGACGTCTGACCAGATGTAAATGTGGGACTTTGGGGAGGCTCCTCAAAAGGAACTAATACAGCTGGGAGGGCCTGCTTTGCCTCTTTCTCTTCTCCTTCCTGTGGTCTGAGATGCAGACATAGTGCCTGATACAGGGAGGAGATCCAGCAGCCATCCCAGATCATGAACAGCCTTGATGATGGAAGTCACATACTAAGATGCTGGAGCAGAAAGACAGATGATCTGTGACCTGACATGATGGGAATTGCAGGATTAGTTTGGAGTGCTTGCCACTAAGGTTCTTTTATAAGAAAAAGAAATAACTTTCTCCTGATTATGCCACTAATATTTCTGGATTTCTAGACTAAAAGTACAAGTTTTCCATTGAATAACTGTTTGACCTTGGACGAGAGAGGTCCTTTCTTTGGGACATATCCCCTTATGCAATCACACAGAGCAAGTGTGGAAGCAGATTGTAGAATTCTGATATCTGATGCTTTTGCCTGATTGCCATCCCTGTTTCTTCTATAGGGAATAAAATGAGTGTGAAGGGGTGAGGAGGACAGGCACTCTGCTGCATATGCTTTGCTATATTGTTCATGCATGCATGGGAAACCGGGCTCACAGGCCAGAGCTGTCTTTTGGCCTTCGCATGGACACAGGGACTGGGTGACTGGCAGGTTTCCCCCATTTCCCCAAATGTATTAGTGCCCATGACACCTTTTGAACCTGCATGCAATGAAGAGTTTTCCATAGTAACCAGAAGATCTTTTTAGCAAGCTACCACCACAAAGCATTTAAAACACTGTTTTTTTTTTTCCTGTGAAGGGAAGTTTTACCCAGTATGTGATACATGTAGTGATTGATTAGTTCTATAAACATGTAAATTTAGCATTAGTAATTCCTATGTGATGTTGACCTAAACTAAGTGTGCTCAATGCCATTGGAGGGTAAAGCCTTGCAGATAGCACAGTTAAAATGTTTCTCATATAAGGAGTGTAGCTGATTGTATCTTCCCATGAGAAAGAAATACTATGAATTGTGTTTCTTTCATTGATTGGAAGATGTATTTGAAGTGTGTTGCATGTAGTATATTGTTTAAGAGATCTGTAATACTGCTCTTTCTAGAGGTAATTTAAGCTGTGCTCAGCTCTGTGTTTTAAAGACACATAAGAATGAAGGCTGTTCACACAGTGGAAGAGGCTTATATTCCATAGAGAAAATGTATGTGCTTCTTACAAGCTAGATGCTCTAAGTTTATACAGATTGTTCTTACAGTGTATGGAACTTGTACCCACAAATGGGAGTAGCTAGTGAAATGATTGAGAGACCTGCAAATCTACCCTTTCTAATGTTTAACTGAAAGCCGTGTGAAGTTACCAGCACAAAGTTTTCTAAGTGTTCTTTCTGTGAAGTGAAGTTATAACCAGTGCTTGATACATGTAGTGATTTCTTCCATACTCTTGTAAATTGAGGCTTTGTAGTTCCTATGTGATTTGAACTAAACTAGGTGTGCTTAATGCAATTGGAAGGTAAAGCCTTTCAGAATACACAGTCAAAATGTCTCTCATATAAGGAATGAAGCCAAATGTTTCCTGCCATTAGAAAGAAATGTGTCCTTTCATTGAATGGAAGATATATTTAAAGTGTGATGCATGTAGTATAAAGTTTAAGAGATCTGTAATATTACTCTTTCTAAAGGTACTTTAAAGCTGATCTAATCTCACTGTTCTAAAGGTGAATAAGACTGAGGGCCTTTAACACAGTAGGAAAAGGCTTATTTCCCATAGAGAAAATGTATATTTTTTACAAATTAGATTAATGAAGTTTTATACAGATTGTACTTTCAGTGTATGTAACTCAAAGGCTAAGTTGAGTCTTTCCTCAAAACAGGCACCTGAGAATATAAGCAAAGACATTTTCATTTTTCTTTATTTTTATTTTAAAAATGTATACGTATATTATATAGTCTTTTTGTATGCAGACTTGCCTTACAGTAGACTACAATCATTCCAAAATGTTCAGTCTATTTAAGTTATTGTTATTAAATAAGATGTACACAGTCTAAATGGATAAAACACAATATTCAGTTCAAAGCAAAAGCCTTTTGAACTCACAATGAAGAGCTTCCCATAGTAAACAGAGCACCTTTTCACCAAGCCACCAGCACAAAGTTTTCTAACAGTGTTCTTTCAGGAAAGAGAAGTTATAACCAGTGTGTGACACATGGTAGTGAAATGTTCCATAAAAGTGTGCATGAAGTATCTATACTTCTTATGTGACGTTGAGCTAAACTAAGTGTGCTCAATGTGACTGGAAGGTAAAACCTTTCAATAGCAGTTAAAATGTTTCCCATATAAGGAATGCATATGATTATTTCTTGCCGTAAGAGATACTATGCACAGTGTTCTTACATTGAGTGGAAGATATACTTGAATTGTGAATCATGAAGCATATTGTTTAAGAGATCTCTAGTATTGCTCTTCCTAGAGGTAAAGTTGCACTAGCTTATGTGTCTTAAATGCGAATAAAGCTGAAAGCCTTTCACAAAGTAGGAAGAGCTTTGATACCAACTGAGAAAGTGTATGTATTTCTCACAAGCTAGATGAAAGAATTTTTATGCATCCCGTGATTTCAGTGTATGGAACCTGTACGTAAGATTTGGAATAGCTAGTGAAATGTCTGAGGGGCAGGCAAATCTACTATCTTTAACGTTTAATTGAAAGCTGCTTAAATCTCTTTGTTCAAAGGACAAATAGGAGTGAGACCCTTTTAGACTGCAGGGAAAGACTTTTTTTGCATTTAGTAAAAGTATGTGTTTCTAACTAGCTAGACGAAAGAATTTTTGGCACAATGTTCTTTCAGTGAATGGAAGTTAGGTCAAGTGTTTGAAGCAAGGAGTGTTTTCACAGACTTGAAAAACTAGTGTTTCTATTAGCAAAAATCTTTACTCATAACAGGTGTGAAACTGAGCATATAAGCAAAGGTCTGTTGAACCAGTATAAAATGAAGTGTGTCAAAGCAACCAAAAAAAATTTTATGAAACTATCAGAAGAATCTTTTTCTAACACTGTTATTTCTGGAAAGAAAACAGGTTGGTGATACAGGTAGAAATTTTCCCCCTAAACTTGTAAATCTAGCATTTATAAGTCATCTGTGATGTTGAGCTAAATTAAGTGTGCTCAAGGTAGCACACTTGAGCAGGTAAGCGCTTTAAAAAACAAAGTTAAATGTTTCTAATATAATGAATGGAACCCACTGTTTACTGACATATGAAAGAAATACTATGCACTGTGTTCACTAGCTACTACCTTTATGCACTGAGTTCTTTTAGCGTATGGAACTTAAAATAAATGGCTGAAGGAGTTTCTATGGGCTACTTTGAGTCTTTCTCAAAACAGGTACTTAACTGAAAATAAAAGCAAAGGTGTTTAAACCTGCATACCCTGAAAACTTATCCATACTATCCAGAAGAACTTGAAACCACGGAATTAGCCCAGATTTATTATGAGTGTTCTTGCAGTTCATTGGAGATATATGCAGTCTCGGATACACGTAGTGCTGTGCTCTATCTCTATACACAGTTCGTGGCTGAAGCAGGTAGGGTTTTGTTCCACTGGTTTCGAAAACTTGAGTTTCTTATGAGCCACTTTGCGTTCCTTCCTCCGCACAGGTACACGTGACTGAGACCACGGGCACTGATTCTGGCTTTCACAACCTGGGTACCCCAAAACGATTTCCATGCTATCCTGGAGACCTGTGTACCATGGACCCAGCCCAAGGTTTGTCAAAGCGTGTTCTTTGTGTGCATGCAATCCAAAATGCAATCACCTAGTGACTTGCTTTATATAGACTTCGCAAGCAAGCACTGGTCATCTCAATGGGAGGTTGGATGCCCATGCTCGGGGAAATCAAGCCTTTCTGGAGGCCTAGTAAACAGGTCTCTCCTAGAAGGAATGTCCAGTAGGTGTGTCTGGCCACCAGAGAGTGGTACTTACTACGCACTGTGTTCTGTCTTCAAGTGGAAGTGATATCTGAAGCGTGAGGCGGGTAGGATGTGGTTTAGGAGACGGGCAAGGCGGCTCTCCCTATGGTGCTTGAAGTCGCACTAAGCTCTGTTGTTCAAACAGGCAGGGTGTGGTGAAGGCCATTCGAAGAGAAGGAAGAGGCTTGTTTCCCACAGAGGCAGAGTCTGTGTTCTGACACACTAGATGAATGAAGTTTTGCATAGAGAGTCCTCTCCGGGTAGGGAGCTGGTACCTGGGATTTGCAGTAGCTGCAGAAATGTTTGAATGGCCTGCAGAAGGCCAGCATTTCCCCAAGTTGAGTGCAGAGCAGCGTCGAAGCTCCATGTTCCAAGCCCAAAGAAGAGTGGAAAGCCTTCCAGGATGCTGGGAAGAAAGGCTACTTTCCCATTTAGTAAATGTGTGTGTTTCTCACAAGCCTGTGGAAAGAACATTTATGCACTGTGTTCTTTCAGGGTAGAGACCGTAAGCCAAGCGGTGGAAGTAAAGTAGTCTTTTCCTTCACAAGGTCAAAAACACTTAGTGTTTCTATAAGCTTTCCTGTGACTCTCCCGCAACAGGTCCCTAACCGGAGATGGACGCAAAGGCATTTGGGCCCTGCGTGAAAACGCAAAGTTTCCCATGGTAAAGAGAACACAGTTTTGTCTGTTGGTCTGTCTTTAAGTGAACTACCAAGAGGCAGACGGGTTTTTCAACAGTCGTCCTTGTGAAAAGTGATTTATCGGCGGGGCGGAACACAGGTAGTGATTTGTTCCCGGAACTCGTGAGTCAAGCCGGTCTAGTTCCTCTGTGATGTTGAGCTAGAGTGAGTGGGCTCATAGCGATTGGAGATGGGCCTTTCAGGCGGCCACAGTTACCATGTGTCTCACAAAAGGAATGTGCCCGTTTGGCTCTTGCCATAAGAAGGATTGCATAACCGAGTTAATGCCCTAGGTAGACCTACGTGACACTGGATCTTCCCAAGGCCTAGCAATGCTAAGGGAAAAACAGTACATTTTTTTAGGCTGACTTTAAAGTCGAGTTTCTGCTTGGGGTGGAGAGATGTCAGGTGTGAGTTCCCAGAATGAATGCTCAGCACAGTGTTTATTCAGTGCAGCTCAGGTTTAAGCACACAGGCACACTTGCAATGCACGTAGTAGCAGCTAGAATGGTGTTCATGAGGCTGTTTGAAAGCTTTGGAAATCTAGGAATCCAACGAAGAGAGCAGTGCGTTGTCCTTCACTCTGCATACAAAGAGGTGATCCCAACAGCTTATGTGGCTGGATGTTGCTCAGAAGCCAGAGAAGAGACATTCGGTATACAATGTGCCTGCATAGGAAAAGGTACGTAGGCGAGAGTCCTATGAATCCTGAAGGGATACTAGCTTTCAAGCACTATATTGACTAAGGGTTCTTGGAAAGTACAGCATGCCCATTTCTTTTTTAAATTTTTTCTTTTTTTATTGGGGTATAGTTGTTTTACAAGTTTGTGTTAGTTTCTACTGTATAGCAAAGTGAAGTAGCGTTCCCTTTGCTATACAGCAGGTTCTTGTTAGTGATCTATTTTATACATATTAGTGTATATATGTCATCCTAATCTCCCAGTTCATACCCCCCACCCCCATATGCCCAACTTTCTTGATGGAGAAACTGGAGCTTACTTTGTGGCTAGCAGTCAGGTTTAGTTTGCCCTTTAGGCCAAGAGTGCTGTGGGATGAGCTCGCAGCAAAGAATTGCAAACACCCTGTTTCTTTGGAAAAAACTCCCTTTTCCTCATAGAGGATTTGGTTCAGTGAATAGAAGATGGGCAAAAACAGTGATTTTCAGGCAGCTCTGAGGCCACAACTATCCAGCTTGCATGGAGGGAAAAATACTGCTTTTCCCATCAGGCCCCAGTTTCAAAGGTGACAAACAGCTTATGAAACTACAGTTTCTAACCAGCAAAAAGACACACATGCAACACACTGGGACCTTCCATGAGAAAATTGTGGTACGCAGGAACTTCTACATGTGGGGAATTGCCTAATAGAGTTAATGCCATTGCTAGGCCTAGGTGACATTGGATCTTCCCAAGGCCTAGCCATGCTAAGGGAAAAACTATACTTTTTTCAGGCTGGAATTAAAGTTGAGTTTCTACTTGAGGTAGAGAGATGTCAGGTGTGAGTTCCCAGAATGAACGCTAAGCACAGTGTTTTTTCAGTGCAGCTCAGGTTTACGCACACAGGCACAATTGCTATGCATGTAATACCGGCTAGAATGGTGTTCCTGAACCTGTTTGAAAGCTGTTTAAACCTAACACTCCAGGGAAGAAAGCAGTGTGTTGTCCTTCACTATGCATTCAAAGAGGTGATCTCAACGGCCTTTGTGGGTGGATGCGGTTCCAATCAGAGAAGAGGTGTTCGGTACACAGTGTGCTTCCAAGAAAATGGTGTGGAGATGAGAGTCCAATGAGTCCTGAAAAACGTACTAGCCTGAAAGCAGTACATTGACTGAGGTTTCATAGAAACTGCTACATGCCCAACTCTTTTGATGGAGAAAATGGACCTTATTTTGAGGTAAGGTCAAGTTGAGTTTGCCCTTTAGGTAACGCGGCCTTGGGGATGAGCTCCTACCCAAGAATTGCAAGCACCCTGTTTCTTTTGAGAAAATACTCTGTTCCTCACAGAGGCATGCCTGCAGTGAATAGAAGCTGGGCAACCTCAGTGTGTTTCAGAGAGCTCCAAGGTTGCAATTACCCAGCTTTCCAAAGGGGAAAAGACTGCTTTTCCAATCAAGGTCCCTATCCTAGTTGACACCCAGCATAAATACCTGCAGTTTTGGACCCGCAAAGCGAGACACACGCGACAGACTGGAAACTTTGCTGAATCAATTTAACTGCACAGGAATTCTGGTGTGGTGAATCACCTAACCCAGTGAAGGCCCGAGGAAGGTCTAGGAGCCACTGGATCTTCCAAAGGCCTAGCAGTGTAAAGTGAAGAATTGTGTTTTTTGGTCAGGCTGGATCTCACGTCGAGTTTTTGCTTGAGGCAGAGAGACGGCAATATGAGTCGCCAGAAGGGACACTGAGCAGAGTGTGTTTCTCAATGCAGGTCAGGTTTCGGCACTGAGGCCCCGTTGAATGACACATAAGACCGGATCGAACTGTGTTCCTGAGCTGTTTGCCAGCGGTGTCAACCTAGGTCTCCAAGGAAGAGAGTAGTGTGTTGCCCTGGATTCTGCATGCAAGAAGTGTTCTGAAGGGCCTACACGGCTGCTTGTTGCTCAGCAGGCAGAGAGGAGACTTGGGGTACTCAGTGTACTTGCATGGAAAATGGTGCAGACGCGAGAGACCTAGGAGTCCTGAAAGGCATACTCGCGTTCCATTTAAGCAGAACAATGAGGAAGACCTCATGGAAACTGCTGCATGCCTAAATTGCCTGATGGAAAAATTGAACCTTACACTGAGGCTAGTGGTCAGCTTGCAGTTTCCCAGAACTACCGAGGGCTGTGGGATGAGCACCTACACAAGAATTGCAAGCACCCTGTTTCTTTGGAGAAAATACTCTTTTCCACCCAGAGACGTGCCTGCAGTGAATAAAGCCGGGCAAACTCAGCATGTCTCAAACAGCTCCAAGGCCACGAGTATCCAGCTTTCCACGGGGGGGAAAGACTGCTTTTCCAATCAGGGCCACCTATCCTATTTGACACCCAGCATAAGTAACTGCAGTTTTGGGGCCGCGGAGCACAACACACGCGACACACTGGGCCCTTCACTGAATCAATTTTACTGTGCAGGAGTTCTGGGTGTGGTGAATTGTGAAACCGAATGAAGGCACGAGGAAGGCCTAGGTGGCTTTGCATCTTCCAAAGTACTAGCAGTGTAAAGTTAAGAATTGTGGTTTTTGGTCAGGCTGGATCTCACGTCGAGTTTCTGATTGAGGTAGAGAGATGACTGGTATGCGAGCCCGGAAGGCATGCAGAGCAGAGTGTGTTTCTCAGTGCAGGTCAGGTTTCAGCACTGAGGCCCCGTTCCGTGGCTCATAAGACTGGTTCAAACTGTGTTCCTGAGCTGTTCGCAGGCTGTGTCAGCCTAGGTCTCCAAAAGAGAGCAGTGTGTTGCCCTGGACTCTGCAGGCAAAGAGGTGTTCCAAAGGGCAGGCATGGCTGCTTGTTGCTCAGCAGGCAAAGAGGTGACTTGGGCTACTCAGTGTAGTTGCATGGAAAACAGTGTGGACACGAGAGACCTAGGTGTCCTGAAAGGCATACTCGTGTTCCCTTAAAGCAGAACAATGACAAATGCCTCATGGAAACATCTGCATGCCTAACTTGCCTGATGGAAAAATTGGACCTTACACTGAGGCTAGTTGTCAACTTGTGGTTTCCTGGAACTACCGAGGGCTGTGGGATGATCTCCTCCCCAACAATTGCAAGCACCCTGTTTCTTAGGCGAAAATACTCTTTTCCTTGCAGCGGCGAGCCTGCCGTGAGTACAAGCAGGGCAAACTCAGGGTTTCTTAAACAGCTCTAA
Organism: Eubalaena glacialis; assembly: GCF_028564815.1. Classification (NCBI taxonomy): domain Eukaryota; kingdom Metazoa; phylum Chordata; class Mammalia; order Artiodactyla; family Balaenidae; genus Eubalaena; species Eubalaena glacialis. The sequence goes on along the minus strand of NC_083716.1, from coordinate 108,913,553 downwards.
GGCCGCAAATATCCAGCTTTCCCAAAGGGAAAAGACTGCTTTTCCAATCCGGGCCTCCTATTCTAGTTGAACCCTGCATAAGTACCTGCAGTTTTGGAGCTGCAAAGTGAGACACGTGACACAGTGGACTCTTCACTGAATCAATTTTACTGCGCAGGTGTTCTGAGTGTGGCAAAATGCTGCACAGAGTGAAGGCCCGAGGAAGGCCTAGGTGGTGTTGCATCTTCCAAAGGCCTAGCAGTGTAAAGTGAAGAATTGTGCTCTTTGCTTAGGCTGGATCTCACATCAATTTTCTGCTTGAAATAGAGAGACGGCAGTATGAGTTCTCAGAGGGAGTGCAGAGCAGACTGTGTCTCTCAGTGCAGGTCAGGTTTCCGCAATGAGTCCAACTTGCACAGCACATAATACAATCTAGGACTGTGTTCCAGAGCTGGTTGCAATCTGTGTCAACCTAGGTCTCCAAGGAAGAGAGCAGGGTGTTGCCCTGGGCTCTGTATGCAACAAAGTGTTCTGAAGGGCCTACACGCTGTTTTTTGCTCAGAAGTAGAGAGGAGAATTGGGGTACTCAGTGTAGTTGAATGGAAAACGGTGCAGACGTTAGAGACTAGGAGTTCTGAAAGGCCTACTCGCATTCCATTAAAACAGAACAATGAAAAATTCCTCATGGAAACTGCTGCAAGCCGAACTTGCCTGATGGAAAAATTGGACCTTAACTGAGGCTAGTGGTCAACTTGTGGTTTCCCAGAAATACTGAGGGCTGTGGGATGAGCACCTCCACAACAATTTCAACCACCTTGTTTCTTGGTGGAAAATACTCTTTTCCTCCCAGAAGCGTGCCTGCAGGGAATACAAGCGGGACAGCCTCAGGGTTTCTCAAACAGCTCAGAGGCCACAAGTATGCAGCTTTCCAATGGGGAAATGACTGCTTTTCCAATCAGGGCCCCCTATCCTAGTTGACACCCAGCATAAGTACCTGCAGTTTCAGAGCCATGAAGCAAAACACACGTGAAACATTGGGTCCTTTGCTGAATCATTTTACTGTGCAGGAGTTCTGAGTGAGGAAAATTGACTAACCAAGTGAAGGCCCGAAGAAGGCCTAGGTGGTGTTCCATCTTCCTAAGGCCTACTAGTGTAAAGTGAAGTATTGCGCTGTTTGCTCAGGCTGGATCTTGTGTCAAGTTTCTGCTTGAGGTACAGAGAGAGCACTATGCATTCTCAGAAGGAATGCAGAGCAGAGTGTATCTCTCAGAGTAGGTCAGGTGTCCACAATGAGTCCGAGATACACAGCACATAAGATCAAGGACAATGTCCCTGAGCTATTTGCAAGCTGTTTCAACCTAGGTCTCCAAGGAAGAGAGCAGTGTGTTGCCCTGGACTCTGCATGCAAAGAAGTGTTCTGAAGGGCTTACATGCTGTTTGTTGTGCAGCAGGCATAGAGGAGACCTGGGATAGTCAGTGTAGTTGCATGGAAAACAGTGCGGACGTGAGAGAACTAGGTTCCTGAAAGGCATACTGGCATTCCATTAAAGGAGAACAGTGGGGAAGGCCTCATGGAAACTGCTGCACACCTAACCTGCCTGATGGAAAAATTGGACCTTACACTGAGTGTAGTTGTCACCTTCTGGTTTTCCAGAACTACCAAGGGCTGCGGGTTGAGATCCTCCCCAAGAATTGCAAGCACCCTGTTTCTTTGTCAAAAATAGTCTTTTCCTCCCAGAGTCATGCCTGAAGTGAACACAAGCGGGGCAACCTCAGGGTTTCTCAAAGAGCTCTGAGGCTGCAAGTATCCAGCATTCCCAAGGGGAAAAGACTGCTTTTCCAATCAGGGTCCCCTATCATAATTGACACCCAGCATAAATACCTGCAGTTTCAGAGCCGTGATGCAAGACACATGTGGCACACTGAGCATTTTGCTGAATCAATCAGTGTGCAGGAGTTCTGAGTGTGGCAAAGTGCCCATCTGACTGAAGGCCCAAGGAAGGCCTAGGTGGCATTCCATTTTCCAAAGTCCTAGCAGTGTGAAGTGAAGAATTGTGCTGTTTGCTCAGGCTGGATCTCACGTCAATTTTCTGCTTGAGGTAGAGAGACAGCAGTATGAGTTCTTAGAAAATATGCAGAGCAGAGTGTGTTTCTCAGTGCAGATCAATTTTCTGCAATGAGTCCAAGTTGCATGGCACATAAGACCGGCCAGGACTGTGTTCCTCAGCTGTTTGTAATGTGTGTCAAACTAGGTCTCCAAGGAAGAGAGCAGTGTGTTGCCCTGGGCTCTGCATACACAGAAGTGTTCTGAAGAGACTACACAGCTGCTTGTTGCTCAGCAGGCAGAGAGGATACTTAGGGTAATCAGTGTAGTTGCATGGAAAACCGTGCGGCCTCGAGAGACCTAGAAGTCCTGGAAGGCATACTTGTGTTCCATTAAAGCAGTACAAGGATGAACACCTCATGGGTACTGCTGCATGCCTAACCTGCCTGATGGAAAAATTGGACCTTACACTGAGGCTAGTGGTCACCTTGCGTTTTCCCAGAACTAACAGGGTTGCAGGATGAGCTCCTTTACAAGAATTGCAAGCATCCCGTTTCTTTGGCAAAAATACTCGTTTCCTCCACAGGCGTGCCTGCAGTGAATAGAATTCAGGCAACCTCAGAATTTCACAAACAGCTCCAAGGCCGCAAGTATCCAGCTTTCCAAAGGGGAAAAGACTGCTTTTCCAATCATGGTCCCCTATCCTAGTTGACACCCAGCATAATACCTGCAGTTTTGGAGCTGCGAAGGGAGACACATGGGACACACTGAGCCCTCACTGAATCAATTTTACTGAGCAGGAGTTCTGAGTGTAGCAAATTTCCTAACCAAGTGAAGGCCCAAGGAAGGCCTAGCTGGCATCGCTTTTTCCAAAGGCCTACCATTGTAAAGTGAAGAATTGTGCTCTTTCCTAAGGCTGGATCTCGTGTGAGTTTCAGCTTGAGGTACAGAGATGGCAGGTATGAGTTCCCAGAAGGAACGCTGAGCAGAGGGTGTCTCTCAGTGCACATCAGGTTTTGGCACTGAGGCCAAGTTCCATGGCCCATAATATCGTCTAAACTGTGTTCCTGGGCTGTTTGTAAGCTATGTCAACCTAGGTCTCCAAGAAAGAGAGCAGTGTGTTGCCCTGGACTCTGCATGCAAAGAATTCTTCCAAAGGGCCTACACGGCTGTTTGTTGCTCAGCAGGCAGAGAGGAGATTTGGGGTACTCAGTGACGTTGCATGGAAAATGGTGCAGGTGCGAGAGACCTAGGAGTCCTGAAAGGCATACTAGCTTTCCATTAAAGCAAACAATGACAATGACCTCATGGAACCTGCTGCACGCCTAAGTTGCCTGATGGAAAAATTCAACCTTACACTGAGTCTAGTTGTCACCTTGCAGTTTCCCAGAACTAACTAGGGCTGTGGGATAAGCTCCTCCCCAAGAATTGCAAGCATCCTGTTTCTTTGGTGAAAATACTCATTTCCTCCATAGGCGTGCCTGCAGTGAATAGAAGCCGGGCAACCTCAGGGTTTCGCAAACAGCTCTGAGGCTGCAAGTATCCAGGTTTCCAAAGGGGAAAAGACTGCTTTCCCAATTAGGACCGCTATCTTAGTTCACACCCAGCAGAAGTACCTGCAGTTTCGGAGCTGCGAAGCGAGACACACGCAATACACTGGGCCCTTCACTGAATCAATTTTACTCCACAGGAGTTCTGAGTATGGCAAATATTGTAACTGAGTGAAGTCCCAAGGAAGACCTAGGTGGCATTACATCTTCCAAAGGCCTAGCAGTGTAAAGTGAAGAGTTGTGTTTTTTGATCAGACTGCATCTCACGTCGAGTTTCTGCTTGAAGTAGAGAGACGGCAGTATGAGTTCTCAGAAGGAACGCAGAGCAGAGGGTGTCTGTCAGTGCAGGCTAGGTTTCTGCACTGAGTTCATGTTGCACAGCACATAAGACCAGCTAGGACTGTGTTCCTGAGCTGTTTGCAAGCTATATAACCCTGGGTCCAAGGAAGAGAGCAGTGTGGTGTCCTGGACTCTGCATGCGAAGAAGTGTTCCGAAGGGCCTGCAAGCTGTTTGTTGCTCAGCAGGCAGACAGGAGACTTGGGGACTCAGTGTAGTTGCATGGAAAACGGTGCAGATGTGAGAGACCTAGGAGTCCTGAAAAGCATACTCGTGTTCCATTAAAGCAGAACAATGACAGAGGCCTCATGGACACTGCTGCACGCCTAAACTGCCTGATGGAAAAACTGAAGCTTACTCTGAGGTTAGTGGTCACCTTGCAGTTTCCCAGAACTCCCCAGGGCTGTGGGATGAGCTCCTTCCCAACAATAGCAAGCACCATGTTTCTTTGCTGACAATACTCTTTTCCTCCCAGAGGCGTGCCTACAGTGAATACAAGTGGGGCAATCTCAGGGTTTCTCAAACAGCTCAGAGGCCTCAAGTATGTAGCTTTCCAAGGGGAAAAGACTGCTTTTCCAATCAGGGCCCCCTATCCTAGTTTAAATCCAGCATAAGTACCTGCAGTTTCAGAGCCATGAAGCAAGACACACCCAACACTCTGGGGCCTTTGCTGAATCAATTTTATTGCACAGTATTTCTGAGTGTTTCAGATTGCCTAACCGAGTGAAGGCCCGAGGAAAGCCTAGGTGGCATTGCATCTTCCAAAGGCCAAGCAGTGTAAACTGAAGAATTGTGCTGTTTGCTCAAGCAGGATCTCACATCGAGTTTCTGCTGGAGGTAGAGAGACAGCAGTATGAGTTCACAGAAGGAATGCAGAGGAGACTGTGTTTCTCAGTGCAAGTCAGGTTTCAGCACTGTGGCCAAATTGCGTGGCACGTAAGACAGTCTAGGATGGTGTTCTTGAGTTGTTTGCAAGCTGCGTCAACCTACATCTCCAAAGAAGAGAGCAGTGTGTTGCCCCAGGCTCAGCATGCATCGAAGTGTTCCAAAGCTCCTACAGGCTGTTTGTTGCTCAGCCAGCAGAGAGGAGACTTGGTGTACTCAGTGTAGTTGCATAGAAAACGGTGCGGACACGAGAGACCTAGGAGTCCTGAAAGGCATACTCACGTTCCATTAAAGCAGAATTACAGTGAAGGCCTCATGGAAACTGCTGCATGCCTAACCGGCCTGATGGAAAAATTGGCCCTTACACTGAGGGTAGTTGTCACCTTACGGTTTCCCAGAACTACCAGGGGCTGTGGGATGAGATACTCCCCAAGAATTGCAAACACCCTGTTTCTTTGTCAAAAATAGTCTTTTCCTCCCAGAGTCGTGCCTGCAGTGAATACAAGCGGGGCAACCTCAGGGTTTCTCAAACAGCTCCGAGGTCGCAAGTATGAAGCTTCCCCACGGGGTAAAGACTGCTTTTCCAATCAGGGCCCCCTATTATAGTTGAAACCCAGCATAAGTACCTGCAGTGTTGGAGCCATGAAGCAAGACACACGTGACACATTAGGCCCTTCGCTGAAACAGTTTTACTGCGCAGGCATCTAAGTGTGGCATGTTCCCTAACCGAGTGAAGGCCCGAGGCAGGTCTAGTTGGCATTGCATCTTCCAAAGACCTACCAGTGTAAAGTGAAGAATTCTTCTGTTTGCTCAGGCTGGATCTCAGGTTGATTTTCTGCTTGAGGTAGAGAGATGGCAGTGTGAGTTCTCAGAAGAAATGCAGAGCAGAGTGTGTCTCTCAGTGCGGGTCAGGTTTCCACAATGACTTCAAGTTGCATGGCACATAAGACCATCTAGGACTGTGTTCCTTAGCTCTTTTCAAGCTGTGTCAACCTAGGTCTCCAAAGAAGAGAGCAGTGTGTTGCCGTGCGCTCAGCATGCATCGAAGTGTTCCGATTCTCCTACACACTGTTTGTGTACTCTCCTACACCCCAAGCAAGCAGAGAGGAGACTTGGGGGTACTCAGTATAGTTGCATAGAAAACGGTGCAGATGCGAGAGACCTAGGAGTCCTGAAAGGCATATTGGCATTCCATTAAAGGAGAACAACGACAAAGGCCTCAAGGAAACTGCTGCACACCTAGCCTGCCTGATGCACAAATTAGACCTTTCGCTGAGGCTTGTGATCACCTTGCGGTTTCCCAGAAATACCGAGGGCTCAGGGTTGAGCTCCTCCTCAACAATGGCAATCACCCCAGTTTCTTTTTCGAAAATGCTCTTTTCTTCCCACAGGCATGCCTGCAGTGATAACAAGCGCGGCAACCTCACAGTTTCTCAAACTGCTCCAAGGACGCAAGTATCCAGCTTTCCAAAAGGCAAAAAGACAGCTTTTCCAATCAGGGCCCCCTATTATAGTTGAAACCCAGCATAAGTACCTGCAGTATCGGAGCCACGAAGCGAGACACACGCGACATATTGGGCCCTTCACTGAATCAGTTTTACTGCGCAGGTGTCTAAGTGTGGCAAGTTCCCTAACCGAGTGAAAGCCCAAGGAAACCTGAGGTGGTGTTTCCTCTTCCAAAGGCCTACCAGTCTGAAGTGAAGAATTCTGCTGTATGCTCAGGCTGGATCTCACGTCGAGTTTCTGCCTGAGGTAGAGAGAGGGCAAGTATGAGTTCCCAGAAGGAACGCTGATCAGATGGTCTCTCTCAGTGCAGGTCAGATTTCGGCACTGAGGCCAAGTTGCATGGTATATAAGATGGGGTAGGACTCTGTTCCTGAGCTATTTGAAAGCTGTGTAAACCTAGGTCTCCAAGGAAGAGAGCAGTGTGTTGCCCTGCGCTCTGTATGCAACGAAATGTTCCGAAGGGCCTACATGCTGTTTGTTGCTCAGCCGGCAGAGAGGAGACTTCGGGTACTCAGTGTAGTTGCATGGAAAACAGTGTGGAGGCGAGAGACCTAGGAGTCCAGAAAAGTATACTCGCAAACCATTAAGGCAGAAAAACGACAAATTCCTCATAGAAAGTGCTTCAAGCCAAACTTGCCTGATGGAAAAATTGGACATTACACTGAGGGTAGTGTCCACCTTGTGATTTCCTAGAACTACAAAGGGCCGTGGGATAAGCACCTCCACAACAATTGCAAGCACCCTGTTTCTTGGTGGAAAATACTCTTTTCCTCCCAGAGGCATGCCTACAGTGAATACAAGTGGGGCAACCTCAGGGTTTCTCAAACACTTCCCCGGCCGCAAGTATGCAGCTTTCCCAAGGGGAAAGGCCTGCTTTTCCAATCAGGGTCCCCTATCCTAGTTGACACCCAGCAGAAATACCTGCAGTTTCGGAGCCGTGAAGCGAGAACTATGCGAAATATTGGGCTCTTCCCTGAATCAGTTTTACTACGCAGGAGTTCTGAGTGTGGCAAATTGCCTAACCGAGTGAAGGCCTGAAGAAGGCCTAGGTGGCATTCCATCTTCCTAAGGCCTACCAGTGTAAAGTGAAATATTGTGCTGTTTGCTCAGGATGGACCTCACGTCGAGTTTCTGCTTGAGGTAGAGAGACGGCAGTATGTGTTCTCAGAAGGAATGCCGAGTAGAGTGTGTCTCTCAGTGTAGGTCAGATTTCCGCAATGAGTCCAGGATGTAGGGCACATAAGAACGTCTACGAGTGTGTTCTTGAGCTGTTTGCAAGTTGTGTCCACCTAGGTCTCCAAGTAGGCGAGCAGTGTGTTTCCCTGGACTCTGCATTCAAAGAAGTGCTCCGAAGGGCTTACACTCTGTTTGTTGCTCAGCAGGCAGAGAGGAGACCTGAGGTAGTCAGTGTAGTTTCATGGAAAACGGTGTGGACACGAGAGATCTAGGAGGCCTGAAAGGCATCGTGGCATTCCTTAAAGCAGAACAATGCTGAAGGCCTCATGGAAACTTCTGCATGCCTAACGGGCCTGATGGAAAAATTGGACCTTAGACTGAGGTTAGTGGTCACCTTGTTTTTCCCAGAACTACAGAGGGCTGCGGGATGATCTCCTCCCCAACAATTGCAAGCACCCTGTTTCTTTATTGAAAATACTTTTTTCCTCCCAGAGACGTGCCTGCAGTGAACCAAACGGAGTAACCTCAGGGTTTCTCAAACAGCTCTGAGGCCGCAAGTATCCAGCTTTCCCAAAGGGCAAAGCCTGCTTTTCCAATCAGGGCCCCTTATCAGAGTTGACAGCCAGCATAAGTACCTGCAGTTTCGGAGCCGCGACGCGAGACACTTGCGATACATTGAGCCCTTCGCTGAACCAATTTTACTGCGCAGGAGTTCTGAGTGTGGCTTATTGCCTAACCAAGCGAAGGCCAGAGGAAGGTCTAGGTGGTGCTGAATATTTCAAAGGCTTATAAGTGTAAAGTGATGAATTGTGCTGTTTGCTCAGGCTGGATCTCACATCGAGTTTCTCTTTGAGTTAGACATCCGGCAGGTATGAGTTCCCAGAAGGAACACTGAGCAGAGGGTGTCTCTCAGAGCAGGTCAGGTTTCCGCACTGAGTCAAGGTTGCACGGCTGATTATACTGGCTAGGGCTGTGTTCCTGAGCCCTTTGCAACCTCTGTCAACATAGGTCTCCAAGGAACAGAGTAGTGTGTTGCCCTGGACTCTGCATGCAAAGAAGTGTTCCGAAGGGCCTACACGGCTGTCTGTTGATCAGCAGGCAGACAGGACACTTGGGGTACTCAGTGTAGTTGCATGGGAAACGGTGTGGACACGAGAGCCCATTGAGTCCTGAAAGGCATTCTCACGATCCATTTAAGTGGAACAATGACAAAGACCTCATGGATACTTCTGCATACCCAACATGCCCAGTGGAAAAAGTGCATGGTACGCTGATCCTAGGGGTCACCTTACAGGTTCCCAGAACGAATGGGGGCTGCGGGATTAGCTCCACTCAAAAATGGCAAGCACCCTGTTTCTCTGCGGAAAATACTCGTTTCCTCCCCAGGGTGCCTGCACTGAGTAGACGCTGGGTAATTTTAGGGTTTTGCAAAGAGCTCCGAGGCTACAAAAATCCAGATTTCCAAAGGGGAAAGGACAGGTCCTCTAAGCAGGGCCACCTAGTCTAGTTAACAGCAAACATAAGTACAGGCAGTAATGGAGCTACGAAGGGAGACCAACGCGACACTTCGGGCCCTTAGCTGAATAAATTTTACTGCACAAGGGTCGAAGTGTGGCAAGTTCCCTAAACGAGTGAAGGACTGAGGAAGGCCTCGTAAGGCACTGCCCCTTCCCAAGGCCTAGCAGTGTAAATTGATGAATTGAGCTCTTTGCAAAGGTTGGATCTCACCTCGACTTCCTGCTTGAGGTAGAGAGGGGGGAGGTATGAGTTCCCAGAAGGAACGTGGAGGAGAGGGTGTCTGTCAGTGTAAGACACTTTTCCGCACTGAGTCCAAGGGGCCCAGCACGTAGGACCGGGTAGGATTGTGTTCCAATACTCTTTGCAAGCTGTGTCAACCTAGGTTTCTAAGGACGAGAACAGTATGTCGCCTTGGCCTCTGCAAGCCAAGAAGTGTTCCGAAGGGCCTACGCGGCTGTCTGTTGCTCAACAGGCAGAGAGGAGACTTGGCGTACTTATTGTAGTTGCCCGGGAAACGGTGCGGACGCGAGAGCCCATCGCGTCCTGAAAGGCATCCTCGAGTTCCATCTATGCAGCACAACGACGAACACTTCATGGAAACTGCTGTATGCCCCCACATACCCGTTGGCGAAAGTGGAACTTATGGGGTGCCTAGTGGTCACCTTGCTGTTTCCCCAAACGAACGAGGGCTGTGGGATTAGCTCCCCCTAAGAATTGAAAGCACCTGATTTCTCCGGCAAAATACTCGTTTCCCTCACAGGTGTGCCTGCAGTGAATAGAAGCTGGGCCATTCCACGCTTTGGCACACAGGTTCTAGGCCGCCCAGAATCCAGCTTTCGAAAGGGGAAACGACTGCTTTTGTACGCTGATGCTAGGGGTCACCTTGCGATTTCCCAGAACGAACGTGGGCCGCAGATTCGCTCCCCTCTGAAAGTGCAAGCACCCTGTTTGTCTGGGGGACATACTGGTTTCCTCCCCAGGTGTGCCTGCAGTGAGTAGAAGTTGGACATATTTAGGGTTTCAGAACAGCTCCAAGGCCACAAGTATCCAGATTTCCAAAGGGGAAAACGCTGGTTCTCTAAGCAGGGCCACCTAAACTAGTTAACACCCAAAATAAGTACCTGCAGAATTGGAACTGCAAAGGGAGTCCGTCGGGACACACTGGGCCCTTGGCTAAATAGGTTTTACTGCACAGGCGTCTTCTTGTGGCAAGATCCCTAACCTAGTGAAGGCCTGAGGAAGACCTAGTTGGCACTGCATCTTCCAAGGGCCTGCCAGTGTAAAGTGAGGAATTGTGCTCTTTGCTCAGGTTGGATCTCACCTCGACTTCCTGCTTGAGGCAGAGAGCGGGGAGGTATGAGTTCCAAGAAGGAACGCGGGGGAGAAGTTTCTCTCAGGGTAAGTCCCTTTTCCGCACTGAGTCCAAGTGGCCCAGCCCAGGAGACCGTGTAGGACTGTGTTCCAGGGCTCTTTGCAAGCTGTGTCCACCTAGGTTTCTAAGGAAGAGAACGGTGTGTCGCCTTGGACTCTGCATGCCAAGGAGTGTTCCGAAGGGCCTACGCGGCTGTCTGTTGCTCAGCAGGCAGAGAGGAGGCCCGGCGGACTCAGTGTAGTTGCCCGGGAAATGGTGCGGACGCGAGAGCCCATCGCGTCTGAAAGGCATCCTCGAGTTCCAGCTAGGCAGCACATCGACGCACACCTCCTGGAAACTGCTGTATGCCCCCACATGCCCGTTGGCGAAAGTGGAACTTACGGGGAGCCCAGTGATCACCCTGCGGTTTCCCCGAACGAACGAGGGCCGCGGCATTAGTGCCCCCCCAAGGATTGCAAGCACCCAGTTCCTCTGTGGAAATTAGCCCTTTACTCCCAAGGCGTTGCTGCAGTGAAGAGACGCAGGGCCTTTTCAGGGTTTGGCCGAGAGCTCCGTGGTTGCGAGGATGCAGCTTTCCAAACGGTAAAAGACTGCTTTTCTAAACAGGGCCCCCTATGGTAGCTACCACGCAGCGTAAGTACCTGCAGTATTTGAGGGGCGAAGGCAGACAAACGCGGCACACTGGGCCCTTCGCTGAATCCGTTTGAATGAGCGGGTGTCGAAGTGTGGCAAGCTCCCTAACCGAGTGAAGGCCTGAGGAAGGCCTTGCTGGCACTGCATCTCCCAGAGGCCTACCAGTGTAAAGTGGTGAATTGTGGTCTTCTTTGAGCAGGTTGGCTGTCACGTCGAGTGCCTGCATGAGGTAGAGGCCCGGCAGGTGTGAGTTCCCAGAAGGAACGCGGAGCAGAGGGTGTCTCTTATGGCACGTCACTGTTCTGCACTGAGTCAAAGTTGCCCAGCCCATTAGACCGGCTAGGAATATGTTCCCGAGGTGTTTGTACGCCGTGTCAACCTGGTTCTCCAAGGAAGGGAGCCGTGTGTCGCCCTGGATTCTGCACGCCCAGAAGTGTTCCGAAGGGCCTACACGGCTGTCTGTCGATCAGCAGGCAGACAGGACACTTGGGGTACTCAGTGTATTTGCACGGGAAGCGGTGCCGACGCGAGAGCCCTAGGAGACCCGAAAGGCCTCCTCGCGTTCCTTTTAAGCGGAACAACGACCGAGACCTCATGGAAACTGCTGCACGCAGAGCTTGCCAGGGGGACAAGTGGGTCCTTACCATGAGACTAGTGGTCACCTTGTGGCTTCCCAGAACGCACGAGGGCTGTGGGATTAGCTCCCCCTAAGAATTGAGAGCACCTGACTTCTCTGGGCAAAGTACTCGTTCCCCTCACAGGCGTACCTGCAGTGAAAAGCAGCTGGGCAATTCCACACTTCTGCACACAGGTTCTAGGCCGCCAAGAATCCAGCTTTCGAAAAGGGAAAAAAGACTGCTTTGGTGCGCTGATGCTAGGGCTCACCTTGCAATTGCCCAGAACGAACGTGGGCCGCAGCTTAGCTCTCCTCTGAAAGGGCAGGCACCCCGTTTGTCTGGGGGACATACTGGTTTCCTCCCCAGCTGTGCCTGCAGTGAGTAGAAGCTGGCCATGGTTAGCGTTTCAGAAACAGCTCCGAGGCTACCTGTATCCAGCTTTCCAAAGGGGGAAAACACTGGTTTTCTAAGCAGTGCCACCTACCCTCGTTAACACCCACCAGAAGTACGTGCAGAACTGGAAGTGCAAAGGGAGAGCGTCGCGACACACTGGGCCCTTGGCTAAATAGTTTTCACTGCGCAGGCGTCTGCGTGTGGCAAGATCCCTAACCGAGTGAAGGCCTGAGGAAGACCTAGTTGGCACTGCACCTTCCAAGGGCCTGCCAGTGTAAAGTGAGGAATTGTGTTCTTGGCTCAGGTTGGATCTCACCTCGCCTTCCTGCTTGAGGCAGAGAGCGGGGAGGTATGAGTTCCAAGAAGGAACGCGGGGGAGAAGTTTCTCTCAGGGTAAGTCCCTTTTCCGCACTGAGTCCAAGTGGCCCAGCCCAGGAGACCGTGTAGGACTGTGTTCCAGGGCTCTTTGCAAGCTGTGTCCACCTAGGTTTCTAAGGAAGAGAACGGTGTGTCGCCTTGGACTCTGCATGCCAAGGAGTGTTCCGAAGGGCCTACGCGGCTGTCTGTTGCTCAGCAGGCAGAGAGGAGGCCCGGCGGACTCAGTGTAGTTGCCCGGGAAACGGTGCGGACGCGAGAGCCCATCGCGTCCTGAAAGGCATCCTCGAGTTCCAGCTAGGCAGCACATCGACGCACACTTCCTGGAAACTGCTGTATGCCCCCACATGCCCGCTGGCGAAAGTGGAACTTACGGGGAGCCCAGTGATCACCCTGCGGTTTCCCCGAACGAACGAGGGCCGCGGCATTAGTGCCCCCCCAAGGATTGCAAGCACCCAGTTCCTCTGTGGAAATTAGCCCTTTACTCCCAAGGCGTTGCTGCAGTGAAGAGACGCAGGGCCTTTTCAGGGTTTGGCCGAGAGCTCCGTGGTTGCGAGGATGCAGCTTTCCAAACGGTAAAAGACTGCTTTTCTAAACAGGGCCCCCTATGGTAGCTACCACGCAGCGTAAGTACCTGCAGTATTTGAGGGGCGAAGGCAGACAAACGCGGCACACTGGGCCCTTCGCTGAATCCGTTTGAATGAGGGGGTGTCGAAGTGTGGCAAGCTCCCTAACCGAGTGAAGGCCTGAGGAAGGCCTTGCTGGCACTGCATCTCCCAGAGGCCTACCAGTGTAAAGTGGTGAATTGTGGTCTTCTTTGAGCAGGTTGGCTGTCACGTCGAGTGCCTGCATGAGGTAGAGGCCCGGCAGGTGTGAGTTCCCAGAAGGAACGCGGAGCAGAGGGTGTCTCTTATGGCAAGTCACTGTTCTGCACTGAGTCAAAGTTGCCCAGCCCATTAGACCGGCTAGGAATATGTTCCCGAGGTGTTTGTACGCCGTGTCAACCTGGTTCTCCAAGGAAGGGAGCCGTGTGTCGCCCTGGATTCTGCACGCCCAGAAGTGTTCCGAAGGGCCTACACGGCTGTCTGTCGATCAGCAGGCAGACAGGACACTTGGGGTACTCAGTGTATTTGCACGGGAAGCGGTGCCGACGCGAGAGCCCTAGGAGACCCGAAAGGCCTCCTCGCGTTCCTTTTAAGCGGAACAACGACCGAGACCTCATGGAAACTGCTGCACGCAGAGCTTGCCAGGGGGACAAGTGGGTCCTTACCATGAGACTAGTGGTCACCTTGTGGCTTCCCAGAACGCACGAGGGCTGTGGGATTAGCTCCCCCTAAGAATTGAGAGCACCTGACTTCTCTGGGCAAAGTACTCGTTCCCCTCACAGGCGTGCCTGCAGGGAAAAGCAGCTGGGCAATTCCACACTTCTGCACACAGGTTCTAGGCCGCCAAGAATCCAGCTTTCGAAAAGGGAAAAAAGACTGCTTTGGTGCGCTGATGCTAGGGCTCACCTTGCGATTGCCCAGAACGAACGTGGGCCGCAGCTTAGATCTCCTCTGAAAGGGCAGGCACCCCGTTTGTCTGGGGGACATACTGGTTTCCTCCCCAGCTGTGCCTGCAGTGAGTAGAAGCTGGACATGGTTAGCGTTTCAGAAACAGCTCCGAGGCTACCTGTATCCAGCTTTCCAAAGGGGGAAAACACTGGTTTTCTAAGCAGTGCCACCTACCCTCGTTAACACCCACCAGAAGTACGTGCAGAACTGGAAGTGCAAAGGGAGAGCGTCGCGACACACTGGGCCCTTGGCTAAATAGTTTTCACTGCGCAGGCGTCTGCGTGTGGCAAGATCCCTAAACGAGTGAAGGCCCGAGGAAGACCTAGTTGGCACTGCACCTTCCAAGGGCCTGCCAGTGTAAAGTGAGGAATTGTGCTCTTGGCTCAGGTTGGATCTCACCTCGCCTTCCTGCTTGAGGCAGAGAGCGGGGAGGTATGAGTTCCAAGAAGGAACGCGGGGGAGAAGTTTCTCTCAGGGTAAGTCCCTTTTCCGCACTGAGTCCAAGTGGCCCAGCCCAGGAGACCGTGTAGGACTGTGTTCCAGGGCTCTTTGCAAGCTGTGTCCACCTAGGTTTCTAAGGAAGAGAACGGTGTGTCGCCTTGGACTCTGCATGCCAAGGAGTGTTCCGAAGGGCCTACGCGGCTGTCTGTTGCTCAGCAGGCAGAGAGGAGGCCCGGCAGACTCAGTGTAGTTGCCCGGGAAACGGTGCGGACGCGAGAGCCCATCGCGTCCTGAAAGGCATCCTCGAGTTCCAGCTAGGCAGCACATCGACGCACACTTCCTGGAAACTGCTGTATGCCCCCACATGCCCGCTGGCGAAAGTGGAACTTACGGGGAGCCCAGTGATCACCCTGCGGTTTCCCCGAACGAACGAGGGCCGCGGCATTAGTGCCCCCCCAAGGATTGCAAGCACCCAGTTCCTCTGTGGAAATTAGCCCTTTACTCCCAAGGCGTTGCTGCAGTGAAGAGACGCAGGGCCTTTTCAGGGTTTGGCCGAGAGCTCCGTGGTTGCGAGGATGCAGCTTTCCAAACGGTAAAAGACTGCTTTTCTAAACAGGGCCCCCTATGGTAGCTACCACGCAGCGTAAGTACCTGCAGTATTTGAGGGGCGAAGGCAGACAAACGCGGCACACTGGGCCCTTCGCTGAATCCGTTTGAATGAGCGGGTGTCGAAGTGTGGCAAGCTCCCTAACCGAGTGAAGGCCTGAGGAAGGCCTTGCTGGCACTGCATCTCCCAGAGGCCTACCAGTGTAAAGTGGTGAATTGTGGTCTTCTTTGAGCAGGTTGGCTGTCACGTCGAGTGCCTGCATGAGGTAGAGGCCCGGCAGGTGTGAGTTCCCAGAAGGAACGCGGAGCAGAGGGTGTCTCTTATGGCACGTCACTGTTCTGCACTGAGTCAAAGTTGCCCAGCCCATTAGACCGGCTAGGAATATGTTCCCGAGGTGTTTGTACGCCGTGTCAACCTGGTTCTCCAAGGAAGGGAGCCGTGTGTCGCCCTGGATTCTGCACGCCCAGAAGTGTTCCGAAGGGCCTACACGGCTGTCTGTCGATCAGCAGGCAGACAGGACACTTGGGGTACTCAGTGTATTTGCACGGGAAGCGGTGCCGACGCGAGAGCCCTAGGAGACCCGAAAGGCCTCCTCGCGTTCCTTTTAAGCGGAACAACGACCGAGACCTCATGGAAACTGCTGCACGCAGAGCTTGCCAGGGGGACAAGTGGGTCCTTACCATGAGACTAGTGGTCACCTTGTGGCTTCCCAGAACGCACGAGGGCTGTGGGATTAGCTCCCCCTAAGAATTGAGAGCACCTGACTTCTCTGGGCAAAGTACTCGTTCCCCTCACAGGCGTGCCTGCAGTGAAAAGCAGCTGGGCAATTCCACACTTCTGCACACAGGTTCTAGGCCGCCAAGAATCCAGCTTTCGAAAAGGGAAAAAAGACTGCTTTGGTGCGCTGATGCTAGGGCTCACCTTGCGATTGCCCAGAACGAACGTGGGCCGCAGCTTAGCTCTCCTCTGAAAGGGCAGGCACCCCGTTTGTCTGGGGGACATACTGGTTTCCTCCCCAGCTGTGCCTGCAGTGAGTAGAAGCTGGCCATGGTTAGCGTTTCAGAAACAGCTCCGAGGCTACCTGTATCCAGCTTTCCAAAGGGGGAAAACACTGGTTTTCTAAGCAGTGCCACCTACCCTCGTTAACACCCACCAGAAGTACGTGCAGAACTGGAAGTGCAAAGGGAGACCGTCGCGACACACTGGGCCCTTGGCTAAATAGTTTTCACTGCGCAGGCGTCTGCGTGTGGCAAGATCCCTAAACGAGTGAAGGCCTGAGGAAGACCTAGTTGGCACTGCACCTTCCAAGGGCCTGCCAGTGTAAAGTGAGGAATTGTGCTCTTGGCTCAGGTTGGATCTCACCTTGCCTTCCTGCTTGAGGCAGAGAGCGGGGAGGTATGAGTTCCAAGAAGGAACGCGGGGGAGAAGTTTCTCTCAGGGTAAGTCCCTTTTCCGCACTGAGTCCAAGTGGCCCAGCCCAGGAGACCGTGTAGGACTGTGTTCCAGGGCTCTTTGCAAGCTGTGTCCACCTAGGTTTCTAAGGAAGAGAACGGTGTGTCGCCTTGGACTCTGCATGCCAAGGAGTGTTCCGAAGGGCCTACGCGGCTGTCTGTTCCTCAGCAGGCAGAGAGGAGGCCCGGCGGACTCAGTGTAGTTGCCCGGGAAACGGTGCAGACGCGAGAGCCCATCGCGTCCTGAAAGGCATCCTCGAGTTCCAGCTAGGCAGCACATCGACGCACACTTCCTGGAAACTGCTGTATGCCCCCACACGCCCGCTGGCGAAAGTGGAACTTACGGGGAGCCCAGTGATCACCCTGCGGTTTCCCCGAACGAACGAGGGCCGCGGCATTAGTGCCCCCCCAAGGATTGCAAGCACCCAGTTCCTCTGTGGAAATTAGCCCTTTACTCCCAAGGCGTTGCTGCAGTGAAGAGACGCAGGGCCTTTTCAGGGTTTGGCCGAGAGCTCCGTGGTTGCGAGGATGCAGCTTTCCAAACGGTAAAAGACTGCTTTTCTAAACAGGGCCCCCTATGGTAGCTACCACGCAGCGTAAGTACCTGCAGTATTTGATGGGCGAAGGCAGACAAACGCGGCACACTGGGCCCTTCGCTGAATCCGTTTGAATGAGCGGGTGTCGAAGTGTGGCAAGCTCCCTAACCGAGTGAAGGCCTGAGGAAGGCCTTGCTGGCACTGCATCTCCCAGAGGCCTACCAGTGTAAAGTGGTGAATTGTGGTCTTCTTTGAGCAGGTTGGCTGTCACGTCGAGTGCCTGCATGAGGTAGAGGCCCGGCAGGTGTGAGTTCCCAGAAGGAACGCGGAGCCGAGGGTGTCTCTTATGGCACGTCACTGCTCTGCACTGAGTCAGAGTTGCCCAGCCCATTAGACCGGCTAGGAATATGTTCCCGAGGTGTTTGTACGCCGTGTCAACCTGGTTCTCCAAGGAAGGGAGCCGTGTGTCGCCCTGGATTCTGCACGCCCAGAAGTGTTCCGAAGGGCCTACACGGCTGTCTGTCGATCAGCAGGCAGACAGGACACTTGGGGTACTCAGTGTATTTGCACGGGAAGCGGTGCCGACGCGAGAGCCCTAGGAGACCCGAAAGGCCTCCTCGCGTTCCTTTTAAGCGGAACAACGACCGAGACCTTATGGAAACTGCTGCACGCAGAGCTTGCCAGGGGGACAAGTGGGTCCTTACCATGAGACTAGTGGTCACCTTGTGGCTTCCCAGAACGCACGAGGGCTGTGGGATTAGCTCCCCCTAAGAATTGAGAGCACCTGACTTCTCTGGGCAAAGTACTCGTTCCCCTCACAGGCGTGCCTGCAGTGAAAAGCAGCTGGGCAATTCCACACTTCTGCACACAGGTTCTAGGCCGCCAAGAATCCAGCTTTCGAAAAGGGAAAAAAGACTGCTTTGGTGCGCTGATGCTAGGGCTCACCTTGCGATTGCCCAGAACGAACGTGGGCCGCAGCTTAGCTCTCCTCTGAAAGGGCAGGCACCCCGTTTGTCTGGGGGACATACTGGTTTCCTCCCCAGCTGTGCCTGCAGTGAGTAGAAGCTGGACATGGTTAGCGTTTCAGAAACAGCTCCGAGGCTACCTGTATCCAGCTTTCCAAAGGGGGAAAACACTGGTTTTCTAAGCAGTGCCACCTACCCTCGTTAACACCCACCAGAAGTACGTGCAGAACTGGAAGTGCAAAGGGAGAGCGTCGCGACACACTGGGCCCTTGGCTAAATAGTTTTCACTGCGCAGGCGTCTGCGTGTGGCAAGATCCCTAAACGAGTGAAGGCCTGAGGAAGACCTAGTTGGCACTGCACCTTCCAAGGGCCTGCCAGTGTAAAGTGAGGAATTGTGCTCTTGGCTCAGGTTGGATCTCACCTCGCCTTCCTGCTTGAGGCAGAGAGCGGGGAGGTATGAGTTCCAAGAAGGAACGCGGGGGAGACGTTTCTCTCAGGGTAAGTCCCTTTTCCGCACTGAGTCCAAGTGGCCCAGCCCAGGAGACCGTGTAGGACTGTGTTCCAGGGCTCTTTGCAAGCTGTGTCCACCTAGGTTTCTAAGGAAGAGAACGGTGTGTCGCCTTGGACTCTGCATGCCAAGGAGTGTTCCGAAGGGCCTACGCGGCTGTCTGTTGCTCAGCAGGCAGAGAGGAGGCCCGGCGGACTCAGTGTAGTTGCCCGGGAAACGGTGCAGACGCGAGAGCCCATCGCGTCCTGAAAGGCATCCTCGAGTTCCAGCTAGGCAGCACATCGACGCACAGTTCCTGGAAACTGCTGTATGCCCCCACATGCCCGCTGGCGAAAGTGGAACTTACGGGGAGCCCAGTGATCACCCTGCGGTTTCCCCGAACGAACGAGGGCCGCGGCATTAGTGCCCCCCCAAGGATTGCAAGCACCCAGTTCCTCTGTGGAAATTAGCCCTTTACTCCCAAGGCGTTGCTGCAGTGAAGAGACGCAGGGCCTTTTCAGGGTTTGGCCGAGAGCTCCGTGGTTGCGAGGATGCAGCTTTCCAAACGGTAAAAGACTGCTTTTCTAAACAGGGCCCCCTATGGTAGCTACCACGCAGCGTAAGTACCTGCAGTATTTGAGGGGCGAAGGCAGACAAACGCGGCACACTGGGCCCTTCGCTGAATCCGTTTGAATGAGCGGGTGTCGAAGTGTGGCAAGCTCCCTAACCGAGTGAAGGCCTGAGGAAGGCCTTGCTGGCACTGCATCTCCCAGAGGCCTACCAGTGTAAAGTGGTGACTTGTGGTCTTCTTTGAGCAGGTTGGCTGTCACGTCGAGTGCCTGCATGAGGTAGAGGCCCGGCAGGTGTGAGTTCCCAGAAGGAACGCGGAGCCGAGGGTGTCTCTTATGGCACGTCACTGCTCTGCACTGAGTCAAAGTTGCCCAGCCCATTAGACCGGCTAGGAATATGTTCCCGAGGTGTTTGTACGCCGTGTCAACCTGGTTCTCCAAGGAAGGGAGCCGTGTGTCGCCCTGGATTCTGCACGCCCAGAAGTGTTCCGAAGGGCCTACACGGCTGTCTGTCGATCAGCAGGCAGACAGGACACTTGGGGTACTCAGTGTATTTGCACGGGAAGCGGTGCCGACGCGAGAGCCCTAGGAGACCCGAAAGGCCTCCTCGCGTTCCTTTTAAGCGGAACAACGACCGAGACCTCATGGAAACTGCTGCACGCAGAGCTTGCCAGGGGGACAAGTGGGTCCTTACCATGAGACTAGTGGTCACCTTGTGGCTTCCCAGAACGCACGAGGGCTGTGGGATTAGCTCCCCCTAAGAATTGAGAGCACCTGACTTCTCTGGGCAAAGTACTCGTTCCCCTCACAGGCGTGCCTGCAGTGAAAAGCAGCTGGGCAATTCCACACTTCTGCACACAGGTTCTAGGCCGCCAAGAATCCAGCTTTCGAAAAGGGAAAAAAGACTGCTTTGGTGCGCTGATGCTAGGGCTCACCTTGCGATTGCCCAGAACGAACGTGGGCCGCAGCTTAGCTCTCCTCTGAAAGGGCAGGCACCCCGTTTGTCTGGGGGACATACTGGTTTCCTCCCCAGCTGTGCCTGCAGTGAGTAGAAGCTGGACATGGTTAGCGTTTCAGAAACAGCTCCGAGGCTACCTGTATCCAGCTTTCCAAAGGGGGAAAACACTGGTTTTCTAAGCAGTGCCACCTACCCTCGTTAACACCCACCAGAAGTACGTGCAGAACTGGAAGTGCAAAGGGAGAGCGTCGCGACACACTGGGCCCTTGGCTAAATAGTTTTCACTGCGCAGGCGTCTGCGTGTGGCAAGATCCCTAAACGAGTGAAGGCCTGAGGAAGACCTAGTTGGCACTGCACCTTCCAAGGGCCTGCCAGTGTAAAGTGAGGAATTGTGCTCTTGGCTCAGGTTGGATCTCACCTCGCCTTCCTGCTTGAGGCAGAGAGCGGGGAGGTATGAGTTCCAAGAAGGAACGCGGGGGAGACGTTTCTCTCAGGGTAAGTCCCTTTTCCGCACTGAGTCCAAGTGGCCCAGCCCAGGAGACCGTGTAGGACTGTGTTCCAGGGCTCTTTGCAAGCTGTGTCCACCTAGGTTTCTAAGGAAGAGAACGGTGTGTCGCCTTGGACTCTGCATGCCAAGGAGTGTTCCGAAGGGCCTACGCGGCTGTCTGTTGCTCAGCAGGCAGAGAGGAGGCCCGGCGGACTCAGTGTAGTTGCCCGGGAAACGGTGCAGACGCGAGAGCCCATCGCGTCCTGAAAGGCATCCTCGAGTTCCAGCTAGGCAGCACATCGACGCACAGTTCCTGGAAACTGCTGTATGCCCCCACATGCCCGCTGGCGAAAGTGGAACTTACGGGGAGCCCAGTGATCACCCTGCGGTTTCCCCGAACGAACGAGGGCCGCGGCATTAGTGCCCCCCCAAGGATTGCAAGCACCCAGTTCCTCTGTGGAAATTAGCCCTTTACTCCCAAGGCGTTGCTGCAGTGAAGAGACGCAGGGCCTTTTCAGGGTTTGGCCGAGAGCTCCGTGGTTGCGAGGATGCAGCTTTCCAAACGGTAAAAGACTGCTTTTCTAAACAGGGCCCCCTATGGTAGCTACCACGCAGCGTAAGTACCTGCAGTATTTGAGGGGCGAAGGCAGACAAACGCGGCACACTGGGCCCTTCGCTGAATCCGTTTGAATGAGCGGGTGTCGAAGTGTGGCAAGCTCCCTAACCGAGTGAAGGCCTGAGGAAGGCCTTGCTGGCACTGCATCTCCCAGAGGCCTACCAGTGTAAAGTGGTGAATTGTGGTCTTCTTTGAGCAGGTTGGCTGTCACGTCGAGTGCCTGCATGAGGTAGAGGCCCGGCAGGTGTGAGTTCCCAGAAGGAACGCGGAGCCGAGGGTGTCTCTTATGGCACGTCACTGCTCTGCACTGAGTCAGAGTTGCCCAGCCCATTAGACCGGCTAGGAATATGTTCCCGAGGTGTTTGTACGCCGTGTCAACCTGGTTCTCCAAGGAAGGGAGCCGTGTGTCGCCCTGGATTCTGCACGCCCAGAAGTGTTCCGAAGGGCCTACACGGCTGTCTGTCGATCAGCAGGCAGACAGGACACTTGGGGTACTCAGTGTATTTGCACGGGAAGCGGTGCCGACGCGAGAGCCCTAGGAGACCCGAAAGGCCTCCTCGCGTTCCTTTTAAGCGGAACAACGACCGAGACCTCATGGAAACTGCTGCACGCAGAGCTTGCCAGGGGGACAAGTGGGTCCTTACCATGAGACTAGTGGTCACCTTGTGGCTTCCCAGAACGCACGAGGGCTGTGGGATTAGCTCCCCCTAAGAATTGAGAGCACCTGACTTCTCTGGGCAAAGTACTCGTTCCCCTCACAGGTGTGCCTGCAGTGAAAAGCAGCTGGGCAATTCCACACTTCTGCACACAGGTTCTAGGCCGCCAAGAATCCAGCTTTCGAAAAGGGAAAAAAGACTGCTTTGGTGCGCTGATGCTAGGGCTCACCTTGCGATTGCCCAGAACGAACGTGGGCCGCAGCTTAGCTCTCCTCTGAAAGGGCAGGCACCCCGTTTGTCTGGGGGACATACTGGTTTCCTCCCCAGCTGTGCCTGCAGTGAGTAGAAGCTGGACATGGTTAGCGTTTCAGAAACAGCTCCGAGGCTACCTGTATCCAGCTTTCCAAAGGGGGAAAACACTGGTTTTCTAAGCAGTGCCACCTACCCTCGTTAACACCCACCAGAAGTACGTGCAGAACTGGAAGTGCAAAGGGAGAGCGTCGCGACACACTGGGCCCTTGGCTAAATAGTTTTCACTGCGCAGGCGTCTGCGTGTGGCAAGATCCCTAAACGAGTGAAGGCCTGAGGAAGACCTAGTTGGCACTGCACCTTCCAAGGGCCTGCCAGTGTAAAGTGAGGAATTGTGCTCTTGGCTCAGGTTGGATCTCACCTCGCCTTCCTGCTTGAGGCAGAGAGCGGGGAGGTATGAGTTCCAAGAAGGAACGCGGGGGAGAAGTTTCTCTCAGGGTAAGTCCCTTTTGCGCACTGAGTCCAAGTGGCCCAGCCCAGGAGACCGTGTAGGACTGTGTTCCAGGGCTCTTTGCAAGCTGTGTCCACCTAGGTTTCTAAGGAAGAGAACGGTGTGTCGCCTTGGACTCTGCATGCCAAGGAGTGTTCCGAAGGGCCTACGCGGCTGTCTGTTGCTCAGCAGGCAGAGAGGAGGCCCGGCGGACTCAGTGTAGTTGCCCGGGAAACGGTGCAGACGCGAGAGCCCATCGCGTCCTGAAAGGCATCCTCGAGTTCCAGCTAGGCAGCACATCGACACACACTTCCTGGAAACTGCTGTATGCCCCCACATGCCCGCTGGCGAAAGTGGAACTTACGGGGAGCCCAGTGATCACCCTGCGGTTTCCCCGAACGAACGAGGGCCGCGGCATTAGTGCCCCCCCAAGGATTGCAAGCACCCAGTTCCTCTGTGGAAATTAGCCCTTTACTCCCAAGGCGTTGCTGCAGTGAAGAGACGCAGGGCCTTTTCAGGGTTTGGCCGAGAGCTCCGTGGTTGCGAGGATGCAGCTTTCCAAACGGTAAAAGACTGCTTTTCTAAACAGGGCCCCCTATGGTAGCTACCACGCAGCGTAAGTACCTGCAGTATTTGAGGGGCGAAGGCAGACAAACGCGGCACACTGGGCCCTTCGCTGAATCCGTTTGAATGAGCGGGTGTCGAAGTGTGGCAAGCTCCCTAACCGAGTGAAGGCCTGAGGAAGGCCTTGCTGGCACTGCATCTCCCAGAGGCCTACCAGTGTAAAGTGGTGAATTGTGGTCTTCTTTGAGCAGGTTGGCTGTCACGTCGAGTGCCTGCATGAGGTAGAGGCCCGGCAGGTGTGAGTTCCCAGAAGGAACGCGGAGCCGAGGGTGTCTCTTATGGCACGTCACTGCTCTGCACTGAGTCAGAGTTGCCCAGCCCATTAGACCGGCTAGGAATATGTTCCCGAGGTGTTTGTACGCCGTGTCAACCTGGTTCTCCAAGGAAGGGAGCCGTGTGTCGCCCTGGATTCTGCACGCCCAGAAGTGTTCCGAAGGGCCTACACGGCTGTCTGTCGATCAGCAGGCAGACAGGACACTTGGGGTACTCAGTGTATTTGCACGGGAAGCGGTGCCGACGCGAGAGCCCTAGGAGACCCGAAAGGCCTCCTCGCGTTCCTTTTAAGCGGAACAACGACCGAGACCTCATGGAAACTGCTGCACGCAGAGCTTGCCAGGGGGACAAGTGGGTCCTTACCATGAGACTAGTGGTCACCTTGTGGCTTCCCAGAACGCACGAGGGCTGTGGGATTAGCTCCCCCTAAGAATTGAGAGCACCTGACTTCTCTGGGCAAAGTACTCGTTCCCCTCACAGGCGTGCCTGCAGTGAAAAGCAGCTGGGCAATTCCATACTTCTGCACACAGGTTCTAGGCCGCCAAGAATCCAGCTTTCGAAAAGGGAAAAAAGACTGCTTTGGTGCGCTGATGCTAGGGCTCACCTTGCGATTGCCCAGAACGAACGTGGGCCGCAGCTTAGCTCTCCTCTGAAAGGGCAGGCACCCCGTTTGTCTGGGGGACATACTGGTTTCCTCCCCAGCTGTGCCTGCAGTGAGTAGAAGCTGGACATGGTTAGCGTTTCAGAAACAGCTCCGAGGCTACCTGTATCCAGCTTTCCAAAGGGGGAAAACACTGGTTTTCTAAGCAGTGCCACCTACCCTCGTTAACACCCACCAGAAGTACGTGCAGAACTGGAAGTGCAAAGGGAGAGCGTCGCGACACACTGGGCCCTTGGCTAAATAGTTTTCACTGCGCAGGCGTCTGCGTGTGGCAAGATCCCTAAACGAGTGAAGGCCTGAGGAAGACCTAGTTGGCACTGCACCTTCCAAGGGCCTGCCAGTGTAAAGTGAGGAATTGTGCTCTTGGCTCAGGTTGGATCTCACCTCGCCTTCCTGCTTGAGGCAGAGAGCGGGGAGGTATGAGTTCCAAGAAGGAACGCGGGGGAGAAGTTTCTCTCAGGGCAAGTCCCTTTTGCGCACTGAGTCCAAGTGGCCCAGCCCAGGAGACCGTGTAGGACTGTGTTCCAGGGCTCTTTGCAAGCTGTGTCCACCTAGGTTTCTAAGGAAGAGAACGGTGTGTCGCCTTGGACTCTGCATGCCAAGGAGTGTTCCGAAGGGCCTACGCGGCTGTCTGTTGCTCAGCAGGCAGAGAGGAGGCCCGGCGGACTCAGTGTAGTTGCCCGGGAAACGGTGCAGACGCGAGAGCCCATCGCGTCCTGAAAGGCATCCTCGAGTTCCAGCTAGGCAGCACATCGACACACACTTCCTGGAAACTGCTGTATGCCCCCACATGCCCGCTGGCGAAAGTGGAACTTACGGGGAGCCCAGTGATCACCCTGCGGTTTCCCCGAACGAACGAGGGCCGCGGCATTAGTGCCCCCCCAAGGATTGCAAGCACCCAGTTCCTCTGTGGAAATTAGCCCTTTACTCCCAAGGCGTTGCTGCAGTGAAGAGACGCAGGGCCTTTTCAGGGTTTGGCCGAGAGCTCCGTGGTTGCGAGGATGCAGCTTTCCAAACGGTAAAAGACTGCTTTTCTAAACAGGGCCCCCTATGGTAGCTACCACGCAGCGTAAGTACCTGCAGTATTTGAGGGGCGAAGGCAGACAAACGCGGCACACTGGGCCCTTCGCTGAATCCGTTTGAATGAGCGGGTGTCGAAGTGTGGCAAGCTCCCTAACCGAGTGAAGGCCTGAGGAAGGCCTTGCTGGCACTGCATCTCCCAGAGGCCTACCAGTGTAAAGTGGTGAATTGTGGTCTTCTTTGAGCAGGTTGGCTGTCACGTCGAGTGCCTGCATGAGGTAGAGGCCCGGCAGGTGTGAGTTCCCAGAAGGAACGCGGAGCCGAGGGTGTCTCTTATGGCACGTCACTGCTCTGCACTGAGTCAGAGTTGCCCAGCCCATTAGACCGGCTAGGAATATGTTCCCGAGGTGTTTGTACGCCGTGTCAACCTGGTTCTCCAAGGAAGGGAGCCGTGTGTCGCCCTGGATTCTGCACGCCCAGAAGTGTTCCGAAGGGCCTACACGGCTGTCTGTCGATCAGCAGGCAGACAGGACACTTGGGGTACTCAGTGTATTTGCACGGGAAGCGGTGCCGACGCGAGAGCCCTAGGAGACCCGAAAGGCCTCCTCGCGTTCCTTTTAAGCGGAACAACGACCGAGACCTCATGGAAACTGCTGCACGCAGAGCTTGCCAGGGGGACAAGTGGGTCCTTACCATGAGACTAGTGGTCACCTTGTGGCTTCCCAGAACGCACGAGGGCTGTGGGATTAGCTCCCCCTAAGAATTGAGAGCACCTGACTTCTCTGGGCAAAGTACTCGTTCCCCTCACAGGCGTGCCTGCAGTGAAAAGCAGCTGGGCAATTCCATACTTCTGCACACAGGTTCTAGGCCGCCAAGAATCCAGCTTTCGAAAAGGGAAAAAAGACTGCTTTGGTGCGCTGATGCTAGGGCTCACCTTGCGATTGCCCAGAACGAACGTGGGCCGCAGCTTAGCTCTCCTCTGAAAGGGCAGGCACCCCGTTTGTCTGGGGGACATACTGGTTTCCTCCCCAGCTGTGCCTGCAGTGAGTAGAAGCTGGACATGGTTAGCGTTTCAGAAACAGCTCCGAGGCTACCTGTATCCAGCTTTCCAAAGGGGGAAAACACTGGTTTTCTAAGCAGTGCCACCTACCCTCGTTAACACCCACCAGAAGTACGTGCAGAACTGGAAGTGCAAAGGGAGAGCGTCGCGACACACTGGGCCCTTGGCTAAATAGTTTTCACTGCGCAGGCGTCTGCGTGTGGCAAGATCCCTAACCGAGTGAAGGCCTGAGGAAGACCTAGTTGGCACTGCACCTTCCAAGGGCCTGCCAGTGTAAAGTGAGGAATTGTGCTCTTGGCTCAGGTTGGATCTCACCTCGCCTTCCTGCTTGAGGCAGAGAGCGGGGAGGTATGAGTTCCAAGAAGGAACGCGGGGGAGAAGTTTCTCTCAGGGTAAGTCCCTTTTCCGCACTGAGTCCAAGTGGCCCAGCCCAGGAGACCGTGTAGGACTGTGTTCCAGGGCTCTTTGCAAGCTGTGTCCACCTAGGTTTCTAAGGAAGAGAACGGTGTGTCGCCTTGGACTCTGCATGCCAAGGAGTGTTCCGAAGGGCCTACGCGGCTGTCTGTTGCTCAGCAGGCAGAGAGGAGGCCCGGCAGACTCAGTGTAGTTGCCCGGGAAACGGTGCGGACGCGAGAGCCCATCGCGTCCTGAAAGGCATCCTCGAGTTCCAGCTAGGCAGCACATCGACGCACAGTTCCTGGAAACTGCTGTATGCCCCCACATGCCCGCTGGCGAAAGTGGAACTTACGGGGAGCCCAGTGATCACCCTGCGGTTTCCCCGAACGAACGAGGGCCGCGGCATTAGTGCCCCCCCAAGGATTGCAAGCACCCAGTTCCTCTGTGGAAATTAGCCCTTTACTCCCAAGGCGTTGCTGCAGTGAAGAGACGCAGGGCCTTTTCAGGGTTTGGCCGAGAGCTCCGTGGTTGCGAGGATGCAGCTTTCCAAACGGTAAAAGACTGCTTTTCTAAACAGGGCCCCCTATGGTAGCTACCACGCAGCGTAAGTACCTGCAGTATTTGATGGGCGAAGGCAGACAAACGCGGCACACTGGGCCCTTCGCTGAATCCGTTTGAATGAGCGGGTGTCGAAGTGTGGCAAGCTCCCTAACCGAGTGAAGGCCTGAGGAAGGCCTTGCTGGCACTGCATCTCCCAGAGGCCTACCAGTGTAAAGTGGTGAATTGTGGTCTTCTTTGAGCAGGTTGGCTGTCACGTCGAGTGCCTGCATGAGGTAGAGGCCCGGCAGGTGTGAGTTCCCAGAAGGAACGCGGAGCAGAGGGTGTCTCTTATGGCACGTCACTGTTCTGCACTGAGTCAAAGTTGCCCAGCCCATTAGACCGGCTAGGAATATGTTCCCGAGGTGTTTGTACGCCGTGTCAACCTGGTTCTCCAAGGAAGGGAGCCGTGTGTCGCCCTGGATTCTGCACGCCCAGAAGTGTTCCGAAGGGCCTACAGGGCTGTCTGTCGATCAGCAGGCAGACAGGACACTTGGGGTACTCAGTGTATTTGCACGGGAAGCGGTGCCGACGCGAGAGCCCTAGGAGACCCGAAAGGCCTCCTCGCGTTCCTTTTAAGCGGAACAACGACCGAGACCTCATGGAAACTGCTGCACGCAGAGCTTGCCAGGGGGACAAGTGGGTCCTTACCATGAGACTAGTGGTCACCTTGTGGCTTCCCAGAACGCACGAGGGCTGTGGGATTAGCTCCCCCTAAGAATTGAGAGCACCTGACTTCTCTGGGCAAAGTACTCGTTCCCCTCACAGGCGTGCCTGCAGTGAAAAGCAGCTGGGCAATTCCACACTTCTGCACACAGGTTCTAGGCCGCCAAGAATCCAGCTTTCGAAAAGGGAAAAAAGACTGCTTTGGTGCGCTGATGCTAGGGCTCACCTTGCGATTGCCCAGAACGAACGTGGGCCGCAGCTTAGCTCTCCTCTGAAAGGGCAGGCACCCCGTTTGTCTGGGGGACATACTGGTTTCCTCCCCAGCTGTGCCTGCAGTGAGTAGAAGCTGGACATGGTTAGCGTTTCAGAAACAGCTCCGAGGCTACCTGTATCCAGCTTTCCAAAGGGGGAAAACACTGGTTTTCTAAGCAGTGCCACCTACCCTCGTTAACACCCACCAGAAGTACGTGCAGAACTGGAAGTGCAAAGGGAGAGCGTCGCGACACACTGGGCCCTTGGCTAAATAGTTTTCACTGCGCAGGCGTCTGCGTGTGGCAAGATCCCTAACCGAGTGAAGGCCTGAGGAAGACCTAGTTGGCACTGCACCTTCCAAGGGCCTGCCAGTGTAAAGTGAGGAATTGTGTTCTTGGCTCAGGTTGGATCTCACCTCGCCTTCCTGCTTGAGGCAGAGAGCGGGGAGGTATGAGTTCCAAGAAGGAACGCGGGGGAGAAGTTTCTCTCAGGGTAAGTCCCTTTTCCGCACTGAGTCCAAGTGGCCCAGCCCAGGAGACCGTGTAGGACTGTGTTCCAGGGCTCTTTGCAAGCTGTGTCCACCTAGGTTTCTAAGGAAGAGAACGGTGTGTCGCCTTGGACTCTGCATGCCAAGGAGTGTTCCGAAGGGCCTACGCGGCTGTCTGTTGCTCAGCAGGCAGAGAGGAGGCCCGGCGGACTCAGTGTAGTTGCCCGGGAAACGGTGCGGACGCGAGAGCCCATCGCGTCCTGAAAGGCATCCTCGAGTTCCAGCTAGGCAGCACATCGACGCACACTTCCTGGAAACTGCTGTATGCCCCCACATGCCCGCTGGCGAAAGTGGAACTTACGGGGAGCCCAGTGATCACCCTGCGGTTTCCCCGAACGAACGAGGGCCGCGGCATTAGTGCCCCCCCAAGGATTGCAAGCACCCAGTTCCTCTGTGGAAATTAGCCCTTTACTCCCAAGGCGTTGCTGCAGTGAAGAGACGCAGGGCCTTTTCAGGGTTTGGCCGAGAGCTCCGTGGTTGCGAGGATGCAGCTTTCCAAACGGTAAAAGACTGCTTTTCTAAACAGGGCCCCCTATGGTAGCTACCACGCAGCGTAAGTACCTGCAGTATTTGAGGGGCGAAGGCAGACAAACGCGGCACACTGGGCCCTTCGCTGAATCCGTTTGAATGAGCGGGTGTCGAAGTGTGGCAAGCTCCCTAACCGAGTGAAGGCCTGAGGAAGGCCTTGCTGGCACTGCATCTCCCAGAGGCCTACCAGTGTAAAGTGGTGAATTGTGGTCTTCTTTGAGCAGGTTGGCTGTCACGTCGAGTGCCTGCATGAGGTAGAGGCCCGGCAGGTGTGAGTTCCCAGAAGGAACGCGGAGCCGAGGGTGTCTCTTATGGCACGTCACTGCTCTGCACTGAGTCAGAGTTGCCCAGCCCATTAGACCGGCTAGGAATATGTTCCCGAGGTGTTTGTACGCCGTGTCAACCTGGTTCTCCAAGGAAGGGAGCCGTGTGTCGCCCTGGATTCTGCACGCCCAGAAGTGTTCCGAAGGGCCTACACGGCTGTCTGTCGATCAGCAGGCAGACAGGACACTTGGGGTACTCAGTGTATTTGCACGGGAAGCGGTGCCGACGCGAGAGCCCTAGGAGACCCGAAAGGCCTCCTCGCGTTCCTTTTAAGCGGAACAACGACCGAGACCTCATGGAAACTGCTGCACGCAGAGCTTGCCAGGGGGACAAGTGGGTCCTTACCATGAGACTAGTGGTCACCTTGTGGCTTCCCAGAACGCACGAGGGCTGTGGGATTAGCTCCCCCTAAGAATTGAGAGCACCTGACTTCTCTGGGCAAAGTACTCGTTCCCCTCACAGGTGTGCCTGCAGTGAAAAGCAGCTGGGCAATTCCACACTTCTGCACACAGGTTCTAGGCCGCCAAGAATCCAGCTTTCGAAAAGGGAAAAAAGACTGCTTTGGTGCGCTGATGCTAGGGCTCACCTTGCGATTGCCCAGAACGAACGTGGGCCGCAGCTTAGCTCTCCTCTGAAAGGGCAGGCACCCCGTTTGTCTGGGGGACATACTGGTTTCCTCCCCAGCTGTGCCTGCAGTGAGTAGAAGCTGGACATGGTTAGCGTTTCAGAAACAGCTCCGAGGCTACCTGTATCCAGCTTTCCAAAGGGGGAAAACACTGGTTTTCTAAGCAGTGCCACCTACCCTCGTTAACACCCACCAGAAGTACGTGCAGAACTGGAAGTGCAAAGGGAGAGCGTCGCGACACACTGGGCCCTTGGCTAAATAGTTTTCACTGCGCAGGCGTCTGCGTGTGGCAAGATCCCTAAACGAGTGAAGGCCTGAGGAAGACCTAGTTGGCACTGCAACTTCCAAGGGCCTGCCAGTGTAAAGTGAGGAATTGTGCTCTTGGCTCAGGTTGGATCTCACCTCGCCTTCCTGCTTGAGGCAGAGAGCGGGGAGGTATGAGTTCCAAGAAGGAACGCGGGGGAGACGTTTCTCTCAGGGTAAGTCCCTTTTCCGCACTGAGTCCAAGTGGCCCAGCCCAGGAGACCGTGTAGGACTGTGTTCCAGGGCTCTTTGCAAGCTGTGTCCACCTAGGTTTCTAAGGAAGAGAACGGTGTGTCGCCTTGGACTCTGCATGCCAAGGAGTGTTCCGAAGGGCCTACGCGGCTGTCTGTTGCTCAGCAGGCAGAGAGGAGGCCCGGCGGACTCAGTGTAGTTGCCCGGGAAACGGTGCGGACGCGAGAGCCCATCGCGTCCTGAAAGGCATCCTCGAGTTCCAGCTAGGCAGCACATCGACGCACACTTCCTGGAAACTGCTGTATGCCCCCACATGCCCGCTGGCGAAAGTGGAACTTACGGGGAGCCCAGTGATCACCCTGCGGTTTCCCCGAACGAACGAGGGCCGCGGCATTAGTGCCCCCCCAAGGATTGCAAGCACCCAGTTCCTCTGTGGAAATTAGCCCTTTACTCCCAAGGCGTTGCTGCAGTGAAGAGACGCAGGGCCTTTTCAGGGTTTGGCCGAGAGCTCCGTGGTTGCGAGGATGCAGCTTTCCAAACGGTAAAAGACTGCTTTTCTAAACAGGGCCCCCTATGGTAGCTACCACGCAGCGTAAGTACCTGCAGTATTTGAGGGGCGAAGGCAGACAAACGCGGCACACTGGGCCCTTCGCTGAATCCGTTTGAATGAGCGGGTGTCGAAGTGTGGCAAGCTCCCTAACCGAGTGAAGGCCTGAGGAAGGCCTTGCTGGCACTGCATCTCCCAGAGGCCTACCAGTGTAAAGTGGTGAATTGTGGTCTTCTTTGAGCAGGTTGGCTGTCACGTCGAGTGCCTGCATGAGGTAGAGGCCCGGCAGGTGTGAGTTCCCAGAAGGAACGCGGAGCCGAGGGTGTCTCTTATGGCACGTCACTGCTCTGCACTGAGTCAGAGTTGCCCAGCCCATTAGACCGGCTAGGAATATGTTCCCGAGGTGTTTGTACGCCGTGTCAACCTGGTTCTCCAAGGAAGGGAGCCGTGTGTCGCCCTGGATTCTGCACGCCCAGAAGTGTTCCGAAGGGCCTACACGGCTGTCTGTCGATCAGCAGGCAGACAGGACACTTGGGGTACTCAGTGTATTTGCACGGGAAGCGGTGCCGACGCGAGAGCCCTAGGAGACCCGAAAGGCCTCCTCGCGTTCCTTTTAAGCGGAACAACGACCGAGACCTCATGGAAACTGCTGCACGCAGAGCTTGCCAGGGGGACAAGTGGGTCCTTACCATGAGACTAGTGGTCACCTTGTGGCTTCCCAGAACGCACGAGGGCTGTGGGATTAGCTCCCCCTAAGAATTGAGAGCACCTGACTTCTCTGGGCAAAGTACTCGTTCCCCTCACAGGCGTGCCTGCAGTGAAAAGCAGCTGGGCAATTCCATACTTCTGCACACAGGTTCTAGGCCGCCAAGAATCCAGCTTTCGAAAAGGGAAAAAAGACTGCTTTGGTGCGCTGATGCTAGGGCTCACCTTGCGATTGCCCAGAACGAACGTGGGCCGCAGCTTAGCTCTCCTCTGAAAGGGCAGGCACCCCGTTTGTCTGGGGGACATACTGGTTTCCTCCCCAGCTGTGCCTGCAGTGAGTAGAAGCTGGACATGGTTAGCGTTTCAGAAACAGCTCCGAGGCTACCTGTATCCAGCTTTCCAAAGGGGGAAAACACTGGTTTTCTAAGCAGTGCCACCTACCCTCGTTAACACCCACCAGAAGTACGTGCAGAACTGGAAGTGCAAAGGGAGAGCGTCGCGACACACTGGGCCCTTGGCTAAATAGTTTTCACTGCGCAGGCGTCTGCGTGTGGCAAGATCCCTAAACGAGTGAAGGCCTGAGGAAGACCTAGTTGGCACTGCAACTTCCAAGGGCCTGCCAGTGTAAAGTGAGGAATTGTGCTCTTGGCTCAGGTTGGATCTCACCTCGCCTTCCTGCTTGAGGCAGAGAGCGGGGAGGTATGAGTTCCAAGAAGGAACGCGGGGGAGAAGTTTCTCTCAGGGTAAGTCCCTTTTCCGCACTGAGTCCAAGTGGCCCAGCCCAGGAGACCGTGTAGGACTGTGTTCCAGGGCTCTTTGCAAGCTGTGTCCACCTAGGTTTCTAAGGAAGAGAACGGTGTGTCGCCTTGGACTCTGCATGCCAAGGAGTGTTCCGAAGGGCCTACGCGGCTGTCTGTTGCTCAGCAGGCAGAGAGGAGGCCCGGCGGACTCAGTGTAGTTGCCCGGGAAACGGTGCAGACGCGAGAGCCCATCGCGTCCTGAAAGGCATCCTCGAGTTCCAGCTAGGCAGCACATCGACGCACAGTTCCTGGAAACTGCTGTATGCCCCCACATGCCCGCTGGCGAAAGTGGAACTTACGGGGAGCCCAGTGATCACCCTGCGGTTTCCCCGAACGAACGAGGGCCGCGGCATTAGTGCCCCCCCAAGGATTGCAAGCACCCAGTTCCTCTGTGGAAATTAGCCCTTTACTCCCAAGGCGTTGCTGCAGTGAAGAGACGCAGGGCCTTTTCAGGGTTTGGCCGAGAGCTCCGTGGTTGCGAGGATGCAGCTTTCCAAACGGTAAAAGACTGCTTTTCTAAACAGGGCCCCCTATGGTAGCTACCACGCAGCGTAAGTACCTGCAGTATTTGATGGGCGAAGGCAGACAAACGCGGCACACTGGGCCCTTCGCTGAATCCGTTTGAATGAGCGGGTGTCGAAGTGTGGCAAGCTCCCTAACCGAGTGAAGGCCTGAGGAAGGCCTTGCTGGCACTGCATCTCCCAGAGGCCTACCAGTGTAAAGTGGTGAATTGTGGTCTTCTTTGAGCAGGTTGGCTGTCACGTCGAGTGCCTGCATGAGGTAGAGGCCCGGCAGGTGTGAGTTCCCAGAAGGAACGCGGAGCAGAGGGTGTCTCTTATGGCACGTCACTGTTCTGCACTGAGTCAAAGTTGCCCAGCCCATTAGACCGGCTAGGAATATGTTCCCGAGGTGTTTGTACGCCGTGTCAACCTGGTTCTCCAAGGAAGGGAGCCGTGTGTCGCCCTGGATTCTGCACGCCCAGAAGTGTTCCGAAGGGCCTACAGGGCTGTCTGTCGATCAGCAGGCAGACAGGACACTTGGGGTACTCAGTGTATTTGCACGGGAAGCGGTGCCGACGCGAGAGCCCTAGGAGACCCGAAAGGCCTCCTCGCGTTCCTTTTAAGCGGAACAACGACCGAGACCTCATGGAAACTGCTGCACGCAGAGCTTGCCATGGGGACAAGTGGGTCCTTACCATGAGACTAGTGGTCACCTTGTGGCTTCCCAGAACGCACGAGGGCTGTGGGATTAGCTCCCCCTAAGAATTGAGAGCACCTGACTTCTCTGGGCAAAGTACTCGTTCCCCTCACAGGCGTGCCTGCAGTGAAAAGCAGCTGGGCAATTCCACACTTCTGCACACAGGTTCTAGGCCGCCAAGAATCCAGCTTTCGAAAAGGGAAAAAAGACTGCTTTGGTGCGCTGATGCTAGGGCTCACCTTGCGATTGCCCAGAACGAACGTGGGCCGCAGCTTAGCTCTCCTCTGAAAGGGCAGGCACCCCGTTTGTCTGGGGGACATACTGGTTTCCTCCCCAGCTGTGCCTGCAGTGAGTAGAAGCTGGACATGGTTAGCGTTTCAGAAACAGCTCCGAGGCTACCTGTATCCAGCTTTCCAAAGGGGGAAAACACTGGTTTTCTAAGCAGTGCCACCTACCCTCGTTAACACCCACCAGAAGTACGTGCAGAACTGGAAGTGCAAAGGGAGAGCGTCGCGACACACTGGGCCCTTGGCTAAATAGTTTTCACTGCGCAGGCGTCTGCGTGTGGCAAGATCCCTAACCGAGTGAAGGCCTGAGGAAGACCTAGTTGGCACTGCACCTTCCAAGGGCCTGCCAGTGTAAAGTGAGGAATTGTGTTCTTGGCTCAGGTTGGATCTCACCTCGCCTTCCTGCTTGAGGCAGAGAGCGGGGAGGTATGAGTTCCAAGAAGGAACGCGGGGGAGAAGTTTCTCTCAGGGTAAGTCCCTTTTCCGCACTGAGTCCAAGTGGCCCAGCCCAGGAGACCGTGTAGGACTGTGTTCCAGGGCTCTTTGCAAGCTGTGTCCACCTAGGTTTCTAAGGAAGAGAACGGTGTGTCGCCTTGGACTCTGCATGCCAAGGAGTGTTCCGAAGGGCCTACGCGGCTGTCTGTTGCTCAGCAGGCAGAGAGGAGGCCCGGCGGACTCAGTGTAGTTGCCCGGGAAACGGTGCGGACGCGAGAGCCCATCGCGTCCTGAAAGGCATCCTCGAGTTCCAGCTAGGCAGCACATCGACGCACACTTCCTGGAAACTGCTGTATGCCCCCACATGCCCGCTGGCGAAAGTGGAACTTACGGGGAGCCCAGTGATCACCCTGCGGTTTCCCCGAACGAACGAGGGCCGCGGCATTAGTGCCCCCCCAAGGATTGCAAGCACCCAGTTCCTCTGTGGAAATTAGCCCTTTACTCCCAAGGCGTTGCTGCAGTGAAGAGACGCAGGGCCTTTTCAGGGTTTGGCCGAGAGCTCCGTGGTTGCGAGGATGCAGCTTTCCAAACGGTAAAAGACTGCTTTTCTAAACAGGGCCCCCTATGGTAGCTACCACGCAGCGTAAGTACCTGCAGTATTTGAGGGGCGAAGGCAGACAAACGCGGCACACTGGGCCCTTCGCTGAATCCGTTTGAATGAGCGGGTGTCGAAGTGTGGCAAGCTCCCTAACCGAGTGAAGGCCTGAGGAAGGCCTTGCTGGCACTGCATCTCCCAGAGGCCTACCAGTGTAAAGTGGTGAATTGTGGTCTTCTTTGAGCAGGTTGGCTGTCACGTCGAGTGCCTGCATGAGGTAGAGGCCCGGCAGGTGTGAGTTCCCAGAAGGAACGCGGAGCAGAGGGTGTCTCTTATGGCACGTCACTGTTCTGCACTGAGTCAAAGTTGCCCAGCCCATTAGACCGGCTAGGAATATGTTCCCGAGGTGTTTGTACGCCGTGTCAACCTGGTTCTCCAAGGAAGGGAGCCGTGTGTCGCCCTGGATTCTGCACGTCCAGAAGTGTTCCGAAGGGCCTACACGGCTGTCTGTCGATCAGCAGGCAGACAGGACACTTGGGGTACTCACTGCATTTGCATGGGAAACGGTGCCGACGCGAGAGCCCTAGGAGACCCGAAAGGCCTCCTCGCGTTCCTTTTAAGCGGAACAACGACCGAGACCTCATGGAAACTGCTGCACGCAGAGCTTGCCAGGGGGACAAGTGGGTCCTTACCATGAGACTAGTGGTCACCTTGTGGCTTCCCAGAACGCACGAGGGCTGTGGGATTAGCTCCCCCTAAGAATTGAGAGCACCTGACTTCTCTGGGCAAAGTACTCGTTCCCCTCACAGGCGTGCCTGCAGTGAAAAGCAGCTGGGCAATTCCACACTTCTGCACACAGGTTCTAGGCCGCCAAGAATCCAGCTTTCGAAAAGGGAAAAATGACTGCTTTGGTGCGCTGATGCTAGGGCTCACCTTGCGATTGCCCAGAACGAACGTGGGCCGCAGCTTAGATCTCCTCTGAAAGGGCAGGCACCCCGTTTGTCTGGGGGACATACTGGTTTCCTCCCCAGCTGTGCCTGCAGTGAGTAGAAGCTGGACATGGTTAGCGTTTCAGAAACAGCTCCGAGGCTACCTGTATCCAGCTTTCCAAAGGGGGAAAACACTGGTTTTCTAAGCAGTGCCACCTACCCTCGTTAACACCCACCAGAAGTACGTGCAGAACTGGAAGTGCAAAGGGAGAGCGTCGCGACACACTGGGCCCTTGGCTAAATAGTTTTCACTGCGCAGGCGTCTGCGTGTGGCAAGATCCCTAAACGAGTGAAGGCCCGAGGAAGACCTAGTTGGCACTGCACCTTCCAAGGGCCTGCCAGTGTAAAGTGAGGAATTGTGCTCTTGGCTCAGGTTGGATCTCACCTCGCCTTCCTGCTTGAGGCAGAGAGCGGGGAGGTATGAGTTCCAAGAAGGAACGCGGGGGAGAAGTTTCTCTCAGGGTAAGTCCCTTTTCCGCACTGAGTCCAAGTGGCCCAGCCCAGGAGACCGTGTAGGACTGTGTTCCAGGGCTCTTTGCAAGCTGTGTCCACCTAGGTTTCTAAGGAAGAGAACGGTGTGTCGCCTTGGACTCTGCATGCCAAGGAGTGTTCCGAAGGGCCTACGCGGCTGTCTGTTGCTCAGCAGGCAGAGAGGAGGCCCGGCGGACTCAGTGTAGTTGCCCGGGAAACGGTGCGGACGCGAGAGCCCATCGCGTCCTGAAAGGCATCCTCGAGTTCCAGCTAGGCAGCACATCGACGCACACTTCCTGGAAACTGCTGTATGCCCCCACATGCCCGCTGGCGAAAGTGGAACTTACGGGGAGCCCAGTGATCACCCTGCGGTTTCCCCGAACGAACGAGGGCCGCGGCATTAGTGCCCCCCCAAGGATTGCAAGCACCCAGTTCCTCTGTGGAAATTAGCCCTTTACTCCCAAGGCGTTGCTGCAGTGAAGAGACGCAGGGCCTTTTCAGGGTTTGGCCGAGAGCTCCGTGGTTGCGAGGATGCAGCTTTCCAAACGGTAAAAGACTGCTTTTCTAAACAGGGCCCCCTATGGTAGCTACCACGCAGCGTAAGTACCTGCAGTATTTGAGGGGCGAAGGCAGACAAACGCGGCACACTGGGCCCTTCGCTGAATCCGTTTGAATGAGCGGGTGTCGAAGTGTGGCAAGCTCCCTAACCGAGTGAAGGCCTGAGGAAGGCCTTGCTGGCACTGCATCTCCCAGAGGCCTACCAGTGTAAAGTGGTGAATTGTGGTCTTCTTTGAGCAGGTTGGCTGTCACGTCGAGTGCCTGCATGAGGTAGAGGCCCGGCAGGTGTGAGTTCCCAGAAGGAACGCGGAGCAGAGGGTGTCTCTTATGGCACGTCACTGCTCTGCACTGAGTCAAAGTTGCCCAGCCCATTAGACCGGCTAGGAATATGTTCCCGAGGTGTTTGTACGCCGTGTCAACCTGGTTCTCCAAGGAAGGGAGCCGTGTGTCGCCCTGGATTCTGCACGTCCAGAAGTGTTCCGAAGGGCCTACACGGCTGTCTGTCGATCAGCAGGCAGACAGGACACTTGGGGTACTCACTGCATTTGCACGGGAAACGGTGCCGACGCGAGAGCCCTAGGAGACCCGAAAGGCCTCCTCGCGTTCCTTTTAAGCGGAACAACGACCGAGACCTCATGGAAACTGCTGCACGCAGAGCTTGCCAGGGGGACAAGTGGGTCCTTACCATGAGACTAGTGGTCACCTTGTGGCTTCCCAGAACGCACGAGGGCTGTGGGATTAGCTCCCCCTAAGAATTGAGAGCACCTGACTTCTCTGGGCAAAGTACTCGTTCCCCTCACAGGCGTGCCTGCAGTGAAAAGCAGCTGGGCAATTCCACACTTCTGCACACAGGTTCTAGGCCGCCAAGAATCCAGCTTTCGAAAAGGGAAAAAAGACTGCTTTGGTGCGCTGATGCTAGGGCTCACCTTGCGATTGCCCAGAACGAACGTGGGCCGCAGCTTAGATCTCCTCTGAAAGGGCAGGCACCCCGTTTGTCTGGGGGACATACTGGTTTCCTCCCCAGCTGTGCCTGCAGTGAGTAGAAGCTGGACATGGTTAGCGTTTCAGAAACAGCTCCGAGGCTACCTGTATCCAGCTTTCCAAAGGGGGAAAACACTGGTTTTCTAAGCAGTGCCACCTACCCTCGTTAACACCCACCAGAAGTACGTGCAGAACTGGAAGTGCAAAGGGAGAGCGTCGCGACACACTGGGCCCTTGGCTAAATAGTTTTCACTGCGCAGGCGTCTGCGTGTGGCAAGATCCCTAAACGAGTGAAGGCCCGAGGAAGACCTAGTTGGCACTGCACCTTCCAAGGGCCTGCCAGTGTAAAGTGAGGAATTGTGCTCTTGGCTCAGGTTGGATCTCACCTCGCCTTCCTGCTTGAGGCAGAGAGCGGGGAGGTATGAGTTCCAAGAAGGAACGCGGGGGAGAAGTTTCTCTCAGGGTAAGTCCCTTTTGCGCACTGAGTCCAAGTGGCCCAGCCCAGGAGACCGTGTAGGACTGTGTTCCAGGGCTCTTTGCAAGCTGTGTCCACCTAGGTTTCTAAGGAAGAGAACGGTGTGTCGCCTTGGACTCTGCATGCCAAGGAGTGTTCCGAAGGGCCTACGCGGCTGTCTGTTGCTCAGCAGGCAGAGAGGAGGCCCGGCGGACTCAGTGTAGTTGCCCGGGAAACGGTGCGGACGCGAGAGCCCATCGCGTCCTGAAAGGCATCCTCGAGTTCCAGCTAGGCAGCACATCGACGCACACTTCCTGGAAACTGCTGTATGCCCCCACATGCCCGCTGGCGAAAGTGGAACTTACGGGGAGCCCAGTGATCACCCTGCGGTTTCCCCGAACGAACGAGGGCCGCGGCATTAGTGCCCCCCCAAGGATTGCAAGCACCCAGTTCCTCTGTGGAAATGAGTCCTTTACTCCCAAGGCGTTGCTGCAGTGAAGAGACGCAGGGCCTTTTCAGGGTTTGGCCGAGAGCTCCGTGGTTGCGAGGATGCAGCTTTCCAAACGGTAAAAGACTGCTTTTCTAAACAGGGCCCCCTATGGTAGCTACCACGCAGCGTAAGTACCTGCAGTATTTGAGGGGCGAAGGCAGACAAACGCGGCACACTGGGCCCTTCGCTGAATCCGTTTGAATGAGCGGGTGTCGAAGTGTGGCAAGCTCCCTAACCGAGTGAAGGCCTGAGGAAGGCCTTGCTGGCACTGCATCTCCCAGAGGCCTACCAGTGTAAAGTGGTGACTTGTGGTCTTCTTTGAGCAGGTTGGCTGTCACGTCGAGTGCCTGCATGAGGTAGAGGCCCGGCAGGTGTGAGTTCCCAGAAGGAACGCGGAGCAGAGGGTGTCTCTTATGGCACGTCACTGTTCTGCACTGAGTCAAAGTTGCCCAGCCCATTAGATCGGCTAGGAATATGTTCCCGAGGTGTTTGTACGCCGTGTCAACCTGGTTCTCCAAGGAAGGGAGCCGTGTGTCGCCCTGGATTCTGCACGCCCAGAAGTGTTCCGAAGGGCCTACACGGCTGTCTGTCGATCAGCAGGCAGACAGGACACTTGGGGTACTCAGTGTATTTGCACGGGAAGCGGTGCCGACGCGAGAGCCCTAGGAGACCCGAAAGGCCTCCTCGCGTTCCTTTTAAGCGGAACAACGACCGAGACCTCATGGAAACTGCTGCACGCAGAGCTTGCCAGGGGGACAAGTGGGTCCTTACCATGAGACTAGTGGTCACCTTGTGGCTTCCCAGAACGCACGAGGGCTGTGGGATTAGCTCCCCCTAAGAATTGAGAGCACCTGACTTCTCTGGGCAAAGTACTCGTTCCCCTCACAGGCGTGCCTGCAGTGAAAAGCAGCTGGGCAATTCCACACTTCTGCACACAGGTTCTAGGCCGCCAAGAATCCAGCTTTCGAAAAGGGAAAAAAGACTGCTTTGGTGCGCTGATGCTAGGGCTCACCTTGCGATTGCCCAGAACGAACGTGGGCCGCAGCTTAGATCTCCTCTGAAAGGGCAGGCACCCCGTTTGTCTGGGGGACATACTGGTTTCCTCCCCAGCTGTGCCTGCAGTGAGTAGAAGCTGGACATGGTTAGCGTTTCAGAAACAGCTCCGAGGCTACCTGTATCCAGCTTTCCAAAGGGGGAAAACACTGGTTTTCTAAGCAGTGCCACCTACCCTCGTTAACACCCACCAGAAGTACGTGCAGAACTGGAAGTGCAAAGGGAGAGCGTCGCGACACACTGGGCCCTTGGCTAAATAGTTTTCACTGCGCAGG
This sequence comes from Eubalaena glacialis, assembly GCF_028564815.1. Classification (NCBI taxonomy): domain Eukaryota; kingdom Metazoa; phylum Chordata; class Mammalia; order Artiodactyla; family Balaenidae; genus Eubalaena; species Eubalaena glacialis. Next base: position 108,873,198 of record NC_083716.1, on the reverse strand, counting down.
CGTCTGCGTGTGGCAAGATCCCTAAACGAGTGAAGGCCCGAGGAAGACCTAGTTGGCACTGCACCTTCCAAGGGCCTGCCAGTGTAAAGTGAGGAATTGTGCTCTTGGCTCAGGTTGGATCTCACCTCGCCTTCCTGCTTGAGGCAGAGAGCGGGGAGGTATGAGTTCCAAGAAGGAACGCGGGGGAGAAGTTTCTCTCAGGGTAAGTCCCTTTTGCGCACTGAGTCCAAGTGGCCCAGCCCAGGAGACCGTGTAGGACTGTGTTCCAGGGCTCTTTGCAAGCTGTGTCCACCTAGGTTTCTAAGGAAGAGAACGGTGTGTCGCCTTGGACTCTGCATGCCAAGGAGTGTTCCGAAGGGCCTACGCGGCTGTCTGTTGCTCAGCAGGCAGAGAGGAGGCCCGGCGGACTCAGTGTAGTTGCCCGGGAAACGGTGCGGACGCGAGAGCCCATCGCGTCCTGAAAGGCATCCTCGAGTTCCAGCTAGGCAGCACATCGACGCACACTTCCTGGAAACTGCTGTATGCCCCCACATGCCCGCTGGCGAAAGTGGAACTTACGGGGAGCCCAGTGATCACCCTGCGGTTTCCCCGAACGAACGAGGGCCGCGGCATTAGTGCCCCCCCAAGGATTGCAAGCACCCAGTTCCTCTGTGGAAATTAGCCCTTTACTCCCAAGGCGTTGCTGCAGTGAAGAGACGCAGGGCCTTTTCAGGGTTTGGCCGAGAGCTCCGTGGTTGCGAGGATGCAGCTTTCCAAACGGTAAAAGACTGCTTTTCTAAACAGGGCCCCCTATGGTAGCTACCACGCAGCGTAAGTACCTGCAGTATTTGAGGGGCGAAGGCAGACAAACGCGGCACACTGGGCCCTTCGCTGAATCCGTTTGAATGAGCGGGTGTCGAAGTGTGGCAAGCTCCCTAACCGAGTGAAGGCCTGAGGAAGGCCTTGCTGGCACTGCATCTCCCAGAGGCCTACCAGTGTAAAGTGGTGACTTGTGGTCTTCTTTGAGCAGGTTGGCTGTCACGTCGAGTGCCTGCATGAGGTAGAGGCCCGGCAGGTGTGAGTTCCCAGAAGGAACGCGGAGCCGAGGGTGTCTCTTATGGCACGTCACTGCTCTGCACTGAGTCAAAGTTGCCCAGCCCATTAGACCGGCTAGGAATATGTTCCCGAGGTGTTTGTACGCCGTGTCAACCTGGTTCTCCAAGGAAGGGAGCCGTGTGTCGCCCTGGATTCTGCACGCCCAGAAGTGTTCCGAAGGGCCTACACGGCTGTCTGTCGATCAGCAGGCAGACAGGACACTTGGGGTACTCAGTGTATTTGCACGGGAAGCGGTGCCGACGCGAGAGCCCTAGGAGACCCGAAAGGCCTCCTCGCGTTCCTTTTAAGCGGAACAACGACCGAGACCTCATGGAAACTGCTGCACGCAGAGCTTGCCAGGGGGACAAGTGGGTCCTTACCATGAGACTAGTGGTCACCTTGTGGCTTCCCAGAACGCACGAGGGCTGTGGGATTAGCTCCCCCTAAGAATTGAGAGCACCTGACTTCTCTGGGCAAAGTACTCGTTCCCCTCACAGGCGTGCCTGCAGTGAAAAGCAGCTGGGCAATTCCACACTTCTGCACACAGGTTCTAGGCCGCCAAGAATCCAGCTTTCGAAAAGGGAAAAAAGACTGCTTTGGTGCGCTGATGCTAGGGCTCACCTTGCGATTGCCCAGAACGAACGTGGGCCGCAGCTTAGCTCTCCTCTGAAAGGGCAGGCACCCCGTTTGTCTGGGGGACATACTGGTTTCCTCCCCAGCTGTGCCTGCAGTGAGTAGAAGCTGGCCATGGTTAGCGTTTCAGAAACAGCTCCGAGGCTACCTGTATCCAGCTTTCCAAAGGGGGAAAACACTGGTTTTCTAAGCAGTGCCACCTACCCTCGTTAACACCCACCAGAAGTACGTGCAGAACTGGAAGTGCAAAGGGAGAGCGTCGCGACACACTGGGCCCTTGGCTAAATAGTTTTCACTGCGCAGGCGTCTGCGTGTGGCAAGATCCCTAAACGAGTGAAGGCCTGAGGAAGACCTAGTTGGCACTGCACCTTCCAAGGGCCTGCCAGTGTAAAGTGAGGAATTGTGCTCTTGGCTCAGGTTGGATCTCACCTCGCCTTCCTGCTTGAGGCAGAGAGCGGGGAGGTATGAGTTCCAAGAAGGAACGCGGGGGAGAAGTTTCTCTCAGGGTAAGTCCCTTTTGCGCACTGAGTCCAAGTGGCCCAGCCCAGGAGACCGTGTAGGACTGTGTTCCAGGGCTCTTTGCAAGCTGTGTCCACCTAGGTTTCTAAGGAAGAGAACGGTGTGTCGCCTTGGACTCTGCATGCCAAGGAGTGTTCCGAAGGGCCTACGCGGCTGTCTGTTGCTCAGCAGGCAGAGAGGAGGCCCGGCGGACTCAGTGTAGTTGCCCGGGAAACGGTGCAGACGCGAGAGCCCATCGCGTCCTGAAAGGCATCCTCGAGTTCCAGCTAGGCAGCACATCGACGCACACTTCCTGGAAACTGCTGTATGCCCCCACATGCCCGCTGGCGAAAGTGGAACTTACGGGGAGCCCAGTGATCACCCTGCGGTTTCCCCGAACGAACGAGGGCCGCGGCATTAGTGCCCCCCCAAGGATTGCAAGCACCCAGTTCCTCTGTGGAAATTAGCCCTTTACTCCCAAGGCGTTGCTGCAGTGAAGAGACGCAGGGCCTTTTCAGGGTTTGGCCGAGAGCTCCGTGGTTGCGAGGATGCAGCTTTCCAAACGGTAAAAGACTGCTTTTCTAAACAGGGCCCCCTATGGTAGCTACCACGCAGCGTAAGTACCTACAGTATTTGAGGGGCGAAGGCAGACAAACGCGGCACACTGGGCCCTTCGCTGAATCCGTTTGAATGAGCGGGTGTCGAAGTGTGGCAAGCTCCCTAACCGAGTGAAGGCCTGAGGAAGGCCTTGCTGGCACTGCATCTCCCAGAGGCCTACCAGTGTAAAGTGGTGAATTGTGGTCTTCTTTGAGCAGGTTGGCTGTCACGTCGAGTGCCTGCATGAGGTAGAGGCCCGGCAGGTGTGAGTTCCCAGAAGGAACGCGGAGCCGAGGGTGTCTCTTATGGCACGTCACTGCTCTGCACTGAGTCAGAGTTGCCCAGCCCATTAGACCGGCTAGGAATATGTTCCCGAGGTGTTTGTACGCCGTGTCAACCTGGTTCTCCAAGGAAGGGAGCCGTGTGTCGCCCTGGATTCTGCACGCCCAGAAGTGTTCCGAAGGGCCTACACGGCTGTCTGTCGATCAGCAGGCAGACAGGACACTTGGGGTACTCAGTGTATTTGCACGGGAAGCGGTGCCGACGCGAGAGCCCTAGGAGACCCGAAAGGCCTCCTCGCGTTCCTTTTAAGCGGAACAACGACCGAGACCTCATGGAAACTGCTGCACGCAGAGCTTGCCAGGGGGACAAGTGGGTCCTTACCATGAGACTAGTGGTCACCTTGTGGCTTCCCAGAACGCACGAGGGCTGTGGGATTAGCTCCCCCTAAGAATTGAGAGCACCTGACTTCTCTGGGCAAAGTACTCGTTCCCCTCACAGGCGTGCCTGCAGTGAAAAGCAGCTGGGCAATTCCACACTTCTGCACACAGGTTCTAGGCCGCCAAGAATCCAGCTTTCGAAAAGGGAAAAAAGACTGCTTTGGTGCGCTGATGCTAGGGCTCACCTTGCGATTGCCCAGAACGAACGTGGGCCGCAGCTTAGCTCTCCTCTGAAAGGGCAGGCACCCCGTTTGTCTGGGGGACATACTGGTTTCCTCCCCAGCTGTGCCTGCAGTGAGTAGAAGCTGGACATGGTTAGCGTTTCAGAAACAGCTCCGAGGCTACCTGTATCCAGCTTTCCAAAGGGGGAAAACACTGGTTTTCTAAGCAGTGCCACCTACCCTCGTTAACACCCACCAGAAGTACGTGCAGAACTGGAAGTGCAAAGGGAGAGCGTCGCGACACACTGGGCCCTTGGCTAAATAGTTTTCACTGCGCAGGCGTCTGCGTGTGGCAAGATCCCTAACCGAGTGAAGGCCTGAGGAAGACCTAGTTGGCACTGCACCTTCCAAGGGCCTGCCAGTGTAAAGTGAGGAATTGTGTTCTTGGCTCAGGTTGGATCTCACCTCGCCTTCCTGCTTGAGGCAGAGAGCGGGGAGGTATGAGTTCCAAGAAGGAACGCGGGGGAGAAGTTTCTCTCAGGGTAAGTCCCTTTTCCGCACTGAGTCCAAGTGGCCCAGCCCAGGAGACCGTGTAGGACTGTGTTCCAGGGCTCTTTGCAAGCTGTGTCCACCTAGGTTTCTAAGGAAGAGAACGGTGTGTCGCCTTGGACTCTGCATGCCAAGGAGTGTTCCGAAGGGCCTACGCGGCTGTCTGTTGCTCAGCAGGCAGAGAGGAGGCCCGGCGGACTCAGTGTAGTTGCCCGGGAAACGGTGCGGACGCGAGAGCCCATCGCGTCCTGAAAGGCATCCTCGAGTTCCAGCTAGGCAGCACATCGACGCACACTTCCTGGAAACTGCTGTATGCCCCCACATGCCCGCTGGCGAAAGTGGAACTTACGGGGAGCCCAGTGTTCACCCTGCGGTTTCCCCGAACGAACGAGGGCCGCGGCATTAGTGCCCCCCCAAGGATTGCAAGCACCCAGTTCCTCTGTGGAAATTAGCCCTTTACTCCCAAGGCGTTGCTGCAGTGAAGAGACGCAGGGCCTTTTCAGGGTTTGGCCGAGAGCTCCGTGGTTGCGAGGATGCAGCTTTCCAAACGGTAAAAGACTGCTTTTCTAAACAGGGCCCCCTATGGTAGCTAACACGCAGCGTAAGTACCTGCAGTATTTAAGGGGTGAAGGCAGACAAACGCGGCACACTGAGCCCTTCGCTGAATCCGTTTGAATGAGCGGGTGTCGAAGTGTGGCAAGCTCCCTAACCGAGTGAAGGCCTGAGGAAGGCCTTGCTGGCACTGCATCTCCCAGAGGCCTACCAGTGTAAAGTGGTGAATTGTGGTCTTCTTTGAGCAGGTTGGCTGTCACGTCGAGTGCCTGCATGAGGTAGAGGCCCGGCAGGTGTGAGTTCCCAGAAGGAACGCGGAGCAGAGGGTGTCTCTTATGGCACGTCACTGCTCTGCACTGAGTCAAAGTTGCCCAGCCCATTAGGCCGGCTAGGAATATGTTCCCGAGGTGTTTGTACGCCGTGTCAACCTGGTTCTCCAAGGAAGGGAGCCGTGTGTCGCCCTGGATTCTGCACGCCCAGAAGTGTTCCGAAGGGCCTACACGGCTGTCTGTCGATCAGCAGGCAGACAGGACACTTGGGGTACTCAGTGTATTTGCACGGGAAGCGGTGCCGACGCGAGAGCCCTAGGAGACCCGAAAGGCCTCCTCGCGTTCCTTTTAAGCGGAACAACGACCGAGACCTCATGGAAACTGCTGCACGCAGAGCTTGCCAGGGGGACAAGTGGGTCCTTACCATGAGACTAGTGGTCACCTTGTGGCTTCCCAGAACGCACGAGGGCTGTGGGATTAGCTCCCCCTAAGAATTGAGAGCACCTGACTTCTCTGGGCAAAGTACTCGTTCCCCTCACAGGCGTGCCTGCAGTGAAAAGCAGCTGGGCAATTCCACACTTCTGCACACAGGTTCTAGGCCGCCAAGAATCCAGCTTTCGAAAAGGGAAAAAAGACTGCTTTGGTGCGCTGATGCTAGGGCTCACCTTGCGATTGCCCAGAACGAACGTGGGCCGCAGCTTAGCTCTCCTCTGAAAGGGCAGGCATCCCGTTTGTCTGGGGGACATACTGGTTTCCTCCCCAGCTGTGCCTGCAGTGAGTAGAAGCTGGCCATGGTTAGCGTTTCAGAAACAGCTCCGAGGCTACCTGTATCCAGCTTTCCAAAGGGGGAAAACACTGGTTTTCTAAGCAGTGCCACCTACCCTCGTTAACACCCACCAGAAGTACGTGCAGAACTGGAAGTGCAAAGGGAGAGCGTCGCGACACACTGGGCCCTTGGCTAAATAGTTTTCACTGCGCAGGCGTCTGCGTGTGGCAAGATCCCTAAACGAGTGAAGGCCTGAGGAAGACCTAGTTGGCACTGCACCTTCCAAGGGCCTGCCAGTGTAAAGTGAGGAATTGTGCTCTTGGCTCAGGTTGGATCTCACCTCGCCTTCCTGCTTGAGGCAGAGAGCGGGGAGGTATGAGTTCCAAGAAGGAACGCGGGGGAGAAGTTTCTCTCAGGGTAAGTCCCTTTTCCGCACTGAGTCCAAGTGGCCCAGCCCAGGAGACCGTGTAGGACTGTGTTCCAGGGCTCTTTGCAAGCTGTGTCCACCTAGGTTTCTAAGGAAGAGAACGGTGTGTCGCCTTGGACTCTGCATGGCAAGGAGTGTTCCGAAGGGCCTACGCGGCTGTCTGTTGCTCAGCAGGCAGAGAGGAGGCCCAGCGGACTCAGTGTAGTTGCCCGGGAAACGGTGCGGACGCGAGAGCCCATCGCGTCCTGAAAGGCATCCTCGAGTTCCAGCTAGGCAGCACATCGACGCACACTTCCTGGAAACTGCTGTATGCCCCCACATGCCCGCTGGCGAAAGTGGAACTTACGGGGAGCCCAGTGATCACCCTGCGGTTTCCCCGAACGAACGAGGGCCGCGGCATTAGTGCCCCCCCAAGGATTGCAAGCACCCAGTTCCTCTGTGGAAATTAGCCCTTTACTCCCAAGGCGTTGCTGCAGTGAAGAGACGCAGGGCCTTTTCAGGGTTTGGCCGAGAGCTCCGTGGTTGCGAGGATGCAGCTTTCCAAACGGTAAAAGACTGCTTTTCTAAACAGGGCCCCCTATGGTAGCTACCACGCAGCGTAAGTACCTGTAGTATTTGAGGGGCGAAGGCAGACAAACGCGGCACACTGGGCCCTTCGCTGAATCCGTTTGAATGAGCGGGTGTCGAAGTGTGGCAAGCTCCCTAACCGAGTGAAGGCCTGAGGAAGGCCTTGCTGGCACTGCATATCCCAGAGGCCTACCAGTGTAAAGTGGTGAATTGTGGTCTTCTTTGAGCAGGTTGGCTGTCACGTCGAGTGCCTGCATGAGGTAGAGGCCCGGCAGGTGTGAGTTCCCAGAAGGAACGCGGAGCAGAGGGTGTCTCTTATGGCACGTCACTGCTCTGCACTGAGTCAAAGTTGCCCAGCCCATTAGACCGGCTAGGAATATGTTCCCGAGGTGTTTGTACGCCGTGTCAACCTGGTTCTCCAAGGAAGGGAGCCGTGTGTCGCCCTGGATTCTGCACGTCCAGAAGTGTTCCGAAGGGCCTACACGGCTGTCTGTCGATCAGCAGGCAGACAGGACACTTGGGGTACTCACTGCATTTGCACGGGAAACGGTGCCGACGCGAGAGCCCTAGGAGACCCGAAAGGCCTCCTCGCGTTCCTTTTAAGCGGAACAACGACCGAGACCTCATGGAAACTGCTGCACGCAGAGCTTGCCAGGGGGACAAGTGGGTCCTTACCATGAGACTAGTGGTCACCTTGTGGCTTCCCAGAACGCACGAGGGCTGTGGGATTAGCTCCCCCTAAGAATTGAGAGCACCTGACTTCTCTGGGCAAAGTACTCGTTCCCCTCACAGGCGTGCCTGCAGTGAAAAGCAGCTGGGCAATTCCACACTTCTGCACACAGGTTCTAGGCCGCCAAGAATCCAGCTTTCGAAAAGGGAAAAAAGACTGCTTTGGTGCGCTGATGCTAGGGCTCACCTTGCGATTGCCCAGAACGAACGTGGGCCGCAGCTTAGCTCTCCTCTGAAAGGGCAGGCACCCCGTTTGTCTGGGGGACATACTGGTTTCCTCCCCAGCTGTGCCTGCAGTGAGTAGAAGCTGGCCATGGTTAGCGTTTCAGAAACAGCTCCGAGGCTACCTGTATCCAGCTTTCCAAAGGGGGAAAACACTGGTTTTCTAAGCAGTGCCACCTACCCTCGTTAACACCCACCAGAAGTACGTGCAGAACTGGAAGTGCAAAGGGAGAGCGTCGCGACACACTGGGCCCTTGGCTAAATAGTTTTCACTGCGCAGGCGTCTGCGTGTGGCAAGATCCCTAACCGAGTGAAGGCCTGAGGAAGACCTAGTTGGCACTGCACCTTCCAAGGGCCTGCCAGTGTAAAGTGAGGAATTGTGCTCTTGGCTCAGGTTGGATCTCACCTCGCCTTCCTGCTTGAGGCAGAGAGCGGGGAGGTATGAGTTCCAAGAAGGAACGCGGGGGAGAAGTTTCTCTCAGGGTAAGTCCCTTTTCCGCACTGAGTCCAAGTGGCCCAGCCCAGGAGACCGTGTAGGACTGTGTTCCAGGGCTCTTTGCAAGCTGTGTCCACCTAGGTTTCTAAGGAAGAGAACGGTGTGTCGCCTTGGACTCTGCATGCCAAGGAGTGTTCCGAAGGGCCTACGCGGCTGTCTGTTGCTCAGCAGGCAGAGAGGAGGCCCGGCGGACTCAGTGTAGTTGCCCGGGAAACGGTGCGGACGCGAGAGCCCATCGCGTCCTGAAAGGCATCCTCGAGTTCCAGCTAGGCAGCACATCGACGCACACTTCCTGGAAACTGCTGTATGCCCCCACATGCCCGCTGGCGAAAGTGGAACTTACGGGGAGCCCAGTGATCACCCTGCGGTTTCCCCGAACGAACGAGGGCCGCGGCATTAGTGCCCCCCCAAGGATTGCAAGCACCCAGTTCCTCTGTGGAAATTAGCCCTTTACTCCCAAGGCGTTGCTGCAGTGAAGAGACGCAGGGCCTTTTCAGGGTTTGGCCGAGAGCTCCGTGGTTGCGAGGATGCAGCTTTCCAAACGGTAAAAGACTGCTTTTCTAAACAGGGCCCCCTATGGTAGCTAACACGCAGCGTAAGTACCTGCAGTATTTGAGGGGCGAAGGCAGACAAACGCGGCACACTGGGCCCTTCGCTGAATCCGTTTGAATGAGCGGGTGTCGAAGTGTGGCAAGCTCCCTAACCGAGTGAAGGCCTGAGGAAGGCCTTGCTGGCACTGCATCTCCCAGAGGCCTACCAGTGTAAAGTGGTGAATTGTGGTCTTCTTTGAGCAGGTTGGCTGTCACGTCGAGTGCCTGCATGAGGTAGAGGCCCGGCAGGTGTGAGTTCCCAGAAGGAACGCGGAGCCGAGGGTGTCTCTTATGGCACGTCACTGCTCTGCACTGAGTCAAAGTTGCCCAGCCCATTAGACCGGCTAGGAATATGTTCCCGAGGTGTTTGTACGCCGTGTCAACCTGGTTCTCCAAGGAAGGGAGCCGTGTGTCGCCCTGGATTCTGCACGCCCAGAAGTGTTCCGAAGGGCCTACAAGGCTGTCTGTCGATCAGCAGGCAGACAGGACACTTGGGGTACTCAGTGTATTTGCACGGGAAGCGGTGCCGACGCGAGAGCCCTAGGAGACCCGAAAGGCCTCCTCGCGTTCCTTTTAAGCGGAACAACGACCGAGACCTCATGGAAACTGCTGCACGCAGAGCTTGCCAGGGGGACAAGTGGGTCCTTACCATGAGACTAGTGGTCACCTTGTGGCTTCCCAGAACGCACGAGGGCTGTGGGATTAGCTCCCCCTAAGAATTGAGAGCACCTGACTTCTCTGGGCAAAGTACTCGTTCCCCTCACAGGCGTGCCTGCAGTGAAAAGCAGCTGGGCAATTCCACACTTCTGCACACAGGTTCTAGGCCGCCAAGAATCCAGCTTTCGAAAAGGGAAAAAAGACTGCTTTGGTGCGCTGATGCTAGGGCTCACCTTGCGATTGCCCAGAACGAACGTGGGCCGCAGCTTAGCTCTCCTCTGAAAGGGCAGGCACCCCGTTTGTCTGGGGGACATACTGGTTTCCTCCCCAGCTGTGCCTGCAGTGAGTAGAAGCTGGACATGGTTAGCGTTTCAGAGACAGCGCCGAGGCTACCTGTATCCAGCTTTCCAAAGGGGGAAAACACTGGTTTTCTAAGCAGTGCCACCTACCCTCGTTAACACCCACCAGAAGTACGTGCAGAACTGGAAGTGCAAAGGGAGAGCGTCGCGACACACTGGGCCCTTGGCTAAATAGTTTTCACTGCGCAGGCGTCTGCGTGTGGCAAGATCCCTAAACGAGTGAAGGCCTGAGGAAGACCTAGTTGGCACTGCACCTTCCAAGGGCCTGCCAGTGTAAAGTGAGGAATTGTGCTCTTGGCTCAGGTTGGATCTCACCTCGCCTTCCTGCTTGAGGCAGAGAGCGGGGAGGTATGAGTTCCAAGAAGGAACGCGGGGGAGAAGTTTCTCTCAGGGTAAGTCCCTTTTCCGCACTGAGTCCAAGTGGCCCAGCCCAGGAGACCGTGTAGGACTGTGTTCCAGGGCTCTTTGCAAGCTGTGTCCACCTAGGTTTTTAAGGAAGAGAACGGTGTGTCGCCTTGGACTCTGCATGGCAAGGAGTGTTCCGAAGGGCCTACGCGGCTGTCTGTTGCTCAGCAGGCAGAGAGGAGGCCCGGCGGACTCAGTGTAGTTGCCCGGGAAACGGTGCGGACGCGAGAGCCCATCGCGTCCTGAAAGGCATCCTCGAGTTCCAGCTAGGCAGCACATCGACGCACACTTCCTGGAAACTGCTGTATGCCCCCACATGCCCGCTGGCGAAAGTGGAACTTACGGGGAGCCCAGTGATCACCCTGCGGTTTCCCCGAACGAACGAGGGCCGCGGCATTAGTGCCCCCCCAAGGATTGCAAGCACCCAGTTCCTCTGTGGAAATGAGTCCTTTACTCCCAAGGCGTTGCTGCAGTGAAGAGACGCAGGGCCTTTTCAGGGTTTGGCCGAGAGCTCCGTGGTTGCGAGGATGCAGCTTTCCAAACGGTAAAAGACTGCTTTTCTAAACAGGGCCCCCTATGGTAGCTAACACGTAGCGTAAGTACCTGCAGTATTTGAGGGGCGAAGGCAGACAAACGCGGCACACTGGGCCCTTCGCTGAATCCGTTTGAATGAGCGGGTGTCGAAGTGTGGCAAGCTCCCTAACCGAGTGAAGGCCTGAGGAAGGCCTTGCTGGCACTGCATCTCCCAGAGGCCTACCAGTGTAAAGTGGTGAATTGTGGTCTTCTTTGAGCAGGTTGGCTGTCACGTCGAGTGCCTGCATGAGGTAGAGGCCCGGCAGGTGTGAGTTCCCAGAAGGAACGCGGAGCCGAGGGTGTCTCTTATGGCACGTCACTGCTCTGCACTGAGTCAAAGTTGCCCAGCCCATTAGACCGGCTAGGAATATGTTCCCGAGGTGTTTGTACGCCGTGTCAACCTGGTTCTCCAAGGAAGGGAGCCGTGTGTCGCCCTGGATTCTGCACGCCCAGAAGTGTTCCGAAGGGCCTACAAGGCTGTCTGTCGATCAGCAGGCAGACAGGACACTTGGGGTACTCAGTGTATTTGCACGGGAAGCGGTGCCGACGCGAGAGCCCTAGGAGACCCGAAAGGCCTCCTCGCGTTCCTTTTAAGCGGAACAACGACCGAGACCTCATGGAAACTGCTGCACGCAGAGCTTGCCAGGGGGACAAGTGGGTCCTTACCATGAGACTAGTGGTCACCTTGTGGCTTCCCAGAACGCACGAGGGCTGTGGGATTAGCTCCCCCTAAGAATTGAGAGCACCTGACTTCTCTGGGCAAAGTACTCGTTCCCCTCACAGGCGTGCCTGCAGTGAAAAGCAGCTGGGCAATTCCACACTTCTGCACACAGGTTCTAGGCCGCCAAGAATCCAGCTTTCGAAAAGGGAAAAAAGACTGCTTTGGTGCGCTGATGCTAGGGCTCACCTTGCGATTGCCCAGAACGAACGTGGGCCGCAGCTTAGCTCTCCTCTGAAAGGGCAGGCACCCCGTTTGTCTGGGGGACATACTGGTTTCCTCCCCAGCTGTGCCTGCAGTGAGTAGAAGCTGGACATGGTTAGCGTTTCAGAGACAGCGCCGAGGCTACCTGTATCCAGCTTTCCAAAGGGGGAAAACACTGGTTTTCTAAGCAGTGCCACCTACCCTCGTTAACACCCACCAGAAGTACGTGCAGAACTGGAAGTGCAAAGGGAGAGCGTCGCGACACACTGGGCCCTTGGCTAAATAGTTTTCACTGCGCAGGCGTCTGCGTGTGGCAAGATCCCTAAACGAGTGAAGGCCTGAGGAAGACCTAGTTGGCACTGCACCTTCCAAGGGCCTGCCAGTGTAAAGTGAGGAATTGTGCTCTTGGCTCAGGTTGGATCTCACCTCGCCTTCCTGCTTGAGGCAGAGAGCGGGGAGGTATGAGTTCCAAGAAGGAACGCGGGGGAGAAGTTTCTCTCAGGGTAAGTCCCTTTTCCGCACTGAGTCCAAGTGGCCCAGCCCAGGAGACCGTGTAGGACTGTGTTCCAGGGCTCTTTGCAAGCTGTGTCCACCTAGGTTTCTAAGGAAGAGAACGGTGTGTCGCCTTGGACTCTGCATGCCAAGGAGTGTTCCGAAGGGCCTACGCGGCTGTCTGTTGCTCAGCAGGCAGAGAGGAGGCCCGGCGGACTCAGTGTAGTTGCCCGGGAAACGGTGCGGACGCGAGAGCCCATCGCGTCCTGAAAGGCATCCTCGAGTTCCAGCTAGGCAGCACATCGACGCACACTTCCTGGAAACTGCTGTATGCCCCCACATGCCCGCTGGCGAAAGTGGAACTTACGGGGAGCCCAGTGATCACCCTGCGGTTTCCCCGAACGAACGAGGGCCGCGGCATTAGTGCCCCCCCAAGGATTGCAAGCACCCAGTTCCTCTGTGGAAATTAGCCCTTTACTCCCAAGGCGTTGCTGCAGTGAAGAGACGCAGGGCCTTTTCAGGGTTTGGCCGAGAGCTCCGTGGTTGCGAGGATGCAGCTTTCCAAACGGTAAAAGACTGCTTTTCTAAACAGGGCCCCCTATGGTAGCTAACACGCAGCGTAAGTACCTGCAGTATTTGAGGGGCGAAGGCAGACAAACGCGGCACACTGGGCCCTTCGCTGAATCCGTTTGAATGAGCGGGTGTCGAAGTGTGGCAAGCTCCCTAACCGAGTGAAGGCCTGAGGAAGGCCTTGCTGGCACTGCATCTCCCAGAGGCCTACCAGTGTAAAGTGGTGAATTGTGGTCTTCTTTGAGCAGGTTGGCTGTCACGTCGAGTGCCTGCATGAGGTAGAGGCCCGGCAGGTGTGAGTTCCCAGAAGGAACGCGGAGCCGAGGGTGTCTCTTATGGCACGTCACTGCTCTGCACTGAGTCAAAGTTGCCCAGCCCATTAGACCGGCTAGGAATATGTTCCCGAGGTGTTTGTACGCCGTGTCAACCTGGTTCTCCAAGGAAGGGAGCCGTGTGTCGCCCTGGATTCTGCACGCCCAGAAGTGTTCCGAAGGGCCTACAAGGCTGTCTGTCGATCAGCAGGCAGACAGGACACTTGGGGTACTCAGTGTATTTGCACGGGAAGCGGTGCCGACGCGAGAGCCCTAGGAGACCCGAAAGGCCTCCTCGCGTTCCTTTTAAGCGGAACAACGACCGAGACCTCATGGAAACTGCTGCACGCAGAGCTTGCCAGGGGGACAAGTGGGTCCTTACCATGAGACTAGTGGTCACCTTGTGGCTTCCCAGAACGCACGAGGGCTGTGGGATTAGCTCCCCCTAAGAATTGAGAGCACCTGACTTCTCTGGGCAAAGTACTCGTTCCCCTCACAGGCGTGCCTGCAGTGAAAAGCAGCTGGGCAATTCCACACTTCTGCACACAGGTTCTAGGCCGCCAAGAATCCAGCTTTCGAAAAGGGAAAAAAGACTGCTTTGGTGCGCTGATGCTAGGGCTCACCTTGCGATTGCCCAGAACGAACGTGGGCCGCAGCTTAGCTCTCCTCTGAAAGGGCAGGCACCCCGTTTGTCTGGGGGACATACTGGTTTCCTCCCCAGCTGTGCCTGCAGTGAGTAGAAGCTGGACATGGTTAGCGTTTCAGAGACAGCGCCGAGGCTACCTGTATCCAGCTTTCCAAAGGGGGAAAACACTGGTTTTCTAAGCAGTGCCACCTACCCTCGTTAACACCCACCAGAAGTACGTGCAGAACTGGAAGTGCAAAGGGAGAGCGTCGCGACACACTGGGCCCTTGGCTAAATAGTTTTCACTGCGCAGGCGTCTGCGTGTGGCAAGATCCCTAAACGAGTGAAGGCCTGAGGAAGACCTAGTTGGCACTGCACCTTCCAAGGGCCTGCCAGTGTAAAGTGAGGAATTGTGCTCTTGGCTCAGGTTGGATCTCACCTCGCCTTCCTGCTTGAGGCAGAGAGCGGGGAGGTATGAGTTCCAAGAAGGAACGCGGGGGAGAAGTTTCTCTCAGGGTAAGTCCCTTTTCCGCACTGAGTCCAAGTGGCCCAGCCCAGGAGACCGTGTAGGACTGTGTTCCAGGGCTCTTTGCAAGCTGTGTCCACCTAGGTTTCTAAGGAAGAGAACGGTGTGTCGCCTTGGACTCTGCATGCCAAGGAGTGTTCCGAAGGGCCTACGCGGCTGTCTGTTGCTCAGCAGGCAGAGAGGAGGCCCGGCGGACTCAGTGTAGTTGCCCGGGAAACGGTGCGGACGCGAGAGCCCATCGCGTCCTGAAAGGCATCCTCGAGTTCCAGCTAGGCAGCACATCGACGCACACTTCCTGGAAACTGCTGTATGCCCCCACATGCCCGCTGGCGAAAGTGGAACTTACGGGGAGCCCAGTGATCACCCTGCGGTTTCCCCGAACGAACGAGGGCCGCGGCATTAGTGCCCCCCCAAGGATTGCAAGCACCCAGTTCCTCTGTGGAAATTAGCCCTTTACTCCCAAGGCGTTGCTGCAGTGAAGAGACGCAGGGCCTTTTCAGGGTTTGGCCGAGAGCTCCGTGGTTGCGAGGATGCAGCTTTCCAAACGGTAAAAGACTGCTTTTCTAAACAGGGCCCCCTATGGTAGCTAACACGCAGCGTAAGTACCTGCAGTATTTGAGGGGCGAAGGCAGACAAACGCGGCACACTGGGCCCTTCGCTGAATCCGTTTGAATGAGCGGGTGTCGAAGTGTGGCAAGCTCCCTAACCGAGTGAAGGCCTGAGGAAGGCCTTGCTGGCACTGCATCTCCCAGAGGCCTACCAGTGTAAAGTGGTGAATTGTGGTCTTCTTTGAGCAGGTTGGCTGTCACGTCGAGTGCCTGCATGAGGTAGAGGCCCGGCAGGTGTGAGTTCCCAGAAGGAACGCGGAGCCGAGGGTGTCTCTTATGGCACGTCACTGCTCTGCACTGAGTCAAAGTTGCCCAGCCCATTAGACCGGCTAGGAATATGTTCCCGAGGTGTTTGTACGCCGTGTCAACCTGGTTCTCCAAGGAAGGGAGCCGTGTGTCGCCCTGGATTCTGCACGCCCAGAAGTGTTCCGAAGGGCCTACAAGGCTGTCTGTCGATCAGCAGGCAGACAGGACACTTGGGGTACTCAGTGTATTTGCACGGGAAGCGGTGCCGACGCGAGAGCCCTAGGAGACCCGAAAGGCCTCCTCGCGTTCCTTTTAAGCGGAACAACGACCGAGACCTCATGGAAACTGCTGCACGCAGAGCTTGCCAGGGGGACAAGTGGGTCCTTACCATGAGACTAGTGGTCACCTTGTGGCTTCCCAGAACGCACGAGGGCTGTGGGATTAGCTCCCCCTAAGAATTGAGAGCACCTGACTTCTCTGGGCAAAGTACTCGTTCCCCTCACAGGCGTGCCTGCAGTGAAAAGCAGCTGGGCAATTCCACACTTCTGCACACAGGTTCTAGGCCGCCAAGAATCCAGCTTTCGAAAAGGGAAAAAAGACTGCTTTGGTGCGCTGATGCTAGGGCTCACCTTGCGATTGCCCAGAACGAACGTGGGCCGCAGCTTAGCTCTCCTCTGAAAGGGCAGGCACCCCGTTTGTCTGGGGGACATACTGGTTTCCTCCCCAGCTGTGCCTGCAGTGAGTAGAAGCTGGACATGGTTAGCGTTTCAGAGACAGCGCCGAGGCTACCTGTATCCAGCTTTCCAAAGGGGGAAAACACTGGTTTTCTAAGCAGTGCCACCTACCCTCGTTAACACCCACCAGAAGTACGTGCAGAACTGGAAGTGCAAAGGGAGAGCGTCGCGACACACTGGGCCCTTGGCTAAATAGTTTTCACTGCGCAGGCGTCTGCGTGTGGCAAGATCCCTAAACGAGTGAAGGCCTGAGGAAGACCTAGTTGGCACTGCACCTTCCAAGGGCCTGCCAGTGTAAAGTGAGGAATTGTGCTCTTGGCTCAGGTTGGATCTCACCTCGCCTTCCTGCTTGAGGCAGAGAGCGGGGAGGTATGAGTTCCAAGAAGGAACGCGGGGGAGAAGTTTCTCTCAGGGTAAGTCCCTTTTCCGCACTGAGTCCAAGTGGCCCAGCCCAGGAGACCGTGTAGGACTGTGTTCCAGGGCTCTTTGCAAGCTGTGTCCACCTAGGTTTCTAAGGAAGAGAACGGTGTGTCGCCTTGGACTCTGCATGCCAAGGAGTGTTCCGAAGGGCCTACGCGGCTGTCTGTTGCTCAGCAGGCAGAGAGGAGGCCCGGCGGACTCAGTGTAGTTGCCCGGGAAACGGTGCGGACGCGAGAGCCCATCGCGTCCTGAAAGGCATCCTCGAGTTCCAGCTAGGCAGCACATCGACGCACACTTCCTGGAAACTGCTGTATGCCCCCACATGCCCGCTGGCGAAAGTGGAACTTACGGGGAGCCCAGTGATCACCCTGCGGTTTCCCCGAACGAACGAGGGCCGCGGCATTAGTGCCCCCCCAAGGATTGCAAGCACCCAGTTCCTCTGTGGAAATTAGCCCTTTACTCCCAAGGCGTTGCTGCAGTGAAGAGACGCAGGGCCTTTTCAGGGTTTGGCCGAGAGCTCCGTGGTTGCGAGGATGCAGCTTTCCAAACGGTAAAAGACTGCTTTTCTAAACAGGGCCCCCTATGGTAGCTAACACGCAGCGTAAGTACCTGCAGTATTTGAGGGGCGAAGGCAGACAAACGCGGCACACTGGGCCCTTCGCTGAATCCGTTTGAATGAGCGGGTGTCGAAGTGTGGCAAGCTCCCTAACCGAGTGAAGGCCTGAGGAAGGCCTTGCTGGCACTGCATCTCCCAGAGGCCTACCAGTGTAAAGTGGTGAATTGTGGTCTTCTTTGAGCAGGTTGGCTGTCACGTCGAGTGCCTGCATGAGGTAGAGGCCCGGCAGGTGTGAGTTCCCAGAAGGAACGCGGAGCCGAGGGTGTCTCTTATGGCACGTCACTGCTCTGCACTGAGTCAAAGTTGCCCAGCCCATTAGACCGGCTAGGAATATGTTCCCGAGGTGTTTGTACGCCGTGTCAACCTGGTTCTCCAAGGAAGGGAGCCGTGTGTCGCCCTGGATTCTGCACGCCCAGAAGTGTTCCGAAGGGCCTACAAGGCTGTCTGTCGATCAGCAGGCAGACAGGACACTTGGGGTACTCAGTGTATTTGCACGGGAAGCGGTGCCGACGCGAGAGCCCTAGGAGACCCGAAAGGCCTCCTCGCGTTCCTTTTAAGCGGAACAACGACCGAGACCTCATGGAAACTGCTGCACGCAGAGCTTGCCAGGGGGACAAGTGGGTCCTTACCATGAGACTAGTGGTCACCTTGTGGCTTCCCAGAACGCACGAGGGCTGTGGGATTAGCTCCCCCTAAGAATTGAGAGCACCTGACTTCTCTGGGCAAAGTACTCGTTCCCCTCACAGGCGTGCCTGCAGTGAAAAGCAGCTGGGCAATTCCACACTTCTGCACACAGGTTCTAGGCCGCCAAGAATCCAGCTTTCGAAAAGGGAAAAAAGACTGCTTTGGTGCGCTGATGCTAGGGCTCACCTTGCGATTGCCCAGAACGAACGTGGGCCGCAGCTTAGCTCTCCTCTGAAAGGGCAGGCACCCCGTTTGTCTGGGGGACATACTGGTTTCCTCCCCAGCTGTGCCTGCAGTGAGTAGAAGCTGGACATGGTTAGCGTTTCAGAGACAGCGCCGAGGCTACCTGTATCCAGCTTTCCAAAGGGGGAAAACACTGGTTTTCTAAGCAGTGCCACCTACCCTCGTTAACACCCACCAGAAGTACGTGCAGAACTGGAAGTGCAAAGGGAGAGCGTCGCGACACACTGGGCCCTTGGCTAAATAGTTTTCACTGCGCAGGCGTCTGCGTGTGGCAAGATCCCTAAACGAGTGAAGGCCTGAGGAAGACCTAGTTGGCACTGCACCTTCCAAGGGCCTGCCAGTGTAAAGTGAGGAATTGTGCTCTTGGCTCAGGTTGGATCTCACCTCGCCTTCCTGCTTGAGGCAGAGAGCGGGGAGGTATGAGTTCCAAGAAGGAACGCGGGGGAGAAGTTTCTCTCAGGGTAAGTCCCTTTTCCGCACTGAGTCCAAGTGGCCCAGCCCAGGAGACCGTGTAGGACTGTGTTCCAGGGCTCTTTGCAAGCTGTGTCCACCTAGGTTTCTAAGGAAGAGAACGGTGTGTCGCCTTGGACTCTGCATGCCAAGGAGTGTTCCGAAGGGCCTACGCGGCTGTCTGTTGCTCAGCAGGCAGAGAGGAGGCCCGGCGGACTCAGTGTAGTTGCCCGGGAAACGGTGCGGACGCGAGAGCCCATCGCGTCCTGAAAGGCATCCTCGAGTTCCAGCTAGGCAGCACATCGACGCACACTTCCTGGAAACTGCTGTATGCCCCCACATGCCCGCTGGCGAAAGTGGAACTTACGGGGAGCCCAGTGATCACCCTGCGGTTTCCCCGAACGAACGAGGGCCGCGGCATTAGTGCCCCCCCAAGGATTGCAAGCACCCAGTTCCTCTGTGGAAATTAGCCCTTTACTCCCAAGGCGTTGCTGCAGTGAAGAGACGCAGGGCCTTTTCAGGGTTTGGCCGAGAGCTCCGTGGTTGCGAGGATGCAGCTTTCCAAACGGTAAAAGACTGCTTTTCTAAACAGGGCCCCCTATGGTAGCTAACACGCAGCGTAAGTACCTGCAGTATTTGAGGGGCGAAGGCAGACAAACGCGGCACACTGGGCCCTTCGCTGAATCCGTTTGAATGAGCGGGTGTCGAAGTGTGGCAAGCTCCCTAACCGAGTGAAGGCCTGAGGAAGGCCTTGCTGGCACTGCATCTCCCAGAGGCCTACCAGTGTAAAGTGGTGAATTGTGGTCTTCTTTGAGCAGGTTGGCTGTCACGTCGAGTGCCTGCATGAGGTAGAGGCCCGGCAGGTGTGAGTTCCCAGAAGGAACGCGGAGCCGAGGGTGTCTCTTATGGCACGTCACTGCTCTGCACTGAGTCAAAGTTGCCCAGCCCATTAGACCGGCTAGGAATATGTTCCCGAGGTGTTTGTACGCCGTGTCAACCTGGTTCTCCAAGGAAGGGAGCCGTGTGTCGCCCTGGATTCTGCACGCCCAGAAGTGTTCCGAAGGGCCTACAAGGCTGTCTGTCGATCAGCAGGCAGACAGGACACTTGGGGTACTCAGTGTATTTGCACGGGAAGCGGTGCCGACGCGAGAGCCCTAGGAGACCCGAAAGGCCTCCTCGCGTTCCTTTTAAGCGGAACAACGACCGAGACCTCATGGAAACTGCTGCACGCAGAGCTTGCCAGGGGGACAAGTGGGTCCTTACCATGAGACTAGTGGTCACCTTGTGGCTTCCCAGAACGCACGAGGGCTGTGGGATTAGCTCCCCCTAAGAATTGAGAGCACCTGACTTCTCTGGGCAAAGTACTCGTTCCCCTCACAGGCGTGCCTGCAGTGAAAAGCAGCTGGGCAATTCCACACTTCTGCACACAGGTTCTAGGCCGCCAAGAATCCAGCTTTCGAAAAGGGAAAAAAGACTGCTTTGGTGCGCTGATGCTAGGGCTCACCTTGCGATTGCCCAGAACGAACGTGGGCCGCAGCTTAGCTCTCCTCTGAAAGGGCAGGCACCCCGTTTGTCTGGGGGACATACTGGTTTCCTCCCCAGCTGTGCCTGCAGTGAGTAGAAGCTGGACATGGTTAGCGTTTCAGAGACAGCGCCGAGGCTACCTGTATCCAGCTTTCCAAAGGGGGAAAACACTGGTTTTCTAAGCAGTGCCACCTACCCTCGTTAACACCCACCAGAAGTACGTGCAGAACTGGAAGTGCAAAGGGAGAGCGTCGCGACACACTGGGCCCTTGGCTAAATAGTTTTCACTGCGCAGGCGTCTGCGTGTGGCAAGATCCCTAAACGAGTGAAGGCCTGAGGAAGACCTAGTTGGCACTGCACCTTCCAAGGGCCTGCCAGTGTAAAGTGAGGAATTGTGCTCTTGGCTCAGGTTGGATCTCACCTCGCCTTCCTGCTTGAGGCAGAGAGCGGGGAGGTATGAGTTCCAAGAAGGAACGCGGGGGAGAAGTTTCTCTCAGGGTAAGTCCCTTTTCCGCACTGAGTCCAAGTGGCCCAGCCCAGGAGACCGTGTAGGACTGTGTTCCAGGGCTCTTTGCAAGCTGTGTCCACCTAGGTTTCTAAGGAAGAGAACGGTGTGTCGCCTTGGACTCTGCATGCCAAGGAGTGTTCCGAAGGGCCTACGCGGCTGTCTGTTGCTCAGCAGGCAGAGAGGAGGCCCGGCGGACTCAGTGTAGTTGCCCGGGAAACGGTGCGGACGCGAGAGCCCATCGCGTCCTGAAAGGCATCCTCGAGTTCCAGCTAGGCAGCACATCGACGCACACTTCCTGGAAACTGCTGTATGCCCCCACATGCCCGCTGGCGAAAGTGGAACTTACGGGGAGCCCAGTGATCACCCTGCGGTTTCCCCGAACGAACGAGGGCCGCGGCATTAGTGCCCCCCCAAGGATTGCAAGCACCCAGTTCCTCTGTGGAAATTAGCCCTTTACTCCCAAGGCGTTGCTGCAGTGAAGAGACGCAGGGCCTTTTCAGGGTTTGGCCGAGAGCTCCGTGGTTGCGAGGATGCAGCTTTCCAAACGGTAAAAGACTGCTTTTCTAAACAGGGCCCCCTATGGTAGCTACCACGCAGCGTAAGTACCTGCAGTATTTGAGGGGCGAAGGCAGACAAACGCGGCACACTGGGCCCTTCGCTGAATCCGTTTGAATGAGCGGGTGTCGAAGTGTGGCAAGCTCCCTAACCGAGTGAAGGCCTGAGGAAGGCCTTGCTGGCACTGCATCTCCCAGAGGCCTACCAGTGTAAAGTGGTGAATTGTGGTCTTCTTTGAGCAGGTTGGCTGTCACGTCGAGTGCCTGCATGAGGTAGAGGCCCGGCAGGTGTGAGTTCCCAGAAGGAACGCGGAGCAGAGGGTGTCTCTTATGGCACGTCACTGTTCTGCACTGAGTCAAAGTTGCCCAGCCCATTAGACCGGCTAGGAATATGTTCCCGAGGTGTTTGTACGCCGTGTCAACCTGGTTCTCCAAGGAAGGGAGCCGTGTGTCGCCCTGGATTCTGCACGCCCAGAAGTGTTCCGAAGGGCCTACACGGCTGTCTGTCGATCAGCAGGCAGACAGGACACTTGGGGTACTCAGTGTATTTGCACGGGAAGCGGTGCCGACGCGAGAGCCCTAGGAGACCCGAAAGGCCTCCTCGCGTTCCTTTTAAGCGGAACAACGACCGAGACCTCATGGAAACTGCTGCACGCAGAGCTTGCCAGGGGGACAAGTGGGTCCTTACCATGAGACTAGTGGTCACCTTGTGGCTTCCCAGAACGCACGAGGGCTGTGGGATTAGCTCCCCCTAAGAATTGAGAGCACCTGACTTCTCTGGGCAAAGTACTCGTTCCCCTCACAGGCGTGCCTGCAGTGAAAAGCAGCTGGGCAATTCCACACTTCTGCACACAGGTTCTAGGCCGCCAAGAATCCAGCTTTCGAAAAGGGAAAAAAGACTGCTTTGGTGCGCTGATGCTAGGGCTCACCTTGCGATTGCCCAGAACGAACGTGGGCCGCAGCTTAGCTCTCCTCTGAAAGGGCAGGCACCCCGTTTGTCTG
The DNA here is from genome assembly GCF_028564815.1 of Eubalaena glacialis. Lineage (NCBI taxonomy): Eukaryota > Metazoa > Chordata > Mammalia > Artiodactyla > Balaenidae > Eubalaena > Eubalaena glacialis. Next base: position 108,851,320 of record NC_083716.1, on the reverse strand, counting down.
GGGGACATACTGGTTTCCTCCCCAGCTGTGCCTGCAGTGAGTAGAAGCTGGCCATGGTTAGCGTTTCAGAAACAGCTCCGAGGCTACCTGTATCCAGCTTTCCAAAGGGGGAAAACACTGGTTTTCTAAGCAGTGCCACCTACCCTCGTTAACACCCACCAGAAGTACGTGCAGAACTGGAAGTGCAAAGGGAGAGCGTCGCGACACACTGGGCCCTTGGCTAAATAGTTTTCACTGCGCAGGCGTCTGCGTGTGGCAAGATCCCTAACCGAGTGAAGGCCTGAGGAAGACCTAGTTGGCACTGCACCTTCCAAGGGCCTGCCAGTGTAAAGTGAGGAATTGTGCTCTTGGCTCAGGTTGGATCTCACCTCGCCTTCCTGCTTGAGGCAGAGAGCGGGGAGGTATGAGTTCCAAGAAGGAACGCGGGGGAGAAGTTTCTCTCAGGGTAAGTCCCTTTTCCGCACTGAGTCCAAGTGGCCCAGCCCAGGAGACCGTGTAGGACTGTGTTCCAGGGCTCTTTGCAAGCTGTGTCCACCTAGGTTTCTAAGGAAGAGAACGGTGTGTCGCCTTGGACTCTGCATGGCAAGGAGTGTTCCGAAGGGCCTACGCGGCTGTCTGTTGCTCAGCAGGCAGAGAGGAGGCCCGGCGGACTCAGTGTAGTTGCCCGGGAAACGGTGCGGACGCGAGAGCCCATCGCGTCCTGAAAGGCATCCTCGAGTTCCAGCTAGGCAGCACATCGACGCACACTTCCTGGAAACTGCTGTATGCCCCCACATGCCCGCTGGCGAAAGTGGAACTTACGGGGAGCCCAGTGATCACCCTGCGGTTTCCCCGAACGAACGAGGGCCGCGGCATTAGTGCCCCCCCAAGGATTGCAAGCACCCAGTTCCTCTGTGGAAATTAGCCCTTTACTCCCAAGGCGTTGCTGCAGTGAAGAGACGCAGGGCCTTTTCAGGGTTTGGCCGAGAGCTCCGTGGTTGCGAGGATGCAGCTTTCCAAACGGTAAAAGACTGCTTTTCTAAACAGGGCCCCCTATGGTAGCTGCCACGCAGCGTAAGTACCTGCAGTATTTGAGGGGCGAAGGCAGACAAACGCGGCACACTGGGCCCTTCGCTGAATCCGTTTGAATGAGCGGGTGTCGAAGTGTGGCAAGCTCCCTAACCGAGTGAAGGCCTGAGGAAGGCCTTGCTGGCACTGCATCTCCCAGAGGCCTACCAGTGTAAAGTGGTGAATTGTGGTCTTCTTTGAGCAGGTTGGCTGTCACGTCGAGTGCCTGCATGAGGTAGAGGCCCGGCAGGTGTGAGTTCCCAGAAGGAACGCGGAGCAGAGGGTGTCTCTTATGGCACGTCACTGTTCTGCACTGAGTCAAAGTTGCCCAGCCCATTAGACCGGCTAGGAATATGTTCCCGAGGTGTTTGTACGCCGTGTCAACCTGGTTCTCCAAGGAAGGGAGCCGTGTGTCGCCCTGGATTCTGCACGCCCAGAAGTGTTCCGAAGGGCCTACACGGCTGTCTGTCGATCAGCAGGCAGACAGGACACTTGGGGTACTCAGTGTATTTGCACGGGAAGCGGTGCCGACGCGAGAGCCCTAGGAGACCCGAAAGGCCTCCTCGCGTTCCTTTTAAGCGGAACAACGACCGAGACCTCATGGAAACTGCTGCACGCAGAGCTTGCCAGGGGGACAAGTGGGTCCTTACCATGAGACTAGTGGTCACCTTGTGGCTTCCCAGAACGCACGAGGGCTGTGGGATTAGCTCCCCCTAAGAATTGAGAGCACCTGACTTCTCTGGGCAAAGTACTCGTTCCCCTCACAGGCGTGCCTGCAGTGAAAAGCAGCTGGGCAATTCCACACTTCTGCACACAGGTTCTAGGCCGCCAAGAATCCAGCTTTCGAAAAGGGAAAAAAGACTGCTTTGGTGCGCTGATGCTAGGGCTCACCTTGCGATTGCCCAGAACGAACGTGGGCCGCAGCTTAGCTCTCCTCTGAAAGGGCAGGCACCCCGTTTGTCTGGGGGACATACTGGTTTCCTCCCCAGCTGTGCCTGCAGTGAGTAGAAGCTGGACATGGTTAGCGTTTCAGAAACAGCTCCGAGGCTACCTGTATCCAGCTTTCCAAAGGGGGAAAACACTGGTTTTCTAAGCAGTGCCACCTACCCTCGTTAACACCCACCAGAAGTACGTGCAGAACTGGAAGTGCAAAGGGAGAGCGTCGCGACACACTGGGCCCTTGGCTAAATAGTTTTCACTGCGCAGGCGTCTGCGTGTGGCAAGATCCCTAACCGAGTGAAGGCCTGAGGAAGACCTAGTTGGCACTGCACCTTCCAAGGGCCTGCCAGTGTAAAGTGAGGAATTGTGCTCTTGGCTCAGGTTGGATCTCACCTCGCCTTCCTGCTTGAGGCAGAGAGCGGGGAGGTATGAGTTCCAAGAAGGAACGCGGGGGATAAGTTTCTCTCAGGGTAAGTCCCTTTTGCGCACTGAGTCCAAGTGGCCCAGCCCAGGAGACCGTGTAGGACTGTGTTCCAGGGCTCTTTGCAAGCTGTGTCCACCTAGGTTTCTAAGGAAGAGAACGGTGTGTCGCCTTGGACTCTGCATGGCAAGGAGTGTTCCGAAGGGCCTACGCGGCTGTCTGTTGCTCAGCAGGCAGAGAGGAGGCCCGGCGGACTCAGTGTAGTTGCCCGGGAAACGGTGCGGACGCGAGAGCCCATCGCGTCCTGAAAGGCATCCTCGAGTTCCAGCTAGGCAGCACATCGACGCACAGTTCCTGGAAACTGCTGTATGCCCCCACATGCCCGCTGGCGAAAGTGGAACTTACGGGGAGCCCAGTGATCACCCTGCGGTTTCCCCGAACGAACGAGGGCCGCGGCATTAGTGCCCCCCCAAGGATTGCAAGCACCCAGTTCCTCTGTGGAAATTAGCCCTTTACTCCCAAGGCGTTGCTGCAGTGAAGAGACGCAGGGCCTTTTCAGGGTTTGGCCGAGAGCTCCGTGGTTGCGAGGATGCAGCTTTCCAAACGGTAAAAGACTGCTTTTCTAAACAGGGCCCCCTATGGTAGCTGCCACGCAGCGTAAGTACCTGCAGTATTTGAGGGGCGAAGGCAGACAAACGCGGCACACTGGGCCCTTCGCTGAATCCGTTTGAATGAGCGGGTGTCGAAGTGTGGCAAGCTCCCTAACCGAGTGAAGGCCTGAGGAAGGCCTTGCTGGCACTGCATCTCCCAGAGGCCTACCAGTGTAAAGTGGTGAATTGTGGTCTTCTTTGAGCAGGTTGGCTGTCACGTCGAGTGCCTGCATGAGGTAGAGGCCCGGCAGGTGTGAGTTCCCAGAAGGAACGCGGAGCAGAGGGTGTCTCTTATGGCACGTCACTGTTCTGCACTGAGTCAAAGTTGCCCAGCCCATTAGACCGGCTAGGAATATGTTCCCGAGGTGTTTGTACGCCGTGTCAACCTGGTTCTCCAAGGAAGGGAGCCGTGTGTCGCCCTGGATTCTGCACGCCCAGAAGTGTTCCGAAGGGCCTACACGGCTGTCTGTCGATCAGCAGGCAGACAGGACACTTGGGGTACTCAGTGTATTTGCACGGGAAGCGGTGCCGACGCGAGAGCCCTAGGAGACCCGAAAGGCCTCCTCGCGTTCCTTTTAAGCGGAACAACGACCGAGACCTCATGGAAACTGCTGCACGCAGAGCTTGCCAGGGGGACAAGTGGGTCCTTACCATGAGACTAGTGGTCACCTTGTGGCTTCCCAGAACGCACGAGGGCTGTGGGATTAGCTCCCCCTAAGAATTGAGAGCACCTGACTTCTCTGGGCAAAGTACTCGTTCCCCTCACAGGCGTGCCTGCAGTGAAAAGCAGCTGGGCAATTCCACACTTCTGCACACAGGTTCTAGGCCGCCAAGAATCCAGCTTTCGAAAAGGGAAAAAAGACTGCTTTGGTGCGCTGATGCTAGGGCTCACCTTGCGATTGCCCAGAACGAACGTGGGCCGCAGCTTAGCTCTCCTCTGAAAGGGCAGGCACCCCGTTTGTCTGGGGGACATACTGGTTTCCTCCCCAGCTGTGCCTGCAGTGAGTAGAAGCTGGCCATGGTTAGCGTTTCAGAAACAGCTCCGAGGCTACCTGTATCCAGCTTTCCAAAGGGGGAAAACACTGGTTTTCTAAGCAGTGCCACCTACCCTCGTTAACACCCACCAGAAGTACGTGCAGAACTGGAAGTGCAAAGGGAGAGTGTCGCGACACACTGGGCCCTTGGCTAAATAGTTTTCACTGCGCAGGCGTCTGCGTGTGGCAAGATCCCTAAACGAGTGAAGGCCTGAGGAAGACCTAGTTGGCACTGCACCTTCCAAGGGCCTGCCAGTGTAAAGTGAGGAATTGTGCTCTTGGCTCAGGTTGGATCTCACCTCGCCTTCCTGCTTGAGGCAGAGAGCGGGGAGGTATGAGTTCCAAGAAGGAACGCGGGGGAGAAGTTTCTCTCAGGGTAAGTCCCTTTTGCGTACTGAGTCCAAGTGGCCCAGCCCAGGAGACCGTGTAGGACTGTGTTCCAGGGCTCTTTGCAAGCTGTGTCCACCTAGGTTTCTAAGGAAGAGAACGGTGTGTCGCCTTGGACTCTGCATGCCAAGAAGTGTTCCGAAGGGCCTACGCGGCTGTCTGTTGCTCAGCAGGCAGAGAGGAGGCCCGGCGGACTCAGTGTAGTTGCCCGGGAAACGGTGCGGACGCGAGAGCCCATCGCGTCCTGAAAGGCATCCTCGAGTTCCAGCTAGGCAGCACATCGACGCACAGTTCCTGGAAACTGCTGTATGCCCCCACATGCCCGCTGGCGAAAGTGGAACTTACGGGGAGCCCAGTGATCACCCTGCGGTTTCCCCGAACGAACGAGGGCCGCGGCATTAGTGCCCCCCCAAGGATTGCAAGCACCCAGTTCCTCTGTGGAAATTAGCCCTTTACTCCCAAGGCGTTGCTGCAGTGAAGAGACGCAGGGCCTTTTCAGGGTTTGGCCGAGAGCTCCGTGGTTGCGAGGATGCAGCTTTCCAAACGGTAAAAGACTGCTTTTCTAAACAGGGCCCCCTATGGTAGCTGCCACGCAGCGTAAGTACCTGCAGTATTTGAGGGGCGAAGGCAGACAAACGCGGCACACTGGGCCCTTCGCTGAATCCGTTTGAATGAGCGGGTGTCGAAGTGTGGCAAGCTCCCTAACCGAGTGAAGGCCTGAGGAAGGCCTTGCTGGCACTGCATCTCCCAGAGGCCTACCAGTGTAAAGTGGTGAATTGTGGTCTTCTTTGAGCAGGTTGGCTGTCACGTCGAGTGCCTGCATGAGGTAGAGGCCCGGCAGGTGTGAGTTCCCAGAAGGAACGCGGAGCAGAGGGTGTCTCTTATGGCACGTCACTGTTCTGCACTGAGTCAAAGTTGCCCAGCCCATTAGACCGGCTAGGAATATGTTCCCGAGGTGTTTGTACGCCGTGTCAACCTGGTTCTCCAAGGAAGGGAGCCGTGTGTCGCCCTGGATTCTGCACGCCCAGAAGTGTTCCGAAGGGCCTACACGGCTGTCTGTCGATCAGCAGGCAGACAGGACACTTGGGGTACTCAGTGTATTTGCACGGGAAGCGGTGCCGACGCGAGAGCCCTAGGAGACCCAAAAGGCCTCCTCGCGTTCCTTTTAAGCGGAACAACGACCGAGACCTCATGGAAACTGCTGCACGCAGAGCTTGCCAGGGGGACAAGTGGGTCCTTACCATGAGACTAGTGGTCACCTTGTGGCTTCCCAGAACGCACGAGGGCTGTGGGATTAGCTCCCCCTAAGAATTGAGAGCACCTGACTTCTCTGGGCAAAGTACTCGTTCCCCTCACAGGCGTGCCTGCAGTGAAAAGCAGCTGGGCAATTCCACACTTCTGCACACAGGTTCTAGGCCGCCAAGAATCCAGCTTTCGAAAAGGGAAAAAAGACTGCTTTGGTGCGCTGATGCTAGGGCTCACCTTGCGATTGCCCAGAACGAACGTGGGCCGCAGCTTAGCTCTCCTCTGAAAGGGCAGGCACCCCGTTTGTCTGGGGGACATACTGGTTTCCTCCCCAGCTGTGCCTGCAGTGAGTAGAAGCTGGACATGGTTAGCGTTTCAGAAACAGCTCCGAGGCTACCTGTATCCAGCTTTCCAAAGGGGGAAAACACTGGTTTTCTAAGCAGTGCCACCTACCCTCGTTAACACCCACCAGAAGTACGTGCAGAACTGGAAGTGCAAAGGGAGAGCGTCGCGACACACTGGGCCCTTGGCTAAATAGTTTTCACTGCGCAGGCGTCTGCGTGTGGCAAGATCCCTAACCGAGTGAAGGCCTGAGGAAGACCTAGTTGGCACTGCACCTTCCAAGGGCCTGCCAGTGTAAAGTGAGGAATTGTGCTCTTGGCTCAGGTTGGATCTCACCTCGCCTTCCTGCTTGAGGCAGAGAGCGGGGAGGTATGAGTTCCAAGAAGGAACGCGGGGGAGAAGTTTCTCTCAGGGTAAGTCCCTTTTCCGCACTGAGTCCAAGTGGCCCAGCCCAGGAGACCGTGTAGGACTGTGTTCCAGGGCTCTTTGCAAGCTGTGTCCACCTAGGTTTCTAAGGAAGAGAACGGTGTGTCGCCTTGGACTCTGCATGCCAAGGAGTGTTCCGAAGGGCCTACGCGGCTGTCTGTTGCTCAGCAGGCAGAGAGGAGGCCCGGCGGACTCAGTGTAGTTGCCCGGGAAACGGTGCGGACGCGAGAGCCCATCGCGTCCTGAAAGGCATCCTCGAGTTCCAGCTAGGCAGCACATCGACGCACACTTCCTGGAAACTGCTGTATGCCCCCACATGCCCGCTGGCGAAAGTGGAACTTACGGGGAGCCCAGTGATCACCCTGCGGTTTCCCCGAACGAACGAGGGCCGCGGCATTAGTGCCCCCCCAAGGATTGCAAGCACCCAGTTCCTCTGTGGAAATTAGCCCTTTACTCCCAAGGCGTTGCTGCAGTGAAGAGACGCAGGGCCTTTTCAGGGTTTGGCCGAGAGCTCCGTGGTTGCGAGGATGCAGCTTTCCAAACGGTAAAAGACTGCTTTTCTAAACAGGGCCCCCTATGGTAGCTGCCACGCAGCGTAAGTACCTGCAGTATTTGAGGGGCGAAGGCAGACAAACGCGGCACACTGGGCCCTTCGCTGAATCCGTTTGAATGAGCGGGTGTCGAAGTGTGGCAAGCTCCCTAACCGAGTGAAGGCCTGAGGAAGGCCTTGCTGGCACTGCATCTCCCAGAGGCCTACCAGTGTAAAGTGGTGAATTGTGGTCTTCTTTGAGCAGGTTGGCTGTCACGTCGAGTGCCTGCATGAGGTAGAGGCCCGGCAGGTGTGAGTTCCCAGAAGGAACGCGGAGCCGAGGGTGTCTCTTATGGCACGTCACTGTTCTGCACTGAGTCAAAGTTGCCCAGCCCATTAGACCGGCTAGGAATATGTTCCCGAGGTGTTTGTACGCCGTGTCAACCTGGTTCTCCAAGGAAGGGAGCCGTGTGTCGCCCTGGATTCTGCACGCCCAGAAGTGTTCCGAAGGGCCTACACGGCTGTCTGTCGATCAGCAGGCAGACAGGACACTTGGGGTACTCAGTGTATTTGCACGGGAAGCGGTGCCGACGCGAGAGCCCTAGGAGACCCGAAAGGCCTCCTCGCGTTCCTTTTAAGCGGAACAACGACCGAGACCTCATGGAAACTGCTGCACGCAGAGCTTGCCAGGGGGACAAGTGGGTCCTTACCATGAGACTAGTGGTCACCTTGTGGCTTCCCAGAACGCACGAGGGCTGTGGGATTAGCTCCCCCTAAGAATTGAGAGCACCTGACTTCTCTGGGCAAAGTACTCGTTCCCCTCACAGGCGTGCCTGCAGTGAAAAGCAGCTGGGCAATTCCACACTTCTGCACACAGGTTCTAGGCCGCCAAGAATCCAGCTTTCGAAAAGGGAAAAAAGACTGCTTTGGTGCGCTGATGCTAGGGCTCACCTTGCGATTGCCCAGAACGAACGTGGGCCGCAGCTTAGCTCTCCTCTGAAAGGGCAGGCACCCCGTTTGTCTGGGGGACATACTGGTTTCCTCCCCAGCTGTGCCTGCAGTGAGTAGAAGCTGGCCATGGTTAGCGTTTCAGAAACAGCTCCGAGGCTACCTGTATCCAGCTTTCCAAAGGGGGAAAACACTGGTTTTCTAAGCAGTGCCACCTACCCTCGTTAACACCCACCAGAAGTACGTGCAGAACTGGAAGTGCAAAGGGAGAGCGTCGCGACACACTGGGCCCTTGGCTAAATAGTTTTCACTGCGCAGGCGTCTGCGTGTGGCAAGATCCCTAAACGAGTGAAGGCCTGAGGAAGACCTAGTTGGCACTGCACCTTCCAAGGGCCTGCCAGTGTAAAGTGAGGAATTGTGCTCTTGGCTCAGGTTGGATCTCACCTCGCCTTCCTGCTTGAGGCAGAGAGCGGGGAGGTATGAGTTCCAAGAAGGAACGCGGGGGAGAAGTTTCTCTCAGGGTAAGTCCCTTTTCCGCACTGAGTCCAAGTGGCCCAGCCCAGGAGACCGTGTAGGACTGTGTTCCAGGGCTCTTTGCAAGCTGTGTCCACCTAGGTTTCTAAGGAAGAGAACGGTGTGTCGCCTTGGACTCTGCATGCCAAGGAGTGTTCCGAAGGGCCTACGCGGCTGTCTGTTGCTCAGCAGGCAGAGAGGAGGCCCGGCGGACTCAGTGTAGTTGCCCGGGAAACGGTGCGGACGCGAGAGCCCATCGCGTCCTGAAAGGCATCCTCGAGTTCCAGCTAGGCATCACATCGACGCACAGTTCCTGGAAACTGCTGTATGCCCCCACATGCCCGCTGGCGAAAGTGGAACTTACGGGGAGCCCAGTGATCACCCTGCGGTTTCCCCGAACGAACGAGGGCCGCGGCATTAGTGCCCCCCCAAGGATTGCAAGCACCCAGTTCCTCTGTGGAAATTAGCCCTTTACTCCCAAGGCGTTGCTGCAGTGAAGAGACGCAGGGCCTTTTCAGGGTTTGGGCGAGAGCTCCGTGGTTGCGAGGATGCAGCTTTCCAAACGGTGAAAGACTGCTTTTCTAAACAGGGCCCCCTATGGTAGCTGCCACGCAGCGTAAGTACCTGCAGTATTTGAGGGGCGAAGGCAGACAAACGCGGCACACTGGGCCCTTCGCTGAATCCGTTTGAATGAGCGGGTGTCGAAGTGTGGCAAGCTCCCTAACCGAGTGAAGGCCTGAGGAAGGCCTTGCTGGCACTGCATCTCCCAGAGGCCTACCAGTGTAAAGTGGTGAATTGTGGTCTTCTTTGAGCAGGTTGGCTGTCACGTCGAGTGCTTGCATGAGGTAGAGGCCCGGCAGGTGTGAGTTCCCAGAAGGAACGCGGAGCAGAGGGTGTCTCTTATGGCACGTCACTGTTCTGCACTGAGTCAAAGTTGCCCAGCCCATTAGACCGGCTAGGAATATGTTCCCGAGGTGTTTGTACGCCGTGTCAACCTGGTTCTCCAAGGAAGGGAGCCGTGTGTCGCCCTGGATTCTGCACGCCCAGAAGTGTTCCGAAGGGCCTACACGGCTGTCTGTCGATCAGCAGGCAGACAGGACACTTGGGGTACTCAGTGTATTTGCACGGGAAGCGGTGCCGACGCGAGAGCCCTAGGAGACCCAAAAGGCCTCCTCGCGTTCCTTTTAAGCGGAACAACGACCGAGACCTCATGGAAACTGCTGCACGCAGAGCTTGCCAGGGGGACAAGTGGGTCCTTACCATGAGACTAGTGGTCACCTTGTGGCTTCCCAGAACGCACGAGGGCTGTGGGATTAGCTCCCCCTAAGAATTGAGAGCACCTGACTTCTCTGGGCAAAGTACTCGTTCCCCTCACAGGCGTGCCTGCAGTGAAAAGCAGCTGGGCAATTCCACACTTCTGCACACAGGTTCTAGGCCGCCAAGAATCCAGCTTTCGAAAAGGGAAAAAAGACTGCTTTGGTGCGCTGATGCTAGGGCTCACCTTGCGATTGCCCAGAACGAACGTGGGCCGCAGCTTAGCTCTCCTCTGAAAGGGCAGGCACCCCGTTTGTCTGGGGGACATACTGGTTTCCTCCCCAGCTGTGCCTGCAGTGAGTAGAAGCTGGACATGGTTAGCGTTTCAGAAACAGCTCCGAGGCTACCTGTATCCAGCTTTCCAAAGGGGGAAAACACTGGTTTTCTAAGCAGTGCCACCTACCCTCGTTAACACCCACCAGAAGTACGTGCAGAACTGGAAGTGCAAAGGGAGAGCGTCGCGACACACTGGGCCCTTGGCTAAATAGTTTTCACTGCGCAGGCGTCTGCGTGTGGCAAGATCCCTAAACGAGTGAAGGCCTGAGGAAGACCTAGTTGGCACTGCACCTTCCAAGGGCCTGCCAGTGTAAAGTGAGGAATTGTGCTCTTGGCTCAGGTTGGATCTCACCTCGCCTTCCTGCTTGAGGCAGAGAGCGGGGAGGTATGAGTTCCAAGAAGGAACGCGGGGGAGAAGTTTCTCTCAGGGTAAGTCCCTTTTGCGCACTGAGTCCAAGTGGCCCAGCCCAGGAGACCGTGTAGGACTGTGTTCCAGGGCTCTTTGCAAGCTGTGTCCACCTAGGTTTCTAAGGAAGAGAACGGTGTGTCGCCTTGGACTCTGCATGCCAAGGAGTGTTCCGAAGGGCCTACGCGGCTGTCTGTTGCTCAGCAGGCAGAGAGGAGGCCCGGCGGACTCAGTGTAGTTGCCCGGGAAACGGTGCGGACGCGAGAGCCCATCGCGTCCTGAAAGGCATCCTCGAGTTCCAGCTAGGCAGCACATCGACGCACACTTCCTGGAAACTGCTGTATGCCCCCACATGCCCGCTGGCGAAAGTGGAACTTACGGGGAGCCCAGTGATCACCCTGCGGTTTCCCCGAACGAACGAGGGCCGCGGCATTAGTGCCCCCCCAAGGATTGCAAGCACCCAGTTCCTCTGTGGAAATTAGCCCTTTACTCCCAAGGCGTTGCTGCAGTGAAGAGACGCAGGGCCTTTTCAGGGTTTGGCCGAGAGCTCCGTGGTTGCGAGGATGCAGCTTTCCAAACGGTAAAAGACTGCTTTTCTAAACAGGGCCCCCATGGTAGCTGCCACGCAGCGTAAGTACCTGCAGTATTTGAGGGGCGAAGGCAGACAAACGCGGCACACTGGGCCCTTCGCTGAATCCGTTTGAATGAGCGGGTGTCGAAGTGTGGCAAGCTCCCTAACCGAGTGAAGGCCTGAGGAAGGCCTTGCTGGCACTGCATCTCCCAGAGGCCTACCAGTGTAAAGTGGTGAATTGTGGTCTTCTTTGAGCAGGTTGGCTGTCACGTCGAGTGCTTGCATGAGGTAGAGGCCCGGCAGGTGTGAGTTCCCAGAAGGAACGCGGAGCAGAGGGTGTCTCTTATGGCACGTCACTGTTTGCACTGAGTCAAAGTTGCCCAGCCCATTAGACCGGCTAGGAATATGTTCCCGAGGTGTTTGTACGCCGTGTCAACCTGGTTCTCCAAGGAAGGGAGCCGTGTGTCGCCCTGGATTCTGCACGCCCAGAAGTGTTCCGAAGGGCCTACACGGCTGTCTGTCGATCAGCAGGCAGACAGGACACTTGGGGTACTCAGTGTATTTGCACGGGAAGCGGTGCCGACGCGAGAGCCCTAGGAGACCCAAAAGGCCTCCTCGCGTTCCTTTTAAGCGGAACAACGACCGAGACCTCATGGAAACTGCTGCACGCAGAGCTTGCCAGGGGGACAAGTGGGTCCTTACCATGAGACTAGTGGTCACCTTGTGGCTTCCCAGAACGCACGAGGGCTGTGGGATTAGCTCCCCCTAAGAATTGAGAGCACCTGACTTCTCTGGGCAAAGTACTCGTTCCCCTCACAGGCGTGCCTGCAGTGAAAAGCAGCTGGGCAATTCCACACTTCTGCACACAGGTTCTAGGCCGCCAAGAATCCAGCTTTCGAAAAGGGAAAAAAGACTGCTTTGGTGCGCTGATGCTAGGGCTCACCTTGCGATTGCCCAGAACGAACGTGGGCCGCAGCTTAGCTCTCCTCTGAAAGGGCAGGCACCCCGTTTGTCTGGGGGACATACTGGTTTCCTCCCCAGCTGTGCCTGCAGTGAGTAGAAGCTGGCCATGGTTAGCGTTTCAGAAACAGCTCCGAGGCTACCTGTATCCAGCTTTCCAAAGGGGGAAAACACTGGTTTTCTAAGCAGTGCCACCTACCCTCGTTAACACCCACCAGAAGTACGTGCAGAACTGGAAGTGCAAAGGGAGAGCGTCGCGACACACTGGGCCCTTGGCTAAATAGTTTTCACTGCGCAGGCGTCTGCGTGTGGCAAGATCCCTAAACGAGTGAAGGCCTGAGGAAGACCTAGTTGGCACTGCACCTTCCAAGGGCCTGCCAGTGTAAAGTGAGGAATTGTGCTCTTGGCTCAGGTTGGATCTCACCTCGCCTTCCTGCTTGAGGCAGAGAGCGGGGAGGTATGAGTTCCAAGAAGGAACGCGGGGGAGAAGTTTCTCTCAGGGTAAGTCCCTTTTCCGCACTGAGTCCAAGTGGCCCAGCCCAGGAGACCGTGTAGGACTGTGTTCCAGGGCTCTTTGCAAGCTGTGTCCACCTAGGTTTCTAAGGAAGAGAACGGTGTGTCGCCTTGGACTCTGCATGCCAAGGAGTGTTCCGAAGGGCCTACGCAGCTGTCTGTTGCTCAGCAGGCAGAGAGGAGGCCCGGCGGACTCAGTGTAGTTGCCCGGGAAACGGTGCGGACGCGAGAGCCCATCGCGTCCTGAAAGGCATCCTCGAGTTCCAGCTAGGCAGCACATCGATGCACACTTCCTGGAAACTGCTGTATGCCCCCACATGCCCGCTGGCGAAAGTGGAACTTACGGGGAGCCCAGTGATCACCCTGCGGTTTCCCCGAACGAACGAGGGCCGCGGCATTAGTGCCCCCCCAAGGATTGCAAGCACCCAGTTCCTCTGTGGAAATTAGCCCTTTACTCCCAAGGCGTTGCTGCAGTGAAGAGACGCAGGGCCTTTTCAGGGTTTGGCCGAGAGCTCCGTGGTTGCGAGGATGCAGCTTTCCAAACGGTAAAAGACTGCTTTTCTAAACAGGGCCCCCTATGGTAGCTAACACGCAGCGTAAGTACCTGCAGTATTTGAGGGGCGAAGGCAGACAAACGCGGCACACTGGGCCCTTCGCTGAATCCATTTGAATGAGCGGGTGTCGAAGTGTGGCAAGCTCCCTAACCGAGTGAAGGCCTGAGGAAGGCCTTGCTGGCACTGCATCTCCCAGAGGCCTACCAGTGTAAAGTGGTGAATTGTGGTCTTCTTTGAGCAGGTTGGCTGTCACGTCGAGTGCTTGCATGAGGTAGAGGCCCGGCAGGTGTGAGTTCCCAGAAGGAACGCGGAGCAGAGGGTGTCTCTTATGGCACGTCACTGTTCTGCACTGAGTCAAAGTTGCCCAGCCCATTAGACCGGCTAGGAATATGTTCCCGAGGTGTTTGTACGCCGTGTCAACCTGGTTCTCCAAGGAAGGGAGCCGTGTGTCGCCCTGGATTCTGCACGCCCAGAAGTGTTCCGAAGGGCCTACACGGCTGTCTGTCGATCAGCAGGCAGACAGGACACTTGGGGTACTCAGTGTATTTGCACGGGAAGCGGTGCCGACGCGAGAGCCCTAGGAGACCCGAAAGGCCTCCTCGCGTTCCTTTTAAGCGGAACAACGACCGAGACCTCATGGAAACTGCTGCACGCAGAGCTTGCCAGGGGGACAAGTGGGTCCTTACCATGAGACTAGTGGTCACCTTGTGGCTTCCCAGAACGCACGAGGGCTGTGGGATTAGCTCCCCCTAAGAATTGAGAGCACCTGACTTCTCTGGGCAAAGTACTCGTTCCCCTCACAGGCGTGCCTGCAGTGAAAAGCAGCTGGGCAATTCCACACTTCTGCACACAGGTTCTAGGCCGCCAAGAATCCAGCTTTCGAAAAGGGAAAAAAGACTGCTTTGGTGCGCTGATGCTAGGGCTCACCTTGTGATTGCCCAGAACGAACGTGGGCCGCAGCTTAGCTCTCCTCTGAAAGGGCAGGCACCCCGTTTGTCTGGGGGACATACTGGTTTCCTCCCCAGCTGTGCCTGCAGTGAGTAGAAGCTGGCCATGGTTAGCGTTTCAGAAACAGCTCCGAGGCTACCTGTATCCAGCTTTCCAAAGGGGGAAAACACTGGTTTTCTAAGCAGTGCCACCTACCCTCGTTAACACCCACCAGAAGTACGTGCAGAACTGGAAGTGCAAAGGGAGAGCGTCGCGACACACTGGGCCCTTGGCTAAATAGTTTTCACTGCGCAGGCGTCTGCGTGTGGCAAGATCCCTAAACGAGTGAAGGCCTGAGGAAGACCTAGTTGGCACTGCACCTTCCAAGGGCCTGCCAGTGTAAAGTGAGGAATTGTGCTCTTGGCTCAGGTTGGATCTCACCTCGCCTTCCTGCTTGAGGCAGAGAGCGGGGAGGTATGAGTTCCAAGAAGGAACGCGGGGGAGAAGTTTCTCTCAGGGTAAGTCCCTTTTGCGCACTGAGTCCAAGTGGCCCAGCCCAGGAGACCGTGTAGGACTGTGTTCCAGGGCTCTTTGCAAGCTGTGTCCACCTAGGTTTCTAAGGAAGAGAACGGTGTGTCGCCTTGGACTCTGCATGCCAAGGAGTGTTCCGAAGGGCCTACGCGGCTGTCTGTTGCTCAGCAGGCAGAGAGGAGGCCCGGCGGACTCAGTGTAGTTGCCCGGGAAACGGTGCGGACGCGAGAGCCCATCGCGTCCTGAAAGGCATCCTCGAGTTCCAGCTAGGCAGCACATCGACGCACACTTCCTGGAAACTGCTGTATGCCCCCACATGCCCGCTGGCGAAAGTGGAACTTACGGGGAGCCCAGTGATCACCCTGCGGTTTCCCCGAACGAACGAGGGCCGCGGCATTAGTGCCCCCCCAAGGATTGCAAGCACCCAGTTCCTCTGTGGAAATTAGCCCTTTACTCCCAAGGCGTTGCTGCAGTGAAGAGACGCAGGGCCTTTTCAGGGTTTGGCCGAGAGCTCCGTGGTTGCGAGGATGCAGCTTTCCAAACGGTAAAAGACTGCTTTTCTAAACAGGGCCCCCTATGGTAGCTAACACGCAGCGTAAGTACCTGCAGTATTTGAGGGGCGAAGGCAGACAAACGCGGCACACTGGGCCCTTCGCTGAATCCATTTGAATGAGCGGGTGTCGAAGTGTGGCAAGCTCCCTAACCGAGTGAAGGCCTGAGGAAGGCCTTGCTGGCACTGCATCTCCCAGAGGCCTACCAGTGTAAAGTGGTGAATTGTGGTCTTCTTTGAGCAGGTTGGCTGTCACGTCGAGTGCCTGCATGAGGTAGAGGCCCGGCAGGTGTGAGTTCCCAGAAGGAACGCGGAGCAGAGGGTGTCTCTTATGGCACGTCACTGTTCTGCACTGAGTCAAAGTTGCCCAGCCCATTAGACCGGCTAGGAATATGTTCCCGAGGTGTTTGTACGCCGTGTCAACCTGGTTCTCCAAGGAAGGGAGCCGTGTGTCGCCCTGGATTCTGCACGCCCAGAAGTGTTCCGAAGGGCCTACACGGCTGTCTGTCGATCAGCATGCAGACAGGACACTTGGGGTACTCAGTGTATTTGCACGGGAAGCGGTGCTGACGCGAGAGCCCTAGGAGACCCAAAAGGCCTCCTCGCGTTCCTTTTAAGCGGAACAACGACCGAGACCTCATGGAAACTGCTGCACGCAGAGCTTGCCAGGGGGACAAGTGGGTCCTTACCATGAGACTAGTGGTCACCTTGTGGCTTCCCAGAACGCACGAGGGCTGTGGGATTAGCTCCCCCTAAGAATTGAGAGCACCTGACTTCTCTGGGCAAAGTACTCGTTCCCCTCATGGGCGTGCCTGCAGTGAAAAGCAGCTGGGCAATTCCACACTTCTGCACACAGGTTCTAGGCCGCCAAGAATCCAGCTTTGGAAAAGGGAAAAAAGACTGCTTTGGTGCGCTGATGCTAGGGCTCACCTTGCGATTGCCCAGAACGAACGTGGGCCGCAGCTTAGCTCTCCTCTGAAAGGGCAGGCACCCCGTTTGTCTGGGGGACATACTGGTTTCCTCCCCAGCTGTGCCTGCAGTGAGTAGAAGCTGGCCATGGTTAGCGTTTCAGAAACAGCTCCGAGGCTACCTGTATCCAGCTTTCCAAAGGGGGAAAACACTGGTTTTCTAAGCAGTGCCACCTACCCTCGTTAACACCCACCAGAAGTACGTGCAGAACTGGAAGTGCAAAGGGAGAGCGTCGCGACACACTGGGCCCTTGGCTAAATAGTTTTCACTGCGCAGGCGTCTGCGTGTGGCAAGATCCCTAAACGAGTGAAGGCCTGAGGAAGACCTAGTTGGCACTGCACCTTCCAAGGGCCTGCCAGTGTAAAGTGAGGAATTGTGCTCTTGGCTCAGGTTGGATCTCACCTCGCCTTCCTGCTTGAGGCAGAGCGCGGGGAGGTATGAGTTCCAAGAAGGAACGCGGGGGAGAAGTTTCTCTCAGGGTAAGTCCCTTTTGCGCACTGAGTCCAAGTGGCCCAGCCCAGGAGACCGTGTAGGACTGTGTTCCAGGGCTCTTTGCAAGCTGTGTCCACCTAGGTTTCTAAGGAAGAGAACGGTGTGTCGCCTTGGACTCTGCATGCCAAGGAGTGTTCCGAAGGGCCTACGCGGCTGTCTGTTGCTCAGCAGGCAGAGAGGAGGCCCGGCGGACTCAGTGTAGTTGCCCGGGAAACGGTGCGGACGCGAGAGCCCATCGCGTCCTGAAAGGCATCCTCGAGTTCCAGCTAGGCAGCACATCGACGCACACTTCCTGGAAACTGCTGTATGCCCCCACATGCCCGCTGGCGAAAGTGGAACTTACGGGGAGCCCAGTGATCACCCTGCGGTTTCCCCGAACGAACGAGGGCCGCGGCATTAGTGCCCCCCCAAGGATTGCAAGCACCCAGTTCCTCTGTGGAAATTAGCCCTTTACTCCCAAGGCGTTGCTGCAGTAAAGAGACGCAGGGCCTTTTCAGGGTTTGGCCGAGAGCTCCGTGGTTGCGAGGATGCAGCTTTCCAAACGGTAAAAGACTGCTTTTCTAAACAGGGCCCCCTATGGTAGCTAACACGCAGCGTAAGTACCTGCAGTATTTGAGGGGCGAAGGCAGACAAACGCGGCACACTGGGCCCTTCGCTGAATCCGTTTGAATGAGCGGGTGTCGAAGTGTGGCAAGCTCCCTAACCGAGTGAAGGCCTGAGGAAGGCCTTGCTGGCACTGCATCTCCCAGAGGCCTACCAGTGTAAAGTGGTGAATTGTGGTCTTCTTTGAGCAGGTTGGCTGTCACGTCGAGTGCCTGCATGAGGTAGAGGCCCGGCAGGTGTGAGTTCCCAGAAGGAACGCGGAGCAGAGGGTGTCTCTTATGGCACGTCACTGTTCTGCACTGAGTCAAAGTTGCCCAGCCCATTAGACCGGCTAGGAATATGTTCCCGAGGTGTTTGTACGCCGTGTCAACCTGGTTCTCCAAGGAAGGGAGCCGTGTGTCGCCCTGGATTCTGCACGCCCAGAAGTGTTCCGAAGGGCCTACACGGCTGTCTGTCGATCAGCAGGCAGACAGGACACTTGGGGTACTCAGTGTATTTGCACGGGAAGCGGTGCCGACGCGAGAGCCCTAGGAGACCCGAAAGGCCTCCTCGCGTTCCTTTTAAGCGGAACAACGACCGAGACCTCATGGAAACTGCTGCACGCAGAGCTTGCCAGGGGGACAAGTGGGTCCTTACCATGAGACTAGTGGTCACCTTGTGGCTTCCCAGAACGCACGAGGGCTGTGGGATTAGCTCCCCCTAAGAATTGAGAGCACCTGACTTCTCTGGGCAAAGTACTCGTTCCCCTCACAGGCGTGCCTGCAGTGAAAAGCAGCTGGGCAATTCCACACTTCTGCACACAGGTCCTAGGCCGCCAAGAATCCAGCTTTCGAAAAGGGAAAAAAGACTGCTTTGGTGCGCTGATGCTAGGGCTCACCTTGCGATTGCCCAGAACGAACGTGGGCCGCAGCTTAGCTCTCCTCTGAAAGGGCAGGCACCCCGTTTGTCTGGGGGACATACTGGTTTCCTCCCCAGCTGTGCCTGCAGTGAGTAGAAGCTGGCCATGGTTAGCGTTTCAGAAACAGCTCCGAGGCTACCTGTATCCAGCTTTCCAAAGGGGGAAAACACTGGTTTTCTAAGCAGTGCCACCTACCCTCGTTAACACCCACCAGAAGTACGTGCAGAACTGGAAGTGCAAAGGGAGAGCGTCGCGACACACTGGGCCCTTGGCTAAATAGTTTTCACTGCGCAGGCGTCTGCGTGTGGCAAGATCCCTAAACGAGTGAAGGCCTGAGGAAGACCTAGTTGGCACTGCACCTTCCAAGGGCCTGCCAGTGTAAAGTGAGGAATTGTGCTCTTGGCTCAGGTTGGATCTCACCTCGCCTTCCTGCTTGAGGCAGAGAGCGGGGAGGTATGAGTTCCAAGAAGGAACGCGGGGGAGAAGTTTCTCTCAGGGTAAGTCCCTTTTGCGCACTGAGTCCAAGTGGCCCAGCCCAGGAGACCGTGTAGGACTGTGTTCCAGGGCTCTTTGCAAGCTGTGTCCACCTAGGTTTCTAAGGAAGAGAACGGTGTGTCGCCTTGGACTCTGCATGCCAAGGAGTGTTCCGAAGGGCCTACGCGGCTGTCTGTTGCTCAGCAGGCAGAGAGGAGGCCCGGCGGACTCAGTGTAGTTGCCCGGGAAACGGTGCGGACGCGAGAGCCCATCGCGTCCTGAAAGGCATCCTCGAGTTCCAGCTAGGCAGCACATCGACGCACACTTCCTGGAAACTGCTGTATGCCCCCACATGCCCGCTGGCGAAAGTGGAACTTACGGGGAGCCCAGTGATCACCCTGCGGTTTCCCCGAACGAACGAGGGCCGCGGCATTAGTGCCCCCCCAAGGATTGCAAGCACCCAGTTCCTCTGTGGAAATTAGCCCTTTACTCCCAAGGCGTTGCTGCAGTGAAGAGACGCAGGGCCTTTTCAGGGTTTGGCCGAGAGCTCCGTGGTTGCGAGGATGCAGCTTTCCAAACGGTAAAAGACTGCTTTTCTAAACAGGGCCCCCTATGGTAGCTAACACGCAGCGTAAGTACCTGCAGTATTTGAGGGGCGAAGGCAGACAAACGCGGCACACTGGGCCCTTCGCTGAATCCGTTTGAATGAGCGGGTGTCGAAGTGTGGCAAGCTCCCTAACCGAGTGAAGGCCTGAGGAAGGCCTTGCTGGCACTGCATCTCCCAGAGGCCTACCAGTGTAAAGTGGTGAATTGTGGTCTTCTTTGAGCAGGTTGGCTGTCACGTCGAGTGCCTGCATGAGGTAGAGGCCCGGCAGGTGTGAGTTCCCAGAAGGAACGCGGAGCAGAGGGTGTCTCTTATGGCACGTCACTGTTCTGCACTGAGTCAAAGTTGCCCAGCCCATTAGACCGGCTAGGAATATGTTTCCGAGGTGTTTGTACGCCGTGTCAACCTGGTTCTCCAAGGAAGGGAGCCGTGTGTCGCCCTGGATTCTGCACGCCCAGAAGTGTTCCGAAGGGCCTACACGGCTGTCTGTCGATCAGCAGGCAGACAGGACACTTGGGGTACTCAGTGTATTTGCACGGGAAGCGGTGCCGACGCGAGAGCCCTAGGAGACCCGAAAGGCCTCCTCGCGTTCCTTTTAAGCGGAACAACGACCGAGACCTCATGGAAACTGCTGCACGCAGAGCTTGCCAGGGGGACAAGTGGGTCCTTACCATGAGACTAGTGGTCACCTTGTGGCTTCCCAGAACGCACGAGGGCTGTGGGATTAGCTCCCCCTAAGAATTGAGAGCACCTGATTTCTCTGGGCAAAGTACTCGTTCCCCTCACAGGCATGCCTGCAGTGAAAAGCAGCTGGGCAATTCCACACTTCTGCACACAGGTCCTAGGCCGCCAAGAATCCAGCTTTCGAAAAGGGAAAAAAGACTGCTTTGGTGCGCTGATGCTAGGGCTCACCTTGCGATTGCCCAGAACGAACGTGGGCCGCAGCTTAGCTCTCCTCTGAAAGGGCAGGCACCCCGTTTGTCTGGGGGACATACTGGTTTCCTCCCCAGCTGTGCCTGCAGTGAGTAGAAGCTGGCCATGGTTAGCGTTTCAGAAACAGCTCCGAGGCTACCTGTATCCAGCTTTCCAAAGGGGGAAAACACTGGTTTTCTAAGCAGTGCCACCTACCCTCGTTAACACCCACCAGAAGTACGTGCAGAACTGGAAGTGCAAAGGGATACCGTCGCGACACACTCGGCCCTTGGCTAAATAGTTTTCACTGCGCAGGCGTCTGCGTGTGGCAAGATCCCTAACCGAGTGAAGGCCTGAGGAAGACCTAGTTGGCACTGCACCTTCCAAGGGCCTGCCAGTGTAAAGTGAGGAATTGTGCTCTTGGCTCAGGTTGGATCTCACCTCGCCTTCCTGCTTGAGGCAGAGAGCGGGGAGGTATGAGTTCCAAGAAGGAACGCGGGGGAGAAGTTTCTCTCAGGGTAAGTCCCTTTTGCGCACTGAGTCCAAGTGGCCCAGCCCAGGAGACCGTGTAGGACTGTGTTCCAGGGCTCTTTGCAAGCTGTGTCCACCTAGGTTTCTAAGGAAGAGAACGGTGTGTCGCCTTGGACTCTGCATGCCAAGGAGTGTTCCGAAGGGCCTACGCGGCTGTCTGTTGCTCAGCAGGCAGAGAGGAGGCCCGGCGGACTCAGTGTAGTTGCCCGGGAAACGGTGCGGACGCGAGAGCCCATCGCGTCCTGAAAGGCATCCTCGAGTTCCAGCTAGGCAGCACATCGACGCACACTTCCTGGAAACTGCTGTATGCCCCCACATGCCCGCTGGCGAAAGTGGAACTTACGGGGAGCCCAGTGATCACCCTGCGGTTTCCCCGAACGAACGAGGGCCGCGGCATTAGTGCCCCCCCAAGGATTGCAAGCACCCAGTTCCTCTGTGGAAATTAGCCCTTTACTCCCAAGGCGTTGCTGCAGTGAAGAGACGCAGGGCCTTTTCAGGGTTTGGCCGAGAGCTCCGTGGTTGCGAGGATGCAGCTTTCCAAACGGTAAAAGACTGCTTTTCTAAACAGGGCCCCCTATGGTAGCTAACACGCAGCGTAAGTACCTGCAGTATTTGAGGGGCGAAGGCAGACAAACGCGGCACACTGGGCCCTTCGCTGAATCCGTTTGAATGAGCGGGTGTCGAAGTGTGGCAAGCTCCCTAACCGAGTGAAGGCCTGAGGAAGGCCTTGCTGGCACTGCATCTCCCAGAGGCCTACCAGTGTAAAGTGGTGAATTGTGGTCTTCTTTGAGCAGGTTGGCTGTCACGTCGAGTGCCTGCATGAGGTAGAGGCCCGGCAGGTGTGAGTTCCCAGAAGGAACGCGGAGCAGAGGGTGTCTCTTATGGCACGTCACTGTTCTGCACTGAGTCAAAGTTGCCCAGCCCATTAGACCGGCTAGGAATATGTTCCCGAGGTGTTTGTACGCCGTGTCAACCTGGTTCTCCAAGGAAGGGAGCCGTGTGTCGCCCTGGATTCTGCACGCCCAGAAGTGTTCCGAAGGGCCTACACGGCTGTCTGTCGATCAGCAGGCAGACAGGACACTTGGGGTACTCAGTGTATTTGCACGGGAAGCGGTGCCGACGCGAGAGCCCTAGGAGACCCGAAAGGCCTCCTCGCGTTCCTTTTAAGCGGAACAACGACCGAGACCTCATGGAAACTGCTGCACGCAGAGCTTGCCAGGGGGACAAGTGGGTCCTTACCATGAGACTAGTGGTCACCTTGTGGCTTCCCAGAACGCACGAGGGCTGTGGGATTAGCTCCCCCTAAGAATTGAGAGCACCTGACTTCTCTGGGCAAAGTACTCGTTCCCCTCACAGGCGTGCCTGCAGGGAAAAGCAGCTGGGCAATTCCACACTTCTGCACACAGGTTCTAGGCCGCCAAGAATCCAGCTTTCGAAAAGGGAAAAAAGACTGCTTTGGTGCGCTGATGCTAGGGCTCACCTTGCGATTGCCCAGAACGAACGTGGGCCGCAGCTTAGCTCTCCTCTGAAAGGGCAGGCACCCCGTTTGTCTGGGGGACATACTGGTTTCCTCCCCAGCTGTGCCTGCAGTGAGTAGAAGCTGGCCATGGTTAGCGTTTCAGAAACAGCTCCGAGGCTACCTGTATCCAGCTTTCCAACGGGGGAAAACACTGGTTTTCTAAGCAGTGCCACCTACCCTCGTTAACACCCACCAGAAGTACGTGCAGAACTGGAAGTGCAAAGGGATACCGTCGCGACACACTCGGCCCTTGGCTAAATAGTTTTCACTGCGCAGGCGTCTGCGTGTGGCAAGATCCCTAACCGAGTGAAGGCCTGAGGAAGACCTAGTTGGCACTGCACCTTCCAAGGGCCTGCCAGTGTAAAGTGAGGAATTGTGCTCTTGGCTCAGGTTGGATCTCACCTCGCCTTCCTGCTTGAGGCAGAGCGCGGGGAGGTATGAGTTCCAAGAAGGAACGCGGGGGAGAAGTTTCTCTCAGGGTAAGTCCCTTTTGCGCACTGAGTCCAAGTGGCCCAGCCCAGGAGACCGTGTAGGACTGTGTTCCAGGGCTCTTTGCAAGCTGTGTCCACCTAGGTTTCTAAGGAAGAGAACGGTGTGTCGCCTTGGACTCTGCATGCCAAGGAGTGTTCCGAAGGGCCTACGCGGCTGTCTGTTGCTCAGCAGGCAGAGAGGAGGCCCGGCGGACTCAGTGTAGTTGCCCGGGAAACGGTGCGGACGCGAGAGCCCATCGCGTCCTGAAAGGCATCCTCGAGTTCCAGCTAGGCAGCACATCGACGCACACTTCCTGGAAACTGCTGTATGCCCCCACATGCCCGCTGGCGAAAGTGGGACTTACGGGGAGCCCAGTGATCACCCTGCGGTTTCCCCGAACGAACGAGGGCCGCGGCATTAGTGCCCCCCCAAGGATTGCAAGCACCCAGTTCCTCTGTGGAAATTAGCCCTTTACTCCCAAGGCGTTGCTGCAGTGAAGAGACGCAGGGCCTTTTCAGGGTTTGGCCGAGAGCTCCGTGGTTGCGAGGATGCAGCTTTCCAAACGGTAAAAGACTGCTTTTCTAAACAGGGCCCCCTATGGTAGCTGCCACGCAGCGTAAGTACCTGCAGTATTTGAGGGGCGAAGGCAGACAAACGCGGCACACTGGGCCCTTCGCTGAATCCATTTGAATGAGTGGGTGTCGAAGTGTGGCAAGCTCCCTAACCGAGTGAAGGCCTGAGGAAGGCCTTGCTGGCACTGCATCTCCCAGAGGCCTACCAGTGTAAAGTGGTGAATTGTGGTCTTCTTTGAGCAGGTTGGCTGTCACGTCGAGTGCCTGCATGAGGTAGAGGCCCGGCAGGTGTGAGTTCCCAGAAGGAACGCGGAGCAGAGGGTGTCTCTTATGGCACGTCACTGTTCTGCACTGAGTCAAAGTTGCCCAGCCCATTAGACCGGCTAGGAATATGTTCCCGAGGTGTTTGTACGCCGTGTCAACCTGGTTCTCCAAGGAAGGGAGCCGTGTGTCGCCCTGGATTCTGCACGCCCAGAAGTGTTCCGAAGGGCCTACACGGCTGTCTGTCGATCAGCAGGCAGACAGGACACTTGGGGTACTCAGTGTATTTGCACGGGAAGCGGTGCCGACGCGAGAGCCCTAGGAGACCCAAAAGGCCTCCTCGCGTTCCTTTTAAGCGGAACAACGACCGAGACCTCATGGAAACTGCTGCACGCAGAGCTTGCCAGGGGGACAAGTGGGTCCTTACCATGAGACTAGTGGTCACCTTGTGGCTTCCCAGAACGCACGAGGGCTGTGGGATTAGCTCCCCCTAAGAATTGAGAGCACCTGACTTCTCTGGGCAAAGTACTCGTTCCCCTCACAGGCGTGCCTGCAGTGAAAAGCAGCTGGGCAATTCCACACTTCTGCACACAGGTTCTAGGCCGCCAGGAATCCAGCTTTCGAAAAGGGAAAAAAGACTGCTTTGGTGCGCTGATGCTAGGGCTCACCTTGCGATTGCCCAGAACGAACGTGGGCCGCAGCTTAGCTCTCCTCTGAAAGGGCAGGCACCCCGTTTGTCTGGGGGACATACTGGTTTCCTCCCCAGCTGTGCCTGCAGTGTGTAGAAGCTGGATATGGTTAGCGTTTCAGAAACAGCTCCGAGGCTACCTGTATCCAGCTTTCCAAAGGGGGAAAACACTGGTTTTCTAAGCAGTGCCACCTACCCTCGTTAACACCCACCAGAAGTACGTGCAGAACTGGAAGTGCAAAGGGAGAGCGTCGCGACACACTGGGCCCTTGGCTAAATAGTTTTCACTGCGCAGGCGTCTGCGTGTGGCAAGATCCCTAAACGAGTGAAGGCCTGAGGAAGACCTAGTTGGCACTGCGTCTTCCAAGGGCCTGCCAGTGTAAAGTGAGGAATTGTGCTCTTGGCTCAGGTTGGATCTCACCTCGCCTTCCTGCTTGAGGCAGAGAGCGGGGAGGTATGAGTTCCAAGAAGGAACGCGGGGGAGAAGTTTCTCTCAGGGTAAGTCCCTTTTCCGCACTGAGTCCAAGTGGCCCAGCCCAGGAGACCGTGTAGGACTGTGTTCCAGGGCTCTTTGCAAGCTGTGTCCACCTAGGTTTCTAAGGAAGAGAACGGTGTGTCGCCTTGGACTCTGCATGCCAAGGAGTGTTCCGAAGGGCCTACGCGGCTGTCTGTTGCTCAGCAGGCAGAGAGGAGGCCCGGCGGACTCAGTGTAGTTGCCCGGGAAACGGTGCGGACGCGAGAGCCCATCGCGTCCTGAAAGGCATCCTCGAGTTCCAGCTAGGCAGCACATCGACGCACACTTCCTGGAAACTGCTGTATGCCCCCACATGCCCGCTGGCGAAAGTGGAACTTACGGGGAGCCCAGTGATCACCCTGCGGTTTCCCCGAACGAACGAGGGCCGCGGCATTAGTGCCCCCCCAAGGATTGCAAGCACCCAGTTCCTCTGTGGAAATTAGCCCTTTACTCCCAAGGCGTTGCTGCAGTGAAGAGACGCAGGGCCTTTTCAGGGTTTGGCCGAGAGCTCCGTGGTTGCGAGGATGCAGCTTTCCAAACGGTAAAAGACTGCTTTTCTAAACAGGGCCCCCTATGGTAGCTAACACGCAGCGTAAGTACCTGCAGTATTTGAGGGGCGAAGGCAGACAAACGCGGCACACTGGGCCCTTCGCTGAATCCGTTTGAATGAGTGGGTGTCGAAGTGTGGCAAGCTCCCTAACCGAGTGAAGGCCTGAGGAAGGCCTTGCTGGCACTGCATCTCCCAGAGGCCTACCAGTGTAAAGTGGTGAATTGTGGTCTTCTTTGAGCAGGTTGGCTGTCACGTCGAGTGCCTGCATGAGGTAGAGGCCCGGCAGGTGTGAGTTCCCAGAAGGAACGCGGAGCAGAGGGTGTCTCTTATGGCACGTCACTGTTCTGCACTGAGTCAAAGTTGCCCAGCCCATTAGACCGGCTAGGAATATGTTTCCGAGGTGTTTGTACGCCGTGTCAACCTGGTTCTCCAAGGAAGGGAGCCGTGTGTCGCCCTGGATTCTGCACGCCCAGAAGTGTTCCGAAGGGCCTACACGGCTGTCTGTCGATCAGCAGGCAGACAGGACACTTGGGGTACTCAGTGTATTTGCACGGGAAGCGGTGCCGACGCGAGAGCCCTAGGAGACCCGAAAGGCCTCCTCGCGTTCCTTTTAAGCGGAACAACGACCGAGACCTCATGGAAACTGCTGCACGCAGAGCTTGCCAGGGGGACAAGTGGGTCCTTACCATGAGACTAGTGGTCACCTTGTGGCTTCCCAGAACGCACGAGGGCTGTGGGATTAGCTCCCCCTAAGAATTGAGAGCACCTGACTTCTCTGGGCAAAGTACTCGTTCCCCTCACAGGCGTGCCTGCAGTGAAAAGCAGCTGGGCAATTCCACACTTCTGAACACAGGTCCTAGGCCGCCAAGAATCCAGCTTTGGAAAAGGGAAAAAAGACTGCTTTGGTGCGCTGATGCTAGGGCTCACCTTGCGATTGCCCAGAACGAACGTGGGCCGCAGCTTAGCTCTCCTCTGAAAGGGCAGGCACCCCGTTTGTCTGGGGGACATACTGGTTTCCTCCCCAGCTGTGCCTGCAGTGAGTAGAAGCTGGCCATGGTTAGCGTTTCAGAAACAGCTCCGAGGCTACCTGTATCCAGCTTTCCAAAGGGGGAAAACACTGGTTTTCTAAGCAGTGCCACCTACCCTCGTTAACACCCACCAGAAGTACGTGCAGAACTGGAAGTGCAAAGGGAGAGCGTCGCGACACACTGGGCCCTTGGCTAAATAGTTTTCACTGCGCAGGCGTCTGCGTGTGGCAAGATCCCTAACCGAGTGAAGGCCTGAGGAAGACCTAGTTGGCACTGCACCTTCCAAGGGCCTGCCAGTGTAAAGTGAGGAATTGTGCTCTTGGCTCAGGTTGGATCTCACCTCGCCTTCCTGCTTGAGGCAGAGAGCGGGGAGGTATGAGTTCCAAGAAGGAACGCGGGGGAGAAGTTTCTCTCAGGGTAAGTCCCTTTTGCGCACTGAGTCCAAGTGGCCCAGCCCAGGAGACCGTGTAGGACTGTGTTCCAGGGCTCTTTGCAAGCTGTGTCCACCTAGGTTTCTAAGGAAGAGAACGGTGTGTCGCCTTGGACTCTGCATGCCAAGGAGTGTTCCGAAGGGCCTACGCGGCTGTCTGTTGCTCAGCAGGCAGAGAGGAGGCCCGGCGGACTCAGTGTAGTTGCCCGGGAAACGGTGCGGACGCGAGAGCCCATCGCGTCCTGAAAGGCATCCTCGAGTTCCAGCTAGGCAGCACATCGACGCACAGTTCCTGGAAACTGCTGTATGCCCCCACATGCCCGCTGGCGAAAGTGGAACTTACGGGGAGCCCAGTGATCACCCTGCGGTTTCCCCGAACGAACGAGGGCCGCGGCATTAGTGCCCCCCCAAGGATTGCAAGCACCCAGTTCCTCTGTGGAAATTAGCCCTTTACTCCCAAGGCGTTGCTGCAGTGAAGAGACGCAGGGCCTTTTCAGGGTTTGGCCGAGAGCTCCGTGGTTGCGAGGATGCAGCTTTCCAAACGGTAAAAGACTGCTTTTCTAAACAGGGCCCCCTATGGTAGCTGACACGCAGCGTAAGTACCTGCAGTATTTGAGGGGCGAAGGCAGACAAACGCGGCACACTGGGCCCTTCGCTGAATCCATTTGAATGAGTGGGTGTCGAAGTGTGGCAAGCTCCCTAACCGAGTGAAGGCCTGAGGAAGGCCTTGCTGGCACTGCATCTCCCAGAGGCCTACCAGTGTAAAGTGGTGAATTGTGGTCTTCTTTGAGCAGGTTGGCTGTCACGTCGAGTGCCTGCATGAGGTAGAGGCCCGGCAGGTGTGAGTTCCCAGAAGGAACGCGGAGCAGAGGGTGTCTCTTATGGCACGTCACTGTTCTGCACTGAGTCAAAGTTGCCCAGCCCATTAGACCGGCTAGGAATATGTTCCCGAGGTGTTTGTACGCCGTGTCAACCTGGTTCTCCAAGGAAGGGAGCCGTGTGTCGCCCTGGATTCTGCACGCCCAGAAGTGTTCCGAAGGGCCTACACGGCTGTCTGTCGATCAGCAGGCAGACAGGACACTTGGGGTACTCAGTGTATTTGCACGGGAAGCGGTGCCGACGCGAGAGCCCTAGGAGACCCAAAAGGCCTCCTCGCGTTCCTTTTAAGCGGAACAACGACCGAGACCTCATGGAAACTGCTGCACGCAGAGCTTGCCAGGGGGACAAGTGGGTCCTTACCATGAGACTAGTGGTCACCTTGTGGCTTCCCAGAACGCACGAGGGCTGTGGGATTAGCTCCCCCTAAGAATTGAGAGCACCTGACTTCTCTGGGCAAAGTACTCGTTCCCCTCACAGGCGTGCCTGCAGTGAAAAGCAGCTGGGCAATTCCACACTTCTGCACACAGGTTCTAGGCCGCCAGGAATCCAGCTTTCGAAAAGGGAAAAAAGACTGCTTTGGTGCGCTGATGCTAGGGCTCACCTTGCGATTGCCCAGAACGAACGTGGGCCGCAGCTTAGCTCTCCTCTGAAAGGGCAGGCACCCCGTTTGTCTGGGGGACATACTGGTTTCCTCCCCAGCTGTGCCTGCAGTGAGTAGAAGCTGGCCATGGTTAGCGTTTCAGAAACAGCTCCGAGGCTACCTGTATCCAGCTTTCCAAAGGGGGAAAACACTGGTTTTCTAAGCAGTGCCACCTACCCTCGTTAACACCCACCAGAAGTACGTGCAGAACTGGAAGTGCAAAGGGAGACCGTCGCGACACACTGGGCCCTTGGCTAAATAGTTTTCACTGCGCAGGCGTCTGCGTGTGGCAAGATCCCTAAACGAGTGAAGGCCTGAGGAAGACCTAGTTGGCACTGCACCTTCCAAGGGCCTGCCAGTGTAAAGTGAGGAATTGTGCTCTTGGCTCAGGTTGGATCTCACCTCGCCTTCCTGCTTGAGGCAGAGAGCGGGGAGGTATGAGTTCCAAGAAGGAACGCGGGGGAGAAGTTTCTCTCAGGGTAAGTCCCTTTTGCGCACTGAGTCCAAGTGGCCCAGCCCAGGAGACCGTGTAGGACTGTGTTCCAGGGCTCTTTGCAAGCTGTGTCCATCTAGGTTTCTAAGGAAGAGAACGGTGTGTCGCCTTGGACTCTGCATGCCAAGGAGTGTTCCGAAGGGCCTACGCGGCTGTCTGTTGCTCAGCAGGCAGAGAGGAGGCCCGGCGGACTCAGTGTAGTTGCCCGGGAAACGGTGCGGACGCGAGAGCCCATCGCGTCCTGAAAGGCATCCTCGAGTTCCAGCTAGGCAGCACATCGACGCACACTTCCTGGAAACTGCTGTATGCCCCCACATGCCCGCTGGCGAAAGTGGAACTTACGGGGAGCCCAGTGATCACCCTGCGGTTTCCCCGAACGAACGAGGGCCGCGGCATTAGTGCCCCCCCAAGGATTGCAAGCACCCAGTTCCTCTGTGGAAATTAGCCCTTTACTCCCAAGGCGTTGCTGCAGTGAAGAGACGCAGGGCCTTTTCAGGGTTTGGCCGAGAGCTCCGTGGTTGCGAGGATGCAGCTTTCCAAACGGTAAAAGACTGCTTTTCTAAACAGGGCCCCCTATGGTAGCTGCCACGCAGCGTAAGTACCTGCAGTATTTGAGGGGCGAAGGCAGACAAACGCGGCAAACTGGGCCCTTCGCTGAATCCGTTTGAATGAGCGGGTGTCGAAGTGTGGCAAGCTCCCTAAACGAGTGAAGGCCTGAGGAAGGCCTTGCTGGCACTGCATCTCCCAGAGGCCTACCAGTGTAAAGTGGTGAATTGTGGTCTTCTTTGAGCAGGTTGGCTGTCACGTCGAGTGCCTGCATGAGGTAGAGGCCCGGCAGGTGTGAGTTCCCAGAAGGAACGCGGAGCAGAGGGTGTCTCTTATGGCACGTCACTGTTCTGCACTGAGTCAAAGTTGCCCAGCCCATTAGACCGGCTAGGAATATGTTCCCGAGGTGTTTGTACGCCGTGTCAACCTGGTTCTCCAAGGAAGGGAGCCGTGTGTCGCCCTGGATTCTGCACGCCCAGAAGTGTTCCGAAGGGCCTACACGGCTGTCTGTCGATCAGCAGGCAGACAGGACACTTGGGGTACTCAGTGTATTTGCACGGGAAGCGGTGCCGACGCGAGAGCCCTAGGAGACCCAAAAGGCCTCCTCGCGTTCCTTTTAAGCGGAACAACGACCGAGACCTCATGGAAACTGCTGCACGCAGAGCTTGCCAGGGGGACAAGTGGGTCCTTACCATGAGACTAGTGGTCACCTTGTGGCTTCCCAGAACGCACGAGGGCTGTGGGATTAGCTCCCCCTAAGAATTGAGAGCACCTGACTTCTCTGGGCAAAGTACTCGTTCCCCTCACAGGCGTGCCTGCAGTGAAAAGCAGCTGGGCAATTCCACACTTCTGCACACAGGTTCTAGGCCGCCAGGAATCCAGCTTTCGAAAAGGGAAAAAAGACTGCTTTGGTGCGCTGATGCTAGGGCTCACCTTGCGATTGCCCAGAACGAACGTGGGCCGCAGCTTAGCTCTCCTCTGAAAGGGCAGGCACCCCGTTTGTCTGGGGGACATACTGGTTTCCTCCCCAGCTGTGCCTGCAGTGAGTAGAAGCTGGCCATGGTTAGCGTTTCAGAAACAGCTCCGAGGCTACCTGTATCCAGCTTTCCAAAGGGGGAAAACACTGGTTTTCTAAGCAGTGCCACCTACCCTCGTTAACACCCACCAGAAGTACGTGCAGAACTGGAAGTGCAAAGGGAGACCGTCGCGACACACTGGGCCCTTGGCTAAATAGTTTTCACTGCGCAGGCGTCTGCGTGTGGCAAGATCCCTAAACGAGTGAAGGCCTGAGGAAGACCTAGTTGGCACTGCACCTTCCAAGGGCCTGCCAGTGTAAAGTGAGGAATTGTGCTCTTGGCTCAGGTTGGATCTCACCTCGCCTTCCTGCTTGAGGCAGAGAGCGGGGAGGTATGAGTTCCAAGAAGGAACGCGGGGGAGAAGTTTCTCTCAGGGTAAGTCCCTTTTGCGCACTGAGTCCAAGTGGCCCAGCCCAGGAGACCGTGTAGGACTGTGTTCCAGGGCTCTTTGCAAGCTGTGTCCACCTAGGTTTCTAAGGAAGAGAACGGTGTGTCGCCTTGGACTCTGCATGCCAAGGAGTGTTCCGAAGGGCCTACGCGGCTGTCTGTTGCTCAGCAGGCAGAGAGGAGGCCCGGCGGACTCAGTGTAGTTGCCCGGGAAACGGTGCGGACGCGAGAGCCCATCGCGTCCTGAAAGGCATCCTCGAGTTCCAGCTAGGCAGCACATCGACGCACACTTCCTGGAAACTGCTGTATGCCCCCACATGCCCGCTGGCGAAAGTGG
This sequence comes from Eubalaena glacialis, assembly GCF_028564815.1. Lineage (NCBI taxonomy): Eukaryota > Metazoa > Chordata > Mammalia > Artiodactyla > Balaenidae > Eubalaena > Eubalaena glacialis. Next base: position 108,820,363 of record NC_083716.1, on the reverse strand, counting down.
AACTTACGGGGAGCCCAGTGATCACCCTGCGGTTTCCCCGAACGAACGAGGGCCGCGGCATTAGTGCCCCCCCAAGGATTGCAAGCACCCAGTTCCTCTGTGGAAATTAGCCCTTTACTCCCAAGGCGTTGCTGCAGTGAAGAGACGCAGGGCCTTTTCAGGGTTTGGCCGAGAGCTCCGTGGTTGCGAGGATGCAGCTTTCCAAACGGTAAAAGACTGCTTTTCTAAACAGGGCCCCCTATGGTAGCTGCCACGCAGCGTAAGTACCTGCAGTATTTGAGGGGCGAAGGCAGACAAACGCGGCAAACTGGGCCCTTCGCTGAATCCGTTTGAATGAGCGGGTGTCGAAGTGTGGCAAGCTCCCTAAACGAGTGAAGGCCTGAGGAAGGCCTTGCTGGCACTGCATCTCCCAGAGGCCTACCAGTGTAAAGTGGTGAATTGTGGTCTTCTTTGAGCAGGTTGGCTGTCACGTCGAGTGCCTGCATGAGGTAGAGGCCCGGCAGGTGTGAGTTCCCAGAAGGAACGCGGAGCAGAGGGTGTCTCTTATGGCACGTCACTGTTCTGCACTGAGTCAAAGTTGCCCAGCCCATTAGACCGGCTAGGAATATGTTCCCGAGGTGTTTGTACGCCGTGTCAACCTGGTTCTCCAAGGAAGGGAGCCGTGTGTCGCCCTGGATTCTGCACGCCCAGAAGTGTTCCGAAGGGCCTACACGGCTGTCTGTCGATCAGCAGGCAGACAGGACACTTGGGGTACTCAGTGTATTTGCACGGGAAGCGGTGCCGACGCGAGAGCCCTAGGAGACCCGAAAGGCCTCCTCGCGTTCCTTTTAAGCGGAACAATGACCGAGACCTCATGGAAACTGCTGCACGCAGAGCTTGCCAGGGGGACAAGTGGGTCCTTACCATGAGACTAGTGGTCACCTTGTGGCTTCCCAGAACGCACGAGGGCTGTGGGATTAGCTCCCCCTAAGAATTGAGAGCACCTGACTTCTCTGGGCAAAGTACTCGTTCCCCTCACAGGCGTGCCTGCAGTGAAAAGCAGCTGGGCAATTCCACACTTCTGCACACAGGTCCTAGGCCGCCAAGAATCCAGCTTTCGAAAAGGGAAAAAAGACTGCTTTGGTGCGCTGATGCTAGGGCTCACCTTGCGATTGCCCAGAACGAACGTGGGCCGCAGCTTAGCTCTCCTCTGAAAGGGCAGGCACCCCGTTTGTCTGGGGGACATACTGGTTTCCTCCCCAGCTGTGCCTGCAGTGAGTAGAAGCTGGACATGGTTAGCGTTTCAGAAACAGCTCCGAGGCTACCTGTATCCAGCTTTCCAAAGGGGGAAAACACTGGTTTTCTAAGCAGTGCCACCTACCCTCGTTAACACCCACCAGAAGTACGTGCAGAACTGGAAGTGCAAAGGGAGAGCGTCGCGACACACTGGGCCCTTGGCTAAATAGTTTTCACTGCGCAGGCGTCTGCGTGTGGCAAGATCCCTAACCGAGTGAAGGCCTGAGGAAGACCTAGTTGGCACTGCACCTTCCAAGGGCCTGCCAGTGTAAAGTGAGGAATTGTGCTCTTGGCTCAGGTTGGATCTCACCTCGCCTTCCTGCTTGAGGCAGAGAGCGGGGAGGTATGAGTTCCAAGAAGGAACGCGGGGGAGAAGTTTCTCTCAGGGTAAGTCCCTTTTCCGCACTGAGTCCAAGTGGCCCAGCCCAGGAGACCGTGTAGGACTGTGTTCCAGGGCTCTTTGCAAGCTGTGTCCACCTAGGTTTCTAAGGAAGAGAACGGTGTGTCGCCTTGGACTCTGCATGCCAAGGAGTGTTCCGAAGGGCCTACGCGGCTGTCTGTTGCTCAGCAGGCAGAGAGGAGGCCCGGCGGACTCAGTGTAGTTGCCCGGGAAACGGTGCGGACGCGAGAGCCCATCGCGTCCTGAAAGGCATCCTCGAGTTCCAGCTAGGCAGCACATCGACGCACACTTCCTGGAAACTGCTGTATGCCCCCACATGCCCGCTGGCGAAAGTGGAACTTACGGGGAGCCCAGTGATCACCCTGCGGTTTCCCCGAACGAACGAGGGCCGCGGCATTAGTGCCCCCCCAAGGATTGCAAGCACCCAGTTCCTCTGTGGAAATTAGCCCTTTACTCCCAAGGCGTTGCTGCAGTGAAGAGACGCAGGGCCTTTTCAGGGTTTGGCCGAGAGCTCCGTGGTTGCGAGGATGCAGCTTTCCAAACGGTAAAAGACTGCTTTTCTAAACAGGGCCCCCTATGGTAGCTAACACGCAGCGTAAGTACCTGCAGTATTTGAGGGGCGAAGGCAGACAAACGCGGCACACTGGGCCCTTCGCTGAATCCGTTTGAATGAGCGGGTGTCGAAGTGTGGCAAGCTCCCTAACCGAGTGAAGGCCTGAGGAAGGCCTTGCTGGCACTGCATCTCCCAGAGGCCTACCAGTGTAAAGTGGTGAATTGTGGTCTTCTTTGAGCAGGTTGGCTGTCACGTCGAGTGCCTGCATGAGGTAGAGGCCCGGCAGGTGTGAGTTCCCAGAAGGAACGCGGAGCAGAGGGTGTCTCTTATGGCACGTCACTGTTCTGCACTGAGTCAAAGTTGCCCAGCCCATTAGACCGGCTAGGAATATGTTTCCGAGGTGTTTGTACGCCGTGTCAACCTGGTTCTCCAAGGAAGGGAGCCGTGTGTCGCCCTGGATTCTGCACGCCCAGAAGTGTTCCGAAGGGCCTACACGGCTGTCTGTCGATCAGCAGGCAGACAGGACACTTGGGGTACTCAGTGTATTTGCACGGGAAGCGGTGCCGACGCGAGAGCCCTAGGAGACCCAAAAGGCCTCCTCGCGTTCCTTTTAAGCGGAACAACGACCGAGACCTCATGGAAACTGCTGCACGCAGAGCTTGCCAGGGGGACAAGTGGGTCCTTACCATGAGACTAGTGGTCACCTTGTGGCTTCCCAGAACGCACGAGGGCTGTGGGATTAGCTCCCCCTAAGAATTGAGAGCACCTGACTTCTCTGGGCAAAGTACTCGTTCCCCTCACAGGCGTGCCTGCAGTGAAAAGCAGCTGGGCAATTCCACACTTCTGCACACAGGTCCTAGGCCGCCAAGAATCCAGCTTTCGAAAAGGGAAAAAAGACTGCTTTGGTGCGCTGATGCTAGGGCTCACCTTGCGATTGCCCAGAACGAACGTGGGCCGCAGCTTAGCTCTCCTCTGAAAGGGCAGGCACCCCGTTTGTCTGGGGGACATACTGGTTTCCTCCCCAGCTGTGCCTGCAGTGAGTAGAAGCTGGACATGGTTAGCGTTTCAGAAACAGCTCCGAGGCTACCTGTATCCAGCTTTCCAAAGGGGGAAAACACTGGTTTTCTAAGCAGTGCCACCTACCCTCGTTAACACCCACCAGAAGTACGTGCAGAACTGGAAGTGCAAAGGGAGACCGTCGCGACACACTGGGCCCTTGGCTAAATAGTTTTCACTGCGCAGGCGTCTGCGTGTGGCAAGATCCCTAAACGAGTGAAGGCCTGAGGAAGACCTAGTTGGCACTGCACCTTCCAAGGGCCTGCCAGTGTAAAGTGAGGAATTGTGCTCTTGGCTCAGGTTGGATCTCACCTCGCCTTCCTGCTTGAGGCAGAGAGCGGGGAGGTATGAGTTCCAAGAAGGAACGCGGGGGAGAAGTTTCTCTCAGGGTAAGTCCCTTTTCCGCACTGAGTCCAAGTGGCCCAGCCCAGGAGACCGTGTAGGACTGTGTTCCAGGGCTCTTTGCAAGCTGTGTCCACCTAGGTTTCTAAGGAAGAGAACGGTGTGTCGCCTTGGACTCTGCATGCCAAGGAGTGTTCCGAAGGGCCTACGCGGCTGTCTGTTGCTCAGCAGGCAGAGAGGAGGCCCGGCGGACTCAGTGTAGTTGCCCGGGAAACGGTGCGGACGCGAGAGCCCATCGCGTCCTGAAAGGCATCCTCGAGTTCCAGCTAGGCAGCACATCGACGCACACTTCCTGGAAACTGCTGTATGCCCCCACATGCCCGCTGGCGAAAGTGGAACTTACGGGGAGCCCAGTGATCACCCTGCGGTTTCCCCGAACGAACGAGGGCCGCGGCATTAGTGCCCCCCCAAGGATTGCAAGCACCCAGTTCCTCTGTGGAAATTAGCCCTTTACTCCCAAGGCGTTGCTGCAGTGAAGAGACGCAGGGCCTTTCCAGGGTTTGGCCGAGAGCTCCGTGGTTGCGAGGATGCAGCTTTCCAAACGGTAAAAGACTGCTTTTCTAAACAGGGCCCCCTATGGTAGCTAACACGCAGCGTAAGTACCTGCAGTATTTGAGGGGCGAAGGCAGACAAACGCGGCACACTGGGCCCTTCGCTGAATCCGTTTGAATGAGCGGGTGTCGAAGTGTGGCAAGCTCCCTAACCGAGTGAAGGCCTGAGGAAGGCCTTGCTGGCACTGCATCTCCCAGAGGCCTACCAGTGTAAAGTGGTGAATTGTGGTCTTCTTTGAGCAGGTTGGCTGTCACGTCGAGTGCCTGCATGAGGTAGAGGCCCGGCAGGTGTGAGTTCCCAGAAGGAACGCGGAGCAGAGGGTGTCTCTTATGGCACGTCACTGTTCTGCACTGAGTCAAAGTTGCCCAGCCCATTAGACCGGCTAGGAATATGTTTCCGAGGTGTTTGTACGCCGTGTCAACCTGGTTCTCCAAGGAAGGGAGCCGTGTGTCGCCCTGGATTCTGCACGCCCAGAAGTGTTCCGAAGGGCCTACACGGCTGTCTGTCGATCAGCAGGCAGACAGGACACTTGGGGTACTCAGTGTATTTGCACGGGAAGCGGTGCCGACGCGAGAGCCCTAGGAGACCCGAAAGGCCTCCTCGCGTTCCTTTTAAGCGGAACAACGACCGAGACCTCATGGAAACTGCTGCACGCAGAGCTTGCCAGGGGGACAAGTGGGTCCTTACCATGAGACTAGTGGTCACCTTGTGGCTTCCCAGAATGTACGAGGGCTGTGGGATTAGCTCCCCCTAAGAATTGAGAGCACCTGACTTCTCTGGGCAAAGTACTCGTTCCCCTCACAGGCGTGCCTGCAGTGAAAAGCAGCTGGGCAATTCCACACTTCTGAACACAGGTCCTAGGCCGCCAAGAATCCAGCTTTCGAAAAGGGAAAAAAGACTGCTTTGGTGCGCTGATGCTAGGGCTCACCTTGCGATTGCCCAGAACGAACGTGGGCCGCAGCTTAGATCTCCTCTGAAAGGGCAGGCACCCCGTTTGTCTGGGGGACATACTGGTTTCCTCCCCAGCTGTGCCTGCAGTGAGTAGAAGCTGGACATGGTTAGCGTTTCAGAAACAGCTCCGAGGCTACCTGTATCCAGCTTTCCAAAGGGGGAAAACACTGGTTTTCTAAGCAGTGCCACCTACCCTCGTTAACACCCACCAGAAGTACGTGCAGAACTGGAAGTGCAAAGGGAGACCGTCGCGACACACTGGGCCCTTGGCTAAATAGTTTTCACTGCGCAGGCGTCTGCGTGTGGCAAGATCCCTAAACGAGTGAAGGCCTGAGGAAGACCTAGTTGGCACTGCACCTTCCAAGGGCCTGCCAGTGTAAAGTGAGGAATTGTGCTCTTGGCTCAGGTTGGATCTCACCTCGCCTTCCTGCTTGAGGCAGAGAGCGGGGAGGTATGAGTTCCAAGAAGGAACGCGGGGGAGAAGTTTCTCTCAGGGTAAGTCCCTTTTGCGCACTGAGTCCAAGTGGCCCAGCCCAGGAGACCGTGTAGGACTGTGTTCCAGGGCTCTTTGCAAGCTGTGTCCACCTAGGTTTCTAAGGAAGAGAACGGTGTGTCGCCTTGGACTCTGCATGCCAAGGAGTGTTCCGAAGGGCCTACGCGGCTGTCTGTTGCTCAGCAGGCAGAGAGGAGGCCCGGCGGACTCAGTGTAGTTGCCCGGGAAACGGTGCGGACGCGAGAGCCCATCGCGTCCTGAAAGGCATCCTCGAGTTCCAGCTAGGCAGCACATCGACGCACACTTCCTGGAAACTGCTGTATGCCCCCACATGCCCGCTGGCGAAAGTGGAACTTACGGGGAGCCCAGTGATCACCCTGCGGTTTCCCCGAACGAACGAGGGCCGCGGCATTAGTGCCCCCCCAAGGATTGCAAGCACCCAGTTCCTCTGTGGAAATTAGCCCTTTACTCCCAAGGCGTTGCTGCAGTGAAGAGACGCAGGGCCTTTTCAGGGTTTGGCCGAGAGCTCCGTGGTTGCGAGGATGCAGCTTTCCAAACGGTAAAAGACTGCTTTTCTAAACAGGGCCCCCTATGGTAGCTGCCACGCAGCGTAAGTACCTGCAGTATTTGAGGGGCGAAGGCAGACAAACGCGGCAAACTGGGCCCTTCGCTGAATCCGTTTGAATGAGCGGGTGTCGAAGTGTGGCAAGCTCCCTAAACGAGTGAAGGCCTGAGGAAGGCCTTGCTGGCACTGCATCTCCCAGAGGCCTACCAGTGTAAAGTGGTGAATTGTGGTCTTCTTTGAGCAGGTTGGCTGTCACGTCGAGTGCCTGCATGAGGTAGAGGCCCGGCAGGTGTGAGTTCCCAGAAGGAACGCGGAGCAGAGGGTGTCTCTTATGGCACGTCACTGTTCTGCACTGAGTCAAAGTTGCCCAGCCCATTAGACCGGCTAGGAATATGTTCCCGAGGTGTTTGTACGCCGTGTCAACCTGGTTCTCCAAGGAAGGGAGCCATGTGTCGCCCTGGATTCTGCACGCCCAGAAGTGTTCCGAAGGGCCTACACGGCTGTCTGTCGATCAGCAGGCAGACAGGACACTTGGGGTACTCAGTGTATTTGCACGGGAAGCGGTGCCGACGCGAGAGCCCTAGGAGACCCGAAAGGCCTCCTCGCGTTCCTTTTAAGCGGAACAACGACCGAGACCTCATGGAAACTGCTGCACGCAGAGCTTGCCAGGGGGACAAGTGGGTCCTTACCATGAGACTAGTGGTCACCTTGTGGCTTCCCAGAACGCACGAGGGCTGTGGGATTAGCTCCCCCTAAGAATTGAGAGCACCTGACTTCTCTGGGCAAAGTACTCGTTCCCCTCACAGGCGTGCCTGCAGTGAAAAGCAGCTGGGCAATTCCACACTTCTGCACACAGGTCCTAGGCCGCCAAGAATCCAGCTTTCGAAAAGGGAAAAAAGACTGCTTTGGTGCGCTGATGCTAGGGCTCACCTTGCGATTGCCCAGAACGAACGTGGGCCGCAGCTTAGCTCTCCTCTGAAAGGGCAGGCACCCCGTTTGTCTGGGGGACATACTGGTTTCCTCCCCAGCTGTGCCTGCAGTGAGTAGAAGCTGGACATGGTTAGCGTTTCAGAAACAGCTCCGAGGCTACCTGTATCCAGCTTTCCAAAGGGGGAAAACACTGGTTTTCTAAGCAGTGCCACCTACCCTCGTTAACACCCACCAGAAGTACGTGCAGAACTGGAAGTGCAAAGGGAGAGCGTCGCGACACACTGGGCCCTTGGCTAAATAGTTTTCACTGCGCAGGCGTCTGCGTGTGGCAAGATCCCTAACCGAGTGAAGGCCTGAGGAAGACCTAGTTGGCACTGCACCTTCCAAGGGCCTGCCAGTGTAAAGTGAGGAATTGTGCTCTTGGCTCAGGTTGGATCTCACCTCGCCTTCCTGCTTGAGGCAGAGAGCGGGGAGGTATGAGTTCCAAGAAGGAACGCGGGGGAGAAGTTTCTCTCAGGGTAAGTCCCTTTTCCGCACTGAGTCCAAGTGGCCCAGCCCAGGAGACCGTGTAGGACTGTGTTCCAGGGCTCTTTGCAAGCTGTGTCCACCTAGGTTTCTAAGGAAGAGAACGGTGTGTCGCCTTGGACTCTGCATGCCAAGGAGTGTTCCGAAGGGCCTACGCGGCTGTCTGTTGCTCAGCAGGCAGAGAGGAGGCCCGGCGGACTCAGTGTAGTTGCCCGGGAAACGGTGCGGACGCGAGAGCCCATCGCGTCCTGAAAGGCATCCTCGAGTTCCAGCTAGGCAGCACATCGACGCACACTTCCTGGAAACTGCTGTATGCCCCCACATGCCCGCTGGCGAAAGTGGAACTTACGGGGAGCCCAGTGATCACCCTGCGGTTTCCCCGAACGAACGAGGGCCGCGGCATTAGTGCCCCCCCAAGGATTGCAAGCACCCAGTTCCTCTGTGGAAATTAGCCCTTTACTCCCAAGGCGTTGCTGCAGTGAAGAGACGCAGGGCCTTTTCAGGGTTTGGCCGAGAGCTCCGTGGTTGCGAGGATGCAGCTTTCCAAACGGTAAAAGACTGCTTTTCTAAACAGGGCCCCCTATGGTAGCTAACACGCAGCGTAAGTACCTGCAGTATTTGAGGGGCGAAGGCAGACAAACGCGGCACACTGGGCCCTTCGCTGAATCCGTTTGAATGAGCGGGTGTCGAAGTGTGGCAAGCTCCCTAACCGAGTGAAGGCCTGAGGAAGGCCTTGCTGGCACTGCATCTCCCAGAGGCCTACCAGTGTAAAGTGGTGAATTGTGGTCTTCTTTGAGCAGGTTGGCTGTCACGTCGAGTGCCTGCATGAGGTAGAGGCCCGGCAGGTGTGAGTTCCCAGAAGGAACGCGGAGCAGAGGGTGTCTCTTATGGCACGTCACTGTTCTGCACTGAGTCAAAGTTGCCCAGCCCATTAGACCGGCTAGGAATATGTTTCCGAGGTGTTTGTACGCCGTGTCAACCTGGTTCTCCAAGGAAGGGAGCCGTGTGTCGCCCTGGATTCTGCACGCCCAGAAGTGTTCCGAAGGGCCTACACGGCTGTCTGTCGATCAGCAGGCAGACAGGACACTTGGGGTACTCAGTGTATTTGCACGGGAAGCGGTGCCGACGCGAGAGCCCTAGGAGACCCAAAAGGCCTCCTCGCGTTCCTTTTAAGCGGAACAACGACCGAGACCTCATGGAAACTGCTGCACGCAGAGCTTGCCAGGGGGACAAGTGGGTCCTTACCATGAGACTAGTGGTCACCTTGTGGCTTCCCAGAACGCACGAGGGCTGTGGGATTAGCTCCCCCTAAGAATTGAGAGCACCTGACTTCTCTGGGCAAAGTACTCGTTCCCCTCACAGGCGTGCCTGCAGTGAAAAGCAGCTGGGCAATTCCACACTTCTGCACACAGGTCCTAGGCCGCCAAGAATCCAGCTTTCGAAAAGGGAAAAAAGACTGCTTTGGTGCGCTGATGCTAGGGCTCACCTTGCGATTGCCCAGAACGAACGTGGGCCGCAGCTTAGCTCTCCTCTGAAAGGGCAGGCACCCCGTTTGTCTGGGGGACATACTGGTTTCCTCCCCAGCTGTGCCTGCAGTGAGTAGAAGCTGGACATGGTTAGCGTTTCAGAAACAGCTCCGAGGCTACCTGTATCCAGCTTTCCAAAGGGGGAAAACACTGGTTTTCTAAGCAGTGCCACCTACCCTCGTTAACACCCACCAGAAGTACGTGCAGAACTGGAAGTGCAAAGGGAGACCGTCGCGACACACTGGGCCCTTGGCTAAATAGTTTTCACTGCGCAGGCGTCTGCGTGTGGCAAGATCCCTAAACGAGTGAAGGCCTGAGGAAGACCTAGTTGGCACTGCACCTTCCAAGGGCCTGCCAGTGTAAAGTGAGGAATTGTGCTCTTGGCTCAGGTTGGATCTCACCTCGCCTTCCTGCTTGAGGCAGAGAGCGGGGAGGTATGAGTTCCAAGAAGGAACGCGGGGGAGAAGTTTCTCTCAGGGTAAGTCCCTTTTCCGCACTGAGTCCAAGTGGCCCAGCCCAGGAGACCGTGTAGGACTGTGTTCCAGGGCTCTTTGCAAGCTGTGTCCACCTAGGTTTCTAAGGAAGAGAACGGTGTGTCGCCTTGGACTCTGCATGCCAAGGAGTGTTCCGAAGGGCCTACGCGGCTGTCTGTTGCTCAGCAGGCAGAGAGGAGGCCCGGCGGACTCAGTGTAGTTGCCCGGGAAACGGTGCGGACGCGAGAGCCCATCGCGTCCTGAAAGGCATCCTCGAGTTCCAGCTAGGCAGCACATCGACGCACACTTCCTGGAAACTGCTGTATGCCCCCACATGCCCGCTGGCGAAAGTGGAACTTACGGGGAGCCCAGTGATCACCCTGCGGTTTCCCCGAACGAACGAGGGCCGCGGCATTAGTGCCCCCCCAAGGATTGCAAGCACCCAGTTCCTCTGTGGAAATTAGCCCTTTACTCCCAAGGCGTTGCTGCAGTGAAGAGACGCAGGGCCTTTCCAGGGTTTGGCCGAGAGCTCCGTGGTTGCGAGGATGCAGCTTTCCAAACGGTAAAAGACTGCTTTTCTAAACAGGGCCCCCTATGGTAGCTAACACGCAGCGTAAGTACCTGCAGTATTTGAGGGGCGAAGGCAGACAAACGCGGCACACTGGGCCCTTCGCTGAATCCGTTTGAATGAGCGGGTGTCGAAGTGTGGCAAGCTCCCTAACCGAGTGAAGGCCTGAGGAAGGCCTTGCTGGCACTGCATCTCCCAGAGGCCTACCAGTGTAAAGTGGTGAATTGTGGTCTTCTTTGAGCAGGTTGGCTGTCACGTCGAGTGCCTGCATGAGGTAGAGGCCCGGCAGGTGTGAGTTCCCAGAAGGAACGCGGAGCAGAGGGTGTCTCTTATGGCACGTCACTGTTCTGCACTGAGTCAAAGTTGCCCAGCCCATTAGACCGGCTAGGAATATGTTTCCGAGGTGTTTGTACGCCGTGTCAACCTGGTTCTCCAAGGAAGGGAGCCGTGTGTCGCCCTGGATTCTGCACGCCCAGAAGTGTTCCGAAGGGCCTACACGGCTGTCTGTCGATCAGCAGGCAGACAGGACACTTGGGGTACTCAGTGTATTTGCACGGGAAGCGGTGCCGACGCGAGAGCCCTAGGAGACCCGAAAGGCCTCCTCGCGTTCCTTTTAAGCGGAACAACGACCGAGACCTCATGGAAACTGCTGCACGCAGAGCTTGCCAGGGGGACAAGTGGGTCCTTACCATGAGACTAGTGGTCACCTTGTGGCTTCCCAGAATGTACGAGGGCTGTGGGATTAGCTCCCCCTAAGAATTGAGAGCACCTGACTTCTCTGGGCAAAGTACTCGTTCCCCTCACAGGCGTGCCTGCAGTGAAAAGCAGCTGGGCAATTCCACACTTCTGAACACAGGTCCTAGGCCGCCAAGAATCCAGCTTTCGAAAAGGGAAAAAAGACTGCTTTGGTGCGCTGATGCTAGGGCTCACCTTGCGATTGCCCAGAACGAACGTGGGCCGCAGCTTAGATCTCCTCTGAAAGGGCAGGCACCCCGTTTGTCTGGGGGACATACTGGTTTCCTCCCCAGCTGTGCCTGCAGTGAGTAGAAGCTGGACATGGTTAGCGTTTCAGAAACAGCTCCGAGGCTACCTGTATCCAGCTTTCCAAAGGGGGAAAACACTGGTTTTCTAAGCAGTGCCACCTACCCTCGTTAACACCCACCAGAAGTACGTGCAGAACTGGAAGTGCAAAGGGAGAGCGTCGCGACACACTGGGCCCTTGGCTAAATAGTTTTCACTGCGCAGGCGTCTGCGTGTGGCAAGATCCCTAACCGAGTGAAGGCCTGAGGAAGACCTAGTTGGCACTGCACCTTCCAAGGGCCTGCCAGTGTAAAGTGAGGAATTGTGCTCTTGGCTCAGGTTGGATCTCACCTCGCCTTCCTGCTTGAGGCAGAGAGCGGGGAGGTATGAGTTCCAAGAAGGAACGCGGGGGATAAGTTTCTCTCAGGGTAAGTCCCTTTTGCGCACTGAGTCCAAGTGGCCCAGCCCAGGAGACCGTGTAGGACTGTGTTCCAGGGCTCTTTGCAAGCTGTGTCCACCTAGGTTTCTAAGGAAGAGAACGGTGTGTCGCCTTGGACTCTGCATGCCAAGGAGTGTTCCGAAGGGCCTACGCGGCTGTCTGTTGCTCAGCAGGCAGAGAGGAGGCCCGGCGGACTCAGTGTAGTTGCCCGGGAAACGGTGCGGACGCGAGAGCCCATCGCGTCCTGAAAGGCATCCTCGAGTTCCAGCTAGGCAGCACATCGACGCACACTTCCTGGAAACTGCTGTATGCCCCCACATGCCCGCTGGCGAAAGTGGAACTTACGGGGAGCCCAGTGATCACCCTGCGGTTTCCCCGAACGAACGAGGGCCGCGGCATTAGTGCCCCCCCAAGGATTGCAAGCACCCAGTTCCTCTGTGGAAATTAGCCCTTTACTCCCAAGGCGTTGCTGCAGTGAAGAGACGCAGGGCCTTTTCAGGGTTTGGCCGAGAGCTCCGTGGTTGCGAGGATGCAGCTTTCCAAACGGTAAAAGACTGCTTTTCTAAACAGGGCCCCCTATGGTAGCTGCCACGCAGCGTAAGTACCTGCAGTATTTGAGGGGCGAAGGCAGACAAACGCGGCACACTGGGCCCTTCGCTGAATCCGTTTGAATGAGCGGGTGTCGAAGTGTGGCAAGCTCCCTAACCGAGTGAAGGCCTGAGGAAGGCCTTGCTGGCACTGCATCTCCCAGAGGCCTACCAGTGTAAAGTGGTGAATTGTGGTCTTCTTTGAGCAGGTTGGCTGTCACGTCGAGTGCCTGCATGAGGTAGAGGCCCGGCAGGTGTGAGTTCCCAGAAGGAACGCGGAGCCGAGGGTGTCTCTTATGGCACGTCACTGTTCTGCACTGAGTCAAAGTTGCCCAGCCCATTAGACCGGCTAGGAATATGTTCCCGAGGTGTTTGTACGCTGTGTCAACCTGGTTCTCCAAGGAAGGGAGCCGTGTGTCGCCCTGGATTCTGCACGCCCAGAAGTGTTCCGAAGGGCCTACACGGCTGTCTGTCGATCAGCAGGCAGACAGGACACTTGGGGTACTCAGTGTATTTGCACGGGAAGCGGTGCCGACGCGAGAGCCCTAGGAGACCCGAAAGGCCTCCTCGCGTTCCTTTTAAGCGGAACAACGACCGAGACCTCATGGAAACTGCTGCACGCAGAGCTTGCCAGGGGGACAAGTGGGTCCTTACCATGAGACTAGTGGTCACCTTGTGGCTTCCCAGAACGCACGAGGGCTGTGGGATTAGCTCCCCCTAAGAATTGAGAGCACCTGACTTCTCTGGGCAAAGTACTCGTTCCCCTCACAGGCATGCCTGCAGTGAAAAGCAGCTGGGCAATTCCACACTTCTGCACACAGGTCCTAGGCCGCCAAGAATCCAGCTTTCGAAAAGGGAAAAAAGACTGCTTTGGTGCGCTGATGCTAGGGCTCACCTTGCGATTGCCCAGAACGAACGTGGGCCGCAGCTTAGCTCTCCTCTGAAAGGGCAAGCACCCCGTTTGTCTGGGGGACATACTGGTTTCCTCCCCAGCTGTGCCTGCAGTGAGTAGAAGCTGGACATGGTTAGCGTTTCAGAAACAGCTCCGAGGCTACCTGTATCCAGCTTTCCAAAGGGGGAAAACACTGGTTTTCTAAGCAGTGCCACCTACCCTCGTTAACACCCACCAGAAGTACGTGCAGAACTGGAAGTGCAAAGGGAGAGCGTCGCGACACACTGGGCCCTTGGCTAAATAGTTTTCACTGCGCAGGCGTCTGCGTGTGGCAAGATCCCTAACCGAGTGAAGGCCTGAGGAAGACCTAGTTGGCACTGCACCTTCCAAGGGCCTGCCAGTGTAAAGTGAGGAATTGTGCTCTTGGCTCAGGTTGGATCTCACCTCGCCTTCCTGCTTGAGGCAGAGAGCGGGGAGGTATGAGTTCCAAGAAGGAACGCGGGGGAGAAGTTTCTCTCAGGGTAAGTCCCTTTTGCGCACTGAGTCCAAGTGGCCCAGCCCAGGAGACCGTGTAGGACTGTGTTCCAGGGCTCTTTGCAAGCTGTGTCCACCTAGGTTTCTAAGGAAGAGAACGGTGTGTCGCCTTGGACTCTGCATGCCAAGGAGTGTTCCGAAGGGCCTACGCGGCTGTCTGTTGCTCAGCAGGCAGAGAGGAGGCCCGGCGGACTCAGTGTAGTTGCCCGGGAAACGGTGCGGACGCGAGAGCCCATCGCGTCCTGAAAGGCATCCTCGAGTTCCAGCTAGGCAGCACATCGACGCACACTTCCTGGAAACTGCTGTATGCCCCCACATGCCCGCTGGCGAAAGTGGAACTTACGGGGAGCCCAGTGATCACCCTGCGGTTTCCCCGAACGAACGAGGGCCGCGGCATTAGTGCCCCCCCAAGGATTGCAAGCACCCAGTTCCTCTGTGGAAATTAGCCCTTTACTCCCAAGGCGTTGCTGCAGTGAAGAGACGCAGGGCCTTTTCAGGGTTTGGCCGAGAGCTCCGTGGTTGCGAGGATGCAGCTTTCCAAACGGTAAAAGACTGCTTTTCTAAACAGGGCCCCCTATGGTAGCTAACACGCAGCGTAAGTACCTGCAGTATTTGAGGGGCGAAGGCAGACAAACGCGGCACACTGGGCCCTTCGCTGAATCCGTTTGAATGAGCGGGTGTCGAAGTGTGGCAAGCTCCCTAACCGAGTGAAGGCCTGAGGAAGGCCTTGCTGGCACTGCATCTCCCAGAGGCCTACCAGTGTAAAGTGGTGAATTGTGGTCTTCTTTGAGCAGGTTGGCTGTCACGTCGAGTGCCTGCATGAGGTAGAGGCCCGGCAGGTGTGAGTTCCCAGAAGGAACGCGGAGCAGAGGGAGTCTCTTATGGCACGTCACTGTTCTGCACTGAGTCAAAGTTGCCCAGCCCATTAGACCGGCTAGGAATATGTTTCCGAGGTGTTTGTACGCCGTGTCAACCTGGTTCTCCAAGGAAGGGAGCCGTGTGTCGCCCTGGATTCTGCACGCCCAGAAGTGTTCCGAAGGGCCTACACGGCTGTCTGTCGATCAGCAGGCAGACAGGACACTTGGGGTACTCAGTGTATTTGCACGGGAAGCGGTGCCGACGCGAGAGCCCTAGGAGACCCGAAAGGCCTCCTCGCGTTCCTTTTAAGCGGAACAACGACCGAGACCTCATGGAAACTGCTGCACGCAGAGCTTGCCAGGGGGACAAGTGGGTCCTTACCATGAGACTAGTGGTCACCTTGTGGCTTCCCAGAATGTACGAGGGCTGTGGGATTAGCTCCCCCTAAGAATTGAGAGCACCTGACTTCTCTGGGCAAAGTACTCGTTCCCCTCACAGGCGTGCCTGCAGTGAAAAGCAGCTGGGCAATTCCACACTTCTGAACACAGGTCCTAGGCCGCCAAGAATCCAGCTTTCGAAAAGGGAAAAAAGACTGCTTTGGTGCGCTGATGCTAGGGCTCACCTTGCGATTGCCCAGAACGAACGTGGGCCGCAGCTTAGATCTCCTCTGAAAGGGCAGGCACCCCGTTTGTCTGGGGGACATACTGGTTTCCTCCCCAGCTGTGCCTGCAGTGAGTAGAAGCTGGACATGGTTAGCGTTTCAGAAACAGCTCCGAGGCTACCTGTATCCAGCTTTCCAAAGGGGGAAAACACTGGTTTTCTAAGCAGTGCCACCTACCCTCGTTAACACCCACCAGAAGTACGTGCAGAACTGGAAGTGCAAAGGGAGAGCGTCGCGACACACTGGGCCCTTGGCTAAATAGTTTTCACTGCGCAGGCGTCTGCGTGTGGCAAGATCCCTAACCGAGTGAAGGCCTGAGGAAGACCTAGTTGGCACTGCACCTTCCAAGGGCCTGCCAGTGTAAAGTGAGGAATTGTGCTCTTGGCTCAGGTTGGATCTCACCTCGCCTTCCTGCTTGAGGCAGAGAGCGGGGAGGTATGAGTTCCAAGAAGGAACGCGGGGGATAAGTTTCTCTCAGGGTAAGTCCCTTTTGCGCACTGAGTCCAAGTGGCCCAGCCCAGGAGACCGTGTAGGACTGTGTTCCAGGGCTCTTTGCAAGCTGTGTCCACCTAGGTTTCTAAGGAAGAGAACGGTGTGTCGCCTTGGACTCTGCATGCCAAGGAGTGTTCCGAAGGGCCTACGCGGCTGTCTGTTGCTCAGCAGGCAGAGAGGAGGCCCGGCGGACTCAGTGTAGTTGCCCGGGAAACGGTGCGGACGCGAGAGCCCATCGCGTCCTGAAAGGCATCCTCGAGTTCCAGCTAGGCAGCACATCGACGCACACTTCCTGGAAACTGCTGTATGCCCCCACATGCCCGCTGGCGAAAGTGGAACTTACGGGGAGCCCAGTGATCACCCTGCGGTTTCCCCGAACGAACGAGGGCCGCGGCATTAGTGCCCCCCCAAGGATTGCAAGCACCCAGTTCCTCTGTGGAAATTAGCCCTTTACTCCCAAGGCGTTGCTGCAGTGAAGAGACGCAGGGCCTTTTCAGGGTTTGGCCGAGAGCTCCGTGGTTGCGAGGATGCAGCTTTCCAAACGGTAAAAGACTGCTTTTCTAAACAGGGCCCCCTATGGTAGCTGCCACGCAGCGTAAGTACCTGCAGTATTTGAGGGGCGAAGGCAGACAAACGCGGCACACTGGGCCCTTCGCTGAATCCGTTTGAATGAGCGGGTGTCGAAGTGTGGCAAGCTCCCTAACCGAGTGAAGGCCTGAGGAAGGCCTTGCTGGCACTGCATCTCCCAGAGGCCTACCAGTGTAAAGTGGTGAATTGTGGTCTTCTTTGAGCAGGTTGGCTGTCACGTCGAGTGCCTGCATGAGGTAGAGGCCCGGCAGGTGTGAGTTCCCAGAAGGAACGCGGAGCCGAGGGTGTCTCTTATGGCACGTCACTGTTCTGCACTGAGTCAAAGTTGCCCAGCCCATTAGACCGGCTAGGAATATGTTCCCGAGGTGTTTGTACGCTGTGTCAACCTGGTTCTCCAAGGAAGGGAGCCGTGTGTCGCCCTGGATTCTGCACGCCCAGAAGTGTTCCGAAGGGCCTACACGGCTGTCTGTCGATCAGCAGGCAGACAGGACACTTGGGGTACTCAGTGTATTTGCACGGGAAGCGGTGCCGACGCGAGAGCCCTAGGAGACCCGAAAGGCCTCCTCGCGTTCCTTTTAAGCGGAACAACGACCGAGACCTCATGGAAACTGCTGCACGCAGAGCTTGCCAGGGGGACAAGTGGGTCCTTACCATGAGACTAGTGGTCACCTTGTGGCTTCCCAGAACGCACGAGGGCTGTGGGATTAGCTCCCCCTAAGAATTGAGAGCACCTGACTTCTCTGGGCAAAGTACTCGTTCCCCTCACAGGCATGCCTGCAGTGAAAAGCAGCTGGGCAATTCCACACTTCTGCACACAGGTCCTAGGCCGCCAAGAATCCAGCTTTCGAAAAGGGAAAAAAGACTGCTTTGGTGCGCTGATGCTAGGGCTCACCTTGCGATTGCCCAGAACGAACGTGGGCCGCAGCTTAGCTCTCCTCTGAAAGGGCAAGCACCCCGTTTGTCTGGGGGACATACTGGTTTCCTCCCCAGCTGTGCCTGCAGTGAGTAGAAGCTGGACATGGTTAGCGTTTCAGAAACAGCTCCGAGGCTACCTGTATCCAGCTTTCCAAAGGGGGAAAACACTGGTTTTCTAAGCAGTGCCACCTACCCTCGTTAACACCCACCAGAAGTACGTGCAGAACTGGAAGTGCAAAGGGAGAGCGTCGCGACACACTGGGCCCTTGGCTAAATAGTTTTCACTGCGCAGGCGTCTGCGTGTGGCAAGATCCCTAACCGAGTGAAGGCCTGAGGAAGACCTAGTTGGCACTGCACCTTCCAAGGGCCTGCCAGTGTAAAGTGAGGAATTGTGCTCTTGGCTCAGGTTGGATCTCACCTCGCCTTCCTGCTTGAGGCAGAGAGCGGGGAGGTATGAGTTCCAAGAAGGAACGCGGGGGAGAAGTTTCTCTCAGGGTAAGTCCCTTTTGCGCACTGAGTCCAAGTGGCCCAGCCCAGGAGACCGTGTAGGACTGTGTTCCAGGGCTCTTTGCAAGCTGTGTCCACCTAGGTTTCTAAGGAAGAGAACGGTGTGTCGCCTTGGACTCTGCATGCCAAGGAGTGTTCCGAAGGGCCTACGCGGCTGTCTGTTGCTCAGCAGGCAGAGAGGAGGCCCGGCGGACTCAGTGTAGTTGCCCGGGAAACGGTGCGGACGCGAGAGCCCATCGCGTCCTGAAAGGCATCCTCGAGTTCCAGCTAGGCAGCACATCGACGCACACTTCCTGGAAACTGCTGTATGCCCCCACATGCCCGCTGGCGAAAGTGGAACTTACGGGGAGCCCAGTGATCACCCTGCGGTTTCCCCGAACGAACGAGGGCCGCGGCATTAGTGCCCCCCCAAGGATTGCAAGCACCCAGTTCCTCTGTGGAAATTAGCCCTTTACTCCCAAGGCGTTGCTGCAGTGAAGAGACGCAGGGCCTTTTCAGGGTTTGGCCGAGAGCTCCGTGGTTGCGAGGATGCAGCTTTCCAAACGGTAAAAGACTGCTTTTCTAAACAGGGCCCCCTATGGTAGCTAACACGCAGCGTAAGTACCTGCAGTATTTGAGGGGCGAAGGCAGACAAACGCGGCACACTGGGCCCTTCGCTGAATCCGTTTGAATGAGCGGGTGTCGAAGTGTGGCAAGCTCCCTAACCGAGTGAAGGCCTGAGGAAGGCCTTGCTGGCACTGCATCTCCCAGAGGCCTACCAGTGTAAAGTGGTGAATTGTGGTCTTCTTTGAGCAGGTTGGCTGTCACGTCGAGTGCCTGCATGAGGTAGAGGCCCGGCAGGTGTGAGTTCCCAGAAGGAACGCGGAGCAGAGGGTGTCTCTTATGGCACGTCACTGTTCTGCACTGAGTCAAAGTTGCCCAGCCCATTAGACCGGCTAGGAATATGTTTCCGAGGTGTTTGTACGCCGTGTCAACCTGGTTCTCCAAGGAAGGGAGCCGTGTGTCGCCCTGGATTCTGCACGCCCAGAAGTGTTCCGAAGGGCCTACACGGCTGTCTGTCGATCAGCAGGCAGACAGGACACTTGGGGTACTCAGTGTATTTGCACGGGAAGCGGTGCCGACGCGAGAGCCCTAGGAGACCCGAAAGGCCTCCTCGCGTTCCTTTTAAGCGGAACAACGACCGAGACCTCATGGAAACTGCTGCACGCAGAGCTTGCCAGGGGGACAAGTGGGTCCTTACCATGAGACTAGTGGTCACCTTGTGGCTTCCCAGAATGCACGAGGGCTGTGGGATTAGCTCCCCCTAAGAATTGAGAGCACCTGACTTCTCTGGGCAAAGTACTCGTTCCCCTCACAGGCGTGCCTGCAGTGAAAAGCAGCTGGGCAATTCCACACTTCTGCACACAGGTCCTAGGCCGCCAAGAATCCAGCTTTGGAAAAGGGAAAAAAGACTGCTTTGGTGCGCTGATGCTAGGGCTCACCTTGCGATTGCCCAGAACGAACGTGGGCCGCAGCTTAGCTCTCCTCTGAAAGGGCAGGCACCCCGTTTGTCTGGGGGACATACTGGTTTCCTCCCCAGCTGTGCCTGCAGTGAGTAGAAGCTGGACATGGTTAGCGTTTCAGAAACAGCTCCGAGGCTACCTGTATCCAGCTTTCCAAAGGGGGAAAACACTGGTTTTCTAAGCAGTGCCACCTACCCTCGTTAACACCCACCAGAAGTACGTGCAGAACTGGAAGTGCAAAGGGAGAGCGTCGCGACACACTGGGCCCTTGGCTAAATAGTTTTCACTGCGCAGGCGTCTGCGTGTGGCAAGATCCCTAACCGAGTGAAGGCCTGAGGAAGACCTAGTTGGCACTGCACCTTCCAAGGGCCTGCCAGTGTAAAGTGAGGAATTGTGCTCTTGGCTCAGGTTGGATCTCACCTCGCCTTCCTGCTTGAGGCAGAGAGCGGGGAGGTATGAGTTCCAAGAAGGAACGCGGGGGAGACGTTTCTCTCAGGGTAAGTCCCTTTTCCGCACTGAGTCCAAGTGGCCCAGCCCAGGAGACCGTGTAGGACTGTGTTCCAGGGCTCTTTGCAAGCTGTGTCCACCTAGGTTTCTAAGGAAGAGAACGGTGTGTCGCCTTGGACTCTGCATGCCAAGGAGTGTTCCGAAGGGCCTACGCGGCTGTCTGTTGCTCAGCAGGCAGAGAGGAGGCCCGGCGGACTCAGTGTAGTTGCCCGGGAAACGGTGCGGACGCGAGAGCCCATCGTGTCCTGAAAGGCATCCTCGAGTTCCAGCTAGGCAGCACATCGACGCACACTTCCTGGAAACTGCTGTATGCCCCCACATGCCCGCTGGCGAAAGTGGAACTTACGGGGAGCCCAGTGATCACCCTGCGGTTTCCCCGAACGAACGAGGGCCGCGGCATTAGTGCCCCCCCAAGGATTGCAAGCACCCAGTTCCTCTGTGGAAATTAGCCCTTTACTCCCAAGGCGTTGCTGCAGTGAAGAGATGCAGGGCCTTTTCAGGGTTTGGCCGAGAGCTCCGTGGTTGCGAGGATGCAGCTTTCCAAACGGTAAAAGACTGCTTTTCTAAACAGGGCCCCCTATGGTAGCTAACACGCAGCGTAAGTACCTGAAGTATTTGAGGGGCGAAGGCAGACAAACGCGGCACACTGGGCCCTTCGCTGAATCCGTTTGAATGAGCGGGTGTCGAAGTGTGGCAAGCTCCCTAACCGAGTGAAGGCCTGAGGAAGGCCTTGCTGGCACTGCATCTCCCAGAGGCCTACCAGTGTAAAGTGGTGAATTGTGGTCTTCTTTGAGCAGGTTGGCTGTCACGTCGAGTGCCTGCATGAGGTAGAGGCCCGGCAGGTGTGAGTTCCCAGAAGGAACGCGGAGCAGAGGGTGTCTCTTATGGCACGTCACTGTTCTGCACTGAGTCAAAGTTGCCCAGCCCATTAGACCGGCTAGGAATATGTTCCTGAGGTGTTTGTACGCTGTGTCAACCTGGTTCTCCAAGGAAGGGAGCCGTGTGTCGCCCTGGATTCTGCACGCCCAGAAGTGTTCCGAAGGGCCTACACGGCTGTCTGTCGATCAGCAGGCAGACAGGACACTTGGGGTACTCAGTGTATTTGCACGGGAAGCGGTGCCGACGCGAGAGCCCTAGGAGACCCGAAAGGCCTCCTCGCGTTCCTTTTAAGCGGAACAACGACCGAGACCTCATGGAAAATGCTGCACGCAGAGCTTGCCAGGGGGACAAGTGGGTCCTTACCATGAGACTAGTGGTCACCTTGTGGCTTCCCAGAATGCACGAGGGCTGTGGGATTAGCTCCCCCTAAGAATTGAGAGCACCTGACTTCTCTGGGCAAAGTACTCGTTCCCCTCACAGGCATGCCTGCAGTGAAAAGCAGCTGGGCAATTCCACACTTCTGCACACAGGTCCTAGGCCGCCAAGAATCCAGCTTTCGAAAAGGGAAAAAAGACTGCTTTGGTGCGCTGATGCTAGGGCTCACCTTGCGATTGCCCAGAACGAACGTGGGCCGCAGCTTAGCTCTCCTCTGAAAGGGCAGGCACCCCGTTTGTCTGGGGGACATACTGGTTTCCTCCCCAGCTGTGCCTGCAGTGAGTAGAAGCTGGCCATGGTTAGCGTTTCAGAAACAGCTCCGAGGCTACCTGTATCCAGCTTTCCAAAGGGGGAAAACACTGGTTTTCTAAGCAGTGCCACCTACCCTCGTTAACACCCACCAGAAGTACGTGCAGAACTGGAAGTGCAAAGGGAGAGCGTCGCGACACACTGGGCCCTTGGCTAAATAGTTTTCACTGCGCAGGCGTCTGCGTGTGGCAAGATCCCTAACCGAGTGAAGGCCTGAGGAAGACCTAGTTGGCACTGCACCTTCCAAGGGCCTGCCAGTGTAAAGTGAGGAATTGTGCTCTTGGCTCAGGTTGGATCTCACCTCGCCTTCCTGCTTGAGGCAGAGAGCGGGGAGGTATGAGTTCCAAGAAGGAACGCGGGGGAGAAGTTTCTCTCAGGGTAAGTCCCTTTTCCGCACTGAGTCCAAGTGGCCCAGCCCAGGAGACCGTGTAGGACTGTGTTCCAGGGCTCTTTGCAAGCTGTGTCCACCTAGGTTTCTAAGGAAGAGAACGGTGTGTCGCCTTGGACTCTGCATGCCAAGGAGTGTTCCGAAGGGCCTACGCGGCTGTCTGTTGCTCAGCAGGCAGAGAGGAGGCCCGGCGGACTCAGTGTAGTTGCCCGGGAAACGGTGCGGACGCGAGAGCCCATCGCGTCCTGAAAGGCATCCTCGAGTTCCAGCTAGGCAGCACATCGACGCACACTTCCTGGAAACTGCTGTATGCCCCCACATGCCCGCTGGCGAAAGTGGAACTTACGGGGAGCCCAGTGATCACCCTGCGGTTTCCCCGAACGAACGAGGGCCGCGGCATTAGTGCCCCCCCAAGGATTGCAAGCACCCAGTTCCTCTGTGGAAATTAGCCCTTTACTCCCAAGGCGTTGCTGCAGTGAAGAGACGCAGGGCCTTTTCAGGGTTTGGCCGAGAGCTCCGTGGTTGCGAGGATGCAGCTTTCCAAACGGTAAAAGACTGCTTTTCTAAACAGGGCCCCCTATGGTAGCTAACACGCAGCGTAAGTACCTGCAGTATTTGAGGGGCGAAGGCAGACAAACGCGGCACACTGGGCCCTTCGCTGAATCCGTTTGAATGAGCGGGTGTCGAAGTGTGGCAAGCTCCCTAACTGAGTGAAGGCCTGAGGAAGGCCTTGCTGGCACTGCATCTCCCAGAGGCCTACCAGTGTAAAGTGGTGACTTGTGGTCTTCTTTGAGCAGGTTGGCTGTCACGTCGAGTGCCTGCATGAGGTAGAGGCCCGGCAGGTGTGAGTTCCCAGAAGGAACGCGGAGCAGAGGGTGTCTCTTATGGCACGTCACTGTTCTGCACTGAGTCAAAGTTGCCCAGCCCATTAGACCGGCTAGGAATATGTTTCCGAGGTGTTTGTACGCCGTGTCAACCTGGTTCTCCAAGGAAGGGAGCCGTGTGTCGCCCTGGATTCTGCACGCCCAGAAGTGTTCCGAAGGGCCTACACGGCTGTCTGTCGATCAGCAGGCAGACAGGACACTTGGGGTACTCAGTGTATTTGCACGGGAAGCGGTGCCGACGCGAGAGCCCTAGGAGACCCGAAAGGCCTCCTCGCGTTCCTTTTAAGCGGAACAACGACCGAGACCTCATGGAAACTGCTGCACGCAGAGCTTGCCAGGGGGACAAGTGGGTCCTTACCATGAGACTAGTGGTCACCTTGTGGCTTCCCAGAATGTACGAGGGCTGTGGGATTAGCTCCCCCTAAGAATTGAGAGCACCTGACTTCTCTGGGCAAAGTACTCGTTCCCCTCACAGGCGTGCCTGCAGTGAAAAGCAGCTGGGCAATTCCACACTTCTGAACACAGGTCCTAGGCCGCCAAGAATCCAGCTTTCGAAAAGGGAAAAAAGACTGCTTTGGTGCGCTGATGCTAGGGCTCACCTTGCGATTGCCCAGAACGAACGTGGGCCGCAGCTTAGATCTCCTCTGAAAGGGCAGGCACCCCGTTTGTCTGGGGGACATACTGGTTTCCTCCCCAGCTGTGCCTGCAGTGAGTAGAAGCTGGACATGGTTAGCGTTTCAGAAACAGCTCCGAGGCTACCTGTATCCAGCTTTCCAAAGGGGGAAAACACTGGTTTTCTAAGCAGTGCCACCTACCCTCGTTAACACCCACCAGAAGTACGTGCAGAACTGGAAGTGCAAAGGGAGAGCGTCGCGACACACTGGGCCCTTGGCTAAATAGTTTTCACTGCGCAGGCGTCTGCGTGTGGCAAGATCCCTAACCGAGTGAAGGCCTGAGGAAGACCTAGTTGGCACTGCACCTTCCAAGGGCCTGCCAGTGTAAAGTGAGGAATTGTGCTCTTGGCTCAGGTTGGATCTCACCTCGCCTTCCTGCTTGAGGCAGAGAGCGGGGAGGTATGAGTTCCAAGAAGGAACGCGGGGGAGAAGTTTCTCTCAGGGTAAGTCCCTTTTGCGCACTGAGTCCAAGTGGCCCAGCCCAGGAGACCGTGTAGGACTGTGTTCCAGGGCTCTTTGCAAGCTGTGTCCACCTAGGTTTCTAAGGAAGAGAACGGTGTGTCGCCTTGGACTCTGCATGCCAAGGAGTGTTCCGAAGGGCCTACGCGGCTGTCTGTTGCTCAGCAGGCAGAGAGGAGGCCCGGCGGACTCAGTGTAGTTGCCCGGGAAACGGTGCGGACGCGAGAGCCCATCGCGTCCTGAAAGGCATCCTCGAGTTCCAGCTAGGCAGCACATCGACGCACACTTCCTGGAAACTGCTGTATGCCCCCACATGCCCGCTGGCGAAAGTGGAACTTACGGGGAGCCCAGTGATCACCCTGCGGTTTCCCCGAACGAACGAGGGCCGCGGCATTAGTGCCCCCCCAAGGATTGCAAGCACCCAGTTCCTCTGTGGAAATTAGCCCTTTACTCCCAAGGCGTTGCTGCAGTGAAGAGACGCAGGGCCTTTTCAGGGTTTGGCCGAGAGCTCCGTGGTTGCGAGGATGCAGCTTTCCAAACGGTAAAAGACTGCTTTTCTAAACAGGGCCCCCTATGGTAGCTAACACGCAGCGTAAGTACCTGCAGTATTTGAGGGGCGAAGGCAGACAAACGCGGCACACTGGGCCCTTCGCTGAATCCGTTTGAATGAGCGGGTGTCGAAGTGTGGCAAGCTCCCTAACCGAGTGAAGGCCTGAGGAAGGCCTTGCTGGCACTGCATCTCCCAGAGGCCTACCAGTGTAAAGTGGTGAATTGTGGTCTTCTTTGAGCAGGTTGGCTGTCACGTCGAGTGCCTGCATGAGGTAGAGGCCCGGCAGGTGTGAGTTCCCAGAAGGAACGCGGAGCAGAGGGTGTCTCTTATGGCACGTCACTGTTCTGCACTGAGTCAAAGTTGCCCAGCCCATTAGACCGGCTAGGAATATGTTCCCGAGGTGTTTGTACGCTGTGTCAACCTGGTTCTCCAAGGAAGGGAGCCGTGTGTCGCCCTGGATTCTGCACGCCCAGAAGTGTTCCGAAGGGCCTACACGGCTGTCTGTCGATCAGCAGGCAGACAGGACACTTGGGGTACTCAGTGTATTTGCACGGGAAGCGGTGCCGACGCGAGAGCCCTAGGAGACCCGAAAGGCCTCCTCGCGTTCCTTTTAAGCGGAACAACGACCGAGACCTCATGGAAACTGCTGCACGCAGAGCTTGCCAGGGGGACAAGTGGGTCCTTACCATGAGACTAGTGGTCACCTTGTGGCTTCCCAGAACGCACGAGGGCTGTGGGATTAGCTCCCCCTAAGAATTGAGAGCACCTGACTTCTCTGGGCAAAGTACTCGTTCCCCTCACAGGCATGCCTGCAGTGAAAAGCAGCTGGGCAATTCCACACTTCTGCACACAGGTCCTAGGCCGCCAAGAATCCAGCTTTCGAAAAGGGAAAAAAGACTGCTTCGGTGCGCTGATGCTAGGGCTCACCTTGCGATTGCCCAGAACGAACGTGGGCCGCAGCTTAGCTCTCCTCTGAAAGGGCAAGCACCCCGTTTGTCTGGGGGACATACTGGTTTCCTCCCCAGCTGTGCCTGCAGTGAGTAGAAGCTGGACATGGTTAGCGTTTCAGAAACAGCTCCGAGGCTACCTGTATCCAGCTTTCCAAAGGGGGAAAACACTGGTTTTCTAAGCAGTGCCACCTACCCTCGTTAACACCCACCAGAAGTACGTGCAGAACTGGAAGTGCAAAGGGAGAGCGTCGCGACACACTGGGCCCTTGGCTAAATAGTTTTCACTGCGCAGGCGTCTGCGTGTGGCAAGATCCCTAACCGAGTGAAGGCCTGAGGAAGACCTAGTTGGCACTGCACCTTCCAAGGGCCTGCCAGTGTAAAGTGAGGAATTGTGCTCTTGGCTCAGGTTGGATCTCACCTCGCCTTCCTGCTTGAGGCAGAGAGCGGGGAGGTATGAGTTCCAAGAAGGAACGCGGGGGAGAAGTTTCTCTCAGGGTAAGTCCCTTTTGCGCACTGAGTCCAAGTGGCCCAGCCCAGGAGACCGTGTAGGACTGTGTTCCAGGGCTCTTTGCAAGCTGTGTCCACCTAGGTTTCTAAGGAAGAGAACGGTGTGTCGCCTTGGACTCTGCATGCCAAGGAGTGTTCCGAAGGGCCTACGCGGCTGTCTGTTGCTCAGCAGGCAGAGAGGAGGCCCGGCGGACTCAGTGTAGTTGCCCGGGAAACGGTGCGGACGCGAGAGCCCATCGCGTCCTGAAAGGCATCCTCGAGTTCCAGCTAGGCAGCACATCGACGCACACTTCCTGGAAACTGCTGTATGCCCCCACATGCCCGCTGGCGAAAGTGGAACTTACGGGGAGCCCAGTGATCACCCTGCGGTTTCCCCGAACGAACGAGGGCCGCGGCATTAGTGCCCCCCCAAGGATTGCAAGCACCCAGTTCCTCTGTGGAAATTAGCCCTTTACTCCCAAGGCGTTGCTGCAGTGAAGAGACGCAGGGCCTTTTCAGGGTTTGGCCGAGAGCTCCGTGGTTGCGAGGATGCAGCTTTCCAAACGGTAAAAGACTGCTTTTCTAAACAGGGCCCCCTATGGTAGCTAACACGCAGCGTAAGTACCTGCAGTATTTGAGGGGCGAAGGCAGACAAACGCGGCACACTGGGCCCTTCGCTGAATCCGTTTGAATGAGCGGGTGTCGAAGTGTGGCAAGCTCCCTAACCGAGTGAAGGCCTGAGGAAGGCCTTGCTGGCACTGCATCTCCCAGAGGCCTACCAGTGTAAAGTGGTGAATTGTGGTCTTCTTTGAGCAGGTTGGCTGTCACGTCGAGTGCCTGCATGAGGTAGAGGCCCGGCAGGTGTGAGTTCCCAGAAGGAACGCGGAGCCGAGGGTGTCTCTTATGGCACGTCACTGTTCTGCACTGAGTCAAAGTTGCCCAGCCCATTAGACCGGCTAGGAATATGTTTCCGAGGTGTTTGTACGCCGTGTCAACCTGGTTCTCCAAGGAAGGGAGCCGTGTGTCGCCCTGGATTCTGCACGCCCAGAAGTGTTCCGAAGGGCCTACACGGCTGTCTGTCGATCAGCAGGCAGACAGGACACTTGGGGTACTCAGTGTATTTGCACGGGAAGCGGTGCCGACGCGAGAGCCCTAGGAGACCCGAAAGGCCTCCTCGCGTTCCTTTTAAGCGGAACAACGACCGAGACCTCATGGAAACTGCTGCACGCAGAGCTTGCCAGGGGGACAAGTGGGTCCTTACCATGAGACTAGTGGTCACCTTGTGGCTTCCCAGAATGCACGAGGGCTGTGGGATTAGCTCCCCCTAAGAATTGAGAGCACCTGACTTCTCTGGGCAAAGTACTCGTTCCCCTCACAGGCGTGCCTGCAGTGAAAAGCAGCTGGGCAATTCCACACTTCTGCACACAGGTCCTAGGCCGCCAAGAATCCAGCTTTCGAAAAGGGAAAAAAGACTGCTTCGGTGCGCTGATGCTAGGGCTCACCTTGCGATTGCCCAGAACGAACGTGGGCCGCAGCTTAGCTCTCCTCTGAAAGGGCAAGCACCCCGTTTGTCTGGGGGACATACTGGTTTCCTCCCCAGCTGTGCCTGCAGTGAGTAGAAGCTGGACATGGTTAGCGTTTCAGAAACAGCTCCGAGGCTACCTGTATCCAGCTTTCCAAAGGGGGAAAACACTGGTTTTCTAAGCAGTGCCACCTACCCTCGTTAACACCCACCAGAAGTACGTGCAGAACTGGAAGTGCAAAGGGAGAGCGTCGCGACACACTGGGCCCTTGGCTAAATAGTTTTCACTGCGCAGGCGTCTGCGTGTGGCAAGATCCCTAACCGAGTGAAGGCCTGAGGAAGACCTAGTTGGCACTGCACCTTCCAAGGGCCTGCCAGTGTAAAGTGAGGAATTGTGCTCTTGGCTCAGGTTGGATCTCACCTCGCCTTCCTGCTTGAGGCAGAGAGCGGGGAGGTATGAGTTCCAAGAAGGAACGCGGGGGAGAAGTTTCTCTCAGGGTAAGTCCCTTTTGCGCACTGAGTCCAAGTGGCCCAGCCCAGGAGACCGTGTAGGACTGTGTTCCAGGGCTCTTTGCAAGCTGTGTCCACCTAGGTTTCTAAGGAAGAGAACGGTGTGTCGCCTTGGACTCTGCATGCCAAGGAGTGTTCCGAAGGGCCTACGCGGCTGTCTGTTGCTCAGCAGGCAGAGAGGAGGCCCGGCGGACTCAGTGTAGTTGCCCGGGAAACGGTGCGGACGCGAGAGCCCATCGCGTCCTGAAAGGCATCCTCGAGTTCCAGCTAGGCAGCACATCGACGCACACTTCCTGGAAACTGCTGTATGCCCCCACATGCCCGCTGGCGAAAGTGGAACTTACGGGGAGCCCAGTGATCACCCTGCGGTTTCCCCGAACGAACGAGGGCCGCGGCATTAGTGCCCCCCCAAGGATTGCAAGCACCCAGTTCCTCTGTGGAAATTAGCCCTTTACTCCCAAGGCGTTGCTGCAGTGAAGAGACGCAGGGCCTTTTCAGGGTTTGGCCGAGAGCTCCGTGGTTGCGAGGATGCAGCTTTCCAAACGGTAAAAGACTGCTTTTCTAAACAGGGCCCCCTATGGTAGCTAACACGCAGCGTAAGTACCTGCAGTATTTGAGGGGCGAAGGCAGACAAACGCGGCACACTGGGCCCTTCGCTGAATCCGTTTGAATGAGCGGGTGTCGAAGTGTGGCAAGCTCCCTAACCGAGTGAAGGCCTGAGGAAGGCCTTGCTGGCACTGCATCTCCCAGAGGCCTACCAGTGTAAAGTGGTGAATTGTGGTCTTCTTTGAGCAGGTTGGCTGTCACGTCGAGTGCCTGCATGAGGTAGAGGCCCGGCAGGTGTGAGTTCCCAGAAGGAACGCGGAGCCGAGGGTGTCTCTTATGGCACGTCACTGTTCTGCACTGAGTCAAAGTTGCCCAGCCCATTAGACCGGCTAGGAATATGTTTCCGAGGTGTTTGTACGCCGTGTCAACCTGGTTCTCCAAGGAAGGGAGCCGTGTGTCGCCCTGGATTCTGCACGCCCAGAAGTGTTCCGAAGGGCCTACACGGCTGTCTGTCGATCAGCAGGCAGACAGGACACTTGGGGTACTCAGTGTATTTGCACGGGAAGCGGTGCCGACGCGAGAGCCCTAGGAGACCCGAAAGGCCTCCTCGCGTTCCTTTTAAGCGGAACAACGACCGAGACCTCATGGAAACTGCTGCACGCAGAGCTTGCCAGGGGGACAAGTGGGTCCTTACCATGAGACTAGTGGTCACCTTGTGGCTTCCCAGAATGCACGAGGGCTGTGGGATTAGCTCCCCCTAAGAATTGAGAGCACCTGACTTCTCTGGGCAAAGTACTCGTTCCCCTCACAGGCGTGCCTGCAGTGAAAAGCAGCTGGGCAATTCCACACTTCTGCACACAGGTCCTAGGCCGCCAAGAATCCAGCTTTCGAAAAGGGAAAAAAGACTGCTTTGGTGCGCTGATGCTAGGGCTCACCTTGCGATTGCCCAGAACGAACGTGGGCCGCAGCTTAGCTCTCCTCTGAAAGGGCAGGCACCCCGTTTGTCTGGGGGACATACTGGTTTCCTCCCCAGCTGTGCCTGCAGTGAGTAGAAGCTGGACATGGTTAGCGTTTCAGAAACAGCTCCGAGGCTACCTGTATCCAGCTTTCCAAAGGGGGAAAACACTGGTTTTCTAAGCAGTGCCACCTACCCTCGTTAACACCCACCAGAAGTACGTGCAGAACTGGAAGTGCAAAGGGAGAGCGTCGCGACACACTGGGCCCTTGGCTAAATAGTTTTCACTGCGCAGGCGTCTGCGTGTGGCAATATCCCTAACCGAGTGAAGGCCTGAGGAAGACCTAGTTGGCACTGCACCTTCCAAGGGCCTGCCAGTGTAAAGTGAGGAATTGTGCTCTTGGCTCAGGTTGGATCTCACCTCGCCTTCCTGCTTGAGGCAGAGAGCGGGGAGGTATGAGTTCCAAGAAGGAACGCGGGGGAGAAGTTTCTCTCAGGGTAAGTCCCTTTTGCGCACTGAGTCCAAGTGGCCCAGCCCAGGAGACCGTGTAGGACTGTGTTCCAGGGCTCTTTGCAAGCTGTGTCCACCTAGGTTTCTAAGGAAGAGAACGGTGTGTCGCCTTGGACTCTGCATGCCAAGGAGTGTTCCGAAGGGCCTACGCGGCTGTCTGTTGCTCAGCAGGCAGAGAGGAGGCCCGGCGGACTCAGTGTAGTTGCCCGGGAAACGGTGCGGACGCGAGAGCCCATCGCGTCCTGAAAGGCATCCTCGAGTTCCAGCTAGGCAGCACATCGACGCACACTTCCTGGAAACTGCTGTATGCCCCCACATGCCCGCTGGCGAAAGTGGAACTTACGGGGAGCCCAGTGATCACCCTGCGGTTTCCCCGAACGAACGAGGGCCGCGGCATTAGTGCCCCCCCAAGGATTGCAAGCACCCAGTTCCTCTGTGGAAATTAGCCCTTTACTCCCAAGGCGTTGCTGCAGTGAAGAGACGCAGGGCCTTTTCAGGGTTTGGCCGAGAGCTCCGTGGTTGCGAGGATGCAGCTTTCCAAACGGTAAAAGACTGCTTTTCTAAACAGGGCCCCCTATGGTAGCTAACACGCAGCGTAAGTACCTGCAGTATTTGAGGGGCGAAGGCAGACAAACGCGGCACACTGGGCCCTTCGCTGAATCCGTTTGAATGAGCGGGTGTCGAAGTGTGGCAAGCTCCCTAACCGAGTGAAGGCCTGAGGAAGGCCTTGCTGGCACTGCATCTCCCAGAGGCCTACCAGTGTAAAGTGGTGAATTGTGGTCTTCTTTGAGCAGGTTGGCTGTCACGTCGAGTGCCTGCATGAGGTAGAGGCCCGGCAGGTGTGAGTTCCCAGAAGGAACGCGGAGCAGAGGGTGTCTCTTATGGCACGTCACTGTTCTGCACTGAGTCAAAGTTGCCCAGCCCATTAGACCGGCTAGGAATATGTTTCCGAGGTGTTTGTACGCCGTGTCAACCTGGTTCTCCAAGGAAGGGAGCCGTGTGTCGCCCTGGATTCTGCACGCCCAGAAGTGTTCCGAAGGGCCTACACGGCTGTCTGTCGATCAGCAGGCAGACAGGACACTTGGGGTACTCAGTGTATTTGCACGGGAAGCGGTGCCGACGCGAGAGCCCTAGGAGACCCGAAAGGCCTCCTCGCGTTCCTTTTAAGCGGAACAACGACCGAGACCTCATGGAAACTGCTGCACGCAGAGCTTGCCAGGGGGACAAGTGGGTCCTTACCATGAGACTAGTGGTCACCTTGTGGCTTCCCAGAATGCACGAGGGCTGTGGGATTAGCTCCCCCTAAGAATTGAGAGCACCTGACTTCTCTGGGCAAAGTACTCGTTCCCCTCACAGGCGTGCCTGCAGTGAAAAGCAGCTGGGCAATTCCACACTTCTGCACACAGGTCCTAGGCCGCCAAGAATCCAGCTTTCGAAAAGGGAAAAAAGACTGCTTTGGTGCGCTGATGCTAGGGCTCACCTTGCGATTGCCCAGAACGAACGTGGGCCGCAGCTTAGCTCTCCTCTGAAAGGGCAGGCACCCCGTTTGTCTGGGGGACATACTGGTTTCCTCCCCAGCTGTGCCTGCAGTGAGTAGAAGCTGGACATGGTTAGCGTTTCAGAAACAGCTCCGAGGCTACCTGTATCCAGCTTTCCAAAGGGGGAAAACACTGGTTTTCTAAGCAGTGCCACCTACCCTCGTTAACACCCACCAGAAGTACGTGCAGAACTGGAAGTGCAAAGGGAGAGCGTCGCGACACACTGGGCCCTTGGCTAAATAGTTTTCACTGCGCAGGCGTCTGCGTGTGGCAAGATCCCTAACCGAGTGAAGGCCTGAGGAAGACCTAGTTGGCACTGCACCTTCCAAGGGCCTGCCAGTGTAAAGTGAGGAATTGTGCTCTTGGCTCAGGTTGGATCTCACCTCGCCTTCCTGCTTGAGGCAGAGAGCGGGGAGGTATGAGTTCCAAGAAGGAACGCGGGGGAGAAGTTTCTCTCAGGGTAAGTCCCTTTTGCGCACTGAGTCCAAGTGGCCCAGCCCAGGAGACCGTGTAGGACTGTGTTCCAGG
Source organism: Eubalaena glacialis (assembly GCF_028564815.1). NCBI lineage: Eukaryota > Metazoa > Chordata > Mammalia > Artiodactyla > Balaenidae > Eubalaena > Eubalaena glacialis. The sequence continues at coordinate 108,788,468 of NC_083716.1, read as the reverse complement.
GCTCTTTGCAAGCTGTGTCCACCTAGGTTTCTAAGGAAGAGAACGGTGTGTCGCCTTGGACTCTGCATGCCAAGGAGTGTTCCGAAGGGCCTACGCGGCTGTCTGTTGCTCAGCAGGCAGAGAGGAGGCCCGGCGGACTCAGTGTAGTTGCCCGGGAAACGGTGCGGACGCGAGAGCCCATCGTGTCCTGAAAGGCATCCTCGAGTTCCAGCTAGGCAGCACATCGACGCACACTTCCTGGAAACTGCTGTATGCCCCCACATGCCCGCTGGCGAAAGTGGAACTTACGGGGAGCCCAGTGATCACCCTGCGGTTTCCCCGAACGAACGAGGGCCGCGGCATTAGTGCCCCCCCAAGGATTGCAAGCACCCAGTTCCTCTGTGGAAATTAGCCCTTTACTCCCAAGGCGTTGCTGCAGTGAAGAGATGCAGGGCCTTTTCAGGGTTTGGCCGAGAGCTCCGTGGTTGCGAGGATGCAGCTTTCCAAACGGTAAAAGACTGCTTTTCTAAACAGGGCCCCCTATGGTAGCTAACACGCAGCGTAAGTACCTGAAGTATTTGAGGGGCGAAGGCAGACAAACGCGGCACACTGGGCCCTTCGCTGAATCCGTTTGAATGAGCGGGTGTCGAAGTGTGGCAAGCTCCCTAACCGAGTGAAGGCCTGAGGAAGGCCTTGCTGGCACTGCATCTCCCAGAGGCTTACCAGTGTAAAGTGGTGAATTGTGGTCTTCTTTGAGCAGGTTGGCTGTCACGTCGAGTGCCTGCATGAGGTAGAGGCCCGGCAGGTGTGAGTTCCCAGAAGGAACGCGGAGCAGAGGGTGTCTCTTATGGCACGTCACTGTTCTGCACTGAGTCAAAGTTGCCCAGCCCATTAGACCGGCTAGGAATATGTTCCTGAGGTGTTTGTACGCTGTGTCAACCTGGTTCTCCAAGGAAGGGAGCCGTGTGTCGCCCTGGATTCTGCACGCCCAGAAGTGTTCCGAAGGGCCTACACGGCTGTCTGTCGATCAGCAGGCAGACAGGACACTTGGGGTACTCAGTGTATTTGCACGGGAAGCGGTGCCGACGCGAGAGCCCTAGGAGACCCGAAAGGCCTCCTCGCGTTCCTTTTAAGCGGAACAACGACCGAGACCTCATGGAAAATGCTGCACGCAGAGCTTGCCAGGGGGACAAGTGGGTCCTTACCATGAGACTAGTGGTCACCTTGTGGCTTCCCAGAACGCACGAGGGCTGTGGGATTAGCTCCCCCTAAGAATTGAGAGCACCTGACTTCTCTGGGCAAAGTACTCGTTCCCCTCACAGGCATGCCTGCAGTGAAAAGCAGCTGGGCAATTCCACACTTCTGCACACAGGTCCTAGGCCGCCAAGAATCCAGCTTTCGAAAAGGGAAAAAAGACTGCTTTGGTGCGCTGATGCTAGGGCTCACCTTGCGATTGCCCAGAACGAACGTGGGCCGCAGCTTAGCTCTCCTCTGAAAGGGCAGGCACCCCGTTTGTCTGGGGGACATACTGGTTTCCTCCCCAGCTGTGCCTGCAGTGAGTAGAAGCTGGCCATGGTTAGCGTTTCAGAAACAGCTCCGAGGCTACCTGTATCCAGCTTTCCAAAGGGGGAAAACACTGGTTTTCTAAGCAGTGCCACCTACCCTCGTTAACACCCACCAGAAGTACGTGCAGAACTGGAAGTGCAAAGGGAGAGCGTCGCGACACACTGGGCCCTTGGCTAAATAGTTTTCACTGCGCAGGCGTCTGCGTGTGGCAAGATCCCTAACCGAGTGAAGGCCTGAGGAAGACCTAGTTGGCACTGCACCTTCCAAGGGCCTGCCAGTGTAAAGTGAGGAATTGTGCTCTTGGCTCAGGTTGGATCTCACCTCGCCTTCCTGCTTGAGGCAGAGAGCGGGGAGGTATGAGTTCCAAGAAGGAACGCGGGGGAGAAGTTTCTCTCAGGGTAAGTCCCTTTTCCGCACTGAGTCCAAGTGGCCCAGCCCAGGAGACCGTGTAGGACTGTGTTCCAGGGCTCTTTGCAAGCTGTGTCCACCTAGGTTTCTAAGGAAGAGAACGGTGTGTCGCCTTGGACTCTGCATGCCAAGGAGTGTTCCGAAGGGCCTACGCGGCTGTCTGTTGCTCAGCAGGCAGAGAGGAGGCCCGGCGGACTCAGTGTAGTTGCCCGGGAAACGGTGCGGACGCGAGAGCCCATCGCGTCCTGAAAGGCATCCTCGAGTTCCAGCTAGGCAGCACATCGACGCACACTTCCTGGAAACTGCTGTATGCCCCCACATGCCCGCTGGCGAAAGTGGAACTTACGGGGAGCCCAGTGATCACCCTGCGGTTTCCCCGAACGAACGAGGGCCGCGGCATTAGTGCCCCCCCAAGGATTGCAAGCACCCAGTTCCTCTGTGGAAATTAGCCCTTTACTCCCAAGGCGTTGCTGCAGTGAAGAGACGCAGGGCCTTTTCAGGGTTTGGCCGAGAGCTCCGTGGTTGCGAGGATGCAGCTTTCCAAACGGTAAAAGACTGCTTTTCTAAACAGGGCCCCCTATGGTAGCTAACACGCAGCGTAAGTACCTGCAGTATTTGAGGGGCGAAGGCAGACAAACGCGGCACACTGGGCCCTTCGCTGAATCCGTTTGAATGAGCGGGTGTCGAAGTGTGGCAAGCTCCCTAACTGAGTGAAGGCCTGAGGAAGGCCTTGCTGGCACTGCATCTCCCAGAGGCCTACCAGTGTAAAGTGGTGACTTGTGGTCTTCTTTGAGCAGGTTGGCTGTCACGTCGAGTGCCTGCATGAGGTAGAGGCCCGGCAGGTGTGAGTTCCCAGAAGGAACGCGGAGCAGAGGGTGTCTCTTATGGCACGTCACTGTTCTGCACTGAGTCAAAGTTGCCCAGCCCATTAGACCGGCTAGGAATATGTTTCCGAGGTGTTTGTACGCCGTGTCAACCTGGTTCTCCAAGGAAGGGAGCCGTGTGTCGCCCTGGATTCTGCACGCCCAGAAGTGTTCCGAAGGGCCTACACGGCTGTCTGTCGATCAGCAGGCAGACAGGACACTTGGGGTACTCAGTGTATTTGCACGGGAAGCGGTGCCGACGCGAGAGCCCTAGGAGACCCGAAAGGCCTTCTCGCGTTCCTTTTAAGCGGAACAACGACCGAGACCTCATGGAAACTGCTGCACGCAGAGCTTGCCAGGGGGACAAGTGGGTCCTTACCATGAGACTAGTGGTCACCTTGTGGCTTCCCAGAATGCACGAGGGCTGTGGGATTAGCTCCCCCTAAGAATTGAGAGCACCTGACTTCTCTGGGCAAAGTACTCGTTCCCCTCACAGGCGTGCCTGCAGTGAAAAGCAGCTGGGCAATTCCACACTTCTGCACACAGGTCCTAGGCCGCCAAGAATCCAGCTTTCGAAAAGGGAAAAAAGACTGCTTTGGTGCGCTGATGCTAGGGCTCACCTTGCGATTGCCCAGAACGAACGTGGGCCGCAGCTTAGCTCTCCTCTGAAAGGGCAGGCACCCCGTTTGTCTGGGGGACATACTGGTTTCCTCCCCAGCTGTGCCTGCAGTGAGTAGAAGCTGGACATGGTTAGCGTTTCAGAAACAGCTCCGAGGCTACCTGTATCCAGCTTTCCAAAGGGGGAAAACACTGGTTTTCTAAGCAGTGCCACCTACCCTCGTTAACACCCACCAGAAGTACGTGCAGAACTGGAAGTGCAAAGGGAGAGCGTCGCGACACACTGGGCCCTTGGCTAAATAGTTTTCACTGCGCAGGCGTCTGCGTGTGGCAAGATCCCTAACCGAGTGAAGGCCTGAGGAAGACCTAGTTGGCACTGCACCTTCCAAGGGCCTGCCAGTGTAAAGTGAGGAATTGTGCTCTTGGCTCAGGTTGGATCTCACCTCGCCTTCCTGCTTGAGGCAGAGAGCGGGGAGGTATGAGTTCCAAGAAGGAACGCGGGGGAGACGTTTCTCTCAGGGTAAGTCCCTTTTCCGCACTGAGTCCAAGTGGCCCAGCCCAGGAGACCGTGTAGGACTGTGTTCCAGGGCTCTTTGCAAGCTGTGTCCACCTAGGTTTCTAAGGAAGAGAACGGTGTGTCGCCTTGGACTCTGCATGCCAAGGAGTGTTCCGAAGGGCCTACGCGGCTGTCTGTTGCTCAGCAGGCAGAGAGGAGGCCCGGCGGACTCAGTGTAGTTGCCCGGGAAACGGTGCGGACGCGAGAGCCCATCGTGTCCTGAAAGGCATCCTCGAGTTCCAGCTAGGCAGCACATCGACGCACACTTCCTGGAAACTGCTGTATGCCCCCACATGCCCGCTGGCGAAAGTGGAACTTACGGGGAGCCCAGTGATCACCCTGCGGTTTCCCCGAACGAACGAGGGCCGCGGCATTAGTGCCCCCCCAAGGATTGCAAGCACCCAGTTCCTCTGTGGAAATTAGCCCTTTACTCCCAAGGCGTTGCTGCAGTGAAGAGATGCAGGGCCTTTTCAGGGTTTGGCCGAGAGCTCCGTGGTTGCGAGGATGCAGCTTTCCAAACGGTAAAAGACTGCTTTTCTAAACAGGGCCCCCTATGGTAGCTAACACGCAGCGTAAGTACCTGCAGTATTTGAGGGGCGAAGGCAGACAAACGCGGCACACTGGGCCCTTCGCTGAATCCGTTTGAATGAGCGGGTGTCGAAGTGTGGCAAGCTCCCTAACCGAGTGAAGGCCTGAGGAAGGCCTTGCTGGCACTGCATCTCCCAGAGGCCTACCAGTGTAAAGTGGTGAATTGTGGTCTTCTTTGAGCAGGTTGGCTGTCACGTCGAGTGCCTGCATGAGGTAGAGGCCCGGCAGGTGTGAGTTCCCAGAAGGAACGCGGAGCAGAGGGTGTCTCTTATGGCACGTCACTGTTCTGCACTGAGTCAAAGTTGCCCAGCCCATTAGACCGGCTAGGAATATGTTCCTGAGGTGTTTGTACGCTGTGTCAACCTGGTTCTCCAAGGAAGGGAGCCGTGTGTCGCCCTGGATTCTGCACGCCCAGAAGTGTTCCGAAGGGCCTACACGGCTGTCTGTCGATCAGCAGGCAGACAGGACACTTGGGGTACTCAGTGTATTTGCACGGGAAGCGGTGCCGACGCGAGAGCCCTAGGAGACCCGAAAGGCCTCCTCGCGTTCCTTTTAAGCGGAACAACGACCGAGACCTCATGGAAAATGCTGCACGCAGAGCTTGCCAGGGGGACAAGTGGGTCCTTACCATGAGACTAGTGGTCACCTTGTGGCTTCCCAGAATGCACGAGGGCTGTGGGATTAGCTCCCCCTAAGAATTGAGAGCACCTGACTTCTCTGGGCAAAGTACTCGTTCCCCTCACAGGCATGCCTGCAGTGAAAAGCAGCTGGGCAATTCCACACTTCTGCACACAGGTCCTAGGCCGCCAAGAATCCAGCTTTCGAAAAGGGAAAAAAGACTGCTTTGGTGCGCTGATGCTAGGGCTCACCTTGCGATTGCCCAGAACGAACGTGGGCCGCAGCTTAGCTCTCCTCTGAAAGGGCAGGCACCCCGTTTGTCTGGGGGACATACTGGTTTCCTCCCCAGCTGTGCCTGCAGTGAGTAGAAGCTGGCCATGGTTAGCGTTTCAGAAACAGCTCCGAGGCTACCTGTATCCAGCTTTCCAAAGGGGGAAAACACTGGTTTTCTAAGCAGTGCCACCTACCCTCGTTAACACCCACCAGAAGTACGTGCAGAACTGGAAGTGCAAAGGGAGAGCGTCGCGACACACTGGGCCCTTGGCTAAATAGTTTTCACTGCGCAGGCGTCTGCGTGTGGCAAGATCCCTAACCGAGTGAAGGCCTGAGGAAGACCTAGTTGGCACTGCACCTTCCAAGGGCCTGCCAGTGTAAAGTGAGGAATTGTGCTCTTGGCTCAGGTTGGATCTCACCTCGCCTTCCTGCTTGAGGCAGAGAGCGGGGAGGTATGAGTTCCAAGAAGGAACGCGGGGGAGAAGTTTCTCTCAGGGTAAGTCCCTTTTCCGCACTGAGTCCAAGTGGCCCAGCCCAGGAGACCGTGTAGGACTGTGTTCCAGGGCTCTTTGCAAGCTGTGTCCACCTAGGTTTCTAAGGAAGAGAACGGTGTGTCGCCTTGGACTCTGCATGCCAAGGAGTGTTCCGAAGGGCCTACGCGGCTGTCTGTTGCTCAGCAGGCAGAGAGGAGGCCCGGCGGACTCAGTGTAGTTGCCCGGGAAACGGTGCGGACGCGAGAGCCCATCGCGTCCTGAAAGGCATCCTCGAGTTCCAGCTAGGCAGCACATCGACGCACACTTCCTGGAAACTGCTGTATGCCCCCACATGCCCGCTGGCGAAAGTGGAACTTACGGGGAGCCCAGTGATCACCCTGCGGTTTCCCCGAACGAACGAGGGCCGCGGCATTAGTGCCCCCCCAAGGATTGCAAGCACCCAGTTCCTCTGTGGAAATTAGCCCTTTACTCCCAAGGCGTTGCTGCAGTGAAGAGACGCAGGGCCTTTTCAGGGTTTGGCCGAGAGCTCCGTGGTTGCGAGGATGCAGCTTTCCAAACGGTAAAAGACTGCTTTTCTAAACAGGGCCCCCTATGGTAGCTAACACGCAGCGTAAGTACCTGCAGTATTTGAGGGGCGAAGGCAGACAAACGCGGCACACTGGGCCCTTCGCTGAATCCGTTTGAATGAGCGGGTGTCGAAGTGTGGCAAGCTCCCTAACTGAGTGAAGGCCTGAGGAAGGCCTTGCTGGCACTGCATCTCCCAGAGGCCTACCAGTGTAAAGTGGTGACTTGTGGTCTTCTTTGAGCAGGTTGGCTGTCACGTCGAGTGCCTGCATGAGGTAGAGGCCCGGCAGGTGTGAGTTCCCAGAAGGAACGCGGAGCAGAGGGTGTCTCTTATGGCACGTCACTGTTCTGCACTGAGTCAAAGTTGCCCAGCCCATTAGACCGGCTAGGAATATGTTTCCGAGGTGTTTGTACGCCGTGTCAACCTGGTTCTCCAAGGAAGGGAGCCGTGTGTCGCCCTGGATTCTGCACGCCCAGAAGTGTTCCGAAGGGCCTACACGGCTGTCTGTCGATCAGCAGGCAGACAGGACACTTGGGGTACTCAGTGTATTTGCACGGGAAGCGGTGCCGACGCGAGAGCCCTAGGAGACCCGAAAGGCCTCCTCGCGTTCCTTTTAAGCGGAACAACGACCGAGACCTCATGGAAACTGCTGCACGCAGAGCTTGCCAGGGGGACAAGTGGGTCCTTACCATGAGACTAGTGGTCACCTTGTGGCTTCCCAGAATGCACGAGGGCTGTGGGATTAGCTCCCCCTAAGAATTGAGAGCACCTGACTTCTCTGGGCAAAGTACTCGTTCCCCTCACAGGCGTGCCTGCAGTGAAAAGCAGCTGGGCAATTCCACACTTCTGCACACAGGTCCTAGGCCGCCAAGAATCCAGCTTTCGAAAAGGGAAAAAAGACTGCTTTGGTGCGCTGATGCTAGGGCTCACCTTGCGATTGCCCAGAACGAACGTGGGCCGCAGCTTAGCTCTCCTCTGAAAGGGCAGGCACCCCGTTTGTCTGGGGGACATACTGGTTTCCTCCCCAGCTGTGCCTGCAGTGAGTAGAAGCTGGACATGGTTAGCGTTTCAGAAACAGCTCCGAGGCTACCTGTATCCAGCTTTCCAAAGGGGGAAAACACTGGTTTTCTAAGCAGTGCCACCTACCCTCGTTAACACCCACCAGAAGTACGTGCAGAACTGGAAGTGCAAAGGGAGAGCGTCGCGACACACTGGGCCCTTGGCTAAATAGTTTTCACTGCGCAGGCGTCTGCGTGTGGCAAGATCCCTAACCGAGTGAAGGCCTGAGGAAGACCTAGTGGGCACTGCACCTTCCAAGGGCCTGCCAGTGTAAAGTGAGGAATTGTGCTCTTGGCTCAGGTTGGATCTCACCTCGCCTTCCTGCTTGAGGCAGAGAGCGGGGAGGTATGAGTTCCAAGAAGGAACGCGGGGGAGACGTTTCTCTCAGGGTAAGTCCCTTTTCCGCACTGAGTCCAAGTGGCCCAGCCCAGGAGACCGTGTAGGACTGTGTTCCAGGGCTCTTTGCAAGCTGTGTCCACCTAGGTTTCTAAGGAAGAGAACGGTGTGTCGCCTTGGACTCTGCATGCCAAGGAGTGTTCCGAAGGGCCTACGCGGCTGTCTGTTGCTCAGCAGGCAGAGAGGAGGCCCGGCGGACTCAGTGTAGTTGCCCGGGAAACGGTGCGGACGCGAGAGCCCATCGCGTCCTGAAAGGCATCCTCGAGTTCCAGCTAGGCAGCACATCGACGCACACTTCCTGGAAACTGCTGTATGCCCCCACATGCCCGCTGGCGAAAGTGGAACTTACGGGGAGCCCAGTGATCACCCTGCGGTTTCCCCGAACGAACGAGGGCCGCGGCATTAGTGCCCCCCCAAGGATTGCAAGCACCCAGTTCCTCTGTGGAAATTAGCCCTTTACTCCCAAGGCGTTGCTGCAGTGAAGAGATGCAGGGCCTTTTCAGGGTTTGGCCGAGAGCTCCGTGGTTGCGAGGATGCAGCTTTCCAAACGGTAAAAGACTGCTTTTCTAAACAGGGCCCCCTATGGTAGCTAACACGCAGCGTAAGTACCTGCAGTATTTGAGGGGCGAAGGCAGACAAACGCGGCACACTGGGCCCTTCGCTGAATCCGTTTGAATGAGCGGGTGTCGAAGTGTGGCAAGCTCCCTAACCGAGTGAAGGCCTGAGGAAGGCCTTGCTGGCACTGCATCTCCCAGAGGCCTACCAGTGTAAAGTGGTGACTTGTGGTCTTCTTTGAGCAGGTTGGCTGTCACGTCGAGTGCCTGCATGAGGTAGACGCCCGGCAGGTGTGAGTTCCCAGAAGGAACGCGGAGCCGAGGGTGTCTCTTATGGCACGTCACTGTTCTGCACTGAGTCAAAGTTGCCCAGCCCATTAGACCGGCTAGGAATATGTTCCCGAGGTGTTTGTACGCTGTGTCAACCTGGTTCTCCAAGGAAGGGAGCCGTGTGTCGCCCTGGATTCTGCACGCCCAGAAGTGTTCCGAAGGGCCTACACGGCTGTCTGTCGATCAGCAGGCAGACAGGACACTTGGGGTACTCAGTGTATTTGCACGGGAAGCGGTGCCGACGCGAGAGCCCTAGGAGACCCGAAAGGCCTCCTCGCGTTCCTTTTAAGCGGAACAACGACCGAGACCTCATGGAAACTGCTGCACGCAGAGCTTGCCAGGGGGACAAGTGGGTCCTTACCATGAGACTAGTGGTCACCTTGTGGCTTCCCAGAATGCACGAGGGCTGTGGGATTAGCTCCCCCTAAGAATTGAGAGCACCTGACTTCTCTGGGCAAAGTACTCGTTCCCCTCACAGGCATGCCTGCAGTGAAAAGCAGCTGGGCAATTCCACACTTCTGCACACAGGTCCTAGGCCGCCAAGAATCCAGCTTTCGAAAAGGGAAAAAAGACTGCTTTGGTGCGCTGATGCTAGGGCTCACCTTGCGATTGCCCAGAACGAACGTGGGCCGCAGCTTAGCTCTCCTCTGAAAGGGCAGGCACCCCGTTTGTCTGGGGGACATACTGGTTTCCTCCCCAGCTGTGCCTGCAGTGAGTAGAAGCTGGCCATGGTTAGCGTTTCAGAAACAGCTCCGAGGCTACCTGTATCCAGCTTTCCAAAGGGGGAAAACACTGGTTTTCTAAGCAGTGCCACCTACCCTCGTTAACACCCACCAGAAGTACGTGCAGAACTGGAAGTGCAAAGGGAGAGCGTCGCGACACACTGGGCCCTTGGCTAAATAGTTTTCACTGCGCAGGCGTCTGCGTGTGGCAAGATCCCTAACCGAGTGAAGGCCTGAGGAAGACCTAGTTGGCACTGCACCTTCCAAGGGCCTGCCAGTGTAAAGTGAGGAATTGTGCTCTTGGCTCAGGTTGGATCTCACCTCGCCTTCCTGCTTGAGGCAGAGAGCGGGGAGGTATGAGTTCCAAGAAGGAACGCGGGGGAGAAGTTTCTCTCAGGGTAAGTCCCTTTTGCGCACTGAGTCCAAGTGGCCCAGCCCAGGAGACCGTGTAGGACTGTGTTCCAGGGCTCTTTGCAAGCTGTGTCCACCTAGGTTTCTAAGGAAGAGAACGGTGTGTCGCCTTGGACTCTGCATGCCAAGGAGTGTTCCGAAGGGCCTACGCGGCTGTCTGTTGCTCAGCAGGCAGAGAGGAGGCCCGGCGGACTCAGTGTAGTTGCCCGGGAAACGGTGCGGACGCGAGAGCCCATCGCGTCCTGAAAGGCATCCTCGAGTTCCAGCTAGGCAGCACATCGACGCACACTTCCTGGAAACTGCTGTATGCCCCCACATGCCCGCTGGCGAAAGTGGAACTTACGGGGAGCCCAGTGATCACCCTGCGGTTTCCCCGAACGAACGAGGGCCGCGGCATTAGTGCCCCCCCAAGGATTGCAAGCACCCAGTTCCTCTGTGGAAATTAGCCCTTTACTCCCAAGGCGTTGCTGCAGTGAAGAGACGCAGGGCCTTTTCAGGGTTTGGCCGAGAGCTCCGTGGTTGCGAGGATGCAGCTTTCCAAACGGTAAAAGACTGCTTTTCTAAACAGGGCCCCCTATGGTAGCTGCCACGCAGCGTAAGTACCTGCAGTATTTGAGGGGCGAAGGCAGACAAACGCGGCACACTGGGCCCTTCGCTGAATCCGTTTGAATGAGCGGGTGTCGAAGTGTGGCAAGCTCCCTAACCGAGTGAAGGCCTGAGGAAGGCCTTGCTGGCACTGCATCTCCCAGAGGCCTACCAGTGTAAAGTGGTGAATTGTGGTCTTCTTTGAGCAGGTTGGCTGTCACGTCGAGTGCCTGCATGAGGTAGAGGCCCGGCAGGTGTGAGTTCCCAGAAGGAACGCGGAGCAGAGGGTGTCTCTTATGGCACGTCACTGTTCTGCACTGAGTCAAAGTTGCCCAGCCCATTAGACCGGCTAGGAATATGTTTCCGAGGTGTTTGTACGCCGTGTCAACCTGGTTCTCCAAGGAAGGGAGCCGTGTGTCGCCCTGGATTCTGCACGCCCAGAAGTGTTCCGAAGGGCCTACACGGCTGTCTGTCGATCAGCAGGCAGACAGGACACTTGGGGTACTCAGTGTATTTGCACGGGAAGCGGTGCCGACGCGAGAGCCCTAGGAGACCCGAAAGGCCTCCTCGCGTTCCTTTTAAGCGGAACAACGACCGAGACCTCATGGAAACTGCTGCACGCAGAGCTTGCCAGGGGGACAAGTGGGTCCTTACCATGAGACTAGTGGTCACCTTGTGGCTTCCCAGAATGCACGAGGGCTGTGGGATTAGCTCCCCCTAAGAATTGAGAGCACCTGACTTCTCTGGGCAAAGTACTCGTTCCCCTCACAGGCGTGCCTGCAGTGAAAAGCAGCTGGGCAATTCCACACTTCTGCACACAGGTCCTAGGCCGCCAAGAATCCAGCTTTCGAAAAGGGAAAAAAGACTGCTTTGGTGCGCTGATGCTAGGGCTCACCTTGCGATTGCCCAGAACGAACGTGGGCCGCAGCTTAGCTCTCCTCTGAAAGGGCAGGCACCCCGTTTGTCTGGGGGACATACTGGTTTCCTCCCCAGCTGTGCCTGCAGTGAGTAGAAGCTGGACATGGTTAGCGTTTCAGAAACAGCTCCGAGGCTACCTGTATCCAGCTTTCCAAAGGGGGAAAACACTGGTTTTCTAAGCAGTGCCACCTACCCTCGTTAACACCCACCAGAAGTACGTGCAGAACTGGAAGTGCAAAGGGAGAGCGTCGCGACACACTGGGCCCTTGGCTAAATAGTTTTCACTGCGCAGGCGTCTGCGTGTGGCAAGATCCCTAACCGAGTGAAGGCCTGAGGAAGACCTAGTTGGCACTGCACCTTCCAAGGGCCTGCCAGTGTAAAGTGAGGAATTGTGCTCTTGGCTCAGGTTGGATCTCACCTCGCCTTCCTGCTTGAGGCAGAGAGCGGGGAGGTATGAGTTCCAAGAAGGAACGCGGGGGAGACGTTTCTCTCAGGGTAAGTCCCTTTTGCGCACTGAGTCCAAGTGGCCCAGCCCAGGAGACCGTGTAGGACTGTGTTCCAGGGCTCTTTGCAAGCTGTGTCCACCTAGGTTTCTAAGGAAGAGAACGGTGTGTCGCCTTGGACTCTGCATGCCAAGGAGTGTTCCGAAGGGCCTACGCGGCTGTCTGTTGCTCAGCAGGCAGAGAGGAGGCCCGGCGGACTCAGTGTAGTTGCCCGGGAAACGGTGGGGACGCGAGAGCCCATCGCGTCCTGAAAGGCATCCTCGAGTTCCAGCTAGGCAGCACATCGACGCACACTTCCTGGAAACTGCTGTATGCCCCCACATGCCCGCTGGCGAAAGTGGAACTTACGGGGAGCCCAGTGATCACCCTGCGGTTTCCCCGAACGAACGAGGGCCGCGGCATTAGTGCCCCCCCAAGGATTGCAAGCACCCAGTTCCTCTGTGGAAATTAGCCCTTTACTCCCAAGGCGTTGCTGCAGTGAAGAGACGCAGGGCCTTTTCAGGGTTTGGCCGAGAGCTCCGTGGTTGCGAGGATGCAGCTTTCCAAACGGTAAAAGACTGCTTTTCTAAACAGGGCCCCCTATGGTAGCTAACACGCAGCGTAAGTACCTGCAGTATTTGAGGGGCGAAGGCAGACAAACGCGGCACACTGGGCCCTTCGCTGAATCCGTTTGAATGAGCGGGTGTCGAAGTGTGGCAAGCTCCCTAACCGAGTGAAGGCCTGAGGAAGGCCTTGCTGGCACTGCATCTCCCAGAGGCCTACCAGTGTAAAGTGGTGAATTGTGGTCTTCTTTGAGCAGGTTGGCTGTCACGTCGAGTGCCTGCATGAGGTAGAGGCCCGGCAGGTGTGAGTTCCCAGAAGGAACGCGGAGCAGAGGGTGTCTCTTATGGCACGTCACTGTTCTGCACTGAGTCAAAGTTGCCCAGCCCATTAGACCGGCTAGGAATATGTTCCCGAGGTGTTTGTACGCCGTGTCAACCTGGTTCTCCAAGGAAGGGAGCCGTGTGTCGCCCTGGATTCTGCACGCCCAGAAGTGTTCCAAAGGGCCTACACGGCTGTCTGTCGATCAGCAGGCAGACAGGACACTTGGGGTACTCAGTGTATTTGCACGGGAAGCGGTGCCGACGCGAGAGCCCTAGGAGACCCGAAAGGCCTCCTCGCGTTCCTTTTAAGCGGAACAACGACCGAGACCTCATGGAAACTGCTGCACGCAGAGCTTGCCAGGGGGACAAGTGGGTCCTTACCATGAGACTAGTGGTCACCTTGTGGCTTCCCAGAATGCACGAGGGCTGTGGGATTAGCTCCCCCTAAGAATTGAGAGCACCTGACTTCTCTGGGCAAAGTACTCGTTCCCCTCACAGGCATGCCTGCAGTGAAAAGCAGCTGGGCAATTCCACACTTCTGCACACAGGTCCTAGGCCGCCAAGAATCCAGCTTTCGAAAAGGGAAAAAAGACTGCTTTGGTGCGCTGATGCTAGGGCTCACCTTGCGATTGCCCAGAACGAACGTGGGCCGCAGCTTAGCTCTCCTCTGAAAGGGCAGGCACCCCGTTTGTCTGGGGGACATACTGGTTTCCTCCCCAGCTGTGCCTGCAGTGAGTAGAAGCTGGCCATGGTTAGCGTTTCAGAAACAGCTCCGAGGCTACCTGTATCCAGCTTTCCAAAGGGGGAAAACACTGGTTTTCTAAGCAGTGCCACCTACCCTCGTTAACACCCACCAGAAGTACGTGCAGAACTGGAAGTGCAAAGGGAGAGCGTCGCGACACACTGGGCCCTTGGCTAAATAGTTTTCACTGCGCAGGCGTCTGCGTGTGGCAAGATCCCTAACCGAGTGAAGGCCTGAGGAAGACCTAGTTGGCACTGCACCTTCCAAGGGCCTGCCAGTGTAAAGTGAGGAATTGTGCTCTTGGCTCAGGTTGGATCTCACCTCGCCTTCCTGCTTGAGGCAGAGAGCGGGGAGGTATGAGTTCCAAGAAGGAACGCGGGGGAGAAGTTTCTCTCAGGGTAAGTCCCTTTTGCGCACTGAGTCCAAGTGGCCCAGCCCAGGAGACCGTGTAGGACTGTGTTCCAGGGCTCTTTGCAAGCTGTGTCCACCTAGGTTTCTAAGGAAGAGAACGGTGTGTCGCCTTGGACTCTGCATGCCAAGGAGTGTTCCGAAGGGCCTACGCGGCTGTCTGTTGCTCAGCAGGCAGAGAGGAGGCCCGGCGGACTCAGTGTAGTTGCCCGGGAAACGGTGCGGACGCGAGAGCCCATCGCGTCCTGAAAGGCATCCTCGAGTTCCAGCTAGGCAGCACATCGACGCACACTTCCTGGAAACTGCTGTATGCCCCCACATGCCCGTTGGCGAAAGTGGAACTTACGGGGAGCCCAGTGATCACCCTGCGGTTTCCCCGAACGAACGAGGGCCGCGGCATTAGTGCCCCCCCAAGGATTGCAAGCACCCAGTTCCTCTGTGGAAATTAGCCCTTTACTCCCAAGGCGTTGCTGCAGTGAAGAGACGCAGGGCCTTTTCAGGGTTTGGCCGAGAGCTCCGTGGTTGCGAGGATGCAGCTTTCTAAACGGTAAAAGACTGCTTTTCTAAACAGGGCCCCCTATGGTAGCTAACACGCAGCGTAAGTACCTGCAGTATTTGAGGGGCGAAGGCAGACAAACGCGGCACACTGGGCCCTTCGCTGAATCCGTTTGAATGAGCGGGTGTCGAAGTGTGGCAAGCTCCCTAACCGAGTGAAGGCCTGAGGAAGGCCTTGCTGGCACTGCATCTCCCAGAGGCCTACCAGTGTAAAGTGGTGACTTGTGGTCTTCTTTGAGCAGGTTGGCTGTCACGTCGAGTGCCTGCATGAGGTAGAGGCCCGGCAGGTGTGAGTTCCCAGAAGGAACGCGGAGCAGAGGGTGTCTCTTATGGCACGTCACTGTTCTGCACTGAGTCAAAGTTGCCCAGCCCATTAGACCGGCTAGGAATATGTTTCCGAGGTGTTTGTACGCCGTGTCAACCTGGTTCTCCAAGGAAGGGAGCCGTGTGTCGCCCTGGATTCTGCACGCCCAGAAGTGTTCCGAAGGGCCTACACGGCTGTCTGTCGATCAGCAGGCAGACAGGACACTTGGGGTACTCAGTGTATTTGCACGGGAAGCGGTGCCGACGCGAGAGCCCTAGGAGACCCGAAAGGCCTCCTCGCGTTCCTTTTAAGCGGAACAACGACCGAGACCTCATGGAAACTGCTGCACGCAGAGCTTGCCAGGGGGACAAGTGGGTCCGTACCATGAGACTAGTGGTCACCTTGTGGCTTCCCAGAACGCACGAGGGCTGTGGGATTAGCTCCCCCTAAGAATTGAGAGCACCTGACTTCTCTGGGCAAAGTACTCGTTCCCCTCACAGGCGTGCCTGCAGTGAAAAGCAGCTGGGCAATTCCACACTTCTGCACACAGGTTCTAGGCCGCCAAGAATCCAGCTTTCGAAAAGGGAAAAAAGACTGCTTTGGTGCGCTGATGCTAGGGCTCACCTTGCGATTGCCCAGAAAGAACGTGGGCCGCAGCTTAGCTCTCCTCTGAAAGGGCAGGCACCCCGTTTGTCTGGGGGACATACTGGTTTCCTCCCCAGCTGTGCCTGCAGTGAGTAGAAGCTGGCCATGGTTAGCGTTTCAGAAACAGCTCCGAGGCTACCTGTATCCAGCTTTCCAAAGGGGGAAAACACTGGTTTTCTAAGCAGTGCCACCTACCCTCGTTAACACCCACCAGAAGTACGTGCAGAACTGGAAGTGCAAAGGGAGAGCGTCACGACACACGGGGCCCTTGGCTAAATAGTTTTCACTGCGCAGGCGTCTGCGTGTGGCAAGATCCCTAACCGAGTGAAGGCCTGAGGAAGACCTAGTTGGCACTGCACCTTCCAAGGGCCTGCCAGTGTAAAGTGAGGAATTGTGCTCTTGGCTCAGGTTGGATCTCACCTCGCCTTCCTGCTTGAGGCAGAGAGCGGGGAGGTATGAGTTCCAAGAAGGAACGCGGGGGAGACGTTTCTCTCAGGGTAAGTCCCTTTTCCGCACTGAGTCCAAGTGGCCCAGCCCAGGAGACCGTGTAGGACTGTGTTCCAGGGCTCTTTGCAAGCTGTGTCCACCTAGGTTTCTAAGGAAGAGAACGGTGTGTCGCCTTGGACTCTGCATGCCAAGGAGTGTTCCGAAGGGCCTACGCGGCTGTCTGTTGCTCAGCAGGCAGAGAGGAGGCCCGGCGGACTCAGTGTAGTTGCCCGGGAAACGGTGCGGACGCGAGAGCCCATCGCGTCCTGAAAGGCATCCTCGAGTTCCAGCTAGGCAGCACATCGACGCACAGTTCCTGGAAACTGCTGTATGCCCTCACATGCCCGCTGGCGAAAGTGGAACTTACGGGGAGCCCAGTGACCACCCTGCGGTTTCCCCGAACAAACGAGGGCCGCGGCATTAGTGCCCCCCCAAGGATTGCAAGCACCCAGTTCCTCTGTGGAAATTAGCCCTTTACTCCCAAGGCGTTGTTGCAGTGAAGAGACGCAGGGTCTTTTCAGGGTTTGGCGGAGAGCTCCGTGGTTGCGAGGATGCAGCTTTCCAAACGGTAAAAGACTGCTTTTCTAAACAGGGCCCCCTATGGTAGCTAACACGCAGCGTAAGTACCTGCAGTATTTGAGGTGCGAAGGCAGACAAACGCGGCACACTGGGCCCTTCGCTGAATCCGTTTGAATGAGCGGGTGTCGAAGTGTGGCAAGCTCCCTAACCGAGTGAAGGCCTGAGGAAGGCCTTGCTGGCACTGCATCTCCCAGAGGCCTACCAGTGTAAAGTGGTGAATTGTGGTCTTCTTTGAGCAGGTTGGCTGTCACGTCGAGTGCCTGCATGAGGTAGAGGCCCGGCAGGTGTGAGTTCCCAGAAGGAACGCGGAGCAGAGGGTGTCTCTTATGGCACGTCACTGTTCTGCACTGAGTCAAAGTTGCCCAGCCCATTAGACCGGCTAGGAATATGTTCCCGAGGTGTTTGTACGCCGTGTCAACCTGGTTCTCCAAGGAAGGGAGCCGTGTGTCGCCCTGGATTCTGCACGCCCAGAAGTGTTCCGAAGGGCCTATACGGCTGTCTGTCGATCAGCAGGCAGACAGGACACTTGGGGTACTCAGTGTATTTGCACGGGAAGCGGTGCCGACGCGAGAGCCCTAGGAGACCCGAAAGGCCTCCTCGCGTTCCTTTTAAGCGGAACAACGACCGAGACCTCATGGAAACTGCTGCACGCAGAGCTTGCCAGGGGGACACGTGGGTCCTTACCATGAGACTAGTGGTCACCTTGTGGCTTTCCAGAACGCACGAGGGCTGTGGGATTAGCTCCCCCTAAGAATTGAGAGCACCTGACTTCTCTGGGCAAAGTACTCGTTCCCCTCACAGGCGTGCCTGCAGTGAAAAGCAGCTGGGCAATTCCACACTTCTGCACACAGGTTCTAGGCCGCCAAGAATCCAGCTTTCGAAAAGGGAAAAAAGACTGCTTTGGTGCGCTGATGCTAGGGCTCACCTTGCGATTGCCCAGAAAGAACGTGGGCCGCAGCTTAGCTCTCCTCTGAAAGGGCAGGCACCCCGTTTGTCTGGGGGACATACTGGTTTCCTCCCCAGCTGTGCCTGCAGTGAGTAGAAGCTGGACATGGTTAGCGTTTCAGAAACAGCTCCGAGGCTACCTGTATCCAGCTTTCCAAAGGGGGAAAACACTGGTTTTCTAAGCAGTGCCACCTACCCTCGTTAACACCCACCAGAAGTACGTGCAGAACTGGAAGTGCAAAGGGAGAGCGTCGCGACACACTGGGCCCTTGGCTAAATAGTTTTCACTGCGCAGGCGTCTGCGTGTGGCAAGATCCCTAACCGAGTGAAGGCCTGAGGAAGACCTAGTTGGCACTGCACCTTCCAAGGGCCTGCCAGTGTAAAGTGAGGAATTGTGCTCTTGGCTCAGGTTGGATCTCACCTCGCCTTCCTGCTTGAGGCAGAGAGCGGGGAGGTATGAGTTCCAAGAAGGAACGCGGGGGAGAAGTTTCTCTCAGGGTAAGTCCCTTTTGCGCACTGAGTCCAAGTGGCCCAGCCCAGGAGACCGTGTAGGACTGTGTTCCAGGGCTCTTTGCAAGCTGTGTCCACCTAGGTTTCTAAGGAAGAGAACGGTGTGTCGCCTTGGACTCTGCATGCCAAGGAGTGTTCCGAAGGGCCTACGCGGCTGTCTGTTGCTCAGCAGGCAGAGAGGAGGCCCGGCGGACTCAGTGTAGTTGCCCGGGAAACGGTGCGGACGCGAGAGCCCATCGCGTCCTGAAAGGCATCCTCGAGTTCCAGCTAGGCAGCACATCGACGCACACTTCCTGGAAACTGCTGTATGCCCCCACATGCCCGCTGGCGAAAGTGGAACTTACGGGGAGCCCAGTGATCACCCTGCGGTTTCCCCGAACGAACGAGGGCCGCGGCATTAGTGCCCCCCCAAGGATTGCAAGCACCCAGTTCCTCTGTGGAAATGTGTCCTTTACTCCCAAGGCGTTGCTGCAGTGAAGAGACGCAGGGCCTTTTCAGGGTTTGGCCGAGAGCTCCGTGGTTGCGAGGATGCAGCTTTCCAAACGGTAAAAGACTGCTTTTCTAAACAGGGCCCCCTATGGTAGCTAACACGCAGCGTAAGTACCTGCAGTATTTGAGGGGCGAAGGCAGACAAACGCGGCACACTGGGCCCTTCGCTGAATCCGTTTGAATGAGCGGGTGTCGAAGTGTGGCAAGCTCCCTAACCGAGTGAAGGCCTGAGGAAGGCCTTGCTGGCACTGCATCTCCCAGAGGCCTACCAGTGTAAAGTGGTGAATTGTGGTCTTCTTTGAGCAGGTTGGCTGTCACGTCGAGTGCCTGCATGAGGTAGAGGCCCGGCAGGTGTGAGTTCCCAGAAGGAACGCGGAGCAGAGGGTGTCTCTTATGGCACGTCACTGTTCTGCACTGAGTCAAAGTTGCCCAGCCCATTAGACCGGCTAGGAATATGTTTCCGAGGTGTTTGTACGCCGTGTCAACCTGGTTCTCCAAGGAAGGGAGCCGTGTGTCGCCCTGGATTCTGCACGCCCAGAAGTGTTCCGAAGGGCCTACACGGCTGTCTGTCGATCAGCAGGCAGACAGGACACTTGGGGTACTCAGTGTATTTGCACGGGAAGCGGTGCCGACGCGAGAGCCCTAGGAGACCCGAAAGGCCTCCTCGCGTTCCTTTTAAGAGGAACAACGACCGAGACCTCATGGAAACTGCTGCACGCAGAGCTTGCCAGGGGGACAAGTGGGTCCTTACCATGAGACTAGTGGTCACCTTGTAGCTTCCCAGAATGCACGAGGGCTGTGGGATTAGCTCCCCCTAAGAATTGAGAGCACATGACTTCTCTGGGCAAAGTACTCGTTCCCCTCACAGGCATGCCTGCAGTGAAAAGCAGCTGGGCAATTCCACACTTCTGCACACAGGTCCTAGGCCGCCAAGAATCCAGCTTTCGAAAAGGGAAAAAAGACTGCTTTGGTGCGCTGATGCTAGGGCTCACCTTGCGATTGCCCAGAACGAACGTGGGCCGCAGCTTAGCTCTCCTCTGAAAGGGCAGGCACCCCGTTTGTCTGGGGGACATACTGGTTTCCTCCCCAGCTGTGCCTGCAGTGAGTAGAAGCTGGCCATGGTTAGCGTTTCAGAAACAGCTCCGAGGCTACCTGTATCCAGCTTTCTAAAGGGGGAAAACACTGGTTTTCTAAGCAGTGCCACCTACCCTCGTTAACACCCACCAGAAGTACGTGCAGAACTGGAAGTGCAAAGGGAGAGCGTCGCGACACACTGGGCCCTTGGCTAAATAGTTTTCACTGCGCAGGCGTCTGCGTGTGGCAAGATCCCTAACCGAGTGAAGGCCTGAGGAAGACCTAGTTGGCACTGCACCTTCCAAGGGCCTGCCAGTGTAAAGTGAGGAATTGTGCTCTTGGCTCAGGTTGGATCTCACCTCGCCTTCCTGCTTGAGGCAGAGAGCGGGGAGGTATGAGTTCCAAAAAGGAACGCGGGGGAGAAGTTTCTCTCAGGGTAAGTCCCTTTTCCGCACTGAGTCCAAGTGGCCCAGCCCAGGAGACCGTGTAGGACTGTGTTCCAGGGCTCTTTGCAAGCTGTGTCAACCTAGGTTTCTAAGGAAGAGAACGGTGTGTCGCCTTGGACTCTGCATGCCAAGGAGTGTTCCGAAGGGCCTACGCGGCTGTCTGTTGCTCAGCAGGCAGAGAGGAGGCCCGGCGGACTCAGTGTAGTTGCCCGGGAAACGGTGCGGACGCGAGAGCCCATCGCGTCCTGAAAGGCATCCTCGAGTTCCAGCTAGGCAGCACATCGACGCACACTTCCTGGAAACTGCTGTATGCCCCCACATGCCCGTTGGCGAAAGTGGAATTTACGGGGAGCCCAGTGATCACCCTGCGGTTTCCCCGAACGAACGAGGGCCGCGGCATTAGTGCCCCCCCCCAAGGATTGCAAGCACCCAGTTCCTCTGTGGAAATGAGTCCTTTACTCCCAAGGCGTTGCTGCAGTGAAGAGACGCAGGGCCTTTTCAGGGTTTGGCCGAGAGCTCCGTGGTTGCTCGGATGAAGCTTATCAAACGGTAAAAGACTGCTTTTCTAAACAGGGCCCCCTATGGTAGCTAACACGCAGCGTAAGTACCTGCAGTATTTGAGGGGCGAAGGCAGACAAACGCGGCACACTGGGCCCTTCGCTGAATCCGTTTGAATGAGCGGGTGTCGAAGTGTGGCAAGCTCCCTAACCGAGTGAAGGCCTGAGGAAGGCCTTGCTGGCACTGCATCTCCCAGAGGCCTACCAGTGTAAAGTGGTGAATTGTGGTCTTCTTTGAGCAGGTTGGATGTCACGTCGAGTGCCTGCATGAGGTAGAGGCCCGGCAGGTGTGAGTTCCCAGAAGGAACGCGGAGCCGAGGGTGTCTCTTATGGCACGTCACTGCTCTGCACTGAGTCAAAGTTGCCCAGCCCATTAGACCGGCTAGGAATATGTTCCCGAGGTGTTCGTATGCTGTGTCAACCTGGTTCTCCAAGGAAGGGAGCCGTGTGTCGCCCTGGATTCTGCACGCACAGAAGTGTTCCGAAGGGCCTACACGTCTGTCTGTCGATCAGCAGGCAGACAGGACACTTGGGGTACTCAGTGTATTTGCACGGGAAGCGGTGCCGACGCGAGAGCCCTGGGAGACCCGAAAGGCCTCCTCGCCTTCCTTTTAAGCGGAACAACGACCGAGACCTCATGGAAACTGCTGCACGCAGAGCTTGCCAGGGGGACAAGTGGGTCCTTACCATGAGACTAGTGGTCACCTTGTGGCTTCCCAGAACGCACGAGGGCTGTGGGATTAGCTCCCCCTAAGAATTGAGAGCACCTGACTTCTCTGGGCAAAGTACTCGTTCCCCTCACAGGCGTGCCTGCAGTGAAAAGCAGCTGGGCAATTCCACACTTCTGCACACAGGTTCTAGGCCGCCAAGAATCCAGCTTTCGAAAAGGGTAAAAAGACTGCTTTGGTGCGCTGATGCTAGGGGTCACCTTGCGATTGCCCAGAACGAACGTGGGCCGCAGCTTAGCTCTCCTCTGAAAGGGCAGGCACCCCGTTTGTCTGAGGGACATACTGGTTTCCTCCCCAGCTGTGCCTGCAGTGAGTAGAAGCTGGACATAGTGAGCGTTTCAGAAACAGCTCCGAGGCTACCTGTATCCAGCTTTTCAAAGGGGGAAGACACTGGTTTTCTAAGCAGTGCCACCTACCCTCGTTAACACCCACCAGAAGTACGTGCAGAACTGGAAGTGCAAAGCGAGACCGTCGCGACACACTGGGCCCTTGGCTAAATAGTTTTCACTGCGCAGGCGTCTGCGTGTGGCAAGATCCCTAACCGAGGGAAGGCCTGAGGAAGACCTAGTTGGCACTGCACCTTCCAAGGGCCTGCCAGTGTAAAGTGAGGAATTGTGCTCTTGGCTCAGGTTGGATCTCACCTCGACTTCCTGCTTGAGGCAGAGAGAGGGGAGGTATGTGTTCCAAGAAGGAACGCGGGGGAGACGTTTCTCTCAGGGTAAGTCCCTTTTCGGCACTGAGGCCAAGTGGCCCAGCGCAGGAGACCGTGTAGGACTGTGTTCCAGGGCTCTTTGCAAGCTGTGTCCACCTAGGTTTCTAAGGAAGAGAACGGTGTGTCGCCATGGACTCTGCATGCCAAGGAGTGTTCCGAAGGGCCTACGCGGCTGTCTGTTGCTCAGCAGGCAGAGAGGAGGCCCGGCGGACTCAGTGTAGTTGCCCGGGAAACGGTGCGGACGCGAGAGCCCATCGCGTCCTGAAAGGCATCCTCGAGTCCCAGCTAGGCAGCACATCGACGCACTCTTCCTGGAAACTGCTGTATGCCCCCACATGCCCGCTGGCGAAAGTGGAACTTACGGGGAGCCCAGTGATCACCCTGCGGTTTCCCCGAACGAACGAGGGCCGCGGCATTAGTGCCCCCCCCCAAGGATTGCAAGCACCCAGTTCCTCTGTGGAAATGAGTCCTTTACTCCCAAGGCGTTGCTGCAGTGAAGAGACGCAGGGCCTTTTCAGGGTTTGGCCGAGAGCTCCGTGGTTGCTCGGATGAAGCTTTCCAAACGGTAAAAGACTGCTTTTTTAAACAGGGCCCCCTATGGTAGCTACCACGCAGCGTAAGTACCTGCAGTATTTGAGGGGCGAAGGCAGACAAACGCGGCACACTGGGCCCTTCGCTGAATCCGTTTGAATGAGCGGGTGTCGAAGTGTGGCAAGCTCCCTAACCGAGTGAAGGCCTGAGGAAGGCCTTGCTGGCACTGCATCTCCCAGAGGCCTACCAGTGTAAAGTGGTGAATTGTGGTCTTCTTTGAGCAGGTTGGATGTCACGTCGAGTGCCTGCATGAGGTAGAGGCCCGGCAGGTGTGAGTTCCCAGAAGGAACGCGGAGCCGAGGGTGTCTCTTATGGCACGTCACTGCTCTGCACTGAGTCAAAGTTGCCCAGCCCATTAGACCGGCTAGGAATATGTTCCCGAGGTGTTCGTACGCTGTGTCAACCTGGTTCTCCAAGGAAGGGAGCCGTGTGTCGCCCTGGATTCTGCACGCCCAGAAGTGTTCCGAAGGGCCTACACGGCTGTCTGTCGATCAGCAGGCAGACAGGACACTTGGGGTACTCAGTGTATTTGCACGGGAAGCGGTGCCGACGCGAGAGCCCTGGGAGACCCGAAAGGCCTCCTCGCCTTCCTTTTAAGCGGAACAACGACCGAGACCTCATGGAAACTGCTGCACGCAGAGCTTGCCAGGGGGACAAGTGGGTCCTTACCATGAGACTAGTGGTCACCTTGTGGCTTCCCAGAACGCACGAGGGCTGTGGGATTAGCTCCCCCTAAGAATTGAGAGCACCTGACTTCTCTGGGCAAAGTACTCGTTCCCCTCACAGGCGTGCCTGCAGTGAAAAGCAGCTGGGCAATTCCACACTTCTGCACACAGGTTCTAGGCCGCCAAGAATCCAGCTTTCGAAAAGGGAAAAAAGACTGCTTTGGTGCGCTGATGCTAGGGCTCACCTTGCGATTGCCCAGAACGAACGTGGGCCGCAGCTTAGCTCTCCTCTGAAAAGGCAGGCACCCCGTTTGTCTGGGGGACATACTGGTTTCCTCCCCAGCTGTGCCTGCAGTGAGTAGGAGCTGGACATAGTGAGCGTTTCAGAAACAGCTCCGAGGCTACCTGTATCCAGCTTTCCAAAGGGGGAAAACACTGGTTTTCTAAGCAGTGCCACCTACCCTCGTTAACACCCACCAGAAGTACGTGCAGAACTGGAAGTGCAAAGGGAGAGCGTCGCGACACACTGGGCCCTTGGCTAAATAGTTTTCACTGCGCAGGCGTCTGCGTGTGGCAAGATCCCTAACCGAGTGAAGGCCTGAGGAAGACCTAGTTGGCACTGCACCTTCCAAGGGCCTGCCAGTGTAAAGTGAGGAATTGTGCTCTTGGCTCAGGTTGGATCTCACCTCGCCTTCCTGCTTGAGGCAGAGAGCGGGGAGGTATGAGTTCCAAGAAGGAACGCGGGGGAGAAGTTTCTCTCAGGGTAAGTCCCTTTTGCGCACTGAGTCCAAGTGGCCCAGCCCAGGAGACCGTGTAGGACTGTGTTCCAGGGCTCTTTGCAAGCTGTGTCCACCTAGGTTTCTAAGGAAGAGAACGGTGTGTCGCCTTGGACTCTGCATGCCAAGGAGTGTTCCGAAGGGCCTACGCGGCTGTCTGTTGCTCAGCAGGCAGAGAGGAGGCCCGGCGGACTCAGTGTAGTTGCCCGGGAAACGGTGCGGATGCGAGAGCCCATCGCGTCCTGAAAGGCATCCTCGAGTTCCAGCTAGGCAGCACATCGACGCACACTTCCTGGAAACTGCTGTATGCCCCCACATGCCCGCTGGCGAAAGTGGAACTTACGGGGAGCCCAGTGATCACCCTGCGGTTTCCCCGAACGAACGAGGGCCGCGGCATTAGTGCCCCCCCAAGGATTGCAAGCACCCAGTTCCTCTGTGGAAATTAGCCCTTTACTCCCAAGGCGTTGCTGCAGTGAAGAGACGCAGGGCCTTTTCAGGGTTTGGCCGAGAGCTCCGTGGTTGCGAGGATGCAGCTTTCCAAACGGTAAAAGACTGCTTTTCTAAACAGGGCCCCCTATGGTAGCTGCCACGCAGCGTAAGTACCTGCAGTATTTGAGGGGCGAAGGCAGACAAACGCGGCACACTGGGCCCTTCGCTGAATCCGTTTGAATGAGCGGGTGTCAAAGTGTGGCAAGCTCCCTAACCGAGTGAAGGCCTGAGGAAGGCCTTGCTGGCACTGCATCTCCCAGAGGCCTACCAGTGTAAAGTGGTGAATTGTGGTCTTCTTTGAGCAGGTTGGCTGTCACGTCGAGTGCCTGCATGAGGTAGAGGCCCGGCAGGTGTGAGTTCCCAGAAGGAACGCGGAGCAGAGGGTGTCTCTTATGGCACGTCACTGTTCTGCACTGAGTCAAAGTTGCCCAGCCCATTAGACCGGCTAGGAATATGTTTCCGAGGTGTTTGTACGCCGTGTCAACCTGGTTCTCCAAGGAAGGGAGCCGTGTGTCGCCCTGGATTCTGCACGCCCAGAAGTGTTCCGAAGGGCCTACACGGCTGTCTGTCGATCAGCAGGCAGACAGGACACTTGGGGTACTCAGTGTATTTGCACGGGAAGCGGTGCCGACGCGAGAGCCCTAGGAGACCCGAAAGGCCTCCTCGCGTTCCTTTTAAGCGGAACAACGACCGAGACCTCATGGAAACTGCTGCACGCAGAGCTTGCCAGGGGGACAAGTGGGTCCTTACCATGAGACTAGTGGTCACCTTGTGGCTTCCCAGAATGCACGAGGGCTGTGGGATTAGCTCCCCCTAAGAATTGAGAGCACCTGACTTCTCTGGGCAAAGTACTCGTTCCCCTCACAGGCATGCCTGCAGTGAAAAGCAGCTGGGCAATTCCACACTTCTGCACACAGGTCCTAGGCCGCCAAGAATCCAGCTTTCGAAAAGGGAAAAAAGACTGCTTTTTTGCGCTGATGCTAGGGCTCACCTTGCGATTGCCCAGAACGAACGTGGGCCGCAGCTTAGCTCTCCTCTGAAAAGGCAGGCACCCCGTTTGTCTGGGGGACATAATGGTTTCCTCCCCAGCTGTGCCTGCAGTGAGTAGAAGCTGGCCATGGTTAGCGTTTCAGAAACAGCTCCGAGGCTACCTGTATCCAGCTTTCCAAAGGGGGAAAACACTGGTTTTCTAAGCAGTGCCACCTACCCTCGTTAACACCCACCAGAAGTACGTGCAGAACTGGAAGTGCAAAGGGAGAGCGTCGCGACACACTGGGCCCTTGGCTAAATAGTTTTCACTGCGCAGGCGTCTGCGTGTGGCAAGATCCCTAACCGAGTGAAGGCCTGAGGAAGACCTAGTTGGCACTGCACCTTCCAAGGGCCTGCCAGTGTAAAGTGAGGAATTGTGCTCTTGGCTCAGGTTGGATCTCACCTCGCCTTCCTGCTTGAGGCAGAGAGCGGGGAGGTATGAGTTCCAAGAAGGAACGCGGGGGAGAAGTTTGTCTCAGGGTAAGTCCCTTTTGCGCACTGAGTCCAAGTGGCCCAGCCCAGGAGACCGTGTAGGACTGTGTTCCAGGGCTCTTTGCAAGCTGTGTCCACCTAGGTTTCTAAGGAAGAGAACGGTGTGTCGCCTTGGACTCTGCATGCCAAGGAGTGTTCCGAAGGGCCTACGCGGCTGTCTGTTGCTCAGCAGGCAGAGAGGAGGCCCGGCGGACTCAGTGTAGTTGCCCGGGAAACGGTGCGGACGCGAGAGCCCATCGCGTCCTGAAAGGCATCCTCGAGTTCCAGCTAGGCAGCACATCGACGCACACTTCCTGGAAACTGCTGTATGCCCCCACATGCCCGCTGGCGAAAGTGGAACTTACGGGGAGCCCAGTGATCACCCTGCGGTTTCCCCGAACGAACGAGGGCCGCGGCATTAGTGCCCCCCCAAGGATTGCAAGCACCCAGTTCCTCTGTGGAAATTAGCCCTTTACTCCCAAGGCGTTGCTGCAGTGAAGAGACGCAGGGCCTTTTCAGGGTTTGGCCGAGAGCTCCGTGGTTGCGAGGATGCAGCTTTCCAAACGGTAAAAGACTGCTTTTCTAAACAGGGCCCCCTATGGTAGCTAACACGCAGCGTAAGTACCTGCAGTATTTGAGGGGCGAAGGCAGACAAACGCGGCACACTGGGCCCTTCGCTGAATCCGTTTGAATGAGCGGGTGTCGAAGTGTGGCAAGCTCCCTAACCGAGTGAAGGCCTGAGGAAGGCCTTGCTGGCACTGCATCTCCCAGAGGCCTACCAGTGTAAAGTGGTGAATTGTGGTCTTCTTTGAGCAGGTTGGCTGTCACGTCGAGTGCCTGCATGAGGTAGAGGCCCGGCAGGTGTGAGTTCCCAGAAGGAACGCGGAGCAGAGGGTGTCTCTTATGGCACGTCACTGTTCTGCACTGAGTCAAAGTTGCCCAGCCCATTAGACCGGCTAGGAATATGTTCCCGAGGTGTTTGTACGCCGTGTCAACCTGGTTCTCCAAGGAAGGGAGCCGTGTGTCGCCCTGGATTCTGCACGCCCAGAAGTGTTCCGAAGGGCCTACACGGCTGTCTGTCGATCAGCAGGCAGACAGGACACTTGGGGTACTCAGTGTATTTGCACGGGAAGCGGTGCCGACGCGAGAGCCCTAGGAGACCCGAAAGGCCTCCTCGCGTTCCTTTTAAGCGGAACAACGACCGAGACCTCATGGAAACTGCTGCACGCAGAGCTTGCCAGGGGGACAAGTGGGTCCTTACCATGAGACTAGTGGTCACCTTGTGGCTTCCCAGAATGCACGAGGGCTGTGGGATTAGCTCCCCCTAAGAATTGAGAGCACCTGACTTCTCTGGGCAAAGTACTCGTTCCCCTCACAGGCATGCCTGCAGTGAAAAGCAGCTGGGCAATTCCACACTTCTGCACACAGGTCCTAGGCCGCCAAGAATCCAGCTTTCGAAAAGGGAAAAAAGACTGCTTTGGTGCGCTGATGCTAGGGCTCACCTTGCGATTGCCCAGAACGAACGTGGGCCGCAGCTTAGCTCTCCTCTGAAAAGGCAGGCACCCCGTTTGTCTGGGGGACATACTGGTTTCCTCCCCAGCTGTGCCTGCAGTGAGTAGAAGCTGGCCATGGTTAGCGTTTCAGAAACAGCTCCGAGGCTACCTGTATCCAGCTTTCCAAAGGGGGAAAACACTGGTTTTCTAAGCAGTGCCACCTACCCTCGTTAACACCCACCAGAAGTACGTGCAGAACTGGAAGTGCAAAGGGAGAGCGTCGCGACACACTGGGCCCTTGGCTAAATAGTTTTCACTGCGCAGGCGTCTGCGTGTGGCAAGATCCCTAAACGAGTGAAGGCCTGAGGAAGACCTAGTTGGCACTGCACCTTCCAAGGGCCTGCCAGTGTAAAGTGAGGAATTGTGCTCTTGGCTCAGGTTGGATCTCACCTCGCCTTCCTGCTTGAGGCAGAGAGCGGGGAGGTATGAGTTCCAAGAAGGAACGCGGGGGAGAAGTTTCTCTCAGGGTAAGTCCCTTTTGCGCACTGAGTCCAAGTGGCCCAGCCCAGGAGACCGTGTAGGACTGTGTTCCAGGGCTCTTTGCAAGCTGTGTCCACCTAGGTTTCTAAGGAAGAGAACGGTGTGTCGCCTTGGACTCTGCATGCCAAGGAGTGTTCCGAAGGGCCTACGCGGCTGTCTGTTGCTCAGCAGGCAGAGAGGAGGCCCGGCGGACTCAGTGTAGTTGCCCGGGAAACGGTGCGGACGCGAGAGCCCATCGCGTCCTGAAAGGCATCCTCGAGTTCCAGCTAGGCAGCACATCGACGCACACTTCCTGGAAACTGCTGTATGCCCCCACATGCCCGCTGGCGAAAGTGGAACTTACGGGGAGCCCAGTGATCACCCTGCGGTTTCCCCGAACGAACGAGGGCCGCGGCATTAGTGCCCCCCCAAGGATTGCAAGCACCCAGTTCCTCTGTGGAAATTAGCCCTTTACTCCCAAGGCGTTGCTGCAGTGAAGAGACGCAGGGCCTTTTCAGGGTTTGGCCGAGAGCTCCGTGGTTGCGAGGATGCAGCTTTCCAAACGGTAAAAGACTGCTTTTCTAAACAGGGCCCCCTATGGTAGCTAACACGCAGCGTAAGTACCTGCAGTATTTGAGGGGCGAAGGCAGACAAACGCGGCACACTGGGCCCTTCGCTGAATCCGTTTGAATGAGCGGGTGTCGAAGTGTGGCAAGCTCCCTAACCGAGTGAAGGCCTGAGGAAGGCCTTGCTGGCACTGCATCTCCCAGAGGCCTACCAGTGTAAAGTGGTGAATTGTGGTCTTCTTTGAGCAGGTTGGCTGTCACGTCGAGTGCCTGCATGAGGTAGAGGCCCGGCAGGTGTGAGTTCCCAGAAGGAACGCGGAGCAGAGGGTGTCTCTTATGGCACGTCACTGTTCTGCACTGAGTCAAAGTTGCCCAGCCCATTAGACCGGCTAGGAATATGTTCCCGAGGTGTTTGTACGCCGTGTCAACCTGGTTCTCCAAGGAAGGGAGCCGTGTGTCGCCCTGGATTCTGCACGCCCAGAAGTGTTCCGAAGGGCCTACACGGCTGCCTGTCGATCAGCAGGCAGACAGGACACTTGGGGTACTCAGTGTATTTGCACGGGAAGCGGTGCCGACGCGAGAGCCCTAGGAGACCCGAAAGGCCTCCTCGCGTTCCTTTTAAGCGGAACAACGACCGAGACCTCATGGAAACTGCTGCACGCAGAGCTTGCCAGGGGGACAAGTGGGTCCTTACCATGAGACTAGTGGTCACCTTGTGGCTTCCCAGAATGCACGAGGGCTGTGGGATTAGCTCCCCCTAAGAATTGAGAGCACCTGACTTCTCTGGGCAAAGTACTCGTTCCCCTCACAGGCATGCCTGCAGTGAAAAGCAGCTGGGCAATTCCACACTTCTGCACACAGGTCCTAGGCCGCCAAGAATCCAGCTTTCGAAAAGGGAAAAAAGACTGCTTTGGTGCGCTGATGCTAGGGCTCACCTTGCGATTGCCCAGAACGAACGTGGGCCGCAGCTTAGCTCTCCTCTGAAAGGGCAGGCACCCCGTTTGTCTGGGGGACATACTGGTTTCCTCCCCAGCTGTGCCTGCAGTGAGTAGAAGCTGGCCATGGTTAGCGTTTCAGAAACAGCTCCGAGGCTACCTGTATCCAGCTTTCCAAAGGGGGAAAACACTGGTTTTCTAAGCAGTGCCACCTACCCTCGTTAACACCCACCAGAAGTACGTGCAGAACTGGAAGTGCAAAGGGAGAGCGTCGCGACACACTGGGCCCTTGGCTAAATAGTTTTCACTGCGCAGGCGTCTGCGTGTGGCAAGATCCCTAAACGAGTGAAGGCCTGAGGAAGACCTAGTTGGCACTGCACCTTCCAAGGGCCTGCCAGTGTAAAGTGAGGAATTGTGCTCTTGGCTCAGGTTGGATCTCACCTCGCCTTCCTGCTTGAGGCAGAGAGCGGGGAGGTATGAGTTCCAAGAAGGAACGCGGGGGAGAAGTTTCTCTCAGGGTAAGTCCCTTTTGCGCACTGAGTCCAAGTGGCCCAGCCCAGGAGACCGTGTAGGACTGTGTTCCAGGGCTCTTTGCAAGCTGTGTCCACCTAGGTTTCTAAGGAAGAGAACGGTGTGTCGCCTTGGACTCTGCATGCCAAGGAGTGTTCCGAAGGGCCTACGCGGCTGTCTGTTGCTCAGCAGGCAGAGAGGAGGCCCGGCGGACTCAGTGTAGTTGCCCGGGAAACGGTGCGGACGCGAGAGCCCATCGCGTCCTGAAAGGCATCCTCGAGTTCCAGCTAGGCAGCACATCGACGCACACTTCCTGGAAACTGCTGTATGCCCCCACATGCCCGCTGGCGAAAGTGGAACTTACGGGGAGCCCAGTGATCACCCTGCGGTTTCCCCGAACGAACGAGGGCCGCGGCATTAGTGCCCCCCCAAGGATTGCAAGCACCCAGTTCCTCTGTGGAAATTAGCCCTTTACTCCCAAGGCGTTGCTGCAGTGAAGAGACGCAGGGCCTTTTCAGGGTTTGGCCGAGAGCTCCGTGGTTGCGAGGATGCAGCTTTCCAAACGGTAAAAGACTGCTTTTCTAAACAGGGCCCCCTATGGTAGCTAACACGCAGCGTAAGTACCTGCAGTATTTGAGGGGCGAAGGCAGACAAACGCGGCACACTGGGCCCTTCGCTGAATCCGTTTGAATGAGCGGGTGTCGAAGTGTGGCAAGCTCCCTAACCGAGTGAAGGCCTGAGGAAGGCCTTGCTGGCACTGCATCTCCCAGAGGCCTACCAGTGTAAAGTGGTGAATTGTGGTCTTCTTTGAGCAGGTTGGCTGTCACGTCGAGTGCCTGCATGAGGTAGAGGCCCGGCAGGTGTGAGTTCCCAGAAGGAACGCGGAGCAGAGGGTGTCTCTTATGGCACGTCACTGTTCTGCACTGAGTCAAAGTTGCCCAGCCCATTAGACCGGCTAGGAATATGTTCCCGAGGTGTTTGTACGCCGTGTCAACCTGGTTCTCCAAGGAAGGGAGCCGTGTGTCGCCCTGGATTCTGCACGCCCAGAAGTGTTCCGAAGGGCCTACACGGCTGTCTGTCGATCAGCAGGCAGACAGGACACTTGGGGTACTCAGTGTATTTGCACGGGAAGCGGTGCCGACGTGAGAGCCCTAGGAGACCCGAAAGGCCTCCTCGCGTTCCTTTTAAGCGGAACAACGACCGAGACCTCATGGAAACTGCTGCACGCAGAGCTTGCCAGGGGGACAAGTGGGTCCTTACCATGAGACTAGTGGTCACCTTGTGGCTTCCCAGAATGCACGAGGGCTGTGGGATTAGCTCCCCCTAAGAATTGAGAGCACCTGACTTCTCTGGGCAAAGTACTCGTTCCCCTCACAGGCATGCCTGCAGTGAAAAGCAGCTGGGCAATTCCACACTTCTGCACACAGGTCCTAGGCCGCCAAGAATCCAGCTTTCGAAAAGGGAAAAAAGACTGCTTTGGTGCGCTGATGCTAGGGCTCACCTTGCGATTGCCCAGAACGAACGTGGGCCGCAGCTTAGCTCTCCTCTGAAAGGGCAGGCACCCCGTTTGTCTGGGGGACATACTGGTTTCCTCCCCAGCTGTGCCTGCAGTGAGTAGAAGCTGGACATGGTTAGCGTTTCAGAAACAGCTCCGAGGCTACCTGTATCCAGCTTTCCAAAGGGGGAAAACACTGGTTTTCTAAGCAGTGCCACCTACCCTCGTTAACACCCACCAGAAGTACGTGCAGAACTGGAAGTGCAAAGGGAGAGCGTCGCGACACACTGGGCCCTTGGCTAAATAGTTTTCACTGCGCAGGCGTCTGCGTGTGGCAAGATCCCTAACCGAGTGAAGGCCTGAGGAAGACCTAGTTGGCACTGCACCTTCCAAGGGCCTGCCAGTGTAAAGTGAGGAATTGTGCTCTTGGCTCAGGTTGGATCTCACCTCGCCTTCCTGCTTGAGGCAGAGAGCGGGGAGGTATGAGTTCCAAGAAGGAACGCGGGGGAGACGTTTCTCTCAGGGTAAGTCCCTTTTGCGCACTGAGTCCAAGTGGCCCAGCCCAGGAGACCGTGTAGGACTGTGTTCCAGGGCTCTTTGCAAGCTGTGTCCACCTAGGTTTCTAAGGAAGAGAACGGTGTGTCGCCTTGGACTCTGCATGCCAAGGAGTGTTCCGAAGGGCCTACGCGGCTGTCTGTTGCTCAGCAGGCAGAGAGGAGGCCCGGCGGACTCAGTGTAGTTGCCCGGGAAACGGTGCGGACGCGAGAGCCCATCGCGTCCTGAAAGGCATCCTCGAGTTCCAGCTAGGCAGCACATCGACGCACACTTCCTGGAAACTGCTGTATGCCCCCACATGCCCGCTGGCGAAAGTGGAACTTACGGGGAGCCCAGTGATCACCCTGCGGTTTCCCCGAACGAACGAGGGCCGCGGCATTAGTGCCCCCCCAAGGATTGCAAGCACCCAGTTCCTCTGTGGAAATTAGCCCTTTACTCCCAAGGCGTTGCTGCAGTGAAGAGACGCAGGGCCTTTTCAGGGTTTGGCCGAGAGCTCCGTGGTTGCGAGGATGCAGCTTTCCAAACGGTAAAAGACTGCTTTTCTAAACAGGGCCCCCTATGGTAGCTAACACGCAGCGTAAGTACCTGCAGTATTTGAGGGGCGAAGGCAGACAAACGCGGCACACTGGGCCCTTCGCTGAATCCGTTTGAATGAGCGGGTGTCGAAGTGTGGCAAGCTCCCTAACCGAGTGAAGGCCTGAGGAAGGCCTTGCTGGCACTGCATCTCCCAGAGGCCTACCAGTGTAAAGTGGTGAATTGTGGTCTTCTTTGAGCAGGTTGGCTGTCACGTCGAGTGCCTGCATGAGGTAGAGGCCCGGCAGGTGTGAGTTCCCAGAAGGAA
The DNA here is from genome assembly GCF_028564815.1 of Eubalaena glacialis. Classification (NCBI taxonomy): domain Eukaryota; kingdom Metazoa; phylum Chordata; class Mammalia; order Artiodactyla; family Balaenidae; genus Eubalaena; species Eubalaena glacialis. The sequence continues at coordinate 108,755,484 of NC_083716.1, read as the reverse complement.
CGCGGAGCAGAGGGTGTCTCTTATGGCACGTCACTGTTCTGCACTGAGTCAAAGTTGCCCAGCCCATTAGACCGGCTAGGAATATGTTTCCGAGGTGTTTGTACGCCGTGTCAACCTGGTTCTCCAAGGAAGGGAGCCGTGTGTCGCCCTGGATTCTGCACGCCCAGAAGTGTTCCGAAGGGCCTACACGGCTGCCTGTCGATCAGCAGGCAGACAGGACACTTGGGGTACTCAGTGTATTTGCACGGGAAGCGGTGCCGACGCGAGAGCCCTAGGAGACCCGAAAGGCCTCCTCGCGTTCCTTTTAAGCAGAACAACGACCGAGACCTCATGGAAACTGCTGCACGCAGAGCTTGCCAGGGGGACAAGTGGGTCCTTACCATGAGACTAGTGGTCACCTTGTGGCTTCCCAGAACGCACGAGGGCTGTGGGATTAGCTCCCCCTAAGAATTGAGAGCACCTGACTTCTCTGGGCAAAGTACTCGTTCCCCTCACAGGCATGCCTGCAGTGAAAAGCAGCTGGGCAATTCCACACTTCTGCACACAGGTCCTAGGCCGCCAAGAATCCAGCTTTCGAAAAGGGAAAAAAGACTGCTTTGGTGCGCTGATGCTAGGGCTCACCTTGCGATTGCCCAGAACGAACGTGGGCCGCAGCTTAGCTCTCCTCTGAAAGGGCAGGCACCCCGTTTGTCTGGGGGACATACTGGTTTCCTCCCCAGCTGTGCCTGCAGTGAGTAGAAGCTGGCCATGGTTAGCGTTTCAGAAACAGCTCCGAGGCTACCTGTATCCAGCTTTCCAAAGGGGGAAAACACTGGTTTTCTAAGCAGTGCCACCTACCCTCGTTAACACCCACCAGAAGTACGTGCAGAACTGGAAGTGCAAAGGGAGAGCGTCGCGACACACTGGGCCCTTGGCTAAATAGTTTTCACTGCGCAGGCGTCTGCGTGTGGCAAGATCCCTAACCGAGTGAAGGCCTGAGGAAGACCTAGTTGGCACTGCACCTTCCAAGGGCCTGCCAGTGTAAAGTGAGGAATTGTGCTCTTGGCTCAGGTTGGATCTCACCTCGCCTTCCTGCTTGAGGCAGAGAGCGGGGAGGTATGAGTTCCAAGAAGGAACGCGGGGGAGACGTTTCTCTCATGGTAAGTTCCTTTTGCGCACTGAGTCCAAGTGGCCCAGCCCAGGAGACCGTGTAGGACTGTGTTCCAGGGCTCTTTGCAAGCTGTGTCCACCTAGGTTTCTAAGGAAGAGAACGGTGTGTCGCCTTGGACTCTGCATGCCAAGGAGTGTTCCGAAGGGCCTACGCGGCTGTCTGTTGCTCAGCAGGCAGAGAGGAGGCCCGGCGGACTCAGTGTAGTTGCCCGGGAAACGGTGCGGACGCGAGAGCCCATCGCGTCCTGAAAGGCATCCTCGAGTTCCAGCTAGGCAGCACATCGACGCACACTTCCTGGAAACTGCTGTATGCCCCCACATGCCCGCTGGCGAAAGTGGAACTTACGGGGAGCCCAGTGATCACCCTGCGGTTTCCCCGAACGAACGAGGGCCGCGGCATTAGTGCCCCCCCAAGGATTGCAAGCACCCAGTTCCTCTGTGGAAATTAGCCCTTTACTCCCAAGGCGTTGCTGCAGTGAAGAGACGCAGGGCCTTTTCAGGGTTTGGCCGAGAGCTCCGTGGTTGCGAGGATGCAGCTTTCCAAACGGTAAAAGACTGCTTTTCTAAACAGGGCCCCCTATGGTAGCTAACACGCAGCGTAAGTACCTGCAGTATTTGAGGGGCGAAGGCAGACAAACGCGGCACACTGGGCCCTTCGCTGAATCCGTTTGAATGAGCGGGTGTCAAAGTGTGGCAAGCTCCCTAACCGAGTGAAGGCCTGAGGAAGGCCTTGCTGGCACTGCATCTCCCAGAGGCCTACCAGTGTAAAGTGGTGAATTGTGGTCTTCTTTGAGCAGGTTGGCTGTCACGTCGAGTGCCTGCATGAGGTAGAGGCCCGGCAGGTGTGAGTTCCCAGAAGGAACGCGGAGCAGAGGGTGTCTCTTATGGCACGTCACTGTTCTGCACTGAGTCAAAGTTGCCCAGCCCATTAGACCGGCTAGGAATATGTTCCCGAGGTGTTTGTACGCCGTGTCAACCTGGTTCTCCAAGGAAGGGAGCCGTGTGTCGCCCTGGATTCTGCACGCCCAGAAGTGTTCCGAAGGGCCTACACGGCTGTCTGTCGATCAGCAGGCAGACAGGACACTTGGGGTACTCAGTGTATTTGCACGGGAAGCGGTGCCGACGCGAGAGCCCTAGGAGACCCGAAAGGCCTCCTCGCGTTCCTTTTAAGCGGAACAACGACCGAGACCTCATGGAAACTGCTGCACGCAGAGCTTGCCAGGGGGACAAGTGGGTCCTTACCATGAGACTAGTGGTCACCTTGTGGCTTCCCAGAACGCACGAGGGCTGTGGGATTAGCTCCCCCTAAGAATTGAGAGCACCTGACTTCTCTGGGCAAAGTACTCGTTTCCCTCACAGGCATGCCTGCAGTGAAAAGCAGCTGGGCAATTCCACACTTCTGCACACAGGTCCTAGGCCGCTAAGAATCCAGCTTTGGAAAAGGGAAAAAAGACTGCTTTGGTGCGCTGATGCTAGGGCTCACCTTGCGATTGCCCAGAACGAACGTGGGCCGCAGCTTAGCTCTCCTCTGAAAGGGCAGGCACCCCGTTTGTCTGGGGGACATACTGGTTTCCTCCCCAGCTGTGCCTGCAGTGAGTAGAAGCTGGCCATGGTTAGCGTTTCAGAAACAGCTCCGAGGCTACCTGTATCCAGCTTTCCAAAGGGGGAAAACACTGGTTTTCTAAGCAGTGCCACCTACCCTCGTTAACACCCACCAGAAGTACGTGCAGAACTGGAAGTGCAAAGGGAGAGCGTCGCGACACACTGGGCCCTTGGCTAAATAGTTTTCACTGCGCAGGCGTCTGCGTGTGGCAAGATCCCTAACCGAGTGAAGGCCTGAGGAAGACCTAGTTGGCACTGCACCTTCCAAGGGCCTGCCAGTGTAAAGTGAGGAATTGTGCTCTTGGCTCAGGTTGGATCTCACCTCGCCTTCCTGCTTGAGGCAGAGAGCGGGGAGGTATGAGTTCCAAGAAGGAACGCGGGGGAGAAGTTTCTCTCAGGGTAAGTCCCTTTTGCGCACTGAGTCCAAGTGGCCCAGCCCAGGAGACCGTGTAGGACTGTGTTCCAGGGCTCTTTGCAAGCTGTGTCCACCTAGGTTTCTAAGGAAGAGAACGGTGTGTCGCCTTGGACTCTGCATGCCAAGGAGTGTTCCGAAGGGCCTACGCGGCTGTCTGTTGCTCAGCAGGCAGAGAGGAGGCCCGGCGGACTCAGTGTAGTTGCCCGGGAAACGGTGCGGACGCGAGAGCCCATCGCGTCCTGAAAGGCATCCTCGAGTTCCAGCTAGGCAGCACATCGACGCACACTTCCTGGAAACTGCTGTATGCCCCCACATGCCCGCTGGCGAAAGTGGAACTTACGGGGAGCCCAGTGATCACCCTGCGGTTTCCCCGAACGAACGAGGGCCGCGGCATTAGTGCCCCCCCAAGGATTGCAAGCACCCAGTTCCTCTGTGGAAATTAGCCCTTTACTCCCAAGGCGTTGCTGCAGTGAAGAGACGCAGGGCCTTTTCAGGGTTTGGCCGAGAGCTCCGTGGTTGCGAGGATGCAGCTTTCCAAACGGTAAAAGACTGCTTTTCTAAACAGGGCCCCCTATGGTAGCTAACACGCAGCGTAAGTACCTGCAGTATTTGAGGGGCGAAGGCAGACAAACGCGGCACACTGGGCCCTTCGCTGAATCCGTTTGAATGAGCGGGTGTCGAAGTGTGGCAAGCTCCCTAACCGAGTGAAGGCCTGAGGAAGGCCTTGCTGGCACTGCATCTCCCAGAGGCCTACCAGTGTAAAGTGGTGACTTGTGGTCTTCTTTGAGCAGGTTGGCTGTCACGTCGAGTGCCTGCATGAGGTAGAGGCCCGGCAGGTGTGAGTTCCCAGAAGGAACGCGGAGCAGAGGGTGTCTCTTATGGCACGTCACTGTTCTGCACTGAGTCAAAGTTGCCCAGCCCATTAGACCGGCTAGGAATATGTTTCCGAGGTGTTTGTACGCCGTGTCAACCTGGTTCTCCAAGGAAGGGAGCCGTGTGTCGCCCTGGATTCTGCACGCCCAGAAGTGTTCCGAAGGGCCTACACGGCTGTCTGTCGATCAGCAGGCAGACAGGACACTTGGGGTACTCAGTGTATTTGCACGGGAAGCGGTGCCGACGCGAGAGCCCTAGGAGACCCGAAAGGCCTCCTCGCGTTCCTTTTAAGCGGAACAACGACCGAGACCTCATGGAAACTGCTGCACGCAGAGCTTGCCAGGGGGACAAGTGGGTCCTTACCATGAGACTAGTGGTCACCTTGTGGCTTCCCAGAACGCACGAGGGCTGTGGGATTAGCTCCCCCTAAGAATTGAGAGCACCTGACTTCTCTGGGCAAAGTACTCGTTCCCCTCACAGGCATGCCTGCAGTGAAAAGCAGCTGGGCAATTCCACACTTCTGCACACAGGTCCTAGGCCGCCAAGAATCCAGCTTTCGAAAAGGGAAAAAAGACTGCTTTGGTGCGCTGATGCTAGGGCTCACCTTGCGATTGCCCAGAACGAACGTGGGCCGCAGCTTAGCTCTCCTCTGAAAGGGCAGGCACCCCGTTTGTCTGGGGGACATACTGGTTTCCTCCCCAGCTGTGCCTGCAGTGAGTAGAAGCTGGCCATGGTTAGCGTTTCAGAAACAGCTCCGAGGCTACCTGTATCCAGCTTTCCAAAGGGGGAAAACACTGGTTTTCTAAGCAGTGCCACCTACCCTCGTTAACACCCACCAGAAGTACGTGCAGAACTGGAAGTGCAAAGGGAGAGCGTCGCGACACACTGGGCCCTTGGCTAAATAGTTTTCACTGCGCAGGCGTCTGCGTGTGGCAAGATCCCTAACCGAGTGAAGGCCTGAGGAAGACCTAGTTGGCACTGCACCTTCCAAGGGCCTGCCAGTGTAAAGTGAGGAATTGTGCTCTTGGCTCAGGTTGGATCTCACCTCGCCTTCCTGCTTGAGGCAGAGAGCGGGGAGGTATGAGTTCCAAGAAGGAACGCGGGGGAGAAGTTTCTCTCAGGGTAAGTCCCTTTTGCGCACTGAGTCCAAGTGGCCCAGCCCAGGAGACCGTGTAGGACTGTGTTCCAGGGCTCTTTGCAAGCTGTGTCCACCTAGGTTTCTAAGGAAGAGAACGGTGTGTCGCCTTGGACTCTGCATGCCAAGGAGTGTTCCGAAGGGCCTACGCGGCTGTCTGTTGCTCAGCAGGCAGAGAGGAGGCCCGGCGGACTCAGTGTAGTTGCCCGGGAAACGGTGCGGACGCGAGAGCCCATCGCGTCCTGAAAGGCATCCTCGAGTTCCAGCTAGGCAGCACATCGACGCACACTTCCTGGAAACTGCTGTATGCCCCCACATGCCCGCTGGCGAAAGTGGAACTTACGGGGAGCCCAGTGATCACCCTGCGGTTTCCCCGAACGAACGAGGGCCGCGGCATTAGTGCCCCCCCAAGGATTGCAAGCACCCAGTTCCTCTGTGGAAATTAGCCCTTTACTCCCAAGGCGTTGCTGCAGTGAAGAGACGCAGGGCCTTTTCAGGGTTTGGCCGAGAGCTCCGTGGTTGCGAGGATGCAGCTTTCCAAACGGTAAAAGACTGCTTTTCTAAACAGGGCCCCCTATGGTAGCTAACACGCAGCGTAAGTACCTGCAGTATTTGAGGGGCGAAGGCAGACAAACGCGGCACACTGGGCCCTTCGCTGAATCCGTTTGAATGAGCGGGTGTCGAAGTGTGGCAAGCTCCCTAACCGAGTGAAGGCCTGAGGAAGGCCTTGCTGGCACTGCATCTCCCAGAGGCCTACCAGTGTAAAGTGGTGAATTGTGGTCTTCTTTGAGCAGGTTGGCTGTCACGTCGAGTGCCTGCATGAGGTAGAGGCCCGGCAGGTGTGAGTTCCCAGAAGGAACGCGGAGCAGAGGGTGTCTCTTATGGCACGTCACTGTTCTGCACTGAGTCAAAGTTGCCCAGCCCATTAGACCGGCTAGGAATATGTTTCCGAGGTGTTTGTACGCCGTGTCAACCTGGTTCTCCAAGGAAGGGAGCCGTGTGTCGCCCTGGATTCTGCACGCCCAGAAGTGTTCCGAAGGGCCTACACGGCTGTCTGTCGATCAGCAGGCAGACAGGACACTTGGGGTACTCAGTGTATTTGCACGGGAAGCGGTGCCGACGCGAGAGCCCTAGGAGACCCGAAAGGCCTCCTCGCGTTCCTTTTAAGCGGAACAACGACCGAGACCTCATGGAAACTGCTGCACGCAGAGCTTGCCAGGGGGACAAGTGGGTCCTTACCATGAGACTAGTGGTCACCTTGTGGCTTCCCAGAACGCACGAGGGCTGTGGGATTAGCTCCCCCTAAGAATTGAGAGCACCTGACTTCTCTGGGCAAAGTACTCGTTCCCCTCACAGGCATGCCTGCAGTGAAAAGCAGCTGGGCAATTCCACACTTCTGCACACAGGTCCTAGGCCGCCAAGAATCCAGCTTTCGAAAAGGGAAAAAAGACTGCTTTGGTGCGCTGATGCTAGGGCTCACCTTGCGATTGCCCAGAACGAACGTGGGCCGCAGCTTAGCTCTCCTCTGAAAAGGCAGGCACCCCGTTTGTCTGGGGGACATACTGGTTTCCTCCCCAGCTGTGCCTGCAGTGAGTAGGAGCTGGACATAGTGAGCGTTTCAGAAACAGCTCCGAGGCTACCTGTATCCAGCTTTCCAAAGGGGGAAAACACTGGTTTTCTAAGCAGTGCCACCTACCCTCGTTAACACCCACCAGAAGTACGTGCAGAACTGGAAGTGCAAAGGGAGAGCGTCGCGACACACTGGGCCCTTGGCTAAATAGTTTTCACTGCGCAGGCGTCTGCGTGTGGCAAGATCCCTAACCGAGTGAAGGCCTGAGGAAGACCTAGTTGGCACTGCACCTTCCAAGGGCCTGCCAGTGTAAAGTGAGGAATTGTGCTCTTGGCTCAGGTTGGATCTCACCTCGCCTTCCTGCTTGAGGCAGAGAGCGGGGAGGTATGAGTTCCAAGAAGGAACGCGGGGGAGAAGTTTCTCTCAGGGTAAGTCCCTTTTGCGCACTGAGTCCAAGTGGCCCAGCCCAGGAGACCGTGTAGGACTGTGTTCCAGGGCTCTTTGCAAGCTGTGTCCACCTAGGTTTCTAAGGAAGAGAACGGTGTGTCGCCTTGGACTCTGCATGCCAAGGAGTGTTCCGAAGGGCCTACGCGGCTGTCTGTTGCTCAGCAGGCAGAGAGGAGGCCCGGCGGACTCAGTGTAGTTGCCCGGGAAACGGTGCGGACGCGAGAGCCCATCGCGTCCTGAAAGGCATCCTCGAGTTCCAGCTAGGCAGCACATCGACGCACACTTCCTGGAAACTGCTGTATGCCCCCACATGCCCGCTGGCGAAAGTGGAACTTACGGGGAGCCCAGTGATCACCCTGCGGTTTCCCCGAACGAACGAGGGCCGCGGCATTAGTGCCCCCCCAAGGATTGCAAGCACCCAGTTCCTCTGTGGAAATTAGCCCTTTACTCCCAAGGCGTTGCTGCAGTGAAGAGACGCAGGGTCTTTTCAGGGTTTGGCCGAGAGCTCCGTGGTTGCGAGGATGCAGCTTTCCAAACGGTAAAAGACTGCTTTTCTAAACAGGGCCCCCTATGGTAGCTAACACGCAGCGTAAGTACCTGCAGTATTTGAGGGGCGAAGGCAGACAAACGCGGCACACTGGGCCCTTCGCTGAATCCGTTTGAATGAGCGGGTGTCAAAGTGTGGCAAGCTCCCTAACCGAGTGAAGGCCTGAGGAAGGCCTTGCTGGCACTGCATCTCCCAGAGGCCTACCAGTGTAAAGTGGTGAATTGTGGTCTTCTTTGAGCAGGTTGGCTGTCACGTCGAGTGCCTGCATGAGGTAGAGGCCCGGCAGGTGTGAGTTCCCAGAAGGAACGCGGAGCAGAGGGTGTCTCTTATGGCACGTCACTGTTCTGCACTGAGTCAAAGTTGCCCAGCCCATTAGACCGGCTAGGAATATGTTTCCGAGGTGTTTGTACGCCGTGTCAACCTGGTTCTCCAAGGAAGGGAGCCGTGTGTCGCCCTGGATTCTGCACGCCCAGAAGTGTTCCGAAGGGCCTACACGGCTGTCTGTCGATCAGCAGGCAGACAGGACACTTGGGGTACTCAGTGTATTTGCACGGGAAGCGGTGCCGACGCGAGAGCCCTAGGAGACCCGAAAGGCCTCCTCGCGTTCCTTTTAAGCGGAACAACGACCGAGACCTCATGGAAACTGCTGCACGCAGAGCTTGCCAGGGGGACAAGTGGGTCCTTACCATGAGACTAGTGGTCACCTTGTGGCTTCCCAGAACGCACGAGGGCTGTGGGATTAGCTCCCCCTAAGAATTGAGAGCACCTGACTTCTCTGGGCAAAGTACTCGTTCCCCTCACAGGCATGCCTGCAGTGAAAAGCAGCTGGGCAATTCCACACTTCTGCACACAGGTCCTAGGCCGCCAAGAATCCAGCTTTCGAAAAGGGAAAAAAGACTGCTTTGGTGCGCTGATGCTAGGGCTCACCTTGCGATTGCCCAGAACGAACGTGGGCCGCAGCTTAGCTCTCCTCTGAAAGGGCAGGCACCCCGTTTGTCTGGGGGACATACTGGTTTCCTCCCCAGCTGTGCCTGCAGTGAGTAGAAGCTGGACATGGTTAGCGTTTCAGAAACAGCTCCGAGGCTACCTGTATCCAGCTTTCCAAAGGGGGAAAACACTGGTTTTCTAAGCAGTGCCACCTACCCTCGTTAACACCCACCAGAAGTACGTGCAGAACTGGAAGTGCAAAGGGAGAGCGTCGCGACACACTGGGCCCTTGGCTAAATAGTTTTCACTGCGCAGGCGTCTGCGTGTGGCAAGATCCCTAACCGAGTGAAGGCCTGAGGAAGACCTAGTTGGCACTGCACCTTCCAAGGGCCTGCCAGTGTAAAGTGAGGAATTGTGCTCTTGGCTCAGGTTGGATCTCACCTCGCCTTCCTGCTTGAGGCAGAGAGCGGGGAGGTATGAGTTCCAAGAAGGAACGCGGGGGAGAAGTTTCTCTCAGGGTAAGTCCCTTTTGCGCACTGAGTCCAAGTGGCCCAGCCCAGGAGACCGTGTAGGACTGTGTTCCAGGGCTCTTTGCAAGCTGTGTCCACCTAGGTTTCTAAGGAAGAGAACGGTGTGTCGCCTTGGACTCTGCATGCCAAGGAGTGTTCCGAAGGGCCTACGCGGCTGTCTGTTGCTCAGCAGGCAGAGAGGAGGCCCGGCGGACTCAGTGTAGTTGCCCGGGAAACGGTGCGGACGCGAGAGCCCATCGCGTCCTGAAAGGCATCCTCGAGTTCCAGCTAGGCAGCACATCGACGCACACTTCCTGGAAACTGCTGTATGCCCCCACATGCCCGCTGGCGAAAGTGGAACTTACGGGGAGCCCAGTGATCACCCTGCGGTTTCCCCGAACGAACGAGGGCCGCGGCATTAGTGCCCCCCCAAGGATTGCAAGCACCCAGTTCCTCTGTGGAAATTAGCCCTTTACTCCCAAGGCGTTGCTGCAGTGAAGAGACGCAGGGCCTTTTCAGGGTTTGGCCGAGAGCTCCGTGGTTGCGAGGATGCAGCTTTCCAAACGGTAAAAGACTGCTTTTCTAAACAGGGCCCCCTATGGTAGCTAACACGCAGCGTAAGTACCTGCAGTATTTGAGGGGCGAAGGCAGACAAACGCGGCACACTGGGCCCTTCGCTGAATCCGTTTGAATGAGCGGGTGTCGAAGTGTGGCAAGCTCCCTAACCGAGTGAAGGCCTGAGGAAGGCCTTGCTGGCACTGCATCTCCCAGAGGCCTACCAGTGTAAAGTGGTGAATTGTGGTCTTCTTTGAGCAGGTTGGCTGTCACGTCGAGTGCCTGCATGAGGTAGAGGCCCGGCAGGTGTGAGTTCCCAGAAGGAACGCGGAGCAGAGGGTGTCTCTTATGGCACGTCACTGTTCTGCACTGAGTCAAAGTTGCCCAGCCCATTAGACCGGCTAGGAATATGTTCCCGAGGTGTTTGTACGCCGTGTCAACCTGGTTCTCCAAGGAAGGGAGCCGTGTGTCGCCCTGGATTCTGCACGCCCAGAAGTGTTCCGAAGGGCCTACACGGCTGTCTGTCGATCAGCAGGCAGACAGGACACTTGGGGTACTCAGTGTATTTGCACGGGAAGCGGTGCCGACGCGAGAGCCCTAGGAGACCCGAAAGGCCTCCTCGCGTTCCTTTTAAGCGGAACAACGACCGAGACCTCATGGAAACTGCTGCATGCAGAGCTTGCCAGGGGGACACGTGGGTCCTTACCATGAGACTAGTGGTCACCTTGTGGTTTTCCAGAACGCACGAGGGCTGTGGGATTAGCTCCCCCTAAGAATTGAGAGCACCTGACTTCTCTGGGCAAAGTACTCGTTCCCCTCACAGGCGTGCCTGCAGTGAAAAGCAGCTGGGCAATTCCACACTTCTGCACACAGGTTCTAGGCCGCCAAGAATCCAGCTTTCGAAAAGGGAAAAAAGACTGCTTTGGTGCGCTGATGCTAGGGCTCACCTTGCGATTGCCCAGAAAGAACGTGGGCCGCAGCTTAGCTCTCCTCTGAAAGGGCAGGCACCCCGTTTGTCTGGGGGACATACTGGTTTCCTCCCCAGCTGTGCCTGCAGTGAGTAGAAGCTGGACATGGTTAGCGTTTCAGAAACAGCTCCGAGGCTACCTGTATCCAGCTTTCCAAAGGGGGAAAACACTGGTTTTCTAAGCAGTGCCACCTACCCTCGTTAACACCCACCAGAAGTACGTGCAGAACTGGAAGTGCAAAGGGAGACCGTCGCGACACACTGGGCCCTTGGCTAAATAGTTTTCACTGCGCAGGCGTCTGCGTGTGGCAAGATCCCTAACCGAGTGAAGGCCTGAGGAAGACCTAGTTGGCACTGCACCTTCCAAGGGCCTGCCAGTGTAAAGTGAGGAATTGTGCTCTTGGCTCAGGTTGGATCTCACCTCGCCTTCCTGCTTGAGGCAGAGAGCGGGGAGGTATGAGTTCCAAGAAGGAACGCGGGGGAGAAGTTTTTCTCAGGGTAAGTCCCTTTTCCGCACTGAGTCCAAGTGGCCCAGCCCAGGAGACCGTGTAGGACTGTGTTCCAGGGCTCTTTGCAAGCTGTGTCCACCTAGGTTTCTAAGGAAGAGAACGGTGTGTCGCCTTGGACTCTGCATGCCAAGGAGTGTTCCGAAGGGCCTACGCGGCTGTCTGTTGCTCAGCAGGCAGAGAGGAGGCCCGGCGGACTCAGTGTAGTTGCCCGGGAAACGGTGCGGACGCGAGAGCCCATCGCGTCCTGAAAGGCATCCTCGAGTTCCAGCTAGGCAGCACATCGACGCACACTTCCTGGAAACTGCTGTATGCCCCCACATGCCCGCTGGCGAAAGTGGAACTTACGGGGAGCCCAGTGATCACCCTGCGGTTTCCCCGAACGAACGAGGGCCGCGGCATTAGTGCCCCCCCAAGGATTGCAAGCACCCAGTTCCTCTGTGGAAATTAGCCCTTTACTCCCAAGGCGTTGTTGCAGTGAAGAGACGCAGGGCCTTTTCAGGATTTGGCCGAGAGCTCCGTGGTTGCGAGGATGCAGCTTTCCAAACGGTAAAAGACTGCTTTTCTAAACAGGGCCCCCTATGGTAGCTAACACGCAGCGTAAGTACCTGCAGTATTTGAGGGGCGAAGGCAGACAAACGCGGCACACTGGGCCCTTCGCTGAATCCGTTTGAATGAGCGGGTGTCGAAGTGTGGCAAGCTCCCTAACCGAGTGAAGGCCTGAGGAAGGCCTTGCTGGCACTGCATCTCCCAGAGGCCTACCAGTGTAAAGTGGTGAATTGTGGTCTTCTTTGAGCAGGTTGGCTGTCACGTCGAGTGCCTGCATGAGGTAGAGGCCCGGCAGGTGTGAGTTCCCAGAAGGAACGCGGAGCAGAGGGTGTCTCTTATGGCACGTCAGTGCTCTGCACTGAGTCAAAGTTGCCCAGCCCATTAGACCGGCTAGGAATATGTTCCCGAGGTGTTTGTACGCTGTGTCAACCTGGTTCTCCAAGGAAGGGAGCCATGTGTCGCCCTGGATTCTGCACGCCCAGAAGTGTTCCGAAGGGCCTACACGGCTGTCTGTCGATCAGCAGGCAGACAGGACATTTGGGGTACTCACTGCATTTACACGGGAAACGGTGCTGACGCGAGAGCCCTAGGAGACCCGAAAGGCCTCCTCACGTTCCTTTTAAGCGGAACAACGACCGAGACCTCATGGAAACTGCTGCACGCAGAGCTTGCCAGGGGGACAAGTGGGTCCTTACCATGAGACTAGTGGTCACCTTGTGGCTTCCCAGAACGCACGAGGGCTGTGGGATTAGCTCCCCCTAAGAATTGAGAGCACCTGACTTCTCTGGGCAAAGTACTCGTTCCCCTCACAGGCGTGCCTGCAGTGAAAAGCAGCTGGGCAATTCCACACTTCTGCACACAGGTTCTAGGCCGCCAAGAATCCAGCTTTCGAAAAGGGAAAAAAAACTGCTTTGGTGCGCTGATGCTAGGGGTCACCTTGCGATTGCCCAGAACGAACGTGGGCCGCAGCTTAGCTCTCCTCTGAAAGGGCAGGCACCCCGTTTGTCTGGGGGACATACTGGTTTCCTCCCCAGCTGTGCCTGCAGTGAGTAGAAGCTGGCCATGGTTAGCGTTTCAGAAACAGCTCCGAGGCTACCTGTATCCAGCTTTCCAAAGGGGGAAAACACTGGTTTTCTAAGCAGTGCCACCTACCCTCGTTAACACCCACCAGAAGTACGTGCAGAACTGGAAGTGCAAAGGGAGAGCGTCGCGACACACTGGGCCCTTGTCTAAATAGTTTTCACTGCGCAGGCGTCTGCGTGTGGCAAGATCCCTAACCGAGTGAAGGCCTGAGGAAGACCTAGTTGGCACTGCACCTTCCAAGGGCCTGCCAGTGTAAAGTGAGGAATTGTGCTCTTGGCTCAGGTTGGATCTCACCTCGACTTCCTGCTTGAGGCAGAGAGCGGGGAGGTATGAGTTCCAAGAAGGAACGCGGGGGAGAAGTTTCTCTCAGGGTAAGTCCCTTTTCCGCACTGAGTCCAAGTGGCCCAGCCCAGGAGACCGTGTAGGACTGTGTTCCAGGGCTCTTTGCAAGCTGTGTCCACCTAGGTTTCTAAGGAAGAGAACGGTGTGTCGCCTTGGACTCTGCATGCCAAGGAGTGTTCCGAAGGGCCTACGCGGCTGTCTGTTGCTCAGCAGGCAGAGAGGAGGCCCGGCGGACTCAGTGTAGTTGCCCGGGAAACGGTGCGGACGCGAGAGCCCATCGCGTCCTGAAAGGCATCCTCGAGTTCCAGCTAGGCAGCACATCGACGCACACTTCCTGGAAACTGCTGTATGCCCCCACATGCCCGCTGGCGAAAGTGGAACTTACGGGGAGCCCAGTGATCACCCTGCGGTTTCCCCGAACGAACGAGGGCCGCGGCATTAGTGCCCCCCCAAGGATTGCAAGCACCCAGTTCCTCTGTGGAAATTAGCCCTTTACTCCCAAGGCGTTGCTGCAGTGAAGAGACGCAGGGCCTTTTCAGGGTTTGGCCGAGAGCTCCGTGGTTGCGAGGATGCAGCTTTCCAAACGGTAAAAGACTGCTTTTCTAAACAGGGCCCCCTATGGTAGCTAACACGCAGCGTAAGTACCTGCAGTATTTGAGGGGCGAAGGCAGACAAACGCGGCACACTGGGCCCTTCGCTGAATCCGTTTGAATGAGCGGGTGTCGAAGTGTGGCAAGCTCCCTAACCGAGTGAAGGCCTGAGGAAGGCCTTGCTGGCACTGCATCTCCCAGAGGCCTACCAGTGTAAAGTGGTGAATTGTGGTCTTCTTTGAGCAGGTTGGCTGTCACGTCGAGTGCCTGCATGAGGTAGAGGCCCGGCAGGTGTGAGTTCCCAGAAGGAACGCGGAGCAGAGGGTGTCTCTTATGGCACGTCACTGTTCTGCACTGAGTCAAAGTTGCCCAGCCCATTAGACCGGCTAGGAATATGTTTCCGAGGTGTTTGTACGCCGTGTCAACCTGGTTCTCCAAGGAAGGGAGCCGTGTGTCGCCCTGGATTCTGCACGCCCAGAAGTGTTCCGAAGGGCCTACACGGCTGCCTGTCGATCAGCAGGCAGACAGGACACTTGGGGTACTCAGTGTATTTGCACGGGAAGCGGTGCCGACGCGAGAGCCCTAGGAGACCCGAAAGGCCTCCTCGCGTTCCTTTTAAGCGGAACAACGACCGAGACCTCATGGAAACTGCTGCACGCAGAGCTTGCCAGGGGGACAAGTGGGTCCTTACCATGAGACTAGTGGTCACCTTGTGGCTTCCCAGAATGCACGAGGGCTGTGGGATTAGCTCCCCCTAAGAATTGAGAGCACCTGACTTCTCTGGGCAAAGTACTCGTTCCCCTCACAGGCATGCCTGCAGTGAAAAGCAGCTGGGCAATTCCACACTTCTGCACACAGGTCCTAGGCCGCCAAGAATCCAGCTTTCGAAAAGGGAAAAAAGACTGCTTTGGTGCGCTGATGCTAGGGCTCACCTTGCGATTGCCCAGAACGAACGTGGGCCGCAGCTTAGCTCTCCTCTGAAAAGGCAGGCACCCCGTTTGTCTGGGGGACATACTGGTTTCCTCCCCAGCTGTGCCTGCAGTGAGTAGAAGCTGGCCATGGTTAGCGTTTCAGAAACAGCTCCGAGGCTACCTGTATCCAGCTTTCCAAAGGGGGAAAACACTGGTTTTCTAAGCAGTGCCACCTACCCTCGTTAACACCCACCAGAAGTACGTGCAGAACTGGAAGTGCAAAGGGAGAGCGTCGCGACACACTGGGCCCTTGGCTAAATAGTTTTCACTGCGCAGGCGTCTGCGTGTGGCAAGATCCCTAACCGAGTGAAGGCCTGAGGAAGACCTAGTTGGCACTGCACCTTCCAAGGGCCTGCCAGTGTAAAGTGAGGAATTGTGCTCTTGGCTCAGGTTGGATCTCACCTCGCCTTCCTGCTTGAGGCAGAGAGCGGGGAGGTATGAGTTCCAAGAAGGAACGCGGGGGAGAAGTTTCTCTCAGGGTAAGTCCCTTTTGCGCACTGAGTCCAAGTGGCCCAGCCCAGGAGACCGTGTAGGACTGTGTTCCAGGGCTCTTTGCAAGCTGTGTCCACCTAGGTTTCTAAGGAAGAGAACGGTGTGTCGCCTTGGACTCTGCATGCCAAGGAGTGTTCCGAAGGGCCTACGCGGCTGTCTGTTGCTCAGCAGGCAGAGAGGAGGCCCGGCGGACTCAGTGTAGTTGCCCGGGAAACGGTGCGGACGCGAGAGCCCATCGCGTCCTGAAAGGCATCCTCGAGTTCCAGCTAGGCAGCACATCGACGCACAGTTCCTGGAAACTGCTGTATGCCCCCACATGCCCGCTGGCGAAAGTGGAACTTACGGGGAGCCCAGTGATCACCCTGCGGTTTCCCCGAACGAACGAGGGCCGCGGCATTAGTGCCCCCCCAAGGATTGCAAGCACCCAGTTCCTCTGTGGAAATTAGCCCTTTACTCCCAAGGCGTTGCTGCAGTGAAGAGACGCAGGGCCTTTTCAGGGTTTGGCCGAGAGCTCCGTGGTTGCGAGGATGCAGCTTTCCAAACGGTAAAAGACTGCTTTTCTAAACAGGGCCCCCTATGGTAGCTAACACGCAGCGTAAGTACCTGCAGTATTTGAGGGGCGAAGGCAGACAAACGCGGCACACTGGGCCCTTCGCTGAATCCGTTTGAATGAGCGGGTGTCGAAGTGTGGCAAGCTCCCTAACCGAGTGAAGGCCTGAGGAAGGCCTTGCTGGCACTGCATCTCCCAGAGGCCTACCAGTGTAAAGTGGTGACTTGTGGTCTTCTTTGAGCAGGTTGGCTGTCACGTCGAGTGCCTGCATGAGGTAGAGGCCCGGCAGGTGTGAGTTCCCAGAAGGAACGCGGAGCAGAGGGTGTCTCTTATGGCACGTCACTGTTCTGCACTGAGTCAAAGTTGCCCAGCCCATTAGACCGGCTAGGAATATGTTTCCGAGGTGTTTGTACGCCGTGTCAACCTGGTTCTCCAAGGAAGGGAGCCGTGTGTCGCCCTGGATTCTGCACGCCCAGAAGTGTTCCGAAGGGCCTACACGGCTGTCTGTCGATCAGCAGGCAGACAGGACACTTGGGGTACTCAGTGTATTTGCACGGGAAGCGGTGCCGACGCGAGAGCCCTAGGAGACCCGAAAGGCCTCCTCGCGTTCCTTTTAAGCGGAACAACGACCGAGACCTCATGGAAACTGCTGCACGCAGAGCTTGCCAGGGGGACAAGTGGGTCCTTACCATGAGACTAGTGGTCACCTTGTGGCTTCCCAGAATGCACGAGGGCTGTGGGATTAGCTCCCCCTAAGAATTGAGAGCACCTGACTTCTCTGGGCAAAGTACTCGTTCTCCTCACAGGCATGCCTGCAGTGAAAAGCAGCTGGGCAATTCCACACTTCTGCACACAGGTCCTAGGCCGCCAAGAATCCAGCTTTCGAAAAGGGAAAAAAGACTGCTTTGGTGCGCTGATGCTAGGGCTCACCTTGCGATTGCCCAGAACGAACGTGGTCCGCAGCTTAGCTCTCCTCTGAAAGGGCAGGCACCCCGTTTGTCTGGGGAACATACTGGTTTCCTCCCCAGCTGTGCCTGCAGTGAGTAGAAGCTGGCCATGGTTAGCGTTTCAGAAACAGCTCCGAGGCTACCTGTATCCAGCTTTCCAAAGGGGGAAAACACTGGTTTTCTAAGCAGTGCCACCTACCCTCGTTAACACCCACCAGAAGTACGTGCAGAACTGGAAGTGCAAAGGGAGAGCGTCGCGACACACTGGGCCCTTGGCTAAATAGTTTTCACTGCGCAGGCGTCTGCGTGTGGCAAGATCCCTAACCGAGTGAAGGCCTGAGGAAGACCTAGTTGGCACTGCACCTTCCAAGGGCCTGCCAGTGTAAAGTGAGGAATTGTGCTCTTGGCTCAGGTTGGATCTCACCTCGCCTTCCTGCTTGAGGCAGAGAGCGGGGAGGTATGAGTTCCAAGAAGGAACGCGGGGGAGAAGTTTCTCTCAGGGTAAGTCCCTTTTCCGCACTGAGTCCAAGTGGCCCAGCCCAGGAGACCGTGTAGGACTGTGTTCCAGGGCTCTTTGCAAGCTGTGTCCACCTAGGTTTCTAAGGAAGAGAACGGTGTGTCGCCTTGGACTCTGCATGCCAAGGAGTGTTCCGAAGGGCCTACGCGGCTGTCTGTTGCTCAGCAGGCAGAGAGGAGGCCCGGCGGACTCAGTGTAGTTGCCCGGGAAACGGTGCGGACGCGAGAGCCCATCGCGTCCTGAAAGGCATCCTCGAGTTCCAGCTAGGCAGCACATCGACGCACACTTCCTGGAAACTGCTGTATGCCCCCACATGCCCGCTGGCGAAAGTGGAACTTACGGGGAGCCCAGTGATCACCCTGCGGTTTCCCCGAACGAACGAGGGCCGCGGCATTAGTGCCCCCCCAAGGATTGCAAGCACCCAGTTCCTCTGTGGAAATTAGCCCTTTACTCCCAAGGCGTTGCTGCAGTGAAGAGACGCAGGGCCTTTTCAGGGTTTGGCCGAGAGCTCCGTGGTTGCGAGGATGCAGCTTTCCAAACGGTAAAAGACTGCTTTTCTAAACAGGGCCCCCTATGGTAGCTAACACGCAGCGTAAGTACCTGCAGTATTTGAGGGGCGAAGGCAGACAAACGCGGCACACTGGGCCCTTCGCTGAATCCGTTTGAATGAGCGGGTGTCGAAGTGTGGCAAGCTCCCTAACCGAGTGAAGGCCTGAGGAAGGCCTTGCTGGCACTGCATCTCCCAGAGGCCTACCAGTGTAAAGTGGTGAATTGTGGTCTTCTTTGAGCAGGTTGGCTGTCACGTCGAGTGCCTGCATGAGGTAGAGGCCCGGCAGGTGTGAGTTCCCAGAAGGAACGCGGAGCAGAGGGTGTCTCTTATGGCACGTCACTGTTCTGCACTGAGTCAAAGTTGCCCAGCCCATTAGACCGGCTAGGAATATGTTTCCGAGGTGTTTGTACGCCGTGTCAACCTGGTTCTCCAAGGAAGGGAGCCGTGTGTCGCCCTGGATTCTGCACGCCCAGAAGTGTTCCGAAGGGCCTACACGGCTGTCTGTCGATCAGCAGGCAGACAGGACACTTGGGGTACTCAGTGTATTTGCACGGGAAGCGGTGCCGACGCGAGAGCCCTAGGAGACCCGAAAGGCCTCCTCGCGTTCCTTTTAAGCGGAACAACGACCGAGACCTCATGGAAACTGCTGCACGCAGAGCTTGCCAGGGGGACAAGTGGGTCCTTACCATGAGACTAGTGGTCACCTTGTGGCTTCCCAGAATGCACGAGGGCTGTGGGATTAGCTCCCCCTAAGAATTGAGAGCACCTGACTTCTCTGGGCAAAGTACTCGTTCCCCTCACAGGCATGCCTGCAGTGAAAAGCAGCTGGGCAATTCCACACTTCTGCACACAGGTGCTAGGCCGCCAAGAATCCAGCTTTCGAAAAGGGAAAAAAGACTGCTTTGGTGCGCTGATGCTAGGGCTCACCTTGCGATTGCCCAGAACGAACGTGGGCCGCAGCTTAGCTCTCCTCTGAAAAGGCAGGCACCCCGTTTGTCTGGGGGACATACTGGTTTCCTCCCCAGCTGTGCCTGCAGTGAGTAGAAGCTGGCCATGGTTAGCGTTTCAGAAACAGCTCCGAGGCTACCTGTATCCAGCTTTCCAAAGGGGGAAAACACTGGTTTTCTAAGCAGTGCCACCTACCCTCGTTAACACCCACCAGAAGTACGTGCAGAACTGGAAGTGCAAAGGGAGAGCGTCGCGACACACTGGGCCCTTGGCTAAATAGTTTTCACTGCGCAGGCGTCTGCGTGTGGCAAGATCCCTAACCGAGTGAAGGCCTGAGGAAGACCTAGTTGGCACTGCACCTTCCAAGGGCCTGCCAGTGTAAAGTGAGGAATTGTGCTCTTGGCTCAGGTTGGATCTCACCTCGCCTTCCTGCTTGAGGCAGAGAGCGGGGAGGTATGAGTTCCAAGAAGGAACGCGGGGGAGAAGTTTCTCTCAGGGTAAGTCCCTTTTCCGCACTGAGTCCAAGTGGCCCAGCCCAGGAGACCGTGTAGGACTGTGTTCCAGGGCTCTTTGCAAGCTGTGTCCACCTAGGTTTCTAAGGAAGAGAACGGTGTGTCGCCTTGGACTCTGCATGCCAAGGAGTGTTCCGAAGGGCCTACGCGGCTGTCTGTTGCTCAGCAGGCAGAGAGGAGGCCCGGCGGACTCAGTGTAGTTGCCCGGGAAACGGTGCGGACGCGAGAGCCCATCGCGTCCTGAAAGGCATCCTCGAGTTCCAGCTAGGCAGCACATCGACGCACAGTTCCTGGAAACTGCTGTATGCCCCCACATGCCCGCTGGCGAAAGTGGAACTTACGGGGAGCCCAGTGATCACCCTGCGGTTTCCCCGAACGAACGAGGGCCGCGGCATTAGTGCCCCCCCAAGGATTGCAAGCACCCAGTTCCTCTGTGGAAATTAGCCCTTTACTCCCAAGGCGTTGCTGCAGTGAAGAGACGCAGGGCCTTTTCAGGGTTTGGCCGAGAGCTCCGTGGTTGCGAGGATGCAGCTTTCCAAACGGTAAAAGACTGCTTTTCTAAACAGGGCCCCCTATGGTAGCTAACACGCAGCGTAAGTACCTGCAGTATTTGAGGGGCGAAGGCAGACAAACGCGGCACACTGGGCCCTTCGCTGAATCCGTTTGAATGAGCGGGTGTCGAAGTGTGGCAAGCTCCCTAACCGAGTGAAGGCCTGAGGAAGGCCTTGCTGGCACTGCATCTCCCAGAGGCCTACCAGTGTAAAGTGGTGACTTGTGGTCTTCTTTGAGCAGGTTGGCTGTCACGTCGAGTGCCTGCATGAGGTAGAGGCCCGGCAGGTGTGAGTTCCCAGAAGGAACGCGGAGCAGAGGGTGTCTCTTATGGCACGTCACTGTTCTGCACTGAGTCAAAGTTGCCCAGCCCATTAGACCGGCTAGGAATATGTTTCCGAGGTGTTTGTACGCCGTGTCAACCTGGTTCTCCAAGGAAGGGAGCCGTGTGTCGCCCTGGATTCTGCACGCCCAGAAGTGTTCCGAAGGGCCTACACGGCTGTCTGTCGATCAGCAGGCAGAGAGGACACTTGGGGTACTCAGTGTATTTGCACGGGAAGCGGTGTCGACGCGAGAGCCCTAGGAGACCCGAAAGGCCTCCTCGCGTTCCTTTTAAGCGGAACAACGACCGAGACCTCATGGAAACTGCTGCACGCAGAGTTTGCCAGGGGGACAAGTGGGTCCTTACCATGAGACTAGTGGTCACCTTGTGGCTTCCCAGAATGTACGAGGGCTGTGGGATTAGCTCCCCCTAAGAATTGAGAGCACCTGACTTCTCTGGGCAAAGTACTCGTTCCCCTCACAGGCATGCCTGCAGTGAAAAGCAGCTGGGCAATTCCACACTTCTGCACACAGGTCCTAGGCCGCCAAGAATCCAGCTTTCGAAAAGGGAAAAAAGACTGCTTTGGTGCGCTGATGCTAGGGCTCACCTTGCGATTGCCCAGAACGAACGTGGGCCGCAGCTTAGCTCTCCTCTGAAAGGGCAGGCACCCCGTTTGTCTGGGGGACATACTGGTTTCCTCCCCAGCTGTGCCTGCAGTGAGTAGAAGCTGGCCATGGTTAGCGTTTCAGAAACAGCTCCGAGGCTACCTGTATCCAGCTTTCCAAAGGGGGAAAACACTGGTTTTCTAAGCAGTGCCACCTACCTTCGTTAACACCCACCAGAAGTACGTGCAGAACTGGAAGTGCAAAGGGAGAGCGTCGCGACACACTGGGCCCTTGGCTAAATAGTTTTCACTGCGCAGGCGTCTGCGTGTGGCAAGATCCCTAAACGAGTGAAGGCCTGAGGAAGACCTAGTTGGCACTGCACCTTCCAAGGGCCTGCCAGTGTAAAGTGAGGAATTGTGCTCTTGGCTCAGGTTGGATCTCACCTCGCCTTCCTGCTTGAGGCAGAGAGCGGGGAGGTATGAGTTCCAAGAAGGAACGCGGGGGAGAAGTTTCTCTCAGGGTAAGTCCCTTTTCCGCACTGAGTCCAAGTGGCCCAGCCCAGGAGACCGTGTAGGACTGTGTCCCAGGGCTCTTTGCAAGCTGTGTCCACCTAGGTTTCTAAGGAAGAGAACGGTGTGTCGCCTTGGACTCTGCATGCCAAGGAGTGTTCCGAAGGGCCTACGCGGCTGTATGTTGCTCAGCAGGCAGAGAGGAGGCCCGGCGGACTCAGTGTAGTTGCCCGGGAAACGGTGCGGACGCGAGAGCCCATCGCGTCCTGAAAGGCATCCTCGAGTTCCAGCTAGGCAGCACATCGACGCACACTTCCTGGAAACTGCTGTATGCCCCCACATGCCCGCTGGCGAAAGTGGAACTTACGGGGAGCCCAGTGATCACCCTGCGGTTTCCCCGAACGAACGAGGGCCGCGGCATTAGTGCCCCCCCAAGGATTGCAAGCACCCAGTTCCTCTGTGGAAATTAGCCCTTTACTCCCAAGGCGTTGCTGCAGTGAAGAGACGCAGGGCCTTTTCAGGGTTTGGCCGAGAGCTCTGTGGTTGCGAGGATGCAGCTTTCCAAACGGTAAAAGACTGCTTTTCTAAACAGGGCCCCCTATGGTAGCTAACACGCAGCGTAAGTACCTGCAGTATTTGAGGGGCGAAGGCAGACAAACGCGGCACACTGGGCCCTTCGCTGAATCCGTTTGAATGAGCGGGTGTCGAAGTGTGGCAAGCTCCCTAACCGAGTGAAGGCCTGAGGAAGGCCTTGCTGGCACTGCATCTCCCAGAGGCCTACCAGTGTAAAGTGGTGAATTGTGGTCTTCTTTGAGCAGGTTGGATGTCACGTCGAGTGCCTGCATGAGGTAGAGGCCCGGCAGGTGTGAGTTCCCAGAAGGAACGCGGAGCCGAGGGTGTCTCTTATGGCACGTCACTGCTCTGCACTGAGTCAAAGTTGCCCAGCCCATTAGACCGGCTAGGAATATGTTCCCGAGGTGTTTGTACGCTGTGTCAACCTGGTTCTCCAAGGAAGGGAGCCGTGTGTCGCCCTGGATTCTGCACGCCCAGAAGTGTTCCGAAGGGCCTACACGGCTGTCTGTCGATCAGCAGGCAGACAGGACACTTGGGGTACTCAGTGTATTTGCACGGGAAGCGGTGCCGACGCGAGAGCCCTAGGAGACCCGAAAGGCCTCCTCGCGTTCCTTTTAAGCGGAACAACGACCGAGACCTCATGGAAACTGCTGCACGCAGAGCTTGCCAGGGGGACAAGTGGGTCCTTACCATGAGACTAGTGGTCACCTTGTGGCTTCCCAGAACGCACGAGGGCTGTGGGATTAGCTCCCCCTAAGAATTGAGAGCACCTGACTTCTCTGGGCAAAGTACTCGTTCCCCTCACAGGCATGCCTGCAGTGAAAAGCAGCTGGGCAATTCCACACTTCTGCCCACAGGTCCTAGGCCGCCAAGAATCCAGCTTTCGAAAAGGGAAAAAAGACTGCTTTGGTGCACTGATGCTAGGGCTCACCTTGCGATTGCCCAGAACGAACGTGGGCCGCAGCTTAGCTCTCCTCTGAAAGGGCAGGCACCCCGTTTGTCTGGGGGACATACTGGTTTCCTCCCCAGCTGTGCCTGCAGTGAGTAGAAGCTGGCCATGGTTAGCGTTTCAGAAACAGCTCCGAGGCTACCTGTATCCAGCTTTCCAAAGGGGGAAAACACTGGTTTTCTAAGCAGTGCCAACTACCCTCGTTAACACCCACTAGAAGTACGTGCAGAACTGGAAGTGCAAAGGGAGAGCGTCGCGACACACTGGGCCCTTGGCTAAATAGTTTTCACTGCGCAGGCGTCTGCGTGTGGCAAGATCCCTAACCGAGTGAAGGCCTGAGGAAGACCTAGTTGGCACTGCACCTTCCAAGGGCCTGCCAGTGTAAAGTGAGGAATTGTGCTCTTGGCTCAGGTTGGATCTCACCTCGACTTCCTGCTTGAGGCAGAGAGCGGGGAGGTATGAGTTCCAAGAAGGAACGCGGGGGAGAAGTTTCTCTCAGGGTAAGTCCCTTTTGCGCACTGAGTCCAAGTGGCCCAGCCCAGGAGACCGTGTAGGACTGTGTTCCAGGGCTCTTTGCAAGCTGTGTCCACCTAGGTTTCTAAGGAAGAGAACGGTGTGTCGCCTTGGACTCTGCATGCCAAGGAGTGTTCCGAAGGGCCTACGCGGCTGTCTGTTGCTCAGCAGGCAGAGAGGAGGCCCGGCGGACTCAGTGTAGTTGCCCGGGAAACGGTGCGGACGCGAGAGCCCATCGCGTCCTGAAAGGCATCCTCGAGTTCCAGCTAGGCAGCACATCGACGCACACTTCCTGGAAACTGCTGTATGCCCCCACATGCCCGCTGGCGAAAGTGGAACTTACGGGGAGCCCAGTGATCACCCTGCGGTTTCCCCGAACGAACGAGGGCCGCGGCATTAGTGCCCCCCCAAGGATTGCAAGCACCCAGTTCCTCTGTGGAAATGAGCCCTTTACTCCCAAGGCGTTGCTGCAGTGAAGAGACGCAGGGCCTTTTCAGGGTTTGGCCGAGAGCTCCGTGGTTGCGAGGATGCAGCTTTCCAAACGGTAAAAGACTGCTTTTCTAAACAGGGCCCCCTATGGTAGCTAACACGCAGCGTAAGTACCTGCAGTATTTGAGGGGCGAAGGCAGACAAACGCGGCACACTGGGCCCTTCGCTGAATCCGTTTGAATGAGCGGGTGTCGAAGTGTGGCAAGCTCCCTAACCGAGTGAAGGCCTGAGGAAGGCCTTGCTGGCACTGCATCTCCCAGAGGCCTACCAGTGTAAAGTGGTGAATTGTGGTCTTCTTTGAGCAGGTTGGCTGTCACGTCGAGTGCCTGCATGAGGTAGAGGCCCGGCAGGTGTGAATTCCCAGAAGGAACGCGGAGCCGAGGGTGTCTCTTATGGCACGTCACTGCTCTGCACTGAGTCAAAGTTGCCCAGCCCATTAGACCGGCTAGGAATATGTTCCCGAGGTGTTTGTACGCCGTGTCAACCTGGTTCTCCAAGGAAGGGAGCCGTGTGTCGCCCTGGATTCTGCACGCCCAGAAGTGTTCCGAAGGGCCTACACGGCTGTCTGTCGATCAGCAGGCAGACAGGACACTTGGGGTACTCAGTGTATTTGCACGGGAAGCGGTGCCGACGCGAGAGCCCTAGGAGACCCGAAAGGCCTCCTCGCGTTCCTTTTAAGCGGAACAACGACCGAGACCTCATGGAAACTGCTGCACGCAGAGCTTGCCAGGGGGACAAGTGGGTCCTTACCATGAGACTAGTGGTCACCTTGTGGCTTCCCAGAATGCACGAGGGCTGTGGGATTAGCTCCCCCTAAGAATTGAGAGCACCTGACTTCTCTGGGCAAAGTACTCGTTCCCCTCACAGGCATGCCTGCAGTGAAAAGCAGCTGGGCAATTCCACACTTCTGCACACAGGTTCTAGGCCGCCAAGAATCCAGCTTTCGAAAAGGGAAAAAAGACTGCTTTGGTGCGCTGATGCTAGGGGTCACCTTGCGATTGCCCAGAAAGAACGTGGGCCGCAGCTTAGCTCTCCTCTGAAAGGGCAGGCACCCCATTTGTCTGGGGGACATACTGGTTTCCTCCCCAGCTGTGCCTGCAGTGAGTAGAAGCTGGACATGGTTAGCGTTTCAGAAACAGCTCCGAGGCTACTTGTATCCAGCTTTCCAAAGGGGGAAAACACTGGTTTTCTAAGCAGTGCCACCTACCCTCGTTAACACCCACCAGAAGTACGTGCAGAACTGGAAGTGCAAAGGGAGAGCGTCACGACACACTGGGCCCTTGGCTAAATAGTTTTCACTGCGCAGGCGTCTGCGTGTGGCAAGATCCCTAACCGAGTGAAGGCCTGAGGAAGACCTAGTTGGCACTGCACCTTCCAAGGGCCTGCCAGTGTAAAGTGAGGAATTGTGCTCTTGGCTCAGGTTGGATCTCACCTCGACTTCCTGCTTGAGGCAGAGAGCGGGGAGGTATGAGTTCCAAGAAGGAACGCGGGGGAGACGTTTCTCTCCGGGTAAGTCCCTTTTCCGCACTGAGTCCAAGTGGCCCAGCCCAGGAGACCGTGTAGGACTGTGTTCCAGGGCTCTTTGCAAGCTGTGTCCACCTAGGTTTCTAAGGAAGAGAACGGTGTGTCGCCTTGGACTCTGCATGCCAAGGAGTGTTCCGAAGGGCCTACGCGGCTGTCTGTTGCTCAGCAGGCAGAGAGGAGGCCCGGCGGACTCAGTGTAGTTGCCCGGGAAACGGTGCGGACGCGAGAGCCCATCGCGTCCTGAAAGGCATCCTCGAGTTCCAGCTAGGCAGCACATCGACGCACACTTCCTGGAAACTGCTGTATGCCCCCACATGCCCGTTGGCGAAAGTGGAACTTACGGGGAGCCCAGTGATCACCCTGCGGTTTCCCCGAACGAACGAGGGCCGCGGCATTAGTGCCCCCCCAAGGATTGCAAGCACCCAGTTCCTCTGTGGAAATGGGTCCTTTACTCCCAAGGCGTTGCTGCAGTGAAGAGACGCAGGGCCTTCTCAGGGTTTGGCCGAGAGCTCCGTGGTTGCGAGGATGCAGCTTTCCAAACGGTAAAAGACTGCTTTTCTAAACAGGGCCCCCTATGGTAGCTAACACGCAGCGTAAGTACCTGCAGTATTTGAGGGGCGAAGGCAGACAAACGCGGCACACTGGGCCCTTCGCTGAATCCGTTTGAATGAGCGGGTGTCGAAGTGTGGCAAGCTCCCTAACCGAGTGAAGGCCTGAGGAAGGCCTTGCTGGCACTGCATCTCCCAGAGGCCTACCAGTGTAAAGTGGTGAATTGTGGTCTTCTTTGAGAAGGTTGGCTGTCACGTCGAGTGCCTGCATGAGGTAGAGGCACGGCAGGTGTGAGTTCCCAGAAGGAACGCGGAGCCGAGGGTGTCTCTTATGGCACGTCACTGCTCTGCACTGAGTCAAAGTTGCCCAGCCCATTAGACCGGCTAGGAATATGTTCCCGAGGTGTTTGTACGCCGTGTCAACCTGGTTCTCCAAGGAAGGGAGCCGTGTGTCGCCCTGGATTCTGCACGCCCAGAAGTGTTCCGAAGGGCCTACACGGCTGTCTGTCGATCAGCAGGCAGACAGGACACTTGGGGTACTCACTGCATTTGCACGGGAAACGGTGCCGACGCGAGAGCCCTAGGAGACCCGAAAGGCCTCCTCGCGTTCCTTTTAAGCGGAACAACGACCGAGACCTCATGGAAACTGCTGCACGCAGAGCTTGCCAGGGGGACAAGTGGGTCCTTACCATGAGACTAGTGGTCACCTTGTGGCTTCCCAGAACGCACGAGGGCTGTGGGATTAGCTCCCCCTAAGAATTGAGAGCACCTGACTTCTCTGGGCAAAGTACTCGTTCCCCTCACAGGCGTGCCTGCAGGGAAAAGCAGCTGGGCAATTCCAAACTTCTGCACACAGGTTCTAGGCCGCCAAGAATCCAGCTTTCGAAAAGGGAAAAAAGACTGCTTTGGTGTGCTGATGCTAGGGCTCACCTTGCGATTGCCCAGAACGAACGTGGGCCGCAGCTTAGCTCTCCTCTGAAAGGGCAGGCACCCTGTTTGTCTGGGGGACATACTGGTTTCCTCCCCAGCTGTGCCTGCAGTGAGTAGAAGCTGGACATGGTTAGCGTTTCAGAAACAGCTCCGAGGCTACCTGTATCCAGCTTTCCAAAGGGGGAAAACACTGGTTTTCTAAGCAGTGCCACCTACCCTCGTTAACACCCACCAGAAGTACGTGCAGAAGTGGAAGTGCAAAGGGAGAGCGTCGCAACACACTGGGCCTTTGGCTAAATAGTTTTCACTGCGCAGGCGTCTGCGTGTGGCAAGATCCCTAACCAAGTGAAGGCCAGAGGAAGACCTAGTTGGCACTGCACCTTCCAAGGGCCTGCCAGTGTAAAGTGAGGAATTGTGCTCTTGGCTCAGGTTGGATCTCACCTCGACTTCCTGCTTGAGGCAGAGAGCCGTGAGGCATTAGTTCCAAGAAGGAACGCGGGGGAGACGTTTCTCTCAGGGTAAGTCCCTTTTCCGCACTGAGTCCAAGTGGCCCAGCCCAGGAGACCGTGTAGGACTGTGTTCCAGGGCTCTTTGCAAGCTGTGTCAACCTAGGTTTCTAAGGAAGAGAACGGTGTGTCGCCTTGGACTCTGCATGCCAAGGAGTGTTCCGAAGGGCCTACGCGGCTGTCTGTTGCTCAGCAGGCAGAGAGGAGGCCCGGCGGACTCAGTGTAGTTGCCCGGGAAACGGTGCGGACGCGAGAGCCCATCGCGTCCTGAAAGGCATCCTCGAGTTCCAGCTAGGCAGCACATCGACGCACACTTCCTGGAAACTGCTGTATGCCCCCACATGCCCGCTGGCGAAAGTGGAACTTACGGGGAGCCCAGTGATCACCCTGCAGTTTCCCCGAACGAACGAGGGCCGCGGCATTAGTGCCCCCCCAAGGATTGCAAGCACCCAGTTCCTCTGTGGAAATTAGCCCTTTACTCCCAAGGCGTTGCTGCAGTGAAGAGACGCAGGGCCTTTTCAGGGTTTGGCCGAGAGCTCCGTGGTTACGAGGATGCAGCTTTCCAAACGGTAAAAGACTGCTTTTCTAAACAGGGCCCCCTATGGTAGCTAACACGCAGCGTAAGTACCTGCAGTATTTGAGGGGCGAAGGCAGACAAACGCGGCACACTGGGCCCTTCGCTGAATCCGTTTGAATGAGCGGGTGTCGAAGTGTGGCAAGCTCCCTAACCGAGTGAAGGCCTGAGGAAGGCCTTGCTGGCACTGCATCTCCCAGAGGCCTACCAGTGTAAAGTGGTGAATTGTGGTCTTCTTTGAGCAGGTTGGCTGTCACGTCGAGTGCCTGCATGAGGTAGAGGCCCGGCAGGTGTGAGTTCCCAGAAGGAACGCGGAGCAGAGGGTGTCTCTTATGGCACGTCACTGTTCTGCACTGAGTCAAAGTTGCCCAGCCCATTAGACCGGCTAGGAATATGTTTCCGAGGTGTTTGTACGCCGTGTCAACCTGGTTCTCCAAGGAAGGGAGCCGTGTGTCGCCCTGGATTCTGCACGCCCAGAAGTGTTCCGAAGGGCCTACACGGCTGTCTGTCGATCAGCAGGCAGACAGGACACTTGGGGTACTCAGTGTATTTGCACGGGAAGCGGTGCCGACGCGAGAGCCCTAGGAGACCCGAAAGGCCTCCTCGCGTTCCTTTTAAGCGGAACAACGACCGAGACCTCATGGAAACTGCTGCACGCAGAGCTTGCCAGGGGGACAAGTGGGTCCTTACCATGAGACTAGTGGTCACCTTGTGGCTTCCCAGAATGCACGAGGGCAGTGGGATTAGCTCCCCCTAAGAATTGAGAGCACCTGACTTCTCTGGGCAAAGTACTCGTTCCCCTCACAGGCGTGCCTGCAGTGAAAAGCAGCTGGGCAATTCCACACTTCTGCACACAGGTTCTAGGCCGCCAAGAATCCAGCTTTCGAAAAGGGAAAAAAGACTGCTTTGGTGCGCTGATGCTAGGGCTCACCTTGCGATTGCCCAGAACGAACGTGGGCCGCAGCTTAGCTCTCCTCTGAAAGGGCAGGCACCCCGTTTGTCTGGGGGACATACTGGTTTCCTCCCCAGCTGTGCCTGCAGTGAGTAGAAGCTGGACATGGTTAGCGTTTCAGAAACAGCTCCGAGGCTACCTGTATCCAGCTTTCCAAAGGGGGAAAACACTGGTTTTCTAAGCAGTGCCACCTACCCTCGTTAACACCCACCAGAAGTACGTGCAGAACTGGAAGTGCAAAGGGAGAGCGTCACGACACACTGGGCCCTTGGCTAAATAGTTTTCACTGCGCAGGCGTCTGCGTGTGGCAAGATCCCTAACCGAGTGAAGGCCTGAGGAAGACCTAGTTGGCACTGCATCTTCCAAGGGCCTGCCAGTGTAAAGTGAGGAATTGTGCTCTTGGCTCAGGTTGGATCTCACCTCGACTTCCTGCTTGAGGCAGAGAGCGGGGAGGTATGAGTTCCAAGAAGGAACGCGGGGGAGACGTTTCTCTCAGGGTAAGTCCCTTTTCCGCACTGAGTCCAAGTGGCCCAGCCCAGGAGACCGTGTAGGACTGTGTTCCAGGGCTCTTTGCAAGCTGTATCCACCTAGGTTTCTAAGGAAGAGAACGGTGTGTCGCCTTGGACTCTGCATGCCAAGGAGTGTTCCGAAGGGCCTACGCGGCTGTCTGTTGCTCAGCAGGCAGAGAGGAGGCCCGGCGGACTCAGTGTAGTTGCCCGGGAAACGGTGCGGACGCGAGAGCCCATCGCGTCCTGAAAGGCATCCTCGAGTTCCAGCTAGGCAGCACATCGACGCACACTTCCTGGAAACTGCTGTATGCCCCCACATGCCCGTTGGCGAAAGTGGAACTTACGGGGAGCCCAGTGATCACCCTGCGGTTTCCCCGAACGAACGAGGGCCGCGGCATTAGTGCCCCCCCAAGGATTGCAAGCACCCAGTTCCTCTGTGGAAATGAGTCCTTTACTCCCAAGGCGTTGCTGCAGTGAAGAGACGCAGGGCCTTTTCAGGGTTTGGCCGAGAGCTCCGTGGTTGCGAGGATGCAGCTTTCCAAACGGTAAAAGACTGCTTTTCTAAACAGGGCCCCCTATGGTAGCTAACACGCAGCGTAAGTACCTGCAGTATTTGAGGGGCGAAGGCAGACAAACGCGGCACACTGGGCCCTTCGCTGAATCCGTTTGAATGAGCGGGTGTCGAAGTGTGGCAAGCTCCCTAACCGAGTAAAGGCCTGAGGAAGGCCTTGCTGGCACTGCATCTCCCAGAGGCCTACCAGTGTAAAGTGGTGAATTGTGGTCTTCTTTGAGCAGGTTGGCTGTCACGTCGAGTGCCTGCATGAGGTAGAGGCCAGGCAGGTGTGAGTTCCCAGAAGGAACGCGGAGCCGAGGGTGTCTCTTATGGCACGTCACTGCTCTGCACTGAGTCAAAGTTGCCCAGCCCATTAGACCGGCTAGGAATATGTTCCCGAGGTGTTTGTACGCCGTGTCAACCTGGTTCTCCAAGGAAGGGAGCCGTGTGTCGCCCTGGATTCTGCACGCCCAGAAGTGTTCCGAAGGGCCTACACGGCTGTCTGTCGATCAGCAGGCAGACAGGACACTTGGGGTACTCAGTGTATTTGCACGGGAAGCGGTGCCGACGCAAGAGCCCTAGGAGACCCGAAAGGCCTCCTCGCGTTCCTTTTAAGCGGAACAACGACCGAGACCTCATGGAAACTGCTGCACGCAGAGCTTGCCAGGGGGACAAGTGGGTCCTTACCATGAGACTAGTGGTCACCTTGTGGCTTCCCAGAATGCACGAGGGCAGTGGGATTAGCTCCCCCTAAGAATTGAGAGCACCTGACTTCTCTGGGCAAAGTACTCGTTCCCCTCACAGGCGTGCCTGCAGTGAAAAGCAGCTGGGCAATTCCACACTTCTGCACACAGGTTCTAGGCCGCCAAGAATCCAGCTTTCGAAAAGGGAAAAAAGACTGCTTTGGTGCGCTGATGCTAGGGCTCACCTTGCGATTGCCCAGAACGAACGTGGGCCGCAGCTTAGCTCTCCTCTGAAAGGGCAGGCACCCCGTTTGTCTGGGGGACATACTGGTTTCCTCCCCAGCTGTGCCTGCAGTGAGTAGAAGCTGGACATGTTTAGCGTTTCAGAAACAGCTCCGAGGCTACCTGTATCCAGCTTTCCAAAGGGGGAAAACACTGGTTTTCTAAGCAGTGCCACCTACCCTCGTTAACACCCACCAGAAGTACGTGCAGAACTGGAAGTGCAAAGGGAGAGCGTCACGACACACTGGGCCCTTGGCTAAATAGTTTTCACTGCGCAGGCGTCTGCGTGTGGCAAGATCCCTAACCGAGTGAAGGCCTGAGGAAGACCTAGTTGGCACTGCATCTTCCAAGGGCCTGCCAGTGTAAAGTGAGGAATTGTGCTCTTGGCTCAGGTTGGATCTCACCTCGACTTCCTGCTTGAGGCAGAGAGCGGGGAGGTATGAGTTCCAAGAAGGAACGCGGGGGAGACGTTTCTCTCAGGGTAAGTCCCTTTTCCGCACTGAGTCCAAGTGGCCCAGCCCAGGAGACCGTGTAGGACTGTGTTCCAGGGCTCTTTGCAAGCTGTATCCACCTAGGTTTCTAAGGAAGAGAACGGTGTGTCGCCTTGGACTCTGCATGCCAAGGAGTGTTCCGAAGGGCCTACGCGGCTGTCTGTTGCTCAGCAGGCAGAGAGGAGGCCCGGCGGACTCAGTGTAGTTGCCCGGGAAACGGTGCGGACGCGAGAGCCCATCGCGTCCTGAAAGGCATCCTCGAGTTCCAGCTAGGCAGCACATCGACGCACACTTCCTGGAAACTGCTGTATGCCCCCACATGCCCGTTGGCGAAAGTGGAACTTACGGGGAGCCCAGTGATCACCCTGCGGTTTCCCCGAACGAACGAGGGCCGCGGCATTAGTGCCCCCCCAAGGATTGCAAGCACCCAGTTCCTCTGTGGAAATGAGTCCTTTACTCCCAAGGCGTTGCTGCAGTGAAGAGACGCAGGGCCTTTTCAGGGTTTGGCCGAGAGCTCCGTGGTTGCGAGGATGCAGCTTTCCAAACGGTAAAAGACTGCTTTTCTAAACAGGGCCCCCTATGGTAGCTAACACGCAGCGTAAGTACCTGCAGTATTTGAGGGGCGAAGGCAGACAAACGCGGCACACTGGGCCCTTCGCTGAATCCGTTTGAATGAGCGGGTGTCGAAGTGTGGCAAGCTCCCTAACCGAGTAAAGGCCTGAGGAAGGCCTTGCTGGCACTGCATCTCCCAGAGGCCTACCAGTGTAAAGTGGTGAATTGTGGTCTTCTTTGAGCAGGTTGGCTGTCACGTCGAGTGCCTGCATGAGGTAGAGGCCCGGCAGGTGTGAGTTCCCAGAAGGAACGCGGAGCCGAGGGTGTCTCTTATGGCACGTCACTGCTCTGCACTGAGTCAAAGTTGCCCAGCCCATTAGACCGGCTAGGAATATGTTCCCGAGGTGTTTGTACGCCGTGTCAACCTGGTTCTCCAAGGAAGGGAGCCGTGTGTCGCCCTGGATTCTGCACGCCCAGAAGTGTTCCGAAGGGCCTACACGGCTGTCTGTCGATCAGCAGGCAGACAGGACACTTGGGGTACTCACTGCATTTGCACGGGAAACGGTGCCGACGCGAGAGCCCTAGGAGACCCGAAAGGCCTCCTCGCCTTCCTTTTAAGCGGAACAACGACCGAGAACTCATGGAAACTGCTGCACGCAGAGCTTGCCAGGGGGACAAGTGGGTCCTTACCATGAGACTAGTGGTCACCTTGTGGCTTCCCAGAACGCACGAGGGCTGTGGGATTAGCTCCCCCTAAGAATTGAGAGCACCTGACTTCTCTGGGCAAAGTACTCGTTCCCCTCACAGGCGTGCCTGCAGGGAAAAGCAGCTGGGCAATTCCAAACTTCTGCACACAGGTTCTAGGCCGCCAAGAATCCAGCTTTCGAAAAGGGAAAAAAGACTGCTTTGGTGCGCTGATGCTAGGGCTCACCTTGCGATTGCCCAGAACGAACGTGGGCCGCAGCTTAGCTCTCCTCTGAAAGGGCAGGCACCCCGTTTGTCTGGGGGACATACTGGTTTCCTCCCCAGCTGTGCCTGCAGTGAGTAGAAGCTGGACATGGTTAGCGTTTCAGAAACAGCTCCGAGGCTACCTGTATCCAGCTTTCCAAAGGGGGAAAACACTGGTTTTCTAAGCAGTGCCACCTACCCTCGTTAACACCCACCAGAAGTACGTGCAGAAGTGGAAGTGCAAAGGGAGAGCGTCGCAACACACTGGGCCCTTGGCTAAATAGTTTTCACTGCGCAGGCGTCTGCGTGTGGCAAGATCCCTAACCAAGTGAAGGCCTGAGGAAGACCTAGTTGGCACTGCTCCTTCCAAGGGCCTGCCAGTGTAAAGTGAGATATTGTGCTCTTGGCTCAGGTTGGATCTCACCTCGACTTCCTGCTTGAGGCAGAGAGCCGTGAGGCATTAGTTCCAAGAAGGAACGCGGGGGAGACGTTTCTCTCAGGGTAAGTCCCTTTTCCGCACTGAGTCCAAGTGGCCCATCCCAGGAGACCGTGTAGGACTGTGTTCCAGGGCTCTTTGCAAGCTGTGTCAACCTAGGTTTCTAAGGAAGAGAACGGTGTGTCGCCTTGGACTCTGCATGCCAAGGAGTGTTCCGAAGGGCCTACGCGGCTGTCTGTTGCTCAGCAGGCAGAGAGGAGGCCCGGCGGACTCAGTGTAGTTGCCCGGGAAACGGTGCGGACGCGAGAGCCCATCGCGTCCTGAAAGGCATCCTCGAGTTCCAGCTAGGCAGCACATCGACGCACACTTCCTGGAAACTGCTGTATGCCCCCACATGCCCGTTGGCGAAAGTGGAACTTACGGGGAGCCCAGTGATCACCCTGCGGTTTCCCCGAACGAACGAGGGCCGCGGCATTAGTGCCCCCCCAAGGATTGCAAGCACCCAGTTCCTCTGTGGAAATGGGTCCTTTACTCCCAAGGCGTTGGTGCAGTGAAGAGACGCAGGGCCTTTTCAGGGTTTGGCCGAGAGCTCCGTGGTTGCGAGGATGCAGCTTTCCAAACGGTAAAAACTGCTCTTCTAAACAGGGCCCCCTATGGTAGCTAACACGCAGCGTAAGTACCTGCAGTATTTGAGGGGCGAAGGCAGACAAACGCGGCACATTGGGCCCTTCGCTGAATCCGTTTGAATGAGCGGGTGTCGAAGTGTGGCAAGCTCCCTAACCGAGTGAAGGCCTGAGGAAGGCCTTGCTGGCACTGCATCTCCCAGAGGCCTACCAGTGTAAAGTGGTGAATTGTGGTCTTCTTTGAGCAGGTTGGATGTCACGTCGAGTGCCTGCATGAGGTAGAGGCACGGCAGGTGTGAGTTCCCAGAAGGAACGCGGAGCCGAGGGTGTCTCTTATGGCACGTCACTGCTCTGCACTGAGTCAAAGTTGCCCAGCCCATTAGACCGGCTAGGAATATGTTCCCGAGGTGTTTGTACGCTGTGTCAACCTGGTTCTCCAAGGAAGGGAGCCGTGTGTCGCCCTGGATTCTGCACGCCCAGAAGTGTTCCGAAGGGCCTATACGGCTGTCTGTCGATCAGCAGGCAGACAGGACACTTGGGGTACTCAGTGCATTTGCACGGGAAACGGTGCCGACGCGAGAGCCCTAGGAGACCCGAAAGGCCTCCTCGCGTTCCTTTTAAGCGGAACAACGACCGAGACCTCATGGAAACTGCTGCACGCAGAGCTTGCCAGGGGGACAAGTGGGTCCTTACCATGAGACTAGTGGTCACCTTGTGGCTTCCCAGAACGCACGAGGGCTGTGGGATTAGCTCCCCCTAAGAATTGAGAGCACCTGACTTCTCTGGGCAAAGTACTCGTTCCCCTCACAGGCGTGCCTGCAGGGAAAAGCAGCTGGGCAATTCCACACTTCTGCACACAGGTTCTAGGCCGCCAAGAATCCAGCTTTCGAAAAGGGAAAAAAGACTGCTTTGGTGCGCTGATGCTAGGGCTCACCTTGCGATTGCCCAGAACGAACGTGGGCCGCAGCTTAGCTCTCCTCTGAAAGGGCAGGCACCCCGTTTGTCTGGGGGACATACTGGTTTCCTCCCCAGCTGTGCCTGCAGTGAGTAGAAGCTGGCCATAGTGAGCGTTTCAGAAACAGCTCCGAGGCTACCTGTATCCAGCTTTCCAAAGGGGGAAAACACTGGTTTTCTAAGCAGTGCCACCTACCCTCGTTAACACCCACCATAAGTACGTGCAGAACTGGAAGTGCAAAGGGACACCGTCGCGACACACTGGGCCCTTGGCTAAATAGTTTTCACTGCGCAGGCGTCTGCGTGTGGCAAGATCCCTAACCAAGTGAAGGCCTGAGGAAGACCTAGTTGGCACTTCGTCTTCCAAGGGCCTGCCAGTGTAAAGTGAGGAATTGTGCTCTTGGCTCAGGTTGGATCTCACCTCGACTTCCTGCTTGAGGCAGAGAGCCGTGAGGCATTAGTTCCAAGAAGGAACGCGGGGGAGACGTTTCTCTCAGGGTAAGTCCCTTTTCCGCACTGAGTCCAAGTGGCCCAGCCCAGGAGACCGTGTAGGACTGTGTTCCAGGGCTCTTTGCAAGCTGTGTCAACCTAGGTTTCTAAGGAAGAGAACGGTGTGTCGCCTTGGACTCTGCATGCCAAGGAGTGTTCCGAAGGGCCTACGCGGCTGTCTGTTGCTCAGCAGGCAGAGAGGAGGCCCGGCGGACTCAGTGTAGTTGCCCGGGAAACGGTGCGGACGCGAGAGCCCATCGCGTCCTGAAAGGCATCCTCGAGTTCCAGCTAGGCAGCACATCGACGCACACTTCCTGGAAACTGCTGTATGCCCCCACATGCCCGTTGGCGAAAGTGGAACTTACGGGGAGCCCAGTGATCACCCTGCGGTTTCCCCGAACAAACGAGGGCCGCGGCATTAGTGCCCCCCCAAGGATTGCAAGCACCCAGTTCCTCTGTGGAAATTAGCCCTTTACTCCCAAGGCGTTGCTGCAGTGAAGAGACGCAGGGCCTTTTCAGGGTTTGGCCGAGAGCTCCGTGGTTGCGAGGATGCAGCTTTCCAAACGGTAAAAGACTGCTTTTCTAAACAGGGCCCCCTATGGTAGCTAACACGCAGCGTAAGTACCTGCAGTATTTGAGGGGCGAAGGCAGACAAACGCGGCACACTGGGCCCTTCGCTGAATCCGTTTGAATGAGCGGGTGTCGAAGTGTGGCAAGCTCCCTAACCGAGTGAAGGCCTGAGGAAGGCCTTGCTGGCACTGCATCTCCCAGAGGCCTACCAGTGTAAAGTGGTGAATTGTGGTCTTCTTTGAGCAGGTTGGATGTCACGTCGAGTGCCTGCATGAGGTAGAGGCACGGCAGGTGTGAGTTCCCAGAAGGAACGCGGAGCCGAGGGTGTCTCTTATGGCACGTCACTGCTCTGCACTGAGTCAAAGTTGCCCAGCCCATTAGACCGGCTAGGAATATGTTCCCGAGGTGTTAGTACGCTGTGTCAACCTGGTTCTCCAAGGAAGGGAGCCGTGTGTCACCCTGGATTCTGCACGCCCAGAAGTGTTCCGAAGGGCCTATACGGCTGTCTGTCGATCAGCAGGCAGACAGGACACTTGGGGTACTCAGTGCATTTGCACGGGAAACGGTGCCGACGCGAGAGCCCTAGGAGACCCGAAAGGCCTCCTCGCCTTCCTTTTAAGCGGAACAACGACCGAGACCTCATGGAAACTGCTGCACGCAGAGCTTGCCAGGGGGACAAGTGGGTCCTTACCATGAGACTAGTGGTCACCTTGTGGCTTCCCAGAACGCACGAGGGCTGTGGGATTAGCTCCCCCTAAGAATTGAGAGCACCTGACTTCTCTGGGCAAAGTACTCGTTCCCCTCACAGGCGTGCCTGCAGGGAAAAGCAGCTGGGCAATTCCACACTTCTGCACACAGGTTCTAGGCCGCCAAGAATCCAGCTTTCGAAAAGGGAAAAAAGACTGCTTTGGTGCGCTGATGCTAGGGCTCACCTTGCGATTGCCCAGAACGAACGTGGGCCGCAGCTTAGCTCTCCTCTGAAAGGGCAGGCACCCCGTTTGTCTGGGGGACATACTGGTTTCCTCCCCAGCTGTGCCTGCAGTGAGTAGAAGCTGGACATGGTTAGAGTTTCAGAAACAGCTCCGAGGCTACCTGTATCCAGCTTTCCAAAGGGGGAAAACACTGGTTTTCTAAGCAGTGCCACCTACCCTCGTTAACACCCACCATAAGTACGTGCAGAACTGGAAGTGCAAAGGGACACCGTCGCGACACACTGGGCCCTTGGCTAAATAGTTTTCACTGCGCAGGCGTCTGCGTGTGGCAAGATCCCTAACCAAGTGAAGGCCTGAGGAAGACCTATTTGGCACTTCGTCTTCCAAGGGCCTGCCAGTGTAAAGTGAGGAATTGTGCTCTTGGCTCAGGTTGGATCTCACCTCGACTTCCTGCTTGAGGCAGACAGCCGGGAGGCATTAGTTCCAAGAAGGAACGCGGGGGAGAAGTTTCTCTCAGGGTGAGTCCCTTTTCCTCACTGAGTCCAAGTGGCCCAGCCCAGGAGACCGTGTAGGACTGTGTTCCAGGGCTCTTTGCAAGCTGTGTCAACCTAGGTTTCTAAGGAAGAGAACGGTGTGTCGCCTTGGACTCTGCATGCCAAGGAGTGTTCCGAAGGGCCTACGCGGCTGTCTGTTGCTCAGCAGGCAGAGCGGAGGCCCGGCGGACTCAGTGTAGTTGCCCGGGAAACGGTGCGGACGCGAGAGCCCATCGCGTCCTGAAAGGCATCCTCGAGTTCCAGCTAGGCAGCACATCGACGCACACTTCCTGGAAACTGCTGTATGCCCCCACATGCCCGTTGGCGAAAGTGGAACTTACGGGGAGCCCAGTGATCACCCTGCGGTTTCCCCGAACGAACGAGGGCCGCGGCATTAGTGCCCCCCCAAGGATTGCAAGCACCCAGTTCCTCTGTGGAAATTAGCCCTTTACTCCCAAGGCGTTGCTGCAGTGAAGAGACGCAGGGCCTTTTCTGGGTTTGGCCGAGAGCTCCGTGGTTGCGAGGATGCAGCTTTCCAAACGGTAAAAGACTGCTTTTCTAAACAGGGCCCCCTATGGTAGCTAACACGCAGCGTAAGTACCTGCAGTATTTGAGGGGCGAAGGCAGACAAACGCGGCACACTGGGCCCTTCGCTGAATCCGTTTGAATGAGCGGGTGTCGAAGTGTGGCAAGCTCCCTAACCGAGTGAAGGCCTGAGGAAGGCCTTGCTGGCACTGCATCTCCCAGAGGCCTACCAGTGTAAAGTGGTGAATTGTGGTCTTCTTTGAGCAGGTTGGATGTCACGTCGAGTGCCTGCATGAGGTAGAGGCCCGGCAGGTGTGAGTTCCCAGAAGGAACGCGGAGCCGAGGGTGTCTCTTATGGCACGTCAGTGCTCTGCACTGAGTCAAAGTTGCCCAGCCCATTAGACCGGCTAGGAATATGTTCCCGAGGTGTTTGTACGCTGTGTCAACCTGGTTCTCCAAGGAAGGGAGCCGTGTGTCGCCCTGGATTCTGCACGCCCAGAAGTGTTCCGAAGGGCCTATACGGCTGTCTGTCGATCAGCAGGCAGACAGGACACTTGGGGTACTCAGTGCATTTGCACGGGAAACGGTGCCGACGCGAGAGCCCTAGGAGACCCGAAAGGCCTCCTCGCCTTCCTTTTAAGCGGAACAACGACCGAGACCTCATGGAAACTGCTGCACGCAGAGCTTGCCAGGGGGACAAGTGGGTCCTTACCATGAGACTAGTGGTCACCTTGTGGCTTCCCAGAACGCACGAGGGCTGTGGGATTAGCTCCCCCTAAGAATTGAGAGCACCTGACTTCTCTGGGCAAAGTACTCGTTCCCCTCACAGGCATGCCTGCAGTGAAAAGCAGCTGGGCAATTCCACACTTCTGCACACAGGTCCTAGGCCGCCAAGAATCCAGCTTTCGAAAAGGGAAAAAAGACTGCTTTGGTGCGCTGATGCTAGGGCTCACCTTGCGATTGCCCAGAACGAACGTGGGCCGCAGCTTAGCTCTCCTCTGAAAGGGCAGGCACCCCGTTTGTCTGGGGGACATACTGGTTTCCTCCCCAGCTGTGCCTGCAGTGAGTAGAAGCTGGACATGGTTAGAGTTTCAGAAACAGCTCCGAGGCTACCTGTATCCAGCTTTCCAAAGGGGGAAAACACTGGTTTTCTAAGCAGTGCCACCTACCCTCGTTAACACCCACCATAAGTACGTGCAGAACTGGAAGTGCAAAGGGACACCGTCGCGACACACTGGGCCCTTGGCTAAATAGTTTTCACTGCGCAGGCGTCTGCGTGTGGCAAGATCCCTAACCAAGTGAAGGCCTGAGGAAGACCTATTTGGCACTTCGTCTTCCAAGGGCCTGCCAGTGTAAAGTGAGGAATTGTGCTCTTGGCTCAGGTTGGATCTCACCTCGACTTCCTGCTTGAGGCAGAGAGCCGGGAGGCATGAGTTCCAAGAAGGAACGCGGGGAGAAGTTTCTCTCAGGGTGAGTCCCTTTTCCTCACTGAGTCCAAGTGGCCCAGCCCAGGAGACCGTGTAGGACTGTGTTCCAGGGCTCTTTGCAAGCTGTGTCAACCTAGGTTTCTAAGGAAGAGAACGGTGTGTCGCCTTGGACTCTGCATGCCAAGGAGTGTTCCGAAGGGCCTACGCGGCTGTCTGTTGCTCAGCAGGCAGAGCGGAGGCCCGGCGGACTCAGTGTAGTTGCCCGGGAAACGGTGCGGACGCGAGAGCCCATCGCGTCCTGAAAGGCATCCTCGAGTTCCAGCTAGGCAGCACATCGACGCACACTTCCTGGAAACTGCTGTATGCCCCCACATGCCCGTTGGCGAAAGTGGAACTTACGGGGAGCCCAGTGATCACCCTGCGGTTTCCCCGAACGAACGAGGGCCGCGGCATTAGTGCCCCCCCAAGGATTGCAAGCACCCAGTTCCTCTGTGGAAATTAGCCCTTTACTCCCAAGGCGTTGCTGCAGTGAAGAGACGCAGGGCCTTTTCTGGGTTTGGCCGAGAGCTCCGTGGTTGCGAGGATGCAGCTTTCCAAACGGTAAAAGACTGCTTTTCTAAACAGGGCCCCCTATGGTAGCTAACACGCAGCGTAAGTACCTGCAGTATTTGAGGGGCGAAGGCAGACAAACGCGGCACACTGGGCCCTTCGCTGAATCCGTTTGAATGAGCGGGTGTCGAAGTGTGGCAAGCTCCCTAACCGAGTGAAGGCCTGAGGAAGGCCTTGCTGGCACTGCATCTCCCAGAGGCCTACCAGTGTAAAGTGGTGAATTGTGGTCTTCTTTGAGCAGGTTGGATGTCACGTCGAGTGCCTGCATGAGGTAGAGGCCCGGCAGGTGTGAGTTCCCAGAAGGAACGCGGAGCCGAGGGTGTCTCTTATGGCACGTCACTGCTCTGCACTGAGTCAAAGTTGCCCAGCCCATTAGACCGGCTAGGAATATGTTCCCGAGGTGTTTGTACGCTGTGTCAACCTGGTTCTCCAAGGAAGGGAGCCGTGTGTCGCCCTGGATTCTGCACGCCCAGAAGTGTTCCGAAGGGCCTATACGGCTGTCTGTCGATCAGCAGGCAGACAGGACACTTGGGGTACTCAGTGCATTTGCACGGGAAACGGTGCCGACGCGAGAGCCCTAGGAGACCCGAAAGGCCTCCTCGCCTTCCTTTTAAGCGGAACAACGACCGAGACCTCATGGAAACTGCTGCACGCAGAGCTTGCCAGGGGGACAAGTGGGTCCTTACCATGAGACTAGTGGTCACCTTGTGGCTTCCCAGAACGCACGAGGGCTGTGGGATTAGCTCCCCCTAAGAATTGAGAGCACCTGACTTCTCTGGGCAAAGTACTCGTTCCCCTCACAGGCGTGCCTGCAGGGAAAAGCAGCTGGGCAATTCCACACTTCTGCACACAGGTTCTAGGCCGCCAAGAATCCAGCTTTCGAAAAGGGAAAAAAGACTGCTTTGGTGCGCTGATGCTAGGGCTCACCTTGCGATTGCCCAGAACGAACGTGGGCCGCAGCTTAGCTCGCCTCTGAAAGGGCAGGCACCCCGTTTGTCTGGGGGACATACTGGTTTCCTCCCCAGCTGTGCCTGCAGTGAGTAGAAGCTGGCCATAGTGAGCGTTTCAGAAACAGCTCCGAGGCTACCTGTATCCAGCTTTCCAAAGGGGGAAAACACTGGTTTTCTAAGCAGTGCCACCTACCCTCGTTAACACCCACCATAAGTACGTGCAGAACTGGAAGTGCAAAGGGACACCGTCGCGACACACTGGGCCCTTGGCTAAATAGTTTTCACTGCGCAGGCGTCTGCGTGTGGCAAGATCCCTAACCAAGTGAAGGCCTGAGGAAGACCTAGTTGGCACTGCGTCTTCCAAGGGCCTGCCAGTGTAAAGTGAGGAATTGTGCTCTTGGCTCAGGTTGGATCTCACCTCGACTTCCTGCTTGAGGCAGAGAGCCGGGAGGCATTAGTTCCAAGAAGGAACGCGGGGGAGAAGTTTCTCTCAGGGTAAGTCCCTTTTCCGCACTGGGTCCAAGTGGCCCATCCCAAGAGACCGTGTAGGACTGTGTTCCAGGGCTCTTTGCAAGCTGTGTCAACCTAGGTTTCTAAGGAAGAGAACGGTGTGTCGCCTTGGACTCTGCATGCCAAGGAGTGTTCCGAAGGGCCTACGCGGCTGTCTGTTGCTCAGCAGGCAGAGAGGAGGCCCGGCGGACTCAGTGTAGTTGCCCGGGAAACGGTGCGGACGCGAGAGCCCATCGCGTCCTGAAAGGCATCCTCGAGTTCCAGCTAGGCAGCACATCGACGCACACTTCCTGGAAACTGCTGTATGCCCCCACATGCCCGTTGGCGAAAGTGGAACTTACGGGGAGCCCAGTGATCACCCTGCGGTTTCCCCGAACGAACGAGGGCCACGGCATTAGTGCCCCCCCAAGGATTGCAAGCACCCAGTTCCTCTGTGGAAATGAGCCCTTTACTCCCAAGGCGTTGCTGCAGTGAAGAGACGCAGGGCCTTTTCAGGGTTTGGCCGAGAGCTCCGTGGTTGCGAGGATGCAGCTTTCCAAACGGTAAAAGACTGCTTTTCTAAACAGGGCCCCCTATGGTAGCTAACACGCAGCGTAAGTACCTGCAGTATTTGAGGGGCGAAGGCAGACAAACGCGGCACACTGGGCCCTTCGCTGAATCCGTTTGAATGAGCGGGTGTCGAAGTGTGGCAAGCTCCCTAACCGAGTGAAGGCCTGAGGAAGGCCTTGCTGGCACTGCATCTCCCAGAGGCCTACCAGTGTAAAGTGGTGAATTGTGGTCTTCTTTGAGCAGGTTGGATGTCACGTCGAGTGCCTGCATGAGGTAGAGGCACGGCAGGTGTGAGTTCCCAGAAGGAACGCGGAGCCGAGGGTGTCTCTTATGGCACGTCACTGCTCTGCACTGAGTCAAAGTTGCCCAGCCCATTAGACCGGCTAGGAATATGTTCCCGAGGTGTTTGTACGCTGTGTCAACCTGGTTCTCCAAGGAAGGGAGTCGTGTGTCGCCCTGGATTCTGCACGCCCAGAAGTGTTCCGAAGGGCCTATACGGCTGTCTGTCGATCAGCAGGCAGACAGGACACTTGGGGTACTCAGTGCATTTGCACGGGAAACGGTGCCGACGCGAGAGCCCTAGGAGACCCGAAAGGCCTCCTCGCGTTCCTTTTAAGCGGAACAACGACCGAGAC
The DNA here is from genome assembly GCF_028564815.1 of Eubalaena glacialis. Taxonomy (NCBI): domain Eukaryota; kingdom Metazoa; phylum Chordata; class Mammalia; order Artiodactyla; family Balaenidae; genus Eubalaena; species Eubalaena glacialis. The sequence continues at coordinate 108,712,928 of NC_083716.1, read as the reverse complement.
CTCATGGAAACTGCTGCACGCAGAGCTTGCCAGGGGGACAAGTGGGTCCTTACCATGAGACTAGTGGTCACCTTGTGGCTTCCCAGAACGCACGAGGGCTGTGGGATTAGCTCCCCCTAAGAATTGAGAGCACCTGACTTCTCTGGGCAAAGTACTCGTTCCCCTCACAGGCGTGCCTGCAGGGAAAAGCAGCTGGGCAATTCCACACTTCTGCTCACAGGTGCTAGGCCGCCAAGAATCCAGCTTTCGAAAAGGGAAAAAAGACTGCTTTGGTGCGCTGATGCTAGGGGTCACCTTGCGATTGCCCAGAACGAACGTGGGCCGCAGCTTAGCTCTCCTCTGAAAGGGCAGGCACCCCGTTTGTCTGGGGGACATACTGGTTTCCTCCCCAGCTGTGCCTGCAGTGAGTAGAAGCTGGACATAGTGAGCGTTTCAGAAACAGCTCCGAGGCTACCTGTATCCAGCTTTCCAAAGGGGGAAAACACTGGTTTTCTAAGCAGTGCCACCTACCCTCGTTAACACCCACCAGAAGTACGTGCAGAACTGGAAGTGCAAAGGGAGACCGTCGCGACACACTGGGCACTTGGCTAAATAGTTTTCACTGTGCAGGCGTCTGCGTGTGGCAAGATCCCTAACCGAGTGAAGGCCTGAGGAAGACCTAGTTGGCACTGCACCTTCCAAGGGCCTGCCAGTGTAAAGTGAGGAATTGTGCTCTTGGCTCAGGTTGGTTCTCACCTCGACTTCCTGCTTGAGGCAGAGAGCGGGGAGGTATGAGTTCCAAGAAGGAACGCGGGGGAGAAGTTTCTCTCAGGGTGAGTCCCTTTTCCGCACTGAGTCCAAGTGGCCCGGCCCAGGAGACCGTGTAGGACTGTGTTCCAGGGCTCTTTGCAAGCTGTGTCAACCTAGGTTTCTAAGGAAGAGAACGGTGTGTCGCCTTGGACTCTGCATGCCAAGGAGTGTTCCGAAGGGCCTACGCGGCTGTCTGTTGCTCAGCAGGCAGAGCGGAGGCCCGGCGGACTCAGTGTAGTTGCCCGGGAAACGGTGCGGACGCGAGAGCCCATCGCGTCCTGAAAGGCATCCTCGAGTTCCAGCTAGGCAGCACATCGACGCACACTTCCTGGAAACTGCTGTATGCCCCCACATGCCCGTTGGCGAAAGTGGAACTTACGGGGAGCCCAGTGATCACCCTGCGGTTTCCCCGAACGAACGAGGGCCGCGGCATTAGTGCCCCCCCAAGGATTGCAAGCACCCAGTTCCTCTGTGGAAATTAGCCCTTTACTCCCAAGGCGTTGCTGCAGTGAAGAGACGCAGGGCCTTTTCAGGGTTTTGCCGAGAGCTCCGTGGTTGCGAGGATGCAGCTTTCCAAACGGTAAAAGACTGCTTTTCTAAACAGGGCCCCCTATGGTAGCTAACACGCAGCGTAAGTACCTGCAGTATTTGAGGGGCGAAGGCAGACAAACGCGGCACACTGGGCCCTTCGCTGAATCCGTTTGAATGAGCGGGTGTCGAAGTGTGGCAAGCTCCCTAACCGAGTGAAGGCCTGAGGAAGGCCTTGCTGGCACTGCATCTCCCAGAGGCCTACCAGTGTAAAGTGGTGAATTGTGGTCTTCTTTGAGCAGGTTGGATGTCACGTCGAGTGCCTGCATGAGGTAGAGGCACGGCAGGTGTGAGTTCCCAGAAGGAACGCGGAGCCGAGGGTGTCTCTTATGGCACGTCACTGCTCTGCACTGAGTCAAAGTTGCCCAGCCCATTAGACCGGCTAGGAATATGTTCCCGAGGTGTTAGTACGCTGTGTCAACCTGGTTCTCCAAGGAAGGGAGCCGTGTGTCACCCTGGATTCTGCACGCCCAGAAGTGTTCCGAAGGGCCTATACGGCTGTCTGTCGATCAGCAGGCAGACAGGACACTTGGGGTACTCAGTGCATTTGCACGGGAAACGGTGCCGACGCGAGAGCCCTAGGAGACCCGAAAGGCCTCCTCGCCTTCCTTTTAAGCGGAACAACGACCGAGACCTCATGGAAACTGCTGCACGCAGAGCTTGCCAGGGGGACAAGTGGGTCCTTACCATGAGACTAGTGGTCACCTTGTGGCTTCCCAGAACGCACGAGGGCTGTGGGATTAGCTCCCCCTAAGAATTGAGAGCACCTGACTTCTCTGGGCAAAGTACTCGTTCCCCTCACAGGCGTGCCTGCAGGGAAAAGCAGCTGGGCAATTCCACACTTCTGCACACAGGTTCTAGGCCGCCAAGAATCCAGCTTTCGAAAAGGGAAAAAAGACTGCTTTGGTGCGCTGATGCTAGGGCTCACCTTGCGATTGCCCAGAACGAACGTGGGCCGCAGCTTAGCTCGCCTCTGAAAGGGCAGGCACCCCGTTTGTCTGGGGGACATACTGGTTTCCTCCCCAGCTGTGCCTGCAGTGAGTAGAAGCTGGACATGGTTAGCGTTTCAGAAACAGCTCCGAGGCTACCTGTATCCAGCTTTCCAAAGGGGGAAAACACTGGTTTTCTAAGCAGTGCCACCTACCCTCGTTAACACCCACCATAAGTACGTGCAGAACTGGAAGTGCAAAGGGACACCGTCGCGACACACTGGGCCCTTGGCTAAATAGTTTTCACTGCGCAGGCGTCTGCGTGTGGCAAGATCCCTAACCAAGTGAAGGCCTGAGGAAGACCTATTTGGCACTTCGTCTTCCAAGGGCCTGCCAGTGTAAAGTGAGGAATTGTGCTCTTGGCTCAGGTTGGATCTCACCTCGACTTCCTGCTTGAGGCAGAGAGCCGGGAGGCATGAGTTCCAAGAAGGAACGCGGGGGAGAAGTTTCTCTCAGGGTGAGTCCCTTTTCCTCACTGAGTCCAAGTGGCCCAGCCCAGGAGACCGTGTAGGACTGTGTTCCAGGGCTCTTTGCAAGCTGTGTCAACCTAGGTTTCTAAGGAAGAGAACGGTGTGTCGCCTTGGACTCTGCATGCCAAGGAGTGTTCCGAAGGGCCTACGCGGCTGTCTGTTGCTCAGCAGGCAGAGCGGAGGCCCGGCGGACTCAGTGTAGTTGCCCGGGAAACGGTGCGGACGCGAGAGCCCATCGCGTCCTGAAAGGCATCCTCGAGTTCCAGCTAGGCAGCACATCGACGCACACTTCCTGGAAACTGCTGTATGCCCCCACATGCCCGTTGGCGAAAGTGGAACTTACGGGGAGCCCAGTGATCACCCTGCGGTTTCCCCGAACGAACGAGGGCCGCGGCATTAGTGCCCCCCCAAGGATTGCAAGCACCCAGTTCCTCTGTGGAAATTAGCCCTTTACTCCCAAGGCGTTGCTGCAGTGAAGAGACGCAGGGCCTTTTCTGGGTTTGGCCGAGAGCTCCGTGGTTGCGAGGATGCAGCTTTCCAAACGGTAAAAGACTGCTTTTCTAAACAGGGCCCCCTATGGTAGCTAACACGCAGCGTAAGTACCTGCAGTATTTGAGGGGCGAAGGCAGACAAACGCGGCACACTGGGCCCTTCGCTGAATCCGTTTGAATGAGCGGGTGTCGAAGTGTGGCAAGCTCCCTAACCGAGTGAAGGCCTGAGGAAGGCCTTGCTGGCACTGCATCTCCCAGAGGCCTACCAGTGTAAAGTGGTGAATTGTGGTCTTCTTTGAGCAGGTTGGATGTCACGTCGAGTGCCTGCATGAGGTAGAGGCACGGCAGGTGTGAGTTCCCAGAAGGAACGCGGAGCCGAGGGTGTCTCTTATGGCACGTCACTGCTCTGCACTGAGTCAAAGTTGCCCAGCCCATTAGACCGGCTAGGAATATGTTCCCGAGGTGTTTGTACGCTGTGTCAACCTGGTTCTCCAAGGAAGGGAGCCGTGTGTCGCCCTGGATTCTGCACGCCCAGAAGTGTTCCGAAGGGCCTATACGGCTGTCTGTCGATCAGCAGGCAGACAGGACACTTGGGGTACTCAGTGCATTTGCACGGGAAACGGTGCCGACGCGAGAGCCCTAGGAGACCCGAAAGGCCTCCTCGCCTTCCTTTTAAGCGGAACAACGACCGAGACCTCATGGAAACTGCTGCACGCAGAGCTTGCCAGGGGGACAAGTGGGTCCTTACCATGAGACTAGTGGTCACCTTGTGGCTTCCCAGAACGCACGAGGGCTGTGGGATTAGCTCCCCCTAAGAATTGAGAGCACCTGACTTCTCTGGGCAAAGTACTCGTTCCCCTCACAGGCGTGCCTGCAGGGAAAAGCAGCTGGGCAATTCCACACTTCTGCACACAGGTGCTAGGCCGCCAAGAATCCAGCTTTTGAAAAGGGAAAAAAGACTGCTTTGGTGCGCTGATGCTAGGGCTCACCTTGCGATTGCCCAGAACGAACGTGGGCCGCAGCTTAGCTCTCCTCTGAAAGGGCAGGCACCCCGTTTGTCTGGGGGACATACTGGTTTCCTCCCCAGCTGTGCCTGCAGTGAGTAGAAGCTGGACATAGTGAGCGTTTCAGAAACAGCTCCGAGGCTACCTGTATCCAGCTTTCCAAAGGGGGAAAACACTGGTTTTCTAAGCAGTGCCACCTACCCTCGTTAACACCCACCAGAAGTACGTGCAGAACTGGAAGTGCAAAGGGAGACCGTCGCGACACACTGGGCCCTTGGCTAAATAGTTTTCACTGCGCAGGCGTCTGCGTGTGGCAAGATCCCTAACCAAGTGAAGGCCTGAGGAAGACCTATTTGGCACTTCGTCTTCCAAGGGCCTGCCAGTGTAAAGTGAGGAATTGTGCTCTTGGCTCAGGTTGGATCTCACCTCGACTTCCTGCTTGAGGCAGAGAGCCGTGAGGCATTAGTTCCAAGAAGGAACGCGGGGGAGACGTTTCTCTCAGGGTAAGTCCCTTTTCCGCACTGAGTCCAAGTGGCCCAGCCCAGGAGACCGTGTAGGACTGTGTTCCAGGGCTCTTTGCAAGCTGTGTCAACCTAGGTTTCTAAGGAAGAGAACGGTGTGTCGCCTTGGACTCTGCATGCCAAGGAGTGTTCCGAAGGGCCTACGCGGCTGTCTGTTGCTCAGCAGGCAGAGAGGAGGCCCGGCGGACTCAGTGTAGTTGCCCGGGAAACGGTGCGGACGCGAGAGCCCATCGCGTCCTGAAAGGCATCCTCGAGTTCCAGCTAGGCAGCACATCGACGCACTCTTCCTGGAAACTGCTGTATGCCCCCACATGCCCGTTGGCGAAAGTGGAACTTACGGGGAGCCCAGTGATCACCCTGCGGTTTCCCCGAACGAACGAGGGCCACGGCATTAGTGCCCCCCCAAGGATTGCAAGCACCCAGTTCCTCTGTGGAAATTAGCCCTTTACTCCCAAGGCGTTGCTGCAGTGAAGAGACGCAGGGCCTTTTCAGGGTTTGGCCGAGAGCTCCGTGGTTGCGAGGATGCAGCTTTCCAAACGGTAAAAGACTGCTTTTCTAAACAGGGCCCCCTATGGTAGCTAACACGCAGCGTAAGTACCTGCAGTATTTGAGGGGCGAAGGCAGACAAACGCGGCACACTGGGCCCTTCGCTGAATCCGTTTGAATGAGCGGGTGTCGAAGTGTGGCAAGCTCCCTAACCGAGTGAAGGCCTGAGGAAGGCCTTGCTGGCACTGCATCTCCCAGAGGCCTACCAGTGTAAAGTGGTGAATTGTGGTCTTCTTTGAGCAGGTTGGATGTCACGTCGAGTGCCTGCATGAGGTAGAGGCCCGGCAGGTGTGAGTTCCCAGAAGGAACGCGGAGCCGAGGGTGTCTCTTATGGCACGTCACTGCTCTGCACTGAGTCAAAGTTGCCCAGCCCATTAGACCGGCTAGGAATATGTTCCCGAGGTGTTTGTACGCTGTATCAACCTGGTTCTCCAAGGAAGGGAGCCGTGTGTCGCCCTGGATTCTGCACGCCCAGAAGTGTTCCGAAGGGCCTATACGGCTGTCTGTCGATCAGCAGGCAGACAGGACACTTGGGGTACTCAGTGCATTTGCACGGGAAACGGTGCCGACGCGAGAGCCCTAGGAGACCCGAAAGGCCTCCTCGCCTTCCTTTTAAGCGGAACAACGACCGAGACCTCATGGAAACTGCTGCACGCAGAGCTTGCCAGGGGGACAAGTGGGTCCTTACCATGAGACTAGTGGTCACCTTGTGGCTTCCCAGAACGCACGAGGGCTGTGGGATTAGCTCCCCCTAAGAATTGAGAGCACCTGACTTCTCTGGGCAAAGTACTCGTTCCCCTCACAGGCGTGCCTGCAGGGAAAAGCAGCTGGGCAATTCCACACTTCTGCACACAGGTTCTAGGCCGCCAAGAATCCAGCTTTCGAAAAGGGAAAAAAGACTGCTTTGGTGCGCTGATGCTAGGGCTCACCTTGCGATTGCCCAGAACGAACGTGGGCCGCAGCTTAGCTCTCCTCTGGCAGGGCAGGCACCCCGTTTGTCTGGGGGACATACTGGTTTCCTCCCCAGCTGTGCCTGCAGTGAGTAGAAGCTGGCCATAGTGAGCGTTTCAGAAACAGCTCCGAGGCTACCTGTATCCAGCTTTCCAAAGGGGGAAAACACTGGTTTTCTAAGCAGTGCCACCTACCCTCGTTAACACCCACCATAAGTACGTGCAGAACTGGAAGTGCAAAGGGACACCGTCGCGACACACTGGGCCCTTGGCTAAATAGTTTTCACTGCGCAGGCGTCTGCGTGTGGCAAGATCCCTAACCGAGTGAAGGCCTGAGGAAGACCTAGTTGGCACTGCGTCTTCCAAGGGCCTGCCAGTGTAAAGTGAGGAATTGTGCTCTTGGCTCAGGTTGGTTCTCACCTCGACTTCCTGCTTGAGGCAGAGAGCCGGGAGGCATTAGTTCCAAGAAGGAACGCGGGGGAGAAGTTTCTCTCAGGGTAAGTCCCTTTTCCGCACTGGGTCCAAGTGGCCCATCCCAAGAGACCGTGTAGGACTGTGTTCCAGGGCTCTTTGCAAGCTGTGTCAACCTAGGTTTCTAAGGAAGAGAACGGTGTGTCGCCTTGGACTCTGCATGCCAAGGAGTGTTCCGAAGGGCCTACGCGGCTGTCTGTTGCTCAGCAGGCAGAGAGGAGGCCCGGCGGACTCAGTGTAGTTGCCCGGGAAACGGTGCGGACGCGAGAGCCCATCGCGTCCTGAAAGGCATCCTCGAGTTCCAGCTAGGCAGCACATCGACGCACACTTCCTGGAAACTGCTGTATGCCCCCACATGCCCGTTGGCGAAAGTGGAACTTACGGGGAGCCCAGTGATCACCCTGCGGTTTCCCCGAACGAACGAGGGCCGCGGCATTAGTGCCCCCCCAAGGATTGCAAGCACCCAGTTCCTCTGTGGAAATTAGCCCTTTACTCCCAAGGCGTTGCTGCAGTGAAGAGACGCAGGGCCTTTTCGGGGTTTGGCCGAGAGCTCCGTGGTTGCGAGGATGCAGCTTTCCAAACGGTAAAAGACTGCTTTTCTAAACAGGGCCCCCTATGGTAGCTAACACGCAGCGTAAGTACCTGCAGTATTTGAGGGGCGAAGGCAGACAAACGCGGCACACTGGGCCCTTCGCTGAATCCGTTTGAATGAGCGGGTGTCGAAGTGTGGCAAGCTCCCTAACCGAGTGAAGGCCTGAGGAAGGCCTTGCTGGCACTGCATCTCCCAGAGGCCTACCAGTGTAAAGTGGTGAATTGTGGTCTTCTTTGAGCAGGTTGGATGTCACGTCGAGTGCCTGCATGAGGTAGAGGCACGGCAGGTGTGAGTTCCCAGAAGGAACGCGGAGCCGAGGGTGTCTCTTATGGCACGTCAGTGCTCTGCACTGAGTCAAAGTTGCCCAGCCCATTAGACCGGCTAGGAATATGTTCCCGAGGTGTTAGTACGCTGTGTCAACCTGGTACTCCAAGGAAGGGAGCCGTGTGTCACCCTGGATTCTGCACGCCAAGAAGTGTTCCGAAGGGCCTATACGGCTGTCTGTCGATCAGCAGGCAGACAGGACACTTGGGGTACTCAGTGCATTTGCACGGGAAACGGTGCCGACGCGAGAGCCCTAGGAGACCCGAAAGGCCTCTTCGCGTTCCTTTTAAGCGGAACAACGACCGAGACCTCATGGAAACGGCTGCACGCAGAGATTGCCAGGGGGACAAGTGGGTCCTTACCATGAGACTAGTGGTCACCTTGTGGCTTCCCAGAACGCACGAGGGCTGTGGGATTAGCTCCCCCTAAGAATTGAGAGCACCTGACTTCTCTGGGCAAAGTACTCGTTCCCCTCACAGGCGTGCCTGCAGGGAAAAGCAGCTGGGCAATTCCACACTTCTGCACGCAGGTGCTAGGCCGCCAAGAATCCAGCTTTCGAAAAGGGAAAAAAGACTGCTTTGGTGCGCTGATGCTAGGGCTCACCTTGCGATTGCCCAGAACGAACGTGCGCCGCAGCTTAGCTCTCCTCTGAAAGGGCAGGCACCCCGTTTGTCTGGGGGACATACTGGTTTCCTCCCCAGCTGTGCCTGCAGTGAGTAGAAGCTGGACATAGTGAGCGTTTCAGAAACAGCTCCGAGGCTACCTGTATCCAGCTTTCCAAAGGGGGAAAACACTGGTTTTCTAAGCAGTGCCACCTACCCTCGTTAACACCCACCAGAAGTACGTGCAGAACTGGAAGTGCAAAGGGAGACCGTCGCGACACACTGGGCCCTTGGCTAAATAGTTTTCACTGCGCAGGCGTCTGCGTGTGGCAAGATCCCTAACCGAGTGAAGGCCTGAGGAAGACCTAGTTGGCACTGCGTCTTCCAAGGGCCTGCCAGTGTAAAGTGAGAAATTGTGCTCTTGGCTCAGGTTGGATCTCACCTCGACTTCCTGCTTGAGGCTGAGAGCCGGGAGGCATGAGTTCCAAGAAGGAACGCGGGGGAGAAGTTTCTCTCAGGGTAAGTCCCTTTTCCGCACTGAGTCCAAGTGGCCCAGCCCAGGAGACCGTGTAGGACTGTGTTCCAGGGCTCTTTGCAAGCTGTGTCCACCTAGGTTTCTAAGGAAGAGAACGGTGTGTCGCCTTGGACTCTGCATGCCAAGGAGTGTTCCGAAGGGCCTACGCGGCTGTCTGTTGTTCAGCAGGCAGAGAGGAGGCCCGGCGGACTCAGTGTAGTTGCCCGGGAAACGGTGCGGACGCGAGAGCCCATCGCGTCCTGAAAGGCATCCTCGAGTTCCAGCTAGGCAGCACATCGACGCACACTTCCTGGAAACTGCTGTATGCCCCCACATGCCCGTTGGCGAAAGTGGAACTTACGGGGAGCCCAGTGATCACCCTGCGGTTTCCCCGAACGAACGAGGGCCGCGGCATTAGTGCCCCCCCAAGGATTGCAAGCACCCAGTTCCTCTGTGGAAATTAGCCCTTTACTCCCAAGGCGTTGCTGCAGTGAAGAGACGCAGGGCCTTTTCAGGGTTTGGCCGAGAGCTCCGTGGTTGCGAGGATGCAGCTTTCTAAACGGTAAAAGACTGCTTTTCTAAACAGGGCCCCCTATGGTAGCTAACACGCAGCGTAAGTACCTGCAGTATTTGAGGGGCGAAGGCAGACAAACGCGGCACACTGGGCCCTTCGCTGAATCCGTTTGAATGAGCGGGTGTCGAAGTGTGGCAAGCTCCCTAACCGAGTGAAGGCCTGAGGAAGGCCTTGCTGGCACTGCATCTCCCAGAGGCCTACCAGTGTAAAGTGGTGAATTGTGGTCTTCTTTGAGCAGGTTGGATGTCACGTCGAGTGCCTGCATGAGGTAGAGGCCCGGCAGGTGTGAGTTCCCAGAAGGAACGCGGAGCCGAGGGTGTCTCTTATGGCACGTCACTGCTCTGCACTGAGTCAAAGTTGCCCAGCCCATTAGACCGGCTAGGAATATGTTCCCGAGGTGTTTGTACGCTGTGTCAACCTGGTTCTCCAAGGAAGGGAGCCGTGTGTCGCCCTGGATTCTGCACGCCCAGAAGTGTTCCGAAGGGCCTATACGGCTGTCTGTCGATCAGCAGGCAGACAGGACACTTGGGGTACTCAGTGCATTTGCACGGGAAACGGTGCCGACGCGAGAGCCCTAGGAGACCCGAAAGGCCTCCTCGCGTTCCTTTTAAGCGGAACAACGACCGAGACCTCATGGAAACTGCTGCACGCAGAGATTGCCAGGGGGACAAGTGGGTCCTTACCATGAGACTAGTGGTCACCTTGTGGCTTCCCAGAACGCACGAGGGCTGTGGGATTAGCTCCCCCTAAGAATTGAGAGCACCTGACTTCTCTGGGCAAAGTACTCGTTCCCCTCACAGGCGTGCCTGCAGGGAAAAGCAGCTGGGCAATTCCACACTTCTGCACGCAGGTGCTAGGCCGCCAAGAATCCAGCTTTCGAAAAGGGAAAAAAGATTGCTTTGGTGCGCTGATGCTAGGGCTCACCTTGCGATTGCCCAGAACGAACGTGCGCCGCAGCTTAGCTCTCCTCTGAAAGGGCAGGCACCCCGTTTGTCTGGGGGACATACTGGTTTCCTCCCCAGCTGTGCCTGCAGTGAGTAGAAGCTGGACATAGTGAGCGTTTTAGAAACAGCTCCGAGGCTACCTGTATCCAGCTTTCCAAAGGGGGAAAACACTGGTTTTCTAAGCAGTGCCACGTACCCTCGTTAACACCCACCAGAAGTACGTGCAGAACTGGAAGTGCAAAGGGAGACCGTCGCGACACACTGGGCCCTTGGCTAAATAGTTTTCACTGCGCAGGCGTCTGCGTGTGGCAAGATCCCTAACCGAGTGAAGGCCTGAGGAAGACCTAGTTGGCACTGCGTCTTCCAAGGGCCTGCCAGTGTAAAGTGAGAAATTGTGCTCTTGGCTCAGGTTGGATCTCACCTCGACTTCCTGCTTGAGGCAGAGAGCCGGGAGGCATGAGTTCCAAGAAGGAACGCGGGGGAGAAGTTTCTCTCAGGGTAAGTCCCTTTTCCGCACTGAGTCCAAGTGGCCCAGCCCAGGAGACCGTGTAGGACTGTGTTCCAGGGCTCTTTGCAAGCTGTGTCCACCTAGGTTTCTAAGGAAGAGAACGGTGTGTCGCCTTGGACTCTGCATGCCAAGGAGTGTTCCGAAGGGCCTACGCGGCTGTCTGTTGTTCAGCAGGCAGAGAGGAGGCCCGGCGGACTCAGTGTAGTTGCCCGGGAAACGGTGCGGACGCGAGAGCCCATCGCGTCCTGAAAGGCATCCTCGAGTTCCAGCTAGGCAGCACATCGACGCACACTTCCTGGAAACTGCTGTATGCCCCCACATGCCCGTTGGCGAAAGTGGAACTTACGGGGAGCGCAGTGATCACCCTGCGGTTTCCCCGAACGAACGAGGGCCGCGGCATTAGTGCCCCCCCAAGGATTGCAAGCACCCAGTTCCTCTGTGGAAATTAGCCCTTTACTCCCAAGGCGTTGCTGCAGTGAAGAGACGCAGGGCCTTTTCAGGGTTTGGCCGAGAGCTCCGTGGTTGCGAGGATGCAGCTTTCTAAACGGTAAAAGACTGCTTTTCTAAACAGGGCCCCCTATGGTAGCTAACACGCAGCGTAAGTACCTGCAGTATTTGAGGGGCGAAGGCAGACAAACGCGGCACACTGGGCCCTTCGCTGAATCCGTTTGAATGAGCGGGTGTCGAAGTGTGGCAAGCTCCCTAACCGAGTGAAGGCCTGAGGAAGGCCTTGCTGGCACTGCATCTCCCAGAGGCCTACCAGTGTAAAGTGGTGAATTGTGGTCTTCTTTGAGCAGGTTGGATGTCACGTCGAGTGCCTGCATGAGGTAGAGGCCCGGCAGGTGTGAGTTCCCAGAAGGAACGCGGAGCCGAGGGTGTCTCTTATGGCACGTCACTGCTCTGCACTGAGTCAAAGTTGCCCAGCCCATTAGGCCGGCTAGGAATATGTTCCCGAGGTGTTTGTACGCTGTGTCAACCTGGTTCTCCAAGGAAGGGAGCCGTGTGTCGCCCTGGATTCTGCACGCCCAGAAGTGTTCCGAAGGGCCTATACGGCTGTCTGTCGATCAGCAGGCAGACAGGACACTTGGGGTACTCAGTGCATTTGCACGGGAAACGGTGCCGACGCGAGAGCCCTAGGAGACCCGAAAGGCCTCCTCGCGTTCCTTTTAAGCGGAACAACGACCGAGACCTCATGGAAACTGCTGCACGCAGAGCTTGCCAGGGGGACAAGTGGGTCCTTACCATGAGACTAGTGGTCACCTTGTGGCTTCCCAGAACGCACGAGGGCTGTGGGATTAGCTCCCCCTAAGAATTGAGAGCACCTGACTTCTCTGGGCAAAGTACTCGTTCCCCTCACAGGCGTGCCTGCAGGGAAAAGCAGCTGGGCAATTCCACACTTCTGCACGCAGGTGCTAGGCCGCCAAGAATCCAGCTTTCGAAAAGGGAAAAAAGACTGCTTTGGTGCGCTGATGCTAGGGCTCACCTTGCGATTGCCCAGAACGAACGTGCGCCGCAGCTTAGCTCTCCTCTGAAAGGGCAGGCACCCCGTTTGTCTGGGGGACATACTGGTTTCCTCCCCAGCTGTGCCTGCAGTGAGTAGAAGCTGGACATAGTGAGCGTTTCAGAAACAGCTCCGAGGCTACCTGTATCCAGCTTTCCAAAGGGGGAAAACACTGGTTTTCTAAGCAGTGCCACCTACCCTCGTTAACACCCACCAGAAGTACGTGCAGAACTGGAAGTGCAAAGGGAGACCGTCGCGACACACTGGGCCCTTGGCTAAATAGTTTTCACTGCGCAGGCGTCTGCGTGTGGCAAGATCCCTAACCGAGTGAAGGCCTGAGGAAGACCTAGTTGGCACTGCGTCTTCCAAGGGCCTGCCAGTGTAAAGTGAGAAATTGTGCTCTTGGCTCAGGTTGGATCTCACCTCGACTTCCTGCTTGAGGCAGAGAGCCGGGAGGCATGAGTTCCAAGAAGGAACGCGGGGGAGAAGTTTCTCTCAGGGTAAGTCCCTTTTCCGCACTGAGTCCAAGTGGCCCAGCCCAGGAGACCGTGTAGGACTGTGTTCCAGGGCTCTTTGCAAGCTGTGTCCACCTAGGTTTCTAAGGAAGAGAACGGTGTGTCGCCTTGGACTCTGCATGCCAAGGAGTGTTCCGAAGGGCCTACGCGGCTGTCTGTTGTTCAGCAGGCAGAGAGGAGGCCCGGCGGACTCAGTGTAGTTGCCCGGGAAACGGTGCGGACGCGAGAGCCCATCGCGTCCTGAAAGGCATCCTCGAGTTCCAGCTAGGCAGCACATCGACGCACACTTCCTGGAAACTGCTGTATGCCCCCACATGCCCGTTGGCGAAAGTGGAACTTACGGGGAGCCCAGTGATCACCCTGCGGTTTCCCCGAACGAACGAGGGCCGCGGCATTAGTGCCCCCCCAAGGATTGCAAGCACCCAGTTCCTCTGTGGAAATTAGCCCTTTACTCCCAAGGCGTTGCTGCAGTGAAGAGACGCAGGGCCTTTTCAGGGTTTGGCCGAGAGCTCCGTGGTTGCGAGGATGCAGCTTTCTAAACGGTAAAAGACTGCTTTTCTAAACAGGGCCCCCTATGGTAGCTAACACGCAGCGTAAGTACCTGCAGTATTTAAGGGGCGAAGGCAGACAAACGCGGCACACTGGGCCCTTCGCTGAATCCGTTTGAATGAGCGGGTGTCGAAGTGTGGCAAGCTCCCTAACCGAGTGAAGGCCTGAGGAAGGCCTTGCTGGCACTGCATCTCCCAGAGGCCTACCAGTGTAAAGTGGTGAATTGTGGTCTTCTTTGAGCAGGTTGGATGTCACGTCGAGTGCCTGCATGAGGTAGAGGCCCGGCAGGTGTGAGTTCCCAGAAGGAACGCGGAGCCGAGGGTGTCTCTTATGGCACGTCACTGCTCTGCACTGAGTCAAAGTTGCCCAGCCCATTAGACCGGCTAGGAATATGTTCCCGAGGTGTTTGTACGCTGTGTCAACCTGGTTCTCCAAGGAAGGGAGCCGTGTGTCACCCTGGATTCTGCACGCCCAGAAGTGTTCCGAAGGGCCTATACGGCTGTCTGTCGATCAGCAGGCAGACAGGACACTTGGGGTACTCAGTGCATTTGCACGGGAAACGGTGCCGACGCGAGAGCCCTAGGAGACCCGAAAGGCCTCCTCGCGTTCCTTTTAAGCGGAACAACGACCGAGACCTCATGGAAACTGCTGCACGCAGAGCTTGCCAGGGGGACAAGTGGGTCCTTACCATGAGACTAGTGGTCACCTTGTGGCTTCCCAGAACGCACGAGGGCTGTGGGATTAGCTCCCCCTAAGAATTGAGAGCACCTGACTTCTCTGGGCAAAGTACTCGTTCCCCTCACAGGCGTGCCTGCAGGGAAAAGCAGCTGGGCAATTCCACACTTCTGCACGCAGGTGCTAGGCCGCCAAGAATCCAGCTTTCGAAAAGGGAAAATAGACTGCTTTGGTGCGCTGATGCTAGGGCTCACCTTGCGATTGCCCAGAACGAACGTGGGCCGCAGCTTAGCTCTCCTCTGAAAGGGCAGGCACCCCGTTTGTCTGGGGGACATACTGGTTTCCTCCCCAGCTGTGCCTGCAGTGAGTAGAAGCTGGACATAGTGAGCGTTTCAGAAACAGCTCCGAAGCTACCTGTATCCAGCTTTCCAAAGGGGGAAAACACTGGTTTTCTAAGCAGTGCCACGTACCCTCGTTAACACCCACCAGAAGTACGTGCAGAACTGGAAGTGCAAAGGGAGACCGTCGCGACATACTGGGCCCTTGGCTAAATAGTTTTCACTGCGCAGGCGTCTGCGTGTGGCAAGATCCCTAACCGAGTGAAGGCCTGAGGAAGACCTAGTTGGCACTGCGTCTTCCAAGGGCCTGCCAGTGTAAAGTGAGAAATTGTGCTCTTGGCTCAGGTTGGATCTCACCTCGACTTCCTGCTTGAGGCAGAGAGCCGGGAGGCATGAGTTCCAAGAAGGAACGCGGGGGAGATGTTTCTCTCAGGGTAAGTCCCTTTTCCGCACTGAGTCCAAGTGGCCCAGCCCAGGAGACCGTGTAGGACTGTGTTCCAGGGCTCTTTGCAAGCTGTGTCCACCTAGGTTTCTAAGGAAGAGAACGGTGTGTCGCCTTGGACTCTGCATGCCAAGGAGTGTTCCGAAGGGCCTACGCGGCTGTCTGTTGTTCAGCAGGCAGAGCGGAGGCCCGGCGGACTCAGTGTAGTTGCCCGGGAAACGGTGCGGACGCGAGAGCCCATCGCGTCCTGAAAGGCATCCTCGAGTTCCAGCTAGGCAGCACATCGACGCACACTTCCTGGAAACTGCTGTATGCCCCCACATGCCCGTTGGCGAAAGTGGAACTTACGGGGAGCCCAGTGATCACCCTGCGGTTTCCCCGAACGAACGAGGGCCGCGGCATTAGTGCCCCCCCAAGGATTGCAAGCACCCAATTCCTCTGTGGAAATTAGCCCTTTACTCCCAAGGCGTTGCTGCAGTGAAGAGACGCAGGGCCTTTTCAGGGTTTGGCCGAGAGCTCCGTGGTTGCGAGGATGCAGCTTTCTAAACGGTAAAAGACTGCTTTTCTAAACAGGGCCCCCTATGGTAGCTAACACGCAGCGTAAGTACCTGCAGTATTTGAGGGGCGAAGGCAGACAAACGCGGCACACTGGGCCCTTCGCTGAATCCGTTTGAATGAGCGGGTGTCGAAGTGTGGCAATCTCCCTAACCGAGTGAAGGCCTGAGGAAGGCCTTGCTGGCACTGCATCTCTCAGAGGCCTACCAGTGTAAAGTGGTGAATTGTGGTCTTCTTTGAGCAGGTTGGATGTCACGTCGAGTGCCTGAATGAGGTAGAGGCCCGGCAGGTGTGAGTTCCCAGAAGGAACGCGGAGCCGAGGGTGTCTCTTATGGCACGTCAGTGCTCTGCACTGAGTCAAAGTTGCCCAGCCCATTAGACCGGCTAGGAATATGTTCCCGAGGTGTTTGTACGCTGTGTCAACCTGGTTCTCCAAGGAAGGGAGCCGTGTGTCGCCCTGGATTCTGCACGCCCAGAAGTGTTCCGAAGGGCCTATACGGCTGTCTGTCGATCAGCAGGCAGACAGGACACTTGGGGTACTCAGTGCATTTGCACGGGAAACGGTGCCGACGCGAGAGCCCTAGGAGACCCGAAAGGCCTCCTCGCGTTCCTTTTAAGCGGAACAACGACCGAGACCTCATGGAAACTGCTGCACGCAGAGCTTGCCAGGGGGACAAGTGGGTCCTTACCATGAGACTAGTGGTCACCTTGTGGCTTCCCAGAACGCACGAGGGCTGTGGGATTAGCTCCCCCTAAGAATTGAGAGCACCTGACTTCTCTGGGCAAAGTACTCGTTCCCCTCACAGGCGTGCCTGCAGGGAAAAGCAGCTGGGCAATTCCACACTTCTGCACGCAGGTGCTAGGCCGCCAAGAATCCAGCTTTCGAAAAGGGAAAAAAGATTGCTTTGGTGCGCTGATGCTAGGGCTCACCTTGCGATTGCCCAGAACGAACGTGCGCCGCAGCTTAGCTCTCCTCTGAAAGGGCAGGCACCCCGTTTGTCTGGGGGACATACTGGTTTCCTCCCCAGCTGTGCCTGCAGTGAGTAGAAGCTGGACATAGTGAGCGTTTCAGAAACAGCTCCGAGGCTACCTGTATCCAGCTTTCCAAAGGGGGAAAACACTGGTTTTCTAAGCAGTGCCACGTACCCTCGTTAACACCCACCAGAAGTACGTGCAGAACTGGAAGTGCAAAGGGAGACCGTCGCGACACACTGGGCCCTTGGCTAAATAGTTTTCACTGCGCAGGCGTCTGCGTGTGGCAAGATCCCTAACCGAGTGAAGGCCTGAGGAAGACCTAGTTGGCACTGCGTCTTCCAAGGGCCTGCCAGTGTAAAGTGAGAAATTGTGCTCTTGGCTCAGGTTGGATCTCACCTCGACTTCCTGCTTGAGGCAGAGAGCCGGGAGGCATGAGTTCCAAGAAGGAACGCGGGGGAGAAGTTTCTCTCAGGGTGAGTCCCTTTTCCGCACTGAGTCCAAGTGGCCCAGCCCAGGAGACCGTGTAGGACTGTGTTCCAGGGCTCTTTGCAAGCTGTGTCCACCTAGGTTTCTAAGGAAGAGAACGGTGTGTCGCCTTGGACTCTGCATGCCAAGGAGTGTTCCGAAGGGCCTACGCGGCTGTCTGTTGTTCAGCAGGCAGAGCGGAGGCCCGGCGGACTCAGTGTAGTTGCCCGGGAAACGGTGCGGAAGCGAGAGCCCATCGCGTCCTGAAAGGCATCCTCGAGTTCCAGCTAGGCAGCACATCGACGCACACTTCCTGGAAACTGCTGTATGCCCCCACATGCCCGTTGGCGAAAGTGGAACTTACGGGGAGCCCAGTGATCACCCTGCGGTTTCCCCGAACGAACGAGGGCCGCGGCATTAGTGCCCCCCCAAGGATTGCAAGCACCCAGTTCCTCTGTGGAAATTAGCCCTTTACTCCCAAGGCGTTGCTGCAGTGAAGAGACGCAGGGCCTTTTCAGGGTTTGGCCGAGAGCTCCGTGGTTGCGAGGATGCAGCTTTCTAAACGGTAAAAGACTGCTTTTCTAAACAGGGCCCCCTATGGTAGCTAACACGCAGCGTAAGTACCTGCAGTATTTGAGGGGCGAAGGCAGACAAACGCGGCACACTGGGCCCTTCGCTGAATCCGTTTGAATGAGCGGGTGTCGAAGTGTGGCAAGCTCCCTAACCGAGTGAAGGCCTGAGGAAGGCCTTGCTGGCACTGCATCTCCCAGAGGCCTACCAGTGTAAAGTGGTGAATTGTGGTCTTCTTTGAGCAGGTTGGATGTCACGTCGAGTGCCTGCATGAGGTAGAGGCCCGGCAGGTGTGAGTTCCCAGAAGGAACGCGGAGCCGAGGGTGTCTCTTATGGCACGTCACTGCTCTGCACTGAGTCAAAGTTGCCCAGCCCATTAGACCGGCTAGGAATATGTTCCCGAGGTGTTTGTACGCTGTGTCAACCTGGTTCTCCAAGGAAGGGAGCCGTGTGTCACCCTGGATTCTGCACGCCCAGAAGTGTTCCGAAGGGCCTATATGGCTGTCTGTCGATCAGCAGGCAGACAGGACACTTGGGGTACTCAGTGCATTTGCACGGGAAACGGTGCCGACGCGAGAGCCCTAGGAGACCCGAAAGGCCTCCTCGCGTTCCTTTTAAGCGGAACAACGACCGAGACCTCATGGAAACTGCTGCACGCAGAGCTTGCCAGTGGGACAAGTGGGTCCTTACCATGAGACTAGTGGTCACCTTGTGGCTTCCCAGAACGCACGAGGGCTATGGGATTAGCTCCCCCTAAGAATTGAGAGCACCTGACTTCTCTGGGCAAAGTACTCGTTCCCCTCACAGGCGTGCCTGCAGGGAAAAGCAGCTGGGCAATTCCACACTTCTGCACACAGGTTCTAGGCCGCCAAGAATCCAGCTTTCGAAAAGGGAAAAAAGACTGCTTTGGTGCGCTGATGCTAGGGGTCACCTTGCGATTGCCCAGAAAGAACGTGGGCCGCAGCTTAGCTCTCCTCTGAAAGGGCAGGCACCCCGTTTGTCTGGGGGACATACTGGTTTCCTCCCCAGCTGTGCCTGCAGTGAGTAGAAGCTGGACATAGTGAGCGTTTCAGAAACAGCTCCGAGGCTACCTGTATCCAGCTTTCCAAAGGGGGAAAACACTGGTTTTCTAAGCAGTGCCACCTACCCTCGTTAACACCCACCAGAAGTACGTGCAGAACTGGAAGTGCAAAGGGAGACCGTCGCGACACACTGGGCCCTTGGCTAAATAGTTTTCACTGCGCAGGCGTCTGCGTGTGGCAAGATCCCTAACCGAGTGAAGGCCTGAGGAAGACCTAGTTGGCACTGCACCTTCCAAGGGCCTGCCAGTGTAAAGTGAGGAATTGTGCTCTTGGCTCAGGTTGGATCTCACCTCGACTTCCTGCTTGAGGCAGAGAGCGGGGAGGTATGAGTTCCAAGAAGGAACGCGGGGGAGAAGTTTCTCTCAGGGTGAGTCCCTTTTCCGCACTGAGTCCAAGTGGCCCAGCCCAGGAGACCGTGTAGGACTGTGTTTCAGGGCTCCTTGCAAGCTGTGTCAACCTAGGTTTCTAAGGAAGAGAACGGTGTGTCGCCTTGGACTCTGCATGCCAAGGAGTGTTCCGAAGGGCCTACGCGGCTGTCTGTTGCTCAGCAGGCAGAGAGGAGGCCCGGCGGACTCAGTGTAGTTGCCCGGGAAACGGTGCGGACGCGAGAGCCCATCGCGTCCTGAAAGGCATCCTCGAGTTCCAGCTAGGCAGCACATCGACGCACACTTCCTGGAAACTGCTGTATGCCCCCACATGCCCGTTGGCGAAAGTGGAACTTACGGGGAGCCCAGTGATCACCCTGCGGTTTCCCCGAACGAACGAGGGCCGCGGCATTAGTGCCCCCCCAAGGATAGCAAGCACCCAGTTCCTCTGTGGAAATTAGCCCTTTACTCCCAAGGCGTTGCTGCAGTGAAGAGACGCAGGGCCTTTTCAGGGTTTGGCCGAGAGCTCCGTGGTTGCGAGGATGCAGCTTTCCAAACGGTAAAAGACTGCTTTTCTAAACAGGGCCCCCTATGGTAGCTACCACGCAGCGTAAGTACCTGCAGTATTTGAGGGGCGAAGGCAGACAAACGCGGCACACTGGGCCCTTCGCTGAATCCGTTTGAATGAGCGGGTGTCGAAGTGTGGCATGCTCC
This sequence comes from Eubalaena glacialis, assembly GCF_028564815.1. Taxonomy (NCBI): domain Eukaryota; kingdom Metazoa; phylum Chordata; class Mammalia; order Artiodactyla; family Balaenidae; genus Eubalaena; species Eubalaena glacialis. The sequence continues at coordinate 108,693,305 of NC_083716.1, read as the reverse complement.
CTAACCGAGTGAAGGCCTGAGGAAGGCCTTGCTGGCACTGCATCTCCCAGAGGCCTACCAGTGTAAAGTGGTGAATTGTGGTCTTCTTTGAGCAGGTTGGATGTCACGTCTAGTGCCTGCATGAGGTAGAGGCCCGGCAGGTGTGAGTTCCCAGAAGGAACGCGGAGCAGAGGGTGTCTCTTATGGCACGTCACTGCTCTGCACTGAGTCAAAGTTGCCCAGCCCATTAGACCGGCTAGGAATATGTTCCCGAGGTGTTTGTACGCTGTGTCAACGTGGTTCTCCAAGGAAGGGAGCCGTGTGTCGCCCTGGATTCTGCACGCCCAGAAGTGTTCCGAAGGGCCTATACGGCTGTCTGTCGATCAGCAGGCAGACAGGACACTTGGGGTACTCAGTGCATTTGCACGGGAAACGGTGCCGACGCGAGAGCCCTAGGAGACCCGAAAGGCCTCCTCGCCTTCCTTTTAAGCGGAACAACGACCGAGACCTCATGGAAACTGCTGCACGCAGAGCTTGCCAGGGGGACAAGTGGGTCCTTACCATGAGACTAGTGGTCACCTTGTGGCTTCCCAGAACGCACGAGGGCTGTGGGATTAGCTCCCCCTAAGAATTGAGAGCACCTGACTTCTCTGGGCAAAGTACTCGTTCCCCTCACAGGCGTGCCTGCAGGGAAAAGCAGCTGGGCAATTCCACACTTCTGCACACAGGTGCTAGGCCGCCAAGAATCCAGCTTTCGAAAAGGGAAAAAAGACTGCTTTGGTGCGCTGATGCTAGGGCTCACCTTGCGATTGCCCAGAACGAACGTGGGCCGCAGCTTAGCTCTCCTCTGAAAGGGCAGGCACCCCGTTTGTCTGGGGGACATACTGGTTTCCTCCCCAGCTTTGCCTGCAGTGAGTAGAAGCTGGACATAGTGAGCGTTTCAGAAACAGCTCCGAGGCTACCTGTATCCAGCTTTCCAAAGGGGGAAAACACTGGTTTTCTAAGCAGTGCCACCTACCCTCGTTAACACCCACCAGAAGTACGTGCAGAACTGGAAGTGCAAAGGGAGACCGTCGCGACACACTGGGCCCTTGGCTAAATAGTTTTCACTGCGCAGGCGTCTGCGTGTGGCAAGATCCCTAACCGAGTGAAGGCCTGAGGAAGACCTAGTTGGCACTGCACCTTCCAAGGGCCTGCCAGTGTAAAGTGAGGAATTGTTCTCTTGGCTCAGGTTGGATCTCACCTCGACTTCCTGCTTGAGGCAGAGAGCGGGGAGGTATGAGTTCCAAGAAGGAACGCGGGGGAGAAGTTTCTCTCAGGGTGAGTCCCTTTTCCGCACTGAGTCCAAGTGGCCCAGCCCAGGAGACCGTGTAGGACTGTGTTCCAGGGCTCTTTGCAAGCTGTGTCCACCTAGGTTTCTAAGGAAGAGAACGGTGTGTCGCCTTGGACTCTGCATGCCAAGGAGTGTTCCGAAGGGCCTACGTGGCTGTCTGTTGCTCAGCAGGCAGAGAGGAGGCCCGGCGGACTCAGTGTAGTTGCCTGGGAAACGGTGTGGACGCGAGAGCCCATCGCGTCCTGAAAGGCATCCTCGAGTTCCAGCTAGGCAGCACATCGACGCACACTTCCTGGAAACTGCTGTATGCCCCCACATGCCCGCTGGCGAAAGTGGAACTTACGGGGAGCCCAGTGATCACCCTGCGGTTTCCCCGAACGAACGAGGGCCGCGGCATTAGTGCCCCCCCAAGGATTGCAAGCACCCAGTTCCTCTGTGGAAATTAGCCCTTTACTCCCAAGGCGTTGCTGCAGTGAAGAGACGCAGGGCCTTTTCAGGGTTTGGCCGAGAGCTCCGTGGTTGCGAGGATGCAGCTTTCTAAACGGTAAAAGACTGCTTTTCTAAACAGGGCCCCCTATGGTAGCTAACACGCAGCGTAAGTACCTGCAGTATTTGAGGGGCGAAGGCAGACAAACGCGGCACACTGGGCCCTTCGCTGAATCCGTTTGAATGAGCGGGTGTCGAAGTGTGGCAAGCTCCCTAACCGAGTGAAGGCCTGAGGAAGGCCTTGCTGGCACTGCATCTCCCAGAGGCCTACCAGTGTAAAGTGGTGAATTGTGGTCTTCTTTGAGCAGGTTGGATGTCACGTCGAGTGCCTGCATGAGGTAGAGGCCCGGCAGGTGTGAGTTCCCAGAAGGAACGCGGAGCCGAGGGTGTCTCTTATGGCACGTCACTGCTCTGCACTGAGTCAAAGTTGCCCAGCCCATTAGACCGGCTAGGAATATGTTCCCGAGGTGTTTGTACGCTGTGTCAACCTGGTTCTCCAAGGAAGGGAGCCGTGTGTCGCCCTGGATTCTGCACGCCCAGAAGTGTTCCGAAGGGCCTATACGGCTGTCTGTCGATCAGCAGGCAGACAGGACACTTGGGGTACTCAGTGCATTTGCACGGGAAACGGTGCCGACGCGAGAGCCCTAGGAGACCCGAAAGGCCTCCTCGCCTTCCTTTTAAGCGGAACAACGACCGAGACCTCATGGAAACTGCTGCACGCAGAGCTTGCCAGGGGGACAAGTGGGTCCTTACCATGAGACTAGTGGTCACCTTGTGGCTTCCCAGAACGCACGAGGGCTGTGGGATTAGCTCCCCCTAAGAATTGAGAGCACCTGACTTCTCTGGGCAAAGTACTCGTTCCCCTCACAGGCGTGCCTGCAGGGAAAAGCAGCTGGGCAATTCCACACTTCTGCACGCAGGTGCTAGGCCGCCAAGAATCCAGCTTTCGAAAAGGGAAAAAAGACTGCTTTGGTGCGCTGATGCTAGGGCTCACCTTGCGATTGCCCAGAACGAACGTGCGCCGCAGCTTAGCTCTCCTCTGAAAGGGCAGGCACCCCGTTTGTCTGGGGGACATACTGGTTTCCTCCCCAGCTGTGCCTGCAGTGAGTAGAAGCTGGACATAGTGAGCGTTTCAGAAACAGCTCCGAGGCTACCTGTATCCAGCTTTCCAAAGGGGGAAAACACTGGTTTTCTAAGCAGTGCCACCTACCCTCGTTAACACCCACCAGAAGTACGTGCAGAACTGGAAGTGCAAAGGGAGACCGTCGCGACACACTGGGCCCTTGGCTAAATAGTTTTCACTGCGCAGGCGTCTGCGTGTGGCAAGATCCCTAACCGAGTGAAGGCCTGAGGAAGACCTAGTTGGCACTGCACCTTCCAAGGGCCTGCCAGTGTAAAGTGAGGAATTGTGCTCTTGGCTCAGGTTGGATCTCACCTCGACTTCCTGCTTGAGGCAGAGAGCGGGGAGGTATGAGTTCCAAGAAGGAACGCGGGGGAGAAGTTTCTCTCAGGGTGAGTCCCTTTTCCGCACTGAGTCCAAGTGGCCCAGCCCAGGAGACCGTGTAGGACTGTGTTCCAGGGCTCCTTGCAAGCTGTGTCAACCTAGGTTTCTAAGGAAGAGAACGGTGTGTCGCCTTGGACTCTGCATGCCAAGGAGTGTTCCGAAGGGCCTACGCGGCTGTCTGTTGCTCAGCAGGCAGAGAGGAGGCCCGGCGGACTCAGTGTAGTTGCCCGGGAAACGGTGCGGACGCGAGAGCCCATCGCGTCCTGAAAGGCATCCTCGAGTTCCAGCTAGGCAGCACATCGACGCACACTTCCTGGAAACTGCTGTATGCCCCCACATGCCCGTTGGCGAAAGTGGAACTTACGGGGAGCCCAGTGATCACCCTGCGGTTTCCCCGAACGAACGAGGGCCGCGGCATTAGTGCCCCCCCAAGGATTGCAAGCACCCAGTTCCTCTGTGGAAATTAGCCCTTTACTCCCAAGGCGTTGCTGCAGTGAAGAGACGCAGGGCCTTTTCAGGGTTTGGCCGAGAGTTCCGTGGTTGCGAGGATGCAGCTTTCCAAACGGTAAAAGACTGCTCTTCTAAACAGGGCCCCCTATGGTAGCTAACACGCAGCGTAAGTACCTGCAGTATTTGAGGGGCGAAGGCAGACAAACGCGGCACACTGGGCCCTTCGCTGAATCCGTTTGAATGAGCGGGTGTCGAAGTGTGGCATGCTCCCTAACCGAGTGAAGGCCTGAGGAAGGCCTTGCTGGCACTGCATCTCCCAGAGGCCTACCAGTGTAAAGTGGTGACTTGTGGTCTTCTTTGAGCAGGTTGGATGTCACGTCGAGTGCCTGCATGAGGTAGAGGCCCGGCAGGTGTGAGTTCCCAGAAGGAACGCGGAGCCGAGGGTGTCTCTTATGGCACGTCACTGCTCTGCACTGAGTCAAAGTTGCCCAGCCCATTAGACCGGCTAGGAATATGTTCCCGAGGTGTTTGTACGCTGTGTCAACCTGGTTCTCCAAGGAAGGGAGCCGTGTGTCGCCCTGGATTCTGCACGCCCAGAAGTGTTCCGAAGGGCCTATACGGCTGTCTGTCGATCAGCAGGCAGACAGGACACTTGGGGTACTCAGTGCATTTGCACGGGAAACGGTGCCGACGCGAGAGCCCTAGGAGACCCGAAAGGCCTCCTCGCGTTCCTTTTAAGCGGAACAACGACCGAGACCTCATGGAAACTGCTGCACGCAGAGCTTGCCAGGGGGACAAGTGGGTCCTTACCATGAGACTAGTGGTCACCTTGTGGCTTCCCAGAACGCACGAGGGCTGTGGGATTAGCTCCCCCTAAGAATTGAGAGCACCTGACTTCTCTGGGCAAAGTACTCGTTCCCCTCACAGGCGTGCCTGCAGGGAAAAGCAGCTGGGCAATTCCACACTTCTGCACACAGGTGCTAGGCCGCCAAGAATCCAGCTTTCGAAAAGGGAAAAAAGACTGCTTTGGTGCGCTGATGCTAGGGCTCACCTTGCGATTGCCCAGAACGAACGTGGGCCGCAGCTTAGCTCTCCTCTGAAAGGGCAGGCACCCCGTTTGTCTGGGGGACATACTGGTTTCCTCCCCAGCTGTGCCTGCAGTGAGTAGAAGCTGGACATAGTGAGCGTTTCAGAAACAGCTCCGAGGCTACCTGTATCCAGCTTTCCAAAGGGGGAAAACACTGGTTTTCTAAGCAGTGCCACCTACCCTCGTTAACACCCACCAGAAGTACGTGCAGAACTGGAAGTGCAAAGGGAGACCGTCGCGACACACTGGGCCCTTGGCTAAATAGTTTTCACTGCGCAGGCGTCTGCGTGTGGCAAGATCCCTAACCGAGTGAAGGCCTGAGGAAGACCTAGTTGGCACTGCGTCTTCCAAGGGCCTGCCAGTGTAAAGTGAGAAATTGTGCTCTTGGCTCAGGTTGGATCTCACCTCGACTTCCTGCTTGAGGCAGAGAGCCGGGAGGCATGAGTTCCAAGAAGGAACGCGGGGGAGAAGTTTCTCTCAGGGTAAGTCCCTTTTCCGCACTGAGTCCAAGTGGCCCAGCCCAGGAGACCGTGTAGGACTGTGTTCCAGGGCTCTTTGCAAGCTGTGTCCACCTAGGTTTCTAAGGAAGAGAACGGTGTGTCGCCTTGGACTCTGCATGCCAAGGAGTGTTCCGAAGGGCCTACGCGGCTGTCTGTTGCTCAGCAGGCAGAGAGGAGGCCCGGCGGACTCAGTGTAGTTGCCCGGGAAACGGTGCGGACGCGAGAGCCCATCGCGTCCTGAAAGGCATCTTCGAGTTCCAGCTAGGCAGCACATCGACGCACACTTCCTGGAAACTGCTGTATGCCCCCACATGCCCGTTGGCGAAAGTGGAACTTACGGGGAGCCCAGTGATCACCCTGCGGTTTCCCCGAACGAACGAGGGCCGCGGCATTAGTGTCCCCCCAAGGATTGCAAGCACCCAGTTCCTCTGTGGAAATTAGCCCTTTACTCCCAAGGCGTTGCTGCAGTGAAGAGACGCAGGGCCTTTTCAGGGTTTGGCCGAGAGCTCCGTGGTTGCGAGGATGCAGCTTTCCAAACGGTAAAAGACTGCTTTTCTAAACAGGGCCCCCTATGGTAGCTAACACGCAGCGTTAGTACCTGCAGTATTTGAGGGGCGAAGGCAGACAAACGCGGCACACTGGGCCCTTCGCTGAATCCGTTTGAATGAGCGGGTGTCGAAGTGTGGCAAGCTCCCTAACTGAGTGAAGGCCTGAGGAAGGCCTTGCTGGCACTGCATCTCCCAGAGGCCTACCAGTGTAAAGTGGTGAATTGTGGTCTTCTTTGAGCAGGTTGGATGTCACGTCGAGTGCCTGCATGAGGTAGAGGCCAGGCAGGTGTGAGTTCCCAGAAGGAACGCGGAGCCGAGGGTGTCTCTTATGGCACGTCACTGCTCTGCACTGAGTCAAAGTTGCCCAGCCCATTAGACCGGCTAGGAATATGTTCCCGAGGTGTTTGTACGCCGTGTCAACCTGGTTCTCCAAGGAAGGGAGCCGTGTGTCGCCCTGGATTCTGCACGCCCAGAAGTGTTCCGAAGGGCCTATACGGCTGTCTGTCGATCAGCAGGCAGACAGGACACTTGGGGTACTCAGTGCATTTGCACGGGAAACGGTGCCGACGCGAGAGCCCTAGGAGACCCGAAAGGCCTCCTCGCGTTCCTTTTAAGCGGAACAACGACCGAGACCTCATGGAAACTGCTGCACGCAGAGCTTGCCAGGGGGACAAGTGGGTCCTTACCATGAGACTAGTGGTCACCTTGTGGCTTCCCAGAACGCACGAGGGCTGTGGGATTAGCTCCCCCTAAGAATTGAGAGCACCTGACTTCTCTGGGCAAAGTACTCGTTCCCCTCACAGGCGTGCCTGCAGGGAAAAGCAGCTGGGCATTCCACACTTCTGCACACAGGTGCTAGGCCGCCAAGAATCCAGCTTTCGAAAAGGGAAAAAAGACTGCTTTGGTGCGCTGATGCTAGGGGTCACCTTGCGATTGCCCAGAACGAACGTGGGCCGCAGCTTAGCTCTCCTCTGAAAGGGCAGGCACCCCGTTTGTCTGGGGGACATACTGGTTTCCTCCCCAGCTGTGCCTGCAGTGAGTAGAAGCTGGACATAGTTATCGTTTCAGAAACAGCTCCGAGGCTACCTGTATCCAGCTTTCCAAAGGGGGAAAACACTGGTTTTCTAAGCAGTGCCACCTACCCTCGTTAACACCCACCAGAAGTACGTGCAGAACTGGAAGTGCAAAGGGAGACCGTCGCGACACACTGGGCCCTTGGCTAAATAGTTTTCACTGCGCAGGCGTCTGCGTGTGGCAAGATCCCTAAACGAGTGAAGGCCTGAGGAAGACCTAGTTGGCACTGCACCTTCCAAGGGCCTGCCAGTGTAAAGTGAGGAATTGTGCTCTTGGCTCAGGTTGGATCTCACCTCGACTTCCTGCTTGAGGCAGAGATCGGGGAGGTATGAGTTCCAAGAAGGAACGCGGGGGAGAAGTTTCTCTCAGGGTGAGTACCTTTTCCGCACTGAGTCCAAGTGGCCCAGCCCAGGAGACCGTGTAGGACTGTGTTCCAGGGCTCCTTGCAAGCTGTGTCCACCTAGGTTTCTAAGGAAGAGAACGGTGTGTCGCCTTGGACTCTGCATACCAAGGAGTGTTCCGAAGGGCCTACGCGGCTGTCTGTTGCTCAGCAGGCAGAGAGGAGGCCCGGCGGACTCAGTGTAGTTGCCCGGGAAACGGTGCGGACGCGAGAGCCCATCGCGTCCTGAAAGGCATCCTCGAGTTCCAGCTAGGCAGCACATCGACGCACACTTCCTGGAAACTGCTGTATGCCCCCACATGCCCGTTGGCGAAAGTGGAACTTACGGGGAGCCCAGTGATCACCCTGCGGTTTCCCCGAACGAACGAGGGCCGCGGCATTAGTGCCCCCGTAAGGATTGCAAGCACCCAGTTCCTCTGTGGAAATTAGCCCTTTACTCCCAAGGCGTTGCTGCAGTGAAGAGACGCAGGGCCTTTTCAGGGTTTGGCCGAGAGTTCCGTGGTTGCGAGGATGCAGCTTTCCAAACGGTAAAAGACTGCTCTTCTAAACAGGGCCCCCTATGGTAGCTAACACGCAGCGTAAGTACCTGCAGTATTTGAGGGGCGAAGGCAGACAAACGCGGCACACTGGGCCCTTCGCTGAATCCGTTTGAATGAGCGGGTGTCGAAGTGTGGCATGCTCCCTAACCGAGTGAAGGCCTGAGGAAGGCCTTGCTGGCACTGCATCTCCCAGAGGCCTACCAGTGTAAAGTGGTGAATTGTGGTCTTCTTTGAGCAGGTTGGATGTCACGTCGAGTGCCTGCATGAGGTAGAGGCCCGGCAGGTGTGAGTTCCCAGAAGGAACGCGGAGCCGAGGGTGTCTCTTATGGCACGTCACTGCTCTGCACTGAGTCAAAGTTGCCCAGCCCATTAGACCGGCTAGGAATATGTTCCCGAGGTGTTTGTACGCTGTGTCAACCTGGTTCTCCAAGGAAGGGAGCCGTGTGTCGCCCTGGATTCTGCACGCCCAGAAGTGTTCCGAAGGGCCTATACGGCTGTCTGTCGATCAGCAGGCAGACAGGACACTTGGGGTACTCAGTGCATTTGCACGGGAAACGGTGCCGACGCGAGAGCCCTAGGAGACCCGAAAGGCCTCCTCGCGTTCCTTTTAAGCGGAACAACGACCGAGACCTCATGGAAACTGCTGCACGCAGAGCTTGCCAGGGGGACAAGTGGGTCCTTACCATGAGACTAGTGGTCACCTTGTGGCTTCCCAGAACGCACGAGGGCTGTGGGATTAGCTCCCCCTAAGAATTGAGAGCACCTGACTTCTCTGGGCAAAGTACTCGTTCCCCTCACAGGCGTGCCTGCAGGGAAAAGCAGCTGGGCAATTCCACACTTCTGCACACAGGTGCTAGGCCGCCAAGAATCCAGCTTTCGAAAAGGGAAAAAAGACTGCTTTGGTGCGCTGATGCTAGGGGTCACCTTGCGATTGCCCAGAACGAACGTGGGCCGCAGCTTAGCTCTCCTCTGAAAGGGCAGGCACCCCGTTTGTCTGGGGGACATACTGGTTTCCTCCCCAGCTTTGCCTGCAGTGAGTAGAAGCTGGCCATAGTGAGCGTTTCAGAAACAGCTCCGAGGCTACCTGTATCCAGCTTTCCAAAGGGGGAAAACACTGGTTTTCTAAGCAGTGCCACCTACCCTCGTTAACACCCACCAGAAGTACGTGCAGAACTGGAAGTGCAAAGGGAGACCGTCGCGACACACTGGGCCCTTGGCTAAATAGTTTTCACTGCGCAGGCGTCTGCGTGTGGCAAGATCCCTAACCGAGTGAAGGCCTGAGGAAGACCTAGTTGGCACTGCACCTTCCAAGGGCCTGCCAGTGTAAAGTGAGGAATTGTGCTCTTGGCTCAGGTTGGATCTCACCTCGCCTTCCTGCTTGAGGCAGAGAGCGGGGAGGTATGAGTTCCAAGAAGGAACGCGGGGGAGAAGTTTCTCTCAGGGTGAGTCCCTTTTCCGCACTGAGTCCAAGTGGCCCAGCCCAGGAGACCGTGTAGGACTGTGTTCCAGGGCTCTTTGCAAGCTGTGTCAACCTAGGTTTCTAAGGAAGAGAACGGTGTGTCGCCTTGGACTCTGCATGCCAAGGAGTGTTCCGAAGGGCCTACGCGGCTGTCTGTTGCTCAGCAGGCAGAGAGGAGGCCCGGCGGACTCAGTGTAGTTGCCCGGGAAACGGTGCGGACGCGAGAGCCCATCGCGTCCTGAAAGGCATCCTCGAGTTCCAGCTAGGCAGCACATCGACGCACACTTCCTGGAAACTGCTGTATGCCCCCACATGCCCGTTGGCGAAAGTGGAACTTACGGGGAGCCCAGTGATCACCCTGCGGTTTCCCCGAACGAACGAGGGCCACGGCATTAGTGCCCCCCCAAGGATTGCAAGCACCCAGTTCCTCTGTGGAAATTAGCCCTTTACTCCCAAGGCGTTGCTGCAGTGAAGAGACGCAGGGCCTTTTCAGGGTTTGGCCGAGAGCTCCGTGGTTGCGAGGATGCAGCTTTCCAAACGGTAAAAGACTGCTTTTCTAAACAGGGCCCCCTATGGTAGCTAACACGCAGCGTAAGTACCTGCAGTATTTGAGGGGCGAAGGCAGACAAACGCGGCACACTGGGCCCTTCGCTGAATCCGTTTGAATGAGCGGGTGTCGAAGTGTGGCAAGCTCCCTAACCGAGTGAAGGCCTGAGGAAGGCCTTGCTGGCACTGCATCTCCCAGAGGCCTACCAGTGTAAAGTGGTGAATTGTGGTCTTCTTTGAGCAGGTTGGATGTCACGTCGAGTGCCTGCATGAGGTAGAGGCCCGGCAGGTGTGAGTTCCCAGAAGGAACGCGGAGCCGAGGGTGTCTCTTATGGCACGTCACTGCTCTGCACTGAGTCAAAGTTGCCCAGCCCATTAGACCGGCTAGGAATATGTTCCCGAGGTGTTTGTACGCTGTGTCAACCTGGTTCTCCAAGGAAGGGAGCCGTGTGTCGCCCTGGATTCTGCACGCCCAGAAGTGTTCCGAAGGGCCTATACGGCTGTCTGTCGATCAGCAGGCAGACAGGACACTTGGGGTACTCAGTGCATTTGCACGGGAAACGGTGCCGACGCGAGAGCCCTAGGAGACCCGAAAGGCCTCCTCGCGTTCCTTTTAAGCGGAACAACGACCGAGACCTCATGGAAACTGCTGCACGCAGAGCTTGCCAGGGGGACAAGTGGGTCCTTACCATGAGACTAGTGGTCACCTTGTGGCTTCCCAGAACGCACGAGGGCTGTGGGATTAGCTCCCCCTAAGAATTGAGAGCACCTGACTTCTCTGGGCAAAGTACTCGTTCCCCTCACAGGCGTGCCTGCAGGGAAAAGCAGCTGGGCAATTCCACACTTCTGCACACAGGTTCTAGGCCGCCAAAAATCCAGCTTTCGAAAAGGGAAAAAAGACTGCTTTGGTGCGCTGATGCTAGGGCTCACCTTGCGATTGCCCAGAACGAACGTGGGCCGCAGCTTAGCTCTCCTCTGAAAGGGCAGGCACCCCGTTTGTCTGGGGGACATACTGGTTTCCTCCCCAGCTGTGCCTGCAGTGAGTAGAAGCTAGCCATAGTGAGTGTTTCAGAAACAGCTCCGAGGCTACCTGTATCCAGCTTTCCAAAGGGGGAAAACACTGGTTTTCTAAGCAGTGCCACCTACCCTCGTTAACACCCACCATAAGTACGTGCAGAACTGGAAGTGCAAAGGGAGACCGTCGCGACACACTGGGCCCTTGGCTAAATAGTTTTCACTGTGCAGGCGTCTGCGTGTGGCAAGATCCCTAACCGAGTGAAGGCCTGAGGAAGACCTAGTTGGCACTGCACCTTCCAAGGGCCTGCCAGTGTAAAGTGAGGAATTGTGCTCTTGGCTCAGGTTGGATCTCACCTCGACTTCCTGCTTGAGGCAGAGAGCGGGGAGGTATGAGTTCCAAGAAGGAACGCGGGGGAGAAGTTTCTCTCAGGGTGAGTCCCTTTTCCGCACTGAGTCCAAGTGGCCCAGCCCAGGAGACCGTGTAGGACTGTGTTCCAGGGCTCTTTGCAAGCTGTGTCAACCTAGGTTTCTAAGGAAGAGAACGGTGTGTCGCCTTGGACTCTGCATGCCAAGGAGTGTTCCGAAGGGCCTACGCGGCTGTCTGTTGCTCAGCAGGCAGAGAGGAGGCCCGGCGGACTCAGTGTAGTTGCCCGGGAAACGGTGCGGACGCGAGAGCCCATCGCGTTCTGAAAGGCATCCTCGAGTTCCAGCTAGGCAGCACATCGACGCACACTTCCTGGAAACTGCTGTATGCCCCCACATGCCCGCTGGCGAAAGTGGAACTTACGGGGAGCCCAGTGATCACCCTGCGGTTTCCCCGAACGTACGAGGGCCGCGGCATTAGTGCCCCCCCAAGGATTGCAAGCACCCAGTTCCTCTGTGGAAATGTGTCCTTTACTCCCAAGGCGTTGCTGCAGTGAAGAGACGCAGGGCCTTTTCAGGGTTTGGCCGAGAGCTCCGTGGTTGCGAGGATGCAGCTTTCCAAACGGTAAAAGACTGCTTTTCTAAACAGGGCCCCCTATGGTAGCTAACACGCAGCGTAAGTACCTGCAGTATTTGAGGGGCGAAGGCAGACAAACGCGGCACACTGGGCCCTTCGCTGAATCCGTTTGAATGAGCGGGTGTCGAAGTGTGACAAGCTCCCTAAACGAGTGAAGGCCTGAGGAAGGCCTTGCTGGCCCTGCATCTCCCAGAGGCCTACCAGTGTGAAGTGGTGAATTGTGGTCTTCTTTGAGCAGGTTGGATGTCACGTCGAGTGCCTGCATGAGGTAGAGGCCCGGCAGGTGTGAGTTCCCAGAAGGAACGCAGAGCCGAGGGTGTCTCTTATGGCACGTCACTGCTCTGCACTGAGTCAAAGTTGCCCAGCCCATTAGACCGGCTAGGAATATGTTCCCGAGGTGTTCGTACGCTGTGTCAACCTGGTTCTCCAAGGAAGGGAGCCGTGTGTCGCCCTGGATTCTGCACGCCCAGAAGTGTTCCGAAGGGCCTACACGGCTGTCTGTCGATCAGCAGGCAGACAGGACACTTGGGGTACTCAGTGTATTTGCACGGGAAGCGGTGCCGACGCGATAGCCCTAGGAGACCCGAAAGGCCTCCTCGCGTTCCTGTTAAGCGGAACAACGACCGAGACCTCATGGAAACTGCTGCACGCAGAGCTTGCCAGGGGGACAAGTGGGTCCTTACCATGAGACTAGTGGTCACCTTGTGGCTTCCCAGAACGCACGAGGGCTGTGGGATTAGCTCCCCCTAAGAATTGAGAGCACCTGACTTCTCTGGGCAAAGTACTCGTTCCCCTCACAGGCGTGCCTGCAGTGAAAAGCAGCTGGGCAATTCCACACTTCTGCACACAGGTTCTAGGCCGCCAAGAATCCAGCTTTCGAAAAGGGAAAAAAGACTGCTTTGGTGCGCTGATGCTAGGGCTCACCTTGCGATTGCCCAGAACGAACGTGGGCTGCAGCTTAGCTCTCCTCTGAAAGGGCAGGCACCCCGTTGTCTGGGGGACATACTGGTATCCTCCCCAGCTGTGCCTGCAGTGAGTAGAAGCTGGACATAGTGAGCGTTTCAGAAACAGCTCCGAGGCTACCAGTATCCAGCTTTCCAAAGGGGGAAAACACTGGTTTTCTAAGCAGTGCCACCTACCCTCGTTAACACCCGCCATAAGTACGTGCAGAACTGGAAGTGCAAAGGGAGACCGTCGCGACACACTGGGCCCTTGGCTAAATAGTTTTCACTGCGCAGGCGTCTGCGTGTGGCAAGATCCCTAACCGAGTGAAGGCCTGAGGAACACCTAGTTGGCACTGCACCTTCCAAGGGCCTGCCAGTGTAAAGTGAGGAATTGTGCTCTTGGCTCAGGTTGGATCTCACCTCGACTTCCTGCTTGAGGCAGAGAGCGGGGAGGTATGAGTTCCAAGAAGGAACGCGGGGGAGACGTTTCTCTCAGGGTAAGTCCCTTTTCCGCACTGAGTCCAAGTGGCCCAGCCCAGGAGACCGTGTAGGACTGTGTTCCAGGGCTCTTTGCAAGCTGTGTCCACCTAGGATTCTAAGGAAGAGAACGGTGTGTCGCCTTGGATTCTGCATGCCAAGGAGTGTTCCGAAGGGCCTACGCCGCTGTCTGTTGCTCAGCAGGCAGAGAGGTGGCCCGGCGGACTCACTGTAGTTGCCCGGGAAACGGTGCGGACGCGAGAGCCCATCGTGTCCTGAAAGGCATCCTCGAGTTCCAGCTAGGCAGCACATCGACGCACACTTCCTGGAAACTGCTGTATGCCCCCACATGCCCGCTGGCGAAAGTGGAACTTACGGGGAGCCCAGTGATCACCCTGCGGTTTCCCCGAACGAACGAGGGCCGCGGCATTAGTGCCCCCCCAAGGATTGCAAGCACCCAGTTCCTCTGTGGAAATGAGTCCTTTACTCCCAAGGCGTTGCTACAGTGAAGAGACGCAGGGCCTTTTCAGGGTTTGGCCGAGAGCTCCGTGGTTGCGCAGATGCAGCTTTCCAAACGGTAAAAGACTGCTTTTCTAAACAGGGCCCCCTATGGTAGCTAACACGCAGCGTAAGTACCTGCAGTATTTGAGGGGCGAAGGCAGACAAACGCGGCACACTGGGCCCTTCGCTGAATCCGTTTGAATGAGCGGGTGTCGAAGTGTGACAAGCTCCCTAAACGAGTGAAGGCCTGAGGAAGGCCTTGCTGGCCCTGCATCTCCCAGAGGCCTACCAGTGTGAAGTGGTGAATTGTGGTCTTCTTTGAGCAGGTTGGATGTCACGTCGAGTGCCTGCATGAGGTAGAGGCCCGGCAGGTGTGAGTTCCCAGAAGGAACGCGGAGCCGAGGGTGTCTCTTATGGCACGTCACTGCTCTGCACTGAGTCAAAGTTGCCCAGCCCATTAGACCGGCTAGGAATATGTTCCCGAGGTGTTTGTACGCTGTGTCAACCTGGTTCTCCAAGGAAGGGAGCCGTGTGTCGCCCTGGATTCTGCACGCCCAGAAGTGTTCCGAAGGGCCTACACGGCTGTCTGTCGATCAGCAGGCAGACAGGACACTTGGGGTACTCAGTGTATTTGCACGGGAAGCGGTGCCGACGCGAGAGCCCTAGGAGACCCGAAAGGCCTCCTCGCGTTCCTGTTAAGCGGAACAACGACCGAGACCTCATGGAAACTGCTGCACGCAGAGCTTGCCAGGGGGACAAGTGGGTCCTTACCATGAGACTAGTGGTCACCTTGTGGCTTCCCAGAACGCACGAGGGCTGTGGGATTAGCTCCCCCTAAGAATTGAGAGCACCTGACTTCTCTGGGCAAAGTACTCGTTCCCCTCACAGGCGTGCCTGCAGTGAAAAGCAGCTGGGCAATTCCACACTTCTGCACACAGGTGCTAGGCCGCCAAGAATCCAGCTTTCGAAAAGGGAAAAAAGACTGCTTTGGTGCGCTGATGCTAGGGCTCACCTTGCGATTGCCCAGAACGAACGTGGGCTGCAGCTTAGCTCTCCTCTGAAAGGGCAGGCACCCCGTTTGTCTGGGGGACATACTGGTATCCTCCCCAGCTGTGCCTGCAGTGAGTAGAAGCTGGACATAGTGAGCGTTTCAGAAACAGCTCCGAGGCTACCAGTATCCAGCTTTCCAAAGGGGGAAAACACTGGTTTTCTAAGCAGTGCCACCTACCCTCGTTAACACCCGCCATAAGTACGTGCAGAACTGGAAGTGCAAAGGGAGACCGTCGCGACACACTGGGCCCTTGGCTAAATAGTTTTCACTGCGCAGGCGTCTGCGTGTGGCAAGATCCCTAACCGAGTGAAGGCCTGAGGAACACCTAGTTGGCACTGCACCTTCCAAGGGCCTGCCAGTGTAAAGTGAGGAATTGTGCTCTTGGCTCAGGTTGGATCTCACCTCGACTTCCTGCTTGAGGCAGAGAGCGGGGAGGTATGAGTTCCAAGAAGGAACGCGGGGGAGACGTTTCTCTCAGGGTAAGTCCCTTTTCCGCACTGAGTCCAAGTGGCCCAGCCCAGGAGACCGTGTAGGACTGTGTTCCAGGGCTCTTTGCAAGCTGTGTCCACCTAGGATTCTAAGGAAGAGAACGGTGTGTCGCCTTGGATTCTTCATGCCAAGGAGTGTTCCGAAGGGCCTACGCCGCTGTCTGTTGCTCAGCAGGCAGAGAGGAGGCCCGGCGGACTCACTGTAGTTGCCCGGGAAACGGTGCGGACGCGAGAGCCCATCGTGTCCTGAAAGGCATCCTCGAGTTCCAGCTAGGCAGCACATCGACGCACACTTCCTGGAAACTGCTGTATGCCCCCACATGCCCGCTGGCGAAAGTGGAACTTACGGGGAGCCCAGTGATCACCCTGCGGTTTCCCCGAACGAACGAGGGCCGCGGCATTAGTGCCCCCCCAAGGATTGCAAGCACCCAGTTCCTCTGTGGAAATGAGTCCTTTACTCCCAAGGCGTTGCTACAGTGAAGAGACGCAGGGCCTTTTCAGGGTTTGGCCGAGAGCTCCGTGGTTGCGCAGATGCAGCTTTCCAAACGGTAAAAGACTGCTTTTCTAAACAGGGCCCCCTATGGTAGCTAACACGCAGCGTAAGTACCTGCAGTATTTGAGGGGCGAAGGCAGACAAACGCGGCACACTGGGCCCTTCGCTGAATCCGTTTGAATGAGCGGGTGTCGAAGTGTGGCAAGCTCCCTAACCGAGTGAAGGCCTGAGGAAGGCCTTGCTGGCCCTGCATCTCCCAGAGGCCTACCAGTGTAAAGTGGTGAATTGTGGTCTTCTTTGAGCAGGTTGGATATCACGTCGAGTGCCTGCATGAGGTAGAGGCCCGGCAGGTGTGAGTTCCCAGAAGGAACGCGGAGCCGAGGGTGTCTCTTATGGCACGTCACTGCTCTGCACTGAGTCAAAGTTGCCCAGCCCATTAGACCTGCTAGGAATATGTTCCCGAGGTGTTCGTACGCTGTGTCAACCTGGTTCTCCAAGGAAGGGAGCCGTGTGTCGCCCTGGATTCTGCACGCCCAGAAGTGTTCCGAAGGGCCTACACGGCTGTCTGTCGATCAGCAGGCAGACAGGACACTTGGGGTACTCAGTGTATTTGCACGGGAAGCGGTGCCGACGCGAGAGCCCTAGGAGACCCGAAAGGCCTCCTCGCGTTCCTTTTAAGCGGAACAACGACCGAGACCTCATGGAAACTGCTGCACGCAGAGCTTGCCAGGGGGACCAGTGGTCCTTATCATGAGACTAGTGGTCACCTTGTGGCTTCCCAGAACGCACGAGGGCTGTGGGATTAGCTCCCCCTAAGAATTGAGAGCACCTGACTTCTCTGGGCAAAGTACTCGTTCCCCTCACAGGCGTGCCTGCAGGGAAAAGCAGCTGGGCAATTCCACACTTCTGCACACAGGTTCTAGGCCGCCAAGAATCCAGCTTTCGAAAAGGGAAAAAAGACTGCTTTGGTGCGCTGATGCTAGGGCTCACCTTGCGATTGCCCAGAACGAACGTGGGCCGCAGCTTAGCTCTCCTCTGAAAGGGCAGGCACCCCGTTTGTCTGGGGGACATACTGGTTTCCTCCCCAGCTGTGCCTGCAGTGAGTAGGAGCTGGACATAGTGAGCGTTTCAGAAACAGCGCCGAGGCTACCAGTATCCAGCTTTCCAAAGGGGGAAAACACTGGTTTTCTAAGCAGTGCCACCTACCCTCGTTAACACCCACCAGAAGTACGTGCAGAACTGGAAGTGCAAAGGGAGACCGTCGCGACACACTGGGCCCTTGGCTAAATAGTTTTCACTGCGCAGGCGTCTGCGTGTGGCAAGATCCTTAACCGAATGAAGGTCTGAAGAAGACCTAGTTGGCACTGCACCTTCCAAGGGCCTGCCAGTGTAAAGTGAGGAATTGTGCTCTTGGCTCAGGTTGGATCTCACCTCGACTTCCTGCTTGAGGCAGAGAGCGGGGAGGTATGAGTTCCAAGAAGGAACGCGGGGGAGACGTTTCTCTCCGGGTAAGTCCCTTTGCCGCACTGAGTCCAAGTGGCCCAGCCCAGGAGACCGTGTAGGACTGTGTTCCAGGGCTCTTTGCAAGCTGTGTCCACCTAGGTTTCTAAGGAAGAGAACGGTGTGTCGCCTTGGACTCTGCATGCCAAGGAGTGTTCCGAAGGGCCTACGCGGCTGTCTGTTGCTCAGCAGGCAGAGAGGAGACCCGGCGGACTCAGTGTAGTTGCCCGGGAAACGGTGCGGACGCGAGAGCCCATCGCGTCCTGAAAGGCATCCTCGAGTTCCAGCTAGGCAGCACATCGACGCACACTTCCTGGAAACTGCTGTATGCCCCCACATGCCCGTTGGCGAAAGTGGAACTTACGGGGAGCCCAGTGATCACCCTGCGGTTTCCCCGAACGAACGAGGGCCGCGGCATTAGTGCCCCCCCAAGGATTGCAAGCACCCAGTTCCTCTGTGGAAATGAGTCCTTTACTCCCAAGGCGTTGCTGCAGTGAAGAGACGCAGGGCCTATTCAGGGTTTGGCCGAGAGCTCCGTGGTTGCGAGGATGCAGCTTTCCAAACGGTAAAAGACTGCTTTTCTAAACAGGGCCCCCTATGGTAGCTAACACGTAGCGTAAGTACCTGCAGTATTTGAGGGGCGAAGGCAGACAAACGCGGCACACTGGGCCCTTCGCTGAATCCGTTTGAATGAGAGGGTGTCGAAGTGTGGCAAGCTCCCTAACCGAGTGAAGGCCTGAGGAAGGCCTTGCTGGCCCTGCATCTCCCAGAGGCCTACCAGTGTCAAGTGGTGAATTGTGGTCTTCTTTGAGCAGGTTGGATGTCACGTCGAGTGCCTGCATGAGGTAGAGGTCCGGCAGGTGTGAGTTCCCAGAAGGAACGCGGAGCCGAGGGTGTCTCTTATGGCACGTCACTGCTCTGCACTGAGTCAAAGTTGCCCAGCCCATTAGACCGGCTAGGAATATGTTCCCGAGGTGTTCGTACGCTGTGTCAACCTGGTTCTCCAAGGAAGGGAGCCGTGTGTCGCCCTGGATTCTGCACGCCCAGAAGTGTTCCGAAGGGCCTACACGGCTGTCTGTCGATCAGCAGGCAGACAGGACACTTGGGGTACTCAGTGTATTTGCACGGGAAGCGGTGCCGACGCGAGAGCCCTAGGAGACCCGAAAGGCCTCCTCGCCTTCCTTTTAAGCGGAACAACGACCGAGACCTCATGGAAACTGCTGCACGCAGAGCTTGCCAGGGGGACAAGTGGGTCCTTACCATGAGACTAGTGGTCACCTTGTGGCTTCCCAGAACGCACGAGGGCTGTGGGATTAGCTCCCCCTAAGAATTGAGAGCACCTGACTTCTCTGGGCAAAGTACTCGTTCCCCTCACAGGCGTGCCTGCAGTGAAAAGCAGCTGGGCAATTCCACACTTCTGCACACAGGTTCTAGGCCGCCAAGAATCCAGCTTTCGAAAAGGGAAAAAAGACTGCTTTGGTGCGCTGATGCTAGGGCTCACCTTGCGATTGCCCAGATCGAACGTGCGCCGCAGCTTAGCTGTCCTCTGAAAGGGCAGGCACCCCGTTTGTCTGCGGGACATACTGGTATCCTCCCCAGCTGTGCCTGCAGTGAGTAGGAGCTGGACATAATGAGCGTTTCAGAAACAGCGCCGAGGCTACCTGTATCCAGCTTTCCAAAGGGGGAAAACACTGGTTTTCTAAGCAGTGCCACCTACCCTCGTTAACACCCACCAGAAGTACGTGCAGAACTGGAAGTGCAAAGGGAGAGCGTCGCGACACACTGGGCCCTTGGCTAAATAGTTTTCACTGCGCAGGCGTCTGCGTGCGGCAAGATCCCTAACCGAGTGAAGGCCTGAGGAAGACCTAGTTGGCACTGCACCTTCCAAGGGCCTGCCAGTGTAAAGTGAGGAATTGTGCTTTTGGCTCAGGTTGGATCTCACCTCGACTTCCTGCTTGAGGCAGAGAGCGGGGAGGTATGAGTTCCAAGAAGGAACGCGGGGGAGACGTTTCTCTCAGGGTAAGTCCCTTTTCCGCACTGAGTCCAAGTGGCCCAGCCCAGGAGACCGTGTAGGACTGTGTTCCAGGGCTCTTTGCAAGCTGTGTCAACCTAGGTTTCTAAGGAAGAGAACGGTGTGTCGCCTTGGACTCTGCATGCCAAGGAGTATTCCGAAGGGCCTACGCGGCTGTCTGTTGCTCAGCAGGCAGAGAGGAGGCCCGGCGGACTCAGTGTAGTTGCCCGGGAAACGGTGCGGACGCGAGAGCCCATCGCGTCCTGAAAGGCATCCTCGAGTTCCAGCTAGGCAGCACATCGACGCACACTTCCTGGAAACTGCTGTATGCCCCCACATGCCCGTTGGCGAAAGTGGAACTTACGGGGAGCCCAGTGATCACCCTGCGGTTTCCCCGAACGAACGAGGGCCACGGCATTAGTGCCCCCCCAAGGATTGCAAGCACCCAGTTCCTCTGTGGAAATAAGTCCTTTACTACCAAGGCGTTGCTGCAGTGAAGAGACGCAGGGCCTTTTCAGGGTTTGGCCGAGAGCTCCGTGGTTGCGAGGATGCAGCTTTCCAAACGGTAAAAGACTGCTTTTCTAAACAGGGCCCCCTATGGTAGCTAACACGCAGCGTAAGTACCTGCAGTATTTGAGGGGCGAAGGCAGACAAACGCGGCACACTGGGCCCTTCGCTGAATCCGTTTGAATGAGCGGGTGTCGAAGTGTGGCAAGCTCCCTAACCGAGTGAAGGCCTGAGGAAGGCCTTGCTGGCCCTGCATCTCCCAGAGGCCTACCAGTGTAAAGTGGTGAATTGTGGTCTTCTTTGAGCAGGTTGGATGTCACGTCGAGTGCCTGCATGAGGTAGAGGCCCGGCAGGTGTGAGTTCCCAGAAGGAACGCGGAGCCGAGGGTGTCTCTTATGGCACGTCACTGCTCTGCACTGAGTCAAAGTTGCCCAGCCCATTAGACCGGCTAGGAATATGTTCCCGAGGTGTTCGTACGCTGTGTCAACCTGGTTCTCCAAGGAAGGGAGCCGTGTGTCGCCCTGGATTCTGCACGCCCAGAAGTGTTCCGAAGGGCCTACACGGCTGTCTGTCGATCAGCAGGCAGACAGGACACTTGGGGTACTCAGTGTATTTGCACGGGAAGCGGTGCCGACGCGAGAGCCCTAGGAGACACGAAAGGCCTCCTCGCGTTCCTTTTAAGCGGAACAACGACCGAGACCTCATGGAAACTGCTGCACGCAGAGCTTGCCAGGGGGACAAGTGGGTCCTTACCATGAGACTAGTGGTCACCTTGTGGCTTCCCAGAACGCACGAGGGCTGTGGGATTAGCTCCCCCTAAGAATTGAGAGCACCTGACTTCTCTGGGCAAAGTACTCGTTCCCCTCACAGGCGTGCCTGCAGTGAAAAGCAGCTGGGCAATTCCACACTTCTGCACACAGGTTCTAGGCCGCCAAGAATCCAGCTTTCGAAAAGGGAAAAAAGACTGCTTTGGTGCGCTGATGCTAGGGGTCACCTTGCGATTGCCCAGAACGAACGTGGGCCGCAGATTAGCTGTCCTCTGAAAGGGCAGGCACCCCGTTTGTCTGGGGGACATACTGGTTTCCTCCCCAGCTGTGCCTGCAGTGAGTAGGAGCTGGACATAGTGAGCGTTTCAGAAACAGCGCCGAGGCTACCTGTATCCAGCTTTCCAAAGGGGGAAAACACTGGTTTTCTAAGCAGTGCCACCTACCCTCGTTAACACCCACCAGAAGTACGTGCAGAACTGGAAGTGCAAAGGGAGACCGTCGCGACACACTGGGCCCTTGGCTAAATAGTTTTCACTGCGCAGGCGTCTGCGTGTGGCAAGATCCTTAACCGAATGAAGGTCTGAAGAAGACCTAGTTGGCACTGCACCTTCCAAGGGCCTGCCAGTGTAAAGTGAGGAATTGTGCTCTTGGCTCAGGTTGGATCTCACCTCGACTTCCTGCTTGAGGCAGAGAGCGGGGAGGTATGAGTTCCAAGAAGGAACGCGGGGGAGACGTTTCTCTCCGGGTAAGTCCCTTTGCCGCACTGAGTCCAAGTGGCCCAGCCCAGGAGACCGTGTAGGACTGTGTTCCAGGGCTCTTTGCAAGCTGTGTCAACCTAGGTTTCTAAGGAAGAGAACAGTGTGTCGCCTTGGACTCTGCATGCCAAGGAGTGTTCCGAAGGGCCTACGCGGCTGTCTGTTGCTCAGCAGGCAGAGAGGAGACCCGGCGGACTCAGTGTAGTTGCCCGGGAAACGGTGCGGACGCGAGAGCCCATCGCGTCCTGAAAGACATCCTCGAGTTCCAGCTAGGCAGCACATCGACGCACACTTCCTGGAAACTGCTGTATGCCCCCACATGCCCGTTGGCGAAAGTGGAACTTACGGGGAGCCCAGTGATCACCCTGCGGTTTCCCCGAACGAACGAGGGCCGCGGCATTAGTGCCCCCCCAAGGATTGCAAGCACCCAGTTCCTCTGTGGAAATGAGTCCTTTACTCCCAAGGCGTTGCTGCAGTGAAGAGACGCAGGGCCTATTCAGGGTTTGGCCGAGAGCTCCGTGGTTGCGAGGATGCAGCTTTCCAAACGGTAAAAGACTGCTTTTCTAAACAGGGCCCCCTATGGTAGCTAACACGTAGCGTAAGTACCTGCAGTATTTGAGGGGCGAAGGCAGACAAACGCGGCACACTGGGCCCTTCGCTGAATCCATTTGAATGAGAGGGTGTCGAAGTGTGGCAAGCTCCCTAACCGAGTGAAGGCCTGAGGAAGGCCTTGCTGGCCCTGCATCTCCCAGAGGCCTACCAGTGTCAAGTGGTGAATTGTGGTCTTCTTTGAGCAGGTTGGATGTCACGTCGAGTGCCTGCATGAGGTAGAGGCCCGGCAGGTGTGAGTTCCCAGAAGGAACGCGGAGCCGAGGGTGTCTCTTATGGCACGTCACTGCTCTGCACTGAGTCAAAGTTGCCCAGCCCATTAGACCGGCTAGGAATATGTTCCCGAGGTGTTCGTACGCTGTGTCAACCTGGTTCTCCAAGGAAGGGAGCCGGGTGTCGCCCTGGATTCTGCACGCCCAGAAGTGTTCCGAAGGGCCTACACGGCTGTCTGTCGATCAGCAGGCAGACAGGACACTTGGGGTACTCAGTGTATTTGCACGGGAAGCGGTGCCGACGCGAGAGCCCTAGGAGACCCGAAAGGCCTCCTCGCCTTCCTTTTAAGCGGAACAACGACCGAGACCTCATGGAAACTGCTGCACGCAGAGCTTGCCAGGGGGACAAGTGGGTCCTTACCATGAGACTAGTGGTCACCTTGTGGCTTCCCAGAACGCACGAGGGCTGTGGGATTAGCTCCCCCTAAGAATTGAGAGCACCTGACTTCTCTGGGCAAAGTACTCGTTCCCCTCACAGGCGTGCCTGCAGTGAAAAGCAGCTGGGCAATTCCACACTTCTGCACACAGGTTCTAGGCCGCCAAGAATCCAGCTTTCGAAAAGGGAAAAAAGACTGCTTTGGTGCGCTGATGCTAGGGCTCACCTTGCGATTGCCCAGATCGAACGTGCGCCGCAGCTTAGCTGTCCTCTGAAAGGGCAGGCACCCCGTTTGTCTGCGGGACATACTGGTTTCCTCCCAAGCTGTGCCTGCAGTGAGTAGGAGCTGGACATAGTGAGCGTTTCAGAAACAGCGCCGAGGCTACCTGTATCCAGCTTTCCAAAGGGGGAAAACACTGGTTTTCTAAGCAGTGCCACCTACCCTCGTTAACACCCACCAGAAGTACGTGCAGAACTGGAAGTGCAAAGGGAGACCGTCGCGACACACTGGGCCCTTGGCTAAATAGTTTTCACTGCGCAGGCGTCTGCGTGCGGCAAGATCCCTAACCGAGTGAAGGCCTGAGGAAGACCTAGTTGGCACTGCACCTTCCAAGGGCCTGCCAGTGTAAAGTGAGGAATTGTGCTCTTGGCTCAGGTTGGATCTCACCTCGACTTCCTGCTTGAGGCAGAGAGCGGGGAGGTATGAGTTCCAAGAAGGAACGCGGGGGAGACGTTTCTCTCAGGGTAAGTCCCTTTTCCGCACTGAGTCCAAGTGGCCCAGCCCAGGAGACCGTGTAGGACTGTGTTCCAGGGCTCTTTGCAAGCTGTGTCAACCTAGGTTTCTAAGGAAGAGAACGGTGTGTCGCCTTGGACTCTGCATGCCAAGGAGTATTCCGAAGGGCCTACGCGGCTGTCTGTTGCTCAGCAGGCAGAGAGGAGGCCCGGCGGACTCAGTGTAGTTGCCCGGGAAACGGTGCGGACGCGAGAGCCCATCGCGTCCTGAAAGGCATCCTCGAGTTCCAGCTAGGCAGCACATCGACGCACACTTCCTGGAAACTGCTGTATGCCCCCACATGCCCGTTGGCGAAAGTGGAACTTACGGGGAGCCCAGTGATCACCCTGCGGTTTCCCCGAACGAACGAGGGCCGCGGCATTAGTGCCCCCCCAAGGATTGCAAGCACCCAGTTCCTCTGTGGAAATAAGTCCTTTACTACCAAGGCGTTGCTGCAGTGAAGAGACGCAGGGCCTTTTCAGGGTTTGGCCGAGAGCTCCGTGGTTGCGAGGATGCAGCTTTCCAAATGGTAAAAGACTGCTTTTCTAAACAGGGCCCCCTATGGTAGCTAACACGCAGCGTAAGTACCTGCAGTATTTGAGGGGCGAAGGCAGACAAACGCGGCACACTGGGCCCTTCGCTGAATCCGTTTGAATGAGCGGGTGTCGAAGTGTGGCAAGCTCCCTAACCGAGTGAAGGCCTGAGGAAGGCCTTGCTGGCACTGCATCTCCCAGAGGCCTACCAGTGTAAAGTGGTGAATTGTGGTCTTCTTTCAGCAGGTTGGATGTCACGTCGAGTGCCTGCATGAGGTAGAGGCCCGGCAGGTGTGAGTTCCCAGAAGGAACGCGGAGCCGAGGGTGTCTCTTATGGCACGTCACTGCTCTGCACTGAGTCAAAGTTGCCCAGCCCATTAGACCGGCTAGGAATATGTTCCCGAGGTGTTCGTACGCTGTGTCAACCTGGTTCTCCAAGGAAGGGAGCCGTGTGTCGCCCTGGATTCTGCACGCCCAGAAGTGTTCCGAAGGGCCTACACGGCTGTCTGTCGATCAGCAGGCAGACAGGACACTTGGGGTACTCAGTGTATTTGCACGGGAAGCGGTGCTGACGCGAGAGCCCTAGGAGATCCGAAAGGCCTCCTCGCGTTCCTTTTAAGCGGAACAACGACCGAGACCTCATGGAAACTGCTGCACGCAGAGCTTGCCAGGGGGACAAGTGGGTCCTTACCATGAGACTAGTGGTCACCTTGTGGCTTCCCAGAACGCACGAGGGCTGTGGGATTAGCTCCCCCTAAGAATTGAGAGCACCTGACTTCTCTGGGCAAAGTACTCGTTCCCCTCACAGGCGTGCCTGCAGTGAAAAGCAGCTGGGCAATTCCACACTTCTGCACACAGGTTCTAGGCCGCCAAGAATCCAGCTTTCGAAAAGGGAAAAAAGACTGCTTTGGTGCGCTGATGCTAGGGCTCACCTTGCGATTGCCCAAAACGAACGTGGGCCGCAGCTTAGCTCTCCTCTGAAAGGGCAGGCACCCCGTTTGTCTGGGGGACATACTGGTTTCCTCCCCAGCTGTGCCTGCAGTGAGTAGGAGCTGGACATAGTGAGCGTTTCAGAAACAGCGCCGAGGCTACCTGTATCCAGCTTTCCAAAGGAGGAAAACACTGGTTTTCTAAGCAGTGCCACCTACCCTCGTTAACACCCACCAGAAGTACGTGCAGAACTGGAAGTGCAAAGGGACACCGTCGCGACACACTGGGCCCTTGGCTAAATAGTTTTCACTGCGCAGGCGTCTGCGTGCGGCAAGATCCCTAACCGAGTGAAGGCCTGAGGAAGACCTAGTTGGCACTGCACCTTCCAAGGGCCTGCCAGTGTAAAGTGAGGAATTGTGCTCTTGGCTCAGGTTGGATCTCACCTCGCCTTCCTGCTTGAGGCAGAGAGCGGGGAGGTATGAGTTCCAAGAAGGAACGCGGGGGAGAAGTTTCTCTCAGGGTAAGTCCCTTTTCCGCACTGAGTCCAAGTGGCCCAGCCCAGGAGACCGTGTAGGACTGTGTTCCAGGGCTCTTTGCAAGCTGTGTCCACCTAGGTTTCTAAGGAAGAGAACGGTGTGTCGCCTTGGACTCTGCATGCCAAGGAGTGTTCCGAAGGGCCTACGCGGCGGTCTGTTGCTCAGCAGGCAGAGAGGAGGCCCGGCGGACTCAGTGTAGTTGCCCGGGAAACGGTGCGGACGCGAGAGCCCATCGCGTCCTGAAAGGCATCCTCGAGTTCCAGCTAGGCAGCACATCGACGCACACTTCCTGGAAACTGCTGTATGCCCCCACATGCCCGTTGGCGAAAGTGGAACTTACGGGGAGCCCAGTGATCACCCTGCGGTTTCCCCGAACGAACGAGGGCCGCGGCATTAGTGCCCCCCCAAGGATTGCAAGCACCCAGTTCCTCTGTGGAAATGAGTCCTTTACTCCCAAGGCGTTGCTGCAGTGAAGAGACGCAGGGCCTATTCAGGGTTTGGCCGAGAGCTCCGTGGTTGCGAGGATGCAGCTTTCCAAACGGTAAAAGACTGCTTTTCTAAACAGGGCCCCCTATGGTAGCTAACACGTAGCGTAAGTACCTGCAGTATTTGAGGGGCGAAGGCAGACAAACGCGGCACACTGGGCCCTTCGCTGAATCCATTTGAATGAGAGGGTGTCGAAGTGTGGCAAGCTCCCTAACCGAGTGAAGGCCTGAGGAAGGCCTTGCTGGCCCTGCATCTCCCAGAGGCCTACCAGTGTCAAGTGGTGAATTGTGGTCTTCTTTGAGCAGGTTGGATGTCACGTCGAGTGCCTGCATGAGGTAGAGGCCCGGCAGGTGTGAGTTCCCAGAAGGAACGCGGAGCCGAGGGTGTCTCTTATGGCACGTCACTGCTCTGCACTGAGTCAAAGTTGCCCAGCCCATTAGACCGGCTAGGAATATGTTCCCGAGGTGTTCGTACGCTGTGTCAACCTGGTTCTCCAAGGAAGGGAGCCGGGTGTCGCCCTGGATTCTGCACGCCCAGAAGTGTTCCGAAGGGCCTACACGGCTGTCTGTCGATCAGCAGGCAGACAGGACACTTGGGGTACTCAGTGTATTTGCACGGGAAGCGGTGCCGACGCGAGAGCCCTAGGAGACCCGAAAGGCCTCCTCGCCTTCCTTTTAAGCGGAACAACGACCGAGACCTCATGGAAACTGCTGCACGCAGAGCTTGCCAGGGGGACAAGTGGGTCCTTACCATGAGACTAGTGGTCACCTTGTGGCTTCCCAGAACGCACGAGGGCTGTGGGATTAGCTCCCCCTAAGAATTGAGAGCACCTGACTTCTCTGGGCAAAGTACTCGTTCCCCTCACAGGCGTGCCTGCAGTGAAAAGCAGCTGGGCAATTCCACACTTCTGCACACAGGTTCTAGGCCGCCAAGAATCCAGCTTTCGAAAAGGGAAAAAAGACTGCTTTGGTGCGCTGATGCTAGGGCTCACCTTGCGATTGCCCAGATCGAACGTGCGCCGCAGCTTAGCTGTCCTCTGAAAGGGCAGGCACCCCGTTTGTCTGCGGGACATACTGGTTTCCTCCCAAGCTGTGCCTGCAGTGAGTAGGAGCTGGACATAGTGAGCGTTTCAGAAACAGCGCCGAGGCTACCTGTATCCAGCTTTCCAAAGGGGGAAAACACTGGTTTTCTAAGCAGTGCCACCTACCCTCGTTAACACCCACCAGAAGTACGTGCAGAACTGGAAGTGCAAAGGGAGACCGTCGCGACACACTGGGCCCTTGGCTAAATAGTTTTCACTGCGCAGGCGTCTGCGTGCGGCAAGATCCCTAACCGAGTGAAGGCCTGAGGAAGACCTAGTTGGCACTGCACCTTCCAAGGGCCTGCCAGTGTAAAGTGAGGAATTGTGCTCTTGGCTCAGGTTGGATCTCACCTCGACTTCCTGCTTGAGGCAGAGAGCGGGGAGGTATGAGTTCCAAGAAGGAACGCGGGGGAGACGTTTCTCTCAGGGTAAGTCCCTTTTCCGCACTGAGTCCAAGTGGCCCAGCCCAGGAGACCGTGTAGGACTGTGTTCCAGGGCTCTTTGCAAGCTGTGTCAACCTAGGTTTCTAAGGAAGAGAACGGTGTGTCGCCTTGGACTCTGCATGCCAAGGAGTATTCCGAAGGGCCTACGCGGCTGTCTGTTGCTCAGCAGGCAGAGAGGAGGCCCGGCGGACTCAGTGTAGTTGCCCGGGAAACGGTGCGGACGCGAGAGCCCATCGCGTCCTGAAAGGCATCCTCGAGTTCCAGCTAGGCAGCACATCGACGCACACTTCCTGGAAACTGCTGTATGCCCCCACATGCCCGTTGGCGAAAGTGGAACTTACGGGGAGCCCAGTGATCACCCTGCGGTTTCCCCGAACGAACGAGGGCCGCGGCATTAGTGCCCCCCCAAGGATTGCAAGCACCCAGTTCCTCTGTGGAAATAAGTCCTTTACTACCAAGGCGTTGCTGCAATGAAGAGACGCAGGGCCTTTTCAGGGTTTGGCCGAGAGCTCCGTGGTTGCGAGGATGCAGCTTTCCAAATGGTAAAAGACTGCTTTTCTAAACAGGGCCCCCTATGGTAGCTAACACGCAGCGTAAGTACCTGCAGTATTTGAGGGGCGAAGGCAGACAAACGCGGCACACTGGGCCCTTCGCTGAATCCGTTTGAATGAGCGGGTGTCGAAGTGTGGCAAGCTCCCTAACCGAGTGAAGGCCTGAGGAAGGCCTTGCTGGCACTGCATCTCCCAGAGGCCTACCAGTGTAAAGTGGTGAATTGTGGTCTTCTTTGAGCAGGTTGGATGTCACGTCGAGTGCCTGCATGAGGTAGAGGCCCGGCAGGTGTGAGTTCCCAGAAGGAACGCGGAGCCGAGGGTGTCTCTTATGGCACGTCACTGCTCTGCACTGAGTCAAAGTTGCCCAGCCCATTAGACCGGCTAGGAATATGTTCCCGAGGTGTTCGTACGCTGTGTCAACCTGGTTCTCCAAGGAAGGGAGCCGTGTGTCGCCCTGGATTCTGCACGCCCAGAAGTGTTCCGAAGGGCCTACACGGCTGTCTGTCGATCAGCAGGCAGACAGGACACTTGGGGTACTCAGTGTATTTGCACGGGAAGCGGTGCCGACGCGAGAGCCCTAGGAGACCCGAAAGGCCTCCTCGCCTTCCTTTTAAGCGGAACAACGACCGAGACCTCATGGAAACTGCTGCACGCAGAGCTTGCCAGGGGGACAAGTGGCTCCTTACCATGAGACTAGTGGTCACCTTGTGGCTTCCCAGAACGCACGAGGGCTGTGGGATTAGCTCCCCCTAAGAATTGAGAGCACCTGACTTCTCTGGGCAAAGTACTCGTTCCCCTCACAGGCGTGCCTGCAGTGAAAAGCAGCTGGGCAATTCCACACTTCTGCACACAGGTTCTAGGCCGCCAAGAATCCAGCTTTCGAAAAGGGAAAAAAGACTGCTTTGGTGCGCTGATGCTAGGGCTCACCTTGCGATTGCCCAAAACGAACGTGGGCCGCAGCTTAGCTCTCCTCTGAAAGGGCAGGCACCCCGTTTGTCTGGGGGACATACTGGTTTCCTCCCCAGCTGTGCCTGCAGTGAGTAGGAGCTGGACATAGTGAGCGTTTCAGAAACAGCGCCGAGGCTACCTGTATCCAGCTTTCCAAAGGAGGAAAACACTGGTTTTCTAAGCAGTGCCACCTACCCTCGTTAACACCCACCAGAAGTACGTGCAGAACTGGAAGTGCAAAGGGAGACCGTCGCGACACACTGGGCCCTTGGCTAAATAGTTTTCACTGCGCAGGCGTCTGCGTGCGGCAAGATCCCTAACCGAGTGAAGGCCTGAGGAAGACCTAGTTGGCACTGCACCTTCCAAGGGCCTGCCAGTGTAAAGTGAGGAATTGTGCTCTTGGCTCAGGTTGGATCTCACCTCGCCTTCCTGCTTGAGGCAGAGAGCGGGGAGGTATGAGTTCCAAGAAGGAACGCGGGGGAGACGTTTCTCTCAGGGTAAGTCCCTTTTCCGCACTGAGTCCAAGTGGCCCAGCCCAGGAGACCGTGTAGGACTGTGTTCCAGGGCTCTTTGCAAGCTGTGTCCACCTAGGTTTCTAAGGAAGAGAACGGTGTGTCGCCTTGGACTCTGCATGCCAAGGAGTGTTCCGAAGGGCCTACGCGGCGGTCTGTTGCTCAGCAGGCAGAGAGGAGGCCCGGCGGACTCAGTGTAGTTGCCCGGGAAACGGTGCGGACGCGAGAGCCCATCGCGTCCTGAAAGGCATCCTCGAGTTCCAGCTAGGCAGCACATCGACGCACACTTCCTGGAAACTGCTGTATGCCCCCACATGCCCGTTGGCGAAAGTGGAACTTACGGGGAGCCCAGTGATCACCCTGCGGTTTCCCCGAACGAACGAGGGCCGCGGCATTAGTGCCCCCCCAAGGATTGCAAGCACCCAGTTCCTCTGTGGAAATGAGTCCTTTACTCCCAAGGCGTTGCTGCAGTGAAGAGACGCAGGGCCTTTTCAGGGTTTGGCCGAGAGCTCCGTGGTTGCGAGGATGCAGCTTTCCAAACGGGAAAAGACTGCTTTTCTAAACAGGGCCCCCTATGGTAGCTACCACGCAGCGTAAGTACCTGCAGTATTTGAGGGGCGAAGGCAGACAAACGCGGCACACTGGGCCCTTCGCTGAATCCGTTTGAATGAGCGGGTGTCGAAGTGTGGCAAGCTCCCTAACCGAGTGAAGGCCTGAGGAAGGCCTTGCTGGCCCTGCATCTCCCAGAGGCCTACCAGTGTAAAGTGGTGAATTGTGGTCTTCTTTGAGCAGGTTGGATGTCACGTCGAGTGCCTGCATGAGGTAGAGGCCCGGCAGGTGTGAGTTCCCAGAAGGAACGCGGAGCCGAGGGTGTCTCTTATGGCACGTCACTGCTCTGCACTGAGTCAAAGTTGCCGAGCCCATTAGACCGGTTAGGAATATGTTCCCGAGGTGTTCGTACGCTGTGTCAACCTGGTTCTCCAAGGAAGGGAGCCGTGTGTCGCCCTGGATTCTGCACGCCCAGAAGTGTTCCGAAGGGCCTACACGGCTGTCTGTCGATCAGCAGGCAGACAGGACACTTGGGGTACTCAGTGTATTTGCACGGGAAGCGGTGCTGACGCGAGAGCCCTAGGAGACCCGAAAGGCCTCCTCGCGTTCCTTTTAAGCGGAACAACGACCGAGACCTCATGGAAACTGCTGCACGCAGAGCTTGCCAGGGGGACAAGTGGGTCCTTACCATGAGACTAGTGGTCACCTTGTGGCTTCCCAGAACGCACGAGGGCTGTGGGATTAGCTCCCCCTAAGAATTGAGAGCACCTGACTTCTCTGGGCAAAGTACTCGTTCCCCTCACAGGCGTGCCTGCAGGGAAAAGCAGCTGGGCAATTCCACACTTCTGCACACAGGTTCTAGGCCGCCAAGAATCCAGCTTTCGAAAAGGGAAAAAAGACTGCTTTGGTGCGCTGATGCTAGGGCTCACCTTGCGATTGCCCAGAACGAACGTGGGCCGCAGCTTAGCTGTCCTCTGAAAGGGCAGGCACCCCGTTTGTCTGGGGGACATACTGGTTTCCTCCCCAGCTGTGCCTGCAGTGAGTAGGAGCTGGACATAGTGAGCGTTTCAGAAACAGCGCCGAGGCTACCTGTATCCAGCTTTCCAAAGGGGGAAAACACTGGTTTTCTAAGCAGTGCCACCTACCCTCGTTAACACCCACCAGAAGTACGTGCAGAACTGGAAGTGCAAAGGGAGACCGTCGCGACACACTGGGCCCTTGGCTAAATAGTTTTCACTGCGCAGGCGTCTGCGTGTGGCAAGATCCCTAACCGAGTGAAGGCCTGAGGAAGACCTAGTTGGCACTGCACCTTCCAAGGGCCTGCCAGTGTAAAGTGAGGAATTGTGCTCTTGGCTCAGGTTGGATCTCACCTCGCCTTCCTGCTTGAGGCAGAGAGCGGGGAGGTATGAGTTCCAAGAAGGAACGCGGGGGAGAAGTTTCTCTCAGGGTAAGTCCCTTTTCCGCACTGAGTCCAAGTGGCCCAGCCCAGGAGACCGTGTAGGACTGTGTTCCAGGGCTCTTTGCAAGCTGTGTCCACCTAGGTTTCTAAGGAAGAGAACGGTGTGTCGCCTTGGACTCTGCATGCCAAGGAGTGTTCCGAAGGGCCTACGCGGCGGTTTGTTGCTCAGCAGGCAGAGAGGAGACCCGGCGGACTCAGTGTAGTTGCCCGGGAAACGGTGCGGACGCGAGAGCCCATCGCGTCCTGAAAGGCATCCTCGAGTTCCAGCTAGGCAGCACATCGACGCACACTTCCTGGAAACTGCTGTATGCCCCCACATGCCCGTTGGCGAAAGTGGAACTTACGGGGAGCCCAGTGATCACCCTGCGGTTTCCCCGAACGAACGAGGGCCGCGGCATTAGTGCCCCCCCAAGGATTGCTAGCACCCAGTTCCTCTGTGGAAATGAGTCCTTTACTCCCAAGGCGTTGCTGCAGTGAAGAGACGCAGGGCCTTTTCAGGGTTTGGCCGAGAGCTCCGTGGTTGCGAGGATGCAGCTTTCCAAACGGGAAAAGACTGCTTTTCTAAACAGGGCCCCCTATGGTAGCTACCACGCAGCGTAAGTACCTGCAGTATTTGAGGGGCGAAGGCAGACAAACGCGGCACACTGGGCCCTTCGCTGAATCCGTTTGAATGAGCGGGTGTCGAAGTGTGGCAAGCTCCCTAACCGAGTGAAGGCCTGAGGAAGGCCTTGCTGGCCCTGCATCTCCCAGAGGCCTACCAGTGTAAAGTGGTGAATTGTGGTCTTCTTTGAGCAGGTTGGATGTCACGTCGAGTGCCTGCATGAGGTAGAGGCCCGGCAGGTGTGAGTTCCCAGAAGGAACGCGGAGCCGAGGGTGTCTCTTATGGCACGTCACTGCTCTGCACTGAGTCAAAGTTGCCCAGCCCATTAGACCGGCTAGGAATATGTTCCCGAGGTGTTCGTACGCTGTGTCAACCTGGTTCTCCAAGGAAGGGAGCCGTGTGTCGCCCTGGATTCTGCACGCCCAGAAGTGTTCCGAAGGGCCTACACGGCTGTCTGTCGATCAGCAGGCAGACAGGACACTTGGGGTACTCAGTGTATTTGCACGGGAAGCGGTGCCGACGCGAGAGCCCTAGGAGACCCGAAAGGCCTCCTCGCGTTCCTTTTAAGCGGAACAACGACCGAGACCTCATGGAAACTGCTGCACGCAGAGCTTGCCAGGGGGACAAGTGGGTCCTTACCATGAGACTAGTGGTCACCTTGTGGCTTCCCAGAACGCACGAGGGCTGTGGGATTAGCTCCCCCTAAGAATTGAGAGCACCTGACTTCTCTGGGCAAAGTACTCGTTCCCCTCACAGGCGTGCCTGCAGTGAAAAGCAGCTGGGCAATTCCACACTTCTGCACACAGGTTCTAGGCCGCCAAGAATCCAGCTTTCGAAAACGGAAAAAAGACTGCTTTGGTGCGCTGATGCTAGGGGTCACCTTGCGATTGCCCAGAACGAACGTGGGCCGCAGCTTAGCTCTCCTCTGAAAGGGCAGGCACCCCGTTTGTCTGGGGGACATACTGGTTTCCTCCCCAGCTGTGCCTGCAGTGAGTAGGAGCTGGACATAGTGAGCGTTTCAGAAACAGCGCCGAGGCTACCTGTATCCAGCTTTCCAAAGGGGGAAAACACTGGTTTTCTAAGCAGTGCCACCTACCCTCGTTAACACCCACCAGAAGTACGTGCAGAACTGGAAGTGCAAAGGGAGACCGTCGCGACACACTGGGCCCTTGGCTAAATAGTTTTCACTGCGCAGGCGTCTGCGTGTGGCAAGATCCCTAACCGAGTGAAGGCCTGAGGAAGACCTAGTTGGCACTGCACCTTCCAAGGGCCTGCCAGTGTAAAGTGAGGAATTGTGCTCTTGGCTCAGGTTGGATCTCACCTCGACTTCGTGCTTGAGGCAGAGAGCGGGGAGGTATGAGTTCCAAGAAGGAACGCGGGGGAGACGTTTCTCTCCGGGTAAGTCCCTTTTTCGCACTGAGTCCAAGTGGCCCAGCCCAGGAGATCGTGTAGGACTGTGTTCCAGGGCTCTTTGCAAGCTGTGTCAACCTAGGTTTCTAAGGAAGAGAGCGGTGTGTCGCCTTGGACTCTGCATGCCAAGGAGTGTTCCGAAGGGCCTACGCGGCTGTCTGTTGCTCAGCAGGCAGAGAGGAGACCCGGCGGACTCAGTGTAGTTGCCCGGGAAACGGTGCGAACGCGAGAGCCCATCGCGTCCTGAAAGGCATCCTCGAGTTCCAGCTAGGCAGCACATCGACGCACACTTCCTGGAAACTGCTGTATGCCCCCACATGCCCGTTGGCGAAAGTGGAACTTACGGGGAGCCCAGTGATCACCCTGCGGTTTCCCCGAACGAACGAGGGCCGCGGCATTAGTGCCCCCCCAAGGATTGCAAGCACCCAGTTCCTCTGTGGAAATGAGTCCTTTACTCCCAAGGCGTTGCTGCAGTGAAGAGACGCAGGGCCTTTTCAGGGTTTGGCCGAGAGCTCCGTGGTTGCGCAGATGCAGCTTTCCAAACGGTAAAAGACTGCTTTTCTAAACAGGGCCCCCTATGGTAGCTAACACGTAGCGTAAGTACCTGCAGTATTTGAGGGGCGAAGGCAGACAAACGCGGCACACTGGGCCCTTCGCTGAATCCGTTTGAATGAGCGGGTGTCGAAGTGTGGCAATCTCCCTAACCGAGTGAAGGCCTGAGGAAGGCCTTGCTGGCACTGCATCTCTCAGAGGCCTACCAGTGTAAAGTGGTGAATTGTGGTCTTCTTTGAGCAGGTTGGATGTCACGTCGAGTGCCTGCATGAGGTAGAGGCCCGGCAGGTGTGAGTTCCCAGAAGGAACGCGGAGCCGAGGGTGTCTCTTATGGCACGTCACTGCTCTGCACTGAGTCAAAGTTGCCCAGCCCATTAGACCGGCTAGGAATATGTTCCCGAGGTGTTCGTACGCTGTGTCAACCTGGTTCTCCAAGGAAGGGAGCCGGGTGTCGCCCTGGATTCTGCACGCCCAGAAGTGTTCCGAAGGGCCTACACGGCTGTCTGTCGATCAGCAGGCAGACAGGACACTTGGGGTACTCAGTGTATTTGCACGGGAAGCGGTGCCGACGCGAGAGCCCTAGGAGACCCAAAAGGCCTCCTCGCCTTCCTTTTAAGCGGAACAACGACCGAGACCTCATGGAAACTGCTGCACGCAGAGCTTGCCAGGGGGACAAGTGGGTCCTTACCATGAGACTAGTGGTCACCTTGTGGCTTCCCAGAACGCACGAGGGCTGTGGGATTAGCTCCCCCTAAGAATTGAGAGCACCTGACTTCTCTGGGCAAAGTACTCGTTCCCCTCACAGGCGTGCCTGCAGTGAAAAGCAGCTGGGCAATTCCACACTTCTGCACACAGGTTCTAGGCCGCCAAGAATCCAGCTTTCGAAAAGGGAAAAAAGACTGCTTTGGTGCGCTGATGCTAGGGCTCACCTTGCGATTGCCCAGATCGAACGTGGGCCGCAGCTTAGCTGTCCTCTGAAAGGGCAGGCACCCCGTTTGTCTGCGGGACATACTGGTTTCCTCCCCAGCTGTGCCTGCAGTGAGTAGGAGCTGGACATAGTGAGCGTTTCAGAAACAGCGCCGAGGCTACCTGTATCCAGCTTTCCAAAGGGGGAAAACACTGGTTTTCTAAGCAGTGCCACCTACCCTCGTTAACACCCACCAGAAGTACGTGCAGAACTGGAAGTGCAAAGGGAGACCGTCGCGACACACTGGGCCCTTGGCTAAATAGTTTTCACTGCGCAGGCGTCTGCGTGCGGCAAGATCCCTAACCGAGTGAAGGCCTGAGGAAGACCTAGTTGGCACTGCACCTTCCAAGGGCCTGCCAGTGTAAAGTGAGGAATTGTGCTCTTGGCTCAGGTTGGATCTCACCTCGACTTCCTGCTTGAGGCAGAGAGCGGGGAGGTATGAGTTCCAAGAAGGAACGCGGGGGAGACGTTTCTCTCAGGGTAAGTCCCTTTTCCGCACTGAGTCCAAGTGGCCCAGCCCAGGAGACCGTGTAGGACTGTGTTCCAGGGCTCTTTGCAAGCTGTGTCCACCTAGGTTTCTAAGGAAGAGAACCGTGTGTCGCCTTGGACTCTGCATGCCAAGGAGTGTTCCGAAGGGCCTACGCGGCTGTCTGTTGCTCAGCAGGCAGAGAGGAGGCCCGGCGGACTCAGTGTAGTTGCCCGGGAAACGGTGCGGACGCGAGAGCCCATCGTGTCCTGAAGGGCATCCTCGAGTTCCAGCTAGGCAGCACATCGACGCACACTTCCTGGAAACTGCTGTATGCCCCCACATGCCCGTTGGCGAAAGTGGAACTTACGGGGAGCCCAGTGATCACCCTGCGGTTTCCCCGAACGAACGAGGGCCGCGGCATTAGTGCCCCCCCAAGGATTGCAAGCACCCAGTTCCTCTGTGGAAATAAGTCCTTTACTCCCAAGGCGTTGCTGCAGTGAAGAGACGCAGGGCCTTTTCAGGGTTTGGCCGAGAGCTCCGTGGTTGCGAGGATGCAGCTTTCCAAACGGTAAAAGACTGCTTTTCTAAACAGGGCCCCCTATGGTAGCTAACACGCAGCGTAAGTACCTGCAGTATTTGAGGGGCGAAGGCAGACAAACGCGGCACACTGGGCCCTTCGCTGAATCCGTTTGAATGAGCGGGTGTCGAAGTGTGGCAAGCTCCCTAACCGAGTGAAGGCCTGAGGAAGGCCTTGCTGGCACTGCATCTCCCAGAGGCCTACCAGTGTAAAGTGGTGAATTGTGGTCTTCTTTGAGCAGGTTGGATGTCACGTCGAGTGCCTGCATGAGGTAGAGGCCTGGCAGGTGTGAGTTCCCAGAAGGAACGCGGAGCCGAGGGTGTCTCTTATGGCACGTCACTGCTCTGCACTGAGTCAAAGTTGCCCAGCCCATTAGACCGGCTAGGAATATGTTCCCGAGGTGTTTGTACGCCGTGTCAACCTGGTTCTCCAAGGAAGGGAGCCGTGTGTCGCCCTGGATTCTGCACGCCCAGAAGTGTTCCGAAGGGCCTACACGGCTGTCTGTCGATCAGCAGGCAGACAGGACACTTGGGGTACTCAGTGTATTTGCACGGGAAGCGGTGCCGACGCGAGAGCCCTAGGAGACCCGAAAGGCCTCCTCGCCTTCCTTTTAAGCGGAACAACGACCGAGACCTCATGGAAACTGCTGCACGCAGAGCTTGCCAGGGGGACAAGTGGCTCCTTACCATGAGACTAGTGGTCACCTTGTGGCTTCCCAGAACGCACGAGGGCTGTGGGATTAGCTCCCCCTAAGAATTGAGAGCACCTGACTTCTCTGGGCAAAGTACTCGTTCCCCTCACAGGCGTGCCTGCAGTGAAAAGCAGCTGGGCAATTCCACACTTCTGCACACAGGTTCTAGGCCGCCAAGAATCCAGCTTTCGAAAAGGGAAAAAAGACTGCTTTGGTGCGCTGATGCTAGGGCTCACCTTGCGATTGCCCAGAACGAACGTGGGCCGCAGCTTAGCTCTCCTCTGAAAGGGCAGGCACCCCGTTTGTCTGGGGGACATACTGGTTTCCTCCCCAGCTGTGCCTGCAGTGAGTAGGAGCTGGACATAGTGAGCGTTTCAGAAACAGCGCCGAGGCTACCTGTATCCAGCTTTCCAAAGGGGGAAAACACTGGTTTTCTAAGCAGTGCCACCTACCCTCGTTAACACCCACCAGAAGTACGTGCAGAACTGGAAGTGCAAAGGGAGACCGTCGCGACACACTGGGCCCTTGGCTAAATAGTTTTCACTGCGCAGGCGTCTGCGTGTGGCAAGATCCCTAACCGAGTGAAGGCCTGAGGAAGACCTAGTTGGCACTGCACCTTCCAAGGGCCTGCCAGTGTAAAGTGAGGAATTGTGCTCTTGGCTCAGGTTGGATCTCACCTCGACTTCCTGCTTGAGGCAGAGAGCGGGGAGGTATGAGTTCCAAGAAGGAACGCGGGGGAGACGTTTCTCTCCGGGTAAGTCCCTTTTCCGCACTGAGTCCAAGTGGCCCAGCCCAGGAGACCGTGTAGGACTGTGTTCCAGGGCTCTTTGCAAGCTGTGTCCACCTAGGTTTCTAAGGAAGAGAACGGTGTGTCGCCTTGGACTCTGCATGCCAAGGAGTGTTCCGAAGGGCCTACGCGGCTGTCTGTTGCTCAGCAGGCAGAGAGGAGGCCCGGCGGACTCAGTGTAGTTGCCCAGGAAACGGTGCGGACGCGAGAGCCCATCGCGTCCTGAAAGGCATCCTCGAGTTCCAGCTAGGCAGCACATCGACGCACACTTCCTGGAAACTGCTGTATGCCCCCACATGCCCGTTGGCGAAAGTGGAACTTACGGGGAGCCCAGTGATCACCCTGCGGTTTCCCCGAACGAACGAGGGCCGCGGCATTAGTGCCCCCCCAAGGATTGCAAGCACCCAGTTCCTCTGTGGAAATGAGTCCTTTACTCCCAAGGCGTTGCTGCAGTGAAGAGACGCAGGGCCTTTTCAGGGTTTGGCCGAGAGCTCCGTGGTTGCGAGGATGCAGCTTTCCAAACGGTAAAAGACTGCTTTTCTAAACAGGGCCCCCTATGGTAGCTAACACGCAGCATAAGTACCTGCAGTATTTGAGGGGCGAAGGCAGACAAACGCGGCATACTGGGCCCTTCGCTGAATCCGTTTGAATGAGCGGGTGTCGAAGTGTGGCAAGCTCCCTAACTGAGTGAAGGCCTGAGGAAGGCCTTGTTGGCACTGCATCTCCCAGAGGCCTACCAGTGTAAAGTGGTGAATTGTGGTCTTCTTTGAGCAGGTTGGATGTCACGTCGAGTGCCTGCATGAGGTAGAGGCCCGGCAGGTGTGAGTTCCCAGAAGGAACGCGGAGCCGAGGGTGTCTCTTATGGCACGTCACTGCTCTGCACTGAGTCAAAGTTGCCCAGCCCATTAGACCGGCTAGGAATATGTTCCCGAGGTGTTCGTACGCCGTGTCAACCTGGTTCTCCAAGGAAGGGAGCCGTGTGTCGCCCTGGATTCTGCACGCCCAGAAGTGTTCCGAAGGGCCTACACGGCTGTCTGTCGATCAGCAGGCAGACAGGACACTTGGGGTACTCAGTGTATTTGCACGGGAAGCGGTGCCGACGCGAGAGCCCTAGGAGACCCGAAAGGCCTCCTCGCCTTCCTTTTAAGCGGAACAACGACCGAGACCTCATGGAAACTGCTGCACGCAGAGCTTGCCAGGGGGACAAGTGGCTCCTTACCATGAGACTAGTGGTCACCTTGTGGCTTCCCAGAACGCACGAGGGCTGTGGGATTAGCTCCCCCTAAGAATTGAGAGCACCTGACTTCTCTGGGCAAAGTACTCGTTCCCCTCACAGGCGTGCCTGCAGTGAAAAGCAGCTGGGCAATTCCACACTTCTGCACACAGGTTCTAGGCCGCCAAGAATCCAGCTTTCGAAAAGGGAAAAAAGACTGCTTTGGTGCGCTGATGCTAGGGCTCACCTTGCGATTGCCCAGAACGAACGTGGGCCGCAGCTTAGCTGTCCTCTGAAAGGGCAGGCACCCCGTTTGTCTGGGGGACATACTGGTTTCCTCCCCAGCTGTGCCTGCAGTGAGTAGGAGCTGGACATAGTGAGCGTTTCAGAAACAGCGCCGAGGCTACCTGTATCCAGCTTTCCAAAGGGGGAAAACACTGGTTTTCTAAGCAGTGCCACCTACCCTCGTTAACACCCACCAGAAGTACGTGCAGAACTGGAAGTGCAAAGGGAGACCGTCGCGACACACTGGGCCCTTGGCTAAATAGTTTTCACTGCGCAGGCGTCTGCGTGTGGCAAGATCCCTAACCGAGTGAAGGCCTGAGGAAGACCTAGTTGGCACTGCACCTTCCAAGGGCCTGCCAGTGTAAAGTGAGGAATTGTGCTCTTGGCTCAGGTTGGATCTCACCTCGACTTCCTGCTTGAGGCAGAGAGCGGGGAGGTATGAGTTCCAAGAAGGAACGCGGGGGAGACGTTTCTCTCCGGGTAAGTCCCTTTTCCGCACTGAGTCCAAGTGGCCCAGCCCAGGAGACCGTGTAGGACTGTGTTCCAGGGCTCTTTGCAAGCTGTGTCCACCTAGGTTTCTAAGGAAGAGAACGGTGTGTCGCCTTGGACTCTGCATGCCAAGGAGTGTTCCGAAGGGCCTACGCGGCTGTCTGTTGCTCAGCAGGCAGAGAGGAGGCCCGGCGGACTCAGTGTAGTTGCCCAGGAAACGGTGCGGACGCGAGAGCCCATCGCGTCCTGAAAGGCATCCTCGAGTTCCAGCTAGGCAGCACATCGACGCACACTTCCTGGAAACTGCTGTATGCCCCCACATGCCCGTTGGCGAAAGTGGAACTTACGGGGAGCCCAGTGATCACCCTGCGGTTTCCCCGAACGAACGAGGGCCGCGGCATTAGTGCCCCCCCAAGGATTGCAAGCACCCAGTTCCTCTGTGGAAATGAGTCCTTTACTCCCAAGGCGTTGCTGCAGTGAAGAGACGCAGGGCCTTTTCAGGGTTTGGCCGAGAGCTCCGTGGTTGCGAGGATGCAGCTTTCCAAACGGTAAAAGACTGCTTTTCTAAACAGGGCCCCCTATGGTAGCTAACACGCAGCATAAGTACCTGCAGTATTTGAGGGGCGAAGGCAGACAAACGCGGCATACTGGGCCCTTCGCTGAATCCGTTTGAATGAGCGGGTGTCGAAGTGTGGCAAGCTCCCTAACTGAGTGAAGGCCTGAGGAAGGCCTTGTTGGCACTGCATCTCCCAGAGGCCTACCAGTGTAAAGTGGTGAATTGTGGTCTTCTTTGAGCAGGTTGGATGTCACGTCGAGTGCCTGCATGAGGTAGAGGCCCGGCAGGTGTGAGTTCCCAGAAGGAACGCGGAGCCGAGGGTGTCTCTTATGGCACGTCACTGCTCTGCACTGAGTCAAAGTTGCCCAGCCCATTAGACCGGCTAGGAATATGTTCCCGAGGTGTTCGTACGCTGTGTCAACCTGGTTCTCCGAGGAAGGGAGCCGTGTGTCGCCCTGGATTCTGCACGCCCAGAAGTGTTCCGAAGGGCCTACACGGCTGTCTGTCGATCAGCAGGCAGACAGGACACTTGGGGTACTCAGTGTATTTGCACGGGAAGCGGTGCCGACGCGAGAGCCCTAGGAGACCCGAAAGGCCTCCTCGCGTTCCTTTTAAGCGGAACAACGACCGAGACCTCATGGAAACTGCTGCACGCAGAGCTTGCCAGGGGGACAAGTGGGTCCTTACCATGAGACTAGTGGTCACCTTGTGGCTTCCCAGAACGCACGAGGGCTGTGGGATTAGCTCCCCCTAAGAATTGAGAGCACCTGACTTCTCTGGGCAAAGTACTCGTTCCCCTCACAGGCGTGCCTGCAGTGAAAAGCAGCTGGGCAATTCCACACTTCTGCACACAGGTGCTAGGCCGCCAAGAATCCAGCTTTCGAAAAGGGAAAAAAGACTGCTTTGGTGCGCTGATGCTAGGGGTCACCTTACGATTGCCCAGAACGAACGTGGGCCGCAGATTAGCTGTCCTCTGAAAGGGCAGGCACCCCGTTTGTCTGGGGGACATACTGGTTTCCTCCCCAGCTGTGCCTGCAGTGAGTAGGAGCTGGACATAGTGAGCGTTTCAGAAACAGCGCCGAGGCTACCTGTATCCAGCTTTCCAAAGGGGGAAAACACTGGTTTTCTAAGCAGTGCCACCTACCCTCGTTAACACCCACCAGAAGTACGTGCAGAACTGGAAGTGCAAAGGGAGACCGTCGCGACACACTGGGCCCTTGGCTAAATAGTTTTCACTGCGCAGGCGTCTGCGTGTGGCAAGATCCCTAACCGAGTGAAGGCCTGAGGAAGACCTAGTTGGCACTGCACCTTCCAAGGGCCTGCCAGTGTAAAGTGAGGAATTGTGCTCTTGGCTCAGGTTGGATCTCACCTCGACTTCCTGCTTGAGGCAGAGAGCGGGGAGGTATGAGTTCCAAGAAGGATCGCGGGGGAGACGTTTCTCTCCGGGTAAGTCCCTTTTCCGCACTGAGTCCAAGTGGCCCAGCCCAGGAGACCGTGTAGGACTGTGTTCCAGGGCTCTTTGCAAGCTGTGTCAACCTAGGTTTCTGAGGAAGAGAACGGTGTGTCGCCTTGGACTCTGCATGCCAAGGAGTGTTCCGAGGGGCCTACGCGGCTGTCTGTTGCTCAGCAGGCAGAGAGGAGGCCCGGCGGACTCAGTGTAGTTGCCCGGGAAACGGTGCGGACGCGAGAGCCCATCGCGTCCTGAAAGGCATCCTCGAGTTCCAGCTAGGCAGCACATCGACGCACACTTCCTGGAAACTGCTGTATGCCCCCACATGCCCGTTGGCGAAAGTGGAACTTACGGGGAGCCCAGTGATCACCCTGCGGTTTCCCCGAACGAACGAGGGCCGCGGCATTAGTGCCCCCCCAAGGATTGCAAGCACCCAGTTCCTCTGTGGAAATGAGTCCTTTACTCCCAAGGCGTTGCTGCAGTGAAGAGACGCAGGGCCTTTTCAGGGTTTGGCCGAGAGCTCCGTGGTTGCGAGGATGCAGCTTTCCAAACGGGAAAAGACTGCTTTTCTAAACAGGGCCCCCTATGGTAGCTACCACGCAGCGTAAGTACCTGCAGTATTTGAGGGGCGAAGGCAGACAAACGCGGCACACTGGGCCCTTCGCTGAATCCGTTTGAATGAGCGGGTGTCGAAGTGTGGCAAGCTCCCTAACCGAGTGAAGGCCTGAGGAAGGCCTTGCTGGCCCTGCATCTCCCAGAGGCCTACCAGTGTAAAGTGGTGAATTGTGGTCTTCTTTGAGCAGGTTGGATGTCACGTCGAGTGCCTGCATGAGGTAGAGGCCCGGCAGGTGTGAGTTCCCAGAAGGAACGCGGAGCCGAGGGTGTCTCTTATGGCACGTCACTGCTCTGCACTGAGTCAAAGTTGCCCAGCCCATTAGACCGGCTAGGAATATGTTCCCGAGGTGTTCGTACGCTGTGTCAACCTGGTTCTCCAAGGAAGGGAGCCGTGTGTCGCCCTGGATTCTGCACGCCCAGAAGTGTTCCGAAGGGCCTACACGGCTGTCTGTCGATCAGCAGGCAGACAGGACACTTGGGGTACTCAGTGTATTTGCACGGGAAGCGGTGCCGACGCGAGAGCCCTAGGAGACCCGAAAGGCCTCCTCGCCTTCCTTTTAAGCGGAACAACGACCGAGACCTCATGGAAACTGCTGCACGCAGAGCTTGCCAGGGGGACAATTGGGTCCTTACCATGAGACTAGTGGTCACCTTGTGGCTTCACAGAACGCACGAGGGCTGTGGGATTAGCTCCCCCTAAGAATTGAGAGCACCTGACTTCTCTGGGCAAAGTACTCGTTCCCCTCACAGGCGTGCCTGCAGTGAAAAGCAGCTGGGCAATTCCACCCTTCTGCACACAGGTTCTAGGCCGCCAAGAATCCAGCTTTCGAAAAGGGAAAAAAGACTGCTTTGGTGCGCTGATGCTAGGGCTTACCTTGCGATTGCCCAGAACGAACGTGGGCCGCAGCTTAGCTCTCCTCTGAAAGGGCAGGCACCGCGTTTGTCTGGGGGATATACTGGTTTCCTCCCCAGCTGTGCCTGCAGTGAGTAGGAGCTGGACATAGTGAGCGTTTCAGAAACAGCGCCGAGGCTACCTGTATCCAGCTTTCCAAAGGGGGAAAACACTGGTTTTCTAAGCAGTGCCACCTACCCTCGTTAACACCCACCAGAAGTACGTGCAGAACTGGAAGTGCAAAGGGAGACCGTCGCGACACACTGGGCCCTTGGCTAAATAGTTTTCACTGCGCAGGCGTCTGCGTGTGGCAAGATCCCTAACCGAGTGAAGGCCTGAGGAAGACCTAATTGGCACTGCACCTTCCAAGGGCCTGCCAGTGTAAAGTGAGGAATTGTGCTCTTGGCTCAGGTTGGATCTCACCTCGACTTCCTGCTTGAGGCAGAGAGCGGGGAGGTATGAGTTCCAAGAAGGAACGCGGGGGAGACGTTTCTCTCCGGGTAAGTC
This sequence comes from Eubalaena glacialis, assembly GCF_028564815.1. Classification (NCBI taxonomy): domain Eukaryota; kingdom Metazoa; phylum Chordata; class Mammalia; order Artiodactyla; family Balaenidae; genus Eubalaena; species Eubalaena glacialis. The sequence continues at coordinate 108,649,771 of NC_083716.1, read as the reverse complement.
CCTTTTCCGCACTGAGTCCAAGTGGCCCAGCCCAGGAGACCGTGTAGGAGTGTGTTCCAGGGCTCTTTGCAAGCTGTGTCCACCTAGGTTTCTGAGGAAGAGAACGGTGTGTCGCCTTGGACTCTGCATGCCAAGGAGTGTTCCGAAGGGCCTACGCGGCTGTCTGTTGCTCAGCAGGCAGAGAGGAGGCCCGGCGGACTCAGTGTAGTTGCCCGAGAAACGGTGCGGACGCGAGAGCCCATCGCGTCCTGAAAGGCATCCTCGAGTTCCAGCTAGGCAGCACATCGACGCACACTTCCTGGAAACTGCTGTATGCCCCCACATGCCCTTTGGCGAAAGTGGAACTTACGGGGAGCCCAGTGATCACCCTGCGGTTTCCCCGTACGAACGAGGGCCGCGGCATTAGTGCCCCCCCAAGGATTGCAAGCACCCAGTTCCTCTGTGGAAATGAGTCCTTTACTCCCAAGGCGTTGCTGCAGTGAAGAGACGCAGGGCCTTTTCAGGGTTTGGCCGAGAGCTCCGTGGTTGCGAGGATGCAGCTTTCCAAACGGTAAAAGACTGCTTTTCTAAACAGGGCCCCCTATGGTAGCTAACACGCAGCGTAAGTACCTGCAGTATTTGAGGGGCGAAGGCAGACAAACGCGGCACACTGGGCCCTTCGCTGAATCCGTTTGAATGAGTGGGTGTCGAAGTGTGGCAAGCTCCCTAACCGAGTGAAGGCCTGAGGAAGGCCTTGCTGGCCCTGCATCTCCCAGAGGCCTACCAGTGTAAAGTGGTGAATTGTGGTCTTCTTTGAGCAGGTTGGATGTCACGTCGAGTGCCTGCATGAGGTAGAGGCCCGGCAGGTGTGAGTTCCCAGAAGGAACGCGGAGCCGAGGGTGTCTCTTATGGCACGTCACTGCTCTGCACTGAGTCAAAGTTGCCCAGCCCATTAGACCGGCTAGGAATATGTTCCCGAGGTGTTTGTACGCTGTGTCAACCTGGTTCTCCAAGGAAGGGAGCCGTGTGTCGCCCTGGATTCTACACGCCCAGAAGTGTTCCGAAGGGCCTACACGGCTGTCTGTCGATCAGCAGGCAGACAGGACACTTGGGGTACTCAGTGTATTTGCACGGGAAGCGGTGCCGACGCGAGAGCCCTAGGAGACCCGAAAGGCCTCCTCGCCTTCCTTTTAAGCGGAACAACGACCGAGACCTCATGGAAACTGCTGCACGCAGAGCTTGCCAGGGGGACAAGTGGGTCCTTACCATGAGACTAGTGGTCACCTTGCGGCTTCCCAGAACGCACGAGGGCTGTGGGATTAGCTCCCCCTAAGAATTGAGAGCACCTGACTTCTCTGGGCAAAGTACTCGTTCCCCTCACAGGCGTGCCTGCAGGGAAAAGCAGCTGGGCAATTCCACACTTCTGCACACAGGTTCTAGGCCGCCAAGAATCCAGCTTTCGAAAAGGGAAAAAAGACTGCTTTGGTGCGCTGATGCTAGGGCTCACCTTGCGATTGCCCAGAACGAACGTGGGCCGCAGCTTAGCTCTCCTCTGAAAGGGCAGGCACCCCGTTTGTCTGGGGGACATACTGGTTTCCTCCCCAGCTGTGCCTGCAGTGAGTAGGAGCTGGACATAGTGAGCGTTTCAGAAACAGCGCCGAGGCTACCTGTATCCAGCTTTCCAAAGGGGGAAAACACTGGTTTTCTAAGCAGTGCCACCTACCCTCGTTAACACCCACCAGAAGTACGTGCAGAACTGGAAGTGCAAAGGGAGACCGTCGCGACACACTGGGCCCTTGGCTAAATAGTTTTCACTGCGCAGGCGTCTGCGTGTGGCAAGATCCCTAACCGAGTGAAGGCCTGAGGAAGACCTAGTTGGCACTGCACCTTCCAAGGGCCTGCCAGTGTAAAGTGAGGAATTGTGCTCTTGGCTCAGGTTGGATCTCACCTCGACTTCCTGCTTGAGGCAGAGAGCGGGGAGGTATGAGTTCCAAGAAGGAACGCGGGGGAGACGTTTCTCTCAGGGTAAGTCCCTTTTCCGCACTGAGTCCAAGTGGCCCAGCCCAGGAGACCGTGTAGGACTGTGTTCCAGGGCTCATTGCAAGCTGTGTCCACCTAGGTTTCTAAGGAAGAGAACGGTGTGTCGCCTTGGACTCTGCATGCCAAGGAGTGTTCCGAGGGGCCTACGCGGCTGTCTGTTGCTCAGCAGGCAGAGAGGAGGCCCGGCGGACTCAGTGTAGTTGCCCGGGAAACGGTGCGGACGCGAGAGCCCATCGCGTCCTGAAAGGCGTCCTCGAGTTCCAGCTAGGCAGCACATCGACGCACACTTCCTGGAAACTGCTGTATGCCCCCACATGCCCGTTGGCGAAAGTGGAACTTACGGGGAGCCCAGTGATCACCCTGCGGTTTCCCCGAACGAACGAGGGCCGCGGCATTAGTGCCCCCCCAAGGATTGCAAGCACCCAGTTCCTCTGTGGAAATGAGTCCTTTACTCCCAAGGCGTTGCTGCAGTGAAGAGACGCAGGGCCTTTTCAGGGTTTGGCCGAGAGCTCCGTGGTTGCGAGGATGCAGCTTTCCAAACGGTAAAAGATTGCTTTTCTAAACAAGGCCCCCTATGGTAGCTAAAACGCAGCGTAAGTACCTGCAGTATTTGAGGGGCGAAGGCAGACAAACGCGGCACACTGGGCCCTTCGCTGAATCCGTTTGAATGAGCGGGTGTCGAAGTGTGGCAAGCTCCCTAACCGAGTGAAGGCCTGAGGAAGGCCTTGCTGGCCCTGCATCTCCCAGAGGCCTACCAGTGTAAAGTGGTGAATTGTGGTCTTCTTTGAGCAGGTTGGATGTCACGTCGAGTGCCTGCATGAGGTAGAGGCCCGGCAGGTGTGAGTTCCCAGAAGGAACGCGGAGCCGAGGGTGTCTCTTATGGCACGTCACTGCTCTGCACTGAGTCAAAGTTGCCCAGCCCATTAGACCGGCTAGGAATATGTTCCCGAGGTGTTTGTACGCTGTGTCAACCTGGTTCTCCAAGGAAGGGAGCCGTGTGTCGCCCTGGATTCTGCACGCCCAGAAGTGTTCCGAAGGGCCTACACGGCTGTCTGTCGATCAGCAGGCAGACAGGACACTTGGGGTACTCAGTGTATTTGCACGGGAAGCGGTGCCGACGCGAGAGCCCTAGGAGACCCGAAAGGCCTCCTCGCGTTCCTTTTAAGCGGAACAACGACCGAGACCTCATGGAAACTGCTGCACGCAGAGCTTGCCAGGGGGACAAGTGGGTCCTTACCATGAGACTAGTGGTCTCCTTGTGGCTTCCCAGAACGCACGAGGGCTGTGGGATTAGCTCCCCCTAAGAATTGAGAGCACCTGACTTCTCTGGGCAAAGTACTCGTTCCCCTCACAGGCGTGCCTGCAGGGAAAAGCAGCTGGGCAATTCCACACTTCTGCACACAGGTTCTAGGCCGCCAAGAATCCAGCTTTCGAAAAGGGAAAAAAGACTGCTTTGGTGCGCTGATGCTAGGGCTCACCTTGCGATTGCCCAGAACGAACGTGGGCCGCAGCTTAGCTCTCCTCTGAAAGGGCAGGCACCCCGTTTGTCTGGGGGACATACTGGTTTCCTCCCCAGCTGTGCCTGCAGTGAGTAGGAGCTGGACATAGTGAGCGTTTCAGAAACAGCGCCGAGGCTACCTGTATCCAGCTTTCCAAAGGGGGAAAACACTGGTTTTCTAAGCAGTGCCACCTACCCTCGTTAACACCCACCAGAAGTACGTGCAGAACTGGAAGTGCAAAGGGAGACCGTCGCGACACACTGGGCCCTTGGCTAAATAGTTTTCACTGCGCAGGCGTCTGCGTGTGGCAAGATCCCTAACCGAGTGAAGGCCTGAGGAAGACCTAGTTGGCACTGCACCTTCCAAGGGCCTGCCAGTGTAAAGTGAGGAATTGTGCTCTTGGCTCAGGTTGGATCTCACCTCGACTTCCTGCTTGAGGCAGAGAGCGGGGAGGTATGAGTTCCAAGAAGGAACGCGGGGGAGACGTTTCTCTCAGGGTAAGTCCCTTTTCCGCACTGAGTCCAAGTGGCCCAGCCCAGGAGACCGTGTAGGACTGTGTTCCAGGGCTCATTGCAAGCTGTGTCCACCTAGGTTTCTAAGGAAGAGAACGGTGTGTCGCCTTGGACTCTGCATGCCAAGGAGTGTTCCGAGGGGCCTACGCGGCTGTCTGTTGCTCAGCAGGCAGAGAGGAGGCCCGGCGGACTCAGTGTAGTTGCCCGGGAAACGGTGCGGACGCGAGAGCCCATCGCGTCCTGAAAGGCGTCCTCGAGTTCCAGCTAGGCAGCACATCGACGCACACTTCCTGGAAACTGCTGTATGCCCCCACATGCCCGTTGGCGAAAGTGGAACTTACGGGGAGCCCAGTGATCACCCTGCGGTTTCCCCGAACGAACGAGGGCCGCGGCATTAGTGCCCCCCCAAGGATTGCAAGCACCCAGTTCCTCTGTGGAAATGAGTCCTTTACTCCCAAGGCGTTGCTGCAGTGAAGAGACGCAGGGCCTTTTCAGGGTTTGGCCGAGAGCTCCGTGGTTGCGAGGATGCAGCTTTCCAAACGGTAAAAGATTGCTTTTCTAAACAAGGCCCCCTATGGTAGCTAAAACGCAGCGTAAGTACCTGCAGTATTTGAGGGGCGAAGGCAGACAAACGCGGCACACTGGGCCCTTCGCTGAATCCGTTTGAATGAGCGGGTGTCGAAGTGTGGCAAGCTCCCTAACCGAGTGAAGGCCTGAGGAAGGCCTTGCTGGCCCTGCATCTCCCAGAGGCCTACCAGTGTAAAGTGGTGAATTGTGGTCTTCTTTGAGCAGGTTGGATGTCACGTCGAGTGCCTGCATGAGGTAGAGGCCCGGCAGGTGTGAGTTCCCAGAAGGAACGCGGAGCCGAGGGTGTCTCTTATGGCACGTCACTGCTCTGCACTGAGTCAAAGTTGCCCAGCCCATTAGACCGGCTAGGAATATGTTCCCGAGGTGTTTGTACGCTGTGTCAACCTGGTTCTCCAAGGAAGGGAGCCGTGTGTCGCCCTGGATTCTGCACGCCCAGAAGTGTTCCGAAGGGCCTACACGGCTGTCTGTCGATCAGCAGGCAGACAGGACACTTGGGGTACTCAGTGTATTTGCACGGGAAGCGGTGCCGACGCGAGAGCCCTAGGAGACCCGAAAGGCCTCCTCGCGTTCCTTTTAAGCGGAACAACGACCGAGACCTCATGGAAACTGCTGCACGCAGAGCTTGCCAGGGGGACAAGTGGGTCCTTACCATGAGACTAGTGGTCTCCTTGTGGCTTCCCAGAACGCACGAGGGCTGTGGGATTAGCTCCCCCTAAGAATTGAGAGCACCTGACTTCTCTGGGCAAAGTACTCGTTCCCCTCACAGGCGTGCCTGCAGGGAAAAGCAGCTGGGCAATTCCACACTTCTGCACACAGGTTCTAGGCCGCCAAGAATCCAGCTTTCGAAAAGGGAAAAAAGACTGCTTTGGTGCGCTGATGCTAGGGCTCACCTTGCGATTGCCCAGAACGAACGTGGGCCGCAGCTTAGCTCTCCTCTGAAAGGGCAGGCACCCCGTTTGTCTGGGGGACATACTGGTTTCCTCCCCAGCTGTGCCTGCAGTGAGTAGGAGCTGGACATAGTGAGCGTTTCAGAAACAGCGCCGAGACTACCTGTATCCAGCTTTCCAAAGGGGGAAAACAGTGGTTTTCTAAGCAGTGCCACCTACCCTCGTTAACACCCACCAGAAGTACGTGCAGAACTGGAATTGCAAAGGGAGACCGTCGCGACACACTGGGCCCTTGGCTAAATAGTTTTCACTGCGCAGGCGTCTGCGTGTGGCAAGATCCCTAACCGAGTGAAGGCCTGAGGAAGACCTAGTTGGCACTGCACCTTCCAAGGGCCTGCCAGTGTAAAGTGAGGAATTGTGCTCTTGGCTCAGGTTGGATCTCACCTCGACTTCCTGCTTGAGGCAGAGAGCGGGGAGGTATGAGTTCCAAGAAGGAACGCGGGGGAGACGTTTCTCTCGGGGTAAGTCCCTTTTCCGCACTGAGTCCAAGTGGCCCAGCCCAGGAGACCGTGTAGGACTGTGTTCCAGGGCTCTTTGCAAGCTGTGTCCAACTAGGTTTCTGAGGAAGAGAATGGTGTGTCGCCTTGGACTCTGCATGCCAAGGAGTGTTCCGAGGGGCCTACGCGGCTGTCTGTTGCTCAGCAGGCAGAGAGGAGGCCCGGCGGACTCAGTGTAGTTGCCCGGGAAACGGTGCGGACGCGAGAGCCCATCGCGTCCTGAAAGGCGTCCTCGAGTTCCAGCTAGGCAGCACATCGACGCACACTTCCTGGAAACTGCTGTATGCCCCCACATGCCCGTTGGCGAAAGTGGAACTTACGGGGAGCCCAGTGATCACCCTGCGGTTTCCCCGAACGAACGAGGGCCGCGGCATTAGTGCCCCCCCAAGGATTGCTAGCACCCAGTTCCTCTGTGGAAATGAGTCCTTTACTCCCAAGGCGTTGCTGCAGTGAAGAGACGCAGGGCCTTTTCAGGGTTTGGCCGAGAGCTCCGTGGTTGCGAGGATGCAGCTTTCCAAACGGTAAAAGATTGCTTTTCTAAACAGGGCCCCCTATGGTAGCTAACACGCAGCGTAAGTACCTGCAGTATTTGAGGGGCGAAGGCAGACAAACGCGGCACACTGGGCCCTTTGCTGAATCCGTTTGAATGAGCGGGTGTCGAAGTGTGGCAAGCTCCCTAACCGAGTGAAGGCCTGAGGAAGGCCTTGCTGGCCCTGCATCTCCCAGAGGCCTACCAGTGTAAAGTGGTGAATTGTGGTCTTCTTTGAGCAGGTTGGATGTCACGTCGAGTGCCTGCATGAGGTAGAGGCCCGGCAGGTGTGAGTTCCCAGAAGGAACGCGGAGCCGAGGGTGTCTCTTATGGCACGTCACTGCTCTGCACTGAGTCAAAGTTGCCCAGCCCATTAGACCGGCTAGGAATATGTTCCCGAGGTGTTCGTACGCTGTGTCAACCTGGTTCTCCAAGGAAGGGAGCCGTGTGTCGCCCTGGATTCTGCACGCCCAGAAGTGTTCCGAAGGGCCTACACGGCTGTCTGTCGATCAGCAGGCAGACAGGACACTTGGGGTACTCAGTGTATTTGCACGGGAAGCGGTGCCGACGCGAGAGCCCTAGGAGACCCGAAAGGCCTCCTCGCCTTCCTTTTAAGCGGAACAACGACCGAGACCTCATGGAAACTGCTGCACGCAGAGCTTGCCAGGGGGACAAGTGGGTCCTTACCATGAGACTAGTGGTCACCTTGTGGCTTCCCAGAACGCACGAGGACTGTGGGATTAGCTCCCCCTAAGAATTGAGAGCACCTGACTTCTCTGGGCAAAGTACTCGTTCCCCTCACAGGCGTGCCTGCAGTGAAAAGCAGCTGGGCAATTCCACACTTCTGCACACAGGTTCTAGGCCGCCAAGAATCCAGCTTTCGAAAAGGGAAAAAAGACTGCTTTGGTGCGCTGATGCTAGGGCTCACCTTGCGATTGCCCAGAACGAACGTGGGCCGCAGCTTAGCTGTCCTCTGAAAGGGCAGGCACCCCGTTTGTCTGGGGGACATACTGGTTTCCTCCCCAGCTGTGCCTGCAGTGAGTAGGAGCTGGACATAGTGAGCGTTTCAGAAACAGCGCCGAGGCTACCTGTATCCAGCTTTCCAAAGGGGGAAAACACTGGTTTTCTAAGCAGTGCCACCTACCCTCGTTAACACCCACCAGAAGTACGTGCAGAACTGGAAGTGCAAAGGGAGACCGTCGCGACACACTGGGCCCTTGGCTAAATAGTTTTCACTGCGCAGGCGTCTGCGTGTGGAAAGATCCCTAACCGAGTGAAGGCCTGAGGAAGACCTAGTTGGCACTGCACCTTCCAAGGGCCTGCCAGTGTAAAGTGAGGAATTGTGCTCTTGGCTCAGGTTGGATCTCACCTCGACTTCCTGCTTGAGGCAGAGAGCGGGGAGGTATGAGTTCCAAGAAGGAACGCGGGGGAGACGTTTCTCTCAGGGTAAGTCCCTTTTTCGCACTGAGTCCAAGTGGCCCAGCCCAGGAGACCGTGTAGGACTGTGTTCCAGGGCTCTTTGCAAGCTGTGTCCACCTAGGTTTCTAAGGAAGAGAACGGTGTGTCGCCTTGGACTCTGCATGCCAAGGAGTGTTCCGAAGGGCCTACGCGGCTGTCTGTTGCTCAGCAGGCAGAGAGGAGGCCCGGCGGACTCAGTGTAGTTGCCCGGGAAACGGTGCGGACGCGAGAGCCCATCGCGTCCTGAAAGGCATCCTCGAGTTCCAGCTAGGCAGCACATCGACGCACACTTCCTGGAAACTGCTGTATGCCCCCACATGCCCGTTGGCGAAAGTGGAACTTACGGGGAGCCCAGTGATCACCCTGCGGTTTCCCCGAACGGACGAGGGCCGCGGCATTAGTGCCCCCCCAAGGATTGCAAGCACCCAGTTCCTCTGTGGAAATGAGTCCTTTACTCCCAAGGCGTTGCTGCAGTGAAGAGACGCAGGGCCTTTTCAGGGTTTGGCCGAGAGCTCCGTGGTTGCGAGGATGCAGCTTTCCAAACGGGAAAAGACTGCTTTTCTAAACAGGGCCCCCTAGGGTAGCTACCACGCAGCGTAAGTACCTGCAGTATTTGAGGGGCGAAGGCAGACAAACGCGGCACACTGGGCCCTTCGCTGAATCCGTTTGAATGAGCGGGTGTCGAAGTGTGGCAAGCTCCCTAACCGAGTGAAGGCCTGAGGAAGGCCTTGCTGGCCCTGCATCTCCCAGAGGCCTACCAGTGTCAAGTGGTGAATTGTGGTCTTCTTTGAGCAGGTTGGATGTCACGTCGAGTGCCTGCATGAGGTAGAGGCCCGGCAGGTGTGAGTTCCCAGAAGGAACGCGGAGCCGAGGGTGTCTCTTATGGCACGTCACTGCTCTGCACTGAGTCAAAGTTGCCCAGCCCATTAGACCGGCTAGGAATATGTTCCCGAGGTGTTCGTACGCTGTGTCAACCTGGTTCTCCAAGGAAGGGAGCCGTGTGTCGCCCTGGATTCTGCACGCCCAGAAGTGTTCCGAAGGGCCTACACGGCTGTCTGTCGATCAGCAGGCAGACAGGACACTTGGGGTACTCAGTGTATTTGCACGGGAAGCGGTGCCGACGCGAGAGCCCTAGGAGACCCGAAAGGCCTCCTCGCGTTCCTTTTAAGCGGAACAACGACCGAGACCTCATGGAAACTGCTGCACGCAGAGCTTGCCAGGGGGACAAGTGGGTCCTTACCATGAGACTAGTGGTCACCTTGCGGCTTCCCAGAACGCACGAGGGCTGTGGGATTAGCTCCCCCTAAGAATTGAGAGCACCTGACTTCTCTGGGCAAAGTACTCGTTCCCCTCACAGGCGTGCCTGCAGTGAAAAGCAGCTGGGCAATTCCACCCTTCTGCACACAGGTTCTAGGCCGCCAAGAATCCAGCTTTCGAAAAGGGAAAAAAGACTGCTTTGGTGCGCTGATGCTAGGGGTCACCTTGCGATTGCCCAGAACGAACGTGGGCCGCAGCTTAGCTCTCCTCTGAAAGGGCAGGCACCCCGTTTGTCTGGGGGACATACTGGTTTCCTCCCCAGCTGTGCCTGCAGTGAGTAGGAGCTGGACATAGTGAGCGTTTCAGAAACAGCGCCGAGGCTACCTGTATCCAGCTTTCCAAAGGGGGAAAACACTGGTTTTCTAAGCAGTGCCACCTACCCTCGTTAACACCCACCAGAAGTACGTGCAGAACTGGAAGTGCAAAGGGAGACCGTCGCGACACACTGGGCCCTTGGCTAAATAGTTTTCACTGCGCAGGCGTCTGCGTGTGGCAAGATCCCTAACCGAGTGAAGGCCTGAGGAAGACCTAGTTGGCACTGCACCTTCCAAGGGCCTGCCAGTGTAAAGTGAGGAATTGTGCTCTTGGCTCACGTTGGATCTCACCTCGACTTCCTGCTTGAGGCAGAGAGCGGGGAGGTATGAGTTCCAAGAAGGAACGCGGGGGAGACGTTTCTCTCAGGGTAAGTCCCTTTTTCGCACTGAGTCCAAGTGGCCCAGCCCAGGAGACCGTGTAGGACTGTGTTCCAGGGCTCTTTGCAAGCTGTGTCCACCTAGGTTTCTAAGGAAGAGAACGGTGTGTCGCCTTGGACTCTGCATGCCAAGGAGTGTTCCGAAGGGCTTACGCGGCTGTCTGTTTCTCAGCAGGCAGAGAGGAGGCCCGGCGGACTCAGTGTAGTTGCCCGGGAAACGGTGCGGACGCGAGAGCCCATCGCGTCCTGAAAGGCATCCTCGAGTTCCAGCTAGGCAGCACATCGACGCACACTTCCTGGAAACTGCTGTATGCCCCCACATGCCCGTTGGCGAAAGTGGAACTTACGGGGAGCCCAGTGATCACCCTGCGGTTTCCCCGAACGAACGAGGGCCGCGGCATTAGTGCCCCCCCAAGGATTGCAAGCACCCAGTTCCTCTGTGGAAATGAGCCCTTTACTCCCAAGGCGTTGCTGCAGTGAAGAGACGCAGGGCCTTTTCAGGGTTTGGCCGAGAGCTCCGTGGTTGCGAGGATGCAGCTTTCCAAACGGGAAAAGACTGCTTTTCTAAACAGGGCCCCCTATGGTAGCTACCACGCAGCGTAAGTACCTGCAGTATTTGAGGGGCGAAGGCAGACAAACGCGGCACACTGGGCCCTTCGCTGAATCCGTTTGAATGAGCGGGTGTCGAAGTGTGGCAAGCTCCCTAACCGAGTGAAGGCCTGAGGAAGGCCTTGCTGGCCCTGCATCTCCCAGAGGCCTACCAGTGTAAAGTGGTGAATTGTGGTCTTCTTTGAGCAGGTTGGATGTCACGTCGAGTGCCTGCATGAGGTAGAGGCCCGGCAGGTGTGAGTTCCCAGAAGGAACGCGGAGCCGAGGGTGTCTCTTATGGCACGTCACTGCTCTGCACTGAGTCAAAGTTGCCCAGCCCATTAGACCGGCTAGGAATATGTTCCCGAGGTGTTCGTACGCTGTGTCAACCTGGTTCTCCAAGGAAGGGAGCCGTGTGTCGCCCTGGATTCTGCACGCCCAGAAGTGTTCCGAAGGGCCTACACGGCTGTCTGTCGATCAGCAGGCAGACAGGACACTTGGGGTACTCAGTGTATTTGCACGGGAAGCGGTGCCGACGCGAGAGCCCTAGGAGACCCGAAAGGCCTCCTCGCCTTCCTTTTAAGCGGAACAACGACCGAGACCTCATGGAAACTGCTGCACGCAGAGCTTGCCAGGGGGACAAGTGGGTCCTTACCATGAGACTAGTGGTCACCTTGTGGCTTCCCAGAACGCACGAGGGCTGTGGGATTAGCTCCCCCTAAGAATTGAGAGCACCTGACTTCTCTGGGCAAAGTACTCGTTCCCCTCACAGGCGTGCCTGCAGTGAAAAGCAGCTGGGCAATTCCACACTTCTGCACACAGGTTCTAGGCCGCCAAGAATCCAGCTTTCGAAAAGGGAAAAAAGACTGCTTTGGTGCGCTGATGCTAGGGCTCACCTTGCGATTGCCCAGAACGAACGTGGGCCGCAGCTTAGCTCTCCTCTGAAAGGGCAGGCACCCCGTTTGTCTGGGGGACATACTGGTTTCCTCCCCAGCTGTGCCTGCAGTGAGTAGGAGCTGGACATAGTGAGCGTTTCAGAAACAGCGCCGAGGCTACCTGTATCCAGCTTTCCAAAGGGGGAAAACACTGGTTTTCTAAGCAGTGCCACCTACCCTCGTTAACACCCACCAGAAGTACGTGCAGAACTGGAAGTGCAAAGGGAGACCGTCGCGACACACTGGGCCCTTGGCTAAATAGTTTTCACTGCGCAGGCGTCTGCGTGTGGCAAGATCCCTAACCGAGTGAAGGCCTGAGGAAGACCTAGTTGGCACTGCGTCTTCCAAGGGCCTGCCAGTGTAAAGTGAGGAATTGTGCTCTTGGCTCAGGTTGGATCTCACCTCGACTTCCTGCTTGAGGCAGAGAGCGGGGAGGTATGAGTTCCAAGAAGGAACGCGGGGGAGACGTTTCTCTCAGGGTAAGTCCCTTTTCCGCACTGAGTCCAAGTGGCCCAGCCCAGGAGACCGTGTAGGACTGTGTTCCAGGGCTCATTGCAAGCTGTGTCCACCTAGGTTTCTAAGGAAGAGAACGGTGTGTCGCCTTGGACTCTGCATGCCAAGGAGTGTTCCGAGGGGCCTACGCGGCTGTCTGTTGCTCAGCAGGCAGAGAGGAGGCCCGGCGGACTCAGTGTAGTTGCCCGGGAAACGGTGCGGACGCGAGAGCCCATCGCGTCCTGAAAGGCGTCCTCGAGTTCCAGCTAGGCAGCACATCGACGCACACTTCCTGGAAACTGCTGTATGCCCCCACATGCCCGCTGGCGAAAGTGGAACTTACTGGGAGCCCAGTGATCACCCTGCGGTTTCCCCGAACGAACGAGGGCCGCGGCATTAGTGCCCCCCCAAGGATTGCAAGCACCCAGTTCCTCTGTGGAAATGAGTCCTTTACTCCCAAGGCGTTGCTGCAGTGAAGAGACGCAGGGCCTTTTCAGGGTTTGGCCGAGAGCTCCGTGGTTGCGAGGATGCAGCTTTCCAAACGGTAAAAGATTGCTTTTCTAAACAGGGCCCCCTATGGTAGCTAACACGCAGCGTAAGTACCTGCAGTATTTGAGGGGCGAAGGCAGACAAACGCGGCACACTGGGCCCTTCGCTGAATCCGTTTGAATGAGCGGGTTTCGAAGTGTGGCAAGCTCCCTAACCGAGTGAAGGCCTGAGGAAGGCCTTGCTGGCCCTGCATCTCCCAGAGGCCTACCAGTGTCAAGTGGTGAATTGTGGTCTTCTTTGAGCAGGTTGGATGTCACGTCGAGTGCCTGCATGAGGTAGAGGCCCGGCAGGTGTGAGTTCCCAGAAGGAACGCGGAGCCGAGGGTGTCTCTTATGGCACGTCACTGCTCTGCACTGAGTCAAAGTTGCCCAGCCCATTAGACCGGCTAGGAATATGTTCCCGAGGTGTTTGTACGCTGTGTCAACCTGGTTCTCCAAGGAAGGGAGCCGTGTGTCGCCCTGGATTCTGCACGCCCAGAAGTGTTCCGAAGGGCCTACACGGCTGTCTGTCGATCAGCAGGCAGACAGGACACTTGGGGTACTCAGTGTATTTGCACGGGAAGCGGTGCCGACGCGAGAGCCCTAGGAGACCCGAAAGGCCTCCTCGCGTTCCTTTTAAGCGGAACAACGACCGAGACCTCATGGAAACTGCTGCACGCAGAGCTTGCCAGGGGGACAAGTGGGTCCTTACCATGAGACTAGTGGTCTCCTTGTGGCTTCCCAGAACGCACGAGGGCTGTGGGATTAGCTCCCCCTAAGAATTGAGAGCACCTGACTTCTCTGGGCAAAGTACTCGTTCCCCTCACAGGCGTGCCTGCAGTGAAAAGCAGCTGGGCAATTCCACACTTCTGCACACAGGTTCTAGGCCGCCAAGAATCCAGCTTTCGAAAAGGGAAAAAAGACTGCTTTGGTGCGCTGATGCTAGGGCTCACCTTGCGATTGCCCAGAACGAACGTGGGCCGCATCTTAGCTCTCCTCTGAAAGGGCAGGCACCCCGTTTGTCTGGGGGACATACTGGTTTCCTCCCCAGCTGTGCCTGCAGTGAGTAGGAGCTGGACATAGTGAGCGTTTCAGAAACAGCGCCGAGGCTACCTGTATCCAGCTTTCCAAAGGGGGAAAACACTGGTTTTCTAAGCAGTGCCACCTACCCTCGTTAACACCCACCAGAAGTACGTGCAGAACTGGAAGTGCAAAGGGAGACCGTCGCGACACACTGGGCCCTTGGCTAAATAGTTTTCACTGCGCAGGCGTCTGCGTGTGGCAAGATCCCTAACCGAGTGAAGGCCTGAGGAAGACCTAGTTGGCACTGCACCTTCCAAGGGCCTGCCAGTGTAAAGTGAGGAATTGTGCTCTTGGCTCAGGTTGGATCTCACCTCGACTTCCTGCTTGAGGCAGAGAGCGGGGAGGTATGAGTTCCAAGAAGGAACGCGGGGGAGACGTTTCTCTCAGGGTAAGTCCCTTTTCCGCACTGAGTCCAAGTGGCCCAGCCCAGGAGACCGTGTAGGACTGTGTTCCAGGGCTCATTGCAAGCTGTGTCCACCTAGGTTTCTAAGGAAGTGAACGGTGTGTCGCCTTGGACTGTGCATGCCAAGGAGTGTTCCGAGGGGCCTACGCGGCTGTCTGTTGCTCAGCAGGCAGAGAGGAGGCCCGGCGGACTCAGTGTAGTTGCCCGGGAAACGGTGCGGACGCGAGAGCCCATCGCGTCCTGAAAGGCGTCCTCGAGTTCCAGCTAGGCAGCACATCGACGCACACTTCCTGGAAACTGCTGTATGCCCCCACATGCCCGTTGGCGAAAGTGGAACTTACGGGGAGCCCAGTGATCACCCTGCGGTTTCCCCGAACGAACGAGGGCCGCGGCATTAGTGCCCCCCCAAGGATTGCAAGCACCCAGTTCCTCTGTGGAAATTAGCCCTTTACTCCCAAGGCGTTGTTGCAGTGAAGAGACGCAGGGCCTTTTCAGGGTTTGGCCAAGAGCTCCGTGGTTGCGAGGATGCAGCTTTCCAAACGGGAAAAGACTGCTTTTCTAAACAGGGCCCCCTATGGTAGCTAACACGCAGCGTAAGTACCTGCAGTATTTGAGGGGCGAAGGCAGAGAAACGCGGCACACTGGGCCCTTCGCTGAATCCGTTTGAATGAGCGGGTGTCGAAGTGTGGCAAGCTCCCTAACCGAGTGAAGGCCTGAGGAAGGCCTTGCTGGCACTGCATCTCCCAGAGGCCTACCAGTGTCAAGTGGTGAATTGTGGTCTTCTTTGAGCAGGTTGGATGTCACGTCGAGTGCCTGCATGAGGTAGAGGCCCGGCAGGTGTGAGTTCCCAGAAGGAACGCGGAGCCGAGGGTGTCTCTTATGGCACGTCACTGCTCTGCACTGAGTCAAAGTTGCCCAGCCCATTAGACCGGCTAGGAATATGTTCCCGAGGTGTTCGTACGCTGTGTCAACCTGGTTCTCCAAGGAAGGGAGCCGTGTGTCGCCCTGGATTCTGCACGCCCAGAAGTGTTCCGAAGGGCCTACACGGCTGTCTGTCGATCAGCAGGCAGACAGGACACTTGGGGTACTCAGTGTATTTGCACGGGAAGCGGTGCCGACGCGAGAGCCCTAGGAGACCCGAAAGGCCTCCTCGCGTTCCTTTTAAGCGGAACAACGACCGAGACCTCATGGAAACTGCTGCACGCAGAGCTTGCCAGGGGGACAAGTGGGTCCTTACCATGAGACTAGTGGTCACCTTGCGGCTTCCCAGAACGCACGAGGGCTGTGGGATTAGCTCCGCCTAAGAATTGAGAGCACCTGACTTCTCTGGGCAAAGTACTCGTTCCCCTCACAGGCGTGCCTGCAGTGAAAAGCAGCTGGGCAATTCCACACTTCTGCACACAGGTTCTAGGCCGCCAAGAATCCAGCTTTCGAAAAGGGAAAAAAGACTGCTTTGGTGCGCTGATGCTAGGGCTCACCTTGCGATTGCCCAGAACGAACGTGGGCCGCATCTTAGCTCTCCTCTGAAAGGGCAGGCACCCCGTTTGTCTGGGGGACATACTGGTTTCCTCCCCAGCTGTGCCTGCAGTGAGTAGGAGCTGGACATAGTGAGCGTTTCAGAAACAGCGCCGAGGCTACCTGTATCCAGCTTTCCAAAGGGGGAAAACACTGGTTTTCTAAGCAGTGCCACCTACCCTCGTTAACACCCACCAGAAGTACGTGCAGAACTGGAAGTGCAAAGGGAGACCGTCGCGACACACTGGGCCCTTGGCTAAATAGTTTTCACTGTGCAGGCGTCTGCGTGTGGCAAGATCCCTAACCGAGTGAAGGCCTGAGGAAGACCTAGTTGGCACTGCACCTTCCAAGGGCCTGCCAGTGTAAAGTGAGGAATTGTGCTCTTGGCTCAGGTTGGATCTCACCTCGACTTCCTGCTTGAGGCAGAGAGCGGGGAGGTATGAGTTCCAAGAAGGAACGCGGGGGAGACGTTTCTCTCAGGGTAAGTCCCTTTTCCGCACTGAGTCCAAGTGGCCCAGCCCAGGAGACCGTGTAGGACTGTGTTCCAGGGCTCATTGCAAGCTGTGTCCACCTAGGTTTCTAAGGAAGAGAACGGTGTGTCGCCTTGGACTCTGCATGCCAAGGAGTGTTCCGAGGGGCCTACGCGGCTGTCTGTTGCTCAGCAGGCAGAGAGGAGGCCCGGCGGACTCAGTGTAGTTGCCCGGGAAACGGTGCGGACGCGAGAGCCCATCGCGTCCTGAAAGGCGTCCTCGAGTTCCAGCTAGGCAGCACATCGACGCACACTTCCTGGAAACTGCTGTATGCCCCCACATGCCCGCTGGCGAAAGTGGAACTTACTGGGAGCCCAGTGATCACCCTGCGGTTTCCCCGAATGAACGAGGGCCGCGGCATTAGTGCCCCCCCAAGGATTGCAAGCACCCAGTTCCTCTGTGGAAATGAGTCCTTTACTCCCAAGGCGTTGCTGCAGTGAAGAGACGCAGGGCCTTTTCAGGGTTTGGCCGAGAGCTCCGTGGTTGCGAGGATGCAGCTTTCCAAACGGTAAAAGATTGCTTTTCTAAACAGGGCCCCCTATGGTAGCTAACACGCAGCGTAAGTACCTGCAGTATTTGAGGGGCGAAGGCAGACAAACGCGGCACACTGGGCCCTTCGCTGAATCCGTTTGAATGAGCGGGTTTCGAAGTGTGGCAAGCTCCCTAACCGAGTGAAGGCCTGAGGAAGGCCTTGCTGGCCCTGCATCTCCCAGAGGCCTACCAGTGTCAAGTGGTGAATTGTGGTCTTCTTTGAGCAGGTTGGATGTCACGTCGAGTGCCTGCATGAGGTAGAGGCCCGGCAGGTGTGAGTTCCCAGAAGGAACGCGGAGCCGAGGGTGTCTCTTATGGCACGTCACTGCTCTGCACTGAGTCAAAGTTGCCCAGCCCATTAGACCGGCTAGGAATATGTTCCCGAGGTGTTTGTACGCTGTGTCAACCTGGTTCTCCAAGGAAGGGAGCCGTGTGTCGCCCTGGATTCTGCACGCCCAGAAGTGTTCCGAAGGGCCTACACGGCTGTCTGTCGATCAGCAGGCAGACAGGACACTTGGGGTACTCAGTGTATTTGCACGGGAAGCGGTGCCGACGCGAGAGCCCTAGGAGACCCGAAAGGCCTCCTCGCGTTCCTTTTAAGCGGAACAACGACCGAGACCTCATGGAAACTGCTGCACGCAGAGCTTGCCAGGGGGACAAGTGGGTCCTTACCATGAGACTAGTGGTCTCCTTGTGGCTTCCCAGAACGCACGAGGGCTGTGGGATTAGCTCCCCCTAAGAATTGAGAGCACCTGACTTCTCTGGGCAAAGTACTCGTTCCCCTCACAGGCGTGCCTGCAGTGAAAAGCAGCTGGGCAATTCCACACTTCTGCACACAGGTTCTAGGCCGCCAAGAATCCAGCTTTCGAAAAGGGAAAAAAGACTGCTTTGGTGCGCTGATGCTAGGGCTCACCTTGCGATTGCCCAGAACGAACGTGGGCCGCATCTTAGCTCTCCTCTGAAAGGGCAGGCACCCCGTTTGTCTGGGGGACATACTGGTTTCCTCCCCAGCTGTGCCTGCAGTGAGTAGGAGCTGGACATAGTGAGCGTTTCAGAAACAGCGCCGAGGCTACCTGTATCCAGCTTTCCAAAGGGGGAAAACACTGGTTTTCTAAGCAGTGCCACCTACCCTCGTTAACACCCACCAGAAGTACGTGCAGAACTGGAAGTGCAAAGGGAGACCGTCGCGACACACTGGGCCCTTGGCTAAATAGTTTTCATTGCGCAGGCGTCTGCGTGTGGCAAGATCCCTAACCGAGTGAAGGCCTGAGGAAGACCTAGTTGGCACTGCACCTTCCAAGGGCCTGCCAGTGTAAAGTGAGGAATTGTGCTCTTGGCTCAGGTTGGATCTCACCTCGACTTCCTGCTTGAGGCAGAGAGCGGGGAGGTATGAGTTCCAAGAAGGAACGCGGGGGAGACGTTTCTCTCAGGGTAAGTCCCTTTTCCGCACTGAGTCCAAGTGGCCCAGCCCAGGAGACCGTGTAGGACTGTGTTCCAGGGCTCATTGCAAGCTGTGTCCACCTAGGTTTCTAAGGAAGAGAACGGTGTGTCGCCTTGGACTGTGCATGCCAAGGAGTGTTCCGAGGGGCCTACGCGGCTGTCTGTTGCTCAGCAGGCAGAGAGGAGGCCCGGCGGACTCAGTGTAGTTGCCCGGGAAACGGTGCGGACGCGAGAGCCCATCGCGTCCTGAAAGGCGTCCTCGAGTTCCAGCTAGGCAGCACATCGACGCACACTTCCTGGAAACTGCTGTATGCCCCCACATGCCCGTTGGCGAAAGTGGAACTTACGGGGAGCCCAGTGATCACCCTGCGGTTTCCCCGAACGAACGAGGGCCGCGGCATTAGTGCCCCCCCAAGGATTGCAAGCACCCAGTTCCTCTGTGGAAATGAGTCCTTTACTCCCAAGGCGTTGCTGCAGTGAAGAGACGCAGGGCCTTTTCAGGGTTTGGCCGAGAGCTCCGTGGTTGCGAGGATGCAGCTTTCCAAACGGTAAAAGATTGCTTTTCTAAAAAGGGCCCCCTATGGTAGCTACCACGCAGCGTAAGTACCTGCAGTATTTGAGGGGCGAAGGCAGACAAACGCGGCACACTGGGCCCTTCGCTGAATCCGTTTGAATGAGCGGGTGTCGAAGTGTGGCAAGCTCCCTAACCGAGTGAAGGCCTGAGGAAGGCCTTGCTGGCCCTGCATCTCCCAGAGGCCTACCAGTGTAAAGTGGTGAATTGTGGTCTTCTTTGAGCAGGTTGGATGTCACGTCGAGTGCCTGCATGAGGTAGAGGCCCGGCAGGTGTGAGTTCCCAGAAGGAACGCGGAGCCGAGGGTGTCTCTTATGGCACGTCACTGCTCTGCACTGAGTCAAAGTTGCCCAGCCCATTAGACCGGCTAGGAATATGTTCCCGAGGTGTTCGTACGCTGTGTCAACCTGGTTCTCCAAGGAAGGGAGCCGTGTGTCGCCCTGGATTCTGCACGCCCAGAAGTGTTCCGAAGGGCCTACACGGCTGTCTGTCGATCAGCAGGCAGACAGGACACTTGGGGTACTCAGTGTATTTGCACGGGAAGCGGTGCCGACGCGAGAGCCCTAGGAGACCCGAAAGGCCTCCTCGCGTTCCTTTTAAGCGGAACAACAACCGAGACCTCATGGAAACTGCTGCACGCAGAGCTTGCCAGGGGGACAAGTGGGTCCTTACCATGAGACTAGTGGTCTCCTTGTGGCTTCCCAGAACGCACGAGGGCTGTGGGATTAGCTCCCCCTAAGAATTGAGAGCACCTGACTTCTCTGGGCAAAGTACTCGTTCCCCTCACAGGCGTGCCTGCAGTGAAAAGCAGCTGGGCAATTCCACACTTCTGCACACAGGTTCTAGGCCGCCAAGAATCCAGCTTTCGAAAAGGGAAAAAAGACTGCTTTGGTGCGCTGATGCTAGGGCTCACCTTGCGATTGCCCAGAACGAACGTGGGCCGCAGCTTAGCTCTCCTCTGAAAGGGCAGGCACCCCGTTTGTCTGGGGGACATACTGGTTTCCTCCCCAGCTGTGCCTGCAGTGAGTAGGAGCTGGACATAGTGAGCGTTTCAGAAACAGCGCCGAGGCTACCTGTATCCAGCTTTCCAAAGGGGGAAAACACTGGTTTTCTAAGCAGTGCCACCTACCCTCGTTAACACCCACCAGAAGTACGTGCAGAACTGGAAGTGCAAAGGGAGACCATCGCGACACACTGGGCCCTTGGCTAAATAGTTTTCACTGCGCAGGCGTCTGCGTGTGGCAAGATCCCTAACCGAGTGAAGGCCTGAGGAAGACCTAGTTGGCACTGCACCTTCCAAGGGCCTGCCAGTGTAAAGTGAGGAATTGTGCTCTTGGCTCAGGTTGGATCTCACCTCGACTTCCTGCTTGAGGCAGAGAGCGGGGAGGTATGAGTTCCAAGAAGGAACGCGGGGGAGACGTTTCTCTCCGGGTAAGTCCCTTTTCCGCACTGAGTCCAAGTGGCCCAGCCCAGGAGACCGTGTAGCACTGTGTTCCAGGGCTCTTTGCAAGCAGTGTCCACCTAGGTTTCTAAGGAAGAGAACGGTGTGTCGCCTTGGACTCTGCATGCCAAGGAGTGTTCCGAAGGGCCTACGCGGCTGTCTGTTGCTCAGCAGGCAGAGAGGAGACCCGGCGGACTCAGTGTAGTTGCCCGGGAAACGGTGCGGACGCGAGAGCCCATCGCGTCCTGAAAGGCATCCTCGAGTTCCAGCTAGGCAGCACATCGACGCACACTTCCTGGAAACTGCTGTATGCCCCCACATGCCCGTTGGCGAAAGTGGAACTTACGGGGAGCCCAGTGATCACCCTGCGGTTTCCCCGAACGAACGAGGGCCGCGGCATTAGTGCCCCCCCAAGGATTGCAAGCACCCAGTTCCTCTGTGGAAATTAGCCCTTTACTCCCAAGGCGTTGTTGCAGTGAAGAGACGCATGGCCTTTTCAGGGTTTGGCCAAGAGCTCCGTGGTTGCGAGGATGCAGCTTTCCAAACGGGAAAAGACTGCTTTTCTAAACAGGGCCCCCTATGGTAGCTAACACGCAGCGTAAGTACCTGCAGTATTTGAGGGGCGAAGGCAGAGAAACGCGGCACACTGGGCCCTTCGCTGAATCCGTTTGAATGAGCGGGTGTCGAAGTGTGGCAAGCTCCCTAACCGAGTGAAGGCCTGAGGAAGGCCTTGCTGGCACTGCATCTCCCAGAGGCCTACCAGTGTCAAGTGGTGAATTGTGGTCTTCTTTGAGCAGGTTGGATGTCACGTCGAGTGCCTGCATGAGGTAGAGGCCCGGCAGGTGTGAGTTCCCAGAAGGAACGCGGAGCCGAGGGTGTCTCTTATGGCACGTCACTGCTCTGCACTGAGTCAAAGTTGCCCAGCCCATTAGACCGGCTAGGAATATGTTCCCGAGGTGTTCGTACGCTGTGTCAACCTGGTTCTCCAAGGAAGGGAGCCGTGTGTCGCCCTGGATTCTGCACGCCCAGAAGTGTTCCGAAGAGCCTACACGGCTGTCTGTCGATCAGCAGGCAGACAGGACACTTGGGGTACTCAGTGTATTTGCACGGGAAGCGGTGCCGACGCGAGAGCCCTAGGAGACCCGAAAGGCCTCCTCGCGTTCCTTTTAAGCGGAACAACGACCGAGACCTCATGGAAACTGCTGCACGCAGAGCTTGCCAGGGGGACAAGTGGGTCCTTACCATGAGACTAGTGGTCACCTTGTGGCTTCCCAGAACGCACGAGGGCTGTGGGATTAGCTCCCCCTAAGAATTGAGAGCACCTGACTTCTCTGGGCAAAGTACTCGTTCCCCTCACAGGCGTGCCTGCAGTGAAAAGCAGCTGGGCAATTCCACACTTCTGCACACAGGTTCTAGGCCGCCAAGAATCCAGCTTTCGAAAAGGGAAAAAAGACTGCTTTGGTGCGCTGATGCTAGGGCTCACCTTGCGATTGCCCAGAACGAACGTGGGCCGCAGCTTAGCTCTCCTCTGAAAGGGCAGGCACCCCGTTTGTCTGGGGGACATACTGGTTTCCTCCCCAGCTGTGCCTGCAGTGAGTAGGAGCTGGACATAGTGAGCGTTTCAGAAACAGCGCCGAGGCTACCTGTATCCAGCTTTCCAAAGGGGGAAAACACTGGTTTTCTAAGCAGTGCCACCTACCCTCGTTAACACCCACCAGAAGTACGTGCAGAACTGGAAGTGCAAAGGGAGACCGTCGCGACACACTGGGCCCTTGGCTAAATAGTTTTCATTGCGCAGGCGTCTGCGTGTGGCAAGATCCCTAACCGAGTGAAGGCCTGAGGAAGACCTAGTTGGCACTGCACCTTCCAAGGGCCTGCCAGTGTAAAGTGAGGAATTGTGCTCTTGGCTCAGGTTGGATCTCACCTCGACTTCCTGCTTGAGGCAGAGAGCGGGGAGGTATGAGTTCCAAGAAGGAACGCGGGGGAGACGTTTCTCTCCGGGTAAGTCCCTTTTCCGCACTGAGTCCAAGTGGCCCAGCCCAGGAGACCGTGTAGGACTGTGTTCCAGGGCTCTTTGCAAGCTGTGTCCACCTAGGTTTCTGAGGAAGAGAACGGTGTGTCGCCTTGGACTCTGCATGCCAAGGAGTGTTCCGAGGGGCCTACGCGGCTGTCTGTTGCTCAGCAGGCAGAGAGGAGGCCCGGCGGACTCAGTGTAGTTGCCCGGGAAACGGTGCGGACGCGAGAGCCCATCGCGTCCTGAAAGGCGTCCTCGAGTTCCAGCTAGGCAGCACATCGACGCACACTTCCTGGAAACTGCTGTATGCCCCCACATGCCCGTTGGCGAAAGTGGAACTTACGGGGAGCCCAGTGATCACCCTGCGGTTTCCCCGAACGAACGAGGGCCGCGGCATTAGTGCCCCCCCAAGGATTGCAAGCACCCAGTTCCTCTGTGGAAATTAGCCCTTTATTCCCAATGCGTTGTTGCAGTGAAGAGACGCAGGGCCTTTTCAGGGTTTGGCCGAGAGCTCCGTGGTTGCGAGGATGCAGCTTTCCAAACGGTAAAAGACTGCTTTTCTAAACAGGGCCCCCTATGGTAGCTACCACGCAGCGTAAGTACCTGCAGTATTTGAGGGGCGAAGGCAGACAAACGCGGCACACTGGGCCCTTCGCTGAATCCGTTTGAATGAGCGGGTGTCGAAGTGTGGCAAGTTCCCTAACCGAGTGAAGGCCTGAGGAAGGCCTTGCTGGCACTGCATCTCCCAGAGGCCTACCAGTGTAAAGTGGTGAATTGTGGTCTTCTTTGAGCAGGTTGGATGTCACGTCGAGTGCCTGCATGAGGTAGAGGCCCGGCAGGTGTGAGTTCCCAGAAGGAACGCGGAGCCGAGGGTGTCTCTTATGGCACGTCACTGCTCTGCACTGAGTCAAAGTTGCCCAGCCCATTAGACCGGCTAGGAATATGTTCCCGAGGTGTTCGTACGCTGTGTCAACCTGGTTCTCCAAGGAAGGGAGCCGTGTGTCGCCCTGGATTCTGCACGCCCAGAAGTGTTCCGAAGGGCCTACCCGGCTGTCTGTCGATCAGCAGGCAGACAGGACACTTGGGGTACTCAGTGTATTTGCACGGGAAGCGGTGCCGACGCGAGAGCCCTAGGAGACCCGAAAGGCCTCCTCGCGTTCCTTTTAAGCGGAACAACGACCGAGACTTCATGGAAACTGCTGCACGCAGAGCTTGCCAGGGGGACAAGTGGGTCCTTACCATGAGACTAGTGGTCACCTTGTGGCTTCCCAGAATGCACGAGGGCTGTGGGATTAGCTCCCCCTAAGAATTGAGAGCACCTGACTTCTCTGGGCAAAGTACTCGTTCCCCTCACAGGCGTGCCTGCAGTGAAAAGCAGCTGGGCAATTCCACACTTCTGCACACAGGTTCTAGGCCGCCAAGAATCCAGCTTTCGAAAAGGGAAAAAAGACTGCTTTGGTGCGCTGATGCTAGGGCTCACCTTGCGATTGCCCAGAACGAACGTGGGCCGCAGCTTAGCTCTCCTCTGAAAGGGCAGGCACCCCGTTTGTCTGGGGGACATACTGGTTTCCTCCCCAGCTGTGCCTGCAGTGAGTAGGAGCTGGACATAGTGAGCGTTTCAGAAACAGCGCCGAGGCTACCTGTATCCAGCTTTCCAAAGGGGGAAAACACTGGTTTTCTAAGCAGTGCCACCTACCCTCGTTAACACCCACCAGAAGTATGTGCAGAACTGGAAGTGCAAAGGGAGACCGTCGCGACACACTGGGCCCTTGGCTAAATAGTTTTCACTGCGCAGGCGTCTGCGTGTGGCAAGATCCCTAAACGAGTGAAGGCCTGAGGAAGACCTAGTTGGCACTGCACCTTCCAAGGGCCTGCCAGTGTAAAGTGAGGAATTGTGCTCTTGGCTCAGGTTGGATCTCACCTCGACTTCCTGCTTGAGGCAGAGAGCGGGGAGGTATGAGTTCCAAGAAGGAACGCGGGGGAGACGTTTCTCTCAGGGTAAGTCCCTTTTCCGCACTGAGTCCAAGTGGCCCAGCCCAGGAGACCGTGTAGCACTGTGTTCCAGGGCTCTTTGCAAGCTGTGTCCACCTAGGTTTCTAAGGAAGAGAACGGTGTGTCGCCTTGGACTCTGCATGCCAAGGAGTGTTCCGAAGGGCCTACGCGGCTGTCTGTTGCTCAGCAGGCAGAGAGGAGACCCGGCGGACTCAGTGTAGTTGCCCGGGAAACGGTGCGGACGCGAGAGACCATCGCGTCCTGAAAGGCATCCTCGAGTTCCAGCTAGGCAGCACATCGACGCACACTTCCTGGAAAATGCTGTATGCCCCCACATGCCCGTTGGCGAAAGTGGAACTTACGGGGAGCCCAGTGATCACCCTGCGGTTTCCCCGAACGAACGAGGGCCGCGGCATTAGTGCCCCCCCCAAGGATTGCAAGCACCCAGTTCCTCTGTGGAAATGAGTCCTTTACTCCCAAGGCGTTGCTGCAGTGAAGAGACGCAGGGCCTTTTCAGGGTTTGGCCGAGAGCTCCGTGGTTGCGAGGATGCAGCTTTCCAAACGGTAAAAGATTGCTTTTCTAAACAGGGCCCCCTATGGTAGCTACCACGCAGCGTAAGTACCTGCAGTATTTGAGGGGCGAAGGCAGACAAACGCGGCACACTGGGCCCTTCGCTGAATCCGTTTGAATGAGCGGGTGTCGAAGTGTGGCAAGCTCCCTAACCGAGTGAAGGCCTGAGGAAGGCCTTGCTGGCCCTGCATCTCCCAGAGGCCTACCAGTGTAAAGTGGTGAATTGTGGTCTTCTTTGAGCAGGTTGGATGTCACGTCGAGTGCCTGCATGAGGTAGAGGCCCGGCAGGTGTGAGTTCCCAGAAGGAACGCGGAGCCGAGGGTGTCTCTTATGGCACGTCACTGCTCTGCACTGAGTCAAAGTTGCCCAGCCCATTAGACCGGCTAGGAATATGTTCCCGAGGTGTTCGTACGCTGTGTCAACCTGGTTCTCCAAGGAAGGGAGCCGTGTGTCGCCCTGGATTCTGCACGCCCAGAAGTGTTCCGAAGGGCCTACACGGCTGTCTGTCGATCAGCAGGCAGACAGGACACTTGGGGTACTCAGTGTATTTGCACGGGAAGCGGTGCCGACGCGAGAGCCCTAGGAGACCCGAAAGGCCTCCTCGCGTTCCTTTTAAGCGGAACAACGACCGAGACCTCATGGAAACTGCTGCACGCAGAGCTTGCCAGGGGGACAAGTGGGTCCTTACCATGAGACTAGTGGTCACCTTGTGGCTTCCCAGAACGCACGAGGGCTGTGGGATTAGCTCCCCCTAAGAATTGAGAGCACCTGACTTCTCTGGGCAAAGTACTCGTTCCCCTCACAGGCGTGCCTGCAGTGAAAAGCAGCTGGGCAATTCCACACTTCTGCACACAGGTTCTAGGCCGCCAAGAATCCAGCTTTCGAAAAGGGAAAAAAGACTGCTTTGGTGCGCTGATGCTAGGGCTCACCTTGCGATTGCCCAGAACGAACGTGGGCCGCAGCTTAGCTCTCCTCTGAAAGGGCAGGCACCCCGTTTGTCTGGGGGACATACTGGTTTCCTCCCCAGCTGTGCCTGCAGTGAGTAGGAGCTGGACATAGTGAGCGTTTCAGAAACAGCGCCGAGGCTACCTGTATCCAGCTTTCCAAAGGGGGAAAACACTGGTTTTCTAAGCAGTGCCACCTACCCTCGTTAACACCCACCAGAAGTACGTGCAGAACTGGAAGTGCAAAGGGAGACAGTCGCGACACACTGGGCCCTTGGCTAAATAGTTTTCACTGCGCAGGCGTCTGCGTGTGGCAAGATCCCTAACCGAGTGAAGGCCTGAGGAAGACCTAGTTGGCACTGTACCTTCCAAGGGCCTGCCAGTGTAAAGTGAGGAATTGTGCTCTTGGCTCAGGTTGGATCTCACCTCGACTTCCTGCTTGAGGCAGAGAGCGGGGAGGTATGAGTTCCAAGAAGGAACGCGGGGGAGACGTTTCTCTCCGGGTAAGTCCCTTTTCCGCACTGAGTCCAAGTGGCCCAGCCCAGGAGACCGTGTAGCACTGTGTTCCAGGGCTCTTTGCAAGCTGTGTCCACCTAGGTTTCTAAGGAAGAGAACGGTGTGTCGCCTTGGACTCTGCATGCCAAGGAGTGTTCCGAAGGGCCTACGCGGCTGTCTGTTGCTCAGCAGGCAGAGAGGAGACCCGGCGGACTCAGTGTAGTTGCCCGGGAAACGGTGCGGACGCGAGAGCCCATCGCGTCCTGAAAGGCATCCTCGAGTTCCAGCTAGGCAGCACATCGACGCACACTTCCTGGAAACTGCTGTATGCCCCGACATGCCCGTTGGCGAAAGTGGAACTTACGGGGAGCCCAGTGATCACCCTGCGGTTTCCCCGAACGAACGAGGGCCGCGGCATTAGTGCCCCCCCAAGGATTGCAAGCACCCAGTTCCTCTGTGGAAATTAGCCCTTTACTCCCAAGGCGTTGCTGCAGTGAAGAGACGCAGGGCCTTTTCAGGGTTTGGCCGAGAGCTCCGTGGTTGCGAGGATGCAGCTTTCCAAACGGTAAAAGACTGCTTTTCTAAACAGGGCCCCCTATGGTAGCTAACACGCAGCGTAAGTACCTGCAGTATTTGAGGGGCGAAGGCAGACAAACGCGGCACACTGGGCCCTTCGCTGAATCCGTTTGAATGAGCGGGTGTCGAAGTGTGGCAAGCTCCCTAACCGAGTGAAGGCCTGAGGATGGCCTTGCTGGCCCTGCATCTCCCAGAGGCCTACCAGTGTCAAGTGGTGAATTGTGGTCTTCTTTGAGCAGGTTGGATGTCACATCGAGTGCCTGCATGAGGTAGAGGCCCGGCAGGTGTGAGTTCCCAGAAGGAACGCGGAGCCGAGGGTGTCTCTTATGGCACGTCACTGCTCTGCACTGAGTCAAAGTTGCCCAGCCCATTAGACCGGCTAGGAATATGTTCCCGAGGTGTTCGTACGCTGTGTCAACCTGGTTCTCCAAGGAAGGGAGCCGTGTGTCGCCCTGGATTCTGCACGCCCAGAAGTGTTCCGAAGGGCCTACACGGCTGTCTGTCGATCAGCAGGCAGACAGGACACTTGGGGTACTCAGTGTATTTGCACGGGAAGCGGTGCCGACGCGAGAGCCCTAGGAGACCCGAAAGGCCTCCTCGCGTTCCTTTTAAGCGGAACAACGACCGAGACCTCATGGAAACTGCTGCACGCAGAGCTTGCCAGGGGGACAAGTGGGTCCTTACCATGAGACTAGTGGTCACCTTGTGGCTTCCCAGAACGCACGAGGGCTGTGGGATTAGCTCCCCCTAAGAATTGAGAGCACCTGACTTCTCTGGGCAAAGTACTCGTTCCCCTCACAGGCGTGCCTGCAGTGAAAAGCAGCTGGGCAATTCCACACTTCTGCACACAGGTTCTAGGCCGCCAAGAATCCAGCTTTCGAAAAGGGAAAAAAGACTGCTTTGGTGCGCTGATGCTAGGGCTCACCTTGCGATTGCCCAGAACGAACGTGGGCCGCAGCTTAGCTCTCCTCTGAAAGGGCAGGCACCCCGTTTGTCTGGGGGACATACTGGTTTCCTCCCCAGCTGTGCCTGCAGTGAGTAGGAGCTGGACATAGTGAGCGTTTCAGAAACAGCGCCGAGGCTACCTGTATCCAGCTTTCCAAAGGGGGAAAACACTGGTTTTCTAAGCAGTGCCACCTACCCTCGTTAACACCCACCAGAAGTACGTGCAGAACTGGAAGTGCAAAGGGAGACCGTCGCGAAACACTGGACCCTTGGCTAAATAGTTTTCACTGCGCAGGCGTCTGCGTGTGGCAAGATCCCTAACCGAGTGAAGGCCTGAGGAAGACCTAGTTGGCACTGCACCTTCCAAGGGCCTGCCAGTGTAAAGTGAGGAATTGTGCTCTTGGCTCAGGTTGGATCTCACCACGACTTCCTGCTTGAGGCAGAGAGCGGGGAGGTATGAGTTCCAAGAAGGAACGCGGGGGAGACGTTTCTCTCCGGGTAAGTCCCTTTTCCGCACTGAGTCCAAGTGGCCCAGCCCAGGAGACCGTGTAGCACTGTGTTCCAGGGCTCTTTGCAAGCTGTGTCCACCTAGGTTTCTAAGGAAGAGAACGGTGTGTCGCCTTGGACTCTGCATGCCAAGGAGTGTTCCGAAGGGCCTACGCGGCTGTCTGTTGCTCAGCAGGCAGAGAGGAGGCCCGGCGGACTCAGTGTAGTTGCCCGGAAAACGGTGCGGACGCGAGAGCCCATCGCGTCCTGAAAGGCATCCTCGAGTTCCAGCTATGCAGCACATCGACGCACACTTCCTGGAAACTGCTGTATGCCCCGACATACCCGTTGGCGAAAGTGGAACTTACGGGGAGCCCAGTGATCACCCTGCGGTTTCCCCGAACGAACGAGGGCCGCGGCATTAGTGCCCCCCCAAGGATTGCAAGCACCCAGTTCCTCTGTGGAAATTAGCCCTTTACTCCCAAGGCGTTGCTGCAGTGAAGAGACGCAGGGCCTTTTCAGGGTTTGGCCGAGAGCTCCGTGGTTGCGAGGATGCAGCTTTCCAAACGGTAAAAGACTGCTTTTCTAAACAGGGCCCCCTATGGTAGCTACCACGCAGCGTAAGTACCTGCAGTATTTGAGGGGCGAAGGCAGACAAACGCGGCACACTGGGCCCTTCGCTGAATCCGTTTGAATGAGCGGGTGTCGAAGTGTGGCAAGCTCCCTAACCGAGTGAAGGCCTGAGGAAGGCCTTGCTGGCACTGCATCTCCCAGAGGCCTACCAGTGTCAAGTGGTGAATTGTGGTCTTCTTTGAGCAGGTTGGATGTCACGTCGAGTGCCTGCATGAGGTAGAGGCCCGGCAGGTGTGAGTTCCCAGAAGGAACGCGGAGCCGAGGGTGTCTCTTATGGCACGTCACTGCTCTGCACTGAGTCAAAGTTGCCCAGCCCATTAGACCGGCTAGGAATATGTTCCCGACGTGTTCGTACGCTGTGTCAACCTGGTTCTCCAAGGAAGGGAGCCGTGTGTCGCCCTGGATTCTGCACGCCCAGAAGTGTTCCGAAGGGCCTACACGGCTGTCTGTCGATCAGCAGGCAGACAGGACACTTGGGGTACTCAGTGTATTTGCACGGGAAGCGGTGCCGACGCGAGAGCCCTAGGAGACCCGAAAGGCCTCCTCGCGTTCCTTTTAAGCGGAACAACGACCGAGACCTCATGGAAACTGCTGCACGCAGAGCTTGCCAGGGGGACAAGTGGGTCCTTACCATGAGACTAGTGGTCACCTTGTGGCTTCCCAGAACGCACGAGGGCTGTGGGATTAGCTCCCCCTAAGAATTGAGAGCACCTGACTTCTCTGGGCAAAGTACTCGTTCCCCTCACAGGCGTGCCTGCAGTGAAAAGCAGCTGGGCAATTCCACACTTCTGCACACAGGTTCTAGGCCGCCAAGAATCCAGCTTTCGAAAAGGGAAAAAAGACTGCTTTGGTGCGCTGATGCTAGGGCTCACCTTGCGATTGCCCAGAACGAACGTGGGCCGCAGCTTAGCTCTCCTCTGAAAGGGCAGGCACCCCGTTTGTCTGGGGGACATACTGGTTTACTCCCCAGCTGTGCCTGCAGTGAGTAGGAGCTGGACATAGTGAGCGTTTCAGAAACAGCGCCGAGGCTACCTGTATCCAGCTTTCCAAAGGGGGAAAACACTGGTTTTCTAAGCAGTGCCACCTACCCTCGTTAACACCCGCCAGAAGTACGTGCAGAACTGGACGTGCAAAGGGAGACCGTCGCGACACACTGGGCCCTTGGCTAAATAGTTTTCACTGCGCAGGCGTCTGCGTGTGGCAAGATCCCTAACCGAGGGAAGGCCTGAGGAAGACCTAGTTGGCACTGCACCTTCCAAGGGCCTGCCAGTGTAAAGTGAGGAATTGTGCTCTTGGCTCAGGTTGGATCTCACCTCGACTTCCTGCTTGAGGCAGAGAGCGGGGAGGTATGAGTTCCAAGAAGGAACGCGGGGGAGACGTTTCTCTCCGGGTAAGTCCCTTTTCCGCACTGAGTCCAAGTGGCCCAGCCCAGGAGACCGTGTAGGACTGTGTTCCAGGGCTCTTTGCAAGCTGTGTCCACCTAGGTTTCTAAGGAAGAGAACGGTGTGTCGCCTTGGACTCTGCATGCCAAGGAGTGTTCCGAAGGGCCTACGCGGCTGTCTGTTGCTCAGCAGGCAGAGAGGAGGCCCGGCGGACTCAGTGTAGTTGCCCGGGAAACGGTGCGGACGCGAGAGCCCATCGCGTCCTGAAAGGCATCCTCGAGTTCCAGCTAGGCAGCACATCGACGCACACTTCCTGGAAACTGCTGTATGCCCCCACATGCCCGCTGGCGAAAGTGGAACTTACGGGGAGCCCAGTGATCACCCTGCGGTTTCCCCGAACGAACGAGGGCCGCGGCATTAGTGCCCCCCCAAGGATTGCAAGCACCCAGTTCCTCTGTGGAAATGAGTCCTTTACTCCCAAGGCGTTGCTGCAGTGAAGAGACGCAGGGCCTTTTCAGGGTTTGGCCGAGAGCTCCGTGGTTGCGAGGATGCAGCTTTCCAAACGGTAAAAGACTGCTTTTCTGAACAGGGCCCCCTATGGTAGCTACCACGCAGCGTAAGTACCTGCAGTATTTGAGGGGCGAAGGCAGACAAACGCGGCACACTGGGCCCTTCGCTGAATCCGTTTGAATGAGCGGGTGTCGAAGTGTGGCAAGCTCCCTAACCGAGTGAAGGCCTGAGGAAGGCCTTGCTGGCACTGCATCTGCCAGAGGCCTACCAGTGTAAAGTGGTGACTTGTGGTCTTCTTTGAGCAGGTTGGATGTCACGTCGAGTGCCTGCATGAGGTAGAGGCCCGGCAGGTGTGAGTTCCCAGAAGGAACGCGGAGCCGAGGGTGTCTCTTATGGCACGTCACTGCTCTGCACTGAGTCAAAGTTGCCCAGCCCATTAGACCGGCTAGGAATATGTTCCCGAGGTGTTCGTACGCTGTGTCAACCCGGTTCTCCAAGGAAGGGAGCCGTGTGTCGCCCTGGATTCTGCACGCCCAGAAGTGTTCCGAAGGGCCTACACGGCTGTCTGTCGATCAGCAGGCAGACAGGACACTTGGGGTACTCAGTGTATTTGCACGGGAAGCGGTGCCGACGCGAGAGCCCTAGGAGACCCGAAAGGCCTCCTCGCCTTCCTTTTAAGCGGAACAACGACCGAGACCTCATGGAAACTGCTGCACGCAGAGCTTGCCAGGGGGACAAGTGGGTCCTTACCATGAGACTAGTGGTCACCGTGTGGCTTCCCAGAACGCACGAGGGCTGTGGGATTAGCCCCGCCTAAGAATTGAGAGCACCTGACTTCTCTGGGCAAAGTACTCGTTCCCCTCACAGGCGTGCCTGCAGTGAAAAGCAGCTGGGCAATTCCACACTTCTGCACACAGGTTCTAGGCCGCCAAGAATCCAGCTTTCGAAAAGGGAAAAAAGACTGCTTTGGTGCGCTGATGCTAGGGCTCACCTTGCGATTGCCCAGAACGAACGTGGGCCGCAGCTTAGCTCTCCTCTGAAAGGGCAGGCACCCCGTTTGTCTGGGGGACATACTGGTTTCCTCCCCAGCTGTGCCTGCAGTGAGTAGGAGCTGGACATAGTGAGCGTTTCAGAAACAGCGCCGAGGCTACCTGTATCCAGCTTTCCAAAGGGGGAAAACACTGGTTTTCTAAGCAGTGCCACCTACCCTCGTTAACACCCACCAGAAGTACGTGCAGAACTGGACGTGCAAAGGGAGACCGTCGCGACACACTGGGCCCTTGGCTAAAGAGTTTTCACTGCGCAGGCGTCTGCGTGTGGCAAGATCCCTAACCGAGTGAAGGCCTGAGGAAGACCTAGTTGGCACTGCACCTTCCAAGGGCCTGCCAGTGTAAAGTGAGGAATTGTGCTCTTGGCTCAGGTTGGATCTCACCTCGACTTCCTGCTTGAGGCAGAGAGCGGGGAGGTATGAGTTCCAAGAAGGAACGCGGGGGAGACGTTTCTCTCCGGGTAAGTCCCTTTTCCGCACTGAGTCCAAGTGGCCCAGCCCAGGAGACCGTGTAGGACTGTGTTCCAGGGCTCTTTGCAAGCTGTGTCCACCTAGGTTTCTAAGGAAGAGAACGGTGTGTCGCCTTGGACTCTGCATGCCAAGGAGTGTTCCGAAGGGCCTACGCGGCTGTCTGTTGCTCAGCAGGCAGAGAGGAGGCCCGGCGGACTCAGTGTAGTTGCCCGGGAAACGGTGCGGACGCGAGAGCCCATCGCGTCCTGAAAGGCATCCTCGAGTTCCAGCTAGGCAGCACATCGACGCACACTTCCTGGAAACTGCTGTATGCCCCCACATGCCCGCTGGCGAAAGTGGAACTTACGGGGAGCCCAGTGATCACCCTGCGGTTTCCCCGAACGAACGAGGGCCGCGGCATTAGTGCCCCCCCAAGGATTGCAAGCACCCAGTTCCTCTGTGGAAATGAGTCCTTTACTCCCAAGGCGTTGCTGCAGTGAAGAGACGCAGGGCCTTTTCAGGGTTTGGCCGAGAGCTCCGTGGTTGCGAGGATGCAGCTTTCCAAACGGTAAAAGACTGCTTTTCTGAACAGGGCCCCCTATGGTAGCTACCACGCAGCGTAAGTACCTGCAGTATTTGAGGGGCGAAGGCAGACAAACGCGGCACACTGGGCCCTTCGCTGAATCCGTTTGAATGAGCGGGTGTCGAAGTGTGGCAAGCTCCCTAACCGAGTGAAGGCCTGAGGAAGGCCTTGCTGGCACTGCATCTGCCAGAGGCCTACCAGTGTAAAGTGGTGACTTGTGGTCTTCTTTGAGCAGGTTGGATGTCACGTCGAGTGCCTGCATGAGGTAGAGGCCCGGCAGGTGTGAGTTCCCAGAAGGAACGCGGAGCCGAGGGTGTCTCTTATGGCACGTCACTGCTCTGCACTGAGTCAAAGTTGCCCAGCCCATTAGACCGGCTAGGAATATGTTCCCGAGGTGTTCGTACGCTGTGTCAACCCGGTTCTCCAAGGAAGGGAGCCGTGTGTCGCCCTGGATTCTGCACGCCCAGAAGTGTTCCGAAGGGCCTACACGGCTGTCTGTCGATCAGCAGGCAGACAGGACACTTGGGGTACTCAGTGTATTTGCACGGGAAGCGGTGCCGACGCGAGAGCCCTAGGAGACCCGAAAGGCCTCCTCGCCTTCCTTTTAAGCGGAACAACGACCGAGACCTCATGGAAACTGCTGCACGCAGAGCTTGCCAGGGGGACAAGTGGGTCCTTACCATGAGACTAGTGGTCACCGTGTGGCTTCCCAGAACGCACGAGGGCTGTGGGATTAGCCCCGCCTAAGAATTGAGAGCACCTGACTTCTCTGGGCAAAGTACTCGTTCCCCTCACAGGCGTGCCTGCAGTGAAAAGCAGCTGGGCAATTCCACACTTCTGCACACAGGTTCTAGGCCGCCAAGAATCCAGCTTTCGAAAAGGGAAAAAAGACTGCTTTGGTGCGCTGATGCTAGGGCTCACCTTGCGATTGCCCAGAACGAACGTGGGCCGCAGCTTAGCTCTCCTCTGAAAGGGCAGGCACCCCGTTTGTCTGGGGGACATACTGGTTTCCTCCCCAGCTGTGCCTGCAGTGAGTAGGAGCTGGACATAGTGAGCGTTTCAGAAACAGTGCCGAGGCTACCTGTATCCAGCTTTCCAAAGGGGGAAAACACTGGTTTTCTAAGCAGTGCCACCTACCCTCGTTAACACCCGCCAGAAGTACGTGCAGAACTGGACGTGCAAAGGGAGACCGTCGCGACACACTGGGCCCTTGGCTAAAGAGTTTTCACTGCGCAGGCGTCTGCGTGTGGCAAGATCCCTAACCGAGGGAAGGCCTGAGGAAGACCTAGTTGGCACTGCACCTTCCAAGGGCCTGCCAGTGTAAAGTGAGGAATTGTGCTCTTGGCTCAGGTTGGATCTCACCTCGACTTCCTGCTTGAGGCAGAGAGCGGGGAGGTATGAGTTCCAAGAAGGAACGCGGGGGAGACGTTTCTCTCCGGGTAAGTCCCTTTTCCGCACTGAGTCCAAGTGGCCCAGCCCAGGAGACCGTGTAGGACTGTGTTCCAGGGCTCTTTGCAAGCTGTGTCCACCTAGGTTTCTAAGGAAGAGAACGGTGTGTCGCCTTGGACTCTGCATGCCAAGGAGTGTTCCGAAGGGCCTACGCGGCTGTCTGTTGCTCAGCAGGCAGAGAGGAGGCCCGGCGGACTCAGTGTAGTTGCCCGGGAAACGGTGCGGACGCGAGAGCCCATCGCGTCCTGAAAGGCATCCTCGAGTTCCAGCTAGGCAGCACATCGACGCACACTTCCTGGAAACTGCTGTATGCCCCCACATGCCCGCTGGCGAAAGTGGAACTTACGGGGAGCCCAGTGATCACCCTGCGGTTTCCCCGAACGAACGAGGGCCGCGGCATTAGTGCCCCCCCAAGGATTGCAAGCACCCAGTTCCTCTGTGGAAATGAGTCCTTTACTCCCAAGGCGTTGCTGCAGTGAAGAGACGCAGGGCCTTTTCAGGGTTTGGCCGAGAGCTCCGTGGTTGCGAGGATGCAGCTTTCCAAACGGTAAAAGACTGCTTTTCTGAACAGGGCCCCCTATGGTAGCTACCACGCAGCGTAAGTACCTGCAGTATTTGAGGGGCGAAGGCAGACAAACGCGGCACACTGGGCCCTTCGCTGAATCCGTTTGAATGAGCGGGTGTCGAAGTGTGGCAAGCTCCCTAACCGAGTGAAGGCCTGAGGAAGGCCTTGCTGGCACTGCATCTGCCAGAGGCCTACCAGTGTAAAGTGGTGACTTGTGGTCTTCTTTGAGCAGGTTGGATGTCACGTCGAGTGCCTGCATGAGGTAGAGGCCCGGCAGGTGTGAGTTCCCAGAAGGAACGCGGAGCCGAGGGTGTCTCTTATGGCACGTCACTGCTCTGCACTGAGTCAAAGTTGCCCAGCCCATTAGACCGGCTAGGAATATGTTCCCGAGGTGTTCGTACGCTGTGTCAACCCGGTTCTCCAAGGAAGGGAGCCGTGTGTCGCCCTGGATTCTGCACGCCCAGAAGTGTTCCGAAGGGCCTACACGGCTGTCTGTCGATCAGCAGGCAGACAGGACACTTGGGGTACTCAGTGTATTTGCACGGGAAGCGGTGCCGACGCGAGAGCCCTAGGAGACCCGAAAGGCCTCCTCGCCTTCCTTTTAAGCGGAACAACGACCGAGACCTCATGGAAACTGCTGCACGCAGAGCTTGCCAGGGGGACAAGTGGGTCCTTACCATGAGACTAGTGGTCACCGTGTGGCTTCCCAGAACGCACGAGGGCTGTGGGATTAGCCCCGCCTAAGAATTGAGAGCACCTGACTTCTCTGGGCAAAGTACTCGTTCCCCTCACAGGCGTGCCTGCAGTGAAAAGCAGCTGGGCAATTCCACACTTCTGCACACAGGTTCTAGGCCGCCAAGAATCCAGCTTTCGAAAAGGGAAAAAAGACTGCTTTGGTGCGCTGATGCTAGGGCTCACCTTGCGATTGCCAGAACGAACGTGGGCCGCAGCTTAGCTCTCCTCTGAAAGGGCAGGCACCCCGTTTGTCTGGGGGACATACTGGTTTCCTCCCCAGCTGTGCCTGCAGTGAGTAGGAGCTGGACATAGTGAGCGTTTCAGAAACAGCGCCGAGGCTACCTGTATCCAGCTTTCCAAAGGGGGAAAACACTGGTTTTCTAAGCAGTGCCACCTACCCTCGTTAACACCCGCCAGAAGTACGTGCAGAACTGGACGTGCAAAGGGAGACCGTCGCGACACACTGGGCCCTTGGCTAAAGAGTTTTCACTGCGCAGGCGTCTGCGTGTGGCAAGATCCCTAACCGAGGGAAGGCCTGAGGAAGACCTAGTTGGCACTGCACCTTCCAAGGGCCTGCCAGTGTAAAGTGAGGAATTGTGCTCTTGGCTCAGGTTGGATCTCACCTCGACTTCCTGCTTGAGGCAGAGAGCGGGGAGGTATGAGTTCCAAGAAGGAACGCGGGGGAGACGTTTCTCTCCGGGTAAGTCCCTTTTCCGCACTGAGTCCAAGTGGCCCAGCCCAGGAGACCGTGTAGGACTGTGTTCCAGGGCTCTTTGCAAGCTGTGTCCACCTAGGTTTCTAAGGAAGAGAACGGTGTGTCGCCTTGGACTCTGCATGCCAAGGAGTGTTCCGAAGGGCCTACGCGGCTGTCTGTTGCTCAGCAGGCAGAGAGGAGGCCCGGCGGACTCAGTGTAGTTGCCCGGGAAACGGTGCGGACGCGAGAGCCCATCGCATCGTGAAAGGCGTCCTCGAGTTCCAGCTAGGCAGCACATCGACGCACACTTCCTGGAAACTGCTGTATGCCCCCACATGCCCGTTGGCGAAAGTG
Source organism: Eubalaena glacialis (assembly GCF_028564815.1). Classification (NCBI taxonomy): domain Eukaryota; kingdom Metazoa; phylum Chordata; class Mammalia; order Artiodactyla; family Balaenidae; genus Eubalaena; species Eubalaena glacialis. The sequence continues at coordinate 108,613,232 of NC_083716.1, read as the reverse complement.
GAACTTACGGGGAGCCCAGTGATCACCCTGCGGTTTCCCCGAATGAACGAGGGCCGCGGCATTAGTGCCCCCCCAAGGATTGCAAGCACCCAGTTCCTCTGTGGAAATGAGTCCTTTACTCCCAAGGCGTTGCTGCAGTGAAGAGACGCAGGGCCTTTTCAGGGTTTGGCCGAGAGCTCCGTGGTTGCGAGGATGCAGCTTTCCAAACGGTAAAAGATTGCTTTTCTAAACAGGGCCCCCTATGGTAGCTAACACGCAGCGTAAGTACCTGCAGTATTTGAGGGGCGAAGGCAGACAAACGCGGCACACTGGGCCCTTTGCTGAATCCGTTTGAATGAGCGGGTGTCGAAGTGTGGCAAGCTCCCTAACCGAGTGAAGGCCTGAGGAAGGCCTTGCTGGCCCTGCATCTCCCAGAGGCCTACCAGTGTAAAGTGGTGAATTGTGGTCTTCTTTGAGCAGGTTGGATGTCACGTCGAGTGCCTGCATGAGGTAGAGGCCCGGCAGGTGTGAGTTCCCAGAAGGAACGCGGAGCCGAGGGTGTCTCTTATGGCACGTCACTGCTCTGCACTGAGTCAAAGTTGCCCAGCCCATTAGACCGGCTAGGAATATGTTCCCGAGGTGTTCGTACGCTGTGTCAACCTGGTTCTCCAAGGAAGGGAGCCGTGTGTCGCCCTGGATTCTGCACGCCCAGAAGTGTTCCGAAGGGCCTACACGGCTGTCTGTCGATCAGCAGGCAGACAGGACACTTGGGGTACTCAGTGTATTTGCACGGGAAGCGGTGCCGACGCGAGAGCCCTAGGAGACCCGAAAGGCCTCCTCGCCTTCCTTTTAAGCGGAACAACGACCGAGACCTCATGGAAACTGCTGCACGCAGAGCTTGCCAGGGGGACAAGTGGGTCCTTACCATGAGACTAGTGGTCACCTTGTGGCTTCCCAGAACGCACGAGGGCTGTGGGATTAGCTCCCCCTAAGAATTGAGAGCACCTGACTTCTCTGGGCAAAGTACTCGTTCCCCTCACAGGCGTGCCTGCAGTGAAAAGCAGCTGGGCAATTCCACACTTCTGCACACAGGTGCTAGGCCGCCAAGAATCCAGCTTTCGAAAAGGGAAAAAAGACTGCTTTGGTGCGCTGATGCTAGGGCTCACCTTGCGATTGCCCAGAACGAACGTGGGCCGCAGCTTAGCTCTCCTCTGAAAGGGCAGGCACCCCGTTTGTCTGGGGGACATACTGGTTTCCTCCCCAGCTGTGCCTGCAGTGAGTAGGAGCTGGACATAGTGAGCGTTTCAGAAACAGCGCCGAGGCTACCTGTATCCAGCTTTCCAAAGGGGGAAAACACTGGTTTTCTAAGCAGTGCCACCTACCCTCGTTAACACCCACCAGAAGTACGTGCAGAACTGGAAGTGCAAAGGGAGACCGTCGCGACACACTGGGCCCTTGGCTAAATAGTTTTCACTGCGCAGGCGTCTGCGTGTGGCAAGATCCCTAACCGAGTGAAGGCCTGAGGAAGACCTAGTTGGCACTGCACCTTCCAAGGGCCTGCCAGTGTAAAGTGAGGAATTGTGCTCTTGGCTCAGGTTGGATCTCACCTCGACTTCCTGCTTGAGGCAGAGAGCGGGGAGGTATGAGTTCCAAGAAGGAACGCGGGGGAGACGTTTCTCTCCGGGTAAGTCCCTTTTCCGCACTGAGTCCAAGTGGCCCAGCCCAGGAGACCGTGTAGCACTGTGTTCCAGGGCTCTTTGCAAGCAGTGTCCACCTAGGTTTCTAAGGAAGAGAACGGTGTGTCGCCTTGGACTCTGCATGCCAAGGAGTGTTCCGAAGGGCCTACGCGGCTGTCTGTTGCTCAGCAGGCAGAGAGGAGACCCGGCGGACTCAGTGTAGTTGCCCGGGAAACGGTGCGGACGCGAGAGCCCATCGCGTCCTGAAAGGCATCCTCGAGTTCCAGCTAGGCAGCACATCGACGCACACTTCCTGGAAACTGCTGTATGCCCCCACATGCCCGTTGGCGAAAGTGGAACTTACGGGGAGCCCAGTGATCACCCTGCGGTTTCCCCGAACGAACGAGGGCCGCGGCATTAGTGCCCCCCCAAGGATTGCAAGCACCCAGTTCCTCTGTGGAAATTAGCCCTTTACTCCCAAGGCGTTGGTGCAGTGAAGAGACGCAGGGCCTTTTCAGGGTTTGGCCAAGAGCTCCGTGGTTGCGAGGATGCAGCTTTCCAAACGGGAAAAGACTGCTTTTCTAAACAGGGCCCCCTATGGTAGCTAACACGCAGCGTAAGTACCTGCAGTATTTGAGGGGCGAAGGCAGAGAAACGCGGCACACTGGGCCCTTCGCTGAATCCGTTTGAATGAGCGGGTGTCGAAGTGTGGCAAGCTCCCTAACCGAGTGAAGGCCTGAGGAAGGCCTTGCTGGCACTGCATCTCCCAGAGGCCTACCAGTGTCAAGTGGTGAATTGTGGTCTTCTTTGAGCAGGTTGGATGTCACGTCGAGTGCCTGCATGAGGTAGAGGCCCGGCAGGTGTGAGTTCCCAGAAGGAACGCGGAGCCGAGGGTGTCTCTTATGGCACGTCACTGCTCTGCACTGAGTCAAAGTTGCCCAGCCCATTAGACCGGCTAGGAATATGTTCCCGAGGTGTTCGTACGCTGTGTCAACCTGGTTCTCCAAGGAAGTGAGCCGTGTGTCGCCCTGGATTCTGCACGCCCAGAAGTGTTCCGAAGGGCCTACACGGCTGTCTGTCGATCAGCAGGCAGACAGGACACTTGGGGTACTCAGTGTATTTGCACGGGAAGCGGTGCCGACGCGAGAGCCCTAGGAGACCCGAAAGGCCTCCTCGCCTTCCTTTTAAGCGGAACAACGACCGAGACCTCATGGAAACTGCTGCACGCAGAGCTTGCCAGGGGGACAAGTGGGTCCTTACCATGAGACTAGTGGTCACCTTGTGGCTTCCCAGAACGCACGAGGGCTGTGGGATTAGCTCCCCCTAAGAATTGAGAGCACCTGACTTCTCTGGGCAAAGTACTCGTTCCCCTCACAGGCGTGCCTGCAGTGAAAAGCAGCTGGGCAATTCCACACTTCTGCACACAGGTTCTAGGCCGCCAAGAATCCAGCTTTCGAAAAGGGAAAAAAGACTGCTTTGGTGCGCTGATGCTAGGGCTCACCTTGCGATTGCCCAGAACGAACGTGGGCCGCAGCTTAGCTCTCCTCTGAAAGGGCAGGCACCCCGTTTGTCTGGGGGACATACTGGTTTCCTCCCCAGCTGTGCCTGCAGTGAGTAGGAGCTGGACATAGTGAGCGTTTCAGAAACAGCGCCGAGGCTACCTGTATCCAGCTTTCCAAAGGGGGAAAACACTGGTTTTCTAAGCAGTGCCACCTACCCTCGTTAACACCCACCAGAAGTACGTGCAGAACTGGAAGTGCAAAGGGAGACCGTCGCGACACACTGGGCCCTTGGCTAAATAGTTTTCATTGCGCAGGCGTCTGCGTGTGGCAAGATCCCTAACCGAGTGAAGGCCTGAGGAAGACCTAGTTGGCACTGCACCTTCCAAGGGCCTGCCAGTGTAAAGTGAGGAATTGTGCTCTTGGCTCAGGTTGGATCTCACCTCGACTTCCTGCTTGAGGCAGAGAGCGGGGAGGTATGAGTTCCAAGAAGGAACGCGGGGGAGACGTTTCTCTCCGGGTAAGTCCCTTTTCCGCACTGAGTCCAAGTGGCCCAGCCCAGGAGACCGTGTAGGACTGTGTTCCAGGGCTCTTTGCAAGCTGTGTCCACCTAGGTTTCTGAGGAAGAGAACGGTGTGTCGCCTTGGACTCTGCATGCCAAGGAGTGTTCCGAGGGGCCTACGCGGCTGTCTGTTGCTCAGCAGGCAGAGAGGAGGCCCGGCGGACTCAGTGTAGTTGCCCGGGAAACGGTGCGGACGCGAGAGCCCATCGCGTCCTGAAAGGCGTCCTCGAGTTCCAGCTAGGCAGCACATCGACGCACACTTCCTGGAAACTGCTGTATGCCCCCACATGCCCGTTGGCGAAAGTGGAACTTACGGGGAGCCCAGTGATCACCCTGCGGTTTCCCCGAACGAACGAGGGCCGCGGCATTAGTGCCCCCCCAAGGATTGAAAGCACCCAGTTCCTCTGTGGAAATTAGACCTTTATTCCCAATGCGTTGTTGCAGTGAAGAGACGCAGGGCCTTTTCAGGGTTTGGCCGAGAGCTCCGTGGTTGCGAGGATGCAGCTTTCCAAACGGTAAAAGATTGCTTTTCTAAACAGGGCCCCCTATGGTAGCTACCACGCAGCGTAAGTACCTGCAGTATTTGAGGGGCGAAGGCAGACAAACGCGGCACACTGGGCCCTTCGCTGAATCCGTTTGAATGAGCGGGTGTCGAAGTGTGGCAAGTTCCCTAACCGAGTGAAGGCCTGAGGAAGGCCTTGCTGGCACTGCATCTCCCAGAGGCCTACCAGTGTCAAGTGGTGAATTGTGGTCTTCTTTGAGCAGGTTGGATGTCACGTCGAGTGCCTGCATGAGGTAGAGGCCCGGCAGGTGTGAGTTCCCAGAAGGAACGCGGAGCCGAGGGTGTCTCTTATGGCACGTCACTGCTCTGCACTGAGTCAAAGTTGCCCAGCCCATTAGACCGGCTAGGAATATGTTCCCGAGGTGTTCGTACGCTGTGTCAACCTGGTTCTCCAAGGAAGTGAGCCGTGTGTCGCCCTGGATTCTGCACGCCCAGAAGTGTTCCGAAGGGCCTACACGGCTGTCTGTCGATCAGCAGGCAGACAGGACACTTGGGGTACTCAGTGTATTTGCACGGGAAGCGGTGCCGACGCGAGAGCCCTAGGAGACCCGAAAGGCCTCCTCGCGTTCCTTTTAAGCGGAACAACGACCGAGACCTCATGGAAACTGCTGCACGCAGAGCTTGCCAGGGGGACAAGTGGGTCCTTACCATGAGACTAGTGGTCACCTTGTGGCTTCCCAGAACGCACGAGGGCTGTGGGATTAGCTCCCCCTAAGAATTGAGAGCACCTGACTTCTCTGGGCAAAGTACTCGTTCCCCTCACAGGCGTGCCTGCAGTGAAAAGCAGCTGGGCAATTCCACACTTCTGCACACAGGTTCTAGGCCGCCAAGAATCCAGCTTTCGAAAAGGGAAAAAAGACTGCTTTGGTGCGCTGATGCTAGGGCTCACCTTGCGATTGCCCAGAACGAACGTGGGCCGCAGCTTAGCTCTCCTCTGAAAGGGCAGGCACCCCGTTTGTCTGGGGGACATACTGGTTTCCTCCCCAGCTGTGCCTGCAGTGAGTAGGAGCTGGACATAGTGAGCGTTTCAGAAACAGCGCCGAGGCTACCTGTATCCAGCTTTCCAAAGGGGGAAAACACTGGTTTTCTAAGCAGTGCCACCTACCCTCGTTAACACCCACCAGAAGTACGTGCAGAACTGGAAGTGCAAAGGGAGACCGTCGCGACACACTGGGCCCTTGGCTAAATAGTTTTCATTGCGCAGGCGTCTGCGTGTGGCAAGATCCCTAACCGAGTGAAGGCCTGAGGAAGACCTAGTTGCCACTGCACCTTCCAAGGGCCTGCCAGTGTAAAGTGAGGAATTGTGCTCTTGGCTCAGGTTGGATCTCACCTCGACTTCCTGCTTGAGGCAGAGAGCGGGGAGGTATGAGTTCCAAGAAGGAACGCGGGGGAGACGTTTCTCTCCGGGTAAGTCCCTTTTCCGCACTGAGTCCAAGTGGCCCAGCCCAGGAGACCGTGTAGGACTGTGTTCCAGGGCTCTTTGCAAGCTGTGTCCACCTAGGTTTCTGAGGAAGAGAACGGTGTGTCGCCTTGGACTCTGCATGCCAAGGAGTGTTCCGAGGGGCCTATGCGGCTGTCTGTTGCTCAGCAGGCAGAGAGGAGGCCCGGCGGACTCAGTGTAGTTGCCCGGGAAACGGTGCGGACGCGAGAGCCCATCGCGTCCTGAAAGGCGTCCTCGAGTTCCAGCTAGGCAGCACATCGACGCACACTTCCTGGAAACTGCTGTATGCCCCCACATGCCCGTTGGCGAAAGTGGAACTTACGGGGAGCCCAGTGATCACCCTGCGGTTTCCCCGAACGAACGAGGGCCGCGGCATTAGTGCCCCCCCAAGGATTGCAAGCACCCAGTTCCTCTGTGGAAATTAGCCCTTTATTCCCAATGCGTTGTTGCAGTGAAGAGACGCAGGGCCTTTTCAGGGTTTGGCCGAGAGCTCCGTGGTTGCGAGGATGCAGCTTTCCAAACGGTAAAAGATTGCTTTTCTAAACAGGGCCCCCTATGGTAGCTACCACGCAGCGTAAGTACCTGCAGTATTTGAGGGGCGAAGGCAGACAAACGCGGCACACTGGGCCCTTCGCTGAATCCGTTTGAATGAGCGGGTGTCGAAGTGTGGCAAGTTCCCTAACCGAGTGAAGGCCTGAGGAAGGCCTTGCTGGCACTGCATCTCCCAGAGGCCTACCAGTGTAAAGTGGTGAATTGTGGTCTTCTTTGAGCAGGTTGGATGTCACGTCGAGTGCCTGCATGAGGTAGAGGCCCGGCAGGTGTGAGTTCCCAGAAGGAACGCGGAGCCGAGGGTGTCTCTTATGGCACGTCACTGCTCTGCACTGAGTCAAAGTTGCCCAGCCCATTAGACCGGCTAGGAATATGTTCCCGAGGTGTTCGTACGCTGTGTCAACCTGGTTCTCCAAGGAAGGGAGCCGTGTGTCGCCCTGGATTCTGCACGCCCAGAAGTGTTCCGAAGGGCCTACACGGCTGTCTGTCGATCAGCAGGCAGACAGGACACTTGGGGTACTCAGTGTATTTGCACGGGAAGCGGTGCCGACGCGAGAGCCCTAGGAGACCCGAAAGGCCTCCTCGCCTTCCTTTTAAGCGGAACAACGACCGAGACCTCATGGAAACTGCTGCACGCAGAGCTTGCCAGGGGGACAAGTGGGTCCTTACCATGAGACTAGTGGTCACCTTGTGGCTTCCCAGAACGCACGAGGGCTGTGGGATTAGCTCCCCCTAAGAATTGAGAGCACCTGACTTCTCTGGGCAAAGTACTCGTTCCCCTCACAGGCGTGCCTGCAGTGAAAAGCAGCTGGGCAATTCCACACTTCTGCACACAGGTTGTAGGCCGCCAAGAATCCAGCTTTCGAAAAGGGAAAAAAGACTGCTTTGGTGCGCTGATGCTAGGGCTCACCTTGCGATTGCCCAGAACGAACGTGGGCCGCAGCTTAGCTCTCCTCTGAAAGGGCAGGCACCCCGTTTGTCTGGGGGACATACTGGTTTCCTCCCCAGCTGTGCCTGCAGTGAGTAGGAGCTGGACATAGTGAGCGTTTCAGAAACAGCGCCGAGGCTACCTGTATCCAGCTTTCCAAAGGGGGAAAACACTGGTTTTCTAAGCAGTGCCACCTACCCTCGTTAACACCCACCAGAAGTACGTGCAGAACTGGAAGTGCAAAGGGAGACCGTCGCGACACACTGGGCCCTTGGCTAAATAGTTTTCACTGCGCAGGCGTCTGCGTGTGGCAAGATCCCTAACCGAGTGAAGGCCTGAGGAAGACCTAGTTGGCACTGTACCTTCCAAGGGCCTGCCAGTGTAAAGTGAGGAATTGTGCTCTTGGCTCAGGTTGGATCTCACCTCGACTTCCTGCTTGAGGCAGAGAGCGGGGAGGTATGAGTTCCAAGAAGGAACGCGGGGGAGACGTTTCTCTCCGGGTAAGTCCCTTTTCCGCACTGAGTCCAAGTGGCCCAGCCCAGGAGACCGTGTAGCACTGTGTTCCAGGGCTCTTTGCAAGCTGTGTCCACCTAGGTTTCTAAGGAAGAGAACGGTGTGTCGCCTTGGACTCTGCATGCCAAGGAGTGTTCCGAAGGGCCTACGCGGCGGTCTGTTGCTCAGCAGGCAGAGAGGAGACCCGGCGGACTCAGTGTAGTTGCCCGGGAAACGGTGCGGACGCGAGAGCCCATCGCGTCCTGAAAGGCATCCTCGAGTTCCAGCTAGGCAGCACATCGACGCACACTTCCTGGAAACTGCTGTATGCCCCGACATGCCCGTTGGCGAAAGTGGAACTTACGGGGAGCCCAGTGATCACCCTGCGGTTTCCCCGAACGAACGAGGGCCGCGGCATTAGTGCCCCCCCAAGGATTGCAAGCACCCAGTTCCTCTGTGGAAATTAGCCCTTTACTCCCAAGGCGTTGCTGCAGTGAAGAGACGCAGGGCCTTTTCAGGGTTTGGCCGAGAGCTCCGTGGTTGCGAGGATGCAGCTTTCCAAACGGTAAAAGACTGCTTTTCTAAACAGGGCCCCCTATGGTAGCTAACACGCAGCGTAAGTACCTGCAGTATTTGAGGGGCGAAGGCAGACAAACGCGGCACACTGGGCCCTTCGCTGAATCCGTTTGAATGAGCGGGTGTCGAAGTGTGGCAAGCTCCCTAACCGAGTGAAGGCCTGAGGATGGCCTTGCTGGCCCTGCATCTCCCAGAGGCCTACCAGTGTCAAGTGGTGAATTGTGGTCTTCTTTGAGCAGGTTGGATGTCACATCGAGTGCCTGCATGAGGTAGAGGCCCGGCAGGTGTGAGTTCCCAGAAGGAACGCGGAGCCGAGGGTGTCTCTTATGGCACGTCACTGCTCTGCACTGAGTCAAAGTTGCCCAGCCCATTAGACCGGCTAGGAATATGTTCCCGAGGTGTTCGTACGCTGTGTCAACCTGGTTCTCCAAGGAAGGGAGCCGTGTGTCGCCCTGGATTCTGCACGCCCAGAAGTGTTCCGAAGGGCCTACACGGCTGTCTGTCGATCAGCAGGCAGACAGGACACTTGGGGTACTCAGTGTATTTGCACGGGAAGCGGTGCCGACGCGAGAGCCCTAGGAGACCCGAAAGGCCTCCTCGCGTTCCTTTTAAGCGGAACAACGACCGAGACCTCATGGAAACTGCTGCACGCAGAGCTTGCCAGGGGGACAAGTGGGTCCTTACCATGAGACTAGTGGTCACCTTGTGGCTTCCCAGAACGCACGAGGGCTGTGGGATTAGCTCCCCCTAAGAATTGAGAGCACCTGACTTCTCTGGGCAAAGTACTCGTTCCCCTCACAGGCGTGCCTGCAGTGAAAAGCAGCTGGGCAATTCCACACTTCTGCACACAGGTTCTAGGCCGCCAAGAATCCAGCTTTCGAAAAGGGAAAAAAGACTGCTTTGGTGCGCTGATGCTAGGGCTCACCTTGCGATTGCCCAGAACGAACGTGGGCCGCAGCTTAGCTCTCCTCTGAAAGGGCAGGCACCCCGTTTGTCTGGGGGACATACTGGTTTCCTCCCCAGCTGTGCCTGCAGTGAGTAGGAGCTGGACATAGTGAGCGTTTCAGAAACAGCGCCGAGGCTACCTGTATCCAGCTTTCCAAAGGGGGAAAACACTGGTTTTCTAAGCAGTGCCACCTACCCTCGTTAACACCCACCAGAAGTACGTGCAGAACTGGAAGTGCAAAGGGAGACCGTCGCGAAACACTGGACCCTTGGCTAAATAGTTTTCACTGCGCAGGCGTCTGCGTGTGGCAAGATCCCTAACCGAGTGAAGGCCTGAGGAAGACCTAGTTGGCACTGCACCTTCCAAGGGCCTGCCAGTGTAAAGTGAGGAATTGTGCTCTTGGCTCAGGTTGGATCTCACCACGACTTCCTGCTTGAGGCAGAGAGCGGGGAGGTATGAGTTCCAAGAAGGAACGCGGGGGAGACGTTTCTCTCCGGGTAAGTCCCTTTTCCGCACTGAGTCCAAGTGGCCCAGCCCAGGAGACCGTGTAGCACTGTGTTCCAGGGCTCTTTGCAAGCTGTGTCCACCTAGGTTTCTAAGGAAGAGAACGGTGTGTCGCCTTGGACTCTGCATGCCAAGGAGTGTTCCGAAGGACCTACGCGGCGGTCTGTTGCTCAGCAGGCAGAGAGGAGACCCGGCGGACTCAGTGTAGTTGCCCGGGAAACGGTGCGGACGCGAGAGCCCATCGCGTCCTGAAAGGCATCCTCGAGTTCCAGCTAGGCAGCACATCGACGCACACTTCCTGGAAACTGCTGTATGCCCCGACATGCCCGTTGGCGAAAGTGGAACTTACGGGGAGCCCAGTGATCACCCTGCGGTTTCCCCGAACGAACGAGGGCCGCGGCATTAGTGCCCCCCCAAGGATTGCAAGCACCCAGTTCCTCTGTGGAAATTAGCCCTTTACTCCCAAGGCGTTGCTGCAGTGAAGAGACGCAGGGCCTTTTCAGGGTTTGGCCGAGAGCTCCGTGGTTGCGAGGATGCAGCTTTCCAAACGGTAAAAGACTGCTTTTCTAAACAGGTCCCCCTATGGTAGCTACCACGCAGCGTAAGTACCTGCAGTATTTGAGGGGCGAAGGCAGACAAACGCGGCACACTGGGCCCTTCGCTGAATCCGTTTGAATGAGCGGGTGTCGAAGTGTGGCAAGCTCCCTAACCGAGTGAAGGCCTGAGGAAGGCCTTGCTGGCACTGCATCTCCCAGAGGCCTACCAGTGTCAAGTGGTGAATTGTGGTCTTCTTTGAGCAGGTTGGATGTCACGTCGAGTGCCTGCATGAGGTAGAGGCCCGGCAGGTGTGAGTTCCCAGAAGGAACGCGGAGCCGAGGGTGTCTCTTATGGCACGTCACTGCTCTGCACTGAGTCAAAGTTGCCCAGCCCATTAGACCGGCTAGGAATATGTTCCCGAGGTGTTCGTACGCTGTGTCAACCTGGTTCTCCAAGGAAGGGAGCCGTGTGTCGCCCTGGATTCTGCACGCCCAGAAGTGTTCCGAAGGGCCTACACGGCTGTCTGTCGATCAGCAGGCAGACAGGACACTTGGGGTACTCAGTGTATTTGCACGGGAAGCGGTGCCGACGCGAGAGCCCTGGGAGACCCGAAAGGCCTCCTCGCCTTCCTTTTAAGCGGAACAACGACCGAGACCTCATGGAAACTGCTGCACGCAGAGCTTGCCAGGGGGACAAGTGGGTCCTTACCATGAGACTAGTGGTCACCTTGTGGCTTCTCAGAACGCACGAGGGCTGTGGGATTAGCTCCCCCTAAGAATTGAGAGCACCTGACTTCTCTGGGGAAAGTACTCGTTCCCCTCACAGGCGTGCCTGCAGTGAAAAGCAGCTGGGCAATTCCACACTTCTGCACACAGGTTCTAGGCCGCCAAGAATCCAGCTTTCGAAAAGGGAAAAAAGACTGCTTTGGTGCGCTGATGCTAGGGGTCACCTTGCGATTGCCCAGAACGAACGTGGGCCGCAGCTTAGCTCTCCTCTGAAAGGGCAGGCACCCCGTTTGTCTGGGGGACATACTGGTTTCCTCCCCAGCTGTGCCTGCAGTGAGTAGGAGCTGGACATAGTGAGCGTTTCAGAAACAGCGCCGAGGCTACCTGTATCCAGCTTTCCAAAGGGGGAAAACACTGTTTTTCTAAGCAGTGCCACCTACCCTCGTTAACACCCGCCAGAAGTACGTGCAGAACTGGAAGTGCAAAGGGAGACCGTCGCGACACACTGGGCCCTTGGCTAAATAGTTTTCACTGCGCAGGCGTCTGCGTGTGGCAAGATCCCTAACCGAGTGAAGGCCTGAGGAAGACCTAGTTGGCACTGCACCTTCCAAGGGCCTGCCAGTGTAAAGTGAGGAATTGTGCTCTTGGCTCAGGTTGGATCTCACCTCGACTTCCTGCTTGAGGCAGAGAGCGGGGAGGTATGAGTTCCAAGAAGGAACGCGGGGGAGACGTTTCTCTCCGGGTAAGTCCCTTTTTCGCACTGAGTCCAAGTGGCCCAGCCCAGGAGACCGTGTAGGACTGTGTTCCAGGGCTCTTTGCAAGCTGTGTCCACCTAGGTTTCTAAGGAAGAGAACGGTGTGTCGCCTTGGACTCTGCATGCCAAGGAGTGTTCCGAAGGGCCTACGCGGCTGTCTGTTGCTCAGCAGGCAGAGAGGAGGCCCGGCGGACTCAGTGTAGTTGCCCGGGAAACGGTGCGGACGCGAGAGCCCATCGCGTCCTGAAAGGCATCCTCGAGTTCCAGCTAGGCAGCACATCGACGCACACTTCCTGGAAACTGCTGTATGCCCCCACATGCCCGTTGGCGAAAGTGGAACTTACGGGGAGCCCAGTGATCACCCTGCGGTTTCCCCGAACGAACGAGGGCCGCGGCATTAGTGCCCCCCCAAGGATTGCAAGCACCCAGTTCCTCTGTGGAAATGAGTCCTTTACTCCCAAGGCGTTGCTGCAGTGAAGAGACGCAGGGCCTTTTCAGGGTTTGGCCGAGAGCTCCGTGGTTGCGAGGATGCAGCTTTCCAAACGGTAAAAGATTGCTGTTCTAAACAGGGCCCCCTATGGTAGCTAACACGCAGCGTAAGTACCTGCAGTATTTGAGGGGCGAAGGCAGACAAACGCGGCACACTGGGCCCTTCGCTGAATCTGTTTGAATGAGCGGGTGTCGAAGTGTGGCAAGCTCCCTAACCGAGTGAAGGCCTGAGGAAGGCCTTGCTGGCCCTGCATCTCCCAGAGGCCTACCAGTGTAAAGTGGTGCATTGTGGTCTTCTTTGAGCAGGTTGGATGTCACGTCGAGTGCCTGCATGAGGTAGAGGCCCGGCAGGTGTGAGTTCCCAGAAGGAACGCGGAGCCGAGGGTGTCTCTTATGGCACGTCACTGCTCTGCACTGAGTCAAAGTTGCCCAGCCCATTAGACCGGCTAGGAATATGTTCCCGAGGTGTTCGTACGCTGTGTCAACCTGGTTCTCCAAGGAAGGGAGCCGTGTGTCGCCCTGGATTCTGCACGCCCAGAAGTGTTCCGAAGGGCCTACACGGCTGTCTGTCGATCAGCAAGCAGACAGGACACTTGGGGTACTCAGTGTATTTGCACGGGAAGCGGTGCCGACGCGAGAACCCTAGGAGACCCGAAAGGCCTCTTCGTGTTCCTTTTAAGCGGAACAACAACCGAGACCTCATGGAAACTGCTGCACGCAGAGCTTGCCAGGGGGACAAGTGGGTCCTTACCATGAGACTAGTGGTCACCTTGTGGCTTCCCAGAACGCACGAGGGCTGTGGGATTAGCTCCCCCTAAGAATTGAGAGCACCTGACTTCTCTGGGCAAAGTACTCGTTCCCCTCACAGGCGTGCCTGCAGTGAAAAGCAGCTGGGCAATTCCACACTTCTGCACACAGGTTCTAGGCCGCCAAGAATCCAGATTTCGAAAAGGGAAAAAAGACTGCTTTGGTGCGCTGATGCTAGGGCTCACCTTGCGATTGCCCAGAACGAACGTGGGCCGCAGCTTAGCTCTCCTCTGAAAGGGTAGGCACCCCGTTTGTCTGGGGGACATACTGGTTTCCTCCCCAGCTGTGCCTGCAGTGAGTAGGAGCTGGACATAGTGAGCGTTTCAGAAACAGCGCCGAGGCTACCTGTATCCAGCTTTCCAAAGGGGGAAAACACTGGTTTTCTAAGCAGTGCCACCTACCCTCGTTAACACCCACCAGAAGTACGTGCAGAACTGGAAGTGCAAAGGGAGACCGTCGCGACACACTGGGCCCTTGGCTAAATAGTTTTCACTGCGCAGGCGTCTGCGTGTGGCAAGATCCCTAACCGAGTGAAGGCCTGAGGAAGACCTAGTTGGCACTGCACCTTCCAAGGGCCTGCCAGTGTAAAGTGAGGAATTGTGCTCTTGGCTCAGGTTGGATCTCACCTCGACTTCCTGCTTGAGGCAGAGAGCGGGGAGGTATGAGTTCCAAGAAGGAACGCGGGGGAGACGTTTCTCTCAGGGTAAGTCCCTTTTCCGCACTTAGTCCAAGTGGCCCAGCCCAGGAGACCGTGTAGGACTGTGTTCCAGGGCTCTTTGCAAGCTGTGTCCACCTAGGTTTCTAAGGAAGAGAACGGTGTGTCGCCTTGGACTCTGCATGCCAAGGAGTGTTCCGAAGGGCCTACGCGGCTGTCTGTTGCTCAGCAGGCAGAGAGGAGAACCGGCGGACTCAGTGTAGTTGCCCGGGAAATGGTGCGGACGCGAGAGCCCATCGCGTCCTGAAAGGCATCCTCGAGTTCCAGCTAGGCAGCACATCGACGCACACTTCCTGGAAACTGCTGTATGCCCCCACATGCCCGTTGGCGAAAGTGGAACTTACGGGGAGCCCAGTGATCACCCTGCGGTTTCCCCGAACGAACGAGGGCCGCGGCATTAGTGCCCCCCCAAGGATTGCAAGCACCCAGTTCCTCTGTGGAAATGAGTCCTTTACTCCCAAGGCGTTGCTGCAGTGAAGAGACGCAGGGCCTTTTCAGGGTTTGGCCGAGAGCTCCGTGGTTGCGAGGATGCAGCTTTCCAAACGGTAAAAGACTGCTTTTCTAAACAGGGCCCCCTATGGTAGCTACCACGCAGCGTAAGTACCTGCAGTATTTGAGGGGCGAAGGCAGACAAACGCGGCACACTGGGCCCTTCGCTGAATCCGTTTGAATGAGCGGGTGTCGAAGTGTGGCAAGCTCCCTAACCGAGTGAAGGCCTGAGGAAGGCCTTGCTGGCCCTGCATCTCCCAGAGGCCTACCAGTGTAAAGTGGTGCATTGTGGTCTTCTTTGAGCAGGTTGGATGTCACGTCGAGTGCCTGCATGAGGTAGAGGCCCGGCAGGTGTGAGTTCCCAGAAGGAACGCGGAGCCGAGGGTGTCTCTTATGGCACGTCACTGCTCTGCACTGAGTCAAAGTTGCCCAGCCCATTAGACCGGCTAGGAATATGTTCCCGAGGTGTTCGTACGCTGTGTCAACCTGGTTCTCCAAGGAAGGGAGCCGTGTGTCGCCCTGGATTCTGCACGCCCAGAAGTGTTCCGAAGGGCCTACACGGCTGTCTGTCGATCAGCAAGCAGACAGGACACTTGGGGTACTCAGTGTATTTGCACGGGAAGCGGTGCCGACGCGAGAACCCTAGGAGACCCGAAAGGCCTCTTCGTGTTCCTTTTAAGCGGAACAACGACCGAGACCTCATGGAAACTGCTGCACGCAGAGCTTGCCAGGGGGACAAGTGGGTCCTTACCATGAGACTAGTGGTCACCTTGTGGCTTCCCAGAACGCACGAGGGCTGTGGGATTAGCTCCCCCTAAGAATTGAGAGCACCTGACTTCTCTGGGCAAAGTACTCGTTCCCCTCACAGGCGTGCCTGCAGTGAAAAGCAGCTGGGCAATTCCACACTTCTGCACACAGGTTCTAGGCCGCCAAGAATCCAGCTTTCGAAAAGGGAAAAAAGACTGCTTTGGTGCGCTGATGCTAGGGCTCACCTTGCGATTGCCCAGAACGAACGTGGGCCGCAGCTTAGCTCTCCTCTGAAAGGGCAGGCACCCCGTTTGTCTGGGGGACATACTGGTTTCCTCCCCAGCTGTGCCTGCAGTGAGTAGGAGCTGGACATAGTGAGCGTTTCAGAAACAGCGCCGAGGCTACCTGTATCCAGCTTTCCAAAGGGGGAAAACACTGGTTTTCTAAGCAGTGCCACCTACCCTCGTTAACACCCACCAGAAGTACGTGCAGAACTGGAAGTGCAAAGGGACACCGTCGCGACACACTGGGCCCTTGGCTAAATAGTTTTCACTGCGCAGGCGTCTGCGTGTGGCAAGATCCCTAACCGAGTGAAGGCCTGAGGAAGACCTAGTTGGCACTGCACCTTCCAAGGGCCTGCCAGTGTAAAGTGAGGAATTGTGCTCTTGGCTCAGGTTGGATCTCACCTCGACTTCCTGCTTGAGGCAGAGAGCGGGGAGGTATGAGTTCCAAGAAGGAACGCGGGGGAGACGTTTCTCTCAGGGTAAGTCCCTTTTCCGCACTTAGTCCAAGTGGCCCAGCCCAGGAGACCGTGTAGGACTGTGTTCCAGGGCTCTTTGCAAGCTGTGTCCACCTAGGTTTCTAAGGAAGAGAACGGTGTGTCGCCTTGGACTCTGCATGCCAAGGAGTGTTCCGAAGGGCCTACGCGGCTGTCTGTTGCTCAGCAGGCAGAGAGGAGAACCGGCGGACTCAGTGTAGTTGCCCGGGAAACGGTGCGGACGCGAGAGCCCATCGCGTCCTGAAAGGCATCCTCGAGTTCCAGCTAGGCAGCACATCGACGCACACTTCCTGGAAACTGCTGTATGCCCCCACATGCCCGTTGGCGAAAGTGGAACTTACGGGGAGCCCAGTGATCACCCTGCGGTTTCCCCGAACGAACGAGGGCCGCGGCATTAGTGCCCCCCCAAGGATTGCAAGCACCCAGTTCCTCTGTGGAAATGAGTCCTTTACTCCCAAGGCGTTGCTGCAGTGAAGAGACGCAGGGCCTTTTCAGGGTTTGGCCGAGAGCTCCGTGGTTGCGAGGATGCAGCTTTCCAAACGGTAAAAGACTGCTTTTCTAAACAGGGCCCCCTATGGTAGCTACCACGCAGCGTAAGTACCTGCAGTATTTGAGGGGCGAAGGCAGACAAACGCGGCACACTGGGCCCTTCGCTGAATCCGTTTGAATGAGCGGGTGTCGAAGTGTGGCAAGCTCCCTAACCGAGTGAAGGCCTGAGGAAGGCCTTGCTGGCCCTGCATCTCCCAGAGGCCTACCAGTGTAAAGTGGTGCATTGTGGTCTTCTTTGAGCAGGTTGGATGTCACGTCGAGTGCCTGCATGAGGTAGAGGCCCGGCAGGTGTGAGTTCCCAGAAGGAACGCGGAGCCGAGGGTGTCTCTTATGGCACGTCACTGCTCTGCACTGAGTCAAAGTTGCCCAGCCCATTAGACCGGCTAGGAATATGTTCCCGAGGTGTTCGTACGCTGTGTCAACCTGGTTCTCCAAGGAAGGGAGCCGTGTGTCGCCCTGGATTCTGCACGCCCAGAAGTGTTCTGAAGGGCCTACACGGCTGTCTGTCGATCAGCAGGCAGACAGGACACTTGGGGTACTCAGTGTATTTGCACGGGAAGCGGTGCCAACGCGAGAGCCCTAGGAGACCCGAAAGGCCTCCTCGCGTTCCTTTTAAGCGGAACAACGACCGAGACCTCATGGAAACTGCTGCACGCAGAGCTTGCCAGGGGGACAAGTGGGTCCTTACCATGAGACTAGTGGTCACCTTGTGGCTTCCCAGAACGCACGAGGGCTGAGGGATTAGCTCCCCCTAAGAATTGAGACCACCTGACTTCTCTGGGCAAAGTACTCGTTCCCCTCACAGGCGTGCCTGCAGTGAAAAGCAGCTGGGCAATTCCACACTTCTGCACACAGGTTCTAGGCCGCCAGGAATCCAGCTTTCGAAAAGGGAAAAAAGACTGCTTTGGTGCGCTGATGCTAGGGCTCACCTTGCGATTGCCCAGAACGAACGTGGGCCGCAGCTTAGCTGTCCTCTGAAAGGGCAGGCACCCCGTTTGTCTGGGGGACATACTGGTTTCCTCCCCAGCTGTGCCTGCAGTGAGTAGGAGCTGGACATAGTGAGCGTTTCAGAAACAGCGCCGAGGCTACCTGTATCCAGCTTTCCAAAGGGGGAAAACACTGGTTTTCTAAGCAGTGCCACCTACCCTCGTTAACACCCACCAGAAGTACGTGCAGAACTGGAAGTGCAAAGGGAGACCGTCGCGACACACTGGGCCCTTGGCTAAATAGTTTTCACTGCGCAGGCGTCTGCGTGTGGCAAGATCCCTAACCGAGTGAAGGCCTGAGGAAGACCTAGTTGGCACTGCACCTTCCAAGGGCCTGCCAGTGTAAAGTGAGGAATTGTGCTCTTGGCTCAGGGTGGATCTCACCTCGACTTCCTGCTTGAGGCAGAGAGCGGGGAGGTATGAGTTCCAAGAAGGAACGCGGGGGAGACGTTTCTCTCCGGGTAAGTCCCTTTTCCGCACTTAGTCCAAGTGGCCGAGCCCAGGAGACCGTGTAGGACTGTGTTCCAGGGCTCTTTGCAAGCTGTGTCCACCTAGGTTTCTAAGGAAGAGAACGGTGTGTCGCCTTGGACTCTGCATGCCAAGGAGTGTTCCGAAGGGCCTACGCGGCTGTCTGTTGCTCAGCAGGCAGAGAGGAGGCCCGGCGGACTCAGTGTAGTTGCCCGGGAAACGGTGCGGACGCGAGAGCCCATCGCGTCCTGAAAGGCATCCTCGAGTTCCAGCTAGGCAGCACATCGACGCACACTTCCTGGAAACTGCTGTATGCCCCCACATGCCCGTTGGCGAAAGTGGAACTTACGGGGAGCCCAGTGATCACCCTGCGGTTTCCCCGAACGAACGAGGGCCGCCGCATTAGTGCCCCCCCAAGGATTGCAAGCACCCAGTTCCTCTGTGGAAATGAGTCCTTTACTCCCAAGGCGTTGCTGCAGTGAAGAGACGCAGGGCCTTTTCAGGGTTTGGCCGAGAGCTCCGTGGTTGCGAGGATGCAGCTTTCCAAACGGTAAAAGATTGCTGTTCTAAACAGGGCCCCCTATGGTAGCTAACACGCAGCGTAAGTACCTGCAGTATTTGAGGGGCGAAGGCAGACAAACGCGGCACACTGGGCCCTTCGCTGAATCCGTTTGAATGAGCGGGTGTCGAAGTGTGGCAAGCTCCCTAACCGAGTGAAGGCCTGAGGAAGGCCTTGCTGGCCCTGCATCTCCCAGAGGCCTACCAGTGTAAAGTGGTGCATTGTGGTCTTCTTTGAGCAGGTTGGATGTCACGTCGAGTGCCTGCATGAGGTAGAGGCCCGGCAGGTGTGAGTTCCCAGAAGGAACGCGGAGCCGAGGGTGTCTCTTATGGCACGTCACTGCTCTGCACTGAGTCAAAGTTGCCCAGCCCATTAGACCGGCTAGGAATATGTTCCCGAGGTGTTCGTACGCTGTGTCAACCTGGTTCTCCAAGGAAGGGAGCCGTGTGTCGCCCTGGATTCTGCACGCCCAGAAGTGTTCCGAAGGGCCTACACGGCTGTCTGTCGATCAGCAGGCAGACAGGACACTTGGGGTACTCAGTGTATTTGCACGGGAAGCGGTGCCGACGCGAGAACCCTAGGAGACCCGAAAGGCCTCTTCGCATTCCTTTTAAGCGGAACAACGACCGAGACCTCATGGAAACTGCTGCACGCAGAGCTTGCCAGGGGAACAAGTGGGTCCTTACCATGAGACTAGTGGTCACCTTGTGGCTTCCCAGAACGCACGAGGGCTGTGGGATTAGCTCCCCCTAAGAATTGAGAGCACCTGACTTCTCTGGGCAAAGTACTCGTTCCCCTCACAGGCGTGCCTGCAGTGAAAAGCAGCTGGGCAATTCCACACTTCTGCACACAGGTTCTAGGCCGCCAAGAATCCAGCTTTCGAAAAGGGAAAAAAGACTGCTTTGGTGCGCTGATGCTAGGGCTCACCTTGCGATTGCCCAGAACGAACGTGGGCCGCAGCTTAGCTGTCCTCTGAAAGGGCAGGCACCCCGTTTGACTGGGGGACATACTGGTTTCCTCCCCAGCTGTGCCTGCAGTGAGTAGGAGCTGGACATAGTGAGCGTTTCAGAAACAGCGCCGAGGCTACCTGTATCCAGCTTTCCAAAGGGGGAAAACACTGGTTTTCTAAGCAGTGCCACCTACCCTCGTTAACACCCACCAGAAGTACGTGCAGAACTGGAAGTGCAAAGGGAGACCGTCGCGACACACTGGGCCCTTGGCTAAATAGTTTTCATTGCGCAGGCGTCTGCGTGTGGCAAGATCCCTAACCGAGTGAAGGCCTGAGGAAGACCTAGTTGGCACTGCACCTTCCAAGGGCCTGCCAGTGTAAAGTGAGGAATTGTGCTCTTGGCTCAGGTTGGATCTCACCTCGACTTCCTGCTTGAGGCAGAGAGCGGGGAGGTATGAGTTCCAAGAAGGAACGCGGGGGAGACGTTTCTCTCAGGGTAAGTCCCTTTTCCGCACTGAGTCCAAGTGGCCCAGCCCAGGAGACCGTGTAGGACTGTGTTCCAGGGCTCTTTGCAAGCTGTGTCCACCTAGGTTTCTGAGGAAGAGAACGGTGTGTCGCCTTGGACTCTGCATGCCAAGGAGTGTTCCGAGGGGCCTACGCGGCTGTCTGTTGCTCAGCAGGCAGAGAGGAGGCCCGGCGGACTCAGTGTAGTTGCCCGGGAAACGGTGCGGACGCGAGAGCCCATCGCGTCCTGAAAGGCGTCCTCGAGTTCCAGCTAGGCAGCACATCGACGCACACTTCCTGGAAACTGCTGTATGCCCCCACATGCCCGTTGGCGAAAGTGGAACTTACGGGGAGCCCAGTGATCACCCTGCGGTTTCCCCGAACGAACGAGGGCCGCGGCATTAGTGCCCCCCCAAGGATTGCAAGCACCCAGTTCCTCTGTGGAAATTAGCCCTTTATTCCCAATGCGTTGTTGCAGTGAAGAGACGCAGGGCCTTTTCAGGGTTTGGCCGAGAGCTCCGTGGTTGCGAGGATGCAGCTTTCCAAACGGTAAAAGATTGCTTTTCTAAACAGGGCCCCCTATGGTAGCTACCACGCAGCGTAAGTACCTGCAGTATTTGAGGGGCGAAGGCAGACAAACGCGGCACACTGGGCCCTTCGCTGAATCCTTTTGAATGAGCGGGTGTCGAAGTGTGGCAAGTTCCCTAACCGAGTGAAGGCCTGAGGAAGGCCTTGCTGGCACTGCATCTCCCAGAGGCCTACCAGTGTAAAGTGGTGAATTGTGGTCTTCTTTGAGCAGGTTGGATGTCACGTCGAGTGCCTGCATGAGGTAGAGGCCCGGCAGGTGTGAGTTCCCAGAAGGAACGCGGAGCCGAGGGTGTCTCTTATGGCACGTCACTGCTCTGCACTGAGTCAAAGTTGCCCAGCCCATTAGACCGGCTAGGAATATGTTCCCGAGGTGTTCGTACGCTGTGTCAACCTGGTTCTCCAAGGAAGGGAGCCGTGTGTCGCCCTGGATTCTGCACGCCCAGAAGTGTTCCGAAGGGCCTACACGGCTGTCTGTCGATCAGCAGGCAGACAGGACACTTGGGGTACTCAGTGTATTTGCACGGGAAGCGGTGCCGACGCGAGAGCCCTAGGAGACCCGAAAGGCCTCCTCGCGTTCCTTTTAAGCGGAACAACGACCGAGACTCCATGGAAACTGCTGCACGCAGAGCTTGCCAGGGGGACAAGTGGGTCCTTACCATGAGACTAGTGGTCACCTTGTGGCTTCCCAGAATGCACGAGGGCTGTGGGATTAGCTCCCCCTAAGAATTGAGAGCACCTGACTTCTCTGGGCAAAGTACTCGTTCCCCTCACAGGCGTGCCTGCAGTGAAAAGCAGCTGGGCAATTCCACACTTCTGCACACAGGTTCTAGGCCGCCAAGAATCCAGCTTTCGAAAAGGGAAAAAAGACTGCTTTGGTGCGCTGATGCTAGGGCTCACCTTGCGATTGCCCAGAACGAACGTGGGCCGCAGCTTAGCTCTCCTCTGAAAGGGCAGGCACCCCGTTTGTCTGGGGGACATACTGGTTTCCTCCCCAGCTGTGCCTGCAGTGAGTAGGAGCTGGACATAGTGAGCGTTTCAGAAACAGCGCCGAGGCTACCTGTATCCAGCTTTCCAAAGGGGGAAAACACTGGTTTTCTAAGCAGTGCCACCTACCCTCGTTAACACCCACCAGAAGTACGTGCAGAACTGGAAGTGCAAAGGGACACCGTCGCGACACACTGGGCCCTTGGCTAAATAGTTTTCACTGCGCAGGCGTCTGCGTGTGGCAAGATCCCTAACCGAGTGAAGGCCTGAGGAAGACCTAGTTGGCACTGCACCTTCCAAGGGCCTGCCAGTGTAAAGTGAGGAATTGTGCTCTTGGCTCAGGTTGGATCTCACCTCGACTTCCTGCTTGAGGCAGAGAGCGGGGAGGTATGAGTTCCAAGAAGGAACGCGGGGGAGACGTTTCTCTCAGGGTAAGTCCCTTTTCCGCACTTAGTCCAAGTGGCCCAGCCCAGGAGACCGTGTAGGACTGTGTTCCAGGGCTCTTTGCAAGCTGTGTCCACCTAGGTTTCTAAGGAAGAGAACGGTGTGTCGCCTTGGACTCTGCATGCCAAGGAGTGTTCCGAAGGGCCTACGCGGCTGTCTGTTGCTCAGCAGGCAGAGAGGAGAACCGGCGGACTCAGTGTAGTTGCCCGGGAAACGGTGCGGACGCGAGAGCCCATCGCGTCCTGAAAGGCATCCTCGAGTTCCAGCTAGGCAGCACATCGACGCACACTTCCTGGAAACTGCTGTATGCCCCCACATGCCCGTTGGCGAAAGTGGAACTTACGGGGAGCCCAGTGATCACCCTGCGGTTTCCCCGAACGAACGAGGGCCGCGGCATTAGTGCCCCCCCAAGGATTGCAAGCACCCAGTTCCTCTGTGGAAATGAGTCCTTTACTCCCAAGGCGTTGCTGCAGTGAAGAGACGCAGGGCCTTTTCAGGGTTTGGCCGAGAGCTCCGTGGTTGCGAGGATGCAGCTTTCCAAACGGTAAAAGACTGCTTTTCTAAACAGGGCCCCCTATGGTAGCTACCACGCAGCGTAAGTACCTGCAGTATTTGAGGGGCGAAGGCAGACAAACGCGGCACACTGGGCCCTTCGCTGAATCCGTTTGAATGAGCGGGTGTCGAAGTGTGGCAAGCTCCCTAACCGAGTGAAGGCCTGAGGAAGGCCTTGCTGGCCCTGCATCTCCCAGAGGCCTACCAGTGTAAAGTGGTGCATTGTGGTCTTCTTTGAGCAGGTTGGATGTCACGTCGAGTGCCTGCATGAGGTAGAGGCCCGGCAGGTGTGAGTTCCCAGAAGGAACGCGGAGCCGAGGGTGTCTCTTATGGCACGTCACTGCTCTGCACTGAGTCAAAGTTGCCCAGCCCATTAGACCGGCTAGGAATATGTTCCCGAGGTGTTCGTACGCTGTGTCAACCTGGTTCTCCAAGGAAGGGAGCCGTGTGTCGCCCTGGATTCTGCACGCCCAGAAGTGTTCCGAAGGGCCTACACGGCTGTCTGTCGATCAGCAAGCAGACAGGACACTTGGGGTACTCAGTGTATTTGCACGGGAAGCGGTGCCGACGCGAGAACCCTAGGAGACCCGAAAGGCCTCTTCGTGTTCCTTTTAAGCGGAACAACGACCGAGACCTCATGGAAACTGCTGCACGCAGAGCTTGCCAGGGGGACAAGTGGGTCCTTACCATGAGACTAGTGGTCACCTTGTGGCTTCCCAGAACGCACGAGGGCTGTGGGATTAGCTCCCCCTAAGAATTGAGAGCACCTGACTTCTCTGGGCAAAGTACTCGTTCCCCTCACAGGCGTGCCTGCAGTGAAAAGCAGCTGGGCAATTCCACACTTCTGCACACAGGTTCTAGGCCGCCAAGAATCCAGCTTTCGAAAAGGGAAAAAAGACTGCTTTGGTGCGCTGATGCTAGGGCTCACCTTGCGATTGCCCAGAACGAACGTGGGCCGCAGCTTAGCTCTCCTCTGAAAGGGCAGGCACCCCGTTTGTCTGGGGGACATACTGGTTTCCTCCCCAGCTGTGCCTGCAGTGAGTAGGAGCTGGACATAGTGAGCGTTTCAGAAACAGCGCCGAGGCTACCTGTATCCAGCTTTCCAAAGGGGGAAAACACTGGTTTTCTAAGCAGTGCCACCTACCCTCGTTAACACCCACCAGAAGTACGTGCAGAACTGGAAGTGCAAAGGGACACCGTCGCGACACACTGGGCCCTTGGCTAAATAGTTTTCACTGCGCAGGCGTCTGCGTGTGGCAAGATCCCTAACCGAGTGAAGGCCTGAGGAAGACCTAGTTGGCACTGCACCTTCCAAGGGCCTGCCAGTGTAAAGTGAGGAATTGTGCTCTTGGCTCAGGTTGGATCTCACCTCGACTTCCTGCTTGAGGCAGAGAGCGGGGAGGTATGAGTTCCAAGAAGGAACGCGGGGGAGACGTTTCTCTCAGGGTAAGTCCCTTTTCCGCACTTAGTCCAAGTGGCCCAGCCCAGGAGACCGTGTAGGACTGTGTTCCAGGGCTCTTTGCAAGCTGTGTCCACCTAGGTTTCTAAGGAAGAGAACGGTGTGTCGCCTTGGACTCTGCATGCCAAGGAGTGTTCCGAAGGGCCTACGCGGCTGTCTGTTGCTCAGCAGGCAGAGAGGAGAACCGGCGGACTCAGTGTAGTTGCCCGGGAAACGGTGCGGACGCGAGAGCCCATCGCGTCCTGAAAGGCATCCTCGAGTTCCAGCTAGGCAGCACATCGACGCACACTTCCTGGAAACTGCTGTATGCCCCCACATGCCCGTTGGCGAAAGTGGAACTTACGGGGAGCCCAGTGATCACCCTGCGGTTTCCCCGAACGAACGAGGGCCGCGGCATTAGTGCCCCCCCAAGGATTGCAAGCACCCAGTTCCTCTGTGGAAATGAGTCCTTTACTCCCAAGGCGTTGCTGCAGTGAAGAGACGCAGGGCCTTTTCAGGGTTTGGCCGAGAGCTCCGTGGTTGCGAGGATGCAGCTTTCCAAACGGTAAAAGACTGCTTTTCTAAACAGGGCCCCCTATGGTAGCTACCACGCAGCGTAAGTACCTGCAGTATTTGAGGGGCGAAGGCAGACAAACGCGGCACACTGGGCCCTTCGCTGAATCCGTTTGAATGAGCGGGTGTCGAAGTGTGGCAAGCTCCCTAACCGAGTGAAGGCCTGAGGAAGGCCTTGCTGGCCCTGCATCTCCCAGAGGCCTACCAGTGTCAAGTGGTGCATTGTGGTCTTCTTTGAGCAGGTTGGATGTCACGTCGAGTGCCTGCATGAGGTAGAGGCCCGGCAGGTGTGAGTTCCCAGAAGGAACGCGGAGCCGAGGGTGTCTCTTATGGCACGTCACTGCTCTGCACTGAGTCAAAGTTGCCCAGCCCATTAGACCGGCTAGGAATATGTTCCCGAGGTGTTCGTACGCTGTGTCAACCTGGTTCTCCAAGGAAGGGAGCCGTGTGTCGCCCTGGATTCTGCACGCCCAGAAGTGTTCCGAAGGGCCTACACGGCTGTCTGTCGATCAGCAAGCAGACAGGACACTTGGGGTACTCAGTGTATTTGCACGGGAAGCGGTGCCGACGCGAGAACCCTAGGAGACCCGAAAGGCCTCTTCGTGTTCCTTTTAAGCGGAACAACGACCGAGACCTCATGGAAACTGCTGCACGCAGAGCTTGCCAGGGGGACAAGTGGGTCCTTACCATGAGACTAGTGGTCACCTTGTGGCTTCCCAGAACGCACGAGGGCTGTGGGATTAGCTCCCCCTAAGAATTGAGAGCACCTGACTTCTCTGGGCAAAGTACTCGTTCCCCTCACAGGCGTGCCTGCAGTGAAAAGCAGCTGGGCAATTCCACACTTCTGCACACAGGTTCTAGGCCGCCAAGAATCCAGCTTTCGAAAAGGGAAAAAAGACTGCTTTGGTGCGCTGATGCTAGGGCTCACCTTGCGATTGCCCAGAACGAACGTGGGCCGCAGCTTAGCTCTCCTCTGAAAGGGCAGGCACCCCGTTTGTCTGGGGGACATACTGGTTTCCTCCCCAGCTGTGCCTGCAGTGAGTAGGAGCTGGACATAGTGAGCGTTTCAGAAACAGCGCCGAGGCTACCTGTATCCAGCTTTCCAAAGGGGGAAAACACTGGTTTTCTAAGCAGTGCCACCTACCCTCGTTAACACCCACCAGAAGTACGTGCAGAACTGGAAGTGCAAAGGGACACCGTCGCGACACACTGGGCCCTTGGCTAAATAGTTTTCACTGCGCAGGCGTCTGCGTGTGGCAAGATCCCTAACCGAGTGAAGGCCTGAGGAACACCTAGTTGGCACTGCACCTTCCAAGGGCCTGCCAGTGTAAAGTGAGGAATTGTGCTCTTGGCTCAGGTTGGATCTCACCTCGACTTCCTGCTTGAGGCAGAGAGCGGGGAGGTATGAGTTCCAAGAAGGAACGCGGGGGAGACGTTTCTCTCAGGGTAAGTCCCTTTTCCGCACTTAGTCCAAGTGGCCCAGCCCAGGAGACCGTGTAGGACTGTGTTCCAGGGCTCTTTGCAAGCTGTGTCCACCTAGGTTTCTAAGGAAGAGAACGGTGTGTCGCCTTGGACTCTGCATGCCAAGGAGTGTTCCGAAGGGCCTACGCGGCTGTCTGTTGCTCAGCAGGCAGAGAGGAGAACCGGCGGACTCAGTGTAGTTGCCCGGGAAACGGTGCGGACGCGAGAGCCCATCGCGTCCTGAAAGGCATCCTCGAGTTCCAGCTAGGCAGCACATCGACGCACACTTCCTGGAAACTGCTGTATGCCCCCACATGCCCGTTGGCGAAAGTGGAACTTACGGGGAGCCCAGTGATCACCCTGCGGTTTCCCCGAACGAACGAGGGCCGCGGCATTAGTGCCCCCCCAAGGATTGCAAGCACCCAGTTCCTCTGTGGAAATGAGTCCTTTACTCCCAAGGCGTTGCTGCAGTGAAGAGACGCAGGGCCTTTTCAGGGTTTGGCCGAGAGCTCCGTGGTTGCGAGGATGCAGCTTTCCAAACGGTAAAAGACTGCTTTTCTAAACAGGGCCCCCTATGGTAGCTACCACGCAGCGTAAGTACCTGCAGTATTTGAGGGGCGAAGGCAGACAAACGCGGCACACTGGGCCCTTCGCTGAATCCGTTTGAATGAGCGGGTGTCGAAGTGTGGCAAGCTCCCTAACCGAGTGAAGGCCTGAGGAAGGCCTTGCTGGCCCTGCATCTCCCAGAGGCCTACCAGTGTAAAGTGGTGCATTGTGGTCTTCTTTGAGCAGGTTGGATGTCACGTCGAGTGCCTGCATGAGGTAGAGGCCCGGCAGGTGTGAGTTCCCAGAAGGAACGCGGAGCCGAGGGTGTCTCTTATGGCACGTCACTGCTCTGCACTGAGTCAAAGTTGCCCAGCCCATTAGACCGGCTAGGAATATGTTCCCGAGGTGTTCGTACGCTGTGTCAACCTGGTTCTCCAAGGAAGGGAGCCGTGTGTCGCCCTGGATTCTGCACGCCCAGAAGTGTTCCGAAGGGCCTACACGGCTGTCTGTCGATCAGCAGGCAGACAGGACACTTGGGGTACTCAGTGTATTTGCACGGGAAGCGGTGCCGACGCGAGAGCCCTAGGAGACCCGAAAGGCCTCCTCGCGTTCCTTTTCAGCGGAACAACGACCGAGACCTCATGGAAACTGCTGCACGCAGAGCTTGCCAGGGGGACAAGTGGGTCCTTACCATGAGACTAGTGGTCACCTTGTGGCTTCCCAGAACGCACGAGGGCTGAGGGATTAGCTCCCCCTAAGAATTGAGACCACCTGACTTCTCTGGGCAAAGTACTCGTTCCCCTCACAGGCGTGCCTGCAGTGAAAAGCAGCTGGGCAATTCCACACTTCTGCACACAGGTTCTAGGCCGCCAGGAATCCAGCTTTCGAAAAGGGAAAAAAGACTGCTTTGGTGCGCTGATGCTAGGGCTCACCTTGCGATTGCCCAGAACGAACGTGGGCCGCAGCTTAGCTGTCCTCTGAAAGGGCAGGCACCCCGTTTGTCTGGGGGACATACTGGTTTCCTCCCCAGCTGTGCCTGCAGTGAGTAGGAGCTGGACATAGTGAGCGTTTCAGAAACAGCGCCGAGGCTACCTGTATCCAGCTTTCCAAAGGGGGAAAACACTGGTTTTCTAAGCAGTGCCACCTACCCTCGTTAACACCCACCAGAAGTACGTGCAGAACTGGAAGTGCAAAGGGAGACCGTCGCGACACACTGGGCCCTTGGCTAAATAGTTTTCACTGCGCAGGCGTCTGCGTGTGGCAAGATCCCTAACCGAGTGAAGGCCTGAGGAAGACCTAGTTGGCACTGCACCTTCCAAGGGCCTGCCAGTGTAAAGTGAGGAATTGTGCTCTTGGCTCAGGGTGGATCTCACCTCGACTTCCTGCTTGAGGCAGAGAGCGGGGAGGTATGAGTTCCACGAAGGAACGCGGGGGAGACGTTTCTCTCCGGGTAAGTCCCTTTTCCGCACTTAGTCCAAGTGGCCGAGCCCAGGAGACCGTGTAGGACTGTGTTCCAGGGCTCTTTGCAAGCTGTGTCCACCTAGGTTTCTAAGGAAGTGAACGGTGTGTCGCCTTGGACTCTGCATGCCAAGGAGTGTTCCGAAGGGCCTACGCGGCTGTCTGTTGCTCAGCAGGCAGAGAGGAGGCCCGGCGGACTCAGTGTAGTTGCCCGGGAAACGGTGCGGACGCGAGAGCCCATCGCGTCCTGAAAGGCATCCTCGAGTTCCAGCTAGGCAGCACATCGACGCACACTTCCTGGAAACTGCTGTATGCCCCCACATGCCCGTTGGCGAAAGTGGAACTTACGGGGAGCCCAGTGATCACCCTGCGGTTTCCCCGAACGAACGAGGGCCGCCGCATTAGTGCCCCCCCAAGGATTGCAAGCACCCAGTTCCTCTGTGGAAATGAGTCCTTTACTCCCAAGGCGTTGCTGCAGTGAAGAGACGCAGGGCCTTTTCAGGGTTTGGCCGAGAGCTCCGTGGTTGCGAGGATGCAGCTTTCCAAACGGTAAAAGATTGCTGTTCTAAACAGGGCCCCCTATGGTAGCTAACACGCAGCGTAAGTACCTGCAGTATTTGAGGGGCGAAGGCAGACAAACGCGGCACACTGGGACCTTCGCTGAATCCGTTTGAATGAGCGGGTGTCGAAGTGTGGCAAGCTCCCTAACCGAGTGAAGGCCTGAGGAAGGCCTTGCTGGCCCTGCATCTCCCAGAGGCCTACCAGTGTAAAGTGGTGCATTGTGGTCTTCTTTGAGCAGGTTGGATGTCACGTCGAGTGCCTGCATGAGGTAGAGGCCCGGCAGGTGTGAGTTCCCAGAAGGAACGCGGAGCCGAGGGTGTCTCTTATGGCACGTCACTGCTCTGCACTGAGTCAAAGTTGCCCAGCCCATTAGACCGGCTAGGAATATGTTCCCGAGGTGTTCGTACGCTGTGTCAACCTGGTTCTCCAAGGAAGGGAGCCGTGTGTCGCCCTGGATTCTGCACGCCCAGAAGTGTTCCGAAGGGCCTACACGGCTGTCTGTCGATCAGCAGGCAGACAGGACACTTGGGGTACTCAGTGTATTTGCACGGGAAGCGGTGCCGACGCGAGAACCCTAGGAGACCCGAAAGGCCTCTTCGCGTTCCTTTTAAGCGGAACAGCGACCGAGACCTCATGGAAACTGCTGCACGCAGAGCTTGCCAGGGGGACAAGTGGGTCCTTACCATGAGACTAGTGGTCACCTTGTGGCTTCCCAGAACGCACGAGGGCTGTGGGATTAGCTCCCCCTAAGAATTGAGAGCACCTGACTTCTCTGGGCAAAGTACTCGTTCCCCTCACAGGCGTGCCTGCAGTGAAAAGCAGCTGGGCAATTCCACACTTCTGCACACAGGTTCTAGGCCGCCAAGAATCCAGCTTTCGAAAAGGGAAAAAAGACTGCTTTGGTGCGCTGATGCTAGGGCTCACCTTGCGATTGCCCAGAACGAACGTGGGCCGCAGCTTAGCTGTCCTCTGAAAGGGCAGGCACCCCGTTTGTCTGGGGGACATACTGGTTTCCTCCCCAGCTGTGCCTGCAGTGAGTAGGAGCTGGACATAGTGAGCGTTTCAGAAACAGCGCCGAGGCTACCTGTATCCAGCTTTCCAAAGGGGGAAAACACTGGTTTTCTAAGCAGTGCCACCTACCCTCGTTAACACCCACCAGAAGTACGTGCAGAACTGGAAGTGCAAAGGGAGACCGTCGCGACACACTGGGCCCTTGGCTAAATAGTTTTCATTGCGCAGGCGTCTGCGTGTGGCAAGATCCCTAACCGAGTGAAGGCCTGAGGAAGACCTAGTTGGCACTGCACCTTCCAAGGGCCTGCCAGTGTAAAGTGAGGAATTGTGCTCTTGGCTCAGGTTGGATCTCACCTCGACTTCCTGCTTGAGGCAGAGAGCGGGGAGGTATGAGTTCCAAGAAGGAACGCGGGGGAGACGTTTCTCTCCGGGTAAGTCCCTTTTCCGCACTGAGTCCAAGTGGCCCAGCCCAGGAGACCGTGTAGGACTGTGTTCCAGGGCTCTTTGCAAGCTGTGTCCACCTAGGTTTCTGAGGAAGATAACGGTGTGTCGCCTTGGACTCTGCATGCCAAGGAGTGTTCCGAGGGGCCTACGCGGCTGTCTGTTGCTCAGCAGGCAGAGAGGAGGCCCGGCGGACTCAGTGTAGTTGCCCGGGAAACGGTGCGGACGCGAGAGCCCATCGCGTCCTGAAAGGCGTCCTCGAGTTCCAGCTAGGCAGCACATCGACGCACACTTCCTGGAAACTGCTGTATGCCCCCACATGCCCGTTGGCGAAAGTGGAAGTTACGGGGAGCCCAGTGATCACCCTGCGGTTTCCCCGAACGAACGAGGGCCGCGGCATTAGTGCCCCCCCAAGGATTGCAAGCACCCAGTTCCTCTGTGGAAATTAGCCCTTTATTCCCAATGCGTTGTTGCAGTGAAGAGACGCAGGGCCTTTTCAGGGTTTGGCCGAGAGCTCCGTGGTTGCGAGGATGCAGCTTTCCAAACGGTAAAAGATTGCTTTTCTAAACAGGGCCCCCTATGGTAGCTACCACGCAGCGTAAGTACCTGCAGTATTTGAGGGGCGAAGGCAGACAAACGCGGCACACTGGGCCCTTCGCTGAATCCGTTTGAATGAGCGGGTGTCGAAGTGTGGCAAGCTCCCTAACCGAGTGAAGGCCTGAGGAAGGCCTTGCTGGCCCTGCATCTCCCAGAGGCCTACCAGTGTAAAGTGGTGCATTGTGGTCTACTTTGAGCAGGTTGGATGTCACGTCGAGTGCCTGCATGAGGTAGAGGCCCGGCAGGTGTGAGTTCCCAGAAGGAACGCGGAGCCGAGGGTGTCTCTTATGGCACGTCACTGCTCTGCACTGAGTCAAAGTTGCCCAGCCCATTAGACCGGCTAGGAATATGTTCCCGAGGTGTTCGTACGCTGTGTCAACCTGGTTCTCCAAGGAAGGGAGCCGTGTGTCGCCCTGGATTCTGCACGCCCAGAAGTGTTCCGAAGGGCCTACACGGCTGTCTGTCGATCAGCAGGCAGACAGGACACTTGGGGTACTCAGTGTATTTGCACGGGAAGCGGTGCCGACGCGAGAGCCCTAGGAGACCCGAAAGGCCTCCTCGCGTTCCTTTTAAGCGGAACAACGACCGAGACCTCATGGAAACTGCTGCACGCAGAGCTTGCCAGGGGGACAAGTGGGTCCTTACCATGAGACTAGTGGTCACCTTGTGGCTTCCCAGAACGCACGAGGGCTGAGGGATTAGCTCCCCCTAAGAATTGAGACCACCTGACTTCTCTGGGCAAAGTACTCGTTCCCCTCACAGGCGTGCCTGCAATGAAAAGCAGCTGGGCAATTCCACACTTCTGCACACAGGTTCTAGGCCGCCAGGAATCCAGCTTTCGAAAAGGGAAAAAAGACTGCTTTGGTGCGCTGATGCTAGGGCTCACCTTGCGATTGCCCAGAACGAACGTGGGCCGCAGCTTAGCTGTCCTCTGAAAGGGCAGGCACCCCGTTTGTCTGGGGGACATACTGGTTTCCTCCCCAGCTGTGCCTGCAGTGAGTAGGAGCTGGACATAGTGAGCGTTTCAGAAACAGCGCCGAGGCTACCTGTATCCAGCTTTCCAAAGGGGGAAAACACTGGTTTTCTAAGCAGTGCCACCTACCCTCGTTAACACCCACCAGAAGTACGTGCAGAACTGGAAGTGCAAAGGGAGACGGTCGCGACACACTGGGCCCTTGGCTAAATAGTTTTCACTGCGCAGGCGTCTGCGTGTGGCAAGATCCCTAACCGAGTGAAGGCCTGAGGAAGACCTAGTTGGCACTGCACCTTCCAAGGGCCTGCCAGTGTAAAGTGAGGAATTGTGCTCTTGGCTCAGGGTGGATCTCACCTCGACTTCCTGCTTGAGGCAGAGAGCGGGGAGGTATGAGTTCCAAGAAGGAACGCGGGGGAGACGTTTCTCTCCGGGTAAGTCCCTTTTCCGCACTTAGTCCAAGTGGCCGAGCCCAGGAGACCGTGTAGGACTGTGTTCCAGGGCTCTTTGCAAGCTGTGTCCACCTAGGTTTCTAAGGAAGAGAACGGTGTGTCGCCTTGGACTCTGCATGCCAAGGAGTGTTCCGAAGGGCCTACGCGGCTGTCTGTTGCTCAGCAGGCAGAGAGGAGGCCCGGCGGACTCAGTGTAGTTGCCCGGGAAACGGTGCGGACGCGAGAGCCCATCGCGTCCTGAAAGGCATCCTCGAGTTCCAGCTAGGCAGCACATCGACGCACACTTCCTGGAAACTGCTGTATGCCCCCACATGCCCGTTGGCGAAAGTGGAACTTACGGGGAGCCCAGTGATCACCCTGCGGTTTCCCCGAACGAACGAGGGCCGCCGCATTAGTGCCCCCCCAAGGATTGCAAGCACCCAGTTCCTCTGTGGAAATGAGTCCTTTACTCCCAAGGCGTTGCTGCAGTGAAGAGACGCAGGGCCTTTTCAGGGTTTGGCCGAGAGCTCCGTGGTTGCGAGGATGCAGCTTTCCAAACGGTAAAAGATTGCTGTTCTAAACAGGGCCCCCTATGGTAGCTAACACGCAGCGTAAGTACCTGCAGTATTTGAGGGGCGAAGGCAGACAAACGCGGCACACTGGGCCCTTCGCTGAATCCGTTTGAATGAGCGGGTGTCGAAGTGTGGCAAGCTCCCTAACCGAGTGAAGGCCTGAGGATGGCCTTGCTGGCCCTGCATCTCCCAGAGGCCTACCAGTGTCAAGTGGTGAATTGTGGTCTTCTTTGAGCAGGTTGGATGTCACATCGAGTGCCTGCATGAGGTAGAGGCCCGGCAGGTGTGAGTTCCCAGAAGGAACGCGGAGCCGAGGGTGTCTCTTATGGCACGTCACTGCTCTGCACTGAGTCAAAGTTGCCCAGCCCATTAGACCGGCTAGGAATATGTTCCCGAGGTGTTCGTACGCTGTGTCAACCTGGTTCTCCAAGGAAGGGAGCCGTGTGTCGCCCTGGATTCTGCACGCCCAGAAGTGTTCCGAAGGGCCTACACGGCTGTCTGTCGATCAGCAGGCAGACAGGACACTTGGGGTACTCAGTGTATTTGCACGGGAAGCGGTGCCGACGCGAGAGCCCTAGGAGACCCGAAAGGCCTCCTCGCGTTCCTTTTAAGCGGAACAACGACCGAGACCTCATGGAAACTGCTGCACGCAGAGCTTGCCAGGGGGACAAGTGGGTCCTTACCATGAGACTAGTGGTCACCTTGTGGCTTCCCAGAACGCACGAGGGCTGTGGGATTAGCTCCCCCTAAGAATTGAGAGCACCTGACTTCTCTGGGCAAAGTACTCGTTCCCCTCACAGGCGTGCCTGCAGTGAAAAGCAGCTGGGCAATTCCACACTTCTGCACACAGGTTCTAGGCCGCCAAGAATCCAGCTTTCGAAAAGGGAAAAAAGACTGCTTTGGTGCGCTGATGCTAGGGCTCACCTTGCGATTGCCCAGAACGAACGTGGGCCGCAGCTTAGCTCTCCTCTGAAAGGGCAGGCACCCCGTTTGTCTGGGGGACATACTGGTTTCCTCCCCAGCTGTGCCTGCAGTGAGTAGGAGCTGGACATAGTGAGCGTTTCAGAAACAGCGCCGAGGCTACCTGTATCCAGCTTTCCAAAGGGGGAAAACACTGGTTTTCTAAGCAGTGCCACCTACCCTCGTTAACACCCACCAGAAGTACGTGCAGAACTGGAAGTGCAAAGGGAGACCGTCGCGAAACACTGGACCCTTGGCTAAATAGTTTTCACTGCGCAGGCGTCTGCGTGTGGCAAGATCCCTAACCGAGTGAAGGCCTGAGGAAGACCTAGTTGGCACTGCACCTTCCAAGGGCCTGCCAGTGTAAAGTGAGGAATTGTGCTCTTGGCTCAGGTTGGATCTCACCACGACTTCCTGCTTGAGGCAGAGAGCGGGGAGGTATGAGTTCCAAGAAGGAACGCGGGGGAGACGTTTCTCTCCGGGTAAGTCCCTTTTCCGCACTGAGTCCAAGTGGCCCAGCCCAGGAGACCGTGTAGCACTGTGTTCCAGGGCTCTTTGCAAGCTGTGTCCACCTAGGTTTCTAAGGAAGAGAACGGTGTGTCGCCTTGGACTCTGCATGCCAAGGAGTGTTCCGAAGGACGTACGCGGCGGTCTGTTGCTCAGCAGGCAGAGAGGAGACCCGGCGGACTCAGTGTAGTTGCCCGGGAAACGGTGCGGACGCGAGAGCCCATCGCGTCCTGAAAGGCATCCTCGAGTTCCAGCTAGGCAGCACATCGACGCACACTTCCTGGAAACTGCTGTATGCCCCGACATGCCCGTTGGCGAAAGTGGAAGTTACGGGGAGCCCAGTGATCACCCTGCGGTTTCCCCGAACGAACGAGGGCCGCGGCATTAGTGCCCCCCCAAGGATTGCAAGCACCCAGTTCCTCTGTGGAAATTAGCCCTTTACTCCCAAGGCGTTGCTGCAGTGAAGAGACGCAGGGCCTTTTCAGGGTTTGGCCGAGAGCTCCGTGGTTGCGAGGATGCAGCTTTCCAAACGGTAAAAGACTGCTTTTCTAAACAGGGCCCCCTATGGTAGCTACCACGCAGCGTAAGTACCTGCAGTATTTGAGGGGCGAAGGCAGACAAACGCGGCACACTGGGCCCTTCGCTGAATCCGTTTGAATGAGCGGGTGTCGAAGTGTGGCAAGCTCCCTAACCGAGTGAAGGCCTGAGGAAGGCCTTGCTGGCACTGCATCTCCCAGAGGCCTACCAGTGTCAAGTGGTGAATTGTGGTCTTCTTTGAGCAGGTTGGATGTCACGTCGAGTGCCTGCATGAGGTAGAGGCCCGGCAGGTGTGAGTTCCCAGAAGGAACGCGGAGCCGAGGGTGTCTCTTATGGCACGTCACTGCTCTGC
The DNA here is from genome assembly GCF_028564815.1 of Eubalaena glacialis. NCBI lineage: Eukaryota > Metazoa > Chordata > Mammalia > Artiodactyla > Balaenidae > Eubalaena > Eubalaena glacialis. Next base: position 108,578,479 of record NC_083716.1, on the reverse strand, counting down.
ACTGAGTCAAAGTTGCCCAGCCCATTAGACCGGCTAGGAATATGTTCCCGACGTGTTCGTACGCTGTGTCAACCTGGTTCTCCAAGGAAGGGAGCCGTGTGTCGCCCTGGATTCTGCACGCCCAGAAGTGTTCCGAAGGGCCTACACGGCTGTCTGTCGATCAGCAGGCAGACAGGACACTTGGGGTACTCAGTGTATTTGCACGGGAAGCGGTGCCGACGCGAGAGCCCTAGGAGACCCGAAAGGCCTCCTCGCGTTCCTTTTAAGCGGAACAACGACCGAGACCTCATGGAAACTGCTGCACGCAGAGCTTGCCAGGGGGACAAGTGGGTCCTTACCATGAGACTAGTGGTCACCTTGTGGCTTCCCAGAACGCACGAGGGCTGTGGGATTAGCTCCCCCTAAGAATTGAGAGCACCTGACTTCTCTGGGCAAAGTACTCGTTCCCCTCACAGGCGTGCCTGCAGTGAAAAGCAGCTGGGCAATTCCACACTTCTGCACACAGGTTGTAGGCCGCCAAGAATCCAGCTTTCGAAAAGGGAAAAAAGACTGCTTTGGTGCGCTGATGCTAGGGCTCACCTTGCGATTGCCCAGAACGAACGTGGGCCGCAGCTTAGCTCTCCTCTGAAAGGGCAGGCACCCCGTTTGTCTGGGGGACATACTGGTTTCCTCCCCAGCTGTGCCTGCAGTGAGTAGGAGCTGGACATAGTGAGCGTTTCAGAAACAGCGCCGAGGCTACCTGTATCCAGCTTTCCAAAGGGGGAAAACACTGGTTTTCTAAGCAGTGCCACCTACCCTCGTTAACACCCGCCATAAGTACGTGCAGAACTGGAAGTGCAAAGGGAGACCGTCGCGACACACTGGGCCCTTGGCTAAATAGTTTTCACTGCGCAGGCGTCTGCGTGTGGCAAGATCCCTAACCGAGTGAAGGCCTGAGGAAGACCTAGTTGGCACTGCACCTTCCAAGGGCCTGCCAGTGTAAAGTGAGGAATTGTGCTCTTGGCTCACGTTGGATCTCACCTCGACTTCCTGCTTGAGGCAGAGAGCGGGGAGGTATGAGTTCCAAGAAGGAACGCGGGGGAGACGTTTCTCTCCGGGTAAGTCCCTTTTTCGCACTGAGTCCAAGTGGCCCAGCCCAGGAGACCGTGTAGGACTGTGTTCCAGGGCTCTTTGCAAGCTGTGTCCACCTAGGTTTCTAAGGAAGAGAACGGTGTGTCGCCTTGGACTCTGCATGCCAAGGAGTGTTCCGAAGGGCCTACGCGGCTGTCTGTTGCTCAGCAGGCAGAGAGGAGGCCCGGCGGACTCAGTGTAGTTGCCCGGGAAACGGTGCGGACGCGAGAGCCCATCGCGTCCTGAAAGGCATCCTCGAGTTCCAGCTAGGCAGCACATCGACGCACACTTCCTGGAAACTGCTGTATGCCCCCACATGCCCGTTGGCGAAATTGGAACTTACGGGGAGCCCAGTGATCACCCTGCGGTTTCCCCGAACGAACGAGGGCCGCGGCATTAGTGCCCCCCCAAGGATTGCAAGCACCCAGTTCCTCTGTGGAAATGAGTCCTTTACTCCCAAGGCGTTGCTGCAGTGAAGAGACGCAGGGCCTTTTCAGGGTTTGGCCGAGAGCTCCGTGGTTGCGAGGATGCAGCTTTCCAAACGGTAAAAGATTGCTGTTCTAAACAGGGCCCCCTATGGTAGCTAACACGCAGCGTAAGTACCTGCAGTATTTGAGGGGCGAAGGCAGACAAACGCGGCACACTGGGCCCTTCGCTGAATCTGTTTGAATGAGCGGGTGTCGAAGTGTGGCAAGCTCCCTAACCGAGTGAAGGCCTGAGGAAGGCCTTGCTGGCCCTGCATCTCCCAGAGGCCTACCAGTGTAAAGTGGTGCATTGTGGTCTTCTTTGAGCAGGTTGGATGTCACGTCGAGTGCCTGCATGAGGTAGAGGCCCGGCAGGTGTGAGTTCCCAGAAGGAACGCGGAGCCGAGGGTGTCTCTTATGGCACGTCACTGCTCTGCACTGAGTCAAAGTTGCCCAGCCCATTAGACCGGCTAGGAATATGTTCCCGAGGTGTTCGTACGCTGTGTCAACCTGGTTCTCCAAGGAAGGGAGCCGTGTGTCGCCCTGGATTCTGCACGCCCAGAAGTGTTCCGAAGGGCCTACACGGCTGTCTGTCGATCAGCAAGCAGACAGGACACTTGGGGTACTCAGTGTATTTGCACGGGAAGCGGTGCCGACGCGAGAACCCTAGGAGACCCGAAAGGCCTCTTCGTGTTCCTTTTAAGCGGAACAACGACCGAGACCTCATGGAAACTGCTGCACGCAGAGCTTGCCAGGGGGACAAGTGGGTCCTTACCATGAGACTAGTGGTCACCTTGTGGCTTCCCAGAACGCACGAGGGCTGTGGGATTAGCTCCCCCTAAGAATTGAGAGCACCTGACTTCTCTGGGCAAAGTACTCGTTCCCCTCACAGGCGTGCCTGCAGTGAAAAGCAGCTGGGCAATTCCACACTTCTGCACACAGGTTCTAGGCCGCCAAGAATCCAGATTTCGAAAAGGGAAAAAAGACTGCTTTGGTGCGCTGATGCTAGGGCTCACCTTGCGATTGCCCAGAACGAACGTGGGCCGCAGCTTAGCTCTCCTCTGAAAGGTCAGGCACCCCGTTTGTCTGGGGGACATACTGGTTTCCTCCCCAGCTGTGCCTGCAGTGAGTAGGAGCTGGACATAGTGAGCGTTTCAGAAACAGCGCCGAGGCTACCTGTATCCAGCTTTCCAAAGGGGGAAAACACTGGTTTTCTAAGCAGTGCCACCTACCCTCGTTAACACCCACCAGAAGTACGTGCAGAACTGGAAGTGCAAAGGGAGACCGTCGCGACACACTGGGCCCTTGGCTAAATAGTTTTCACTGCGCAGGCGTCTGCGTGTGGCAAGATCCCTAACCGAGTGAAGGCCTGAGGAAGACCTAGTTGGCACTGCACCTTCCAAGGGCCTGCCAGTGTAAAGTGAGGAATTGTGCTCTTGGCTCAGGTTGGATCTCACCTCGACTTCCTGCTTGAGGCAGAGAGCGGGGAGGTATGAGTTCCAAGAAGGAACGCGGGGGAGACGTTTCTCTCAGGGTAAGTCCCTTTTCCGCACTTAGTCCAAGTGGCCCAGCCCAGGAGACCGTGTAGGACTGTGTTCCAGGGCTCTTTGCAAGCTGTGTCCACCTAGGTTTCTAAGGAAGAGAACGGTGTGTCGCCTTGGACTCTGCATGCCAAGGAGTGTTCCGAAGGGCCTACGCGGCTGTCTGTTGCTCAGCAGGCAGAGAGGAGAACCGGCGGACTCAGTGTAGTTGCCCGGGAAACGGTGCGGACGCGAGACCCATCGCGTCCTGAAAGGCATCCTCGAGTTCCAGCTAGGCAGCACATCGACGCACACTTCCTGGAAACTGCTGTATGCCCCCACATGCCCGTTGGCGAAAGTGGAACTTACGGGGAGCCCAGTGATCACCCTGCGGTTTCCCCGAACGAACGAGGGCCGCGGCATTAGTGCCCCCCCAAGGATTGCAAGCACCCAGTTCCTCTGTGGAAATGAGTCCTTTACTCCCAAGGCGTTGCTGCAGTGAAGAGACGCAGGGCCTTTTCAGGGTTTGGCCGAGAGCTCCGTGGTTGCGAGGATGCAGCTTTCCAAACGGTAAAAGACTGCTTTTCTAAACAGGGCCCCCTATGGTAGCTACCACGCAGCGTAAGTACCTGCAGTATTTGAGGGGCGAAGGCAGACAAACGCGGCACACTGGGCCCTTCGCTGAATCCGTTTGAATGAGCGGGTGTCGAAGTGTGGCAAGCTCCCTAACCGAGTGAAGGCCTGAGGAAGGCCTTGCTGGCCCTGCATCTCCCAGAGGCCTACCAGTGTAAAGTGGTGCATTGTGGTCTTCTTTGAGCAGGTTGGATGTCACGTCGAGTGCCTGCATGAGGTAGAGGCCCGGCAGGTGTGAGTTCCCAGAAGGAACGCGGAGCCGAGGGTGTCTCTTATGGCACGTCACTGCTCTGCACTGAGTCAAAGTTGCCCAGCCCATTAGACCGGCTAGGAATATGTTCCCGAGGTGTTCGTACGCTGTGTCAACCTGGTTCTCCAAGGAAGGGAGCCGTGTGTCGCCCTGGATTCTGCACGCCCAGAAGTGTTCCGAAGGGCCTACACGGCTGTCTGTCGATCAGCAAGCAGACAGGACACTTGGGGTACTCAGTGTATTTGCACGGGAAGCGGTGCCGACGCGAGAACCCTAGGAGACCCGAAAGGCCTCTTCGTGTTCCTTTTAAGCGGAACAACGACCGAGACCTCATGGAAACTGCTGCACGCAGAGCTTGCCAGGGGGACAAGTGGGTCCTTACCATGAGACTAGTGGTCACCTTGTGGCTTCCCAGAACGCACGAGGGCTGTGGGATTAGCTCCCCCTAAGAATTGAGAGCACCTGACTTCTCTGGGCAAAGTACTCGTTCCCCTCACAGGCGTGCCTGCAGTGAAAAGCAGCTGGGCAATTCCACACTTCTGCACACAGGTTCTAGGCCGCCAAGAATCCAGATTTCGAAAAGGGAAAAAAGACTGCTTTGGTGCGCTGATGCTAGGGCTCACCTTGCGATTGCCCAGAACGAACGTGGGCCGCAGCTTAGCTCTCCTCTGAAAGGGCAGGCACCCCGTTTGTCTGGGGGACATACTGGTTTCCTCCCCAGCTGTGCCTGCAGTGAGTAGGAGCTGGACATAGTGAGCGTTTCAGAAACAGCGCCGAGGCTACCTGTATCCAGCTTTCCAAAGGGGGAAAACACTGGTTTTCTAAGCAGTGCCACCTACCCTCGTTAACACCCACCAGAAGTACGTGCAGAACTGGAAGTGCAAAGGGAGACCGTCGCGACACACTGGGCCCTTGGCTAAATAGTTTTCACTGCGCAGGCGTCTGCGTGTGGCAAGATCCCTAACCGAGTGAAGGCCTGAGGAAGACCTAGTTGGCACTGCACCTTCCAAGGGCCTGCCAGTGTAAAGTGAGGAATTGTGCTCTTGGCTCAGGTTGGATCTCACCTCGACTTCCTGCTTGAGGCAGAGAGCGGGGAGGTATGAGTTCCAAGAAGGAACGCGGGGGAGACGTTTCTCTCAGGGTAAGTCCCTTTTCCGCACTTAGTCCAAGTGGCCCAGCCCAGGAGACCGTGTAGGACTGTGTTCCAGGGCTCTTTGCAAGCTGTGTCCACCTAGGTTTCTAAGGAAGAGAACGGTGTGTCGCCTTGGACTCTGCATGCCAAGGAGTGTTCCGAAGGGCCTACGCGGCTGTCTGTTGCTCAGCAGGCAGAGAGGAGAACCGGCGGACTCAGTGTAGTTGCCCGGGAAACGGTGCGGACGCGAGAGCCCATCGCGTCCTGAAAGGCATCCTCGAGTTCCAGCTAGGCAGCACATCGACGCACACTTCCTGGAAACTGCTGTATGCCCCCACATGCCCGTTGGCGAAAGTGGAACTTACGGGGAGCCCAGTGATCACCCTGCGGTTTCCCCGAACGAACGAGGGCCGCGGCATTAGTGCCCCCCCAAGGATTGCAAGCACCCAGTTCCTCTGTGGAAATGAGTCCTTTACTCCCAAGGCGTTGCTGCAGTGAAGAGACGCAGGGCCTTTTCAGGGTTTGGCCGAGAGCTCCGTGGTTGCGAGGATGCAGCTTTCCAAACGGTAAAAGACTGCTTTTCTAAACAGGGCCCCCTATGGTAGCTACCACGCAGCGTAAGTACCTGCAGTATTTGAGGGGCGAAGGCAGACAAACGCGGCACACTGGGCCCTTCGCTGAATCCGTTTGAATGAGCGGGTGTCGAAATGTGGCAAGCTCCCTAACCGAGTGAAGGCCTGAGGAAGGCCTTGCTGGCCCTGCATCTCCCAGAGGCCTACCAGTGTAAAGTGGTGCATTGTGGTCTTCTTTGAGCAGGTTGGATGTCACGTCGAGTGCCTGCATGAGGTAGAGGCCCGGCAGGTGTGAGTTCCCAGAAGGAACGCGGAGCCGAGGGTGTCTCTTATGGCACGTCACTGCTCTGCACTGAGTCAAAGTTGCCCAGCCCATTAGACCGGCTAGGAATATGTTCCCGAGGTGTTCGTACGCTGTGTCAACCTGGTTCTCCAAGGAAGGGAGCCGTGTGTCGCCCTGGATTCTGCACGCCCAGAAGTGTTCCGAAGGGCCTACACGGCTGTCTGTCGATCAGCAGGCAGACAGGACACTTGGGGTACTCAGTGTATTTGCACGGGAAGCGGTGCCAACGCGAGAGCCCTAGGAGACCCGAAAGGCCTCCTCGCGTTCCTTTTAAGCGGAACAACGACCGAGACCTCATGGAAACTGCTGCACGCAGAGCTTGCCAGGGGGACAAGTGGGTCCTTACCAGGAGACTAGTGGTCACCTTGTGGCTTCCCAGAACGCACGAGGGCTGAGGGATTAGCTCCCCCTAAGAATTGAGACCACCTGAGTTCTCTGGGCAAAGTACTCGTTCCCCTCACAGGCGTGCCTGCAGTGAAAAGCAGCTGGGCAATTCCACACTTCTGCACACAGGTTCTAGGCCGCCAGGAATCCAGCTTTCGAAAAGGGAAAAAAGACTGCTTTGGTGCGCTGATGCTAGGGCTCACCTTGCGATTGCCCAGAACGAACGTGGGCCGCAGCTTAGCTGTCCTCTGAAAGGGCAGGCACCCCGTTTGTCTGGGGGACATACTGGTTTCCTCCCCAGCTGTGCCTGCAGTGAGTAGGAGCTGGACATAGTGAGCGTTTCAGAAACAGCGCCGAGGCTACCTGTATCCAGCTTTCCACAGATGGGAAAACACTGGTTTTCTAAGCAGTGCCACCTACCCTCGTTAACACCCACCAGAAGTACGTGCAGAACTGGAAGTGCAAAGGGAGACCGTCGCGACACACTGGGCCCTTGGCTAAATAGTTTTCACTGCGCAGGCGTCTGCGTGTGGCAAGATCCCTAACCGAGTGAAGGCCTGAGGAAGACCTAGTTGGCACTGCACCTTCCAAGGGCCTGCCAGTGTAAAGTGAGGAATTGTGCTCTTGGCTCAGGGTGGATCTCACCTCGACTTCCTGCTTGAGGCAGAGAGCGGGGAGGTATGAGTTCCAAGAAGGAACGCGGGGGAGACGTTTCTCTCCGGGTAAGTCCCTTTTCCGCACTTAGTCCAAGTGGCCGAGCCCAGGAGACCGTGTAGGACTGTGTTCCAGGGCTCTTTGCAAGCTGTGTCCACCTAGGTTTCTAAGGAAGAGAACGGTGTGTCGCCTTGGACTCTGCATGCCAAGGAGTGTTCCGAAGGGCCTACGCGGCTGTCTGTTGCTCAGCAGGCAGAGAGGAGGCCCGGCGGACTCAGTGTAGTTGCCCGGGAAACGGTGCGGACGCGAGAGCCCATCGCGTCCTGAAAGGCATCCTCGAGTTCCAGCTAGGCAGCACATCGACGCACACTTCCTGGAAACTGCTGTATGCCCCCACATGCCCGTTGGCGAAAGTGGAACTTACGGGGAGCCCAGTGATCACCCTGCGGTTTCCCCGAACGAACGAGGGCCGCGGCATTAGTGCCCCCCCAAGGATTGCAAGCACCCAGTTCCTCTGTGGAAATGAGTCCTTTACTCCCAAGGCGTTGCTGCAGTGAAGAGATGCAGGGCCTTTTCAGGGTTTGGCCGAGAGCTCCGTGGTTGCGAGGATGCAGCTTTCCAAACGGTAAAAGATTGCTGTTCTAAACAGGGCCCCCTATGGTAGCTAACACGCAGCGTAAGTACCTGCAGTATTTGAGGGGCGAAGGCAGACAAACGCGGCACACTGGGCCCTTCGCTGAATCCGTTTGAATGAGCGGGTGTCGAAGTGTGGCAAGCTCCCTAACCGAGTGAAGGCCTGAGGAAGGCCTTGCTGGCCCTGCATCTCCCAGAGGCCTACCAGTGTAAAGTGGTGCATTGTGGTCTTCTTTGAGCAGGTTGGATGTCACGTCGAGTGCCTGCATGAGGTAGAGGCCCGGCAGGTGTGAGTTCCCAGAAGGAACGCGGAGCCGAGGGTGTCTCTTATGGCACGTCACTGCTCTGCACTGAGTCAAAGTTGCCCAGCCCATTAGACCGGCTAGGAATATGTTCCCGAGGTGTTCGTACGCTGTGTCAACCTGGTTCTCCAAGGAAGGGAGCCGTGTGTCGCCCTGGATTCTGCACGCCCAGAAGTGTTCCGAAGGGCCTACACGGCTGTCTGTCGATCAGCAGGCAGACAGGACACTTGGGGTACTCAGTGTATTTGCACGGGAAGCGGTGCCGACGCGAGAACCCTAGGAGACCCGAAAGGCCTCTTCGCGTTCCTTTTAAGCGGAACAACGACCGAGACCTCATGGAAACTGCTGCACGCAGAGCTTGCCAGGGGGACAAGTGGGTCCTTTCCATGAGACTAGTGGTCACCTTGTGGCTTCCCAGAACGCACGAGGGCTGTGGGATTAGCTCCCCCTAAGAATTGAGAGCACCTGACTTCTCTGGGCAAAGTACTCGTTCCCCTCACAGGCGTGCCTGCAGTGAAAAGCAGCTGGGCAATTCCACACTTCTGCACACAGGTTCTAGGCCGCCAAGAATCCAGCTTTCGAAAAGGGAAAAAAGACTGCTTTGGTGCGCTGATGCTAGGGCTCACCTTGCGATTGCCCAGAACGAACGTGGGCTGCAGCTTAGCTGTCCTCTGAAAGGGCAGGCACCCCGTTTGTCTGGGGGACATACTGGTTTCCTCCCCAGCTGTGCCTGCAGTGAGTAGGAGCTGGACATAGTGAGCGTTTCAGAAACAGCGCCGAGGCTACCTGTATCCAGCTTTCCAAAGGGGGAAAACACTGGTTTTCTAAGCAGTGCCACCTACCCTCGTTAACACCCACCAGAAGTACGTGCAGAACTGGAAGTGCAAAGGGAGACCGTCGCGACACACTGGGCCCTTGGCTAAATAGTTTTCATTGCGCAGGCGTCTGCGTGTGGCAAGATCCCTAACCGAGTGAAGGCCTGAGGAAGACCTAGTTGGCACTGCACCTTCCAAGGGCCTGCCAGTGTAAAGTGAGGAATTGTGCTCTTGGCTCAGGTTGGATCTCACCTCGACTTCCTGCTTGAGGCAGAGAGCGGGGAGGTATGAGTTCCAAGAAGGAACGCGGGGGAGACGTTTCTCTCCGGGTAAGTCCCTTTTCCGCACTGAGTCCAAGTGGCCCAGCCCAGGAGACCGTGTAGGACTGTGTTCCAGGGCTCTTTGCAAGCTGTGTCCACCTAGGTTTCTGAGGAAGAGAACGGTGTGTCGCCTTGGACTCTGCATGCCAAGGAGTGTTCCGAGGGGCCTACGCGGCTGTCTGTTGCTCAGCAGGCAGAGAGGAGGCCCGGCGGACTCAGTGTAGTTGCCCGGGAAACGGTGCGGACGCGAGAGCCCATCGCGTCCTGAAAGGCATCCTCGAGTTCCAGCTAGGCAGCACATCGACGCACACTTCCTGGAAACTGCTGTATGCCCCCACATGCCCGTTGGCGAAAGTGGAACTTACGGGGAGCCCAGTGATCACCCTGCGGTTTCCCCGAACGAACGAGGGCCGCCGCATTAGTGCCCCCCCAAGGATTGCAAGCACCCAGTTCCTCTGTGGAAATGAGTCCTTTACTCCCAAGGCGTTGCTGCAGTGAAGAGACGCAGGGCCTTTTCAGGGTTTGGCCGAGAGCTCCGTGGTTGCGAGGATGCAGCTTTCCAAACGGTAAAAGATTGCTGTTCTAAACAGGGCCCCCTATGGTAGCTAACACGCAGCGTAAGTACCTGCAGTATTTGAGGGGCGAAGGCAGACAAACGCGGCACACTGGGCCCTTCGCTGAATCCGTTTGAATGAGCGGGTGTCGAAGTGTGGCAAGCTCCCTAACCGAGTGAAGGCCTGAGGAAGGCCTTGCTGGCCCTGCATCTCCCAGAGGCCTACCAGTGTAAAGTGGTGCATTGTGGTCTTCTTTGAGCAGGTTGGATGTCACGTCGAGTGCCTGCATGAGGTAGAGGCCCGGCAGGTGTGAGTTCCCAGAAGGAACGCGGAGCCGAGGGTGTCTCTTATGGCACGTCACTGCTCTGCACTGAGTCAAAGTTGCCCAGCCCATTAGACCGGCTAGGAATATGTTCCCGAGGTGTTCGTACGCTGTGTCAACCTGGTTCTCCAAGGAAGGGAGCCGTGTGTCGCCCTGGATTCTGCACGCCCAGAAGTGTTCCGAAGGGCCTACACGGCTGTCTGTCGATCAGCAGGCAGACAGGACACTTGGGGTACTCAGTGTATTTGCACGGGAAGCGGTGCCGACGCGAGAACCCTAGGAGACCCGAAAGGCCTCTTCGCGTTCCTTTTAAGCGGAACAACGACCGAGACGTCATGGAAACTGCTGCACGCAGAGCTTGCCAGGGGGACAAGTGGGTCCTTTCCATGAGACTAGTGGTCACCTTGTGGCTTCCCAGAACGCACGAGGGCTGTGGGATTAGCTCCCCCTAAGAATTGAGAGCACCTGACTTCTCTGGGCAAAGTACTCGTTCCCCTCACAGGCGTGCCTGCAGTGAAAAGCAGCTGGGCAATTCCACACTTCTGCACACAGGTTCTAGGCCGCCAAGAATCCAGCTTTCGAAAAGGGAAAAAAGACTGCTTTGGTGCGCTGATGCTAGGGCTCACCTTGCGATTGCCCAGAACGAACGTGGGCTGCAGCTTAGCTGTCCTCTGAAAGGGCAGGCACCCCGTTTGTCTGGGGGACATACTGGTTTCCTCCCCAGCTGTGCCTGCAGTGAGTAGGAGCTGGACATAGTGAGCGTTTCAGAAACAGCGCCGAGGCTACCTGTATCCAGCTTTCCAAAGGGGGAAAACACTGGTTTTCTAAGCAGTGCCACCTACCCTCGTTAACACCCACCAGAAGTACGTGCAGAACTGGAAGTGCAAAGGGAGACCGTCGCGACACACTGGGCCCTTGGCTAAATAGTTTTCATTGCGCAGGCGTCTGCGTGTGGCAAGATCCCTAACCGAGTGAAGGCCTGAGGAAGACCTAGTTGGCACTGCACCTTCCAAGGGCCTGCCAGTGTAAAGTGAGGAATTGTGCTCTTGGCTCAGGTTGGATCTCACCTCGACTTCCTGCTTGAGGCAGAGAGCGGGGAGGTATGAGTTCCAAGAAGGAACGCGGGGGAGACGTTTCTCTCCGGGTAAGTCCCTTTTCCGCACTGAGTCCAAGTGGCCCAGCCCAGGAGACCGTGTAGGACTGTGTTCCAGGGCTCTTTGCAAGCTGTGTCCACCTAGGTTTCTGAGGAAGAGAACGGTGTGTCGCCTTGGACTCTGCATGCCAAGGAGTGTTCCGAGGGGCCTACGCGGCTGTCTGTTGCTCAGCAGGCAGAGAGGAGGCCCGGCGGACTCAGTGTAGTTGCCCGGGAAACGGTGCGGACGCGAGAGCCCATCGCGTCCTGAAAGGCGTCCTCGAGTTCCAGCTAGGCAGCACATCGACGCACACTTCCTGGAAACTGCTGTATGCCCCCACATGCCCGTTGGCGAAAGTGGAACTTACGGGGAGCCCAGTGATCACCCTGCGGTTTCCCCGAACGAACGAGGGCCGCGGCATTAGTGCCCCCCCAAGGATTGCAAGCACCCAGTTCCTCTGTGGAAATTAGCCCTTTATTCCCAATGCGTTGTTGCAGTGAAGAGACGCAGGGCCTTTTCAGGGTTTGGCCGAGAGCTCCGTGGTTGCGAGGATGCAGCTTTCCAAACGGTAAAAGATTGCTTTTCTAAACAGGGCCCCCTATGGTAGCTACCACGCAGCGTAAGTACCTGCAGTATTTGAGGGGCGAAGGCAGACAAACGCGGCACACTGGGCCCTTCGCTGAATCCGTTTGAATGAGCGGGTGTCGAAGTGTGGCAAGTTCCCTAACCGAGTGAAGGCCTGAGGAAGGCCTTGCTGGCACTGCATCTCCCAGAGGCCTACCAGTGTAAAGTGGTGAATTGTGGTCTTCTTTGAGCAGGTTGGATGTCACGTCGAGTGCCTGCATGAGGTAGAGGCCCGGCAGGTGTGAGTTCCCAGAAGGAACGCGGAGCCGAGGGTGTCTCTTATGGCACGTCACTGCTCTGCACTGAGTCAAAGTTGCCCAGCCCATTAGACCGGCTAGGAATATGTTCCCGAGGTGTTCGTACGCTGTGTCAACCTGGTTCTCCAAGGAAGGGAGCCGTGTGTCGCCCTGGATTCTGCACGCCCAGAAGTGTTCCGAAGGGCCTACACGGCTGTCTGTCGATCAGCAGGCAGACAGGACACTTGGGGTACTCAGTGTATTTGCACGGGAAGCGGTGCCGATGCGAGAGCCCTAGGAGACCCGAAAGGCCTCCTCGCGTTCCTTTTAAGCGGAACAACGACCGAGACTCCATGGAAACTGCTGCACGCAGAGCTTGCCAGGGGGACAAGTGGGTCCTTACCATGAGACTAGTGGTCACCTTGTGGCTTCCCAGAATGCACGAGGGCTGTGGGATTAGCTCCCCCTAAGAATTGAGAGCACCTGACTTCTCTGGGCAAAGTACTCGTTCCCCTCACAGGCGTGCCTGCAGTGAAAAGCAGCTGGGCAATTCCACACTTCTGCACACAGGTTCTAGGCCGCCAAGAATCCAGCTTTCGAAAAGGGAAAAAAGACTGCTTTGGTGCGCTGATGCTAGGGCTCACCTTGCGATTGCCCAGAACGAACGTGGGCCGCAGCTTAGCTCTCCTCTGAAAGGGCAGGCACCCCGTTTGTCTGGGGGACATACTGGTTTCCTCCCCAGCTGTGCCTGCAGTGAGTAGGAGCTGGACATAGTGAGCGTTTCAGAAACAGCGCCGAGGCTACCTGTATCCAGCTTTCCAAAGGGGGAAAACACTGGTTTTCTAAGCAGTGCCACCTACCCTCGTTAACACCCACCAGAAGTACGTGCAGAACTGGAAGTGCAAAGGGAGACCGTCGCGACACACTGGGCCCTTGGCTAAATAGTTTTCACTGCGCAGGCGTCTGCGTGTGGCAAGATCCCTAACCGAGTGAAGGCCTGAGGAAGACCTAGTTGGCACTGCACCTTCCAAGGGCCTGCCAGTGTAAAGTGAGGAATTGTGCTCTTGGCTCAGGTTGGATCTCACCTCGACTTCCTGCTTGAGGCAGAGAGCGGGGAGGTATGAGTTCCAAGAAGGAACGCGGGGGAGACGTTTCTCTCAGGGTAAGTCCCTTTTCCGCACTTAGTCCAAGTGGCCCAGCCCAGGAGACCGTGTAGGACTGTGTTCCAGGGCTCTTTGCAAGCTGTGTCCACCTAGGTTTCTAAGGAAGAGAACGGTGTGTCGCCTTGGACTCTGCATGCCAAGGAGTGTTCCGAAGGGCCTACGCGGCTGTCTGTTGCTCAGCAGGCAGAGAGGAGAACCGGCGGACTCAGTGTAGTTGCCCGGGAAACGGTGCGGACGCGAGAGCCCATCGCGTCCTGAAAGGCATCCTCGAGTTCCAGCTAGGCAGCACATCGACGCACACTTCCTGGAAACTGCTGTATGCCCCCACATGCCCGTTGGCGAAAGTGGAACTTACGGGGAGCCCAGTGATCACCCTGCGGTTTCCCCGAACGAACGAGGGCCGCGGCATTAGTGCCCCCCCAAGGATTGCAAGCACCCAGTTCCTCTGTGGAAATGAGTCCTTTACTCCCAAGGCGTTGCTGCAGTGAAGAGACGCAGGGCCTTTTCAGGGTTTGGCCGAGAGCTCCGTGGTTGCGAGGATGCAGCTTTCCAAACGGTAAAAGACTGCTTTTCTAAACAGGGCCCCCTATGGTAGCTACCACGCAGCGTAAGTACCTGCAGTATTTGAGGGGCGAAGGCAGACAAACGCGGCACACTGGGCCCTTCGCTGAATCCGTTTGAATGAGCGGGTGTCGAAGTGTGGCAAGCTCCCTAACCGAGTGAAGGCCTGAGGAAGGCCTTGCTGGCCCTGCATCTCCCAGAGGCCTACCAGTGTAAAGTGGTGCATTGTGGTCTTCTTTGAGCAGGTTGGATGTCACGTCGAGTGCCTGCATGAGGTAGAGGCCCGGCAGGTGTGAGTTCCCAGAAGGAACGCGGAGCCGAGGGTGTCTCTTATGGCACGTCACTGCTCTGCACTGAGTCAAAGTTGCCCAGCCCATTAGACCGGCTAGGAATATGTTCCCGAGGTGTTCGTACGCTGTGTCAACCTGGTTCTCCAAGGAAGGGAGCCGTGTGTCGCCCTGGATTCTGCACGCCCAGAAGTGTTCCGAAGGGCCTACACGGCTGTCTGTCGATCAGCAAGCAGACAGGACACTTGGGGTACTCAGTGTATTTGCACGGGAAGCGGTGCCGACGCGAGAACCCTAGGAGACCCGAAAGGCCTCTTCGTGTTCCTTTTAAGCGGAACAACGACCGAGACCTCATGGAAACTGCTGCACGCAGAGCTTGCCAGGGGGACAAGTGGGTCCTTACCATGAGACTAGTGGTCACCTTGTGGCTTCCCAGAACGCACGAGGGCTGTGGGATTAGCTCCCCCTAAGAATTGAGAGCACCTGACTTCTCTGGGCAAAGTACTCGTTCCCCTCACAGGCGTGCCTGCAGTGAAAAGCAGCTGGGCAATTCCACACTTCTGCACACAGGTTCTAGGCCGCCAAGAATCCAGCTTTCGAAAAGGGAAAAAAGACTGCTTTGGTGCGCTGATGCTAGGGCTCACCTTGCGATTGCCCAGAACGAACGTGGGCCGCAGCTTAGCTCTCCTCTGAAAGGGCAGGCACCCCGTTTGTCTGGGGGACATACTGGTTTCCTCCCCAGCTGTGCCTGCAGTGAGTAGGAGCTGGACATAGTGAGCGTTTCAGAAACAGCGCCGAGGCTACCTGTATCCAGCTTTCCAAAGGGGGAAAACACTGGTTTTCTAAGCAGTGCCACCTACCCTCGTTAACACCCACCAGAAGTACGTGCAGAACTGGAAGTGCAAAGGGAGACCGTCGCGACACACTGGGCCCTTGGCTAAATAGTTTTCACTGCGCAGGCGTCTGCGTGTGGCAAGATCCCTAACCGAGTGAAGGCCTGAGGAAGACCTAGTTGGCACTGCACCTTCCAAGGGCCTGCCAGTGTAAAGTGAGGAATTGTGCTCTTGGCTCAGGTTGGATCTCACCTCGACTTCCTGCTTGAGGCAGAGAGCGGGGAGGTATGAGTTCCAAGAAGGAACGCGGGGGAGACGTTTCTCTCAGGGTAAGTCCCTTTTCCGCACTTAGTCCAAGTGGCCCAGCCCAGGAGACCGTGTAGGACTGTGTTCCAGGGCTCTTTGCAA
The DNA here is from genome assembly GCF_028564815.1 of Eubalaena glacialis. NCBI lineage: Eukaryota > Metazoa > Chordata > Mammalia > Artiodactyla > Balaenidae > Eubalaena > Eubalaena glacialis. Next base: position 108,563,226 of record NC_083716.1, on the reverse strand, counting down.
GCTGTGTCCACCTAGGTTTCTAAGGAAGAGAACGGTGTGTCGCCTTGGACTCTGCATGCCAAGGAGTGTTCCGAAGGGCCTACGCGGCTGTCTGTTGCTCAGCAGGCAGAGAGGAGAACCGGCGGACTCAGTGTAGTTGCCCGGGAAACGGTGCGGACGCGAGAGCCCATCGCGTCCTGAAAGGCATCCTCGAGTTCCAGCTAGGCAGCACATCGACGCACACTTCCTGGAAACTGCTGTATGCCCCCACATGCCCGTTGGCGAAAGTGGAACTTACGGGGAGCCCAGTGATCACCCTGCGGTTTCCCCGAACGAACGAGGGCCGCGGCATTAGTGCCCCCCCAAGGATTGCAAGCACCCAGTTCCTCTGTGGAAATGAGACCTTTACTCCCAAGGCGTTGCTGCAGTGAAGAGACGCAGGGCCTTTTCAGGGTTTGGCCGAGAGCTCCGTGGTTGCGAGGATGCAGCTTTCCAAACGGTAAAAGACTGCTTTTCTAAACAGGGCCCCCTATGGTAGCTACCACGCAGCGTAAGTACCTGCAGTATTTGAGGGGCGAAGGCAGACAAACGCGGCACACTGGGCCCTTCGCTGAATCCGTTTGAATGAGCGGGTGTCGAAGTGTGGCAAGCTCCCTAACCGAGTGAAGGCCTGAGGAAGGCCTTGCTGGCCCTGCATCTCCCAGAGGCCTACCAGTGTAAAGTGGTGCATTGTGGTCTTCTTTGAGCAGGTTGGATGTCACGTCGAGTGCCTGCATGAGGTAGAGGCCCGGCAGGTGTGAGTTCCCAGAAGGAACGCGGAGCCGAGGGTGTCTCTTATGGCACGTCACTGCTCTGCACTGAGTCAAAGTTGCCCAGCCCATTAGACCGGCTAGGAATATGTTCCCGAGGTGTTCGTACGCTGTGTCAACCTGGTTCTCCAAGGAAGGGAGCCGTGTGTCGCCCTGGATTCTGCACGCCCAGAAGTGTTCCGAAGGGCCTACACGGCTGTCTGTCGATCAGCAGGCAGACAGGACACTTGGGGTACTCAGTGTATTTGCACGGGAAGCGGTGCCAACGCGAGAGCCCTAGGAGACCCGAAAGGCCTCCTCGCGTTCCTTTTAAGCGGAACAACGACCGAGACCTCATGGAAACTGCTGCACGCAGAGCTTGCCAGGGGGACAAGTGGGTCCTTACCATGAGACTAGTGGTCACCTTGTGGCTTCCCAGAACGCACGAGGGCTGTGGGATTAGCTCCCCCTAAGAATTGAGAGCACCTGACTTCTCTGGGCAAAGTACTCGTTCCCCTCACAGGCGTGCCTGCAGTGAAAAGCAGCTGGGCAATTCCACACTTCTGCACACAGGTTCTAGGCCGCCAAGAATCCAGCTTTCGAAAAGGGAAAAAAGACTGCTTTGGTGCGCTGATGCTAGGGCTCACCTTGCGATTGCCCAGAACGAACGTGGGCCGCAGCTTAGCTCTCCTCTGAAAGGGCAGGCACCCCGTTTGTCTGGGGGACATACTGGTTTCCTCCCCAGCTGTGCCTGCAGTGAGTAGGAGCTGGACATAGTGAGCGTTTCAGAAACAGCGCCGAGGCTACCTGTATCCAGCTTTCCAAAGGGGGAAAACACTGGTTTTCTAAGCAGTGCCACCTACCCTCGTTAACACCCACCAGAAGTACGTGCAGAACTGGAAGTGCAAAGGGAGACCGTCGCGACACACTGGGCCCTTGGCTAAATAGTTTTCACTGCGCAGGCGTCTGCGTGTGGCAAGATCCCTAACCGAGTGAAGGCCTGAGGAAGACCTAGTTGGCACTGCACCTTCCAAGGGCCTGCCAGTGTAAAGTGAGGAATTGTGCTCTTGGCTCAGGTTGGATCTCACCTCGACTTCCTGCTTGAGGCAGAGAGCGGGGAGGTATGAGTTCCAAGAAGGAACGCGGGGGAGACGTTTCTCTCAGGGTAAGTCCCTTTTCCGCACTTAGTCCAAGTGGCCCAGCCCAGGAGACCGTGTAGGACTGTGTTCCAGGGCTCTTTGCAAGCTGTGTCCACCTAGGTTTCTAAGGAAGAGAACGGTGTGTCGCCTTGGACTCTGCATGCCAAGGAGTGTTCCGAAGGGCCTACGCGGCTGTCTGTTGCTCAGCAGGCAGAGAGGAGAACCGGCGGACTCAGTGTAGTTGCCTGGGAAACGGTGCGGACGCGAGAGCCCATCGCGTCCTGAAAGGCATCCTCGAGTTCCAGCTAGGCAGCACATCGACGCACACTTCCTGGAAACTGCTGTATGCCCCCACATGCCCGTTGGCGAAAGTGGAACTTACGGGGAGCCCAGTGATCACCCTGCGGTTTCCCCGAACGAACGAGGGCCGCGGCATTAGTGCCCCCCCAAGGATTGCAAGCACCCAGTTCCTCTGTGGAAATGAGTCCTTTACTCCCAAGGCGTTGCTGCAGTGAAGAGACGCAGGGCCTTTTCAGGGTTTGGCCGAGAGCTCCGTGGTTGCGAGGATGCAGCTTTCCAAACGGTAAAAGACTGCTTTTCTAAACAGGGCCCCCTATGGTAGCTACCACGCAGCGTAAGTACCTGCAGTATTTGAGGGGCGAAGGCAGACAAACGCGGCACAGTGGGCCCTTCGCTGAATCCGTTTGAATGAGCGGGTGTCGAAGTGTGGCAAGCTCCCTAACCGAGTGAAGGCCTGAGGAAGGCCTTGCTGGCCCTGCATCTCCCAGAGGCCTACCAGTGTAAAGTGGTGCATTGTGGTCTTCTTTGAGCAGGTTGGATGTCACGTCGAGTGCCTGCATGAGGTAGAGGCCCGGCAGGTGTGAGTTCCCAGAAGGAACGCGGAGCCGAGGGTGTCTCTTATGGCACGTCACTGCTCTGCACTGAGTCAAAGTTGCCCAGCCCATTAGACCGGCTAGGAATATGTTCCCGAGGTGTTCGTACGCTGTGTCAACCTTGTTCTCCAAGGAAGGGAGCCGTGTGTCGCCCTGGATTCTGCACGCCCAGAAGTGTTCCGAAGGGCCTACACGGCTGTCTGTCGATCAGCAGGCAGACAGGACACTTGGGGTACTCAGTGTATTTGCACGGGAAGCGGTGCCAACGCGAGAGCCCTAGGAGACCCGAAAGGCCTCCTCGCGTTCCTTTTAAGCGGAACAACGACCGAGACCTCATGGAAACTGCTGCACGCAGAGCTTGCCAGGGGGACAAGTGGGTCCTTACCATGAGACTAGTGGTCACCTTGTGGCTTCCCAGAACGCACGAGGGCTGAGGGATTAGCTCCCCCTAAGAATTGAGAGCACCTGACTTCTCTGGGCAAAGTACTCGTTCCCCTCACAGGCGTGCCTGCAGTGAAAAGCAGCTGGGCAATTCCACACTTCTGCACACAGGTTCTAGGCCGCCAAGAATCCAGCTTTCGAAAAGGGAAAAAAGACTGCTTTGGTGCGCTGATGCTAGGGCTCACCTTGCGATTGCCCAGAACGAACGTGGGCCGCAGCTTAGCTCTCCTCTGAAAGGGCAGGCACCCCGTTTGTCTGGGGGACATACTGGTTTCCTCCCCAGCTGTGCCTGCAGTGAGTAGGAGCTGGACATAGTGAGCGTTTCAGAAACAGCGCCGAGGCTACCTGTATCCAGCTTTCCAAAGGGGGAAAACACTGGTTTTCTAAGCAGTGCCACCTACCCTCGTTAACACCCACCAGAAGTACGTGCAGAACTGGAAGTGCAAAGGGAGACCGTCGCGACACACTGGGCCCTTGGCTAAATAGTTTTCACTGCGCAGGCGTCTGCGTGTGGCAAGATCCCTAACCGAGTGAAGGCCTGAGGAAGACCTAGTTGGCACTGCACCTTCCAAGGGCCTGCCAGTGTAAAGTGAGGAATTGTGCTCTTGGCTCAGGTTGGATCTCACCTCGACTTCCTGCTTGAGGCAGAGAGCGGGGAGGTATGAGTTCCAAGAAGGAACGCGGGGGAAACGTTTCTCTCAGGGTAAGTCCCTTTTCCGCACTGAGTCCAAGTGGCCCAGCCCAGGAGACCGTGTAGGACTGTGTTCCAGGGCTCTTTGCAAGCTGTGTCAACCTAGGTTTCTAAGGAAGAGAACGGTGTGTCGCCTTGGACTCTGCATGCCAAGGAGTGTTCCGAAGGGCCTACGCGGCTGTCTGTTGCTCAGCAGGCAGAGAGGAGGCCCGGCGGACTCAGTGTAGTTGCCCGGGAAACGGTGCGGACGCGAGAGCCCATCGCGTCCTGAAAGGCATCCTCGAGTTCCAGCTAGGCAGCACATCGACGCACACTTCCTGGAAACTGCTGTATGCCCCCACATGCCCGTTGGCGAAAGTGGAACTTACGGGGAGCCCAGTGATCACCCTGCGGTTTCCCCGAACGAACGAGGGCCGCGGCATTAGTGCCCCCCCAAGGATTGCAAGCACCCAGTTCCTCTGTGGAAATGAGTCCTTTACTCCCAAGGCGTTGCTGCAGTGAAGAGACGCAGGGCCTTTTCAGGGTTTGGCCGAGAGCTCCGTGGTTGCGAGGATGCAGCTTTCCAAACGGTAAAAGACTGCTTTTCTAAACAGGGCCCCCTATGGTAGCTAACACGCAGCGTAAGTACCTGCAGTATTTGAGGGGCGAAGGCAGACAAACGCGGCACACTGGGCCCTTCGCTGAATCCGTTTGAATGAGCGGGTGTCGAAGTGTGGCAAGCTCCCTAACCGAGTGAAGGCCTGAGGAAGGCCTTGCTGGCCCTGCATCTCCCAGAGGCCTACCAGTGTAAAGTGGTGCATTGTGGTCTTCTTTGAGCAGGTTGGATGTCACGTCGAGTGCCTGCATGAGGTAGAGGCCCGGCAGGTGTGAGTTCCCAGAAGGAACGCGGAGCCGAGGGTGTCTCTTATGGCACGTCACTGCTCTGCACTGAGTCAAAGTTGCCCAGCCCATTAGACCGGCTAGGAATATGTTCCCGAGGTGTTCGTACGCTGTGTCAACCTGGTTCTCCAAGGAAGGGAGCCGTGTGTCGCCCTGGATTCTGCACGCCCAGAAGTGTTCCGAAGGGCCTACACGGCTGTCTGTCGATCAGCAGGCAGACAGGACACTTGGGGTACTCAGTGTATTTGCACGGGAAGCGGTGCCAACGCGAGAGCCCTAGGAGACCCGAAAGGCCTCCTCGCGTTCCTTTTAAGCGGAACAACGACCGAGACCTCATGGAAACTGCTGCACGCAGAGCTTGCCAGGGGGACAAGTGGGTCCTTACCATGAGACTAGTGGTCACCTTGTGGCTTCCCAGAACGCACGAGGGCTGAGGGATTAGCTCCCCCTAAGAATTGAGAGCACCTGACTTCTCTGGGCAAAGTACTCGTTCCCCTCACAGGCGTGCCTGCAGTGAAAAGCAGCTGGGCAATTCCACACTTCTGCACACAGGTTGTAGGCCGCCAAGAATCCAGCTTTCGAAAAGGGAAAAAAGACTGCTTTGGTGCGCTGATGCTAGGGCTCACCTTGCGATTGCCCAGAACGAACGTGGGCCGCAGCTTAGCTCTCCTCTGAAAGGGCAGGCACCCCGTTTGTCTGGGGGACATACTGGTTTCCTCCCCAGCTGTGCCTGCAGTGAGTAGGAGCTGGACATAGTGAGCGTTTCAGAAACAGCGCCGAGGCTACCTGTATCCAGCTTTCCAAAGGGGGAAAACACTGGTTTTCTAAGCAGTGCCACCTACCCTCGTTAACACCCACCAGAAGTACGTGCAGAACTGGAAGTGCAAAGGGAGACCGTCGCGACACACTGGGCCCTTGGCTAAATAGTTTTCACTGCGCAGGCGTCTGCGTGTGGCAAGATCCCTAACCGAGTGAAGGCCTGAGGAAGACCTAGTTGGCACTGCACCTTCCAAGGGCCTGCCAGTGTAAAGTGAGGAATTGTGCTCTTGGCTCAGGTTGGATCTCACCTCGACTTCCTGCTTGAGGCAGAGAGCGGGGAGGTATGAGTTCCAAGAAGGAACGCGGGGGAAACGTTTCTCTCAGGGTAAGTCCCTTTTCCGCACTGAGTCCAAGTGGCCCAGCCCAGGAGACCGTGTAGGACTGTGTTCCAGGGCTCTTTGCAAGCTGTGTCAACCTAGGTTTCTAAGGAAGAGAACGGTGTGTCGCCTTGGACTCTGCATGCCAAGGAGTGTTCCGAAGGGCCTACGCGGCTGTCTGTTGCTCAGCAGGCAGAGAGGAGGCCCGGCGGACTCAGTGTAGTTGCCCGGGAAACGGTGCGGACGCGAGAGCCCATCGCGTCCTGAAAGGCATCCTCGAGTTCCAGCTAGGCAGCACATCGACGCACACTTCCTGGAAACTGCTGTATGCCCCCACATGCCCGTTGGCGAAAGTGGAACTTACGGGGAGCCCAGTGATCACCCTGCGGTTTCCCCGAACGAACGAGGGCCGCGGCATTAGTGCCCCCCCAAGGATTGCAAGCACCCAGTTCCTCTGTGGAAATGAGTCCTTTACTCCCAAGGCGTTGCTGCAGTGAAGAGACGCAGGGCCTTTTCAGGGTTTGGCCGAGAGCTCCGTGGTTGCGCGGATGCAGCTTTCCAAACGGTAAAAGACTGCTTTTCTAAACAGGGCCCCCTATGGTAGCTAACACGCAGCGTAAGTACCTGCAGTATTTGAGGGGCGAAGGCAGACAAACGCGGCACACTGGGCCCTTCGCTGAATCCGTTTGAATGAGCGGGTGTCGAAGTGTGGCAAGCTCCCTAACCGAGTGAAGGCCTGAGGAAGGCCTTGCTGGCCCTGCATCTCCCAGAGGCCTACCAGTGTAAAGTGGTGCATTGTGGTCTTCTTTGAGCAGGTTGGATGTCACGTCGAGTGCCTGCATGAGGTAGAGGCCCGGCAGGTGTGAGTTCCCAGAAGGAACGCGGAGCCGAGGGTGTCTCTTATGGCACGTCACTGCTCTGCACTGAGTCAAAGTTGCCCAGCCCATTAGACCGGCTAGGAATATGTTCCCGAGGTGTTCGTACGCTGTGTCAACCTGATTCTCCAAGGAAGGGAGCCGTGTGTCGCCCTGGATTCTGCACGCCCAGAAGTGTTCCGAAGGGCCTACACGGCTGTCTGTCGATCAGCAGGCAGACAGGACACTTGGGGTACTCAGTGTATTTGCACGGGAAGCGGTGCCGACGCGAGAGCCCTAGGAGACCCGAAAGGCCTCCTCGCGTTCCTTTTAAGCGGAACAACGACCGAGACCTCATGGAAACTGCTGCACGCAGAGCTTGCCAGGGGGACAAGTGGGTCCTTACCATGAGACTAGTGGTCACCTTGTGGCTTCCCAGAACGCACGAGGGCTGTGGGATTAGCTCCCCCTAAGAATTGAGAGCACCTGACTTCTCTGGGCAAAGTACTCGTTCCCCTCACAGGCGTGCCTGCAGTGAAAAGCAGCTGGGCAATTCCACACTTCTGCACACAGGTTCTAGGCCGCCAAGAATCCAGCTTTCGAAAAGGGAAAAAAGACTGCTTTGGTGCGCTGATGCTAGGGCTCACCTTGCGATTGCCCAGAACGAACGTGGGCCGCAGCTTAGCTCTCCTCTGAAAGGGCAGGCACCCCGTTTGTCTGGGGGACATACTGGTTTCCTCCCCAGCTGTGCCTGCAGTGAGTAGGAGCTGGACATAGTGAGCGTTTCAGAAACAGCGCCAAGGCTACCTGTATCCAGCTTTCCAAAGGGGGAAAACACTGGTTTTCTAAGCAGTGCCACCTACCCTCGTTAACACCCACCAGAAGTACGTGCAGAACTGGAAGTGCAAGGGGAGACCGTCGCGACACACTGGGCCCTTGGCTAAATAGTTTTCACTGCGCAGGCGTCTGCGTGTGGCAAGATCCCTAACCGAGTGAAGGCCTGAGGAAGACCTAGTTGGCACTGCACCTTCCAAGGGGCTGCCAGTGTAAAGTGAGGAATTGTGCTCTTGGCTCAGGTTGGATCTCACCTCGACTTCCTGCTTGAGGAAGAGAGCGGGGAGGTATGAGTTCCAAGAAGGAACGCGGGGGAGACGTTTCTCTCCGGGTAAGTCCCTTTTCCGCACTGAGTCCAAGTGGCCCAGCCCAGGAGACCGTGTAGGACTGTGTTCCAGGGCTCTTTGCAAGCTGTGTCCACCTAGGTTTCTAAGGAAGAGAACGGTGTGTCGCCTTGGACTCTGCATGCCAAGGAGTGTTCCGAAGGGCCTACGCGGCTGTCTGTTGCTCAGCAGGCAGAGAGGAGGCCCGGCGGACTCAGTGTAGTTGCCCGGGAAACGGTGCGGACGCGAGAGCTCATCGCGTCCTGAAAGGCATCCTCGAGTTCCAGCTAGGCAGCACATCGACGCACACTTCCTGGAAACTGCTGTATGCCCCCACATGCCCGTTGGCGAAAGTGGAACTTACGGGGAGCCCAGTGATCACCCTGCGGTTTCCCCGAACGAACGAGGGCCGCGGCATTAGTGCCCCCCCCAAGGATTGCAAGCAACCAGTTCCTCTGTGGAAATGAGTCCTTTACTCCCAAGGCGTTGCTGCAGTGAAGAGACGCAGGGCCTTTTCAGGGTTTGGCCGAGAGCTCCGTGGTTGCGAGGATGCAGCTTTCCAAACGGTAAAAGATTGCTTTTCTAAACAGGGCCCCCTATGGTAGCCACCACGCAGCGTAAGTACCTGCAGTATTTGAGGGGCGAAGGCAGACAAACGCGGCACACTGGGCCCTTCGCTGAATCCGTTTGAATGAGCGGGTGTCGAAGTGTGGCAAGCTCCCTAAACGAGTGAAGGCCTGAGGAAGGCCTTGCTGGCACTGCATCTCCCAGAGGCCTACCAGTGTAAAGTGGTGAATTGTGGTCTTCTTTGAGCAGGTTGGATGTCACGTCGAGTGCCTGCATGAGGTAGAGGTCCGGCAGGTGTGAGTTCCCAGAAGGAACGCGGAGCCGAGGGTGTCTCTTATGGCACGTCACTGCTCTGCACTGAGTCAAAGTTGCCCAGCCCATTAGACCGGCTAGGAATATGTTCCCGAGGTGTTCGTACGCTGTGTCAACCTGGTTCTCCAAGGAAGGGAGCCGTGTGTCGCCCTGGATTCTGCACGCCCAGAAGTGTTCCGAAGGGCCTACACGGCTGTCTGTCAATCAGCAGGCAGACAGGACACTTGGGGTACTCAGTGTATTTGCACGGGAAGCGGTGCCGACGCGAGAGCCCTAGGAGACCCGAAAGGCCTCCTCGCGTTCCTTTTAAGCGGAACAACGACCGAGACCTCATGGAAACTGCTGCACGCAGAGCTTGCCAGGGGGACAAGTGGGTCCTTACCATGAGACTAGTGGTCACCTTGTGGCTTCCCAGAACGCACGAGGGCTGTGGGATTAGCTCCCCCTAAGAATTGAGAGCACCTGACTTCTCTGGGCAAAGTACTCTTTCCCCTCACAGGCGTGCCTGCAGTGAAAAGCAGCTGGGCAATTCCACACTTCTGCACACAGGTTGTAGGCCGCCAAGAATCCAGCTTTCGAAAAGGGAAAAAAGACTGCTTTGGTGCGCTGATGCTAGGGCTCACCTTGCGATTGCCCAGAACGAACGTGGGCCGCAGCTTAGCTCTCCTCTGAAAGGGCAGGCACCCCATTTGTCTGGGGGACATACTGGTTTCCTCCCCAGCTGTGCCTGCAGTGAGTAGGAGCTGGACATAGTGAGCGTTTCAGAAACAGCGCCGAGGCTACCTGTATCCAGCTTTCCAAAGGGGGAAAACACTGGTTTTCTAAGCAGTGCCACCTACCCTCGTTAACACCCACCAGAAGTACGTGCAGAACTGGAAGTGCAAAGGGAGACCGTCGCGACACACTGGGCCCTTGGCTAAATAGTTTTCACTGCGCAGGCGTCTGCGTGTGGCAAGATCCCTAACCGAGTGAAGGCCTGAGGAAGACCTAGTTGGCACTGCACCTTCCAAGGGCCTGCCAGTGTAAAGTGAGGAATTGTGCTCTTGGCTCAGGTTGGATCTCACCTCGACTTCCTGCTTGAGGAAGAGAGCGGGGAGGTATGAGTTCCAAGAAGGAACGCGGGGGAGACGTTTCTCTCCGGGTAAGTCCCTTTTCCGCACTGAGTCCAAGTGGCCCAGCCCAGGAGACCGTGTAGGACTGTGTTCCAGGGCTCTTTGCAAGCTGTGTCCACCTAGGTTTCTAAGGAAGAGAACGGTGTGTCGCCTTGGACTCTGCATGCCAAGGAGTGTTCCGAAGGGCCTACGCGGCTGTCTGTTGCTCAGCAGGCAGAGAGGAGGCCCGGCGGACTCAGTGTAGTTGCCCGGGAAACGGTGCGGACGCGAGAGCCCATCGCGTCCTGAAAGGCGTCCTCGAGTTCCAGCTAGGCAGCACATCGACGCACACTTCCTGGAAACTGCTGTATGCCCCCACATGCCCGCTGGCGAAAGTGGAACTTACGGGGAGCCCAGTGATCACCCTGCGGTTTCCCCGAACGAACGAGGGCCGCGGCATTAGTGCCCCCCCAAGGATTGCAAGCACCCAGTTCCTCTGTGGAAATGAGTCCTTTACTCCCAAGGCGTTGCTGCAGTGAAGAGACGCAGGGCCTTTTCAGGGTTTGGCCGAGAGCTCCGTGGTTGCGAGGATGCAGCTTTCCAAACGGTAAAAGATTGCTTTTCTAAACAGGGCCCCCTATGGTAGCTAACACGCAGCGTAAGTACCTGCAGTATTTGAGGGGCGAAGGCAGACAAACGCGGCACACTGGGCCCTTCGCTGAATCCGTTTGAATGAGCGGGTGTCGAAGTGTGGCAAGCTCCCTAACCGAGTGAAGGCCTGAGGAAGGCCTTGCTGGCACTGCATCTCCCAGAGGCCTACCAGTGTAAAGTGGTGAATTGTGGTCTTCTTTGAGCAGGTTGGATGTCACGTCGAGTGCCTGCATGAGGTAGAGGCCCGGCAGGTGTGAGTTCCCAGAAGGAACGCGGAGCCGAGGGTGTCTCTTATGGCACGTCACTGCTCTGCACTGAGTCAAAGTTGCCCAGCCCATTAGACCGGCTAGGAATATGTTCCCGAGGTGTTCGTACGCTGTGTCAACCTGGTTCTCCAAGGAAGGGAGCCGTGTGTCGCCCTGGATTCTGCACGCCCAGAAGTGTTCCGAAGGGCCTACACGGCTGTCTGTCGATCAGCAGGCAGACAGGACACTTGGGGTACTCAGTGTATTTGCACGGGAAGCGGTGCCGACGCGAGAGCCCTAGAAGACCCGAAAGGCCTCCTCGCGTTCCTTTTAAGCGGAACAACGACCGAGACCTCATGGAAACTGCTGCACGCAGAGCTTGCCAGGGGGACAAGTGGGTCCTTACCATGAGACTAGTGGTCACCTTGTGGCTTCCCAGAACGCACGAGGGCTGAGGGATTAGCTCCCCCTAAGAATTGAGAGCACCTGACTTCTCTGGGCAAAGTACTCGTTCCCCTCACAGGCGTGCCTGCAGTGAAAAGCAGCTGGGCAATTCCACACTTCTGCACACAGGTTCTAGGCCGCCAAGAATCCAGCTTTCGAAAAGGGAAAAAAGACTGCTTTGGTGCGCTGATGCTAGGGCTCACCTTGCGATTGCCCAGAACGAACGTGGGCCGCAGCTTAGCTGTCCTCTGAAAGGGCAGGCACCCCGTTTGTCTGGGGGACATACTGGTTTCCTCCCCAGCTGTGCCTGCAGTGAGTAGGAGCTGGACATAGTGAGCGTTTCAGAAGCAGCGCCGAGGCTACCTGTATCCAGCTTTCCAAAGGGGGAAAACACTGGTTTTCTAAGCAGTGCCACCTACCCTCGTTAACACCCACCAGAAGTACGTGCAGAACTGGAAGTGCAAAGGGAGACCGTCGCGACACACTGGGCCCTTGGCTAAATAGTTTTCACTGCGCAGGCGTCTGCGTGTGGCAAGATCCCTAACCGAGTGAAGGCCTGAGGAAGACCTAGTTGGCACTGCACCTTCCAAGGGCCTGCCAGTGTAAAGTGAGGAATTGTGCTCTTGGCTCAGGTTGGATCTCACCTCGACTTCCTGCTTGAGGCAGAGAGCGGGGAGGTATGAGTTCCTAGAAGGAACGCGGGGGAGAAGTTTCTCTCAGGGTAAGTCCCTTTTCCGCACTGAGTCCAAGTGGCCCAGCCCAGGAGACCGTGTAGGACTGTGTTCCAGGGCTCTTTGCAAGCTGTGTCCACCTAGGTTTCTAAGGAAGAGAACGGTGTGTCGCCTTGGACTCTGCATGCCAAGGAGTGTTCCGAAGGGCCTACGCGGCTGTCTGTTGCTCAGCAGGCAGAGAGGAGGCCCGGCGGACTCAGTGTAGTTGCCCGGGAAACGGTGCGGACGCGAGAGCCCATCGCGTCCTGAAAGGCATCCTCGAGTTCCAGCTAGGCAGCACATCGACGCACACTTCCTGGAAACTGCTGTATGCCCCCACATGCCCGTTGGCGAAAGTGGAACTTACGGGGAGCCCAGTGATCACCCTGCGGTTTCCCCGAACGAACGAGGGCCGCGGCATTAGTGCCCCCCCAAGGATTGCAAGCACCCAGTTCCTCTGTGGAAATGAGTCCTTTACTCCCAAGGCGTTGCTGCAGTGAAGAGACGCAGGGCCTTTTCAGGGTTTGGCCGAGAGCTCCGTGGTTGCGCGGATGCAGCTTTCCAAATGGTAAAAGACTGCTTTTCTAAACAGGGCCCCCTATGGTAGCTAACACGCAGCGTAAGTATCTGCAGTATTTGAGGGGCGAAGGCAGACAAACGCGGCACACTGGGCCCTTCGCTGAATCCGTTTGAATGAGCGGGTGTCGAAGTGTGGCAAGCTCCCTAACCGAGTGAAGGCCTGAGGAAGGCCTTGCTGGCCCTGCATCTCCCAGAGGCCTACCAGTGTAAAGTGGTGCATTGTGGTCTTCTTTGAGCAGGTTGGATGTCACGTCGAGTGCCTGCATGAGGTAGAGGCCCGGCAGGTGTGAGTTCCCAGAAGGAACGCGGAGCCGAGGGTGTCTCTTATGGCACGTCACTGCTCTGCACTGAGTCAAAGTTGCCCAGCCCATTAGACCGGCTAGGAATATGTTCCCGAGGTGTTCGTACGCTGTGTCAACCTGATTCTCCAAGGAAGGGAGCCGTGTGTCGCCCTGGATTCTGCACGCCCAGAAGTGTTCCGAAGGGCCTACACGGCTGTCTGTCGATCAGCAGGCAGACAGGACACTTGGGGTACTCAGTGTATTTGCACGGGAAGCGGTGCCGACGCGAGAGCCCTAGGAGACCCGAAAGGCCTCCTCGCGTTCCTTTTAAGCGGAACAACGACCGAGACCTCATGGAAACTGCTGCACGCAGAGCTTGCCAGGGGGACAAGTGGGTCCTTACCATGAGACTAGTGGTCACCTTGTGGCTTCCCAGAACGCACGAGGGCTGTGGGATTAGCTCCCCCTAAGAATTGAGAGCACCTGACTTCTCTGGGCAAAGTACTCGTTCCCCTCACAGGCGTGCCTGCAGTGAAAAGCAGCTGGGCAATTCCACACTTCTGCACACAGGTTGTAGGCCGCCAAGAATCCAGCTTTCGAAAAGGGAAAAAAGACTGCTTTGGTGCGCTGATGCTAGGGCTCACCTTGCGATTGCCCAGAACGAACGTGGGCCGCAGCTTAGCTCTCCTCTGAAAGGGCAGGCACCCCGTTTGTCTGGGGGACATACTGGTTTCCTCCCCAGCTGTGCCTGCAGTGAGTAGGAGCTGGACATAGTGAGCGTTTCAGAAACAGCGCCGAGGCTACCTGTATCCAGCTTTCCAAAGGGGGAAAACACTGGTTTTCTAAGCAGTGCCACCTACCCTCGTTAACACCCACCAGAAGTACGTGCAGAACTGGAAGTGCAAAGGGAGACCGTCGCGACACACTGGGCCCTTGGCTAAATAGTTTTCACTGCGCAGGCGTCTGCGTGTGGCAAGATCCCTAACCGAGTGAAGGCCTGAGGAAGACCTAGTTGGCACTGCACCTTCCAAGGGCCTGCCAGTGTAAAGTGAGGAATTGTGCTCTTGGCTCAGGTTGGATCTCACCTCGACTTCCTGCTTGAGGAAGAGAGCGGGGAGGTATGAGTTCCAAGAAGGAACGCGGGGGAGACGTTTCTCTCCGGGTAAGTCCCTTTTCCGCACTGAGTCCAAGTGGCCCAGCCCAGGAGACCGTGTAGGACTGTGTTCCAGGGCTCTTTGCAAGCTGTGTCCACCTAGGTTTCTAAGGAAGAGAACGGTGTGTCGCCTTGGACTCTGCATGCCAAGGAGTGTTCCGAAGGGCCTACGCGGCTGTCTGTTGCTCAGCAGGCAGAGAGGAGGCCCGGCGGACTCAGTGTAGTTGCCCGGGAAACGGTGCGGACGCGAGAGCCCATCGCGTCCTGAAAGGCATCCTCGAGTTCCAGCTAGGCAGCACATCGACGCACACTTCCTGGAAACTGCTGTATGCCCCCACATGCCCGTTGGCGAAAGTGGAACTTACGGGGAGCCCAGTGATCACCCTGCGGTTTCCCCGAACGAACGAGGGCCGCGGCATTAGTGCCCCCCCCAAGGATTGCAAGCACCCAGTTCCTCTGTGGAAATGAGTCCTTTACTCCCAAGGCGTTGCTGCAGTGAAGAGACGCAGGGCCTTTTCAGGGTTTGGCCGAGAGCTCCGTGGTTGCGAGGATGCAGCTTTCCAAACGGTAAAAGATTGCTTTTCTAAACAGGGCCCCCTATGGTAGCCACCACGCAGCTTAAGTACCTGCAGTATTTGAGGGGCGAAGGCAGACAAACGCGGCACACTGGGCCCTTCGCTGAATCCGTTTGAATGAGCGGGTGTCGAAGTGTGGCAAGCTCCCTAACCGAGTGAAGGCCTGAGGAAGGCCTTGCTGGCACTGCATCTCCCAGAGGCCTACCAGTGTAAAGTGGTGAATTGTGGTCTTCTTTGAGCAGGTTGGATGTCACGTCGAGTGCCTGCATGAGGTAGAGGCCCGGCAGGTGTGAGTTCCCAGAAGGAACGCGGAGCCGAGTGTGTCTCTTATGGCACGTCACTGCTCTGCACTGAGTCAAAGTTGCCCAGCCCATTAGACCGTCTAGGAATATGTTCCCGAGGTGTTCGTACGCTGTGTCAACCTGGTTCTCCAAGGAAGGGAGCCGTGTGTCGCCCTGGATTCTGCACGCCCAGAAGTGTTCCGAAGGGCCTACACGGCTGTCTGTCGATCAGCAGGCAGCCAGGACACTTGGGGTACTCAGTGTATTTGCACGGGAAGCGGTGCCGACGCGAGAGCCCTAGGAGACCCGAAAGGCCTCCTCGCGTTCCTTTTAAGCGGAACAACGACCGAGACCTCATGGAAACTGCTGCACGCAGAGCTTGCCAGGGGGACAAGTGGGTCCTTACCATGAGACTAGTGGTCACCTTGTGGCTTCCCAGAACGCACGAGGGCTGAGGGATTAGCTCCCCCTAAGAATTGAGAGCACCTGACTTCTCTGGGCAAAGTACTCGTTCCCCTCACAGGCGTGCCTGCAGTGAAAAGCAGCTGGGCAATTCCACACTTCTGCACACAGGTTCTAGGCCGCCAAGAATCCAGCTTTCGAAAAGGGAAAAAAGACTGCTTTGGTGCGCTGATGCTAGGGCTCACCTTGCGATTGCCCAGAACGAACGTGGGCCGCAGCTTAGCTCTCCTCTGAAAGGGCAGGCACCCCGTTTGTCTGGGGGACATACTGGTTTCCTCCCCAGCTGTGCCTGCAGTGAGTAGGAGCTGGACATAGTGAGCGTTTCAGAAACAGCGCCGAGGCTACCTGTATCCAGCTTTCCAAAGGGGGAAAACACTGGTTTTCTAAGCAGTGCCACCTACCCTCGTTAACACCCACCAGAAGTACGTGCAGAACTGGAAGTGCAAAGGGAGACCGTCGCGACACACTGGGCCCTTGGCTAAATAGTTTTCACTGCGCAGGCGTCTGCGTGTGGCAAGATCCCTAACCGAGTGAAGGCCTGAGGAAGACCTAGTTGGCACTGCACCTTCCAAGGGCCTGCCAGTGTAAAGTGAGGAATTGTGCTCTTGGCTCAGGTTGGATCTCACCTCGACTTCCTGCTTGAGGCAGAGAGCGGGGAGGTATGAGTTCCAAGAAGGAACGCGGGGGAGACGTTTCTCTCAGGGTAAGTCCCTTTTCCGCACTGAGTCCAAGTGGCCCAGCCCAGGAGACCGTGTAGGACTGTGTTCCAGGGCTCTTTGCAAGCTGTGTCCACCTAGGTTTCTAAGGAAGAGAACGGTGTGTCGCCTTGGACTCTGCATGCCAAGGAGTGTTCCGAAGGGCCTACGCGGCTGTCTGTTGCTCAGCAGGCAGAGAGGAGGCCCGGCGGACTCAGTGTAGTTGCCCGGGAAACGGTGCGGACGCGAGAGCCCATCGCGTCCTGAAAGGCATCCTCGAGTTCCAGCTAGGCAGCACATCGACGCACACTTCCTGGAAACTGCTGTATGCCCCCACATGCCCGTTGGCGAAAGTGGAACTTACGGGGAGCCCAGTGATCACCCTGCGGTTTCCCCGAACGAACGAGGGCCGCGGCATTAGTGCCCCCCCAAGGATTGCAAGCACCCAGTTCCTCTGTGGAAATGAGTCCTTTACTCCCAAGGCGTTGCTGCAGTGAAGAGACGCAGGGCCTTTTCAGGGTTTGGCCGAGAGCTCCGTGGTTGCGCGGATGCAGCTTTCCAAACGGTAAAAGACTGCTTTTCTAAACAGGGCCCCCTATGGTAGCTAACACGCAGCGTAAGTACCTGCAGTATTTGAGGGGCGAAGGCAGACAAACGCGGCACACTGGGCCCTTCGCTGAATCCGTTTGAATGAGCGGGTGTCGAAGTGTGGCAAGCTCCCTAACCGAGTGAAGGCCTGAGGAAGGCCTTGCTGGCCCTGCATCTCCCAGAGGCCTACCAGTGTAAAGTGGTGCATTGTGGTCTTCTTTGAGCAGGTTGGATGTCACGTCGAGTGCCTGCATGAGGTAGAGGCCCGGCAGGTGTGAGTTCCCAGAAGGAACGCGGAGCCGAGGGTGTCTCTTATGGCACGTCACTGCTCTGCACTGAGTCAAAGTTGCCCAGCCCATTAGACCGGCTAGGAATATGTTCCCGAGGTGTTCGTACGCTGTGTCAACCTGGTTCCCAAAGGAAGGGAGCTGTGTGTCGCCCTGGATTCTGCACGCCCAGAAGTGTTCCGAAGGGCCTACACGGCTGTCTGTCGATCAGCAGGCAGACAGGACACTTGGGGTACTCAGTGTATTTGCACGGGAAGCGGTGCCGACGCGAGAACCCTAGGAGACCCGAAAGGCCTCCTCGCGTTCCTTTTAAGCGGAACAACGACCGAGACCTCATGGAAACTGCTGCACGCAGAGCTTGCCAGGGGGACAAGTGGGTCCTTACCATGAGACTAGTGGTCACCTTGTGGCTTCCCAGAACGCACGAGGGCTGTGGGATTAGCTACCCCTAAGAATTGAGAGCACCTGACTTCTCTGGGCAAAGTACTCGTTCCCCTCACAGGCGTGCCTGCAGTGAAAAGCAGCTGGGCAATTCCACACTTCTGCACACAGGTTGTAGGCCGCCAAGAATCCAGCTTTCGAAAAGGGAAAAAAGACTGCTTTGGTGCGCTGATGCTAGGGCTCACCTTGCGATTGCCCAGAACGAACGTGGGCCGCAGCTTAGCTCTCCTCTGAAAGGGCAGGCACCCCGTTTGTCTGGGGGACATACTGGTTTCCTCCCCAGCTGTGCCTGCAGTGAGTAGGAGCTGGACATAGTGAGCGTTTCAGAAACAGCGCCGAGGCTACCTGTATCCAGCTTTCCAAAGGGGGAAAACACTGGTTTTCTAAGCAGTGCCACCTACCCTCGTTAACACCCACCAGAAGTACGTGCAGAACTGGAAGTGCAAAGGGAGACCGTCGCGACACACTGGGCCCTTGGCTAAATAGTTTTCACTGCGCAGGCGTCTGCGTGTGGCAAGATCCCTAACCGAGTGAAGGCCTGAGGAAGACCTAGTTGGCACTGCACCTTCCAAGGGCCTGCCAGTGTAAAGTGAGGAATTGTGCTCTTGGCTCAGGTTGGATCTCACCTCGCCTTCCTGCTTGAGGCAGAGAGCGGGGAGGTATGAGTTCCAAGAAGGAACGCGGGGGAGACGTTTCTCTCAGGGTAAGTCCCTTTTCCGCACTGAGTCCAAGTGGCCCAGCCCAGGAGACCGTGTAGGACTGTGTTCCAGGGCTCTTTGCAAGCTGTGTCCACCTAGGTTTCTAAGGAAGAGAACGGTGTGTCGCCTTGGACTCTGCATGCCAAGGAGTGTTCCGAAGGGCCTACGCGGCTGTCTGTTGCTCAGCAGGCAGAGAGGAGGCCCGGCGGACTCAGTGTAGTTGCCCGGGAAACGGTGCGGACGCGAGAGCCCATCGCGTCCTGAAAGGCATCCTCGAGTTCCAGCTAGGCAGCACATCGACGCACACTTCCTGGAAACTGCTGTATGCCCCCACATGCCCGTTGGCGAAAGTGGAACTTACGGGGAGCCCAGTGATCACCCTGCGGTTTCCCCGAACGAACGAGGGCCGCGGCATTAGTGCCCCCCCCAAGGATTGCAAGCACCCAGTTCCTCTGTGGAAATGAGTCCTTTACTCCCAAGGCGTTGCTGCAGTGAAGAGACGCAGGGCCTTTTCAGGGTTTGGCCGAGAGCTCCGTGGTTGCGAGGATGCAGCTTTCCAAACGGTAAAAGATTGCTTTTCTAAACAGGGCCCCCTATGGTAGCCACCACGCAGCGTAAGTACCTGCAGTATTTGAGGGGCGAAGGCAGACAAACGCGGCACACTGGGCCCTTCGCTGAATCCGTTTGAATGAGCGGGTGTCGAAGTGTGGCAAGCTCCCTAAACGAGTGAAGGCCTGAGGAAGGCCTTGCTGGCACTGCATCTCCCAGAGGCCTACCAGTGTAAAGTGGTGAATTGTGGTCTTCTTTGAGCAGGTTGGATGTCACGTCGAGTGCCTGCATGAGGTAGAGGCCCGGCAGGTGTGAGTTCCCAGAAGGAACGCGGAGCCGAGGGTGTCTCTTATGGCACGTCACTGCTCTGCACTGAGTCAAAGTTGCCCAGCCCATTAGACCGGCTAGGAATATGTTCCCGAGGTGTTCGTACGCTGTGTCAACCTGATTCTCCAAGGAAGGGAGCCGTGTGTCGCCCTGGATTCTGCACGCCCAGAAGTGTTCCGAAGGGCCTACACGGCTGTCTGTCGATCAGCAGGCAGACAGGACACTTGGGGTACTCAGTGTATTTGCACGGGAAGCGGTGCCGACGCGAGAGCCCTAGGAGACCCGAAAGGCCTCCTCGCGTTCCTTTTAAGCGGAACAACGACCGAGACCTCATGGAAACTGCTGCACGCAGAGCTTGCCAGGGGGACAAGTGGGTCCTTACCATGAGACTAGTGGTCACCTTGTGGCTTCCCAGAACGCACGAGGGCTGTGGGATTAGCTCCCCCTAAGAATTGAGAGCACCTGACTTCTCTGGGCAAAGTACTCGTTCCCCTCACAGGCGTGCCTGCAGTGAAAAGCAGCTGGGCAATTCCACACTTCTGCACACAGGTTCTAGGCCGCCAAGAATCCAGCTTTCGAAAAGGGAAAAAAGACTGCTTTGGTGCGCTGATGCTAGGGCTCACCTTGCGATTGCCCAGAACGAACGTGGGCCGCAGCTTAGCTGTCCTCTGAAAGGGCAGGCACCCCGTTTGTCTGGGGGACATACTGGTTTCCTCCCCAGCTGTGCCTGCAGTGAGTAGGAGCTGGACATAGTGAGCGTTTCAGAAACAGCGCCGAGGCTACCTGTATCCAGCTTTCCAAAGGGGGAAAACACTGGTTTTCTAAGCAGTGCCACCTACCCTCGTTAACACCCACCAGAAGTACGTGCAGAACTGGAAGTGCAAAGGGAGACCGTCGCGACACACTGGGCCCTTGGCTAAATAGTTTTCACTGCGCAGGCGTCTGCGTGTGGCAAGATCCCTAACCGAGTGAAGGCCTGAGGAAGACCTAGTTGGCACTGCACCTTCCAAGGGCCTGCCAGTGTAAAGTGAGGAATTGTGCTCTTGGCTCAGGTTGGATCTCACCTCGACTTCCTGCTTGAGGCAGAGAGCGGGGAGGTATGAGTTCCAAGAAGGAACGCGGGGGAGACGTTTCTCTCCGGGTAAGTCCCTTTTCCGCACTGAGTCCAAGTGGCCCAGCCCAGGAGACCGTGTAGGACTGTGTTCCAGGGCTCTTTGCAAGCTGTGTGCACCTAGGTTTCTAAGGAAGAGAACGGTGTGTCGCCTTGGACTCTGCATGCCAAGGAGTGTTCCGAAGGGCCTACGCGGCTGTCTGTTGCTCAGCAGGCAGAGAGGAGGCCCGGCGGACTCAGTGTAGTTGCCCGGGAAACGGTGCGGACGCGAGAGCCCATCGCGTCCTGAAAGGCATCCTCGAGTTCCAGCTAGGCAGCACATCGACGCACACTTCCTGGAAACTGCTGTATGCCCCCACATGCCCGTTGGCGAAAGTGGAACTTACGGGGAGCCCAGTGATCACCCTGCGGTTTCCTCGAACGAACGAGGGCCGCGGCATTAGTGCCCCCCCCAAGGATTGCAAGCACCCAGTTCCTCTGTGGAAATGAGTCCTTTACTCCCAAGGCGTTGCTGCAGTGAAGAGACGCAGGGCCTTTTCAGGGTTTGGCCGAGAGCTCCGTGGATGCCAGGATGCAGCTTTCCAAACGGTAGAAGATTGCTTTTCTAAACAGGGCCCCCTATGGTAGCTACCACGCAGCGTAAGTACCTGCAGTATTTGAGGGGCGAAGGCAGACAAACGCGGCACACTGGGCCCTTCGCTGAATCCGTTTGAATGAGCGGGTGTCGAAGTGTGGCAAGCTCCCTAACCGAGTGAAGGCCTGAGGAAGGCCTTGCTGGCACTGCATCTCCCAGAGGCCTACCAGTGTAAAGTGGTGAATTGTGGTCTTCTTTGAGCAGGTTGGATGTCACGTCGAGTGCCTGCATGAGGTAGAGGCCCGGCAGGTGTGAGTTCCCAGAAGGAACGCGGAGCCGAGGGTGTCTCTTATGGCACGTCACTGCTCTGCACTGAGTCAAAGTTGCCCAGCCCATTAGACCGGCTAGGAATATGTTCCCGAGGTGTTCGTACGCTGTGTCAACCTGGTTCTCCAAGGAAGGGAGCCGTGTGTCGCCCTGGATTCTGCACGCCCAGAAGTGTTCCGAAGGGCCTACACGGCTGTCTGTCGATCAGCAGGCAGACAGGACACTTGGGGTACTCAGTGTATTTGCACGGGAAGCGGTGCCGACGCGAGAGCCCTAGGAGACCCGAAAGGCCTCCTCGCGTTCCTTTTAAGCGGAACAACGACCGAGACCTCATGGAAACTGCTGCACGCAGAGCTTGCCAGGGGGACAAGTGGGTCCTTACCATGAGACTAGTGGTCACCTTGTGGCTTCCCAGAACGCACGAGGGCTGTGGGATTAGCTCCCCCTAAGAATTGAGAGCACCTGACTTCTCTGGGCAAAGTACTCGTTCCCCTCACAGGCGTGCCTGCAGTGAAAAGCAGCTGGGCAATTCCACACTTCTGCACACAGGTTCTAGGCCGCCAAGAATCCAGCTTTCGAAAAGGGAAAAAAGACTGCTTTGGTGCGCTGATGCTAGGGCTCACCTTGCGATTGCCCAGAACGAACGTGGGCCGCAGCTTAGCTGTCCTCTGAAAGGGCAGGCACCCCGTTTGTCTGGGGGACATACTGGTTTCCTCCCCAGCTGTGCCTGCAGTGAGTAGGAGCTGGACATAGTGAGCGTTTCAGAAACAGCGCCGAGGCTACCTGTATCCAGCTTTCCAAAGGGGGAAAACACTGGTTTTCTAAGCAGTGCCACCTACCCTCGTTAACACCCACCAGAAGTACGTGCAGAACTGGAAGTGCAAAGGGAGACCGTCGCGACACACTGGGCCCTTGGCTAAATAGTTTTCACTGCGCAGGCGTCTGCGTGTGGCAAGATCCCTAACCGAGTGAAGGCCTGAGGAAGACCTAGTTGGCACTGCACCTTCCAAGGGCCTGCCAGTGTAAAGTGAGGAATTGTGCTCTTGGCTCAGGTTGGATCTCACCTCGACTTCCTGCTTGAGGCAGAGAGCGGGGAGGTATGAGTTCCAAGAAGGAACGCGGGGGAGACGTTTCTCTCCGGGTAAGTCCCTTTTCCGCACTGAGTCCAAGTGGCCCAGCCCAGGAGACCGTGTAGGACTGTGTTCCAGGGCTCTTTGCAAGCTGTGTGCACCTAGGTTTCTAAGGAAGAGAACGGTGTGTCGCCTTGGACTCTGCATGCCAAGGAGTGTTCCGAAGGGCCTACGCGGCTGTCTGTTGCTCAGCAGGCAGAGAGGAGGCCCGGCGGACTCAGTGTAGTTGCCCGGGAAACGGTGCGGACGCGAGAGCCCATCGCGTCCTGAAAGGCATCCTCGAGTTCCAGCTAGGCAGCACATCGACGCACACTTCCTGGAAACTGCTGTATGCCCCCACATGCCCGTTGGCGAAAGTGGAACTTACGGGGAGCCCAGTGATCACCCTGCGGTTTCCTCGAACGAACGAGGGCCGCGGCATTAGTGCCCCCCCCAAGGATTGCAAGCACCCAGTTCCTCTGTGGAAATGAGTCCTTTACTCCCAAGGCGTTGCTGCAGTGAAGAGACGCAGGGCCTTTTCAGGGTTTGGCCGAGAGCTCCGTGGATGCCAGGATGCAGCTTTCCAAACGGTAGAAGATTGCTTTTCTAAACAGGGCCCCCTATGGTAGCTACCACGCAGCGTAAGTACCTGCAGTATTTGAGGGGCGAAGGCAGACAAACGCGGCACACTGGGCCCTTCGCTGAATCCGTTTGAATGAGCGGGTGTCGAAGTGTGGCAAGCTCCCTAACCGAGTGAAGGCCTGAGGAAGGCCTTGCTGGCACTGCATCTCCCAGAGGCCTACCAGTGTAAAGTGGTGAATTGTGGTCTTCTTTGAGCAGGTTGGATGTCACGTCGAGTGCCTGCATGAGGTAGAGGCCCGGCAGGTGTGAGTTCCCAGAAGGAACGCGGAGCCGAGGGTGTCTCTTATGGCACGTCACTGCTCTGCACTGAGTCAAAGTTGCCCAGCCCATTAGACCGGCTAGGAATATGTTCCCGAGGTGTTCGTACGCTGTGTCAACCTGGTTCTCCAAGGAAGGGAGCCGTGTGTCGCCCTGGATTCTGCACGCCCAGAAGTGTTCCGAAGGGCCTACACGGCTGTCTGTCGATCAGCAGGCAGACAGGACACTTGGGGTACTCAGTGTATTTGCACGGGAAGCGGTGCCGACGCGAGAGCCCTAGGAGACCCGAAAGGCCTCCTCGCGTTCCTTTTAAGCGGAACAACGACCGAGACCTCATGGAAACTGCTGCACGCAGAGCTTGCCAGGGGGACAAGTGGGTCCTTACCATGAGACTAGTGGTCACCTTGTGGCTTCCCAGAACGCACGAGGGCTGTGGGATTAGCTCCCCCTAAGAATTGAGACCACCTGACTTCTCTGGGCAAAGTACTCGTTCCCCTCACAGGCGTGCCTGCAGTGAAAAGCAGCTGGGCAATTCCACACTTCTGCACACAGGTTGTAGGCCGCCAAGAATCCAGCTTTCGAAAAGGGAAAAAAGACTGCTTTGGTGCGCTGATGCTAGGGGTCACCTTGCGATTGCCCAGAACGAACGTGGGCCGCAGCTTAGCTGTCCTCTGAAAGGGCAGGCACCCCGTTTGTCTGGGGGACATACTGGTTTCCTCCCCAGCTGTGCCTGCAGTGAGTAGGAGCTGGACATAGTGAGCGTTTCAGAAACAGCGCCGAGGCTACCTGTATCCAGCTTTCCAAAGGGGGAAAACACTGGTTTTCTAAGCAGTGCCACCTACCCTCGTTAACACCCACCAGAAGTACGTGCAGAACTGGAAGTGCAAAGGGAGACCGTCGCGACACACTGGGCCCTTGGCTAAATAGTTTTCACTGCGCAGGCGTCTGCGTGTGGCAAGATCCCTAACCGAGTGAAGGCCTGAGGAACACCTAGTTGGCACTGCACCTTCCAAGGGCCTGCCAGTGTAAAGTGAGGAATTGTGCTCTTGGCTCAGGTTGGATCTCACCTCGACTTCCTGCTTGAGGCAGAGAGCGGGGAGGTATGAGTTCCAAGAAGGAACGCGGGGGAGACGTTTCTCTCCGGGTAAGTCCCTTTTCCGCACTGAGTCCAAGTGGCCCAGCCCAGGAGACCGTGTAGGACTGTGTTCCAGGGCTCTTTGCAAGCTGTGTGCACCTAGGTTTCTAAGGAAGAGAACGGTGTGTCGCCTTGGACTCTGCATGCCAAGGAGTGTTCCGAAGGGCCTACGCGGCTGTCTGTTGCTCAGCAGGCAGAGAGGAGGCCCGGCGGACTCAGTGTAGTTGCCCGGGAAACGGTGCGGACGCGAGAGCCCATCGCGTCCTGAAAGGCATCCTCGAGTTCCAGCTAGGCAGCACATCGACGCACACTTCCTGGAAACTGCTGTATGCCCCCACATGCCCGTTGGCGAAAGTGGAACTTACGGGGAGCCCAGTGATCACCCTGCGGTTTCCTCGAACGAACGAGGGCCGCGGCATTAGTGCCCCCCCCAAGGATTGCAAGCACCCAGTTCCTCTGTGGAAATGAGTCCTTTACTCCCAAGGCGTTGCTGCAGTGAAGAGACGCAGGGCCTTTTCAGGGTTTGGCCGAGAGCTCCGTGGATGCCAGGATGCAGCTTTCCAAACGGTAGAAGATTGCTTTTCTAAACAGGGCCCCCTATGGTAGCTACCACGCAGCGTAAGTACCTGCAGTATTTGAGGGGCGAAGGCAGACAAACGCGGCACACTGGGCCCTTCGCTGAATCCGTTTGAATGAGCGGGTGTCGAAGTGTGGCAAGCTCCCTAACCGAGTGAAGGCCTGAGGAAGGCCTTGCTGGCACTGCATCTCCCAGAGGCCTACCAGTGTAAAGTGGTGAATTGTGGTCTTCTTTGAGCAGGTTGGATGTCACGTCGAGTGCCTGCATGAGGTAGAGGCCCGGCAGGTGTGAGTTCCCAGAAGGAACGCGGAGCCGAGGGTGTCTCTTATGGCACGTCACTGCTCTGCACTGAGTCAAAGTTGCCCAGCCCATTAGACCGGCTAGGAATATGTTCCCGAGGTGTTCGTACGCTGTGTCAACCTGGTTCTCCAAGGAAGGGAGCCGTGTGTCGCCCTGGATTCTGCACGCCCAGAAGTGTTCCGAAGGGCCTACACGGCTGTCTGTCGATCAGCAGGCAGACAGGACACTTGGGGTACTCAGTGTATTTGCACGGGAAGCGGTGCCGACGCGAGAGCCCTAGGAGACCCGAAAGGCCTCCTCGCGTTCCTTTTAAGCGGAACAACGACCGAGACCTCATGGAAACTGCTGCACGCAGAGCTTGCCAGGGGGACAAGTGGGTCCTTACCATGAGACTAGTGGTCACCTTGTGGCTTCCCAGAACGCACGAGGGCTGTGGGATTAGCTCCCCCTAAGAATTGAGACCACCTGACTTCTCTGGGCAAAGTACTCGTTCCCCTCACAGGCGTGCCTGCAGTGAAAAGCAGCTGGGCAATTCCACACTTCTGCACACAGGTTGTAGGCCGCCAAGAATCCAGCTTTCGAAAAGGGAAAAAAGACTGCTTTGGTGCGCTGATGCTAGGGGTCACCTTGCGATTGCCCAGAACGAACGTGGGCCGCAGCTTAGCTGTCCTCTGAAAGGGCAGGCACCCCGTTTGTCTGGGGGACATACTGGTTTCCTCCCCAGCTGTGCCTGCAGTGAGTAGGAGCTGGACATAGTGAGCGTTTCAGAAACAGCGCCGAGGCTACCTGTATCCAGCTTTCCAAAGGGGGAAAACACTGGTTTTCTAAGCAGTGCCACCTACCCTCGTTAACACCCACCAGAAGTACGTGCAGAACTGGAAGTGCAAAGGGAGACCGTCGCGACACACTGGGCCCTTGGCTAAATAGTTTTCACTGCGCAGGCGTCTGCGTGTGGCAAGATCCCTAACCGAGTGAAGGCCTGAGGAACACCTAGTTGGCACTGCACCTTCCAAGGGCCTGCCAGTGTAAAGTGAGGAATTGTGCTCTTGGCTCAGGTTGGATCTCACCTCGACTTCCTGCTTGAGGCAGAGAGCGGGGAGGTATGAGTTCCAAGAAGGAACGCGGGGGAGACGTTTCTCTCAGGGTAAGTCCCTTTTCCGCACTGAGTCCAAGTGGCCCAGCCCAGGAGACCGTGTAGGACTGTGTTCCAGGGCTCTTTGCAAGCTGTGTCCACCTAGGTTTCTAAGGAAGAGAACGGTGTGTCGCCTTGGACTCTGCATGCCAAGGAGTGTTCCGAAGGGCCTACGCGGCTGTCTGTTGCTCAGCAGGCAGAGAGGAGGCCCGGCGGACTCAGTGTAGTTGCCCGGGAAACGGTGCGGACGCGAGAGCCCATCGCGTCCTGAAAGGCATCCTCGAGTTCCAGCTAGGCAGCACATCGACGCACACTTCCTGGAAACTGCTGTATGCCCCCACATGCCCGTTGGCGAAAGTGGAACTTACGGGGAGCCCAGTGATCACCCTGCGGTTTCCCCGAACGAACGAGGGCCGCGGCATTAGTGCCCCCCCCAAGGATTGCAAGCACCCAGTTCCTCTGTGGAAATGAGTCCTTTACTCCCAAGGCGTTGCTGCAGTGAAGAGACGCAGGGCCTTTTCAGGGTTTGGCCGAGAGCTCCGTGGTTGCGAGGATGCAGCTTTCCAAACGGTAAAAGATTGCTTTTCTAAACAGGGCCCCCTATGGTAGCCACCACGCAGCGTAAGTACCTGCAGTATTTGAGGGGCGAAGGCAGACAAACGCGGCACACTGGGCCCTTCGCTGAATCCGTTTGAATGAGCGGGTGTCGAAGTGTGGCAAGCTCCCTAACCGAGTGAAGGCCTGAGGAAGGCCTTGCTGGCACTGCATCTCCCAGAGGCCTACCAGTGTAAAGTGGTGAATTGTGGTCTTCTTTGAGCAGGTTGGATGTCACGTCGAGTGCCTGCATGAGGTAGAGGCCCGGCAGGTGTGAGTTCCCAGAAGGAACGCGGAGCCGAGGGTGTCTCTTATGGC
The DNA here is from genome assembly GCF_028564815.1 of Eubalaena glacialis. NCBI lineage: Eukaryota > Metazoa > Chordata > Mammalia > Artiodactyla > Balaenidae > Eubalaena > Eubalaena glacialis. The sequence continues at coordinate 108,536,256 of NC_083716.1, read as the reverse complement.
ACGTCACTGCTCTGCACTGAGTCAAAGTTGCCCAGCCCATTAGACCGGCTAGGAATATGTTCCCGAGGTGTTCGTACGCTGTGTCAACCTGGTTCTCCAAGGAAGGGAGCCGTGTGTCGCCCTGGATTCTGCACGCCCAGAAGTGTTCCGAAGGGCCTACACGGCTGTCTGTCGATCAGCAGGCAGACAGGACACTTGGGGTACTCAGTGTATTTGCACGGGAAGCGGTGCCGACGCGAGAGCCCTAGGAGACCCGAAAGGCCTCCTCGCGTTCCTTTTAAGCGGAACAACGACCGAGACCTCATGGAAACTGCTGCACGCAGAGCTTGCCAGGGGGACAAGTGGGTCCTTACCATGAGACTAGTGGTCACCTTGTGGCTTCCCAGAACGCACGAGGGCTGTGGGATTAGCTCCCCCTAAGAATTGAGACCACCTGACTTCTCTGGGCAAAGTACTCGTTCCCCTCACAGGCGTGCCTGCAGTGAAAAGCAGCTGGGCAATTCCACACTTCTGCACACAGGTTGTAGGCCGCCAAGAATCCAGCTTTCGAAAAGGGAAAAAAGACTGCTTTGGTGCGCTGATGCTAGGGCTCACCTTGCGATTGCCCAGAACGAACGTGGGCCGCAGCTTAGCTGTCCTCTGAAAGGGCAGGCACCCCGTTTGTCTGGGGGACATACTGGTTTCCTCCCCAGCTGTGCCTGCAGTGAGTAGGAGCTGGACATAGTGAGCGTTTCAGAAACAGCGCCGAGGCTACCTGTATCCAGCTTTCCAAAGGGGGAAAACACTGGTTTTCTAAGCAGTGCCACCTACCCTCGTTAACACCCACCAGAAGTACGTGCAGAACTGGAAGTGCAAAGGGAGACCGTCGCGACACACTGGGCCCTTGGCTAAATAGTTTTCACTGCGCAGGCGTCTGCGTGTGGCAAGATCCCTAACCGAGTGAAGGCCTGAGGAAGACCTAGTTGGCACTGCACCTTCCAAGGGCCTGCCAGTGTAAAGTGAGGAATTGTGCTCTTGGCTCAGGTTGGATCTCACCTCGACTTCCTGCTTGAGGCAGAGAGCGGGGAGGTATGAGTTCCAAGAAGGAACGCGGGGGAGACGTTTCTCTCAGGGTAAGTCCCTTTTCCGCACTGAGTCCAAGTGGCCCAGCCCAGGAGACCGTGTAGGACTGTGTGCCAGGGCTCTTTGCAAGCTGTGTGCACCTAGGTTTCTAAGGAAGAGAACGGTGTGTCGCCTTGGACTCTGCATGCCAAGGAGTGTTCCGAAGGGCCTACGCGGCTGTCTGTTGCTCAGCAGGCAGAGAGGAGGCCCGGCGGACTCAGTGTAGTTGCCCGGGAAACGGTGCGGACGCGAGAGCCCATCGCGTCCTGAAAGGCATCCTCGAGTTCCAGCTAGGCAGCACATCGACGCACACTTCCTGGAAACTGCTGTATGCCCCCACATGCCCGTTGGCGAAAGTGGAACTTACGGGGAGCCCAGTGATCACCCTGCGGTTTCCCCGAACGAACGAGGGCCGCGGCATTAGTGCCCCCCCCAAGGATTGCAAGCACCCAGTTCCTCTGTGGAAATGAGTCCTTTACTCCCAAGGCGTTGCTGCAGTGAAGAGACGCAGGGCCTTTTCAGGGTTTGGCCGAGAGCTCCGTGGTTGCGAGGATGCAGCTTTCCAAACGGTAGAAGATTGCTTTTCTAAACAGGGCCCCCTATGGTAGCTACCACGCAGCGTAAGTACCTGCAGTATTTGAGGGGCGAAGGCAGACAAACGCGGCACACTGGGCCCTTCGCTGAATCCGTTTGAATGAGCGGGTGTCGAAGTGTGGCAAGCTCCCTAACCGAGTGAAGGCCTGAGGAAGGCCTTGCTGGCACTGCATCTCCCAGAGGCCTACCAGTGTAAAGTGGTGAATTGTGGTCTTCTTTGAGCAGGTTGGATGTCACGTCGAGTGCCTGCATGAGGTAGAGGCCCGGCAGGTGTGAGTTCCCAGAAGGAACGCGGAGCCGAGGGTGTCTCTTATGGCACGTCACTGCTCTGCACTGAGTCAAAGTTGCCCAGCCCATTAGACCGGCTAGGAATATGTTCCCGAGGTGTTCGTACGCTGTGTCAACCTGGTTCTCCAAGGAAGGGAGCCGTGTGTCGCCCTGGATTCTGCACGCCCAGAAGTGTTCCGAAGGGCCTACACGGCTGTCTGTCGATCAGCAGGCAGACAGGACACTTGGGGTACTCAGTGTATTTGCACGGGAAGCGGTGCCGACGCGAGAGCCCTAGGAGACCCGAAAGGCCTCCTCGCGTTCCTTTTAAGCGGAACAACGACCGAGACCTCATGGAAACTGCTGCACGCAGAGCTTGCCAGGGGGACAAGTGGGTCCTTACCATGAGACTAGTGGTCACCTTGTGGCTTCCCAGAACGCACGAGGGCTGTGGGATTAGCTCCCCCTAAGAATTGAGAGCACCTGACTTCTCTGGGCAAAGTACTCGTTCCCCTCACAGGCGTGCCTGCAGTGAAAAGCAGCTGGGCAATTCCACACTTCTGCACACAGGTTCTAGGCCGCCAAGAATCCAGCTTTCGAAAAGGGAAAAAAGACTGCTTTGGTGCGCTGATGCTAGGGCTCACCTTGCGATTGCCCAGAACGAACGTGGGCCGCAGCTTAGCTCTCCTCTGAAAGGGCAGGCACCCCGTTTGTCTGGGGGACATACTGGTTTCCTCCCCAGCTGTGCCTGCAGTGAGTAGGAGCTGGACATAGTGAGCGTTTCAGAAACAGCGCCGAGGCTACCTGTATCCAGCTTTCCAAAGGGGGAAAACACTGGTTTTCTAAGCAGTGCCACCTACCCTCGTTAACACCCACCAGAAGTACGTGCAGAACTGGAAGTGCAAAGGGAGACCGTCGCGACACACTGGGCCCTTGGCTAAATAGTTTTCACTGCGCAGGCGTCTGCGTGTGGCAAGATCCCTAACCGAGTGAAGGCCTGAGGAAGACCTAGTTGGCACTGCACCTTCCAAAGGCCTGCCAGTGTAAAGTGAGGAATTGTGCTCTTGGCTCAGGTTGGATCTCACCTCGACTTCCTGCTTGAGGCAGAGAGCGGGGAGGTATGAGTTCCAAGAAGGAACGCGGGGGAGACGTTTCTCTCAGGGTAAGTCCCTTTTCCGCACTGAGTCCAAGTGGCCCAGCCCAGGAGACCGTGTAGGACTGTGTTCCAGGGCTCTTTGCAAGCTGTGTCCACCTAGGTTTCTAAGGAAGAGAACGGTGTGTCGCCTTGGACTCTGCATGCCAAGGAGTGTTCCGAAGGGCCTACGCGGCTGTCTGTTGCTCAGCAGGCAGAGAGGAGGCCCGGCGGACTCAGTGTAGTTGCCCGGGAAACGGTGCGGACGCGAGAGCCCATCGCGTCCTGAAAGGCATCCTCGAGTTCCAGCTAGGCAGCACATCGACGCACACTTCCTGGAAACTGCTGTATGCCCCCACATGCCCGTTGGCGAAAGTGGAACTTACGGGGAGCCCAGTGATAACCCTGCGGTTTCCCCGAACGAACGAGGGCCGCGGCATTAGTGCCCCCCCCAAGGATTGCAAGCACCCAGTTCCTCTGTGGAAATGAGTCCTTTACTCCCAAGGCGTTGCTGCAGTGAAGAGACGCAGGGCCTTTTCAGGGTTTGGCCGAGAGCTCCGTGGTTGCGAGGATGCAGCTTTCCAAACGGTAAAACACTGCTTTTCTAAACAAGGCCCCCTATGGTAGCTACCACGCAGCGTAAGTACCTGCAGTATTTGAGGGGCGAAGGCAGACAAACGCGGCACACTGGGCCCTTCGCTGAATCCGTTTGAATGAGCGGGTGTCGAAGTGTGGCAAGCTCCCTAACCGAGTGAAGGCCTGAGGAAGGCCTTGCTGGCACTGCATCTCCCAGAGGCCTACCAGTGTAAAGTGGTGAATTGTGGTCTTCTTTGAGCAGGTTGGATGTCACGTCGAGTGCCTGCATGAGGTAGAGGCCCGGCAGGTGTGAGTTCCCAGAAGGAACGCGGAGCCGAGGGTGTCTCTTATGGCACGTCACTGCTCTGCACTGAGTCAAAGTTGCCCAGCCCATTAGACCGGCTAGGAATATGTTCCCGAGGTGTTCGTACGCTGTGTCAACCTGGTTCTCCAAGGAAGGGAGCTGTGTGTCGCCCTGGATTCTGCACGCCCAGAAGTGTTCCGAAGGGCCTACACGGCTGTCTGTCGATCAGCAGGCAGACAGGACACTTGGGGTACTCAGTGTATTTGCACGGGAAGCGGTGCCGATGCGAGAGCCCTAGGAGACCCGAAAGGCCTCCTCGCGTTCCTTTTAAGCGGAACAACGACCGAGACCTCATGGAAACTGCTGCACGCAGAGCTTGCCAGGGGGACAAGTGGGTCCTTACCATGAGACTAGTGGTCACCTTGTGGCTTCCCAGAACGCACGAGGGCTGTGGGATTAGCTCCCCCTAAGAATTGAGAGCACCTGACTTCTCTGGGCAAAGTACTCGTTCCCCTCACAGGCGTGCCTGCAGTGAAAAGCAGCTGGGCAATTCCACACTTCTGCACACAGGTTGTAGGCCGCCAAGAATCCAGCTTTCGAAAAGGGAAAAAAGACTGCTTTGGTGCGCTGATGCTAGGGCTCACCTTGCGATTGCCCAGAACGAACGTGGGCCGCAGCTTAGCTCTCCTCTGAAAGGGCAGGCACCCCGTTTGTCTGGGGGACATACTGGTTTCCTCCCCAGCTGTGCCTGCAGTGAGTAGGAGCTGGACATAGTGAGCGTTTCAGAAACAGCGCCGAGGCTACCTGTATCCAGCTTTCCAAAGGGGGAAAACACTGGTTTTCTAAGCAGTGCCACCTACCCTCGTTAACACCCACCAGAAGTACGTGCAGAACTGGAAGTGCAAAGGGAGACCGTCGCGACACACTGGGCCCTTGGCTAAATAGTTTTCACTGCGCAGGCGTCTGCGTGTGGCAAGATCCCTAACCGAGTGAAGGCCTGAGGAAGACCTAGTTGGCACTGCACCTTCCAAGGGCCTGCCAGTGTAAAGTGAGGAATTGTGCTCTTGGCTCAGGTTGGATCTCACCTCGACTTCCTGCTTGAGGCAGAGAGCGGGGAGGTATGAGTTCCAAGAAGGAACGCGGGGGAGACGTTTCTCTCCGGGTAAGTCCCTTTTCCGCACTGAGTCCAAGTGGCCCAGCCCAGGAGACCGTGTAGGACTGTGTTCCAGGGCTCTTTGCAAGCTGTGTCCACCTAGGTTTCTAAGGAAGAGAACGGTGTGTCGCCTTGGACTCTGCATGCCAAGGAGTGTTCCGAAGGGCCTACGCGGCTGTCTGTTGCTCAGCAGGCAGAGAGGAGGCCCGGCGGACTCAGTGTAGTTGCCCGGGAAACGGTGCGGACGCGAGAGCCCATCGCGTCCTGAAAGGCATCCTCGAGTTCCAGCTAGGCAGCACATCGACGCACACTTCCTGGAAACTGCTGTATGCCCCCACATGCCCGCTGGCGAAAGTGGAACTTACGGGGAGCCCAGTGATCACCCTGCGGTTTCCCCGAACGAACGAGGGCCGCGGCATTAGTGCCCCCCCAAGGATTGCAAGCACCCAGTTCCTCTGTGGAAATGAGTCCTTTACTCCCAAGGCGTTGGTGCAGTGAAGAGACGCAGGGCCTTTTCAGGGTTTGGCCGAGAGCTCCGTGGTTGCGAGGATGCAGCTTTCCAAACGGTAAAAGACTGCTTTTCTAAACAGGGCCCCCTATGGTAGCTACCACGCAGCGTAAGTACCTGCAGTATTTGAGGGGCGAAGGCAGACAAACGCGGCACACTGGGCCCTTCGCTGAATCCGTTTGAATGAGCGGGTGTCGAAGTGTGGCAAGCTCCCTAACCGAGTGAAGGCCTGAGGAAGGCCTTGCTGGCACTGCATCTCCCAGAGGCCTACCAGTGTAAAGTGGTGAATTGTGGTCTTCTTTGAGCAGGTTGGATGTCACGTCGAGTGCCTGCATGAGGTAGAGGCCCGGCAGGTGTGAGTTCCCAGAAGGAACGCGGAGCCGATGGTGTCTCTTATGGTACGTCACTGCTCTGCACTGAGTCAAAGTTGCCCAGCCCATTAGACCGGCTAGGAATATGTTCCCGAGGTGTTCGTACGCTGTGTCAACCTGGTTCTCCAAGGAAGGGAGCTGTGTGTCGCCCTGGATTCTGCACGCCCAGAAGTGTTCCGAAGGGCCTACACGGCTGTCTGTCGATCAGCAGGCAGACAGGACACTTGGGGTACTCAGTGTATTTGCACGGGAAGCGGTGCCGACGCGAGAGCCCTAGGAGACCCGAAAGGCCTCCTCGCGTTCCTTTTAAGCGGAACAACGACCGAGACCTCATGGAAACTGCTGCACGCAGAGCTTGCCAGGGGGACAAGTGGGTCCTTACCATGAGACTAGTGGTCACCTTGTGGCTTCCCAGAACGCACGAGGGCTGTGGGATTAGCTCCCCCTAAGAATTGAGAGCACCTGACTTCTCTGGGCAAAGTACTCGTTCCCCTCACAGGCGTGCCTGCAGTGAAAAGCAGCTGGGCAATTCCACACTTCTGCACACAGGTTGTAGGCCGCCAAGAATCCAGCTTTCGAAAAGGGAAAAAAGACTGCTTTGGTGCGCTGATGCTAGGGCTCACCTTGCGATTGCCCAGAACGAACGTGGGCCGCAGCTTAGCTCTCCTCTGAAAGGGCAGGCACCCCGTTTGTCTGGGGGACATACTGGTTTCCTCCCCAGCTGTGCCTGCAGTGAGTAGGAGCTGGACATAGTGAGCGTTTCAGAAACAGCGCCGAGGCTACCTGTATCCAGCTTTCCAAAGGGGGAAAACACTGGTTTTCTAAGCAGTGCCACCTACCCTCGTTAACACCCACCAGAAGTACGTGCAGAACTGGAAGTGCAAAGGGAGACCGTCGCGACACACTGGGCCCTTGGCTAAATAGTTTTCACTGCGCAGGCGTCTGCGTGTGGCAAGATCCCTAACCGAGTGAAGGCCTGAGGAAGACCTAGTTGGCACTGCACCTTCCAAGGGCCTGCCAGTGTAAAGTGAGGAATTGTGCTCTTGGCTCAGGTTGGATCTCACCTCGACTTCCTGCTTGAGGCAGAGAGCGGGGAGGTATGAGTTCCAAGAAGGAACGCGGGGGAGACGTTTCTCTCAGGGTAAGTCCCTTTTCCGCACTGAGTCCAAGTGGCCCAGCCCAGGAGACCGTGTAGGACTGTGTTCCAGGGCTCTTTGCAAGCTGTGTCCACCTAGGTTTCTAAGGAAGAGAACGGTGTGTCGCCTTGGACTCTGCATGCCAAGGAGTGTTCCGAAGGGCCTACGCGGCTGTCTGTTGCTCAGCAGGCAGAGAGGAGGCCCGGCGGACTCAGTGTAGTTGCCCGGGAAACGGTGCGGACGCGAGAGCCCATCGCGTCCTGAAAGGCATCCTCGAGTTCCAGCTAGGCAGCACATCGACGCACACTTCCTGGAAACTGCTGTATGCCCCCACATGCCCGTTGGCGAAAGTGGAACTTACGGGGAGCCCAGTGATAACCCTGCGGTTTCCCCGAACGAACGAGGGCCGCGGCATTAGTGCCCCCCCCAAGGATTGCAAGCACCCAGTTCCTCTGTGGAAATGAGTCCTTTACTCCCAAGGCGTTGCTGCAGTGAAGAGACGCAGGGCCTTTTCAGGGTTTGGCCGAGAGCTCCGTGGTTGCGAGGATGCAGCTTTCCAAACGGTAGAAGATTGCTTTTCTAAACAGGGCCCCCTATGGTAGCTACCACGCAGCGTAAGTACCTGCAGTATTTGAGGGGCGAAGGCAGACAAACGCGGCACACTGGGCCCTTCGCTGAATCCGTTTGAATGAGCGGGTGTCGAAGTGTGGCAAGCTCCCTAACCGAGTGAAGGCCTGAGGAAGGCCTTGCTGGCACTGCATCTCCCAGAGGCCTACCAGTGTAAAGTGGTGAATTGTGGTCTTCTTTGAGCAGGTTGGATGTCACGTCGAGTGCCTGCATGAGGTAGAGGCCCGGCAGGTGTGAGTTCCCAGAAGGAACGCGGAGCCGAGGGTGTCTCTTATGGCACGTCACTGCTCTGCACTGAGTCAAAGTTGCCCAGCCCATTAGACCGGCTAGGAATATGTTCCCGAGGTGTTCGTACGCTGTGTCAACCTGGTTCTCCAAGGAAGGGAGCCGTGTGTCGCCCTGGATTCTGCACGCCCAGAAGTGTTCCGAAGGGCCTACACGGCTGTCTGTCGATCAGCAGGCAGACAGGACACTTGGGGTACTCAGTGTATTTGCACGGGAAGCGGTGCCGACGCGAGAGCCCTAGGAGACCCGAAAGGCCTCCTCGCGTTCCTGTTAAGCGGAACAACGACCGAGACCTCATGGAAACTGCTGCACGCAGAGCTTGCCAGGGGGACAAGTGGGTCCTTACCATGAGACTAGTGGTCACCTTGTGGCTTCCCAGAACGCACGAGGGCTGTGGGATTAGCTCCCCCTAAGAATTGAGAGCACCTGACTTCTCTGGGCAAAGTACTCGTTCCCCTCACAGGCGTGCCTGCAGTGAAAAGCAGCTGGGCAATTCCACACTTCTGCACACAGGTTCTAGGCCGCCAAGAATCCAGCTTTCGAAAAGGGAAAAAAGACTGCTTTGGTGCGCTGATGCTAGGGCTCACCTTGCGATTGCCCAGAACGAACGTGGGCCGCAGCTTAGCTCTCCTCTGAAAGGGCAGGCACCCCGTTTGTCTGGGGGACATACTGGTTTCCTCCCCAGCTGTGCCTGCAGTGAGTAGGAGCTGGACATAGTGAGCGTTTCAGAAACAGCGCCGAGGCTACCTGTATCCAGCTTTCCAAAGGGGGAAAACACTGGTTTTCTAAGCAGTGCCACCTACCCTCGTTAACACCCACCAGAAGTACGTGCAGAACTGGAAGTGCAAAGGGAGACCGTCGCGACACACTGGGCCCTTGGCTAAATAGTTTTCACTGCGCAGGCGTCTGCGTGTGGCAAGATCCCTAACCGAGTGAAGGCCTGAGGAAGACCTAGTTGGCACTGCACCTTCCAAGGGCCTGCCAGTGTAAAGTGAGGAATTGTGCTCTTGGCTCAGGTTGGATCTCACCTCGACTTCCTGCTTGAGGAAGAGAGCGGGGAGGTATGAGTTCCAAGAAGGAACGCGGGGGAGACGTTTCTCTCAGGGTAAGTCCCTTTTCCGCACTGAGTCCAAGTGGCCCAGCCCAGGAGACCGTGTAGGACTGTGTTCCAGGGCTCTTTGCAAGCTGTGTCCACCTAGGTTTCTAAGGAAGAGAACGGTGTGTCGCCTTGGACTCTGCATGCCAAGGAGTGTTCCGAAGGGCCTACGCGGCTGTCTGTTGCTCAGCAGGCAGAGAGGAGGCCCGGCGGACTCAGTGTAGTTGCCCGGGAAACGGTGCGGACGCGAGAGCCCATCGCGTCCTGAAAGGCATCCTCGAGTTCCAGCTAGGCAGCACATCGACGCACACTTCCTGGAAACTGCTGTATGCCCCCACATGCCCGTTGGCGAAAGTGGAACTTACGGGGAGCCCAGTGATCACCCTGCGGTTTCCCCGAACGAACGAGGGCCGTGGCATTAGTGCCCCCCCCAAGGATTGCAAGCACCCAGTTCCTCTGTGGAAATGAGTCCTTTACTCCCAAGGCGTTGCTGCAGTGAAGAGACGCAGGGCCTTTTCAGGGTTTGGCCGAGAGCTCCGTGGTTGCGAGGATGCAGCTTTCCAAACGGTAAAAGATTGCTTTTCTAAACAGGGCCCCCTATGGTAGCCACCACGCAGCGTAAGTACCTGCAGTATTTGAGGGGCGAAGGCAGACAAACGCGGCACACTGGGCCCTTCGCTGAATCCGTTTGAATGAGCGGGTGTCGAAGTGTGGCAAGCTCCCTAACCGAGTGAAGGCCTGAGGAAGGCCTTGCTGGCACTGCATCTCCCAGAGGCCTACCAGTGTAAAGTGGTGAATTGTGGTCTTCTTTGAGCAGGTTGGATGTCACGTCGAGTGCCTGCATGAGGTAGAGGCCCGGCAGGTGTGAGTTCCCAGAAGGAACGCGGAGCCGAGTGTGTCTCTTATGGCACGTCACTGCTCTGCACTGAGTCAAAGTTGCCCAGCCCATTAGACCGTCTAGGAATATGTTCCCGAGGTGTTCGTACGCTGTGTCAACCTGGTTCTCCAAGGAAGGGAGCCGTGTGTCGCCCTGGATTCTGCACGCCCAGAAGTGTTCCGAAGGGCCTACACGGCTGTCTGTCGATCAGCAGGCAGACAGGACACTTGGGGTACTCAGTGTATTTGCACGGGAAGCGGTGCCGACGCGAGAGCCCTAGGAGACCCGAAAGGCCTCCTCGCGTTCCTTTTAAGCGGAACAACGACCGAGACCTCATGGAAACTGCTGCACGCAGAGCTTGCCAGGGGGACAAGTGGGTCCTTACCATGAGACTAGTGGTCACCTTGTGGCTTCCCAGAACGCACGAGGGCTGTGGGATTAGCTCCCCCTAAGAATTGAGAGCACCTGACTTCTCTGGGCAAAGTACTCGTTCCCCTCACAGGCGTGCCTGCAGTGAAAAGCAGCTGGGCAATTCCACACTTCTGCACACAGGTTCTAGGCCGCCAAGAATCCAGCTTTCGAAAAGGGAAAAAAGACTGCTTTGGTGCGCTGATGCTAGGGCTCACCTTGCGATTGCCCAGAACGAACGTGGGCCGCAGCTTAGCTCTCCTCTGAAAGGGCAGGCACCCCGTTTGTCTGGGGGACATACTGGTTTCCTCCCCAGCTGTGCCTGCAGTGAGTAGGAGCTGGACATAGTGAGCGTTTCAGAAACAGCGCCGAGGCTACCTGTATCCAGCTTTCCAAAGGGGGAAAACACTGGTTTTCTAAGCAGTGCCACCTACCCTCGTTAACACCCACCAGAAGTACGTGCAGAACTGGAAGTGCAAAGGGAGACCGTCGCGACACACTGGGCCCTTGGCTAAATAGTTTTCACTGCGCAGGCGTCTGCGTGTGGCAAGATCCCTAACCGAGTGAAGGCCTGAGGAAGACCTAGTTGGCACTGCACCTTCCAAGGGCCTGCCAGTGTAAAGTGAGGAATTGTGCTCTTGGCTCAGGTTGGATCTCACCTCGACTTCCTGCTTGAGGCAGAGAGCGGGGAGGTATGAGTTCCAAGAAGGAACGCGGGGGAGACGTTTCTCTCAGGGTAAGTCCCTTTTCCGCACTGAGTCCAAGTGGCCCAGCCCAGGAGACCGTGTAGGACTGTGTTCCAGGGCTCTTTGCAAGCTCTGTCCACCTAGGTTTCTAAGGAAGAGAACGGTGTGTCGCCTTGGACTCTGCATGCCAAGGAGTGTTCCGAAGGGCCTACGCGGCTGTCTGTTGCTCAGCAGGCAGAGAGGAGGCCCGGCGGACTCAGTGTAGTTGCCCGGGAAACGGTGCGGACGCGAGAGCCCATCGCGTCCTGAAAGGCATCCTCGAGTTCCAGCTAGGCAGCACATCGACGCACACTTCCTGGAAACTGCTGTATGCCCCCACATGCCCGTTGGCGAAAGTGGAACTTACGGGGAGCCCAGTGATAACCCTGCGGTTTCCCCGAACGAACGAGGGCCGCGGCATTAGTGCCCCCCCCAAGGATTGCAAGCACCCAGTTCCTCTGTGGAAATGAGTCCTTTACTCCCAAGGCGTTGCTGCAGTGAAGAGACGCAGGGCCTTTTCAGGGTTTGGCCGAGAGCTCCGTGGTTGCGAGGATGCAGCTTTCCAAACGGTAGAAGATTGCTTTTCTAAACAGGGCCCCCTATGGTAGCTACCACGCAGCGTAAGTACCTGCAGTATTTGAGGGGCGAAGGCAGACAAACGCGGCACACTGGGCCCTTCGCTGAATCCGTTTGAATGAGCGGGTGTCGAAGTGTGGCAAGCTCCCTAACCGAGTGAAGGCCTGAGGAAGGCCTTGCTGGCACTGCATCTCCCAGAGGCCTACCAGTGTAAAGTGGTGAATTGTGGTCTTCTTTGAGCAGGTTGGATGTCACGTCGAGTGCCTGCATGAGGTAGAGGCCCGGCAGGTGTGAGTTCCCAGAAGGAACGCGGAGCCGAGGGTGTCTCTTATGGCACGTCACTGCTCTGCACTGAGTCAAAGTTGCCCAGCCCATTAGACCGGCTAGGAATATGTTCCCGAGGTGTTCGTACGCTGTGTCAACCTGGTTCTCCAAGGAAGGGAGCTGTGTGTCGCCCTGGATTCTGCACGCCCAGAAGTGTTCCGAAGGGCCTACACGGCTGTCTGTCGATCAGCAGGCAGACAGGACACTTGGGGTACTCAGTGTATTTGCACGGGAAGCGGTGCCGACGCGAGAGCCCTAGGAGACCCGAAAGGCCTCCTCGCGTTCCTTTTAAGCGGAACAACGACCGAGACCTCATGGAAACTGCTGCACGCAGAGCTTGCCAGGGGGACAAGTGGGTCCTTACCATGAGACTAGTGGTCACCTTGTGGCTTCCCAGAACGCACGAGGGCTGTGGGATTAGCTCCCCCTAAGAATTGAGAGCACCTGACTTCTCTGGGCAAAGTACTCGTTCCCCTCACAGGCGTGCCTGCAGTGAAAAGCAGCTGGGCAATTCCACACTTCTGCACACAGGTTGTAGGCCGCCAAGAATCCAGCTTTCGAAAAGGGAAAAAAGACTGCTTTGGTGCGCTGATGCTAGGGCTCACCTTGCGATTGCCCAGAACGAACGTGGGCCGCAGCTTAGCTCTCCTCTGAAAGGGCAGGCACCCCGTTTGTCTGGGGGACATACTGGTTTCCTCCCCAGCTGTGCCTGCAGTGAGTAGGAGCTGGACATAGTGAGCGTTTCAGAAACAGCGCCGAGGCTACCTGTATCCAGCTTTCCAAAGGGGGAAAACACTGGTTTTCTAAGCAGTGCCACCTACCCTCGTTAACACCCACCAGAAGTACGTGCAGAACTGGAAGTGCAAAGGGAGACCGTCGCGACACACTGGGCCCTTGGCTAAATAGTTTTCACTGCACAGGCGTCTGCGTGTGGCAAGATCCCTAACCGAGTGAAGGCCTGAGGAAGACCTAGTTGGCACTGCACCTTCCAAGGGCCTGCCAGTGTAAAGTGAGGAATTGTGCTCTTGGCTCAGGTTGGATCTCACCTCGACTTCCTGCTTGAGGCAGAGAGCGGGGAGGTATGAGTTCCAAGAAGGAACGCGGGGGAGACGTTTCTCTCAGGGTAAGTCCCTTTTCCGCACTGAGTCCAAGTGGCCCAGCCCAGGAGACCGTGTAGGACTGTGTTCCAGGGCTCTTTGCAAGCTCTGTCCACCTAGGTTTCTAAGGAAGAGAACGGTGTGTCGCCTTGGACTCTGCATGCCAAGGAGTGTTCCGAAGGGCCTACGCGGCTGTCTGTTGCTCAGCAGGCAGAGAGGAGGCCCGGCGGACTCAGTGTAGTTGCCCGGGAAACGGTGCGGACGCGAGAGCCCATCGCGTCCTGAAAGGCATCCTCGAGTTCCAGCTAGGCAGCACATCGACGCACACTTCCTGGAAACTGCTGTATGCCCCCACATGCCCGTTGGCGAAAGTGGAACTTACGGGGAGCCCAGTGATAACCCTGCGGTTTCCCCGAACGAACGAGGGCCGCGGCATTAGTGCCCCCCCCAAGGATTGCAAGCACCCAGTTCCTCTGTGGAAATGAGTCCTTTACTCCCAAGGCGTTGCTGCAGTGAAGAGACGCAGGGCCTTTTCAGGGTTTGGCCGAGAGCTCCGTGGTTGCGAGGATGCAGCTTTCCAAACGGTAAAAGATTGCTTTTCTAAACAGGGCCCCCTATGGTAGCTACCACGCAGCGTAAGTACCTGCAGTATTTGAGGGGCGAAGGCAGACAAACGCGGCACACTGGGCCCTTCGCTGAATCCGTTTGAATGAGCGGGTGTCGAAGTGTGGCAAGCTCCCTAACCGAGTGAAGGCCTGAGGAAGGCCTTGCTGGCACTGCATCTCCCAGAGGCCTACCAGTGTAAAGTGGTGCATTGTGGTCTTCTTTGAGCAGGTTGGATGTCACGTCGAGTGCCTGCATGAGGTAGAGGCCCGGCAGGTGTGAGTTCCCAGAAGGAACGCGGAGCCGAGGGTGTCTCTTATGGCACGTCACTGCTCTGCACTGAGTCAAAGTTGCCCAGCCCATTAGACCGGCTAGGAATATGTTCCCGAGGTGTTCGTACGCTGTGTCAACCTGGTTCTCCAAGGAAGGGAGCTGTGTGTCGCCCTGGATTCTGCACGCCCAGAAGTGTTCCGAAGGGCCTACACGGCTGTCTGTCGATCAGCAGGCAGACAGGACACTTGGGGTACTCAGTGTATTTGCACGGGAAGCGGTGCCGACGCGAGAGCCCTAGGAGACCCGAAAGGCCTCCTCGCGTTCCTTTTAAGCGGAACAACGACCGAGACCTCATGGAAACTGCTGCACGCAGAGCTTGCCAGGGGGACAAGTGGGTCCTTACCATGAGACTAGTGGTCACCTTGTGGCTTCCCAGAACGCACGAGGGCTGTGGGATTAGCTCCCCCTAAGAATTGAGAGCACCTGACTTCTCTGGGCAAAGTACTCGTTCCCCTCACAGGCGTGCCTGCAGGGAAAGCAGCTGGGCAATTCCACACTTCTGCACACAGGTTGTAGGCCGCCAAGAATCCAGCTTTCGAAAAGGGAAAAAAGACTGCTTTGGTGCGCTGATGCTAGGGCTCACCTTGCGATTGCCCAGAACGAACGTGGGCCGCAGCTTAGCTCTCCTCTGAAAGGGCAGGCACCCCGTTTGTCTGGGGGACATACTGGTTTCCTCCCCAGCTGTGCCTGCAGTGAGTAGGAGCTGGACATAGTGAGCGTTTCAGAAACAGCGCCGAGGCTACCTGTATCCAGCTTTCCAAAGGGGGAAAACACTGGTTTTCTAAGCAGTGCCACCTACCCTCGTTAACACCCACCAGAAGTACGTGCAGAACTGGAAGTGCAAAGGGAGACCGTCGCGACACACTGGGCCCTTGGCTAAATAGTTTTCACTGCGCAGGCGTCTGCGTGTGGCAAGATCCCTAACCGAGTGAAGGCCTGAGGAAGACCTAGTTGGCACTGCACCTTCCAAGGGCCTGCCAGTGTAAAGTGAGGAATTGTGCTCTTGGCTCAGGTTGGATCTCACCTCGACTTCCTGCTTGAGGCAGAGAGCGGGGAGGTATGAGTTCCAAGAAGGAACGCGGGGGAGACGTTTCTCTCAGGGTAAGTCCCTTTTCCGCACTGAGTCCAAGTGGCCCAGCCCAGGAGACCGTGTAGGACTGTGTTCCAGGGCTCTTTGCAAGCTGTGTCCACCTAGGTTTCTAAGGAAGAGAACGGTGTGTCGCCTTGGACTCTGCATGCCAAGGAGTGTTCCGAAGGGCCTACGCGGCTGTCTGTTGCTCAGCAGGCAGAGAGGAGGCCCGGCGGACTCAGTGTAGTTGCCCGGGAAACGGTGCGGACGCGAGAGCCCATCGCGTCCTGAAAGGCATCCTCGAGTTCCAGCTAGGCAGCACATCGACGCACACTTCCTGGAAACTGCTGTATGCCCCCACATGCCCGTTGGCGAAAGTGGAACTTACGGAGAGCCCAGTGATCACCCTGCGGTTTCCCCGAACGAACGAGGGCCGCGGCATTAGTGCCCCCCCCAAGGATTGCAAGCACCCAGTTCCTCTGTGGAAATGAGTCCTTTACTCCCAAGGCGTTGCTGCAGTGAAGAGACGCAGGGCCTTTTCAGGGTTTGGCCGAGAGCTCCGTGGTTGCGAGGATGCAGCTTTCCAAACGGTAGAAGATTGCTTTTCTAAACAGGGCCCCCTATGGTAGCTACCACGCAGCGTAAGTACCTGCAGTATTTGAGGGGCGAAGGCAGACAAACGCGGCACACTGGGCCCTTCGCTGAATCGGTTTGAATGAGCGGGTGTCGAAGTGTGGCAAGCTCCCTAACCGAGTGAAGGCCTGAGGAAGGCCTTGCTGGCACTGCATCTCCCAGAGGCCTACCAGTGTAAAGTGGTGCATTGCGGTCTTCTTTGAGCAGGTTGGATGTCACGTCGAGTGCCTGCATGAGGTAGAGGCCCGGCAGGTGTGAGTTCCCAGAAGGAACGCGGAGCCGAGGGTGTCTCTTATGGCACGTCACTGCTCTGCACTGAGTCAAAGTTGCCCAGCCCATTAGACCGGCTAGGAATATGTTCCCGAGGTGTTCGTACGCTGTGTCAACCTGGTTCTCCAAGGAAGGGAGCTGTGTGTCGCCCTGGATTCTGCACGCCCAGAAGTGTTCCGAAGGGCCTACACGGCTGTCTGTCGATCAGCAGGCAGACAGGACACTTGGGGTACTCAGTGTATTTGCACGGGAAGCGGTGCCGACGCGAGAGCCCTAGGAGACCCGAAAGGCCTCCTCGCGTTCCTTTTAAGCGGAACAACGACCGAGACCTCATGGAAACTGCTGCACGCAGAGCTTGCCAGGGGGACAAGTGGGTCCTTACCATGAGACTAGTGGTCACCTTGTGGCTTCCCAAAACGCACGAGGGCTGTGGGATTAGCTCCCCCTAAGAATTGAGAGCACCTGACTTCTCTGGGCAAAGTACTCATTCCCCTCACAGGCGTGCCTGCAGTGAAAAGCAGCTGGGCAATTCCACACTTCTGCACACAGGTTGTAGGCCGCCAAGAATCCAGCTTTCGAAAAGGGAAAAAAGACTGCTTTGGTGCGCTGATGCTAGGGCTCACCTTGCGATTGCCCAGAACGAACGTGGGCCGCAGCTTAGCTCTCCTCTGAAAGGGCAGGCACCCCGTTTGTCTGGGGGACATACTGGTTTCCTCCCCAGCTGTGCCTGCAGTGAGTAGGAGCTGGACATAGTGAGCGTTTCAGAAACAGCGCCGAGGCTACCTGTATCCAGCTTTCCAAAGGGGGAAAACACTGGTTTTCTAAGCAGTGCCACCTACCCTCGTTAACACCCACCAGAAGTACGTGCAGAACTGGAAGTGCAAAGGGAGACCGTCGCGACACACTGGGCCCTTGGCTAAATAGTTTTCACTGCGCAGGCGTCTGCGTGTGGCAAGATCCCTAACCGAGTGAAGGCCTGAGGAAGACCTAGTTGGCACTGCACCTTCCAAGGGCCTGCCAGTGTAAAGTG
Organism: Eubalaena glacialis; assembly: GCF_028564815.1. NCBI lineage: Eukaryota > Metazoa > Chordata > Mammalia > Artiodactyla > Balaenidae > Eubalaena > Eubalaena glacialis. The sequence goes on along the minus strand of NC_083716.1, from coordinate 108,519,161 downwards.
AGGAATTGTGCTCTTGGCTCAGGTTGGATCTCACCTCGACTTCCTGCTTGAGGCAGAGAGCGGGGAGGTATGAGTTCCAAGAAGGAACGCGGGGGAGACGTTTCTCTCAGGGTAAGTCCCTTTTCCGCACTGAGTCCAAGTGGCCCAGCCCAGGAGACCGTGTAGGACTGTGTTCCAGGGCTCTTTGCAAGCTCTGTCCACCTAGGTTTCTAAGGAAGAGAACGGTGTGTCGCCTTGGACTCTGCATGCCAAGGAGTGTTCCGAAGGGCCTACGCGGCTGTCTGTTGCTCAGCAGGCAGAGAGGAGGCCCGGCGGACTCAGTGTAGTTGCCCGGGAAACGGTGCGGACGCGAGAGCCCATCGCGTCCTGAAAGGCATCCTCGAGTTCCAGCTAGGCAGCACATCGACGCACACTTCCTGGAAACTGCTGTATGCCCCCACATGCCCGTTGGCGAAAGTGGAACTTACGGGGAGCCCAGTGATAACCCTGCGGTTTCCCCGAACGAACGAGGGCCGCGGCATTAGTGCCCCCCCCAAGGATTGCAAGCACCCAGTTCCTCTGTGGAAATGAGTCCTTTACTCCCAAGGCGTTGCTGCAGTGAAGAGACGCAGGGCCTTTTCAGGGTTTGGCCGAGAGCTCCGTGGTTGCGAGGATGCAGCTTTCCAAACGGTAGAAGATTGCTTTTCTAAACAGGGCCCCCTATGGTAGCTACCACGCAGCGTAAGTACCTGCAGTATTTGAGGGGCGAAGGCAGACAAACGCGGCACACTGGGCCCTTCGCTGAATCCGTTTGAATGAGCGGGTGTCGAAGTGTGGCAAGCTCCCTAACCGAGTGAAGGCCTGAGGAAGGCCTTGCTGGCACTGCATCTCCCAGAGGCCTACCAGTGTAAAGTGGTGAATTGTGGTCTTCTTTGAGCAGGTTGGATGTCACGTCGAGTGCCTGCATGAGGTAGAGGCCCGGCAGGTGTGAGTTCCCAGAAGGAACGCGGAGCCGAGGGTGTCTCTTATGGCACGTCACTGCTCTGCACTGAGTCAAAGTTGCCCAGCCCATTAGACCGGCTAGGAATATGTTCCCGAGGTGTTCGTACGCTGTGTCAACCTGGTTCTCCAAGGAAGGGAGCTGTGTGTCGCCCTGGATTCTGCACGCCCAGAAGTGTTCCGAAGGGCCTACACGGCTGTCTGTCGATCAGCAGGCAGACAGGACACTTGGGGTACTCAGTGTATTTGCACGGGAAGCGGTGCCGACGCGAGAGCCCTAGGAGACCCGAAAGGCCTCCTCGCGTTCCTTTTAAGCGGAACAACGACCGAGACCTCATGGAAACTGCTGCACGCAGAGCTTGCCAGGGGGACAAGTGGGTCCTTACCATGAGACTAGTGGTCACCTTGTGGCTTCCCAGAACGCACGAGGGCTGTGGGATTAGCTCCCCCTAAGAATTGAGAGCACCTGACTTCTCTGGGCAAAGTACTCGTTCCCCTCACAGGCGTGCCTGCAGTGAAAAGCAGCTGGGCAATTCCACACTTCTGCACACAGGTTGTAGGCCGCCAAGAATCCAGCTTTCGAAAAGGGAAAAAAGACTGCTTTGGTGCGCTGATGCTAGGGCTCACCTTGCGATTGCCCAGAACGAACGTGGGCCGCAGCTTAGCTCTCCTCTGAAAGGGCAGGCACCCCGTTTGTCTGGGGGACATACTGGTTTCCTCCCCAGCTGTGCCTGCAGTGAGTAGGAGCTGGACATAGTGAGCGTTTCAGAAACAGCGCCGAGGCTACCTGTATCCAGCTTTCCAAAGGGGGAAAACACTGGTTTTCTAAGCAGTGCCACCTACCCTCGTTAACACCCACCAGAAGTACGTGCAGAACTGGAAGTGCAAAGGGAGACCGTCGCGACACACTGGGCCCTTGGCTAAATAGTTTTCACTGCACAGGCGTCTGCGTGTGGCAAGATCCCTAACCGAGTGAAGGCCTGAGGAAGACCTAGTTGGCACTGCACCTTCCAAGGGCCTGCCAGTGTAAAGTGAGGAATTGTGCTCTTGGCTCAGGTTGGATCTCACCTCGACTTCCTGCTTGAGGCAGAGAGCGGGGAGGTATGAGTTCCAAGAAGGAACGCGGGGGAGACGTTTCTCTCAGGGTAAGTCCCTTTTCCGCACTGAGTCCAAGTGGCCCAGCCCAGGAGACCGTGTAGGACTGTGTTCCAGGGCTCTTTGCAAGCTCTGTCCACCTAGGTTTCTAAGGAAGAGAACGGTGTGTCGCCTTGGACTCTGCATGCCAAGGAGTGTTCCGAAGGGCCTACGCGGCTGTCTGTTGCTCAGCAGGCAGAGAGGAGGCCCGGCGGACTCAGTGTAGTTGCCCGGGAAACGGTGCGGACGCGAGAGCCCATCGCGTCCTGAAAGGCATCCTCGAGTTCCAGCTAGGCAGCACATCGACGCACACTTCCTGGAAACTGCTGTATGCCCCCACATGCCCGTTGGCGAAAGTGGAACTTACGGGGAGCCCAGTGATAACCCTGCGGTTTCCCCGAACGAACGAGGGCCGCGGCATTAGTGCCCCCCCCAAGGATTGCAAGCACCCAGTTCCTCTGTGGAAATGAGTCCTTTACTCCCAAGGCGTTGCTGCAGTGAAGAGACGCAGGGCCTTTTCAGGGTTTGGCCGAGAGCTCCGTGGTTGCGAGGATGCAGCTTTCCAAACGGTAAAAGATTGCTTTTCTAAACAGGGCCCCCTATGGTAGCTACCACGCAGCGTAAGTACCTGCAGTATTTGAGGGGCGAAGGCAGACAAACGCGGCACACTGGGCCCTTCGCTGAATCCGTTTGAATGAGCGGGTGTCGAAGTGTGGCAAGCTCCCTAACCGAGTGAAGGCCTGAGGAAGGCCTTGCTGGCACTGCATCTCCCAGAGGCCTACCAGTGTAAAGTGGTGCATTGTGGTCTTCTTTGAGCAGGTTGGATGTCACGTCGAGTGCCTGCATGAGGTAGAGGCCCGGCAGGTGTGAGTTCCCAGAAGGAACGCGGAGCCGAGGGTGTCTCTTATGGCACGTCACTGCTCTGCACTGAGTCAAAGTTGCCCAGCCCATTAGACCGGCTAGGAATATGTTCCCGAGGTGTTCGTACGCTGTGTCAACCTGGTTCTCCAAGGAAGGGAGCTGTGTGTCGCCCTGGATTCTGCACGCCCAGAAGTGTTCCGAAGGGCCTACACGGCTGTCTGTCGATCAGCAGGCAGACAGGACACTTGGGGTACTCAGTGTATTTGCACGGGAAGCGGTGCCGACGCGAGAGCCCTAGGAGACCCGAAAGGCCTCCTCGCGTTCCTTTTAAGCGGAACAACGACCGAGACCTCATGGAAACTGCTGCACGCAGAGCTTGCCAGGGGGACAAGTGGGTCCTTACCATGAGACTAGTGGTCACCTTGTGGCTTCCCAGAACGCACGAGGGCTGTGGGATTAGCTCCCCCTAAGAATTGAGAGCACCTGACTTCTCTGGGCAAAGTACTCGTTCCCCTCACAGGCGTGCCTGCAGGGAAAGCAGCTGGGCAATTCCACACTTCTGCACACAGGTTGTAGGCCGCCAAGAATCCAGCTTTCGAAAAGGGAAAAAAGACTGCTTTGGTGCGCTGATGCTAGGGCTCACCTTGCGATTGCCCAGAACGAACGTGGGCCGCAGCTTAGCTCTCCTCTGAAAGGGCAGGCACCCCGTTTGTCTGGGGGACATACTGGTTTCCTCCCCAGCTGTGCCTGCAGTGAGTAGGAGCTGGACATAGTGAGCGTTTCAGAAACAGCGCCGAGGCTACCTGTATCCAGCTTTCCAAAGGGGGAAAACACTGGTTTTCTAAGCAGTGCCACCTACCCTCGTTAACACCCACCAGAAGTACGTGCAGAACTGGAAGTGCAAAGGGAGACCGTCGCGACACACTGGGCCCTTGGCTAAATAGTTTTCACTGCGCAGGCGTCTGCGTGTGGCAAGATCCCTAACCGAGTGAAGGCCTGAGGAAGACCTAGTTGGCACTGCACCTTCCAAGGGCCTGCCAGTGTAAAGTGAGGAATTGTGCTCTTGGCTCAGGTTGGATCTCACCTCGACTTCCTGCTTGAGGCAGAGAGCGGGGAGGTATGAGTTCCAAGAAGGAACGCGGGGGAGACGTTTCTCTCAGGGTAAGTCCCTTTTCCGCACTGAGTCCAAGTGGCCCAGCCCAGGAGACCGTGTAGGACTGTGTTCCAGGGCTCTTTGCAAGCTGTGTCCACCTAGGTTTCTAAGGAAGAGAACGGTGTGTCGCCTTGGACTCTGCATGCCAAGGAGTGTTCCGAAGGGCCTACGCGGCTGTCTGTTGCTCAGCAGGCAGAGAGGAGGCCCGGCGGACTCAGTGTAGTTGCCCGGGAAACGGTGCGGACGCGAGAGCCCATCGCGTCCTGAAAGGCATCCTCGAGTTCCAGCTAGGCAGCACATCGACGCACACTTCCTGGAAACTGCTGTATGCCCCCACATGCCCGTTGGCGAAAGTGGAACTTACGGAGAGCCCAGTGATCACCCTGCGGTTTCCCCGAACGAACGAGGGCCGCGGCATTAGTGCCCCCCCCAAGGATTGCAAGCACCCAGTTCCTCTGTGGAAATGAGTCCTTTACTCCCAAGGCGTTGCTGCAGTGAAGAGACGCAGGGCCTTTTCAGGGTTTGGCCGAGAGCTCCGTGGTTGCGAGGATGCAGCTTTCCAAACGGTAGAAGATTGCTTTTCTAAACAGGGCCCCCTATGGTAGCTACCACGCAGCGTAAGTACCTGCAGTATTTGAGGGGCGAAGGCAGACAAACGCGGCACACTGGGCCCTTCGCTGAATCGGTTTGAATGAGCGGGTGTCGAAGTGTGGCAAGCTCCCTAACCGAGTGAAGGCCTGAGGAAGGCCTTGCTGGCACTGCATCTCCCAGAGGCCTACCAGTGTAAAGTGGTGCATTGCGGTCTTCTTTGAGCAGGTTGGATGTCACGTCGAGTGCCTGCATGAGGTAGAGGCCCGGCAGGTGTGAGTTCCCAGAAGGAACGCGGAGCCGAGGGTGTCTCTTATGGCACGTCACTGCTCTGCACTGAGTCAAAGTTGCCCAGCCCATTAGACCGGCTAGGAATATGTTCCCGAGGTGTTCGTACGCTGTGTCAACCTGGTTCTCCAAGGAAGGGAGCTGTGTGTCGCCCTGGATTCTGCACGCCCAGAAGTGTTCCGAAGGGCCTACACGGCTGTCTGTCGATCAGCAGGCAGACAGGACACTTGGGGTACTCAGTGTATTTGCACGGGAAGCGGTGCCGACGCGAGAGCCCTAGGAGACCCGAAAGGCCTCCTCGCGTTCCTTTTAAGCGGAACAACGACCGAGACCTCATGGAAACTGCTGCACGCAGAGCTTGCCAGGGGGACAAGTGGGTCCTTACCATGAGACTAGTGGTCACCTTGTGGCTTCCCAAAACGCACGAGGGCTGTGGGATTAGCTCCCCCTAAGAATTGAGAGCACCTGACTTCTCTGGGCAAAGTACTCATTCCCCTCACAGGCGTGCCTGCAGTGAAAAGCAGCTGGGCAATTCCACACTTCTGCACACAGGTTGTAGGCCGCCAAGAATCCAGCTTTCGAAAAGGGAAAAAAGACTGCTTTGGTGCGCTGATGCTAGGGCTCACCTTGCGATTGCCCAGAACGAACGTGGGCCGCAGCTTAGCTCTCCTCTGAAAGGGCAGGCACCCCGTTTGTCTGGGGGACATACTGGTTTCCTCCCCAGCTGTGCCTGCAGTGAGTAGGAGCTGGACATAGTGAGCGTTTCAGAAACAGCGCCGAGGCTACCTGTATCCAGCTTTCCAAAGGGGGAAAACACTGGTTTTCTAAGCAGTGCCACCTACCCTCGTTAACACCCACCAGAAGTACGTGCAGAACTGGAAGTGCAAAGGGAGACCGTCGCGACACACTGGGCCCTTGGCTAAATAGTTTTCACTGCGCAGGCGTCTGCGTGTGGCAAGATCCCTAACCGAGTGAAGGCCTGAGGAAGACCTAGTTGGCACTGCACCTTCCAAGGGCCTGCCAGTGTAAAGTGAGGAATTGTGCTCTTGGCTCAGGTTGGATCTCACCTCGACTTCCTGCTTGAGGCAGAGAGCGGGGAGGTATGAGTTCCAAGAAGGAACGCGGGGGAGACGTTTCTCTCAGGGTAAGTCCCTTTTCCGCACTGAGTCCAAGTGGCCCAGCCCAGGAGACCGTGTAGGACTGTGTTCCAGGGCTCTTTGCAAGCTGTGTCCACCTAGGTTTCTAAGGAAGAGAACGGTGTGTCGCCTTGGACTCTGCATGCCAAGGAGTGTTCCGAAGGGCCTACGCGGCTGTCTGTTGCTCAGCAGGCAGAGAGGAGGCCCGGCGGACTCAGTGTAGTTGCCCGGGAAACGGTGCGGACGCGAGAGCCCATCGCGTCCTGAAAGGCATCCTCGAGTTCCAGCTAGGCAGCACATCGACGCACACTTCCTGGAAACTGCTGTATGCCCCCACATGCCCGTTGGCGAAAGTGGAACTTACGGGGAGCCCAGTGATCACCCTGCGGTTTCCCCGAACGAACGAGGGCCGTGGCATTAGTGCCCCCCCCAAGGATTGCAAGCACCCAGTTCCTCTGTGGAAATGAGTCCTTTACTCCCAAGGCGTTGCTGCAGTGAAGAGACGCAGGGCCTTTTCAGGGTTTGGCCGAGAGCTCCGTGGTTGCGAGGATGCAGCTTTCCAAACGGTAAAAGATTGCTTTTCTAAACAGGGCCCCCTATGGTAGCCACCACGCATCGTAAGTACCTGCAGTATTTGAGGGGCGAAGGCAGACAAACGCGGCACACTGGGCCCTTCGCTGAATCCGTTTGAATGAGCGGGTGTCGAAGTGTGGCAAGCTCCCTAACCGAGTGAAGGCCTGAGGAAGGCCTTGCTGGCACTGCATCTCCCAGAGGCCTACCAGTGTAAAGTGGTGAATTGTGGTCTTCTTTGAGCAGGTTGGATGTCACGTCGAGTGCCTGCATGAGGTAGAGGCCCGGCAGGTGTGAGTTCCCAGAAGGAACGCGGAGCCGAGTGTGTCTCTTATGGCACGTCACTGCTCTGCACTGAGTCAAAGTTGCCCAGCCCATTAGACCGTCTAGGAATATGTTCCCGAGGTGTTCGTACGCTGTGTCAACCTGGTTCTCCAAGGAAGGGAGCCGTGTGTCGCCCTGGATTCTGCACGCCCAGAAGTGTTCCGAAGGGCCTACACGGCTGTCTGTCGATCAGCAGGCAGACAGGACACTTGGGGTACTCAGTGTATTTGCACGGGAAGCGGTGCCGACGCGAGAGCCCTAGGAGACCCGAAAGGCCTCCTCGCGTTCCTTTTAAGCGGAACAACGACCGAGACCTCATGGAAACTGCTGCACGCAGAGCTTGCCAGGGGGACAAGTGGGTCCTTACCATGAGACTAGTGGTCACCTTGTGGCTTCCCAGAACGCACGAGGGCTGTGGGATTAGCTCCCCCTAAGAATTGAGAGCACCTGACTTCTCTGGGCAAAGTACTCGTTCCCCTCACAGGCGTGCCTGCAGTGAAAAGCAGCTGGGCAATTCCACACTTCTGCACACAGGTTCTAGGCCGCCAAGAATCCAGCTTTCGAAAAGGGAAAAAAGACTGCTTTGGTGCGCTGATGCTAGGGCTCACCTTGCGATTGCCCAGAACGAACGTGGGCCGCAGCTTAGCTCTCCTCTGAAAGGGCAGGCACCCCGTTTGTCTGGGGGACATACTGGTTTCCTCCCCAGCTGTGCCTGCAGTGAGTAGGAGCTGGACATAGTGAGCGTTTCAGAAACAGCGCCGAGGCTACCTGTATCCAGCTTTCCAAAGGGGGAAAACACTGGTTTTCTAAGCAGTGCCACCTACCCTCGTTAACACCCACCAGAAGTACGTGCAGAACTGGAAGTGCAAAGGGAGACCGTCGCGACACACTGGGCCCTTGGCTAAATAGTTTTCACTGCGCAGGCGTCTGCGTGTGGCAAGATCCCTAACCGAGTGAAGGCCTGAGGAAGACCTAGTTGGCACTGCACCTTCCAAGGGCCTGCCAGTGTAAAGTGAGGAATTGTGCTCTTGGCTCAGGTTGGATCTCACCTCGACTTCCTGCTTGAGGCAGAGAGCGGGGAGGTATGAGTTCCAAGAAGGAACGCGGGGGAGACGTTTCTCTCAGGGTAAGTCCCTTTTCCGCACTGAGTCCAAGTGGCCCAGCCCAGGAGACCGTGTAGGACTGTGTTCCAGGGCTCTTTGCAAGCTCTGTCCACCTAGGTTTCTAAGGAAGAGAACGGTGTGTCGCCTTGGACTCTGCATGCCAAGGAGTGTTCCGAAGGGCCTACGCGGCTGTCTGTTGCTCAGCAGGCAGAGAGGAGGCCCGGCGGACTCAGTGTAGTTGCCCGGGAAACGGTGCGGACGCGAGAGCCCATCGCGTCCTGAAAGGCATCCTCGAGTTCCAGCTAGGCAGCACATCGACGCACACTTCCTGGAAACTGCTGTATGCCCCCACATGCCCGTTGGCGAAAGTGGAACTTACGGGGAGCCCAGTGATAACCCTGCGGTTTCCCCGAACGAACGAGGGCCGCGGCATTAGTGCCCCCCCCAAGGATTGCAAGCACCCAGTTCCTCTGTGGAAATGAGTCCTTTACTCCCAAGGCGTTGCTGCAGTGAAGAGACGCAGGGCCTTTTCAGGGTTTGGCCGAGAGCTCCGTGGTTGCGAGGATGCAGCTTTCCAAACGGTAGAAGATTGCTTTTCTAAACAGGGCCCCCTATGGTAGCTACCACGCAGCGTAAGTACCTGCAGTATTTGAGGGGCGAAGGCAGACAAACGCGGCACACTGGGCCCTTCGCTGAATCCGTTTGAATGAGCGGGTGTCGAAGTGTGGCAAGCTCCCTAACCGAGTGAAGGCCTGAGGAAGGCCTTGCTGGCACTGCATCTCCCAGAGGCCTACCAGTGTAAAGTGGTGAATTGTGGTCTTCTTTGAGCAGGTTGGATGTCACGTCGAGTGCCTGCATGAGGTAGAGGCCCGGCAGGTGTGAGTTCCCAGAAGGAACGCGGAGCCGAGGGTGTCTCTTATGGCACGTCACTGCTCTGCACTGAGTCAAAGTTGCCCAGCCCATTAGACCGGCTAGGAATATGTTCCCGAGGTGTTCGTACGCTGTGTCAACCTGGTTCTCCAAGGAAGGGAGCTGTGTGTCGCCCTGGATTCTGCACGCCCAGAAGTGTTCCGAAGGGCCTACACGGCTGTCTGTCGATCAGCAGGCAGACAGGACACTTGGGGTACTCAGTGTATTTGCACGGGAAGCGGTGCCGACGCGAGAGCCCTAGGAGACCCGAAAGGCCTCCTCGCGTTCCTTTTAAGCGGAACAACGACCGAGACCTCATGGAAACTGCTGCACGCAGAGCTTGCCAGGGGGACAAGTGGGTCCTTACCATGAGACTAGTGGTCACCTTGTGGCTTCCCAGAACGCACGAGGGCTGTGGGATTAGCTCCCCCTAAGAATTGAGAGCACCTGACTTCTCTGGGCAAAGTACTCGTTCCCCTCACAGGCGTGCCTGCAGTGAAAAGCAGCTGGGCAATTCCACACTTCTGCACACAGGTTGTAGGCCGCCAAGAATCCAGCTTTCGAAAAGGGAAAAAAGACTGCTTTGGTGCGCTGATGCTAGGGCTCACCTTGCGATTGCCCAGAACGAACGTGGGCCGCAGCTTAGCTCTCCTCTGAAAGGGCAGGCACCCCGTTTGTCTGGGGGACATACTGGTTTCCTCCCCAGCTGTGCCTGCAGTGAGTAGGAGCTGGACATAGTGAGCGTTTCAGAAACAGCGCCGAGGCTACCTGTATCCAGCTTTCCAAAGGGGGAAAACACTGGTTTTCTAAGCAGTGCCACCTACCCTCGTTAACACCCACCAGAAGTACGTGCAGAACTGGAAGTGCAAAGGGAGACCGTCGCGACACACTGGGCCCTTGGCTAAATAGTTTTCACTGCACAGGCGTCTGCGTGTGGCAAGATCCCTAACCGAGTGAAGGCCTGAGGAAGACCTAGTTGGCACTGCACCTTCCAAGGGCCTGCCAGTGTAAAGTGAGGAATTGTGCTCTTGGCTCAGGTTGGATCTCACCTCGACTTCCTGCTTGAGGCAGAGAGCGGGGAGGTATGAGTTCCAAGAAGGAACGCGGGGGAGACGTTTCTCTCAGGGTAAGTCCCTTTTCCGCACTGAGTCCAAGTGGCCCAGCCCAGGAGACCGTGTAGGACTGTGTTCCAGGGCTCTTTGCAAGCTCTGTCCACCTAGGTTTCTAAGGAAGAGAACGGTGTGTCGCCTTGGACTCTGCATGCCAAGGAGTGTTCCGAAGGGCCTACGCGGCTGTCTGTTGCTCAGCAGGCAGAGAGGAGGCCCGGCGGACTCAGTGTAGTTGCCCGGGAAACGGTGCGGACGCGAGAGCCCATCGCGTCCTGAAAGGCATCCTCGAGTTCCAGCTAGGCAGCACATCGACGCACACTTCCTGGAAACTGCTGTATGCCCCCACATGCCCGTTGGCGAAAGTGGAACTTACGGGGAGCCCAGTGATAACCCTGCGGTTTCCCCGAACGAACGAGGGCCGCGGCATTAGTGCCCCCCCCAAGGATTGCAAGCACCCAGTTCCTCTGTGGAAATGAGTCCTTTACTCCCAAGGCGTTGCTGCAGTGAAGAGACGCAGGGCCTTTTCAGGGTTTGGCCGAGAGCTCCGTGGTTGCGAGGATGCAGCTTTCCAAACGGTAAAAGATTGCTTTTCTAAACAGGGCCCCCTATGGTAGCTACCACGCAGCGTAAGTACCTGCAGTATTTGAGGGGCGAAGGCAGACAAACGCGGCACACTGGGCCCTTCGCTGAATCCGTTTGAATGAGCGGGTGTCGAAGTGTGGCAAGCTCCCTAACCGAGTGAAGGCCTGAGGAAGGCCTTGCTGGCACTGCATCTCCCAGAGGCCTACCAGTGTAAAGTGGTGCATTGTGGTCTTCTTTGAGCAGGTTGGATGTCACGTCGAGTGCCTGCATGAGGTAGAGGCCCGGCAGGTGTGAGTTCCCAGAAGGAACGCGGAGCCGAGGGTGTCTCTTATGGCACGTCACTGCTCTGCACTGAGTCAAAGTTGCCCAGCCCATTAGACCGGCTAGGAATATGTTCCCGAGGTGTTCGTACGCTGTGTCAACCTGGTTCTCCAAGGAAGGGAGCTGTGTGTCGCCCTGGATTCTGCACGCCCAGAAGTGTTCCGAAGGGCCTACACGGCTGTCTGTCGATCAGCAGGCAGACAGGACACTTGGGGTACTCAGTGTATTTGCACGGGAAGCGGTGCCGACGCGAGAGCCCTAGGAGACCCGAAAGGCCTCCTCGCGTTCCTTTTAAGCGGAACAACGACCGAGACCTCATGGAAACTGCTGCACGCAGAGCTTGCCAGGGGGACAAGTGGGTCCTTACCATGAGACTAGTGGTCACCTTGTGGCTTCCCAGAACGCACGAGGGCTGTGGGATTAGCTCCCCCTAAGAATTGAGAGCACCTGACTTCTCTGGGCAAAGTACTCGTTCCCCTCACAGGCGTGCCTGCAGGGAAAGCAGCTGGGCAATTCCACACTTCTGCACACAGGTTGTAGGCCGCCAAGAATCCAGCTTTCGAAAAGGGAAAAAAGACTGCTTTGGTGCGCTGATGCTAGGGCTCACCTTGCGATTGCCCAGAACGAACGTGGGCCGCAGCTTAGCTCTCCTCTGAAAGGGCAGGCACCCCGTTTGTCTGGGGGACATACTGGTTTCCTCCCCAGCTGTGCCTGCAGTGAGTAGGAGCTGGACATAGTGAGCGTTTCAGAAACAGCGCCGAGGCTACCTGTATCCAGCTTTCCAAAGGGGGAAAACACTGGTTTTCTAAGCAGTGCCACCTACCCTCGTTAACACCCACCAGAAGTACGTGCAGAACTGGAAGTGCAAAGGGAGACCGTCGCGACACACTGGGCCCTTGGCTAAATAGTTTTCACTGCGCAGGCGTCTGCGTGTGGCAAGATCCCTAACCGAGTGAAGGCCTGAGGAAGACCTAGTTGGCACTGCACCTTCCAAGGGCCTGCCAGTGTAAAGTGAGGAATTGTGCTCTTGGCTCAGGTTGGATCTCACCTCGACTTCCTGCTTGAGGCAGAGAGCGGGGAGGTATGAGTTCCAAGAAGGAACGCGGGGGAGACGTTTCTCTCAGGGTAAGTCCCTTTTCCGCACTGAGTCCAAGTGGCCCAGCCCAGGAGACCGTGTAGGACTGTGTTCCAGGGCTCTTTGCAAGCTGTGTCCACCTAGGTTTCTAAGGAAGAGAACGGTGTGTCGCCTTGGACTCTGCATGCCAAGGAGTGTTCCGAAGGGCCTACGCGGCTGTCTGTTGCTCAGCAGGCAGAGAGGAGGCCCGGCGGACTCAGTGTAGTTGCCCGGGAAACGGTGCGGACGCGAGAGCCCATCGCGTCCTGAAAGGCATCCTCGAGTTCCAGCTAGGCAGCACATCGACGCACACTTCCTGGAAACTGCTGTATGCCCCCACATGCCCGTTGGCGAAAGTGGAACTTACGGAGAGCCCAGTGATCACCCTGCGGTTTCCCCGAACGAACGAGGGCCGCGGCATTAGTGCCCCCCCCAAGGATTGCAAGCACCCAGTTCCTCTGTGGAAATGAGTCCTTTACTCCCAAGGCGTTGCTGCAGTGAAGAGACGCAGGGCCTTTTCAGGGTTTGGCCGAGAGCTCCGTGGTTGCGAGGATGCAGCTTTCCAAACGGTAGAAGATTGCTTTTCTAAACAGGGCCCCCTATGGTAGCTACCACGCAGCGTAAGTACCTGCAGTATTTGAGGGGCGAAGGCAGACAAACGCGGCACACTGGGCCCTTCGCTGAATCGGTTTGAATGAGCGGGTGTCGAAGTGTGGCAAGCTCCCTAACCGAGTGAAGGCCTGAGGAAGGCCTTGCTGGCACTGCATCTCCCAGAGGCCTACCAGTGTAAAGTGGTGCATTGCGGTCTTCTTTGAGCAGGTTGGATGTCACGTCGAGTGCCTGCATGAGGTAGAGGCCCGGCAGGTGTGAGTTCCCAGAAGGAACGCGGAGCCGAGGGTGTCTCTTATGGCACGTCACTGCTCTGCACTGAGTCAAAGTTGCCCAGCCCATTAGACCGGCTAGGAATATGTTCCCGAGGTGTTCGTACGCTGTGTCAACCTGGTTCTCCAAGGAAGGGAGCTGTGTGTCGCCCTGGATTCTGCACGCCCAGAAGTGTTCCGAAGGGCCTACACGGCTGTCTGTCGATCAGCAGGCAGACAGGACACTTGGGGTACTCAGTGTATTTGCACGGGAAGCGGTGCCGACGCGAGAGCCCTAGGAGACCCGAAAGGCCTCCTCGCGTTCCTTTTAAGCGGAACAACGACCGAGACCTCATGGAAACTGCTGCACGCAGAGCTTGCCAGGGGGACAAGTGGGTCCTTACCATGAGACTAGTGGTCACCTTGTGGCTTCCCAAAACGCACGAGGGCTGTGGGATTAGCTCCCCCTAAGAATTGAGAGCACCTGACTTCTCTGGGCAAAGTACTCATTCCCCTCACAGGCGTGCCTGCAGTGAAAAGCAGCTGGGCAATTCCACACTTCTGCACACAGGTTGTAGGCCGCCAAGAATCCAGCTTTCGAAAAGGGAAAAAAGACTGCTTTGGTGCGCTGATGCTAGGGCTCACCTTGCGATTGCCCAGAACGAACGTGGGCCGCAGCTTAGCTCTCCTCTGAAAGGGCAGGCACCCCGTTTGTCTGGGGGACATACTGGTTTCCTCCCCAGCTGTGCCTGCAGTGAGTAGGAGCTGGACATAGTGAGCGTTTCAGAAACAGCGCCGAGGCTACCTGTATCCAGCTTTCCAAAGGGGGAAAACACTGGTTTTCTAAGCAGTGCCACCTACCCTCGTTAACACCCACCAGAAGTACGTGCAGAACTGGAAGTGCAAAGGGAGACCGTCGCGACACACTGGGCCCTTGGCTAAATAGTTTTCACTGCGCAGGCGTCTGCGTGTGGCAAGATCCCTAACCGAGTGAAGGCCTGAGGAAGACCTAGTTGGCACTGCACCTTCCAAGGGCCTGCCAGTGTAAAGTGAGGAATTGTGCTCTTGGCTCAGGTTGGATCTCACCTCGACTTCCTGCTTGAGGCAGAGAGCGGGGAGGTATGAGTTCCAAGAAGGAACGCGGGGGAGACGTTTCTCTCAGGGTAAGTCCCTTTTCCGCACTGAGTCCAAGTGGCCCAGCCCAGGAGACCGTGTAGGACTGTGTTCCAGGGCTCTTTGCAAGCTCTGTCCACCTAGGTTTCTAAGGAAGAGAACGGTGTGTCGCCTTGGACTCTGCATGCCAAGGAGTGTTCCGAAGGGCCTACGCGGCTGTCTGTTGCTCAGCAGGCAGAGAGGAGGCCCGGCGGACTCAGTGTAGTTGCCCGGGAAACGGTGCGGACGCGAGAGCCCATCGCGTCCTGAAAGGCATCCTCGAGTTCCAGCTAGGCAGCACATCGACGCACACTTCCTGGAAACTGCTGTATGCCCCCACATGCCCGTTGGCGAAAGTGGAACTTACGGGGAGCCCAGTGATAACCCTGCGGTTTCCCCGAACGAACGAGGGCCGTGGCATTAGTGCCCCCCCCAAGGATTGCAAGCACCCAGTTCCTCTGTGGAAATGAGTCCTTTACTCCCAAGGCGTTGCTGCAGTGAAGAGACGCAGGGCCTTTTCAGGGTTTGGCCGAGAGCTCCGTGGTTGCGAGGATGCAGCTTTCCAAACGGTAGAAGATTGCTTTTCTAAACAGGGCCCCCTATGGTAGCTACCACGCAGCGTAAGTACCTGCAGTATTTGAGGGGCGAAGGCAGACAAACGCGGCACACTGGGCCCTTCGCTGAATCCGTTTGAATGAGCGGGTGTCGAAGTGTGGCAAGCTCCCTAACCGAGTGAAGGCCTGAGGAAGGCCTTGCTGGCACTGCATCTCCCAGAGGCCTACCAGTGTAAAGTGGTGAATTGTGGTCTTCTTTGAGCAGGTTGGATGTCACGTCGAGTGCCTGCATGAGGTAGAGGCCCGGCAGGTGTGAGTTCCCAGAAGGAACGCGGAGCCGAGGGTGTCTCTTATGGCACGTCACTGCTCTGCACTGAGTCAAAGTTGCCCAGCCCATTAGACCGGCTAGGAATATGTTCCCGAGGTGTTCGTACGCTGTGTCAACCTGGTTCTCCAAGGAAGGGAGCTGTGTGTCGCCCTGGATTCTGCACGCCCAGAAGTGTTCCGAAGGGCCTACACGGCTGTCTGTCGATCAGCAGGCAGACAGGACACTTGGGGTACTCAGTGTATTTGCACGGGAAGCGGTGCCGACGCGAGAGCCCTAGGAGACCCGAAAGGCCTCCTCGCGTTCCTTTTAAGCGGAACAACGACCGAGACCTCATGGAAACTGCTGCACGCAGAGCTTGCCAGGGGGACAAGTGGGTCCTTACCATGAGACTAGTGGTCACCTTGTGGCTTCCCAGAACGCACGAGGGCTGTGGGATTAGCTCCCCCTAAGAATTGAGAGCACCTGACTTCTCTGGGCAAAGTACTCGTTCCCCTCACAGGCGTGCCTGCAGTGAAAAGCAGCTGGGCAATTCCACACTTCTGCACACAGGTTGTAGGCCGCCAAGAATCCAGCTTTCGAAAAGGGAAAAAAGACTGCTTTGGTGCGCTGATGCTAGGGCTCACCTTGCGATTGCCCAGAACGAACGTGGGCCGCAGCTTAGCTCTCCTCTGAAAGGGCAGGCACCCCGTTTGTCTGGGGGACATACTGGTTTCCTCCCCAGCTGTGCCTGCAGTGAGTAGGAGCTGGACATAGTGAGCGTTTCAGAAACAGCGCCGAGGCTACCTGTATCCAGCTTTCCAAAGGGGGAAAACACTGGTTTTCTAAGCAGTGCCACCTACCCTCGTTAACACCCACCAGAAGTACGTGCAGAACTGGAAGTGCAAAGGGAGACCGTCGCGACACACTGGGCCCTTGGCTAAATAGTTTTCACTGCACAGGCGTCTGCGTGTGGCAAGATCCCTAACCGAGTGAAGGCCTGAGGAAGACCTAGTTGGCACTGCACCTTCCAAGGGCCTGCCAGTGTAAAGTGAGGAATTGTGCTCTTGGCTCAGGTTGGATCTCACCTCGACTTCCTGCTTGAGGCAGAGAGCGGGGAGGTATGAGTTCCAAGAAGGAACGCGGGGGAGACGTTTCTCTCAGGGTAAGTCCCTTTTCCGCACTGAGTCCAAGTGGCCCAGCCCAGGAGACCGTGTAGGACTGTGTTCCAGGGCTCTTTGCAAGCTCTGTCCACCTAGGTTTCTAAGGAAGAGAACGGTGTGTCGCCTTGGACTCTGCATGCCAAGGAGTGTTCCGAAGGGCCTACGCGGCTGTCTGTTGCTCAGCAGGCAGAGAGGAGGCCCGGCGGACTCAGTGTAGTTGCCCGGGAAACGGTGCGGACGCGAGAGCCCATCGCGTCCTGAAAGGCATCCTCGAGTTCCAGCTAGGCAGCACATCGACGCACACTTCCTGGAAACTGCTGTATGCCCCCACATGCCCGTTGGCGAAAGTGGAACTTACGGGGAGCCCAGTGATAACCCTGCGGTTTCCCCGAACGAACGAGGGCCGCGGCATTAGTGCCCCCCCCAAGGATTGCAAGCACCCAGTTCCTCTGTGGAAATGAGTCCTTTACTCCCAAGGCGTTGCTGCAGTGAAGAGACGCAGGGCCTTTTCAGGGTTTGGCCGAGAGCTCCGTGGTTGCGAGGATGCAGCTTTCCAAACGGTAAAAGATTGCTTTTCTAAACAGGGCCCCCTATGGTAGCTACCACGCAGCGTAAGTACCTGCAGTATTTGAGGGGCGAAGGCAGACAAACGCGGCACACTGGGCCCTTCGCTGAATCCGTTTGAATGAGCGGGTGTCGAAGTGTGGCAAGCTCCCTAACCGAGTGAAGGCCTGAGGAAGGCCTTGCTGGCACTGCATCTCCCAGAGGCCTACCAGTGTAAAGTGGTGCATTGTGGTCTTCTTTGAGCAGGTTGGATGTCACGTCGAGTGCCTGCATGAGGTAGAGGCCCGGCAGGTGTGAGTTCCCAGAAGGAACGCGGAGCTGAGGGTGTCTCTTATGGCACGTCACTGCTCTGCACTGAGTCAAAGTTGCCCAGCCCATTAGACCGGCTAGGAATATGTTCCCGAGGTGTTCGTACGCTGTGTCAACCTGGTTCTCCAAGGAAGGGAGCTGTGTGTCGCCCTGGATTCTGCACGCCCAGAAGTGTTCCGAAGGGCCTACACGGCTGTCTGTCGATCAGCAGGCAGACAGGACACTTGGGGTACTCAGTGTATTTGCACGGGAAGCGGTGCCGACGCGAGAGCCCTAGGAGACCCGAAAGGCCTCCTCGCGTTCCTTTTAAGCGGAACAACGACCGAGACCTCATGGAAACTGCTGCACGCAGAGCTTGCCAGGGGGACAAGTGGGTCCTTACCATGAGACTAGTGGTCACCTTGTGGCTTCCCAGAACGCACGAGGGCTGTGGGATTAGCTCCCCCTAAGAATTGAGAGCACCTGACTTCTCTGGGCAAAGTACTCATTCCCCTCACAGGCGTGCCTGCAGGGAAAGCAGCTGGGCAATTCCACACTTCTGCACACAGGTTGTAGGCCGCCAAGAATCCAGCTTTCGAAAAGGGAAAAAAGACTGCTTTGGTGCGCTGATGCTAGGGCTCACCTTGCGATTGCCCAGAACGAACGTGGGCCGCAGCTTAGCTCTCCTCTGAAAGGGCAGGCACCCCGTTTGTCTGGGGGACATACTGGTTTCCTCCCCAGCTGTGCCTGCAGTGAGTAGGAGCTGGACATAGTGAGCGTTTCAGAAACAGCGCCGAGGCTACCTGTATCCAGCTTTCCAAAGGGGGAAAACACTGGTTTTCTAAGCAGTGCCACCTACCCTCGTTAACACCCACCAGAAGTACGTGCAGAACTGGAAGTGCAAAGGGAGACCGTCGCGACACACTGGGCCCTTGGCTAAATAGTTTTCACTGCGCAGGCGTCTGCGTGTGGCAAGATCCCTAACCGAGTGAAGGCCTGAGGAAGACCTAGTTGGCACTGCACCTTCCAAGGGCCTGCCAGTGTAAAGTGAGGAATTGTGCTCTTGGCTCAGGTTGGATCTCACCTCGACTTCCTGCTTGAGGCAGAGAGCGGGGAGGTATGAGTTCCAAGAAGGAACGCGGGGGAGACGTTTCTCTCAGGGTAAGTCCCTTTTCCGCACTGAGTCCAAGTGGCCCAGCCCAGGAGACCGTGTAGGACTGTGTTCCAGGGCTCTTTGCAAGCTCTGTCCACCTAGGTTTCTAAGGAAGAGAACGGTGTGTCGCCTTGGACTCTGCATGCCAAGGAGTGTTCCGAAGGGCCTACGCGGCTGTCTGTTGCTCAGCAGGCAGAGAGGAGGCCCGGCGGACTCAGTGTAGTTGCCCGGGAAACGGTGCGGACGCGAGAGCCCATCGCGTCCTGAAAGGCATCCTCGAGTTCCAGCTAGGCAGCACATCGACGCACACTTCCTGGAAACTGCTGTATGCCCCCACATGCCCGTTGGCGAAAGTGGAACTTACGGAGAGCCCAGTGATCACCCTGCGGTTTCCCCGAACGAACGAGGGCCGCGGCATTAGTGCCCCCCCCAAGGATTGCAAGCACCCAGTTCCTCTGTGGAAATGAGTCCTTTACTCCCAAGGCGTTGCTGCAGTGAAGAGACGCAGGGCCTTTTCAGGGTTTGGCCGAGAGCTCCGTGGTTGCGAGGATGCAGCTTTCCAAACGGTAGAAGATTGCTTTTCTAAACAGGGCCCCCTATGGTAGCTACCACGCAGCGTAAGTACCTGCAGTATTTGAGGGGCGAAGGCAGACAAACGCGGCACACTGGGCCCTTCGCTGAATCGGTTTGAATGAGCGGGTGTCGAAGTGTGGCAAGCTCCCTAACCGAGTGAAGGCCTGAGGAAGGCCTTGCTGGCACTGCATCTCCCAGAGGCCTACCAGTGTAAAGTGGTGCATTGCGGTCTTCTTTGAGCAGGTTGGATGTCACGTCGAGTGCCTGCATGAGGTAGAGGCCCGGCAGGTGTGAGTTCCCAGAAGAAACGCGGAGCCGAGGGTGTCTCTTATGGCACGTCACTGCTCTGCACTGAGTCAAAGTTGCCCAGCCCATTAGACCGTCTAGGAATATGTTCCCGAGGTGTTCGTACGCTGTGTCAACCTGGTTCTCCAAGGAACGGAGCTGTGTGTCGCCCTGGATTCTGCACGCCCAGAAGTGTTCCGAAGGGCCTACACGGCTGTCTGTCGATCAGCAGGCAGACAGGACACTTGGGGTACTCAGTGTATTTGCACGGGAAGCGGTGCCGACGCGAGAGCCCTAGGAGACCCGAAAGGCCTCCTCGCGTTCCTTTTAAGCGGAACAACGACCGAGACCTCATGGAAACTGCTGCACGCAGAGCTTGCCAGGGGGACAAGTGGGTCCTTACCATGAGACTAGTGGTCACCTTGTGGCTTCCCAGAACGCACGAGGGCTGTGGGATTAGCTCCCCCTAAGAATTGAGAGCACCTGACTTCTCTGGGCAAAGTACTCGTTCCCCTCACAGGCGTGCCTGCAGTGAAAAGCAGCTGGGCAATTCCACACTTCTGCACACAGGTTCTAGGCCGCCAAGAATCCAGCTTTCGAAAAGGGAAAAAAGACTGCTTTGGTGCGCTGATGCTAGGGCTCACCTTGCGATTGCCCAGAACGAACGTGGGCCGCAGCTTAGCTCTCCTCTGAAAGGGCAGGCACCCCGTTTGTCTGGGGGACATACTGGTTTCCTCCCCAGCTGTGCCTGCAGTGAGTAGGAGCTGGACATAGTGAGCGTTTCAGAAACAGCGCCGAGGCTACCTGTATCCAGCTTTCCAAAGGGGGAAAACACTGGTTTTCTAAGCAGTGCCACCTACCCTCGTTAACACCCACCAGAAGTACGTGCAGAACTGGAAGTGCAAAGGGAGACCGTCGCGACACACTGGGCCCTTGGCTAAATAGTTTTCACTGCGCAGGCGTCTGCGTGTGGCAAGATCCCTAACCGAGTGAAGGCCTGAGGAAGACCTAGTTGGCACTGCACCTTCCAAGGGCCTGCCAGTGTAAAGTGAGGAATTGTGCTCTTGGCTCAGGTTGGATCTCACCTCGACTTCCTGCTTGAGGCAGAGAGCGGGGAGGTATGAGTTCCAAGAAGGAACGCGGGGGAGACGTTTCTCTCAGGGTAAGTCCCTTTTCCGCACTGAGTCCAAGTGGCCCAGCCCAGGAGACCGTGTAGGACTGTGTTCCAGGGCTCTTTGCAAGCTCTGTCCACCTAGGTTTCTAAGGAAGAGAACGGTGTGTCGCCTTGGACTCTGCATGCCAAGGAGTGTTCCGAAGGGCCTACGCGGCTGTCTGTTGCTCAGCAGGCAGAGAGGAGGCCCGGCGGACTCAGTGTAGTTGCCCGGGAAACGGTGCGGACGCGAGAGCCCATCGCGTCCTGAAAGGCATCCTCGAGTTCCAGCTAGGCAGCACATCGACGCACACTTCCTGGAAACTGCTGTATGCCCCCACATGCCCGTTGGTGAAAGTGGAACTTACGGGGAGCCCAGTGATAACCCTGCGGTTTCCCCGAACGAACGAGGGCCGCGGCATTAGTGCCCCCCCCAAGGATTGCAAGCACCCAGTTCCTCTGTGGAAATGAGTCCTTTACTCCCAAGGCGTTGCTGCAGTGAAGAGACGCAGGGCCTTTTCAGGGTTTGGCCGAGAGCTCCGTGGTTGCGAGGATGCAGCTTTCCAAACGGTAGAAGATTGCTTTTCTAAACAGGGCCCCCTATGGTAGCTACCACGCAGCGTAAGTACCTGCAGTATTTGAGGGGCGAAGGCAGACAAACGCGGCACACTGGGCCCTTCGCTGAATCCGTTTGAATGAGCGGGTGTCGAAGTGTGGCAAGCTCCCTAACCGAGTGAAGGCCTGAGGAAGGCCTTGCTGGCACTGCATCTCCCAGAGGCCTACCAGTGTAAAGTGGTGAATTGTGGTCTTCTTTGAGCAGGTTGGATGTCACGTCGAGTGCCTGCATGAGGTAGAGGCCCGGCAGGTGTGAGTTCCCAGAAGGAACGCGGAGCCGAGGGTGTCTCTTATGGCACGTCACTGCTCTGCACTGAGTCAAAGTTGCCCAGCCCATTAGACCGGCTAGGAATATGTTCCCGAGGTGTTCGTACGCTGTGTCAACCTGGTTCTCCAAGGAAGGGAGCTGTGTGTCGCCCTGGATTCTGCACGCCCAGAAGTGTTCCGAAGGGCCTACACGGCTGTCTGTCGATCAGCAGGCAGACAGGACACTTGGGGTACTCAGTGTATTTGCACGGGAAGCGGTGCCGACGCGAGAGCCCTAGGAGACCCGAAAGGCCTCCTCGCGTTCCTTTTAAGCGGAACAACGACCGAGACCTCATGGAAACTGCTGCACGCAGAGCTTGCCAGGGGGACAAGTGGGTCCTTACCATGAGACTAGTGGTCACCTTGTGGCTTCCCAGAACGCACGAGGGCTGTGGGATTAGCTCCCCCTAAGAATTGAGAGCACCTGACTTCTCTGGGCAAAGTACTCGTTCCCCTCACAGGCGTGCCTGCAGTGAAAAGCAGCTGGGCAATTCCACACTTCTGCACACAGGTTGTAGGCCGCCAAGAATCCAGCTTTCGAAAAGGGAAAAAAGACTGCTTTGGTGCGCTGATGCTAGGGCTCACCTTGCGATTGCCCAGAACGAACGTGGGCCGCAGCTTAGCTCTCCTCTGAAAGGGCAGGCACCCCGTTTGTCTGGGGGACATACTGGTTTCCTCCCCAGCTGTGCCTGCAGTGAGTAGGAGCTGGACATAGTGAGCGTTTCAGAAACAGCGCCGAGGCTACCTGTATCCAGCTTTCCAAAGGGGGAAAACACTGGTTTTCTAAGCAGTGCCACCTACCCTCGTTAACACCCACCAGAAGTACGTGCAGAACTGGAAGTGCAAAGGGAGACCGTCGCGACACACTGGGCCCTTGGCTAAATAGTTTTCACTGCACAGGCGTCTGCGTGTGGCAAGATCCCTAACCGAGTGAAGGCCTGAGGAAGACCTAGTTGGCACTGCACCTTCCAAGGGCCTGCCAGTGTAAAGTGAGGAATTGTGCTCTTGGCTCAGGTTGGATCTCACCTCGACTTCCTGCTTGAGGCAGAGAGCGGGGAGGTATGAGTTCCAAGAAGGAACGCGGGGGAGACGTTTCTCTCAGGGTAAGTCCCTTTTCCGCACTGAGTCCAAGTGGCCCAGCCCAGGAGACCGTGTAGGACTGTGTTCCAGGGCTCTTTGCAAGCTCTGTCCACCTAGGTTTCTAAGGAAGAGAACGGTGTGTCGCCTTGGACTCTGCATGCCAAGGAGTGTTCCGAAGGGCCTACGCGGCTGTCTGTTGCTCAGCAGGCAGAGAGGAGGCCCGGCGGACTCAGTGTAGTTGCCCGGGAAACGGTGCGGACGCGAGAGCCCATCGCGTCCTGAAAGGCATCCTCGAGTTCCAGCTAGGCAGCACATCGACGCACACTTCCTGGAAACTGCTGTATGCCCCCACATGCCCGTTGGCGAAAGTGGAACTTACGGGGAGCCCAGTGATAACCCTGCGGTTTCCCCGAACGAACGAGGGCCGCGGCATTAGTGCCCCCCCCAAGGATTGCAAGCACCCAGTTCCTCTGTGGAAATGAGTCCTTTACTCCCAAGGCGTTGCTGCAGTGAAGAGACGCAGGGCCTTTTCAGGGTTTGGCCGAGAGCTCCGTGGTTGCGAGGATGCAGCTTTCCAAACGGTAAAAGATTGCTTTTCTAAACAGGGCCCCCTATGGTAGCTACCACGCAGCGTAAGTACCTGCAGTATTTGAGGGGCGAAGGCAGACAAACGCGGCACACTGGGCCCTTCGCTGAATCCGTTTGAATGAGCGGGTGTCGAAGTGTGGCAAGCTCCCTAACCGAGTGAAGGCCTGAGGAAGGCCTTGCTGGCACTGCATCTCCCAGAGGCCTACCAGTGTAAAGTGGTGCATTGTGGTCTTCTTTGAGCAGGTTGGATGTCACGTCGAGTGCCTGCATGAGGTAGAGGCCCGGCAGGTGTGAGTTCCCAGAAGGAACGCGGAGCCGAGGGTGTCTCTTATGGCACGTCACTGCTCTGCACTGAGTCAAAGTTGCCCAGCCCATTAGACCGGCTAGGAATATGTTCCCGAGGTGTTCGTACGCTGTGTCAACCTGGTTCTCCAAGGAAGGGAGCTGTGTGTCGCCCTGGATTCTGCACGCCCAGAAGTGTTCCGAAGGGCCTACACGGCTGTCTGTCGATCAGCAGGCAGACAGGACACTTGGGGTACTCAGTGTATTTGCACGGGAAGCGGTGCCGACGCGAGAGCCCTAGGAGACCCGAAAGGCCTCCTCGCGTTCCTTTTAAGCGGAACAACGACCGAGACCTCATGGAAACTGCTGCACGCAGAGCTTGCCAGGGGGACAAGTGGGTCCTTACCATGAGACTAGTGGTCACCTTGTGGCTTCCCAGAACGCACGAGGGCTGTGGGATTAGCTCCCCCTAAGAATTGAGAGCACCTGACTTCTCTGGGCAAAGTACTCGTTCCCCTCACAGGCGTGCCTGCAGGGAAAGCAGCTGGGCAATTCCACACTTCTGCACACAGGTTGTAGGCCGCCAAGAATCCAGCTTTCGAAAAGGGAAAAAAGACTGCTTTGGTGCGCTGATGCTAGGGCTCACCTTGCGATTGCCCAGAACGAACGTGGGCCGCAGCTTAGCTCTCCTCTGAAAGGGCAGGCACCCCGTTTGTCTGGGGGACATACTGGTTTCCTCCCCAGCTGTGCCTGCAGTGAGTAGGAGCTGGACATAGTGAGCGTTTCAGAAACAGCGCCGAGGCTACCTGTATCCAGCTTTCCAAAGGGGGAAAACACTGGTTTTCTAAGCAGTGCCACCTACCCTCGTTAACACCCACCAGAAGTACGTGCAGAACTGGAAGTGCAAAGGGAGACCGTCGCGACACACTGGGCCCTTGGCTAAATAGTTTTCACTGCGCAGGCGTCTGCGTGTGGCAAGATCCCTAACCGAGTGAAGGCCTGAGGAAGACCTAGTTGGCACTGCACCTTCCAAGGGCCTGCCAGTGTAAAGTGAGGAATTGTGCTCTTGGCTCAGGTTGGATCTCACCTCGACTTCCTGCTTGAGGCAGAGAGCGGGGAGGTATGAGTTCCAAGAAGGAACGCGGGGGAGACGTTTCTCTCAGGGTAAGTCCCTTTTCCGCACTGAGTCCAAGTGGCCCAGCCCAGGAGACCGTGTAGGACTGTGTTCCAGGGCTCTTTGCAAGCTGTGTCCACCTAGGTTTCTAAGGAAGAGAACGGTGTGTCGCCTTGGACTCTGCATGCCAAGGAGTGTTCCGAAGGGCCTACGCGGCTGTCTGTTGCTCAGCAGGCAGAGAGGAGGCCCGGCGGACTCAGTGTAGTTGCCCGGGAAACGGTGCGGACGCGAGAGCCCATCGCGTCCTGAAAGGCATCCTCGAGTTCCAGCTAGGCAGCACATCGACGCACACTTCCTGGAAACTGCTGTATGCCCCCACATGCCCGTTGGCGAAAGTGGAACTTACGGAGAGCCCAGTGATCACCCTGCGGTTTCCCCGAACGAACGAGGGCCGCGGCATTAGTGCCCCCCCCAAGGATTGCAAGCACCCAGTTCCTCTGTGGAAATGAGTCCTTTACTCCCAAGGCGTTGCTGCAGTGAAGAGACGCAGGGCCTTTTCAGGGTTTGGCCGAGAGCTCCGTGGTTGCGAGGATGCAGCTTTCCAAACGGTAGAAGATTGCTTTTCTAAACAGGGCCCCCTATGGTAGCTACCACGCAGCGTAAGTACCTGCAGTATTTGAGGGGCGAAGGCAGACAAACGCGGCACACTGGGCCCTTCGCTGAATCGGTTTGAATGAGCGGGTGTCGAAGTGTGGCAAGCTCCCTAACCGAGTGAAGGCCTGAGGAAGGCCTTGCTGGCACTGCATCTCCCAGAGGCCTACCAGTGTAAAGTGGTGCATTGCGGTCTTCTTTGAGCAGGTTGGATGTCACGTCGAGTGCCTGCATGAGGTAGAGGCCCGGCAGGTGTGAGTTCCCAGAAGGAACGCGGAGCCGAGGGTGTCTCTTATGGCACGTCACTGCTCTGCACTGAGTCAAAGTTGCCCAGCCCATTAGACCGGCTAGGAATATGTTCCCGAGGTGTTCGTACGCTGTGTCAACCTGGTTCTCCAAGGAAGGGAGCTGTGTGTCGCCCTGGATTCTGCACGCCCAGAAGTGTTCCGAAGGGCCTACACGGCTGTCTGTCGATCAGCAGGCAGACAGGACACTTGGGGTACTCAGTGTATTTGCACGGGAAGCGGTGCTGACGCGAGAGCCCTAGGAGACCCGAAAGGCCTCCTCGCGTTCCTTTTAAGCGGAACAACGACCGAGACCTCATGGAAACTGCTGCACGCAGAGCTTGCCAGGGGGACAAGTGGGTCCTTACCATGAGACTAGTGGTCACCTTGTGGCTTCCCAAAACGCACGAGGGCTGTGGGATTAGCTCCCCCTAAGAATTGAGAGCACCTGACTTCTCTGGGCAAAGTACTCATTCCCCTCACAGGCGTGCCTGCAGTGAAAAGCAGCTGGGCAATTCCACACTTCTGCACACAGGTTGTAGGCCGCCAAGAATCCAGCTTTCGAAAAGGGAAAAAAGACTGCTTTGGTGCGCTGATGCTAGGGCTCACCTTGCGATTGCCCAGAACGAACGTGGGCCGCAGCTTAGCTCTCCTCTGAAAGGGCAGGCACCCCGTTTGTCTGGGGGACATACTGGTTTCCTCCCCAGCTGTGCCTGCAGTGAGTAGGAGCTGGACATAGTGAGCGTTTCAGAAACAGCGCCGAGGCTACCTGTATCCAGCTTTCCAAAGGGGGAAAACACTGGTTTTCTAAGCAGTGCCACCTACCCTCGTTAACACCCACCAGAAGTACGTGCAGAACTGGAAGTGCAAAGGGAGACCGTCGCGACACACTGGGCCCTTGGCTAAATAGTTTTCACTGCGCAGGCGTCTGCGTGTGGCAAGATCCCTAACCGAGTGAAGGCCTGAGGAAGACCTAGTTGGCACTGCACCTTCCAAGGGCCTGCCAGTGTAAAGTGAGGAATTGTGCTCTTGGCTCAGGTTGGATCTCACCTCGACTTCCTGCTTGAGGCAGAGAGCGGGGAGGTATGAGTTCCAAGAAGGAATGCGGGGGAGACGTTTCTCTCAGGGTAAGTCACTTTTCCGCACTGAGTCCAAGTGGCCCAGCCCAGGAGACCGTGTAGGACTGTGTTCCAGGGCTCTTTGCAAGCTGTGTCCACCTAGGTTTCTAAGGAAGAGAACGGTGTGTCGCCTTGGACTCTGCATGCCAAGGAGTGTTCCGAAGGGCCTACGCGGCTGTCTGTTGCTCAGCAGGCAGAGAGGAGGCCCGGCGGACTCAGTGTAGTTGCCCGGGAAACGGTGCGGACGCGAGAGCCCATCGCGTCCTGAAAGGCATCCTCGAGTTCCAGCTAGGCAGCACATCGACGCACACTTCCTGGAAACTGCTGTATGCCCCCACATGCCCGTTGGCGAAAGTGGAACTTACGGGGAGCCCAGTGATCACCCTGCGGTTTCCCCGAACGAACGAGGGCCGCGGCATTAGTGCCCCCCCAAGGATTGCAAGCACCCAGTTCCTCTGTGGAAATGAGTCCTTTACTCCCAAGGCGTTGCTGCAGTGAAGAGACGCAGGGCCTTTTCAGGGTTTGGCCGAGAGCTCCGTGGTTGCGAGGATGCAGCTTTCCAAACGGTAAAAGACTGCTTTTCTAAACAGGGCCCCCTATGGTAGCTACCACGCAGCGTAAGTACCTGCAGTATTTGAGGGGCGAAGGCAGACAAACGCGGCACACTGGGCCCTTCGCTGAATCCGTTTGAATGAGCGGGTGTCGAAGTGTGGCAAGCTCCCTAACCGAGTGAAGGCCTGAGGAAGGCCTTGCTGGCCCTGCATCTCCCAGAGGCCTACCAGTGTAAAGTGGTGCATTGTGGTCTTCTTTGAGCAGGTTGGATGTCACGTCGAGTGCCTGCATGAGGTAGAGGCCCGGCAGGTGTGAGTTCCCAGAAGGAACGCGGAGCCGAGGGTGTCTCTTATGGCACGTCACTGCTCTGCACTGAGTCAAAGTTGCCCAGCCCATTAGACCGGCTAGGAATATGTTCCCGAGGTGTTCGTACGCTGTGTCAACCTGGTTCTCCAAGGAAGGGAGCCGTGTGTCGCCCTGGATTCTGCACGCCCAGAAGTGTTCCGAAGGGCCTACACGGCTGTCTGTCGATCAGCAGGCAGACAGGACACTTGGGGTACTCAGTGTATTTGCACGGGAAGCGGTGCCGACGCGAGAGCCCTAGGAGACCCGAAAGGCCTCCTCGCGTTCCTTTTAAGCGGAACAACGACCGAGACCTCATGGAAACTGCTGCACGCAGAGCTTGCCAGGGGGACAAGTGGGTCCTTACCATGAGACTAGTGGTCACCTTGCGGCTTCCCAGAACGCACGAGGGCTGTGGGATTAGCTCCCCCTAAAAATTGAGAGCACCTGACTTCTCTGGGCAAAGTACTCGTTCCCCTCACACGCGTGCCTGCAGTGAAAAGCAGCTGGGCAATTCCACACTTCTGCACACAGGTTCTAGGCCGCCAAGAATCCAGCTTTCGAAAAGGGAAAAAAGACTGCTTTGGTGCGCTGATGCTAGGGGTCACCTTGCGATTGCCCAGAACGAACGTGGGCCGCAGCTTAGCTCTCCTCTGAAAGGGCAGGCACCCCGTTTGTCTGGGGGACATACTGGTTTCCTCCCCAGCTGTGCCTGCAGTGAGTAGGAGCTGGACATAGTGAGCGTTTCAGAAACAGCGCCGAGGCTACCTGTATCCAGCTTTCCAAAGGGGGAAAACACTGGTTTTCTAAGCAGTGCCACCTACCCTCGTTAACACCCACCAGAAGTACGTGCAGAACTGGAAGTGCAAAGGGAGACCGTCGCGACACACTGGGCCCTTGGCTAAATAGTTTTCACTGCGCAGGCGTCTGCGTGTGGCAAGATCCCTAACCGAGTGAAGGCCTGAGGAAGACCTAGTTGGCACTGCGTCTTCCAAGGGCCTGCCAGTGTAAAGTGAGGAATTGTGCTCTTGGCTCAGGTTGGATCTCACCTCGACTTCCTGCTTGAGGCAGAGAGCGGGGAGGTATGAGTTCCAAGAAGGAACGCGGGGGAGACGTTTCTCTCCGGGTAAGTCCCTTTTCCGCACTGAGTCCAAGTGGCCCAGCCCAGGAGACCGTGTAGGACTGTGTTCCAGGGCTTTTGCAAGCTGTGTCCACCTAGGTTTCTAAGGAAGAGAACGGTGTGTCGCCTTGGATTCTGCATGCCAAGGAGTGTTCCGAAGGGCCTACGCGGCTGTCTGTTGCTCAGCAGGCAGAGAGGAGGCCCGGCGGACTCAGTGTAGTTGCCCGGGAAACGGTGCGGACGCGAGAGCCCATCGCGTCCTGAAAGGCATCCTCGAGTTCCAGCTAGGCAGCACATCGACGCACACTTCCTGGAAACTGCTGTATGCCCCCACATGCCCGTTGGCGAAAGTGGAACTTACGGGGAGCCCAGTGATCACCCTGCGGTTTCCCCGAACGAACGAGGGCCGCGGCATTAGTGCCCACCCAAAGATTGCAAGCACCCAGTTCCTCTGTGGAAATGAGTCCTTTACTCCCAAGGCGTTGCTGCAGTGAAGAGACGCAGGGCCTTTTCAGGGTTTGGCCGAGAGCTCCGTGGTTGCGAGGATGCAGCTTTCCAAACGGTAAAAGACTGCTTTTCTAAACAGGGCCCCCTATGGTAGCTACCACGCAGCATAAGTACCTGCAGTATTTGAGGGGCGAAGGCAGACAAACGCGGCACACTGGGCCGTTCGCTGAATCCGTTTGAATGAGCGGGTGTCGAAGTGTGGCAAGATCCCTAAACGAGTGAAGGCCTGAGGAAGGCCTTGCTGGCACTGCATCTCCCAGAGGCCTACCAGTGTAAAGTGGTGAATTGTGGTCATCTTTGAGCAGGTTGGATGTCACGTCGAGTGCCTGCATGAGGTAGAGGCCCGGCAGGTGTGAGTTCCCAGAAGGTACGCGGAGCAGAGAGGGTCTCTTATGGCACGTCACTGCTCTGCACTGAGTCATAGTTGCCCAGCCCATTAGACCGGCTAGGAATATGTTCCCGAGGTGTTCGTACGCTGTGTCAACCTGGTTCTCCAAGGAAGGGAGCCGTGTGTCGCCCTGGATTCTGCACGCCCAGAAGTGTTCCGAAGGGCCTACACGGCTGTCTGTCGATCAGCAGGCAGACAGGACACTTGGGGTACTCAGTGTATTTGCACGGGAAGCGGTGCCGACGCGAGAGCCCTAGGAGACCCGAAAGGCCTCCTCGCGTTCCTTTTAAGCGGAACAACGACCGAGACCTCATGGAAACTGCTGCACGCAGAGCTTGCCAGGGGGACAAGTGGGTCCTTACCATGAGACTAGTGGTCACCTTGTGGCTTCCCAGAACGCACGAGGGCTGTGGGATTAGCTCCCCCTAAGAATTGAGAGCACCTGACTTCTCTGGGCAAAGTACTCGTTCCCCTCACAGGCGTGCCTGCAGTGAAAAGCAGCTGGGCAATTCCACACTTCTGCACACAGGTTCTAGGCCGCCAAGAATACAGCTTTCGAAAAGGGAAAAAAGACTGCTTTGGTGCGCTGATGCTAGGGCTCACCTTGCGATTGCCCAGAACGAACGTGGGCCGCAGCTTAGCTCTCCTCTGAAAGGGCAGGCACCCCGTTTGCCTGGGGGACATACTGGTTTCCTCCCCAGCTGTGCCTGCAGTGAGTAGGAGCTGGACATAGTGAGCGTTTCAGAAACAGCGCCGAGGCTACCTGTACCCAGCTTTCCAAAGGGGGAAAACACTGGTTTTCTAAGCAGTGCCACCTACCCTCGTTAACACCCACCAGAAGTACGTGCAGAACTGGAAGTGCAAAGGGAGACCGTTGCGACACACTGGGCCCTTGGCTAAATAGTTTTCACTGCGCAGGCGTCTGCGTGCGGCAAGATCACTAACCGAGTGAAGGCCTGAGGAAGACCTAGTTGGCACTGCACCTTCTAAGGGCCTGCCAGTGTAAAGTGAGGAATTGTGCTCTTGGCTCAGGTTGGATCTCACCTCGACTTCCTGCTTGAGGCAGAGTGCGGGGAGGTATGAGTTCCAAGAAGGAACGCGGGGGAGACGTTTCTCTCAGGGTAAGTCCCTTTTCCGCACTGAGTCCAAGTGGCCCAGCCCAGGAGACCGTGTAGGACTGTGTTCCAGGGCTCTTTGCAAGCTGTGTCCACCTAGGTTTCTAAGGAAGAGAACGGTGTGTCGCCTTGGGCTCTGCATGCCAAGGAGTGTTCCGAAGGGCCTACGCGGCTGTCTCTTGCTCAGCAGGCAGAGAGGAGGCCCGGCGGATTCAGTGTAGTTGCCCGGGAAACGGTGCGGACGCGAGAGCCCATCGCGTCCTGAAAGGCATCCTCGAGTCCCAGCTAGGCAGCACATCGACGCACACTTCCTGGAAACTGCTGTATGCCCCCACATGCCCGTTGGCGAAAGTGGAACTTACGGGGAGCCCAGTGATCACCCTGCGGTTTCCCCGAACGAACGAGGGCCGCGGCATTAGTGCCCCCCCAAGGATTGCAAGCACCCAGTTCCTCTGTGGAAATGAGTCCTTTACTCCCAAGGCGTTGCTGCAGTGAAGAGACGCAGGGCCTTTTCAGGGTTTGGCCGAGAGCTCCGTGGTTGCGAGGATGCAGCTTTCCAAACGGTAAAAGATTGCTTTTCTAAACAGGGCCCCCTATGGTAGCTAACACGCAGCGTAAGTACCTGCAGTATTTGAGGGGCGAAGGAGACAAACGCGGCACACTGGGCCCTTCGCTGAATCCGTTTGAATGAGCGGGTGTCGAAGTGTGGCAAGCTCCCTAACCGAGTGAAGGCCTGAGGAAGGCCTTGCTGGCCCTGCATCTCCCAGAGGCCTACCAGTGTAAAGTGGTGAATTGTGGTCTTCTTTGAGCAGGTTGGATGTCACGTCGAGTGCCTGCATGAGGTAGAGGCCCGGCAGGTGTGAGTTCCCAGAAGGAACGCGGAGCCGAGGGTGTCTCTTATGGCACGTCACTGCTCTGCACTGAGTCAAAGTTGTCCAGCCCATTAGACCGGCTACGAATATGTTCCCAAGGTGTTCGTACGCTGTGTCAACCTGGTTCTCCAAGGAAGGGAGCCGTGTGTCGCCCTGGATTCTGCACGCCCAGAAGTGTTCCGAAGGGCCTACACGGCTGTTTGTCGATCAGCAGGCAGACAGGACACTTGGGGTATTCAGTGTATTTGCACGGGAAGCGGTGCCGACGCGAGAGCCCTAGGAGACCCGAAAGGCCTCCTCGCCTTCCTTTTAAGCGGAACAACGACCGAGACCTCATGGAAACTGCTGCACGCAGAGCTTGCCAGGGGGACAAGTGGGTCCTTACCATGAGACTAGTGGTCACCTTGCGGCGTCCCAGAACGCGCGAGGGCTGTGGAATTAGCTCCCCCTAAGAATTGAGAGCACCTGACTTCTCTGGGCAAAGTACTCGTTCCCCTCACAGGCGTGCCTGCAGTGAAAAGCAGCTGGGCATTTCCACACTTCTGCACACAGGTTCTAGGCCGCCAAGAATCCAGCTTTCGTAAAGGGAAAAAAGACTGCTTTGGTGCGCTGATGCTAGGGCTCACCTTGCGATTGCCCAGAACGAACGTGGGCCGCAGCTTAGCTCTCCTCTGAAAGGGCAGGCACCCCGTTTGTCTGGGGAACATACTGGTTTCCTCCACAGCTGTGCCTACAGTGAATAGGAGCTGGACATAGTGAGCGTTTCAGAAACAGCGCCGAGGCTACCTGTACCCAGCTTTCCAAAGGGGGAAAACACTGGTTTTCTAAGCAGTGCCACCTACCCTCGTTAACACCCACCAGAAGTACGTGCAGAACTGGAAGTGCAAAGGGAGACCGTCGCGACACACTGGGCCCTTGGCTAAATAGTTTTCACTGCGCAGGCGTCTGCGTGTGGCAAGATCCCTAACCGAGTGAAGGCCTGAGGAAGACCTAGTTGGCACTGCACCTTCCAAGGGCCTGCCAGTGTAAAGTGAGGAATTGTGCTCTTGGCTCAGGTTGGATCTCACCTCGACTTCCTGCTTGAGGCAGAGAGCGGGGAGGTATGAGTTCCAAGAAGGAACGCGGGGGAGACGTTTCTCTCAGGGTAAGTCCCTTTTCCGCACTGAGTCCAAGTGGCCCAGCCCAGGAGACCGTGTAGGACTGTGTTCCAGGGCTCTTTGCAAGCTGTGTCCACCTAGGTTTCTAAGGAAGAGAACGGTGTGTCGCCTTGGACTCTGCATGCCAAGGAGTGTTCCGAAGGGCCTACGCGGCTGTCTGTTGCTCAGCAGGCAGAGAGGAGGCCCGGCGGACTCAGTGTAGTTGCCCGGGAAACGGTGCGGACGCGAGAGCCCATCGCGTCCTGAAAGGCATCCTCGAGTTCCAGCTAGGCAGCACATCGACGCACACTTCCTGGAAACTGCTGTATGCCCCCACATGCCCGTTGGCGAAAGTGGAACTTACGGGGAGCCCAGTGATCACCCTGCGGTTTCCCCGAACGAACGAGGGCCGCGGCATTAGTGCCCCCCCAAGGATTGCAAGCACCCAGTTCCTCTGTGGAAATGAGTCCTTTACTCCCAAGGCGTTGCTGCAGTGAAGAGACGCAGGGCCTTTTCAGGGTTTGGCCGAGAGCTCCGTGGTTGCGAGGATGCAGCTTTCCAAACGGTAAAAGACTGCTTTTCTAAACAGGGCCCCCTATGGTAGCTACCACGCAGCGTAAGTACCTGCAGTATTTGAGGGGCGAAGGCAGACAAACGCGGCACACTGGGCCCTTCGCTGAATCCGTTTGAATGAGCGGGTGTCGAAGTGTGGCAAGCTCCCTAACCGAGTGAAGGCCTGAGGAAGGCCTTGCTGGCCCTGCATCTCCCAGAGGCCTACCAGTGTAAAGTGGTGCATTGTGGTCTTCTTTGAGCAGGTTGGATGTCACGTCGAGTGCCTGCATGAGGTAGAGGCCCGGCAGGTGTGAGTTCCCAGAAGGAACGCGGAGCCGAGGGTGTCTCTTATGGCACGTCACTGCTCTGCACTGAGTCAAAGTTGCCCAGCCCATTAGACCGGCTAGGAATATGTTCCCGAGGTGTTCGTACGCTGTGTCAACCTGGTTCTCCAAGGAAGGGAGCCGTGTGTCGCCCTGGATTCTGCACGCCCAGAAGTGTTCCGAAGGGCCTACACGGCTGTCTGTCGATCAGCAGGCAGACAGGACACTTGGGGTACTCAGTGTATTTGCACGGGAAGCGGTGCCGACGCGAGAGCCCTAGGAGACCCGAAAGGCCTCCTCGCGTTCCTTTTAAGCGGAACAACGACCGAGACCTCATGGAAACTGCTGCACGCAGAGCTTGCCAGGGGGACAAGTGGGTCCTTACCATGAGACTAGTGGTCACCTTGCGGCTTCCCAGAACGCACGAGGGCTGTGGGATTAGCTCCCCCTAAGAATTGAGAGCACCTGACTTCTCTGGGCAAAGTACTCGTTCCCCTCACACGCGTGCCTGCAGTGAAAAGCAGCTGGGCAATTCCACACTTCTGCACACAGGTTCTAGGCCGCCAAGAATCCAGCTTTCGAAAAGGGAAAAAAGACTGCTTTGGTGCGCTGATGCTAGGGGTCACCTTGCGATTGCCCAGAACGAACGTGGGCCGCAGCTTAGCTCTCCTCTGAAAGGGCAGGCACCCCGTTTGTCTGGGGGACATACTGGTTTCCTCCCCAGCTGTGCCTGCAGTGAGTAGGAGCTGGACATAGTGAGCGTTTCAGAAACAGCGCCGAGGCTACCTGTATCCAGCTTTCCAAAGGGGGAAAACACTGGTTTTCTAAGCAGTGCCACCTACCCTCGTTAACACCCACCAGAAGTACGTGCAGAACTGGAAGTGCAAAGGGAGACCGTCGCGACACACTGGGCCCTTGGCTAAATAGTTTTCACTGCGCAGGCGTCTGCGTGTGGCAAGATCCCTAACCGAGTGAAGGCCTGAGGAAGACCTAGTTGGCACTGCGTCTTCCAAGGGCCTGCCAGTGTAAAGTGAGGAATTGTGCTCTTGGCTCAGGTTGGATCTCACCTCGACTTCCTGCTTGAGGCAGAGAGCGGGGAGGTATGAGTTCCAAGAAGGAACGCGGGGGAGACGTTTCTCTCCGGGTAAGTCCCTTTTCCGCACTGAGTCCAAGTGGCCCAGCCCAGGAGACCGTGTAGGACTGTGTTCCAGGGCTTTTGCAAGCTGTGTCCACCTAGGTTTCTAAGGAAGAGAACGGTGTGTCGCCTTGGACTCTGCATGCCAAGGAGTGTTCCGAAGGGCCTACGCGGCTGTCTGTTGCTCAGCAGGCAGAGAGGAGGCCCGGCGGACTCAGTGTAGTTGCCCGGGAAACGGTGCGGACGCGAGAGCCCATCGCGTCCTGAAAGGCATCCTCGAGTTCCAGCTAGGCAGCACATCGACGCACACTTCCTGGAAACTGCTGTATGCCCCCACATGCCCGTTGGCGAAAGTGGAACTTACGGGGAGCCCAGTGATCACCCTGCGGTTTCCCCGAACGAACGAGGGCCGCGGCATTAGTGCCCACCCAAAGATTGCAAGCACCCAGTTCCTCTGTGGAAATGAGTCCTTTACTCCCAAGGCGTTGCTGCAGTGAAGAGACGCAGGGCCTTTTCAGGGTTTGGCCGAGAGCTCCGTGGTTGCGAGGATGCAGCTTTCCAAACGGTAAAAGACTGCTTTTCTAAACAGGGCCCCCTATGGTAGCTACCACGCAGCATAAGTACCTGCAGTATTTGAGGGGCGAAGGCAGACAAACGCGGCACACTGGGCCGTTCGCTGAATCCGTTTGAATGAGCGGGTGTCGAAGTGTGGCAAGATCCCTAACCGAGTGAAGGCCTGAGGAAGGCCTTGCTGGCACTGCATCTCCCAGAGGCCTACCAGTGTAAAGTGGTGAATTGTGGTCATCTTTGAGCAGGTTGGATGTCACGTCGAGTGCCTGCATGAGGTAGAGGCCCGGCAGGTGTGAGTTCCCAGAAGGTACGCGGAGCAGAGAGTGTCTCTTATGGCACGTCACTGCTCTGCACTGAGTCATAGTTGCCCAGCCCATTAGACCGGCTAGGAATATGTTCCCGAGGTGTTCGTACGCTGTGTCAACCTGGTTCTCCAAGGAAGGGAGCCGTGTGTCGCCCTGGATTCTGCACGCCCAGAAGTGTTCCGAAGGGCCTACACGGCTGTCTGTCGATCAGCAGGCAGACAGGACACTTGGGGTGCTCAGTGTATTTGCACGGGAAGCGGTGCCGACGCGAGAGCCCTAGGAGACCCGAAAGGCCTCCTCGCGTTCCTTTTAAGCGGAACAACGACCGAGACCTCATGGAAACTGCTGCACGCAGAGCTTGCCAGGGGGACAAGTGGGTCCTTACCATGAGACTAGTGGTCACCTTGTGGCTTCCCAGAACGCACGAGGGCTGTGGGATTAGCTCCCCCTAAGAATTGAGAGCACCTGACTTCTCTGGGCAAAGTACTCGTTCCCCTCACAGGCGTGCCTGCAGTGAAAAGCAGCTGGGCAATTCCACACTTCTGCACACAGGTTCTAGGCCGCCAAGAATACAGCTTTCGAAAAGGGAAAAAAGACTGCTTTGGTGCGCTGATGCTAGGGCTCACCTTGCGATTGCCCAGAACGAACGTGGGCCGCAGCTTAGCTCTCCTCTGAAAGGGCAGGCACCCCGTTTGCCTGGGGGACATACTGGTTTCCTCCCCAGCTGTGCCTGCAGTGAGTAGGAGCTGGACATAGTGAGCGTTTCAGAAACAGCGCCGAGGCTACCTGTACCCAGCTTTCCAAAGGGGGAAAACACTGGTTTTCTAAGCAGTGCCACCTACCCTCGTTAACACCCACCAGAAGTACGTGCAGAACTGGAAGTGCAAAGGGAGACCGTTGCGACACACTGGGCCCTTGGCTAAATAGTTTTCACTGCGCAGGCGTCTGCGTGCGGCAAGATCACTAACCGAGTGAAGGCCTGAGGAAGACCTAGTTGGCACTGCACCTTCTAAGGGCCTGCCAGTGTAAAGTGAGGAATTGTGCTCTTGGCTCAGGTTGGATCTCACCTCGACTTCCTGCTTGAGGCAGAGTGCGGGGAGGTATGAGTTCCAAGAAGGAACGCGGGGGAGACGTTTCTCTCAGGGTAAGTCCCTTTTCCGCACTGAGTCCAAGTGGCCCAGCCCAGGAGACCGTGTAGGACTGTGTTCCAGGGCTCTTTGCAAGCTGTGTCCACCTAGGTTTCTAAGGAAGAGAACGGTGTGTCGCCTTGGGCTCTGCATGCCAAGGAGTGTTCCGAAGGGCCTACGCGGCTGTCTCTTGCTCAGCAGGCAGAGAGGAGGCCCGGCGGATTCAGTGTAGTTGCCCGGGAAACGGTGCGGACGCGAGAGCCCATCGCGTCCTGAAAGGCATCCTCGAGTTCCAGCTAGGCAGCACATCGACGCACACTTCCTGGAAACTGCTGTATGCCCCCACATGCCCGTTGGCGAAAGTGGAACTTACGGGGAGCCCAGTGATCACCCTGCGGTTTCCCCGAACGAACGAGGGCCGCGGCATTAGTGCCCCCCCAAGGATTGCAAGCACCCAGTTCCTCTGTGGAAATGAGTCCTTTACTCCCAAGGCGTTGCTGCAGTGAAGAGACGCAGGGCCTTTTCAGGGTTTGGCCGAGAGCTCCGTGGTTGCGAGGATGCAGCTTTCCAAACGGTAAAAGATTGCTTTTCTAAACAGGGCCCCCTATGGTAGCTAACACGCAGCGTAAGTACCTGCAGTATTTGAGGGGCGAAGGAGACAAACGCGGCACACTGGGCCCTTCGCTGAATCCGTTTGAATGAGCGGGTGTCGAAGTGTGGCAAGCTCCCTAACCGAGTGAAGGCCTGAGGAAGGCCTTGCTGGCCCTGCATCTCCCAGAGGCCTACCAGTGTAAAGTGGTGAATTGTGGTCTTCTTTGAGCAGGTTGGATGTCACGTCGAGTGCCTGCATGAGGTAGAGGCCCGGCAGGTGTGAGTTCCCAGAAGGAACGCGGAGCCGAGGGTGT
Organism: Eubalaena glacialis; assembly: GCF_028564815.1. Lineage (NCBI taxonomy): Eukaryota > Metazoa > Chordata > Mammalia > Artiodactyla > Balaenidae > Eubalaena > Eubalaena glacialis. The sequence goes on along the minus strand of NC_083716.1, from coordinate 108,481,958 downwards.
CTCTTATGGCACGTCACTGCTCTGCACTGAGTCAAAGTTGTCCAGCCCATTAGACCGGCTACGAATATGTTCCCAAGGTGTTCGTACGCTGTGTCAACCTGGTTCTCCAAGGAAGGGAGCCGTGTGTCGCCCTGGATTCTGCACGCCCAGAAGTGTTCCGAAGGGCCTACACGGCTGTCTGTCGATCAGCAGGCAGACAGGACACTTGGGGTATTCAGTGTATTTGCACGGGAAGCGGTGCCGACGCGAGAGCCCTAGGAGACCCGAAAGGCCTCCTCGCCTTCCTTTTAAGCGGAACAACGACCGAGACCTCATGGAAACTGCTGCACGCAGAGCTTGCCAGGGGGACAAGTGGGTCCTTACCATGAGACTAGTGGTCACCTTGCGGCGTCCCAGAACGCACGAGGGCTGTGGAATTAGCTCCCCCTAAGAATTGAGAGCACCTGACTTCTCTGGGCAAAGTACTCGTTCCCCTCACAGGCGTGCCTGCAGTGAAAAGCAGCTGGGCAATTCCACACTTCTGCACACAGGTTCTAGGCCGCCAAGAATCCAGCTTTCGTAAAGGGAAAAAAGACTGCTTTGGTGCGCTGATGCTAGGGCTCACCTTGCGATTGCCCAGAACGAACGTGGGCCGCAGCTTAGCTCTCCTCTGAAAGGGCAGGCACCCCGTTTGCCTGGGGGACATACTGGTTTCCTCCCCAGCTGTGCCTGCAGTGAGTAGGAGCTGGACATAGTGAGCGTTTCAGAAACAGCGCCGAGGCTACCTGTATCCAGCTTTCCGAAGGGGGAAAACACTGGTTTTCTAAGCAGTGCCACCTACCCTCGTTAACACCCACCAGAAGTACGTGCAGAACTGGAAGTGCAAAGGGAGACCGTCGCGACACACTGGGCCCTTGGCTAAATAGTTTTCACTGCGCAGGCGTCTGCGTGTGGCAAGATCCCTAACCGAGTGAAGGCCTGAGGAAGACCTAGTTGGCACTGCACCTTCCAAGGGCCTGCCAGTGTAAAGTGAGGAATTGTGCTCTTGGCTCAGGTTGGATCTCACCTCGACTTCCTGCTTGAGGCAGAGAGCAGGGAGGTATGAGTTCCAAGAAGGAACGCGGGGGAGACGTTTCTCTCCGGGTAAGTCCCTTTTCCGCACTGAGTCCAAGTGGCCCAGCCCAGGAGACCGTGTAGGACTGTGTTCCAGGGCTCTTTGCAAGCTGTGTCCACCTAGGTTTCTAAGGAAGAGAACGGTGTGTTGCCTTGGACTCTGCATGCCAAGGAGTGTTCCGAAGGGCCTACGCGGCTGTCTGTTGCTCAGCAGGCAGAGAGGAGGCCCGGCGGACTCAGTGTAGTTGCCCGGGAAACGGTGTGGACGCGAGAGCCCATCGCGTCCTGAAAGGCATCCTCGAGTTCCAGCTAGGCAGCACATCGACGCACACTTCCTGGAAACTGCTGTATGCCCCCACATGCCCGTTGGCGAAAGTGGAACTTACGGGGAGCCCAGTGATCACCCTGCGGTTTCCCCGAACGAACGAGGGCCGCGGCATTAGTGCCCTCCCAAGGATTGCAAGCACCCAGTTCCTCTGTGGAAATGAGTCCTTTACTCCCAAGGCGTTGCTGCAGTGAAGAGACCCAGGGCCTTTTCAGGGTTTGGCCGAGAGCTCCGTGGTTGCGAGGATGCAGCTTTCCAAAAGGTAAAAGACTGCTTTTCTAAACAGGGCCCCCTATGGTAGCTACCACGCAGCGTAAGTACCTGCAGTATTTGAGGGGCGAAGGCAGACAAACGCGGCACACTGGGCCCTTCGCTGAATCCGTTTGAATGAGCGGGTGTCGAAGTGTGGCAAGCTCCCTAACCGAGTGAAGGCCTGAGGAAGGCCTTGCTGGCCCTGCATCTCCCAGAGGCCTACCAGTGTAAAGTGGTGCATTGTGGTCTTCTTTGAGCAGGTTGGATGTCACGTCGAGTGCCTGCATGAGGTAGAGGCCCGGCAGGTGTGAGTTCCCAGAAGGAACGCGGAGCCGAGGGTGTCTCTTATGGCACGTCACTGCTCTGCACTGAGTCATAGTTGCCCTGCCCATTAGACCGGCTAGGAATATGTTCCCGAGATGTTCGTACGCTGTGTCAACCTGGTTCTCCAAGGAAGGGAGCCGTGTGTCGCCCTGGATTCTGCACGCCCAGAAGTGTTCCGAAGGGCCTACACGGCTGTCTGTCGATCAGCAGGCAGACAGGACACTTGGGGTACTCAGTGTATTTGCACGGGAAGCGGTGCCGACGCGAGAGCCCTAGGAGACCCGAAAGGCCTCCTCGCGTTCCTTTTAAGCAGAACAACGACCGAGACCTCATGGAAACTGCTGCACGCAGAGCTTGCCAGGGGGACAATTCGGTCCTTACCATGAGACTAGTGGTCAACTTGCGGCTTCCCAGAACGCACGAGGGCTGTGGGATTAGCTCCCCCTAAGAATTGAGAGCACCTGACTTCTCTGGGCAAAGTACTCGTTCCCCTCACAGGCGTGCCTGCAGTGAAAAGCAGCTGGGCAATTCCACACTTCTGCACACAGGTTCTAGGCCGCCAAGAATCCAGCTTTCGAAAAGGGAAAAAAGACTGCTTTGGTGCGCTGATGCTAGGGCTCACCTTGCGATTGCCCAGAACGAACGTGGGCCGCAGCTTAGCTCTCCTCTGAAAGGGCAGGCACCCCGTTTGTCTGGGGGACATACTGGTTTCCTCCCCAGCTGTGCCTGCAGTGAGTAGGAGCTGGACATAGTGAGCATTTCAGAAACAGCTCCGAGGCTACCTGTATCCAGCTTTCCAAAGGGGGAAAACACTGGTTTTCTAAGCAGTGCCACCTACCCTCGTTAACACCCACCAGAAGTACGTGCAGAACTGGAAGTGCAAAGGGAGACCGTCGCGATACACTGGGCCCTTGGCTAAATAGTTTTCACTGCGCAGGCGTCTGCGTGTGGCAAGATCCCTAACCGAGTGAAGGCCTGAGGAAGACCTAGTTGGCACTGCACCTTCCAAGGGCCTGCCAGTGTAAAGTGAGGAATTGTGCTCTTGGCTCAGGTTGGATCTCACCTCGACTTCCTGCTTGAGGCAGAGTGCGGGGAGGTATGAGTTCTAAGAAGGAACGCGGGGGAGACGTTTCTCTCAGGGTAAGTCCCTTTTCCTCACTGAGTCCAAGTGGCCCAGCCCAGGAGACCGTGTAGGACTGTGTTCCAGGGCTCTTTGCAAGCTGTGTCCACCTAGGTTTCTAAGGAAGAGAACGGTGTGTCGCCTTGGGCTCTGCATGCCAAGGAGTGTTCCGAAGGGCCTACGCGGCTGTCTCTTGCTCAGCAGGCAGAGAGGAGGCCCGGCGGATTCAGTGTAGTTGCCCGGGAAACGGTGCGGACGCGAGAGCCCATCGCGTCCTGAAAGGCATCCTCGAGTTCCAGCTAGGCAGCACATCGACGCACACTTCCTGGAAACTGCTGTATGCCCCCACATGCCCGTTGGCGAAAGTGGAACTTACGGGGAGCCCAGTGATCACCCTGCGGTTTCCCCGAACGAACGAGGGCCGCGGCATTAGTGCCCCCCCAAGGATTGCAAGCACCCAGTTCCTCTGTGGAAATGAGTCCTTTACTCCCAAGGCGTTGCTGCAGTGAAGAGACGCAGGGCCTTTTCAGGGTTTGGCCGAGAGCTCCGTGGTTGCGAGGATGCAGCTTTCCAAACGGTAAAAGATTGCTTTTCTAAACAGGGCCCCCTATGGTAGCTAACACGCAGCGTAAGTACCTGCAGTATTTGAGGGGCGAAGGAGACAAACGCGGCACACTGGGCCCTTCGCTGAATCCGTTTGAATGAGCGGGTGTCGAAGTGTGGCAAGCTCCCTAACCGAGTGAAGGCCTGAGGAAGGCCTTGCTGGCCCTGCATCTCCCAGAGGCCTACCAGTGTAAAGTGGTGAATTGTGGTCTTCTTTGAGCAGGTTGGATGTCACGTCGAGTGCCTGCATGAGGTAGAGGCCCGGCAGGTGTGAGTTCCCAGAAGGAACGCGGAGCCGAGGGTGTCTCTTATGGCACGTCACTGCTCTGCACTGAGTCAAAGTTGCCCAGCCCATTAGACCGGCTAGGAATATGTTCCCAAGGTGTTCGTACGCTGTGTCAACCTGGTTCTCCAAGGAAGGGAGCCGTGTGTCGCCCTGGATTCTGCACGCCCAGAAGTGTTCCGAAGGGCCTACACGGCTGCCTGTCGATCAGCAGGCAGACAGGACACTTGGGGTACTCAGTGTATTTGCACGGGAAGCGGTGCCGACGCGAGAGCCCTAGGAGACCCGAAAGGCCTCCTCGCCTTCCTTTTAAGCGGAACAACGACCGAGACCTCATGGAAACTGCTGCACGCAGAGCTTGCCAGGGGGACAAGTGGGTCCTTACCATGAGACTAGTGGTCACCTTGCGGCTTCCCAGAACGCACGAGGGCTGTGGAATTAGCTCACCCTAAGAATTGAGAGCACCTGACTTCTCTGGGCAAAGTACTCGTTCCCCTCACAGGCGTGCCTGCAGTGAAAAGCAGCTGGGCAATTCCACACTTCTGCACACAGGTTCTAGGCCGCCAAGAATCCAGCTTTCGTAAAGGGAAAAAAGACTGCTTTGGTGCGCTGATGCTAGGGCTCACCTTGCGATTGCCCAGAACGAACGTGGGCCGCAGCTTAGCTCTCCTCTGAAAGGGCAGGCACCCCGTTTGTCTGGGGGACATACTGGTTTCCTCCACAGCTGTGCCTACAGTGAATAGGAGCTGGACATAGTGAGCGTTTCAGAAACAGCGCCGAGGCTACCTGTACCCAGCTTTCCAAAGGGGGAAAACACTGGTTTTCTAAGCAGTGCCACCTACCCTCGTTAACACCCACCAGAAGTACGTGCAGAACTGGAAGTGCAAAGGGAGACCGTCGCGACACACTGGGCCCTTGGCTAAATAGTTTTCACTGCGCAGGCGTCTGCGTGTGGCAAGATCCCTAACCGAGTGAAGGCCTGAGGAAGACCTAGTTGGCACTGCACCTTCCAAGGGCCTGCCAGTGTAAAGTGAGGAATTGTGCTCTTGGCTCAGGTTGGATCTCACCTCGACTTCCTGCTTGAGGCAGAGAGCGGGGAGGTATGAGTTCCAAGAAGGAACGCGGGGGAGACGTTTCTCTCAGGGTAAGTCCCTTTTCCGCACTGAGTCCAAGTGGCCCAGCCCAGGAGACCGTGTAGGACTGTGTTCCAGGGCTCTTTGCAAGCTGTGTCCACCTAGGTTTCTAAGGAAGAGAACGGTGTGTCGCCTTGGACTCTGCATGCCAAGGAGTGTTCCGAAGGGCCTACGCGGCTGTCTGTTGCTCAGCAGGCAGAGAGGAGGCCCGGCGGACTCAGTGTAGTTGCCCGGGAAACGGTGCGGACGCGAGAGCCCATCGCGTCCTGAAAGGCATCCTCGAGTTCCAGCTAGGCAGCACATCGACGCACACTTCCTGGAAACTGCTGTATGCCCCCACATGCCCGCTGGCGAAAGTGGAACTTACGGTGAGCCCAGTGATCACCCTGCGGTTTCCCCGAACGAACGAGGGCCGCGGCATTAGTGCCCCCCCAAGGATTGCAAGCACCCAGTTCCTCTGTGGAAATGAGTCCTTTACTCCCAAGGCGTTGCTGCAGTGAAGAGACGCAGGGCCTTTTCAGGGTTTGGCCGAGAGCTCCGTGGTTGCGAGGATGCAGCTTTCCAAACGGTAAAAGACTGCTTTTCTAAACAAGGCCCCCTATGGTAGCTAACACGCAGAGTAAGTACCTGCAGTATTTGAGGGGCGAAGGCAGACAAACGCGGCACACTGGGCCCTTCGCTGAATCAGTTTGAATGAGGGGGTGTCGAAGTGTGGCAAGCTCCCTAACCGAGTGAAGGCCTGAGGAAGGCCTTGCTGGCCCTGCATCTCCCAGAGGCCTACCAGTGTAAAGTGGTGAATTGTGGTCTTCTTTGAGCAGGTTGGATGTCACGTCGAGTGCCTGCATGAGGTAGAGGCCCGGCAGGTGTGAGTTCCCAGAAGGAACGCGGAGCCGAGGGTGTCTCTTATGGCACGTCACTGCTCTGCACTGAGTCAAAGTTGTCCAGCCCATTAGACCAGCTACGAATATGTTCCCAAGGTGTTCGTACGCTGTGTCAACCTGGTTCTCCAAGGAAGGGAGCCGTGTGTCGCCCTGGATTCTGCATGCCCAGAAGTGTTCCGAAGGGCCTACACGGCTGCCTGTCGATCAGCAGGCAGACAGGACACTTGGGGTACTCAGTGTATTTGCACGGGAAGCGGTGCCGACGCGAGAGCCCTAGGAGACCCGAAAGGCCTCCTCGCCTTCCTTTTAAGCGGAACAACGACCGAGACCTCATGGAAACTGCTGCACGCAGAGCTTGCCAGGGGGACAAGTGGGTCCTTACCATGAGACTAGTGGTCACCTTGCGGCTTCCCAGAACGCACGAGGGCTGTGGAATTAGCTCCCCCTAAGAATTGAGAGCACCTGACTTCTCTGGGCAAAGTACTCGTTCCCCTCACAGGCGTGCCTGCAGTGAAAAGCAGCTGGGCAATTCCACACTTCTGCACACAGGTTCTAGGCCGCCAAGAATCCAGCTTTCGAAAAGGGAAAAAAGACTGCTTTGGTGCGCTGATGCTAGGGCTCACCTTGCGATTGCCCAGAACGAACGTGGGCCGCAGCTTAGCTCTCCTCTGAAAGGGCAGGCACCCCGTTTGCCTGGGGGACATACTGGTTTCCTCCCCAGCTGTGCCTGCAGTGAGTAGGAGCTGGACATAGTGAGCGTTTCAGAAACAGCGCCGAGGCTACCTGTACCCAGCTTTCCAAAGGGGGAAAACACTGGTTTTCTAAGCAGTGCCACCTACCCTCGTTAACACCCACCAGAAGTACGTGCAGAACTGGAAGTGCAAAGGGAGACCGTTGCGACACACTGGGCCCTTGGCTAAATAGTTTTCACTGCGCAGGCGTCTGCGTGCGGCAAGATCACTAACCGAGTGAAGGCCTGAGGAAGACCTAGTTGGCACTGCACCTTCTAAGGGCCTGCCAGTGTAAAGTGAGGAATTGTGCTCTTGGCTCAGGTTGGATCTCACCTCGACTTCCTGCTTGAGGCAGAGTGCGGGGAGGTATGAGTTCCAAGAAGGAATGCGGGGGAGACGTTTCTCTCAGGGTAAGTCCCTTTTCCGCACTGAGTCCAAGTGGCCCAGCCCAGGAGACCGTGTAGGACTGTGTTCCAGGGCTCTTTGCAAGCTGTGTCCACCTAGGTTTCTAAGGAAGAGAACGGTGTGTCGCCTTGGGCTCTGCATGCCAAGGAGTGTTCCGAAGGGCCTACGCGGCTGTCTCTTGCTCAGCAGGCAGAGAGGAGGCCCGGCGGATTCAGTGTAGTTGCCCGGGAAACGGTGCGGACGCGAGAGCCCATCGCGTCCTGAAAGGCATCCTCGAGTTCCAGCTAGGCAGCACATCGACGCACACTTCCTGGAAACTGCTGTATGCCCCCACATGCCCGTTGGCGAAAGTGGAACTTACGGGGAGCCCAGTGATCACCCTGCGGTTTCCCCGAACGAACGAGGGCCGCGGCATTAGTGCCCCCCCAAGGATTGCAAGCACCCAGTTCCTCTGTGGAAATGAGTCCTTTACTCCCAAGGCGTTGCTGCAGTGAAGAGACGCAGGGCCTTTTCAGGGTTTGGCCGAGAGCTCCGTGGTTGCGAGGATGCAGCTTTCCAAACGGTAAAAGATTGCTTTTCTAAACAGGGCCCCCTATGGTAGCTAACACGCAGCGTAAGTACCTGCAGTATTTGAGGGGCGAAGGAGACAAACGCGGCACACTGGGCCCTTCGCTGAATCCGTTTGAATGAGCGGGTGTCGAAGTGTGGCAAGCTCCCTAACCGAGTGAAGGCCTGAGGAAGGCCTTGCTGGCCCTGCATCTCCCAGAGGCCTACCAGTGTAAAGTGGTGAATTGTGGTCTTCTTTGAGCAGGTTGGATGTCACGTCGAGTGCCTGCATGAGGTAGAGGCCCGGCAGGTGTGAGTTCCCAGAAGGAACGCGGAGCCGAGGGTGTCTCTTATGGCACGTCACTGCTCTGCACTGAGTCAAAGTTGTCCAGCCCATTAGACCGGCTAGGAATATGTTCCCAAGGTGTTCGTACGCTGTGTCAACCTGGTTCTCCAAGGAAGGGAGCCGTGTGTCGCCCTGGATTCTGCACGCCCAGAAGTGTTCCGAAGGGCCTACACGGCTGTTTGTCGATCAGCAGGCAGACAGGACACTTGGGGTACTCAGTGTATTTGCACGGGAAGCGGTGCCGACGCGAGAGCCCTAGGAGACCCGAAAGGCCTCCTCGCCTTCCTTTTAAGCGGAACAACGACCGAGACCTCATGGAAACTGCTGCACGCAGAGCTTGCCAGGGGGACAAGTGGGTCCTTACCATGAGACTAGTGGTCACCTTGCGGCTTCCCAGAACGCACGAGGGCTGTGGAATTAGCTCCCCCTAAGAATTGAGAGCACCTGACTTCTCTGGGCAAAGTACTCGTTCCCCTCACAGGCGTGCCTGCAGTGAAAAGCAGCTGGGCAATTCCACACTTCTGCACACAGGTTCTAGGCCGCCAAGAATCCAGCTTTCGTAAAGGGAAAAAAGACTGCTTTGGTGCGCTGATGCTAGGGCTCACCTTGCGATTGCCCAGAACGAACGTGGGCCGCAGCTTAGCTCTCCTCTGAAAGGGCAGGCACCCCGTTTGCCTGGGGGACATACTGGTTTCCTCCCCAGCTGTGCCTGCAGTGAGTAGGAGCTGGACATAGTGAGCGTTTCAGAAACAGCGCCGAGGCTACCTGTATCCAGCTTTCCGAAGGGGGAAAACACTGGTTTTCTAAGCAGTGCCACCTACCCTCCTTAACACCCACCAGAAGTACGTGCAGAACTGGAAGTGCAAAGGGAGACCGTCGCGACACACTGGGCCCTTGGCTAAATAGTTTTCACTGCGCAGGCGTCTGCGTGTGGCAAGATCCCTAACCGAGTGAAGGCCTGAGGAAGACCTAGTTGGCACTGCACCTTCCAAGGGCCTGCCAGTGTAAAGTGAGGAATTGTGCTCTTGGCTCAGGTTGGATCTCACCTCGACTTCCTGCTTGAGGCAGAGAGCGGGGAGGTATGAGTTCCAAGAAGGAACGCGGGGGAGACGTTTCTCTCCGGGTAAGTCCCTTTTCCGCACTGAGTCCAAGTGGCCCAGCCCAGGAGACCGTGTAGGACTGTGTTCCAGGGCTCCTTGCAAGCTGTGTCCACCTAGGTTTCTAAGGAAGAGAACGGTGTGTCGCCTTGGACTCTGCATGCCAAGGAGTGTTCCGAAGGGCCTACGCGGCTGTCTGTTGCTCAGCAGGCAGAGAGGAGGCCCGGCGGACTCAGTGTAGTTGCCCGGGAAACGGTGCGGACGCGAGAGCCCATCGCGTCCTGAAAGGCATCCTCGAGTTCCAGCTAGGCAGCACATCGACGCACACTTCCTGGAAACTGCTGTATGCCCCCACATGCCCGTTGGCGAAAGTGGAACTTACAGGGAGCCCAGTGATCACCCTGCGGTTTCCCCGAACGAACGAGGGCCGCGGCATTAGTGCCCCCCCAAGGATTGCAAGCACCCAGTTCCTCTGTGGAAATGAGTCCTTTACTCCCAAGGCGTTGCTGCAGTGAAGAGACGCAGGGCCTTTTCAGGGTTTGGCCGAGAGCTCCGTGGTTGCGAGGATGCAGCTTTCCAAACGGTAAAAGACTGCTTTTCTAAACAGGGCCCCCTATGGTAGCTACCACGCAGCGTAAGTACCTGCAGTATTTGAGGGGCGAAGGCAGACAAACGCGGCACACTGGGCCCTTCGCTGAATCAGTTTGAATGAGGGGGTGTCGAAGTGTGGCAAGCTCCCTAACCGAGTGAAGTCCTGAGGAAGGCCTTGCTGGCACTGCATCTCCCAGAGGCCTACCAGTGTAAAGTGGTGAATTGTGGTCATCTTTGAGCAGGTTGGATGTCACGTCGAGTGCCTGCATGAGGTAGAGGCCCGGCAGGTGTGAGTTCCCAGAAGGTACGCGGAGCAGAGGGTGTCTCTTATGGCACGTCACTGCTCTGCACTGAGTCATAGTTGCCCAGCCCATTAGACCGGCTAGGAATATGTTCCCGAGGTGTTCGTACGCTGTGTCAACCTGGTTCTCCAAGGAAGGGAGCCGTGTGTCGCCCTGGATTCTGCACGCCCAGAAGTGTTCCGAAGGGCCTACACGGCTGTCTGTCGATCAGCAGGCAGACAGGACACTTGGGGTACTCAGTGTATTTGCACGGGAAGCGGTGCCGACGCGAGAGCCCTAGGAGACCCGAAAGGCCTCCTCGCGTTCCTTTTAGGCGGAACAACGACCGAGAACTCATGGAAACTGCTGCACGCAGAGCTTGCCAGGGGGACAAGTGGGTCCTTACCATGAGACTAGTGGTCACCTTGCGGCTTCCCAGAACGCACGAGGGCTGTGGGATTAGCTCCCCCTAAGAATTGAGAGCACCTGACTTCTCTGGGCAAAGTACTCGTTCCCCTCACAGGCGTGCCTGCAGTGAAAAGCAGCTGGGCAATTCCACACTTCTGCACACAGGTTCTAGGCCGCCAAGAATCCAGCTTTCGAAAAGGGAAAAAAGACTGCTTTGGTGCGCTGATGCTAGGGCTCACCTTGCGATTGCCCAGAACGAACGTGGGCCGCAGCTTAGCTCTCCTCTGAAAGGGCAGGCACCCCGTTTGTCTGGGGGACATACTGGTTTCCTCCCCAGCTGTGCCTGCAGTGAGTAGGAGCTGGACATAGTGAGCGTTTCAGAAACAGCGCCGAGGCTACCTGTATCCAGCTTTCCAAAGGGGGAAAACAGTGGTTTTCTAAGCAGTGCCACCTACCCTCGTTAACACCCACCAGAAGTACGTGCAGAACTGGAAGTGCAAAGGGAGACCGTCGCGACACACTGGGCCCTTGGCTAAATAGTTTTCACTGCGCAGGCGTCTGCGTGTGGCAAGATCCCTAACCGAGTGAAGGCCTGAGGAAGACCTAGTTGGCACTGCACCTTCCAAGGGCCTGCCAGTGTAAAGTGAGGAATTGTGCTCTTGGCTCAGGTTGGATCTCACCTCGACTTCCTGCTTGAGGCAGAGAGCAGGGAGGTATGAGTTCCAAGAAGGAACGCGGGGGAGACGTTTCTCTCCGGGTAAGTCCCTTTTCCGCACTGAGTCCAAGTGGCCCAGCCCAGGAGACCGTGTAGGACTGTGTTCCAGGGCTCTTTGCAAGCTGTGTCCACCTAGGTTTCTAAGGAAGAGAACGGTGTGTTGCCTTGGACTCTGCATGCCAAGGAGTGTTCCGAAGGGCCTACGCGGCTGTCTGTTGCTCAGCAGGCAGAGAGGAGGCCCGGCGGACTCAGTGTAGTTGCCCGGGAAACGGTGTGGACGCGAGAGCCCATCGCGTCCTGAAAGGCATCCTCGAGTTCCAGCTAGGCAGCACATCGACGCACACTTCCTGGAAACTGCTGTATGCCCCCACATGCCCGTTGGCGAAAGTGGAACTTACGGGGAGCCCAGTGATCACCCTGCGGTTTCCCCGAACGAACGAGGGCCGCGGCATTAGTGCCCCCCCAAGGATTGCAAGCACCCAGTTCCTCTGTGGAAATGAGTCCTTTACTCCCAAGGCGTTGCTGCAGTGAAGAGACGCAGGGCCTTTTCAGGGTTTGGCCGAGAGCTCCGTGGTTGCGAGGATGCAGCTTTCCAAACGGTAAAAGACTGCTTTTCTAAACAGGGCCCCCTATGGTAGCTACCACGCAGCGTAAGTACCTGCAGTATTTGAGGGGCGAAGGCAGACAAACGCGGCACACTGGGCCCTTCGCTGAATCCGTTTGAATGAGCGGGTGTCGAAGTGTGGCAAGCTCCCTAACCGAGTGAAGGCCTGAGGAAGGCCTTGCTGGCCCTGCATCTCCCAGAGGCCTACCAGTGTAAAGTGGTGCATTGTGGTCTTCTTTGAGCAGGTTGGATGTCACGTCGAGTGCCTGCATGAGGTAGAGGCCCGGCAGGTGTGAGTTCCCAGAAGGAACGCGGAGCCGAGGGTGTCTCTTATGGCACGTCACTGCTCTGCACTGAGTCATAGTTGCCCAGCCCATTAGACCGGCTAGGAATATGTTCCCGAGATGTTCGTACGCTGTGTCAACCTGGTTCTCCAAGGAAGGGAGCCGTGTGTCGCCCTGGATTCTGCACGCCCAGAAGTGTTCCGAAGGGCCTACACGGCTGTCTGTCGATCAGCAGGCAGACAGGACACTTGGGGTACTCAGTGTATTTGCACGGGAAGCGGTGCCGACGCGAGAGCCCTAGGAGACCCGAAAGGCCTCCTCGCGTTCCTTTTAAGCAGAACAACGACCGAGACCTCATGGAAACTGCTGCACGCAGAGCTTGCCAGGGGGACAATTCGGTCCTTACCATGAGACTAGTGGTCAACTTGCGGCTTCCCAGAACGCACGAGGGCTGTGGGATTAGCTCCCCCTAAGAATTGAGAGCACCTGACTTCTCTGGGCAAAGTACTCGTTCCCCTCACAGGCGTGCCTGCAGTGAAAAGCAGCTGGGCAATTCCACACTTCTGCACACAGGTTCTAGGCCGCCAAGAATCCAGCTTTCGAAAAGGGAAAAAAGACTGCTTTGGTGCGCTGATGCTAGGGCTCACCTTGCGATTGCCCAGAACGAACGTGGGCCGCAGCTTAGCTCTCCTCTGAAAGGGCAGGCACCCCGTTTGTCTGGGGGACATACTGGTTTCCTCCCCAGCTGTGCCTGCAGTGAGTAGGAGCTGGACATAGTGAGCATTTCAGAAACAGCTCCGAGGCTACCTGTATCCAGCTTTCCAAAGGGGGAAAACACTGGTTTTCTAAGCAGTGCCACCTACCCTCGTTAACACCCACCAGAAGTACGTGCAGAACTGGAAGTGCAAAGGGAGACCGTCGCGACACACTGGGCCCTTGGCTAAATAGTTTTCACTGCGCAGGCGTCTGCGTGTGGCAAGATCCCTAACCGAGTGAAGGCCTGAGGAAGACCTAGTGGGCACTGCACCTTCCAAGGGCCTGCCAGTGTAAAGTGAGGAATTTTGCTCTTGGCTCAGGTTGGATCTCACCTCGACTTCCTGCTTGAGGCAGAGAGCGGGGAGGTATGAGTTCCAAGAAGGAACACGGGGGAGACGTTTCTCTCAGGGTAAGTCCCTTTTCCGCACTGAGTCCAAGTGGCCCAGCCCAGGAGACCGTGTAGGACTGTGTTCCAGGGCTCTTTGCAAGCTGTGTCAACCTAGGTTTTTAAGGAAGAGAACGGTGTGTCGCCCTGGACTCTGCATGCCAAGGAGTGTTCCGAAGGGCCTACGCGGCTGTCTGTTGCTCAGCAGGCAGAGAGGAGGCCCGGCGGACTCAGTGTAGTTGCCCGGGAAACGGTGCGGACGCGAGAGCCCATCGCGTCCTGAAAGGCATCCTCGAGTCCCAGCTAGGCAGCACATCGACGCACACTTCCTGGAAACTGCTGTATGCCCCCACATGCCCGTTGGCGAAAGTGGAACTTACGGGGAGCCCAGTGATCACCCTGCGGTTTCCCCGAACGAACGAGGGCCGCGGCATTAGTGCCCCCCCAAGGATTGCAAGCACCCAGTTCCTCTTTGGAAATGAGTCCTTTACTCCCAAGGCGTTGCTGCAGTGAAGAGACGCAGGGCCTTTTCAGGGTTTGGCCGAGAGCTCCGTGGTTGCGCGGATGCAGATTTCCAAACGGTAAAAGACTGCTTTTCTAAACAGGGCCCCCTATGGTAGCTAACACGCAGCGTAAGTACCTGCAGTATTTGAGGGGCGAAGGCAGACAAACGCGGCACACTGGGCCCTTCGCTGAATCCGTTTGAATGAGCGGGTGTCGAAGTGTGGCAAGCTCCCTAACCGAGTGAAGGTCTGAGGAAGGCCTTGCTGGCCCTGCATCTCCCAGAGGCCTACCAGTGTAAAGTGGTGCATTGTGGTCTTCTTTGAGCAGGTTGGATGTCACGTCGAGTGCCTGCATGAGGTAGAGGCCCGGCAGGTGTGAGTTCCCAGAAGGAACGCGGAGCCGAGGGTGTCTCTTATGGCACGTCACTGCTCTGCACTGAGTCAAAGTTGCCCAGCCCATTAGACCGGCTAGGAATATGTTCCCGAGGTGTTCGTACGCTGTGTCAACCTGGTTCTCCAAGGAAGGGAGCCGTGTGTCGCCCTGGATTCTGCACGCCCAGAAGTGTTCCGAAGGGCCTACACGGCTGTCTGTCGATCAGCAGGCAGACAGGACACTTGGGGTACTCAGTGTATTTGCACGGGAAGCGGTGCCGACGCGAGAGCCCTAGGAGACCCGAAAGGCCTCCTCGCGTTCCTTTTAAGCGGAACAACGACCGAGACCTCATGGAAACTGCTGCACGCAGAGCTTGCCAGGGGGACAAGTGGGTCCTTACCATGAAACTAGTGGTCTCCTTGCGGCTTCCCAAAACGCACGAGGGCTGTGGGATTAGCTCCCCCTAAGAATTGAGAGCACCTGACTTCTCTGGGCAAAGTACTCGTTCCCCTCACAGGCGTGCCTGCAGGGAAAAGCAGCTGGGCAATTCCACACTTCTGCACACAGGTCCTAGGGCGCCAAGAATCCAGCTTTCGAAAAGGGAAAAAAGACTGCTTTGTTGCGCTGATGCTAGGGGTCACCTTGCGATTGCCCAGAACGAACGTGGGCCGCAGCTTAGCTCTCCTCTGAAAGGGCAGGCACCCCGTTTGTCTGGGGGACATACTGGTTTCCTCCCCAGCTGTGCCTGCAGTGAGTAGGAGCTGGACATAGTGAGCGTTTCAGAAACAGCGCCGAGGCTACCTGTATCCAGCTTTCCAAAGGGGGAAAACACTGGTTTTCTAAGCAGTGCCACCTACCCTCGTTAACACCCGCCAGAAGTACGTGCAGAACTGGAAGTGCAAATGGGGACCGTCGCGATACACTGGGCCCTTGGCTAAATAGTTTTCACTGCGCAGGCGTCTGCGTGTGGCAAGATCCCTAACCGAGTGAAGGCCTGAGGAAGACTTATTGGCACTGCACCTTCCAAGGGCCTGCCAGTGTAAAGTGAGGAATTGTGCTCTTGGCTCAGGTTGGATCTCACCTCGACTTCCTGCTTGAGGCAGAGAGCGGGGAGGTATGAGTTCCAAGAAGGAACGCGGGGGAGAAGTTTCTCTCAGGGTAAGTCCCTTTTCCGCACTGAGTCCAAGTGGCCCAGCCCAGGAGACCGTGTAGGACTGTGTTCCAGGGCTCTTTGCAAGCTGTGTCAACCTAGGTTTCTAAGGAAGAGGACGGTGTGTCGCCTTGGACTCTGCATGCCAAGGAGTGTTCCGAAGGGCCTACGCGGCTGTCTGTTGCTCAGCAGGCAGAGATGAGGCCCGGCGGACTCAGTGTAGTTGCCCGGGAAACGGTGCGGACGCGAGAGCCCATCGCGTCCTGAAAGGCATCCTCGAGTTCCAGCTAGGCAGCACATCGACGCACACTTCCTGGAAACTGCTGTATGCCCCCACATGCCCGTTGGCGAAAGTGGAACTTACGGGGAGCCCAGTGATCACCCTGCGGTTTCCCCGAACGAACGAGGGCCGCGGCATTAGTGCCCCCCCAAGGATTGCAAGCACCCAGTTCCTCTGTGGAAATGAGTCCTTTACTCCCAAGGCGTTGCTGCAGTGAAGAGACGCAGGGCCTTTTCAGGGTTTGGCCGAGAGCTCCGTGGTTGCGCGGATGCAGCTTTCCAAACGGTAAAAGACTGCTTTTCTAAACAGGGCCCCCTATGGTAGCTACCACGCAGCGTAAGTACCTGCAGTATTTGAGGGGCGAAGGCAGACAAACGCGGCACACTGGGCCCTTCGCTGAATCCGTTTGAATGAGCGGGTGTCGAAGTGTGGCAAGCTCCCTAACCGAGTGAAGGCCTGAGGAAGGCCTTGCTGGCACTGCATCTCCCAGAGGCCTACCAGTGTAAAGTGGTGAATTGTGGTCTTCTTTGAGCAGGTTGGATGTCACGTCGAGTGCCTGCATGATGTAGAGGCCCGGCAGGTGTGAGTTCCCAGAAGGAACGCGGAGCCGAGGGTGTCTCTTATGGCACGTCACTGCTCTGCACTGAGTCAAAGTTGCCCAGCCCATTAGACCGGCTAGGAATATGTTCCTGAGGTGTTTGTACGCTGTGTCAACCTGGTTCTCCAAGGAAGGGAGCCGTGTGTCGCCCTGGATTCTGCACGCCCAGAAGTGTTCCGAAGGGCCTACACGGCTGTCTGTCGATCAGCAGGCAGACAGGACACTTGGGGTACTCAGTGTATTTGCACGGGAAGCGGTGCCGACGCGAGAGCCCTAGGAGACCCAAAAGGCCTCCTCGCCTTCCTTTTAAGTGGAACAACGACCGAAACCTCATGGAAACTGCTGCACGCAGAGCTTGCCAGGGGGACAAATAGGTCCTTACCATGAGACTAGTGGTCACCTTGCGGCTTCCCAGAACGCACGAGGGCTGTGGGATTAGCTCCGCCTAAGAATTGAGAGCACCTGACTTCTCTGGGCAAAGTACTCATTCCCCTCACAGGCGTGCCTGCAGGGAAAAGCAGCTGGGCAATTCCACACTTCTGCACACAGGTTCTAGGCCGCCAAGAATCCAGCTTTCGAAAAGGGAAAAAAGACTGCTTTGGTGCGCTGATGCTAGGGATCACCTTGCGATTGCCCAGAACGAACGTGGGCCGCAGCTTAGCTCTCCTCTGAAAGGGCAGGCACCCCGTTTGTCTGAGGGACATACTGCTTTCCTCCCCAGCTGTGCCTGCAGTGAGTAGAAGCTGGAAATAGTGAGCGTTTCTGAGACAGCTCCGAGGCTACCTGTATCCAGCTTTCCAAAGGGGGAAAACACTGGTTTTCTAAGCAGTGCCACCTACCCTCGTTAACACCCACCAGAAGTACGTGCAGAACTGGAAGTGCAAAGGGAGACCGTCGCGACACACTGGGCCCTTGGCTAAATAGTTTTCACTGCGCAGGCGTCTGCGTGTGGCAAGATCCCTAACCGAGTGAAGGCCTGAGGAAGACCTAGTGGGCACTGCACCTTCCAAGGGCCTGCCAGTGTAAAGTGAGGAATTTTGCTCTTGGCTCAGGTTGGATCTCACCTCGACTTCCTGCTTGAGGCAGAGAGCGGGGAGGTATGAGTTCCAAGAAGGAACACGGGGGAGACGTTTCTCTCAGGGTAAGTCCCTTTTCCGCACTGAGTCCAAGTGGCCCAGCCCAGGAGACCGTGTAGGACTGTGTTCCAGGGCTCTTTGCAAGCTGTGTCAACCTAGGTTTTTAAGGAAGAGAACGGTGTGTCGCCCTGGACTCTGCATGCCAAGGAGTGTTCCGAAGGGCCTACGCGGCTGTCTGTTGCTCAGCAGGCAGAGAGGAGGCCCGGCGGACTCAGTGTAGTTGCCCGGGAAACGGTGCGGACGCGAGAGCCCATCGCGTCCTGAAAGGCATCCTCGAGTCCCAGCTAGGCAGCACATCGACGCACACTTCCTGGAAACTGCTGTATGCCCCCACATGCCCGTTGGCGAAAGTGGAACTTACGGGGAGCCCAGTGATCACCCTGCGGTTTCCCCGAACGAACGAGGGCCGCGGCATTAGTGCCCCCCCAAGATTGCAAGCACCCAGTTCCTCTGTGGAAATGATTCCTTTACTCCCAAGGCGTTGCTGCAGTGAAGAGACGCAGGGCCTTTTCAGGGTTTGGCCAAGAGCTCCGTGGTTGCGAGGATGCAGCTTTCCAAACGGTAAAAGACTGCTTTTCTGAACAGGGCCCCCTATGGTAGCTACCACGCAGCGTAAGTACCTGCAGTATTTGAGGGGCGAAGGCAGACAAACGCGGCACACTGGGCCCTTCGCTGAATCCGTTTGAATGAGCGGGTGTCGAAGTGTGGCAAGCTCCCTAACCGAGTGAAGGCCTGAGGAAGGCCTTGCTGGCACTGCATCTCCCAGAGGCCTACCAGTGTAAAGTGGTGAATTGTGGTCTTCTTTGAGCAGGTTGGATGTCACGTCGAGTGCCTGCATGAGGTAGAGGCCCGGCAGGTGTGAGTTCCCAGAAGGAACGCGGAGCCGAGGGTGTCTCTTATGGCACGTCACTGCTCTGCACTGAGTCAAAGTTGCCCAGCCCATTAGACCGGCTAGGAATATGTTCCCGAGGTGTTCGTACGCTGTGTCAACCTGGTTCTCCAAGGAAGGGAGCCGTGTGTCGCCCTGGATTCTGCACGCCCAGAAGTGTTCCGAAGGGCCTACACGGCTGTCTGTCGATCAGCAGGCAGACAGGACACTTGGGGTACTCAGTGTATTTGCACGGGAAGCGGTGCCGACGCGAGAGCCCTAGGAGACCCGAAAGGCCTCCTCGCCTTCCTTTTAAGCGGAACAACGACCGAGACCTCATGGAAACTGCTGCACGCAGAGCTTGCCAGGGGGACAAGTGGGTCCTTACCATGAGACTAGTGGTCACCTTGCGGCTTCCCAGAACGCACGAGGGCTGTGGGATTAGCTCCCCCTAAGAATTGAGAGCACCTGACTTCTCTGGGCAAAGTACTCGTTCCCCTCACAGGCGTGCCTGCAGTGAAAAGCAGCTGGGCAATTCCACACTTCTGCACACAGGTTCTAGGCCACCAGGAATCCAGCTTTCGAAAAGGGAAAAAAGACTGCTTTGGTGCGCTGATGCTAGGGCTCACCTTGCGATTGCCCAGAACGAACGTGGGCCGCAGCTTAGCTCTCCTCTGAAAGGGCAGGCACCCCGTTTGTCTGGGGGACATACTGGTTTCCTCCCCAGCTGTGCCTGCAGTGAGTAGAAGCTGGACATAGTGAGCGTTTCAGAAACAGCGCCGAGGCTACCTGTATCCAGCTTTCCAAAGGGGGAAAACACTGGTTTTCTAAGCAGTGCCACCTACCCTCGTTAACACCCGCCAGAAGTACGTGCAGAACTGGAAGTGCAAAGGGAGACCGTCGCGACACACTGGGCCCTTGGCTAAATAGTTTTCACTGCGCAGGCGTCTGCGTGTGGCAAGATCCCTAAACGAGTGAAGGCCTGAGGAAGACCTAGTTGGCACTGCACCTTCCAAGGGCCTGCCAGTGTAAAGTGAGGAATTGTGCTCTTGGCTCAGGTTGGATCTCACCTCGACTTCCTGCTTGAGGCAGAGAGCGGGGAGGTATGAGTTCCAAGAAGGAACGCGGGGGAGACGTTTCTCTCAGGGTAAGTCCCTTTTCCGCACTGAGTCCAAGTGGCCCAGCCCAGGAGACCGTGTAGGACTGTGTTCCAGGGCTCTTTGCAAGCTGTGTCCACCTAGGTTTCTAAGGAAGAGAACGGTGTGTCGCCTTGGACTCTGCATGCCAAGGAGTGTTCCGAAGGGCCTACGCGGCTGTCTGTTGCTCAGCAGGCAGAGAGGAGGCCCGGCGGACTCAGTGTAGTTGCCCGGGAAACGGTGCGGACGCGAGAGCCCATCGCGTCCTGAAAGGCATCCTCGAGTTCCAGCTAGGCAGCACATCGACGCACACTTCCTGGAAACTGCTGTATGCCCCCACATGCCCGCTGGCGAAAGTGGAACTTACGGGGAGCCCAGTGATCACCCTGCGGTTTCCCCGAACGAACGAGGGCCGCGGCATTAGTGCCCCCCCAAGGATTGCAAGCACCCAGTTCCTCTGTGGAAATGAGTCCTTTACTCCCAAGGCGTTGGTGCAGTGAAGAGACGCAGGGCCTTTTCAGGGTTTGGCCGAGAGCTCCGTGGTTGCGAGGATGCAGCTTTCCAAACGGTAAAAGACTGCTTTTCTGAACAGGGC
Source organism: Eubalaena glacialis (assembly GCF_028564815.1). Classification (NCBI taxonomy): domain Eukaryota; kingdom Metazoa; phylum Chordata; class Mammalia; order Artiodactyla; family Balaenidae; genus Eubalaena; species Eubalaena glacialis. The sequence goes on along the minus strand of NC_083716.1, from coordinate 108,462,157 downwards.
CCCCTATGGTAGCTACCACGCAGCGTAAGTACCTGCAGTATTTGAGGGGCGAAGGCAGACAAACGCGGCACACTGGGCCCTTCGCTGAATCCGTTTGAATGAGCGGGTGTCGAAGTGTGGCAAGCTCCCTAACCGAGTGAAGGCCTGAGGAAGGCCTTGCTGGCACTGCATCTCCCAGAGGCCTACCAGTGTAAAGTGGTGAATTGTGGTCTTCTTTGAGCAGGTTGGATGTCACGTCGAGTGCCTGCATGAGGTAGAGGCCCGGCAGGTGTGAGTTCCCAGAAGGAACGCGGAGCCGAGGGTGTCTCTTATGGCACGTCACTGCTCTGCACTGAGTCAAAGTTGCCCAGCCCATTAGACCGGCTAGGAATATGTTCCCGAGGTGTTCGTACGCTGTGTCAACCTGGTTCTCCAAGGAAGGGAGCCGTGTGTCGCCCTGGATTCTGCACGCCCAGAAGTGTTCCGAAGGGCCTACACGGCTGTCTGTCGATCAGCAGGCAGACAGGACACTTGGGGTACTCAGTGTATTTGCACGGGAAGCGGTGCCGACGCGAGAGCCCTAGGAGACCCGAAAGGCCTCCTCGCCTTCCTTTTAAGCGGAACAACGACCGAGACCTCATGGAAACTGCTGCACGCAGAGCTTGCCAGGGGGACAAGTGGGTCCTTACCATGAGACTAGTGGTCACCTTGTGGCTTCCCAGAACGCACGAGGGCTGTGGGATTAGCTCCCCCTAAGAATTGAGAGCACCTGACTTCTCTGGGCAAAGTACTCGTTCCCCTCACAGGCGTGCCTGCAGTGAAAAGCAGCTGGGCAATTCCACACTTCTGCACACAGGTTCTAGGCCGCCAGGAATCCAGCTTTCGAAAAGGGAAAAAAGACTGCTTTGGTGCGCTGATGCTAGGGGTCACCTTGCGATTGCCCAGAACGAACGTGGGCCGCAGCTTAGCTCTCCTCTGAAAGGGCAGGCACCCCGTTTGTCTGGGGGACATACTGGTTTCCTCCCCAGCTTTGCCTGCAGTGAGTAGGAGCTGGACATAGTGAGCGTTTCAGAAACAGCGCCGAGGCTACCTGTATCCAGCTTTCCAAAGGGGGAAAACACTGGTTTTCTAAGCAGTGCCACCTACCCTCATTAACACCCGCCAGAAGTACGTGCAGAACTGGAAGTGCAAAGGGAGACCGTCGCGACACACTGGGCCCTTGGCTAAATAGTTTTCACTGCGCAGGCGTCTGCGTGTGGCAAGATCCCTAACCGAGTGAAGGCCTGAGGAACACCTAGTTGGCACTGCACCTTCCAAGGGCCTGCCAGTGTAAAGTGAGGAATTGTGCTCTTGGCTCAGGTTGGATCTCACCTCGACTTCCTGCTTGAGGCAGAGAGCGGGGAGGTATGAGTTCCAAGAAGGAACGCGGGGGAGACGTTTCTCTCAGGGTAAGTCCCTTTTCCGCACTGAGTCCAAGTGGCCCAGCCCAGGAGACCGTGTAGGACTGTGTTCCAGGGCTCTTTGCAAGCTGTGTCCACCTAGGTTTCTAAGGAAGAGAACGGTGTGTCGCCTTAGACTCTGCATGCCAAGGAGTGTTCCGAAGGGCCTACGCGGCTGTCTGTTGCTCAGCAGGCAGAGAGGAGGCCCGGCGGACTCAGTGTAGTTGCCCGGGAAACGGTGCGGACGCGAGAGCCCATCGCGTCCTGAAAGGCATCCTCGAGTTCCAGCTAGGCAGCACATCGACGCACACTTCCTGGAAACTGCTGTATGCCCCCACATGCCCGCTGGCGAAAGTGGAACTTACGGTGAGCCCAGTGATCACCCTGCGGTTTCCCCGAACGAACGAGGGCCGCGGCATTAGTGCCCCCCCAAGGATTGCAAGCACCCAGTTCCTCTGTGGAAATGAGTCCTTTACTCCCAAGGCGTTGGTGCAGTGAAGAGACGCAGGGCCTTTTCAGGGTTTGGCCGAGAGCTCCGTGGTTGCGAGGATGCAGCTTTCCAAACGGTAAAAGACTGCTTTTCTAAACAGGGCCCCCTATGGTAGCTAACACACAGCGTAAGTACCTGCAGTATTTGAGGGGCGAAGGCAGACAAACGCGGCACACTGGGCCCTTCGCTGAATCCGTTTGAATGAGCGGGTGTCGAAGTGTGGCAAGCTCCCTAACCGAGTGAAGGCCTGAGGAAGGCCTTGCTGGCACTGCATCTCCCAGAGGCTTACCAGTGTAAAGTGGTGAATTGTGGTCTTCTTTGAGCAGGTTGGATGTCACGTCGAGTGCCTGCATGAGGTAGAGGCCCGGCAGGTGTGAGTTCCCAGAAGGAACGCGGAGCCGAGGGTGTCTCTTATGGCACGTCACTGCTCTGCACTGAGTCAAAGTTGCCCAGCCCATTAGACCGGCTAGGAATATGTTCCCGAGGTGTTCGTACGCTGTGTCAACCTGGTTCTCCAAGGAAGGGAGCCATGTGTCGCCCTGGATTCTGCACGCCCAGAAGTGTTCCGAAGGGCCTACACGGCTGTCTGTCGATCAGCAGGCAGACAGGACACTTGGGGTACTCAGTGTATTTGCACGGGAAGCGGTGCCAACGCGAGAGCCCTAGGAGACCCGAAAGGCCTCCTCGCCTTCCTTTTAAGCGGAACAACGACCGAGACCTCATGGAAACTGCTGCACGCAGAGCTTGCCAGGGGGACAAGTGGGTCCTTACCATGAGACTAGTGGTCACCTTGCCGCTTCCCAGAACGCACGAGGGCTGTGGGATTAGCTCCCCCTAAGAATTGAGAGCACCTGACTTCTCTGGGCAAAGTACTCGTTCCCCTCACAGGCGTGCCTGCAGTGAAAAGCAGCTGGGCAATTCCACACTTCTGCACACAGGTTCTAGGCCGCCAGGAATCCAGCTTTCGAAAAGGGAAAAAAGACTGCTTTGGTGCGCTGATGCTAGGGGTCACCTTGCGATTGCCCAGAACGAACGTGGGCCGGAGCTTAGCTCTCCTCTGAAAGGGCAGGCACCCCGTTTGTCTGGGGGACATACTGGTTTCCTCCCCAGCTGTGCCTGCAGTGAGTAGAAGCTGGACATAGTGAGCGTTTCAGAAACAGCGCCGAGGCTACCTGTATCCAGCTTTCCAAAGGGGGAAAACACTGGTTTTCTAAGCAGTGCCACCTACCCTCGTTAACACCCGCCAGAAGTACGTGCAGAACTGGAAGTGCAAAGGGAGACCGTCGCGACACACTGGGCCCTTGGCTAAATAGTTTTCACTGCGCAGGCGTCTGCGTGTGGCAAGATCCCTAACCGAGTGAAGGTCTGAAGAAGACCTAGTTGGCACTGCACCTTCCAAGGGCCTGCCAGTGTAAAGTGAGGAACTGTGCTCTTGGCTCAGGTTGGATCTCACCTCGACTTCCTGCTTGAGGCAGAGAGCGGGGAGGTATGAGTTCCAAGAAGGAACGCGGGGGAGACATTTCTCTCCGGGTAAGTCCCTTTTCCGCACTGAGTCCAAGTGGCCCAGCCCAGGAGACCGTGTAGGACTGTGTTCCAGGGCTCTTTGCAAGCTGTGTCCACCTAGGTTTCTAAGGAAGAGAACGGTGTGTCGCCTTGGACTCTGCATGCCAAGGAGTGTTCCGAAGGGCCTACGCGGCTGTCTCTTGCTCAGCAGGCAGAGAGGAGGCCCGGCGGACTCAGTGTAGTTGCCCGGGAAACGGTGCGGACGCGAGAGCCCATCGCGTCCTGAAAGGCATCCTCGAGTCCCAGCTAGGCAGCACATCGACGCACACTTCCTGGAAACTGCTGTATGCCCCCACATGCCCGCTGGCGAAAGTGGAACTTACGGGGAGCCCAGTGATCACCCTGCGGTTTCCCCGAACGAACGAGGGCCGCGGCATTAGTGCCCCCCCAAGGATTGCAAGCACCCAGTTCCTCTGTGGAAATGAGTCCTTTACTCCCAAGGCGTTGCTGCAGTGAAGAGACGCAGGGCCTTTTCAGGGTTTGGCCGAGAGCTCCGTGGTTGCGAGGATGCAGCTTTCCAAACGGTAAAAGACTGCTTTTCTAAACAGGGCCCCCTATGGTAGCTACCACGCAGCGTAAGTACCTGCAGTATTTGAGGGGCGAAGGCAGACAAACGCGGCACACTGGGCCCTTCGCTGAATCCGTTTGAATGAGCGGGTGTCGAAGTGTGGCAAGCTCCCTAACCGAGTGAAGGCCTGAGGAAGGCCTTGCTGGCCCTGCATCTCCCAGAGTCCTACCAGTGTAAAGTGGTGAATTGTGGTCTTCTTTGAGCAGGTTGGATGTCACGTCAAGTGCCTGCATGAGGTAGAGGCCCGGCAGGTGTGAGTTCCCAGAAGGAACGCGGAGCCGAGGGTGTCTCTTATGGCACGTCACTGCTCTGCACTGAGTCAAAGTTGCCCAGCCCATTAGACCGGCTAGGAATATGTTCCCGAGGTGTTCGTACGCTGTGTCAACCTGGTTCTCCAAGGAAGGGAGCCGTGTGTCGCCCTGGATTCTGCACGCCCAGAAGTGTTCCGAAGGGCCTACACGGCTGTCTGTCGATCAGCAGGCAGACAGGACACTTGGGGTACTCAGTGTATTTGCACGGGAAGCGGTGCCGACGCGAGAGCCCTAGGAGACCCGAAAGGCCTCCTCGCCTTCCTTTTAAGCGGAACAACGACCGAGACCTCATGGAAACTGCTGCACGCAGAGCTTGCCAGGGGGACAAGTGGGTCCTTACCATGAGACTAGTGGTCACCTTGTGGCTTCCCAGAACGCACGAGGGCAGTGGGATTAGCTCCCCCTAAGAATTGAGAGCACCTGACTTCTCTGGGCAAAGTACTCGTTCCCCTCACAGGCGTGCCTGCAGTGAAAAGCAGCTGGGCAATTCCACACTTCTGCACACAGGTTCTAGGCCGCCAGGAATCCAGCTTTCGAAAAGGGAAAAAAGACTGCTTTGGTGCGCTGATGCTAGGGCTCACCTTGCGATTGCGCAGAACGAACGTGGGCCGCAGCTTAGCTCTCCTCTGAAAGGGCAGGCACCCCGTTTGCCTGGGGGACATACTGGTTTCCTCCCCAGCTGTGCCTGCAGTGAGTAGAAGCTGGACATAGTGAGCGTTTAAGAAACAGCGCCGAGGCTACCTGTATCCAGCTTTCCAAAGGGGGAAAACACTGGTTTTCTAAGCAGTGCCACCTACCCTCGTTAACACCCGCCAGAAGTACGTGCAGAACTGGAAGTGCAAAGGGAGACCGTCGCGACACACTGGGCCCTTGGCTAAATAGTTTTCACTGCGCAGGCGTCTGCGTGTGGCAAGATCCCTAACCGAGTGAAGGCCTGAGGAACACCTAGTTGGCACTGCACCTTCCAAGGGCCTGCCAGTGTAAAGTGAGGAATTGTGCTCTTGGCTCAGGTTGGATCTCACCTCGACTTCCTGCTTGAGGCAGAGAGCGGGGAGGTATGAGTTCCAAGAAGGAACGCGGGGGAGACGTTTCTCTCCGGGTAAGTCCCTTTTCCGCACTGAGTCCAAGTGGCCCAGCCCAGGAGACCGTGTAGGACTGTGTTCCAGGGCTCTTTGCAAGCTGTGTCCACCTAGGTTTCTAAGGAAGAGAACGGTGTGTCGCCTTGGACTCTTCATGCCAAGGAGTGTTCCGAAGGGCCTACGCGGCTGTCTCTTGCTCAGCAGGCAGAGAGGAGGCCCGGCGGACTCAGTGTAGTTGCCCGGGAAACGGTGCGGACGCGAGAGCCCATCGCGTCCTGAAAGGCATCCTCGAGTTCCAGCTAGGCAGCACATCGACGCACACTTCCTGGAAACTGCTGTATGCCCCCACATGCCCGCTGGCGAAAGTGGAACTTACGGGGAGCCCAGTGATCACCCTGCGGTTTCCCCGAACGAACGAGGGCCGCGGCATTAGTGCCCCCCCAAGGATTGCAAGCACCCAGTTCCTCTGTGGAAATGAGTCCTTTACTCCCAAGGCGTTGGTGCAGTGAAGAGACGCAGGGCCTTTTCAGGGTTTGGCCGAGAGCTCCGTGGTTGCGAGGATGCAGCTTTCCAAACGGTAAAAGACTGCTTTTCTAAACAGGGCCCCCTATGGTAGCTAACACGCAGCGTAAGTACCTGCAGTATTTGAGGGGCGAAGGCAGACAAACGCGGCACACTGGGCCCTTCGCTGAATCCGTTTGAATGAGCGGGTGTCGAAGTGTGGCAAGCTCCCTAACCGAGTGAAGGCCTGAGGAAGGCCTTGCTGGCACTGCATCTCCCAGAGGCTTACCAGTGTAAAGTGGTGAATTGTGGTCTTCTTTGAGCAGGTTGGATGTCACGTCGAGTGCCTGCATGAGGTAGAGGCCCGGCAGGTGTGAGTTCCCAGAAGGAACGCGGAGCCGAGGGTGTCTCTTATGGCACGTCACTGCTCTGCACTGAGTCAAAGTTGCCCAGCCCATTAGACCGGCTAGGAATATGTTCCCGAGGTGTTCGTACGCTGTGTCAACCTGGTTCTCCAAGGAAGGGAGCCGTGTGTCGCCCTGGATTCTGCACGCCCAGAAGTGTTCCGAAGGGCCTACACGGCTGTCTGTCGATCAGCAGGCAGACAGGACACTTGGGGTACTCAGTGTATTTGCACGGGAAGCGGTGCCAACGCGAGAGCCCTAGGAGACCCGAAAGGCCTCCTCGCCTTCCTTTTAAGCGGAACAACGACCGAGACCTCATGGAAACTGCTGCACGCAGAGCTTGCCAGGGGGACAAGTGGGTCCTTACCATGAGACTAGTGGTCACCTTACGGCTTCCCAGAACGCACGAGGGCTGTGGGATTAGCTCCCCCTAAGAATTGAGAGCACCTGACTTCTCTGGGCAAAGTACTCGTTCCCCTCACAGGCGTGCCTGCAGTGAAAAGCAGCTGGGCAATTCCACACTTCTGCACACAGGTTGTAGGCCGCCAGGAATCCAGCTTTCGAAAAGGGAAAAAAGACTGCTTTGGTGCGCTGATGCTAGGGGTCACCTTGCGATTGCCCAGAACGAACGTGGGCCGCAGCTTAGCTCTCCTCTGAAAGGGCAGGCACCCCGTTTGTCTGGGGGACATACTGGTTTCCTCCCCAGCTGTGCCTGCAGTGAGTAGAAGCTGGACATAGTGAGCGTTTCAGAAACAGCGCCGAGGCTACCTGTATCCAGCTTTCCAAAGGGGGAAAACACTGGTTTTCTAAGCAGTGCCACCTACCCTCGTTAACACCCGCCAGAAGTACGTGCAGAACTGGAAGTGCAAAGGGAGACCGTCGCGACACACTGGGCCCTTGGCTAAATAGTTTTCACTGCGCAGGCGTCTGCGTGTGGCAAGATCCCTAACCGAGTGAAGGTCTGAAGAAGACCTAGTTGGCACTGCACCTTCCAAGGGCCTGCCAGTGTAAAGTGAGGAATTGTGCTCTTGGCTCAGGTTGGATCTCACCTCGACTTCCTGCTTGAGGCAGAGAGCGGGGAGGTATGAGTTCCAAGAAGGAACGCGGGGGAGACATTTCTCTCCGGGTAAGTCCCTTTTCCGCACTGAGTCCAAGTGGCCCAGCCCAGGAGACCGTGTAGGACTGTGTTCCAGGGCTCTTTGCAAGCTGTGTCCACCTAGGTTTCTAAGGAAGAGAACGGTGTGTCGCCTTGGACTCTTCATGCCAAGGAGTGTTCCGAAGGGCCTACGCGGCTGTCTCTTGCTCAGCAGGCAGAGAGGAGGCCCGGCGGACTCAGTGTAGTTGCCCGGGAAACGGTGCGGACGCGAGAGCCCATCACGTCCTGAAAGGCATCCTCGAGTTCCAGCTAGGCAGCACATCGACGCACACTTCCTGGAAACTGCTGTATGCCCCCACATGCCCGCTGGCGAAAGTGGAACTTACGGGGAGCCCAGTGATCACCCTGCGGTTTCCCCGAACGAACGAGGGCCGCGGCATTAGTGCCCCCCCAAGGATTGCAAGCACCCAGTTCCTCTGTGGAAATGAGTCTTTTACTCCCAAGGCGTTGCTGCAGTGAAGAGACGCAGGGCCTTTTCAGGGTTTGGCCGAGAGCTCCGTGGTTGCGAGGATGCAGCTTTCCAAACGGTAAAAGACTGCTTTTCTAAACAGGGCCCCCTATGGTAGCTAACACGCAGCGTAAGTACCTGCAGTATTTGAGGGGCGAAGGCAGACAAACGCGGCACAATGGGCCCTTCGCTGAATCCGTTTGAATGAGCGGGTGTCGAAGTGTGGCAAGCTCCCTAACCGAGTGAAGGCCTGAGGAAGGCCTTGCTGGCACTGCATCTCCCAGAGGCCTACCAGTGTAAAGTGGTGAATTGTGGTCTTCTTTGAGCAGGTTGGATGTCACGTCGAGTGCCTGCATGAGGTAGAGGCCCGGCAGGTGTGAGTTCCCAGAAGGAACGCGGAGCCGAGGGTGTCTCTTATGGCACGTCACTGCTCTGCACTGAGTCAAAGTTGCCCAGCCCATTAGACCGGCTAGGAATATGTTCCCGAGGTGTTCGTACGCTGTGTCAACCTGGTTCTCCAAGGAAGGGAGCCGTGTGTCGCCCTGGATTCTGCACGCCCAGAAGTGTTCCGAAGGGCCTACACGGCTGTCTGTCGATCAGCAGGCAGACAGGACACTTGGGGTACTCAGTGTATTTGCACGGGAAGCGGTGCCGACGCGAGAGCCCTAGGAGACCCGAAAGGCCTCCTCGCCTTCCTTTTAAGCGGAACAACGACCGAGACCTCATGGAAACTGCTGCACGCAGAGCTTGCCAGGGGGACAAGTGGGTCCTTACCATTATACTAGTGGTCACCTTGTGGCTTCCCAGAACGCACGAGGGCTGTGGGATTAGCTCCCCCTAAGAATTGAGAGCACCTGACTTCTCTGGGCAAAGTACTCGTTCCCCTCACAGGCGTGCCTGCAGTGAAAAGCAGCTGGGCAATTCCACACTTCTGCACACAGATTCTAGGCCGCCAGGAATCCAGTTTTCGAAAAGGGAAAAAAGACTGCTTTGGTGCGCTGATGCTAGGGGTCACCTTGCGATTGCCCAGAACGAACGTGGGCCGCAGCTTAGCTCTCCTCTGAAAGGGCAGGCACCCCGTTTGTCTGGGGGACATACTGGTTTCCTCCCCAGCTGTGCCTGCAGTGAGTAGGAGCTGGACATAGTGAGCGTTTCAGAATCAGCGCCGAGGCTACCTGTATCCAGCTTTCCAAAGGGGGAAAACACTGGTTTTCTAAGCAGTGCCACCTACCCTCGTTAACACCCGCCATAAGTACGTGCAGAACTGGAAGTGCAAAGGGAGACCGTCGCGACACACTGGGCCCTTGGCTAAATAGTTTTCACTGCGCAGGCGTCTGCGTGTGGCAAGATCCCTAACCGAGTGAAGGCCTGAGGAAGACCTAGTTGGCACTGCACCTTCCAAGGGCCTGCCAGTGTAAAGTGAGGAATTGTGCTCTTGGCTCAGGTTGGGTCTCACCTCGACTTCCTGCTTGAGGCAGAGAGCGGGGAGGTATGAGTTCCAAGAAGGAACGCGGTGGAGACGTTTCTCTCCGGGTAAGTCCCATTTCCGCACTGAGTCCAAGTGGCCCAGCCCAGGAGACCGTGTAGGACTGTGTTCCAGGCCTCTTTGCAAGCTGTGTCAACCTATGTTTCTAAGGAAGAGAGCGGTGTGTCGCCTTGGACTCTGCATGCCAAGGAGTGTTCCGAAGGGCCTACGCGGCTGTCTCTTGCTCAGCAGGCAGAGAGGAGGCCCGGCGGACTCAGTGTAGTTGCCCGGGAAACGGTGCGGACGCGAGAGCCCATCGCGTCCTGAAAGGCATCCTCGAGTTCCAGCTAGGCAGCACATCGACGCACACTTCCTGGAAACTGCTGTATGCCCCCACATGCCCGCTGGCGAAAGTGGAACTTACGGGGAGCCCAGTGATCACCCTGCGGTTTCCCCGAACGAACGAGGGCCGCGGCATTAGTGCCCCCCCAAGGATTGCAAGCACCCAGTTCCTCTGTGGAAATGAGTCCTTTACTCCCAAGGCGTTGCTGCAGTGAAGAGACGCAGGGCCTTTTCAGGGTTTGGCCGAGAGCTCCGTGGTTGCGAGGATGCAGCTTTCCAAACGGTAAAAGACTGCTTTTCTAAACAGGGCCCCCTATGGTAGCTAACACGCAGCGTAAGTACCTGCAGTATTTGAGGGGCGAAGGCAGACAAACGCGGCACACTGGGCCCTTCGCTGAATCCGTTTGAATGAGCGGGTGTCGAAGTGTGGCAAGCTCCCTAACCGAGTGAAGGCCTGAGGAAGGCCTTGCTGGCACTGCATCTCCCAGAGGCCTACCAGTGTAAAGTGGTGAATTGTGGTCTTCTTTGAGCAGGTTGGATGTCACGTCGAGTGCCTGCATGAGGTAGAGGCCCGGCAGGTGTGAGTTCCCAGAAGGAACGCGGAGCCGAGGGTGTCTCTTATGGCACGTCACTGCTCTGCACTGATTCAAAGTTGCCCAGCCCATTAAACCGGCTAGGAATATGTTCCCGAGGTGTTCGTACGCTGTGTCAACCTGGTTCTCCAAGGAAGGGAGCCGTGTGTCGCCCTGGATTCTGCACGCCCAGAAGTGTTCCGAAGGGCCTACACGGCTGTCTGTCGATCAGCAGGCAGACAGGACACTTGGGGTACTCAGTGTATTTGCACGGGAAGCGTTGCCGACGCGAGAACCCTAGGAGACCCGAAAGGCCTCCTCGCCTTCCTTTTAAGCGGAACAACGACCGAGACCTCATGGAAACTGCTGCACGCAGAGCTTGCCAGGGGGACAAGTGGGTCCTTACCATGAGACTAGTGGTCACCTTGTGGCTTCCCAGAACGCACGAGGGCAGTGGGATTAGCTCCCCCTAAGAATTGAGAGCACCTGACTTCTCTGGGCAAAGTACTCGTTCCCCTCACAGGCGTGCCTGCAGTGAAAAGCAGCTGGGCAATTCCACACTTCTGCACACAGGTTCTAGGCCGCCAGGAATCCAGCTTTCGAAAAGGGAAAAAAGACTGCTTTGGTGCGCTGATGCTAGGGCTCACCTTGCGATTGCCCAGAACGAACGTGGGCCGCAGCTTAGCTCTCCTCTGAAAGGGCAGGCACCCCGTTTGTCTGGGGGACATACTGGTTTCCTCCCCAGCTGTGCCTGCAGTGAGTAGGAGCTGGACATAGTGAGCGTTTCAGAAACAGCGCCGAGGCTACCTGTATCCAGCTTTCCAAAGGGGGAAAACACTGGTTTTCTAAGCAGTGCCACCTACCCTCGTTAACACCCGCCAGAAGTACGTGCAGAACTGGAAGTGCAAAGGGAGACCGTCGCGACACACTGGGCCCTTGGCTAAATAGTTTTCACTGCGCAGGCGTCTGCGTGTGGCAAGATCCCTAACCGAGTGAAGGTCTGAAGAAGACCTAGTTGGCACTGCACCTTCCAAGGGCCTGCCAGTGTAAAGTGAGGAATTGTGCTCTTGGCTCAGGTTGGATCTCACCTCGACTTCCTGCTTGAGGCAGAGAGCGGGGAGGTATGAGTTCTAAGAAGGAACGCGGGGGAGACGTTTCTCTCCGGGTAAGTCCCTTTTCCGCACTGAGTCCAAGTGGCCCAGCCCAGGAGACCGTGTAGGACTGTGTTCCAGGGCTCTTTGCAAGCTGTGTCCACCTAGGTTTCTAAGGAAGAGAGCGGTGTGTCGCCTTGGACTCTGCATGCCAAGGAGTGTTCCGAAGGGCCTACGCGGCTGTCTGTTGCTCAGCAGGCAGAGAGGAGGCCCGGCGGACTCAGTGTAGTTGCCCGGGAAATGGTGCGGACGCGAGAGCCCATCGCGTCCTGAAAGGCATCCTCGAGTTCCAGCTAGGCAGCACATCGACGCACACTTCCTGGAAACTGCTGTATGCCCCCACATGCCCGCTGGCGAAAGTGGAACTTACGGGGAGCCCAGTGATCACCCTGCGGTTTCCCCGAACGAACGAGGGCCGCGGCATTAGTGCCCCCCCAAGGATTGCAAGCACCCAGTTCCTCTGTAGAAATGAGTCCTTTACTCCCAAGGCGTTGCTGCAGTGAAGAGACGCAGGGCCTTTTCAGGGTTTGGCCGAGAGCTCCGTGGTTGCGAGGATGCAGCTTTCCAAACGGTAAAAGACTGCTTTTCTAAACAGGGCACCCTATGGTAGCTAACATGCAGCGTAAGTACCTGCAGTATTTGAGGGGCGAAGGCAGACAAACGCGGCACACTGGGCCCTTCGCTGAATCCGTTTGAATGAGCGGGTGTCGAAGTGTGGCAAGCTCCCTAACCGAGTGAAGGCCTGAGGAAGGCCTTGCTGGCACTGCATCTCCCAGAGGCCTACCAGTGTAAAGTGGTGAATTGTGGTCTTCTTTGAGCAGGTTGGATGTCACGTCGAGTGCCTGCATGAGGTAGAGGCCCGGCAGGTGTGAGTTCCCAGAAGGAACGCGGAGCCGAGGGTGTCTCTTATGGCACGTCACTGCTCTGCACTGAGTCAAAGTTGCCCAGCCCATTAGACCGGCCAGGAATATGTTCCCGAGGTGTTCGTACGCTGTGTCAACCTGGTTCTCCAAGGAAGGGAGCCGTGTGTCACCCTGGATTCTGCACGCCCAGAAGTGTTCCGAAGGGCCTACACGGCTGTCTGTCGATCAGCAGGCAGACAGGACACTTGGGGTACTCAGTGTATTTGCACGGGAAGCGGTGCCGACGCGAGAGCCCTAGGAGACCCGAAAGGCCTCCTCGCGTTCCTTTTAAGCGGAACAACGACCGAGACCTCATGGAAACTGCTGCACGCAGAGCTTGCCAGGGGGACAAGTGGGTCCTTACCATGAGACTAGTGGTCACCTTGTGGCTTCCCAGAACGCACGAGGGCTGTGGGATTAGCTCCCCCTAAGAATTGAGAGCACCTGACTTCTCTGGGCAAAGTACTCGTTCCCCTCACAGGCGTACCTGCAGTGAAAAGCAGCTGGGCAATTCCACACTTCAGCACACAGGTTCTAGGCCGCCAAGAATCCAGGTTTTGAAAAGGGAAAAAAGACTGCTTTGGTGCGCTGATGCTAGGGCTCACCTTGCGATTGCCCAGAACGAACGTGGGCCGCAGCTTAGCTCTCCTCTGAAAGGGCAGGCACCCCATTTGTCTGGGGGACATACTGGTTTCCTCCCCAGCTGTGCCTGCAGTGAGTAGGAGCTGGACATAGTGAGCGTTTCAGAAACAGCGCCGAGGCTACCTGTATCCAGCTTTCCAAAGGGGGAAAACACTGGTTTTCTAAGCAGTGCCACCTACCCTCGTTAACACCCGCCAGAAGTACGTGCAGAACTGGAAGTGCAAAGGGAGACCGTCGCGACACACTGGGCCCTTGGCTAAATAGTTTTCACTGCGCAGGCGTCTGCGTGTGGCAAGATCCCTAACCGAGTGAAGGCCTGAGGAAGACCTAGTTGGCACTGCACCTTCCAAGGGCCTGCCAGTGTAAAGTGAGGAATTGTGCTCTTGGCTCAGGTTGGATCTCACCTCGACTTCCTGCTTGAGGCAGAGAGCGGGGAGGTATGAGTTCCAAGAAGGAACGCGGGGGAGACGTTTCTCTCCGGGTAAGTCCCTTTTCCGCACTGAGTCCAAGTGGCCCAGCCCAGGAGACCGTGTAGGACTGTGTTCCAGGGCTCTTTGCAAGCTGTGTCCACCTAGGTTTCTAAGGAAGAGAGCGGTGTGTCGCCTTGGACTCTGCATGCCAAGGAGTGTTCCGAAGGGCCTACGCGGCTGTCTGTTGCTCAGCAGGCAGAGAGGAGGCCCGGCGGACTCAGTGTAGTTGCCCGGGAAACGGTGCGGACGCGAGAGCCCATCGCGTCCTGAAAGGCATCCTCGAGTTCCAGCTAGGCAGCACATCGACGCACACTTCCTGGAAACTGCTGTATGCCCCCTCATGCCCGCTGGCGAAAGTGGAACTTACGGGGAGCCCAGTGATCACCCTGCGGTTTCCCCGAACGAACGAGGGCCGCGGCATTAGTGCCCCCCCAAGGATTGCAAGCACCCAGTTCCTCTGTGGAAATGAGTCCTTTACTCCCAAGGCGTTGCTGCAGTGAAGAGACGCAGGGCCTTTTCAGGGTTTGGCCGAGAGCTCCGTGGTTGCGAGGATGCAGCTTTCCAAACGGTAAAAGACTGCTTTTCTAAACAGGGCCCCCTATGGTAGCTACCACGCAGCGTAAGTACCTGCAGTATTTGAGGGGCGAAGGCAGACAAACGCGGCACACTGGGCCCTTCGCTGAATCCGTTTGAATGAGCGGGTGTCGAAGTGTGGCAAGCTCCCTAACCGAGTGAAGGCCTGAGGAAGGCCTTGCTGGCCCTGCATCTCCCAGAGGCCTACCAGTGTAAAGTGGTGCATTGTGGTCTTCTTTGAGCAGGTTGGATGTCACGTCGAGTGCCTGCATGAGGTAGAGGCCCGGCAGGTGTGAGTTCCCAGAAGGAACGCGGAGCCGAGGGTGTCTCTTATGGCACGTCACTGCTCTGCACTGAGTCAAAGTTGCCCAGCCCATTAGACCGGCTAGGAATATGTTGCCGAGGTGTTCGTACGCTGTGTCAACCTGGTTCTCCAAGGAAGGGAGCCGTGTGTCGCCCTGGATTCTGCACGCCCAGAAGTGTTCCGAAGGGCCTACACGGCTGTCTGTCGATTAGCAGGCAGACAGGACACTTGGGGTACTCAGTGTATTTGCACGGGAAGCGTTGCCGACGCGAGAACCCTAGGAGACCCGAAAGGCCTCCTCGCGTTCCTTTTAAGCGAACAACGACCGAGACCTCATGGAAACTGCTGCACGCAGAGCTTGCCAGGGGGACAAGTGGGTCCTTACCATGAGACTAGTGGTCACCTTGTGGCTTCCCAGAACGCACGAGGGCTGTGGGATTAGCTCCCCCTAAGAATTGAGAGCACCTGACTTCTCTGGGCAAAGTACTCGTTCCCCTCACAGGCGTGCCTGCAGTGAAAAGCAGCTGGGCAATTCCACACTTCTGCACACAGGTTCTAGGCCGCCAAGAATCCAGCTTTCGAAAAGGGAAAAAAGACTGCTTTGGTGCGCTGATGCTAGGGCTCACCTTGCGATTGCCCAGAACGAACGTGGGCCGCAGCTTAGCTCTCCTCTGAAAGGGCAGGCACCCCGTTTGTCTGGGGGACATACTGGTTTCCTCCCCAGCTGTGCCTGCAGTGAGTAGGAGCTGGACATAGTGAGCGTTTCAGAAACAGCGCCGAGGCTACCTGTATCCAGCTTTCCAAAGGGGGAAAACACTGGTTTTCTAAGCAGTGCCACCTACCCTCGTTAACACCCGCCAGAAGTACGTGCAGAACTGGAAGTGCAAAGGGAGACCGTCGCGACACACTGGGCCCTTGGCTAAATAGTTTTCACTGCGCAGGCGTCTGCGTGTGGCAAGATCCCTAACCGAGTGAAGGTCTGAAGAAGACCTAGTTGGCACTGCACCTTCCAAGGGCCTGCCAGTGTAAAGTGAGGAATTGTGCTCTTGGCTCAGGTTGGATCTCACCTCGACTTCCTGCTTGAGGCAGAGAGCGGGGAGGTATGAGTTCCAAGAAGGAAACGCGGGGGAGACGTTTCTCTCCGGGTAAGTCCCTTTTCCGCACTGAGTCCAAGTGGCCCAGCCCAGGAGACCGTGTAGGACTGTGTTCCAGGGCTCTTTGCAAGCTGTGTCCACCTAGGTTTCTAAGGAAGAGAACGGTGTGTCGCCTTGGACTCTGCATGCCAAGGAGTGTTCCGAAGGGCCTACGCCCCTGTCTGTTGCTCAGCAGGCAGAGAGGAGACCCGGCGGACTCAGTGTAGTTGCCCGGGAAACGGTGCGGACGCGAGAGCCCATCGCGTCCTGAAAGGCATCCTCGAGTTCCAGCTAGGCAGCACATCGACGCACACTTCCTGGAAACTGCTGTATGCCCCCACATGCCCGCTGGCGAAAGTGGAACTTACGGGGAGCCCAGTGATCACCCTGCGGTTTCCCCGAACGAACGAGGGCCGCGGCATTAGTGCCCCCCCAAGGATTGCAAGCACACAGTTCCTCTGTGGAAATGAGTCCTTTACTCCCAAGGCGTTGCTGCAGTGAAGAGACGCAGGGCCTTTTCAGGGTTTGGCCGAGAGCTCCGTGGTTGCGAGGATGCAGCTTTCCAAACGGTAAAAGACTGCTTTTCTAAACAGGGCCCCCTATGGTAGCTACCACGCAGCGTAAGTACCTGCAGTATTTGAGGGGCGAAGGCAGACAAACGCGGCACACTGGGCCCTTCGCTGAATCCGTTTGAATGAGCGGGTGTCGAAGTGTGGCAAGCTCCCTAACCGAGTGAAGGCCTGAGGAAGGCCTTGCTGGCCCTGCATCTCCCAGAGGCCTACCAGTGTAAAGTGGTGAATTGTGGTCTTCTTTGAGCAGGTTGGATGTCACGTCGAGTGCCTGCATGAGGTAGAGGCCCGGCAGGTGTGAGTTCCCAGAAGGAACGCGGAGCCGAGGGTGTCTCTTATGGCACGTCACTGCTCTGCAGTGAGTCAAAGTTGCCCAGCCCATTAGACCGGCTAGGAATATGTTCCCGAGGTGTTCGTACGCTCTGTCAACCTGGTTCTCCAAGGAAGGGAGCCGTGTGTCGCCCTGGATTCTGCACGCCCAGAAGTGTTCCGAAGGGCTTACACGGCTGTCTGTCGATCAGCAGGCAGACAGGACACTTGGGGTACTCAGTGTATTTGCACGGGAAGCGGTGCCGACGCGAGAGCCCTAGGAGACCCGAAAGGCCTCCTCGCCTTCCTTTTAAGCGGAACAACGACCGAGACCTCATGGAAACTGCTGCACGCAGAGCTTGCCAGGGGGACAAGTGGGTCCTTACCATGAGACTAGTGGTCACCTTGTGGCTTCCCAGAACGCACGAGGGCTGTGGGATTAGCTCCCCCTAAGAATTGAGAGCACCTGACTTCTCTGGGCAAAGTACTCGTTCCCCTCACAGCCGTGCCTGCAGTGAAAAGCAGCTGGGCAATTCCACACTTCTGCACACAGGTTCTAGGCCGCCAGGAATCCAGCTTTCGAAAAGGGAAAAAAGACTGCTTTGGTGCGCTGATGCTAGGGCTCACCTTGCGATTGCCCAGAACGAACGTGGGCCGCAGCTTAGCTCTCCTCTGAAAGGGCAGGCACCCCGTTTGTCTGGGGGACATACTGGTTTCCTCCCCAGCTGTGCCTGCAGTGAGTAGGAGCTGGACATAGTGAGCGTTTCAGAAACAGCGCCGAGGCTACCTGTATCCAGCTTTCCAAAGGGGGAAAACACTGGTTTTCTAAGCAGTGCCACCTACCCTCGTTAACACCCGCCAGAAGTACGTGCAGAACTGGAAGTGCAAAGGGAGACCGTCGCGACACACTGGGCCCTTGGCTAAATAGTTTTCACTGCGCAGGCGTCTGCGTGTGGCAAGATCCCTAACCGAGTGAAGGCCTGAGGAAGACCTAGTTGGCACTGCACCTTCCAAGGGCCTGCCAGTGTAAAGTGAGGACTTGTGCTCTTGGCTCAGGTTGGATCTCACCTCGACTTCCTGCTTGAGGCAGAGAGCGGGGAGGTATGAGTTCCAAGAAGGAACGCGGGGGAGACGTTTCTCTCAGGATAAGTCCCTTTTCCACACTGAGTCCAAGTGGCCCAGCCCAGGAGACCGTGTAGGACTGTGTTCCAGGGCTCTTTGCAAGCTGTGTCCACCTAGGTTTCTAAGGAAGAGAGCGGTGTGTCACCTTGGACTCTGCATGCCAAGGAGTGTTCCGAAGGGCCTACGCGGCTGTCTGTTGCTCAGCAGGCAGAGAGGAGGCCCGGCGGACTCAGTGTAGTTGCCCGGGAAACGGTGCGGACGCGAGAGCCCATCGCGTCCTGAAAGGCATCCTCGAGTTCCAGCTAGGCAGCACATCGACGCACACTTCCTGGAAACTGCTGTATGCCCCCACATGCCCGTTGGCGAAAGTGGAACTTACGGGGAGCCCAGTGATCACCCTGCGGTTTCCCCGAACGAACGAGGGCCGCGGCATTAGTGCCCCCCCAAGGATTGCAAGCACCCAGTTCCTCTGTGGAAATGAGTCCTTTACTCCCAAGGCGTTGCTGCAGTGAAGAGACGCAGGGCCTTTTCAGGGTTTGGCCGAGAGCTCCGTGGTTGCGAGGATGCAGCTTTCCAAACGGTAAAAGACTGCTTTTCTAAACAGGGCCCCCTATGGTAGCTAACACGCAGCGTAAGTACCTGCAGTATTTGAGGGGCGAAGGCAGACAAACGCGGCACACTGGGCCCTTCGCTGAATCCGTTTGAATGAGCGGGTGTCGAAGTGTGGCAAGCTCCCTAACCGAGTGAAGGCCTGAGGAAGGCCTTGCTGGCACTGCATCTCCCAGAGTCCTACCAGTGTAAAGTGGTGAATTGTGGTCTTCTTTGAGCAGGTTCGATGTCACGTCGAGTGCCTGCATGAGGTAGAGGCCCGGCAGGTGTGAGTTCCCAGAAGGAACGCGGAGCCGAGGGTGTCTCTTATGGCACGTCACTGCTCTGCACTGAGTCAAAGTTGCCCAGCCCATTAGACCGGCTAGGAATATGTTCCCGAGGTGTTCGTACGCTGTGTCAACCTGGTTCTCCAAGGAAGGGAGCCGTGTGTCGCCCTGGATTCTGCACGCCCAGAAGTGTTCCGAAGGGCCTACACGGCTGTCTGTCGATCAGCAGGCAGACAGGACACTTGGGGTACTCAGTGTATTTGCACGGGAAGCGGTGCCTACGCGAGAGCCCTAGGAGACCCGAAAGGCCTCCTCGCGTTCCTTTTAAGCGGAACAACGACCGAGACCTCATGGAAACTGCTGCACGCAGAGCTTGCCAGGGGGACAAGTGGGTCCTTACCATGAGACTAGTGGTCACCTTGTGGCTTCCCAGAACGCACGAGGGCTGTGGGATTAGCTCCCCCTAAGAATTGAGAGCACCTGACTTCTCTGGGCAAAGTACTCGTTCCCCTCACAGGCGTGCCTGCAGTGAAAAGCAGCTGGGTAATTCCACACTTCTGCACACAGGTTCTAGGCCGCCAAGAATCCAGCTTTCGAAAAGGGAAAAAAGACTGCTTTGGTGCGCTGATGCTAGGGCTCACCTTGCGATTGCCCAGAACGAACGTGGGCCGCAGCTTAGCTCTCCTCTGAAAGGGCAGGCACCCTGTTTGTCTGGGGGACATACTGGTTTCCTCCCCAGCTGTGCCTGCAGTGAGTAGGAGCTGGACATAGTGAGCGTTTCAGAAACAGCGCCGAGGCTACCTGTATCCAGCTTTCCAAAGGGGGAAAACACTGGTTTTCTAAGCAGTGCCACCTACCCTCGTTAACACCCACCAGAAGTACGTGCAGAACTGGAAGTGCAAAGGGAGACCGTCGCGACACACTGGGCCCTTGGCTAAATAGTTTTCACTGCGCAGGCGTCTGCGTGTGGCAAGATCCCTAACCGAGTGAAGGCCTGAGGAAGACCTAGTTGGCACTGCACCTTCCAAGGGCCTGCCAGTGTAAAGTGAGGAATTGTGCTCTTGGCTCAGGTTGGATCTCACCTCGACTTCCTGCTTGAGGCAGAGAGCGGGGAGGTATGAGTTCCAAGAAGGAACGCGGGGGAGACGTTTCTCTCAGGGTAAGTCCCTTTTCCGCACTGAGTCCAAGTGGCCCAGCCCAGGAGACCGTGTAGGACTGTGTTCCAGGGCTCTTTGCAAGCTGTGTCCACCTAGGTTTCTAAGGAAGAGAGCGGTGTGTCGCCTTGGACTCTGCATGCCAAGGAGTGTTCCGAAGGGCCTACGCGGCTGTCTGTTGCTCAGCAGGCAGAGAGGAGGCCCGGCGGACTCAGTGTAGTTGCCCGGGAAACGGTGCGGACGCGAGAGCCCATCGCGTCCTGAAAGGCATCCTCGAGTTCCAGCTAGGCAGCACATCGACGCACACTTCCTGGAAACTGCTGTATGCCCCCACATGCCCGCTGGCGAAAGTGGAACTTACGGGGAGCCCAGTGATCACCCTGCGGTTTCCCCGAACGAACGAGGGCCGCGGCATTAGTGCCCCCCCAAGGATTGCAAGCACCCAGTTCCTCTGTGGAAATGAGTCCTTTACTCCCAAGGCGTTGCTGCAGTGAAGAGACGCAGGGCCTTTTCAGGGTTTGGCCGAGAGCTCCGTGGTTGCGAGGATGCAGCTTTCCAAACGGTAAAAGACTGCTTTTCTAAACAGGGCCCCCTATGGTAGCTACCACGCAGCGTAAGTACCTGCAGTATTTGAGGGGCGAAGGCAGACAAACGCGGCACACTGGGCCCTTCGCTGAATCCGTTTGAATGAGCGGGTGTCGAAGTGTGGCAAGCTCCCTAACCGAGTGAAGGCCTGAGGAAGGCCTTGCTGGCCCTGCATCTCCCAGAGGCCTACCAGTGTAAAGTGGTGAATTGTGGTCTTCTTTGAGCAGGTTGGATGTCACGTCGAGTGCCTGCATGAGGTAGAGGCCCGGCAGGTGTGAGTTCCCAGAAGGAACGCGGAGCCGAGGGTGTCTCTTATGGCACGTCACTGCTCTGCACTGAGTCAAAGTTGCCCAGCCCATTAGACCGGCTAGGAATATGTTCCCGAGGTGTTCGTACGCTGTGTCAACCTGGTTCTCCAAGGAAGGGAGCCGTGTGTCGCCCTGGATTCTGCACGCCCAGAAGTGTTCCGAAGGGCCTACACGGCTGTCTGTCGATCAGCAGGCAGACAGGACACTTGGGGTACTCAGTGTATTTGCACGGGAAGCGGTGCCGACGCGAGAGCCCTAGGAGACCCGAAAGGCCTCCTCGCCTTCCTTTTAAGCGGAACAACGACCGAGACCTCATGGAAACTGCTGCACGCAGAGCTTGCCAGGGGGACAAGTGGGTCCTTACCATGAGACTAGTGGTCACCTTGTGGCTTCCCAGAACGCACGAGGGCTGTGGGATTAGCTCCCCCTAAGAATTGAGAGCACCTGACTTCTCTGGGCAAAGTACTCGTTCCCCTCACAGGCGTGCCTGCAGTGAAAAGCAGCTGGGCAATTCCACACTTCTGCACACAGGTTCTAGGCCACCAGGAATCCAGCTTTCGAAAAGGGAAAAAAGACTGCTTTGGTGCGCTGATGCTAGGGCTCACCTTGCGATTGCCCAGAACGAACGTGGGCCGCAGCTTAGCTCTCCTCTGAAAGGGCAGGCACCCCGTTTGTCTGGGGGCCATACTGGTTTCCTCCCCAGCTGTGCCTGCAGTGAGTAGGAGCTGGACATAGTGAGCGTTTCAGAAACAGCGCCGAGGCTACCTGTATCCAGCTTTCCAAAGGGGGAAAACACTGGTTTTCTAAGCAGTGCCACCTACCCTCGTTAACACCCGCCAGAAGTACGTGCAGAACTGGAAGTGCAAAGGGAGACCGTCGCGACACACTGGGACCTTGGCTAAATAGTTTTCACTGCGCAGGCGTCTGCGTGTGGCAAGATCCCTAACCGAGTGAAGGCCTGAGGAAGACCTAGTTGGCACTGCACCTTCCAAGGGCCTGCCAGTGTAAAGTGAGGAATTGTGCTCTTGGCTCAGGTTGGATCTCACCTCGACTTCCTGCTTGAGGCAGAGAGCGGGGAGGTATGAGTTCCAAGAAGGAACGCGGGGGAGACGTTTCTCTCCGGGTAAGTCCCTTTTCCGCACTGAGTCCAAGTGGCCCAGCCCAGGAGACCGTGTAGGACTGTGTTCCAGGGCTCTTTGCAAGCTGTGTCCACCTAGGTTTCTAAGGAAGAGAGCGGTGTGTCGCCTTGGACTCTGCATGCCAAGGAGTGTTCCGAAGGGCCTACGCGGCTGTCTGTTGCTCAGCAGGCAGAGAGGAGGCCCGGCGGACTCAGTGTAGTTGCCCGGGAAACGGTGCGGACGCGAGAGCCCATCGCGTCCTGAAAGGCATCCTCGAGTTCCAGCTAGGCAGCACATCGACGCACACTTCCTGGAAACTGCTGTATGCCCCCACATGCCCGCTGGTGAAAGTGGAACTTACGGGGAGCCCAGTGATCACCCTTCGGTTTCCCCGAACGAACGAGGGCCGCGGCATTAGTGCCCCCCCAAGGATTGCAAGCACCCAGTTCCTCTGTGGAAATGAGTCCTTTACTCCCAAGGCGTTGCTGCAGTGAAGAGACGCAGGGCCTTTTCAGGGTTTGGCCGAGAGCTCCGTGGTTGCGAGGATGCAGCTTTCCAAACGGTAAAAGACTGCTTTTCTAAACAGGGCCCCCTATGGTAGCTACCACGCAGCGTAAGTACCTGCAGTATTTGAGGGGCGAAGGCAGACAAACGCGGCACACTGGGCCCTTTGCTGAATCCGTTTGAATGAGCGGGTGTCGAAGTGTGGCAAGCTCCCTAACCGAGTGAAGGCCTGAGGAAGGCCTTGCTGGCCCTGCATCTCCCAGAGTCCTACCAGTGTAAAGTGGTGAATTGTGGTCTTCTTTGAGCAGGTTGGATGTCACGTCGAGTGCCTGCATGAGGTAGAGGCCCGGCAGGTGTGAGTTCCCAGAAGGAACGCGGAGCCGAGTGTGTCTCTTATGGCACGTCACTGCTCTGCAGTGAGTCAAAGTTGCCCAGCCCATTAGACCGGCTAGGAATATGTTCCCGAGGTGTTCGTACGCTGTGTCAACCTGGTTCTCCAAGGAAGGGAGCCGTGTGTCGCCCTGGATTCTGCACGCCCAGAAGTGTTCCGAAGGGCCTACACGGCTGTCTGTCGATCAGCAGGCAGACAGGACACTTGGGGTACTCAGTGTATTTGCATGGGAAGCGGTGCCGACGCGAGTGCCCTAGGAGACCCGAAAGGCCTCCTCGCCTTCCTTTTAAGCGGAACAACGACCGAGACCTCATGGAAACTGCTGCACGCAGAGCTTGCCAGGGGGACAAGTGGGTCCTTACCATGAGACTAGTGGTCACCTTGTGGCTTCCCAGAACGCACGAGGGCTGTGGGATTAGCTCCCCCTAAGAATTGAGAGCACCTGACTTCTCTGGGCAAAGTACTCGTTCCCCTCACAGCCGTGCCTGCAGTGAAAAGCAGCTGGGCAATTCCACACTTCTGCACACAGGTTCTAGGCCGCCAGGAATCCAGCTTTCGAAAAGGGAAAAAAGACTGCTTTGGTGCGCTGATGCTAGGGCTCACCTTGCGATTGCCCAGAACGAACGTGGGCCGCAGCTTAGCTCTCCTCTGAAAGGGCAGGCACCCCGTTTGTCTGGGGGACATACTGGTTTCCTCCCCACCTGTGCCTGCAGTGAGTAGGAGCTGGACATAGTGAGCGTTTCAGAAACAGTGCCGAGGCTACCTGTATCCAGCTTTCCAAAGGGGGAAAACACTGGTTTTCTAAGCAGTGCCACCTACCCTCGTTAACACCCGCCAGAAGTACGTGCAGAACTGGAAGTGCAAAGGGAGACCGTCGCGACACACTGGGACCTTGGCTAAATAGTATTCACTGCGCAGGCGTCTGCGTGTGGCAAGATCCCTAACCGAGTGAAGGCCTGAGGAAGACCTAGTTGGCACTGCACCTTCCAAGGGCCTGCCAGTGTAAAGTGAGGAATTGTGCTCTTGGCTCAGGTTGGATCTCACCTCGACTTCCTGCTTGAGGCAGAGAGCGGGGAGGTATGAGTTCCAAGAAGGAACGCGGGAGAGACGTTTCTCTCCGGGTAAGTCCCTTTTCCGCACTGAGTCCAAGTGGCCCAGCCCAGGAGACCGTGTAGGACTGTGTTCCAGGGCTCTTTGCAAGCTGTGTCCACCTAGGTTTCTAAGGAAGAGAGCGGTGTGTCGCCTTGGACTCTGCATGCCAAGGAGTGTTCCGAAGGGCCTACGCGGCTGTCTGTTGCTCAGCAGGCAGAGAGGAGGCCCGGCGGACTCAGTGTAGTTGCCCGGGAAACGGTGCGGACGCGAGAGCCCATCGCGTCCTGAAAGGCATCCTCGAGTTCCAGCTAGGCAGCACATCGACGCACACTTCCTGGAAACTGCTGTATGCCCCCACATGCCCGCTGGCGAAAGTGGAACTTACGGGGAGCCCAGTGATCACCCTGCGGTTTCCCCGAACGAACGAGGGCCGCGGCATTAGTGCCCCCCCAAGGATTGCAAGCACCCAGTTCCTCTGTGGAAATGAGTCCCTTACTCCCAAGGCGTTGCTGCAGTGAAGAGACGCAGGGCCTTTTCAGGGTTTGGCCGAGAGCTCCGTGGTTGCGAGGATGCAGCTTTCCAAACGGTAAAAGACTGCTTTTCTAAACAGGGCCCCCTATGGTAGCTACCACGCAGCGTAAGTACCTGCAGTATTTGAGGGGCGAAGGCAGACAAACGCGGCACACTGGGCCCTTCGCTGAATCCGTTTGAATGAGCGGGTGTCGAAGTGTGGCAAGCTCCCTAACCGAGTGAAGGCCTGAGGAAGGCCTTGCTGGCCCTGCATCTCCCAGAGTCCTACCAGTGTAAAGTGGTGACTTGTGGTCTTCTTTGAGCAGGTTGGATGTCACGTCGAGTGCCTGCATGAGGTAGAGGCCCGGCAGGTGTGAGTTCCCAGAAGGAACGCGGAGCCGAGGGTGTCTCTTATGGCACGTCACTGCTCTGCACTGAGTCAAAGTTGCCCAGCCCATTAGACCGGCTAGGAATATGTTCCCGAGGTGTTCGTACGCTGTGTCAACCTGGTTCTCCAAGGAAGGGAGCCGTGTGTCGCCCTGGATTCTGCACGCCCAGAAGTGTTCCGAAGGGCCTACACGGCTGTCTGTCGATCAGCAGGCAGACAGGACACTTGGGGTACTCAGTGTATTTGCACGGGAAGCGGTGCCGACGCGAGAGCCCTAGGAGACCCGAAAGGCCTCCTCGCCTTCCTTTTAAGCGGAACAACGACCGAGACCTCATGGAAACTGCTGCACGCAGAGCTTGCCAGGGGGACAAGTGGGTCCTTACCATGAGACTAGTGGTCACCTTGTGGCTTCCCAGAACGCACGAGGGCTGTGGGATTAGCTCCCCCTAAGAATTGAGAGCACCTGACTTCTCTGGGCAAAGTACTCGTTCCCCTCACAGGCGTGCCTGCAGTGAAAAGCAGCTGGGCAATTCCACACTTCTGCACACAGGTTCTAGGCCGCCAGGAATCCAGCTTTCGAAAAGGGAAAAAAGACTGCTTTAGTGCGCTGATGCTAGGGCTCAACTTGCGATTGCCCAGAACGAACGTGGGCCGCAGCTTAGCTCTCCTCTGAAAGGGCAGGCACCCCGTTTGTCTGGGGGACATACTGGTTTCCTCCCCAGCTGTGCCTGCAGTGAGTAGGAGCTGGACATAGTGAGCGTTTCAGAAACAGCGCCGAGGCTACCTGTATCCAGCTTTCCAAAGGGGGAAAACACTGGTTTTCTAAGCAGTGCCACCTACCCTCGTTAACACCCGCCAGAAGTACGTGCAGAACTGGAAGTGCAAAGGGAGACCGTCGCGACACACTGGGACCTTGGCTAAATAGTTTTCACTGCGCAGGCGTCTGCGTGTGGCAAGATCCCTAACCGAGTGAAGGCCTGAGGAACACCTAGTTGGCACTGCACCTTCCAAGGGCCTGCCAGTGTAAAGTGAGGAATTGTGCTCTTGGCTCAGGTTGGATCTCACCTCGACTTCCTGCTTGAGGCAGAGAGCGGGGAGGTATGAGTTCCAAGAAGGAACGCGGGGGAGACGTTTCTCTCCGGGTAAGTCCCTTTTCCGCACTGAGTCCAAGTGGCCCAGCCCAGGAGACCGTGTAGGACTGTGTTCCAGGGCTCTTTGCAAGCTGTGTCCACCTAGGTTTCTAAGGAAGAGAGCGGTGTGTCGCCTTGGACTCTGCATGCCAAGGAGTGTTCCGAAGGGCCTACGCGGCTGTCTGTTGCTCAGCAGGCAGAGAGGAGGCCCGGCGGACTCAGTGTAGTTGCCCGGGAAACGGTGCGGACGCGAGAGCCCATCGCGTCCTGAAAGGCATCCTCGAGTTCCAGCTAGGCAGCACATCGACGCACACTTCCTGGAAACTGCTGTATGCCCCCACATGCCCGCTGGCGAAAGTGGAACTTACGGGGAGCCCAGTGATCACCCTGCGGTTTCCCCGAACGAACGAGGGCCGCGGCATTAGTGCCCCCCCAAGGATTGCAAGCACCCAGTTCCTCTGTGGAAATGAGTCCTTTACTCCCAAGGCGTTGCTGCAGTGAAGAGACGCAGGGCCTTTTCAGGGTTTGGCCGAGAGCTCCGTGGTTGCGAGGATGCAGCTTTCCAAACGGTAAAAGACTGCTTTTCTAAACAGGGCCCCCTATGGTAGCTACCACGCAGCGTAAGTACCTGCAGTATTTGAGGGGCGAAGGCAGACAAACACGGCACACTGGGCCCTTCACTGAATCCGTTTGAATGAGCGGGTGTCGAAGTGTGGCAAGCTCCCTAACCGAGTGAAGGCCTGAGGAAGGCCTTGCTGGCCCTGCATCTCCCAGAGTCCTACCAGTGTAAAGTGGTGAATTGTGGTCTTCTTTGAGCAGGTTGGATGTCACGTCGAGTGCCTGCATGAGGTAGAGGCCCGGCAGGTGTGAGTTCCCAGAAGGAACGCGGAGCCGAGTGTGTCTCTTATGGCACGTCACTGCTCTGCACTGAGTCAAAGTTGCCCAGCCCATTAGACCGGCTAGGAATATGTTCCCGAGGTGTTCGTACGCTGTGTCAACCTGGTTCTCCAAGGAAGGGAGCCGTGTGTCGCCCTGGATTCTGCACGCCCAGAAGTGTTCCGAAGGGCCTACACGGCTGTCTGTCGATCAGCAGGCAGACAGGACACTTGGGGTACTCAGTGTATTTGCACGGGAAGCGGTGCCGACGCGAGAGCCCTAGGAGACCCGAAAGGCCTCCTCGCCTTCCTTTTAAGCGGAACAACGACCGAGACCTCATGGAAACTGCTGCACGCAGAGCTTGCCAGGGGGACAAGTGGGTCCTTACCATGAGACTAGTGGTCACCTTGTGGCTTCCCAGAACGCACGAGGGCTGTGGGATTAGCTCCCCCTAAGAATTGAGAGCACCTGACTTCTCTGGGCAAAGTACTCGTTCCCCTGACAGCCGTGCCTGCAGTGAAAAGCAGCTGGGCAATTCCACACTTCTGCACACAGGTTCTAGGCCGCCAGGAATCCAGCTTTCGAAAAGGGAAAAAAGACTGCTTTGGTGCGCTGATGCTAGGGCTCACCTTGCGATTGCCCAGAACGAACGTGGGCCGCAGCTTAGCTCTCCTCTGAAAGGGCAGGCACCCCGTTTGTCTGGGGGACATACTGGTTTCCTCCCCAGCTGTGCCTGCAGTGAGTAGGAGCTGGACATAGTGAGCGTTTCAGAAACAGTGCCGAGGCTACCTGTATCCAGCTTTCCAAAGGGGGAAAACACTGGTTTTCTAAGCAGTGCCACCTACCCTCGTTAACACCCGCCAGAAGTACGTGCAGAACTGGAAGTGCAAAGGGAGACCGTCGCGACACACTGGGACCTTGGCTAAATAGTATTCACTGCGCAGGCGTCTGCGTGTGGCAAGATCCCTAACCGAGTGAAGGCCTGAGGAAGACCTAGTTGGCACTGCACCTTCCAAGGGCCTGCCAGTGTAAAGTGAGGAATTGTGCTCTTGGCTCAGGTTGGATCTCACCTCGACTTCCTGCTTGAGGCAGAGAGCGGGGAGGTATGAGTTCCAAGAAGGAACGCGGGGGAGACGTTTCTCTCCGGGTAAGTCCCTTTTCCGCACTGAGTCCAAGTGGCCCAGCCCAGGAGACCGTGTAGGACTGTGTTCCAGGGCTCTTTGCAAGCTGTGTCCACCTAGGTTTCTAAGGAAGAGAGCGGTGTGTCGCCTTGGACTCTGCATGCCAAGGAGTGTTCCGAAGGGCCTACGCGGCTGTCTGTTGCTCAGCAGGCAGAGAGGAGGCCCGGCGGACTCAGTGTAGTTGCCCGGGAAACGGTGCGGACGCGAGAGCCCATCGCGTCCTGAAAGGCATCCTCGAGTTCCAGCTAGGCAGCACATCGACGCACACTTCCTGGAAACTGCTGTATGCCCCCACATGCCCGCTGGCGAAAGTGGAACTTACGGGGAGCCCAGTGATCACCCTGCGGTTTCCCCGAACGAACGAGGGCCGCGGCATTAGTGCCCCCCCAAGGATTGCAAGCACCCAGTTCCTCTGTGGAAATGAGTCCCTTACTCCCAAGGCGTTGCTGCAGTGAAGAGACGCAGGGCCTTTTCAGGGTTTGGCCGAGAGCTCCGTGGTTGCGAGGATGCAGCTTTCCAAACGGTAAAAGACTGCTTTTCTAAACAGGGCCCCCTATGGTAGCTACCACGCAGCGTAAGTACCTGCAGTATTTGAGGGGCGAAGGCAGACAAACGCGGCACACTGGGCCCTTCGCTGAATCCGTTTGAATGAGCGGGTGTCGAAGTGTGGCAAGCTCCCTAACCGAGTGAAGGCCTGAGGAAGGCCTTGCTGGCCCTGCATCTCCCAGAGTCCTACCAGTGTAAAGTGGTGACTTGTGGTCTTCTTTGAGCAGGTTGGATGTCACGTCGAGTGCCTGCATGAGGTAGAGGCCCGGCAGGTGTGAGTTCCCAGAAGGAACGCGGAGCCGAGGGTGTCTCTTATGGCACGTCACTGCTCTGCACTGAGTCAAAGTTGCCCAGCCCATTAGACCGGCTAGGAATATGTTCCCGAGGTGTTCGTACGCTGTGTCAACCTGGTTCTCCAAGGAAGGGAGCCGTGTGTCGCCCTGGATTCTGCACGCCCAGAAGTGTTCCGAAGGGCCTACACGGCTGTCTGTCGATCAGCAGGCAGACAGGACACTTGGGGTACTCAGTGTATTTGCACGGGAAGCGGTGCCGACGCGAGAGCCCTAGGAGACCCGAAAGGCCTCCTCGCCTTCCTTTTAAGCGGAACAACGACCGAGACCTCATGGAAACTGCTGCACGCAGAGCTTGCCAGGGGGACAAGTGGGTCCTTACCATGAGACTAGTGGTCACCTTGTGGCTTCCCAGAACGCACGAGGGCTGTGGGATTAGCTCCCCCTAAGAATTGAGAGCACCTGACTTCTCTGGGCAAAGTACTCGTTCCCCTCACAGGCGTGCCTGCAGTGAAAAGCAGCTGGGCAATTCCACACTTCTGCACACAGGTTCTAGGCCGCCAGGAATCCAGCTTTCGAAAAGGGAAAAAAGACTGCTTTAGTGCGCTGATGCTAGGGCTCAACTTGCGATTGCCCAGAACGAACGTGGGCCGCAGCTTAGCTCTCCTCTGAAAGGGCAGGCACCCCGTTTGTCTGGGGGACATACTGGTTTCCTCCCCAGCTGTGCCTGCAGTGAGTAGGAGCTGGACATAGTGAGCGTTTCAGAAACAGCGCCGAGGCTACCTGTATCCAGCTTTCCAAAGGGGGAAAACACTGGTTTTCTAAGCAGTGCCACCTACCCTCGTTATCACCCGCCAGAAGTACGTGCAGAACTGGAAGTGCAAAGGGAGACCGTCGCGACACACTGGGCCCTTGGCTAAATAGTTTTCACTGCGCAGGCGTCTGCGTGTGGCAAGATCCCTAACCGAGTGAAGGCCTGAGGAAGACCTAGTTGGCACTGCACCTTCCAAGGGCCTGCCAGTGTAAAGTGAGGAATTGTGCTCTTGGCTCAGGTTGGATCTCACCTCGACTTCCTGCTTGAGGCAGAGAGCGGGGAGGTATGAGTTCCAAGAAGGAACGCGGGGGAGACGTTTCTCTCCGGGTAAGTCCCTTTTCCGCACTGAGTCCAAGTGGCCCAGCCCAGGAGACCGTGTAGGACTGTGTTCCAGGGCTCTTTGCAAGCTGTGTCCACCTAGGTTTCTAAGGAAGAGAGCGGTGTGTCGCCTTGGACTCTGCATGCCAAGGAGTGTTCCGAAGGGCCTACGCGGCTGTCTGTTGCTCAGCAGGCAGAGAGGAGGCCCGGCGGACTCAGTGTAGTTGCCCGGGAAACGGTGCGGACGCGAGAGCCCATCGCGTCCTGAAAGGCATCCTCGAGTTCCAGCTAGGCAGCACATCGACGCACACTTCCTGGAAACTGCTGTATGCCCCCACATGCCCGCTGGCGAAAGTGGAACTTACGTGGAGCCCAGTGATCACCCTTCGGTTTCCCCGAACGAACGAGGGCCACGGCATTAGTGCCCCCCCAAGGATTGCAAGCACCCAGTTCCTCTGTGGAAATGAGTCCTTTACCCCCAAGGCGTTGCTGCAGTGAAGAGACGCAGGGCCTTTTCAGGGTTTGGCCGAGAGCTCCGTGGTTGCGAGGATGCAGCTTTCCAAACGGTAAAAGACTGCTTTTCTAAACAGGGCCCCCTATGGTAGCTACCACGCAGCGTAAGTACCTGCAGTATTTGAGGGGCGAAGGCAGACAAACGCGGCACACTGGGCCTTTCGCTGAATCCGTTTGAATGAGCGGGTGTCGAAGTGTGGCAAGCTCCCTAACCGAGTGAAGGCCTGAGGAAGGCCTTGCTGGCCCTGCATCTCCCAGAGTCCTACCAGTGTAAAGTGGTGAATTGTGGTCTTCTTTGAGCAGGTTGGATGTCACGTCGAGTGCCTGCATGAGGTAGAGGCCCGGCAGGTGTGAGTTCCCAAAAGGAACGCGGAGCCGAGGGTGTCTCTTATGGCACGTCACTGCTCTGCACTGAGTCAAAGTTGCCCAGCCCATTAGACCGGCTAGGAATATGTTCCCGAGGTGTTCGTACGCTGTGTCAACCTGGTTCTCCAAGGAAGGGAGCCATGTGTCGCCCTGGATTCTGCACGCCCAGAAGTGTTCCGAAGGGCCTACACGGCTGTCTGTCGATCAGCAGGCAGACAGGACACTTGGGGTACTCAGTGTATTTGCACGGGAAGCGGTGCCGACGCGAGAGCCCTAGGAGACCCGAAAGGCCTCCTCGCGTTCCTTTTAAGCGGAACAACGACCGAGACCTCATGGAAACTGCTGCACGCAGAGCTTGCCAGGGGGACAAGTGGGTCCTTACCATGAGACTAGTGGTCACCTTGTGGCTTCCCAGAACGCACGAGGGCTGTGGGATTAGCTCCCCCTAAGAATTGAGAGCACCTGACTTCTCTGGGCAAAGTACTCGTTCCCCTCACAGGCGTGCCTGCAGTGAAAAGCAGCTGGGCAATTCCACACTTCTGCACACAGGTTCTAGGCCGCCAGGAATCCAGCTTTCGAAAAGGGAAAAAAGACTGCTTTGGTGCGCTGATGCTAGGGCTCACCTTGCGATTGCCCAGAACGAACGTGGGCCGCAGCTTAGCTCTCCTCTGAAAGGGCAGGCACCCCGTTTGTCTGGGGGACATACTGGTTTCCTCCCCAGCTGTGCCTGCAGTGAGTAGGAGCTGGACATAGTGAGCGTTTCAGAAACAGCGCCGAGGCTACCTGTATCCAGCTTTCCAAAGGGGGAAAACACTGGTTTTCTAAGCAGTGCCACCTACCCTCGTTAACACCCGCCAGAAGTACGTGCAGAACTGGAAGTGCAAAGGGAGACCGTCGCGACACACTGGGCCCTTGGCTAAATAGTTTTCACTGCGCAGGCGTCTGCGTGTGGCAAGATCCCTAACCGAGTGAAGGCCTGAGGAAGACCTAGTTGGCACTGCACCTTCCAAGGGCCTGCCAGTGTAAAGTGAGGAATTGTGCTCTTGGCTCAGGTTGGATCTCACCTCCACTTCCTGCTTGAGGCAGAGAGCGGGGAGGTATGAGTTCCAAGAAGGAACGCGGGGGACACGTTTCTCTCCGGGTAAGTCCCTTTTCCGCACTGAGTCCAAGTGGCCCAGCCCAGGAGACCGTGTAGGACTGTGTTCCAGGGCTCTTTGCAAGCTGTGTCCACCTAGGTTTCTAAGGAAGAGAACGGTGTGTCGCCTTGGACTCTGCATGCCAAGGAGTGTTCCGAAGGGCCTACGCGGCTGTCTGTTGCTCAGCAGGCAGAGAGGAGGCCCGGCGGACTCAGTGTAGTTGCCCGGGAAACGGTGCGGACGCGAGAGCCCATCGCGTCCTGAAAGGCATCCTCGAGTTCCAGCTAGGCAGCACATCGATGCACACTTCCTGGAAACTGCTGTATGCCCCCACATGCCCGTTGGCGAAAGTGGAACTTACGGGGAGCCCAGTGATCACCCTGCGGTTTCCCCGAACGAACGAGGGCCGCGGCATTAGTGCCCCCCCAAGGATTGCAAGCACCCAGTTCCTCTGTGGAAATGAGTCCTTTACTCCCAAGGCGTTGCTGCAGTGAAGAGACGCAGGGCCTTTTCAGGGTTTGGCCGAGAGCTCCGTGGTTGCGAGGATGCAGCTTTCCAAACGGTAAAAGACTGCTTTTCTAAACAGGGCCCCCTATGGTAGCTAACACGCAGCGTAAGTACCTGCAGTATTTGAGGGGCGAAGGCAGACAAACGCGGCACACTGGGCCCTTCGATGAATCCGTTTGAATGAGCGGGTGTCGAAGTGTGGCAAGCTCCCTAACCGAGTGAAGGCCTGAGGAAGGCCTTGCTGGCCCTGCATCTCCCAGAGGCCTACCAGTGTAAAGTGGTGACTTGTGGTCTTCTTTGAGCAGGTTGGATGTCACGTCGAGTGCCTGCATGAGGTAGAGGCCCGGCAGGTGTGAGTTCCCAGAAGGAACGCGGAGCCGAGGGTGTCTCTTATGGCACGTCACTGCTCTGCACTGAGTCAAAGTTGCCCAGCCCATTAGACCGGCTAGGAATATGTTCCCGAGGTGTTCGTACGCTGTGTCAACCTGGTTCTCCAAGGAAGGGAGCCGTGTGTCGCCCTGGATGCTGCACGCCCAGAAGTGTTCCGAAGGGCCTACACGGCTGTCTGTCGATCAGCAGGCAGACAGGACACTTGGGGTACTCAGTGTATTTGCACGGGAAGCGGTGCCGACGCGAGAGCCCTGGGAGACCCGAAAGGCCTCCTCACGTTCCTTTTAAGCGGAACAACGACCGAGACCTCATGGAAACTGCTGCACGCAGAGCTTGCCAGGGGGACAAGTGGGTCCTTACCATGAGACTAGTGGTCACCTTGTGGCTTCCCAGAACGCACGAGGGCTGTGGGATTAGCTCCGCCTAAGAATTGAGAGCACCTGACTTCTCTGGGCAAAGTACTCATTCCCCTCACAGGCGTGCCTGCAGTGAAAAGCAGCTGGGCAATTCCACACTTCTGCACACAGGTTCTAGGCCGCCAAGAATCCAGCTTTCGAAAAGGGAAAAAAGACTGCTTTGGTGCGAAGATGCTAGGGCTCACCTTGCGATTGCCCAGAACGAACGTGGGCCGCAGCTTAGCTCTCCTCTGAAAGGGCAGGCACCCCGTTTGTCTGGGGGACATACTGGTTTCCTCCCCAGCTGTGCCTGCAGTGAGTAGGAGCTGGACATAGTGAGCGTTTCAGAAACAACGCCGAGGCTACCTGTATCCAGCTTTCCAAAGGGGGAAAACACTGGTTTTCTAAGCAGTGCCACCTACCCTCGTTAACACCCGCCAGAAGTACGTGCAGAACTGGAAGTGCAAAGGGAGACCGTCGCGACACACTGGGCCCTTGGCTAAATAGTTTTCACTGCGCAGGCGTCTGCGTGTGGCAAGATCCCTAACCGAGTGAAGGCCTGAGGAACACCTAGTTGGCACTGCACCTTCCAAGGGCCTGCCAGTGTAAAGTGAGGAATTGTGCTCTTGGCTCAGGTTGGATCTCACCTCGACTTCCTGCTTGAGGCAGAGAGCGGGGAGGTATGAGTTCCAAGAAGGAACGCGGGGGAGACGTTTCTCTCCGGGTAAGTCCCTTTTCCGCACTGAGTCCAAGTGGCCCAGCCCAGGAGACCGTGTAGGACTGTGTTCCAGGGCTCTTTGCAAGCTGTGTCCACCTAGGTTTCTAAGGAAAAGAGCGGTGTGTCGCCTTGGACTCTGCATGCCAAGGAGTGTTCCGAAGGGCCTACGCGGCTGTCTGTTGCTCAGCAGGCAGAGAGGAGGCCCGGCGGACTCAGTGTAGTTGCCCGGGAAACGGTGCAGACGCGAGAGCCCATCGCGTCCTGAAAGGCATCCTCGAGTTCCAGCTAGGCAGCACATCGATGCACACTTCCTGGAAACGGCTGTATGCCCCCACATGCCCGTTGGCGAAAGTGGAACTTACGGGGAGCCCAGTGATCACCCTGCGGTTTCCCCGAACGAACGAGGGCCGCAGCATTAGTGCCCCCCCAAGGATTGCAAGCACCCAGTTCCTCTGTGGAAATGAGTCCTTTACTCCCAAGGCGTTGCTGCAGTGAAGAGACGCAGGGCCTTTTCAGGGTTTGGCCGAGAGCTCCGTGGTTGCGAGGATGCAGCTTTCCAAACGGTAAAAGACTGCTTTTCTAAACAGGGCCCCCTATGGTAGCTAACATGCAGCGTAAGTACCTGCAGTATTTGAGGGGCGAAGGCAGACAAAAGCGCCACACTGGGCCCTTCGCTGAATCCGTTTGAATGAGCGGGTGTCGAAGTGTGGCAAGCTCCCTAACCGAGTGAAGGCCTGAGGAAGGCCTTGCTGGCACTGCATCTCCCAGAGGCCTACCAGTGTAAAGTGGTGAATTGTGGTCTTCTTTGAGCAGGTTGGATGTCACGTCGAGTGCCTGCATGAGGTAGAGGCCCGGCAGGTGTGAGTTCCCAGAAGGAACGCGGAGCCGAGGGTGTCTCTTATGGCACGTCACTGCTCTGCACTGAGTCAAAGTTGCCCAGCCCATTAGACCAGCTAGGAATATGTTCCCGAGGTGTTCGTACGCTGTGTCAACCTGGTTCTCCAAGGAAGGGAGCCGTGTGTCGCCCTGGATTCTGCACGCCCAGAAGTGTTCCGAAGGGCCTACACGGCTGTCTGTCGATCAGCAGGCAGACAGGACACTTGGGGTACTCAGTGTATTTGCACGGGAAGCGGTGCCGACGCGAGAGCCCTAGGAGACCCGAAAGGCCTCCTCGCCTTCCTTTTAAGCGGAACAACGACCGAGACCTCATGGAAACTGCTGCACGCAGAGCTTGCCAGGGGGACAAGTGGGTCCTTACCATGAGACTAGTGGTCACCTTGTGGCTTCCCAGAACGCACGAGGGCTGAGGGATTAGCTCCCCCTAAGAATTGAGAGCACCTGACTTCTCTGGGCAAAGTACTCGTTCCCCTCACAGGCGTGCCTGCAGTGAAAAGCAGCTGGGCAATTCCACACTTCTGCACACAGGTTCTAGGCCGCCAAGAATCCAGCTTTCGAAAAGGGAAAAAAGACTGCTTTGGTGCGCTGATGCTAGGGCTCACCTTGCGATTGCCCAGAACGAACGTGGGCCGCAGCTTAGCTCTCCTCTGAAAGGGCAGGCACCCCGTTTGTCTGGGGGACATACTGGTTTCCTCCCCAGCTGTGCCTGCAGTGAGTAGGAGCTGGACATAGTGAGCGTTTCAGAAACAGCGCCGAGGCTACCTGTATCCAGCTTTCCAAAGGGGGAAAACACTGGTTTTCTAAGCAGTGCCACCTACCCTCGTTAACACCCACCAGAAGTACGTGCAGAACTGGAAGTGCAAAGGGAGACCGTCGCGACACACTGGGCCCTTGGCTAAATAGTTTTCACTGCGCAGGCGTCTGCGTGTGGCAAGATCCCTAACCGAGTGAAGGCCTGAGGAAGACCTAGTTGGCACTGCACCTTCCAAGGGCCTGCCAGTGTAAAGTGAGGAATTGTGCTCTTGGCTCAGGTTGGATCTCACCTCGACTTCCTGCTTGAGGCAGAGAGCGGGGAGGTATGAGTTCCAAGAAGGAACGCGGGGGAGACGTTTCTCTCCGGGTAAGTCCCTTTTCCGCACTGAGTCCAAGTGGCCCAGCCCAGGAGACCGTGTAGGACTGTGTTCCAGGGCTCTTTGCAAGCTGTGTCCACCTAGGTTTCTAAGGAAGAGAACGGTGTGTCGCCTTGGACTCTGCATGCCAAGGAGTGTTCCGAAGGGCCTACGCGGCTGTCTGTTGCTCAGCAGGCAGAGAGGAGGCCCGGCGGACTCAGTGTAGTTGCCCGGGAAACGGTGCGGACGCGAGAGCCCATCGCGTCCTGAAAGGCATCCTCGAGTTCCAGCTAGGCAGCACATCGACGCACACTTCCTGGAAACTGCTGTATGCCCCCACATGCCCGTTGGCGAAAGTGGAACTTACGGGGAGCCCAGTGATCACCCTGCGGTTTCCCCGAACGAACGAGGGCCGCGGCATTAGTGCCCCCCCAAGGATTGCAAGCACCCAGTTCCTCTATGGAAATGAGTCCTTTACTCCCAAGGCGTTGCTGCAGTGAAGAGACGCAGGGCCTTTTCAGGGTTTGGCCGAGAGCTCCGTGGTTGCGAGGATGCAGCTTTCCAAACGGTAAAAGACTGCTTTTCTAAACAGGGCCCCCTATGGTAGCTACCACGCAGCGTAAGTACCTGCAGTATTTGAGGGGCGAAGGCAGACAAACGCGGCACACTGGGCCCTTCGCTGAATCCGTTTGAATGAGCGGGTGTCGAAGTGTGGCAAGCTCCCTAACCGAGTGAAGGCCTGAGGAAGGCCTTGCTGGCCCTGCATCTCCCAGAGTCCTACCAGTGTAAAGTGGTGACTTGTGGTCTTCTTTGAGCAGGTTGGATGTCACGTCGAGTGCCTGCATGAGGTAGAGGCCCGGCAGGTGTGAGTTCCCAGAAGGAACGCGGAGCCGAGGGTGTCTCTTATGGCACGTCACTGCTCTGCACTGAGTCAAAGTTGCCCAGCCCATTAGACCGGCTAGGAATATGTTCCCGAGGTGTTCGTACGCTGTGTCAACCTGGTTCTCCAAGGAAGGGAGCCGTGTGTCGCCCTGGATGCTGCACGCCCAGAAGTGTTCCGAAGGGCCTACACGGCTGTCTGTCGATCAGCAGGCAGACAGGACACTTGGGGTACTCAGTGTATTTGCACGGGAAGCGCTGCCGACGCGAGAGCCCTGGGAGACCCGAAAGGCCTCCTCACGTTCCTTTTAAGCGGAACAACGACCGAGACCTCATGGAAACTGCTGCACGCAGAGCTTGCCAGGGGGACAAGTGGGTCCTTACCATGAGACTAGTGGTCACCTTGTGGCTTCCCAGAACGCACGAGGGCTGTGGGATTAGCTCCGCCTAAGAATTGAGAGCACCTGACTTCTCTGGGCAAAGTACTCGTTCCCCTCACAGGCGTGCCTGCAGTGAAAAGCAGCTGGGCAATTCCACACTTCTGCACACAGGTTCTAGGCCGCCAAGAATCCAGCTTTCAAAAAGGGAAAAAAGACTGCTTTGGTGCGAAGATGCTAGGGCTCACCTTGCGATTGCCCAGAACGAACGTGGGCCGCAGCTTAGCTCTCCTCTGAAAGGGCAGGCACCCCGTTTGTCTGGGGGACATACTGGTTTCCTCCCCAGCTGTGCCTGCAGTGAGTAGGAGCTGGACATAGTGAGCGTTTCAGAAACAACGCCGAGGCTACCTGTATCCAGCTTTCCAAAGGGGTAAAACACTGGTTTTCTAAGCAGTGCCACCTACCCTCGTTAACACCCGCCAGAAGTACGTGCAGAACTGGAAGTGCAAAGGGAGACCGTCGCGACACACTGGGCCCTTGGCTAAATAGTTTTCACTGCGCAGGCGTCTGCGTGTGGCAAGATCCCTAACCGAGTGAAGGCCTGAGGAACACCTAGTTGGCACTGCACCTTCCAAGGGCCTGCCAGTGTAAAGTGAGGAATTGTGCTCTTGGCTCAGGTTGGATCTCACCTCGACTTCCTGCTTGAGGCAGAGAGCGGGGAGGTATGAGTTCCAAGAAGGAACGCGGGGGAGACGTTTCTCTCCGGGTAAGTCCCTTTTCCGCACTGAGTCCAAGTGGCCCAGCCCAGGAGACCGTGTAGGACTGTGTTCCAGGGCTCTTTGCAAGCTGTGTCCACCTAGGTTTCTAAGGAAAAGAGCGGTGTGTCGCCTTGGACTCTGCATGCCAAGGAGTGTTCCGAAGGGCCTACGCGGCTGTCTGTTGCTCAGCAGGCAGAGAGGAGGCCCGGCGGACTCAGTGTAGTTGCCCGGGAAACGGTGCAGACGCGAGAGCCCATCGCGTCCTGAAAGGCATCCTCGAGTTCCAGCTAGGCAGCACATCGATGCACACTTCCTGGAAACGGCTGTATGCCCCCACATGCCCGTTGGCGAAAGTGGAACTTACGGGGAGCCCAGTGATCACCCTGCGGTTTCCCCGAACGAACGAGGGCCGCAGCATTAGTGCCCCCCCAAGGATTGCAAGCACCCAGTTCCTCTGTGGAAATGAGTCCTTTACTCCCAAGGCGTTGCTGCAGTGAAGAGACGCAGGGCCTTTTCAGGGTTTGGCCGAGAGCTCCGTGGTTGCGAGGATGCAGCTTTCCAAACGGTAAAAGACTGCTTTTCTAAACAGGGCCCCCTATGGTAGCTAACATGCAGCGTAAGTACCTGCAGTATTTGAGGGGCGAAGGCAGACAAAAGCGGCACACTGGGCCCTTCGCTGAATCCGTTTGAATGAGCGGGTGTCGAAGTGTGGCAAGCTCCCTAACCGAGTGAAGGCCTGAGGAAGGCCTTGCTGGCACTGCATCTCCCAGAGGCCTACCAGTGTAAAGTGGTGAATTGTGGTCTTCTTTGAGCAGGTTGGATGTCACGTCGAGTGCCTGCATGAGGTAGAGGCCCGGCAGGTGTGAGTTCCCAGAAGGAACGCGGAGCCGAGGGTGTCTCTTATGGCACGTCACTGCTCTGCACTGAGTCAAAGTTGCCCAGCCCATTAGACCAGCTAGGAATATGTTCCCGAGGTGTTCGTACGCTGTGTCAACCTGGTTCTCCAAGGAAGGGAGCCGTGTGTCGCCCTGGATTCTGCACGCCCAGAAGTGTTCCGAAGGGCCTACACGGCTGTCTGTCGATCAGCAGGCAGACAGGACACTTGGGGTACTCAGTGTATTTGCACGGGAAGCGGTGCCGACGCGAGAGCCCTAGGAGACCCGAAAGGCCTCCTCGCCTTCCTTTTAAGCGGAACAACGACCGAGACCTCATGGAAACTGCTGCACGCAGAGCTTGCCAGGGGGACAAGTGGGTCCTTACCATGAGACTAGTGGTCACCTTGTGGCTTCCCAGAACGCACAAGGGCTGAGGGATTAGCTCCCCCTAAGAATTGAGAGCACCTGACTTCTCTGGGCAAAGTACTCGTTCCCCTCACAGGCGTGCCTGCAGTGAAAAGCAGCTGGGCAATTCCACACTTCTGCACACAGGTTCTAGGCCGCCAAGAATCCAGCTTTCGAAAAGGGAAAAAAGACTGCTTTGGTGCGCTGATGCTAGGGCTCACCTTGCGATTGCCCAGAACGAACGTGGGCCGCAGCTTAGCTCTCCTCTGAAAGGGCAGGCACCCCGTTTGTCTGGGGGACATACTGGTTTCCTCCCCAGCTGTGCCTGCAGTGAGTAGGAGCTGGACATAGTGAGCGTTTCAGAAACAGCGCCGAGGCTACCTGTATCCAGCTTTCCAAAGGGGGAAAACACTGGTTTTCTAAGCAGTGCCACCTACCCTCGTTAACACCCACCAGAAGTACGTGCAGAACTGGAAGTGCAAAGGGAGACCGTCGCGACACACTGGGCCCTTGGCTAAATAGTTTTCACTGCGCAGGCGTCTGCGTGTGGCAAGATCCCTAACCGAGTGAAGGCCTGAGGAAGACCTAGTTGGCACTGCACCTTCCAAGGGCCTGCCAGTGTAAAGTGAGGAATTGTGCTCTTGGCTCAGGTTGGATCTCACCTCGACTTCCTGCTTGAGGCAGAGAGCGGGGAGGTATGAGTTCCAAGAAGGAACGCGGGGGAGACGTTTCTCTCCGGGTAAGTCCCTTTTCCGCACTGAGTCCAAGTGGCCCAGCCCAGGAGACCGTGTAGGACTGTGTTCCAGGGCTCTTTGCAAGCTGTGTCCACCTAGGTTTCTAAGGAAGAGAACGGTGTGTCGCCTTGGACTCTGCATGCCAAGGAGTGTTCCGAAGGGCCTACGCGGCTGTCTGTTGCTCAGCAGGCAGAGAGGAGGCCCGGCGGACTCAGTGTAGTTGCCCGGGAAACGGTGCGGACGCGAGAGCCCATCGCGTCCTGAAAGGCATCCTCGAGTTCCAGCTAGGCAGCACATCGACGCACACTTCCTGGAAACTGCTGTATGCCCCCACATGCCCGTTGGCGAAAGTGGAACTTACGGGGAGCCCAGTGATCACCCTGCGGTTTCCCCGAACGAACGAGGGCCGCGGCATTAGTGCCCCCCCAAGGATTGCAAGCACCCAGTTCCTCTATGGAAATGAGTCCTTTACTCCCAAGGCGTTGCTGCAGTGAAGAGACGCAGGGCCTTTTCAGGGTTTGGCCGAGAGCTCCGTGGTTGCGAGGATGCAGCTTTCCAAACGGTAAAAGACTGCTTTTCTAAACAGGGCCCCCTATGGTAGCTACCACGCAGCGTAAGTACCTGCAGTATTTGAGGGGCGAAGGCAGACAAACGCGGCACACTGGGCCCTTCGCTGAATCCGTTTGAATGAGCGGGTGTCGAAGTGTGGCAAGCTCCCTAACCGAGTGAAGGCCTGAGGAAGGCCTTGCTGGCCCTGCATCTCCCAGAGTCCTACCAGTGTAAAGTGGTGACTTGTGGTCTTCTTTGAGCAGGTTGGATGTCACGTCGAGTGCCTGCATGAGGTAGAGGCCCGGCAGGTGTGAGTTCCCAGAAGGAACGCGGAGCCGAGGGTGTCTCTTATGGCACGTCACTGCTCTGCACTGAGTCAAAGTTGCCCAGCCCATTAGACCGGCTAGGAATATGTTCCCGAGGTGTTCGTACGCTGTGTCAACCTGGTTCTCCAAGGAAGGGAGCCGTGTGTCGCCCTGGATGCTGCACGCCCAGAAGTGTTCCGAAGGGCCTACACGGCTGTCTGTCGATCAGCAGGCAGACAGGACACTTGGGGTACTCAGTGTATTTGCACGGGAAGCGCTGCCGACGCGAGAGCCCTGGGAGACCCGAAAGGCCTCCTCACGTTCCTTTTAAGCGGAACAACGACCGAGACCTCATGGAAACTGCTGCACGCAGAGCTTGCCAGGGGGACAAGTGGGTCCTTACCATGAGACTAGTGGTCACCTTGTGGCTTCCCAGAACGCACGAGGGCTGTGGGATTAGCTCCGCCTAAGAATTGAGAGCACCTGACTTCTCTGGGCAAAGTACTCGTTCCCCTCACAGGCGTGCCTGCAGTGAAAAGCAGCTGGGCAATTCCACACTTCTGCACACAGGTTCTAGGCCGCCAAGAATCCAGCTTTCAAAAAGGGAAAAAAGACTGCTTTGGTGCGAAGATGCTAGGGCTCACCTTGCGATTGCCCAGAACGAACGTGGGCCGCAGCTTAGCTCTCCTCTGAAAGGGCAGGCACCCCGTTTGTCTGGGGGACATACTGGTTTCCTCCCCAGCTGTGCCTGCAGTGAGTAGGAGCTGGACATAGTGAGCGTTTCAGAAACAACGCCGAGGCTACCTGTATCCAGCTTTCCAAAGGGGTAAAACACTGGTTTTCTAAGCAGTGCCACCTACCCTCGTTAACACCCGCCAGAAGTACGTGCAGAACTGGAAGTGCAAAGGGAGACCGTCGCGACACACTGGGCCCTTGGCTAAATAGTTGTCACTGCGCAGGCGTCTGCGTGTGGCAAGATCCCTAACCGAGTGAAGGCCTGAGGAACACCTAGTTGGCACTGCACCTTCCAAGGGCCTGCCAGTGTAAAGTGAGGAATTGTGCTCTTGGCTCAGGTTGGATCTCACCTCGACTTCCTGCTTGAGGCAGAGAGCGGGGAGGTATGAGTTCCAAGAAGGAACGCGGGGGAGACGTTTCTCTCCGGGTAAGTCCCTTTTCCGCACTGAGTCCAAGTGGCCCAGCCCAGGAGACCGTGTAGGACTGTGTTCCAGGGCTCTTTGCAAGCTGTGTCCACCTAGGTTTCTAAGGAAGAGAGCGGTGTGTCGCCTTGGACTCTGCATGCCAAGGAGTGTTCCGAAGGGCCTACGCGGCTGTCTGTTGCTCAGCAGGCAGAGAGGAGGCCCGGCGGACTCAGTGTAGTTGCCCGGGAAACGGTGCGGACGCGAGAGCCCATCGCGTCCTGAAAGGCATCCTCGAGTTCCAGCTAGGCAGCACATCGACGCACACTTCCTGGAAACTGCTGTATGCCCCCACATGCCCGCTGGCGAAAGTGGAACTTACGGGGAGCCCAGTGATCACCCTGCGGTTTCCCCGAACGAACGAGGGCCGCGGCATTAGTGCCCCCCCAAGGATTGCAAGCACCCAGTTCCTCTGTGGAAATGAGTCCTTTACTCCCAAGGCGTTGCTGCAGTGAAGAGACGCAGGGCCTTTTCAGGGTTTGGCCGAGAGCTCCGTGGTTGCGAGGATGCAGCTTTCCAAACGGTAAAAGACTGCTTTTCTAAACAGGGCCCCCTATGGTAGCTACCACGCAGCGTAAGTACCTGCAGTATTTGAGGGGCGAAGGCAGACAAACGCGGCACACTGGGCCCTTCGCTGAATCCGTTTGAATGAGCGGGTGTCGAAGTGTGGCAAGCTCCCTAACCGAGTGAAGGCCTGAGGAAGGCCTTGCTGGCCCTGCATCTCCCAGAGTCCTACCAGTGTAAAGTGGTGACTTGTGGTCTTCTTTGAGCAGGTTGGATGTCACGTCGAGTGCCTGCATGAGGTAGAGGCCCGGCAGGTGTGAGTTCCCAGAAGGAACGCGGAGCCGAGGGTGTCT
Organism: Eubalaena glacialis; assembly: GCF_028564815.1. Taxonomy (NCBI): domain Eukaryota; kingdom Metazoa; phylum Chordata; class Mammalia; order Artiodactyla; family Balaenidae; genus Eubalaena; species Eubalaena glacialis. Next base: position 108,419,619 of record NC_083716.1, on the reverse strand, counting down.
CTTATGGCACGTCACTGCTCTGCACTGAGTCAAAGTTGCCCAGCCCATTAGACCGGCTAGGAATATGTTCCCGAGGTGTTCGTACGCTGTGTCAACCTGGTTCTCCAAGGAAGGGAGCCGTGTGTCGCCCTGGATTCTGCACGCCCAGAAGTGTTCCGAAGGGCCTACACGGCTGTCTGTCGATCAGCAGGCAGACAGGACACTTGGGGTACTCAGTGTATTTGCACGGGAAGCGGTGCCGACGCGAGAGCCCTAGGAGACCCGAAAGGCCTCCTCGCGTTCCTTTTAAGCGGAACAACGACCGAGACCTCATGGAAACTGCTGCACGCAGAGCTTGCCAGGGGGACAAGTGGGTCCTTACCATGAGACTAGTGGTCACCTTGTGGCTTCCCAGAACGCACGAGGGCTGTGGGATTAGCTCCCCCTAAGAATTGAGAGCACCTGACTTCTCTGGGCAAAGTACTCGTTCCCCTCACAGCCGTGCCTGCAGTGAAAAGCAGCTGGGCAATTCCACACTTCTGCACACAGGTTCTAGGCCGCCAGGAATCCAGCTTTCGAAAAGGGAAAAAAGACTGCTTTGGTGCGCTGATGCTAGGGCTCACCTTGCGATTGCCCAGAACGAACGTGGGCCGCAGCTTAGCTCTCCTCTGAAAGGGCAGGCACCCCGTTTGTCTGGGGGACATACTGGTTTCCTCCCCAGCTGTGCCTGCAGTGAGTAGGAGCTGGACATAGTGAGCGTTTCAGAAACAGCGCCGAGGCTACCTGTATCCAGCTTTCCAAAGGGGGAAAACACTGGTTTTCTAAGCAGTGCCACCTACCCTCGTTAACACCCGCCAGAAGTACGTGCAGAACTGGAAGTGCAAAGGGAGACCGTCGCGACACACTGGGCCCTTGGCTAAATAGTTTTCACTGCGCAGGCGTCTGCGTGTGGCAAGATCCCTAACCGAGTGAAGGCCTGAGGAACACCTAGTTGGCACTGCACCTTCCAAGGGCCTGCCAGTGTAAAGTGAGGAATTGTGCTCTTGGCTCAGGTTGGATCTCACCTCGACTTCCTGCTTGAGGCAGAGAGCGGGGAGGTATGAGTTTGAAGAAGGAACGCGGGGGAGACGTTTCTCTCCAGGTAAGTCCCTTTTCCGCACTGAGTCCAAGTGGCCCAGCCCAGGAGACCGTGTAGGACTGTGTTCCAGGGCTCTTTGCAAGCTGTGTCCACCTATGTTTCTAAGGAAAAGAGCGGTGTGTCGCCTTGGACTCTGCATGCCAAGGAGTGTTCCGAAGGGCCTACGTGGCTGTCTGTTGCTCAGCAGGCAGAGAGGAGGCCCCGCGGACTCAGTGTAGTTGCCCGGGAAACGGTGCAGACGCGAGAGCCCATCGCGTCCTGAAAGGTATCCTCGAGTTCCAGCTAGGCAGCACATCGACGCACACTTCCTGGAAACGGCTGTATGCCCCCACATGCCCGTTGGCGAAAGTGGAACTTACGGGGAGCCCAGTGATCACCCTGCGGTTTCCCCGAACGAACGAGGGCCGCAGCATTACTGCCCCCCCAAGGATTGCAAGCACCCAGTTCCTCTGTGGAAATGAGTCCTTTACTCCCAAGGCGTTGCTGCAGTGAAGAGACGCAGGGCCTTTTCAGGGTTTGGCCGAGAGCTCCGTGGTTGCGAGGATGCAGCTTTCCAAACGGTAAAAGACTGCTTTTCTAAACAGGGCCCCCTATGGTAGCTAACATGCAGCGTAAGTACCTGCAGTATTTGAGGGGCGAAGGCAGACAAAAGCGGCACACTGGGCCCTTCGCTGAATCCGTTTGAATGAGCGGGTGTCGAAGTGTGGCAAGCTCCCTAACCGAGTGAAGGCCTGAGGAAGGCCTTGCTGGCACTGCATCTCCCAGAGGCCTACCAGTGTAAAGTGGTGAATTGTGGTCTTCTTTGAGCAGGTTGGATGTCACGTCGAGTGCCTGCATGAGGTAGAGGCCCGGCAGGTGTGAGTTCCCAGAAGGAACGCGGAGCCGAGGGTGTCTCTTATGGCACGTCACTGCTCTGCACTGAGTCAAAGTTGCCCAGCCCATTAGACCGGCTAGGAATATGTTCCCGAGGTGTTCGTACGCTGTGTCAACCTGGTTCTCCAAGGAAGGGAGCCGTGTGTCGCCCTGGATTCTGCACGCCCAGAAGTGTTCCGAAGGGCCTACACGGCTGTCTGTCGATCAGCAGGCAGACAGGACACTTGGGGTACTCAGTGTATTTGCACGGGAAGCGGTGCCGACGCGAGAGCCCTAGGAGACCCGAAAGGCCTCCTCGCCTTCCTTTTAAGCGGAACAACGACCGAGACCTCATGGAAACTGCTGCACGCAGAGCTTGCCAGGGGGACAAGTGGGTCCTTACCATGAGACTAGTGGTCACCGTGTGGCTTCCCAGAACGCACGAGGGCTGTGGGATTAACTCCGCCTAAGAATTGAGAGCACCTGACTTCTCTGGGCAAAGTACTCGTTCCCCTCACAGGCGTGCCTGCAGTGAAAAGCAGCTGGGCAATTCCACACTTCTGCACACAGGTTCTAGGCCGCCAAGAATCCAGCTTTCGAAAAGGGAAAAAAGACTGCTTTGGTGCGCTGATGCTAGGGCTCACCTTGCGATTGCCCAGAACGAACGTGGGCCGCAGCTTAGCTCTCCTCTGAAAGGGCAGGCACCCCGTTTGTCTGGGGGACATACTGGTTTCCTCCCCAGCTGTGCCTGCAGTGAGTAGGAGCTGGACATAGTGAGCGTTTCAGAAACAGCGCCGAGGCTACCTGTATCCAGCTTTCCAAAGGGGGAAAACACTGGTTTTCTAAGCAGTGCCACCTACCCTCGTTAACACCCACCAGAAGTACGTGCAGAACTGGAAGTGCAAAGGGAGACCGTCGCGACACACTGGGCCCTTGGCTAAATAGTTTTCACTGCGCAGGCGTCTGCGTGTGGCAAGATCCCTAACCGAGTGAAGGCCTGAGGAAGACCTAGTTGGCACTGCACCTTCCAAGGGCCTGCCAGTGTAAAGTGAGGAATTGTGCTCTTGGCTCAGGTTGGATCTCACCTCGACTTCCTGCTTGAGGCAGAGAGCGGGGAGGTATGAGTTCCAAGAAGGAACGCCGGGGAGACGTTTCTCTCAGGGTAAGTCCCTTTTCCGCACTGAGTCCAAGTGGCCCAGCCCAGGAGACCGTGTAGGACTGTGTTCCAGGGCTCTTTGCAAGCTGTGTCCACCTAGGTTTCTAAGGAAGAGAACGGTGTGTCGCCTTGGACTCTGCATGCCAAGGAGTGTTCCGAAGGGCCTACGCGGCTGTCTGTTGCTCAGCAGGCAGAGAGGAGGCCCGGCGGACTCAGTGTAGTTGCCCGGGAAACGGTGCGGACGCGAGAGCCCATCGCGTCCTGAAAGGCATCCTCGAGTTCCAGCTAGGCAGCACATCGACGCACACTTCCTGGAAACTGCTGTATGCCCCCACATGCCCGTTGGCGAAAGTGGAACTTACGGGGAGCCCAGTGATCACCCTTCGGTTTCCCCGAACGAACGAGGGCCGCGGCATTAGTGCCCCCCCAAGGATTGCAAGCACCCAGTTCCTCTGTGGAAATGAGTCCTTTACCCCCAAGGCGTTGCTGCAGTGAAGAGACGCAGGGCCTTTTCAGGGTTTGGCCGAGAGCTCCGTGGTTGCGAGGATGCAGCTTTCCAAACGGTAAAAGACTGCTTTTCTAAACAGGGCCCCCTATGGTAGCTACCACGCAGCGTAAGTACCTGCAGTATTTGAGGGGCGAAGGCAGACAAACGCGGCACACTGGGCCTTTCGCTGAATCCGTTTGAATGAGCGGGTGTCGAAGTGTGGCAAGCTCCCTAACCGAGTGAAGGCCTGAGGAAGGCCTTGCTGGCCCTGCATCTCCCAGAGTCCTACCAGTGTAAAGTGGTGACTTGTGGTCTTCTTTGAGCAGGTTGGATGTCACGTCGAGTGCCTGCATGAGGTAGAGGCCCGGCAGGTGTGAGTTCCCAGAAGGAACGCGGAGCCGAGGGTGTCTCTTATGGCACGTCACTGCTCTGCACTGAGTCAAAGTTGCCCAGCCCATTAGACCGGCTAGGAATATGTTCCCGAGGTGTTCGTACGCTGTGTCAACCTGGTTCTCCAAGGAAGGGAGCCATGTGTCGCCCTGGATTCTGCACGCCCAGAAGTGTTCCGAAGGGCCTACACGGCTGTCTGTCGATCAGCAGGCAGACAGGACACTTGGGGTACTCAGTGTATTTGCACGGGAAGCGGTGCCGACGCGAGAGCCCTAGGAGACCCGAAAGGCCTCCTCGCGTTCCTTTTAAGCGGAACAACGACCGAGACCTCATGGAAACTGCTGCACGCAGAGCTTGCCAGGGGGACAAGTGGGTCCTTACCATGAGACTAGTGGTCACCTTGTGGCTTCCCAGAACGCACGAGGGCTGTGGGATTAGCTCCCCCTAAGAATTGAGAGCACCTGACTTCTCTGGGCAAAGTACTCGTTCCCCTCACAGCCGTGCCTGCAGTGAAAAGCAGCTGGGCAATTCCACACTTCTGCACACAGGTTCTAGGCCGCCAGGAATCCAGCTTTCGAAAAGGGAAAAAAGACTGCTTTGGTGCGCTGATGCTAGGGCTCACCTTGCGATTGCCCAGAACGAACGTGGGCCGCAGCTTAGCTCTCCTCTGAAAGGGCAGGCACCCCGTTTGTCTGGGGGACATACTGGTTTCCTCCCCAGCTGTGCCTGCAGTGAGTAGGAGCTGGACATAGTGAGCGTTTCAGAAACAGTGCCGAGGCTACCTGTATCCAGCTTTCCAAAGGGGGAAAACACTGGTTTTCTAAGCAGTGCCACCTACCCTCGTTAACACCCGCCAGAAGTACGTGCAGAACTGGAAGTGCAAAGGGAGACCGTCGCGACACACTGGGCCCTTGGCTAAATAGTTTTCACTGCGCAGGCGTCTGCGTGTGGCAAGATCCCTAACCGAGTGAAGGCCTGAGGAAGACCTAGTTGGCACTGCACCTTCCAAGGGCCTGCCAGTGTAAAGTGAGGAATTGTGCTCTTGGCTCAGGTTGGATCTCACCTCGACTTCCTGCTTGAGGCAGAGAGCGGGGAGGTATGAGTTCCAAGAAGGAACGCGGGGGAGACGTTTCTCTCCGGGTAAGTCCCTTTTCCGCACTGAGTCCAAGTGGCCCAGCCCAGGAGACCGTGTAGGACTGTGTTCCAGGGCTCTTTGCAAGCTGTGTCCACCTAGGTTTCTAAGGAAGAGAACGGTGTGTCGCCTTGGACTCTGCATGCCAAGGAGTGTTCCGAAGGGCCTACGCGGCTGTCTGTTGCTCAGCAGGCAGAGAGGAGGCCCGGCGGACTCAGTGTAGTTGCCCGGGAAACGGTGCGGACGCGAGAGCCCATCGCGTCCTGAAAGGCATCCTCGAGTTCCAGCTAGGCAGCACATCGATGCACACTTCCTGGAAACTGCTGTATGCCCCCACATGCCCGTTGGCGAAAGTGGAACTTACGGGGAGCCCAGTGATCACCCTGCGGTTTCCCCGAACGAACGAGGGCCGCGGCATTAGTGCCCCCCCAAGGATTGCAAGCACCCAGTTCCTCTGTGGAAATGAGTCCTTTACTCCCAAGGCGTTGCTGCAGTGAAGAGACGCAGGGCCTTTTCAGGGTTTGGCCGAGAGCTCCGTGGTTGCGAGGATGCAGCTTTCCAAACGGTAAAAGACTGCTTTTCTAAACAGGGCCCCCTATGGTAGCTACCACGCAGCGTAAGTACCTGCAGTATTTGAGGGGCGAAGGCAGACAAACGCGGCACACTGGGCCCTTCGCTGAATCCGTTTGAATGAGCGGGTGTCGAAGTGTGGCAAGCTCCCTAACCGAGTGAAGGCCTGAGGAAGGCCTTGCTGGCACTGCATCTCCCAGAGGCCTACCAGTGTAAAGTGGTGACTTGTGGTCTTCTTTGAGCAGGTTGGATGTCACGTCGAGTGCCTGCATGAGGTAGAGGCCCGGCAGGTGTGAGTTCCCAGAAGGAACGCGGAGCCGAGGGTGTCTCTTATGGCACGTCACTGCTCTGCACTGAGTCAAAGTTGCCCAGCCCATTAGACCGGCTAGGAATATGTTCCCGAGGTGTTCGTACGCTGTGTCAACCTGGTTCTCCAAGGAAGGGAGCCGTGTGTCGCCCTGGATGCTGCACGCCCAGAAGTGTTCCGAAGGGCCTACACGGCTGTCTGTCGATCAGCAGGCAGACAGGACACTTGGGGTACTCAGTGTATTTGCACGGGAAGCGGTGCCGACGCGAGAGCCCTGGGAGACCCGAAAGGCCTCCTCACGTTCCTTTTAAGCGGAACAACGACCGAGACCTCATGGAAACTGCTGCACGCAGAGCTTGCCAGGGGGACAAGTGGGTCCTTACCATGAGACTAGTGGTCACCTTGTGGCTTCCCAGAACGCACGAGGGCTGTGGGATTAGCTCCGCCGAAGAATTGAGAGCACCTGACTTCTCTGGGCAAAGTACTCGTTCCCCTCACAGGCGTGCCTGCAGTGAAAAGCAGCTGGGCAATTCCACACTTCTGCACACAGGTTCTAGGCCGCCAAGAATCCAGCTTTCGAAAAGGGAAAAAAGACTGCTTTGGTGCGAAGATGCTAGGGCTCACCTTGCGATTGCCCAGAACGAACGTGGGCCGCAGCTTAGCTCTCCTCTGAAAGGGCAGGCACCCCGTTTGTCTGGGGGACATACTGGTTTCCTCCCCAGCTGTGCCTGCAGTGAGTAGGAGCTGGACATAGTGAGCGTTTCAGAAACAACGCCGAGGCTACCTGTATCCAGCTTTCCAAAGGGGGAAAACACTGGTTTTCTAAGCAGTGCCACCTACCCTCGTTAACACCCGCCAGAAGTACGTGCAGAACTGGAAGTGCAAAGGGAGACCGTCGCGACACACTGGGCCCTTGGCTAAATAGTTTTCACTGCGCAGGCGTCTGCGTGTGGCAAGATCCCTAACCGAGTGAAGGCCTGAGGAACACCTAGTTGGCACTGCACCTTCCAAGGGCCTGCCAGTGTAAAGTGAGGAATTGTGCTCTTGGCTCAGGTTGGATCTCACCTCGACTTCCTGCTTGAGGCAGAGAGCGGGGAGGTATGAGTTCCAAGAAGGAACGCGGGGGAGACGTTTCTCTCCGGGTAAGTCCCTTTTCCGCACTGAGTCCAAGTGGCCCAGCCCAGGAGACCGTGTAGGACTGTGTTCCAGGGCTCTTTGCAAGCTGTGTCCACCTAGGTTTCTAAGGAAAAGAGCGGTGTGTCGCCTTGGACTCTGCATGCCAAGGAGTGTTCCGAAGGGCCTACGCGGCTGTCTGTTGCTCAGCAGGCAGAGAGGAGGCCCGGCGGACTCAGTGTAGTTGCCCGGGAAACGGTGCAGACGCGAGAGCCCATCGCGTCCTGAAAGGCATCCTCGAGTTCCAGCTAGGCAGCACATCGATGCACACTTCCTGGAAACGGCTGTATGCCCCCACATGCCCGTTGGCGAAAGTGGAACTTACGGGGAGCCCAGTGATCACCCTGCGGTTTCCCCGAACGAACGAGGGCCGCAGCATTAGTGCCCCCCCAAGGATTGCAAGCACCCAGTTCCTCTGTGGAAATGAGTCCTTTACTCCCAAGGCGTTGCTGCAGTGAAGAGACGCAGGGCCTTTTCAGGGTTTGGCCGAGAGCTCCGTGGTTGCGAGGATGCAGCTTTCCAAACGGTAAAAGACTGCTTTTCTAAACAGGGCCCCCTATGGTAGCTAACATGCAGCGTAAGTACCTGCAGTATTTGAGGGGCGAAGGCAGACAAAAGCGGCACACTGGGCCCTTCGCTGAATCCGTTTGAATGAGCGGGTGTCGAAGTGTGGCAAGCTCCCTAACCGAGTGAAGGCCTGAGGAAGGCCTTGCTGGCACTGCATCTCCCAGAGGCCTACCAGTGTAAAGTGGTGAATTGTGGTCTTCTTTGAGCAGGTTGGATGTCACGTCGAGTGCCTGCATGAGGTAGAGGCCCGGCAGGTGTGAGTTCCCAGAAGGAACGCGGAGCCGAGGGTGTCTCTTATGGCACGTCACTGCTCTGCACTGAGTCAAAGTTGCCCAGCCCATTAGACCGGCTAGGAATATGTTCCCGAGGTGTTCGTACGCTGTGTCAACCTGGTTCTCCAAGGAAGGGAGCCGTGTGTCGCCCTGGATTCTGCACGCCCAGAAGTGTTCCGAAGGGCCTACACGGCTGTCTGTCGATCAGCAGGCAGACAGGACACTTGGGGTACTCAGTGTATTTGCACGGGAAGCGGTGCCGACGCGAGAGCCCTAGGAGACCCGAAAGGCCTCCTCGCCTTCCTTTTAAGCGGAACAACGACCGAGACCTCATGGAAACTGCTGCACGCAGAGCTTGCCAGGGGGACAAGTGGGTCCTTACCATGAGACTAGTGGTCACCTTGTGGCTTCCCAGAACGCACGAGGGCTGAGGGATTAGCTCCCCCTAAGAATTGAGAGCACCTGACTTCTCTGGGCAAAGTACTCGTTCCCCTCACAGGCGTGCCTGCAGTGAAAAGCAGCTGGGCAATTCCACACTTCTGCACACAGGTTCTAGGCCGCCAAGAATCCAGCTTTCGAAAAGGGAAAAAAGACTGCTTTGGTGCGCTGATGCTAGGGCTCACCTTGCGATTGCCCAGAACGAACGTGGGCCGCAGCTTAGCTCTCCTCTGAAAGGGCAGGCACCCCGTTTGTCTGGGGGACATACTGGTTTCCTCCCCAGCTGTGCCTGCAGTGAGTAGGAGCTGGACATAGTGAGCGTTTCAGAAACAGCGCCGAGGCTACCTGTATCCAGCTTTCCAAAGGGGGAAAACACTGGTTTTCTAAGCAGTGCCACCTACCCTCGTTAACACCCACCAGAAGTACGTGCAGAACTGGAAGTGCAAAGGGAGACCGTCGCGACACACTGGGCCCTTGGCTAAATAGTTTTCACTGCGCAGGCGTCTGCGTGTGGCAAGATCCCTAACCGAGTGAAGGCCTGAGGAAGACCTAGTTGGCACTGCACCTTCCAAGGGCCTGCCAGTGTAAAGTGAGGAATTGTGCTCTTGGCTCAGGTTGGATCTCACCTCGACTTCCTGCTTGAGGCAGAGAGCGGGGAGGTATGAGTTCCAAGAAGGAACGCGGGGGAGACGTTTCTCTCCGGGTAAGTCCCTTTTCCGCACTGAGTCCAAGTGGCCCAGCCCAGGAGACCGTGTAGGACTGTGTTCCAGGGCTCTTTGCAAGCTGTGTCCACCTAGGTTTCTAAGGAAGAGAACGGTGTGTCGCCTTGGACTCTGCATGCCAAGGAGTGTTCCGAAGGGCCTACGCGGCTGTCTGTTGCTCAGCAGGCAGAGAGGAGGCCCGGCGGACTCAGTGTAGTTGCCCGGGAAACGGTGCGGACGCGAGAGCCCATCGCGTCCTGAAAGGCATCCTCGAGTTCCAGCTAGGCAGCACATCGACGCACACTTCCTGGAAACTGCTGTATGCCCCCACATGCCCGTTGGCGAAAGTGGAACTTACGGGGAGCCCAGTGATCACCCTGCGGTTTCCCCGAACGAACGAGGGCCGCGGCATTAGTGCCCCCCCAAGGATTGCAAGCACCCAGTTCCTCTGTGGAAATGAGTCCTTTACTCCCAAGGCGTTGCTGCAGTGAAGAGACGCAGGGCCTTTTCAGGGTTTGGCCGAGAGCTCCGTGGTTGCGAGGATGCAGCTTTCCAAACGGTAAAAGACTGCTTTTCTAAACAGGGCCCCCTATGGTAGCTACCACGCAGCGTAAGTACCTGCAGTATTTGAGGGGCGAAGGCAGACAAACGCGGCACACTGGGCCCTTCGCTGAATCCGTTTGAATGAGCGGGTGTCGAAGTGTGGCAAGCTCCCTAACCGAGTGAAGGCCTGAGGAAGGCCTTGCTGGCCCTGCATCTCCCAGAGTCCTACCAGTGTAAAGTGGTGACTTGTGGTCTTCTTTGAGCAGGTTGGATGTCACGTCGAGTGCCTGCATGAGGTAGAGGCCCGGCAGGTGTGAGTTCCCAGAAGGAACGCGGAGCCGAGGGTGTCTCTTATGGCACGTCACTGCTCTGCACTGAGTCAAAGTTGCCCAGCCCATTAGACCGGCTAGGAATATGTTCCCGAGGTGTTCGTACGCTGTGTCAACCTGGTTCTCCAAGGAAGGGAGCCGTGTGTCGCCCTGGATGCTGCACGCCCAGAAGTGTTCCGAAGGGCCTACACGGCTGTCTGTCGATCAGCAGGCAGACAGGACACTTGGGGTACTCAGTGTATTTGCACGGGAAGCGGTGCCGACGCGAGAGCCCTGGGAGACCCGAAAGGCCTCCTCACGTTCCTTTTAAGCGGAACAACGACCGAGACCTCATGGAAACTGCTGCACGCAGAGCTTGCCAGGGGGACAAGTGGGTCCTTACCATGAGACTAGTGGTCACCTTGTGGCTTCCCAGAACGCACGAGGGCTGTGGGATTAGCTCCGCCTAAGAATTGAGAGCACCTGACTTCTCTGGGCAAAGTACTCGTTCCCCTCACAGGCGTGCCTGCAGTGAAAAGCAGCTGGGCAATTCCACACTTCTGCACACAGGTTCTAGGCCGCCAAGAATCCAGCTTTCAAAAAGGGAAAAAAGACTGCTTTGGTGCGAAGATGCTAGGGCTCACCTTGCGATTGCCCAGAACGAACGTGGGCCGCAGCTTAGCTCTCCTCTGAAAGGGCAGGCACCCCGTTTGTCTGGGGGACATACTGGTTTCCTCCCCAGCTGTGCCTGCAGTGAGTAGGAGCTGGACATAGTGAGCGTTTCAGAAACAACGCCGAGGCTACCTGTATCCAGCTTTCCAAAGGGGGAAAACACTGGTTTTCTAAGCAGTGCCACCTACCCTCGTTAACACCCGCCAGAAGTACGTGCAGAACTGGAAGTGCAAAGGGAGACCGTCGCGACACACTGGGCCCTTGGCTAAATAGTTGTCACTGCGCAGGCGTCTGCGTGTGGCAAGATCCCTAACCGAGTGAAGGCCTGAGGAACACCTAGTTGGCACTGCACCTTCCAAGGGCCTGCCAGTGTAAAGTGAGGAATTGTGCTCTTGGCTCAGGTTGGATCTCACCTCGACTTCCTGCTTGAGGCAGAGAGCGGGGAGGTATGAGTTCCAAGAAGGAACGCGGGGGAGACGTTTCTCTCCGGGTAAGTCCCTTTTCCGCACTGAGTCCAAGTGGCCCAGCCCAGGAGACCGTGTAGGACTGTGTTCCAGGGCTCTTTGCAAGCTGTGTCCACCTAGGTTTCTAAGGAAAAGAGCGGTGTGTCGCCTTGGACTCTGCATGCCAAGGAGTGTTCCGAAGGGCCTACGCGGCTGTCTGTTGCTCAGCAGGCAGAGAGGAGGCCCGGCGGACTCAGTGTAGTTGCCCGGGAAACGGTGCAGACGCGAGAGCCCATCGCGTCCTGAAAGGCATCCTCGAGTTCCAGCTAGGCAGCACATCGACGCACACTTCCTGGAAACGGCTGTATGCCCCCACATGCCCGTTGGCGAAAGTGGAACTTACGGGGAGCCCAGTGATGACCCTGCGGTTTCCCCGAACGAACGAGGGCCGCGGCATTAGTGCCCCCCCAAGGATTGCAAGCACCCAGTTCCTCTGTGGAAATGAGTCTTTTACTCCCAAGGCGTTGCTGCAGTGAAGAGACGCAGGGCCTTTTCAGGGTTTGGCCGAGAGCTCCGTGGTTGCGTGGATGCAGCTTTCCAAACGGTACAAGACTGCTTTTCTGAACAGGGCCCCCTATGGTAGCTACCACGCAGCGTAAGTACCTGCAGTATTTGAGGGGCGAAGGCAGACAAACGCGGCACACTGGGCCCTTCGCTGAATCCGTTTGAATGAGCGGGTGTCGAAGTGTGGCAAGCTCCCTAACCGAGTGAAGGCCTGAGGAAGGCCTTGCTGGCACTGCATCTCCCAGAGGCCTACCAGTGTAAAGTGGTGAATTGTGGTCTTCTTTGAGCAGGTTGGATGTCACGTCGAGTGCCTGCATGAGGTAGAGGCCCGGCAGGTGTGAGTTCCCAGAAGGAACGCGGAGCCGAGGGTGTCTCTTATGGCACGTCACTGCTCTGCACTGAGTCAAAGTTGCCCAGCCCATTAGACCGGCTAGGAATATGTTCCCGAGGTGTTCGTACGCTGTGTCAACCTGGTTCTCCAAGGAAGGGAGCCGTGTGTCGCCCTGGATTCTGCACGCCCAGAAGTGTTCCGAAGGGCCTACACGGCTGTCTGTCGATCAGCAGGCAGACAGGACACTTGGGGTACTCAGTGTATTTGCACGGGAAGCGGTGCCGACGCGAGAGCCCTAGGAGACCCGAAAGGCCTCCTCGCCTTCCTTTTAAGCGGAACAACGACCGAGACCTCATGGAAACTGCTGCACGCAGAGCTTGCCAGGGGGACAAGTGGGTCCTTACCATGAGACTAGTGGTCACCTTGCGGCTTCCCAGAACGCACGAGGGCTGTGGGATTAGCTCCGCCTAAGAATTGAGAGCACCTGACTTCTCTGGGCAAAGTACTCGTTCCCCTCACAGGCGTGCCTGCAGTGAAAAGCAGCTGGGCAATTCCACACTTCTGCACACAGGTTCTAGGCCGCCAAGAATCCAGCTTTCGAAAAGGGAAAAAAGACTGCTTTGGTGCGCTGATGCTAGGGCTCACCTTGCGATTGCCCAGAACGAACGTGGGCCGCAGCTTAGCTCTCCTCTGAAAGGGCAGGCACCCCGTTTGTCTGGGGGACATACTGGTTTCCTCCCCAGCTGTGCCTGCAGTGAGTAGGAGCTGGACATAGTGAGCGGTTCAGAAAAAGCGCCGAGGCTACCTGTATCCAGCTTTCCAAAGGGGGAAAACACTGGTTTTCTAAGCAGTGCCACCTACCCTCGTTAACACCCACCAGAAGTACGTGCAGAACTGGAAGTGCAAAGGGAGACCGTCGCGACACACTGGGCCCTTGGCTAAATAGTTGTCACTGCGCAGGCGTCTGCGTGTGGCAAGATCCCTAACCGAGTGAAGGCCTGAGGAACACCTAGTTGGCACTGCACCTTCCAAGGGCCTGCCAGTGTAACGTGAGGAATTGTGCTCTTGGCTCAGGTTGGATCTCACCTCGACTTCCTGCTTGAGGCAGAGAGCGGGGAGGTATGAGTTCCAAGAAGGAACGCGGGGGAGACGTTTCTCTCCGGGTAAGTCCCTTTTCCGCACTGAGTCCAAGTGGCCCAGCCCAGGAGACCGTGTAGGACTGTGTTCCAGGGCTCTTTGCAAGCTGTGTCCACCTAGGTTTCTAAGGAAGAGAACGGTGTGTCGCCTTGGACTCTGCATGCCAAGGAGTGTTCCGAAGGGCCTACGCGGCTGTCTGTTGCTCAGCAGGCAGAGAGGAGGCCCGGCGGACTCAGTGTAGTTGCCCGGGAAACGGTGCGGACGCGAGAGCCCATCGCGTCCTGAAAGGCATCCTCGAGTTCCAGCTAGGCAGCACATCGACGCACACTTCCTGGAAACTGCTGTATGCCCCCACATGCCCGTTGGCGAAAGTGGAACTTACGGGGAGCCCAGTGATCACCCTGCGGTTTCCCCGAACGAACGAGGGCCGCGGCATTAGTGCCCCCCCCAAGGATTGCAAGCACCCAGTTCCTCTGTGGAAATGAGTCCTTTACTCCCAAGGCGTTGCTGCAGTGAAGAGACGCAGGGCCTTTTCAGGGTTTGGCCGAGAGCTCCGTGGTTGCGTGGATGCAGCTTTCCAAACGGTACAAGACTGCTTTTCTGAACAGGGCCCCCTATGGTAGCTACCACGCAGCGTAAGTACCTGCAGTATTTGAGGGGCGAAGGCAGACAAACGCGGCACACTGGGCCCTTCGCTGAATCCGTTTGAATGAGCGGGTGTCGAAGTGTGGCAAGCTCCCTAACCGAGTGAAGGCCTGAGGAAGGCCTTGCTGGCACTGCATCTCCCAGAGGCCTACCAGTGTAAAGTGGTGAATTGTGGTCTTCTTTGAGCAGGTTGGATGTCACGTCGAGTGCCTGCATGAGGTAGAGGCCCGGCAGGTGTGAGTTCCCAGAAGGAACGCGGAGCCGAGGGTGTCTCTTATGGCACGTCACTGCTCTGCACTGAGTCAAAGTTGCCCAGCCCATTAGACCGGCTAGGAATATGTTCCCGAGGTGTTCGTACGCTGTGTCAACCTGGTTCTCCAAGGAAGGGAGCCGTGTGTCGCCCTGGATTCTGCACGCCCAGAAGTGTTCCGAAGGGCCTACACGGCTGTCTGTCGATCAGCAGGCAGACAGGACACTTGGGGTACTCAGTGTATTTGCACGGGAAGCGGTGCCGACGCGAGAGCCCTAGGAGACCCGAAAGGCCTCCTCGCCTTCCTTTTAAGCGGAACAACGACCGAGACCTCATGGAAACTGCTGCACGCAGAGCTTGCCAGGGGGACAAGTGGGTCCTTACCATGAGACTAGTGGTCACCTTGTGGCTTCCCAGAACGCACGAGGGCTGTGGGATTAGCTCCGCCTAAGAATTGAGAGCACCTGACTTCTCTGGGCAAAGTACTCGTTCCCCTCACAGGCGTGCCTGCAGTGAAAAGCAGCTGGGCAATTCCACACTTCTGCACACAGGTTCTAGGCCGCCAAGAATCCAGCTTTCGAAAAGGGAAAAAAGACTGCTTTGGTGCGCTGATGCTAGGGCTCACCTTGCGATTGCCCAGAACGAACGTGGGCCGCAGCTTAGCTCTCCTCTGAAAGGGCAGGCACCCCGTTTGTCTGGGGGACATACTGGTTTCCTCCCCAGCTGTGCCTGCAGTGAGTAGGAGCTGGACATAGTGAGCGGTTCAGAAAAAGCGCCGAGGCTACCTGTATCCAGCTTTCCAAAGGGGGAAAACACTGGTTTTCTAAGCAGTGCCACCTACCCTCGTTAACACCCACCAGAAGTACGTGCAGAACTGGAAGTGCAAAGGGAGACCGTCGCGACACACTGGGCCCTTGGCTAAATAGTTGTCACTGCGCAGGCGTCTGCGTGTGGCAAGATCCCTAACCGAGTGAAGGCCTGAGGAACACCTAGTTGGCACTGCACCTTCCAAGGGCCTGCCAGTGTAACGTGAGGAATTGTGCTCTTGGCTCAGGTTGGATCTCACCTCGACTTCCTGCTTGAGGCAGAGAGCGGGGAGGTATGAGTTCCAAGAAGGAACGCGGGGGAGACGTTTCTCTCCGGGTAAGTCCCTTTTCCGCACTGAGTCCAAGTGGCCCAGCCCAGGAGACCGTGTAGGACTGTGTTCCAGGGCTCTTTGCAAGCTGTGTCCACCTAGGTTTCTAAGGAAGAGAACGGTGTGTCGCCTTGGACTCTGCATGCCAAGGAGTGTTCCGAAGGGCCTACGCGGCTGTCTGTTGCTCAGCAGGCAGAGAGGAGGCCCGGCGGACTCAGTGTAGTTGCCCGGGAAACGGTGCGGACGCGAGAGCCCATCGCGTCCTGAAAGGCATCCTCGAGTTCCAGCTAGGCAGCACATCGACGCACACTTCCTGGAAACTGCTGTATGCCCCCACATGCCCGTTGGCGAAAGTGGAACTTACGGGGAGCCCAGTGATCACCCTGCGGTTTCCCCGAACGAACGAGGGCCGCGGCATTAGTGCCCCCCCCAAGGATTGCAAGCACCCAGTTCCTCTGTGGAAATGAGTCCTTTACTCCCAAGGCGTTGCTGCAGTGAAGAGACGCAGGGCCTTTTCAGGGTTTGGCCGAGAGCTCCGTGGTTGCGAGGATGCAGCTTTCCAAACGGTAAAAGACTGCTTTTCTAAACAGGGCCCCCTATGGTAGCTAACATGCAGCGTAAGTACCTGCAGTATTTGAGGGGCGAAGGCAGACAAAAGCGGCACACTGGGCCCTTCGCTGAATCCGTTTGAATGAGCGGGTGTCGAAGTGTGGCAAGCTCCCTAACCGAGTGAAGGCCTGAGGAAGGCCTTGCTGGCACTGCATCTCCCAGAGGCCTACCAGTGTAAAGTGGTGAATTGTGGTCTTCTTTGAGCAGGTTGGATGTCACGTCGAGTGCCTGCATGAGGTAGAGGCCCGGCAGGTGTGAGTTCCCAGAAGGAACGCGGAGCCGAGGGTGTCTCTTATGGCACGTCACTGCTCTGCACTGAGTCAAAGTTGCCCAGCCCATTAGACCGGCTAGGAATATGTTCCCGAGGTGTTCGTACGCTGTGTCAACCTGGTTCTCCAAGGAAGGGAGCCGTGTGTCGCCCTGGATTCTGCACGCCCAGAAGTGTTCCGAAGGGCCTACACGGCTGTCTGTCGATCAGCAGGCAGACAGGACACTTGGGGTACTCAGTGTATTTGCACGGGAAGCGGTGCCGACGCGAGAGCCCTAGGAGACCCGAAAGGCCTCCTCGCCTTCCTTTTAAGCGGAACAACGACCGAGACCTCATGGAAACTGCTGCACGCAGAGCTTGCCAGGGGGACAAGTGGGTCCTTACCATGAGACTAGTGGTCACCTTGTGGCTTCCCAGAACGCACGAGGGCTGTGGGATTAGCTCCCCCTAAGAATTGAGAGCACCTGACTTCTCTGGGCAAAGTACTCGTTCCCCTCACAGGCGTGCCTGCAGTGAAAAGCAGCTGGGCAATTCCACACTTCTGCACACAGGTTCTAGGCCGCCAAGAATCCAGCTTTCGAAAAGGGAAAAAAGACTGCTTTGGTGCGCTGATGCTAGGGCTCACCTTGCGATTGCCCAGAACGAACGTGGGCCGCAGCTTAGCTCTCCTCTGAAAGGGCAGGCACCCCGTTTGTCTGGGGGACATACTGGTTTCCTCCCCAGCTGTGCCTGCAGTGAGTAGGAGCTGGACATAGTGAGCGTTTCAGAAACAGCGCCGAGGCTACCTGTATCCAGCTTTCCAAAGGGGGAAAACACTGGTTTTCTAAGCAGTGCCACCTACCCTCGTTAACACCCACCAGAAGTACGTGCAGAACTGGAAGTGCAAAGGGAGACCGTCGCGACACACTGGGCCCTTGGCTAAATAGTTGTCACTGCGCAGGCGTCTGCGTGTGGCAAGATCCCTAACCGAGTGAAGGCCTGAGGAACACCTAGTTGGCACTGCACCTTCCAAGGGCCTGCCAGTGTAAAGTGAGGAATTGTGCTCTTGGCTCAGGTTGGATCTCACCTCGACTTCCTGCTTGAGGCAGAGAGCGGGGAGGTATGAGTTCCAAGAAGGAACGCGGGGGAGACGTTTCTCTCCGGGTAAGTCCCTTTTCCGCACTGAGTCCAAGTGGCCCAGCCCAGGAGACCGTGTAGGACTGTGTTCCAGGGCTCTTTGCAAGCTGTGTCCACCTAGGTTTCTAAGGAAGAGAACGGTGTGTCGCCTTGGACTCTGCATGCCAAGGAGTGTTCCGAAGGGCCTACGCGGCTGTCTGTTGCTCAGCAGGCAGAGAGGAGGCCCGGCGGACTCAGTGTAGTTGCCCGGGAAACGGTGCGGACGCGAGAGCCCATCGCGTCCTGAAAGGCATCCTCGAGTTCCAGCTAGGCAGCACATCGACGCACACTTCCTGGAAACTGCTGTATGCCCCCACATGCCCGTTGGCGAAAGTGGAACTTACGGGGAGCCCAGTGATCACCCTGCGGTTTCCCCGAACGAACGAGGGCCGCGGCATTAGTGCCCCCCAAGGATTGCAAGCACCCAGTTCCTCTGTGGAAATGAGTCCTTTACTCCCAAGGCGTTGCTGCAGTGAAGAGACGCAGGGCCTTTTCAGGGTTTGGCCGAGAGCTCCGTGGTTGCGTGGATGCAGCTTTCCAAACGGTAAAAGACTGCTTTTCTGAACAGGGCCCCCTATGGTAGCTACCACGCAGCGTAAGTACCTGCAGTATTTGAGGGGCGAAGGCAGACAAACGCGGCACACTGGGCCCTTCGCTGAATCCGTTTGAATGAGCGGGTGTCGAAGTGTGGCAAGCTCCCTAACCGAGTGAAGGCCTGAGGAAGGCCTTGCTGGCACTGCATCTCCCAGAGGCCTACCAGTGTAAAGTGGTGAATTGTGGTCTTCTTTGAGCAGGTTGGATGTCACGTCGAGTGCCTGCATGAGGTAGAGGCCCGGCAGGTGTGAGTTCCCAGAAGGAACGCGGAGCCGAGGGTGTCTCTTATGGCACGTCACTGCTCTGCACTGAGTCAAAGTTGCCCAGCCCATTAGACCGGCTAGGAATATGTTCCCGAGGTGTTCGTACGCTGTGTCAACCTGGTTCTCCAAGGAAGGGAGCCGTGTGTCGCCCTGGATTCTGCACGCCCAGAAGTGTTCCGAAGGGCCTACACGGCTGTCTGTCGATCAGCAGGCAGACAGGACACTTGGGGTACTCAGTGTATTTGCACGGGAAGCGGTGCCGACGCGAGAGCCCTAGGAGACCCGAAAGGCCTCCTCGCCTTCCTTTTAAGCGGAACAACGACCGAGACCTCATGGAAACTGCTGCACGCAGAGCTTGCCAGGGGGACAAGTGGGTCCTTACCATGAGACTAGTGGTCACCTTGTGGCTTCCCAGAACGCACGAGGGCTGTGGGATTAGCTCCGCCTAAGAATTGAGAGCACCTGACTTCTCTGGGCAAAGTACTCGTTCCCCTCACAGGCGTGCCTGCAGTGAAAAGCAGCTGGGCAATTCCACACTTCTGCACACAGGTTCTAGGCCGCCAAGAATCCAGCTTTCGAAAAGGGAAAAAAGACTGCTTTGGTGCGCTGATGCTAGGGCTCACCTTGCGATTGCCCAGAACGAACGTGGGCCGCAGCTTAGCTCTCCTCTGAAAGGGCAGGCACCCCGTTTGTCTGGGGGACATACTGGTTTCCTCCCCAGCTGTGCCTGCAGTGAGTAGGAGCTGGACATAGTGAGCGGTTAAGAAACAGCGCCGAGGCTACCTGTATCCAGCTTTCCAAAGGGGGAAAACACTGGTTTTCTAAGCAGTGCCACCTACCCTCGTTAACACCCACCAGAAGTACGTGCAGAACTGGAAGTGCAAAGGGAGACCGTCGCGACACACTGGGCCCTTGGCTAAATAGTTGTCACTGCGCAGGCGTCTGCGTGTGGCAAGATCCCTAACCGAGTGAAGGCCTGAGGAACACCTAGTTGGCACTGCACCTTCCAAGGGCCTGCCAGTGTAACGTGAGGAATTGTGCTCTTGGCTCAGGTTGGATCTCACCTCGACTTCCTGCTTGAGGCAGAGAGCGGGGAGGTATGAGTTCCAAGAAGGAACGCGGGGGAGACGTTTCTCTCCGGGTAAGTCCCTTTTCCGCACTGAGTCCAAGTGGCCCAGCCCAGGAGACCGTGTAGGACTGTGTTCCAGGGCTCTTTGCAAGCTGTGTCCACCTAGGTTTCTAAGGAAGAGAACGGTGTGTCGCCTTGGACTCTGCATGCCAAGGAGTGTTCCGAAGGGCCTATGCGGCTGTCTGTTGCTCAGCAGGCAGAGAGGAGGCCCGGCGGACTCAGTGTAGTTGCCCGGGAAACGGTGCGGACGCGAGAGCCCATCGCGTCCTGAAAGGCATCCTCGAGTTCCAGCTAGGCAGCACATCGACGCACACTTCCTGGAAACTGCTGTATGCCCCCACATGCCCGTTGGCGAAAGTGGAACTTACGGGGAGCCCAGTGATCACCCTGCGGTTTCCCCGAACGAACGAGGGCCGCGGCATTAGTGCCCCCCCCAAGGATTGCAAGCACCCAGTTCCTCTGTGGAAATGAGTCCTTTACTCCCAAGGCGTTGCTGCAGTGAAGAGACGCAGGGCCTTTTCAGGGTTTGGCCGAGAGCTCCGTGGTTGCGAGGATGCAGCTTTCCAAACGGTAAAAGACTGCTTTTCTGAACAGGGCCCCCTATGGTAGCTACCACGCAGCGTAAGTACCTGCAGTATTTGAGGGGCGAAGGCAGACAAACGCGGCACACTGGGCCCTTCGCTGAATCCGTTTGAATGAGCGGGTGTCGAAGTGTGGCAAGCTCCCTAACCGAGTGAAGGCCTGAGGAAGGCCTTGCTGGCACTGCATCTCCCAGAGGCCTACCAGTGTAAAGTGGTGACTTGTGGTCTTCTTTGAGCAGGTTGGATGTCACGTCGAGTGCCTGCATGAGGTAGAGGCCCGGCAGGTGTGAGTTCCCAGAAGGAACGCGGAGCCGAGGGTGTCTCTTATGGCACGTCACTGCTCTGCACTGAGTCAAAGTTGCCCAGCCCATTAGACCGGCCAGGAATATGTTCCCGAGGTGTTCGTACGCTGTGTCAACCTGGTTCTCCAAGGAAGGGAGCCGTGTGTCGCCCTGGATTCTGCACGCCCAGAAGTGTTCCGAAGGGCCTACACGGCTGTCTGTCGATCAGCAGGCAGACAGGACACTTGGGGTACTCAGTGTATTTGCACGGGAAGCGGTGCCGACGCGAGAGCCCTAGGAGACCCGAAAGGCCTCCTCGCCTTCCTTTTAAGCGGAACAACGACCGAGACCTCATGGAAACTGCTGCACGCAGAGCTTGCCAGGGGGACAAGTGGGTCCTTACCATGAGACTAGTGGTCACCGTGTGGCTTCCCAGAACGCACGAGGGCTGTGGGATTAGCTCCGCCTAAGAATTGAGAGCACCTGACTTCTCTGGGCAAAGTACTCGTTCCCCTCACAGGCGTGCCTGCAGTGAAAAGCAGCTGGGCAATTCCACACTTCTGCACACAGGTTCTAGGCCGCCAAGAATCCAGCTTTCGAAAAGGGAAAAAAGACTGCTTTGGTGCGCTGATGCTAGGGCTCACCTTGCGATTGCCCAGAACGAACGTGGGCCTCAGCTTAGCTCTCCTCTGAAAGGGCAGGCACCCCGTTTGTCTGGGGGACATACTGGTTTCCTCCCCAGCTGTGCCTGCAGTGAGTAGGAGCTGGACATAGTGAGCGGTTCAGAAACAGCGCCGAGGCTACCTGTATCCAGCTTTCCAAAGGGGGAAAACACTGGTTTTCTAAGCAGTGCCACCTACCCTCGTTAACACCCACCAGAAGTACGTGCAGAACTGGAAGTGCAAAGGGAGACCGTCGCGACACACTGGGCCCTTGGCTAAATAGTTGTCACTGCGCAGGCGTCTGCGTGTGGCAAGATCCCTAACCGAGTGAAGGCCTGAGGAACACCTAGTTGGCACTGCACCTTCCAAGGGCCTGCCAGTGTAAAGTGAGGAATTGTGCTCTTGGCTCAGGTTGGATCTCACCTCGACTTCCTGCTTGAGGCAGAGAGCGGGGAGGTATGAGTTCCAAGAAGGAACGCGGGGGAGACGTTTCTCTCCGGGTAAGTCCCTTTTCCGCACTGAGTCCAAGTGGCCCAGCCCAGGAGACCGTGTAGGACTGTGTTCCAGGGCTCTTTGCAAGCTGTGTCCACCTAGGTTTCTAAGGAAGAGAACGGTGTGTCGCCTTGGACTCTGCATGCCAAGGAGTGTTCCGAAGGGCCTACGCGGCTGTCTGTTGCTCAGCAGGCAGAGAGGAGGCCCGGCGGACTCAGTGTAGTTGCCCGGGAAACGGTGCGGACGCGAGAGCCCATCGCGTCCTGAAAGGCATCCTCGAGTTCCAGCTAGGCAGCACATCGACGCACACTTCCTGGAAACTGCTGTATGCCCCCACATGCCCGTTGGCGAAAGTGGAACTTACGGGGAGCCCAGTGATCACCCTGCGGTTTCCCCGAACGAACGAGGGCCGCGGCATTAGTGCCCCCCCCAAGGATTGCAAGCACCCAGTTCCTCTGTGGAAATGAGTCCTTTACTCCCAAGGCGTTGCTGCAGTGAAGAGACGCAGGGCCTTTTCAGGGTTTGGCCGAGAGCTCCGTGGTTGCGAGGATGCAGCTTTCCAAACGGTAAAAGACTGCTTTTCTGAACAGGGCCCCCTATGGTAGCTACCACGCAGCGTAAGTACCTGCAGTATTTGAGGGGCGAAGGCAGACAAACGCGGCACACTGGGCCCTTCGCTGAATCCGTTTGAATGAGCGGGTGTCGAAGTGTGGCAAGCTCCCTAACCGAGTGAAGGCCTGAGGAAGGCCTTGCTGGCACTGCATCTCCCAGAGGCCTACCAGTGTAAAGTGGTGAATTGTGGTCTTCTTTGAGCAGGTTGGATGTCACGTCGAGTGCCTGCATGAGGTAGAGGCCCGGCAGGTGTGAGTTCCCAGAAGGAACGCGGAGCCGAGGGTGTCTCTTATGGCACGTCACTGCTCTGCACTGAGTCAAAGTTGCCCAGCCCATTAGACCGGCCAGGAATATGTTCCCGAGGTGTTCGTACGCTGTGTCAACCTGGTTCTCCAAGGAAGGGAGCCGTGTGTCGCCCTGGATTCTGCACGCCCAGAAGTGTTCCGAAGGGCCTACACGGCTGTCTGTCGATCAGCAGGCAGACAGGACACTTGGGGTACTCAGTGTATTTGCACGGGAAGCGGTGCCGACGCGAGAGCCCTAGGAGACCCGAAAGGCCTCCTCGCCTTCCTTTTAAGCGGAACAACGACCAAGACCTCATGGAAACTGCTGCACGCAGAGCTTGCCAGGGGGACAAGTGGGTCCTTACCATGAGACTAGTGGTCACCGTGTGGCTTCCCAGAACGCACGAGGGCTGTGGGATTAGCTCCGCCTAAGAATTGAGAGCACCTGACTTCTCTGGGCAAAGTACTCGTTCCCCTCACAGGCGTGCCTGCAGTGAAAAGCAGCTGGGCAATTCCACACTTCTGCACACAGGTTCTAGGCCGCCAAGAATCCAGCTTTCGAAAAGGGAAAAAAGACTGCTTTGGTGCGCTGATGCTAGGGCTCACCTTGCGATTGCCCAGAACGAACGTGGGCCGCAGCTTAGCTCTCCTCTGAAAGGGCAGGCACCCCGTTTGTCTGGGGGACATACTGGTTTCCTCCCCAGCTGTGCCTGCAGTGAGTAGGAGCTGGACATAGTGAGCGTTTCAGAAACAGCGCCGAGGCTACCTGTATCCAGCTTTCCAAAGGGGGAAAACACTGGTTTTCTAAGCAGTGCCACCTACCCTCGTTAACACCCACCAGAAGTACGTGCAGAACTGGAAGTGCAAAGGGAGACCGTCGCGACACACTGGGCCCTTGGCTAAATAGTTGTCACTGCGCAGGCGTCTGCGTGTGGCAAGATCCCTAACCGAGTGAAGGCCTGAGGAAGACCTAGTTGGCACTGCACCTTCCAAGGGCCTGCCAGTGTAAAGTGAGGAATTGTGCTCTTGGCTCAGGTTGGATCTCACCTCGACTTCCTGCTTGAGGCAGAGAGCGGGGAGGTATGAGTTCCAAGAAGGAACGCGGGGGAGACGTTTCTCTCCGGGTAAGTCCCTTTTCCGCACTGAGTCCAAGTGGCCCAGCCCAGGAGACCGTGTAGGACTGTGTTCCAGGGCTCTTTGCAAGCTGTGTCCACCTAGGTTTCTAAGGAAGAGAACGGTGTGTCGCCTTGGACTCTGCATGCCAAGGAGTGTTCCGAAGGGCCTACGCGGCTGTCTGTTGCTCAGCAGGCAGAGAGGAGGCCCGGCGGACTCAGTGTAGTTGCCCGGGAAACGGTGCGGACGCGAGAGCCCATCGCGTCCTGAAAGGCATCCTCGAGTTCCAGCTAGGCAGCACATCGACGCACACTTCCTGGAAACTGCTGTATGCCCCCACATGCCCGTTGGCGAAAGTGGAACTTACGGGGAGCCCAGTGATCACCCTGCGGTTTCCCCGAACGAACGAGGGCCGCGGCATTAGTGCCCCCCCCAAGGATTGCAAGCACCCAGTTCCTCTGTGGAAATGAGTCCTTTACTCCCAAGGCGTTGCTGCAGTGAAGAGACGCAGGGCCTTTTCAGGGTTTGGCCGAGAGCTCCGTGGTTGCGAGGATGCAGCTTTCCAAACGGTAAAAGACTGCTTTTCTGAACAGGGCCCCCTATGGTAGCTACCACGCAGCGTAAGTACCTGCAGTATTTGAGGGGCGAAGGCAGACAAACGCGGCACACTGGGCTCTTCGCTGAATCCGTTTGAATGAGCGGGTGTCGAAGTGTGGCAAGCTCCCTAACCGAGTGAAGGCCTGAGGAAGGCCTTGCTGGCACTGCATCTCCCAGAGGCCTACCAGTGTAAAGTGGTGACTTGTGGTCTTCTTTGAGCAGGTTGGATGTCACGTCGAGTGCCTGCATGAGGTAGAGGCCCGGCAGGTGTGAGTTCCCAGAAGGAACGCGGAGCCGAGGGTGTCTCTTATGGCACGTCACTGCTCTGCACTGAGTCAAAGTTGCCCAGCCCATTAGACCGGCTAGGAATATGTTCCCGAGGTGTTCGTACGCTGTGTCAACCTGGTTCTCCAAGGAAGGGAGCCGTGTGTCGCCCTGGATTCTGCACGCCCAGAAGTGTTCCGAAGGGCCTACACGGCTGTCTGTCGATCAGCAGGCAGACAGGACACTTGGGGTACTCAGTGTATTTGCACGGGAAGCGGTGCCGACGCGAGAGCCCTAGGAGACCCGAAAGGCCTCCTCGCCTTCCTTTTAAGCGGAACAACGACCGAGACCTCATGGAAACTGCTGCACGCAGAGCTTGCCAGGGGGACAAGTGGGTCCTTACCATGAGACTAGTGGTCACCGTGTGGCTTCCCAGAACGCACGAGGGCTGTGGGATTAGCTCCGCCTAAGAATTGAGAGCACCTGACTTCTCTGGGCAAAGTACTCGTTCCCCTCACAGGCGTGCCTGCAGTGAAAAGCAGCTGGGCAATTCCACACTTCTGCACACAGGTTCTAGGCCGCCAAGAATCCAGCTTTCGAAAAGGGAAAAAAGACTGCTTTGGTGCGCTGATGCTAGGGCTCACCTTGCGATTGCCCAGAACGAACGTGGGCCGCAGCTTAGCTCTCCTCTGAAAGGGCAGGCACCCCGTTTGTCTGGGGGACATACTGGTTTCCTCCCCAGCTGTGCCTGCAGTGAGTAGGAGCTGGACATAGTGAGCGTTTCAGAAACAGCGCCGAGGCTACCTGTATCCAGCTTTCCAAAGGGGGAAAACACTGGTTTTCTAAGCAGTGCCACCTACCCTCGTTAACACCCACCAGAAGTACGTGCAGAACTGGAAGTGCAAAGGGAGACCGTCGCGACACACTGGGCCCTTGGCTAAATGGTTGTCACTGCGCAGGCGTCTGCGTGTGGCAAGATCCCTAACCGAGTGAAGGCCTGAGGAACACCTAGTTGGCACTGCACCTTCCAAGGGCCTGCCAGTGTAAAGTGAGGAATTGTGCTCTTGGCTCAGGTTGGATCTCACCTCGACTTCCTGCTTGAGGCAGAGAGCGGGGAGGTATGAGTTCCAAGAAGGAACGCGGGGGAGACGTTTCTCTCCGGGTAAGTCCCTTTTCCGCACTGAGTCCAAGTGGCCCAGCCCAGGAGACCGTGTAGGACTGTGTTCCAGGGCTCTTTGCAAGCTGTGTCCACCTAGGTTTCTAAGGAAGAGAACGGTGTGTCGCCTTGGACTCTGCATGCCAAGGAGTGTTCCGAAGGGCCTACGCGGCTGTCTGTTGCTCAGCAGGCAGAGAGGAGGCCCGGCGGACTCAGTGTAGTTGCCCGGGAAACGGTGCGGACGCGAGAGCCCATCGCGTCCTGAAAGGCATCCTCGAGTTCCAGCTAGGCAGCACATCGACGCACACTTCCTGGAAACTGCTGTATGCCCCCACATGCCCGTTGGCGAAAGTGGAACTTACGGGGAGCCCAGTGATCACCCTGCGGTTTCCCCGAACGAACGAGGGCCGCGGCATTAGTGCCCCCCCCAAGGATTGCAAGCACCCAGTTCCTCTGTGGAAATGAGTCCTTTACTCCCAAGGCGTTGCTGCAGTGAAGAGACGCAGGGCCTTTTCAGGGTTTGGCCGAGAGCTCCGTGGTTGCGAGGATGCAGCTTTCCAAACGGTAAAAGACTGCTTTTCTGAACAGGGCCCCCTATGGTAGCTACCACGCAGCGTAAGTACCTGCAGTATTTGAGGGGCGAAGGCAGACAAACGCGGCACACTGGGCCCTTCGCTGAATCCGTTTGAATGAGCGGGTGTCGAAGTGTGGCAAGCTCCCTAACCGAGTGAAGGCCTGAGGAAGGCCTTGCTGGCACTGCATCTCCCAGAGGCCTACCAGTGTAAAGTGGTGACTTGTGGTCTTCTTTGAGCAGGTTGGATGTCACGTCGAGTGCCTGCATGAGGTAGAGGCCCGGCAGGTGTGAGTTCCCAGAAGGAACGCGGAGCCGAGGGTGTCTCTTATGGCACGTCACTGCTCTGCACTGAGTCAAAGTTGCCCAGCCCATTAGACCGGCTAGGAATATGTTCCCGAGGTGTTCGTACGCTGTGTCAACCTGGTTCTCCAAGGAAGGGAGCCGTGTGTCGCCCTGGATTCTGCACGCCCAGAAGTGTTCCGAAGGGCCTACACGGCTGTCTGTCGATCAGCAGGCAGACAGGACACTTGGGGTACTCAGTGTATTTGCACGGGAAGCGGTGCCGACGCGAGAGCCCTAGGAGACCCGAAAGGCCTCCTCGCCTTCCTTTTAAGCGGAACAACGACCGAGACCTCATGGAAACTGCTGCACGCAGAGCTTGCCAGGGGGACAAGTGGGTCCTTACCATGAGACTAGTGGTCACCGTGTGGCTTCCCAGAACGCACGAGGGCTGTGGGATTAGCTCCGCCTAAGAATTGAGAGCACCTGACTTCTCTGGGCAAAGTACTCGTTCCCCTCACAGGCGTGCCTGCAGTGAAAAGCAGCTGGGCAATTCCACACTTCTGCACACAGGTTCTAGGCCGCCAAGAATCCAGCTTTCGAAAAGGGAAAAAAGACTGCTTTGGTGCGCTGATGCTAGGGCTCACCTTGCGATTGCCCAGAACGAACGTGGGCCGCAGCTTAGCTCTCCTCTGAAAGGGCAGGCACCCCGTTTGTCTGGGGGACATACTGGTTTCCTCCCCAGCTGTGCCTGCAGTGAGTAGGAGCTGGACATAGTGAGCGTTTCAGAAACAGCGCCGAGGCTACCTGTATCCAGCTTTCCAAAGGGGGAAAACACTGGTTTTCTAAGCAGTGCCACCTACCCTCGTTAACACCCACCAGAAGTACGTGCAGAACTGGAAGTGCAAAGGGAGACCGTCGCGACACACTGGGCCCTTGGCTAAATGGTTGTCACTGCGCAGGCGTCTGCGTGTGGCAAGATCCCTAACCGAGTGAAGGCCTGAGGAACACCTAGTTGGCACTGCACCTTCCAAGGGCCTGCCAGTGTAAAGTGAGGAATTGTGCTCTTGGCTCAGGTTGGATCTCACCTCGACTTCCTGCTTGAGGCAGAGAGCGGGGAGGTATGAGTTCCAAGAAGGAACGCGGGGGAGACGTTTCTCTCCGGGTAAGTCCCTTTTCCGCACTGAGTCCAAGTGGCCCAGCCCAGGAGACCGTGTAGGACTGTGTTCCAGGGCTCTTTGCAAGCTGTGTCCACCTAGGTTTCTAAGGAAGAGAACGGTGTGTCGCCTTGGACTCTGCATGCCAAGGAGTGTTCCGAAGGGCCTACGCGGCTGTCTGTTGCTCAGCAGGCAGAGAGGAGGCCCGGCGGACTCAGTGTAGTTGCCCGGGAAACGGTGCGGACGCGAGAGCCCATCGCGTCCTGAAAGGCATCCTCGAGTTCCAGCTAGGCAGCACATCGACGCACACTTCCTGGAAACTGCTGTATGCCCCCACATGCCCGTTGGCGAAAGTGGAACTTACGGGGAGCCCAGTGATCACCCTGCGGTTTCCCCGAACGAACGAGGGCCGCGGCATTAGTGCCCCCCCCAAGGATTGCAAGCACCCAGTTCCTCTGTGGAAATGAGTCCTTTACTCCCAAGGCGTTGCTGCAGTGAAGAGACGCAGGGCCTTTTCAGGGTTTGGCCGAGAGCTCCGTGGTTGCGAGGATGCAGCTTTCCAAACGGTAAAAGACTGCTTTTCTGAACAGGGCCCCCTATGGTAGCTACCACGCAGCGTAAGTACCTGCAGTATTTGAGGGGCGAAGGCAGACAAACGCGGCACACTGGGCTCTTCGCTGAATCCGTTTGAATGAGCGGGTGTCGAAGTGTGGCAAGCTCCCTAACCGAGTGAAGGCCTGAGGAAGGCCTTGCTGGCACTGCATCTCCCAGAGGCCTACCAGTGTAAAGTGGTGACTTGTGGTCTTCTTTGAGCAGGTTGGATGTCACGTCGAGTGCCTGCATGAGGTAGAGGCCCGGCAGGTGTGAGTTCCCAGAAGGAACGCGGAGCCGAGGGTGTCTCTTATGGCACGTCACTGCTCTGCACTGAGTCAAAGTTGCCCAGCCCATTAGACCGGCTAGGAATATGTTCCCGAGGTGTTCGTACGCTGTGTCAACCTGGTTCTCCAAGGAAGGGAGCCGTGTGTCGCCCTGGATTCTGCACGCCCAGAAGTGTTCCGAAGGGCCTACACGGCTGTCTGTCGATCAGCAGGCAGACAGGACACTTGGGGTACTCAGTGTATTTGCACGGGAAGCGGTGCCGACGCGAGAGCCCTAGGAGACCCGAAAGGCCTCCTCGCCTTCCTTTTAAGCGGAACAACGACCGAGACCTCATGGAAACTGCTGCACGCAGAGCTTGCCAGGGGGACAAGTGGGTCCTTACCATGAGACTAGTGGTCACCGTGTGGCTTCCCAGAACGCACGAGGGCTGTGGGATTAGCTCCGCCTAAGAATTGAGAGCACCTGACTTCTCTGGGCAAAGTACTCGTTCCCCTCACAGGCGTGCCTGCAGTGAAAAGCAGCTGGGCAATTCCACACTTCTGCACACAGGTTCTAGGCCGCCAAGAATCCAGCTTTCGAAAAGGGAAAAAAGACTGCTTTGGTGCGCTGATGCTAGGGCTCACCTTGCGATTGCCCAGAACGAACGTGGGCCGCAGCTTAGCTCTCCTCTGAAAGGGCAGGCACCCCGTTTGTCTGGGGGACATACTGGTTTCCTCCCCAGCTGTGCCTGCAGTGAGTAGGAGCTGGACATAGTGAGCGTTTCAGAAACAGCGCCGAGGCTACCTGTATCCAGCTTTCCAAAGGGGGAAAACACTGGTTTTCTAAGCAGTGCCACCTACCCTCGTTAACACCCACCAGAAGTACGTGCAGAACTGGAAGTGCAAAGGGAGACCGTCGCGACACACTGGGCCCTTGGCTAAATGGTTGTCACTGCGCAGGCGTCTGCGTGTGGCAAGATCCCTAACCGAGTGAAGGCCTGAGGAAGACCTAGTTGGCACTGCACCTTCCAAGGGCCTGCCAGTGTAAAGTGAGGAATTGTGCTCTTGGCTCAGGTTGGATCTCACCTCGACTTCCTGCTTGAGGCAGAGAGCGGGGAGGTATGAGTTCCAAGAAGGAACGCGGGGGAGACGTTTCTCTCCGGGTAAGTCCCTTTTCCGCACTGAGTCCAAGTGGCCCAGCCCAGGAGACCGTGTAGGACTGTGTTCCAGGGCTCTTTGCAAGCTGTGTCCACCTAGGTTTCTAAGGAAGAGAACGGTGTGTCGCCTTGGACTCTGCATGCCAAGGAGTGTTCCGAAGGGCCTACGCGGCTGTCTGTTGCTCAGCAGGCAGAGAGGAGGCCCGGCGGACTCAGTGTAGTTGCCCGGGAAACGGTGCGGACGCGAGAGCCCATCGCGTCCTGAAAGGCATCCTCGAGTTCCAGCTAGGCAGCACATCGACGCACACTTCCTGGAAACTGCTGTATGCCCCCACATGCCCGTTGGCGAAAGTGGAACTTACGGGGAGCCCAGTGATCACCCTGCGGTTTCCCCGAACGAACGAGGGCCGCGGCATTAGTGCCCCCCCCAAGGATTGCAAGCACCCAGTTCCTCTGTGGAAATGAGTCCTTTACTCCCAAGGCGTTGCTGCAGTGAAGAGACGCAGGGCCTTTTCAGGGTTTGGCCGAGAGCTCCGTGGTTGCGAGGATGCAGCTTTCCAAACGGTAAAAGACTGCTTTTCTGAACAGGGCCCCCTATGGTAGCTACCACGCAGCGTAAGTACCTGCAGTATTTGAGGGGCGAAGGCAGACAAACGCGGCACACTGGGCCCTTCGCTGAATCCGTTTGAATGAGCGGGTGTCGAAGTGTGGCAAGCTCCCTAACCGAGTGAAGGCCTGAGGAAGGCCTTGCTGGCACTGCATCTCCCAGAGGCCTACCAGTGTAAAGTGGTGACTTGTGGTCTTCTTTGAGCAGGTTGGATGTCACGTCGAGTGCCTGCATGAGGTAGAGGCCCGGCAGGTGTGAGTTCCCAGAAGGAACGCGGAGCCGAGGGTGTCTCTTATGGCACGTCACTGCTCTGCACTGAGTCAAAGTTGCCCAGCCCATTAGACCGGCCAGGAATATGTTCCCGAGGTGTTCGTACGCTGTGTCAACCTGGTTCTCCAAGGAAGGGAGCCGTGTGTCGCCCTGGATTCTGCACGCCCAGAAGTGTTCCGAAGGGCCTACACGGCTGTCTGTCGATCAGCAGGCAGACAGGACACTTGGGGTACTCAGTGTATTTGCACGGGAAGCGGTGCCGACGCGAGAGCCCTAGGAGACCCGAAAGGCCTCCTCGCCTTCCTTTTAAGCGGAACAACGACCGAGACCTCATGGAAACTGCTGCACGCAGAGCTTGCCAGGGGGACAAGTGGGTCCTTACCATGAGACTAGTGGTCACCGTGTGGCTTCCCAGAACGCACGAGGGCTGTGGGATTAGCTCCGCCTAAGAATTGAGAGCACCTGACTTCTCTGGGCAAAGTACTCGTTCCCCTCACAGGCGTGCCTGCAGTGAAAAGCAGCTGGGCAATTCCACACTTCTGCACACAGGTTCTAGGCCGCCAAGAATCCAGCTTTCGAAAAGGGAAAAAAGACTGCTTTGGTGCGCTGATGCTAGGGCTCACCTTGCGATTGCCCAGAACGAACGTGGGCCGCAGCTTAGCTCTCCTCTGAAAGGGCAGGCACCCCGTTTGTCTGGGGGACATACTGGTTTCCTCCCCAGCTGTGCCTGCAGTGAGTAGGAGCTGGACATAGTGAGCGTTTCAGAAACAGCGCCGAGGCTACCTGTATCCAGCTTTCCAAAGGGGGAAAACACTGGTTTTCTAAGCAGTGCCACCTACCCTCGTTAACACCCACCAGAAGTACGTGCAGAACTGGAAGTGCAAAGGGAGACCGTCGCGACACACTGGGCCCTTGGCTAAATAGTTTTCACTGCGCAGGCGTCTGCGTGTGGCAAGATCCCTAACCGAGTGAAGGCCTGAGGAAGACCTAGTTGGCACTGCACCTTCCAAGGGCCTGCCAGTGTAAAGTGAGGAATTGTGCTCTTGGCTCAGGTTGGATCTCACCTCGACTTCCTGCTTGAGGCAGAGAGCGGGGAGGTATGAGTTCCAAGAAGGAACGCGGGGGAGACGTTTCTCTCCGGGTAAGTCCCTTTTCCGCACTGAGTCCAAGTGGCCCAGCCCAGGAGACCGTGTAGGACTGTGTTCCAGGGCTCTTTGCAAGCTGTGTCCACCTAGGTTTCTAAGGAAGAGAACGGTGTGTCGCCTTGGACTCTGCATGCCAAGGAGTGTTCCGAAGGGCCTACTCGGCTGTCTGTTGCTCAGCAGGCAGAGAGGAGGCCCGGCGGACTCAGTGTAGTTGCCCGGGAAATGGTGCGGACGCGAGAGCCCATCGCGTCCTGAAAGGCATCCTCGAGTTCCAGCTAGGCAGCACATCGACGCACACTTCCTGGAAACTGCTGTATGCCCCCACATGCCCGTTGGCGAAAGTGGAACTTACGGGGAGCCCAGTGATCACCCTGCGGTTTCCCCGAACGAACGAGGGCCGCGGCATTAGTGCCCCCCCCAAGGATTGCAAGCACCCAGTTCCTCTGTGGAAATGAGTCCTTTACTCCCAAGGCGTTGCTGCAGTGAAGAGACGCAGGGCCTTTTCAGGGTTTGGCCGAGAGCTCCGTGGTTGCGAGGATGCAGCTTTCCAAACGGTAAAAGACTGCTTTTCTGAACAGGGCCCCCTATGGTAGCTACCACGCAGCGTAAGTACCTGCAGTATTTGAGGGGCGAAGGCAGACAAACGCGGCACACTGGGCCCTTCGCTGAATCCGTTTGAATGAGCGGGTGTCGAAGTGTGGCAAGCTCCCTAACCGAGTGAAGGCCTGAGGAAGGCCTTGCTGGCACTGCATCTCCCAGAGGCCTACCAGTGTAAAGTGGTGAATTGTGGTCTTCTTTGAGCAGGTTGGATGTCACGTCGAGTGCCTGCATGAGGTAGAGGCCCGGCAGGTGTGAGTTCCCAGAAGGAACGCGGAGCCGAGGGTGTCTCTTATGGCACGTCACTGCTCTGCACTGAGTCAAAGTTGCCCAGCCCATTAGACCGGCCAGGAATATGTTCCCGAGGTGTTCGTACGCTGTGTCAACCTGGTTCTCCAAGGAAGGGAGCCGTGTGTCACCCTGGATTCTGCACGCCCAGAAGTGTTCCGAAGGGCCTACACGGCTGTCTGTCGATCAGCAGGCAGACAGGACACTTGGGGTACTCAGTGTATTTGCACGGGAAGCGGTGCCGACGCGAGAGCCCTAGGAGACCCGAAAGGCCTCCTCGCCTTCCTTTTAAGCGGAACAACGACCGAGACCTCATGGAAACTGCTGCATGCAGAGCTTGCCAGGGGGACAAGTGGGTCCTTACCATGAGACTAGTGGTCACCGTGTGGCTTCCCAGAACGCACGAGGGCTGTGGGATTAGCTCCGCCTAAGAATTGAGAGCACCTGACTTCTCTGGGCAAAGTACTCGTTCCCCTCACAGGCGTGCCTGCAGTGAAAAGCAGCTGGGCAATTCCACACTTCTGCACACAGGTTCTAGGCCGCCAAGAATCCAGCTTTCGAAAAGGGAAAAAAGACTGCTTTGGTGCGCTGATGCTAGGGCTCACCTTGCGATTGCCCAGAACGAACGTGGGCCGCAGCTTAGCTCTCCTCTGAAAGGGCAGGCACCCCGTTTGTCTGGGGGACATACTGGTTTCCTCCCCAGCTGTGCCTGCAGTGAGTAGGAGCTGGACATAGTGAGCGTTTCAGAAACAGCGCCGAGGCTACCTGTATCCAGCTTTCCAAAGGGGGAAAACACTGGTTTTCTAAGCAGTGCCACCTACCCTCGTTAACACCCACCAGAAGTACGTGCAGAACTGGAAGTGCAAAGGGAGACCGTCGCGACACACTGGGCCCTTGGCTAAATGGTTGTCACTGCGCAGGCGTCTGCGTGTGGCAAGATCCCTAACCGAGTGAAGGCCTGAGGAACACCTAGTTGGCACTGCACCTTCCAAGGGCCTGCCAGTGTAAAGTGAGGAATTGTGCTCTTGGCTCAGGTTGGATCTCACCTCGACTTCCTGCTTGAGGCAGAGAGCGGGGAGGTATGAGTTCCAAGAAGGAACGCGGGGGAGACGTTTCTCTCCGGGTAAGTCCCTTTTCCGCACTGAGTCCAAGTGGCCCAGCCCAGGAGACCGTGTAGGACTGTGTTCCAGGGCTCTTTGCAAGCTGTGTCCACCTAGGTTTCTAAGGAAGAGAACGGTGTGTCGCCTTGGACTCTGCATGCCAAGGAGTGTTCCGAAGGGCCTACGCGGCTGTCTGTTGCTCAGCAGGCAGAGAGGAGGCCCGGCGGACTCAGTGTAGTTGCCCGGGAAACGGTGCGGACGCGAGAGCCCATCGCGTCCTGAAAGGCATCCTCGAGTTCCAGCTAGGCAGCACATCGACGCACACTTCCTGGAAACTGCTGTATGCCCCCACATGCCCGTTGGCGAAAGTGGAACTTACGGGGAGCCCAGTGATCACCCTGCGGTTTCCCCGAACGAACGAGGGCCGCGGCATTAGTGCCCCCCCCAAGGATTGCAAGCACCCAGTTCCTCTGTGGAAATGAGTCCTTTACTCCCAAGGCGTTGCTGCAGTGAAGAGACGCAGGGCCTTTTCAGGGTTTGGCCGAGAGCTCCGTGGTTGCGAGGATGCAGCTTTCCAAACGGTAAAAGACTGCTTTTCTGAACAGGGCCCCCTATGGTAGCTACCATGCAGCGTAAGTACCTGCAGTATTTGAGGGGCGAAGGCAGACAAACGTGGCACACTGGGCCCTTCGCTGAATCCGTTTGAATGAGCGGGTGTCGAAGTGTGGCAAGCTCCCTAACCGAGTGAAGGCCTGAGGAAGGCCTTGCTGGCACTGCATCTCCCAGAGGCCTACCAGTGTAAAGTGGTGACTTGTGGTCTTCTTTGAGCAGGTTGGATGTCACGTCGAGTGCCTACATGAGGTAGAGGCCCGGCAGGTGTGAGTTCCCAGAAGGAACGCGGAGCCGAGGGTGTCTCTTATGGCACGTCACTGCTCTGCACTGAGTCAAAGTTGCCCAGCCCATTAGACCGGCCAGGAATATGTTCCCGAGGTGTTCGTACGCTGTGTCAACCTGGTTCTCCAAGGAAGGGAGCCGTGTGTCGCCCTGGATTCTGCACGCCCAGAAGTGTTCCGAAGGGCCTACACGGCTGTCTGTCGATCAGCAGGCAGACAGGACACTTGGGGTACTCAGTGTATTTGCACGGGAAGCGGTGCCGACGCGAGAGCCCTAGGAGACCCGAAAGGCCTCCTCGCCTTCCTTTTAAGCGGAACAACGACCGAGACCTCATGGAAACTGCTGCACGCAGAGCTTGCCAGGGGGACAAGTGGGTCCTTACCATGAGACTAGTGGTCACCGTGTGGCTTCCCAGAACGCACGAGGGCTGTGGGATTAGCTCCGCCTAAGAATTGAGAGCACCTGACTTCTCTGGGCAAAGTACTCGTTCCCCTCACAGGCGTGCCTGCAGTGAAAAGCAGCTGGGCAATTCCACACTTCTGCACACAGGTTCTAGGCCGCCAAGAATCCAGCTTTCGAAAAGGGAAAAAAGACTGCTTTGGTGCGCTGATGCTAGGGCTCACCTTGCGATTGCCCAGAACGAACGTGGGCCGCAGCTTAGCTCTCCTCTGAAAGGGCAGGCACCCCGTTTGTCTGGGGGACATACTGGTTTCCTCCCCAGCTGTGCCTGCAGTGAGTAGGAGCTGGACATAGTGAGCGTTTCAGAAACAGCGCCGAGGCTACCTGTATCCAGCTTTCCAAAGGGGGAAAACACTGGTTTTCTAAGCAGTGCCACCTACCCTCGTTAACACCCACCAGAAGTACGTGCAGAACTGGAAGTGCAAAGGGAGACCGTCGCGACACACTGGGCCCTTGGCTAAATGGTTGTCACTGCGCAGGCGTCTGCGTGTGGCAAGATCCCTAACCGAGTGAAGGCCTGAGGAAGACCTAGTTGGCACTGCACCTTCCAAGGGCCTGCCAGTGTAAAGTGAGGAATTGTGCTCTTGGCTCAGGTTGGATCTCACCTCGACTTCCTGCTTGAGGCAGAGAGCGGGGAGGTATGAGTTCCAAGAAGGAACGCGGGGGAGACGTTTCTCTCCGGGTAAGTCCCTTTTCCGCACTGAGTCCAAGTGGCCCAGCCCAGGAGACCGTGTAGGACTGTGTTCCAGGGCTCTTTGCAAGCTGTGTCCACCTAGGTTTCTAAGGAAGAGAACGGTGTGTCGCCTTGGACTCTGCATGCCAAGGAGTGTTCCGAAGGGCCTACGCGGCTGTCTGTTGCTCAGCAGGCAGAGAGGAGGCCCGGCGGACTCAGTGTAGTTGCCCGGGAAACGGTGCGGACGCGAGAGCCCATCGCGTCCTGAAAGGCATCCTCGAGTTCCAGCTAGGCAGCACATCGACGCACACTTCCTGGAAACTGCTGTATGCCCCCACATGCCCGTTGGCGAAAGTGGAACTTACGGGGAGCCCAGTGATCACCCTGCGGTTTCCCCGAACGAACGAGGGCCGCGGCATTAGTGCCCCCCCCAAGGATTGCAAGCACCCAGTTCCTCTGTGGAAATGAGTCCTTTACTCCCAAGGCGTTGCTGCAGTGAAGAGACGCAGGGCCTTTTCAGGGTTTGGCCGAGAGCTCCGTGGTTGCGAGGATGCAGCTTTCCAAACGGTAAAAGACTGCTTTTCTGAACAGGGCCCCCTATGGTAGCTACCACGCAGCGTAAGTACCTGCAGTATTTGAGGGGCGAAGGCAGACAAACGCGGCACACTGGGCCCTTCGCTGAATCCGTTTGAATGAGCGGGTGTCGAAGTGTGGCAAGCTCCCTAACCGAGTGAAGGCCTGAGGAAGGCCTTGCTGGCACTGCATCTCCCAGAGGCCTACCAGTGTAAAGTGGTGACTTGTGGTCTTCTTTGAGCAGGTTGGATGTCACGTCGAGTGCCTGCATGAGGTAGAGGCCCGGCAGGTGTGAGTTCCCAGAAGGAACGCGGAGCCGAGGGTGTCTCTTATGGCACGTCACTGCTCTGCACTGAGTCAAAGTTGCCCAGCCCATTAGACCGGCCAGGAATATGTTCCCGAGGTGTTCGTACGCTGTGTCAACCTGGTTCTCCAAGGAAGGGAGCCGTGTGTCGCCCTGGATTCTGCACGCCCAGAAGTGTTCCGAAGGGCCTACACGGCTGTCTGTCGATCAGCAGGCAGACAGGACACTTGGGGTACTCAGTGTATTTGCACGGGAAGCGGTGCCGACGCGAGAGCCCTAGGAGACCCGAAAGGCCTCCTCGCCTTCCTTTTAAGCGGAACAACGACCGAGACCTCATGGAAACTGCTGCACGCAGAGCTTGCCAGGGGGACAAGTGGGTCCTTACCATGAGACTAGTGGTCACCGTGTGGCTTCCCAGAACGCACGAGGGCTGTGGGATTAGCTCCGCCTAAGAATTGAGAGCACCTGACTTCTCTGGGCAAAGTACTCGTTCCCCTCACAGGCGTGCCTGCAGTGAAAAGCAGCTGGGCAATTCCACACTTCTGCACACAGGTTCTAGGCCGCCAAGAATCCAGCTTTCGAAAAGGGAAAAAAGACTGCTTTGGTGCGCTGATGCTAGGGCTCACCTTGCGATTGCCCAGAACGAACGTGGGCCGCAGCTTAGCTCTCCTCTGAAAGGGCAGGCACCCCGTTTGTCTGGGGGACATACTGGTTTCCTCCCCAGCTGTGCCTGCAGTGAGTAGGAGCTGGACATAGTGAGCGTTTCAGAAACAGCGCCGAGGCTACCTGTATCCAGCTTTCCAAAGGGGGAAAACACTGGTTTTCTAAGCAGTGCCACCTACCCTCGTTAACACCCACCAGAAGTACGTGCAGAACTGGAAGTGCAAAGGGAGACCGTCGCGACACACTGGGCCCTTGGCTAAATAGTTTTCACTGCGCAGGCGTCTGCGTGTGGCAAGATCCCTAACCGAGTGAAGGCCTGAGGAAGACCTAGTTGGCACTGCACCTTCCAAGGGCCTGCCAGTGTAAAGTGAGGAATTGTGCTCTTGGCTCAGGTTGGATCTCACCTCGACTTCCTGCTTGAGGCAGAGAGCGGGGAGGTATGAGTTCCAAGAAGGAACGCGGGGGAGACGTTTCTCTCCGGGTAAGTCCCTTTTCCGCACTGAGTCCAAGTGGCCCAGCCCAGGAGACCGTGTAGGACTGTGTTCCAGGGCTCTTTGCAAGCTGTGTCCACCTAGGTTTCTAAGGAAGAGAACGGTGTGTCGCCTTGGACTCTGCATGCCAAGGAGTGTTCCGAAGGGCCTACGCGGCTGTCTGTTGCTCAGCAGGCAGAGAGGAGGCCCGGCGGACTCAGTGTAGTTGCCCGGGAAACGGTGCGGACGCGAGAGCCCATCGCGTCCTGAAAGGCATCCTCGAGTTCCAGCTAGGCAGCACATCGACGCACACTTCCTGGAAACTGCTGTATGCCCCCACATGCCCGTTGGCGAAAGTGGAACTTACGGGGAGCCCAGTGATCACCCTGCGGTTTCCCCGAACGAACGAGGGCCGCGGCATTAGTGCCCCCCCCAAGGATTGCAAGCACCCAGTTCCTCTGTGGAAATGAGTCCTTTACTCCCAAGGCGTTGCTGCAGTGAAGAGACGCAGGGCCTTTTCAGGGTTTGGCCGAGAGCTCCGTGGTTGCGAGGATGCAGCTTTCCAAACGGTAAAAGACTGCTTTTCTGAACAGGGCCCCCTATGGTAGCTACCACGCAGCGTAAGTACCTGCAGTATTTGAGGGGCGAAGGCAGACAAACGCGGCACACTGGGCCCTTCGCTGAATCCGTTTGAATGAGCGGGTGTCGAAGTGTGGCAAGCTCCCTAACCGAGTGAAGGCCTGAGGAAGGCCTTGCTGGCACTGCATCTCCCAGAGGCCTACCAGTGTAAAGTGGTGACTTGTGGTCTTCTTTGAGCAGGTTGGATGTCACGTCGAGTGCCTGCATGAGGTAGAGGCCCGGCAGGTGTGAGTTCCCAGAATGAACGCGGAGCCGAGGGTGTCTCTTATGGCACGTCACTGCTCTGCACTGAGTCAAAGTTGCCCAGCCCATTAGACCGGCCAGGAATATGTTCCCGAGGTGTTCGTACGCTGTGTCAACCTGGTTCTCCAAGGAAGGGAGCCGTGTGTCGCCCTGGATTCTGCACGCCCAGAAGTGTTCCGAAGGGCCTACACGGCTGTCTGTCGATCAGCAGGCAGACAGGACACTTGGGGTACTCAGTGTATTTGCACGGGAAGCGGTGCCGACGCGAGAGCCCTAGGAGACCCGAAAGGCCTCCTCGCCTTCCTTTTAAGCGGAACAACGACCGAGACCTCATGGAAACTGCTGCACGCAGAGCTTGCCAGGGGGACAAGTGGGTCCTTACCATGAGACTAGTGGTCACCGTGTGGCTTCCCAGAACGCACGAGGGCTGTGGGATTAGCTCCGCCTAAGAATTGAGAGCACCTGACTTCTCTGGGCAAAGTACTCGTTCCCCTCACAGGCGTGCCTGCAGTGAAAAGCAGCTGGGCAATTCCACACTTCTGCACACAGGTTCTAGGCCGCCAAGAATCCAGCTTTCGAAAAGGGAAAAAAGACTGCTTTGGTGCGCTGATGCTAGGGCTCACCTTGCGATTGCCCAGAACGAACGTGGGCCGCAGCTTAGCTCTCCTCTGAAAGGGCAGGCACCCCGTTTGTCTGGGGGACATACTGGTTTCCTCCCCAGCTGTGCCTGCAGTGAGTAGGAGCTGGACATAGTGAGCGTTTCAGAAACAGCGCCGAGGCTACCTGTATCCAGCTTTCCAAAGGGGGAAAACACTGGTTTTCTAAGCAGTGCCACCTACCCTCGTTAACACCCACCAGAAGTACGTGCAGAACTGGAAGTGCAAAGGGAGACCGTCGCGACACACTGGGCCCTTGGCTAAATGGTTGTCACTGCGCAGGCGTCTGCGTGTGGCAAGATCCCTAACCGAGTGAAGGCCTGAGGAAGACCTAGTTGGCACTGCACCTTCCAAGGGCCTGCCAGTGTAAAGTGAGGAATTGTGCTCTTGGCTCAGGTTGGATCTCACCTCGACTTCCTGCTTGAGGCAGAGAGCGGGGAGGTATGAGTTCCAAGAAGGAACGCGGGGGAGACGTTTCTCTCCGGGTAAGTCCCTTTTCCGCACTGAGTCCAAGTGGCCCAGCCCAGGAGACCGTGTAGGACTGTGTTCCAGGGCTCTTTGCAAGCTGTGTCCACCTAGGTTTCTAAGGAAGAGAACGGTGTGTCGCCTTGGACTCTGCATGCCAAGGAGTGTTCCGAAGGGCCTACGCGGCTGTCTGTTGCTCATCAGGCAGAGAGGAGGCCCGGCGGACTCAGTGTAGTTGCCCGGGAAACGGTGCGGACGCGAGAGCCCATCGCGTCCTGAAAGGCATCCTCGAGTTCCAGCTAGGCAGCACATCGACGCACACTTCCTGGAAACTGCTGTATGCCCCCACATGCCCGTTGGCGAAAGTGGAACTTACGGGGAGCCCAGTGATCACCCTGCGGTTTCCCCGAACGAACGAGGGCCGCGGCATTAGTGCCCCCCCCAAGGATTGCAAGCACCCAGTTCCTCTGTGGAAATGAGTCCTTTACTCCCAAGGCGTTGCTGCAGTGAAGAGACGCAGGGCCTTTTCAGGGTTTGGCCGAGAGCTCCGTGGTTGCGAGGATGCAGCTTTCCAAACGGTAAAAGACTGCTTTTCTGAACAGGGCCCCCTATGGTAGCTACCACGCAGCGTAAGTACCTGCAGTATTTGAGGGGCGAAGGCAGACAAACGCGGCACACTGGGCCCTTCGCTGAATCCGTTTGAATGAGCGGGTGTCGAAGTGTGGCAAGCTCCCTAACCGAGTGAAGGCCTGAGGAAGGCCTTGCTGGCACTGCATCTCCCAGAGGCCTACCAGTGTAAAGTGGTGAATTGTGGTCTTCTTTGAGCAGGTTGGATGTCACGTCGAGTGCCTGCATGAGGTAGAGGCCCGGCAGGTGTGAGTTCCCAGAAGGAACGCGGAGCCGAGGGTGTCTCTTATGGCACGTCACTGCTCTGCACTGAGTCAAAGTTGCCCAGCCCATTAGACCGGCTAGGAATATGTTCCCGAGGTGTTCGTACGCTGTGTCAACCTGGTTCTCCAAGGAAGGGAGCCGTGTGTCGCCCTGGATTCTGCACGCCCAGAAGTGTTCCGAAGGGCCTACACGGCTGTCTGTCGATCAGCAGGCAGACAGGACACTTGGGGTACTCAGTGTATTTGCACGGGAAGCGGTGCCGACGCGAGAGCCCTAGGAGACCCGAAAGGCCTCCTCGCCTTCCTTTTAAGCGGAACAACGACCGAGACCTCATGGAAACTGCTGCACGCAGAGCTTGCCAGGGGGACAAGTGGGTCCTTACCATGAGACTAGTGGTCACCGTGTGGCTTCCCAGAACGCACGAGGGCTGTGGGATTAGCTCCGCCTAAGAATTGAGAGCACCTGACTTCTCTGGGCAAAGTACTCGTTCCCCTCACAGGCGTGCCTGCAGTGAAAAGCAGCTGGGCAATTCCACACTTCTGCACACAGGTTCTAGGCCGCCAAGAATCCAGCTTTCGAAAAGGGAAAAAAGACTGCTTTGGTGCGCTGATGCTAGGGCTCACCTTGCGATTGCCCAGAACGAACGTGGGCCGCAGCTTAGCTCTCCTCTGAAAGGGCAGGCACCCCGTTTGTCTGGGGGACATACTGGTTTCCTCCCCAGCTGTGCCTGCAGTGAGTAGGAGCTGGACATAGTGAGCGTTTCAGAAACAGCGCCGAGGCTACCTGTATCCAGCTTTCCAAAGGGGGAAAACACTGGTTTTCTAAGCAGTGCCACCTACCCTCGTTAACACCCACCAGAAGTACGTGCAGAACTGGAAGTGCAAAGGGAGACCGTCGCGACACACTGGGCCCTTGGCTAAATGGTTGTCACTGCGCAGGCGTCTGCGTGTGGCAAGATCCCTAACCGAGTGAAGGCCTGAGGAAGACCTAGTTGGCACTGCACCTTCCAAGGGCCTGCCAGTGTAAAGTGAGGAATTGTGCTCTTGGCTCAGGTTGGATCTCACCTCGACTTCCTGCTTGAGGCAGAGAGCGGGGAGGTATGAGTTCCAAGAAGGAACGCGGGGGAGACGTTTCTCTCCGGGTAAGTCCCTTTTCCGCACTGAGTCCAAGTGGCCCAGCCCAGGAGACCGTGTAGGACTGTGTTCCAGGGCTCTTTGCAAGCTGTGTCCACCTAGGTTTCTAAGGAAGAGAACGGTGTGTCGCCTTGGACTCTGCATGCCAAGGAGTGTTCCGAAGGGCCTACGCGGCTGTCTGTTGCTCAGCAGGCAGAGAGGAGGCCCGGCGGACTCAGTGTAGTTGCCCGGGAAACGGTGCGGACGCGAGAGCCCATCGCGTCCTGAAAGGCATCCTCGAGTTCCAGCTAGGCAGCACATCGACGCACACTTCCTGGAAACTGCTGTATGCCCCCACATGCCCGTTGGCGAAAGTGGAACTTACGGGGAGCCCAGTGATCACCCTGCGGTTTCCCCGAACGAACGAGGGCCGCGGCATTAGTGCCCCCCCCAAGGATTGCAAGCACCCAGTTCCTCTGTGGAAATGAGTCCTTTACTCCCAAGGCGTTGCTGCAGTGAAGAGACGCAGGGCCTTTTCAGGGTTTGGCCGAGAGCTCCGTGGTTGCGAGGATGCAGCTTTCCAAACGGTAAAAGACTGCTTTTCTGAACAGGGCCCCCTATGGTAGCTACCACGCAGCGTAAGTACCTGCAGTATTTGAGGGGCGAAGGCAGACAAACGTGGCACACTGGGCCCTTCGCTGAATCCGTTTGAATGAGCGGGTGTCGAAGTGTGGCAAGCTCCCTAACCGAGTGAAGGCCTGAGGAAGGCCTTGCTGGCACTGCATCTCCCAGAGGCCTACCAGTGTAAAGTGGTGACTTGTGGTCTTCTTTGAGCAGGTTGGATGTCACGTCGAGTGCCTGCATGAGGTAGAGGCCCGGCAGGTGTGAGTTCCCAGAAGGAACGCGGAGCCGAGGGTGTCTCTTATGGCACGTCACTGCTCTGCACTGAGTCAAAGTTGCCCAGCCCATTAGACCGGCCAGGAATATGTTCCCGAGGTGTTCGTACGCTGTGTCAACCTGGTTCTCCAAGGAAGGGAGCCGTGTGTCGCCCTGGATTCTGCACGCCCAGAAGTGTTCCGAAGGGCCTACACGGCTGTCTGTCGATCAGCAGGCAGACAGGACACTTGGGGTACTCAGTGTATTTGCACGGGAAGCGGTGCCGACGCGAGAGCCCTAGGAGACCCGAAAGGCCTCCTCGCCTTCCTTTTAAGCGGAACAACGACCGAGACCTCATGGAAACTGCTGCACGCAGAGCTTGCCAGGGGGACAAGTGGGTCCTTACCATGAGACTAGTGGTCACCGTGTGGCTTCCCAGAACGCACGAGGGCTGTGGGATTAGCTCCGCCTAAGAATTGAGAGCACCTGACTTCTCTGGGCAAAGTACTCGTTCCCCTCACAGGCGTGCCTGCAGTGAAAAGCAGCTGGGCAATTCCACACTTCTGCACACAGGTTCTAGGCCGCCAAGAATCCAGCTTTCGAAAAGGGAAAAAAGACTGCTTTGGTGCGCTGATGCTAGGGCTCACCTTGCGATTGCCCAGAACGAACGTGGGCCGCAGCTTAGCTCTCCTCTGAAAGGGCAGGCACCCCGTTTGTCTGGGGGACATACTGGTTTCCTCCCCAGCTGTGCCTGCAGTGAGTAGGAGCTGGACATAGTGAGCGTTTCAGAAACAGCGCCGAGGCTACCTGTATCCAGCTTTCCAAAGGGGGAAAACACTGGTTTTCTAAGCAGTGCCACCTACCCTCGTTAACACCCACCAGAAGTACGTGCAGAACTGGAAGTGCAAAGGGAGACCGTCGCGACACACTGGGCCCTTGGCTAAATAGTTTTCACTGCGCAGGCGTCTGCGTGTGGCAAGATCCCTAACCGAGTGAAGGCCTGAGGAAGACCTAGTTGGCACTGCACCTTCCAAGGGCCTGCCAGTGTAAAGTGAGGAATTGTGCTCTTGGCTCAGGTTGGATCTCACCTCGACTTCCTGCTTGAGGCAGAGAGCGGGGAGGTATGAGTTCCAAGAAGGAACGCGGGGGAGACGTTTCTCTCCGGGTAAGTCCCTTTTCCGCACTGAGTCCAAGTGGCCCAGCCCAGGAGACCGTGTAGGACTGTGTTCCAGGGCTCTTTGCAAGCTGTGTCCACCTAGGTTTCTAAGGAAGAGAACGGTGTGTCGCCTTGGACTCTGCATGCCAAGGAGTGTTCCGAAGGGCCTACGCGGCTGTCTGTTGCTCAGCAGGCAGAGAGGAGGCCCGGCGGACTCAGTGTAGTTGCCCGGGAAACGGTGCGGACGCGAGAGCCCATCGCGTCCTGAAAGGCATCCTCGAGTTCCAGCTAGGCAGCACATCGACGCACACTTCCTGGAAACTGCTGTATGCCCCCACATGCCCGTTGGCGAAAGTGGAACTTACGGGGAGCCCAGTGATCACCCTGCGGTTTCCCCGAACGAACGAGGGCCGCGGCATTAGTGCCCCCCCCAAGGATTGCAAGCACCCAGTTCCTCTGTGGAAATGAGTCCTTTACTCCCAAGGCGTTGCTGCAGTGAAGAGACGCAGGGCCTTTTCAGGGTTTGGCCGAGAGCTCCGTGGTTGCGAGGATGCAGCTTTCCAAACGGTAAAAGACTGCTTTTCTGAACAGGGCCCCCTATGGTAGCTACCACGCAGCGTAAGTACCTGCAGTATTTGAGGGGCGAAGGCAGACAAACGCGGCACACTGGGCCCTT
Organism: Eubalaena glacialis; assembly: GCF_028564815.1. Classification (NCBI taxonomy): domain Eukaryota; kingdom Metazoa; phylum Chordata; class Mammalia; order Artiodactyla; family Balaenidae; genus Eubalaena; species Eubalaena glacialis. The sequence continues at coordinate 108,375,588 of NC_083716.1, read as the reverse complement.
CGCTGAATCCGTTTGAATGAGCGGGTGTCGAAGTGTGGCAAGCTCCCTAACCGAGTGAAGGCCTGAGGAAGGCCTTGCTGGCACTGCATCTCCCAGAGGCCTACCAGTGTAAAGTGGTGACTTGTGGTCTTCTTTGAGCAGGTTGGATGTCACGTCGAGTGCCTGCATGAGGTAGAGGCCCGGCAGGTGTGAGTTCCCAGAATGAACGCGGAGCCGAGGGTGTCTCTTATGGCACGTCACTGCTCTGCACTGAGTCAAAGTTGCCCAGCCCATTAGACCGGCCAGGAATATGTTCCCGAGGTGTTCGTACGCTGTGTCAACCTGGTTCTCCAAGGAAGGGAGCCGTGTGTCGCCCTGGATTCTGCACGCCCAGAAGTGTTCCGAAGGGCCTACACGGCTGTCTGTCGATCAGCAGGCAGACAGGACACTTGGGGTACTCAGTGTATTTGCACGGGAAGCGGTGCCGACGCGAGAGCCCTAGGAGACCCGAAAGGCCTCCTCGCCTTCCTTTTAAGCGGAACAACGACCGAGACCTCATGGAAACTGCTGCACGCAGAGCTTGCCAGGGGGACAAGTGGGTCCTTACCATGAGACTAGTGGTCACCGTGTGGCTTCCCAGAACGCACGAGGGCTGTGGGATTAGCTCCGCCTAAGAATTGAGAGCACCTGACTTCTCTGGGCAAAGTACTCGTTCCCCTCACAGGCGTGCCTGCAGTGAAAAGCAGCTGGGCAATTCCACACTTCTGCACACAGGTTCTAGGCCGCCAAGAATCCAGCTTTCGAAAAGGGAAAAAAGACTGCTTTGGTGCGCTGATGCTAGGGCTCACCTTGCGATTGCCCAGAACGAACGTGGGCCGCAGCTTAGCTCTCCTCTGAAAGGGCAGGCACCCCGTTTGTCTGGGGGACATACTGGTTTCCTCCCCAGCTGTGCCTGCAGTGAGTAGGAGCTGGACATAGTGAGCGTTTCAGAAACAGCGCCGAGGCTACCTGTATCCAGCTTTCCAAAGGGGGAAAACACTGGTTTTCTAAGCAGTGCCACCTACCCTCGTTAACACCCACCAGAAGTACGTGCAGAACTGGAAGTGCAAAGGGAGACCGTCGCGACACACTGGGCCCTTGGCTAAATAGTTTTCACTGCGCAGGCGTCTGCGTGTGGCAAGATCCCTAACCGAGTGAAGGCCTGAGGAAGACCTAGTTGGCACTGCACCTTCCAAGGGCCTGCCAGTGTAAAGTGAGGAATTGTGCTCTTGGCTCAGGTTGGATCTCACCTCGACTTCCTGCTTGAGGCAGAGAGCGGGGAGGTATGAGTTCCAAGAAGGAACGCGGGGGAGACGTTTCTCTCCGGGTAAGTCCCTTTTCCGCACTGAGTCCAAGTGGCCCAGCCCAGGAGACCGTGTAGGACTGTGTTCCAGGGCTCTTTGCAAGCTGTGTCCACCTAGGTTTCTAAGGAAGAGAACGGTGTGTCGCCTTGGACTCTGCATGCCAAGGAGTGTTCCGAAGGGCCTACGCGGCTGTCTGTTGCTCAGCAGGCAGAGAGGAGGCCCGGCGGACTCATTGTAGTTGCCCGGGAAACGGTGCGGACGCGAGAGCCCATCGCGTCCTGAAAGGCATCCTCGAGTTCCAGCTAGGCAGCACATCGACGCACACTTCCTGGAAACTGCTGTATGCCCCCACATGCCCGTTGGCGAAAGTGGAACTTACGGGGAGCCCAGTGATCACCCTGCGGTTTCCCCGAACGAACGAGGGCCGCGGCATTAGTGCCCCCCCCAAGGATTGCAAGCACCCAGTTCCTCTGTGGAAATGAGTCCTTTACTCCCAAGGCGTTGCTGCAATGAAGAGACGCAGGGCCTTTTCAGGGTTTGGCCGAGAGCTCCGTGGTTGCGAGGATGCAGCTTTCCAAACGGTAAAAGACTGCTTTTCTGAACAGGGCCCCCTATGGTAGCTACCACGCAGCGTAAGTACCTGCAGTATTTGAGGGGCGAAGGCAGACAAACGCGGCACACTGGGCCCTTCGCTGAATCCGTTTGAATGAGCGGGTGTCGAAGTGTGGCAAGCTCCCTAACCGAGTGAAGGCCTGAGGAAGGCCTTGCTGGCACTGCATCTGCCAGAGGCCTACCAGTGTAAAGTGGTGACTTGTGGTCTTCTTTGAGCAGGTTGGATGTCACGTCGAGTGCCTGCATGAGGTAGAGGCCCGGCAGGTGTGAGTTCCCAGAAGGAACGCGGAGCCGAGGGTGTCTCTTATGGCACGTCACTGCTCTGCACTGAGTCAAAGTTGCCCAGCCCATTAGACCGGCTAGGAATATGTTCCCGAGGTGTTCGTACGCTGTGTCAACCCGGTTCTCCAAGGAAGGGAGCCGTGTGTCGCCCTGGATTCTGCACGCCCAGAAGTGTTCCGAAGGGCCTACACGGCTGTCTGTCGATCAGCAGGCAGACAGGACACTTGGGGTACTCAGTGTATTTGCACGGGAAGCGGTGCCGACGCGAGAGCCCTAGGAGACCCGAAAGGCCTCCTCGCCTTCCTTTTAAGCGGAACAACGACCGAGACCTCATGGAAACTGCTGCACGCAGAGCTTGCCAGGGGGACAAGTGGGTCCTTACCATGAGACTAGTGGTCACCGTGTGGCTTCCCAGAACGCACGAGGGCTGTGGGATTAGCCCCGCCTAAGAATTGAGAGCACCTGACTTCTCTGGGCAAAGTACTCGTTCCCCTCACAGGCGTGCCTGCAGTGAAAAGCAGCTGGGCAATTCCACACTTCTGCACACAGGTTCTAGGCCGCCAAGAATCCAGCTTTCGAAAAGGGAAAAAAGACTGCTTTGGTGCGCTGATGCTAGGGCTCACCTTGCGATTGCCCAGAACGAACGTGGGCCGCAGCTTAGCTCTCCTCTGAAAGGGCAGGCACCCCGTTTGTCTGGGGGACATACTGGTTTCCTCCCCAGCTGTGCCTGCAGTGAGTAGGAGCTGGACATAGTGAGCGTTTCAGAAACAGCGCCGAGGCTACCTGTATCCAGCTTTCCAAAGGGGGAAAACACTGGTTTTCTAAGCAGTGCCACCTACCCTCGTTAACACCCGCCAGAAGTACGTGCAGAACTGGACGTGCAAAGGGAGACCGTCGCGACACACTGGGCCCTTGGCTAAAGAGTTTTCACTGCGCAGGCGTCTGCGTGTGGCAAGATCCCTAACCGAGGGAAGGCCTGAGGAAGACCTAGTTGGCACTGCACCTTCCAAGGGCCTGCCAGTGTAAAGTGAGGAATTGTGCTCTTGGCTCAGGTTGGATCTCACCTCGACTTCCTGCTTGAGGCAGAGAGCGGGGAGGTATGAGTTCCAAGAAGGAACGCGGGGGAGACGTTTCTCTCCGGGTAAGTCCCTTTTCCGCACTGAGTCCAAGTGGCCCAGCCCAGGAGACCGTGTAGGACTGTGTTCCAGCGCTCTTTGCAAGCTGTGTCCACCTAGGTTTCTAAGGAAGAGAACGGTGTGTCGCCTTGGACTCTGCATGCCAAGGAGTGTTCCGAAGGGCCTACGCGGCTGTCTGTTGCTCAGCAGGCAGAGAGGAGGCCCGGCGGACTCAGTGTAGTTGCCCGGGAAACGGTGCGGACGCGAGAGCCCATCGCGTCCTGAAAGGCATCCTCGAGTTCCAGCTAGGCAGCACATCGACGCACACTTCCTGGAAAATGCTGTATGCCCCCACATGCCCGTTGGCGAAAGTGGAACTTACGGGGAGCCCAGTGATCACCCTGCGGTTTCCCCGAACGAACGAGGGCCGCGGCATTAGTGCCCCCCCCAAGGATTGCAAGCACCCAGTTCCTCTGTGGAAATGAGTCCTTTACTCCCAAGGCGTTGCTGCAGTGAAGAGACGCAGGGCCTTTTCAGGGTTTGGCCGAGAGCTCCGTGGTTGCGAGGATGCAGCTTTCCAAACGGTAAAAGACTGCTTTTCTGAACAGGGCCCCCTATGGTAGCTACCACGCAGCGTAAGTACCTGCAGTATTTGAGGGGCGAAGGCAGACAAACGCGGCACACTGGGCTCTTCGCTGAATCCGTTTGAATGAGCGGGTGTCGAAGTGTGGCAAGCTCCCTAACCGAGTGAAGGCCTGAGGAAGGCCTTGCTGGCACTGCATCTCCCAGAGGCCTACCAGTGTAAAGTGGTGAATTGTGGTCTTCTTTGAGCAGGTTGGATGTCACGTCGAGTGCCTGCATGAGGTAGAGGCCCGGCAGGTGTGAGTTCCCAGAAGGAACGCGGAGCCGAGGGTGTCTCTTATGGCACGTCACTGCTCTGCACTGAGTCAAAGTTGCCCAGCCCATTAGACCGGCTAGGAATATGTTCCCGAGGTGTTCGTACGCTGTGTCAACCTGGTTCTCCAAGGAAGGGAGCCGTGTGTCGCCCTGGATTCTGCACGCCCAGAAGTGTTCCGAAGGGCCTACACGGCTGTCTGTCGATCAGCAGGCAGACAGGACACTTGGGGTACTCAGTGTATTTGCACGGGAAGCGGTGCCGACGCGAGAGCCCTAGGAGACCCGAAAGGCCTCCTCGCCTTCCTTTTAAGCGGAACAACGACCGAGACCTCATGGAAACTGCTGCACGCAGAGCTTGCCAGGGGGACAAGTGGGTCCTTACCATGAGACTAGTGGTCACCGTGTGGCTTCCCAGAACGCACGAGGGCTGTGGGATTAGCTCCGCCTAAGAATTGAGAGCACCTGACTTCTCTGGGCAAAGTACTCGTTCCCCTCACAGGCGTGCCTGCAGTGAAAAGCAGCTGGGCAATTCCACACTTCTGCACACAGGTTCTAGGCCGCCAAGAATCCAGCTTTCGAAAAGGGAAAAAAGACTGCTTTGGTGCGCTGATGCTAGGGCTCACCTTGCGATTGCCCAGAACGAACGTGGGCCGCAGCTTAGCTCTCCTCTGAAAGGGCAGGCACCCCGTTTGTCTGGGGGACATACTGGTTTCCTCCCCAGCTGTGCCTGCAGTGAGTAGGAGCTGGACATAGTGAGCGTTTCAGAAACAGCGCCGAGGCTACCTGTATCCAGCTTTCCAAAGGGGGAAAACACTGGTTTTCTAAGCAGTGCCACCTACCCTCGTTAACACCCACCAGAAGTACGTGCAGAACTGGAAGTGCAAAGGGAGACCGTCGCGACACACTGGGCCCTTGGCTAAATAGTTTTCACTGCGCAGGCGTCTGCGTGTGGCAAGATCCCTAACCGAGTGAAGGCCTGAGGAAGACCTAGTTGGCACTGCACCTTCCAAGGGCCTGCCAGTGTAAAGTGAGGAATTGTGCTCTTGGCTCAGGTTGGATCTCACCTCGACTTCCTGCTTGAGGCAGAGAGCGGGGAGGTATGAGTTCCAAGAAGGAACGCGGGGGAGACGTTTCTCTCCGGGTAAGTCCCTTTTCCGCACTGAGTCCAAGTGGCCCAGCCCAGGAGACCGTGTAGGACTGTGTTCCAGGGCTCTTTGCAAGCTGTGTCCACCTAGGTTTCTAAGGAAGAGAACGGTGTGTCGCCTTGGACTCTGCATGCCAAGGAGTGTTCCGAAGGGCCTACGCGGCTGTCTGTTGCTCAGCAGGCAGAGAGGAGGCCCGGCGGACTCAGTGTAGTTGCCCGGGAAACGGTGCGGACGCGAGAGCCCATCGCGTCCTGAAAGGCATCCTCGAGTTCCAGCTAGGCAGCACATCGACGCACACTTCCTGGAAACTGCTGTATGCCCCCACATGCCCGTTGGCGAAAGTGGAACTTACGGGGAGCCCAGTGATCACCCTGCGGTTTCCCCGAACGAACGAGGGCCGCGGCATTAGTGCCCCCCCCAAGGATTGCAAGCACCCAGTTCCTCTGTGGAAATGAGTCCTTTACTCCCAAGGCGTTGCTGCAGTGAAGAGACGCAGGGCCTTTTCAGGGTTTGGCCGAGAGCTCCGTGGTTGCGAGGATGCAGCTTTCCAAACGGTAAAAGACTGCTTTTCTGAACAGGGCCCCCTATGGTAGCTACCACGCAGCGTAAGTACCTGCAGTATTTGAGGGGCGAAGGCAGACAAACGCGGCACACTGGGCTCTTCGCTGAATCCGTTTGAATGAGCGGGTGTCGAAGTGTGGCAAGCTCCCTAACCGAGTGAAGGCCTGAGGAAGGCCTTGCTGGCACTGCATCTCCCAGAGGCCTACCAGTGTAAAGTGGTGACTTGTGGTCTTCTTTGAGCAGGTTGGATGTCACGTCGAGTGCCTGCATGAGGTAGAGGCCCGGCAGGTGTGAGTTCCCAGAAGGAACGCGGAGCCGAGGGTGTCTCTTATGGCACGTCACTGCTCTGCACTGAGTCAAAGTTGCCCAGCCCATTAGACCGGCTAGGAATATGTTCCCGAGGTGTTCGTACGCTGTGTCAACCTGGTTCTCCAAGGAAGGGAGCCGTGTGTCGCCCTGGATTCTGCACGCCCAGAAGTGTTCCGAAGGGCCTACACGGCTGTCTGTCGATCAGCAGGCAGACAGGACACTTGGGGTACTCAGTGTATTTGCACGGGAAGCGGTGCCGACGCGAGAGCCCTAGGAGACCCGAAAGGCCTCCTCGCCTTCCTTTTAAGCGGAACAACGACCGAGACCTCATGGAAACTGCTGCACGCAGAGCTTGCCAGGGGGACAAGTGGGTCCTTACCATGAGACTAGTGGTCACCGTGTGGCTTCCCAGAACGCACGAGGGCTGTGGGATTAGCTCCGCCTAAGAATTGAGAGCACCTGACTTCTCTGGGCAAAGTACTCGTTCCCCTCACAGGCGTGCCTGCAGTGAAAAGCAGCTGGGCAATTCCACACTTCTGCACACAGGTTCTAGGCCGCCAAGAATCCAGCTTTCGAAAAGGGAAAAAAGACTGCTTTGGTGCGCTGATGCTAGGGCTCACCTTGCGATTGCCCAGAACGAACGTGGGCCGCAGCTTAGCTCTCCTCTGAAAGGGCAGGCACCCCGTTTGTCTGGGGGACATACTGGTTTCCTCCCCAGCTGTGCCTGCAGTGAGTAGGAGCTGGACATAGTGAGCGTTTCAGAAACAGCGCCGAGGCTACCTGTATCCAGCTTTCCAAAGGGGGAAAACACTGGTTTTCTAAGCAGTGCCACCTACCCTCGTTAACACCCACCAGAAGTACGTGCAGAACTGGAAGTGCAAAGGGAGACCGTCGCGACACACTGGGCCCTTGGCTAAATGGTTGTCACTGCGCAGGCGTCTGCGTGTGGCAAGATCCCTAACCGAGTGAAGGCCTGAGGAAGACCTAGTTGGCACTGCACCTTCCAAGGGCCTGCCAGTGTAAAGTGAGGAATTGTGCTCTTGGCTCAGGTTGGATCTCACCTCGACTTCCTGCTTGAGGCAGAGAGCGGGGAGGTATGAGTTCCAAGAAGGAACGCGGGGGAGACGTTTCTCTCCGGGTAAGTCCCTTTTCCGCACTGAGTCCAAGTGGCCCAGCCCAGGAGACCGTGTAGGACTGTGTTCCAGGGCTCTTTGCAAGCTGTGTCCACCTAGGTTTCTAAGGAAGAGAACGGTGTGTCGCCTTGGACTCTGCATGCCAAGGAGTGTTCCGAAGGGCCTACGCGGCTGTCTGTTGCTCATCAGGCAGAGAGGAGGCCCGGCGGACTCAGTGTAGTTGCCCGGGAAACGGTGCGGACGCGAGAGCCCATCGCGTCCTGAAAGGCATCCTCGAGTTCCAGCTAGGCAGCACATCGACGCACACTTCCTGGAAACTGCTGTATGCCCCCACATGCCCGTTGGCGAAAGTGGAACTTACGGGGAGCCCAGTGATCACCCTGCGGTTTCCCCGAACGAACGAGGGCCGCGGCATTAGTGCCCCCCCCAAGGATTGCAAGCACCCAGTTCCTCTGTGGAAATGAGTCCTTTACTCCCAAGGCGTTGCTGCAGTGAAGAGACGCAGGGCCTTTTCAGGGTTTGGCCGAGAGCTCCGTGGTTGCGAGGATGCAGCTTTCCAAACGGTAAAAGACTGCTTTTCTGAACAGGGCCCCCTATGGTAGCTACCACGCAGCGTAAGTACCTGCAGTATTTGAGGGGCGAAGGCAGACAAACGCGGCACACTGGGCCCTTCGCTGAATCCGTTTGAATGAGCGGGTGTCGAAGTGTGGCAAGCTCCCTAACCGAGTGAAGGCCTGAGGAAGGCCTTGCTGGCACTGCATCTCCCAGAGGCCTACCAGTGTAAAGTGGTGAATTGTGGTCTTCTTTGAGCAGGTTGGATGTCACGTCGAGTGCCTGCATGAGGTAGAGGCCCGGCAGGTGTGAGTTCCCAGAAGGAACGCGGAGCCGAGGGTGTCTCTTATGGCACGTCACTGCTCTGCACTGAGTCAAAGTTGCCCAGCCCATTAGACCGGCTAGGAATATGTTCCCGAGGTGTTCGTACGCTGTGTCAACCTGGTTCTCCAAGGAAGGGAGCCGTGTGTCGCCCTGGATTCTGCACGCCCAGAAGTGTTCCGAAGGGCCTACACGGCTGTCTGTCGATCAGCAGGCAGACAGGACACTTGGGGTACTCAGTGTATTTGCACGGGAAGCGGTGCCGACGCGAGAGCCCTAGGAGACCCGAAAGGCCTCCTCGCCTTCCTTTTAAGCGGAACAACGACCGAGACCTCATGGAAACTGCTGCACGCAGAGCTTGCCAGGGGGACAAGTGGGTCCTTACCATGAGACTAGTGGTCACCGTGTGGCTTCCCAGAACGCACGAGGGCTGTGGGATTAGCTCCGCCTAAGAATTGAGAGCACCTGACTTCTCTGGGCAAAGTACTCGTTCCCCTCACAGGCGTGCCTGCAGTGAAAAGCAGCTGGGCAATTCCACACTTCTGCACACAGGTTCTAGGCCGCCAAGAATCCAGCTTTCGAAAAGGGAAAAAAGACTGCTTTGGTGCGCTGATGCTAGGGCTCACCTTGCGATTGCCCAGAACGAACGTGGGCCGCAGCTTAGCTCTCCTCTGAAAGGGCAGGCACCCCGTTTGTCTGGGGGACATACTGGTTTCCTCCCCAGCTGTGCCTGCAGTGAGTAGGAGCTGGACATAGTGAGCGTTTCAGAAACAGCGCCGAGGCTACCTGTATCCAGCTTTCCAAAGGGGGAAAACACTGGTTTTCTAAGCAGTGCCACCTACCCTCGTTAACACCCACCAGAAGTACGTGCAGAACTGGAAGTGCAAAGGGAGACCGTCGCGACACACTGGGCCCTTGGCTAAATAGTTTTCACTGCGCAGGCGTCTGCGTGTGGCAAGATCCCTAACCGAGTGAAGGCCTGAGGAAGACCTAGTTGGCACTGCACCTTCCAAGGGCCTGCCAGTGTAAAGTGAGGAATTGTGCTCTTGGCTCAGGTTGGATCTCACCTCGACTTCCTGCTTGAGGCAGAGAGCGGGGAGGTATGAGTTCCAAGAAGGAACGCGGGGGAGACGTTTCTCTCCGGGTAAGTCCCTTTTCCGCACTGAGTCCAAGTGGCCCAGCCCAGGAGACCGTGTAGGACTGTGTTCCAGGGCTCTTTGCAAGCTGTGTCCACCTAGGTTTCTAAGGAAGAGAACGGTGTGTCGCCTTGGACTCTGCATGCCAAGGAGTGTTCCGAAGGGCCTACGCGGCTGTCTGTTGCTCAGCAGGCAGAGAGGAGGCCCGGCGGACTCAGTGTAGTTGCCCGGGAAACGGTGCGGACGCGAGAGCCCATCGCGTCCTGAAAGGCATCCTCGAGTTCCAGCTAGGCAGCACATCGACGCACACTTCCTGGAAACTGCTGTATGCCCCCACATGCCCGTTGGCGAAAGTGGAACTTACGGGGAGCCCAGTGATCACCCTGCGGTTTCCCCGAACGAACGAGGGCCGCGGCATTAGTGCCCCCCCCAAGGATTGCAAGCACCCAGTTCCTCTGTGGAAATGAGTCCTTTACTCCCAAGGCGTTGCTGCAGTGAAGAGACGCAGGGCCTTTTCAGGGTTTGGCCGAGAGCTCCGTGGTTGCGAGGATGCAGCTTTCCAAACGGTAAAAGACTGCTTTTCTGAACAGGGCCCCCTATGGTAGCTACCACGCAGCGTAAGTACCTGCAGTATTTGAGGGGCGAAGGCAGACAAACGCGGCACACTGGGCTCTTCGCTGAATCCGTTTGAATGAGCGGGTGTCGAAGTGTGGCAAGCTCCCTAACCGAGTGAAGGCCTGAGGAAGGCCTTGCTGGCACTGCATCTCCCAGAGGCCTACCAGTGTAAAGTGGTGACTTGTGGTCTTCTTTGAGCAGGTTGGATGTCACGTCGAGTGCCTGCATGAGGTAGAGGCCCGGCAGGTGTGAGTTCCCAGAAGGAACGCGGAGCCGAGGGTGTCTCTTATGGCACGTCACTGCTCTGCACTGAGTCAAAGTTGCCCAGCCCATTAGACCGGCTAGGAATATGTTCCCGAGGTGTTCGTACGCTGTGTCAACCTGGTTCTCCAAGGAAGGGAGCCGTGTGTCGCCCTGGATTCTGCACGCCCAGAAGTGTTCCGAAGGGCCTACACGGCTGTCTGTCGATCAGCAGGCAGACAGGACACTTGGGGTACTCAGTGTATTTGCACGGGAAGCGGTGCCGACGCGAGAGCCCTAGGAGACCCGAAAGGCCTCCTCGCCTTCCTTTTAAGCGGAACAACGACCGAGACCTCATGGAAACTGCTGCACGCAGAGCTTGCCAGGGGGACAAGTGGGTCCTTACCATGAGACTAGTGGTCACCGTGTGGCTTCCCAGAATGCACGAGGGCTGTGGGATTAGCTCCGCCTAAGAATTGAGAGCACCTGACTTCTCTGGGCAAAGTACTCGTTCCCCTCACAGGCGTGCCTGCAGTGAAAAGCAGCTGGGCAATTCCACACTTCTGCACACAGGTTCTAGGCCGCCAAGAATCCAGCTTTCGAAAAGGGAAAAAAGACTGCTTTGGTGCGCTGATGCTAGGGCTCACCTTGCGATTGCCCAGAACGAACGTGGGCCGCAGCTTAGCTCTCCTCTGAAAGGGCAGGCACCCCGTTTGTCTGGGGGACATACTGGTTTCCTCCCCAGCTGTGCCTGCAGTGAGTAGGAGCTGGACATAGTGAGCGTTTCAGAAACAGCGCCGAGGCTACCTGTATCCAGCTTTCCAAAGGGGGAAAACACTGGTTTTCTAAGCAGTGCCACCTACCCTCGTTAACACCCACCAGAAGTACGTGCAGAACTGGAAGTGCAAAGGGAGACCGTCGCGACACACTGGGCCCTTGGCTAAATAGTTTTCACTGCGCAGGCGTCTGCGTGTGGCAAGATCCCTAACCGAGTGAAGGCCTGAGGAAGACCTAGTTGGCACTGCACCTTCCAAGGGCCTGCCAGTGTAAAGTGAGGAATTGTGCTCTTGGCTCAGGTTGGATCTCACCTCGACTTCCTGCTTGAGGCAGAGAGCGGGGAGGTATGAGTTCCAAGAAGGAACGCGGGGGAGACGTTTCTCTCCGGGTAAGTCCCTTTTCCGCACTGAGTCCAAGTGGCCCAGCCCAGGAGACCGTGTAGGACTGTGTTCCAGGGCTCTTTGCAAGCTGTGTCCACCTAGGTTTCTAAGGAAGAGAACGGTGTGTCGCCTTGGACTCTGCATGCCAAGGAGTGTTCCGAAGGGCCTACGCGGCTGTCTGTTGCTCAGCAGGCAGAGAGGAGGCCCGGCGGACTCAGTGTAGTTGCCCGGGAAACGGTGCGGACGCGAGAGCCCATCGCGTCTTGAAAGGCATCCTCGAGTTCCAGCTAGGCAGCACATCGACGCACACTTCCTGGAAACTGCTGTATGCCCCCACATGCCCGTTGGCGAAAGTGGAACTTACGGGGAGCCCAGTGATCACCCTGCGGTTTCCCCGAACGAACGAGGGCCGCGGCATTAGTGCCCCCCCCAAGGATTGCAAGCACCCAGTTCCTCTGTGGAAATGAGTCCTTTACTCCCAAGGCGTTGCTGCAGTGAAGAGACGCAGGGCCTTTTCAGGGTTTGGCCGAGAGCTCCGTGGTTGCGAGGATGCAGCTTTCCAAACGGTAAAAGACTGCTTTTCTGAACAGGGCCCCCTATGGTAGCTACCACGCAGCGTAAGTACCTGCAGTATTTGAGGGGCGAAGGCAGACAAACGCGGCACACTGGGCTCTTCGCTGAATCCGTTTGAATGAGCGGGTGTCGAAGTGTGGCAAGCTCCCTAACCGAGTGAAGGCCTGAGGAAGGCCTTGCTGGCACTGCATCTGCCAGAGGCCTACCAGTGTAAAGTGGTAACTTGTGGTCTTCTTTGAGCAGGTTGGATGTCACGTCGAGTGCCTGCATGAGGTAGAGGCCCGGCAGGTGTGAGTTCCCAGAAGGAACGCGGAGCAGAGGGTGTCTCTTATGGCACGTCACTGCTCTGCACTGAGTCAAAGTTGCCCAGCCCATTAGACCGGCTAGGAATATGTTCCCGAGGTGTTCGTACGCTGTGTCAACCTGGTTCTCCAAGGAAGGGAGCCGTGTGTCGCCCTGGATTCTGCACGCCCAGAAGTGTTCCGAAGGGCCTACACGGCTGTCTGTCGATCAGCAGGCAGACAGGACACTTGGGGTACTCAGTGTATTTGCACGGGAAGCGGTGCCGACGCGAGAGCCCTAGGAGACCCGAAAGGCCTCCTCGCCTTCCTTTTAAGCGGAACAACGACCGAGACCTCATGGAAACTGCTGCACGCAGAGCTTGCCAGGGGGACAAGTGGGTCCTTACCATGTGACTAGTGGTCACCGTGTGGCTTCCCAGAACGCACGAGGGCTGTGGGATTAGCTCCGCCTAAGAATTGAGAGCACCTGACTTCTCTGGGCAAAGTACTCGTTCCCCTCACAGGCGTGCCTGCAGTGAAAAGCAGCTGGGCAATTCCACACTTCTGCACACAGGTTCTAGGCCGCCAAGAATCCAGCTTTCGAAAAGGGAAAAAAGACTGCTTTGGTGCGCTGATGCTAGGGCTCACCTTGCGATTGCCCAGAACGAACGTGGGCCGCAGCTTAGCTCTCCTCTGAAAGGGCAGGCACCCCGTTTGTCTGGGGGACATACTGGTTTCCTCCCCAGCTGTGCCTGCAGTGAGTAGGAGCTGGACATAGTGAGCGTTTCAGAAACAGCGCCGAGGCTACCTGTATCCAGCTTTCCAAAGGGGGAAAACACTGGTTTTCTAAGCAGTGCCACCTACCCTCGTTAACACCCACCAGAAGTACGTGCAGAACTGGAAGTGCAAAGGGAGACCGTCGCGACACACTGGGCCCTTGGCTAAATAGTTTTCACTGCGCAGGCGTCTGCGTGTGGCAAGATCCCTAACCGAGTGAAGGCCTGAGGAAGACCTAGTTGGCACTGCACCTTCCAAGGGCCTGCCAGTGTAAAGTGAGGAATTGTGCTCTTGGCTCAGGTTGGATCTCACCTCGACTTCCTGCTTGAGGCAGAGAGCGGGGAGGTATGAGTTCCAAGAAGGAACGCGGGGGAGACGTTTCTCTCCGGGTAAGTCCCTTTTCCGCACTGAGTCCAAGTGGCCCAGCCCAGGAGACCGTGTAGGACTGTGTTCCAGGGCTCTTTGCAAGCTGTGTCCACCTAGGTTTCTAAGGAAGAGAACGGTGTGTCGCCTTGGACTCTGCATGCCAAGGAGTGTTCCGAAGGGCCTACGCGGCTGTCTGTTGCTCATCAGGCAGAGAGGAGGCCCGGCGGACTCATTGTAGTTGCCCGGGAAACGGTGCGGACGCGAGAGCCCATCGCGTCCTGAAAGGCATCCTCGAGTTCCAGCTAGGCAGCACATCGACGCACACTTCCTGGAAACTGCTGTATGCCCCCACATGCCCGTTGGCGAAAGTGGAACTTACGGGGAGCCCAGTGATCACCCTGCGGTTTCCCCGAACGAACGAGGGCCGCGGCATTAGTGCCCCCCCCAAGGATTGCAAGCACCCAGTTCCTCTGTGGAAATGAGTCCTTTACTCCCAAGGCGTTGCTGCAATGAAGAGACGCAGGGCCTTTTCAGGGTTTGGCCGAGAGCTCCGTGGTTGCGAGGATGCAGCTTTCCAAACGGTAAAAGACTGCTTTTCTGAACAGGGCCCCCTATGGTAGCTACCACGCAGCGTAAGTACCTGCAGTATTTGAGGGGCGAAGGCAGACAAACGCGGCACACTGGGCCCTTCGCTGAATCCGTTTGAATGAGCGGGTGTCGAAGTGTGGCAAGCTCCCTAACCGAGTGAAGGCCTGAGGAAGGCCTTGCTGGCACTGCATCTGCCAGAGGCCTACCAGTGTAAAGTGGTGACTTGTGGTCTTCTTTGAGCAGGTTGGATGTCACGTCGAGTGCCTGCATGAGGTAGAGGCCCGGCAGGTGTGAGTTCCCAGAAGGAACGCGGAGCCGAGGGTGTCTCTTATGGCACGTCACTGCTCTGCACTGAGTCAAAGTTGCCCAGCCCATTAGACCGGCTAGGAATATGTTCCCGAGGTGTTCGTACGCTGTGTCAACCTGGTTCTCCAAGGAAGGGAGCCGTGTGTCGCCCTGGATTCTGCACGCCCAGAAGTGTTCCGAAGGGCCTACACGGCTGTCTGTCGATCAGCAGGCAGACAGGACACTTGGGGTACTCAGTGTATTTGCACGGGAAGCGGTGCCGACGCGAGAGCCCTAGGAGACCCGAAAGGCCTCCTCGCCTTCCTTTTAAGCGGAACAACGACCGAGACCTCATGGAAACTGCTGCACGCAGAGCTTGCCAGGGGGACAAGTGGGTCCTTACCATGAGACTAGTGGTCACCGTGTGGCTTCCCAGAACGCACGAGGGCTGTGGGATTAGCTCCGCCTAAGAATTGAGAGCACCTGACTTCTCTGGGCAAAGTACTCGTTCCCCTCACAGGCGTGCCTGCAGTGAAAAGCAGCTGGGCAATTCCACACTTCTGCACACAGGTTCTAGGCCGCCAAGAATCCAGCTTTCGAAAAGGGAAAAAAGACTGCTTTGGTGCGCTGATGCTAGGGCTCACCTTGCGATTGCCCAGAACGAACGTGGGCCGCAGCTTAGCTCTCCTCTGAAAGGGCAGGCACCCCGTTTGTCTGGGGGACATACTGGTTTCCTCCCCAGCTGTGCCTGCAGTGAGTAGGAGCTGGACATAGTGAGCGTTTCAGAAACAGCGCCGAGGCTACCTGTATCCAGCTTTCCAAAGGGGGAAAACACTGGTTTTCTAAGCAGTGCCACCTACCCTCGTTAACACCCACCAGAAGTACGTGCAGAACTGGAAGTGCAAAGGGAGACCGTCGCGACACACTGGGCCCTTGGCTAAATAGTTTTCACTGCGCAGGCGTCTGCGTGTGGCAAGATCCCTAACCGAGTGAAGGCCTGAGGAAGACCTAGTTGGCACTGCACCTTCCAAGGGCCTGCCAGTGTAAAGTGAGGAATTGTGCTCTTGGCTCAGGTTGGATCTCACCTCGACTTCCTGCTTGAGGCAGAGAGCGGGGAGGTATGAGTTCCAAGAAGGAACGCGGGGGAGACGTTTCTCTCCGGGTAAGTCCCTTTTCCGCACTGAGTCCAAGTGGCCCAGCCCAGGAGACCGTGTAGGACTGTGTTCCAGGGCTCTTTGCAAGCTGTGTCCACCTAGGTTTCTAAGGAAGAGAACGGTGTGTCGCCTTGGACTCTGCATGCCAAGGAGTGTTCCGAAGGGCCTACGCGGCTGTCTGTTGCTCAGCAGGCAGAGAGGAGGCCCGGCGGACTCAGTGTAGTTGCCCGGGAAACGGTGCGGACGCGAGAGCCCATCGCGTCCTGAAAGGCATCCTCGAGTTCCAGCTAGGCAGCACATCGACGCACACTTCCTGGAAACTGCTGTATGCCCCCACATGCCCGTTGGCGAAAGTGGAACTTACGGGGAGCCCAGTGATCACCCTGCGGTTTCCCCGAACGAACGAGGGCCGCGGCATTAGTGCCCCCCCCAAGGATTGCAAGCACCCAGTTCCTCTGTGGAAATGAGTCCTTTACTCCCAAGGCGTTGCTGCAGTGAAGAGACGCAGGGCCTTTTCAGGGTTTGGCCGAGAGCTCCGTGGTTGCGAGGATGCAGCTTTCCAAACGGTAAAAGACTGCTTTTCTGAACAGGGCCCCCTATGGTAGCTACCACGCAGCGTAAGTACCTGCAGTATTTGAGGGGCGAAGGCAGACAAACGCGGCACACTGGGCCCTTCGCTGAATCCGTTTGAATGAGCGGGTGTCGAAGTGTGGCAAGCTCCCTAACCGAGTGAAGGCCTGAGGAAGGCCTTGCTGGCACTGCATCTGCCAGAGGCCTACCAGTGTAAAGTGGTGACTTGTGGTCTTCTTTGAGCAGGTTGGATGTCACGTCGAGTGCCTGCATGAGGTAGAGGCCCGGCAGGTGTGAGTTCCCAGAAGGAACGCGGAGCCGAGGGTGTCTCTTATGGCACGTCACTGCTCTGCACTGAGTCAAAGTTGCCCAGCCCATTAGACCGGCTAGGAATATGTTCCCGAGGTGTTCGTACGCTGTGTCAACCTGGTTCTCCAAGGAAGGGAGCCGTGTGTCGCCCTGGATTCTGCACGCCCAGAAGTGTTCCGAAGGGCCTACACGGCTGTCTGTCGATCAGCAGGCAGACAGGACACTTGGGGTACTCAGTGTATTTGCACGGGAAGCGGTGCCGACGCGAGAGCCCTAGGAGACCCGAAAGGCCTCCTCGCCTTCCTTTTAAGCGGAACAACGACCGAGACCTCATGGAAACTGCTGCACGCAGAGCTTGCCAGGGGGACAAGTGGGTCCTTACCATGAGACTAGTGGTCACCGTGTGGCTTCCCAGAACGCACGAGGGCTGTGGGATTAGCTCCGCCTAAGAATTGAGAGCACCTGACTTCTCTGGGCAAAGTACTCGTTCCCCTCACAGGCGTGCCTGCAGTGAAAAGCAGCTGGGCAATTCCACACTTCTGCACACAGGTTCTAGGCCGCCAAGAATCCAGCTTTCGAAAAGGGAAAAAAGACTGCTTTGGTGCGCTGATGCTAGGGCTCACCTTGCGATTGCCCAGAACGAACGTGGGCCGCAGCTTAGCTCTCCTCTGAAAGGGCAGGCACCCCGTTTGTCTGGGGGACATACTGGTTTCCTCCCCAGCTGTGCCTGCAGTGAGTAGGAGCTGGACATAGTGAGCGTTTCAGAAACAGCGCCGAGGCTACCTGTATCCAGCTTTCCAAAGGGGGAAAACACTGGTTTTCTAAGCAGTGCCACCTACCCTCGTTAACACCCACCAGAAGTACGTGCAGAACTGGACGTGCAAAGGGAGACCGTCGCGACACACTGGGCCCTTGGCTAAATAGTTTTCACTGCGCAGGCGTCTGCGTGTGGCAAGATCCCTAACCGAGTGAAGGCCTGAGGAAGACCTAGTTGGCACTGCACCTTCCAAGGGCCTGCCAGTGTAAAGTGAGGAATTGTGCTCTTGGCTCAGGTTGGATCTCACCTCGACTTCCTGCTTGAGGCAGAGAGCGGGGAGGTATGAGTTCCAAGAAGGAACGCGGGGGAGACGTTTCTCTCCGGGTAAGTCCCTTTTCCGCACTGAGTCCAAGTGGCCCAGCCCAGGAGACCGTGTAGGACTGTGTTCCAGGGCTCTTTTCAAGCTGTGTCCACCTAGGTTTCTAAGGAAGAGAACGGTGTGTCGCCTTGGACTCTGCATGCCAAGGAGTGTTCCGAAGGGCCTACGCGGCTGTCTGTTGCTCAGCAGGCAGAGAGGAGGCCCGGCGGACTCAGTGTAGTTGCCCGGGAAACGGTGCGGACGCGAGAGCCCATCGCGTCCTGAAAGGCATCCTCGAGTTCCAGCTAGGCAGCACATCGACGCACACTTCCTGGAAACTGCTGTATGCCCCCACATGCCCGTTGGCGAAAGTGGAACTTACGGGGAGCCCAGTGATCACCCTGCGGTTTCCCCGAACGAACGAGGGCCGCGGCATTAGTGCCCCCCCAAGGATTGCAAGCACCCAGTTCCTCTGTGGAAATGAGTCCTTTACTCCCAAGGCGTTGCTGCAGTGAAGAGACGCAGGGCCTTTTCAGGGTTTGGCCGAGAGCTCCGTGGTTGCGAGGATGCAGCTTTCCAAACGGTAAAAGACTGCTTTTCTGAACAGGGCCCCCTATGGTAGCTACCACGCAGCGTAAGTACCTGCAGTATTTGAGGGGCGAAGGCAGACAAACGCGGCACACTGGGCCCTTCGCTGAATCCGTTTGAATGAGCGGGTGTCGAAGTGTGGCAAGCTCCCTAACCGAGTGAAGGCCTGAGGAAGGCCTTGCTGGCACTGCATCTGCCAGAGGCCTACCAGTGTAAAGTGGTGACTTGTGGTCTTCTTTGAGCAGGTTGGATGTCACGTCGAGTGCCTGCATGAGGTAGAGGCCCGGCAGGTGTGAGTTCCCAGAAGGAACGCGGAGCCGAGGGTGTCTCTTATGGCACGTCACTGCTCTGCACTGAGTCAAAGTTGCCCAGCCTATTAGACCGGCCAGGAATATGTTCCCGAGGTGTTCGTACGCTGTGTCAACCCGGTTCTCCAAGGAAGGGAGCCGTGTGTCGCCCTGGATTCTGCACGCCCAGAAGTGTTCCGAAGGGCCTACACGGCTGTCTGTCGATCAGCAGGCAGACAGGACACTTGGGGTACTCAGTGTATTTGCACGAGAAGCGGTGCCGACGCGAGAGCCCTAGGAGACCCGAAAGGCCTCCTCGCCTTCCTTTTAAGCGGAACAACGACCGAGACCTCATGGAAACTGCTGCACGCAGAGCTTGCCAGGGGGACAAGTGGGTCCTTACCATGAGACTAGTGGTCACCGTGTGGCTTCCCAGAACGCACGAGGGCTGTGGGATTAGCTCCGCCTAAGAATTGAGAGCACCTGACTTCTCTGGGCAAAGTACTCGTTCCCCTCACAGGCGTGCCTGCAGTGAAAAGCAGCTGGGCAATTCCACACTTCTGCACACAGGTTCTAGGCCGCCAAGAATCCAGCTTTCGAAAAGGGAAAAAAGACTGCTTTGGTGCGCTGATGCTAGGGCTCACCTTGCGATTGCCCAGAACGAACGTGGGCCGCAGCTTAGCTCTCCTCTGAAAGGGCAGGCACCCCGTTTGTCTGGGGGACATACTGGTTTCCTCCCCAGCTGTGCCTGCAGTGAGTAGGAGCTGGACATAGTGAGCGTTTCAGAAACAGCGCCGAGGCTACCTGTATCCAGCTTTCCAAAGGGGGAAAACACTGGTTTTCTAAGCAGTGCCACCTACCCTCGTTAACACCCACCAGAAGTACGTGCAGAACTGGACGTGCAAAGGGAGACCGTCGCGACACACTGGGCCCTTGGCTAAATAGTTTTCACTGCGCAGGCGTCTGCGTGTGGCAAGATCCCTAACCGAGTGAAGGCCTGAGGAAGACCTAGTTGGCACTGCACCTTCCAAGGTCCTGCCAGTGTAAAGTGAGGAATTGTGCTCTTGGCTCAGGTTGGATCTCACCTCGACTTCCTGCTTGAGGCAGAGAGCGGGGAGGTATGAGTTCCAAGAAGGAACGCGGGGGAGACGTTTCTCTCCGGGTAAGTCCCTTTTCCGCACTGAGTCCAAGTGGCCCAGCCCAGGAGACCGTGTAGGACTGTGTTCCAGGGCTCTTTGCAAGCTGTGTCCACCTAGGTTTCTAAGGAAGAGAACGGTGTGTCGCCTTGGACTCTGCATGCCAAGGAGTGTTCCGAAGGGCCTACGCGGCTGTCTGTTGCTCAGCAGGCAGAGAGGAGGCCCGGCGGACTCAGTGTAGTTGCCCGGGAAACGGTGCGGACGCGAGAGCCCATCGCGTCCTGAAAGGCGTCCTCGAGTTCCAGCTAGGCAGCACATCGACGCACACTTCCTGGAAACTGCTGTATGCCCCCACATGCCCGTTGGCGAAAGTGGAACTTACGGGGAGCCCAGTGATCACCCTGCGGTTTCCCCGAACGAACGAGGGCCGCGGCATTAGTGCCCCCCCCAAGGATTGCAAGCACCCAGTTCCTCTGTGGAAATGAGTCCTTTACTCCCAAGGCGTTGCTGCAGTGAAGAGACGCAGGGCCTTTTCAGGGTTTGGCCGAGAGCTCCGTGGTTGCGAGGATGCAGCTTTCCAAACGGTAAAAGACTGCTTTTCTGAACAGGGCCCCCTATGGTAGCTACCACGCAGCGTAAGTACCTGCAGTATTTGAGGGGCGAAGGCAGACAAACGCGGCACACTGGGCCCTTCGCTGAATCCGTTTGAATGAGCGGGTGTCGAAGTGTGGCAAGCTCCCTAACCGAGTGAAGGCCTGAGGAAGGCCTTGCTGGCACTGCATCTCCCAGAGGCCTACCAGTGTAAAGTGGTGAATTGTGGTCTTCTTTGAGCAGGTTGGATGTCACGTCGAGTGCCTGCATGAGGTAGAGGCCCGGCAGGTGTGAGTTCCCAGAAGGAACGCGGAGCCGAGGGTGTCTCTTATGGCACGTCACTGCTCTGCACTGAGTCAAAGTTGCCCAGCCCATTAGACCGGCTAGGAATATGTTCCCGAGGTGTTCGTACACTGTGTCAACCCGGTTCTCCAAGGAAGGGAGCCGTGTGTCGCCCTGGATTCTGCACGCCCAGAAGTGTTCCGAAGGGCCTACACGGCTGTCTGTCGATCAGCAGGCAGACAGGACACTTGGGGTACTCAGTGTATTTGCACGGGAAGCGGTGCCGACGCGAGAGCCCTAGGAGACCCGAAAGGCCTCCTCGCCTTCCTTTTAAGCGGAACAACGACCGAGACCTCATGGAAACTGCTGCACGCAGAGCTTGCCAGGGGGACAAGTGGGTCCTTACCATGAGACTAGTGGTCACCGTGTGGCTTCCCAGAACGCACGAGGGCTGTGGGATTAGCTCCCCCTAAGAATTGAGAGCACCTGACTTCTCTGGGCAAAGTACTCGTTCCCCTCACAGGCGTGCCTGCAGTGAAAAGCAGCTGGGCAAATCCACACTTCTGCACACAGGTTCTAGGCCGCCAAGAATCCAGCTTTCGAAAAGGGAAAAAAGACTGCTTTGGTGCGCTGATGCTAGGGCTCACCTTGCGATTGCCCAGAACGAACGTGGGCCGCAGCTTAGCTCTCCTCTGAAAGGGCAGGCACCCCGTTTGTCTGGGGGACATACTGGTTTCCTCCCCAGCTGTGCCTGCAGTGAGTAGGAGCTGGACATAGTGAGCGTTTCAGAAACAGCGCCGAGGCTACCTGTATCCAGCTTTCCAAAGGGGGAAAACACTGGTTTTCTAAGCAGTGCCACCTACCCTCGTTAACACCCACCAGAAGTACGTGCAGAACTGGAAGTGCAAAGGGAGACCGTCGCGACACACTGGGCCCTTGGCTAAATAGTTTTCACTGCGCAGGCGTCTGCGTGTGGCAAGATCCCTAACCGAGTGAAGGCCTGAGGAAGACCTAGTTGGCACTGCACCTTCCAAGGGCCTGCCAGTGTAAAGTGAGGAATTGTGCTCTTGGCTCAGGTTGGATCTCACCTCGACTTCCTGCTTGAGGCAGAGAGCGGGGAGGTATGAGTTCCAAGAAGGAACGCGGGGGAGACGTTTCTCTCCGGGTAAGTCCCTTTTCCGCACTGAGTCCAAGTGGCCCAGCCCAGGAGACCGTGTAGGACTGTGTTCCAGGGCTCTTTGCAAGCTGTGTCCATCTAGGTTTCTAAGGAAGAGAACGGTGTGTCGCCTTGGACTCTGCATGCCAAGGAGTGTTCCGAAGGGCCTACGCGGCTGTCTGTTGCTCAGCAGGCAGAGAGGAGGCCCGGCGGACTCAGTGTAGTTGCCCGGGAAACGGTGCGGACGCGAGAGCCCATCACGTCCTGAAAGGCATCCTCGAGTTCCAGCTAGGCAGCACATCGACGCACACTTCCTGGAAACTGCTGTATGCCCCCACATGCCCGTTGGCGAAAGTGGAACTTACGGGGAGCCCAGTGATCACCCTGCGGTTTCCCCGAACGAACGAGGGCCGCGGCATTAGTGCCCCCCCCAAGGATTGCAAGCACCCAGTTCCTCTGTGGAAATGAGTCCTTTACTCCCAAGGCGTTGCTGCAGTGAAGAGACGCAGGGCCTTTTCAGGGTTTGGCCGAGAGCTCCGTGGTTGCGAGGATGCAGCTTTCCAAACGGTAAAAGACTGCTTTTCTGAACAGGGCCCCCTATGGTAGCTACCACGCAGCGTAAGTACCTGCAGTATTTGAGGGGCGAAGGCAGACAAACGCGGCACACTGGGCCCTTCGCTGAATCCGTTTGAATGAGCGGGTGTCGAAGTGTGGCAAGCTCCCTAACCGAGTGAAGGCCTGAGGAAGGCCTTGCTGGCACTGCATCTCCCAGAGGCCTACCAGTGTAAAGTGGTGACTTGTGGTCTTCTTTGAGCAGGTTGGATGTCACGTCGAGTGCCTGCATGAGGTAGAGGCCCGGCAGGTGTGAGTTCCCAGAAGGAACGCGGAGCCGAGGGTGTCTCTTATGGCACGTCACTGCTCTGCACTGAGTCAAAGTTGCCCAGCCCATTAGACCGGCCAGGAATATGTTCCCGAGGTGTTCGTACGCTGTGTCAACCTGGTTCTCCAAGGAAGAGAGCCGTGTGTCGCCCTGGATTCTGCACGCCCAGAAGTGTTCCGAAGGGCCTACACGGCTGTCTGTCGATCAGCAGGCAGACAGGACACTTGGGGTACTCAGTGTATTTGCACGGGAAGCGGTGCCGACGCGAGAGCCCTAGGAGACCCGAAAGGCCTCCTCGCCTTCCTTTTAAGCGGAACAACGACCGAGACCTCATGGAAACTGCTGCACGCAGAGCTTGCCAGGGGGACAAGTGGGTCCTTACCATGAGACTAGTGGTCACCGTGTGGCTTCCCAGAACGCACGAGGGCTGTGGGATTAGCCCCGCCTAAGAATTGAGAGCACCTGACTTCTCTGGGCAAAGTACTCGTTCCCCTCACAGGCGTGCCTGCAGTGAAAAGCAGCTGGGCAATTCCACACTTCTGCACACAGGTTCTAGGCCGCCAAGAATCCAGCTTTCGAAAAGGGAAAAAAGACTGCTTTGGTGCGCTGATGCTAGGGCTCACCTTGCGATTGCCCAGAACGAACGTGGGCCGCAGCTTAGCTCTCCTCTGAAAGGGCAGGCACCCCGTTTGCCTGGGGGACATACTGGTTTCCTCCCCAGCTGTGCCTGCAGTGAGTAGGAGCTGGACATAGTGAGCGTTTCAGAAACAGCGCCGAGGCTACCTGTATCCAGCTTTCCAAAGGGGGAAAACACTGGTTTTCTAAGCAGTGCCACCTACCCTCGTTAACACCCACCAGAAGTACGTGCAGAACTGGACGTGCAAAGGGAGACCGTCGCGACACACTGGGCCCTTGGCTAAAGAGTTTTCACTGCGCAGGCGTCTGCGTGTGGCAAGATCCCTAACCGAGTGAAGGCCTGAGGAAGACCTAGTTGGCACTGCACCTTCCAAGGGCCTGCCAGTGTAAAGTGAGGAATTGTGCTCTTGGCTCAGGTTGGATCTCACCTCGACTTCTTGCTTGAGGCAGAGAGCGGGGAGGTATGAGTTCCAAGAAGGAACGCGGGGGAGACGTTTCTCTCAGGGTAAGTCCCTTTTCCGCACTGAGTCCAAGTGGCCCAGCCCAGGAGACCGTGTAGGACTGTGTTCCAGGGCTCTTTGCAAGCTGTATCCACCTAGGTTTCTAAGGAAGAGAACGGTGTGTCGCCTTGGACTCTGCATGCCAAGTAGTGTTCCGAAGGGCCTACGCGGCTGTCTGTTGCTCAGCAGGCAGAGAGGAGGCCCGGCGGACTCAGTGTAGTTGCCCGGGAAACGGTGCGGACGCGAGAGCCCATCGCGTCCTGAAAGGCATCCTCGAGTTCCAGCTAGGCAGCACATCGACGCACACTTCCTAGAAACTGCTGTATGCCCCCACATGCCCGTTGGCGAAAGTGGAACTTACGGGGAGCCCAGTGATCACCCTGCGGTTTCCCCGAACGAACGAGGGCCGCGGCATTAGTGCCCCCCCAAGGATTGCAAGCACCCAGTTCCTCTGTGGAAATGAGTCCTTTACTCCCAAGGCGTTGCTGCAGTGAAGAGACGCAGGGCCTTTTCAGGGTTTGGCCGAGAGCTCCGTGGTTGCGAGGATGCAGCTTTCCAAACGGTAAAAGACTGCTTTTCTGAACAGGGCCCCCTATGGTAGCTACCACGCAGCGTAAGTACCTGCAGTATTTGAGGGGCGAAGGCAGACAAACGCGGCACACTGGGCCCTTCGCTGAATCCGTTTGAATGAGCGGGTGTCGAAGTGTGGCAAGCTCCCTAACCGAGTGAAGGCCTGAGGAACGCCTTACTGGCCCTGCATCTCCCAGAGGCCTACCAGTGTAAAGTGGTGAATTGAGGTCTTCTTTGAGCAGGTTGGATGTCACGTCGAGTGCCTGCATGAGGTAGAGGCCCGGCAGGTGTGAGTTCTCAGAAGGAACGCGGAGCCGAGGGTGTCTCTTATGGCACGTCACTGCTCTGCACTGAGTCAAAGTTGCCCAGCCCATTAGACCGGCTAGGAATATGTTCCCGAGGTGTTCGTACGCTGTGTCAACCTGGTTCTCCAAGGAAGGGAGCCGTGTGTCGCCCTGGATTCTGCACGCCCAGAAGTGTTCCGAAGGGCCTACACGGCTGTCTGTCGATCAGCAGGCAGACAGGACACTTGGGGTACTCAGTGTATTTTCACGGGAAGCGGTGCCGACGCGAGAGCCCTAGGAGACCCGAAAGGCCTCCTCGCCTTCCTTTTAAGCGGAACAACGACCGAGACCTCATGGAAACTGCTGCACGCAGAGCTTGCCAGGGGGACAAGTGGGTCCTTACCATGAGACTAGTGGTCACCGTGTGGCTTCCCAGAACGCACGAGGGCTGTGGGATTAGCCCCGCCTAAGAATTGAGAGCACCTGACTTCTCTGGGCAAAGTACTCGTTCCCCTCACAGGCGTGCCTGCAGTGAAAAGCAGCTGGGCAATTCCACACTTCTGCACACAGGTTCTAGGCCGCCAAGAATCCAGCTTTCGAAAAGGGAAAAAAGACTGCTTTGGTGCGCTGATGCTAGGGCTCACCTTGCGATTGCCCAGAACGAACGTGGGCCGCAGCTTAGCTCTCCTCTGAAAGGGCAGGCACCCCGTTTGTCTGGGGGACATACTGGTTTCCTCCCCAGCTGTGCCTGCAGTGAGTAGGAGCTGGACATAGTGAGCGTTTCAGAAACAGCGCCGAGGCTACCTGTGTCCAGCTTTCCAAAGGGGGAAAACACTGGTTTTCTAAGCAGTGCCACCTACCCTCGTTAACACCCGCCAGAAGTACGTGCAGAACTGGACGTGCAAAGGGAGACCGTCGCGACACACTGGGCCCTTGGCTAAATAGTTTTCACTGCGCAGGCGTCTGCGTGTGGCAAGATCCCTAACCGAGTGAAGGCCTGAGGAAGACCTAGTTGGCACTGCACCTTCCAAGGGCCTGCCAGTGTAAAGTGAGGAATTGTGCTCTTGGCTCAGGTTGGATCTCACCTCGACTTCCTGCTTGAGGCAGAGAGCGGGGAGGTATGAGTTCCAAGAAGGAACGCGGGGGAGACGTTTCTCTCCGGGTAAGTCCCTTTTCCGCACTGAGTCCAAGTGGCCCAGCCCAGGAGACCGTGTAGGACTGTGTTCCAGCGCTCTTTGCAAGCTGTGTCCACCTAGGTTTCTAAGGAAGAGAACGGTGTGTCGCCTTGGACTCTGCATGCCAAGGAGTGTTCCGAAGGGCCTACGCGGCTGTCTGTTGCTCAGCAGGCAGAGAGGAGGCCCGGCGGACTCAGTGTAGTTGCCCGGGAAACGGTGCGGACGCGAGAGCCCATCGCGTCCTGAAAGGCATCCTCGAGTTCCAGCTAGGCAGCACATCGACGCACACTTCCTGGAAACTGCTGTATGCCCCCACATGCCCGTTGGCGAAAGTGGAACTTACGGGGAGCCCAGTGATCACCCTGCGGTTTCCCCGAACGAACGAGGGCCGCGGCATTAGTGCCCCCCCAAGGATTGCAAGCACCCAGTTCCTCTGTGGAAATGAGTCCTTTACTCCCAAGGCGTTGCTGCAGTGAAGAGACGCAGGGCCTTTTCAGGGTTTGGCCGAGAGCTCCGTGGTTGCGAGGATGCAGCTTTCCAAACGGTAAAAGACTGCTTTTCTGAACAGGGCCCCCTATGGTAGCTACCACGCAGCGTAAGTACCTGCAGTATTTGAGGGGCGAAGGCAGACAAACGCGGCACACTGGGCCCTTCGCTGAATCCGTTTGAATGAGCGGGTGTCGAAGTGTGGCAAGCTCCCTAACCGAGTGAAGGCCTGAGGAAGGCCTTGCTGGCACTGCATCTCCCAGAGGCCTACCAGTGTAAAGTGGTGAATTGTGGTCTTCTTTGAGCAGGTTGGATGTCACGTCGAGTGCCTGCATGAGGTAGAGGCCCGGCAGGTGTGAGTTCCCAGAAGGAACGCGGAGCCGAGGGTGTCTCTTATGGCACGTCACTGCTCTGCACTGAGTCAAAGTTGCCCAGCCCATTAGACCGGCTAGGAATATGTTCCCGAGGTGTTCGTACGCTGTGTCAACCTGGTTCTCCAAGGAAGGGAGCCGTGTGTCGCCCTGGATTCTGCACGCCCAGAAGTGTTCCGAAGGGCCTACACGGCTGTCTGTCGATCAGCAGGCAGACAGGACACTTGGGGTACTCAGTGTATTTGCACGGGAAGCGGTGCCGACGCGAGAGCCCTAGGAGACCCGAAAGGCCTCCTCGCCTTCCTTTTAAGCGGAACAACGACCGAGACCTCATGGAAACTGCTGCACGCAGAGCTTGCCAGGGGGACAAGTGGGTCCTTACCATGAGACTAGTGGTCACCGTGTGGCTTCCCAGAACGCACGAGGGCTGTGGGATTAGCCCCGCCTAAGAATTGAGAGCACCTGACTTCTCTGGGCAAAGTACTCGTTCCCCTCACAGGCGTGCCTGCAGTGAAAAGCAGCTGGGCAATTCCACACTTCTGCACACAGGTTCTAGGCCGCCAAGAATCCAGCTTTCGAAAAGGGAAAAAAGACTGCTTTGGTGCGCTGATGCTAGGGCTCACCTTGCGATTGCCCAGAACGAACGTGGGCCGCAGCTTAGCTCTCCTCTGAAAGGGCAGGCACCCCGTTTGTCTGGGGGACATACTGGTTTCCTCCCCAGCTGTGCCTGCAGTGAGTAGGAGCTGGACATAGTGAGCGTTTCAGAAACAGCGCCGAGGCTACCTGTGTCCAGCTTTCCAAAGGGGGAAAACACTGGTTTTCTAAGCAGTGCCACCTACCCTCGTTAACACCCGCCAGAAGTACGTGCAGAACTGGACGTGCAAAGGGAGACCGTCGCGACACACTGGGCCCTTGGCTAAATAGTTTTCACTGCGCAGGCGTCTGCGTGTGGCAAGATCCCTAACCGAGTGAAGGCCTGAGGAAGACCTAGTTGGCACTGCACCTTCCAAGGGCCTGCCAGTGTAAAGTGAGGAATTGTGCTCTTGGCTCAGGTTGGATCTCACCTCGACTTCCTGCTTGAGGCAGAGAGCGGGGAGGTATGAGTTCCAAGAAGGAACGCGGGGGAGACGTTTCTCTCCGGGTAAGTCCCTTTTCCGCACTGAGTCCAAGTGGCCCAGCCCAGGAGACCGTGTAGGACTGTGTTCCAGCGCTCTTTGCAAGCTGTGTCCACCTAGGTTTCTAAGGAAGAGAACGGTGTGTCGCCTTGGACTCTGCATGCCAAGGAGTGTTCCGAAGGGCCTACGCGGCTGTCTGTTGCTCAGCAGGCAGAGAGGAGGCCCGGCGGACTCAGTGTAGTTGCCCGGGAAACGGTGCGGACGCGAGAGCCCATCGCGTCCTGAAAGGCATCCTCGAGTTCCAGCTAGGCAGCACATCGACGCACACTTCCTGGAAACTGCTGTATGCCCCCACATGCCCGTTGGCGAAAGTGGAACTTACGGGGAGCCCAGTGATCACCCTGCGGTTTCCCCGAACGAACGAGGGCCGCGGCATTAGTGCCCCCCCAAGGATTGCAAGCACCCAGTTCCTCTGTGGAAATGAGTCCTTTACTCCCAAGGCGTTGCTGCAGTGAAGAGACGCAGGGCCTTTTCAGGGTTTGGCCGAGAGCTCCGTGGTTGCGAGGATGCAGCTTTCCAAACGGTAAAAGACTGCTTTTCTGAACAGGGCCCCCTATGGTAGCTACCACGCAGCGTAAGTACCTGCAGTATTTGAGGGGCGAAGGCAGACAAACGCGGCACACTGGGCCCTTCGCTGAATCCGTTTGAATGAGCGGGTGTCGAAGTGTGGCAAGCTCCCTAACCGAGTGAAGGCCTGAGGAAGGCCTTGCTGGCACTGCATCTCCCAGAGGCCTACCAGTGTAAAGTGGTGAATTGTGGTCTTCTTTGAGCAGGTTGGATGTCACGTCGAGTGCCTGCATGAGGTAGAGGCCCGGCAGGTGTGAGTTCCCAGAAGGAACGCGGAGCCGAGGGTGTCTCTTATGGCACGTCACTGCTCTGCACTGAGTCAAAGTTGCCCAGCCCATTAGACCGGCTAGGAATATGTTCCCGAGGTGTTCGTACGCTGTGTCAACCTGGTTCTCCAAGGAAGGGAGCCGTGTGTCGCCCTGGATTCTGCACGCCCAGAAGTGTTCCGAAGGGCCTACACGGCTGTCTGTCGATCAGCAGGCAGACAGGACACTTGGGGTACTCAGTGTATTTGCACGGGAAGCGGTGCCGACGCGAGAGCCCTAGGAGACCCGAAAGGCCTCCTCGCCTTCCTTTTAAGCGGAACAACGACCGAGACCTCATGGAAACTGCTGCACGCAGAGCTTGCCAGGGGGACAAGTGGGTCCTTACCATGAGACTAGTGGTCACCGTGTGGCTTCCCAGAACGCACGAGGGCTGTGGGATTAGCCCCGCCTAAGAATTGAGAGCACCTGACTTCTCTGGGCAAAGTACTCGTTCCCCTCACAGGCGTGCCTGCAGTGAAAAGCAGCTGGGCAATTCCACACTTCTGCACACAGGTTCTAGGCCGCCAAGAATCCAGCTTTCGAAAAGGGAAAAAAGACTGCTTTGGTGCGCTGATGCTAGGGCTCACCTTGCGATTGCCCAGAACGAACGTGGGCCGCAGCTTAGCTCTCCTCTGAAAGGGCAGGCACCCCGTTTGTCTGGGGGACATACTGGTTTCCTCCCCAGCTGTGCCTGCAGTGAGTAGGAGCTGGACATAGTGAGCGTTTCAGAAACAGCGCCGAGGCTACCTGTGTCCAGCTTTCCAAAGGGGGAAAACACTGGTTTTCTAAGCAGTGCCACCTACCCTCGTTAACACCCGCCAGAAGTACGTGCAGAACTGGACGTGCAAAGGGAGACCGTCGCGACACACTGGGCCCTTGGCTAAATAGTTTTCACTGCGCAGGCGTCTGCGTGTGGCAAGATCCCTAACCGAGTGAAGGCCTGAGGAAGACCTAGTTGGCACTGCACCTTCCAAGGGCCTGCCAGTGTAAAGTGAGGAATTGTGCTCTTGGCTCAGGTTGGATCTCACCTCGACTTCCTGCTTGAGGCAGAGAGCGGGGAGGTATGAGTTCCAAGAAGGAACGCGGGGGAGACGTTTCTCTCCGGGTAAGTCCCTTTTCCGCACTGAGTCCAAGTGGCCCAGCCCAGGAGACCGTGTAGGACTGTGTTCCAGCGCTCTTTGCAAGCTGTGTCCACCTAGGTTTCTAAGGAAGAGAACGGTGTGTCGCCTTGGACTCTGCATGCCAAGGAGTGTTCCGAAGGGCCTACGCGGCTGTCTGTTGCTCAGCAGGCAGAGAGGAGGCCCGGCGGACTCAGTGTAGTTGCCCGGGAAACGGTGCGGACGCGAGAGCCCATCGCGTCCTGAAAGGCATCCTCGAGTTCCAGCTAGGCAGCACATCGACGCACACTTCCTGGAAACTGCTGTATGCCCCCACATGCCCGTTGGCGAAAGTGGAACTTACGGGGAGCCCAGTGATCACCCTGCGGTTTCCCCGAACGAACGAGGGCCGCGGCATTAGTGCCCCCCCAAGGATTGCAAGCACCCAGTTCCTCTGTGGAAATGAGTCCTTTACTCCCAAGGCGTTGCTGCAGTGAAGAGACGCAGGGCCTTTTCAGGGTTTGGCCGAGAGCTCCGTGGTTGCGAGGATGCAGCTTTCCAAACGGTAAAAGACTGCTTTTCTGAACAGGGCCCCCTATGGTAGCTACCACGCAGCGTAAGTACCTGCAGTATTTGAGGGGCGAAGGCAGACAAACGCGGCACACTGGGCCCTTCGCTGAATCCGTTTGAATGAGCGGGTGTCGAAGTGTGGCAAGCTCCCTAACCGAGTGAAGGCCTGAGGAAGGCCTTGCTGGCACTGCATCTCCCAGAGGCCTACCAGTGTAAAGTGGTGAATTGTGGTCTTCTTTGAGCAGGTTGGATGTCACGTCGAGTGCCTGCATGAGGTAGAGGCCCGGCAGGTGTGAGTTCCCAGAAGGAACGCGGAGCCGAGGGTGTCTCTTATGGCACGTCACTGCTCTGCACTGAGTCAAAGTTGCCCAGCCCATTAGACCGGCTAGGAATATGTTCCCGAGGTGTTCGTACGCTGTGTCAACCTGGTTCTCCAAGGAAGGGAGCCGTGTGTCGCCCTGGATTCTGCACGCCCAGAAGTGTTCCGAAGGGCCTACACGGCTGTCTGTCGATCAGCAGGCAGACAGGACACTTGGGGTACTCAGTGTATTTGCACGGGAAGCGGTGCCGACGCGAGAGCCCTAGGAGACCCGAAAGGCCTCCTCGCCTTCCTTTTAAGCGGAACAACGACCGAGACCTCATGGAAACTGCTGCACGCAGAGCTTGCCAGGGGGACAAGTGGGTCCTTACCATGAGACTAGTGGTCACCGTGTGGCTTCCCAGAACGCACGAGGGCTGTGGGATTAGCCCCGCCTAAGAATTGAGAGCACCTGACTTCTCTGGGCAAAGTACTCGTTCCCCTCACAGGCGTGCCTGCAGTGAAAAGCAGCTGGGCAATTCCACACTTCTGCACACAGGTTCTAGGCCGCCAAGAATCCAGCTTTCGAAAAGGGAAAAAAGACTGCTTTGGTGCGCTGATGCTAGGGCTCACCTTGCGATTGCCCAGAACGAACGTGGGCCGCAGCTTAGCTCTCCTCTGAAAGGGCAGGCACCCCGTTTGTCTGGGGGACATACTGGTTTCCTCCCCAGCTGTGCCTGCAGTGAGTAGGAGCTGGACATAGTGAGCGTTTCAGAAACAGCGCCGAGGCTACCTGTGTCCAGCTTTCCAAAGGGGGAAAACACTGGTTTTCTAAGCAGTGCCACCTACCCTCGTTAACACCCGCCAGAAGTACGTGCAGAACTGGACGTGCAAAGGGAGACCGTCGCGACACACTGGGCCCTTGGCTAAATAGTTTTCACTGCGCAGGCGTCTGCGTGTGGCAAGATCCCTAACCGAGTGAAGGCCTGAGGAAGACCTAGTTGGCACTGCACCTTCCAAGGGCCTGCCAGTGTAAAGTGAGGTATTGTGCTCTTGGCTCAGGTTGGATCTCACCTCGACTTCCTGCTTGAGGCAGAGAGCGGGGAGGTATGAGTTCCAAGAAGGAACGCGGGGGAGACGTTTCTCTCCGGGTAAGTCCCTTTTACGCACTGAGTCCAAGTGGCCCAGCCCAGGAGACCGTGTAGGACTGTGTTCCAGGGCTCTTTGCAAGCTGTGTCCACCTAGGTTTCTAAGGAAGAGAACGGTGTGTCGCCTTGGACTCTGCATGCCAAGGAGTGTTCCGAAGGGCCTACGCGGCTGTCTGTTGCTCAGCAGGCAGAGAGGAGGCCCGGCGGACTCAGTGTAGTTGCCCGGGAAACGGTGCGGACGCGAGAGCCCATCGCGTCCTGAAAGGCATCCTCGAGTTCCAGCTAGGCAGCACATCGACGCACACTTCCTGGAAACTGCTGTATGCCCCCACATGCCCGTTGGCGAAAGTGGAACTTACGGGGAGCCCAGTGATCACCCTGCGGTTTCCCCGAACGAACGAGGGCCGCGGCATTAGTGCCCCCCCAAGGATTGCAAGCACCCAGTTCCTCTGTGGAAATGAGTCCTTTACTCCCAAGGCGTTGCTGCAGTGAAGAGACGCAGGGCCTTTTCAGGGTTTGGCCGAGAGCTCTGTGGTTGCGAGGATGCAGCTTTCCAAACGGTAAAAGACTGCTTTTCTGAACAGGGCCCCCTATGGTAGCTACCACGCAGCGTAAGTACCTGCAGTATTTGAGGGGCGAAGGCAGACAAACGCGGCACACTGGGCCCTTCGCTGAATCCGTTTGAATGAGCGGGTGTCGAAGTGTGGCAAGCTCCCTAACCGAGTGAAGGCCTGAGGAAGGCCTTGCTGGCACTGCATCTCCCAGAGGCCTACCAGTGTAAAGTGGTGAATTGTGGTCTTCTTTGAGCAGGTTGGATGTCACGTCGAGTGCCTGCATGAGGTAGAGGCCCGGCAGGTGTGAGTTCCCAGAAGGAACGCGGAGCCGAGGGTGTCTCTTATGGCACGTCACTGCTCTGCACTGAGTCAAAGTTGCCCAGCCCATTAGACCGGCTAGGAATATGTTCCCGAGGTGTTCGTACGCTGTGTCAACCTGGTTCTCCAAGGAAGGGAGCCGTGTGTCGCCCTGGATTCTGCACGCCCAGAAGTGTTCCGAAGGGCCTACACGGCTGTCTGTCGATCAGCAGGCAGACAGGACACTTGGGGTACTCAGTGTATTTGCACGGGAAGCGGTGCCGACGCGAGAGCCCTAGGAGACCCGAAAGGCCTCCTCGCCTTCCTTTTAAGCGGAACAACGACCGAGACCTCATGGAAACTGCTGCACGCAGAGCTTGCCAGGGGGACAAGTGGGTCCTTACCATGAGACTAGTGGTCACCGTGTGGCTTCCCAGAACGCACGAGGGCTGTGGGATTAGCTCCCCCTAAGAATTGAGAGCACCTGACTTCTCTGGGCAAAGTACTCGTTCCCCTCACAGGCGTGCCTGCAGTGAAAAGCAGCTGGGCAATTCCACACTTCTGCACACAGGTTCTAGGCCGCCAAGAATCCAGCTTTCGAAAAGGGAAAAAAGACTGCTTTGGTGCGCTGATGCTAGGGCTCACCTTGCGATTGCCCAGAACGAACGTGGGCCGCAGCTTAGCTCTCCTCCGAAAGGGCAGGCACCCCGTTTGTCTGGGGGACATACTGGTTTCCTCCCCAGCTGTGCCTGCAGTGAGTAGGAGCTGGACATAGTGAGCGTTTCAGAAACAGCGCCGAGGCTACCTGTATCCAGCTTTCCAAAGGGGGAAAACACTGGTTTTCTAAGCAGTGCCTTCTACCCTCGTTAACACCCACCAGAAGTACGTGCAGAAATGGAAGTGCAAAGGGAGACCGTCGCGACACACTGGGCCCTTGGCTAAATAGTTGTCACTGCGCAGGCGTCTGCGTGTGGCAAGATCCCTAACCGAGTGAAGGCCTGAGGAAGACCTAGTTGGCACTGCACCTTCCAAGGGCCTGCCAGTGTAAAGTGAGGAATTGTGCTCTTGGCTCAGGTTGGATCTCACCTCGACTTCCTGCTTGAGGCAGAGAGCGGGGAGGTATGAGTTCCAAGAAGGAACGCGGGGGAGACGTTTCTCTCCGGGTAAGTCCCTTTTCCGCACTGAGTCCAAGTGGCCCAGCCCAGGAGACCGTGTAGGACTGTGTTCCAGGGCTCTTTGCAAGCTGTGTCCACTTAGGTTTCTAAGGAAGAGAACGGTGTGTCGCCTTGGACTCTGCATGCCAAGAAGTGTTCCGAAGGGCCTACGCGGCTGTCTGTTGCTCAGCAGGCAGAGAGGAGGCCCGGCGGACTCAGTGTAGTTGCCCGGGAAACGGTGCGGACGCGAGAGCCCTAGGAGACCCGAAAGGCCTCCTCGCCTTCCTTTTAAGCGGAACAACGACCGAGACCTCATGGAAACTGCTGCACGCAGAGCTTGCCAGGGGGACAAGTGGGTCCTTACCATGAGACTAGTGGTCACCGTGTGGCTTCCCAGAACGCACGAGGGCTGTGGGATTAGCTCCGCCTAAGAATTGAGAGCACCTGACTTCTCTGGGCAAAGTACTCGTTCCCCTCACAGGCGTGCCTGCAGTGAAAAGCAGCTGGGCAAATCCACACTTCTGCACACAGGTTCTAGGCCGCCAAGAATCCAGCTTTCGAAAAGGGAAAAAAGACTGCTTTGGTGCGCTGATGCTAGGGCTCACCTTGCGATTGCCCAGAACGAACGTGGGCCGCAGCTTAGCTCTCCTCTGAAAGGGCAGGCACCCCGTTTGTCTGGGGGACATACTGGTTTCCTCCCCAGCTGTGCCTGCAGTGAGTAGGAGCTGGACATAGTGAGCGTTTCAGAAACAGCGCCGAGGCTACCTGTATCCAGCTTTCCAAAGGGGGAAAACACTGGTTTTCTAAGCAGTGCCACCTACCCTCGTTAACACCCACCAGAAGTACGTGCAGAACTGGAAGTGCAAAGGGAGACCGTCGCGACACACTGGGCCCTTGGCTAAATAGTTTTCACTGCGCAGGCGTCTGCGTGTGGCAAGATCCCTAACCGAGTGAAGGCCTGAGGAAGACCTAGTTGGCACTGCACCTTCCAAGGGCCTGCCAGTGTAAAGTGAGGAATTGTGCTCTTGGCTCAGGTTGGATCTCACCTCGACTTCCTGCTTGAGGCAGAGAGCGGGGAGGTATGAGTTCCAAGAAGGAACGCGGGGGAGACGTTTCTCTCCGGGTAAGTCCCTTTTCCGCACTGAGTCCAAGTGGCCCAGCCCAGGAGACCGTGTAGGACTGTGTTCCAGGGCTCTTTGCAAGGTGTGTCCACCTAGGTTTCTAA
Organism: Eubalaena glacialis; assembly: GCF_028564815.1. Taxonomy (NCBI): domain Eukaryota; kingdom Metazoa; phylum Chordata; class Mammalia; order Artiodactyla; family Balaenidae; genus Eubalaena; species Eubalaena glacialis. The sequence continues at coordinate 108,340,841 of NC_083716.1, read as the reverse complement.
GGAAGAGAACGGTGTGTCGCCTTGGACTCTGCATGCCAAGGAGTGTTCCGAAGGGCCTACGCGGCTGTCTGTTGCTCAGCAGGCAGAGAGGAGGCCCGGCGGACTCAGTGTAGTTGCCCGGGAAACGGTGCGGACGCGAGAGCCCATCGCGTCCTGAAAGGCATCCTCGAGTTCCAGCTAGGCAGCACATCGACGCACACTTCCTGGAAACTGCTGTATGCCCCCACATGCCCGTTGGCGAAAGTGGAACTTACGGGGAGCCCAGTGATCACCCTGCGGTTTCCCCGAACGAACGAGGGCCGCGGCATTAGTGCCCCCCCCAAGGATTGCAAGCACCCAGTTCCTCTGTGGAAATGAGTCCTTTACTCCCAAGGCGTTGCTGCAGTGAAGAGACGCAGGGCCTTTTCAGGGTTTGGCCGAGAGCTCCGTGGTTGCGAGGATGCAGCTTTCCAAACGGTAAAAGACTGCTTTTCTGAACAGGGCCCCCTATGGTAGCTACCACGCAGCGTAAGTACCTGCAGTATTTGAGGGGCGAAGGCAGACAAACGCGGCACACTGGGCCCTTCGCTGAATCCGTTTGAATGAGCGGGTGTCGAAGTGTGGCAAGCTCCCTAACCGAGTGAAGGCCTGAGGAAGGCCTTGCTGGCACTGCATCTGCCAGAGGCCTACCAGTGTAAAGTGGTGACTTGTGGTCTTCTTTGAGCAGGTTGGATGTCACGTCGAGTGCCTGCATGAGGTAGAGGCCCGGCAGGTGTGAGTTCCCAGAAGGAACGCGGAGCCGAGGGTGTCTCTTATGGCACGTCACTGCTCTGCACTGAGTCAAAGTTGCCCAGCCCATTAGACCGGCTAGGAATATGTTCCCGAGGTGTTCGTACGCTGTGTCAACCTGGTTCTCCAAGGAAGGGAGCCGTGTGTCGCCCTGGATTCTGCACGCCCAGAAGTGTTCCGAAGGGCCTACACGGCTGTCTGTCGATCAGCAGGCAGACAGGACACTTGGGGTACTCAGTGTATTTGCACGGGAAGCGGTGCCGACGCGAGAGCCCTAGGAGACCCGAAAGGCCTCCTCGCCTTCCTTTTAAGCGGAACAACGACCGAGACCTCATGGAAACTGCTGCACGCAGAGCTTGCCAGGGGGACAAGTGGGTCCTTACCATGAGACTAGTGGTCACCGTGTGGCTTCCCAGAACGCACGAGGGCTGTGGGATTAGCCCCGCCTAAGAATTGAGAGCACCTGACTTCTCTGGGCAAAGTACTCGTTCCCCTCACAGGCGTGCCTGCAGTGAAAAGCAGCTGGGCAATTCCACACTTCTGCACACAGGTTCTAGGCCGCCAAGAATCCAGCTTTCGAAAAGGGAAAAAAGACTGCTTTGGTGCGCTGATGCTAGGGCTCACCTTGCGATTGCCCAGAACGAACGTGGGCCGCAGCTTAGCTCTCCTCTGAAAGGGCAGGCACCCCGTTTGTCTGGGGGACATACTGGTTTCCTCCCCAGCTGTGCCTGCAGTGAGTAGGAGCTGGACATAGTGAGCGTTTCAGAAACAGCGCCGAGGCTACCTGTGTCCAGCTTTCCAAAGGGGGAAAACACTGGTTTTCTAAGCAGTGCCACCTACCCTCGTTAACACCCACCAGAAGTACGTGCAGAACTGGACGTGCAAAGGGAGACCGTCGCGACACACTGGGCCCTTGGCTAAATAGTTTTCACTGCGCAGGCGTCTGCGTGTGGCAAGATCCCTAACCGAGTGAAGGCCTGAGGAAGACCTAGTTGGCACTGCTCCTTCCAAGGGCCTGCCAGTGTAAAGTGAGGAATTGTGCTCTTGGCTCAGGTTGGATCTCACCTCGACTTCCTGCTTGAGGCAGAGAGCGGGGAGGTATGAGTTCCAAGAAGGAACGCGGGGGAGACGTTTCTCTCCGGGTAAGTCCCTTTTCCGCACTGAGTCCAAGTGGCCCAGCCCAGGAGACCGTGTAGGACTGTGTTCCAGCGCTCTTTGCAAGCTGTGTCCACCTAGGTTTCTAAGGAAGAGAACGGTGTGTCGCCTTGGACTCTGCATGCCAAGGAGTGTTCCGAAGGGCCTACGCGGCTGTCTGTTGCTCAGCAGGCAGAGAGGAGGCCCGGCGGACTCAGTGTAGTTGCCCGGGAAACGGTGCGGACGCGAGAGCCCATCGCGTCCTGAAAGGCATCCTCGAGTTCCAGCTAGGCAGCACATCGACGCACACTTCCTGGAAACTGCTGTATGCCCCCACATGCCCGCTGGCGAAAGTGGAACTTACGGGGAGCCCAGTGATCACCCTGCGGTTTCCCCGAACGAACGAGGGCCGCGGCATTAGTGCCCCCCCAAGGATTGCAAGCACCCAGTTCCTCTGTGGAAATGAGTCCTTTACTCCCAAGGCGTTGCTGCAGTGAAGAGACGCAGGGCCTTTTCAGGGTTTGGCCGAGAGCTCCGTGGTTGCGAGGATGCAGCTTTCCAAACGGTAAAAGACTGCTTTTCTGAACAGGGCCCCCTATGGTAGCTACCACGCAGCGTAAGTACCTGCAGTATTTGAGGGGCGAAGGCAGACAAACGCGGCACACTGGGCCCTTCGCTGAATCCGTTTGAATGAGCGGGTGTCGAAGTGTGGCAAGCTCCCTAACCGAGTGAAGGCCTGAGGAAGGCCTTGCTGGCACTGCATCTCCCAGAGGCCTACCAGTGTAAAGTGGTGCATTGTGGTCTTCTTTGAGCAGGTTGGATGTCACGTCGAGTGCCTGCATGAGGTAGAGGCCCGGCAGGTGTGAGTTCCCAGAAGGAACGCGGAGCCGAGGGTGTCTCTTATGGCACGTCACTGCTCTGCACTGAGTCAAAGTTGCCCAGCCCATTAGACCGGCTAGGAATATGTTCCCGAGGTGTTCGTACGCTGTGTCAACCCGGTTCTCCAAGGAAGGGAGCCGTGTGTCGCCCTGGATTCTGCACGCCCAGAAGTGTTCCGAAGGGCCTACACGGCGGTCTGTCGATCAGCAGGCAGACAGGACACTTGGGGTACTCAGTGTATTTGCACGGGAAGCGGTGCCGACGCGAGAGCCCTAGGAGACCCGAAAGGCCTCCTCGCCTTCCTTTTAAGCGGAACAACGACCGAGACCTCATGGAAACTGCTGCACGCAGAGCTTGCCAGGGGGACAAGTGGGTCCTTACCATGAGACTAGTGGTCACCGTGTGGCTTCCCAGAACGCACGAGGGCTGTGGGATTAGCCCCGCCTAAGAATTGAGAGCACCTGACTTCTCTGGGCAAAGTACTCGTTCCCCTCACAGGCGTGCCTGCAGTGAAAAGCAGCTGGGCAATTCCACACTTCTGCACACAGGTTCTAGGCCGCCAAGAATCCAGCTTTCGAAAAGGGAAAAAAGACTGCTTTGGTGCGCTGATGCTAGGGCTCACCTTGCGATTGCCCAGAACGAACGTGGGCCGCAGCTTAGCTCTCCTCTGAAAGGGCAGGCACCCCGTTTGTCTGGGGGACATACTGGTTTCCTCCCCAGCTGTGCCTGCAGTGAGTAGGAGCTGGACATAGTGAGCGTTTCAGAAACAGCGCCGAGGCTACCTGTGTCCAGCTTTCCAAAGGGGGAAAACACTGGTTTTCTAAGCAGTGCCACCTACCCTCGTTAACACCCACCAGAAGTACGTGCAGAACTGGACGTGCAAAGGGAGACCGTCGCGACACACTGGGCCCTTGGCTAAATAGTTTTCACTGCGCAGGCGTCTGCGTGTGGCAAGATCCCTAACCGAGTGAAGGCCTGAGGAAGACCTAGTTGGCACTGCACCTTCCAAGGGCCTGCCAGTGTAAAGTGAGGAATTGTGCTCTTGGCTCAGGTTGGATCTCACCTCGACTTCCTGCTTGAGGCAGAGAGCGGGGAGGTATGAGTTCCAAGAAGGAACGCGGGGGAGACGTTTCTCTCCGGGTAAGTCCCTTTTCCGCACTGAGTCCAAGTGGCCCAGCCCAGGAGACCGTGTAGGACTGTGTTCCAGGGCTCTTTGCAAGGTGTGTCCACCTAGGTTTCTAAGGAAGAGAACGGTGTGTCGCCTTGGACTCTGCATGCCAAGGAGTGTTCCGAAGGGCCTACGCGGCTGTCTGTTGCTCATCAGGCAGAGAGGAGGCCCGGCGGACTCAGTGTAGTTGCCCGGGAAACGGTGCGGACGCGAGAGCCCATCGCGTCCTGAAAGGCATCCTCGAGTTCCAGCTAGGCAGCACATCGACGCACACTTCCTGGAAACTGCTGTATGCCCCCACATGCCCGTTGGCGAAAGTGGAACTTACGGGGAGCCCAGTGATCACCCTGCGGTTTCCCCGAACGAACGAGGGCCGCGGCATTAGTGCCCCCCCCAAGGATTGCAAGCACCCAGTTCCTCTGTGGAAATGAGTCCTTTACTCCCAAGGCGTTGCTGCAGTGAAGAGACGCAGGGCCTTTTCAGGGTTTGGCCGAGAGCTCCGTGGTTGCGAGGATGCAGCTTTCCAAACGGTAAAAGACTGCTTTTCTGAACAGGGCCCCCTATGGTAGCTACCACGCAGCGTAAGTACCTGCAGTATTTGAGGGGCGAAGGCAGACAAACGCGGCACACTGGGCCCTTCGCTGAATCCGTTTGAATGAGCGGGTGTCGAAGTGTGGCAAGCTCCCTAACCGAGTGAAGGCCTGAGGAAGGCCTTGCTGGCACTGCATCTGCCAGAGGCCTACCAGTGTAAAGTGGTGACTTGTGGTCTTCTTTGAGCAGGTTGGATGTCACGTCGAGTGCCTGCATGAGGTAGAGGCCCGGCAGGTGTGAGTTCCCAGAAGGAACGCGGAGCCGAGGGTGTCTCTTATGGCACGTCACTGCTCTGCACTGAGTCAAAGTTGCCCAGCCCATTAGACCGGCTAGGAATATGTTCCCGAGGTGTTCGTACGCTGTGTCAACCTGGTTCTCCAAGGAAGGGAGCCGTGTGTCGCCCTGGATTCTGCACGCCCAGAAGTGTTCCGAAGGGCCTACACGGCTGTCTGTCGATCAGCAGGCAGACAGGACACTTGGGGTACTCAGTGTATTTGCACGGGAAGCGGTGCCGACGCGAGAGCCCTAGGAGACCCGAAAGGCCTCCTCGCCTTCCTTTTAAGCGGAACAACGACCGAGACCTCATGGAAACTGCTGCACGCAGAGCTTGCCAGGGGGACAAGTGGGTCCTTACCATGAGACTAGTGGTCACCGTGTGGCTTCCCAGAACGCACGAGGGCTGTGGGATTAGCCCCGCCTAAGAATTGAGAGCACCTGACTTCTCTGGGCAAAGTACTCGTTCCCCTCACAGGCGTGCCTGCAGTGAAAAGCAGCTGGGCAATTCCACACTTCTGCACACAGGTTCTAGGCCGCCAAGAATCCAGCTTTCGAAAAGGGAAAAAAGACTGCTTTGGTGCGCTGATGCTAGGGCTCACCTTGCGATTGCCCAGAACGAACGTGGGCCGCAGCTTAGCTCTCCTCTGAAAGGGCAGGCACCCCGTTTGTCTGGGGGACATACTGGTTTCCTCCCCAGCTGTGCCTGCAGTGAGTAGGAGCTGGACATAGTGAGCGTTTCAGAAACAGCGCCGAGGCTACCTGTGTCCAGCTTTCCAAAGGGGGAAAACACTGGTTTTCTAAGCAGTGCCACCTACCCTCGTTAACACCCACCAGAAGTACGTGCAGAACTGGACGTGCAAAGGGAGACCGTCGCGACACACTGGGCCCTTGGCTAAATAGTTTTCACTGCGCAGGCGTCTGCGTGTGGCAAGATCCCTAACCGAGTGAAGGCCTGAGGAAGACCTAGTTGGCACTGCTCCTTCCAAGGGCCTGCCAGTGTAAAGTGAGGAATTGTGCTCTTGGCTCAGGTTGGATCTCACCTCGACTTCCTGCTTGAGGCAGAGAGCGGGGAGGTATGAGTTCCAAGAAGGAACGCGGGGGAGACGTTTCTCTCCGGGTAAGTCCCTTTTCCGCACTGAGTCCAAGTGGCCCAGCCCAGGAGACCGTGTAGGACTGTGTTCCAGCGCTCTTTGCAAGCTGTGTCCACCTAGGTTTCTAAGGAAGAGAACGGTGTGTCGCCTTGGACTCTGCATGCCAAGGAGTGTTCCGAAGGGCCTACGCGGCTGTCTGTTGCTCAGCAGGCAGAGAGGAGGCCCGGCGGACTCAGTGTAGTTGCCCGGGAAACGGTGCGGACGCGAGAGCCCATCGCGTCCTGAAAGGCATCCTCGAGTTCCAGCTAGGCAGCACATCGACGCACACTTCCTGGAAACTGCTGTATGCCCCCACATGCCCGCTGGCGAAAGTGGAACTTACGGGGAGCCCAGTGATCACCCTGCGGTTTCCCCGAACGAACGAGGGCCGCGGCATTAGTGCCCCCCCAAGGATTGCAAGCACCCAGTTCCTCTGTGGAAATGAGTCCTTTACTCCCAAGGCGTTGCTGCAGTGAAGAGACGCAGGGCCTTTTCAGGGTTTGGCCGAGAGCTCCGTGGTTGCGAGGATGCAGCTTTCCAAACGGTAAAAGACTGCTTTTCTGAACAGGGCCCCCTATGGTAGCTACCACGCAGCGTAAGTACCTGCAGTATTTGAGGGGCGAAGGCAGACAAACGCGGCACACTGGGCCCTTCGCTGAATCCGTTTGAATGAGCGGGTGTCGAAGTGTGGCAAGCTCCCTAACCGAGTGAAGGCCTGAGGAAGGCCTTGCTGGCACTGCATCTCCCAGAGGCCTACCAGTGTAAAGTGGTGCATTGTGGTCTTCTTTGAGCAGGTTGGATGTCACGTCGAGTGCCTGCATGAGGTAGAGGCCCGGCAGGTGTGAGTTCCCAGAAGGAACGCGGAGCCGAGGGTGTCTCTTATGGCACGTCACTGCTCTGCACTGAGTCAAAGTTGCCCAGCCCATTAGACCGGCTAGGAATATGTTCCCGAGGTGTTCGTACGCTGTGTCAACCCGGTTCTCCAAGGAAGGGAGCCGTGTGTCGCCCTGGATTCTGCACGCCCAGAAGTGTTCCGAAGGGCCTACACGGCGGTCTGTCGATCAGCAGGCAGACAGGACACTTGGGGTACTCAGTGTATTTGCACGGGAAGCGGTGCCGACGCGAGAGCCCTAGGAGACCCGAAAGGCCTCCTCGCCTTCCTTTTAAGCGGAACAACGACCGAGACCTCATGGAAACTGCTGCACGCAGAGCTTGCCAGGGGGACAAGTGGGTCCTTACCATGAGACTAGTGGTCACCGTGTGGCTTCCCAGAACGCACGAGGGCTGTGGGATTAGCCCCGCCTAAGAATTGAGAGCACCTGACTTCTCTGGGCAAAGTACTCGTTCCCCTCACAGGCGTGCCTGCAGTGAAAAGCAGCTGGGCAATTCCACACTTCTGCACACAGGTTCTAGGCCGCCAAGAATCCAGCTTTCGAAAAGGGAAAAAAGACTGCTTTGGTGCGCTGATGCTAGGGCTCACCTTGCGATTGCCCAGAACGAACGTGGGCCGCAGCTTAGCTCTCCTCTGAAAGGGCAGGCACCCCGTTTGTCTGGGGGACATACTGGTTTCCTCCCCAGCTGTGCCTGCAGTGAGTAGGAGCTGGACATAGTGAGCGTTTCAGAAACAGCGCCGAGGCTACCTGTGTCCAGCTTTCCAAAGGGGGAAAACACTGGTTTTCTAAGCAGTGCCACCTACCCTCGTTAACACCCACCAGAAGTACGTGCAGAACTGGACGTGCAAAGGGAGACCGTCGCGACACACTGGGCCCTTGGCTAAATAGTTTTCACTGCGCAGGCGTCTGCGTGTGGCAAGATCCCTAACCGAGTGAAGGCCTGAGGAAGACCTAGTTGGCACTGCACCTTCCAAGGGCCTGCCAGTGTAAAGTGAGGAATTGTGCTCTTGGCTCAGGTTGGATCTCACCTCGACTTCCTGCTTGAGGCAGAGAGCGGGGAGGTATGAGTTCCAAGAAGGAACGCGGGGGAGACGTTTCTCTCCGGGTAAGTCCCTTTTCCGCACTGAGTCCAAGTGGCCCAGCCCAGGAGACCGTGTAGGACTGTGTTCCAGGGCTCTTTGCAAGCTGTGTCCACCTAGGTTTCTAAGGAAGAGAACGGTGTGTCGCCTTGGACTCTGCATGCCAAGGAGTGTTCCGAAGGGCCTACGCGGCTGTCTGTTGCTCAGCAGGCAGAGAGGAGGCCCGGCGGACTCAGTGTAGTTGCCCGGGAAACGGTGCGGACGCGAGAGCCCATCGCGTCCTGAAAGGCATCCTCGAGTTCCAGCTAGGCAGCACATCGACGCACACTTCCTGGAAACTGCTGTATGCCCCCACATGCCCGTTGGCGAAAGTGGAACTTACGGGGAGCCCAGTGATCACCCTGCGGTTTCCCCGAACGAACGAGGGCCGCGGCATTAGTGCCCCCCCAAGGATTGCAAGCACCCAGTTCCTCTGTGGAAATGAGTCCTTTACTCCCAAGGCGTTGCTGCAGTGAAGAGACGCAGGGCCTTTTCAGGGTTTGGCCGAGAGCTCCGTGGTTGCGAGGATGCAGCTTTCCAAACGGTAAAAGACTGCTTTTCTGAACAGGGCCCCCTATGGTAGCTACCACGCAGCGTAAGTACCTGCAGTATTTGAGGGGCGAAGGCAGACAAACGCGGCACACTGGGCCCTTCGCTGAATCCGTTTGAATGAGCGGGTGTCGAAGTGTGGCAAGCTCCCTAACCGAGTGAAGGCCTGAGGAAGGCCTTGCTGGCACTGCATCTGCCAGAGGCCTACCAGTGTAAAGTGGTGACTTGTGGTCTTCTTTGAGCAGGTTGGATGTCACGTCGAGTGCCTGCATGAGGTAGAGGCCCGGCAGGTGTGAGTTCCCAGAAGGAACGCGGAGCCGAGGGTGTCTCTTATGGCACGTCACTGCTCTGCACTGAGTCAAAGTTGCCCAGCCCATTAGACCGGCTAGGAATATGTTCCCGAGGTGTTCGTACGCTGTGTCAACCTGGTTCTCCAAGGAAGGGAGCCGTGTGTCGCCCTGGATTCTGCACGCCCAGAAGTGTTCCGAAGGGCCTACACGGCTGTCTGTCGATCAGCAGGCAGACAGGACACTTGGGGTACTCAGTGTATTTGCACGGGAAGCGGTGCCGACGCGAGAGCCCTAGGAGACCCGAAAGGCCTCCTCGCCTTCCTTTTAAGCGGAACAACGACCGAGACCTCATGGAAACTGCTGCACGCAGAGCTTGCCAGGGGGACAAGTGGGTCCTTACCATGAGACTAGTGGTCACCGTGTGGCTTCCCAGAACGCACGAGGGCTGTGGGATTAGCCCCGCCTAAGAATTGAGAGCACCTGACTTCTCTGGGCAAAGTACTCGTTCCCCTCACAGGCGTGCCTGCAGTGAAAAGCAGCTGGGCAATTCCACACTTCTGCACACAGGTTCTAGGCCGCCAAGAATCCAGCTTTCGAAAAGGGAAAAAAGACTGCTTTGGTGCGCTGATGCTAGGGCTCACCTTGCGATTGCCCAGAACGAACGTGGGCCGCAGCTTAGCTCTCCTCTGAAAGGGCAGGCACCCCGTTTGTCTGGGGGACATACTGGTTTCCTCCCCAGCTGTGCCTGCAGTGAGTAGGAGCTGGACATAGTGAGCGTTTCAGAAACAGCGCCGAGGCTACCTGTGTCCAGCTTTCCAAAGGGGGAAAACACTGGTTTTCTAAGCAGTGCCACCTACCCTCGTTAACACCCACCAGAAGTACGTGCAGAACTGGACGTGCAAAGGGAGACCGTCGCGACACACTGGGCCCTTGGCTAAATAGTTTTCACTGCGCAGGCGTCTGCGTGTGGCAAGATCCCTAACCGAGTGAAGGCCTGAGGAAGACCTAGTTGGCACTGCTCCTTCCAAGGGCCTGCCAGTGTAAAGTGAGGAATTGTGCTCTTGGCTCAGGTTGGATCTCACCTCGACTTCCTGCTTGAGGCAGAGAGCGGGGAGGTATGAGTTCCAAGAAGGAACGCGGGGGAGACGTTTCTCTCCGGGTAAGTCCCTTTTCCGCACTGAGTCCAAGTGGCCCAGCCCAGGAGACCGTGTAGGACTGTGTTCCAGCGCTCTTTGCAAGCTGTGTCCACCTAGGTTTCTAAGGAAGAGAACGGTGTGTCGCCTTGGACTCTGCATGCCAAGGAGTGTTCCGAAGGGCCTACGCGGCTGTCTGTTGCTCAGCAGGCAGAGAGGAGGCCCGGCGGACTCAGTGTAGTTGCCCGGGAAACGGTGCGGACGCGAGAGCCCATCGCGTCCTGAAAGGCATCCTCGAGTTCCAGCTAGGCAGCACATCGACGCACACTTCCTGGAAACTGCTGTATGCCCCCACATGCCCGCTGGCGAAAGTGGAACTTACGGGGAGCCCAGTGATCACCCTGCGGTTTCCCCGAACGAACGAGGGCCGCGGCATTAGTGCCCCCCCAAGGATTGCAAGCACCCAGTTCCTCTGTGGAAATGAGTCCTTTACTCCCAAGGCGTTGCTGCAGTGAAGAGACGCAGGGCCTTTTCAGGGTTTGGCCGAGAGCTCCGTGGTTGCGAGGATGCAGCTTTCCAAACGGTAAAAGACTGCTTTTCTGAACAGGGCCCCCTATGGTAGCTACCACGCAGCGTAAGTACCTGCAGTATTTGAGGGGCGAAGGCAGACAAACGCGGCACACTGGGCCCTTCGCTGAATCCGTTTGAATGAGCGGGTGTCGAAGTGTGGCAAGCTCCCTAACCGAGTGAAGGCCTGAGGAAGGCCTTGCTGGCCCTGCATCTCCCAGAGGCCTACCAGTGTAAAGTGGTGCATTGTGGTCTTCTTTGAGCAGGTTGGATGTCACGTCGAGTGCCTGCATGAGGTAGAGGCCCGGCAGGTGTGAGTTCCCAGAAGGAACGCGGAGCCGAGGGTGTCTCTTATGGCACGTCACTGCTCTGCACTGAGTCAAAGTTGCCCAGCCCATTAGACCGGCTAGGAATATGTTCCCGAGGTGTTCGTACGCTGTGTCAACCTGGTTCTCCAAGGAAGGGAGCCGTGTGTCGCCCTGGATTCTGCACGCCCAGAAGTGTTCCGAAGGGCCTACACGGCGGTCTGTCGATCAGCAGGCAGACAGGACACTTGGGGTACTCAGTGTATTTGCACGGGAAGCGGTGCCGACGCGAGAGCCCTAGGAGACCCGAAAGGCCTCCTCGCCTTCCTTTTAAGCGGAACAACGACCGAGACCTCATGGAAACTGCTGCACGCAGAGCTTGCCAGGGGGACAAGTGGGTCCTTACCATGAGACTAGTGGTCACCGTGTGGCTTCCCAGAACGCACGAGGGCTGTGGGATTAGCCCCGCCTAAGAATTGAGAGCACCTGACTTCTCTGGGCAAAGTACTCGTTCCCCTCACAGGCGTGCCTGCAGTGAAAAGCAGCTGGGCAATTCCACACTTCTGCACACAGGTTCTAGGCCGCCAAGAATCCAGCTTTCGAAAAGGGAAAAAAGACTGCTTTGGTGCGCTGATGCTAGGGCTCACCTTGCGATTGCCCAGAACGAACGTGGGCCGCAGCTTAGCTCTCCTCTGAAAGGGCAGGCACCCCGTTTGTCTGGGGGACATACTGGTTTCCTCCCCAGCTGTGCCTGCAGTGAGTAGGAGCTGGACATAGTGAGCGTTTCAGAAACAGCGCCGAGGCTACCTGTGTCCAGCTTTCCAAAGGGGGAAAACACTGGTTTTCTAAGCAGTGCCACCTACCCTCGTTAACACCCACCAGAAGTACGTGCAGAACTGGACGTGCAAAGGGAGACCGTCGCGACACACTGGGCCCTTGGCTAAATAGTTTTCACTGCGCAGGCGTCTGCGTGTGGCAAGATCCCTAACCGAGTGAAGGCCTGAGGAAGACCTAGTTGGCACTGCACCTTCCAAGGGCCTGCCAGTGTAAAGTGAGGAATTGTGCTCTTGGCTCAGGTTGGATCTCACCTCGACTTCCTGCTTGAGGCAGAGAGCGGGGAGGTATGAGTTCCAAGAAGGAACGCGGGGGAGACGTTTCTCTCCGGGTAAGTCCCTTTTCCGCACTGAGTCCAAGTGGCCCAGCCCAGGAGACCGTGTAGGACTGTGTTCCAGGGCTCTTTGCAAGCTGTGTCCACCTAGGTTTCTAAGGAAGAGAACGGTGTGTCGCCTTGGACTCTGCATGCCAAGGAGTGTTCCGAAGGGCCTACGCGGCTGTCTGTTGCTCAGCAGGCAGAGAGGAGGCCCGGCGGACTCAGTGTAGTTGCCCGGGAAACGGTGCGGACGCGAGAGCCCATCGCGTCCTGAAAGGCATCCTCGAGTTCCAGCTAGGCAGCACATCGACGCACACTTCCTGGAAACTGCTGTATGCCCCCACATGCCCGCTGGCGAAAGTGGAACTTACGGGGAGCCCAGTGATCACCCTGCGGTTTCCCCGAACGAACGAGGGCCGCGGCATTAGTGCCCCCCCAAGGATTGCAAGCACCCAGTTCCTCTGTGGAAATGAGTCCTTTACTCCCAAGGCGTTGCTGCAGTGAAGAGACGCAGGGCCTTTTCAGGGTTTGGCCGAGAGCTCCGTGGTTGCGAGGATGCAGCTTTCCAAACGGTAAAAGACTGCTTTTCTGAACAGGGCCCCCTATGGTAGCTACCACGCAGCGTAAGTACCGGCAGTATTTGAGGGGCGAAGGCAGACAAACGCGGCACACTGGGCCCTTCGCTGAATCCGTTTGAATGAGCGGGTGTCGAAGTGTGGCAAGCTCCCTAACCGAGTGAAGGCCTGAGGAAGGCCTTGCTGGCCCTGCATCTCCCAGAGGCCTACCAGTGTAAAGTGGTGCATTGTGGTCTTCTTTGAGCAGGTTGGATGTCACGTCGAGTGCCTGCATGAGGTAGAGGCCCGGCAGGTGTGAGTTCCCAGAAGGAACGCGGAGCCGAGGGTGTCTCTTATGGCACGTCACTGCTCTGCACTGAGTCAAAGTTGCCCAGCCCATTAGACCGGCTAGGAATATGTTCCCGAGGTGTTCGTACGCTGTGTCAACCTGGTTCTCCAAGGAAGGGAGCCGTGTGTCGCCCTGGATTCTGCACGCCCAGAAGTGTTCCGAAGGGCCTACACGGCTGTCTGTCGATCAGCAGGCAGACAGGACACTTGGGGTACTCAGTGTATTTGCACGGGAAGCGGTGCCGACGCGAGAGCCCTAGGAGACCCGAAAGGCCTCCTCGCCTTCCTTTTAAGCGGAACAACGACCGAGACCTCATGGAAACTGCTGCACGCAGAGCTTGCCAGGGGGACAAGTGGGTCCTTACCATGAGACTAGTGGTCACCGTGTGGCTTCCCAGAACGCACGAGGGCTGTGGGATTAGCCCCGCCTAAGAATTGAGAGCACCTGACTTCTCTGGGCAAAGTACTCGTTCCCCTCACAGGCGTGCCTGCAGTGAAAAGCAGCTGGGCAATTCCACACTTCTGCACACAGGTTCTAGGCCGCCAAGAATCCAGCTTTCGAAAAGGGAAAAAAGACTGCTTTGGTGCGCTGATGCTAGGGCTCACCTTGCGATTGCCCAGAACGAACGTGGGCCGCAGCTTAGCTCTCCTCTGAAAGGGCAGGCACCCCGTTTGTCTGGGGGACATACTGGTTTCCTCCCCAGCTGTGCCTGCAGTGAGTAGGAGCTGGACATAGTGAGCGTTTCAGAAACAGCGCCGAGGCTACCTGTGTCCAGCTTTCCAAAGGGGGAAAACACTGGTTTTCTAAGCAGTGCCACCTACCCTCGTTAACACCCACCAGAAGTACGTGCAGAACTGGACGTGCAAAGGGAGACCGTCGCGACACACTGGGCCCTTGGCTAAATAGTTTTCACTGCGCAGGCGTCTGCGTGTGGCAAGATCCCTAACCGAGTGAAGGCCTGAGGAAGACCTAGTTGGCACTGCACCTTCCAAGGGCCTGCCAGTGTAAAGTGAGGAATTGTGCTCTTGGCTCAGGTTGGATCTCACCTCGACTTCCTGCTTGAGGCAGAGAGCGGGGAGGTATGAGTTCCAAGAAGGAACGCGGGGGAGACGTTTCTCTCCGGGTAAGTCCCTTTTCCGCACTGAGTCCAAGTGGCCCAGCCCAGGAGACCGTGTAGGACTGTGTTCCAGCGCTCTTTGCAAGCTGTGTCCACCTAGGTTTCTAAGGAAGAGAACGGTGTGTCGCCTTGGACTCTGCATGCCAAGGAGTGTTCCGAAGGGCCTACGCGGCTGTCTGTTGCTCAGCAGGCAGAGAGGAGGCCCGGCGGACTCAGTGTAGTTGCCCGGGAAACGGTGCGGACGCGAGAGCCCATCGCGTCCTGAAAGGCATCCTCGAGTTCCAGCTAGGCAGCACATCGACGCACACTTCCTGGAAACTGCTGTATGCCCCCACATGCCCGCTGGCGAAAGTGGAACTTACGGGGAGCCCAGTGATCACCCTGCGGTTTCCCCGAACGAACGAGGGCCGCGGCATTAGTGCCCCCCCAAGGATTGCAAGCACCCAGTTCCTCTGTGGAAATGAGTCCTTTACTCCCAAGGCGTTGCTGCAGTGAAGAGACGCAGGGCCTTTTCAGGGTTTGGCCGAGAGCTCCGTGGTTGCGAGGATGTAGCTTTCCAAACGGTAAAAGACTGCTTTTCTGAACAGGGCCCCCTATGGTAGCTACCACGCAGCGTAAGTACCTGCAGTATTTGAGGGGCGAAGGCAGACAAACGCGGCACACTGGGCCCTTCGCTGAATCCGTTTGAATGAGCGGGTGTCGAAGTGTGGCAAGCTCCCTAACCGAGTGAAGGCCTGAGGAAGGCCTTGCTGGCCCTGCATCTCCCAGAGGCCTACCAGTGTAAAGTGGTGCATTGTGGTCTTCTTTGAGCAGGTTGGATGTCACGTCGAGTGCCTGCATGAGGTAGAGGCCCGGCAGGTGTGAGTTCCCAGAAGGAACGCGGAGCCGAGGGTGTCTCTTATGGCACGTCACTGCTCTGCACTGAGTCAAAGTTGCCCAGCCCATTAGACCGGCTAGGAATATGTTCCCGAGGTGTTCGTACGCTGTGTCAACCTGGTTCTCCAAGGAAGGGAGCCGTGTGTCGCCCTGGATTCTGCACGCCCAGAAGTGTTCCGAAGGGCCTACACGGCGGTCTGTCGATCAGCAGGCAGACAGGACACTTGGGGTACTCAGTGTATTTGCACGGGAAGCGGTGCCGACGCGAGAGCCCTAGGAGACCCGAAAGGCCTCCTCGCCTTCCTTTTAAGCGGAACAACGACCGAGACCTCATGGAAACTGCTGCACGCAGAGCTTGCCAGGGGGACAAGTGGGTCCTTACCATGAGACTAGTGGTCACCGTGTGGCTTCCCAGAACGCACGAGGGCTGTGGGATTAGCCCCGCCTAAGAATTGAGAGCACCTGACTTCTCTGGGCAAAGTACTCGTTCCCCTCACAGGCGTGCCTGCAGTGAAAAGCAGCTGGGCAATTCCACACTTCTGCACACAGGTTCTAGGCCGCCAAGAATCCAGCTTTCGAAAAGGGAAAAAAGACTGCTTTGGTGCGCTGATGCTAGGGCTCACCTTGCGATTGCCCAGAACGAACGTGGGCCGCAGCTTAGCTCTCCTCTGAAAGGGCAGGCACCCCGTTTGTCTGGGGGACATACTGGTTTCCTCCCCAGCTGTGCCTGCAGTGAGTAGGAGCTGGACATAGTGAGCGTTTCAGAAACAGCGCCGAGGCTACCTGTGTCCAGCTTTCCAAAGGGGGAAAACACTGGTTTTCTAAGCAGTGCCACCTACCCTCGTTAACACCCACCAGAAGTACGTGCAGAACTGGACGTGCAAAGGGAGACCGTCGCGACACACTGGGCCCTTGGCTAAATAGTTTTCACTGCGCAGGCGTCTGCGTGTGGCAAGATCCCTAACCGAGTGAAGGCCTGAGGAAGACCTAGTTGGCACTGCACCTTCCAAGGGCCTGCCAGTGTAAAGTGAGGAATTGTGCTCTTGGCTCAGGTTGGATCTCACCTCGACTTCCTGCTTGAGGCAGAGAGCGGGGAGGTATGAGTTCCAAGAAGGAACGCGGGGGAGACGTTTCTCTCCGGGTAAGTCCCTTTTCCGCACTGAGTCCAAGTGGCCCAGCCCAGGAGACCGTGTAGGACTGTGTTCCAGGGCTCTTTGCAAGCTGTGTCCACCTAGGTTTCTAAGGAAGAGAACGGTGTGTCGCCTTGGACTCTGCATGCCAAGGAGTGTTCCGAAGGGCCTACGCGGCTGTCTGTTGCTCAGCAGGCAGAGAGGAGGCCCGGCGGACTCAGTGTAGTTGCCCGGGAAACGGTGCGGACGCGAGAGCCCATCGCGTCCTGAAAGGCATCCTCGAGTTCCAGCTAGGCAGCACATCGACGCACACTTCCTGGAAACTGCTGTATGCCCCCACATGCCCGCTGGCGAAAGTGGAACTTACGGGGAGCCCAGTGATCACCCTGCGGTTTCCCCGAACGAACGAGGGCCGCGGCATTAGTGCCCCCCCAAGGATTGCAAGCACCCAGTTCCTCTGTGGAAATGAGTCCTTTACTCCCAAGGCGTTGCTGCAGTGAAGAGACGCAGGGCCTTTTCAGGGTTTGGCCGAGAGCTCCGTGGTTGCGAGGATGCAGCTTTCCAAACGGTAAAAGACTGCTTTTCTGAACAGGGCCCCCTATGGTAGCTACCACGCAGCGTAAGTACCGGCAGTATTTGAGGGGCGAAGGCAGACAAACGCGGCACACTGGGCCCTTCGCTGAATCCGTTTGAATGAGCGGGTGTCGAAGTGTGGCAAGCTCCCTAACCGAGTGAAGGCCTGAGGAAGGCCTTGCTGGCCCTGCATCTCCCAGAGGCCTACCAGTGTAAAGTGGTGACTTGTGGTCTTCTTTGAGCAGGTTGGATGTCACGTCGAGTGCCTGCATGAGGTAGAGGCCCGGCAGGTGTGAGTTCCCAGAAGGAACGCGGAGCCGAGGGTGTCTCTTATGGCACGTCACTGCTCTGCACTGAGTCAAAGTTGCCCAGCCCATTAGACCGGCTAGGAATATGTTCCCGAGGTGTTCGTACGCTGTGTCAACCCGGTTCTCCAAGGAAGGGAGCCGTGTGTCGCCCTGGATTCTGCACGCCCAGAAGTGTTCCGAAGGGCCTACACGGCTGTCTGTCGATCAGCAGGCAGACAGGACACTTGGGGTACTCAGTGTATTTGCACGGGAAGCGGTGCCGACGCGAGAGCCCTAGGAGACCCGAAAGGCCTCCTCGCCTTCCTTTTAAGCGGAACAACGACCGAGACCTCATGGAAACTGCTGCACGCAGAGCTTGCCAGGGGGACAAGTGGGTCCTTACCATGAGACTAGTGGTCACCGTGTGGCTTCCCAGAACGCACGAGGGCTGTGGGATTAGCCCCGCCTAAGAATTGAGAGCACCTGACTTCTCTGGGCAAAGTACTCGTTCCCCTCACAGGCGTGCCTGCAGTGAAAAGCAGCTGGGCAATTCCACACTTCTGCACACAGGTTCTAGGCCGCCAAGAATCCAGCTTTCGAAAAGGGAAAAAAGACTGCTTTGGTGCGCTGATGCTAGGGCTCACCTTGCGATTGCCCAGAACGAACGTGGGCCGCAGCTTAGCTCTCCTCTGAAAGGGCAGGCACCCCGTTTGTCTGGGGGACATACTGGTTTCCTCCCCAGCTGTGCCTGCAGTGAGTAGGAGCTGGACATAGTGAGCGTTTCAGAAACAGCGCCGAGGCTACCTGTGTCCAGCTTTCCAAAGGGGGAAAACACTGGTTTTCTAAGCAGTGCCACCTACCCTCGTTAACACCCACCAGAAGTACGTGCAGAACTGGACGTGCAAAGGGAGACCGTCGCGACACACTGGGCCCTTGGCTAAATAGTTTTCACTGCGCAGGCGTCTGCGTGTGGCAAGATCCCTAACCGAGTGAAGGCCTGAGGAAGACCTAGTTGGCACTGCACCTTCCAAGGGCCTGCCAGTGTAAAGTGAGGAATTGTGCTCTTGGCTCAGGTTGGATCTCACCTCGACTTCCTGCTTGAGGCAGAGAGCGGGGAGGTATGAGTTCCAAGAAGGAACGCGGGGGAGACGTTTCTCTCCGGGTAAGTCCCTTTTCCGCACTGAGTCCAAGTGGCCCAGCCCAGGAGACCGTGTAGGACTGTGTTCCAGCGCTCTTTGCAAGCTGTGTCCACCTAGGTTTCTAAGGAAGAGAACGGTGTGTCGCCTTGGACTCTGCATGCCAAGGAGTGTTCCGAAGGGCCTACGCGGCTGTCTGTTGCTCAGCAGGCAGAGAGGAGGCCCGGCGGACTCAGTGTAGTTGCCCGGGAAACGGTGCGGACGCGAGAGCCCATCGCGTCCTGAAAGGCATCCTCGAGTTCCAGCTAGGCAGCACATCGACGCACACTTCCTGGAAACTGCTGTATGCCCCCACATGCCCGCTGGCGAAAGTGGAACTTACGGGGAGCCCAGTGATCACCCTGCGGTTTCCCCGAACGAACGAGGGCCGCGGCATTAGTGCCCCCCCAAGGATTGCAAGCACCCAGTTCCTCTGTGGAAATGAGTCCTTTACTCCCAAGGCGTTGCTGCAGTGAAGAGACGCAGGGCCTTTTCAGGGTTTGGCCGAGAGCTCCGTGGTTGCGAGGATGCAGCTTTCCAAACGGTAAAAGACTGCTTTTCTGAACAGGGCCCCCTATGGTAGCTACCACGCAGCGTAAGTACCTGCAGTATTTGAGGGGCGAAGGCAGACAAACGCGGCACACTGGGCCCTTCGCTGAATCCGTTTGAATGAGCGGGTGTCGAAGTGTGGCAAGCTCCCTAACCGAGTGAAGGCCTGAGGAAGGCCTTGCTGGCCCTGCATCTCCCAGAGGCCTACCAGTGTAAAGTGGTGCATTGTGGTCTTCTTTGAGCAGGTTGGATGTCACGTCGAGTGCCTGCATGAGGTAGAGGCCCGGCAGGTGTGAGTTCCCAGAAGGAACGCGGAGCCGAGGGTGTCTCTTATGGCACGTCACTGCTCTGCACTGAGTCAAAGTTGCCCAGCCCATTAGACCGGCTAGGAATATGTTCCCGAGGTGTTCGTACGCTGTGTCAACCTGGTTCTCCAAGGAAGGGAGCCGTGTGTCGCCCTGGATTCTGCACGCCCAGAAGTGTTCCGAAGGGCCTACACGGCTGTCTGTCGATCAGCAGGCAGACAGGACACTTGGGGTACTCAGTGTATTTGCACGGGAAGCGGTGCCGACGCGAGAGCCCTAGGAGACCCGAAAGGCCTCCTCGCCTTCCTTTTAAGCGGAACAACGACCGAGACCTCATGGAAACTGCTGCACGCAGAGCTTGCCAGGGGGACAAGTGGGTCCTTACCATGAGACTAGTGGTCACCGTGTGGCTTCCCAGAACGCACGAGGGCTGTGGGATTAGCCCCGCCTAAGAATTGAGAGCACCTGACTTCTCTGGGCAAAGTACTCGTTCCCCTCACAGGCGTGCCTGCAGTGAAAAGCAGCTGGGCAATTCCACACTTCTGCACACAGGTTCTAGGCCGCCAAGAATCCAGCTTTCGAAAAGGGAAAAAAGACTGCTTTGGTGCGCTGATGCTAGGGCTCACCTTGCGATTGCCCAGAACGAACGTGGGCCGCAGCTTAGCTCTCCTCTGAAAGGGCAGGCACCCCGTTTGTCTGGGGGACATACTGGTTTCCTCCCCAGCTGTGCCTGCAGTGAGTAGGAGCTGGACATAGTGAGCGTTTCAGAAACAGCGCCGAGGCTACCTGTGTCCAGCTTTCCAAAGGGGGAAAACACTGGTTTTCTAAGCAGTGCCACCTACCCTCGTTAACACCCACCAGAAGTACGTGCAGAACTGGACGTGCAAAGGGAGACCGTCGCGACACACTGGGCCCTTGGCTAAATAGTTTTCACTGCGCAGGCGTCTGCGTGTGGCAAGATCCCTAACCGAGTGAAGGCCTGAGGAAGACCTAGTTGGCACTGCACCTTCCAAGGGCCTGCCAGTGTAAAGTGAGGAATTGTGCTCTTGGCTCAGGTTGGATCTCACCTCGACTTCCTGCTTGAGGCAGAGAGCGGGGAGGTATGAGTTCCAAGAAGGAACGCGGGGGAGACGTTTCTCTCCGGGTAAGTCCCTTTTCCGCACTGAGTCCAAGTGGCCCAGCCCAGGAGACCGTGTAGGACTGTGTTCCAGGGCTCTTTGCAAGCTGTGTCCACCTAGGTTTCTAAGGAAGAGAACGGTGTGTCGCCTTGGACTCTGCATGCCAAGGAGTGTTCCGAAGGGCCTACGCGGCTGTCTGTTGCTCAGCAGGCAGAGAGGAGGCCCGGCGGACTCAGTGTAGTTGCCCGGGAAACGGTGCGGACGCGAGAGCCCATCGCGTCCTGAAAGGCATCCTCGAGTTCCAGCTAGGCAGCACATCGACGCACACTTCCTGGAAACTGCTGTATGCCCCCACATGCCCGCTGGCGAAAGTGGAACTTACGGGGAGCCCAGTGATCACCCTGCGGTTTCTCCGAACGAACGAGGGCCGCGGCATTAGTGCCCCCCAAGGATTGCAAGCACCCAGTTCCTCTGTGGAAATGAGTCCTTTACTCCCAAGGCGTTGCTGCAGTGAAGAGACGCAGGGCCTTTTCAGGGTTTGGCCGAGAGCTCCGTGGTTGCGAGGATGCAGCTTTCCAAACGGTAAAGACTGCTTTTCTGAACAGGGCCCCCTATGGTAGCTACCACGCAGCGTAAGTACCGGCAGTATTTGAGGGGCGAAGGCAGACAAACGCGGCACACTGGGCCCTTCGCTGAATCCGTTTGAATGAGCGGGTGTCGAAGTGTGGCAAGCTCCCTAACCGAGTGAAGGCCTGAGGAAGGCCTTGCTGGCCCTGCATCTCCCAGAGGCCTACCAGTGTAAAGTGGTGCATTGTGGTCTTCTTTGAGCAGGTTGGATGTCACGTCGAGTGCCTGCATGAGGTAGAGGCCCGGCAGGTGTGAGTTCCCAGAAGGAACGCGGAGCCGAGGGTGTCTCTTATGGCACGTCACTGCTCTGCACTGAGTCAAAGTTGCCCAGCCCATTAGACCGGCTAGGAATATGTTCCCGAGGTGTTCGTACGCTGTGTCAACCTGGTTCTCCAAGGAAGGGAGCCGTGTGTCGCCCTGGATTCTGCACGCCCAGAAGTGTTCCGAAGGGCCTACACGGCTGTCTGTCGATCAGCAGGCAGACAGGACACTTGGGGTACTCAGTGTATTTGCACGGGAAGCGGTGCCGACGCGAGAGCCCTAGGAGACCCGAAAGGCCTCCTCGCCTTCCTTTTAAGCGGAACAACGACCGAGACCTCATGGAAACTGCTGCACGCAGAGCTTGCCAGGGGGACAAGTGGGTCCTTACATGAGACTAGTGGTCACCGTGTGGCTTCCCAGAACGCACGAGGGCTGTGGGATTAGCCCGCCTAAGAATTGAGAGCACCTGACTTCTCTGGGCAAAGTACTCGTTCCCCTCACAGGCGTGCCTGCAGTGAAAAGCAGCTGGGCAATTCCACACTTCTGCACACAGGTTCTAGGCCGCCAAGAATCCAGCTTTCGAAAAGGGAAAAAAGACTGCTTTGGTGCGCTGATGCTAGGGCTCACCTTGCGATTGCCCAGAACGAACGTGGGCCGCAGCTTAGCTCTCCTCTGAAAGGGCAGGCACCCCGTTTGTCTGGGGGACATACTGGTTTCCTCCCAGCTGTGCCTGCAGTGAGTAGGAGCTGGACATAGTGAGCGTTTCAGAAACAGCGCCGAGGCTACCTGTGTCCAGCTTTCCAAAGGGGGAAAACACTGGTTTTCTAAGCAGTGCCACCTACCCTCGTTAACACCCACCAGAAGTACGTGCAGAACTGGACGTGCAAAGGGAGACCGTCGCGACACACTGGGCCCTTGGCTAAATAGTTTTCACTGCGCAGGCGTCTGCGTGTGGCAAGATCCCTAACCGAGTGAAGGCCTGAGGAAGACCTAGTTGGCACTGCACCTTCCAAGGGCCTGCCAGTGTAAAGTGAGGAATTGTGCTCTTGGCTCAGGTTGGATCTCACCTCGACTTCCTGCTTGAGGCAGAGAGCGGGGAGGTATGAGTTCCAAGAAGGAACGCGGGGGAGACGTTTCTCTCCGGGTAAGTCCCTTTTCCGCACTGAGTCCAAGTGGCCCAGCCCAGGAGACCGTGTAGGACTGTGTTCCAGCGCTCTTTGCAAGCTGTGTCCACCTAGGTTTCTAAGGAAGAGAACGGTGTGTCGCCTTGGACTCTGCATGCCAAGGAGTGTTCCGAAGGGCCTACGCGGCTGTCTGTTGCTCAGCAGGCAGAGAGGAGGCCCGGCGGACTCAGTGTAGTTGCCCGGGAAACGGTGCGGACGCGAGAGCCCATCGCGTCCTGAAAGGCATCCTCGAGTTCCAGCTAGGCAGCACATCGACGCACACTTCCTGGAAACTGCTGTATGCCCCCACATGCCCGCTGGCGAAAGTGGAACTTACGGGGAGCCAGTGATCACCCTGCGGTTTCCCCGAACGAACGAGGGCCGCGGCATTAGTGCCCCCCCAAGGATTGCAAGCACCCAGTTCCTCTGTGGAAATGAGTCCTTTACTCCCAAGGCGTTGCTGCAGTGAAGAGACGCAGGGCCTTTTCAGGGTTTGGCCGAGAGCTCCGTGGTTGCGAGGATGCAGCTTTCCAAACGGTAAAAGACTGCTTTTCTGAACAGGGCCCCCTATGGTAGCTACCACGCAGCGTAAGTACCTGCAGTATTTGAGGGGCGAAGGCAGACAAACGCGGCACACTGGGCCCTTCGCTGAATCCGTTTGAATGAGCGGGTGTCGAAGTGTGGCAAGCTCCCTAACCGAGTGAAGGCCTGAGGAAGGCCTTGCTGGCCCTGCATCTCCCAGAGGCCTACCAGTGTAAAGTGGTGACTTGTGGTCTTCTTTGAGCAGGTTGGATGTCACGTCGAGTGCCTGCATGAGGTAGAGGCCCGGCAGGTGTGAGTTCCCAGAAGGAACGCGGAGCCGAGGGTGTCTCTTATGGCACGTCACTGCTCTGCACTGAGTCAAAGTTGCCCAGCCCATTAGACCGGCTAGGAATATGTTCCCGAGGTGTTCGTACGCTGTGTCAACCTGGTTCTCCAAGGAAGGGAGCCGTGTGTCGCCCTGGATTCTGCACGCCCAGAAGTGTTCCGAAGGGCCTACACGGCTGTCTGTCGATCAGCAGGCAGACAGGACACTTGGGGTACTCAGTGTATTTGCACGGGAAGCGGTGCCGACGCGAGAGCCCTAGGAGACCCGAAAGGCCTCCTCGCCTTCTTTTAAGCGGAACAACGACCGAGACCTCATGGAAACTGCTGCACGCAGAGCTTGCCAGGGGGACAAGTGGGTCCTTACCATGAGACTAGTGGTCACCGTGTGGCTTCCCAGAACGCACGAGGGCTGTGGGATTAGCCCCGCCTAAGAATTGAGAGCACCTGACTTCTCTGGGCAAAGTACTCGTTCCCCTCACAGGCGTGCCTGCAGTGAAAAGCAGCTGGGCAATTCCACACTTCTGCACACAGGTTCTAGGCCGCCAAGAATCCAGCTTTCGAAAAGGAAAAAAGACTGCTTTGGTGCGCTGATGCTAGGGCTCACCTTGCGATTGCCCAGAACGAACGTGGGCCGCAGCTTAGCTCTCCTCTGAAAGGGCAGGCACCCCGTTTGTCTGGGGGACATACTGGTTTCCTCCCCAGCTGTGCCTGCAGTGAGTAGGAGCTGGACATAGTGAGCGTTTCAGAAACAGCGCCGAGGCTACCTGTGTCCAGCTTTCCAAAGGGGGGAAAACACTGGTTTTCTAAGCAGTGCCACCTACCCTCGTTAACACCCACCAGAAGTACGTGCAGAACTGGACGTGCAAAGGGAGACCGTCGCGACACACTGGGCCCTTGGCTAAATAGTTTTCACTGCGCAGGCGTCTGCGTGTGGCAAGATCCCTAACCGAGTGAAGGCCTGAGGAAGACCTAGTTGGCACTGCACCTTCCAAGGGCCTGCCAGTGTAAAGTGAGGAATTGTGCTCTTGGCTCAGGTTGGATCTCACCTCGACTTCCTGCTTGAGGCAGAGAGCGGGGAGGTATGAGTTCCAAGAAGGAACGCGGGGGAGACGTTTCTCTCCGGGTAAGTCCCTTTTCCGCACTGAGTCCAAGTGGCCCAGCCCAGGAGACCGTGTAGGACTGTGTTCCAGCGCTCTTTGCAAGCTGTGTCCACCTAGGTTTCTAAGGAAGAGAACGGTGTGTCGCCTTGGACTCTGCATGCCAAGGAGTGTTCCGAAGGGCCTACGCGGCTGTCTGTTGCTCAGCAGGCAGAGAGGAGGCCCGGCGGACTCAGTGTAGTTGCCCGGGAAACGGTGCGGACGCGAGAGCCCATCGCGTCCTGAAAGGCATCCTCGAGTTCCAGCTAGGCAGCACATCGACGCACACTTCCTGGAAACTGCTGTATGCCCCCACATGCCCGCTGGCGAAAGTGGAACTTACGGGGAGCCCAGTGATCACCCTGCGGTTTCCCCGAACGAACGAGGGCCGCGGCATTAGTGCCCCCCCAAGGATTGCAAGCACCCAGTTCCTCTGTGGAAATGAGTCCTTTACTCCCAAGGCGTTGCTGCAGTGAAGAGACGCAGGGCCTTTTCAGGGTTTGGCCGAGAGCTCCGTGGTTGCGAGGATGCAGCTTTCCAAACGGTAAAAGACTGCTTTTCTGAACAGGGCCCCCTATGGTAGCTACCACGCAGCGTAAGTACCTGCAGTATTTGAGGGGCGAAGGCAGACAAACGCGGCACACTGGGCCCTTCGCTGAATCCGTTTGAATGAGCGGGTGTCGAAGTGTGGCAAGCTCCCTAACCGAGTGAAGGCCTGAGGAAGGCCTTGCTGGCCCTGCATCTCCCAGAGGCCTACCAGTGTAAAGTGGTGACTTGTGGTCTTCTTTGAGCAGGTTGGATGTCACGTCGAGTGCCTGCATGAGGTAGAGGCCCGGCAGGTGTGAGTTCCCAGAAGGAACGCGGAGCCGAGGGTGTCTCTTATGGCACGTCACTGCTCTGCACTGAGTCAAAGTTGCCCAGCCCATTAGACCGGCTAGGAATATGTTCCCGAGGTGTTCGTACGCTGTGTCAACCTGGTTCTCCAAGGAAGGGAGCCGTGTGTCGCCCTGGATTCTGCACGCCCAGAAGTGTTCCGAAGGGCCTACACGGCGGTCTGTCGATCAGCAGGCAGACAGGACACTTGGGGTACTCAGTGTATTTGCACGGGAAGCGGTGCCGACGCGAGAGCCCTAGGAGACCCGAAAGGCCTCCTCGCCTTCCTTTTAAGCGGAACAACGACCGAGACCTCATGGAAACTGCTGCACGCAGAGCTTGCCAGGGGGACAAGTGGGTCCTTACCATGAGACTAGTGGTCACCGTGTGGCTTCCCAGAACGCACGAGGGCTGTGGGATTAGCCCCGCCTAAGAATTGAGAGCACCTGACTTCTCTGGGCAAAGTACTCGTTCCCCTCACAGGCGTGCCTGCAGTGAAAAGCAGCTGGGCAATTCCACACTTCTGCACACAGGTTCTAGGCCGCCAAGAATCCAGCTTTCGAAAAGGGAAAAAAGACTGCTTTGGTGCGCTGATGCTAGGGCTCACCTTGCGATTGCCCAGAACGAACGTGGGCCGCAGCTTAGCTCTCCTCTGAAAGGGCAGGCACCCCGTTTGTCTGGGGGACATACTGGTTTCCTCCCCAGCTGTGCCTGCAGTGAGTAGGAGCTGGACATAGTGAGCGTTTCAGAAACAGCGCCGAGGCTACCTGTGTCCAGCTTTCCAAAGGGGGAAAACACTGGTTTTCTAAGCAGTGCCACCTACCCTCGTTAACACCCACCAGAAGTACGTGCAGAACTGGACGTGCAAAGGGAGACCGTCGCGACACACTGGGCCCTTGGCTAAATAGTTTTCACTGCGCAGGCGTCTGCGTGTGGCAAGATCCCTAACCGAGTGAAGGCCTGAGGAAGACCTAGTTGGCACTGCACCTTCCAAGGGCCTGCCAGTGTAAAGTGAGGAATTGTGCTCTTGGCTCAGGTTGGATCTCACCTCGACTTCCTGCTTGAGGCAGAGAGCGGGGAGGTATGAGTTCCAAGAAGGAACGCGGGGGAGACGTTTCTCTCCGGGTAAGTCCCTTTTCCGCACTGAGTCCAAGTGGCCCAGCCCAGGAGACCGTGTAGGACTGTGTTCCAGCGCTCTTTGCAAGCTGTGTCCACCTAGGTTTCTAAGGAAGAGAACGGTGTGTCGCCTTGGACTCTGCATGCCAAGGAGTGTTCCGAAGGGCCTACGCGGCTGTCTGTTGCTCAGCAGGCAGAGAGGAGGCCCGGCGGACTCAGTGTAGTTGCCCGGGAAACGGTGCGGACGCGAGAGCCCATCGCGTCCTGAAAGGCATCCTCGAGTTCCAGCTAGGCAGCACATCGACGCACACTTCCTGGAAACTGCTGTATGCCCCCACATGCCCGCTGGCGAAAGTGGAACTTACGGGGAGCCCAGTGATCACCCTGCGGTTTCCCCGAACGAACGAGGGCCGCGGCATTAGTGCCCCCCCAAGGATTGCAAGCACCCAGTTCCTCTGTGGAAATGAGTCCTTTACTCCCAAGGCGTTGCTGCAGTGAAGAGACGCAGGGCCTTTTCAGGGTTTGGCCGAGAGCTCCGTGGTTGCGAGGATGCAGCTTTCCAAACGGTAAAAGACTGCTTTTCTGAACAGGGCCCCCTATGGTAGCTACCACGCAGCGTAAGTACCGGCAGTATTTGAGGGGCGAAGGCAGACAAACGCGGCACACTGGGCCCTTCGCTGAATCCGTTTGAATGAGCGGGTGTCGAAGTGTGGCAAGCTCCCTAACCGAGTGAAGGCCTGAGGAAGGCCTTGCTGGCCCTGCATCTCCCAGAGGCCTACCAGTGTAAAGTGGTGACTTGTGGTCTTCTTTGAGCAGGTTGGATGTCACGTCGAGTGCCTGCATGAGGTAGAGGCCCGGCAGGTGTGAGTTCCCAGAAGGAACGCGGAGCCGAGGGTGTCTCTTATGGCACGTCACTGCTCTGCACTGAGTCAAAGTTGCCCAGCCCATTAGACCGGCTAGGAATATGTTCCCGAGGTGTTCGTACGCTGTGTCAACCCGGTTCTCCAAGGAAGGGAGCCGTGTGTCGCCCTGGATTCTGCACGCCCAGAAGTGTTCCGAAGGGCCTACACGGCTGTCTGTCGATCAGCAGGCAGACAGGACACTTGGGGTACTCAGTGTATTTGCACGGGAAGCGGTGCCGACGCGAGAGCCCTAGGAGACCCGAAAGGCCTCCTCGCCTTCCTTTTAAGCGGAACAACGACCGAGACCTCATGGAAACTGCTGCACGCAGAGCTTGCCAGGGGGACAAGTGGGTCCTTACCATGAGACTAGTGGTCACCGTGTGGCTTCCCAGAACGCACGAGGGCTGTGGGATTAGCCCCGCCTAAGAATTGAGAGCACCTGACTTCTCTGGGCAAAGTACTCGTTCCCCTCACAGGCGTGCCTGCAGTGAAAAGCAGCTGGGCAATTCCACACTTCTGCACACAGGTTCTAGGCCGCCAAGAATCCAGCTTTCGAAAAGGGAAAAAAGACTGCTTTGGTGCGCTGATGCTAGGGCTCACCTTGCGATTGCCCAGAACGAACGTGGGCCGCAGCTTAGCTCTCCTCTGAAAGGGCAGGCACCCCGTTTGTCTGGGGGACATACTGGTTTCCTCCCCAGCTGTGCCTGCAGTGAGTAGGAGCTGGACATAGTGAGCGTTTCAGAAACAGCGCCGAGGCTACCTGTGTCCAGCTTTCCAAAGGGGGAAAACACTGGTTTTCTAAGCAGTGCCACCTACCCTCGTTAACACCCACCAGAAGTACGTGCAGAACTGGACGTGCAAAGGGAGACCGTCGCGACACACTGGGCCCTTGGCTAAATAGTTTTCACTGCGCAGGCGTCTGCGTGTGGCAAGATCCCTAACCGAGTGAAGGCCTGAGGAAGACCTAGTTGGCACTGCACCTTCCAAGGGCCTGCCAGTGTAAAGTGAGGAATTGTGCTCTTGGCTCAGGTTGGATCTCACCTCGACTTCCTGCTTGAGGCAGAGAGCGGGGAGGTATGAGTTCCAAGAAGGAACGCGGGGGAGACGTTTCTCTCCGGGTAAGTCCCTTTTCCGCACTGAGTCCAAGTGGCCCAGCCCAGGAGACCGTGTAGGACTGTGTTCCAGCGCTCTTTGCAAGCTGTGTCCACCTAGGTTTCTAAGGAAGAGAACGGTGTGTCGCCTTGGACTCTGCATGCCAAGGAGTGTTCCGAAGGGCCTACGCGGCTGTCTGTTGCTCAGCAGGCAGAGAGGAGGCCCGGCGGACTCAGTGTAGTTGCCCGGGAAACGGTGCGGACGCGAGAGCCCATCGCGTCCTGAAAGGCATCCTCGAGTTCCAGCTAGGCAGCACATCGACGCACACTTCCTGGAAACTGCTGTATGCCCCCACATGCCCGCTGGCGAAAGTGGAACTTACGGGGAGCCCAGTGATCACCCTGCGGTTTCCCCGAACGAACGAGGGCCGCGGCATTAGTGCCCCCCCAAGGATTGCAAGCACCCAGTTCCTCTGTGGAAATGAGTCCTTTACTCCCAAGGCGTTGCTGCAGTGAAGAGACGCAGGGCCTTTTCAGGGTTTGGCCGAGAGCTCCGTGGTTGCGAGGATGCAGCTTTCCAAACGGTAAAAGACTGCTTTTCTGAACAGGGCCCCCTATGGTAGCTACCACGCAGCGTAAGTACCTGCAGTATTTGAGGGGCGAAGGCAGACAAACGCGGCACACTGGGCCCTTCGCTGAATCCGTTTGAATGAGCGGGTGTCGAAGTGTGGCAAGCTCCCTAACCGAGTGAAGGCCTGAGGAAGGCCTTGCTGGCCCTGCATCTCCCAGAGGCCTACCAGTGTAAAGTGGTGCATTGTGGTCTTCTTTGAGCAGGTTGGATGTCA
The DNA here is from genome assembly GCF_028564815.1 of Eubalaena glacialis. NCBI lineage: Eukaryota > Metazoa > Chordata > Mammalia > Artiodactyla > Balaenidae > Eubalaena > Eubalaena glacialis. The sequence continues at coordinate 108,311,976 of NC_083716.1, read as the reverse complement.
CGTCGAGTGCCTGCATGAGGTAGAGGCCCGGCAGGTGTGAGTTCCCAGAAGGAACGCGGAGCCGAGGGTGTCTCTTATGGCACGTCACTGCTCTGCACTGAGTCAAAGTTGCCCAGCCCATTAGACCGGCTAGGAATATGTTCCCGAGGTGTTCGTACGCTGTGTCAACCTGGTTCTCCAAGGAAGGGAGCCGTGTGTCGCCCTGGATTCTGCACGCCCAGAAGTGTTCCGAAGGGCCTACACGGCGGTCTGTCGATCAGCAGGCAGACAGGACACTTGGGGTACTCAGTGTATTTGCACGGGAAGCGGTGCCGACGCGAGAGCCCTAGGAGACCCGAAAGGCCTCCTCGCCTTCCTTTTAAGCGGAACAACGACCGAGACCTCATGGAAACTGCTGCACGCAGAGCTTGCCAGGGGGACAAGTGGGTCCTTACCATGAGACTAGTGGTCACCGTGTGGCTTCCCAGAACGCACGAGGGCTGTGGGATTAGCCCCGCCTAAGAATTGAGAGCACCTGACTTCTCTGGGCAAAGTACTCGTTCCCCTCACAGGCGTGCCTGCAGTGAAAAGCAGCTGGGCAATTCCACACTTCTGCACACAGGTTCTAGGCCGCCAAGAATCCAGCTTTCGAAAAGGGAAAAAAGACTGCTTTGGTGCGCTGATGCTAGGGCTCACCTTGCGATTGCCCAGAACGAACGTGGGCCGCAGCTTAGCTCTCCTCTGAAAGGGCAGGCACCCCGTTTGTCTGGGGGACATACTGGTTTCCTCCCCAGCTGTGCCTGCAGTGAGTAGGAGCTGGACATAGTGAGCGTTTCAGAAACAGCGCCGAGGCTACCTGTGTCCAGCTTTCCAAAGGGGGAAAACACTGGTTTTCTAAGCAGTGCCACCTACCCTCGTTAACACCCACCAGAAGTACGTGCAGAACTGGACGTGCAAAGGGAGACCGTCGCGACACACTGGGCCCTTGGCTAAATAGTTTTCACTGCGCAGGCGTCTGCGTGTGGCAAGATCCCTAACCGAGTGAAGGCCTGAGGAAGACCTAGTTGGCACTGCACCTTCCAAGGGCCTGCCAGTGTAAAGTGAGGAATTGTGCTCTTGGCTCAGGTTGGATCTCACCTCGACTTCCTGCTTGAGGCAGAGAGCGGGGAGGTATGAGTTCCAAGAAGGAACGCGGGGGAGACGTTTCTCTCCGGGTAAGTCCCTTTTCCGCACTGAGTCCAAGTGGCCCAGCCCAGGAGACCGTGTAGGACTGTGTTCCAGGGCTCTTTGCAAGCTGTGTCCACCTAGGTTTCTAAGGAAGAGAACGGTGTGTCGCCTTGGACTCTGCATGCCAAGGAGTGTTCCGAAGGGCCTACGCGGCTGTCTGTTGCTCAGCAGGCAGAGAGGAGGCCCGGCGGACTCAGTGTAGTTGCCCGGGAAACGGTGCGGACGCGAGAGCCCATCGCGTCCTGAAAGGCATCCTCGAGTTCCAGCTAGGCAGCACATCGACGCACACTTCCTGGAAACTGCTGTATGCCCCCACATGCCCGCTGGCGAAAGTGGAACTTACGGGGAGCCCAGTGATCACCCTGCGGTTTCCCCGAACGAACGAGGGCCGCGGCATTAGTGCCCCCCCAAGGATTGCAAGCACCCAGTTCCTCTGTGGAAATGAGTCCTTTACTCCCAAGGCGTTGCTGCAGTGAAGAGACGCAGGGCCTTTTCAGGGTTTGGCCGAGAGCTCCGTGGTTGCGAGGATGCAGCTTTCCAAACGGTAAAAGACTGCTTTTCTGAACAGGGCCCCCTATGGTAGCTACCACGCAGCGTAAGTACCGGCAGTATTTGAGGGGCGAAGGCAGACAAACGCGGCACACTGGGCCCTTCGCTGAATCCGTTTGAATGAGCGGGTGTCGAAGTGTGGCAAGCTCCCTAACCGAGTGAAGGCCTGAGGAAGGCCTTGCTGGCCCTGCATCTCCCAGAGGCCTACCAGTGTAAAGTGGTGACTTGTGGTCTGCTTTGAGCAGGTTGGATGTCACGTCGAGTGCCTGCATGAGGTAGAGGCCCGGCAGGTGTGAGTTCCCAGAAGGAACGCGGAGCCGAGGGTGTCTCTTATGGCACGTCACTGCTCTGCACTGAGTCAAAGTTGCCCAGCCCATTAGACCGGCTAGGAATATGTTCCCGAGGTGTTCGTACGCTGTGTCAACCCGGTTCTCCAAGGAAGGGAGCCGTGTGTCGCCCTGGATTCTGCACGCCCAGAAGTGTTCCGAAGGGCCTACACGGCTGTCTGTCGATCAGCAGGCAGACAGGACACTTGGGGTACTCAGTGTATTTGCACGGGAAGCGGTGCCGACGCGAGAGCCCTAGGAGACCCGAAAGGCCTCCTCGCCTTCCTTTTAAGCGGAACAACGACCGAGACCTCATGGAAACTGCTGCACGCAGAGCTTGCCAGGGGGACAAGTGGGTCCTTACCATGAGACTAGTGGTCACCGTGTGGCTTCCCAGAACGCACGAGGGCTGTGGGATTAGCCCCGCCTAAGAATTGAGAGCACCTGACTTCTCTGGGCAAAGTACTCGTTCCCCTCACAGGCGTGCCTGCAGTGAAAAGCAGCTGGGCAATTCCACACTTCTGCACACAGGTTCTAGGCCGCCAAGAATCCAGCTTTCGAAAAGGGAAAAAAGACTGCTTTGGTGCGCTGATGCTAGGGCTCACCTTGCGATTGCCCAGAACGAACGTGGGCCGCAGCTTAGCTCTCCTCTGAAAGGGCAGGCACCCCGTTTGTCTGGGGGACATACTGGTTTCCTCCCCAGCTGTGCCTGCAGTGAGTAGGAGCTGGACATAGTGAGCGTTTCAGAAACAGCGCCGAGGCTACCTGTGTCCAGCTTTCCAAAGGGGGAAAACACTGGTTTTCTAAGCAGTGCCACCTACCCTCGTTAACACCCACCAGAAGTACGTGCAGAACTGGACGTGCAAAGGGAGACCGTCGCGACACACTGGGCCCTTGGCTAAATAGTTTTCACTGCGCAGGCGTCTGCGTGTGGCAAGATCCCTAACCGAGTGAAGGCCTGAGGAAGACCTAGTTGGCACTGCACCTTCCAAGGGCCTGCCAGTGTAAAGTGAGGAATTGTGCTCTTGGCTCAGGTTGGATCTCACCTCGACTTCCTGCTTGAGGCAGAGAGCGGGGAGGTATGAGTTCCAAGAAGGAACGCGGGGGAGACGTTTCTCTCCGGGTAAGTCCCTTTTCCGCACTGAGTCCAAGTGGCCCAGCCCAGGAGACCGTGTAGGACTGTGTTCCAGCGCTCTTTGCAAGCTGTGTCCACCTAGGTTTCTAAGGAAGAGAACGGTGTGTCGCCTTGGACTCTGCATGCCAAGGAGTGTTCCGAAGGGCCTACGCGGCTGTCTGTTGCTCAGCAGGCAGAGAGGAGGCCCGGCGGACTCAGTGTAGTTGCCCGGGAAACGGTGCGGACGCGAGAGCCCATCGCGTCCTGAAAGGCATCCTCGAGTTCCAGCTAGGCAGCACATCGACGCACACTTCCTGGAAACTGCTGTATGCCCCCACATGCCCGCTGGCGAAAGTGGAACTTACGGGGAGCCCAGTGATCACCCTGCGGTTTCCCCGAACGAACGAGGGCCGCGGCATTAGTGCCCCCCCAAGGATTGCAAGCACCCAGTTCCTCTGTGGAAATGAGTCCTTTACTCCCAAGGCGTTGCTGCAGTGAAGAGACGCAGGGCCTTTTCAGGGTTTGGCCGAGAGCTCCGTGGTTGCGAGGATGCAGCTTTCCAAACGGTAAAAGACTGCTTTTCTGAACAGGGCCCCCTATGGTAGCTACCACGCAGCGTAAGTACCTGCAGTATTTGAGGGGCGAAGGCAGACAAACGCGGCACACTGGGCCCTTCGCTGAATCCGTTTGAATGAGCGGGTGTCGAAGTGTGGCAAGCTCCCTAACCGAGTGAAGGCCTGAGGAAGGCCTTGCTGGCCCTGCATCTCCCAGAGGCCTACCAGTGTAAAGTGGTGCATTGTGGTCTTCTTTGAGCAGGTTGGATGTCACGTCGAGTGCCTGCATGAGGTAGAGGCCCGGCAGGTGTGAGTTCCCAGAAGGAACGCGGAGCCGAGGGTGTCTCTTATGGCACGTCACTGCTCTGCACTGAGTCAAAGTTGCCCAGCCCATTAGACCGGCTAGGAATATGTTCCCGAGGTGTTCGTACGCTGTGTCAACCTGGTTCTCCAAGGAAGGGAGCCGTGTGTCGCCCTGGATTCTGCACGCCCAGAAGTGTTCCGAAGGGCCTACACGGCTGTCTGTCGATCAGCAGGCAGACAGGACACTTGGGGTACTCAGTGTATTTGCACGGGAAGCGGTGCCGACGCGAGAGCCCTAGGAGACCCGAAAGGCCTCCTCGCCTTCCTTTTAAGCGGAACAACGACCGAGACCTCATGGAAACTGCTGCACGCAGAGCTTGCCAGGGGGACAAGTGGGTCCTTACCATGAGACTAGTGGTCACCGTGTGGCTTCCCAGAACGCACGAGGGCTGTGGGATTAGCCCCGCCTAAGAATTGAGAGCACCTGACTTCTCTGGGCAAAGTACTCGTTCCCCTCACAGGCGTGCCTGCAGTGAAAAGCAGCTGGGCAATTCCACACTTCTGCACACAGGTTCTAGGCCGCCAAGAATCCAGCTTTCGAAAAGGGAAAAAAGACTGCTTTGGTGCGCTGATGCTAGGGCTCACCTTGCGATTGCCCAGAACGAACGTGGGCCGCAGCTTAGCTCTCCTCTGAAAGGGCAGGCACCCCGTTTGTCTGGGGGACATACTGGTTTCCTCCCCAGCTGTGCCTGCAGTGAGTAGGAGCTGGACATAGTGAGCGTTTCAGAAACAGCGCCGAGGCTACCTGTGTCCAGCTTTCCAAAGGGGGAAAACACTGGTTTTCTAAGCAGTGCCACCTACCCTCGTTAACACCCACCAGAAGTACGTGCAGAACTGGACGTGCAAAGGGAGACCGTCGCGACACACTGGGCCCTTGGCTAAATAGTTTTCACTGCGCAGGCGTCTGCGTGTGGCAAGATCCCTAACCGAGTGAAGGCCTGAGGAAGACCTAGTTGGCACTGCACCTTCCAAGGGCCTGCCAGTGTAAAGTGAGGAATTGTGCTCTTGGCTCAGGTTGGATCTCACCTCGACTTCCTGCTTGAGGCAGAGAGCGGGGAGGTATGAGTTCCAAGAAGGAACGCGGGGGAGACGTTTCTCTCCGGGTAAGTCCCTTTTCCGCACTGAGTCCAAGTGGCCCAGCCCAGGAGACCGTGTAGGACTGTGTTCCAGCGCTCTTTGCAAGCTGTGTCCACCTAGGTTTCTAAGGAAGAGAACGGTGTGTCGCCTTGGACTCTGCATGCCAAGGAGTGTTCCGAAGGGCCTACGCGGCTGTCTGTTGCTCAGCAGGCAGAGAGGAGGCCCGGCGGACTCAGTGTAGTTGCCCGGGAAACGGTGCGGACGCGAGAGCCCATCGCGTCCTGAAAGGCATCCTCGAGTTCCAGCTAGGCAGCACATCGACGCACACTTCCTGGAAACTGCTGTATGCCCCCACATGCCCGCTGGCGAAAGTGGAACTTACGGGGAGCCCAGTGATCACCCTGCGGTTTCCCCGAACGAACGAGGGCCGCGGCATTAGTGCCCCCCCAAGGATTGCAAGCACCCAGTTCCTCTGTGGAAATGAGTCCTTTACTCCCAAGGCGTTGCTGCAGTGAAGAGACGCAGGGCCTTTTCAGGGTTTGGCCGAGAGCTCCGTGGTTGCGAGGATGCAGCTTTCCAAACGGTAAAAGACTGCTTTTCTGAACAGGGCCCCCTATGGTAGCTACCACGCAGCGTAAGTACCTGCAGTATTTGAGGGGCGAAGGCAGACAAACGCGGCACACTGGGCCCTTCGCTGAATCCGTTTGAATGAGCGGGTGTCGAAGTGTGGCAAGCTCCCTAACCGAGTGAAGGCCTGAGGAAGGCCTTGCTGGCCCTGCATCTCCCAGAGGCCTACCAGTGTAAAGTGGTGCATTGTGGTCTTCTTTGAGCAGGTTGGATGTCACGTCGAGTGCCTGAATGAGGTAGAGGCCCGGCAGGTGTGAGTTCCCAGAAGGAACGCGGAGCCGAGGGTGTCTCTTATGGCACGTCACTGCTCTGCACTGAGTCAAAGTTGCCCAGCCCATTAGACCGGCTAGGAATATGTTCCCGAGGTGTTCGTACGCTGTGTCAACCTGGTTCTCCAAGGAAGGGAGCCGTGTGTCGCCCTGGATTCTGCACGCCCAGAAGTGTTCCGAAGGGCCTACACGGCTGTCTGTCGATCAGCAGGCAGACAGGACACTTGGGGTACTCAGTGTATTTGCACGGGAAGCGGTGCCGACGCGAGAGCCCTAGGAGACCCGAAAGGCCTCCTCGCCTTCCTTTTAAGCGGAACAACGACCGAGACCTCATGGAAACTGCTGCACGCAGAGCTTGCCAGGGGGACAAGTGGGTCCTTACCATGAGACTAGTGGTCACCGTGTGGCTTCCCAGAACGCACGAGGGCTGTGGGATTAGCCCCGCCTAAGAATTGAGAGCACCTGACTTCTCTGGGCAAAGTACTCGTTCCCCTCACAGGCGTGCCTGCAGTGAAAAGCAGCTGGGCAATTCCACACTTCTGCACACAGGTTCTAGGCCGCCAAGAATCCAGCTTTCGAAAAGGGAAAAAAGACTGCTTTGGTGCGCTGATGCTAGGGCTCACCTTGCGATTGCCCAGAACGAACGTGGGCCGCAGCTTAGCTCTCCTCTGAAAGGGCAGGCACCCCGTTTGTCTGGGGGACATACTGGTTTCCTCCCCAGCTGTGCCTGCAGTGAGTAGGAGCTGGACATAGTGAGCGTTTCAGAAACAGCGCCGAGGCTACCTGTGTCCAGCTTTCCAAAGGGGGAAAACACTGGTTTTCTAAGCAGTGCCACCTACCCTCGTTAACACCCACCAGAAGTACGTGCAGAACTGGACGTGCAAAGGGAGACCGTCGCGACACACTGGGCCCTTGGCTAAATAGTTTTCACTGCGCAGGCGTCTGCGTGTGGCAAGATCCCTAACCGAGTGAAGGCCTGAGGAAGACCTAGTTGGCACTGCACCTTCCAAGGGCCTGCCAGTGTAAAGTGAGGAATTGTGCTCTTGGCTCAGGTTGGATCTCACCTCGACTTCCTGCTTGAGGCAGAGAGCGGGGAGGTATGAGTTCCAAGAAGGAACGCGGGGGAGACGTTTCTCTCCGGGTAAGTCCCTTTTCCGCACTGAGTCCAAGTGGCCCAGCCCAGGAGACCGTGTAGGACTGTGTTCCAGGGCTCTTTGCAAGCTGTGTCCACCTAGGTTTCTAAGGAAGAGAACGGTGTGTCGCCTTGGACTCTGCATGCCAAGGAGTGTTCCGAAGGGCCTACGCGGCTGTCTGTTGCTCAGCAGGCAGAGAGGAGGCCCGGCGGACTCAGTGTAGTTGCCCGGGAAACGGTGCGGACGCGAGAGCCCATCGCGTCCTGAAAGGCATCCTCGAGTTCCAGCTAGGCAGCACATCGACGCACACTTCCTGGAAACTGCTGTATGCCCCCACATGCCCGCTGGCGAAAGTGGAACTTACGGGGAGCCCAGTGATCACCCTGCGGTTTCCCCGAACGAACGAGGGCCGCGGCATTAGTGCCCCCCCAAGGATTGCAAGCACCCAGTTCCTCTGTGGAAATGAGTCCTTTACTCCCAAGGCGTTGCTGCAGTGAAGAGACGCAGGGCCTTTTCAGGGTTTGGCCGAGAGCTCCGTGGTTGCGAGGATGCAGCTTTCCAAACGGTAAAAGACTGCTTTTCTGAACAGGGCCCCCTATGGTAGCTACCACGCAGCGTAAGTACCGGCAGTATTTGAGGGGCGAAGGCAGACAAACGCGGCACACTGGGCCCTTCGCTGAATCCGTTTGAATGAGCGGGTGTCGAAGTGTGGCAAGCTCCCTAACCGAGTGAAGGCCTGAGGAAGGCCTTGCTGGCACTGCATCTCCCAGAGGCCTACCAGTGTAAAGTGGTGACTTGTGGTCTTCTTTGAGCAGGTTGGATGTCACGTCGAGTGCCTGCATGAGGTAGAGGCCCGGCAGGTGTGAGTTCCCAGAAGGAACGCGGAGCCGAGGGTGTCTCTTATGGCACGTCACTGCTCTGCACTGAGTCAAAGTTGCCCAGCCCATTAGACCGGCTAGGAATATGTTCCCGAGGTGTTCGTACGCTGTGTCAACCTGGTTCTCCAAGGAAGGGAGCCGTGTGTCGCCCTGGATTCTGCACGCCCAGAAGTGTTCCGAAGGGCCTACACGGCTGTCTGTCGATCAGCAGGCAGACAGGACACTTGGGGTACTCAGTGTATTTGCACGGGAAGCGGTGCCGACGCGAGAGCCCTAGGAGACCCGAAAGGCCTCCTCGCCTTCCTTTTAAGCGGAACAACGACCGAGACCTCATGGAAACTGCTGCACGCAGAGCTTGCCAGGGGGACAAGTGGGTCCTTACCATGAGACTAGTGGTCACCGTGTGGCTTCCCAGAACGCACGAGGGCTGTGGGATTAGCCCCGCCTAAGAATTGAGAGCACCTGACTTCTCTGGGCAAAGTACTCGTTCCCCTCACAGGCGTGCCTGCAGTGAAAAGCAGCTGGGCAATTCCACACTTCTGCACACAGGTTCTAGGCCGCCAAGAATCCAGCTTTCGAAAAGGGAAAAAAGACTGCTTTGGTGCGCTGATGCTAGGGCTCACCTTGCGATTGCCCAGAACGAACGTGGGCCGCAGCTTAGCTCTCCTCTGAAAGGGCAGGCACCCCGTTTGTCTGGGGGACATACTGGTTTCCTCCCCAGCTGTGCCTGCAGTGAGTAGGAGCTGGACATAGTGAGCGTTTCAGAAACAGCGCCGAGGCTACCTGTGTCCAGCTTTCCAAAGGGGGAAAACACTGGTTTTCTAAGCAGTGCCACCTACCCTCGTTAACACCCACCAGAAGTACGTGCAGAACTGGACGTGCAAAGGGAGACCGTCGCGACACACTGGGCCCTTGGCTAAATAGTTTTCACTGCGCAGGCGTCTGCGTGTGGCAAGATCCCTAACCGAGTGAAGGCCTGAGGAAGACCTAGTTGGCACTGCACCTTCCAAGGGCCTGCCAGTGTAAAGTGAGGAATTGTGCTCTTGGCTCAGGTTGGATCTCACCTCGACTTCCTGCTTGAGGCAGAGAGCGGGGAGGTATGAGTTCCAAGAAGGAACGCGGGGGAGACGTTTCTCTCCGGGTAAGTCCCTTTTCCGCACTGAGTCCAAGTGGCCCAGCCCAGGAGACCGTGTAGGACTGTGTTCCAGCGCTCTTTGCAAGCTGTGTCCACCTAGGTTTCTAAGGAAGAGAACGGTGTGTCGCCTTGGACTCTGCATGCCAAGGAGTGTTCCGAAGGGCCTACGCGGCTGTCTGTTGCTCAGCAGGCAGAGAGGAGGCCCGGCGGACTCAGTGTAGTTGCCCGGGAAACGGTGCGGACGCGAGAGCCCATCGCGTCCTGAAAGGCATCCTCGAGTTCCAGCTAGGCAGCACATCGACGCACACTTCCTGGAAACTGCTGTATGCCCCCACATGCCCGCTGGCGAAAGTGGAACTTACGGGGAGCCCAGTGATCACCCTGCGGTTTCCCCGAACGAACGAGGGCCGCGGCATTAGTGCCCCCCCAAGGATTGCAAGCACCCAGTTCCTCTGTGGAAATGAGTCCTTTACTCCCAAGGCGTTGCTGCAGTGAAGAGACGCAGGGCCTTTTCAGGGTTTGGCCGAGAGCTCCGTGGTTGCGAGGATGCAGCTTTCCAAACGGTAAAAGACTGCTTTTCTGAACAGGGCCCCCTATGGTAGCTACCACGCAGCGTAAGTACCTGCAGTATTTGAGGGGCGAAGGCAGACAAACGCGGCACACTGGGCCCTTCGCTGAATCCGTTTGAATGAGCGGGTGTCGAAGTGTGGCAAGCTCCCTAACCGAGTGAAGGCCTGAGGAAGGCCTTGCTGGCCCTGCATCTCCCAGAGGCCTACCAGTGTAAAGTGGTGCATTGTGGTCTTCTTTGAGCAGGTTGGATGTCACGTCGAGTGCCTGCATGAGGTAGAGGCCCGGCAGGTGTGAGTTCCCAGAAGGAACGCGGAGCCGAGGGTGTCTCTTATGGCACGTCACTGCTCTGCACTGAGTCAAAGTTGCCCAGCCCATTAGACCGGCTAGGAATATGTTCCCGAGGTGTTCGTACGCTGTGTCAACCTGGTTCTCCAAGGAAGGGAGCCGTGTGTCGCCCTGGATTCTGCACGCCCAGAAGTGTTCCGAAGGGCCTACACGGCTGTCTGTCGATCAGCAGGCAGACAGGACACTTGGGGTACTCAGTGTATTTGCACGGGAAGCGGTGCCGACGCGAGAGCCCTAGGAGACCCGAAAGGCCTCCTCGCCTTCCTTTTAAGCGGAACAACGACCGAGACCTCATGGAAACTGCTGCACGCAGAGCTTGCCAGGGGGACAAGTGGGTCCTTACCATGAGACTAGTGGTCACCGTGTGGCTTCCCAGAACGCACGAGGGCTGTGGGATTAGCCCCGCCTAAGAATTGAGAGCACCTGACTTCTCTGGGCAAAGTACTCGTTCCCCTCACAGGCGTGCCTGCAGTGAAAAGCAGCTGGGCAATTCCACACTTCTGCACACAGGTTCTAGGCCGCCAAGAATCCAGCTTTCGAAAAGGGAAAAAAGACTGCTTTGGTGCGCTGATGCTAGGGCTCACCTTGCGATTGCCCAGAACGAACGTGGGCCGCAGCTTAGCTCTCCTCTGAAAGGGCAGGCACCCCGTTTGTCTGGGGGACATACTGGTTTCCTCCCCAGCTGTGCCTGCAGTGAGTAGGAGCTGGACATAGTGAGCGTTTCAGAAACAGCGCCGAGGCTACCTGTGTCCAGCTTTCCAAAGGGGGAAAACACTGGTTTTCTAAGCAGTGCCACCTACCCTCGTTAACACCCACCAGAAGTACGTGCAGAACTGGACGTGCAAAGGGAGACCGTCGCGACACACTGGGCCCTTGGCTAAATAGTTTTCACTGCGCAGGCGTCTGCGTGTGGCAAGATCCCTAACCGAGTGAAGGCCTGAGGAAGACCTAGTTGGCACTGCACCTTCCAAGGGCCTGCCAGTGTAAAGTGAGGAATTGTGCTCTTGGCTCAGGTTGGATCTCACCTCGACTTCCTGCTTGAGGCAGAGAGCGGGGAGGTATGAGTTCCAAGAAGGAACGCGGGGGAGACGTTTCTCTCCGGGTAAGTCCCTTTTCCGCACTGAGTCCAAGTGGCCCAGCCCAGGAGACCGTGTAGGACTGTGTTCCAGGGCTCTTTGCAAGCTGTGTCCACCTAGGTTTCTAAGGAAGAGAACGGTGTGTCGCCTTGGACTCTGCATGCCAAGGAGTGTTCCGAAGGGCCTACGCGGCTGTCTGTTGCTCAGCAGGCAGAGAGGAGGCCCGGCGGACTCAGTGTAGTTGCCCGGGAAACGGTGCGGACGCGAGAGCCCATCGCGTCCTGAAAGGCATCCTCGAGTTCCAGCTAGGCAGCACATCGACGCACACTTCCTGGAAACTGCTGTATGCCCCCACATGCCCGCTGGCGAAAGTGGAACTTACGGGGAGCCCAGTGATCACCCTGCGGTTTCCCCGAACGAACGAGGGCCGCGGCATTAGTGCCCCCCCAAGGATTGCAAGCACCCAGTTCCTCTGTGGAAATGAGTCCTTTACTCCCAAGGCGTTGCTGCAGTGAAGAGACGCAGGGCCTTTTCAGGGTTTGGCCGAGAGCTCCGTGGTTGCGAGGATGCAGCTTTCCAAACGGTAAAAGACTGCTTTTCTGAACAGGGCCCCCTATGGTAGCTACCACGCAGCGTAAGTACCGGCAGTATTTGAGGGGCGAAGGCAGACAAACGCGGCACACTGGGCCCTTCGCTGAATCCGTTTGAATGAGCGGGTGTCGAAGTGTGGCAAGCTCCCTAACCGAGTGAAGGCCTGAGGAAGGCCTTGCTGGCCCTGCATCTCCCAGAGGCCTACCAGTGTAAAGTGGTGACTTGTGGTCTTCTTTGAGCAGGTTGGATGTCACGTCGAGTGCCTGCATGAGGTAGAGGCCCGGCAGGTGTGAGTTCCCAGAAGGAACGCGGAGCCGAGGGTGTCTCTTATGGCACGTCACTGCTCTGCACTGAGTCAAAGTTGCCCAGCCCATTAGACCGGCTAGGAATATGTTCCCGAGGTGTTCGTACGCTGTGTCAACCTGGTTCTCCAAGGAAGGGAGCCGTGTGTCGCCCTGGATTCTGCACGCCCAGAAGTGTTCCGAAGGGCCTACACGGCTGTCTGTCGATCAGCAGGCAGACAGGACACTTGGGGTACTCAGTGTATTTGCACGGGAAGCGGTGCCGACGCGAGAGCCCTAGGAGACCCGAAAGGCCTCCTCGCCTTCCTTTTAAGCGGAACAACGACCGAGACCTCATGGAAACTGCTGCACGCAGAGCTTGCCAGGGGGACAAGTGGGTCCTTACCATGAGACTAGTGGTCACCGTGTGGCTTCCCAGAACGCACGAGGGCTGTGGGATTAGCCCCGCCTAAGAATTGAGAGCACCTGACTTCTCTGGGCAAAGTACTCGTTCCCCTCACAGGCGTGCCTGCAGTGAAAAGCAGCTGGGCAATTCCACACTTCTGCACACAGGTTCTAGGCCGCCAAGAATCCAGCTTTCGAAAAGGGAAAAAAGACTGCTTTGGTGCGCTGATGCTAGGGCTCACCTTGCGATTGCCCAGAACGAACGTGGGCCGCAGCTTAGCTCTCCTCTGAAAGGGCAGGCACCCCGTTTGTCTGGGGGACATACTGGTTTCCTCCCCAGCTGTGCCTGCAGTGAGTAGGAGCTGGACATAGTGAGCGTTTCAGAAACAGCGCCGAGGCTACCTGTGTCCAGCTTTCCAAAGGGGGAAAACACTGGTTTTCTAAGCAGTGCCACCTACCCTCGTTAACACCCACCAGAAGTACGTGCAGAACTGGACGTGCAAAGGGAGACCGTCGCGACACACTGGGCCCTTGGCTAAAGAGTTTTCACTGCGCAGGCGTCTGCGTGTGGCAAGATCCCTAACCGAGTGAAGGCCTGAGGAAGACCTAGTTGGCACTGCACCTTCCAAGGGCCTGCCAGTGTAAAGTGAGGAATTGTGCTCTTGGCTCAGGTTGGATCTCACCTCGACTTCCTGCTTGAGGCAGAGAGCGGGGAGGTATGAGTTCCAAGAAGGAACGCGGGGGAGACGTTTCTCTCCGGGTAAGTCCCTTTTCCGCACTGAGTCCAAGTGGCCCAGCCCAGGAGACCGTGTAGGACTGTGTTCCAGGGCTCTTTGCAAGCTGTGTCCACCTAGGTTTCTAAGGAAGAGAACGGTGTGTCGCCTTGGACTCTGCATGCCAAGGAGTGTTCCGAAGGGCCTACGCGGCTGTCTGTTGCTCAGCAGGCAGAGAGGAGGCCCGGCGGACTCAGTGTAGTTGCCCGGGAAACGGTGCGGACGCGAGAGCCCATCGCGTCCTGAAAGGCATCCTCGAGTTCCAGCTAGGCAGCACATCGACGCACACTTCCTGGAAACTGCTGTATGCCCCCACATGCCCGCTGGCGAAAGTGGAACTTACGGGGAGCCCAGTGATCACCCTGCGGTTTCCCCGAACGAACGAGGGCCGCGGCATTAGTGCCCCCCCAAGGATTGCAAGCACCCAGTTCCTCTGTGGAAATGAGTCCTTTACTCCCAAGGCGTTGCTGCAGTGAAGAGACGCAGGGCCTTTTCAGGGTTTGGCCGAGAGCTCCGTGGTTGCGAGGATGCAGCTTTCCAAACGGTAAAAGACTGCTTTTCTGAACAGGGCCCCCTATGGTAGCTACCACGCAGCGTAAGTACCTGCAGTATTTGAGGGGCGAAGGCAGACAAACGCGGCACACTGGGCCCTTCGCTGAATCCGTTTGAATGAGCGGGTGTCGAAGTGTGGCAAGCTCCCTAACCGAGTGAAGGCCTGAGGAAGGCCTTGCTGGCACTGCATCTGCCAGAGGCCTACCAGTGTAAAGTGGTGACTTGTGGTCTTCTTTGAGCAGGTTGGATGTCACGTCGAGTGCCTGCATGAGGTAGAGGCCCGGCAGGTGTGAGTTCCCAGAAGGAACGCGGAGCCGAGGGTGTCTCTTATGGCACGTCACTGCTCTGCACTGAGTCAAAGTTGCCCAGCCCATTAGACCGGCTAGGAATATGTTCCCGAGGTGTTCGTACGCTGTGTCAACCCGGTTCTCCAAGGAAGGGAGCCGTGTGTCGCCCTGGATTCTGCACGCCCAGAAGTGTTCCGAAGGGCCTACACGGCTGTCTGTCGATCAGCAGGCAGACAGGACACTTGGGGTACTCAGTGTATTTGCACGGGAAGCGGTGCCGACGCGAGAGCCCTAGGAGACCCGAAAGGCCTCCTCGCCTTCCTTTTAAGCGGAACAACGACCGAGACCTCATGGAAACTGCTGCACGCAGAGCTTGCCAGGGGGACAAGTGGGTCCTTACCATGAGACTAGTGGTCACCGTGTGGCTTCCCAGAACGCACGAGGGCTGTGGGATTAGCCCCGCCTAAGAATTGAGAGCACCTGACTTCTCTGGGCAAAGTACTCGTTCCCCTCACAGGCGTGCCTGCAGTGAAAAGCAGCTGGGCAATTCCACACTTCTGCACACAGGTTCTAGGCCGCCAAGAATCCAGCTTTCGAAAAGGGAAAAAAGACTGCTTTGGTGCGCTGATGCTAGGGCTCACCTTGCGATTGCCCAGAACGAACGTGGGCCGCAGCTTAGCTCTCCTCTGAAAGGGCAGGCACCCCGTTTGTCTGGGGGACATACTGGTTTCCTCCCCAGCTGTGCCTGCAGTGAGTAGGAGCTGGACATAGTGAGCGTTTCAGAAACAGCGCCGAGGCTACCTGTGTCCAGCTTTCCAAAGGGGGAAAACACTGGTTTTCTAAGCAGTGCCACCTACCCTCGTTAACACCCACCAGAAGTACGTGCAGAACTGGACGTGCAAAGGGAGACCGTCGCGACACACTGGGCCCTTGGCTAAATAGTTTTCACTGCGCAGGCGTCTGCGTGTGGCAAGATCCCTAACCGAGTGAAGGCCTGAGGAAGACCTAGTTGGCACTGCACCTTCCAAGGGCCTGCCAGTGTAAAGTGAGGAATTGTGCTCTTGGCTCAGGTTGGATCTCACCTCGACTTCCTGCTTGAGGCAGAGAGCGGGGAGGTATGAGTTCCAAGAAGGAACGCGGGGGAGACGTTTCTCTCCGGGTAAGTCCCTTTTCCGCACTGAGTCCAAGTGGCCCAGCCCAGGAGACCGTGTAGGACTGTGTTCCAGGGCTCTTTGCAAGCTGTGTCCACCTAGGTTTCTAAGGAAGAGAACGGTGTGTCGCCTTGGACTCTGCATGCCAAGGAGTGTTCCGAAGGGCCTACGCGGCTGTCTGTTGCTCAGCAGGCAGAGAGGAGGCCCGGCGGACTCAGTGTAGTTGCCCGGGAAACGGTGCGGACGCGAGAGCCCATCGCGTCCTGAAAGGCATCCTCGAGTTCCAGCTAGGCAGCACATCGACGCACACTTCCTGGAAACTGCTGTATGCCCCCACATGCCCGCTGGCGAAAGTGGAACTTACGGGGAGCCCAGTGATCACCCTGCGGTTTCCCCGAACGAACGAGGGCCGCGGCATTAGTGCCCCCCCAAGGATTGCAAGCACCCAGTTCCTCTGTGGAAATGAGTCCTTTACTCCCAAGGCGTTGCTGCAGTGAAGAGACGCAGGGCCTTTTCAGGGTTTGGCCGAGAGCTCCGTGGTTGCGAGGATGCAGCTTTCCAAACGGTAAAAGACTGCTTTTCTGAACAGGGCCCCCTATGGTAGCTACCACGCAGCGTAAGTACCGGCAGTATTTGAGGGGCGAAGGCAGACAAACGCGGCACACTGGGCCCTTCGCTGAATCCGTTTGAATGAGCGGGTGTCGAAGTGTGGCAAGCTCCCTAACCGAGTGAAGGCCTGAGGAAGGCCTTGCTGGCCCTGCATCTCCCAGAGGCCTACCAGTGTAAAGTGGTGACTTGTGGTCTGCTTTGAGCAGGTTGGATGTCACGTCGAGTGCCTGCATGAGGTAGAGGCCCGGCAGGTGTGAGTTCCCAGAAGGAACGCGGAGCCGAGGGTGTCTCTTATGGCACGTCACTGCTCTGCACTGAGTCAAAGTTGCCCAGCCCATTAGACCGGCTAGGAATATGTTCCCGAGGTGTTCGTACGCTGTGTCAACCCGGTTCTCCAAGGAAGGGAGCCGTGTGTCGCCCTGGATTCTGCACGCCCAGAAGTGTTCCGAAGGGCCTACACGGCTGTCTGTCGATCAGCAGGCAGACAGGACACTTGGGGTACTCAGTGTATTTGCACGGGAAGCGGTGCCGACGCGAGAGCCCTAGGAGACCCGAAAGGCCTCCTCGCCTTCCTTTTAAGCGGAACAACGACCGAGACCTCATGGAAACTGCTGCACGCAGAGCTTGCCAGGGGGACAAGTGGGTCCTTACCATGAGACTAGTGGTCACCGTGTGGCTTCCCAGAACGCACGAGGGCTGTGGGATTAGCCCCGCCTAAGAATTGAGAGCACCTGACTTCTCTGGGCAAAGTACTCGTTCCCCTCACAGGCGTGCCTGCAGTGAAAAGCAGCTGGGCAATTCCACACTTCTGCACACAGGTTCTAGGCCGCCAAGAATCCAGCTTTCGAAAAGGGAAAAAAGACTGCTTTGGTGCGCTGATGCTAGGGCTCACCTTGCGATTGCCCAGAACGAACGTGGGCCGCAGCTTAGCTCTCCTCTGAAAGGGCAGGCACCCCGTTTGTCTGGGGGACATACTGGTTTCCTCCCCAGCTGTGCCTGCAGTGAGTAGGAGCTGGACATAGTGAGCGTTTCAGAAACAGCGCCGAGGCTACCTGTGTCCAGCTTTCCAAAGGGGGAAAACACTGGTTTTCTAAGCAGTGCCACCTACCCTCGTTAACACCCACCAGAAGTACGTGCAGAACTGGACGTGCAAAGGGAGACCGTCGCGACACACTGGGCCCTTGGCTAAATAGTTTTCACTGCGCAGGCGTCTGCGTGTGGCAAGATCCCTAACCGAGTGAAGGCCTGAGGAAGACCTAGTTGGCACTGCACCTTCCAAGGGCCTGCCAGTGTAAAGTGAGGAATTGTGCTCTTGGCTCAGGTTGGATCTCACCTCGACTTCCTGCTTGAGGCAGAGAGCGGGGAGGTATGAGTTCCAAGAAGGAACGCGGGGGAGACGTTTCTCTCCGGGTAAGTCCCTTTTCCGCACTGAGTCCAAGTGGCCCAGCCCAGGAGACCGTGTAGGACTGTGTTCCAGCGCTCTTTGCAAGCTGTGTCCACCTAGGTTTCTAAGGAAGAGAACGGTGTGTCGCCTTGGACTCTGCATGCCAAGGAGTGTTCCGAAGGGCCTACGCGGCTGTCTGTTGCTCAGCAGGCAGAGAGGAGGCCCGGCGGACTCAGTGTAGTTGCCCGGGAAACGGTGCGGACGCGAGAGCCCATCGCGTCCTGAAAGGCATCCTCGAGTTCCAGCTAGGCAGCACATCGACGCACACTTCCTGGAAACTGCTGTATGCCCCCACATGCCCGCTGGCGAAAGTGGAACTTACGGGGAGCCCAGTGATCACCCTGCGGTTTCCCCGAACGAACGAGGGCCGCGGCATTAGTGCCCCCCCAAGGATTGCAAGCACCCAGTTCCTCTGTGGAAATGAGTCCTTTACTCCCAAGGCGTTGCTGCAGTGAAGAGACGCAGGGCCTTTTCAGGGTTTGGCCGAGAGCTCCGTGGTTGCGAGGATGCAGCTTTCCAAACGGTAAAAGACTGCTTTTCTGAACAGGGCCCCCTATGGTAGCTACCACGCAGCGTAAGTACCTGCAGTATTTGAGGGGCGAAGGCAGACAAACGCGGCACACTGGGCCCTTCGCTGAATCCGTTTGAATGAGCGGGTGTCGAAGTGTGGCAAGCTCCCTAACCGAGTGAAGGCCTGAGGAAGGCCTTGCTGGCCCTGCATCTCCCAGAGGCCTACCAGTGTAAAGTGGTGCATTGTGGTCTTCTTTGAGCAGGTTGGATGTCACGTCGAGTGCCTGCATGAGGTAGAGGCCCGGCAGGTGTGAGTTCCCAGAAGGAACGCGGAGCCGAGGGTGTCTCTTATGGCACGTCACTGCTCTGCACTGAGTCAAAGTTGCCCAGCCCATTAGACCGGCTAGGAATATGTTCCCGAGGTGTTCGTACGCTGTGTCAACCTGGTTCTCCAAGGAAGGGAGCCGTGTGTCGCCCTGGATTCTGCACGCCCAGAAGTGTTCCGAAGGGCCTACACGGCTGTCTGTCGATCAGCAGGCAGACAGGACACTTGGGGTACTCAGTGTATTTGCACGGGAAGCGGTGCCGACGCGAGAGCCCTAGGAGACCCGAAAGGCCTCCTCGCCTTCCTTTTAAGCGGAACAACGACCGAGACCTCATGGAAACTGCTGCACGCAGAGCTTGCCAGGGGGACAAGTGGGTCCTTACCATGAGACTAGTGGTCACCGTGTGGCTTCCCAGAACGCACGAGGGCTGTGGGATTAGCCCCGCCTAAGAATTGAGAGCACCTGACTTCTCTGGGCAAAGTACTCGTTCCCCTCACAGGCGTGCCTGCAGTGAAAAGCAGCTGGGCAATTCCACACTTCTGCACACAGGTTCTAGGCCGCCAAGAATCCAGCTTTCGAAAAGGGAAAAAAGACTGCTTTGGTGCGCTGATGCTAGGGCTCACCTTGCGATTGCCCAGAACGAACGTGGGCCGCAGCTTAGCTCTCCTCTGAAAGGGCAGGCACCCCGTTTGTCTGGGGGACATACTGGTTTCCTCCCCAGCTGTGCCTGCAGTGAGTAGGAGCTGGACATAGTGAGCGTTTCAGAAACAGCGCCGAGGCTACCTGTGTCCAGCTTTCCAAAGGGGGAAAACACTGGTTTTCTAAGCAGTGCCACCTACCCTCGTTAACACCCACCAGAAGTACGTGCAGAACTGGACGTGCAAAGGGAGACCGTCGCGACACACTGGGCCCTTGGCTAAATAGTTTTCACTGCGCAGGCGTCTGCGTGTGGCAAGATCCCTAACCGAGTGAAGGCCTGAGGAAGACCTAGTTGGCACTGCACCTTCCAAGGGCCTGCCAGTGTAAAGTGAGGAATTGTGCTCTTGGCTCAGGTTGGATCTCACCTCGACTTCCTGCTTGAGGCAGAGAGCGGGGAGGTATGAGTTCCAAGAAGGAACGCGGGGGAGACGTTTCTCTCCGGGTAAGTCCCTTTTCCGCACTGAGTCCAAGTGGCCCAGCCCAGGAGACCGTGTAGGACTGTGTTCCAGCGCTCTTTGCAAGCTGTGTCCACCTAGGTTTCTAAGGAAGAGAACGGTGTGTCGCCTTGGACTCTGCATGCCAAGGAGTGTTCCGAAGGGCCTACGCGGCTGTCTGTTGCTCAGCAGGCAGAGAGGAGGCCCGGCGGACTCAGTGTAGTTGCCCGGGAAACGGTGCGGACGCGAGAGCCCATCGCGTCCTGAAAGGCATCCTCGAGTTCCAGCTAGGCAGCACATCGACGCACACTTCCTGGAAACTGCTGTATGCCCCCACATGCCCGCTGGCGAAAGTGGAACTTACGGGGAGCCCAGTGATCACCCTGCGGTTTCCCCGAACGAACGAGGGCCGCGGCATTAGTGCCCCCCCAAGGATTGCAAGCACCCAGTTCCTCTGTGGAAATGAGTCCTTTACTCCCAAGGCGTTGCTGCAGTGAAGAGACGCAGGGCCTTTTCAGGGTTTGGCCGAGAGCTCCGTGGTTGCGAGGATGCAGCTTTCCAAACGGTAAAAGACTGCTTTTCTGAACAGGGCCCCCTATGGTAGCTACCACGCAGCGTAAGTACCGGCAGTATTTGAGGGGCGAAGGCAGACAAACGCGGCACACTGGGCCCTTCGCTGAATCCGTTTGAATGAGCGGGTGTCGAAGTGTGGCAAGCTCCCTAACCGAGTGAAGGCCTGAGGAAGGCCTTGCTGGCCCTGCATCTCCCAGAGGCCTACCAGTGTAAAGTGGTGCATTGTGGTCTTCTTTGAGCAGGTTGGATGTCACGTCGAGTGCCTGCATGAGGTAGAGGCCCGGCAGGTGTGAGTTCCCAGAAGGAACGCGGAGCCGAGGGTGTCTCTTATGGCACGTCACTGCTCTGCACTGAGTCAAAGTTGCCCAGCCCATTAGACCGGCTAGGAATATGTTCCCGAGGTGTTCGTACGCTGTGTCAACCTGGTTCTCCAAGGAAGGGAGCCGTGTGTCGCCCTGGATTCTGCACGCCCAGAAGTGTTCCGAAGGGCCTACACGGCTGTCTGTCGATCAGCAGGCAGACAGGACACTTGGGGTACTCAGTGTATTTGCACGGGAAGCGGTGCCGACGCGAGAGCCCTAGGAGACCCGAAAGGCCTCCTCGCCTTCCTTTTAAGCGGAACAACGACCGAGACCTCATGGAAACTGCTGCACGCAGAGCTTGCCAGGGGGACAAGTGGGTCCTTACCATGAGACTAGTGGTCACCGTGTGGCTTCCCAGAACGCACGAGGGCTGTGGGATTAGCCCCGCCTAAGAATTGAGAGCACCTGACTTCTCTGGGCAAAGTACTCGTTCCCCTCACAGGCGTGCCTGCAGTGAAAAGCAGCTGGGCAATTCCACACTTCTGCACACAGGTTCTAGGCCGCCAAGAATCCAGCTTTCGAAAAGGGAAAAAAGACTGCTTTGGTGCGCTGATGCTAGGGCTCACCTTGCGATTGCCCAGAACGAACGTGGGCCGCAGCTTAGCTCTCCTCTGAAAGGGCAGGCACCCCGTTTGTCTGGGGGACATACTGGTTTCCTCCCCAGCTGTGCCTGCAGTGAGTAGGAGCTGGACATAGTGAGCGTTTCAGAAACAGCGCCGAGGCTACCTGTGTCCAGCTTTCCAAAGGGGGAAAACACTGGTTTTCTAAGCAGTGCCACCTACCCTCGTTAACACCCACCAGAAGTACGTGCAGAACTGGACGTGCAAAGGGAGACCGTCGTGACACACTGGGCCCTTGGCTAAATAGTTTTCACTGCGCAGGCGTCTGCGTGTGGCAAGATCCCTAACCGAGTGAAGGCCTGAGGAAGACCTAGTTGGCACTGCACCTTCCAAGGGCCTGCCAGTGTAAAGTGAGGAATTGTGCTCTTGGCTCAGGTTGGATCTCACCTCGACTTCCTGCTTGAGGCAGAGAGCGGGGAGGTATGAGTTCCAAGAAGGAACGCGGGGGAGACGTTTCTCTCCGGGTAAGTCCCTTTTCCGCACTGAGTCCAAGTGGCCCAGCCCAGGAGACCGTGTAGGACTGTGTTCCAGCGCTCTTTGCAAGCTGTGTCCACCTAGGTTTCTAAGGAAGAGAACGGTGTGTCGCCTTGGACTCTGCATGCCAAGGAGTGTTCCGAAGGGCCTACGCGGCTGTCTGTTGCTCAGCAGGCAGAGAGGAGGCCCGGCGGACTCAGTGTAGTTGCCCGGGAAACGGTGCGGACGCGAGAGCCCATCGCGTCCTGAAAGGCATCCTCGAGTTCCAGCTAGGCAGCACATCGACGCACACTTCCTGGAAACTGCTGTATGCCCCCACATGCCCGCTGGCGAAAGTGGAACTTACGGGGAGCCCAGTGATCACCCTGCGGTTTCCCCGAACGAACGAGGGCCGCGGCATTAGTGCCCCCCCAAGGATTGCAAGCACCCAGTTCCTCTGTGGAAATGAGTCCTTTACTCCCAAGGCGTTGCTGCAGTGAAGAGACGCAGGGCCTTTTCAGGGTTTGGCCGAGAGCTCCGTGGTTGCGAGGATGCAGCTTTCCAAACGGTAAAAGACTGCTTTTCTGAACAGGGCCCCCTATGGTAGCTACCACGCAGCGTAAGTACCGGCAGTATTTGAGGGGCGAAGGCAGACAAACGCGGCACACTGGGCCCTTCGCTGAATCCGTTTGAATGAGCGGGTGTCGAAGTGTGGCAAGCTCCCTAACCGAGTGAAGGCCTGAGGAAGGCCTTGCTGGCCCTGCATCTCCCAGAGGCCTACCAGTGTAAAGTGGTGCATTGTGGTCTTCTTTGAGCAGGTTGGATGTCACGTCGAGTGCCTGCATGAGGTAGAGGCCCGGCAGGTGTGAGTTCCCAGAAGGAACGCGGAGCCGAGGGTGTCTCTTATGGCACGTCACTGCTCTGCACTGAGTCAAAGTTGCCCAGCCCATTAGACCGGCTAGGAATATGTTCCCGAGGTGTTCGTACGCTGTGTCAACCTGGTTCTCCAAGGAAGGGAGCCGTGTGTCGCCCTGGATTCTGCACGCCCAGAAGTGTTCCGAAGGGCCTACACGGCTGTCTGTCGATCAGCAGGCAGACAGGACACTTGGGGTACTCAGTGTATTTGCACGGGAAGCGGTGCCGACGCGAGAGCCCTAGGAGACCCGAAAGGCCTCCTCGCCTTCCTTTTAAGCGGAACAACGACCGAGACCTCATGGAAACTGCTGCACGCAGAGCTTGCCAGGGGGACAAGTGGGTCCTTACCATGAGACTAGTGGTCACCGTGTGGCTTCCCAGAACGCACGAGGGCTGTGGGATTAGCCCCGCCTAAGAATTGAGAGCACCTGACTTCTCTGGGCAAAGTACTCGTTCCCCTCACAGGCGTGCCTGCAGTGAAAAGCAGCTGGGCAATTCCACACTTCTGCACACAGGTTCTAGGCCGCCAAGAATCCAGCTTTCGAAAAGGGAAAAAAGACTGCTTTGGTGCGCTGATGCTAGGGCTCACCTTGCGATTGCCCAGAACGAACGTGGGCCGCAGCTTAGCTCTCCTCTGAAAGGGCAGGCACCCCGTTTGTCTGGGGGACATACTGGTTTCCTCCCCAGCTGTGCCTGCAGTGAGTAGGAGCTGGACATAGTGAGCGTTTCAGAAACAGCGCCGAGGCTACCTGTGTCCAGCTTTCCAAAGGGGGAAAACACTGGTTTTCTAAGCAGTGCCACCTACCCTCGTTAACACCCACCAGAAGTACGTGCAGAACTGGACGTGCAAAGGGAGACCGTCGCGACACACTGGGCCCTTGGCTAAATAGTTTTCACTGCGCAGGCGTCTGCGTGTGGCAAGATCCCTAACCGAGTGAAGGCCTGAGGAAGACCTAGTTGGCACTGCACCTTCCAAGGGCCTGCCAGTGTAAAGTGAGGAATTGTGCTCTTGGCTCAGGTTGGATCTCACCTCGACTTCCTGCTTGAGGCAGAGAGCGGGGAGGTATGAGTTCCAAGAAGGAACGCGGGGGAGACGTTTCTCTCCGGGTAAGTCCCTTTTCCGCACTGAGTCCAAGTGGCCCAGCCCAGGAGACCGTGTAGGACTGTGTTCCAGCGCTCTTTGCAAGCTGTGTCCACCTAGGTTTCTAAGGAAGAGAACGGTGTGTCGCCTTGGACTCTGCATGCCAAGGAGTGTTCCGAAGGGCCTACGCGGCTGTCTGTTGCTCAGCAGGCAGAGAGGAGGCCCGGCGGACTCAGTGTAGTTGCCCGGGAAACGGTGCGGACGCGAGAGCCCATCGCGTCCTGAAAGGCATCCTCGAGTTCCAGCTAGGCAGCACATCGACGCACACTTCCTGGAAACTGCTGTATGCCCCCACATGCCCGCTGGCGAAAGTGGAACTTACGGGGAGCCCAGTGATCACCCTGCGGTTTCCCCGAACGAACGAGGGCCGCGGCATTAGTGCCCCCCCAAGGATTGCAAGCACCCAGTTCCTCTGTGGAAATGAGTCCTTTACTCCCAAGGCGTTGCTGCAGTGAAGAGACGCAGGGCCTTTTCAGGGTTTGGCCGAGAGCTCCGTGGTTGCGAGGATGCAGCTTTCCAAACGGTAAAAGACTGCTTTTCTGAACAGGGCCCCCTATGGTAGCTACCACGCAGCGTAAGTACCGGCAGTATTTGAGGGGCGAAGGCAGACAAACGCGGCACACTGGGCCCTTCGCTGAATCCGTTTGAATGAGCGGGTGTCGAAGTGTGGCAAGCTCCCTAACCGAGTGAAGGCCTGAGGAAGGCCTTGCTGGCCCTGCATCTCCCAGAGGCCTACCAGTGTAAAGTGGTGCATTGTGGTCTTCTTTGAGCAGGTTGGATGTCACGTCGAGTGCCTGCATGAGGTAGAGGCCCGGCAGGTGTGAGTTCCCAGAAGGAACGCGGAGCCGAGGGTGTCTCTTATGGCACGTCACTGCTCTGCACTGAGTCAAAGTTGCCCAGCCCATTAGACCGGCTAGGAATATGTTCCCGAGGTGTTCGTACGCTGTGTCAACCTGGTTCTCCAAGGAAGGGAGCCGTGTGTCGCCCTGGATTCTGCACGCCCAGAAGTGTTCCGAAGGGCCTACACGGCTGTCTGTCGATCAGCAGGCAGACAGGACACTTGGGGTACTCAGTGTATTTGCACGGGAAGCGGTGCCGACGCGAGAGCCCTAGGAGACCCGAAAGGCCTCCTCGCCTTCCTTTTAAGCGGAACAACGACCGAGACCTCATGGAAACTGCTGCACGCAGAGCTTGCCAGGGGGACAAGTGGGTCCTTACCATGAGACTAGTGGTCACCGTGTGGCTTCCCAGAACGCACGAGGGCTGTGGGATTAGCCCCGCCTAAGAATTGAGAGCACCTGACTTCTCTGGGCAAAGTACTCGTTCCCCTCACAGGCGTGCCTGCAGTGAAAAGCAGCTGGGCAATTCCACACTTCTGCACACAGGTTCTAGGCCGCCAAGAATCCAGCTTTCGAAAAGGGAAAAAAGACTGCTTTGGTGCGCTGATGCTAGGGCTCACCTTGCGATTGCCCAGAACGAACGTGGGCCGCAGCTTAGCTCTCCTCTGAAAGGGCAGGCACCCCGTTTGTCTGGGGGACATACTGGTTTCCTCCCCAGCTGTGCCTGCAGTGAGTAGGAGCTGGACATAGTGAGCGTTTCAGAAACAGCGCCGAGGCTACCTGTGTCCAGCTTTCCAAAGGGGGAAAACACTGGTTTTCTAAGCAGTGCCACCTACCCTCGTTAACACCCACCAGAAGTACGTGCAGAACTGGACGTGCAAAGGGAGACCGTCGCGACACACTGGGCCCTTGGCTAAATAGTTTTCACTGCGCAGGCGTCTGCGTGTGGCAAGATCCCTAACCGAGTGAAGGCCTGAGGAAGACCTAGTTGGCACTGCACCTTCCAAGGGCCTGCCAGTGTAAAGTGAGGAATTGTGCTCTTGGCTCAGGTTGGATCTCACCTCGACTTCCTGCTTGAGGCAGAGAGCGGGGAGGTATGAGTTCCAAGAAGGAACGCGGGGGAGACGTTTCTCTCCGGGTAAGTCCCTTTTCCGCACTGAGTCCAAGTGGCCCAGCCCAGGAGACCGTGTAGGACTGTGTTCCAGCGCTCTTTGCAAGCTGTGTCCACCTAGGTTTCTAAGGAAGAGAACGGTGTGTCGCCTTGGACTCTGCATGCCAAGGAGTGTTCCGAAGGGCCTACGCGGCTGTCTGTTGCTCAGCAGGCAGAGAGGAGGCCCGGCGGACTCAGTGTAGTTGCCCGGGAAACGGTGCGGACGCGAGAGCCCATCGCGTCCTGAAAGGCATCCTCGAGTTCCAGCTAGGCAGCACATCGACGCACACTTCCTGGAAACTGCTGTATGCCCCCACATGCCCGCTGGCGAAAGTGGAACTTACGGGGAGCCCAGTGATCACCCTGCGGTTTCCCCGAACGAACGAGGGCCGCGGCATTAGTGCCCCCCCAAGGATTGCAAGCACCCAGTTCCTCTGTGGAAATGAGTCCTTTACTCCCAAGGCGTTGCTGCAGTGAAGAGACGCAGGGCCTTTTCAGGGTTTGGCCGAGAGCTCCGTGGTTGCGAGGATGCAGCTTTCCAAACGGTAAAAGACTGCTTTTCTGAACAGGGCCCCCTATGGTAGCTACCACGCAGCGTAAGTACCTGCAGTATTTGAGGGGCGAAGGCAGACAAACGCGGCACACTGGGCCCTTCGCTGAATCCGTTTGAATGAGCGGGTGTCGAAGTGTGGCAAGCTCCCTAACCGAGTGAAGGCCTGAGGAAGGCCTTGCTGGCCCTGCATCTCCCAGAGGCCTACCAGTGTAAAGTGGTGCATTGTGGTCTTCTTTGAGCAGGTTGGATGTCACGTCGAGTGCCTGCATGAGGTAGAGGCCCGGCAGGTGTGAGTTCCCAGAAGGAACGCGGAGCCGAGGGTGTCTCTTATGGCACGTCACTGCTCTGCACTGAGTCAAAGTTGCCCAGCCCATTAGACCGGCTAGGAATATGTTCCCGAGGTGTTCGTACGCTGTGTCAACCTGGTTCTCCAAGGAAGGGAGCCGTGTGTCGCCCTGGATTCTGCACGCCCAGAAGTGTTCCGAAGGGCCTACACGGCTGTCTGTCGATCAGCAGGCAGACAGGACACTTGGGGTACTCAGTGTATTTGCACGGGAAGCGGTGCCGACGCGAGAGCCCTAGGAGACCCGAAAGGCCTCCTCGCCTTCCTTTTAAGCGGAACAACGACCGAGACCTCATGGAAACTGCTGCACGCAGAGCTTGCCAGGGGGACAAGTGGGTCCTTACCATGAGACTAGTGGTCACCGTGTGGCTTCCCAGAACGCACGAGGGCTGTGGGATTAGCCCCGCCTAAGAATTGAGAGCACCTGACTTCTCTGGGCAAAGTACTCGTTCCCCTCACAGGCGTGCCTGCAGTGAAAAGCAGCTGGGCAATTCCACACTTCTGCACACAGGTTCTAGGCCGCCAAGAATCCAGCTTTCGAAAAGGGAAAAAAGACTGCTTTGGTGCGCTGATGCTAGGGCTCACCTTGCGATTGCCCAGAACGAACGTGGGCCGCAGCTTAGCTCTCCTCTGAAAGGGCAGGCACCCCGTTTGTCTGGGGGACATACTGGTTTCCTCCCCAGCTGTGCCTGCAGTGAGTAGGAGCTGGACATAGTGAGCGTTTCAGAAACAGCGCCGAGGCTACCTGTGTCCAGCTTTCCAAAGGGGGAAAACACTGGTTTTCTAAGCAGTGCCACCTACCCTCGTTAACACCCACCAGAAGTACGTGCAGAACTGGACGTGCAAAGGGAGACCGTCGCGACACACTGGGCCCTTGGCTAAATAGTTTTCACTGCGCAGGCGTCTGCGTGTGGCAAGATCCCTAACCGAGTGAAGGCCTGAGGAAGACCTAGTTGGCACTGCACCTTCCAAGGGCCTGCCAGTGTAAAGTGAGGAATTGTGCTCTTGGCTCAGGTTGGATCTCACCTCGACTTCCTGCTTGAGGCAGAGAGCGGGGAGGTATGAGTTCCAAGAAGGAACGCGGGGGAGACGTTTCTCTCCGGGTAAGTCCCTTTTCCGCACTGAGTCCAAGTGGCCCAGCCCAGGAGACCGTGTAGGACTGTGTTCCAGGGCTCTTTGCAAGCTGTGTCCACCTAGGTTTCTAAGGAAGAGAACGGTGTGTCGCCTTGGACTCTGCATGCCAAGGAGTGTTCCGAAGGGCCTACGCGGCTGTCTGTTGCTCAGCAGGCAGAGAGGAGGCCCGGCGGACTCAGTGTAGTTGCCCGGGAAACGGTGCGGACGCGAGAGCCCATCGCGTCCTGAAAGGCATCCTCGAGTTCCAGCTAGGCAGCACATCGACGCACACTTCCTGGAAACTGCTGTATGCCCCCACATGCCCGCTGGCGAAAGTGGAACTTACGGGGAGCCCAGTGATCACCCTGCGGTTTCCCCGAACGAACGAGGGCCGCGGCATTAGTGCCCCCCCAAGGATTGCAAGCACCCAGTTCCTCTGTGGAAATGAGTCCTTTACTCCCAAGGCGTTGCTGCAGTGAAGAGACGCAGGGCCTTTTCAGGGTTTGGCCGAGAGCTCCGTGGTTGCGAGGATGCAGCTTTCCAAACGGTAAAAGACTGCTTTTCTGAACAGGGCCCCCTATGGTAGCTACCACGCAGCGTAAGTACCGGCAGTATTTGAGGGGCGAAGGCAGACAAACGCGGCACACTGGGCCCTTCGCTGAATCCGTTTGAATGAGCGGGTGTCGAAGTGTGGCAAGCTCCCTAACCGAGTGAAGGCCTGAGGAAGGCCTTGCTGGCACTGCATCTCCCAGAGGCCTACCAGTGTAAAGTGGTGACTTGTGGTCTTCTTTGAGCAGGTTGGATGTCACGTCGAGTGCCTGCATGAGGTAGAGGCCCGGCAGGTGTGAGTTCCCAGAAGGAACGCGGAGCCGAGGGTGTCTCTTATGGCACGTCACTGCTCTGCACTGAGTCAAAGTTGCCCAGCCCATTAGACCGGCTAGGAATATGTTCCCGAGGTGTTCGTACGCTGTGTCAACCTGGTTCTCCAAGGAAGGGAGCCGTGTGTCGCCCTGGATTCTGCACGCCCAGAAGTGTTCCGAAGGGCCTACACGGCTGTCTGTCGATCAGCAGGCAGACAGGACACTTGGGGTACTCAGTGTATTTGCACGGGAAGCGGTGCCGACGCGAGAGCCCTAGGAGACCCGAAAGGCCTCCTCGCCTTCCTTTTAAGCGGAACAACGACCGAGACCTCATGGAAACTGCTGCACGCAGAGCTTGCCAGGGGGACAAGTGGGTCCTTACCATGAGACTAGTGGTCACCGTGTGGCTTCCCAGAACGCACGAGGGCTGTGGGATTAGCCCCGCCTAAGAATTGAGAGCACCTGACTTCTCTGGGCAAAGTACTCGTTCCCCTCACAGGCGTGCCTGCAGTGAAAAGCAGCTGGGCAATTCCACACTTCTGCACACAGGTTCTAGGCCGCCAAGAATCCAGCTTTCGAAAAGGGAAAAAAGACTGCTTTGGTGCGCTTATGCTAGGGCTCACCTTGCGATTGCCCAGAACGAACGTGGGCCGCAGCTTAGCTCTCCTCTGAAAGGGCAGGCACCCCGTTTGTCTGGGGGACATACTGGTTTCCTCCCCAGCTGTGCCTGCAGTGAGTAGGAGCTGGACATAGTGAGCGTTTCAGAAACAGCGCCGAGGCTACCTGTGTCCAGCTTTCCAAAGGGGGAAAACACTGGTTTTCTAAGCAGTGCCACCTACCCTCGTTAACACCCACCAGAAGTACGTGCAGAACTGGACGTGCAAAGGGAGACCGTCGCGACACACTGGGCCCTTGGCTAAAGAGTTTTCACTGCGCAGGCGTCTGCGTGTGGCAAGATCCCTAACCGAGTGAAGGCCTGAGGAAGACCTAGTTGGCACTGCACCTTCCAAGGGCCTGCCAGTGTAAAGTGAGGAATTGTGCTCTTGGCTCAGGTTGGATCTCACCTCGACTTCCTGCTTGAGGCAGAGAGCGGGGAGGTATGAGTTCCAAGAAGGAACGCGGGGGAGACGTTTCTCTCCGGGTAAGTCCCTTTTCCGCACTGAGTCCAAGTGGCCCAGCCCAGGAGACCGTGTAGGACTGTGTTCCAGGGCTCTTTGCAAGCTGTGTCCACCTAGGTTTCTAAGGAAGAGAACGGTGTGTCGCCTTGGACTCTGCATGCCAAGGAGTGTTCCGAAGGGCCTACGCGGCTGTCTGTTGCTCAGCAGGCAGAGAGGAGGCCCGGCGGACTCAGTGTAGTTGCCCGGGAAACGGTGCGGACGCGAGAGCCCATCGCGTCCTGAAAGGCATCCTCGAGTTCCAGCTAGGCAGCACATCGACGCACACTTCCTGGAAACTGCTGTATGCCCCCACATGCCCGCTGGCGAAAGTGGAACTTACGGGGAGCCCAGTGATCACCCTGCGGTTTCCCCGAACGAACGAGGGCCGCGGCATTAGTGCCCCCCCAAGGATTGCAAGCACCCAGTTCCTCTGTGGAAATGAGTCCTTTACTCCCAAGGCGTTGCTGCAGTGAAGAGACGCAGGGCCTTTTCAGGGTTTGGCCGAGAGCTCCGTGGTTGCGAGGATGCAGCTTTCCAAACGGTAAAAGACTGCTTTTCTGAACAGGGCCCCCTATGGTAGCTACCACGCAGCGTAAGTACCTGCAGTATTTGAGGGGCGAAGGCAGACAAACGCGGCACACTGGGCCCTTCGCTGAATCCGTTTGAATGAGCGGGTGTCGAAGTGTGGCAAGCTCCCTAACCGAGTGAAGGCCTGAGGAAGGCCTTGCTGGCACTGCATCTGCCAGAGGCCTACCAGTGTAAAGTGGTGACTTGTGGTCTTCTTTGAGCAGGTTGGATGTCACGTCGAGTGCCTGCATGAGGTAGAGGCCCGGCAGGTGTGAGTTCCCAGAAGGAACGCGGAGCCGAGGGTGTCTCTTATGGCACGTCACTGCTCTGCACTGAGTCAAAGTTGCCCAGCCCATTAGACCGGCTAGGAATATGTTCCCGAGGTGTTCGTACGCTGTGTCAACCCGGTTCTCCAAGGAAGGGAGCCGTGTGTCGCCCTGGATTCTGCACGCCCAGAAGTGTTCCGAAGGGCCTACACGGCTGTCTGTCGATCAGCAGGCAGACAGGACACTTGGGGTACTCAGTGTATTTGCACGGGAAGCGGTGCCGACGCGAGAGCCCTAGGAGACCCGAAAGGCCTCCTCGCCTTCCTTTTAAGCGGAACAACGACCGAGACCTCATGGAAACTGCTGCACGCAGAGCTTGCCAGGGGGACAAGTGGGTCCTTACCATGAGACTAGTGGTCACCGTGTGGCTTCCCAGAACGCACGAGGGCTGTGGGATTAGCCCCGCCTAAGAATTGAGAGCACCTGACTTCTCTGGGCAAAGTACTCGTTCCCCTCACAGGCGTGCCTGCAGTGAAAAGCAGCTGGGCAATTCCACACTTCTGCACACAGGTTCTAGGCCGCCAAGAATCCAGCTTTCGAAAAGGGAAAAAAGACTGCTTTGGTGCGCTGATGCTAGGGCTCACCTTGCGATTGCCCAGAACGAACGTGGGCCGCAGCTTAGCTCTCCTCTGAAAGGGCAGGCACCCCGTTTGTCTGGGGGACATACTGGTTTCCTCCCCAGCTGTGCCTGCAGTGAGTAGGAGCTGGACATAGTGAGCGTTTCAGAAACAGCGCCGAGGCTACCTGTGTCCAGCTTTCCAAAGGGGGAAAACACTGGTTTTCTAAGCAGTGCCACCTACCCTCGTTAACACCCACCAGAAGTACGTGCAGAACTGGACGTGCAAAGGGAGACCGTCGCGACACACTGGGCCCTTGGCTAAAGAGTTTTCACTGCGCAGGCGTCTGCGTGTGGCAAGATCCCTAACCGAGTGAAGGCCTGAGGAAGACCTAGTTGGCACTGCACCTTCCAAGGGCCTGCCAGTGTAAAGTGAGGAATTGTGCTCTTGGCTCAGGTTGGATCTCACCTCGACTTCCTGCTTGAGGCAGAGAGCGGGGAGGTATGAGTTCCAAGAAGGAACGCGGGGGAGACGTTTCTCTCCGGGTAAGTCCCTTTTCCGCACTGAGTCCAAGTGGCCCAGCCCAGGAGACCGTGTAGGACTGTGTTCCAGGGCTCTTTGCAAGCTGTGTCCACCTAGGTTTCTAAGGAAGAGAACGGTGTGTCGCCTTGGACTCTGCATGCCAAGGAGTGTTCCGAAGGGCCTACGCGGCTGTCTGTTGCTCAGCAGGCAGAGAGGAGGCCCGGCGGACTCAGTGTAGTTGCCCGGGAAACGGTGCGGACGCGAGAGCCCATCGCGTCCTGAAAGGCATCCTCGAGTTCCAGCTAGGCAGCACATCGACGCACACTTCCTGGAAACTGCTGTATGCCCCCACATGCCCGCTGGCGAAAGTGGAACTTACGGGGAGCCCAGTGATCACCCTGCGGTTTCCCCGAACGAACGAGGGCCGCGGCATTAGTGCCCCCCCAAGGATTGCAAGCACCCAGTTCCTCTGTGGAAATGAGTCCTTTACTCCCAAGGCGTTGCTGCAGTGAAGAGACGCAGGGCCTTTTCAGGGTTTGGCCGAGAGCTCCGTGGTTGCGAGGATGCAGCTTTCCAAACGGTAAAAGACTGCTTTTCTGAACAGGGCCCCCTATGGTAGCTACCACGCAGCGTAAGTACCGGCAGTATTTGAGGGGCGAAGGCAGACAAACGCGGCACACTGGGCCCTTCGCTGAATCCGTTTGAATGAGCGGGTGTCGAAGTGTGGCAAGCTCCCTAACCGAGTGAAGGCCTGAGGAAGGCCTTGCTGGCACTGCATCTCCCAGAGGCCTACCAGTGTAAAGTGGTGACTTGTGGTCTTCTTTGAGCAGGTTGGATGTCACGTCGAGTGCCTGCATGAGGTAGAGGCCCGGCAGGTGTGAGTTCCCAGAAGGAACGCGGAGCCGAGGGTGTCTCTTATGGCACGTCACTGCTCTGCACTGAGTCAAAGTTGCCCAGCCCATTAGACCGGCTAGGAATATGTTCCCGAGGTGTTCGTACGCTGTGTCAACCTGGTTCTCCAAGGAAGGGAGCCGTGTGTCGCCCTGGATTCTGCACGCCCAGAAGTGTTCCGAAGGGCCTACACGGCTGTCTGTCGATCAGCAGGCAGACAGGACACTTGGGGTACTCAGTGTATTTGCACGGGAAGCGGTGCCGACGCGAGAGCCCTAGGAGACCCGAAAGGCCTCCTCGCCTTCCTTTTAAGCGGAACAACGACCGAGACCTCATGGAAACTGCTGCACGCAGAGCTTGCCAGGGGGACAAGTGGGTCCTTACCATGAGACTAGTGGTCACCGTGTGGCTTCCCAGAACGCACGAGGGCTGTGGGATTAGCCCCGCCTAAGAATTGAGAGCACCTGACTTCTCTGGGCAAAGTACTCGTTCCCCTCACAGGCGTGCCTGCAGTGAAAAGCAGCTGGGCAATTCCACACTTCTGCACACAGGTTCTAGGCCGCCAAGAATCCAGCTTTCGAAAAGGGAAAAAAGACTGCTTTGGTGCGCTTATGCTAGGGCTCACCTTGCGATTGCCCAGAACGAACGTGGGCCGCAGCTTAGCTCTCCTCTGAAAGGGCAGGCACCCCGTTTGTCTGGGGGACATACTGGTTTCCTCCCCAGCTGTGCCTGCAGTGAGTAGGAGCTGGACATAGTGAGCGTTTCAGAAACAGCGCCGAGGCTACCTGTGTCCAGCTTTCCAAAGGGGGAAAACACTGGTTTTCTAAGCAGTGCCACCTACCCTCGTTAACACCCACCAGAAGTACGTGCAGAACTGGACGTGCAAAGGGAGACCGTCGCGACACACTGGGCCCTTGGCTAAAGAGTTTTCACTGCGCAGGCGTCTGCGTGTGGCAAGATCCCTAACCGAGTGAAGGCCTGAGGAAGACCTAGTTGGCACTGCACCTTCCAAGGGCCTGCCAGTGTAAAGTGAGGAATTGTGCTCTTGGCTCAGGTTGGATCTCACCTCGACTTCCTGCTTGAGGCAGAGAGCGGGGAGGTATGAGTTCCAAGAAGGAACGCGGGGGAGACGTTTCTCTCCGGGTAAGTCCCTTTTCCGCACTGAGTCCAAGTGGCCCAGCCCAGGAGACCGTGTAGGACTGTGTTCCAGGGCTCTTTGCAAGCTGTGTCCACCTAGGTTTCTAAGGAAGAGAACGGTGTGTCGCCTTGGACTCTGCATGCCAAGGAGTGTTCCGAAGGGCCTACGCGGCTGTCTGTTGCTCAGCAGGCAGAGAGGAGGCCCGGCGGACTCAGTGTAGTTGCCCGGGAAACGGTGCGGACGCGAGAGCCCATCGCGTCCTGAAAGGCATCCTCGAGTTCCAGCTAGGCAGCACATCGACGCACACTTCCTGGAAACTGCTGTATGCCCCCACATGCCCGCTGGCGAAAGTGGAACTTACGGGGAGCCCAGTGATCACCCTGCGGTTTCCCCGAACGAACGAGGGCCGCGGCATTAGTGCCCCCCCAAGGATTGCAAGCACCCAGTTCCTCTGTGGAAATGAGTCCTTTACTCCCAAGGCGTTGCTGCAGTGAAGAGACGCAGGGCCTTTTCAGGGTTTGGCCGAGAGCTCCGTGGTTGCGAGGATGCAGCTTTCCAAACGGTAAAAGACTGCTTTTCTGAACAGGGCCCCCTATGGTAGCTACCACGCAGCGTAAGTACCTGCAGTATTTGAGGGGCGAAGGCAGACAAACGCGGCACACTGGGCCCTTCGCTGAATCCGTTTGAATGAGCGGGTGTCGAAGTGTGGCAAGCTCCCTAACCGAGTGAAGGCCTGAGGAAGGCCTTGCTGGCACTGCATCTGCCAGAGGCCTACCAGTGTAAAGTGGTGACTTGTGGTCTTCTTTGAGCAGGTTGGATGTCACGTCGAGTGCCTGCATGAGGTAGAGGCCCGGCAGGTGTGAGTTCCCAGAAGGAACGCGGAGCCGAGGGTGTCTCTTATGGCACGTCACTGCTCTGCACTGAGTCAAAGTTGCCCAGCCCATTAGACCGGCTAGGAATATGTTCCCGAGGTGTTCGTACGCTGTGTCAACCCGGTTCTCCAAGGAAGGGAGCCGTGTGTCGCCCTGGATTCTGCACGCCCAGAAGTGTTCCGAAGGGCCTACACGGCTGTCTGTCGATCAGCAGGCAGACAGGACACTTGGGGTACTCAGTGTATTTGCACGGGAAGCGGTGCCGACGCGAGAGCCCTAGGAGACCCGAAAGGCCTCCTCGCCTTCCTTTTAAGCGGAACAACGACCGAGACCTCATGGAAACTGCTGCACGCAGAGCTTGCCAGGGGGACAAGTGGGTCCTTACCATGAGACTAGTGGTCACCGTGTGGCTTCCCAGAACGCACGAGGGCTGTGGGATTAGCCCCGCCTAAGAATTGAGAGCACCTGACTTCTCTGGGCAAAGTACTCGTTCCCCTCACAGGCGTGCCTGCAGTGAAAAGCAGCTGGGCAATTCCACACTTCTGCACACAGGTTCTAGGCCGCCAAGAATCCAGCTTTCGAAAAGGGAAAAAAGACTGCTTTGGTGCGCTTATGCTAGGGCTCACCTTGCGATTGCCCAGAACGAACGTGGGCCGCAGCTTAGCTCTCCTCTGAAAGGGCAGGCACCCCGTTTGTCTGGGGGACATACTGGTTTCCTCCCCAGCTGTGCCTGCAGTGAGTAGGAGCTGGACATAGTGAGCGTTTCAGAAACAGCGCCGAGGCTACCTGTGTCCAGCTTTCCAAAGGGGGAAAACACTGGTTTTCTAAGCAGTGCCACCTACCCTCGTTAACACCCACCAGAAGTACGTGCAGAACTGGACGTGCAAAGGGAGACCGTCGCGACACACTGGGCCCTTGGCTAAAGAGTTTTCACTGCGCAGGCGTCTGCGTGTGGCAAGATCCCTAACCGAGTGAAGGCCTGAGGAAGACCTAGTTGGCACTGCACCTTCCAAGGGCCTGCCAGTGTAAAGTGAGGAATTGTGCTCTTGGCTCAGGTTGGATCTCACCTCGACTTCCTGCTTGAGGCAGAGAGCGGGGAGGTATGAGTTCCAAGAAGGAACGCGGGGGAGACGTTTCTCTCCGGGTAAGTCCCTTTTCCGCACTGAGTCCAAGTGGCCCAGCCCAGGAGACCGTGTAGGACTGTGTTCCAGGGCTCTTTGCAAGCTGTGTCCACCTAGGTTTCTAAGGAAGAGAACGGTGTGTCGCCTTGGACTCTGCATGCCAAGGAGTGTTCCGAAGGGCCTACGCGGCTGTCTGTTGCTCAGCAGGCAGAGAGGAGGCCCGGCGGACTCAGTGTAGTTGCCCGGGAAACGGTGCGGACGCGAGAGCCCATCGCGTCCTGAAAGGCATCCTCGAGTTCCAGCTAGGCAGCACATCGACGCACACTTCCTGGAAACTGCTGTATGCCCCCACATGCCCGCTGGCGAAAGTGGAACTTACGGGGAGCCCAGTGATCACCCTGCGGTTTCCCCGAACGAACGAGGGCCGCGGCATTAGTGCCCCCCCAAGGATTGCAAGCACCCAGTTCCTCTGTGGAAATGAGTCCTTTACTCCCAAGGCGTTGCTGCAGTGAAGAGACGCAGGGCCTTTTCAGGGTTTGGCCGAGAGCTCCGTGGTTGCGAGGATGCAGCTTTCCAAACGGTAAAAGACTGCTTTTCTGAACAGGGCCCCCTATGGTAGCTACCACGCAGCGTAAGTACCTGCAGTATTTGAGGGGCGAAGGCAGACAAACGCGGCACACTGGGCCCTTCGCTGAATCCGTTTGAATGAGCGGGTGTCGAAGTGTGGCAAGCTCCCTAACCGAGTGAAGGCCTGAGGAAGGCCTTGCTGGCACTGCATCTGCCAGAGGCCTACCAGTGTAAAGTGGTGACTTGTGGTCTTCTTTGAGCAGGTTGGATGTCACGTCGAGTGCCTGCATGAGGT
This sequence comes from Eubalaena glacialis, assembly GCF_028564815.1. Lineage (NCBI taxonomy): Eukaryota > Metazoa > Chordata > Mammalia > Artiodactyla > Balaenidae > Eubalaena > Eubalaena glacialis. Next base: position 108,275,757 of record NC_083716.1, on the reverse strand, counting down.
AGAGGCCCGGCAGGTGTGAGTTCCCAGAAGGAACGCGGAGCCGAGGGTGTCTCTTATGGCACGTCACTGCTCTGCACTGAGTCAAAGTTGCCCAGCCCATTAGACCGGCTAGGAATATGTTCCCGAGGTGTTCGTACGCTGTGTCAACCCGGTTCTCCAAGGAAGGGAGCCGTGTGTCGCCCTGGATTCTGCACGCCCAGAAGTGTTCCGAAGGGCCTACACGGCTGTCTGTCGATCAGCAGGCAGACAGGACACTTGGGGTACTCAGTGTATTTGCACGGGAAGCGGTGCCGACGCGAGAGCCCTAGGAGACCCGAAAGGCCTCCTCGCCTTCCTTTTAAGCGGAACAACGACCGAGACCTCATGGAAACTGCTGCACGCAGAGCTTGCCAGGGGGACAAGTGGGTCCTTACCATGAGACTAGTGGTCACCGTGTGGCTTCCCAGAACGCACGAGGGCTGTGGGATTAGCCCCGCCTAAGAATTGAGAGCACCTGACTTCTCTGGGCAAAGTACTCGTTCCCCTCACAGGCGTGCCTGCAGTGAAAAGCAGCTGGGCAATTCCACACTTCTGCACACAGGTTCTAGGCCGCCAAGAATCCAGCTTTCGAAAAGGGAAAAAAGACTGCTTTGGTGCGCTGATGCTAGGGCTCACCTTGCGATTGCCCAGAACGAACGTGGGCCGCAGCTTAGCTCTCCTCTGAAAGGGCAGGCACCCCGTTTGTCTGGGGGACATACTGGTTTCCTCCCCAGCTGTGCCTGCAGTGAGTAGGAGCTGGACATAGTGAGCGTTTCAGAAACAGCGCCGAGGCTACCTGTGTCCAGCTTTCCAAAGGGGGAAAACACTGGTTTTCTAAGCAGTGCCACCTACCCTCGTTAACACCCACCAGAAGTACGTGCAGAACTGGACGTGCAAAGGGAGACCGTCGCGACACACTGGGCCCTTGGCTAAAGAGTTTTCACTGCGCAGGCGTCTGCGTGTGGCAAGATCCCTAACCGAGTGAAGGCCTGAGGAAGACCTAGTTGGCACTGCACCTTCCAAGGGCCTGCCAGTGTAAAGTGAGGAATTGTGCTCTTGGCTCAGGTTGGATCTCACCTCGACTTCCTGCTTGAGGCAGAGAGCGGGGAGGTATGAGTTCCAAGAAGGAACGCGGGGGAGACGTTTCTCTCCGGGTAAGTCCCTTTTCCGCACTGAGTCCAAGTGGCCCAGCCCAGGAGACCGTGTAGGACTGTGTTCCAGGGCTCTTTGCAAGCTGTGTCCACCTAGGTTTCTAAGGAAGAGAACGGTGTGTCGCCTTGGACTCTGCATGCCAAGGAGTGTTCCGAAGGGCCTACGCGGCTGTCTGTTGCTCAGCAGGCAGAGAGGAGGCCCGGCGGACTCAGTGTAGTTGCCCGGGAAACGGTGCGGACGCGAGAGCCCATCGCGTCCTGAAAGGCATCCTCGAGTTCCAGCTAGGCAGCACATCGACGCACACTTCCTGGAAACTGCTGTATGCCCCCACATGCCCGCTGGCGAAAGTGGAACTTACGGGGAGCCCAGTGATCACCCTGCGGTTTCCCCGAACGAACGAGGGCCGCGGCATTAGTGCCCCCCCAAGGATTGCAAGCACCCAGTTCCTCTGTGGAAATGAGTCCTTTACTCCCAAGGCGTTGCTGCAGTGAAGAGACGCAGGGCCTTTTCAGGGTTTGGCCGAGAGCTCCGTGGTTGCGAGGATGCAGCTTTCCAAACGGTAAAAGACTGCTTTTCTGAACAGGGCCCCCTATGGTAGCTACCACGCAGCGTAAGTACCGGCAGTATTTGAGGGGCGAAGGCAGACAAACGCGGCACACTGGGCCCTTCGCTGAATCCGTTTGAATGAGCGGGTGTCGAAGTGTGGCAAGCTCCCTAACCGAGTGAAGGCCTGAGGAAGGCCTTGCTGGCACTGCATCTCCCAGAGGCCTACCAGTGTAAAGTGGTGACTTGTGGTCTTCTTTGAGCAGGTTGGATGTCACGTCGAGTGCCTGCATGAGGTAGAGGCCCGGCAGGTGTGAGTTCCCAGAAGGAACGCGGAGCCGAGGGTGTCTCTTATGGCACGTCACTGCTCTGCACTGAGTCAAAGTTGCCCAGCCCATTAGACCGGCTAGGAATATGTTCCCGAGGTGTTCGTACGCTGTGTCAACCTGGTTCTCCAAGGAAGGGAGCCGTGTGTCGCCCTGGATTCTGCACGCCCAGAAGTGTTCCGAAGGGCCTACACGGCTGTCTGTCGATCAGCAGGCAGACAGGACACTTGGGGTACTCAGTGTATTTGCACGGGAAGCGGTGCCGACGCGAGAGCCCTAGGAGACCCGAAAGGCCTCCTCGCCTTCCTTTTAAGCGGAACAACGACCGAGACCTCATGGAAACTGCTGCACGCAGAGCTTGCCAGGGGGACAAGTGGGTCCTTACCATGAGACTAGTGGTCACCGTGTGGCTTCCCAGAACGCACGAGGGCTGTGGGATTAGCCCCGCCTAAGAATTGAGAGCACCTGACTTCTCTGGGCAAAGTACTCGTTCCCCTCACAGGCGTGCCTGCAGTGAAAAGCAGCTGGGCAATTCCACACTTCTGCACACAGGTTCTAGGCCGCCAAGAATCCAGCTTTCGAAAAGGGAAAAAAGACTGCTTTGGTGCGCTTATGCTAGGGCTCACCTTGCGATTGCCCAGAACGAACGTGGGCCGCAGCTTAGCTCTCCTCTGAAAGGGCAGGCACCCCGTTTGTCTGGGGGACATACTGGTTTCCTCCCCAGCTGTGCCTGCAGTGAGTAGGAGCTGGACATAGTGAGCGTTTCAGAAACAGCGCCGAGGCTACCTGTGTCCAGCTTTCCAAAGGGGGAAAACACTGGTTTTCTAAGCAGTGCCACCTACCCTCGTTAACACCCACCAGAAGTACGTGCAGAACTGGACGTGCAAAGGGAGACCGTCGCGACACACTGGGCCCTTGGCTAAAGAGTTTTCACTGCGCAGGCGTCTGCGTGTGGCAAGATCCCTAACCGAGTGAAGGCCTGAGGAAGACCTAGTTGGCACTGCACCTTCCAAGGGCCTGCCAGTGTAAAGTGAGGAATTGTGCTCTTGGCTCAGGTTGGATCTCACCTCGACTTCCTGCTTGAGGCAGAGAGCGGGGAGGTATGAGTTCCAAGAAGGAACGCGGGGGAGACGTTTCTCTCCGGGTAAGTCCCTTTTCCGCACTGAGTCCAAGTGGCCCAGCCCAGGAGACCGTGTAGGACTGTGTTCCAGGGCTCTTTGCAAGCTGTGTCCACCTAGGTTTCTAAGGAAGAGAACGGTGTGTCGCCTTGGACTCTGCATGCCAAGGAGTGTTCCGAAGGGCCTACGCGGCTGTCTGTTGCTCAGCAGGCAGAGAGGAGGCCCGGCGGACTCAGTGTAGTTGCCCGGGAAACGGTGCGGACGCGAGAGCCCATCGCGTCCTGAAAGGCATCCTCGAGTTCCAGCTAGGCAGCACATCGACGCACACTTCCTGGAAACTGCTGTATGCCCCCACATGCCCGCTGGCGAAAGTGGAACTTACGGGGAGCCCAGTGATCACCCTGCGGTTTCCCCGAACGAACGAGGGCCGCGGCATTAGTGCCCCCCCAAGGATTGCAAGCACCCAGTTCCTCTGTGGAAATGAGTCCTTTACTCCCAAGGCGTTGCTGCAGTGAAGAGACGCAGGGCCTTTTCAGGGTTTGGCCGAGAGCTCCGTGGTTGCGAGGATGCAGCTTTCCAAACGGTAAAAGACTGCTTTTCTGAACAGGGCCCCCTATGGTAGCTACCACGCAGCGTAAGTACCTGCAGTATTTGAGGGGCGAAGGCAGACAAACGCGGCACACTGGGCCCTTCGCTGAATCCGTTTGAATGAGCGGGTGTCGAAGTGTGGCAAGCTCCCTAACCGAGTGAAGGCCTGAGGAAGGCCTTGCTGGCACTGCATCTGCCAGAGGCCTACCAGTGTAAAGTGGTGACTTGTGGTCTTCTTTGAGCAGGTTGGATGTCACGTCGAGTGCCTGCATGAGGTAGAGGCCCGGCAGGTGTGAGTTCCCAGAAGGAACGCGGAGCCGAGGGTGTCTCTTATGGCACGTCACTGCTCTGCACTGAGTCAAAGTTGCCCAGCCCATTAGACCGGCTAGGAATATGTTCCCGAGGTGTTCGTACGCTGTGTCAACCCGGTTCTCCAAGGAAGGGAGCCGTGTGTCGCCCTGGATTCTGCACGCCCAGAAGTGTTCCGAAGGGCCTACACGGCTGTCTGTCGATCAGCAGGCAGACAGGACACTTGGGGTACTCAGTGTATTTGCACGGGAAGCGGTGCCGACGCGAGAGCCCTAGGAGACCCGAAAGGCCTCCTCGCCTTCCTTTTAAGCGGAACAACGACCGAGACCTCATGGAAACTGCTGCACGCAGAGCTTGCCAGGGGGACAAGTGGGTCCTTACCATGAGACTAGTGGTCACCGTGTGGCTTCCCAGAACGCACGAGGGCTGTGGGATTAGCCCCGCCTAAGAATTGAGAGCACCTGACTTCTCTGGGCAAAGTACTCGTTCCCCTCACAGGCGTGCCTGCAGTGAAAAGCAGCTGGGCAATTCCACACTTCTGCACACAGGTTCTAGGCCGCCAAGAATCCAGCTTTCGAAAAGGGAAAAAAGACTGCTTTGGTGCGCTGATGCTAGGGCTCACCTTGCGATTGCCCAGAACGAACGTGGGCCGCAGCTTAGCTCTCCTCTGAAAGGGCAGGCACCCCGTTTGTCTGGGGGACATACTGGTTTCCTCCCCAGCTGTGCCTGCAGTGAGTAGGAGCTGGACATAGTGAGCGTTTCAGAAACAGCGCCGAGGCTACCTGTATCCAGCTTTCCAAAGGGGGAAAACACTGGTTTTCTAAGCAGTGCCACCTACCCTCGTTAACACCCGCCAGAAGTACGTGCAGAACTGGACGTGCAAAGGGAGACCGTCGCGACACACTGGGCCCTTGGCTAAATAGTTTTCACTGCGCAGGCGTCTGCGTGTGGCAAGATCCCTAACCGAGTGAAGGCCTGAGGAAGACCTAGTTGGCACTGCACCTTCCAAGGGCCTGCCAGTGTAAAGTGAGGAATTGTGCTCTTGGCTCAGGTTGGATCTCACCTCGACTTCCTGCTTGAGGCAGAGAGCGGGGAGGTATGAGTTCCAAGAAGGAACGCGGGGGAGACGTTTCTCTCCGGGTAAGTCCCTTTTCCGCACTGAGTCCAAGTGGCCCAGCCCAGGAGACCGTGTAGGACTGTGTTCCAGGGCTCTTTGCAAGCTGTGTCCACCTAGGTTTCTAAGGAAGAGAACGGTGTGTCGCCTTGGACTCTGCATGCCAAGGAGTGTTCCGAAGGGCCTACGCGGCTGTCTGTTGCTCAGCAGGCAGAGAGGAGGCCCGGCGGACTCAGTGTAGTTGCCCGGGAAACGGTGCGGACGCGAGAGCCCATCGCGTCCTGAAAGGCATCCTCGAGTTCCAGCTAGGCAGCACATCGACGCACACTTCCTGGAAACTGCTGTATGCCCCCACATGCCCGCTGGCGAAAGTGGAACTTACGGGGAGCCCAGTGATCACCCTGCGGTTTCCCCGAACGAACGAGGGCCGCGGCATTAGTGCCCCCCCAAGGATTGCAAGCACCCAGTTCCTCTGTGGAAATGAGTCCTTTACTCCCAAGGCGTTGCTGCAGTGAAGAGACGCAGGGCCTTTTCAGGGTTTGGCCGAGAGCTCCGTGGTTGCGAGGATGCAGCTTTCCAAACGGTAAAAGACTGCTTTTCTGCACAGGGCCCCCTATGGTAGCTACCACGCAGCGTAAGTACCTGCAGTATTTGAGGGGCGAAGGCAGACAAACGCGGCACACTGGGCCCTTCGCTGAATCCGTTTGAATGAGCGGGTGTCGAAGTGTGGCAAGCTCCCTAACCGAGTGAAGGCCTGAGGAAGGCCTTGCTGGCACTGCATCTGCCAGAGGCCTACCAGTGTAAAGTGGTGACTTGTGGTCTTCTTTGAGCAGGTTGGATGTCACGTCGAGTGCCTGCATGAGGTAGAGGCCCGGCAGGTGTGAGTTCCCAGAAGGAACGCGGAGCCGAGGGTGTCTCTTATGGCACGTCACTGCTCTGCACTGAGTCAAAGTTGCCCAGCCCATTAGACCGGCTAGGAATATGTTCCCGAGGTGTTCGTACGCTGTGTCAACCCGGTTCTCCAAGGAAGGGAGCCGTGTGTCGCCCTGGATTCTGCACGCCCAGAAGTGTTCCGAAGGGCCTACACGGCTGTCTGTCGATCAGCAGGCAGACAGGACACTTGGGGTACTCAGTGTATTTGCACGGGAAGCGGTGCCGACGCGAGAGCCCTAGGAGACCCGAAAGGCCTCCTCGCCTTCCTTTTAAGCGGAACAACGACCGAGACCTCATGGAAACTGCTGCACGCAGAGCTTGCCAGGGGGACAAGTGGGTCCTTACCATGAGACTAGTGGTCACCGTGTGGCTTCCCAGAACGCACGAGGGCTGTGGGATTAGCCCCGCCTAAGAATTGAGAGCACCTGACTTCTCTGGGCAAAGTACTCGTTCCCCTCACAGGCGTGCCTGCAGTGAAAAGCAGCTGGGCAATTCCACACTTCTGCACACAGGTTCTAGGCCGCCAAGAATCCAGCTTTCGAAAAGGGAAAAAAGACTGCTTTGGTGCGCTGATGCTAGGGCTCACCTTGCGATTGCCCAGAACGAACGTGGGCCGCAGCTTAGCTCTCCTCTGAAAGGGCAGGCACCCCGTTTGTCTGGGGGACATACTGGTTTCCTCCCCAGCTGTGCCTGCAGTGAGTAGGAGCTGGACATAGTGAGCGTTTCAGAAACAGCGCCGAGGCTACCTGTATCCAGCTTTCCAAAGGGGGAAAACACTGGTTTTCTAAGCAGTGCCACCTACCCTCGTTAACACCCACCAGAAGTACGTGCAGAACTGGACGTGCAAAGGGAGACCGTCGCGACACACTGGGCCCTTGGCTAAATAGTTTTCACTGCGCAGGCGTCTGCGTGTGGCAAGATCCCTAACCGAGTGAAGGCCTGAGGAAGACCTAGTTGGCACTGCACCTTCCAAGGGCCTGCCAGTGTAAAGTGAGGAATTGTGCTCTTGGCTCAGGTTGGATCTCACCTCGACTTCCTGCTTGAGGCAGAGAGCGGGGAGGTATGAGTTCCAAGAAGGAACGCGGGGGAGACGTTTCTCTCCGGGTAAGTCCCTTTTCCGCACTGAGTCCAAGTGGCCCAGCCCAGGAGACCGTGTAGGACTGTGTTCCAGGGCTCTTTGCAAGCTGTGTCCACCTAGGTTTCTAAGGAAGAGAACGGTGTGTCGCCTTGGACTCTGCATGCCAAGGAGTGTTCCGAAGGGCCTACGCGGCTGTCTGTTGCTCAGCAGGCAGAGAGGAGGCCCGGCGGACTCAGTGTAGTTGCCCGGGAAACGGTGCGGACGCGAGAGCCCATCGCGTCCTGAAAGGCATCCTCGAGTTCCAGCTAGGCAGCACATCGACGCACACTTCCTGGAAACTGCTGTATGCCCCCACATGCCCGCTGGCGAAAGTGGAACTTACGGGGAGCCCAGTGATCACCCTGCGGTTTCCCCGAACGAACGAGGGCCGCGGCATTAGTGCCCCCCCAAGGATTGCAAGCACCCAGTTCCTCTGTGGAAATGAGTCCTTTACTCCCAAGGCGTTGCTGCAGTGAAGAGACGCAGGGCCTTTTCAGGGTTTGGCCGAGAGCTCCGTGGTTGCGAGGATGCAGCTTTCCAAACGGTAAAAGACTGCTTTTCTGAACAGGGCCCCCTATGGTAGCTACCACGCAGCGTAAGTACCTGCAGTATTTGAGGGGCGAAGGCAGACAAACGCGGCACACTGGGCCCTTCGCTGAATCCGTTTGAATGAGCGGGTGTCGAAGTGTGGCAAGCTCCCTAACCGAGTGAAGGCCTGAGGAAAACCTTGCTGGCACTGCATCTGCCAGAGGCCTACCAGTGTAAAGTGGTGACTTGTGGTCTTCTTTGAGCAGGTTGGATGTCACGTCGAGTGCCTGCATGAGGTAGAGGCCCGGCAGGTGTGAGTTCCCAGAAGGAACGCGGAGCCGAGGGTGTCTCTTATGGCACGTCACTGCTCTGCACTGAGTCAAAGTTGCCCAGCCCATTAGACCGGCTAGGAATATGTTCCCGAGGTGTTCGTACGCTGTGTCAACCCGGTTCTCCAAGGAAGGGAGCCGTGTGTCGCCCTGGATTCTGCACGCCCAGAAGTGTTCCGAAGGGCCTACACGGCTGTCTGTCGATCAGCACGCAGACAGGACACTTGGGGTACTCAGTGTATTTGCACGGGAAGCGGTGCCGACGCGAGAGCCCTAGGAGACCCGAAAGGCCTCCTCGCCTTCCTTTTAAGCGGAACAACGACCGAGACCTCATGGAAACTGCTGCACGCAGAGCTTGCCAGGGGGACAAGTGGGTCCTTACCATGAGACTAGTGGTCACCGTGTGGCTTCCCAGAACGCACGAGGGCTGTGGGATTAGCCCCGCCTAAGAATTGAGAGCACCTGACTTCTCTGGGCAAAGTACTCGTTCCCCTCACAGGCGTGCCTGCAGTGAAAAGCAGCTGGGCAATTCCACACTTCTGCACACAGGTTCTAGGCCGCCAAGAATCCAGCTTTCGAAAAGGGAAAAAAGACTGCTTTGGTGCGCTGATGCTAGGGCTCACCTTGCGATTGCCCAGAACGAACGTGGGCCGCAGCTTAGCTCTCCTCTGAAAGGGCAGGCACCCCGTTTGTCTGGGGGACATACTGGTTTCCTCCCCAGCTGTGCCTGCAGTGAGTAGGAGCTGGACATAGTGAGCGTTTCAGAAACAGCGCCGAGGCTACCTGTGTCCAGCTTTCCAAAGGGGGAAAACACTGGTTTTCTAAGCAGTGCCACCTACCCTCGTTAACACCCGCCAGAAGTACGTGCAGAACTGGACGTGCAAAGGGAGACCGTCGCGACACACTGGGCCCTTGGCTAAATAGTTTTCACTGCGCAGGCGTCTGCGTGTGGCAAGATCCCTAACCGAGTGAAGGCCTGAGGAAGACCTAGTTGGCACTGCACCTTCCAAGGGCCTGCCAGTGTAAAGTGAGGAATTGTGCTCTTGGCTCAGGTTGGATCTCACCTCGACTTCCTGCTTGAGGCAGAGAGCGGGGAGGTATGAGTTCCAAGAAGGAACGCGGGGGAGACGTTTCTCTCCGGGTAAGTCCCTTTTCCGCACTGAGTCCAAGTGGCCCAGCCCAGGAGACCGTGTAGGACTGTGTTCCAGGGCTCTTTGCAAGCTGTGTCCACCTAGGTTTCTAAGGAAGAGAACGGTGTGTCGCCTTGGACTCTGCATGCCAAGGAGTGTTCCGAAGGGCCTACGCGGCTGTCTGTTGCTCAGCAGGCAGAGAGGAGGCCCGGCGGACTCAGTGTAGTTGCCCGGGAAACGGTGCGGACGCGAGAGCCCATCGCGTCCTGAAAGGCATCCTCGAGTTCCAGCTAGGCAGCACATCGACGCACACTTCCTGGAAACTGCTGTATGCCCCCACATGCCCGCTGGCGAAAGTGGAACTTACGGGGAGCCCAGTGATCACCCTGCGGTTTCCCCGAACGAACGAGGGCCGCGGCATTAGTGCCCCCCCAAGGATTGCAAGCACCCAGTTCCTCTGTGGAAATGAGTCCTTTACTCCCAAGGCGTTGCTGCAGTGAAGAGACGCAGGGCCTTTTCAGGGTTTGGCCGAGAGCTCCGTGGTTGCGAGGATGCAGCTTTCCAAACGGTAAAAGACTGCTTTTCTGCACAGGGCCCCCTATGGTAGCTACCACGCAGCGTAAGTACCTGCAGTATTTGAGGGGCGAAGGCAGACAAACGCGGCACACTGGGCCCTTCGCTGAATCCGTTTGAATGAGCGGGTGTCGAAGTGTGGCAAGCTCCCTAACCGAGTGAAGGCCTGAGGAAGGCCTTGCTGGCACTGCATCTGCCAGAGGCCTACCAGTGTAAAGTGGTGACTTGTGGTCTTCTTTGAGCAGGTTGGATGTCACGTCGAGTGCCTGCATGAGGTAGAGGCCCGGCAGGTGTGAGTTCCCAGAAGGAACGCGGAGCCGAGGGTGTCTCTTATGGCACGTCACTGCTCTGCACTGAGTCAAAGTTGCCCAGCCCATTAGACCGGCTAGGAATATGTTCCCGAGGTGTTCGTACGCTGTGTCAACCCGGTTCTCCAAGGAAGGGAGCCGTGTGTCGCCCTGGATTCTGCACGCCCAGAAGTGTTCCGAAGGGCCTACACGGCTGTCTGTCGATCAGCAGGCAGACAGGACACTTGGGGTACTCAGTGTATTTGCACGGGAAGCGGTGCCGACGCGAGAGCCCTAGGAGACCCGAAAGGCCTCCTCGCCTTCCTTTTAAGCGGAACAACGACCGAGACCTCATGGAAACTGCTGCACGCAGAGCTTGCCAGGGGGACAAGTGGGTCCTTACCATGAGACTAGTGGTCACCGTGTGGCTTCCCAGAACGCACGAGGGCTGTGGGATTAGCCCCGCCTAAGAATTGAGAGCACCTGACTTCTCTGGGCAAAGTACTCGTTCCCCTCACAGGCGTGCCTGCAGTGAAAAGCAGCTGGGCAATTCCACACTTCTGCACACAGGTTCTAGGCCGCCAAGAATCCAGCTTTCGAAAAGGGAAAAAAGACTGCTTTGGTGCGCTGATGCTAGGGCTCACCTTGCGATTGCCCAGAACGAACGTGGGCCGCAGCTTAGCTCTCCTCTGAAAGGGCAGGCACCCCGTTTGTCTGGGGGACATACTGGTTTCCTCCCCAGCTGTGCCTGCAGTGAGTAGGAGCTGGACATAGTGAGCGTTTCAGAAACAGCGCCGAGGCTACCTGTATCCAGCTTTCCAAAGGGGGAAAACACTGGTTTTCTAAGCAGTGCCACCTACCCTCGTTAACACCCACCAGAAGTACGTGCAGAACTGGACGTGCAAAGGGAGACCGTCGCGACACACTGGGCCCTTGGCTAAATAGTTTTCACTGCGCAGGCGTCTGCGTGTGGCAAGATCCCTAACCGAGTGAAGGCCTGAGGAAGACCTAGTTGGCACTGCACCTTCCAAGGGCCTGCCAGTGTAAAGTGAGGAATTGTGCTCTTGGCTCAGGTTGGATCTCACCTCGACTTCCTGCTTGAGGCAGAGAGCGGGGAGGTATGAGTTCCAAGAAGGAACGCGGGGGAGACGTTTCTCTCCGGGTAAGTCCCTTTTCCGCACTGAGTCCAAGTGGCCCAGCCCAGGAGACCGTGTAGGACTGTGTTCCAGGGCTCTTTGCAAGCTGTGTCCACCTAGGTTTCTAAGGAAGAGAACGGTGTGTCGCCTTGGACTCTGCATGCCAAGGAGTGTTCCGAAGGGCCTACGCGGCTGTCTGTTGCTCAGCAGGCAGAGAGGAGGCCCGGCGGACTCAGTGTAGTTGCCCGGGAAACGGTGCGGACGCGAGAGCCCATCGCGTCCTGAAAGGCATCCTCGAGTTCCAGCTAGGCAGCACATCGACGCACACTTCCTGGAAACTGCTGTATGCCCCCACATGCCCGCTGGCGAAAGTGGAACTTACGGGGAGCCCAGTGATCACCCTGCGGTTTCCCCGAACGAACGAGGGCCGCGGCATTAGTGCCCCCCCAAGGATTGCAAGCACCCAGTTCCTCTGTGGAAATGAGTCCTTTACTCCCAAGGCGTTGCTGCAGTGAAGAGACGCAGGGCCTTTTCAGGGTTTGGCCGAGAGCTCCGTGGTTGCGAGGATGCAGCTTTCCAAACGGTAAAAGACTGCTTTTCTGAACAGGGCCCCCTATGGTAGCTACCACGCAGCGTAAGTACCTGCAGTATTTGAGGGGCGAAGGCAGACAAACGCGGCACACTGGGCCCTTCGCTGAATCCGTTTGAATGAGCGGGTGTCGAAGTGTGGCAAGCTCCCTAACCGAGTGAAGGCCTGAGGAAAACCTTGCTGGCACTGCATCTGCCAGAGGCCTACCAGTGTAAAGTGGTGACTTGTGGTCTTCTTTGAGCAGGTTGGATGTCACGTCGAGTGCCTGCATGAGGTAGAGGCCCGGCAGGTGTGAGTTCCCAGAAGGAACGCGGAGCCGAGGGTGTCTCTTATGGCACGTCACTGCTCTGCACTGAGTCAAAGTTGCCCAGCCCATTAGACCGGCTAGGAATATGTTCCCGAGGTGTTCGTACGCTGTGTCAACCCGGTTCTCCAAGGAAGGGAGCCGTGTGTCGCCCTGGATTCTGCACGCCCAGAAGTGTTCCGAAGGGCCTACACGGCTGTCTGTCGATCAGCAGGCAGACAGGACACTTGGGGTACTCAGTGTATTTGCACGGGAAGCGGTGCCGACGCGAGAGCCCTAGGAGACCCGAAAGGCCTCCTCGCCTTCCTTTTAAGCGGAACAACGACCGAGACCTCATGGAAACTGCTGCACGCAGAGCTTGCCAGGGGGACAAGTGGGTCCTTACCATGAGACTAGTGGTCACCGTGTGGCTTCCCAGAACGCACGAGGGCTGTGGGATTAGCCCCGCCTAAGAATTGAGAGCACCTGACTTCTCTGGGCAAAGTACTCGTTCCCCTCACAGGCGTGCCTGCAGTGAAAAGCAGCTGGGCAATTCCACACTTCTGCACACAGGTTCTAGGCCGCCAAGAATCCAGCTTTCGAAAAGGGAAAAAAGACTGCTTTGGTGCGCTGATGCTAGGGCTCACCTTGCGATTGCCCAGAACGAACGTGGGCCGCAGCTTAGCTCTCCTCTGAAAGGGCAGGCACCCCGTTTGTCTGGGGGACATACTGGTTTCCTCCCCAGCTGTGCCTGCAGTGAGTAGGAGCTGGACATAGTGAGCGTTTCAGAAACAGCGCCGAGGCTACCTGTGTCCAGCTTTCCAAAGGGGGAAAACACTGGTTTTCTAAGCAGTGCCACCTACCCTCGTTAACACCCACCAGAAGTACGTGCAGAACTGGACGTGCAAAGGGAGACCGTCGCGACACACTGGGCCCTTGGCTAAATAGTTTTCACTGCGCAGGCGTCTGCGTGTGGCAAGATCCCTAACCGAGTGAAGGCCTGAGGAAGACCTAGTTGGCACTGCACCTTCCAAGGGCCTGCCAGTGTAAAGTGAGGAATTGTGCTCTTGGCTCAGGTTGGATCTCACCTCGACTTCCTGCTTGAGGCAGAGAGCGGGGAGGTATGAGTTCCAAGAAGGAACGCGGGGGAGACGTTTCTCTCCGGGTAAGTCCCTTTTCCGCACTGAGTCCAAGTGGCCCAGCCCAGGAGACCGTGTAGGACTGTGTTCCAGCGCTCTTTGCAAGCTGTGTCCACCTAGGTTTCTAAGGAAGAGAACGGTGTGTCGCCTTGGACTCTGCATGCCAAGGAGTGTTCCGAAGGGCCTACGCGGCTGTCTGTTGCTCAGCAGGCAGAGAGGAGGCCCGGCGGACTCAGTGTAGTTGCCCGGGAAACGGTGCGGACGCGAGAGCCCATCGCGTCCTGAAAGGCATCCTCGAGTTCCAGCTAGGCAGCACATCGACGCACACTTCCTGGAAACTGCTGTATGCCCCCACATGCCCGTTGGCGAAAGTGGAACTTACGGGGAGCCCAGTGATCACCCTGCGGTTTCCCCGAACGAACGAGGGCCGCGGCATTAGTGCCCCCCCAAGGATTGCAAGCACCCAGTTCCTCTGTGGAAATGAGTCCTTTACTCCCAAGGCGTTGCTGCAGTGAAGAGACGCAGGGCCTTTTCAGGGTTTGGCCGAGAGCTCCGTGGTTGCGAGGATGCAGCTTTCCAAACGGTAAAAGACTGCTTTTCTGAACAGGGCCCCCTATGGTAGCTACCACGCAGCGTAAGTACCTGCAGTATTTGAGGGGCGAAGGCAGACAAACGCGGCACACTGGGCCCTTCGCTGAATCCGTTTGAATGAGCGGGTGTCGAAGTGTGGCAAGCTCCCTAACCGAGTGAAGGCCTGAGGAAGGCCTTGCTGGCCCTGCATCTCCCAGAGGCCTACCAGTGTAAAGTGGTGCATTGTGGTCTTCTTTGAGCAGGTTGGATGTCACGTCGAGTGCATGCATGAGGTAGAGGCCCGGCAGGTGTGAGTTCCCAGAAGGAACGCGGAGCCGAGGGTGTCTCTTATGGCACGTCACTGCTCTGCACTGAGTCAAAGTTGCCCAGCCCATTAGACCGGCTAGGAATATGTTCCCGAGGTGTTCGTACGCTGTGTCAACCCGGTTCTCCAAGGAAGGGAGCCGTGTGTCGCCCTGGATTCTGCACGCCCAGAAGTGTTCCGAAGGGCCTACACGGCTGTCTGTCGATCAGCAGGCAGACAGGACACTTGGGGTACTCAGTGTATTTGCACGGGAAGCGGTGCCGACGCGAGAGCCCTAGGAGACCCGAAAGGCCTCCTCGCCTTCCTTTTAAGCGGAACAACGACCGAGACCTCATGGAAACTGCTGCACGCAGAGCTTGCCAGGGGGACAAGTGGGTCCTTACCATGAGACTAGTGGTCACCGTGTGGCTTCCCAGAACGCACGAGGGCTGTGGGATTAGCCCCGCCTAAGAATTGAGAGCACCTGACTTCTCTGGGCAAAGTACTCGTTCCCCTCACAGGCGTGCCTGCAGTGAAAAGCAGCTGGGCAATTCCACACTTCTGCACACAGGTTCTAGGCCGCCAAGAATCCAGCTTTCGAAAAGGGAAAAAAGACTGCTTTGGTGCGCTGATGCTAGGGCTCACCTTGCGATTGCCCAGAACGAACGTGGGCCGCAGCTTAGCTCTCCTCTGAAAGGGCAGGCACCCCGTTTGTCTGGGGGACATACTGGTTTCCTCCCCAGCTGTGCCTGCAGTGAGTAGGAGCTGGACATAGTGAGCGTTTCAGAAACAGCGCCGAGGCTACCTGTGTCCAGCTTTCCAAAGGGGGAAAACACTGGTTTTCTAAGCAGTGCCACCTACCCTCGTTAACACCCACCAGAAGTACGTGCAGAACTGGACGTGCAAAGGGAGACCGTCGCGACACACTGGGCCCTTGGCTAAAGAGTTTTCACTGCGCAGGCGTCTGCGTGTGGCAAGATCCCTAACCGAGTGAAGGCCTGAGGAAGACCTAGTTGGCACTGCACCTTCCAAGGGCCTGCCAGTGTAAAGTGAGGAATTGTGCTCTTGGCTCAGGTTGGATCTCACCTCGACTTCCTGCTTGAGGCAGAGAGCGGGGAGGTATGAGTTCCAAGAAGGAACGCGGGGGAGACGTTTCTCTCCGGGTAAGTCCCTTTTCCGCACTGAGTCCAAGTGGCCCAGCCCAGGAGACCGTGTAGGACTGTGTTCCAGCGCTCTTTGCAAGCTGTGTCCACCTAGGTTTCTAAGGAAGAGAACGGTGTGTCGCCTTGGACTCTGCATGCCAAGGAGTGTTCCGAAGGGCCTACGCGGCTGTCTGTTGCTCAGCAGGCAGAGAGGAGGCCCGGCGGACTCAGTGTAGTTGCCCGGGAAACGGTGCGGACGCGAGAGCCCATCGCGTCCTGAAAGGCATCCTCGAGTTCCAGCTAGGCAGCACATCGACGCACACTTCCTGGAAACTGCTGTATGCCCCCACATGCCCGTTGGCGAAAGTGGAACTTACGGGGAGCCCAGTGATCACCCTGCGGTTTCCCCGAACGAACGAGGGCCGCGGCATTAGTGCCCCCCCAAGGATTGCAAGCACCCAGTTCCTCTGTGGAAATGAGTCCTTTACTCCCAAGGCGTTGCTGCAGTGAAGAGACGCAGGGCCTTTTCAGGGTTTGGCCGAGAGCTCCGTGGTTGCGAGGATGCAGCTTTCCAAACGGTAAAAGACTGCTTTTCTGAACAGGGCCCCCTATGGTAGCTACCACGCAGCGTAAGTACCTGCAGTATTTGAGGGGCGAAGGCAGACAAACGCGGCACACTGGGCCCTTCGCTGAATCCGTTTGAATGAGCGGGTGTCGAAGTGTGGCAAGCTCCCTAACCGAGTGAAGGCCTGAGGAAGGCCTTGCTGGCCCTGCATCTCCCAGAGGCCTACCAGTGTAAAGTGGTGCATTGTGGTCTTCTTTGAGCAGGTTGGATGTCACGTCGAGTGCCTGCATGAGGTAGAGGCCCGGCAGGTGTGAGTTCCCAGAAGGAACGCGGAGCCGAGGGTGTCTCTTATGGCACGTCACTGCTCTGCACTGAGTCAAAGTTGCCCAGCCCATTAGACCGGCTAGGAATATGTTCCCGAGGTGTTCGTACGCTGTGTCAACCTGGTTCTCCAAGGAAGGGAGCCGTGTGTCGCCCTGGATTCTGCACGCCCAGAAGTGTTCCGAAGGGCCTACACGGCTGTCTGTCGATCAGCAGGCAGACAGGACACTTGGGGTACTCAGTGTATTTGCACGGGAAGCGGTGCCGACGCGAGAGCCCTAGGAGACCCGAAAGGCCTCCTCGCCTTCCTTTTAAGCGGAACAACGACCGAGACCTCATGGAAACTGCTGCACGCAGAGCTTGCCAGGGGGACAAGTGGGTCCTTACCATGAGACTAGTGGTCACCGTGTGGCTTCCCAGAACGCACGAGGGCTGTGGGATTAGCCCCGCCTAAGAATTGAGAGCACCTGACTTCTCTGGGCAAAGTACTCGTTCCCCTCACAGGCGTGCCTGCAGTGAAAAGCAGCTGGGCAATTCCACACTTCTGCACACAGGTTCTAGGCCGCCAAGAATCCAGCTTTCGAAAAGGGAAAAAAGACTGCTTTGGTGCGCTGATGCTAGGGCTCACCTTGCGATTGCCCAGAACGAACGTGGGCCGCAGCTTAGCTCTCCTCTGAAAGGGCAGGCACCCCGTTTGTCTGGGGGACATACTGGTTTCCTCCCCAGCTGTGCCTGCAGTGAGTAGGAGCTGGACATAGTGAGCGTTTCAGAAACAGCGCCGAGGCTACCTGTGTCCAGCTTTCCAAAGGGGGAAAACACTGGTTTTCTAAGCAGTGCCACCTACCCTCGTTAACACCCGCCAGAAGTACGTGCAGAACTGGACGTGCAAAGGGAGACCGTCGCGACACACTGGGCCCTTGGCTAAAGAGTTTTCACTGCGCAGGCGTCTGCGTGTGGCAAGATCCCTAACCGAGTGAAGGCCTGAGGAAGACCTAGTTGGCACTGCACCTTCCAAGGGCCTGCCAGTGTAAAGTGAGGAATTGTGCTCTTGGCTCAGGTTGGATCTCACCTCGACTTCCTGCTTGAGGCAGAGAGCGGGGAGGTATGAGTTCCAAGAAGGAACGCGGGGGAGACGTTTCTCTCCGGGTAAGTCCCTTTTCCGCACTGAGTCCAAGTGGCCCAGCCCAGGAGACCGTGTAGGACTGTGTTCCAGCGCTCTTTGCAAGCTGTGTCCACCTAGGTTTCTAAGGAAGAGAACGGTGTGTCGCCTTGGACTCTGCATGCCAAGGAGTGTTCCGAAGGGCCTACGCGGCTGTCTGTTGCTCAGCAGGCAGAGAGGAGGCCCGGCGGACTCAGTGTAGTTGCCCGGGAAACGGTGCGGACGCGAGAGCCCATCGCGTCCTGAAAGGCATCCTCGAGTTCCAGCTAGGCAGCACATCGACGCACACTTCCTGGAAACTGCTGTATGCCCCCACATGCCCGTTGGCGAAAGTGGAACTTACGGGGAGCCCAGTGATCACCCTGCGGTTTCCCCGAACGAACGAGGGCCGCGGCATTAGTGCCCCCCCAAGGATTGCAAGCACCCAGTTCCTCTGTGGAAATGAGTCCTTTACTCCCAAGGCGTTGCTGCAGTGAAGAGACGCAGGGCCTTTTCAGGGTTTGGCCGAGAGCTCCGTGGTTGCGAGGATGCAGCTTTCCAAACGGTAAAAGACTGCTTTTCTGAACAGGGCCCCCTATGGTAGCTACCACGCAGCGTAAGTACCTGCAGTATTTGAGGGGCGAAGGCAGACAAACGCGGCACACTGGGCCCTTCGCTGAATCCGTTTGAATGAGCGGGTGTCGAAGTGTGGCAAGCTCCCTAACCGAGTGAAGGCCTGAGGAAGGCCTTGCTGGCACTGCATCTGCCAGAGGCCTACCAGTGTAAAGTGGTGACTTGTGGTCTTCTTTGAGCAGGTTGGATGTCACGTCGAGTGCCTGCATGAGGTAGAGGCCCGGCAGGTGTGAGTTCCCAGAAGGAACGCGGAGCCGAGGGTGTCTCTTATGGCACGTCACTGCTCTGCACTGAGTCAAAGTTGCCCAGCCCATTAGACCGGCTAGGAATATGTTCCCGAGGTGTTCGTACGCTGTGTCAACCCGGTTCTCCAAGGAAGGGAGCCGTGTGTCGCCCTGGATTCTGCACGCCCAGAAGTGTTCCGAAGGGCCTACACGGCTGTCTGTCGATCAGCAGGCAGACAGGACACTTGGGGTACTCAGTGTATTTGCACGGGAAGCGGTGCCGACGCGAGAGCCCTAGGAGACCCGAAAGGCCTCCTCGCCTTCCTTTTAAGCGGAACAACGACCGAGACCTCATGGAAACTGCTGCACGCAGAGCTTGCCAGGGGGACAAGTGGGTCCTTACCATGAGACTAGTGGTCACCGTGTGGCTTCCCAGAACGCACGAGGGCTGTGGGATTAGCCCCGCCTAAGAATTGAGAGCACCTGACTTCTCTGGGCAAAGTACTCGTTCCCCTCACAGGCGTGCCTGCAGTGAAAAGCAGCTGGGCAATTCCACACTTCTGCACACAGGTTCTAGGCCGCCAAGAATCCAGCTTTCGAAAAGGGAAAAAAGACTGCTTTGGTGCGCTGATGCTAGGGCTCACCTTGCGATTGCCCAGAACGAACGTGGGCCGCAGCTTAGCTCTCCTCTGAAAGGGCAGGCACCCCGTTTGTCTGGGGGACATACTGGTTTCCTCCCCAGCTGTGCCTGCAGTGAGTAGGAGCTGGACATAGTGAGCGTTTCAGAAACAGCGCCGAGGCTACCTGTATCCAGCTTTCCAAAGGGGGAAAACACTGGTTTTCTAAGCAGTGCCACCTACCCTCGTTAACACCCGCCAGAAGTACGTGCAGAACTGGACGTGCAAAGGGAGACCGTCGCGACACACTGGGCCCTTGGCTAAAGAGTTTTCACTGCGCAGGCGTCTGCGTGTGGCAAGATCCCTAACCGAGTGAAGGCCTGAGGAAGACCTAGTTGGCACTGCACCTTCCAAGGGCCTGCCAGTGTAAAGTGAGGAATTGTGCTCTTGGCTCAGGTTGGATCTCACCTCGACTTCCTGCTTGAGGCAGAGAGCGGGGAGGTATGAGTTCCAAGAAGGAACGCGGGGGAGACGTTTCTCTCCGGGTAAGTCCCTTTTCCGCACTGAGTCCAAGTGGCCCAGCCCAGGAGACCGTGTAGGACTGTGTTCCAGGGCTCTTTGCAAGCTGTGTCCACCTAGGTTTCTAAGGAAGAGAACGGTGTGTCGCCTTGGACTCTGCATGCCAAGGAGTGTTCCGAAGGGCCTACGCGGCTGTCTGTTGCTCAGCAGGCAGAGAGGAGGCCCGGCGGACTCAGTGTAGTTGCCCGGGAAACGGTGCGGACGCGAGAGCCCATCGCGTCCTGAAAGGCATCCTCGAGTTCCAGCTAGGCAGCACATCGACGCACACTTCCTGGAAACTGCTGTATGCCCCCACATGCCCGCTGGCGAAAGTGGAACTTACGGGGAGCCCAGTGATCACCCTGCGGTTTCCCCGAACGAACGAGGGCCGCGGCATTAGTGCCCCCCCAAGGATTGCAAGCACCCAGTTCCTCTGTGGAAATGAGTCCTTTACTCCCAAGGCGTTGCTGCAGTGAAGAGACGCAGGGCCTTTTCAGGGTTTGGCCGAGAGCTCCGTGGTTGCGAGGATGCAGCTTTCCAAACGGTAAAAGACTGCTTTTCTGAACAGGGCCCCCTATGGTAGCTACCACGCAGCGTAAGTACCTGCAGTATTTGAGGGGCGAAGGCAGACAAACGCGGCACACTGGGCCCTTCGCTGAATCCGTTTGAATGAGCGGGTGTCGAAGTGTGGCAAGCTCCCTAACCGAGTGAAGGCCTGAGGAAGGCCTTGCTGGCACTGCATCTGCCAGAGGCCTACCAGTGTAAAGTGGTGACTTGTGGTCTTCTTTGAGCAGGTTGGATGTCACGTCGAGTGCCTGCATGAGGTAGAGGCCCGGCAGGTGTGAGTTCCCAGAAGGAACGCGGAGCCGAGGGTGTCTCTTATGGCACGTCACTGCTCTGCACTGAGTCAAAGTTGCCCAGCCCATTAGACCGGCTAGGAATATGTTCCCGAGGTGTTCGTACGCTGTGTCAACCCGGTTCTCCAAGGAAGGGAGCCGTGTGTCGCCCTGGATTCTGCACGCCCAGAAGTGTTCCGAAGGGCCTACACGGCTGTCTGTCGATCAGCAGGCAGACAGGACACTTGGGGTACTCAGTGTATTTGCACGGGAAGCGGTGCCGACGCGAGAGCCCTAGGAGACCCGAAAGGCCTCCTCGCCTTCCTTTTAAGCGGAACAACGACCGAGACCTCATGGAAACTGCTGCACGCAGAGCTTGCCAGGGGGACAAGTGGGTCCTTACCATGAGACTAGTGGTCACCGTGTGGCTTCCCAGAACGCACGAGGGCTGTGGGATTAGCCCCGCCTAAGAATTGAGAGCACCTGACTTCTCTGGGCAAAGTACTCGTTCCCCTCACAGGCGTGCCTGCAGTGAAAAGCAGCTGGGCAATTCCACACTTCTGCACACAGGTTCTAGGCCGCCAAGAATCCAGCTTTCGAAAAGGGAAAAAAGACTGCTTTGGTGCGCTGATGCTAGGGCTCACCTTGCGATTGCCCAGAACGAACGTGGGCCGCAGCTTAGCTCTCCTCTGAAAGGGCAGGCACCCCGTTTGTCTGGGGGACATACTGGTTTCCTCCCCAGCTGTGCCTGCAGTGAGTAGGAGCTGGACATAGTGAGCGTTTCAGAAACAGCGCCGAGGCTACCTGTATCCAGCTTTCCAAAGGGGGAAAACACTGGTTTTCTAAGCAGTGCCACCTACCCTCGTTAACACCCACCAGAAGTACGTGCAGAACTGGACGTGCAAAGGGAGACCGTCGCGACACACTGGGCCCTTGGCTAAATAGTTTTCACTGCGCAGGCGTCTGCGTGTGGCAAGATCCCTAACCGAGTGAAGGCCTGAGGAAGACCTAGTTGGCACTGCACCTTCCAAGGGCCTGCCAGTGTAAAGTGAGGAATTGTGCTCTTGGCTCA
Source organism: Eubalaena glacialis (assembly GCF_028564815.1). Lineage (NCBI taxonomy): Eukaryota > Metazoa > Chordata > Mammalia > Artiodactyla > Balaenidae > Eubalaena > Eubalaena glacialis. The sequence goes on along the minus strand of NC_083716.1, from coordinate 108,254,565 downwards.
GGTTGGATCTCACCTCGACTTCCTGCTTGAGGCAGAGAGCGGGGAGGTATGAGTTCCAAGAAGGAACGCGGGGGAGACGTTTCTCTCCGGGTAAGTCCCTTTTCCGCACTGAGTCCAAGTGGCCCAGCCCAGGAGACCGTGTAGGACTGTGTTCCAGGGCTCTTTGCAAGCTGTGTCCACCTAGGTTTCTAAGGAAGAGAACGGTGTGTCGCCTTGGACTCTGCATGCCAAGGAGTGTTCCGAAGGGCCTACGCGGCTGTCTGTTGCTCAGCAGGCAGAGAGGAGGCCCGGCGGACTCAGTGTAGTTGCCCGGGAAACGGTGCGGACGCGAGAGCCCATCGCGTCCTGAAAGGCATCCTCGAGTTCCAGCTAGGCAGCACATCGACGCACACTTCCTGGAAACTGCTGTATGCCCCCACATGCCCGTTGGCGAAAGTGGAACTTACGGGGAGCCCAGTGATCACCCTGCGGTTTCCCCGAACGAACGAGGGCCGCGGCATTAGTGCCCCCCCAAGGATTGCAAGCACCCAGTTCCTCTGTGGAAATGAGTCCTTTACTCCCAAGGCGTTGCTGCAGTGAAGAGACGCAGGGCCTTTTCAGGGTTTGGCCGAGAGCTCCGTGGTTGCGAGGATGCAGCTTTCCAAACGGTAAAAGACTGCTTTTCTGAACAGGGCCCCCTATGGTAGCTACCACGCAGCGTAAGTACCTGCAGTATTTGAGGGGCGAAGGCAGACAAACGCGGCACACTGGGCCCTTCGCTGAATCCGTTTGAATGAGCGGGTGTCGAAGTGTGGCAAGCTCCCTAACCGAGTGAAGGCCTGAGGAAAACCTTGCTGGCACTGCATCTGCCAGAGGCCTACCAGTGTAAAGTGGTGACTTGTGGTCTTCTTTGAGCAGGTTGGATGTCACGTCGAGTGCCTGCATGAGGTAGAGGCCCGGCAGGTGTGAGTTCCCAGAAGGAACGCGGAGCCGAGGGTGTCTCTTATGGCACGTCACTGCTCTGCACTGAGTCAAAGTTGCCCAGCCCATTAGACCGGCTAGGAATATGTTCCCGAGGTGTTCGTACGCTGTGTCAACCCGGTTCTCCAAGGAAGGGAGCCGTGTGTCGCCCTGGATTCTGCACGCCCAGAAGTGTTCCGAAGGGCCTACACGGCTGTCTGTCGATCAGCAGGCAGACAGGACACTTGGGGTACTCAGTGTATTTGCACGGGAAGCGGTGCCGACGCGAGAGCCCTAGGAGACCCGAAAGGCCTCCTCACCTTCCTTTTAAGCGGAACAACGACCGAGACCTCATGGAAACTGCTGCACGCAGAGCTTGCCAGGGGGACAAGTGGGTCCTTACCATGAGACTAGTGGTCACCGTGTGGCTTCCCAGAACGCACGAGGGCTGTGGGATTAGCCCCGCCTAAGAATTGAGAGCACCTGACTTCTCTGGGCAAAGTACTCGTTCCCCTCACAGGCGTGCCTGCAGTGAAAAGCAGCTGGGCAATTCCACACTTCTGCACACAGGTTCTAGGCCGCCAAGAATCCAGCTTTCGAAAAGGGAAAAAAGACTGCTTTGGTGCGCTGATGCTAGGGCTCACCTTGCGATTGCCCAGAACGAACGTGGGCCGCAGCTTAGCTCTCCTCTGAAAGGGCAGGCACCCCGTTTGTCTGGGGGACATACTGGTTTCCTCCCCAGCTGTGCCTGCAGTGAGTAGGAGCTGGACATAGTGAGCGTTTCAGAAACAGCGCCGAGGCTACCTGTGTCCAGCTTTCCAAAGGGGGAAAACACTGGTTTTCTAAGCAGTGCCACCTACCCTCGTTAACACCCACCAGAAGTACGTGCAGAACTGGACGTGCAAAGGGAGACCGTCGCGACACACTGGGCCCTTGGCTAAATAGTTTTCACTGCGCAGGCGTCTGCGTGTGGCAAGATCCCTAACCGAGTGAAGGCCTGAGGAAGACCTAGTTGGCACTGCACCTTCCAAGGGCCTGCCAGTGTAAAGTGAGGAATTGTGCTCTTGGCTCAGGTTGGATCTCACCTCGACTTCCTGCTTGAGGCAGAGAGCGGGGAGGTATGAGTTCCAAGAAGGAACGCGGGGGAGACGTTTCTCTCCGGGTAAGTCCCTTTTCCGCACTGAGTCCAAGTGGCCCAGCCCAGGAGACCGTGTAGGACTGTGTTCCAGGGCTCTTTGCAAGCTGTGTCCACCTAGGTTTCTAAGGAAGAGAACGGTGTGTCGCCTTGGACTCTGCATGCCAAGGAGTGTTCCGAAGGGCCTACGCGGCTGTCTGTTGCTCAGCAGGCAGAGAGGAGGCCCGGCGGACTCAGTGTAGTTGCCCGGGAAACGGTGCGGACGCGAGAGCCCATCGCGTCCTGAAAGGCATCCTCGAGTTCCAGCTAGGCAGCACATCGACGCACACTTCCTGGAAACTGCTGTATGCCCCCACATGCCCGTTGGCGAAAGTGGAACTTACGGGGAGCCCAGTGATCACCCTGCGGTTTCCCCGAACGAACGAGGGCCGCGGCATTAGTGCCCCCCCAAGGATTGCAAGCACCCAGTTCCTCTGTGGAAATGAGTCCTTTACTCCCAAGGCGTTGCTGCAGTGAAGAGACGCAGGGCCTTTTCAGGGTTTGGCCGAGAGCTCCGTGGTTGCGAGGATGCAGCTTTCCAAACGGTAAAAGACTGCTTTTCTGAACAGGGCCCCCTATGGTAGCTACCACGCAGCGTAAGTACCTGCAGTATTTGAGGGGCGAAGGCAGACAAACGCGGCACACTGGGCCCTTCGCTGAATCCGTTTGAATGAGCGGGTGTCGAAGTGTGGCAAGCTCCCTAACCGAGTGAAGGCCTGAGGAAGGCCTTGCTGGCACTGCATCTGCCAGAGGCCTACCAGTGTAAAGTGGTGACTTGTGGTCTTCTTTGAGCAGGTTGGATGTCACGTCGAGTGCCTGCATGAGGTAGAGGCCCGGCAGGTGTGAGTTCCCAGAAGGAACGCGGAGCCGAGGGTGTCTCTTATGGCACGTCACTGCTCTGCACTGAGTCAAAGTTGCCCAGCCCATTAGACCGGCTAGGAATATGTTCCCGAGGTGTTCGTACGCTGTGTCAACCCGGTTCTCCAAGGAAGGGAGCCGTGTGTCGCCCTGGATTCTGCACGCCCAGAAGTGTTCCGAAGGGCCTACACGGCTGTCTGTCGATCAGCAGGCAGACAGGACACTTGGGGTACTCAGTGTATTTGCACGGGAAGCGGTGCCGACGCGAGAGCCCTAGGAGACCCGAAAGGCCTCCTCGCCTTCCTTTTAAGCGGAACAACGACCGAGACCTCATGGAAACTGCTGCACGCAGAGCTTGCCAGGGGGACAAGTGGGTCCTTACCATGAGACTAGTGGTCACCGTGTGGCTTCCCAGAACGCACGAGGGCTGTGGGATTAGCTCCGCCTAAGAATTGAGAGCACCTGACTTCTCTGGGCAAAGTACTCGTTCCCCTCACAGGCGTGCCTGCAGTGAAAAGCAGCTGGGCAATTCCACACTTCTGCACACAGGTTCTAGGCCGCCAAGAATCCAGCTTTCGAAAAGGGAAAAAAGACTGCTTTGGTGCGCTGATGCTAGGGCTCACCTTGCGATTGCCCAGAACGAACGTGGGCCGCAGCTTAGCTCTCCTCTGAAAGGGCAGGCACCCCGTTTGTCTGGGGGACATACTGGTTTCCTCCCCAGCTGTGCCTGCAGTGAGTAGGAGCTGGACATAGTGAGCGTTTCAGAAACAGCGCCGAGGCTACCTGTATCCAGCTTTCCAAAGGGGGAAAACACTGGTTTTCTAAGCAGTGCCACCTACCCTCGTTAACACCCACCAGAAGTACGTGCAGAACTGGACGTGCAAAGGGAGACAGTCGCGACACACTGGGCCCTTGGCTAAAGAGTTTTCACTGCGCAGGCGTCTGCGTGTGGCAAGATCCCTAACCGAGTGAAGGCCTGAGGAAGACCTAGTTGGCACTGCACCTTCCAAGGGCCTGCCAGTGTAAAGTGAGGAATTGTGCTCTTGGCTCAGGTTGGATCTCACCTCGACTTCCTGCTTGAGGCAGAGAGCGGGGAGGTATGAGTTCCAAGAAGGAACGCGGGGGAGACGTTTCTCTCCGGGTAAGTCCCTTTTCCGCACTGAGTCCAAGTGGCCCAGCCCAGGAGACCGTGTAGGACTGTGTTCCAGGGCTCTTTGCAAGCTGTGTCCACCTAGGTTTCTAAGGAAGAGAACGGTGTGTCGCCTTGGACTCTGCATGCCAAGGAGTGTTCCGAAGGGCCTACGCGGCTGTCTGTTGCTCAGCAGGCAGAGAGGAGGCCCGGCGGACTCAGTGTAGTTGCCCGGGAAACGGTGCGGACGCGAGAGCCCATCACGTCCTGAAAGGCATCCTCGAGTTCCAGCTAGGCAGCACATCGACGCACACTTCCTGGAAACTGCTGTATGCCCCCACATGCCCGTTGGCGAAAGTGGAACTTACGGGGAGCCCAGTGATCACCCTGCGGTTTCCCCGAACGAACGAGGGCCGCGGCATTAGTGCCCCCCCAAGGATTGCAAGCACCCAGTTCCTCTGTGGAAATGAGTCCTTTACTCCCAAGGCGTTGCTGCAGTGAAGAGACGCAGGGCCTTTTCAGGGTTTGGCCGAGAGCTCCGTGGTTGCGAGGATGCAGCTTTCCAAACGGTAAAAGACTGCTTTTCTGAACAGGGCCCCCTATGGTAGCTACCACGCAGCGTAAGTACCTGCAGTATTTGAGGGGCGAAGGCAGACAAACGCGGCACACTGGGCCCTTCGCTGAATCCGTTTGAATGAGCGGGTGTCGAAGTGTGGCAAGCTCCCTAACCGAGTGAAGGCCTGAGGAAGGCCTTGCTGGCACTGCATCTGCCAGAGGCCTACCAGTGTAAAGTGGTGACTTGTGGTCTTCTTTGAGCAGGTTGGATGTCACGTCGAGTGCCTGCATGAGGTAGAGGCCCGGCAGGTGTGAGTTCCCAGAAGGAACGCGGAGCCGAGGGTGTCTCTTATGGCACGTCACTGCTCTGCACTGAGTCAAAGTTGCCCAGCCCATTAGACCGGCTAGGAATATGTTCCCGAGGTGTTCGTACGCTGTGTCAACCCGGTTCTCCAAGGAAGGGAGCCGTGTGTCGCCCTGGATTCTGCACGCCCAGAAGTGTTCCGAAGGGCCTACACGGCTGTCTGTCGATCAGCAGGCAGACAGGACACTTGGGGTACTCAGTGTATTTGCACGGGAAGCGGTGCCGACGCGAGAGCCCTAGGAGACCCGAAAGGCCTCCTCGCCTTCCTTTTAAGCGGAACAACGACCGAGACCTCATGGAAACTGCTGCACGCAGAGCTTGCCAGGGGGACAAGTGGGTCCTTACCATGAGACTAGTGGTCACCGTGTGGCTTCCCAGAACGCACGAGGGCTGTGGGATTAGCCCCGCCTAAGAATTGAGAGCACCTGACTTCTCTGGGCAAAGTACTCGTTCCCCTCACAGGCGTGCCTGCAGTGAAAAGCAGCTGGGCAATTCCACACTTCTGCACACAGGTTCTAGGCCGCCAAGAATCCAGCTTTCGAAAAGGGAAAAAAGACTGCTTTGGTGCGCTGATGCTAGGGCTCACCTTGCGATTGCCCAGAACGAACGTGGGCCGCAGCTTAGCTCTCCTCTGAAAGGGCAGGCACCCCGTTTGTCTGGGGGACATACTGGTTTCCTCCCCAGCTGTGCCTGCAGTGAGTAGGAGCTGGACATAGTGAGCGTTTCAGAAACAGCGCCGAGGCTACCTGTATCCAGCTTTCCAAAGGGGGAAAACACTGGTTTTCTAAGCAGTGCCACCTACCCTCGTTAACACCCACCAGAAGTACGTGCAGAACTGGACGTGCAAAGGGAGACCGTCGCGACACACTGGGCCCTTGGCTAAAGAGTTTTCACTGCGCAGGCGTCTGCGTGTGGCAAGATCCCTAACCGAGTGAAGGCCTGAGGAAGACCTAGTTGGCACTGCACCTTCCAAGGGCCTGCCAGTGTAAAGTGAGGAATTGTGCTCTTGGCTCAGGTTGGATCTCACCTCGACTTCCTGCTTGAGGCAGAGAGCGGGGAGGTATGAGTTCCAAGAAGGAACGCGGGGGAGACGTTTCTCTCCGGGTAAGTCCCTTTTCCGCACTGAGTCCAAGTGGCCCAGCCCAGGAGACCGTGTAGGACTGTGTTCCAGGGCTCTTTGCAAGCTGTGTGCACCTAGGTTTCTAAGGAAGAGAACGGTGTGTCGCCTTGGACTCTGCATGCCAAGGAGTGTTCCGAAGGGCCTACGCGGCTGTCTGTTGCTCAGCAGGCAGAGAGGAGGCCCGGCGGACTCAGTGTAGTTGCCCGGGAAACGGTGCGGACGCGAGAGCCCATCGCGTCCTGAAAGGCATCCTCGAGTTCCAGCTAGGCAGCACATCGACGCACACTTCCTGGAAACTGCTGTATGCCCCCACATGCCCGTTGGCGAAAGTGGAACTTACGGGGAGCCCAGTGATCACCCTGCGGTTTCCCCGAACGAACGAGGGCCGCGGCATTAGTGCCCCCCCAAGGATTGCAAGCACCCAGTTCCTCTGTGGAAATGAGTCCTTTACTCCCAAGGCGTTGCTGCAGTGAAGAGACGCAGGGCCTTTTCAGGGTTTGGCCGAGAGCTCCGTGGTTGCGAGGATGCAGCTTTCCAAACGGTAAAAGACTGCTTTTCTGAACAGGGCCCCCTATGGTAGCTACCACGCAGCGTAAGTACCTGCAGTATTTGAGGGGCGAAGGCAGACAAACGCGGCACACTGGGCCCTTCGCTGAATCCGTTTGAATGAGCGGGTGTCGAAGTGTGGCAAGCTCCCTAACCGAGTGAAGGCCTGAGGAAGGCCTTGCTGGCACTGCATCTGCCAGAGGCCTACCAGTGTAAAGTGGTGACTTGTGGTCTTCTTTGAGCAGGTTGGATGTCACGTCGAGTGCCTGCATGAGGTAGAGGCCCGGCAGGTGTGAGTTCCCAGAAGGAACGCGGAGCCGAGGGTGTCTCTTATGGCACGTCACTGCTCTGCACTGAGTCAAAGTTGCCCAGCCCATTAGACCGGCTAGGAATATGTTCCCGAGGTGTTCGTACGCTGTGTCAACCCGGTTCTCCAAGGAAGGGAGCCGTGTGTCGCCCTGGATTCTGCACGCCCAGAAGTGTTCCGAAGGGCCTACACGGCTGTCTGTCGATCAGCAGGCAGACAGGACACTTGGGGTACTCAGTGTATTTGCACGGGAAGCGGTGCCGACGCGAGAGCCCTAGGAGACCCGAAAGGCCTCCTCGCCTTCCTTCTAAGCGGAACAACGACCGAGACCTCATGGAAACTGCTGCACGCAGAGCTTGCCAGGGGGACAAGTGGGTCCTTACCATGAGACTAGTGGTCACCGTGTGGCTTCCCAGAACGCACGAGGGCTGTGGGATTAGCTCCGCCTAAGAATTGAGAGCACCTGACTTCTCTGGGCAAAGTACTCGTTCCCCTCACAGGCGTGCCTGCAGTGAAAAGCAGCTGGGCAATTCCACACTTCTGCACACAGGTTCTAGGCCGCCAAGAATCCAGCTTTCGAAAAGGGAAAAAAGACTGCTTTGGTGCGCTGATGCTAGGGCTCACCTTGCGATTGCCCAGAACGAACGTGGGCCGCAGCTTAGCTCTCCTCTGAAAGGGCAGGCACCCCGTTTGTCTGGGGGACATACTGGTTTCCTCCCCAGCTGTGCCTGCAGTGAGTAGGAGCTGGACATAGTGAGCGTTTCAGAAACAGCGCCGAGGCTACCTGTGTCCAGCTTTCCAAAGGGGGAAAACACTGGTTTTCTAAGCAGTGCCACCTACCCTCGTTAACACCTGCCAGAAGTACGTGCAGAACTGGACGTGCAAAGGGAGACCGTCGCGACACACTGGGCCCTTGGCTAAAGAGTTTTCACTGCGCAGGCGTCTGCGTGTGGCAAGATCCCTAACCGAGTGAAGGCCTGAGGAAGACCTAGTTGGCACTGCACCTTCCAAGGGCCTGCCAGTGTAAAGTGAGGAATTGTGCTCTTGGCTCAGGTTGGATCTCACCTCGACTTCCTGCTTGAGGCAGAGAGCGGGGAGGTATGAGTTCCAAGAAGGAACGCGGGGGAGACGTTTCTCTCCGGGTAAGTCCCTTTTCCGCACTGAGTCCAAGTGGCCCAGCCCAGGAGACCGTGTAGGACTGTGTTCCAGGGCTCTTTGCAAGCTGTGTCCACCTAGGTTTCTAAGGAAGAGAACGGTGTGTCGCCTTGGACTCTGCATGCCAAGGAGTGTTCCGAAGGGCCTACGCGGCTGTCTGTTGCTCAGCAGGCAGAGAGGAGGCCCGGCGGACTCAGTGTAGTTGCCCGGGAAACGGTGCGGACGCGAGAGCCCATCGCGTCCTGAAAGGCATCCTCGAGTTCCAGCTAGGCAGCACATCGACGCACACTTCCTGGAAACTGCTGTATGCCCCCACATGCCCGTTGGCGAAAGTGGAACTTACGGGGAGCCCAGTGATCACCCTGCGGTTTCCCCGAACGAACGAGGGCCGCGGCATTAGTGCCCCCCCAAGGATTGCAAGCACCCAGTTCCTCTGTGGAAATGAGTCCTTTACTCCCAAGGCGTTGCTGCAGTGAAGAGACGCAGGGCCTTTTCAGGGTTTGGCCGAGAGCTCCGTGGTTGCGAGGATGCAGCTTTCCAAACGGTAAAAGACTGCTTTTCTGAACAGGGCCCCCTATGGTAGCTACCACGCAGCGTAAGTACCTGCAGTATTTGAGGGGCGAAGGCAGACAAACGCGGCACACTGGGCCCTTCGCTGAATCCGTTTGAATGAGCGGGTGTCGAAGTGTGGCAAGCTCCCTAACCGAGTGAAGGCCTGAGGAAGGCCTTGCTGGCACTGCATCTGCCAGAGGCCTACCAGTGTAAAGTGGTGACTTGTGGTCTTCTTTGAGCAGGTTGGATGTCACGTCGAGTGCCTGCATGAGGTAGAGGCCCGGCAGGTGTGAGTTCCCAGAAGGAACGCGGAGCCGAGGGTGTCTCTTATGGCACGTCACTGCTCTGCACTGAGTCAAAGTTGCCCAGCCCATTAGACCGGCTAGGAATATGTTCCCGAGGTGTTCGTACGCTGTGTCAACCCGGTTCTCCAAGGAAGGGAGCCGTGTGTCGCCCTGGATTCTGCACGCCCAGAAGTGTTCCGAAGGGCCTACACGGCTGTCTGTCGATCAGCAGGCAGACAGGACACTTGGGGTACTCAGTGTATTTGCACGGGAAGCGGTGCCGACGCGAGAGCCCTAGGAGACCCGAAAGGCCTCCTCGCCTTCCTTTTAAGCGGAACAACGACCGAGACCTCATGGAAACTGCTGCACGCAGAGCTTGCCAGGGGGACAAGTGGGTCCTTACCATGAGACTAGTGGTCACCGTGTGGCTTCCCAGAACGCACGAGGGCTGTGGGATTAGCCCCGCCTAAGAATTGAGAGCACCTGACTTCTCTGGGCAAAGTACTCGTTCCCCTCACAGGCGTGCCTGCAGTGAAAAGCAGCTGGGCAATTCCACACTTCTGCACACAGGTTCTAGGCCGCCAAGAATCCAGCTTTCGAAAAGGGAAAAAAGACTGCTTTGGTGCGCTGATGCTAGGGCTCACCTTGCGATTGCCCAGAACGAACGTGGGCCGCAGCTTAGCTCTCCTCTGAAAGGGCAGGCACCCCGTTTGTCTGGGGGACATACTGGTTTCCTCCCCAGCTGTGCCTGCAGTGAGTAGGAGCTGGACATAGTGAGCGTTTCAGAAACAGCGCCGAGGCTACCTGTGTCCAGCTTTCCAAAGGGGGAAAACACTGGTTTTCTAAGCAGTGCCACCTACCCTCGTTAACACCCGCCAGAAGTACGTGCAGAACTGGACGTGCAAAGGGAGACCGTCGCGACACACTGGGCCCTTGGCTAAAGAGTTTTCACTGCGCAGGCGTCTGCGTGTGGCAAGATCCCTAACCGAGTGAAGGCCTGAGGAAGACCTAGTTGGCACTGCACCTTCCAAGGGCCTGCCAGTGTAAAGTGAGGAATTGTGCTCTTGGCTCAGGTTGGATCTCACCTCGACTTCCTGCTTGAGGCAGAGAGCGGGGAGGTATGAGTTCCAAGAAGGAACGCGGGGGAGACGTTTCTCTCCGGGTAAGTCCCTTTTCCGCACTGAGTCCAAGTGGCCCAGCCCAGGAGACCGTGTAGGACTGTGTTCCAGGGCTCTTTGCAAGCTGTGTGCACCTAGGTTTCTAAGGAAGAGAACGGTGTGTCGCCTTGGACTCTGCATGCCAAGGAGTGTTCCGAAGGGCCTACGCGGCTGTCTGTTGCTCAGCAGGCAGAGAGGAGGCCCGGCGGACTCAGTGTAGTTGCCCGGGAAACGGTGCAGACGCGAGAGCCCATCGCGTCCTGAAAGGCATCCTCGAGTTCCAGCTAGGCAGCACATCGACGCACACTTCCTGGAAACTGCTGTATGCCCCCACATGCCCGTTGGCGAAAGTGGAACTTACGGGGAGCCCAGTGATCACCCTGCGGTTTCCCCGAACGAACGAGGGCCGCGGCATTAGTGCCCCCCCAAGGATTGCAAGCACCCAGTTCCTCTGTGGAAATGAGTCCTTTACTCCCAAGGCGTTGCTGCAGTGAAGAGACGCAGGGCCTTTTCAGGGTTTGGCCGAGAGCTCCGTGGTTGCGAGGATGCAGCTTTCCAAACGGTAAAAGACTGCTTTTCTGAACAGGGCCCCCTATGGTAGCTACCACGCAGCGTAAGTACCTGCAGTATTTGAGGGGCGAAGGCAGACAAACGCGGCACACTGGGCCCTTCGCTGAATCCGTTTGAATGAGCGGGTGTCGAAGTGTGGCAAGCTCCCTAACCGAGTGAAGGCCTGAGGAAGGCCTTGCTGGCACTGCATCTGCCAGAGGCCTACCAGTGTAAAGTGGTGACTTGTGGTCTTCTTTGAGCAGGTTGGATGTCACGTCGAGTGCCTGCATGAGGTAGAGGCCCGGCAGGTGTGAGTTCCCAGAAGGAACGCGGAGCCGAGGGTGTCTCTTATGGCACGTCACTGCTCTGCACTGAGTCAAAGTTGCCCAGCCCATTAGACCGGCTAGGAATATGTTCCCGAGGTGTTCGTACGCTGTGTCAACCTGGTTCTCCAAGGAAGGGAGCCGTGTGTCGCCCTGGATTCTGCACGCCCAGAAGTGTTCCGAAGGGCCTACACGGCTGTCTGTCGATCAGCAGGCAGACAGGACACTTGGGGTACTCAGTGTATTTGCACGGGAAGCGGTGCCGACGCGAGAGCCCTAGGAGACCCGAAAGGCCTCCTCGCCTTCCTTTTAAGCGGAACAACGACCGAGACCTCATGGAAACTGCTGCACGCAGAGCTTGCCAGGGGGACAAGTGGGTCCTTACCATGAGACTAGTGGTCACCGTGTGGCTTCCCAGAACGCACGAGGGCTGTGGGCTTAGCCCCGCCTAAGAATTGAGAGCACCTGACTTCTCTGGGCAAAGTACTCGTTCCCCTCACAGGCGTGCCTGCAGTGAAAAGCAGCTGGGCAATTCCACACTTCTGCACACAGGTTCTAGGCCGCCAAGAATCCAGCTTTCGAAAAGGGAAAAAAGACTGCTTTGGTGCGCTGATGCTAGGGCTCACCTTGCGATTGCCCAGAACGAACGTGGGCCGCAGCTTAGCTCTCCTCTGAAAGGGCAGGCACCCCGTTTGTCTGGGGGACATACTGGTTTCCTCCCCAGCTGTGCCTGCAGTGAGTAGGAGCTGGACATAGTGAGCGTTTCAGAAACAGCGCCGAGGCTACCTGTGTCCAGCTTTCCAAAGGGGGAAAACACTGGTTTTCTAAGCAGTGCCACCTACCCTCGTTAACACCCGCCAGAAGTACGTGCAGAACTGGACGTGCAAAGGGAGACCGTCGCGACACACTGGGCCCTTGGCTAAAGAGTTTTCACTGCGCAGGCGTCTGCGTGTGGCAAGATCCCTAACCGAGTGAAGGCCTGAGGAAGACCTAGTTGGCACTGCACCTTCCAAGGGCCTGCCAGTGTAAAGTGAGGAATTGTGCTCTTGGCTCAGGTTGGATCTCACCTCGACTTCCTGCTTGAGGCAGAGAGCGGGGAGGTATGAGTTCCAAGAAGGAACGCGGGGGAGACGTTTCTCTCCGGGTAAGTCCCTTTTCCGCACTGAGTCCAAGTGGCCCAGCCCAGGAGACCGTGTAGGACTGTGTTCCAGGGCTCTTTGCAAGCTGTGTCCACCTAGGTTTCTAAGGAAGAGAACGGTGTGTCGCCTTGGACTCTGCATGCCAAGGAGTGTTCCGAAGGGCCTACGCGGCTGTCTGTTGCTCAGCAGGCAGAGAGGAGGCCCGGCGGACTCAGTGTAGTTGCCCGGGAAACGGTGCGGACGCGAGAGCCCATCGCGTCCTGAAAGGCATCCTCGAGTTCCAGCTAGGCAGCACATCGACGCACACTTCCTGGAAACTGCTGTATGCCCCCACATGCCCGTTGGCGAAAGTGGAACTTACGGGGAGCCCAGTGATCACCCTGCGGTTTCCCCGAACGAACGAGGGCCGCGGCATTAGTGCCCCCCCAAGGATTGCAAGCACCCAGTTCCTCTGTGGAAATGAGTCCTTTACTCCCAAGGCGTTGCTGCAGTGAAGAGACGCAGGGCCTTTTCAGGGTTTGGCCGAGAGCTCCGTGGTTGCGAGGATGCAGCTTTCCAAACGGTAAAAGACTGCTTTTCTGAACAGGGCCCCCTATGGTAGCTACCACGCAGCGTAAGTACCTGCAGTATTTGAGGGGCGAAGGCAGACAAACGCGGCACACTGGGCCCTTCGCTGAATCCGTTTGAATGAGCGGGTGTCGAAGTGTGGCAAGCTCCCTAACCGAGTGAAGGCCTGAGGAAGGCCTTGCTGGCACTGCATCTGCCAGAGGCCTACCAGTGTAAAGTGGTGACTTGTGGTCTTCTTTGAGCAGGTTGGATGTCACGTCGAGTGCCTGCATGAGGTAGAGGCCCGGCAGGTGTGAGTTCCCAGAAGGAACGCGGAGCCGAGGGTGTCTCTTATGGCACGTCACTGCTCTGCACTGAGTCAAAGTTGCCCAGCCCATTAGACCGGCTAGGAATATGTTCCCGAGGTGTTCGTACGCTGTGTCAACCCGGTTCTCCAAGGAAGGGAGCCGTGTGTCGCCCTGGATTCTGCACGCCCAGAAGTGTTCCGAAGGGCCTACACGGCTGTCTGTCGATCAGCAGGCAGACAGGACACTTGGGGTACTCAGTGTATTTGCACGGGAAGCGGTGCCGACGCGAGAGCCCTAGGAGACCCGAAAGGCCTCCTCGCCTTCCTTTTAAGCGGAACAACGACCGAGACCTCATGGAAACTGCTGCACGCAGAGCTTGCCAGGGGGACAAGTGGGTCCTTACCATGAGACTAGTGGTCACCGTGTGGCTTCCCAGAACGCACGAGGGCTGTGGGATTAGCTCCGCCTAAGAATTGAGAGCACCTGACTTCTCTGGGCAAAGTACTCGTTCCCCTCACAGGCGTGCCTGCAGTGAAAAGCAGCTGGGCAATTCCACACTTCTGCACACAGGTTCTAGGCCGCCAAGAATCCAGCTTTCGAAAAGGGAAAAAAGACTGCTTTGGTGCGCTGATGCTAGGGCTCACCTTGCGATTGCCCAGAACGAACGTGGGCCGCAGCTTAGCTCTCCTCTGAAAGGGCAGGCACCCCGTTTGTCTGGGGGACATACTGGTTTCCTCCCCAGCTGTGCCTGCAGTGAGTAGGAGCTGGACATAGTGAGCGTTTCAGAAACAGCGCCGAGGCTACCTGTGTCCAGCTTTCCAAAGGGGGAAAACACTGGTTTTCTAAGCAGTGCCACCTACCCTCGTTAACACCCGCCAGAAGTACGTGCAGAACTGGACGTGCAAAGGGAGACCGTCGCGACACACTGGGCCCTTGGCTAAAGAGTTTTCACTGCGCAGGCGTCTGCGTGTGGCAAGATCCCTAACCGAGTGAAGGCCTGAGGAAGACCTAGTTGGCACTGCACCTTCCAAGGGCCTGCCAGTGTAAAGTGAGGAATTGTGCTCTTGGCTCAGGTTGGATCTCACCTCGACTTCCTGCTTGAGGCAGAGAGCGGGGAGGTATGAGTTCCAAGAAGGAACGCGGGGGAGACGTTTCTCTCCGGGTAAGTCCCTTTTCCGCACTGAGTCCAAGTGGCCCAGCCCAGGAGACCGTGTAGGACTGTGTTCCAGGGCTCTTTGCAAGCTGTGTGCACCTAGGTTTCTAAGGAAGAGAACGGTGTGTCGCCTTGGACTCTGCATGCCAAGGAGTGTTCCGAAGGGCCTACGCGGCTGTCTGTTGCTCAGCAGGCAGAGAGGAGGCCCGGCGGACTCAGTGTAGTTGCCCGGGAAACGGTGCGGACGCGAGAGCCCATCGCGTCCTGAAAGGCATCCTCGAGTTCCAGCTAGGCAGCACATCGACGCACACTTCCTGGAAACTGCTGTATGCCCCCACATGCCCGTTGGCGAAAGTGGAACTTACGGGGAGCCCAGTGATCACCCTGCGGTTTCCCCGAACGAACGAGGGCCGCGGCATTAGTGCCCCCCCAAGGATTGCAAGCACCCAGTTCCTCTGTGGAAATGAGTCCTTTACTCCCAAGGCGTTGCTGCAGTGAAGAGACGCAGGGCCTTTTCAGGGTTTGGCCGAGAGCTCCGTGGTTGCGAGGATGCAGCTTTCCAAACGGTAAAAGACTGCTTTTCTGAACAGGGCCCCCTATGGTAGCTACCACGCAGCGTAAGTACCTGCAGTATTTGAGGGGCGAAGGCAGACAAACGCGGCACACTGGGCCCTTCGCTGAATCCGTTTGAATGAGCGGGTGTCGAAGTGTGGCAAGCTCCCTAACCGAGTGAAGGCCTGAGGAAGGCCTTGCTGGCACTGCATCTGCCAGAGGCCTACCAGTGTAAAGTGGTGACTTGTGGTCTTCTTTGAGCAGGTTGGATGTCACGTCGAGTGCCTGCATGAGGTAGAGGCCCGGCAGGTGTGAGTTCCCAGAAGGAACGCGGAGCCGAGGGTGTCTCTTATGGCACGTCACTGCTCTGCACTGAGTCAAAGTTGCCCAGCCCATTAGACCGGCTAGGAATATGTTCCCGAGGTGTTCGTACGCTGTGTCAACCCGGTTCTCCAAGGAAGGGAGCCGTGTGTCGCCCTGGATTCTGCACGCCCAGAAGTGTTCCGAAGGGCCTACACGGCTGTCTGTCGATCAGCAGGCAGACAGGACACTTGGGGTACTCAGTGTATTTGCACGGGAAGCGGTGCCGACGCGAGAGCCCTAGGAGACCCGAAAGGCCTCCTCGCCTTCCTTTTAAGCGGAACAACGACCGAGACCTCATGGAAACTGCTGCACGCAGAGCTTGCCAGGGGGACAAGTGGGTCCTTACCATGAGACTAGTGGTCACCGTGTGGCTTCCCAGAACGCACGAGGGCTGTGGGATTAGCCCCGCCTAAGAATTGAGAGCACCTGACTTCTCTGGGCAAAGTACTCGTTCCCCTCACAGGCGTGCCTGCAGTGAAAAGCAGCTGGGCAATTCCACACTTCTGCACACAGGTTCTAGGCCGCCAAGAATCCAGCTTTCGAAAAGGGAAAAAAGACTGCTTTGGTGCGCTGATGCTAGGGCTCACCTTGCGATTGCCCAGAACGAACGTGGGCCGCAGCTTAGCTCTCCTCTGAAAGGGCAGGCACCCCGTTTGTCTGGGGGACATACTGGTTTCCTCCCCAGCTGTGCCTGCAGTGAGTAGGAGCTGGACATAGTGAGCGTTTCAGAAACAGCGCCGAGGCTACCTGTGTCCAGCTTTCCAAAGGGGGAAAACACTGGTTTTCTAAGCAGTGCCACCTACCCTCGTTAACACCCGCCAGAAGTACGTGCAGAACTGGACGTGCAAAGGGAGACCGTCGCGACACACTGGGCCCTTGGCTAAAGAGTTTTCACTGCGCAGGCGTCTGCGTGTGGCAAGATCCCTAACCGAGTGAAGGCCTGAGGAAGACCTAGTTGGCACTGCACCTTCCAAGGGCCTGCCAGTGTAAAGTGAGGAATTGTGCTCTTGGCTCAGGTTGGATCTCACCTCGACTTCCTGCTTGAGGCAGAGAGCGGGGAGGTATGAGTTCCAAGAAGGAACGCGGGGGAGACGTTTCTCTCCGGGTAAGTCCCTTTTCCGCACTGAGTCCAAGTGGCCCAGCCCAGGAGACCGTGTAGGACTGTGTTCCAGGGCTCTTTGCAAGCTGTGTGCACCTAGGTTTCTAAGGAAGAGAACGGTGTGTCGCCTTGGACTCTGCATGCCAAGGAGTGTTCCGAAGGGCCTACGCGGCTGTCTGTTGCTCAGCAGGCAGAGAGGAGGCCCGGCGGACTCAGTGTAGTTGCCCGGGAAACGGTGCGGACGCGAGAGCCCATCGCGTCCTGAAAGGCATCCTCGAGTTCCAGCTAGGCAGCACATCGACGCACGCTTCCTGGAAACTGCTGTATGCCCCCACATGCCCGTTGGCGAAAGTGGAACTTACGGGGAGCCCAGTGATCACCCTGCGGTTTCCCCGAACGAACGAGGGCCGCGGCATTAGTGCCCCCCCAAGGATTGCAAGCACCCAGTTCCTCTGTGGAAATGAGTCCTTTACTCCCAAGGCGTTGCTGCAGTGAAGAGACGCAGGGCCTTTTCAGGGTTTGGCCGAGAGCTCCGTGGTTGCGAGGATGCAGCTTTCCAAACGGTAAAAGACTGCTTTTCTGAACAGGGCCCCCTATGGTAGCTACCACGCAGCGTAAGTACCTGCAGTATTTGAGGGGCGAAGGCAGACAAACGCGGCACACTGGGCCCTTCGCTGAATCCGTTTGAATGAGCGGGTGTCGAAGTGTGGCAAGCTCCCTAACCGAGTGAAGGCCTGAGGAAGGCCTTGCTGGCACTGCATCTGCCAGAGGCCTACCAGTGTAAAGTGGTGACTTGTGGTCTTCTTTGAGCAGGTTGGATGTCACGTCGAGTGCCTGCATGAGGTAGAGGCCCGGCAGGTGTGAGTTCCCAGAAGGAACGCGGAGCCGAGGGTGTCTCTTATGGCACGTCACTGCTCTGCACTGAGTCAAAGTTGCCCAGCCCATTAGACCGGCTAGGAATATGTTCCCGAGGTGTTCGTACGCTGTGTCAACCCGGTTCTCCAAGGAAGGGAGCCGTGTGTCGCCCTGGATTCTGCACGCCCAGAAGTGTTCCGAAGGGCCTACACGGCTGTCTGTCGATCAGCAGGCAGACAGGACACTTGGGGTACTCAGTGTATTTGCACGGGAAGCGGTGCCGACGCGAGAGCCCTAGGAGACCCGAAAGGCCTCCTCGCCTTCCTTTTAAGCGGAACAACGACCGAGACCTCATGGAAACTGCTGCACGCAGAGCTTGCCAGGGGGACAAGTGGGTCCTTACCATGAGACTAGTGGTCACCGTGTGGCTTCCCAGAACGCACGAGGGCTGTGGGATTAGCCCCGCCTAAGAATTGAGAGCACCTGACTTCTCTGGGCAAAGTACTCGTTCCCCTCACAGGCGTGCCTGCAGTGAAAAGCAGCTGGGCAATTCCACACTTCTGCACACAGGTTCTAGGCCGCCAAGAATCCAGCTTTCGAAAAGGGAAAAAAGACTGCTTTGGTGCGCTGATGCTAGGGCTCACCTTGCGATTGCCCAGAACGAACGTGGGCCGCAGCTTAGCTCTCCTCTGAAAGGGCAGGCACCCCGTTTGTCTGGGGGACATACTGGTTTCCTCCCCAGCTGTGCCTGCAGTGAGTAGGAGCTGGACATAGTGAGCGTTTCAGAAACTGCGCCGAGGCTACCTGTATCCAGCTTTCCAAAGGGGGAAAACACTGGTTTTCTAAGCAGTGCCACCTACCCTCGTTAACACCCACCAGAAGTACGTGCAGAACTGGACGTGCAAAGGGAGACCGTCGCGACACACTGGGCCCTTGGCTAAATAGTTTTCACTGCGCAGGCGTCTGCGTGTGGCAAGATCCCTAACCGAGTGAAGGCCTGAGGAAGACCTAGTTGGCACTGCACCTTCCAAGGGCCTGCCAGTGTAAAGTGAGGAATTGTGCTCTTGGCTCAGGTTGGATCTCACCTCGACTTCCTGCTTGAGGCAGAGAGCGGGGAGGTATGAGTTCCAAGAAGGAACGCGGGGGAGACGTTTCTCTCCGGGTAAGTCCCTTTTCCGCACTGAGTCCAAGTGGCCCAGCCCAGGAGACCGTGTAGGACTGTGTTCCAGGGCTCTTTGCAAGCTGTGTGCACCTAGGTTTCTAAGGAAGAGAACGGTGTGTCGCCTTGGACTCTGCATGCCAAGGAGTGTTCCGAAGGGCCTACGCGGCTGTCTGTTGCTCAGCAGGCAGAGAGGAGGCCCGGCGGACTCAGTGTAGTTGCCCGGGAAACGGTGCGGACGCGAGAGCCCATCGCGTCCTGAAAGGCATCCTCGAGTTCCAGCTAGGCAGCACATCGACGCACACTTCCTGGAAACTGCTGTATGCCCCCACATGCCCGTTGGCGAAAGTGGAACTTACGGGGAGCCCAGTGATCACCCTGCGGTTTCCCCGAACGAACGAGGGCCGCGGCATTAGTGCCCCCCCAAGGATTGCAAGCACCCAGTTCCTCTGTGGAAATGAGTCCTTTACTCCCAAGGCGTTGCTGCAGTGAAGAGACGCAGGGCCTTTTCAGGGTTTGGCCGAGAGCTCCGTGGTTGCGAGGATGCAGCTTTCCAAACGGTAAAAGACTGCTTTTCTGAACAGGGCCCCCTATGGTAGCTACCACGCAGCGTAAGTACCTGCAGTATTTGAGGGGCGAAGGCAGACAAACGCGGCACACTGGGCCCTTCGCTGAATCCGTTTGAATGAGCGGGTGTCGAAGTGTGGCAAGCTCCCTAACCGAGTGAAGGCCTGAGGAAGGCCTTGCTGGCACTGCATCTGCCAGAGGCCTACCAGTGTAAAGTGGTGACTTGTGGTCTTCTTTGAGCAGGTTGGATGTCACGTCGAGTGCCTGCATGAGGTAGAGGCCCGGCAGGTGTGAGTTCCCAGAAGGAACGCGGAGCCGAGGGTGTCTCTTATGGCACGTCACTGCTCTGCACTGAGTCAAAGTTGCCCAGCCCATTAGACCGGCTAGGAATATGTTCCCGAGGTGTTCGTACGCTGTGTCAACCCGGTTCTCCAAGGAAGGGAGCCGTGTGTCGCCCTGGATTCTGCACGCCCAGAAGTGTTCCGAAGGGCCTACACGGCTGTCTGTCGATCAGCAGGCAGACAGGACACTTGGGGTACTCAGTGTATTTGCACGGGAAGCGGTGCCGACGCGAGAGCCCTAGGAGACCCGAAAGGCCTCCTCGCCTTCCTTTTAAGCGGAACAACGACCGAGACCTCATGGAAACTGCTGCACGCAGAGCTTGCCAGGGGGACAAGTGGGTCCTTACCATGAGACTAGTGGTCACCGTGTGGCTTCCCAGAACGCACGAGGGCTGTGGGATTAGCCCCGCCTAAGAATTGAGAGCACCTGACTTCTCTGGGCAAAGTACTCGTTCCCCTCACAGGCGTGCCTGCAGTGAAAAGCAGCTGGGCAATTCCACACTTCTGCACACAGGTTCTAGGCCACCAGGAATCCAGCTTTCGAAAAGGGAAAAAAGACTGCTTTGGTGCGCTGATGCTAGGGCTCACCTTGCGATTGCCCAGAACGAACGTGGGCCGCAGCTTAGCTCTCCTCTGAAAGGGCAGGCACCCCGTTTGTCTGGGGGACATACTGGTTTCCTCCCCAGCTGTGCCTGCAGTGAGTAGGAGCTGGACATAGTGAGCGTTTCAGAAACAGCGCCGAGGCTACCTGTATCCAGCTTTCCAAAGGGGGAAAACACTGGTTTTCTAAGCAGTGCCACCTACCCTCGTTAACACCCGCCAGAAGTACGTGCAGAACTGGACGTGCAAAGGGAGACCGTCGCGACACACTGGGCCCTTGGCTAAAGAGTTTTCACTGCGCAGGCGTCTGCGTGTGGCAAGATCCCTAACCGAGGGAAGGCCTGAGGAAGACCTAGTTGGCACTGCACCTTCCAAGGGCCTGCCAGTGTAAAGTGAGGAATTGTGCTCTTGGCTCAGGTTGGATCTCACCTCGACTTCCTGCTTGAGGCAGAGAGCGGGGAGGTATGAGTTCCAAGAAGGAACGCGGGGGAGACGTTTCTCTCAGGGTAAGTCCCTTTTCCGCACTGAGTCCAAGTGGCCCAGCCCAGGAGACCGTGTAGGACTGTGTTCCAGGGCTCTTTGCAAGCTGTGTCCACCTAGGTTTCTAAGGAAGAGAACGGTGTGTCGCCTTGGACTCTGCATGCCAAGGAGTGTTCCGAAGGGCCTACGCGGCTGTCTGTTGCTCAGCAGGCAGAGAGGAGGCCCGGCGGACTCAGTGTAGTTGCCCGGGAAACGGTGCGGACGCGAGAGCCCATCGCGTCCTGAAAGGCATCCTCGAGTTCCAGCTAGGCAGCACATCGACGCACACTTCCTGGAAACTGCTGTATGCCCCCACATGCCCGCTGGCGAAAGTGGAACTTACGGGGAGCCCAGTGATCACCCTGCGGTTTCCCCGAACGAACGAGGGCCGCGGCATTAGTGCCCCCCCAAGGATTGCAAGCACCCAGTTCCTCTGTGGAAATGAGTCCTTTACTCCCAAGGCGTTGCTGCAGTGAAGAGACGCAGGGCCTTTTCAGGGTTTGGCCGAGAGCTCCGTGGTTGCGAGGATGCAGCTTTCCAAACGGTAAAAGACTGCTTTTCTGAACAGGGCCCCCTATGGTAGCTACCACGCAGCGTAAGTACCTGCAGTATTTGAGGGGCGAAGGCAGACAAACGCGGCACACTGGGCCCTTCGCTGAATCCGTTTGAATGAGCGGGTGTCGAAGTGTGGCAAGCTCCCTAACCGAGTGAAGGCCTGAGGAAGGCCTTGCTGGCACTGCATCTGCCAGAGGCCTACCAGTGTAAAGTGGTGACTTGTGGTCTTCTTTGAGCAGGTTGGATGTCACGTCGAGCGCCTGCATGAGGTAGAGGCCCGGCAGGTGTGAGTTCCCAGAAGGAACGCGGAGCCGAGGGTGTCTCTTATGGCACGTCACTGCTCTGCACTGAGTCAAAGTTGCCCAGCCCATTAGACCGGCTAGGAATATGTTCCCGAGGTGTTCGTACGCTGTGTCAACCCGGTTCTCCAAGGAAGGGAGCCGTGTGTCGCCCTGGATTCTGCACGCCCAGAAGTGTTCCGAAGGGCCTACACGGCTGTCTGTCGATCAGCAGGCAGACAGGACACTTGGGGTACTCAGTGTATTTGCACGGGAAGCGGTGCCGACGCGAGAGCCCTAGGAGACCCGAAAGGCCTCCTCGCCTTCCTTTTAAGCGGAACAACGACCGAGACCTCCTGGAAACTGCTGCACGCAGAGCTTGCCAGGGGGACAAGTGGGTCCTTACCATGAGACTAGTGGTCACCGTGTGGCTTCCCAGAACGCACGAGGGCTGTGGGATTAGCCCCGCCTAAGAATTGAGAGCACCTGACTTCTCTGGGCAAAGTGCTCGTTCCCCTCACAGGCGTGCCTGCAGTGAAAAGCAGCTGGGCAATTCCACACTTCTGCACACAGGTTCTAGGCCGCCAAGAATCCAGCTTTCGAAAAGGGAAAAAAGACTGCTTTGGTGCGCTGATGCTAGGGCTCACCTTGCGATTGCCCAGAACGAACGTGGGCCGCAGCTTAGCTCTCCTCTGAAAGGGCAGGCACCCCGTTTGTCTGGGGGACATACTGGTTTCCTCCCCAGCTGTGCCTGCAGTGAGTAGGAGCTGGACATAGTGAGCGTTTCAGAAACAGCGCCGAGGCTACCTGTATCCAGCTTTCCAAAGGGGGAAAACACTGGTTTTCTAAGCAGTGCCACCTACCCTCGTTAACACCCGCCAGAAGTACGTGCAGAACTGGACGTGCAAAGGGAGACCGTCGCGACACACTGGGCCCTTGGCTAAATAGTTTTCACTGCGCAGGCGTCTGCGTGTGGCAAGATCCCTAACCGAGTGAAGGCCTGAGGAAGACCTAGTTGGCACTGCACCTTCCAAGGGCCTGCCAGTGTAAAGTGAGGAATTGTGCTCTTGGCTCAGGTTGGATCTCACCTCGACTTCCTGCTTGAGGCAGAGAGCGGGGAGGTATGAGTTCCAAGAAGGAACGCGGGGGAGACGTTTCTCTCCGGGTAAGTCCCTTTTCCGCACTGAGTCCAAGTGGCCCAGCCCAGGAGACCGTGTAGGACTGTGTTCCAGGGCTCTTTGCAAGCTGTGTCCACCTAGGTTTCTAAGGAAGAGAACGGTGTGTCGCCTTGGACTCTGCATGCCAAGGAGTGTTCCGAAGGGCCTACGCGGCTGTCTGTTGCTCAGCAGGCAGAGAGGAGGCCCGGCGGACTCAGTGTAGTTGCCCGGGAAACGGTGCGGACGCGAGAGCCCATCGCGTCCTGAAAGGCATCCTCGAGTTCCAGCTAGGCAGCACATCGACGCACACTTCCTGGAAACTGCTGTATGCCCCCACATGCCCGCTGGCGAAAGTGGAACTTACGGGGAGCCCAGTGATCACCCTGCGGTTTCCCCGAACGAACGAGGGCCGCGGCATTAGTGCCCCCCCAAGGATTGCAAGCACCCAGTTCCTCTGTGGAAATGAGTCCTTTACTCCCAAGGCGTTGCTGCAGTGAAGAGACGCAGGGCCTTTTCAGGGTTTGGCCGAGAGCTCCGTGGTTGCGAGGATGCAGCTTTCCAAACGGTAAAAGACTGCTTTTCTGAACAGGGCCCCCTATGGTAGCTACCACGCAGCGTAAGTACCTGCAGTATTTGAGGGGCGAAGGCAGACAAACGCGGCACACTGGGCCCTTCGCTGAATCCGTTTGAATGAGCGTGTGTCGAAGTGTGGCAAGCTCCCTAACCGAGTGAAGGCCTGAGGAAGGCCTTGCTGGCACTGCATCTGCCAGAGGCCTACCAGTGTAAAGTGGTGACTTGTGGTCTTCTTTGAGCAGGTTGGATGTCACGTCGAGCGCCTGCATGAGGTAGAGGCCCGGCAGGTGTGAGTTCCCAGAAGGAACGCGGAGCCGAGGGTGTCTCTTATGGCACGTCACTGCTCTGCACTGAGTCAAAGTTGCCCAGCCCATTAGACCGGCTAGGAATATGTTCCCGAGGTGTTCGTACGCTGTGTCAACCCGGTTCTCCAAGGAAGGGAGCCGTGTGTCGCCCTGGATTCTGCACGCCCAGAAGTGTTCCGAAGGGCCTACACGGCTGTCTGTCGATCAGCAGGCAGACAGGACACTTGGGGTACTCAGTGTATTTGCACGGGAAGCGGTGCCGACGCGAGAGCCCTAGGAGACCCGAAAGGCCTCCTCGCCTTCCTTTTAAGCGGAACAACGACCGAGACCTCCTGGAAACTGCTGCACGCAGAGCTTGCCAGGGGGACAAGTGGGTCCTTACCATGAGACTAGTGGTCACCGTGTGGCTTCCCAGAACGCACGAGGGCTGTGGGATTAGCCCCGCCTAAGAATTGAGAGCACCTGACTTCTCTGGGCAAAGTACTCGTTCCCCTCACAGGCGTGCCTGCAGTGAAAAGCAGCTGGGCAATTCCACACTTCTGCACACAGGTTCTAGGCCGCCAAGAATCCAGCTTTCGAAAAGGGAAAAAAGACTGCTTTGGTGCGCTGATGCTAGGGCTCACCTTGCGATTGCCCAGAACGAACGTGGGCCGCAGCTTAGCTCTCCTCTGAAAGGGCAGGCACCCCGTTTGTCTGGGGGACATACTGGTTTCCTCCCCAGCTGTGCCTGCAGTGAGTAGGAGCTGGACATAGTGAGCGTTTCAGAAACAGCGCCGAGGCTACCTGTGTCCAGCTTTCCAAAGGGGGAAAACACTGGTTTTCTAAGCAGTGCCACCTACCCTCGTTAACACCCGCCAGAAGTACGTGCAGAACTGGACGTGCAAAGGGAGACCGTCGCGACACACTGGGCCCTTGGCTAAAGAGTTTTCACTGCGCAGGCGTCTGCGTGTGGCAAGATCCCTAACCGAGGGAAGGCCTGAGGAAGACCTAGTTGGCACTGCACCTTCCAAGGGCCTGCCAGTGTAAAGTGAGGAATTGTGCTCTTGGCTCAGGTTGGATCTCACCTCGACTTCCTGCTTGAGGCAGAGAGCGGGGAGGTATGAGTTCCAAGAAGGAACGCGGGGGAGACGTTTCTCTCCGGGTAAGTCCCTTTTCCGCACTGAGTCCAAGTGGCCCAGCCCAGGAGACCGTGTAGGACTGTGTTCCAGGGCTCTTTGCAAGCTGTGTCCACCTAGGTTTCTAAGGAAGAGAACGGTGTGTCGCCTTGGACTCTGCATGCCAAGGAGTGTTCCGAAGGGCCTACGCAGCTGTCTGTTGCTCAGCAGGCAGAGAGGAGGCCCGGCGGACTCAGTGTAGTTGCCCGGGAAACGGTGCGGACGCGAGAGCCCATCGCGTCCTGAAAGGCATCCTCGAGTTCCAGCTAGGCAGCACATCGACGCACACTTCCTGGAAACTGCTGTATGCCCCCACATGCCCGCTGGCGAAAGTGGAACTTACGGGGAGCCCAGTGATCACCCTGCGGTTTCCCCGAACGAACGAGGGCCGCGGCATTAGTGCCCCCCCAAGGATTGCAAGCACCCAGTTCCTCTGTGGAAATGAGTCCTTTACTCCCAAGGCGTTGCTGCAGTGAAGAGACGCAGGGCCTTTTCAGGGTTTGGCCGAGAGCTCCGTGGTTGCGAGGATGCAGCTTTCCAAACGGTAAAAGACTGCTTTTCTGAACAGGGCCCCCTATGGTAGCTACCACGCAGCGTAAGTACCTGCAGTATTTGAGGGGCGAAGGCAGACAAACGCGGCACACTGGGCCCTTCGCTGAATCCGTTTGAATGAGCGGGTGTCGAAGTGTGGCAAGCTCCCTAACCGAGTGAAGGCCTGAGGAAGGCCTTGCTGGCACTGCATCTGCCAGAGGCCTACCAGTGTAAAGTGGTGACTTGTGGTCTTCTTTGAGCAGGTTGGATGTCACGTCGAGTGCCTGCATGAGGTAGAGGCCCGGCAGGTGTGAGTTCCCAGAAGGAACGCGGAGCCGAGGGTGTCTCTTATGGCACGTCACTGCTCTGCACTGAGTCAAAGTTGCCCAGCCCATTAGACCGGCTAGGAATATGTTCCCGAGGTGTTCGTACGCTGTGTCAACCCGGTTCTCCAAGGAAGGGAGCCGTGTGTCGCCCTGGATTCTGCACGCCCAGAAGTGTTCCGAAGGGCCTACACGGCTGTCTGTCGATCAGCAGGCAGACAGGACACTTGGGGTACTCAGTGTATTTGCACGGGAAGCGGTGCCGACGCGAGAGCCCTAGGAGACCCGAAAGGCCTCCTCGCCTTCCTTTTAAGCGGAACAACGACCGAGACCTCATGGAAACTGCTGCACGCAGAGCTTGCCAGGGGGACAAGTGGGTCCTTACCATGAGACTAGTGGTCACCGTGTGGCTTCCCAGAACGCACGAGGGCTGTGGGATTAGCCCCGCCTAAGAATTGAGAGCACCTGACTTCTCTGGGCAAAGTACTCGTTCCCCTCACAGGCGTGCCTGCAGTGAAAAGCAGCTGGGCAATTCCACACTTCTGCACACAGGTTCTAGGCCGCCAAGAATCCAGCTTTCGAAAAGGGAAAAAAGACTGCTTTGGTGCGCTGATGCTAGGGCTCACCTTGCGATTGCCCAGAACGAACGTGGGCCGCAGCTTAGCTCTCCTCTGAAAGGGCAGGCACCCCGTTTGTCTGGGGGACATACTGGTTTCCTCCCCAGCTGTGCCTGCAGTGAGTAGGAGCTGGACATAGTGAGCGTTTCAGAAACAGCGCCGAGGCTACCTGTATCCAGCTTTCCAAAGGGGGAAAACACTGGTTTTCTAAGCAGTGCCACCTACCCTCGTTAACACCCGCCAGAAGTACGTGCAGAACTGGACGTGCAAAGGGAGACCGTCGCGACACACTGGGCCCTTGGCTAAAGAGTTTTCACTGCGCAGGCGTCTGCGTGTGGCAAGATCCCTAACCGAGGGAAGGCCTGAGGAAGACCTAGTTGGCACTGCACCTTCCAAGGGCCTGCCAGTGTAAAGTGAGGAATTGTGCTCTTGGCTCAGGTTGGATCTCACCTCGACTTCCTGCTTGAGGCAGAGAGCGGGGAGGTATGAGTTCCAAGAAGGAACGCGGGGGAGACGTTTCTCTCCGGGTAAGTCCCTTTTCCGCACTGAGTCCAAGTGGCCCAGCCCAGGAGACCGTGTAGGACTGTGTTCCAGGGCTCTTTGCAAGCTGTGTCCACCTAGGTTTCTAAGGAAGAGAACGGTGTGTCGCCTTGGACTCTGCATGCCAAGGAGTGTTCCGAAGGGCCTACGCGGCTGTCTGTTGCTCAGCAGGCAGAGAGGAGGCCCGGCGGACTCAGTGTAGTTGCCCGGGAAACGGTGCGGACGCGAGAGCCCATCGCGTCCTGAAAGGCATCCTCGAGTTCCAGCTAGGCAGCACATCGACGCACACTTCCTGGAAACTGCTGTATGCCCCCACATGCCCGCTGGCGAAAGTGGAACTTACGGGGAGCCCAGTGATCACCCTGCGGTTTCCCCGAACGAACGAGGGCCGCGGCATTAGTGCCCCCCCAAGGATTGCAAGCACCCAGTTCCTCTGTGGAAATGAGTCCTTTACTCCCAAGGCGTTGCTGCAGTGAAGAGACGCAGGGCCTTTTCAGGGTTTGGCCGAGAGCTCCGTGGTTGCGAGGATGCAGCTTTCCAAACGGTAAAAGACTGCTTTTCTGAACAGGGCCCCCTATGGTAGCTACCACGCAGCGTAAGTACCTGCAGTATTTGAGGGGGGAAGGCAGACAAACGCGGCACACTGGGCCCTTCGCTGAATCCGTTTGAATGAGCGGGTGTCGAAGTGTGGCAAGCTCCCTAACCGAGTGAAGGCCTGAGGAAGGCCTTGCTGGCACTGCATCTGCCAGAGGCCTACCAGTGTAAAGTGGTGACTTGTGGTCTTCTTTGAGCAGGTTGGATGTCACGTCGAGTGCCTGCATGAGGTAGAGGCCCGGCAGGTGTGAGTTCCCAGAAGGAACGCGGAGCCGAGGGTGTCTCTTATGGCACGTCACTGCTCTGCACTGAGTCAAAGTTGCCCAGCCCATTAGACCGGCTAGGAATATGTTCCCGAGGTGTTCGTACGCTGTGTCAACCCGGTTCTCCAAGGAAGGGAGCCGTGTGTCGCCCTGGATTCTGCACGCCCAGAAGTGTTCCGAAGGGCCTACACGGCTGTCTGTCGATCAGCAGGCAGACAGGACACTTGGGGTACTCAGTGTATTTGCACGGGAAGCGGTGCCGACGCGAGAGCCCTAGGAGACCCGAAAGGCCTCCTCGCCTTCCTTTTAAGCGGAACAACGACCGAGACCTCATGGAAACTGCTGCACGCAGAGCTTGCCAGGGGGACAAGTGGGTCCTTACCATGAGACTAGTGGTCACCGTGTGGCTTCCCAGAACGCACGAGGGCTGTGGGATTAGCCCCGCCTAAGAATTGAGAGCACCTGACTTCTCTGGGCAAAGTACTCGTTCCCCTCACAGGCGTGCCTGCAGTGAAAAGCAGCTGGGCAATTCCACACTTCTGCACACAGGTTCTAGGCCGCCAAGAATCCAGCTTTCGAAAAGGGAAAAAAGACTGCTTTGGTGCGCTGATGCTAGGGCTCACCTTGCGATTGCCCAGAACGAACGTGGGCCGCAGCTTAGCTCTCCTCTGAAAGGGCAGGCACCCCGTTTGTCTGGGGGACATACTGGTTTCCTCCCCAGCTGTGCCTGCAGTGAGTAGGAGCTGGACATAGTGAGCGTTTCAGAAACAGCGCCGAGGCTACCTGTATCCAGCTTTCCAAAGGGGGAAAACACTGGTTTTCTAAGCAGTGCCACCTACCCTCGTTAACACCCGCCAGAAGTACGTGCAGAACTGGACGTGCAAAGGGAGACCGTCGCGACACACTGGGCCCTTGGCTAAAGAGTTTTCACTGCGCAGGCGTCTGCGTGTGGCAAGATCCCTAACCGAGGGAAGGCCTGAGGAAGACCTAGTTGGCACTGCACCTTCCAAGGGCCTGCCAGTGTAAAGTGAGGAATTGTGCTCTTGGCTCAGGTTGGATCTCACCTCGACTTCCTGCTTGAGGCAGAGAGCGGGGAGGTATGAGTTCCAAGAAGGAACGCGGGGGAGACGTTTCTCTCCGGGTAAGTCCCTTTTCCGCACTGAGTCCAAGTGGCCCAGCCCAGGAGACCGTGTAGGACTGTGTTCCAGGGCTCTTTGCAAGCTGTGTCCACCTAGGTTTCTAAGGAAGAGAACGGTGTGTCGCCTTGGACTCTGCATGCCAAGGAGTGTTCCGAAGGGCCTACGCGGCTGTCTGTTGCTCAGCAGGCAGAGAGGAGGCCCGGCGGACTCAGTGTAGTTGCCCGGGAAACGGTGCGGACGCGAGAGCCCATCGCGTCCTGAAAGGCATCCTCGAGTTCCAGCTAGGCAGCACATCGACGCACACTTCCTGGAAACTGCTGTATGCCCCCACATGCCCGCTGGCGAAAGTGGAACTTACGGGGAGCCCAGTGATCACCCTGCGGTTTCCCCGAACGAACGAGGGCCGCGGCATTAGTGCCCCCCCAAGGATTGCAAGCACCCAGTTCCTCTGTGGAAATGAGTCCTTTACTCCCAAGGCGTTGCTGCAGTGAAGAGACGCAGGGCCTTTTCAGGGTTTGGCCGAGAGCTCCGTGGTTGCGAGGATGCAGCTTTCCAAACGGTAAAAGACTGCTTTTCTGAACAGGGCCCCCTATGGTAGCTACCACGCAGCGTAAGTACCTGCAGTATTTGAGGGGGGAAGGCAGACAAACGCGGCACACTGGGCCCTTCGCTGAATCCGTTTGAATGAGCGGGTGTCGAAGTGTGGCAAGCTCCCTAACCGAGTGAAGGCCTGAGGAAGGCCTTGCTGGCACTGCATCTCCCAGAGGCCTACCAGTGTAAAGTGGTGACTTGTGGTCTTCTTTGAGCAGGTTGGATGTCACGTCGAGTGCCTGCATGAGGTAGAGGCCCGGCAGGTGTGAGTTCCCAGAAGGAACGCGGAGCCGAGGGTGTCTCTTATGGCACGTCACTGCTCTGCACTGAGTCAAAGTTGCCCAGCCCATTAGACCGGCTAGGAATATGTTCCCGAGGTGTTCGTACGCTGTGTCAACCCGGTTCTCCAAGGAAGGGAGCCGTGTGTCGCCCTGGATTCTGCACGCCCAGAAGTGTTCCGAAGGGCCTACACGGCTGTCTGTCGATCAGCAGGCAGACAGGACACTTGGGGTACTCAGTGTATTTGCACGGGAAGCGGTGCCGACGCGAGAGCCCTAGGAGACCCGAAAGGCCTCCTCGCCTTCCTTTTAAGCGGAACAACGACCGAGACCTCATGGAAACTGCTGCACGCAGAGCTTGCCAGGGGGACAAGTGGGTCCTTACCATGAGACTAGTGGTCACCGTGTGGCTTCCCAGAACGCACGAGGGCTGTGGGATTAGCCCCGCCTAAGAATTGAGAGCACCTGACTTCTCTGGGCAAAGTACTCGTTCCCCTCACAGGCGTGCCTGCAGTGAAAAGCAGCTGGGCAATTCCACACTTCTGCACACAGGTTCTAGGCCGCCAAGAATCCAGCTTTCGAAAAGGGAAAAAAGACTGCTTTGGTGCGCTGATGCTAGGGCTCACCTTGCGATTGCCCAGAACGAACGTGGGCCGCAGCTTAGCTCTCCTCTGAAAGGGCAGGCACCCCGTTTGTCTGGGGGACATACTGGTTTCCTCCCCAGCTGTGCCTGCAGTGAGTAGGAGCTGGACATAGTGAGCGTTTCAGAAACAGCGCCGAGGCTACCTGTATCCAGCTTTCCAAAGGGGGAAAACACTGGTTTTCTAAGCAGTGCCACCTACCCTCGTTAACACCCGCCAGAAGTACGTGCAGAACTGGACGTGCAAAGGGAGACCGTCGCGACACACTGGGCCCTTGGCTAAAGAGTTTTCACTGCGCAGGCGTCTGCGTGTGGCAAGATCCCTAACCGAGGGAAGGCCTGAGGAAGACCTAGTTGGCACTGCACCTTCCAAGGGCCTGCCAGTGTAAAGTGAGGAATTGTGCTCTTGGCTCAGGTTGGATCTCACCTCGACTTCCTGCTTGAGGCAGAGAGCGGGGAGGTATGAGTTCCAAGAAGGAACGCGGGGGAGACGTTTCTCTCCGGGTAAGTCCCTTTTCCGCACTGAGTCCAAGTGGCCCAGCCCAGGAGACCGTGTAGGACTGTGTTCCAGGGCTCTTTGCAAGCTGTGTCCACCTAGGTTTCTAAGGAAGAGAACGGTGTGTCGCCTTGGACTCTGCATGCCAAGGAGTGTTCCGAAGGGCCTACGCGGCTGTCTGTTGCTCAGCAGGCAGAGAGGAGGCCCGGCGGACTCAGTGTAGTTGCCCGGGAAACGGTGCGGACGCGAGAGCCCATCGCGTCCTGAAAGGCATCCTCGAGTTCCAGCTAGGCAGCACATCGACGCACACTTCCTGGAAACTGCTGTATGCCCCCACATGCCCGCTGGCGAAAGTGGAACTTACGGGGAGCCCAGTGATCACCCTGCGGTTTCCCCGAACGAACGAGGGCCGCGGCATTAGTGCCCCCCCAAGGATTGCAAGCACCCAGTTCCTCTGTGGAAATGAGTCCTTTACTCCCAAGGCGTTGCTGCAGTGAAGAGACGCAGGGCCTTTTCAGGGTTTGGCCGAGAGCTCCGTGGTTGCGAGGATGCAGCTTTCCAAACGGTAAAAGACTGCTTTTCTGCACAGGGCCCCCTATGGTAGCTACCACGCAGCGTAAGTACCTGCAGTATTTGAGGGGCGAAGGCAGACAAACGCGGCACACTGGGCCCTTCGCTGAATCCGTTTGAATGAGCGGGTGTCGAAGTGTGGCAAGCTCCCTAACCGAGTGAAGGCCTGAGGAAGGCCTTGCTGGCACTGCATCTGCCAGAGGCCTACCAGTGTAAAGTGGTGACTTGTGGTCTTCTTTGAGCAGGTTGGATGTCACGTCGAGTGCCTGCATGAGGTAGAGGCCCGGCAGGTGTGAGTTCCCAGAAGGAACGCGGAGCCGAGGGTGTCTCTTATGGCACGTCACTGCTCTGCACTGAGTCAAAGTTGCCCAGCCCATTAGACCGGCTAGGAATATGTTCCCGAGGTGTTCGTACGCTGTGTCAACCCGGTTCTCCAAGGAAGGGAGCCGTGTGTCGCCCTGGATTCTGCACGCCCAGAAGTGTTCCGAAGGGCCTACACGGCTGTCTGTCGATCAGCAGGCAGACAGGACACTTGGGGTACTCAGTGTATTTGCACGGGAAGCGGTGCCGACGCGAGAGCCCTAGGAGACCCGAAAGGCCTCCTCGCCTTCCTTTTAAGCGGAACAACGACCGAGACCTCCTGGAAACTGCTGCACGCAGAGCTTGCCAGGGGGACAAGTGGGTCCTTACCATGAGACTAGTGGTCACCGTGTGGCTTCCCAGAACGCACGAGGGCTGTGGGATTAGCCCCGCCTAAGAATTGAGAGCACCTGACTTCTCTGGGCAAAGTACTCGTTCCCCTCACAGGCGTGCCTGCAGTGAAAAGCAGCTGGGCAATTCCACACTTCTGCACACAGGTTCTAGGCCGCCAAGAATCCAGCTTTCGAAAAGGGAAAAAAGACTGCTTTGGTGCGCTGATGCTAGGGCTCACCTTGCGATTGCCCAGAACGAACGTGGGCCGCAGCTTAGCTCTCCTCTGAAAGGGCAGGCACCCCGTTTGTCTGGGGGACATACTGGTTTCCTCCCCAGCTGTGCCTGCAGTGAGTAGGAGCTGGACATAGTGAGCGTTTCAGAAACAGCGCCGAGGCTACCTGTATCCAGCTTTCCAAAGGGGGAAAACACTGGTTTTCTAAGCAGTGCCACCTACCCTCGTTAACACCCGCCAGAAGTACGTGCAGAACTGGACGTGCAAAGGGAGACCGTCGCGACACACTGGGCCCTTGGCTAAAGAGTTTTCACTGCGCAGGCGTCTGCGTGTGGCAAGATCCCTAACCGAGGGAAGGCCTGAGGAAGACCTAGTTGGCACTGCACCTTCCAAGGGCCTGCCAGTGTAAAGTGAGGAATTGTGCTCTTGGCTCAGGTTGGATCTCACCTCGACTTCCTGCTTGAGGCAGAGAGCGGGGAGGTATGAGTTCCAAGAAGGAACGCGGGGGAGACGTTTCTCTCCGGGTAAGTCCCTTTTCCGCACTGAGTCCAAGTGGCCCAGCCCAGGAGACCGTGTAGGACTGTGTTCCAGCGCTCTTTGCAAGCTGTGTCCACCTAGGTTTCTAAGGAAGAGAACGGTGTGTCGCCTTGGACTCTGCATGCCAAGGAGTGTTCCGAAGGGCCTACGCGGCTGTCTGTTGCTCAGCAGGCAGAGAGGAGGCCCGGCGGACTCAGTGTAGTTGCCCGGGAAACGGTGCGGACGCGAGAGCCCATCGCGTCCTGAAAGGCATCCTCGAGTTCCAGCTAGGCAGCACATCGACGCACACTTCCTGGAAACTGCTGTATGCCCCCACATGCCCGCTGGCGAAAGTGGAACTTACGGGGAGCCCAGTGATCACCCTGCGGTTTCCCCGAACGAACGAGGGCCGCGGCATTAGTGCCCCCCCAAGGATTGCAAGCACCCAGTTCCTCTGTGGAAATGAGTCCTTTACTCCCAAGGCGTTGCTGCAGTGAAGAGACGCAGGGCCTTTTCAGGGTTTGGCCGAGAGCTCCGTGGTTGCGAGGATGCAGCTTTCCAAACGGTAAAAGACTGCTTTTCTGAACAGGGCCCCCTATGGTAGCTACCACGCAGCGTAAGTACCTGCAGTATTTGAGGGGCGAAGGCAGACAAACGCGGCACACTGGGCCCTTCGCTGAATCCGTTTGAATGAGCGGGTGTCGAAGTGTGGCAAGCTCCCTAACCGAGTGAAGGCCTGAGGAAGGCCTTGCTGGCACTGCATCTGCCAGAGGCCTACCAGTGTAAAGTGGTGACTTGTGGTCTTCTTTGAGCAGGTTGGATGTCACGTCGAGCGCCTGCATGAGGTAGAGGCCCGGCAGGTGTGAGTTCCCAGAAGGAACGCGGAGCCGAGGGTGTCTCTTATGGCACGTCACTGCTCTGCACTGAGTCAAAGTTGCCCAGCCCATTAGACCGGCTAGGAATATGTTCCCGAGGTGTTCGTACGCTGTGTCAACCCGGTTCTCCAAGGAAGGGAGCCGTGTGTCGCCCTGGATTCTGCACGCCCAGAAGTGTTCCGAAGGGCCTACACGGCTGTCTGTCGATCAGCAGGCAGACAGGACACTTGGGGTACTCAGTGTATTTGCACGGGAAGCGGTGCCGACGCGAGAGCCCTAGGAGACCCGAAAGGCCTCCTCGCCTTCCTTTTAAGCGGAACAACGACCGAGACCTCCTGGAAACTGCTGCACGCAGAGCTTGCCAGGGGGACAAGTGGGTCCTTACCATGAGACTAGTGGTCACCGTGTGGCTTCCCAGAACGCACGAGGGCTGTGGGATTAGCCCCGCCTAAGAATTGAGAGCACCTGACTTCTCTGGGCAAAGTACTCGTTCCCCTCACAGGCGTGCCTGCAGTGAAAAGCAGCTGGGCAATTCCACACTTCTGCACACAGGTTCTAGGCCGCCAAGAATCCAGCTTTCGAAAAGGGAAAAAAGACTGCTTTGGTGCGCTGATGCTAGGGCTCACCTTGCGATTGCCCAGAACGAACGTGGGCCGCAGCTTAGCTCTCCTCTGAAAGGGCAGGCACCCCGTTTGTCTGGGGGACATACTGGTTTCCTCCCCAGCTGTGCCTGCAGTGAGTAGGAGCTGGACATAGTGAGCGTTTCAGAAACAGCGCCGAGGCTACCTGTATCCAGCTTTCCAAAGGGGGAAAACACTGGTTTTCTAAGCAGTGCCACCTACCCTCGTTAACACCCGCCAGAAGTACGTGCAGAACTGGACGTGCAAAGGGAGACCGTCGCGACACACTGGGCCCTTGGCTAAATAGTTTTCACTGCGCAGGCGTCTGCGTGTGGCAAGATCCCTAACCGAGGGAAGGCCTGAGGAAGACCTAGTTGGCACTGCACCTTCCAAGGGCCTGCCAGTGTAAAGTGAGGAATTGTGCTCTTGGCTCAGGTTGGATCTCACCTCGACTTCCTGCTTGAGGCAGAGAGCGGGGAGGTATGAGTTCCAAGAAGGAACGCGGGGGAGACGTTTCTCTCCGGGTAAGTCCCTTTTCCGCACTGAGTCCAAGTGGCCCAGCCCAGGAGACCGTGTAGGACTGTGTTCCAGGGCTCTTTGCAAGCTGTGTCCACCTAGGTTTCTAAGGAAGAGAACGGTGTGTCGCCTTGGACTCTGCATGCCAAGGAGTGTTCCGAAGGGCCTACGCGGCTGTCTGTTGCTCAGCAGGCAGAGAGGAGGCCCGGCGGACTCAGTGTAGTTGCCCGGGAAACGGTGCGGACGCGAGAGCCCATCGCGTCCTGAAAGGCATCCTCGAGTTCCAGCTAGGCAGCACATCGACGCACACTTCCTGGAAACTGCTGTATGCCCCCACATGCCCGCTGGCGAAAGTGGAACTTACGGGGAGCCCAGTGATCACCCTGCGGTTTCCCCGAACGAACGAGGGCCGCGGCATTAGTGCCCCCCCAAGGATTGCAAGCACCCAGTTCCTCTGTGGAAATGAGTCCTTTACTCCCAAGGCGTTGCTGCAGTGAAGAGACGCAGGGCCTTTTCAGGGTTTGGCCGAGAGCTCCGTGGTTGCGAGGATGCAGCTTTCCAAACGGTAAAAGACTGCTTTTCTGAACAGGGCCCCCTATGGTAGCTACCACGCAGCGTAAGTACCTGCAGTATTTGAGGGGCGAAGGCAGACAAACGCGGCACACTGGGCCCTTCGCTGAATCCGTTTGAATGAGCGGGTGTCGAAGTGTGGCAAGCTCCCTAACCGAGTGAAGGCCTGAGGAAGGCCTTGCTGGCACTGCATCTGCCAGAGGCCTACCAGTGTAAAGTGGTGACTTGTGGTCTTCTTTGAGCAGGTTGGATGTCACGTCGAGCGCCTGCATGAGGTAGAGGCCCGGCAGGTGTGAGTTCCCAGAAGGAACGCGGAGCCGAGGGTGTCTCTTATGGCACGTCACTGCTCTGCACTGAGTCAAAGTTGCCCAGCCCATTAGACCGGCTAGGAATATGTTCCCGAGGTGTTCGTACGCTGTGTCAACCCGGTTCTCCAAGGAAGGGAGCCGTGTGTCGCCCTGGATTCTGCACGCCCAGAAGTGTTCCGAAGGGCCTACACGGCTGTCTGTCGATCAGCAGGCAGACAGGACACTTGGGGTACTCAGTGTATTTGCACGGGAAGCGGTGCCGACGCGAGAGCCCTAGGAGACCCGAAAGGCCTCCTCGCCTTCCTTTTAAGCGGAACAACGACCGAGACCTCCTGGAAACTGCTGCACGCAGAGCTTGCCAGGGGGACAAGTGGGTCCTTACCATGAGACTAGTGGTCACCGTGTGGCTTCCCAGAACGCACGAGGGCTGTGGGATTAGCCCCGCCTAAGAATTGAGAGCACCTGACTTCTCTGGGCAAAGTACTCGTTCCCCTCACAGGCGTGCCTGCAGTGAAAAGCAGCTGGGCAATTCCACACTTCTGCACACAGGTTCTAGGCCGCCAAGAATCCAGCTTTCGAAAAGGGAAAAAAGACTGCTTTGGTGCGCTGATGCTAGGGCTCACCTTGCGATTGCCCAGAACGAACGTGGGCCGCAGCTTAGCTCTCCTCTGAAAGGGCAGGCACCCCGTTTGTCTGGGGGACATACTGGTTTCCTCCCCAGCTGTGCCTGCAGTGAGTAGGAGCTGGACATAGTGAGCGTTTCAGAAACAGCGCCGAGGCTACCTGTATCCAGCTTTCCAAAGGGGGAAAACACTGGTTTTCTAAGCAGTGCCACCTACCCTCGTTAACACCCGCCAGAAGTACGTGCAGAACTGGACGTGCAAAGGGAGACCGTCGCGACACACTGGGCCCTTGGCTAAAGAGTTTTCACTGCGCAGGCGTCTGCGTGTGGCAAGATCCCTAACCGAGGGAAGGCCTGAGGAAGACCTAGTTGGCACTGCACCTTCCAAGGGCCTGCCAGTGTAAAGTGAGGAATTGTGCTCTTGGCTCAGGTTGGATCTCACCTCGACTTCCTGCTTGAGGCAGAGAGCGGGGAGGTATGAGTTCCAAGAAGGAACGCGGGGGAGACGTTTCTCTCCGGGTAAGTCCCTTTTCCGCACTGAGTCCAAGTGGCCCAGCCCAGGAGACCGTGTAGGACTGTGTTCCAGGGCTCTTTGCAAGCTGTGTCCACCTAGGTTTCTAAGGAAGAGAACGGTGTGTCGCCTTGGACTCTGCATGCCAAGGAGTGTTCCGAAGGGCCTACGCGGCTGTCTGTTGCTCAGCAGGCAGAGAGGAGGCCCGGCGGACTCAGTGTAGTTGCCCGGGAAACGGTGCGGACGCGAGAGCCCATCGCGTCCTGAAAGGCATCCTCGAGTTCCAGCTAGGCAGCACATCGACGCACACTTCCTGGAAACTGCTGTATGCCCCCACATGCCCGCTGGCGAAAGTGGAACTTACGGGGAGCCCAGTGATCACCCTGCGGTTTCCCCGAACGAACGAGGGCCGCGGCATTAGTGCCCCCCCAAGGATTGCAAGCACCCAGTTCCTCTGTGGAAATGAGTCCTTTACTCCCAAGGCGTTGCTGCAGTGAAGAGACGCAGGGCCTTTTCAGGGTTTGGCCGAGAGCTCCGTGGTTGCGAGGATGCAGCTTTCCAAACGGTAAAAGACTGCTTTTCTGAACAGGGCCCCCTATGGTAGCTACCACGCAGCGTAAGTACCTGCAGTATTTGAGGGGCGAAGGCAGACAAACGCGGCACACTGGGCCCTTCGCTGAATCCGTTTGAATGAGCGGGTGTCGAAGTGTGGCAAGCTCCCTAACCGAGTGAAGGCCTGAGGAAGGCCTTGCTGGCACTGCATCTGCCAGAGGCCTACCAGTGTAAAGTGGTGACTTGTGGTCTTCTTTGAGCAGGTTGGATGTCACGTCGAGTGCCTGCATGAGGTAGAGGCCCGGCAGGTGTGAGTTCCCAGAAGGAACGCGGAGCCGAGGGTGTCTCTTATGGCACGTCACTGCTCTGCACTGAGTCAAAGTTGCCCAGCCCATTAGACCGGCTAGGAATATGTTCCCGAGGTGTTCGTACGCTGTGTCAACCCGGTTCTCCAAGGAAGGGAGCCGTGTGTCGCCCTGGATTCTGCACGCCCAGAAGTGTTCCGAAGGGCCTACACGGCTGTCTGTCGATCAGCAGGCAGACAGGACACTTGGGGTACTCAGTGTATTTGCACGGGAAGCGGTGCCGACGCGAGAGCCCTAGGAGACCCGAAAGGCCTCCTCGCCTTCCTTTTAAGCGGAACAACGACCGAGACCTCATGGAAACTGCTGCACGCAGAGCTTGCCAGGGGGACAAGTGGGTCCTTACCATGAGACTAGTGGTCACCGTGTGGCTTCCCAGAACGCACGAGGGCTGTGGGATTAGCCCCGCCTAAGAATTGAGAGCACCTGACTTCTCTGGGCAAAGTACTCGTTCCCCTCACAGGCGTGCCTGCAGTGAAAAGCAGCTGGGCAATTCCACACTTCTGCACACAGGTTCTAGGCCGCCAAGAATCCAGCTTTCGAAAAGGGAAAAAAGACTGCTTTGGTGCGCTGATGCTAGGGCTCACCTTGCGATTGCCCAGAACGAACGTGGGCCGCAGCTTAGCTCTCCTCTGAAAGGGCAGGCACCCCGTTTGTCTGGGGGACATACTGGTTTCCTCCCCAGCTGTGCCTGCAGTGAGTAGGAGCTGGACATAGTGAGCGTTTCAGAAACAGCGCCGAGGCTACCTGTATCCAGCTTTCCAAAGGGGGAAAACACTGGTTTTCTAAGCAGTGCCACCTACCCTCGTTAACACCCGCCAGAAGTACGTGCAGAACTGGACGTGCAAAGGGAGACCGTCGCGACACACTGGGCCCTTGGCTAAAGAGTTTTCACTGCGCAGGCGTCTGCGTGTGGCAAGATCCCTAACCGAGGGAAGGCCTGAGGAAGACCTAGTTGGCACTGCACCTTCCAAGGGCCTGCCAGTGTAAAGTGAGGAATTGTGCTCTTGGCTCAGGTTGGATCTCACCTCGACTTCCTGCTTGAGGCAGAGAGCGGGGAGGTATGAGTTCCAAGAAGGAACGCGGGGGAGACGTTTCTCTCCGGGTAAGTCCCTTTTCCGCACTGAGTCCAAGTGGCCCAGCCCAGGAGACCGTGTAGGACTGTGTTCCAGGGCTCTTTGCAAGCTGTGTCCACCTAGGTTTCTAAGGAAGAGAACGGTGTGTCGCCTTGGACTCTGCATGCCAAGGAGTGTTCCGAAGGGCCTACGCGGCTGTCTGTTGCTCAGCAGGCAGAGAGGAGGCCCGGCGGACTCAGTGTAGTTGCCCGGGAAACGGTGCGGACGCGAGAGCCCATCGCGTCCTGAAAGGCATCCTCGAGTTCCAGCTAGGCAGCACATCGACGCACACTTCCTGGAAACTGCTGTATGCCCCCACATGCCCGCTGGCGAAAGTGGAACTTACGGGGAGCCCAGTGATCACCCTGCGGTTTCCCCGAACGAACGAGGGCCGCGGCATTAGTGCCCCCCCAAGGATTGCAAGCACCCAGTTCCTCTGTGGAAATGAGTCCTTTACTCCCAAGGCGTTGCTGCAGTGAAGAGACGCAGGGCCTTTTCAGGGTTTGGCCGAGAGCTCCGTGGTTGCGAGGATGCAGCTTTCCAAATGGTAAAAGACTGCTTTTCTGAACAGGGCCCCCTATGGTAGCTACCACGCAGCGTAAGTACCTGCAGTATTTGAGGGGCGAAGGCAGACAAACGCGGCACACTGGGCCCTTCGCTGAATCCGTTTGAATGAGCGGGTGTCGAAGTGTGGCAAGCTCCCTAACCGAGTGAAGGCCTGAGGAAGGCCTTGCTGGCACTGCATCTCCCAGAGGCCTACCAGTGTAAAGTGGTGACTTGTGGTCTTCTTTGAGCAGGTTGGATGTCACGTCGAGTGCCTGCATGAGGTAGAGGCCCGGCAGGTGTGAGTTCCCAGAAGGAACGCGGAGCCGAGGGTGTCTCTTATGGCACGTCACTGCTCTGCACTGAGTCAAAGTTGCCCAGCCCATTAGACCGGCTAGGAATATGTTCCCGAGGTGTTCGTACGCTGTGTCAACCCGGTTCTCCAAGGAAGGGAGCCGTGTGTCGCCCTGGATTCTGCACGCCCAGAAGTGTTCCGAAGGGCCTACACGGCTGTCTGTCGATCAGCAGGCAGACAGGACACTTGGGGTACTCAGTGTATTTGCACGGGAAGCGGTGCCGACGCGAGAGCCCTAGGAGACCCGAAAGGCCTCCTCGCCTTCCTTTTAAGCGGAACAACGACCGAGACCTCATGGAAACTGCTGCACGCAGAGCTTGCCAGGGGGACAAGTGGGTCCTTACCATGAGACTAGTGGTCACCGTGTGGCTTCCCAGAACGCACGAGGGCTGTGGGATTAGCCCCGCCTAAGAATTGAGAGCACCTGACTTCTCTGGGCAAAGTACTCGTTCCCCTCACAGGCGTGCCTGCAGTGAAAAGCAGCTGGGCAATTCCACACTTCTGCACACAGGTTCTAGGCCGCCAAGAATCCAGCTTTCGAAAAGGGAAAAAAGACTGCTTTGGTGCGCTGATGCTAGGGCTCACCTTGCGATTGCCCAGAACGAACGTGGGCCGCAGCTTAGCTCTCCTCTGAAAGGGCAGGCACCCCGTTTGTCTGGGGGACATACTGGTTTCCTCCCCAGCTGTGCCTGCAGTGAGTAGGAGCTGGACATAGTGAGCGTTTCAGAAACAGCGCCGAGGCTACCTGTATCCAGCTTTCCAAAGGGGGAAAACACTGGTTTTCTAAGCAGTGCCACCTACCCTCGTTAACACCCGCCAGAAGTACGTGCAGAACTGGACGTGCAAAGGGAGACCGTCGCGACACACTGGGCCCTTGGCTAAAGAGTTTTCACTGCGCAGGCGTCTGCGTGTGGCAAGATCCCTAACCGAGGGAAGGCCTGAGGAAGACCTAGTTGGCACTGCACCTTCCAAGGGCCTGCCAGTGTAAAGTGAGGAATTGTGCTCTTGGCTCAGGTTGGATCTCACCTCGACTTCCTGCTTGAGGCAGAGAGCGGGGAGGTATGAGTTCCAAGAAGGAACGCGGGGGAGACGTTTCTCTCCGGGTAAGTCCCTTTTCCGCACTGAGTCCAAGTGGCCCAGCCCAGGAGACCGTGTAGGACTGTGTTCCAGGGCTCTTTGCAAGCTGTGTCCACCTAGGTTTCTAAGGAAGAGAACGGTGTGTCGCCTTGGACTCTGCATGCCAAGGAGTGTTCCGAAGGGCCTACGCGGCTGTCTGTTGCTCAGCAGGCAGAGAGGAGGCCCGGCGGACTCAGTGTAGTTGCCCGGGAAACGGTGCGGACGCGAGAGCCCATCGCGTCCTGAAAGGCATCCTCGAGTTCCAGCTAGGCAGCACATCGACGCACGCTTCCTGGAAACTGCTGTATGCCCCCACATGCCCGCTGGCGAAAGTGGAACTTACGGGGAGCCCAGTGATCACCCTGCGGTTTCCCCGAACGAACGAGGGCCGCGGCATTAGTGCCCCCCCAAGGATTGCAAGCACCCAGTTCCTCTGTGGAAATGAGTCCTTTACTCCCAAGGCGTTGCTGCAGTGAAGAGACGCAGGGCCTTTTCAGGGTTTGGCCGAGAGCTCCGTGGTTGCGAGGATGCAGCTTTCCAAACGGTAAAAGACTGCTTTTCTGAACAGGGCCCCCTATGGTAGCTACCACGCAGCGTAAGTACCTGCAGTATTTGAGGGGCGAAGGCAGACAAACGCGGCACACTGGGCCCTTCGCTGAATCCGTTTGAATGAGCGGGTGTCGAAGTGTGGCAAGCTCCCTAACCGAGTGAAGGCCTGAGGAAGGCCTTGCTGGCACTGCATCTCCCAGAGGCCTACCAGTGTAAAGTGGTGACTTGTGGTCTTCTTTGAGCAGGTTGGATGTCACGTCGAGTGCCTGCATGAGGTAGAGGCCCGGCAGGTGTGAGTTCCCAGAAGGAACGCGGAGCCGAGGGTGTCTCTTATGGCACGTCACTGCTCTGCACTGAGTCAAAGTTGCCCAGCCCATTAGACCGGCTAGGAATATGTTCCCGAGGTGTTCGTACGCTGTGTCAACCCGGTTCTCCAAGGAAGGGAGCCGTGTGTCGCCCTGGATTCTGCACGCCCAGAAGTGTTCCGAAGGGCCTACACGGCTGTCTGTCGATCAGCAGGCAGACAGGACACTTGGGGTACTCAGTGTATTTGCACGGGAAGCGGTGCCGACGCGAGAGCCCTAGGAGACCCGAAAGGCCTCCTCGCCTTCCTTTTAAGCGGAACAACGACCGAGACCTCCTGGAAACTGCTGCACGCAGAGCTTGCCAGGGGGACAAGTGGGTCCTTACCATGAGACTAGTGGTCACCGTGTGGCTTCCCAGAACGCACGAGGGCTGTGGGATTAGCCCCGCCTAAGAATTGAGAGCACCTGACTTCTCTGGGCAAAGTACTCGTTCCCCTCACAGGCGTGCCTGCAGTGAAAAGCAGCTGGGCAATTCCACACTTCTGCACACAGGTTCTAGGCCGCCAAGAATCCAGCTTTCGAAAAGGGAAAAAAGACTGCTTTGGTGCGCTGATGCTAGGGCTCACCTTGCGATTGCCCAGAACGAACGTGGGCCGCAGCTTAGCTCTCCTCTGAAAGGGCAGGCACCCCGTTTGTCTGGGGGACATACTGGTTTCCTCCCCAGCTGTGCCTGC
Organism: Eubalaena glacialis; assembly: GCF_028564815.1. NCBI lineage: Eukaryota > Metazoa > Chordata > Mammalia > Artiodactyla > Balaenidae > Eubalaena > Eubalaena glacialis. The sequence goes on along the minus strand of NC_083716.1, from coordinate 108,212,654 downwards.
AGTGAGTAGGAGCTGGACATAGTGAGCGTTTCAGAAACAGCGCCGAGGCTACCTGTATCCAGCTTTCCAAAGGGGGAAAACACTGGTTTTCTAAGCAGTGCCACCTACCCTCGTTAACACCCGCCAGAAGTACGTGCAGAACTGGACGTGCAAAGGGAGACCGTCGCGACACACTGGGCCCTTGGCTAAAGAGTTTTCACTGCGCAGGCGTCTGCGTGTGGCAAGATCCCTAACCGAGGGAAGGCCTGAGGAAGACCTAGTTGGCACTGCACCTTCCAAGGGCCTGCCAGTGTAAAGTGAGGAATTGTGCTCTTGGCTCAGGTTGGATCTCACCTCGACTTCCTGCTTGAGGCAGAGAGCGGGGAGGTATGAGTTCCAAGAAGGAACGCGGGGGAGACGTTTCTCTCCGGGTAAGTCCCTTTTCCGCACTGAGTCCAAGTGGCCCAGCCCAGGAGACCGTGTAGGACTGTGTTCCAGGGCTCTTTGCAAGCTGTGTCCACCTAGGTTTCTAAGGAAGAGAACGGTGTGTCGCCTTGGACTCTGCATGCCAAGGAGTGTTCCGAAGGGCCTACGCGGCTGTCTGTTGCTCAGCAGGCAGAGAGGAGGCCCGGCGGACTCAGTGTAGTTGCCCGGGAAACGGTGCGGACGCGAGAGCCCATCGCGTCCTGAAAGGCATCCTCGAGTTCCAGCTAGGCAGCACATCGACGCACGCTTCCTGGAAACTGCTGTATGCCCCCACATGCCCGTTGGCGAAAGTGGAACTTACGGGGAGCCCAGTGATCACCCTGCGGTTTCCCCGAACGAACGAGGGCCGCGGCATTAGTGCCCCCCCAAGGATTGCAAGCACCCAGTTCCTCTGTGGAAATGAGTCCTTTACTCCCAAGGCGTTGCTGCAGTGAAGAGACGCAGGGCCTTTTCAGGGTTTGGCCGAGAGCTCCGTGGTTGCGAGGATGCAGCTTTCCAAACGGTAAAAGACTGCTTTTCTGAACAGGGCCCCCTATGGTAGCTACCACGCAGCGTAAGTACCTGCAGTATTTGAGGGGCGAAGGCAGACAAACGCGGCACACTGGGCCCTTCGCTGAATCCGTTTGAATGAGCGGGTGTCGAAGTGTGGCAAGCTCCCTAACCGAGTGAAGGCCTGAGGAAGGCCTTGCTGGCACTGCATCTGCCAGAGGCCTACCAGTGTAAAGTGGTGACTTGTGGTCTTCTTTGAGCAGGTTGGATGTCACGTCGAGTGCCTGCATGAGGTAGAGGCCCGGCAGGTGTGAGTTCCCAGAAGGAACGCGGAGCCGAGGGTGTCTCTTATGGCACGTCACTGCTCTGCACTGAGTCAAAGTTGCCCAGCCCATTAGACCGGCTAGGAATATGTTCCCGAGGTGTTCGTACGCTGTGTCAACCCGGTTCTCCAAGGAAGGGAGCCGTGTGTCGCCCTGGATTCTGCACGCCCAGAAGTGTTCCGAAGGGCCTACACGGCTGTCTGTCGATCAGCAGGCAGACAGGACACTTGGGGTACTCAGTGTATTTGCACGGGAAGCGGTGCCGACGCGAGAGCCCTAGGAGACCCGAAAGGCCTCCTCGCCTTCCTTTTAAGCGGAACAACGACCGAGACCTCATGGAAACTGCTGCACGCAGAGCTTGCCAGGGGGACAAGTGGGTCCTTACCATGAGACTAGTGGTCACCGTGTGGCTTCCCAGAACGCACGAGGGCTGTGGGATTAGCCCCGCCTAAGAATTGAGAGCACCTGACTTCTCTGGGCAAAGTACTCGTTCCCCTCACAGGCGTGCCTGCAGTGAAAAGCAGCTGGGCAATTCCACACTTCTGCACACAGGTTCTAGGCCGCCAAGAATCCAGCTTTCGAAAAGGGAAAAAAGACTGCTTTGGTGCGCTGATGCTAGGGCTCACCTTGCGATTGCCCAGAACGAACGTGGGCCGCAGCTTAGCTCTCCTCTGAAAGGGCAGGCACCCCGTTTGTCTGGGGGACATACTGGTTTCCTCCCCAGCTGTGCCTGCAGTGAGTAGGAGCTGGACATAGTGAGCGTTTCAGAAACAGCGCCGAGGCTACCTGTATCCAGCTTTCCAAAGGGGGAAAACACTGGTTTTCTAAGCAGTGCCACCTACCCTCGTTAACACCCGCCAGAAGTACGTGCAGAACTGGACGTGCAAAGGGAGACCGTCGCGACACACTGGGCCCTTGGCTAAAGAGTTTTCACTGCGCAGGCGTCTGCGTGTGGCAAGATCCCTAACCGAGGGAAGGCCTGAGGAAGACCTAGTTGGCACTGCACCTTCCAAGGGCCTGCCAGTGTAAAGTGAGGAATTGTGCTCTTGGCTCAGGTTGGATCTCACCTCGACTTCCTGCTTGAGGCAGAGAGCGGGGAGGTATGAGTTCCAAGAAGGAACGCGGGGGAGACGTTTCTCTCCGGGTAAGTCCCTTTTCCGCACTGAGTCCAAGTGGCCCAGCCCAGGAGACCGTGTAGGACTGTGTTCCAGGGCTCTTTGCAAGCTGTGTCCACCTAGGTTTCTAAGGAAGAGAACGGTGTGTCGCCTTGGACTCTGCATGCCAAGGAGTGTTCCGAAGGGCCTACGCGGCTGTCTGTTGCTCAGCAGGCAGAGAGGAGGCCCGGCGGACTCAGTGTAGTTGCCCGGGAAACGGTGCGGACGCGAGAGCCCATCGCGTCCTGAAAGGCATCCTCGAGTTCCAGCTAGGCAGCACATCGACGCACACTTCCTGGAAACTGCTGTATGCCCCCACATGCCCGCTGGCGAAAGTGGAACTTACGGGGAGCCCAGTGATCACCCTGCGGTTTCCCCGAACGAACGAGGGCCGCGGCATTAGTGCCCCCCCAAGGATTGCAAGCACCCAGTTCCTCTGTGGAAATGAGTCCTTTACTCCCAAGGCGTTGCTGCAGTGAAGAGACGCAGGGCCTTTTCAGGGTTTGGCCGAGAGCTCCGTGGTTGCGAGGATGCAGCTTTCCAAACGGTAAAAGACTGCTTTTCTGCACAGGGCCCCCTATGGTAGCTACCACGCAGCGTAAGTACCTGCAGTATTTGAGGGGCGAAGGCAGACAAACGCGGCACACTGGGCCCTTCGCTGAATCCGTTTGAATGAGCGGGTGTCGAAGTGTGGCAAGCTCCCTAACCGAGTGAAGGCCTGAGGAAGGCCTTGCTGGCACTGCATCTGCCAGAGGCCTACCAGTGTAAAGTGGTGACTTGTGGTCTTCTTTGAGCAGGTTGGATGTCACGTCGAGTGCCTGCATGAGGTAGAGGCCCGGCAGGTGTGAGTTCCCAGAAGGAACGCGGAGCCGAGGGTGTCTCTTATGGCACGTCACTGCTCTGCACTGAGTCAAAGTTGCCCAGCCCATTAGACCGGCTAGGAATATGTTCCCGAGGTGTTCGTACGCTGTGTCAACCCGGTTCTCCAAGGAAGGGAGCCGTGTGTCGCCCTGGATTCTGCACGCCCAGAAGTGTTCCGAAGGGCCTACACGGCTGTCTGTCGATCAGCAGGCAGACAGGACACTTGGGGTACTCAGTGTATTTGCACGGGAAGCGGTGCCGACGCGAGAGCCCTAGGAGACCCGAAAGGCCTCCTCGCCTTCCTTTTAAGCGGAACAACGACCGAGACCTCATGGAAACTGCTGCACGCAGAGCTTGCCAGGGGGACAAGTGGGTCCTTACCATGAGACTAGTGGTCACCGTGTGGCTTCCCAGAACGCACGAGGGCTGTGGGATTAGCCCCGCCTAAGAATTGAGAGCACCTGACTTCTCTGGGCAAAGTACTCGTTCCCCTCACAGGCGTGCCTGCAGTGAAAAGCAGCTGGGCAATTCCACACTTCTGCACACAGGTTCTAGGCCGCCAAGAATCCAGCTTTCGAAAAGGGAAAAAAGACTGCTTTGGTGCGCTGATGCTAGGGCTCACCTTGCGATTGCCCAGAACGAACGTGGGCCGCAGCTTAGCTCTCCTCTGAAAGGGCAGGCACCCCGTTTGTCTGGGGGACATACTGGTTTCCTCCCCAGCTGTGCCTGCAGTGAGTAGGAGCTGGACATAGTGAGCGTTTCAGAAACAGCGCCGAGGCTACCTGTATCCAGCTTTCCAAAGGGGGAAAACACTGGTTTTCTAAGCAGTGCCACCTACCCTCGTTAACACCCGCCAGAAGTACGTGCAGAACTGGACGTGCAAAGGGAGACCGTCGCGACACACTGGGCCCTTGGCTAAAGAGTTTTCACTGCGCAGGCGTCTGCGTGTGGCAAGATCCCTAACCGAGGGAAGGCCTGAGGAAGACCTAGTTGGCACTGCACCTTCCAAGGGCCTGCCAGTGTAAAGTGAGGAATTGTGCTCTTGGCTCAGGTTGGATCTCACCTCGACTTCCTGCTTGAGGCAGAGAGCGGGGAGGTATGAGTTCCAAGAAGGAACGCGGGGGAGACGTTTCTCTCCGGGTAAGTCCCTTTTCCGCACTGAGTCCAAGTGGCCCAGCCCAGGAGACCGTGTAGGACTGTGTTCCAGGGCTCTTTGCAAGCTGTGTCCACCTAGGTTTCTAAGGAAGAGAACGGTGTGTCGCCTTGGACTCTGCATGCCAAGGAGTGTTCCGAAGGGCCTACGCGGCTGTCTGTTGCTCAGCAGGCAGAGAGGAGGCCCGGCGGACTCAGTGTAGTTGCCCGGGAAACGGTGCGGACGCGAGAGCCCATCGCGTCCTGAAAGGCATCCTCGAGTTCCAGCTAGGCAGCACATCGACGCACACTTCCTGGAAACTGCTGTATGCCCCCACATGCCCGCTGGCGAAAGTGGAACTTACGGGGAGCCCAGTGATCACCCTGCGGTTTCCCCGAACGAACGAGGGCCGCGGCATTAGTGCCCCCCCAAGGATTGCAAGCACCCAGTTCCTCTGTGGAAATGAGTCCTTTACTCCCAAGGCGTTGCTGCAGTGAAGAGACGCAGGGCCTTTTCAGGGTTTGGCCGAGAGCTCCGGGGTTGCGAGGATGCAGCTTTCCAAACGGTAAAAGACTGCTTTTCTGAACAGGGCCCCCTATGGTAGCTACCACGCAGCGTAAGTACCTGCAGTATTTGAGGGGCGAAGGCAGACAAACGCGGCACACTGGGCCCTTCGCTGAATCCGTTTGAATGAGCGGGTGTCGAAGTGTGGCAAGCTCCCTAACCGAGTGAAGGCCTGAGGAAGGCCTTGCTGGCACTGCATCTGCCAGAGGCCTACCAGTGTAAAGTGGTGACTTGTGGTCTTCTTTGAGCAGGTTGGATGTCACGTCGAGTGCCTGCATGAGGTAGAGGCCCGGCAGGTGTGAGTTCCCAGAAGGAACGCGGAGCCGAGGGTGTCTCTTATGGCACGTCACTGCTCTGCACTGAGTCAAAGTTGCCCAGCCCATTAGACCGGCTAGGAATATGTTCCCGAGGTGTTCGTACGCTGTGTCAACCCGGTTCTCCAAGGAAGGGAGCCGTGTGTCGCCCTGGATTCTGCACGCCCAGAAGTGTTCCGAAGGGCCTACACGGCTGTCTGTCGATCAGCAGGCAGACAGGACACTTGGGGTACTCAGTGTATTTGCACGGGAAGCGGTGCCGACGCGAGAGCCCTAGGAGACCCGAAAGGCCTCCTCGCCTTCCTTTTAAGCGGAACAACGACCGAGACCTCATGGAAACTGCTGCACGCAGAGCTTGCCAGGGGGACAAGTGGGTCCTTACCATGAGACTAGTGGTCACCGTGTGGCTTCCCAGAACGCACGAGGGCTGTGGGATTAGCCCCGCCTAAGAATTGAGAGCACCTGACTTCTCTGGGCAAAGTACTCGTTCCCCTCACAGGCGTGCCTGCAGTGAAAAGCAGCTGGGCAATTCCACACTTCTGCACACAGGTTCTAGGCCGCCAAGAATCCAGCTTTCGAAAAGGGAAAAAAGACTGCTTTGGTGCGCTGATGCTAGGGCTCACCTTGCGATTGCCCAGAACGAACGTGGGCCGCAGCTTAGCTCTCCTCTGAAAGGGCAGGCACCCCGTTTGTCTGGGGGACATACTGGTTTCCTCCCCAGCTGTGCCTGCAGTGAGTAGGAGCTGGACATAGTGAGCGTTTCAGAAACAGCGCCGAGGCTACCTGTATCCAGCTTTCCAAAGGGGGAAAACACTGGTTTTCTAAGCAGTGCCACCTACCCTCGTTAACACCCGCCAGAAGTACGTGCAGAACTGGACGTGCAAAGGGAGACCGTCGCGACACACTGGGCCCTTGGCTAAAGAGTTTTCACTGCGCAGGCGTCTGCGTGTGGCAAGATCCCTAACCGAGTGAAGGCCTGAGGAAGACCTAGTTGGCACTGCACCTTCCAAGGGCCTGCCAGTGTAAAGTGAGGAATTGTGCTCTTGGCTCACGTTGGATCTCACCTCGACTTCCTGCTTGAGGCAGAGAGCGGGGAGGTATGAGTTCCAAGAAGGAACGCGGGGGAGACGTTTCTCTCCGGGTAAGTCCCTTTTCCGCACTGAGTCCAAGTGGCCCAGCCCAGGAGACCGTGTAGGACTGTGTTCCAGGGCTCTTTGCAAGCTGTGTCCACCTAGGTTTCTAAGGAAGAGAACGGTGTGTCGCCTTGGACTCTGCATGCCAAGGAGTGTTCCGAAGGGCCTACGCGGCTGTCTGTTGCTCAGCAGGCAGAGAGGAGGCCCGGCGGACTCAGTGTAGTTGCCCGGGAAACGGTGCGGACGCGAGAGCCCATCGCGTCCTGAAAGGCATCCTCGAGTTCCAGCTAGGCAGCACATCGACGCACACTTCCTGGAAACTGCTGTATGCCCCCACATGCCCGCTGGCGAAAGTGGAACTTACGGGGAGCCCAGTGATCACCCTGCGGTTTCCCCGAACGAACGAGGGCCGCGGCATTAGTGCCCCCCCAAGGATTGCAAGCACCCAGTTCCTCTGTGGAAATGAGTCCTTTACTCCCAAGGCGTTGCTGCAGTGAAGAGACGCAGGGCCTTTTCAGGGTTTGGCCGAGAGCTCCGGGGTTGCGAGGATGCAGCTTTCCAAACGGTAAAAGACTGCTTTTCTGAACAGGGCCCCCTATGGTAGCTACCACGCAGCGTAAGTACCTGCAGTATTTGAGGGGCGAAGGCAGACAAACGCGGCACACTGGGCCCTTCGCTGAATCCGTTTGAATGAGCGGGTGTCGAAGTGTGGCAAGCTCCCTAACCGAGTGAAGGCCTGAGGAAGGCCTTGCTGGCACTGCATCTGCCAGAGGCCTACCAGTGTAAAGTGGTGACTTGTGGTCTTCTTTGAGCAGGTTGGATGTCACGTCGAGTGCCTGCATGAGGTAGAGGCCCGGCAGGTGTGAGTTCCCAGAAGGAACGCGGAGCCGAGGGTGTCTCTTATGGCACGTCACTGCTCTGCACTGAGTCAAAGTTGCCCAGCCCATTAGACCGGCTAGGAATATGTTCCCGAGGTGTTCGTACGCTGTGTCAACCCGGTTCTCCAAGGAAGGGAGCCGTGTGTCGCCCTGGATTCTGCACGCCCAGAAGTGTTCCGAAGGGCCTACACGGCTGTCTGTCGATCAGCAGGCAGACAGGACACTTGGGGTACTCAGTGTATTTGCACGGGAAGCGGTGCCGACGCGAGAGCCCTAGGAGACCCGAAAGGCCTCCTCGCCTTCCTTTTAAGCGGAACAACGACCGAGACCTCATGGAAACTGCTGCACGCAGAGCTTGCCAGGGGGACAAGTGGGTCCTTACCATGAGACTAGTGGTCACCGTGTGGCTTCCCAGAACGCACGAGGGCTGTGGGATTAGCCCCGCCTAAGAATTGAGAGCACCTGACTTCTCTGGGCAAAGTACTCGTTCCCCTCACAGGCGTGCCTGCAGTGAAAAGCAGCTGGGCAATTCCACACTTCTGCACACAGGTTCTAGGCCGCCAAGAATCCAGCTTTCGAAAAGGGAAAAAAGACTGCTTTGGTGCGCTGATGCTAGGGCTCACCTTGCGATTGCCCAGAACGAACGTGGGCCGCAGCTTAGCTCTCCTCTGAAAGGGCAGGCACCCCGTTTGTCTGGGGGACATACTGGTTTCCTCCCCAGCTGTGCCTGCAGTGAGTAGGAGCTGGACATAGTGAGCGTTTCAGAAACAGCGCCGAGGCTACCTGTATCCAGCTTTCCAAAGGGGGAAAACACTGGTTTTCTAAGCAGTGCCACCTACCCTCGTTAACACCCACCAGAAGTACGTGCAGAACTGGACGTGCAAAGGGAGACCGTCGCGACACACTGGGCCCTTGGCTAAAGAGTTTTCACTGCGCAGGCGTCTGCGTGTGGCAAGATCCCTAACCGAGTGAAGGCCTGAGGAAGACCTAGTTGGCACGGCACCTTCCAAGGGCCTGCCAGTGTAAAGTGAGGAATTGTGCTCTTGGCTCACGTTGGATCTCACCTCGACTTCCTGCTTGAGGCAGAGAGCGGGGAGGTATGAGTTCCAAGAAGGAACGCGGGGGAGACGTTTCTCTCCGGGTAAGTCCCTTTTCCGCACTGAGTCCAAGTGGCCCAGCCCAGGAGACCGTGTAGGACTGTGTTCCAGGGCTCTTTGCAAGCTGTGTCCACCTAGGTTTCTAAGGAAGAGAACGGTGTGTCGCCTTGGACTCTGCATGCCAAGGAGTGTTCCGAAGGGCCTACGCGGCTGTCTGTTGCTCAGCAGGCAGAGAGGAGGCCCGGCGGACTCAGTGTAGTTGCCCGGGAAACGGTGCGGACGCGAGAGCCCATCGCGTCCTGAAAGGCATCCTCGAGTTCCAGCTAGGCAGCACATCGACGCACACTTCCTGGAAACTGCTGTATGCCCCCACATGCCCGCTGGCGAAAGTGGAACTTACGGGGAGCCCAGTGATCACCCTGCGGTTTCCCCGAACGAACGAGGGCCGCGGCATTAGTGCCCCCCCAAGGATTGCAAGCACCCAGTTCCTCTGTGGAAATGAGTCCTTTACTCCCAAGGCGTTGCTGCAGTGAAGAGACGCAGGGCCTTTTCAGGGTTTGGCCGAGAGCTCCGGGGTTGCGAGGATGCAGCTTTCCAAACGGTAAAAGACTGCTTTTCTGAACAGGGCCCCCTATGGTAGCTACCACGCAGCGTAAGTACCTGCAGTATTTGAGGGGCGAAGGCAGACAAACGCGGCACACTGGGCCCTTCGCTGAATCCGTTTGAATGAGCGGGTGTCGAAGTGTGGCAAGCTCCCTAACCGAGTGAAGGCCTGAGGAAGGCCTTGCTGGCACTGCATCTGCCAGAGGCCTACCAGTGTAAAGTGGTGACTTGTGGTCTTCTTTGAGCAGGTTGGATGTCACGTCGAGTGCCTGCATGAGGTAGAGGCCCGGCAGGTGTGAGTTCCCAGAAGGAACGCGGAGCCGAGGGTGTCTCTTATGGCACGTCACTGCTCTGCACTGAGTCAAAGTTGCCCAGCCCATTAGACCGGCTAGGAATATGTTCCCGAGGTGTTCGTACGCTGTGTCAACCCGGTTCTCCAAGGAAGGGAGCCGTGTGTCGCCCTGGATTCTGCACGCCCAGAAGTGTTCCGAAGGGCCTACACGGCTGTCTGTCGATCAGCAGGCAGACAGGACACTTGGGGTACTCAGTGTATTTGCACGGGAAGCGGTGCCGACGCGAGAGCCCTAGGAGACCCGAAAGGCCTCCTCGCCTTCCTTTTAAGCGGAACAACGACCGAGACCTCATGGAAACTGCTGCACGCAGAGCTTGCCAGGGGGACAAGTGGGTCCTTACCATGAGACTAGTGGTCACCGTGTGGCTTCCCAGAACGCACGAGGGCTGTGGGATTAGCCCCGCCTAAGAATTGAGAGCACCTGACTTCTCTGGGCAAAGTACTCGTTCCCCTCACAGGCGTGCCTGCAGTGAAAAGCAGCTGGGCAATTCCACACTTCTGCACACAGGTTCTAGGCCGCCAAGAATCCAGCTTTCGAAAAGGGAAAAAAGACTGCTTTGGTGCGCTGATGCTAGGGCTCACCTTGCGATTGCCCAGAACGAACGTGGGCCGCAGCTTAGCTCTCCTCTGAAAGGGCAGGCACCCCGTTTGTCTGGGGGACATACTGGTTTCCTCCCCAGCTGTGCCTGCAGTGAGTAGGAGCTGGACATAGTGAGCGTTTCAGAAACAGCGCCGAGGCTACCTGTATCCAGCTTTCCAAAGGGGGAAAACACTGGTTTTCTAAGCAGTGCCACCTACCCTCGTTAACACCCACCAGAAGTACGTGCAGAACTGGACGTGCAAAGGGAGACCGTCGCGACACACTGGGCCCTTGGCTAAAGAGTTTTCACTGCGCAGGCGTCTGCGTGTGGCAAGATCCCTAACCGAGTGAAGGCCTGAGGAAGACCTAGTTGGCACGGCACCTTCCAAGGGCCTGCCAGTGTAAAGTGAGGAATTGTGCTCTTGGCTCACGTTGGATCTCACCTCGACTTCCTGCTTGAGGCAGAGAGCGGGGAGGTATGAGTTCCAAGAAGGAACGCGGGGGAGACGTTTCTCTCCGGGTAAGTCCCTTTTCCGCACTGAGTCCAAGTGGCCCAGCCCAGGAGACCGTGTAGGACTGTGTTCCAGGGCTCTTTGCAAGCTGTGTCCACCTAGGTTTCTAAGGAAGAGAACGGTGTGTCGCCTTGGACTCTGCATGCCAAGGAGTGTTCCGAAGGGCCTACGCGGCTGTCTGTTGCTCAGCAGGCAGAGAGGAGGCCCGGCGGACTCAGTGTAGTTGCCCGGGAAACGGTGCGGACGCGAGAGCCCATCGCGTCCTGAAAGGCATCCTCGAGTTCCAGCTAGGCAGCACATCGACGCACACTTCCTGGAAACTGCTGTATGCCCCCACATGCCCGCTGGCGAAAGTGGAACTTACGGGGAGCCCAGTGATCACCCTGCGGTTTCCCCGAACGAACGAGGGCCGCGGCATTAGTGCCCCCCCAAGGATTGCAAGCACCCAGTTCCTCTGTGGAAATGAGTCCTTTACTCCCAAGGCGTTGCTGCAGTGAAGAGACGCAGGGCCTTTTCAGGGTTTGGCCGAGAGCTCCGGGGTTGCGAGGATGCAGCTTTCCAAACGGTAAAAGACTGCTTTTCTGAACAGGGCCCCCTATGGTAGCTACCACGCAGCGTAAGTACCTGCAGTATTTGAGGGGCGAAGGCAGACAAACGCGGCACACTGGGCCCTTCGCTGAATCCGTTTGAATGAGCGGGTGTCGAAGTGTGGCAAGCTCCCTAACCGAGTGAAGGCCTGAGGAAGGCCTTGCTGGCACTGCATCTGCCAGAGGCCTACCAGTGTAAAGTGGTGACTTGTGGTCTTCTTTGAGCAGGTTGGATGTCACGTCGAGTGCCTGCATGAGGTAGAGGCCCGGCAGGTGTGAGTTCCCAGAAGGAACGCGGAGCCGAGGGTGTCTCTTATGGCACGTCACTGCTCTGCACTGAGTCAAAGTTGCCCAGCCCATTAGACCGGCTAGGAATATGTTCCCGAGGTGTTCGTACGCTGTGTCAACCCGGTTCTCCAAGGAAGGGAGCCGTGTGTCGCCCTGGATTCTGCACGCCCAGAAGTGTTCCGAAGGGCCTACACGGCTGTCTGTCGATCAGCAGGCAGACAGGACACTTGGGGTACTCAGTGTATTTGCACGGGAAGCGGTGCCGACGCGAGAGCCCTAGGAGACCCGAAAGGCCTCCTCGCCTTCCTTTTAAGCGGAACAACGACCGAGACCTCATGGAAACTGCTGCACGCAGAGCTTGCCAGGGGGACAAGTGGGTCCTTACCATGAGACTAGTGGTCACCGTGTGGCTTCCCAGAACGCACGAGGGCTGTGGGATTAGCCCCGCCTAAGAATTGAGAGCACCTGACTTCTCTGGGCAAAGTACTCGTTCCCCTCACAGGCGTGCCTGCAGTGAAAAGCAGCTGGGCAATTCCACACTTCTGCACACAGGTTCTAGGCCGCCAAGAATCCAGCTTTCGAAAAGGGAAAAAAGACTGCTTTGGTGCGCTGATGCTAGGGCTCACCTTGCGATTGCCCAGAACGAACGTGGGCCGCAGCTTAGCTCTCCTCTGAAAGGGCAGGCACCCCGTTTGTCTGGGGGACATACTGGTTTCCTCCCCAGCTGTGCCTGCAGTGAGTAGGAGCTGGACATAGTGAGCGTTTCAGAAACAGCGCCGAGGCTACCTGTATCCAGCTTTCCAAAGGGGGAAAACACTGGTTTTCTAAGCAGTGCCACCTACCCTCGTTAACACCCGCCAGAAGTACGTGCAGAACTGGACGTGCAAAGGGAGACCGTCGCGACACACTGGGCCCTTGGCTAAAGAGTTTTCACTGCGCAGGCGTCTGCGTGTGGCAAGATCCCTAACCGAGTGAAGGCCTGAGGAAGACCTAGTTGGCACTGCACCTTCCAAGGGCCTGCCAGTGTAAAGTGAGGAATTGTGCTCTTGGCTCAGGTTGGATCTCACCTCGACTTCCTGCTTGAGGCAGAGAGCGGGGAGGTATGAGTTCCAAGAAGGAACGCGGGGGAGACGTTTCTCTCCGGGTAAGTCCCTTTTCCGCACTGAGTCCAAGTGGCCCAGCCCAGGAGACCGTGTAGGACTGTGTTCCAGGGCTCTTTGCAAGCTGTGTCCACCTAGGTTTCTAAGGAAGAGAACGGTGTGTCGCCTTGGACTCTGCATGCCAAGGAGTGTTCCGAAGGGCCTACGCGGCTGTCTGTTGCTCAGCAGGCAGAGAGGAGGCCCGGCGGACTCAGTGTAGTTGCCCGGGAAACGGTGCGGACGCGAGAGCCCATCGCGTCCTGAAAGGCATCCTCGAGTTCCAGCTAGGCAGCACATCGACGCACACTTCCTGGAAACTGCTGTATGCCCCCACATGCCCGCTGGCGAAAGTGGAACTTACGGGGAGCCCAGTGATCACCCTGCGGTTTCCCCGAACGAACGAGGGCCGCGGCATTAGTGCCCCCCCAAGGATTGCAAGCACCCAGTTCCTCTGTGGAAATGAGTCCTTTACTCCCAAGGCGTTGCTGCAGTGAAGAGACGCAGGGCCTTTTCAGGGTTTGGCCGAGAGCTCCGGGGTTGCGAGGATGCAGCTTTCCAAACGGTAAAAGACTGCTTTTCTGAACAGGGCCCCCTATGGTAGCTACCACGCAGCGTAAGTACCTGCAGTATTTGAGGGGCGAAGGCAGACAAACGCGGCACACTGGGCCCTTCGCTGAATCCGTTTGAATGAGCGGGTGTCGAAGTGTGGCAAGCTCCCTAACCGAGTGAAGGCCTGAGGAAGGCCTTGCTGGCACTGCATCTGCCAGAGGCCTACCAGTGTAAAGTGGTGACTTGTGGTCTTCTTTGAGCAGGTTGGATGTCACGTCGAGTGCCTGCATGAGGTAGAGGCCCGGCAGGTGTGAGTTCCCAGAAGGAACGCGGAGCCGAGGGTGTCTCTTATGGCACGTCACTGCTCTGCACTGAGTCAAAGTTGCCCAGCCCATTAGACCGGCTAGGAATATGTTCCCGAGGTGTTCGTACGCTGTGTCAACCCGGTTCTCCAAGGAAGGGAGCCGTGTGTCGCCCTGGATTCTGCACGCCCAGAAGTGTTCCGAAGGGCCTACACGGCTGTCTGTCGATCAGCAGGCAGACAGGACACTTGGGGTACTCAGTGTATTTGCACGGGAAGCGGTGCCGACGCGAGAGCCCTAGGAGACCCGAAAGGCCTCCTCGCCTTCCTTTTAAGCGGAACAACGACCGAGACCTCCTGGAAACTGCTGCACGCAGAGCTTGCCAGGGGGACAAGTGGGTCCTTACCATGAGACTAGTGGTCACCGTGTGGCTTCCCAGAACGCACGAGGGCTGTGGGATTAGCCCCGCCTAAGAATTGAGAGCACCTGACTTCTCTGGGCAAAGTACTCGTTCCCCTCACAGGCGTGCCTGCAGTGAAAAGCAGCTGGGCAATTCCACACTTCTGCACACAGGTTCTAGGCCGCCAAGAATCCAGCTTTCGAAAAGGGAAAAAAGACTGCTTTGGTGCGCTGATGCTAGGGCTCACCTTGCGATTGCCCAGAACGAACGTGGGCCGCAGCTTAGCTCTCCTCTGAAAGGGCAGGCACCCCGTTTGTCTGGGGGACATACTGGTTTCCTCCCCAGCTGTGCCTGCAGTGAGTAGGAGCTGGACATAGTGAGCGTTTCAGAAACAGCGCCGAGGCTACCTGTATCCAGCTTTCCAAAGGGGGAAAACACTGGTTTTCTAAGCAGTGCCACCTACCCTCGTTAACACCCGCCAGAAGTACGTGCAGAACTGGACGTGCAAAGGGAGACCGTCGCGACACACTGGGCCCTTGGCTAAAGAGTTTTCACTGCGCAGGCGTCTGCGTGTGGCAAGATCCCTAACCGAGTGAAGGCCTGAGGAAGACCTAGTTGGCACTGCACCTTCCAAGGGCCTGCCAGTGTAAAGTGAGGAATTGTGCTCTTGGCTCAGGTTGGATCTCACCTCGACTTCCTGCTTGAGGCAGAGAGCGGGGAGGTATGAGTTCCAAGAAGGAACGCGGGGGAGACGTTTCTCTCCGGGTAAGTCCCTTTTCCGCACTGAGTCCAAGTGGCCCAGCCCAGGAGACCGTGTAGGACTGTGTTCCAGGGCTCTTTGCAAGCTGTGTCCACCTAGGTTTCTAAGGAAGAGAACGGTGTGTCGCCTTGGACTCTGCATGCCAAGGAGTGTTCCGAAGGGCCTACGCGGCTGTCTGTTGCTCAGCAGGCAGAGAGGAGGCCCGGCGGACTCAGTGTAGTTGCCCGGGAAACGGTGCGGACGCGAGAGCCCATCGCGTCCTGAAAGGCATCCTCGAGTTCCAGCTAGGCAGCACATCGACGCACACTTCCTGGAAACTGCTGTATGCCCCCACATGCCCGCTGGCGAAAGTGGAACTTACGGGGAGCCCAGTGATCACCCTGCGGTTTCCCCGAACGAACGAGGGCCGCGGCATTAGTGCCCCCCCAAGGATTGCAAGCACCCAGTTCCTCTGTGGAAATGAGTCCTTTACTCCCAAGGCGTTGCTGCAGTGAAGAGACGCAGGGCCTTTTCAGGGTTTGGCCGAGAGCTCCGGGGTTGCGAGGATGCAGCTTTCCAAACGGTAAAAGACTGCTTTTCTGAACAGGGCCCCCTATGGTAGCTACCACGCAGCGTAAGTACCTGCAGTATTTGAGGGGCGAAGGCAGACAAACGCGGCACACTGGGCCCTTCGCTGAATCCGTTTGAATGAGCGGGTGTCGAAGTGTGGCAAGCTCCCTAACCGAGTGAAGGCCTGAGGAAGGCCTTGCTGGCACTGCATCTGCCAGAGGCCTACCAGTGTAAAGTGGTGACTTGTGGTCTTCTTTGAGCAGGTTGGATGTCACGTCGAGTGCCTGCATGAGGTAGAGGCCCGGCAGGTGTGAGTTCCCAGAAGGAACGCGGAGCCGAGGGTGTCTCTTATGGCACGTCACTGCTCTGCACTGAGTCAAAGTTGCCCAGCCCATTAGACCGGCTAGGAATATGTTCCCGAGGTGTTCGTACGCTGTGTCAACCCGGTTCTCCAAGGAAGGGAGGCGTGTGTCGCCCTGGATTCTGCACGCCCAGAAGTGTTCCGAAGGGCCTACACGGCTGTCTGTCGATCAGCAGGCAGACAGGACACTTGGGGTACTCAGTGTATTTGCACGGGAAGCGGTGCCGACGCGAGAGCCCTAGGAGACCCGAAAGGCCTCCTCGCCTTCCTTTTAAGCGGAACAACGACCGAGACCTCATGGAAACTGCTGCACGCAGAGCTTGCCAGGGGGACAAGTGGGTCCTTACCATGAGACTAGTGGTCACCGTGTGGCTTCCCAGAACGCACGAGGGCTGTGGGATTAGCCCCGCCTAAGAATTGAGAGCACCTGACTTCTCTGGGCAAAGTACTCGTTCCCCTCACAGGCGTGCCTGCAGTGAAAAGCAGCTGGGCAATTCCACACTTCTGCACACAGGTTCTAGGCCGCCAAGAATCCAGCTTTCGAAAAGGGAAAAAAGACTGCTTTGGTGCGCTGATGCTAGGGCTCACCTTGCGATTGCCCAGAACGAACGTGGGCCGCAGCTTAGCTCTCCTCTGAAAGGGCAGGCACCCCGTTTGTCTGGGGGACATACTGGTTTCCTCCCCAGCTGTGCCTGCAGTGAGTAGGAGCTGGACATAGTGAGCGTTTCAGAAACAGCGCCGAGGCTACCTGTATCCAGCTTTCCAAAGGGGGAAAACACTGGTTTTCTAAGCAGTGCCACCTACCCTCGTTAACACCCACCAGAAGTACGTGCAGAACTGGACGTGCAAAGGGAGACCGTCGCGACACACTGGGCCCTTGGCTAAAGAGTTTTCACTGCGCAGGCGTCTGCGTGTGGCAAGATCCCTAACCGAGGGAAGGCCTGAGGAAGACCTAGTTGGCACTGCACCTTCCAAGGGCCTGCCAGTGTAAAGTGAGGAATTGTGCTCTTGGCTCAGGTTGGATCTCACCTCGACTTCCTGCTTGAGGCAGAGAGCGGGGAGGTATGAGTTCCAAGAAGGAACGCGGGGGAGACGTTTCTCTCCGGGTAAGTCCCTTTTCCGCACTGAGTCCAAGTGGCCCAGCCCAGGAGACCGTGTAGGACTGTGTTCCAGGGCTCTTTGCAAGCTGTGTCCACCTAGGTTTCTAAGGAAGAGAACGGTGTGTCGCCTTGGACTCTGCATGCCAAGGAGTGTTCCGAAGGGCCTACGCGGCTGTCTGTTGCTCAGCAGGCAGAGAGGAGGCCCGGCGGACTCAGTGTAGTTGCCCGGGAAACGGTGCGGACGCGAGAGCCCATCGCGTCCTGAAAGGCATCCTCGAGTTCCAGCTAGGCAGCACATCGACGCACACTTCCTGGAAACTGCTGTATGCCCCCACATGCCCGCTGGCGAAAGTGGAACTTACGGGGAGCCCAGTGATCACCCTGCGGTTTCCCCGAACGAACGAGGGCCGCGGCATTAGTGCCCCCCCAAGGATTGCAAGCACCCAGTTCCTCTGTGGAAATGAGTCCTTTACTCCCAAGGCGTTGCTGCAGTGAAGAGACGCAGGGCCTTTTCAGGGTTTGGCCGAGAGCTCCGGGGTTGCGAGGATGCAGCTTTCCAAACGGTAAAAGACTGCTTTTCTGAACAGGGCCCCCTATGGTAGCTACCACGCAGCGTAAGTACCTGCAGTATTTGAGGGGCGAAGGCAGACAAACGCGGCACACTGGGCCCTTCGCTGAATCCGTTTGAATGAGCGGGTGTCGAAGTGTGGCAAGCTCCCTAACCGAGTGAAGGCCTGAGGAAGGCCTTGCTGGCACTGCATCTGCCAGAGGCCTACCAGTGTAAAGTGGTGACTTGTGGTCTTCTTTGAGCAGGTTGGATGTCACGTCGAGTGCCTGCATGAGGTAGAGGCCCGGCAGGTGTGAGTTCCCAGAAGGAACGCGGAGCCGAGGGTGTCTCTTATGGCACGTCACTGCTCTGCACTGAGTCAAAGTTGCCCAGCCCATTAGACCGGCTAGGAATATGTTCCCGAGGTGTTCGTACGCTGTGTCAACCCGGTTCTCCAAGGAAGGGAGGCGTGTGTCGCCCTGGATTCTGCACGCCCAGAAGTGTTCCGAAGGGCCTACACGGCTGTCTGTCGATCAGCAGGCAGACAGGACACTTGGGGTACTCAGTGTATTTGCACGGGAAGCGGTGCCGACGCGAGAGCCCTAGGAGACCCGAAAGGCCTCCTCGCCTTCCTTTTAAGCGGAACAACGACCGAGACCTCATGGAAACTGCTGCACGCAGAGCTTGCCAGGGGGACAAGTGGGTCCTTACCATGAGACTAGTGGTCACCGTGTGGCTTCCCAGAACGCACGAGGGCTGTGGGATTAGCCCCGCCTAAGAATTGAGAGCACCTGACTTCTCTGGGCAAAGTACTCGTTCCCCTCACAGGCGTGCCTGCAGTGAAAAGCAGCTGGGCAATTCCACACTTCTGCACACAGGTTCTAGGCCGCCAAGAATCCAGCTTTCGAAAAGGGAAAAAAGACTGCTTTGGTGCGCTGATGCTAGGGCTCACCTTGCGATTGCCCAGAACGAACGTGGGCCGCAGCTTAGCTCTCCTCTGAAAGGGCAGGCACCCCGTTTGTCTGGGGGACATACTGGTTTCCTCCCCAGCTGTGCCTGCAGTGAGTAGGAGCTGGACATAGTGAGCGTTTCAGAAACAGCGCCGAGGCTACCTGTATCCAGCTTTCCAAAGGGGGAAAACACTGGTTTTCTAAGCAGTGCCACCTACCCTCGTTAACACCCACCAGAAGTACGTGCAGAACTGGACGTGCAAAGGGAGACCGTCGCGACACACTGGGCCCTTGGCTAAAGAGTTTTCACTGCGCAGGCGTCTGCGTGTGGCAAGATCCCTAACCGAGGGAAGGCCTGAGGAAGACCTAGTTGGCACTGCACCTTCCAAGGGCCTGCCAGTGTAAAGTGAGGAATTGTGCTCTTGGCTCAGGTTGGATCTCACCTCGACTTCCTGCTTGAGGCAGAGAGCGGGGAGGTATGAGTTCCAAGAAGGAACGCGGGGGAGACGTTTCTCTCCGGGTAAGTCCCTTTTCCGCACTGAGTCCAAGTGGCCCAGCCCAGGAGACCGTGTAGGACTGTGTTCCAGGGCTCTTTGCAAGCTGTGTCCACCTAGGTTTCTAAGGAAGAGAACGGTGTGTCGCCTTGGACTCTGCATGCCAAGGAGTGTTCCGAAGGGCCTACGCGGCTGTCTGTTGCTCAGCAGGCAGAGAGGAGGCCCGGCGGACTCAGTGTAGTTGCCCGGGAAACGGTGCGGACGCGAGAGCCCATCGCGTCCTGAAAGGCATCCTCGAGTTCCAGCTAGGCAGCACATCGACGCACACTTCCTGGAAACTGCTGTATGCCCCCACATGCCCGCTGGCGAAAGTGGAACTTACGGGGAGCCCAGTGATCACCCTGCGGTTTCCCCGAACGAACGAGGGCCGCGGCATTAGTGCCCCCCCAAGGATTGCAAGCACCCAGTTCCTCTGTGGAAATGAGTCCTTTACTCCCAAGGCGTTGCTGCAGTGAAGAGACGCAGGGCCTTTTCAGGGTTTGGCCGAGAGCTCCGGGGTTGCGAGGATGCAGCTTTCCAAACGGTAAAAGACTGCTTTTCTGAACAGGGCCCCCTATGGTAGCTACCACGCAGCGTAAGTACCTGCAGTATTTGAGGGGCGAAGGCAGACAAACGCGGCACACTGGGCCCTTCGCTGAATCCGTTTGAATGAGCGGGTGTCGAAGTGTGGCAAGCTCCCTAACCGAGTGAAGGCCTGAGGAAGGCCTTGCTGGCACTGCATCTGCCAGAGGCCTACCAGTGTAAAGTGGTGACTTGTGGTCTTCTTTGAGCAGGTTGGATGTCACGTAGAGTGCCTGCATGAGGTAGAGGCCCGGCAGGTGTGAGTTCCCAGAAGGAACGCGGAGCCGAGGGTGTCTCTTATGGCACGTCACTGCTCTGCACTGAGTCAAAGTTGCCCAGCCCATTAGACCGGCTAGGAATATGTTCCCGAGGTGTTCGTACGCTGTGTCAACCCGGTTCTCCAAGGAAGGGAGCCGTGTGTCGCCCTGGATTCTGCACGCCCAGAAGTGTTCCGAAGGGCCTACACGGCTGTCTGTCGATCAGCAGGCAGACAGGACACTTGGGGTACTCAGTGTATTTGCACGGGAAGCGGTGCCGACGCGAGAGCCCTAGGAGACCCGAAAGGCCTCCTCGCCTTCCTTTTAAGCGGAACAACGACCGAGACCTCATGGAAACTGCTGCACGCAGAGCTTGCCAGGGGGACAAGTGGGTCCTTACCATGAGACTAGTGGTCACCGTGTGGCTTCCCAGAACGCACGAGGGCTGTGGGATTAGCCCCGCCTAAGAATTGAGAGCACCTGACTTCTCTGGGCAAAGTACTCGTTCCCCTCACAGGCGTGCCTGCAGTGAAAAGCAGCTGGGCAATTCCACACTTCTGCACACAGGTTCTAGGCCGCCAAGAATCCAGCTTTCGAAAAGGGAAAAAAGACTGCTTTGGTGCGCTGATGCTAGGGCTCACCTTGCGATTGCCCAGAACGAACGTGGGCCGCAGCTTAGCTCTCCTCTGAAAGGGCAGGCACCCCGTTTGTCTGGGGGACATACTGGTTTCCTCCCCAGCTGTGCCTGCAGTGAGTAGGAGCTGGACATAGTGAGCGTTTCAGAAACAGCGCCGAGGCTACCTGTATCCAGCTTTCCAAAGGGGGAAAACACTGGTTTTCTAAGCAGTGCCACCTACCCTCGTTAACACCCGCCAGAAGTACGTGCAGAACTGGACGTGCAAAGGGAGACCGTCGCGACACACTGGGCCCTTGGCTAAAGAGTTTTCACTGCGCAGGCGTCTGCGTGTGGCAAGATCCCTAACCGAGGGAAGGCCTGAGGAAGACCTAGTTGGCACTGCACCTTCCAAGGGCCTGCCAGTGTAAAGTGAGGAATTGTGCTCTTGGCTCAGGTTGGATCTCACCTCGACTTCCTGCTTGAGGCAGAGAGCGGGGAGGTATGAGTTCCAAGAAGGAACGCGGGGGAGACGTTTCTCTCCGGGTAAGTCCCTTTTCCGCACTGAGTCCAAGTGGCCCAGCCCAGGAGACCGTGTAGGACTGTGTTCCAGGGCTCTTTGCAAGCTGTGTCCACCTAGGTTTCTAAGGAAGAGAACGGTGTGTCGCCTTGGACTCTGCATGCCAAGGAGTGTTCCGAAGGGCCTACGCGGCTGTCTGTTGCTCAGCAGGCAGAGAGGAGGCCCGGCGGACTCAGTGTAGTTGCCCGGGAAACGGTGCGGACGCGAGAGCCCATCGCGTCCTGAAAGGCATCCTCGAGTTCCAGCTAGGCAGCACATCGACGCACACTTCCTGGAAACTGCTGTATGCCCCCACATGCCCGCTGGCGAAAGTGGAACTTACGGGGAGCCCAGTGATCACCCTGCGGTTTCCCCGAACGAACGAGGGCCGCGGCATTAGTGCCCCCCCAAGGATTGCAAGCACCCAGTTCCTCTGTGGAAATGAGTCCTTTACTCCCAAGGCGTTGCTGCAGTGAAGAGACGCAGGGCCTTTTCAGGGTTTGGCCGAGAGCTCCGGGGTTGCGAGGATGCAGCTTTCCAAACGGTAAAAGACTGCTTTTCTGAACAGGGCCCCCTATGGTAGCTACCACGCAGCGTAAGTACCTGCAGTATTTGAGGGGCGAAGGCAGACAAACGCGGCACACTGGGCCCTTCGCTGAATCCGTTTGAATGAGCGGGTGTCGAAGTGTGGCAAGCTCCCTAACCGAGTGAAGGCCTGAGGAAGGCCTTGCTGGCACTGCATCTGCCAGAGGCCTACCAGTGTAAAGTGGTGACTTGTGGTCTTCTTTGAGCAGGTTGGATGTCACGTCGAGTGCCTGCATGAGGTAGAGGCCCGGCAGGTGTGAGTTCCCAGAAGGAACGCGGAGCCGAGGGTGTCTCTTATGGCACGTCACTGCTCTGCACTGAGTCAAAGTTGCCCAGCCCATTAGACCGGCTAGGAATATGTTCCCGAGGTGTTCGTACGCTGTGTCAACCCGGTTCTCCAAGGAAGGGAGGCGTGTGTCGCCCTGGATTCTGCACGCCCAGAAGTGTTCCGAAGGGCCTACACGGCTGTCTGTCGATCAGCAGGCAGACAGGACACTTGGGGTACTCAGTGTATTTGCACGGGAAGCGGTGCCGACGCGAGAGCCCTAGGAGACCCGAAAGGCCTCCTCGCCTTCCTTTTAAGCGGAACAACGACCGAGACCTCATGGAAACTGCTGCACGCAGAGCTTGCCAGGGGGACAAGTGGGTCCTTACCATGAGACTAGTGGTCACCGTGTGGCTTCCCAGAACGCACGAGGGCTGTGGGATTAGCCCCGCCTAAGAATTGAGAGCACCTGACTTCTCTGGGCAAAGTACTCGTTCCCCTCACAGGCGTGCCTGCAGTGAAAAGCAGCTGGGCAATTCCACACTTCTGCACACAGGTTCTAGGCCGCCAAGAATCCAGCTTTCGAAAAGGGAAAAAAGACTGCTTTGGTGCGCTGATGCTAGGGCTCACCTTGCGATTGCCCAGAACGAACGTGGGCCGCAGCTTAGCTCTCCTCTGAAAGGGCAGGCACCCCGTTTGTCTGGGGGACATACTGGTTTCCTCCCCAGCTGTGCCTGCAGTGAGTAGGAGCTGGACATAGTGAGCGTTTCAGAAACAGCGCCGAGGCTACCTGTATCCAGCTTTCCAAAGGGGGAAAACACTGGTTTTCTAAGCAGTGCCACCTACCCTCGTTAACACCCGCCAGAAGTACGTGCAGAACTGGACGTGCAAAGGGAGACCGTCGCGACACACTGGGCCCTTGGCTAAAGAGTTTTCACTGCGCAGGCGTCTGCGTGTGGCAAGATCCCTAACCGAGGGAAGGCCTGAGGAAGACCTAGTTGGCACTGCACCTTCCAAGGGCCTGCCAGTGTAAAGTGAGGAATTGTGCTCTTGGCTCAGGTTGGATCTCACCTCGACTTCCTGCTTGAGGCAGAGAGCGGGGAGGTATGAGTTCCAAGAAGGAACGCGGGGGAGACGTTTCTCTCCGGGTAAGTCCCTTTTCCGCACTGAGTCCAAGTGGCCCAGCCCAGGAGACCGTGTAGGACTGTGTTCCAGGGCTCTTTGCAAGCTGTGTCCACCTAGGTTTCTAAGGAAGAGAACGGTGTGTCGCCTTGGACTCTGCATGCCAAGGAGTGTTCCGAAGGGCCTACGCGGCTGTCTGTTGCTCAGCAGGCAGAGAGGAGGCCCGGCGGACTCAGTGTAGTTGCCCGGGAAACGGTGCGGACGCGAGAGCCCATCGCGTCCTGAAAGGCATCCTCGAGTTCCAGCTAGGCAGCACATCGACGCACACTTCCTGGAAACTGCTGTATGCCCCCACATGCCCGCTGGCGAAAGTGGAACTTACGGGGAGCCCAGTGATCACCCTGCGGTTTCCCCGAACGAACGAGGGCCGCGGCATTAGTGCCCCCCCAAGGATTGCAAGCACCCAGTTCCTCTGTGGAAATGAGTCCTTTACTCCCAAGGCGTTGCTGCAGTGAAGAGACGCAGGGCCTTTTCAGGGTTTGGCCGAGAGCTCCGTGGTTGCGAGGATGCAGCTTTCCAAACGGTAAAAGACTGCTTTTCTGAACAGGGCCCCCTATGGTAGCTACCACGCAGCGTAAGTACCTGCAGTATTTGAGGGGCGAAGGCAGACAAACGCGGCACACTGGGCCCTTCGCTGAATCCGTTTGAATGAGCGGGTGTCGAAGTGTGGCAAGCTCCCTAACCGAGTGAAGGCCTGAGGAAGGCCTTGCTGGCACTGCATCTGCCAGAGGCCTACCAGTGTAAAGTGGTGACTTGTGGTCTTCTTTGAGCAGGTTGGATGTCACGTCGAGTGCCTGCATGAGGTAGAGGCCCGGCAGGTGTGAGTTCCCAGAAGGAACGCGGAGCCGAGGGTGTCTCTTATGGCACGTCACTGCTCTGCACTGAGTCAAAGTTGCCCAGCCCATTAGACCGGCTAGGAATATGTTCCCGAGGTGTTCGTACGCTGTGTCAACCCGGTTCTCCAAGGAAGGGAGCCGTGTGTCGCCCTGGATTCTGCACGCCCAGAAGTGTTCCGAAGGGCCTACACGGCTGTCTGTCGATCAGCAGGCAGACAGGACACTTGGGGTACTCAGTGTATTTGCACGGGAAGCGGTGCCGACGCGAGAGCCCTAGGAGACCCGAAAGGCCTCCTCGCCTTCCTTTTAAGCGGAACAACGACCGAGACCTCATGGAAACTGCTGCACGCAGAGCTTGCCAGGGGGACAAGTGGGTCCTTACCATGAGACTAGTGGTCACCGTGTGGCTTCCCAGAACGCACGAGGGCTGTGGGATTAGCCCCGCCTAAGAATTGAGAGCACCTGACTTCTCTGGGCAAAGTACTCGTTCCCCTCACAGGCGTGCCTGCAGTGAAAAGCAGCTGGGCAATTCCACACTTCTGCACACAGGTTCTAGGCCGCCAAGAATCCAGCTTTCGAAAAGGGAAAAAAGACTGCTTTGGTGCGCTGATGCTAGGGCTCACCTTGCGATTGCCCAGAACGAACGTGGGCCGCAGCTTAGCTCTCCTCTGAAAGGGCAGGCACCCCGTTTGTCTGGGGGACATACTGGTTTCCTCCCCAGCTGTGCCTGCAGTGAGTAGGAGCTGGACATAGTGAGCGTTTCAGAAACAGCGCCGAGGCTACCTGTATCCAGCTTTCCAAAGGGGGAAAACACTGGTTTTCTAAGCAGTGCCACCTACCCTCGTTAACACCCGCCAGAAGTACGTGCAGAACTGGACGTGCAAAGGGAGACCGTCGCGACACACTGGGCCCTTGGCTAAAGAGTTTTCACTGCGCAGGCGTCTGCGTGTGGCAAGATCCCTAACCGAGGGAAGGCCTGAGGAAGACCTAGTTGGCACTGCACCTTCCAAGGGCCTGCCAGTGTAAAGTGAGGAATTGTGCTCTTGGCTCAGGTTGGATCTCACCTCGACTTCCTGCTTGAGGCAGAGAGCGGGGAGGTATGAGTTCCAAGAAGGAACGCGGGGGAGACGTTTCTCTCCGGGTAAGTCCCTTTTCCGCACTGAGTCCAAGTGGCCCAGCCCAGGAGACCGTGTAGGACTGTGTTCCAGGGCTCTTTGCAAGCTGTGTCCACCTAGGTTTCTAAGGAAGAGAACGGTGTGTCGCCTTGGACTCTGCATGCCAAGGAGTGTTCCGAAGGGCCTACGCGGCTGTCTGTTGCTCAGCAGGCAGAGAGGAGGCCCGGCGGACTCAGTGTAGTTGCCCGGGAAACGGTGCGGACGCGAGAGCCCATCGCGTCCTGAAAGGCATCCTCGAGTTCCAGCTAGGCAGCACATCGACGCACACTTCCTGGAAACTGCTGTATGCCCCCACATGCCCGCTGGCGAAAGTGGAACTTACGGGGAGCCCAGTGATCACCCTGCGGTTTCCCCGAACGAACGAGGGCCGCGGCATTAGTGCCCCCCCAAGGATTGCAAGCACCCAGTTCCTCTGTGGAAATGAGTCCTTTACTCCCAAGGCGTTGCTGCAGTGAAGAGACGCAGGGCCTTTTCAGGGTTTGGCCGAGAGCTCCGTGGTTGCGAGGATGCAGCTTTCCAAACGGTAAAAGACTGCTTTTCTGAACAGGGCCCCCTATGGTAGCTACCACGCAGCGTAAGTACCTGCAGTATTTGAGGGGCGAAGGCAGACAAACGCGGCACACTGGGCCCTTCGCTGAATCCGTTTGAATGAGCGGGTGTCGAAGTGTGGCAAGCTCCCTAACCGAGTGAAGGCCTGAGGAAGGCCTTGCTGGCACTGCATCTGCCAGAGGCCTACCAGTGTAAAGTGGTGACTTGTGGTCTTCTTTGAGCAGGTTGGATGTCACGTCGAGTGCCTGCATGAGGTAGAGGCCCGGCAGGTGTGAGTTCCCAGAAGGAACGCGGAGCCGAGGGTGTCTCTTATGGCACGTCACTGCTCTGCACTGAGTCAAAGTTGCCCAGCCCATTAGACCGGCTAGGAATATGTTCCCGAGGTGTTCGTACGCTGTGTCAACCCGGTTCTCCAAGGAAGGGAGCCGTGTGTCGCCCTGGATTCTGCACGCCCAGAAGTGTTCCGAAGGGCCTACACGGCTGTCTGTCGATCAGCAGGCAGACAGGACACTTGGGGTACTCAGTGTATTTGCACGGGAAGCGGTGCTGACGCGAGAGCCCTAGGAGACCCGAAAGGCCTCCTCGCCTTCCTTTTAAGCGGAACAACGACCGAGACCTCATGGAAACTGCTGCACGCAGAGCTTGCCAGGGGGACAAGTGGGTCCTTACCATGAGACTAGTGGTCACCGTGTGGCTTCCCAGAACGCACGAGGGCTGTGGGATTAGCCCCGCCTAAGAATTGAGAGCACCTGACTTCTCTGGGCAAAGTACTCGTTCCCCTCACAGGCGTGCCTGCAGTGAAAAGCAGCTGGGCAATTCCACACTTCTGCACACAGGTTCTAGGCCGCCAAGAATCCAGCTTTCGAAAAGGGAAAAAAGACTGCTTTGGTGCGCTGATGCTAGGGCTCACCTTGCGATTGCCCAGAACGAACGTGGGCCGCAGCTTAGCTCTCCTCTGAAAGGGCAGGCACCCCGTTTGTCTGGGGGACATACTGGTTTCCTCCCCAGCTGTGCCTGCAGTGAGTAGGAGCTGGACATAGTGAGCGTTTCAGAAACAGCGCCGAGGCTACCTGTATCCAGCTTTCCAAAGGGGGAAAACACTGGTTTTCTAAGCAGTGCCACCTACCCTCGTTAACACCCGCCAGAAGTACGTGCAGAACTGGACGTGCAAAGGGAGACCGTCGCGACACACTGGGCCCTTGGCTAAAGAGTTTTCACTGCGCAGGCGTCTGCGTGTGGCAAGATCCCTAACCGAGGGAAGGCCTGAGGAAGACCTAGTTGGCACTGCACCTTCCAAGGGCCTGCCAGTGTAAAGTGAGGAATTGTGCTCTTGGCTCAGGTTGGATCTCACCTCGACTTCCTGCTTGAGGCAGAGAGCGGGGAGGTATGAGTTCCAAGAAGGAACGCGGGGGAGACGTTTCTCTCCGGGTAAGTCCCTTTTCCGCACTGAGTCCAAGTGGCCCAGCCCAGGAGACCGTGTAGGACTGTGTTCCAGGGCTCTTTGCAAGCTGTGTCCACCTAGGTTTCTAAGGAAGAGAACGGTGTGTCGCCTTGGACTCTGCATGCCAAGGAGTGTTCCGAAGGGCCTACGCGGCTGTCTGTTGCTCAGCAGGCAGAGAGGAGGCCCGGCGGACTCAGTGTAGTTGCCCGGGAAACGGTGCGGACGCGAGAGCCCATCGCGTCCTGAAAGGCATCCTCGAGTTCCAGCTAGGCAGCACATCGACGCACACTTCCTGGAAACTGCTGTATGCCCCCACATGCCCGCTGGCGAAAGTGGAACTTACGGGGAGCCCAGTGATCACCCTGCGGTTTCCCCGAACGAACGAGGGCCGCGGCATTAGTGCCCCCCCAAGGATTGCAAGCACCCAGTTCCTCTGTGGAAATGAGTCCTTTACTCCCAAGGCGTTGCTGCAGTGAAGAGACGCAGGGCCTTTTCAGGGTTTGGCCGAGAGCTCCGTGGTTGCGAGGATGCAGCTTTCCAAACGGTAAAAGACTGCTTTTCTGAACAGGGCCCCCTATGGTAGCTACCACGCAGCGTAAGTACCTGCAGTATTTGAGGGGCGAAGGCAGACAAACGCGGCACACTGGGCCCTTCGCTGAATCCGTTTGAATGAGCGGGTGTCGAAGTGTGGCAAGCTCCCTAACCGAGTGAAGGCCTGAGGAAGGCCTTGCTGGCACTGCATCTGCCAGAGGCCTACCAGTGTAAAGTGGTGACTTGTGGTCTTCTTTGAGCAGGTTGGATGTCACGTCGAGTGCCTGCATGAGGTAGAGGCCCGGCAGGTGTGAGTTCCCAGAAGGAACGCGGAGCCGAGGGTGTCTCTTATGGCACGTCACTGCTCTGCACTGAGTCAAAGTTGCCCAGCCCATTAGACCGGCTAGGAATATGTTCCCGAGGTGTTCGTACGCTGTGTCAACCCGGTTCTCCAAGGAAGGGAAGCCGTGTCTCGCCCTGGATTCTGCACGCCCAGAAGTGTTCCGAAGGGCCTACACGGCTGTCTGTCGATCAGCAGGCAGACAGGACACTTGGGGTACTCAGTGTATTTGCACGGGAAGCGGTGCCGACGCGAGAGCCCTAGGAGACCCGAAAGGCCTCCTCGCCTTCCTTTTAAGCGGAACAACGACCGAGACCTCATGGAAACTGCTGCACGCAGAGCTTGCCAGGGGGACAAGTGGGTCCTTACCATGAGACTAGTGGTCACCGTGTGGCTTCCCAGAACGCACGAGGGCTGTGGGATTAGCCCCGCCTAAGAATTGAGAGCACCTGACTTCTCTGGGCAAAGTACTCGTTCCCCTCACAGGCGTGCCTGCAGTGAAAAGCAGCTGGGCAATTCCACACTTCTGCACACAGGTTCTAGGCCGCCAAGAATCCAGCTTTCGAAAAGGGAAAAAAGACTGCTTTGGTGCGCTGATGCTAGGGCTCACCTTGCGATTGCCCAGAACGAACGTGGGCCGCAGCTTAGCTCTCCTCTGAAAGGGCAGGCACCCCGTTTGTCTGGGGGACATACTGGTTTCCTCCCCAGCTGTGCCTGCAGTGAGTAGGAGCTGGACATAGTGAGCGTTTCAGAAACAGCGCCGAGGCTACCTGTATCCAGCTTTCCAAAGGGGGAAAACACTGGTTTTCTAAGCAGTGCCACCTACCCTCGTTAACACCCGCCAGAAGTACGTGCAGAACTGGACGTGCAAAGGGAGACCGTCGCGACACACTGGGCCCTTGGCTAAAGAGTTTTCACTGCGCAGGCGTCTGCGTGTGGCAAGATCCCTAACCGAGGGAAGGCCTGAGGAAGACCTAGTTGGCACTGCACCTTCCAAGGGCCTGCCAGTGTAAAGTGAGGAATTGTGCTCTTGGCTCAGGTTGGATCTCACCTCGACTTCCTGCTTGAGGCAGAGAGCGGGGAGGTATGAGTTCCAAGAAGGAACGCGGGGGAGACGTTTCTCTCCGGGTAAGTCCCTTTTCCGCACTGAGTCCAAGTGGCCCAGCCCAGGAGACCGTGTAGGACTGTGTTCCAGGGCTCTTTGCAAGCTGTGTCCACCTAGGTTTCTAAGGAAGAGAACGGTGTGTCGCCTTGGACTCTGCATGCCAAGGAGTGTTCCGAAGGGCCTACGCGGCTGTCTGTTGCTCAGCAGGCAGAGAGGAGGCCCGGCGGACTCAGTGTAGTTGCCCGGGAAACGGTGCGGACGCGAGAGCCCATCGCGTCCTGAAAGGCATCCTCGAGTTCCAGCTAGGCAGCACATCGACGCACACTTCCTGGAAACTGCTGTATGCCCCCACATGCCCGCTGGCGAAAGTGGAACTTACGGGGAGCCCAGTGATCACCCTGCGGTTTCCCCGAACGAACGAGGGCCGCGGCATTAGTGCCCCCCCAAGGATTGCAAGCACCCAGTTCCTCTGTGGAAATGAGTCCTTTACTCCCAAGGCGTTGCTGCAGTGAAGAGACGCAGGGCCTTTTCAGGGTTTGGCCGAGAGCTCCGTGGTTGCGAGGATGCAGCTTTCCAAACGGTAAAAGACTGCTTTTCTGAACAGGGCCCCCTATGGTAGCTACCACGCAGCGTAAGTACCTGCAGTATTTGAGGGGCGAAGGCAGACAAACGCGGCACACTGGGCCCTTCGCTGAATCCGTTTGAATGAGCGGGTGTCGAAGTGTGGCAAGCTCCCTAACCGAGTGAAGGCCTGAGGAAGGCCTTGCTGGCACTGCATCTGCCAGAGGCCTACCAGTGTAAAGTGGTGACTTGTGGTCTTCTTTGAGCAGGTTGGATGTCACGTCGAGTGCCTGCATGAGGTAGAGGCCCGGCAGGTGTGAGTTCCCAGAAGGAACGCGGAGCCGAGGGTGTCTCTTATGGCACGTCACTGCTCTGCACTGAGTCAAAGTTGCCCAGCCCATTAGACCGGCTAGGAATATGTTCCCGAGGTGTTCGTACGCTGTGTCAACCCGGTTCTCCAAGGAAGGGAAGCCGTGTCTCGCCCTGGATTCTGCACGCCCAGAAGTGTTCCGAAGGGCCTACACGGCTGTCTGTCGATCAGCAGGCAGACAGGACACTTGGGGTACTCAGTGTATTTGCACGGGAAGCGGTGCCGACGCGAGAGCCCTAGGAGACCCGAAAGGCCTCCTCGCCTTCCTTTTAAGCGGAACAACGACCGAGACCTCATGGAAACTGCTGCACGCAGAGCTTGCCAGGGGGACAAGTGGGTCCTTACCATGAGACTAGTGGTCACCGTGTGGCTTCCCAGAACGCACGAGGGCTGTGGGATTAGCCCCGCCTAAGAATTGAGAGCACCTGACTTCTCTGGGCAAAGTACTCGTTCCCCTCACAGGCGTGCCTGCAGTGAAAAGCAGCTGGGCAATTCCACACTTCTGCACACAGGTTCTAGGCCGCCAAGAATCCAGCTTTCGAAAAGGGAAAAAAGACTGCTTTGGTGCGCTGATGCTAGGGCTCACCTTGCGATTGCCCAGAACGAACGTGGGCCGCAGCTTAGCTCTCCTCTGAAAGGGCAGGCACCCCGTTTGTCTGGGGGACATACTGGTTTCCTCCCCAGCTGTGCCTGCAGTGAGTAGGAGCTGGACATAGTGAGCGTTTCAGAAACAGCGCCGAGGCTACCTGTATCCAGCTTTCCAAAGGGGGAAAACACTGGTTTTCTAAGCAGTGCCACCTACCCTCGTTAACACCCGCCAGAAGTACGTGCAGAACTGGACGTGCAAAGGGAGACCGTCGCGACACACTGGGCCCTTGGCTAAAGAGTTTTCACTGCGCAGGCGTCTGCGTGTGGCAAGATCCCTAACCGAGGGAAGGCCTGAGGAAGACCTAGTTGGCACTGCACCTTCCAAGGGCCTGCCAGTGTAAAGTGAGGAATTGTGCTCTTGGCTCAGGTTGGATCTCACCTCGACTTCCTGCTTGAGGCAGAGAGCGGGGAGGTATGAGTTCCAAGAAGGAACGCGGGGGAGACGTTTCTCTCCGGGTAAGTCCCTTTTCCGCACTGAGTCCAAGTGGCCCAGCCCAGGAGACCGTGTAGGACTGTGTTCCAGGGCTCTTTGCAAGCTGTGTCCACCTAGGTTTCTAAGGAAGAGAACGGTGTGTCGCCTTGGACTCTGCATGCCAAGGAGTGTTCCGAAGGGCCTACGCGGCTGTCTGTTGCTCAGCAGGCAGAGAGGAGGCCCGGCGGACTCAGTGTAGTTGCCCGGGAAACGGTGCGGACGCGAGAGCCCATCGCGTCCTGAAAGGCATCCTCGAGTTCCAGCTAGGCAGCACATCGACGCACACTTCCTGGAAACTGCTGTATGCCCCCACATGCCCGCTGGCGAAAGTGGAACTTACGGGGAGCCCAGTGATCACCCTGCGGTTTCCCCGAACGAACGAGGGCCGCGGCATTAGTGCCCCCCCAAGGATTGCAAGCACCCAGTTCCTCTGTGGAAATGAGTCCTTTACTCCCAAGGCGTTGCTGCAGTGAAGAGACGCAGGGCCTTTTCAGGGTTTGGCCGAGAGCTCCGTGGTTGCGAGGATGCAGCTTTCCAAACGGTAAAAGACTGCTTTTCTGAACAGGGCCCCCTATGGTAGCTACCACGCAGCGTAAGTACCTGCAGTATTTGAGGGGCGAAGGCAGACAAACGCGGCACACTGGGCCCTTCGCTGAATCCGTTTGAATGAGCGGGTGTCGAAGTGTGGCAAGCTCCCTAACCGAGTGAAGGCCTGAGGAAGGCCTTGCTGGCACTGCATCTGCCAGAGGCCTACCAGTGTAAAGTGGTGACTTGTGGTCTTCTTTGAGCAGGTTGGATGTCACGTCGAGTGCCTGCATGAGGTAGAGGCCCGGCAGGTGTGAGTTCCCAGAAGGAACGCGGAGCCGAGGGTGTCTCTTATGGCACGTCACTGCTCTGCACTGAGTCAAAGTTGCCCAGCCCATTAGACCGGCTAGGAATATGTTCCCGAGGTGTTCGTACGCTGTGTCAACCCGGTTCTCCAAGGAAGGGAAGCCGTGTCTCGCCCTGGATTCTGCACGCCCAGAAGTGTTCCGAAGGGCCTACACGGCTGTCTGTCGATCAGCAGGCAGACAGGACACTTGGGGTACTCAGTGTATTTGCACGGGAAGCGGTGCCGACGCGAGAGCCCTAGGAGACCCGAAAGGCCTCCTCGCCTTCCTTTTAAGCGGAACAACGACCGAGACCTCATGGAAACTGCTGCACGCAGAGCTTGCCAGGGGGACAAGTGGGTCCTTACCATGAGACTAGTGGTCACCGTGTGGCTTCCCAGAACGCACGAGGGCTGTGGGATTAGCCCCGCCTAAGAATTGAGAGCACCTGACTTCTCTGGGCAAAGTACTCGTTCCCCTCACAGGCGTGCCTGCAGTGAAAAGCAGCTGGGCAATTCCACACTTCTGCACACAGGTTCTAGGCCGCCAAGAATCCAGCTTTCGAAAAGGGAAAAAAGACTGCTTTGGTGCGCTGATGCTAGGGCTCACCTTGCGATTGCCCAGAACGAACGTGGGCCGCAGCTTAGCTCTCCTCTGAAAGGGCAGGCACCCCGTTTGTCTGGGGGACATACTGGTTTCCTCCCCAGCTGTGCCTGCAGTGAGTAGGAGCTGGACATAGTGAGCGTTTCAGAAACAGCGCCGAGGCTACCTGTATCCAGCTTTCCAAAGGGGGAAAACACTGGTTTTCTAAGCAGTGCCACCTACCCTCGTTAACACCCGCCAGAAGTACGTGCAGAACTGGACGTGCAAAGGGAGACCGTCGCGACACACTGGGCCCTTGGCTAAAGAGTTTTCACTGCGCAGGCGTCTGCGTGTGGCAAGATCCCTAACCGAGGGAAGGCCTGAGGAAGACCTAGTTGGCACTGCACCTTCCAAGGGCCTGCCAGTGTAAAGTGAGGAATTGTGCTCTTGGCTCAGGTTGGATCTCACCTCGACTTCCTGCTTGAGGCAGAGAGCGGGGAGGTATGAGTTCCAAGAAGGAACGCGGGGGAGACGTTTCTCTCCGGGTAAGTCCCTTTTCCGCACTGAGTCCAAGTGGCCCAGCCCAGGAGACCGTGTAGGACTGTGTTCCAGGGCTCTTTGCAAGCTGTGTCCACCTAGGTTTCTAAGGAAGAGAACGGTGTGTCGCCTTGGACTCTGCATGCCAAGGAGTGTTCCGAAGGGCCTACGCGGCTGTCTGTTGCTCAGCAGGCAGAGAGGAGGCCCGGCGGACTCAGTGTAGTTGCCCGGGAAACGGTGCGGACGCGAGAGCCCATCGCGTCCTGAAAGGCATCCTCGAGTTCCAGCTAGGCAGCACATCGACGCACACTTCCTGGAAACTGCTGTATGCCCCCACATGCCCGCTGGCGAAAGTGGAACTTACGGGGAGCCCAGTGATCACCCTGCGGTTTCCCCGAACGAACGAGGGCCGCGGCATTAGTGCCCCCCCAAGGATTGCAAGCACCCAGTTCCTCTGTGGAAATGAGTCCTTTACTCCCAAGGCGTTGCTGCAGTGAAGAGACGCAGGGCCTTTTCAGGGTTTGGCCGAGAGCTCCGTGGTTGCGAGGATGCAGCTTTCCAAACGGTAAAAGACTGCTTTTCTGAACAGGGCCCCCTATGGTAGCTACCACGCAGCGTAAGTACCTGCAGTATTTGAGGGGCGAAGGCAGACAAACGCGGCACACTGGGCCCTTCGCTGAATCCGTTTGAATGAGCGGGTGTCGAAGTGTGGCAAGCTCCCTAACCGAGTGAAGGCCTGAGGAAGGCCTTGCTGGCACTGCATCTGCCAGAGGCCTACCAGTGTAAAGTGGTGACTTGTGGTCTTCTTTGAGCAGGTTGGATGTCACGTCGAGTGCCTGCATGAGGTAGAGGCCCGGCAGGTGTGAGTTCCCAGAAGGAACGCGGAGCCGAGGGTGTCTCTTATGGCACGTCACTGCTCTGCACTGAGTCAAAGTTGCCCAGCCCATTAGACCGGCTAGGAATATGTTCCCGAGGTGTTCGTACGCTGTGTCAACCCGGTTCTCCAAGGAAGGGAAGCCGTGTCTCGCCCTGGATTCTGCACGCCCAGAAGTGTTCCGAAGGGCCTACACGGCTGTCTGTCGATCAGCAGGCAGACAGGACACTTGGGGTACTCAGTGTATTTGCACGGGAAGCGGTGCCGACGCGAGAGCCCTAGGAGACCCGAAAGGCCTCCTCGCCTTCCTTTTAAGCGGAACAACGACCGAGACCTCATGGAAACTGCTGCACGCAGAGCTTGCCAGGGGGACAAGTGGGTCCTTACCATGAGACTAGTGGTCACCGTGTGGCTTCCCAGAACGCACGAGGGCTGTGGGATTAGCCCCGCCTAAGAATTGAGAGCACCTGACTTCTCTGGGCAAAGTACTCGTTCCCCTCACAGGCGTGCCTGCAGTGAAAAGCAGCTGGGCAATTCCACACTTCTGCACACAGGTTCTAGGCCGCCAAGAATCCAGCTTTCGAAAAGGGAAAAAAGACTGCTTTGGTGCGCTGATGCTAGGGCTCACCTTGCGATTGCCCAGAACGAACGTGGGCCGCAGCTTAGCTCTCCTCTGAAAGGGCAGGCACCCCGTTTGTCTGGGGGACATACTGGTTTCCTCCCCAGCTGTGCCTGCAGTGAGTAGGAGCTGGACATAGTGAGCGTTTCAGAAACAGCGCCGAGGCTACCTGTATCCAGCTTTCCAAAGGGGGAAAACACTGGTTTTCTAAGCAGTGCCACCTACCCTCGTTAACACCCGCCAGAAGTACGTGCAGAACTGGACGTGCAAAGGGAGACCGTCGCGACACACTGGGCCCTTGGCTAAAGAGTTTTCACTGCGCAGGCGTCTGCGTGTGGCAAGATCCCTAACCGAGGGAAGGCCTGAGGAAGACCTAGTTGGCACTGCACCTTCCAAGGGCCTGCCAGTGTAAAGTGAGGAATTGTGCTCTTGGCTCAGGTTGGATCTCACCTCGACTTCCTGCTTGAGGCAGAGAGCGGGGAGGTATGAGTTCCAAGAAGGAACGCGGGGGAGACGTTTCTCTCCGGGTAAGTCCCTTTTCCGCACTGAGTCCAAGTGGCCCAGCCCAGGAGACCGTGTAGGACTGTGTTCCAGGGCTCTTTGCAAGCTGTGTCCACCTAGGTTTCTAAGGAAGAGAACGGTGTGTCGCCTTGGACTCTGCATGCCAAGGAGTGTTCCGAAGGGCCTACGCGGCTGTCTGTTGCTCAGCAGGCAGAGAGGAGGCCCGGCGGACTCAGTGTAGTTGCCCGGGAAACGGTGCGGACGCGAGAGCCCATCGCGTCCTGAAAGGCATCCTCGAGTTCCAGCTAGGCAGCACATCGACGCACACTTCCTGGAAACTGCTGTATGCCCCCACATGCCCGCTGGCGAAAGTGGAACTTACGGGGAGCCCAGTGATCACCCTGCGGTTTCCCCGAACGAACGAGGGCCGCGGCATTAGTGCCCCCCCAAGGATTGCAAGCACCCAGTTCCTCTGTGGAAATGAGTCCTTTACTCCCAAGGCGTTGCTGCAGTGAAGAGACGCAGGGCCTTTTCAGGGTTTGGCCGAGAGCTCCGTGGTTGCGAGGATGCAGCTTTCCAAACGGTAAAAGACTGCTTTTCTGAACAGGGCCCCCTATGGTAGCTACCACGCAGCGTAAGTACCTGCAGTATTTGAGGGGCGAAGGCAGACAAACGCGGCACACTGGGCCCTTCGCTGAATCCGTTTGAATGAGCGGGTGTCGAAGTGTGGCAAGCTCCCTAACCGAGTGAAGGCCTGAGGAAGGCCTTGCTGGCACTGCATCTGCCAGAGGCCTACCAGTGTAAAGTGGTGACTTGTGGTCTTCTTTGAGCAGGTTGGATGTCACGTCGAGTGCCTGCATGAGGTAGAGGCCCGGCAGGTGTGAGTTCCCAGAAGGAACGCGGAGCCGAGGGTGTCTCTTATGGCACGTCACTGCTCTGCACTGAGTCAAAGTTGCCCAGCCCATTAGACCGGCTAGGAATATGTTCCCGAGGTGTTCGTACGCTGTGTCAACCCGGTTCTCCAAGGAAGGGAGCCGTGTGTCGCCCTGGATTCTGCACGCCCAGAAGTGTTCCGAAGGGCCTACACGGCTGTCTGTCGATCAGCAGGCAGACAGGACACTTGGGGTACTCAGTGTATTTGCACGGGAAGCGGTGCCGACGCGAGAGCCCTAGGAGACCCGAAAGGCCTCCTCGCCTTCCTTTTAAGCGGAACAACGACCGAGACCTCATGGAAACTGCTGCACGCAGAGCTTGCCAGGGGGACAAGTGGGTCCTTACCATGAGACTAGTGGTCACCGTGTGGCTTCCCAGAACGCACGAGGGCTGTGGGATTAGCCCCGCCTAAGAATTGAGAGCACCTGACTTCTCTGGGCAAAGTACTCGTTCCCCTCACAGGCGTGCCTGCAGTGAAAAGCAGCTGGGCAATTCCACACTTCTGCACACAGGTTCTAGGCCGCCAAGAATCCAGCTTTCGAAAAGGGAAAAAAGACTGCTTTGGTGCGCTGATGCTAGGGCTCACCTTGCGATTGCCCAGAACGAACGTGGGCCGCAGCTTAGCTCTCCTCTGAAAGGGCAGGCACCCCGTTTGTCTGGGGGACATACTGGTTTCCTCCCCAGCTGTGCCTGCAGTGAGTAGGAGCTGGACATAGTGAGCGTTTCAGAAACAGCGCCGAGGCTACCTGTATCCAGCTTTCCAAAGGGGGAAAACACTGGTTTTCTAAGCAGTGCCACCTACCCTCGTTAACACCCGCCAGAAGTACGTGCAGAACTGGACGTGCAAAGGGAGACCGTCGCGACACACTGGGCCCTTGGCTAAAGAGTTTTCACTGTGCAGGCGTCTGCGTGTGGCAAGATCCCTAACCGAGGGAAGGCCTGAGGAAGACCTAGTTGGCACTGCACCTTCCAAGGGCCTGCCAGTGTAAAGTGAGGAATTGTGCTCTTGGCTCAGGTTGGATCTCACCTCGACTTCCTGCTTGAGGCAGAGAGCGGGGAGGTATGAGTTCCAAGAAGGAACGCGGGGGAGACGTTTCTCTCCGGGTAAGTCCCTTTTCCGCACTGAGTCCAAGTGGCCCAGCCCAGGAGACCGTGTAGGACTGTGTTCCAGGGCTCTTTGCAAGCTGTGTCCACCTAGGTTTCTAAGGAAGAGAACGGTGTGTCGCCTTGGACTCTGCATGCCAAGGAGTGTTCCGAAGGGCCTACGCGGCTGTCTGTTGCTCAGCAGGCAGAGAGGAGGCCCGGCGGACTCAGTGTAGTTGCCCGGGAAACGGTGCGGACGCGAGAGCCCATCGCGTCCTGAAAGGCATCCTCGAGTTCCAGCTAGGCAGCACATCGACGCACACTTCCTGGAAACTGCTGTATGCCCCCACATGCCCGCTGGCGAAAGTGGAACTTACGGGGAGCCCAGTGATCACCCTGCGGTTTCCCCGAACGAACGAGGGCCGCGGCATTAGTGCCCCCCCAAGGATTGCAAGCACCCAGTTCCTCTGTGGAAATGAGTCCTTTACTCCCAAGGCGTTGCTGCAGTGAAGAGACGCAGGGCCTTTTCAGGGTTTGGCCGAGAGCTCCGTGGTTGCGAGGATGCAGCTTTCCAAACGGTAAAAGACTGCTTTTCTGAACAGGGCCCCCTATGGTAGCTACCACGCAGCGTAAGTACCTGCAGTATTTGAGGGGCGAAGGCAGACAAACGCGGCACACTGGGCCCTTCGCTGAATCCGTTTGAATGAGCGGGTGTCGAAGTGTGGCAAGCTCCCTAACCGAGTGAAGGCCTGAGGAAGGCCTTGCTGGCACTGCATCTGCCAGAGGCCTACCAGTGTAAAGTGGTGACTTGTGGTCTTCTTTGAGCAGGTTGGATGTCACGTCGAGTGCCTGCATGAGGTAGAGGCCCGGCAGGTGTGAGTTCCCAGAAGGAACGCGGAGCCGAGGGTGTCTCTTATGGCACGTCACTGCTCTGCACTGAGTCAAAGTTGCCCAGCCCATTAGACCGGCTAGGAATATGTTCCCGAGGTGTTCGTACGCTGTGTCAACCCGGTTCTCCAAGGAAGGGAGCCGTGTGTCGCCCTGGATTCTGCACGCCCAGAAGTGTTCCGAAGGGCCTACACGGCTGTCTGT
This sequence comes from Eubalaena glacialis, assembly GCF_028564815.1. Lineage (NCBI taxonomy): Eukaryota > Metazoa > Chordata > Mammalia > Artiodactyla > Balaenidae > Eubalaena > Eubalaena glacialis. The sequence goes on along the minus strand of NC_083716.1, from coordinate 108,174,971 downwards.
CGATCAGCAGGCAGACAGGACACTTGGGGTACTCAGTGTATTTGCACGGGAAGCGGTGCCGACGCGAGAGCCCTAGGAGACCCGAAAGGCCTCCTCGCCTTCCTTTTAAGCGGAACAACGACCGAGACCTCATGGAAACTGCTGCACGCAGAGCTTGCCAGGGGGACAAGTGGGTCCTTACCATGAGACTAGTGGTCACCGTGTGGCTTCCCAGAACGCACGAGGGCTGTGGGATTAGCCCCGCCTAAGAATTGAGAGCACCTGACTTCTCTGGGCAAAGTACTCGTTCCCCTCACAGGCGTGCCTGCAGTGAAAAGCAGCTGGGCAATTCCACACTTCTGCACACAGGTTCTAGGCCGCCAAGAATCCAGCTTTCGAAAAGGGAAAAAAGACTGCTTTGGTGCGCTGATGCTAGGGCTCACCTTGCGATTGCCCAGAACGAACGTGGGCCGCAGCTTAGCTCTCCTCTGAAAGGGCAGGCACCCCGTTTGTCTGGGGGACATACTGGTTTCCTCCCCAGCTGTGCCTGCAGTGAGTAGGAGCTGGACATAGTGAGCGTTTCAGAAACAGCGCCGAGGCTACCTGTATCCAGCTTTCCAAAGGGGGAAAACACTGGTTTTCTAAGCAGTGCCACCTACCCTCGTTAACACCCGCCAGAAGTACGTGCAGAACTGGACGTGCAAAGGGAGACCGTCGCGACACACTGGGCCCTTGGCTAAAGAGTTTTCACTGCGCAGGCGTCTGCGTGTGGCAAGATCCCTAACCGAGGGAAGGCCTGAGGAAGACCTAGTTGGCACTGCACCTTCCAAGGGCCTGCCAGTGTAAAGTGAGGAATTGTGCTCTTGGCTCAGGTTGGATCTCACCTCGACTTCCTGCTTGAGGCAGAGAGCGGGGAGGTATGAGTTCCAAGAAGGAACGCGGGGGAGACGTTTCTCTCCGGGTAAGTCCCTTTTCCGCACTGAGTCCAAGTGGCCCAGCCCAGGAGACCGTGTAGGACTGTGTTCCAGGGCTCTTTGCAAGCTGTGTCCACCTAGGTTTCTAAGGAAGAGAACGGTGTGTCGCCTTGGACTCTGCATGCCAAGGAGTGTTCCGAAGGGCCTACGCGGCTGTCTGTTGCTCAGCAGGCAGAGAGGAGGCCCGGCGGACTCAGTGTAGTTGCCCGGGAAACGGTGCGGACGCGAGAGCCCATCGCGTCCTGAAAGGCATCCTCGAGTTCCAGCTAGGCAGCACATCGACGCACACTTCCTGGAAACTGCTGTATGCCCCCACATGCCCGTTGTCGAAAGTGGAACTTACGGGGAGCCCAGTGATCACCCTGCGGTTTCCCCGAACGAACGAGGGCCGCGGCATTAGTGCCCCCCCAAGGATTGCAAGCACCCAGTTCCTCTGTGGAAATGAGTCCTTTACTCCCAAGGCGTTGCTGCAGTGAAGAGACGCAGGGCCTTTTCAGGGTTTGGCCGAGAGCTCCGTGGTTGCGAGGATGCAGCTTTCCAAACGGTAAAAGACTGCTTTTCTGAACAGGGCCCCCTATGGTAGCTACCACGCAGCGTAAGTACCTGCAGTATTTGAGGGGCGAAGGCAGACAAACGCGGCACACTGGGCCCTTCGCTGAATCCGTTTGAATGAGCGGGTGTCGAAGTGTGGCAAGCTCCCTAACCGAGTGAAGGCCTGAGGAAGGCCTTGCTGGCACTGCATCTGCCAGAGGCCTACCAGTGTAAAGTGGTGACTTGTGGTCTTCTTTGAGCAGGTTGGATGTCACGTCGAGTGCCTGCATGAGGTAGAGGCCCGGCAGGTGTGAGTTCCCAGAAGGAACGCGGAGCCGAGGGTGTCTCTTATGGCACGTCACTGCTCTGCACTGAGTCAAAGTTGCCCAGCCCATTAGACCGGCTAGGAATATGTTCCCGAGGTGTTCGTACGCTGTGTCAACCCGGTTCTCCAAGGAAGGGAGCCGTGTGTCGCCCTGGATTCTGCACACCCAGAAGTGTTCCGAAGGGCCTACACGGCTGTCTGTCGATCAGCAGGCAGACAGGACACTTGGGGTACTCAGTGTATTTGCACGGGAAGCGGTGCCGACGCGAGAGCCCTAGGAGACCCGAAAGGCCTCCTCGCCTTCCTTTTAAGCGGAACAACGACCGAGACCTCATGGAAACTGCTGCACGCAGAGCTTGCCAGGGGGACAAGTGGGTCCTTACCATGAGACTAGTGGTCACCGTGTGGCTTCCCAGAACGCACGAGGGCTGTGGGATTAGCCCCGCCTAAGAATTGAGAGCACCTGACTTCTCTGGGCAAAGTACTCGTTCCCCTCACAGGCGTGCCTGCAGTGAAAAGCAGCTGGGCAATTCCACACTTCTGCACACAGGTTCTAGGCCGCCAAGAATCCAGCTTTCGAAAAGGGAAAAAAGACTGCTTTGGTGCGCTGATGCTAGGGCTCACCTTGCGATTGCCCAGAACGAACGTGGGCCGCAGCTTAGCTCTCCTCTGAAAGGGCAGGCACCCCGTTTGTCTGGGGGACATACTGGTTTCCTCCCCAGCTGTGCCTGCAGTGAGTAGGAGCTGGACATAGTGAGCGTTTCAGAAACAGCGCCGAGGCTACCTGTATCCAGCTTTCCAAAGGGGGAAAACACTGGTTTTCTAAGCAGTGCCACCTACCCTCGTTAACACCCGCCAGAAGTACGTGCAGAACTGGACGTGCAAAGGGAGACCGTCGCGACACACTGGGCCCTTGGCTAAAGAGTTTTCACTGCGCAGGCGTCTGCGTGTGGCAAGATCCCTAACCGAGGGAAGGCCTGAGGAAGACCTAGTTGGCATTGCACCTTCCAAGGGCCTGCCAGTGTAAAGTGAGGAATTGTGCTCTTGGCTCAGGTTGGATCTCACCTCGACTTCCTGCTTGAGGCAGAGAGCGGGGAGGTATGAGTTCCAAGAAGGAACGCGGGGCAGACGTTTCTCTCCGGGTAAGTCCCTTTTCCGCACTGAGTCCAAGTGGCCCAGCCCAGGAGACCGTGTAGGACTGTGTTCCAGGGCTCTTTGCAAGCTGTGTCCACCTAGGTTTCTAAGGAAGAGAACGGTGTGTCGCCTTGGACTCTGCATGCCAAGGAGTGTTCCGAAGGGCCTACGCGGCTGTCTGTTGCTCAGCAGGCAGAGAGGAGGCCCGGCGGACTCAGTGTAGTTGCCCGGGAAACGGTGCGGACGCGAGAGCCCATCGCGTCCTGAAAGGCATCCTCGAGTTCCAGCTAGGCAGCACATCGACGCACACTTCCTGGAAACTGCTGTATGCCCCCACATGCCCGCTGGCGAAAGTGGAACTTACGGGGAGCCCAGTGATCACCCTGCGGTTTCCCCGAACGAACGAGGGCCGCGGCATTAGTGCCCCCCCAAGGATTGCAAGCACCCAGTTCCTCTGTGGAAATGAGTCCTTTACTCCCAAGGCGTTGCTGCAGTGAAGAGACGCAGGGCCTTTTCAGGGTTTGGCCGAGAGCTCCGTGGTTGCGAGGATGCAGCTTTCCAAACGGTAAAAGACTGCTTTTCTGAACAGGGCCCCCTATGGTAGCTACCACGCAGCGTAAGTACCTGCAGTATTTGAGGGGCGAAGGCAGACAAACGCGGCACACTGGGCCCTTCGCTGAATCCGTTTGAATGAGCGGGTGTCGAAGTGTGGCAAGCTCCCTAACCGAGTGAAGGCCTGAGGAAGGCCTTGCTGGCACTGCATCTGCCAGAGGCCTACCAGTGTAAAGTGGTGACTTGTGGTCTTCTTTGAGCAGGTTGGATGTCACGTCGAGTGCCTGCATGAGGTAGAGGCCCGGCAGGTGTGAGTTCCCAGAAGGAACGCGGAGCCGAGGGTGTCTCTTATGGCACGTCACTGCTCTGCACTGAGTCAAAGTTGCCCAGCCCATTAGACCGGCTAGGAATATGTTCCCGAGGTGTTCGTACGCTGTGTCAACCCGGTTCTCCAAGGAAGGGAGCCGTGTGTCGCCCTGGATTCTGCACGCCCAGAAGTGTTCCGAAGGGCCTACACGGCTGTCTGTCGATCAGCAGGCAGACAGGACACTTGGGGTACTCAGTGTATTTGCACGGGAAGCGGTGCCGACGCGAGAGCCCTAGGAGACCCGAAAGGCCTCCTCGCCTTCCTTTTAAGCGGAACAACGACCGAGACCTCATGGAAACTGCTGCACGCAGAGCTTGCCAGGGGGACAAGTGGGTCCTTACCATGAGACTAGTGGTCACCGTGTGGCTTCCCAGAACGCACGAGGGCTGTGGGATTAGCCCCGCCTAAGAATTGAGAGCACCTGACTTCTCTGGGCAAAGTACTCGTTCCCCTCACAGGCGTGCCTGCAGTGAAAAGCAGCTGGGCAATTCCACACTTCTGCACACAGGTTCTAGGCCGCCAAGAATCCAGCTTTCGAAAAGGGAAAAAAGACTGCTTTGGTGCGCTGATGCTAGGGCTCACCTTGCGATTGCCCAGAACGAACGTGGGCCGCAGCTTAGCTCTCCTCTGAAAGGGCAGGCACCCCGTTTGTCTGGGGGACATACTGGTTTCCTCCCCAGCTGTGCCTGCAGTGAGTAGGAGCTGGACATAGTGAGCGTTTCAGAAACAGCGCCGAGGCTACCTGTATCCAGCTTTCCAAAGGGGGAAAACACTGGTTTTCTAAGCAGTGCCACCTACCCTCGTTAACACCCGCCAGAAGTACGTGCAGAACTGGACGTGCAAAGGGAGACCGTCGCGACACACTGGGCCCTTGGCTAAAGAGTTTTCACTGCGCAGGCGTCTGCGTGTGGCAAGATCCCTAACCGAGGGAAGGCCTGAGGAAGACCTAGTTGGCACTGCACCTTCCAAGGGCCTGCCAGTGTAAAGTGAGGAATTGTGCTCTTGGCTCAGGTTGGATCTCACCTCGACTTCCTGCTTGAGGCAGAGAGCGGGGAGGTATGAGTTCCAAGAAGGAACGCGGGGGAGACGTTTCTCTCCGGGTAAGTCCCTTTTCCGCACTGAGTCCAAGTGGCCCAGCCCAGGAGACCGTGTAGGACTGTGTTCCAGGGCTCTTTGCAAGCTGTGTCCACCTAGGTTTCTAAGGAAGAGAACGGTGTGTCGCCTTGGACTCTGCATGCCAAGGAGTGTTCCGAAGGGCCTACGCGGCTGTCTGTTGCTCAGCAGGCAGAGAGGAGGCCCGGCGGACTCAGTGTAGTTGCCCGGGAAACGGTGCGGACGCGAGAGCCCATCGCGTCCTGAAAGGCATCCTCGAGTTCCAGCTAGGCAGCACATCGACGCACACTTCCTGGAAACTGCTGTATGCCCCCACATGCCCGCTGGCGAAAGTGGAACTTACGGGGAGCCCAGTGATCACCCTGCGGTTTCCCCGAACGAACGAGGGCCGCGGCATTAGTGCCCCCCCAAGGATTGCAAGCACCCAGTTCCTCTGTGGAAATGAGTCCTTTACTCCCAAGGCGTTGCTGCAGTGAAGAGACGCAGGGCCTTTTCAGGGTTTGGCCGAGAGCTCCGTGGTTGCGAGGATGCAGCTTTCCAAACGGTAAAAGACTGCTTTTCTGAACAGGGCCCCCTATGGTAGCTACCACGCAGCGTAAGTACCTGCAGTATTTGAGGGGCGAAGGCAGACAAACGCGGCACACTGGGCCCTTCGCTGAATCCGTTTGAATGAGCGGGTGTCGAAGTGTGGCAAGCTCCCTAACCGAGTGAAGGCCTGAGGAAGGCCTTGCTGGCACTGCATCTGCCAGAGGCCTACCAGTGTAAAGTGGTGACTTGTGGTCTTCTTTGAGCAGGTTGGATGTCACGTCGAGTGCCTGCATGAGGTAGAGGCCCGGCAGGTGTGAGTTCCCAGAAGGAACGCGGAGCCGAGGGTGTCTCTTATGGCACGTCACTGCTCTGCACTGAGTCAAAGTTGCCCAGCCCATTAGACCGGCTAGGAATATGTTCCCGAGGTGTTCGTACGCTGTGTCAACCCGGTTCTCCAAGGAAGGGAAGCCGTGTCTCGCCCTGGATTCTGCACGCCCAGAAGTGTTCCGAAGGGCCTACATGGCTGTCTGTCGATCAGCAGGCAGACAGGACACTTGGGGTACTCAGTGTATTTGCACGGGAAGCGGTGCCGACGCGAGAGCCCTAGGAGACCCGAAAGGCCTCCTCGCCTTCCTTTTAAGCGGAACAACGACCGAGACCTCATGGAAACTGCTGCACGCAGAGCTTGCCAGGGGGACAAGTGGGTCCTTACCATGAGACTAGTGGTCACCGTGTGGCTTCCCAGAACGCACGAGGGCTGTGGGATTAGCCCCGCCTAAGAATTGAGAGCACCTGACTTCTCTGGGCAAAGTACTCGTTCCCCTCACAGGCGTGCCTGCAGTGAAAAGCAGCTGGGCAATTCCACACTTCTGCACACAGGTTCTAGGCCGCCAAGAATCCAGCTTTCGAAAAGGGAAAAAAGACTGCTTTGGTGCGCTGATGCTAGGGCTCACCTTGCGATTGCCCAGAACGAACGTGGGCCGCAGCTTAGCTCTCCTCTGAAAGGGCAGGCACCCCGTTTGTCTGGGGGACATACTGGTTTCCTCCCCAGCTGTGCCTGCAGTGAGTAGGAGCTGGACATAGTGAGCGTTTCAGAAACAGCGCCGAGGCTACCTGTATCCAGCTTTCCAAAGGGGGAAAACACTGGTTTTCTAAGCAGTGCCACCTACCCTCGTTAACACCCGCCAGAAGTACGTGCAGAACTGGACGTGCAAAGGGAGACCGTCGCGACACACTGGGCCCTTGGCTAAAGAGTTTTCACTGCGCAGGCGTCTGCGTGTGGCAAGATCCCTAACCGAGGGAAGGCCTGAGGAAGACCTAGTTGGCACTGCACCTTCCAAGGGCCTGCCAGTGTAAAGTGAGGAATTGTGCTCTTGGCTCAGGTTGGATCTCACCTCGACTTCCTGCTTGAGGCAGAGAGCGGGGAGGTATGAGTTCCAAGAAGGAACGCGGGGGAGACGTTTCTCTCCGGGTAAGTCCCTTTTCCGCACTGAGTCCAAGTGGCCCAGCCCAGGAGAACGTGTAGGACTGTGTTCCAGGGCTCTTTGCAAGCTGTGTCCACCTAGGTTTCTAAGGAAGAGAACGGTGTGTCGCCTTGGACTCTGCATGCCAAGGAGTGTTCCGAAGGGCCTACGCGGCTGTCTGTTGCTCAGCAGGCAGAGAGGAGGCCCGGCGGACTCAGTGTAGTTGCCCGGGAAACGGTGCGGACGCGAGAGCCCATCGCGTCCTGAAAGGCATCCTCGAGTTCCAGCTAGGCAGCACATCGACGCACACTTCCTGGAAACTGCTGTATGCCCCCACATGCCCGCTGGCGAAAGTGGAACTTACGGGGAGCCCAGTGATCACCCTGCGGTTTCCCCGAACGAACGAGGGCCGCGGCATTAGTGCCCCCCCAAGGATTGCAAGCACCCAGTTCCTCTGTGGAAATGAGTCCTTTACTCCCAAGGCGTTGCTGCAGTGAAGAGACGCAGGGCCTTTTCAGGGTTTGGCCGAGAGCTCCGTGGTTGCGAGGATGCAGCTTTCCAAACGGTAAAAGACTGCTTTTCTGCACAGGGCCCCCTATGGTAGCTACCACGCAGCGTAAGTACCTGCAGTATTTGAGGGGCGAAGGCAGACAAACGCGGCACACTGGGCCCTTCGCTGAATCCGTTTGAATGAGCGGGTGTCGAAGTGTGGCAAGCTCCCTAACCGAGTGAAGGCCTGAGGAAGGCCTTGCTGGCACTGCATCTGCCAGAGGCCTACCAGTGTAAAGTGGTGACTTGTGGTCTTCTTTGAGCAGGTTGGATGTCACGTCGAGTGCCTGCATGAGGTAGAGGCCCGGCAGGTGTGAGTTCCCAGAAGGAACGCGGAGCCGAGGGTGTCTCTTATGGCACGTCACTGCTCTGCACTGAGTCAAAGTTGCCCAGCCCATTAGACCGGCTAGGAATATGTTCCCGAGGTGTTCGTACGCTGTGTCAACCCGGTTCTCCAAGGAAGGGAGCCGTGTGTCGCCCTGGATTCTGCACGCCCAGAAGTGTTCCGAAGGGCCTACACGGCTGTCTGTCGATCAGCAGGCAGACAGGACACTTGGGGTACTCAGTGTATTTGCACGGGAAGCGGTGCCGACGCGAGAGCCCTAGGAGACCCGAAAGGCCTCCTCGCCTTCCTTTTAAGCGGAACAACGACCGAGACCTCATGGAAACTGCTGCACGCAGAGCTTGCCAGGGGGACAAGTGGGTCCTTACCATGAGACTAGTGGTCACCGTGTGGCTTCCCAGAACGCACGAGGGCTGTGGGATTAGCCCCGCCTAAGAATTGAGAGCACCTGACTTCTCTGGGCAAAGTACTCGTTCCCCTCACAGGCGTGCCTGCAGTGAAAAGCAGCTGGGCAATTCCACACTTCTGCACACAGGTTCTAGGCCGCCAAGGATCCAGCTTTCGAAAAGGGAAAAAAGACTGCTTTGGTGCGCTGATGCTAGGGCTCACCTTGCGATTGCCCAGAACGAACGTGGGCCGCAGCTTAGCTCTCCTCTGAAAGGGCAGGCACCCCGTTTGTCTGGGGGACATACTGGTTTCCTCCCCAGCTGTGCCTGCAGTGAGTAGGAGCTGGACATAGTGAGCGTTTCAGAAACAGCGCCGAGGCTACCTGTATCCAGCTTTCCAAAGGGGGAAAACACTGGTTTTCTAAGCAGTGCCACCTACCCTCGTTAACACCCACCAGAAGTACGTGCAGAACTGGACGTGCAAAGGGAGACCGTCGCGACACACTGGGCCCTTGGCTAAAGAGTTTTCACTGCGCAGGCGTCTGCGTGTGGCAAGATCCCTAACCGAGGGAAGGCCTGAGGAAGACCTAGTTGGCACTGCACCTTCCAAGGGCCTGCCAGTGTAAAGTGAGGAATTGTGCTCTTGGCTCAGGTTGGATCTCACCTCGACTTCCTGCTTGAGGCAGAGAGCGGGGAGGTATGAGTTCCAAGAAGGAACGCGGGGGAGACGTTTCTCTCCGGGTAAGTCCCTTTTCCGCACTGAGTCCAAGTGGCCCAGCCCAGGAGACCGTGTAGGACTGTGTTCCAGGGCTCTTTGCAAGCTGTGTCCACCTAGGTTTCTAAGGAAGAGAACGGTGTGTCGCCTTGGACTCTGCATGCCAAGGAGTGTTCCGAAGGGCCTACGCGGCTGTCTGTTGCTCAGCAGGCAGAGAGGAGGCCCGGCGGACTCAGTGTAGTTGCCCGGGAAACGGTGCGGACGCGAGAGCCCATCGCGTCCTGAAAGGCATCCTCGAGTTCCAGCTAGGCAGCACATCGACGCACACTTCCTGGAAACTGCTGTATGCCCCCACATGCCCGCTGGCGAAAGTGGAACTTACGGGGAGCCCAGTGATCACCCTGCGGTTTCCCCGAACGAACAAGGGCCGCGGCATTAGTGCCCCCCCAAGGATTGCAAGCACCCAGTTCCTCTGTGGAAATGAGTCCTTTACTCCCAAGGCGTTGCTGCAGTGAAGAGACGCAGGGCCTTTTCAGGGTTTGGCCGAGAGCTCCGTGGTTGCGAGGATGCAGCTTTCCAAACGGTAAAAGACTGCTTTTCTGAACAGGGCCCCCTATGGTAGCTACCACGCAGCGTAAGTACCTGCAGTATTTGAGGGGCGAAGGCAGACAAACGCGGCACACTGGGCCCTTCGCTGAATCCGTTTGAATGAGCGGGTGTCGAAGTGTGGCAAGCTCCCTAACCGAGTGAAGGCCTGAGGAAGGCCTTGCTGGCACTGCATCTGCCAGAGGCCTACCAGTGTAAAGTGGTGACTTGTGGTCTTCTTTGAGCAGGTTGGATGTCACGTCGAGTGCCTGCATGAGGTAGAGGCCCGGCAGGTGTGAGTTCCCAGAAGGAACGCGGAGCCGAGGGTGTCTCTTATGGCACGTCACTGCTCTGCACTGAGTCAAAGTTGCCCAGCCCATTAGACCGGCTAGGAATATGTTCCCGAGGTGTTCGTACGCTGTGTCAACCCGGTTCTCCAAGGAAGGGAGCCGTGTGTCGCCCTGGATTCTGCACGCCCAGAAGTGTTCCGAAGGGCCTACACGGCTGTCTGTCGATCAGCAGGCAGACAGGACACTTGGGGTACTCAGTGTATTTGCACGGGAAGCGGTGCCGACGCGAGAGCCCTAGGAGACCCGAAAGGCCTCCTCGCCTTCCTTTTAAGCGGAACAACGACCGAGACCTCATGGAAACTGCTGCACGCAGAGCTTGCCAGGGGGACAAGTGGGTCCTTACCATGAGACTAGTGGTCACCGTGTGGCTTCCCAGAACGCACGAGGGCTGTGGGATTAGCCCCGCCTAAGAATTGAGAGCACCTGACTTCTCTGGGCAAAGTACTCGTTCCCCTCACAGGCGTGCCTGCAGTGAAAAGCAGCTGGGCAATTCCACACTTCTGCACACAGGTTCTAGGCCGCCAAGAATCCAGCTTTCGAAAAGGGAAAAAAGACTGCTTTGGTGCGCTGATGCTAGGGCTCACCTTGCGATTGCCCAGAACGAACGTGGGCCGCAGCTTAGCTCTCCTCTGAAAGGGCAGGCACCCCGTTTGTCTGGGGGACATACTGGTTTCCTCCCCAGCTGTGCCTGCAGTGAGTAGGAGCTGGACATAGTGAGCGTTTCAGAAACAGCGCCGAGGCTACCTGTATCCAGCTTTCCAAAGGGGGAAAACACTGGTTTTCTAAGCAGTGCCACCTACCCTCGTTAACACCCGCCAGAAGTACGTGCAGAACTGGACGTGCAAAGGGAGACCGTCGCGACACACTGGGCCCTTGGCTAAAGAGTTTTCACTGCGCAGGCGTCTGCGTGTGGCAAGATCCCTAACCGAGGGAAGGCCTGAGGAAGACCTAGTTGGCACTGCACCTTCCAAGGGCCTGCCAGTGTAAAGTGAGGAATTGTGCTCTTGGCTCAGGTTGGATCTCACCTCGACTTCCTGCTTGAGGCAGAGAGCGGGGAGGTATGAGTTCCAAGAAGGAACGCGGGGGAGACGTTTCTCTCCGGGTAAGTCCCTTTTCCGCACTGAGTCCAAGTGGCCCAGCCCAGGAGACCGTGTAGGACTGTGTTCCAGGGCTCTTTGCAAGCTGTGTCCACCTAGGTTTCTAAGGAAGAGAACGGTGTGTCGCCTTGGACTCTGCATGCCAAGGAGTGTTCCGAAGGGCCTACGCGGCTGTCTGTTGCTCAGCAGGCAGAGAGGAGGCCCGGCGGACTCAGTGTAGTTGCCCGGGAAACGGTGCGGACGCGAGAGCCCATCGCGTCCTGAAAGGCATCCTCGAGTTCCAGCTAGGCAGCACATCGACGCACACTTCCTGGAAACTGCTGTATGCCCCCACATGCCCGCTGGCGAAAGTGGAACTTACGGGGAGCCCAGTGATCACCCTGCGGTTTCCCCGAACGAACGAGGGCCGCGGCATTAGTGCCCCCCCAAGGATTGCAAGCACCCAGTTCCTCTGTGGAAATGAGTCCTTTACTCCCAAGGCGTTGCTGCAGTGAAGAGACGCAGGGCCTTTTCAGGGTTTGGCCGAGAGCTCCGTGGTTGCGAGGATGCAGCTTTCCAAACGGTAAAAGACTGCTTTTCTGAACAGGGCCCCCTATGGTAGCTACCACGCAGCGTAAGTACCTGCAGTATTTGAGGGGCGAAGGCAGACAAACGCGGCACACTGGGCCCTTCGCTGAATCCGTTTGAATGAGCGGGTGTCGAAGTGTGGCAAGCTCCCTAACCGAGTGAAGGCCTGAGGAAGGCCTTGCTGGCACTGCATCTGCCAGAGGCCTACCAGTGTAAAGTGGTGACTTGTGGTCTTCTTTGAGCAGGTTGGATGTCACGTCGAGTGCCTGCATGAGGTAGAGGCCCGGCAGGTGTGAGTTCCCAGAAGGAACGCGGAGCCGAGGGTGTCTCTTATGGCACGTCACTGCTCTGCACTGAGTCAAAGTTGCCCAGCCCATTAGACCGGCTAGGAATATGTTCCCGAGGTGTTCGTACGCTGTGTCAACCCGGTTCTCCAAGGAAGGGAGCCGTGTGTCGCCCTGGATTCTGCACGCCCAGAAGTGTTCCGAAGGGCCTACACGGCTGTCTGTCGATCAGCAGGCAGACAGGACACTTGGGGTACTCAGTGTATTTGCACGGGAAGCGGTGCCGACGCGAGAGCCCTAGGAGACCCGAAAGGCCTCCTCGCCTTCCTTTTAAGCGGAACAACGACCGAGACCTCATGGAAACTGCTGCACGCAGAGCTTGCCAGGGGGACAAGTGGGTCCTTACCATGAGACTAGTGGTCACCGTGTGGCTTCCCAGAACGCACGAGGGCTGTGGGATTAGCCCCGCCTAAGAATTGAGAGCACCTGACTTCTCTGGGCAAAGTACTCGTTCCCCTCACAGGCGTGCCTGCAGTGAAAAGCAGCTGGGCAATTCCACACTTCTGCACACAGGTTCTAGGCCGCCAAGAATCCAGCTTTCGAAAAGGGAAAAAAGACTGCTTTGGTGCGCTGATGCTAGGGCTCACCTTGCGATTGCCCAGAACGAACGTGGGCCGCAGCTTAGCTCTCCTCTGAAAGGGCAGGCACCCCGTTTGTCTGGGGGACATACTGGTTTCCTCCCCAGCTGTGCCTGCAGTGAGTAGGAGCTGGACATAGTGAGCGTTTCAGAAACAGCGCCGAGGCTACCTGTATCCAGCTTTCCAAAGGGGGAAAACACTGGTTTTCTAAGCAGTGCCACCTACCCTCGTTAACACCCGCCAGAAGTACGTGCAGAACTGGACGTGCAAAGGGAGACCGTCGCGACACACTGGGCCCTTGGCTAAAGAGTTTTCACTGCGCAGGCGTCTGCGTGTGGCAAGATCCCTAACCGAGGGAAGGCCTGAGGAAGACCTAGTTGGCACTGCACCTTCCAAGGGCCTGCCAGTGTAAAGTGAGGAATTGTGCTCTTGGCTCAGGTTGGATCTCACCTCGACTTCCTGCTTGAGGCAGAGAGCGGGGAGGTATGAGTTCCAAGAAGGAACGCGGGGGAGACGTTTCTCTCCGGGTAAGTCCCTTTTCCGCACTGAGTCCAAGTGGCCCAGCCCAGGAGACCGTGTAGGACTGTGTTCCAGGGCTCTTTGCAAGCTGTGTCCACCTAGGTTTCTAAGGAAGAGAACGGTGTGTCGCCTTGGACTCTGCATGCCAAGGAGTGTTCCGAAGGGCCTACGCGGCTGTCTGTTGCTCAGCAGGCAGAGAGGAGGCCCGGCGGACTCAGTGTAGTTGCCCGGGAAACGGTGCGGACGCGAGAGCCCATCGCGTCCTGAAAGGCATCCTCGAGTTCCAGCTAGGCAGCACATCGACGCACACTTCCTGGAAACTGCTGTATGCCCCCACATGCCCGCTGGCGAAAGTGGAACTTACGGGGAGCCCAGTGATCACCCTGCGGTTTCCCCGAACGAACGAGGGCCGCGGCATTAGTGCCCCCCCAAGGATTGCAAGCACCCAGTTCCTCTGTGGAAATGAGTCCTTTACTCCCAAGGCGTTGCTGCAGTGAAGAGACGCAGGGCCTTTTCAGGGTTTGGCCGAGAGCTCCGTGGTTGCGAGGATGCAGCTTTCCAAACGGTAAAAGACTGCTTTTCTGCACAGGGCCCCCTATGGTAGCTACCACGCAGCGTAAGTACCTGCAGTATTTGAGGGGCGAAGGCAGACAAACGCGGCACACTGGGCCCTTCGCTGAATCCGTTTGAATGAGCGGGTGTCGAAGTGTGGCAAGCTCCCTAACCGAGTGAAGGCCTGAGGAAGGCCTTGCTGGCACTGCATCTGCCAGAGGCCTACCAGTGTAAAGTGGTGACTTGTGGTCTTCTTTGAGCAGGTTGGATGTCACGTCGAGTGCCTGCATGAGGTAGAGGCCCGGCAGGTGTGAGTTCCCAGAAGGAACGCGGAGCCGAGGGTGTCTCTTATGGCACGTCACTGCTCTGCACTGAGTCAAAGTTGCCCAGCCCATTAGACCGGCTAGGAATATGTTCCCGAGGTGTTCGTACGCTGTGTCAACCCGGTTCTCCAAGGAAGGGAGCCGTGTGTCGCCCTGGATTCTGCACGCCCAGAAGTGTTCCGAAGGGCCTACACGGCTGTCTGTCGATCAGCAGGCAGACAGGACACTTGGGGTACTCAGTGTATTTGCACGGGAAGCGGTGCCGACGCGAGAGCCCTAGGAGACCCGAAAGGCCTCCTCGCCTTCCTTTTAAGCGGAACAACGACCGAGACCTCATGGAAACTGCTGCACGCAGAGCTTGCCAGGGGGACAAGTGGGTCCTTACCATGAGACTAGTGGTCACCGTGTGGCTTCCCAGAACGCACGAGGGCTGTGGGATTAGCCCCGCCTAAGAATTGAGAGCACCTGACTTCTCTGGGCAAAGTACTCGTTCCCCTCACAGGCGTGCCTGCAGTGAAAAGCAGCTGGGCAATTCCACACTTCTGCACACAGGTTCTAGGCCGCCAAGAATCCAGCTTTCGAAAAGGGAAAAAAGACTGCTTTGGTGCGCTGATGCTAGGGCTCACCTTGCGATTGCCCAGAACGAACGTGGGCCGCAGCTTAGCTCTCCTCTGAAAGGGCAGGCACCCCGTTTGTCTGGGGGACATACTGGTTTCCTCCCCAGCTGTGCCTGCAGTGAGTAGGAGCTGGACATAGTGAGCGTTTCAGAAACAGCGCCGAGGCTACCTGTATCCAGCTTTCCAAAGGGAGAAAACACTGGTTTTCTAAGCAGTGCCACCTACCCTCGTTAACACCCACCAGAAGTACGTGCAGAACTGGACGTGCAAAGGGAGACCGTCGCGACACACTGGGCCCTTGGCTAAAGAGTTTTCACTGCGCAGGCGTCTGCGTGTGGCAAGATCCCTAACCGAGGGAAGGCCTGAGGAAGACCTAGTTGGCACTGCACCTTCCAAGGGCCTGCCAGTGTAAAGTGAGGAATTGTGCTCTTGGCTCAGGTTGGATCTCACCTCGACTTCCTGCTTGAGGCAGAGAGCGGGGAGGTATGAGTTCCAAGAAGGAACGCGGGGGAGACGTTTCTCTCCGGGTAAGTCCCTTTTCCGCACTGAGTCCAAGTGGCCCAGCCCAGGAGACCGTGTAGGACTGTGTTCCAGGGCTCTTTGCAAGCTGTGTCCACCTAGGTTTCTAAGGAAGAGAACGGTGTGTCGCCTTGGACTCTGCATGCCAAGGAGTGTTCCGAAGGGCCTACGCGGCTGTCTGTTGCTCAGCAGGCAGAGAGGAGGCCCGGCGGACTCAGTGTAGTTGCCCGGGAAACGGTGCGGACGCGAGAGCCCATCGCGTCCTGAAAGGCATCCTCGAGTTCCAGCTAGGCAGCACATCGACGCACACTTCCTGGAAACTGCTGTATGCCCCCACATGCCCGCTGGCGAAAGTGGAACTTACGGGGAGCCCAGTGATCACCCTGCGGTTTCCCCGAACGAACGAGGGCCGCGGCATTAGTGCCCCCCCAAGGATTGCAAGCACCCAGTTCCTCTGTGGAAATGAGTCCTTTACTCCCAAGGCGTTGCTGCAGTGAAGAGACGCAGGGCCTTTTCAGGGTTTGGCCGAGAGCTCCGTGGTTGCGAGGATGCAGCTTTCCAAACGGTAAAAGACTGCTTTTCTGAACAGGGCCCCCTATGGTAGCTACCACGCAGCGTAAGTACCTGCAGTATTTGAGGGGCGAAGGCAGACAAACGCGGCACACTGGGCCCTTCGCTGAATCCGTTTGAATGAGCGGGTGTCGAAGTGTGGCAAGCTCCCTAACCGAGTGAAGGCCTGAGGAAGGCCTTGCTGGCACTGCATCTGCCAGAGGCCTACCAGTGTAAAGTGGTGACTTGTGGTCTTCTTTGAGCAGGTTGGATGTCACGTCGAGTGCCTGCATGAGGTAGAGGCCCGGCAGGTGTGAGTTCCCAGAAGGAACGCGGAGCCGAGGGTGTCTCTTATGGCACGTCACTGCTCTGCACTGAGTCAAAGTTGCCCAGCCCATTAGACCGGCTAGGAATATGTTCCCGAGGTGTTCGTACGCTGTGTCAACCCGGTTCTCCAAGGAAGGGAGCCGTGTGTCGCCCTGGATTCTGCACGCCCAGAAGTGTTCCGAAGGGCCTACACGGCTGTCTGTCGATCAGCAGGCAGACAGGACACTTGGGGTACTCAGTGTATTTGCACGGGAAGCGGTGCCGACGCGAGAGCCCTAGGAGACCCGAAAGGCCTCCTCGCCTTCCTTTTAAGCGGAACAACGACCGAGACCTCATGGAAACTGCTGCACGCAGAGCTTGCCAGGGGGACAAGTGGGTCCTTACCATGAGACTAGTGGTCACCGTGTGGCTTCCCAGAACGCACGAGGGCTGTGGGATTAGCCCCGCCTAAGAATTGAGAGCACCTGACTTCTCTGGGCAAAGTACTCGTTCCCCTCACAGGCGTGCCTGCAGTGAAAAGCAGCTGGGCAATTCCACACTTCTGCACACAGGTTCTAGGCCGCCAAGAATCCAGCTTTCGAAAAGGGAAAAAAGACTGCTTTGGTGCGCTGATGCTAGGGCTCACCTTGCGATTGCCCAGAACGAACGTGGGCCGCAGCTTAGCTCTCCTCTGAAAGGGCAGGCACCCCGTTTGTCTGGGGGACATACTGGTTTCCTCCCCAGCTGTGCCTGCAGTGAGTAGGAGCTGGACATAGTGAGCGTTTCAGAAACAGCGCCGAGGCTACCTGTATCCAGCTTTCCAAAGGGGGAAAACACTGGTTTTCTAAGCAGTGCCACCTACCCTCGTTAACACCCGCCAGAAGTACGTGCAGAACTGGACGTGCAAAGGGAGACCGTCGCGACACACTGGGCCCTTGGCTAAAGAGTTTTCACTGCGCAGGCGTCTGCGTGTGGCAAGATCCCTAACCGAGGGAAGGCCTGAGGAAGACCTAGTTGGCACTGCACCTTCCAAGGGCCTGCCAGTGTAAAGTGAGGAATTGTGCTCTTGGCTCAGGTTGGATCTCACCTCGACTTCCTGCTTGAGGCAGAGAGCGGGGAGGTATGAGTTCCAAGAAGGAACGCGGGGGAGACGTTTCTCTCCGGGTAAGTCCCTTTTCCGCACTGAGTCCAAGTGGCCCAGCCCAGGAGACCGTGTAGGACTGTGTTCCAGGGCTCTTTGCAAGCTGTGTCCACCTAGGTTTCTAAGGAAGAGAACGGTGTGTCGCCTTGGACTCTGCATGCCAAGGAGTGTTCCGAAGGGCCTACGCGGCTGTCTGTTGCTCAGCAGGCAGAGAGGAGGCCCGGCGGACTCAGTGTAGTTGCCCGGGAAACGGTGCGGACGCGAGAGCCCATCGCGTCCTGAAAGGCATCCTCGAGTTCCAGCTAGGCAGCACATCGACGCACACTTCCTGGAAACTGCTGTATGCCCCCACATGCCCGCTGGCGAAAGTGGAACTTACGGGGAGCCCAGTGATCACCCTGCGGTTTCCCCGAACGAACGAGGGCCGCGGCATTAGTGCCCCCCCAAGGATTGCAAGCACCCAGTTCCTCTGTGGAAATGAGTCCTTTACTCCCAAGGCGTTGCTGCAGTGAAGAGACGCAGGGCCTTTTCAGGGTTTGGCCGAGAGCTCCGTGGTTGCGAGGATGCAGCTTTCCAAACGGTAAAAGACTGCTTTTCTGCACAGGGCCCCCTATGGTAGCTACCACGCAGCGTAAGTACCTGCAGTATTTGAGGGGCGAAGGCAGACAAACGCGGCACACTGGGCCCTTCGCTGAATCCGTTTGAATGAGCGGGTGTCGAAGTGTGGCAAGCTCCCTAACCGAGTGAAGGCCTGAGGAAGGCCTTGCTGGCACTGCATCTGCCAGAGGCCTACCAGTGTAAAGTGGTGACTTGTGGTCTTCTTTGAGCAGGTTGGATGTCACGTCGAGTGCCTGCATGAGGTAGAGGCCCGGCAGGTGTGAGTTCCCAGAAGGAACGCGGAGCCGAGGGTGTCTCTTATGGCACGTCACTGCTCTGCACTGAGTCAAAGTTGCCCAGCCCATTAGACCGGCTAGGAATATGTTCCCGAGGTGTTCGTACGCTGTGTCAACCCGGTTCTCCAAGGAAGGGAGCCGTGTGTCGCCCTGGATTCTGCACGCCCAGAAGTGTTCCGAAGGGCCTACACGGCTGTCTGTCGATCAGCAGGCAGACAGGACACTTGGGGTACTCAGTGTATTTGCACGGGAAGCGGTGCCGACGCGAGAGCCCTAGGAGACCCGAAAGGCCTCCTCGCCTTCCTTTTAAGCGGAACAACGACCGAGACCTCATGGAAACTGCTGCACGCAGAGCTTGCCAGGGGGACAAGTGGGTCCTTACCATGAGACTAGTGGTCACCGTGTGGCTTCCCAGAACGCACGAGGGCTGTGGGATTAGCCCCGCCTAAGAATTGAGAGCACCTGACTTCTCTGGGCAAAGTACTCGTTCCCCTCACAGGCGTGCCTGCAGTGAAAAGCAGCTGGGCAATTCCACACTTCTGCACACAGGTTCTAGGCCGCCAAGAATCCAGCTTTCGAAAAGGGAAAAAAGACTGCTTTGGTGCGCTGATGCTAGGGCTCACCTTGCGATTGCCCAGAACGAACGTGGGCCGCAGCTTAGCTCTCCTCTGAAAGGGCAGGCACCCCGTTTGTCTGGGGGACATACTGGTTTCCTCCCCAGCTGTGCCTGCAGTGAGTAGGAGCTGGACATAGTGAGCGTTTCAGAAACAGCGCCGAGGCTACCTGTATCCAGCTTTCCAAAGGGAGAAAACACTGGTTTTCTAAGCAGTGCCACCTACCCTCGTTAACACCCACCAGAAGTACGTGCAGAACTGGACGTGCAAAGGGAGACCGTCGCGACACACTGGGCCCTTGGCTAAAGAGTTTTCACTGCGCAGGCGTCTGCGTGTGGCAAGATCCCTAACCGAGGGAAGGCCTGAGGAAGACCTAGTTGGCACTGCACCTTCCAAGGGCCTGCCAGTGTAAAGTGAGGAATTGTGCTCTTGGCTCAGGTTGGATCTCACCTCGACTTCCTGCTTGAGGCAGAGAGCGGGGAGGTATGAGTTCCAAGAAGGAACGCGGGGGAGACGTTTCTCTCCGGGTAAGTCCCTTTTCCGCACTGAGTCCAAGTGGCCCAGCCCAGGAGACCGTGTAGGACTGTGTTCCAGGGCTCTTTGCAAGCTGTGTCCACCGAGGTTTCTAAGGAAGAGAACGGTGTGTCGCCTTGGACTCTGCATGCCAAGGAGTGTTCCGAAGGGCCTACGCGGCTGTCTGTTGCTCAGCAGGCAGAGAGGAGGCCCGGCGGACTCAGTGTAGTTGCCCGGGAAACGGTGCGGACGCGAGAGCCCATCGCGTCCTGAAAGGCATCCTCGAGTTCCAGCTAGGCAGCACATCGACGCACACTTCCTGGAAACTGCTGTATGCCCCCACATGCCCGCTGGCGAAAGTGGAACTTACGGGGAGCCCAGTGATCACCCTGCGGTTTCCCCGAACGAACGAGGGCCGCGGCATTAGTGCCCCCCCAAGGATTGCAAGCACCCAGTTCCTCTGTGGAAATGAGTCCTTTACTCCCAAGGCGTTGCTGCAGTGAAGAGACGCAGGGCCTTTTCAGGGTTTGGCCGAGAGCTCCGTGGTTGCGAGGATGCAGCTTTCCAAACGGTAAAAGACTGCTTTTCTGAACAGGGCCCCCTATGGTAGCTACCACGCAGCGTAAGTACCTGCAGTATTTGAGGGGCGAAGGCAGACAAACGCGGCACACTGGGCCCTTCGCTGAATCCGTTTGAATGAGCGGGTGTCGAAGTGTGGCAAGCTCCCTAACCGAGTGAAGGCCTGAGGAAGGCCTTGCTGGCACTGCATCTGCCAGAGGCCTACCAGTGTAAAGTGGTGACTTGTGGTCTTCTTTGAGCAGGTTGGATGTCACGTCGAGTGCCTGCATGAGGTAGAGGCCCGGCAGGTGTGAGTTCCCAGAAGGAACGCGGAGCCGAGGGTGTCTCTTATGGCACGTCACTGCTCTGCACTGAGTCAAAGTTGCCCAGCCCATTAGACCGGCTAGGAATATGTTCCCGAGGTGTTCGTACGCTGTGTCAACCCGGTTCTCCAAGGAAGGGAGCCGTGTGTCGCCCTGGATTCTGCACGCCCAGAAGTGTTCCGAAGGGCCTACACGGCTGTCTGTCGATCAGCAGGCAGACAGGACACTTGGGGTACTCAGTGTATTTGCACGGGAAGCGGTGCCGACGCGAGAGCCCTAGGAGACCCGAAAGGCCTCCTCGCCTTCCTTTTAAGCGGAACAACGACCGAGACCTCATGGAAACTGCTGCACGCAGAGCTTGCCAGGGGGACAAGTGGGTCCTTACCATGAGACTAGTGGTCACCGTGTGGCTTCCCAGAACGCACGAGGGCTGTGGGATTAGCCCCGCCTAAGAATTGAGAGCACCTGACTTCTCTGGGCAAAGTACTCGTTCCCCTCACAGGCGTGCCTGCAGTGAAAAGCAGCTGGGCAATTCCACACTTCTGCACACAGGTTCTAGGCCGCCAAGAATCCAGCTTTCGAAAAGGGAAAAAAGACTGCTTTGGTGCGCTGATGCTAGGGCTCACCTTGCGATTGCCCAGAACGAACGTGGGCCGCAGCTTAGCTCTCCTCTGAAAGGGCAGGCACCCCGTTTGTCTGGGGGACATACTGGTTTCCTCCCCAGCTGTGCCTGCAGTGAGTAGGAGCTGGACATAGTGAGCGTTTCAGAAACAGCTCCGAGGCTACCTGTATCCAGCTTTCCAAAGGGGGAAAACACTGGTTTTCTAAGCAGTGCCACCTACCCTCGTTAACACCCACCAGAAGTACGTGCAGAACTGGACGTGCAAAGGGAGACCGTCGCGACACACTGGGCCCTTGGCTAAAGAGTTTTCACTGCGCAGGCGTCTGCGTGTGGCAAGATCCCTAACCGAGGGAAGGCCTGAGGAAGACCTAGTTGGCACTGCACCTTCCAAGGGCCTGCCAGTGTAAAGTGAGGAATTGTGCTCTTGGCTCAGGTTGGATCTCACCTCGACTTCCTGCTTGAGGCAGAGAGCGGGGAGGTATGAGTTCCAAGAAGGAACGCGGGGGAGACGTTTCTCTCCGGGTAAGTCCCTTTTCCGCACTGAGTCCAAGTGGCCCAGCCCAGGAGACCGTGTAGGACTGTGTTCCAGGGCTCTTTGCAAGCTGTGTCCACCTAGGTTTCTAAGGAAGAGAACGGTGTGTCGCCTTGGACTCTGCATGCCAAGGAGTGTTCCGAAGGGCCTACGCGGCTGTCTGTTGCTCAGCAGGCAGAGAGGAGGCCCGGCGGACTCAGTGTAGTTGCCCGGGAAACGGTGCGGACGCGAGAGCCCATCGCGTCCTGAAAGGCATCCTCGAGTTCCAGCTAGGCAGCACATCGACGCACACTTCCTGGAAACTGCTGTATGCCCCCACATGCCCGCTGGCGAAAGTGGAACTTACGGGGAGCCCAGTGATCACCCTGCGGTTTCCCCGAACGAACGAGGGCCGCGGCATTAGTGCCCCCCCAAGGATTGCAAGCACCCAGTTCCTCTGTGGAAATGAGTCCTTTACTCCCAAGGCGTTGCTGCAGTGAAGAGACGCAGGGCCTTTTCAGGGTTTGGCCGAGAGCTCCGTGGTTGCGAGGATGCAGCTTTCCAAACGGTAAAAGACTGCTTTTCTGCACAGGGCCCCCTATGGTAGCTACCACGCAGCGTAAGTACCTGCAGTATTTGAGGGGCGAAGGCAGACAAACGCGGCACACTGGGCCCTTCGCTGAATCCGTTTGAATGAGCGGGTGTCGAAGTGTGGCAAGCTCCCTAACCGAGTGAAGGCCTGAGGAAGGCCTTGCTGGCACTGCATCTGCCAGAGGCCTACCAGTGTAAAGTGGTGACTTGTGGTCTTCTTTGAGCAGGTTGGATGTCACGTCGAGTGCCTGCATGAGGTAGAGGCCCGGCAGGTGTGAGTTCCCAGAAGGAACGCGGAGCCGAGGGTGTCTCTTATGGCACGTCACTGCTCTGCACTGAGTCAAAGTTGCCCAGCCCATTAGACCGGCTAGGAATATGTTCCCGAGGTGTTCGTACGCTGTGTCAACCCGGTTCTCCAAGGAAGGGAGCCGTGTGTCGCCCTGGATTCTGCACGCCCAGAAGTGTTCCGAAGGGCCTACACGGCTGTCTGTCGATCAGCAGGCAGACAGGACACTTGGGGTACTCAGTGTATTTGCACGGGAAGCGGTGCCGACGCGAGAGCCCTAGGAGACCCGAAAGGCCTCCTCGCCTTCCTTTTAAGCGGAACAACGACCGAGACCTCATGGAAACTGCTGCACGCAGAGCTTGCCAGGGGGACAAGTGGGTCCTTACCATGAGACTAGTGGTCACCGTGTGGCTTCCCAGAACGCACGAGGGCTGTGGGATTAGCCCCGCCTAAGAATTGAGAGCACCTGACTTCTCTGGGCAAAGTACTCGTTCCCCTCACAGGCGTGCCTGCAGTGAAAAGCAGCTGGGCAATTCCACACTTCTGCACACAGGTTCTAGGCCGCCAAGAATCCAGCTTTCGAAAAGGGAAAAAAGACTGCTTTGGTGCGCTGATGCTAGGGCTCACCTTGCGATTGCCCAGAACGAACGTGGGCCGCAGCTTAGCTCTCCTCTGAAAGGGCAGGCACCCCGTTTGTCTGGGGGACATACTGGTTTCCTCCCCAGCTGTGCCTGCAGTGAGTAGGAGCTGGACATAGTGAGCGTTTCAGAAACAGCGCCGAGGCTACCTGTATCCAGCTTTCCAAAGGGGGAAAACACTGGTTTTCTAAGCAGTGCCACCTACCCTCGTTAACACCCACCAGAAGTACGTGCAGAACTGGACGTGCAAAGGGAGACCGTCGCGACACACTGGGCCCTTGGCTAAAGAGTTTTCACTGCGCAGGCGTCTGCGTGTGGCAAGATCCCTAACCGAGGGAAGGCCTGAGGAAGACCTAGTTGGCACTGCACCTTCCAAGGGCCTGCCAGTGTAAAGTGAGGAATTGTGCTCTTGGCTCAGGTTGGATCTCACCTCGACTTCCTGCTTGAGGCAGAGAGCGGGGAGGTATGAGTTCCAAGAAGGAACGCGGGGGAGACGTTTCTCTCCGGGTAAGTCCCTTTTCCGCACTGAGTCCAAGTGGCCCAGCCCAGGAGACCGTGTAGGACTGTGTTCCAGGGCTCTTTGCAAGCTGTGTCCACCTAGGTTTCTAAGGAAGAGAACGGTGTGTCGCCTTGGACTCTGCATGCCAAGGAGTGTTCCGAAGGGCCTACGCGGCTGTCTGTTGCTCAGCAGGCAGAGAGGAGGCCCGGCGGACTCAGTGTAGTTGCCCGGGAAACGGTGCGGACGCGAGAGCCCATCGCGTCCTGAAAGGCATCCTCGAGTTCCAGCTAGGCAGCACATCGACGCACACTTCCTGGAAACTGCTGTATGCCCCCACATGCCCGCTGGCGAAAGTGGAACTTACGGGGAGCCCAGTGATCACCCTGCGGTTTCCCCGAACGAACGAGGGCCGCGGCATTAGTGCCCCCCCAAGGATTGCAAGCACCCAGTTCCTCTGTGGAAATGAGTCCTTTACTCCCAAGGCGTTGCTGCAGTGAAGAGACGCAGGGCCTTTTCAGGGTTTGGCCGAGAGCTCCGTGGTTGCGAGGATGCAGCTTTCCAAACGGTAAAAGACTGCTTTTCTGAACAGGGCCCCCTATGGTAGCTACCACGCAGCGTAAGTACCTGCAGTATTTGAGGGGCGAAGGCAGACAAACGCGGCACACTGGGCCCTTCGCTGAATCCGTTTGAATGAGCGGGTGTCGAAGTGTGGCAAGCTCCCTAACCGAGTGAAGGCCTGAGGAAGGCCTTGCTGGCACTGCATCTGCCAGAGGCCTACCAGTGTAAAGTGGTGACTTGTGGTCTTCTTTGAGCAGGTTGGATGTCACGTCGAGTGCCTGCATGAGGTAGAGGCCCGGCAGGTGTGAGTTCCCAGAAGGAACGCGGAGCCGAGGGTGTCTCTTATGGCACGTCACTGCTCTGCACTGAGTCAAAGTTGCCCAGCCCATTAGACCGGCTAGGAATATGTTCCCGAGGTGTTCGTACGCTGTGTCAACCCGGTTCTCCAAGGAAGGGAGCCGTGTGTCGCCCTGGATTCTGCACGCCCAGAAGTGTTCCGAAGGGCCTACACGGCTGTCTGTCGATCAGCAGGCAGACAGGACACTTGGGGTACTCAGTGTATTTGCACGGGAAGCGGTGCCGACGCGAGAGCCCTAGGAGACCCGAAAGGCCTCCTCGCCTTCCTTTTAAGCGGAACAACGACCGAGACCTCATGGAAACTGCTGCACGCAGAGCTTGCCAGGGGGACAAGTGGGTCCTTACCATGAGACTAGTGGTCACCGTGTGGCTTCCCAGAACGCACGAGGGCTGTGGGATTAGCCCCGCCTAAGAATTGAGAGCACCTGACTTCTCTGGGCAAAGTACTCGTTCCCCTCACAGGCGTGCCTGCAGTGAAAAGCAGCTGGGCAATTCCACACTTCTGCACACAGGTTCTAGGCCGCCAAGAATCCAGCTTTCGAAAAGGGAAAAAAGACTGCTTTGGTGCGCTGATGCTAGGGCTCACCTTGCGATTGCCCAGAACGAACGTGGGCCGCAGCTTAGCTCTCCTCTGAAAGGGCAGGCACCCCGTTTGTCTGGGGGACATACTGGTTTCCTCCCCAGCTGTGCCTGCAGTGAGTAGGAGCTGGACATAGTGAGCGTTTCAGAAACAGCGCCGAGGCTACCTGTGTCCAGCTTTCCAAAGGGGGAAAACACTGGTTTTCTAAGCAGTGCCACCTACCCTCGTTAACACCCGCCAGAAGTACGTGCAGAACTGGACGTGCAAAGGGAGACCGTCGCGACACACTGGGCCCTTGGCTAAAGAGTTTTCACTGCGCAGGCGTCTGCGTGTGGCAAGATCCCTAACCGAGTGAAGGCCTGAGGAAGACCTAGTTGGCACTGCACCTTCCAAGGGCCTGCCAGTGTAAAGTGAGGAATTGTGCTCTTGGCTCAGGTTGGATCTCACCTCGACTTCCTGCTTGAGGCAGAGAGCGGGGAGGTATGAGTTCCAAGAAGGAACGCGGGGGAGACGTTTCTCTCCGGGTAAGTCCCTTTTCCGCACTGAGTCCAAGTGGCCCAGCCCAGGAGACCGTGTAGGACTGTGTTCCAGGGCTCTTTGCAAGCTGTGTCCACCTAGGTTTCTAAGGAAGAGAACGGTGTGTCGCCTTGGACTCTGCATGCCAAGGAGTGTTCCGAAGGGCCTACGCGGCTGTCTGTTGCTCAGCAGGCAGAGAGGAGGCCCGGCGGACTCAGTGTAGTTGCCCGGGAAACGGTGCGGACGCGAGAGCCCATCGCGTCCTGAAAGGCATCCTCGAGTTCCAGCTAGGCAGCACATCGACGCACACTTCCTGGAAACTGCTGTATGCCCCCACATGCCCGCTGGCGAAAGTGGAACTTACGGGGAGCCCAGTGATCACCCTGCGGTTTCCCCGAACGAACGAGGGCCGCGGCATTAGTGCCCCCCCAAGGATTGCAAGCACCCAGTTCCTCTGTGGAAATGAGTCCTTTACTCCCAAGGCGTTGCTGCAGTGAAGAGACGCAGGGCCTTTTCAGGGTTTGGCCGAGAGCTCCGTGGTTGCGAGGATGCAGCTTTCCAAACGGTAAAAGACTGCTTTTCTGCACAGGGCCCCCTATGGTAGCTACCACGCAGCGTAAGTACCTGCAGTATTTGAGGGGCGAAGGCAGACAAACGCGGCACACTGGGCCCTTCGCTGAATCCGTTTGAATGAGCGGGTGTCGAAGTGTGGCAAGCTCCCTAACCGAGTGAAGGCCTGAGGAAGGCCTTGCTGGCACTGCATCTGCCAGAGGCCTACCAGTGTAAAGTGGTGACTTGTGGTCTTCTTTGAGCAGGTTGGATGTCACGTCGAGTGCCTGCATGAGGTAGAGGCCCGGCAGGTGTGAGTTCCCAGAAGGAACGCGGAGCCGAGGGTGTCTCTTATGGCACGTCACTGCTCTGCACTGAGTCAAAGTTGCCCAGCCCATTAGACCGGCTAGGAATATGTTCCCGAGGTGTTCGTACGCTGTGTCAACCCGGTTCTCCAAGGAAGGGAGCCGTGTGTCGCCCTGGATTCTGCACGCCCAGAAGTGTTCCGAAGGGCCTACACGGCTGTCTGTCAATCAGCAGGCAGACAGGACACTTGGGGTACTCAGTGTATTTGCACGGGAAGCGGTGCCGACGCGAGAGACCTAGGAGACCCGAAAGGCCTCCTCGCCTTCCTTTTAAGCGGAACAACGACCGAGACCTCATGGAAACTGCTGCACGCAGAGCTTGCCAGGGGGACAAGTGGGTCCTTACCATGAGACTAGTGGTCACCGTGTGGCTTCCCAGAACGCACGAGGGCTGTGGGATTAGCCCCGCCTAAGAATTGAGAGCACCTGACTTCTCTGGGCAAAGTACTCGTTCCCCTCACAGGCGTGCCTGCAGTGAAAAGCAGCTGGGCAATTCCACACTTCTGCACACAGGTTCTAGGCCGCCAAGAATCCAGCTTTCGAAAAGGGAAAAAAGACTGCTTTGGTGCGCTGATGCTAGGGCTCACCTTGCGATTGCCCAGAACGAACGTGGGCCGCAGCTTAGCTCTCCTCTGAAAGGGCAGGCACCCCGTTTGTCTGGGGGACATACTGGTTTCCTCCCCAGCTGTGCCTGCAGTGAGTAGGAGCTGGACATAGTGAGCGTTTCAGAAACAGCGCCGAGGCTACCTGTGTCCAGCTTTCCAAAGGGGGAAAACACTGGTTTTCTAAGCAGTGCCACCTACCCTCGTTAACACCCACCAGAAGTACGTGCAGAACTGGACGTGCAAAGGGAGACCGTCGCGACACACTGGGCCCTTGGCTAAAGAGTTTTCACTGCGCAGGCGTCTGCGTGTGGCAAGATCCCTAACCGAGGGAAGGCCTGAGGAAGACCTAGTTGGCACTGCACCTTCCAAGGGCCTGCCAGTGTAAAGTGAGGAATTGTGCTCTTGGCTCAGGTTGGATCTCACCTCGACTTCCTGCTTGAGGCAGAGAGCGGGGAGGTATGAGTTCCAAGAAGGAACGCGGGGGAGACGTTTCTCTCCGGGTAAGTCCCTTTTCCGCACTGAGTCCAAGTGGCCCAGCCCAGGAGACCGTGTAGGACTGTGTTCCAGGGCTCTTTGCAAGCTGTGTCCACCTAGGTTTCTAAGGAAGAGAACGGTGTGTCGCCTTGGACTCTGCATGCCAAGGAGTGTTCCGAAGGGCCTACGCGGCTGTCTGTTGCTCAGCAGGCAGAGAGGAGGCCCGGCGGACTCAGTGTAGTTGCCCGGGAAACGGTGCGGACGCGAGAGCCCATCGCGTCCTGAAAGGCATCCTCGAGTTCCAGCTAGGCAGCACATCGACGCACACTTCCTGGAAACTGCTGTATGCCCCCACATGCCCGCTGGCGAAAGTGGAACTTACGGGGAGCCCAGTGATCACCCTGCGGTTTCCCCGAACGAACGAGGGCCGCGGCATTAGTGCCCCCCCAAGGATTGCAAGCACCCAGTTCCTCTGTGGAAATGAGTCCTTTACTCCCAAGGCGTTGCTGCAGTGAAGAGACGCAGGGCCTTTTCAGGGTTTGGCCGAGAGCTCCGTGGTTGCGAGGATGCAGCTTTCCAAACGGTAAAAGACTGCTTTTCTGAACAGGGCCCCCTATGGTAGCTACCACGCAGCGTAAGTACCTGCAGTATTTGAGGGGCGAAGGCAGACAAACGCGGCACACTGGGCCCTTCGCTGAATCCGTTTGAATGAGCGGGTGTCGAAGTGTGGCAAGCTCCCTAACCGAGTGAAGGCCTGAGGAAGGCCTTGCTGGCACTGCATCTGCCAGAGGCCTACCAGTGTAAAGTGGTGACTTGTGGTCTTCTTTGAGCAGGTTGGATGTCACGTCGAGTGCCTGCATGAGGTAGAGGCCCGGCAGGTGTGAGTTCCCAGAAGGAACGCGGAGCCGAGGGTGTCTCTTATGGCACGTCACTGCTCTGCACTGAGTCAAAGTTGCCCAGCCCATTAGACCGGCTAGGAATATGTTCCCGAGGTGTTCGTACGCTGTGTCAACCCGGTTCTCCAAGGAAGGGAGCCGTGTGTCGCCCTGGATTCTGCACGCCCAGAAGTGTTCCGAAGGGCCTACACGGCTGTCTGTCGATCAGCAGGCAGACAGGACACTTGGGGTACTCAGTGTATTTGCACGGGAAGCGGTGCCGACGCGAGAGCCCTAGGAGACCCGAAAGGCCTCCTCGCCTTCCTTTTAAGCGGAACAACGACCGAGACCTCATGGAAACTGCTGCACGCAGAGCTTGCCAGGGGGACAAGTGGGTCCTTACCATGAGACTAGTGGTCACCGTGTGGCTTCCCAGAACGCACGAGGGCTGTGGGATTAGCCCCGCCTAAGAATTGAGAGCACCTGACTTCTCTGGGCAAAGTACTCGTTCCCCTCACAGGCGTGCCTGCAGTGAAAAGCAGCTGGGCAATTCCACACTTCTGCACACAGGTTCTAGGCCGCCAAGAATCCAGCTTTCGAAAAGGGAAAAAAGACTGCTTTGGTGCGCTGATGCTAGGGCTCACCTTGCGATTGCCCAGAACGAACGTGGGCCGCAGCTTAGCTCTCCTCTGAAAGGGCAGGCACCCCGTTTGTCTGGGGGACATACTGGTTTCCTCCCCAGCTGTGCCTGCAGTGAGTAGGAGCTGGACATAGTGAGCGTTTCAGAAACAGCGCCGAGGCTACCTGTGTCCAGCTTTCCAAAGGGGGAAAACACTGGTTTTCTAAGCAGTGCCACCTACCCTCGTTAACACCCACCAGAAGTACGTGCAGAACTGGACGTGCAAAGGGAGACCGTCGCGACACACTGGGCCCTTGGCTAAAGAGTTTTCACTGCGCAGGCGTCTGCGTGTGGCAAGATCCCTAACCGAGGGAAGGCCTGAGGAAGACCTAGTTGGCACTGCACCTTCCAAGGGCCTGCCAGTGTAAAGTGAGGAATTGTGCTCTTGGCTCAGGTTGGATCTCACCTCGACTTCCTGCTTGAGGCAGAGAGCGGGGAGGTATGAGTTCCAAGAAGGAACGCGGGGGAGACGTTTCTCTCCGGGTAAGTCCCTTTTCCGCACTGAGTCCAAGTGGCCCAGCCCAGGAGACCGTGTAGGACTGTGTTCCAGGGCTCTTTGCAAGCTGTGTCCACCTAGGTTTCTAAGGAAGAGAACGGTGTGTCGCCTTGGACTCTGCATGCCAAGGAGTGTTCCGAAGGGCCTACGCGGCTGTCTGTTGCTCAGCAGGCAGAGAGGAGGCCCGGCGGACTCAGTGTAGTTGCCCGGGAAACGGTGCGGACGCGAGAGCCCATCGCGTCCTGAAAGGCATCCTCGAGTTCCAGCTAGGCAGCACATCGACGCACACTTCCTGGAAACTGCTGTATGCCCCCACATGCCCGCTGGCGAAAGTGGAACTTACGGGGAGCCCAGTGATCACCCTGCGGTTTCCCCGAACGAACGAGGGCCGCGGCATTAGTGCCCCC
The DNA here is from genome assembly GCF_028564815.1 of Eubalaena glacialis. Taxonomy (NCBI): domain Eukaryota; kingdom Metazoa; phylum Chordata; class Mammalia; order Artiodactyla; family Balaenidae; genus Eubalaena; species Eubalaena glacialis. The sequence goes on along the minus strand of NC_083716.1, from coordinate 108,145,456 downwards.
CCAAGGATTGCAAGCACCCAGTTCCTCTGTGGAAATGAGTCCTTTACTCCCAAGGCGTTGCTGCAGTGAAGAGACGCAGGGCCTTTTCAGGGTTTGGCCGAGAGCTCCGTGGTTGCGAGGATGCAGCTTTCCAAACGGTAAAAGACTGCTTTTCTGAACAGGGCCCCCTATGGTAGCTACCACGCAGCGTAAGTACCTGCAGTATTTGAGGGGCGAAGGCAGACAAACGCGGCACACTGGGCCCTTCGCTGAATCCGTTTGAATGAGCGGGTGTCGAAGTGTGGCAAGCTCCCTAACCGAGTGAAGGCCTGAGGAAGGCCTTGCTGGCACTGTATCTGCCAGAGGCCTACCAGTGTAAAGTGGTGACTTGTGGTCTTCTTTGAGCAGGTTGGATGTCACGTCGAGTGCCTGCATGAGGTAGAGGCCCGGCAGGTGTGAGTTCCCAGAAGGAACGCGGAGCCGAGGGTGTCTCTTATGGCACGTCACTGCTCTGCACTGAGTCAAAGTTGCCCAGCCCATTAGACCGGCTAGGAATATGTTCCCGAGGTGTTCGTACGCTGTGTCAACCCGGTTCTCCAAGGAAGGGAGCCGTGTGTCGCCCTGGATTCTGCACGCCCAGAAGTGTTCCGAAGGGCCTACACGGCTGTCTGTCGATCAGCAGGCAGACAGGACACTTGGGGTACTCAGTGTATTTGCACGGGAAGCGGTGCCGACGCGAGAGCCCTAGGAGACCCGAAAGGCCTCCTCGCCTTCCTTTTAAGCGGAACAACGACCGAGACCTCATGGAAACTGCTGCACGCAGAGCTTGCCAGGGGGACAAGTGGGTCCTTACCATGAGACTAGTGGTCACCGTGTGGCTTCCCAGAACGCACGAGGGCTGTGGGATTAGCCCCGCCTAAGAATTGAGAGCACCTGACTTCTCTGGGCAAAGTACTCGTTCCCCTCACAGGCGTGCCTGCAGTGAAAAGCAGCTGGGCAATTCCACACTTCTGCACACAGGTTCTAGGCCGCCAAGAATCCAGCTTTCGAAAAGGGAAAAAAGACTGCTTTGGTGCGCTGATGCTAGGGCTCACCTTGCGATTGCCCAGAACGAACGTGGGCCGCAGCTTAGCTCTCCTCTGAAAGGGCAGGCACCCCGTTTGTCTGGGGGACATACTGGTTTCCTCCCCAGCTGTGCCTGCAGTGAGTAGGAGCTGGACATAGTGAGCGTTTCAGAAACAGCGCCGAGGCTACCTGTGTCCAGCTTTCCAAAGGGGGAAAACACTGGTTTTCTAAGCAGTGCCACCTACCCTCGTTAACACCCACCAGAAGTACGTGCAGAACTGGACGTGCAAAGGGAGACCGTCGCGACACACTGGGCCCTTGGCTAAAGAGTTTTCACTGCGCAGGCGTCTGCGTGTGGCAAGATCCCTAACCGAGGGAAGGCCTGAGGAAGACCTAGTTGGCACTGCACCTTCCAAGGGCCTGCCAGTGTAAAGTGAGGAATTGTGCTCTTGGCTCAGGTTGGATCTCACCTCGACTTCCTCCTTGAGGCAGAGAGCGGGGAGGTATGAGTTCCAAGAAGGAACGCGGGGGAGACGTTTCTCTCCGGGTAAGTCCCTTTTCCGCACTGAGTCCAAGTGGCCCAGCCCAGGAGACCGTGTAGGACTGTGTTCCAGGGCTCTTTGCAAGCTGTGTCCACCTAGGTTTCTAAGGAAGAGAACGGTGTGTCGCCTTGGACTCTGCATGCCAAGGAGTGTTCCGAAGGGCCTACGCGGCTGTCTGTTGCTCAGCAGGCAGAGAGGAGGCCCGGCGGACTCAGTGTAGTTGCCCGGGAAACGGTGCGGACGCGAGAGCCCATCGCGTCCTGAAAGGCATCCTCGAGTTCCAGCTAGGCAGCACATCGACGCACACTTCCTGGAAACTGCTGTATGCCCCCACATGCCCGCTGGCGAAAGTGGAACTTACAGGGAGCCCAGTGATCACCCTGCGGTTTCCCCGAACGAACGAGGGCCGCGGCATTAGTGCCCCCCCAAGGATTGCAAGCACCCAGTTCCTCTGTGGAAATGAGTCCTTTACTCCCAAGGCGTTGCTGCAGTGAAGAGACGCAGGGCCTTTTCAGGGTTTGGCCGAGAGCTCCGTGGTTGCGAGGATGCAGCTTTCCAAACGGTAAAAGACTGCTTTTCTGCACAGGGCCCCCTATGGTAGCTACCACGCAGCGTAAGTACCTGCAGTATTTGAGGGGCGAAGGCAGACAAACGCGGCACACTGGGCCCTTCGCTGAATCCGTTTGAATGAGCGGGTGTCGAAGTGTGGCAAGCTCCCTAACCGAGTGAAGGCCTGAGGAAGGCCTTGCTGGCACTGCATCTGCCAGAGGCCTACCAGTGTAAAGTGGTGACTTGTGGTCTTCTTTGAGCAGGTTGGATGTCACGTCGAGTGCCTGCATGAGGTAGAGGCCCGGCAGGTGTGAGTTCCCAGAAGGAACGCGGAGCCGAGGGTGTCTCTTATGGCACGTCACTGCTCTGCACTGAGTCAAAGTTGCCCAGCCCATTAGACCGGCTAGGAATATGTTCCCGAGGTGTTCGTACGCTGTGTCAACCCGGTTCTCCAAGGAAGGGAGCCGTGTGTCGCCCTGGATTCTGCACGCCCAGAAGTGTTCCGAAGGGCCTACACGGCTGTCTGTCGATCAGCAGGCAGACAGGACACTTGGGGTACTCAGTGTATTTGCACGGGAAGCGGTGCCGACGCGAGAGCCCTAGGAGACCCGAAAGGCCTCCTCGCCTTCCTTTTAAGCGGAACAACGACCGAGACCTCATGGAAACTGCTGCACGCAGAGCTTGCCAGGGGGACAAGTGGGTCCTTACCATGAGACTAGTGGTCACCGTGTGGCTTCCCAGAACGCACGAGGGCTGTGGGATTAGCCCCGCCTAAGAATTGAGAGCACCTGACTTCTCTGGGCAAAGTACTCGTTCCCCTCACAGGCGTGCCTGCAGTGAAAAGCAGCTGGGCAATTCCACACTTCTGCACACAGGTTCTAGGCCGCCAAGAATCCAGCTTTCGAAAAGGGAAAAAAGACTGCTTTGGTGCGCTGATGCTAGGGCTCACCTTGCGATTGCCCAGAACGAACGTGGGCCGCAGCTTAGCTCTCCTCTGAAAGGGCAGGCACCCCGTTTGTCTGGGGGACATACTGGTTTCCTCCCCAGCTGTGCCTGCAGTGAGTAGGAGCTGGACATAGTGAGCGTTTCAGAAACAGCGCCGAGGCTACCTGTATCCAGCTTTCCAAAGGGGGAAAACACTGGTTTTCTAAGCAGTGCCACCTACCCTCGTTAACACCCACTAGAAGTACGTGCAGAACTGGACGTGCAAAGGGAGACCGTCGCGACACACTGGGCCCTTGGCTAAAGAGTTTTCACTGCGCAGGCGTCTGCGTGTGGCAAGATCCCTAACCGAGGGAAGGCCTGAGGAAGACCTAGTTGGCACTGCACCTTCCAAGGGCCTGCCAGTGTAAAGTGAGGAATTGTGCTCTTGGCTCAGGTTGGATCTCACCTCGACTTCCTGCTTGAGGCAGAGAGCGGGGAGGTATGAGTTCCAAGAAGGAACGCGGGGGAGACGTTTCTCTCCGGGTAAGTCCCTTTTCCGCACTGAGTCCAAGTGGCCCAGCCCAGGAGACCGTGTAGGACTGTGTTCCAGGGCTCTTTGCAAGCTGTGTCCACCTAGGTTTCTAAGGAAGAGAACGGTGTGTCGCCTTGGACTCTGCATGCCAAGGAGTGTTCCGAAGGGCCTACGCGGCTGTCTGTTGCTCAGCAGGCAGAGAGGAGGCCCGGCGGACTCAGTGTAGTTGCCCGGGAAACGGTGCGGACGCGAGAGCCCATCGCGTCCTGAAAGGCATCCTCGAGTTCCAGCTAGGCAGCACATCGACGCACACTTCCTGGAAACTGCTGTATGCCCCCACATGCCCGCTGGCGAAAGTGGAACTTACGGGGAGCCCAGTGATCACCCTGCGGTTTCCCCGAACGAACGAGGGCCGCGGCATTAGTGCCCCCCCAAGGATTGCAAGCACCCAGTTCCTCTGTGGAAATGAGTCCTTTACTCCCAAGGCGTTGCTGCAGTGAAGAGACGCAGGGCCTTTTCAGGGTTTGGCCGAGAGCTCCGTGGTTGCGAGGATGCAGCTTTCCAAACGGTAAAAGACTGCTTTTCTGAACAGGGCCCCCTATGGTAGCTACCACGCAGCGTAAGTACCTGCAGTATTTGAGGGGCGAAGGCAGACAAACGCGGCACACTGGGCCCTTCGCTGAATCCGTTTGAATGAGCGGGTGTCGAAGTGTGGCAAGCTCCCTAACCGAGTGAAGGCCTGAGGAAGGCCTTGCTGGCACTGCATCTGCCAGAGGCCTACCAGTGTAAAGTGGTGACTTGTGGTCTTCTTTGAGCAGGTTGGATGTCACGTCGAGTGCCTGCATGAGGTAGAGGCCCGGCAGGTGTGAGTTCCCAGAAGGAACGCGGAGCCGAGGGTGTCTCTTATGGCACGTCACTGCTCTGCACTGAGTCAAAGTTGCCCAGCCCATTAGACCGGCTAGGAATATGTTCCCGAGGTGTTCGTACGCTGTGTCAACCCGGTTCTCCAAGGAAGGGAGCCGTGTGTCGCCCTGGATTCTGCACGCCCAGAAGTGTTCCGAAGGGCCTACACGGCTGTCTGTCGATCAGCAGGCAGACAGGACACTTGGGGTACTCAGTGTATTTGCACGGGAAGCGGTGCCGACGCGAGAGCCCTAGGAGACCCGAAAGGCCTCCTCGCCTTCCTTTTAAGCGGAACAACGACCGAGACCTCATGGAAACTGCTGCACGCAGAGCTTGCCAGGGGGACAAGTGGGTCCTTACCATGAGACTAGTGGTCACCGTGTGGCTTCCCAGAACGCACGAGGGCTGTGGGATTAGCCCCGCCTAAGAATTGAGAGCACCTGACTTCTCTGGGCAAAGTACTCGTTCCCCTCACAGGCGTGCCTGCAGTGAAAAGCAGCTGGGCAATTCCACACTTCTGCACACAGGTTCTAGGCCGCCAAGAATCCAGCTTTCGAAAAGGGAAAAAAGACTGCTTTGGTGCGCTGATGCTAGGGCTCACCTTGCGATTGCCCAGAACGAACGTGGGCCGCAGCTTAGCTCTCCTCTGAAAGGGCAGGCACCCCGTTTGTCTGGGGGACATACTGGTTTCCTCCCCAGCTGTGCCTGCAGTGAGTAGGAGCTGGACATAGTGAGCGTTTCAGAAACAGCGCCGAGGCTACCTGTGTCCAGCTTTCCAAAGGGGGAAAACACTGGTTTTCTAAGCAGTGCCACCTACCCTCGTTAACACCCACTAGAAGTACGTGCAGAACTGGACGTGCAAAGGGAGACCGTCGCGACACACTGGGCCCTTGGCTAAAGAGTTTTCACTGCGCAGGCGTCTGCGTGTGGCAAGATCCCTAACCGAGGGAAGGCCTGAGGAAGACCTAGTTGGCACTGCACCTTCCAAGGGCCTGCCAGTGTAAAGTGAGGAATTGTGCTCTTGGCTCAGGTTGGATCTCACCTCGACTTCCTGCTTGAGGCAGAGAGCGGGGAGGTATGAGTTCCAAGAAGGAACGCGGGGGAGACGTTTCTCTCCGGGTAAGTCCCTTTTCCGCACTGAGTCCAAGTGGCCCAGCCCAGGAGACCGTGTAGGACTGTGTTCCAGGGCTCTTTGCAAGCTGTGTCCACCTAGGTTTCTAAGGAAGAGAACGGTGTGTCGCCTTGGACTCTGCATGCCAAGGAGTGTTCCGAAGGGCCTACGCGGCTGTCTGTTGCTCAGCAGGCAGAGAGGAGGCCCGGCGGACTCAGTGTAGTTGCCCGGGAAACGGTGCGGACGCGAGAGCCCATCGCGTCCTGAAAGGCATCCTCGAGTTCCAGCTAGGCAGCACATCGACGCACACTTCCTGGAAACTGCTGTATGCCCCCACATGCCCGCTGGCGAAAGTGGAACTTACGGGGAGCCCAGTGATCACCCTGCGGTTTCCCCGAACGAACGAGGGCCGCGGCATTAGTGCCCCCCCAAGGATTGCAAGCACCCAGTTCCTCTGTGGAAATGAGTCCTTTACTCCCAAGGCGTTGCTGCAGTGAAGAGACGCAGGGCCTTTTCAGGGTTTGGCCGAGAGCTCCGTGGTTGCGAGGATGCAGCTTTCCAAACGGTAAAAGACTGCTTTTCTGAACAGGGCCCCCTATGGTAGCTACCACGCAGCGTAAGTACCTGCAGTATTTGAGGGGCGAAGGCAGACAAACGCGGCACACTGGGCCCTTCGCTGAATCCGTTTGAATGAGCGGGTGTCGAAGTGTGGCAAGCTCCCTAACCGAGTGAAGGCCTGAGGAAGGCCTTGCTGGCACTGCATCTGCCAGAGGCCTACCAGTGTAAAGTGGTGACTTGTGGTCTTCTTTGAGCAGGTTGGATGTCACGTCGAGTGCCTGCATGAGGTAGAGGCCCGGCAGGTGTGAGTTCCCAGAAGGAACGCGGAGCCGAGGGTGTCTCTTATGGCACGTCACTGCTCTGCACTGAGTCAAAGTTGCCCAGCCCATTAGACCGGCTAGGAATATGTTCCCGAGGTGTTCGTACGCTGTGTCAACCCGGTTCTCCAAGGAAGGGAGCCGTGTGTCGCCCTGGATTCTGCACGCCCAGAAGTGTTCCGAAGGGCCTACACGGCTGTCTGTCGATCAGCAGGCAGACAGGACACTTGGGGTACTCAGTGTATTTGCACGGGAAGCGGTGCCGACGCGAGAGCCCTAGGAGACCCGAAAGGCCTCCTCGCCTTCCTTTTAAGCGGAACAACGACCGAGACCTCATGGAAACTGCTGCACGCAGAGCTTGCCAGGGGGACAAGTGGGTCCTTACCATGAGACTAGTGGTCACCGTGTGGCTTCCCAGAACGCACGAGGGCTGTGGGATTAGCCCCGCCTAAGAATTGAGAGCACCTGACTTCTCTGGGCAAAGTACTCGTTCCCCTCACAGGCGTGCCTGCAGTGAAAAGCAGCTGGGCAATTCCACACTTCTGCACACAGGTTCTAGGCCGCCAAGAATCCAGCTTTCGAAAAGGGAAAAAAGACTGCTTTGGTGCGCTGATGCTAGGGCTCACCTTGCGATTGCCCAGAACGAACGTGGGCCGCAGCTTAGCTCTCCTCTGAAAGGGCAGGCACCCCGTTTGTCTGGGGGACATACTGGTTTCCTCCCCAGCTGTGCCTGCAGTGAGTAGGAGCTGGACATAGTGAGCGTTTCAGAAACAGCGCCGAGGCTACCTGTGTCCAGCTTTCCAAAGGGGGAAAACACTGGTTTTCTAAGCAGTGCCACCTACCCTCGTTAACACCCACCAGAAGTACGTGCAGAACTGGACGTGCAAAGGGAGACCGTCGCGACACACTGGGCCCTTGGCTAAAGAGTTTTCACTGCGCAGGCGTCTGCGTGTGGCAAGATCCCTAACCGAGTGAAGGCCTGAGGAAGACCTAGTTGGCACTGCACCTTCCAAGGGCCTGCCAGTGTAAAGTGAGGAATTGTGCTCTTGGCTCAGGTTGGATCTCACCTCGACTTCCTGCTTGAGGCAGAGAGCGGGGAGGTATGAGTTCCAAGAAGGAACGCGGGGGAGACGTTTCTCTCCGGGTAAGTCCCTTTTCCGCACTGAGTCCAAGTGGCCCAGCCCAGGAGACCGTGTAGGACTGTGTTCCAGGGCTCTTTGCAAGCTGTGTCCACCTAGGTTTCTAAGGAAGAGAACGGTGTGTCGCCTTGGACTCTGCATGCCAAGGAGTGTTCCGAAGGGCCTACGCGGCTGTCTGTTGCTCAGCAGGCAGAGAGGAGGCCCGGCGGACTCAGTGTAGTTGCCCGGGAAACGGTGCGGACGCGAGAGCCCATCGCGTCCTGAAAGGCATCCTCGAGTTCCAGCTAGGCAGCACATCGACGCACACTTCCTGGAAACTGCTGTATGCCCCCACATGCCCGCTGGCGAAAGTGGAACTTACGGGGAGCCCAGTGATCACCCTGCGGTTTCCCCGAACGAACGAGGGCCGCGGCATTAGTGCCCCCCCAAGGATTGCAAGCACCCAGTTCCTCTGTGGAAATGAGTCCTTTACTCCCAAGGCGTTGCTGCAGTGAAGAGACGCAGGGCCTTTTCAGGGTTTGGCCGAGAGCTCCGTGGTTGCGAGGATGCAGCTTTCCAAACGGTAAAAGACTGCTTTTCTGAACAGGGCCCCCTATGGTAGCTACCACGCAGCGTAAGTACCTGCAGTATTTGAGGGGCGAAGGCAGACAAACGCGGCACACTGGGCCCTTCGCTGAATCCGTTTGAATGAGCGGGTGTCGAAGTGTGGCAAGCTCCCTAACCGAGTGAAGGCCTGAGGAAGGCCTTGCTGGCACTGCATCTGCCAGAGGCCTACCAGTGTAAAGTGGTGACTTGTGGTCTTCTTTGAGCAGGTTGGATGTCACGTCGAGTGCCTGCATGAGGTAGAGGCCCGGCAGGTGTGAGTTCCCAGAAGGAACGCGGAGCCGAGGGTGTCTCTTATGGCACGTCACTGCTCTGCACTGAGTCAAAGTTGCCCAGCCCATTAGACCGGCTAGGAATATGTTCCCGAGGTGTTCGTACGCTGTGTCAACCCGGTTCTCCAAGGAAGGGAGCCGTGTGTCGCCCTGGATTCTGCACGCCCAGAAGTGTTCCGAAGGGCCTACACGGCTGTCTGTCGATCAGCAGGCAGACAGGACACTTGGGGTACTCAGTGTATTTGCACGGGAAGCGGTGCCGACGCGAGAGCCCTAGGAGACCCGAAAGGCCTCCTCGCCTTCCTTTTAAGCGGAACAACGACCGAGACCTCATGGAAACTGCTGCACGCAGAGCTTGCCAGGGGGACAAGTGGGTCCTTACCATGAGACTAGTGGTCACCGTGTGGCTTCCCAGAACGCACGAGGGCTGTGGGATTAGCCCCGCCTAAGAATTGAGAGCACCTGACTTCTCTGGGCAAAGTACTCGTTCCCCTCACAGGCGTGCCTGCAGTGAAAAGCAGCTGGGCAATTCCACACTTCTGCACACAGGTTCTAGGCCGCCAAGAATCCAGCTTTCGAAAAGGGAAAAAAGACTGCTTTGGTGCGCTGATGCTAGGGCTCACCTTGCGATTGCCCAGAACGAACGTGGGCCGCAGCTTAGCTCTCCTCTGAAAGGGCAGGCACCCCGTTTGTCTGGGGGACATACTGGTTTCCTCCCCAGCTGTGCCTGCAGTGAGTAGGAGCTGGACATAGTGAGCGTTTCAGAAACAGCGCCGAGGCTACCTGTATCCAGCTTTCCAAAGGGGGAAAACACTGGTTTTCTAAGCAGTGCCACCTACCCTCGTTAACACCCGCCAGAAGTACGTGCAGAACTGGACGTGCAAAGGGAGACCGTCGCGACACACTGGGCCCTTGGCTAAAGAGTTTTCACTGCGCAGGCGTCTGCGTGTGGCAAGATCCCTAACCGAGTGAAGGCCTGAGGAAGACCTAGTTGGCACTGCACCTTCCAAGGGCCTGCCAGTGTAAAGTGAGGAATTGTGCTCTTGGCTCAGGTTGGATCTCACCTCGACTTCCTGCTTGAGGCAGAGAGCGGGGAGGTATGAGTTCCAAGAAGGAACGCGGGGGAGACGTTTCTCTCCGGGTAAGTCCCTTTTCCGCACTGAGTCCAAGTGGCCCAGCCCAGGAGACCGTGTAGGACTGTGTTCCAGGGCTCTTTGCAAGCTGTGTCCACCTAGGTTTCTAAGGAAGAGAACGGTGTGTCGCCTTGGACTCTGCATGCCAAGGAGTGTTCCGAAGGGCCTACGCGGCTGTCTGTTGCTCAGTAGGCAGAGAGGAGGCCCGGCGGACTCAGTGTAGTTGCCCGGGAAACGGTGCGGACGCGAGAGCCCATCGCGTCCTGAAAGGCATCCTCGAGTTCCAGCTAGGCAGCACATCGACGCACACTTCCTGGAAACTGCTGTATGCCCCCACATGCCCGCTGGCGAAAGTGGAACTTACGGGGAGCCCAGTGATCACCCTGCGGTTTCCCCGAACGAACGAGGGCCGCGGCATTAGTGCCCCCCCAAGGATTGCAAGCACCCAGTTCCTCTGTGGAAATGAGTCCTTTACTCCCAAGGCGTTGCTGCAGTGAAGAGACGCAGGGCCTTTTCAGGGTTTGGCCGAGAGCTCCGTGGTTGCGAGGATGCAGCTTTCCAAACGGTAAAAGACTGCTTTTCTGAACAGGGCCCCCTATGGTAGCTACCACGCAGCGTAAGTACCTGCAGTATTTGAGGGGCGAAGGCAGACAAACGCGGCACACTGGGCCCTTCGCTGAATCCGTTTGAATGAGCGGGTGTCGAAGTGTGGCAAGCTCCCTAACCGAGTGAAGGCCTGAGGAAGGCCTTGCTGGCACTGCATCTGCCAGAGGCCTACCAGTGTAAAGTGGTGACTTGTGGTCTTCTTTGAGCAGGTTGGATGTCACGTCGAGTGCCTGCATGAGGTAGAGGCCCGGCAGGTGTGAGTTCCCAGAAGGAACGCGGAGCCGAGGGTGTCTCTTATGGCACGTCACTGCTCTGCACTGAGTCAAAGTTGCCCAGCCCATTAGACCGGCTAGGAATATGTTCCCGAGGTGTTCGTACGCTGTGTCAACCCGGTTCTCCAAGGAAGGGAGCCGTGTGTCGCCCTGGATTCTGCACGCCCAGAAGTGTTCCGAAGGGCCTACACGGCTGTCTGTCGATCAGCAGGCAGACAGGACACTTGGGGTACTCAGTGTATTTGCACGGGAAGCGGTGCCGACGCGAGAGCCCTAGGAGACCCGAAAGGCCTCCTCGCCTTCCTTTTAAGCGGAACAACGACCGAGACCTCATGGAAACTGCTGCACGCAGAGCTTGCCAGGGGGACAAGTGGGTCCTTACCATGAGACTAGTGGTCACCGTGTGGCTTCCCAGAACGCACGAGGGCTGTGGGATTAGCCCCGCCTAAGAATTGAGAGCACCTGACTTCTCTGGGCAAAGTACTCGTTCCCCTCACAGGCGTGCCTGCAGTGAAAAGCAGCTGGGCAATTCCACACTTCTGCACACAGGTTCTAGGCCGCCAAGAATCCAGCTTTCGAAAAGGGAAAAAAGACTGCTTTGGTGCGCTGATGCTAGGGCTCACCTTGCGATTGCCCAGAACGAACGTGGGCCGCAGCTTAGCTCTCCTCTGAAAGGGCAGGCACCCCGTTTGTCTGGGGGACATACTGGTTTCCTCCCCAGCTGTGCCTGCAGTGAGTAGGAGCTGGACATAGTGAGCGTTTCAGAAACAGCGCCGAGGCTACCTGTATCCAGCTTTCCAAAGGGGGAAAACACTGGTTTTCTAAGCAGTGCCACCTACCCTCGTTAACACCCACCAGAAGTACGTGCAGAACTGGACGTGCAAAGGGAGACCGTCGCGACACACTGGGCCCTTGGCTAAAGAGTTTTCACTGCGCAGGCGTCTGCGTGTGGCAAGATCCCTAACCGAGGGAAGGCCTGAGGAAGACCTAGTTGGCACTGCACCTTCCAAGGGCCTGCCAGTGTAAAGTGAGGAATTGTGCTCTTGGCTCAGGTTGGATCTCACCTCGACTTCCTGCTTGAGGCAGAGAGCGGGGAGGTATGAGTTCCAAGAAGGAACGCGGGGGAGACGTTTCTCTCCGGGTAAGTCCCTTTTCCGCACTGAGTCCAAGTGGCCCAGCCCAGGAGACCGTGTAGGACTGTGTTCCAGGGCTCTTTGCAAGCTGTGTCCACCTAGGTTTCTAAGGAAGAGAACGGTGTGTCGCCTTGGACTCTGCATGCCAAGGAGTGTTCCGAAGGGCCTACGCGGCTGTCTGTTGCTCAGCAGGCAGAGAGGAGGCCCGGCGGACTCAGTGTAGTTGCCCGGGAAACGGTGCGGACGCGAGAGCCCATCGCGTCCTGAAAGGCATCCTCGAGTTCCAGCTAGGCAGCACATCGACGCACACTTCCTGGAAACTGCTGTATGCCCCCACATGCCCGCTGGCGAAAGTGGAACTTACGGGGAGCCCAGTGATCACCCTGCGGTTTCCCCGAACGAACGAGGGCCGCGGCATTAGTGCCCCCCCAAGGATTGCAAGCACCCAGTTCCTCTGTGGAAATGAGTCCTTTACTCCCAAGGCGTTGCTGCAGTGAAGAGACGCAGGGCCTTTTCAGGGTTTGGCCGAGAGCTCCGTGGTTGCGAGGATGCAGCTTTCCAAACGGTAAAAGACTGCTTTTCTGAACAGGGCCCCCTATGGTAGCTACCACGCAGCGTAAGTACCTGCAGTATTTGAGGGGCGAAGGCAGACAAACGCGGCACACTGGGCCCTTCGCTGAATCCGTTTGAATGAGCGGGTGTCGAAGTGTGGCAAGCTCCCTAACCGAGTGAAGGCCTGAGGAAGGCCTTGCTGGCACTGCATCTGCCAGAGGCCTACCAGTGTAAAGTGGTGACTTGTGGTCTTCTTTGAGCAGGTTGGATGTCACGTCGAGTGCCTGCATGAGGTAGAGGCCCGGCAGGTGTGAGTTCCCAGAAGGAACGCGGAGCCGAGGGTGTCTCTTATGGCACGTCACTGCTCTGCACTGAGTCAAAGTTGCCCAGCCCATTAGACCGGCTAGGAATATGTTCCCGAGGTGTTCGTACGCTGTGTCAACCCGGTTCTCCAAGGAAGGGAGCCGTGTGTCGCCCTGGATTCTGCACGCCCAGAAGTGTTCCGAAGGGCCTACACGGCTGTCTGTCGATCAGCAGGCAGACAGGACACTTGGGGTACTCAGTGTATTTGCACGGGAAGCGGTGCCGACGCGAGAGCCCTAGGAGACCCGAAAGGCCTCCTCGCCTTCCTTTTAAGCGGAACAACGACCGAGACCTCATGGAAACTGCTGCACGCAGAGCTTGCCAGGGGGACAAGTGGGTCCTTACCATGAGACTAGTGGTCACCGTGTGGCTTCCCAGAACGCACGAGGGCTGTGGGATTAGCCCCGCCTAAGAATTGAGAGCACCTGACTTCTCTGGGCAAAGTACTCGTTCCCCTCACAGGCGTGCCTGCAGTGAAAAGCAGCTGGGCAATTCCACACTTCTGCACACAGGTTCTAGGCCGCCAAGAATCCAGCTTTCGAAAAGGGAAAAAAGACTGCTTTGGTGCGCTGATGCTAGGGCTCACCTTGCGATTGCCCAGAACGAACGTGGGCCGCAGCTTAGCTCTCCTCTGAAAGGGCAGGCACCCCGTTTGTCTGGGGGACATACTGGTTTCCTCCCCAGCTGTGCCTGCAGTGAGTAGGAGCTGGACATAGTGAGCGTTTCAGAAACAGCGCCGAGGCTACCTGTATCCAGCTTTCCAAAGGGGGAAAACACTGGTTTTCTAAGCAGTGCCACCTACCCTCGTTAACACCCGCCAGAAGTACGTGCAGAACTGGACGTGCAAAGGGAGACCGTCGCGACACACTGGGCCCTTGGCTAAATAGTTTTCACTGCGCAGGCGTCTGCGTGTGGCAAGATCCCTAACCGAGTGAAGGCCTGAGGAAGACCTAGTTGGCACTGCACCTTCCAAGGGCCTGCCAGTGTAAAGTGAGGAATTGTGCTCTTGGCTCAGGTTGGATCTCACCTCGACTTCCTGCTTGAGGCAGAGAGCGGGGAGGTATGAGTTCCAAGAAGGAAGGCGGGGGAGAAGTTTCTCTCAGGGCAAGTCCCTTTTCCGCACTGAGTCCAAGTGGCCCAGCCCAGGAGACCGTGTAGGACTGTGTTCCAGGGCTCTTTGCAAGCTGTGTCCACCTAGGTTTCTAAGGAAGAGAACGGTGTGTCGCCTTGGACTCTGCATGCCAAGGAGTGTTCCGAAGGGCCTACGCGGCTGTCTGTTGCTCAGCAGGCAGAGAGGAGGCCCGGCGGACTCAGTGTAGTTGCCCGGGAAACGGTGCGGACGCGAGAGCCCATCGCGTCCTGAAAGGCATCCTCGAGTTCCAGCTAGGCAGCACATCGACGCACACTTCCTGGAAACTGCTGTATGCCCCCACATGCCCGCTGGCGAAAGTGGAACTTACGGGGAGCCCAGTGATCACCCTGCGGTTTCCCCGAACGAACGAGGGCCGCGGCATTAGTGCCCCCCCAAGGATTGCAAGCACCCAGTTCCTCTGTGGAAATGAGTCCTTTACTCCCAAGGCGTTGCTGCAGTGAAGAGACGCAGGGCCTTTTCAGGGTTTGGCCGAGAGCTCCGTGGTTGCGAGGATGCAGCTTTCCAAACGGTAGAAGACTGCTTTTCTGAACAGGGCCCCCTATGGTAGCTACCACGCAGCGTAAGTACCTGCAGTATTTGAGGGGCGAAGGCAGACAAACGCGGCACACTGGGCCCTTCGCTGAATCCGTTTGAATGAGCGGGTGTCGAAGTGTGGCAAGCTCCCTAACCGAGTGAAGGCCTGAGGAAGGCCTTGCTGGCACTGCATCTGCCAGAGGCCTACCAGTGTAAAGTGGTGACTTGTGGTCTTCTTTGAGCAGGTTGGATGTCACGTCGAGTGCCTGCATGAGGTAGAGGCCCGGCAGGTGTGAGTTCCCAGAAGGAACGCGGAGCCGAGGGTGTCTCTTATGGCACGTCACTGCTCTGCACTGAGTCAAAGTTGCCCAGCCCATTAGACCGGCTAGCAATATGTTCCCGAGGTGTTCGTACGCTGTGTCAACCCGGTTCTCCAAGGAAGGGAGCCGTGTGTCGCCCTGGATTCTGCACGCCCAGAAGTGTTCCGAAGGGCCTACACGGCTGTCTGTCGATCAGCAGGCAGACAGGACACTTGGGGTACTCAGTGTATTTGCACGGGAAGCGGTGCCGACGCGAGAGCCCTAGGAGACCCGAAAGGCCTCCTCGCCTTCCTTTTAAGCGGAACAACGACCGAGACCTCATGGAAACTGCTGCACGCAGAGCTTGCCAGGGGGACAAGTGGGTCCTTACCATGAGACTAGTGGTCACCGTGTGGCTTCCCAGAACGCACGAGGGCTGTGGGATTAGCCCCGCCTAAGAATTGAGAGCACCTGACTTCTCTGGGCAAAGTACTCGTTCCCCTCACAGGCGTGCCTGCAGTGAAAAGCAGCTGGGCAATTCCACACTTCTGCACACAGGTTCTAGGCCGCCAAGAATCCAGCTTTCGAAAAGGGAAAAAAGACTGCTTTGGTGCGCTGATGCTAGGGCTCACCTTGCGATTGCCCAGAACGAACGTGGGCCGCAGCTTAGCTCTCCTCTGAAAGGGCAGGCACCCCGTTTGTCTGGGGGACATACTGGTTTCCTCCCCAGCTGTGCCTGCAGTGAGTAGGAGCTGGACATAGTGAGCGTTTCAGAAACAGCGCCGAGGCTACCTGTATCCAGCTTTCCAAAGGGGGAAAACACTGGTTTTCTAAGCAGTGCCACCTACCCTCGTTAACACCCACCAGAAGTACGTGCAGAACTGGACGTGCAAAGGGAGACCGTCGCGACACACTGGGCCCTTGGCTAAAGAGTTTTCACTGCGCAGGCGTCTGCGTGTGGCAAGATCCCTAACCGAGGGAAGGCCTGAGGAAGACCTAGTTGGCACTGCACCTTCCAAGGGCCTGCCAGTGTAAAGTGAGGAATTGTGCTCTTGGCTCAGGTTGGATCTCACCTCGACTTCCTGCTTGAGGCAGAGAGCGGGGAGGTATGAGTTCCAAGAAGGAACGCGGGGGAGACGTTTCTCTCCGGGTAAGTCCCTTTTCCGCACTGAGTCCAAGTGGCCCAGCCCAGGAGACCGTGTAGGACTGTGTTCCAGGGCTCTTTGCAAGCTGTGTCCACCTAGGTTTCTAAGGAAGAGAACGGTGTGTCGCCTTGGACTCTGCATGCCAAGGAGTGTTCCGAAGGGCCTACGCGGCTGTCTGTTGCTCAGCAGGCAGAGAGGAGGCCCGGCGGACTCAGTGTAGTTGCCCGGGAAACGGTGCGGACGCGAGAGCCCATCGCGTCCTGAAAGGCATCCTCGAGTTCCAGCTAGGCAGCACATCGACGCACACTTCCTGGAAACTGCTGTATGCCCCCACATGCCCGCTGGCGAAAGTGGAACTTACGGGGAGCCCAGTGATCACCCTGCGGTTTCCCCGAACGAACGAGGGCCGCGGCATTAGTGCCCCCCCAAGGATTGCAAGCACCCAGTTCCTCTGTGGAAATGAGTCCTTTACTCCCAAGGCGTTGCTGCAGTGAAGAGACGCAGGGCCTTTTCAGGGTTTGGCCGAGAGCTCCGTGGTTGCGAGGATGCAGCTTTCCAAACGGTAAAAGACTGCTTTTCTGAACAGGGCCCCCTATGGTAGCTACCACGCAGCGTAAGTACCTGCAGTATTTGAGGGGCGAAGGCAGACAAACGCGGCACACTGGGCCCTTCGCTGAATCCGTTTGAATGAGCGGGTGTCGAAGTGTGGCAAGCTCCCTAACCGAGTGAAGGCCTGAGGAAGGCCTTGCTGGCACTGCATCTGCCAGAGGCCTACCAGTGTAAAGTGGTGACTTGTGGTCTTCTTTGAGCAGGTTGGATGTCACGTCGAGTGCCTGCATGAGGTAGAGGCCCGGCAGGTGTGAGTTCCCAGAAGGAACGCGGAGCCGAGGGTGTCTCTTATGGCACGTCACTGCTCTGCACTGAGTCAAAGTTGCCCAGCCCATTAGACCGGCTAGGAATATGTTCCCGAGGTGTTCGTACGCTGTGTCAACCCGGTTCTCCAAGGAAGGGAGCCGTGTGTCGCCCTGGATTCTGCACGCCCAGAAGTGTTCCGAAGGGCCTACACGGCTGTCTGTCGATCAGCAGGCAGACAGGACACTTGGGGTACTCAGTGTATTTGCACGGGAAGCGGTGCCGACGCGAGAGCCCTAGGAGACCCGAAAGGCCTCCTCGCCTTCCTTTTAAGCGGAACAACGACCGAGACCTCATGGAAACTGCTGCACGCAGAGCTTGCCAGGGGGACAAGTGGGTCCTTACCATGAGACTAGTGGTCACCGTGTGGCTTCCCAGAACGCACGAGGGCTGTGGGATTAGCTCCGCCTAAGAATTGAGAGCACCTGACTTCTCTGGGCAAAGTATTCGTTCCCCTCACAGGCGTGCCTGCAGTGAAAAGCAGCTGGGCAATTCCACACTTCTGCACACAGGTTCTAGGCCGCCAAGAATCCAGCTTTCGAAAAGGGAAAAAAGACTGCTTTGGTGCGCTGATGCTAGGGCTCACCTTGCGATTGCCCAGAACGAACGTGGGCCGCAGCTTAGCTCTCCTCTGAAAGGGCAGGCACCCCGTTTGTCTGGGGGACATACTGGTTTCCTCCCCAGCTGTGCCTGCAGTGAGTAGGAGCTGGACATAGTGAGCGTTTCAGAAACAGCGCCGAGGCTACCTGTATCCAGCTTTCCAAAGGGGGAAAACACTGGTTTTCTAAGCAGTGCCACCTACCCTCGTTAACACCCGCCAGAAGTACGTGCAGAACTGGACGTGCAAAGGGAGACCGTCGCGACACACTGGGCCCTTGGCTAAAGAGTTTTCACTGCGCAGGCGTCTGCGTGTGGCAAGATCCCTAACCGAGTGAAGGCCTGAGGAAGACCTAGTTGGCACTGCACCTTCCAAGGGCCTGCCAGTGTAAAGTGAGGAATTGTGCTCTTGGCTCAGGTTGGATCTCACCTCGACTTCCTGCTTGAGGCAGAGAGCGGGGAGGTATGAGTTCCAAGAAGGAACGCGGGGGAGACGTTTCTCTCCGGGTAAGTCCCTTTTCCGCACTGAGTCCAAGTGGCCCAGCCCAGGAGACCGTGTAGGACTGTGTTCCAGGGCTCTTTGCAAGCTGTGTCCACCTAGGTTTCTAAGGAAGAGAACGGTGTGTCGCCTTGGACTCTGCATGCCAAGGAGTGTTCCGAAGGGCCTACGCGGCTGTCTCTTGCTCAGCAGGCAGAGAGGAGGCCCGGCGGACTCAGTGTAGTTGCCCGGGAAACGGTGCGGACGCGAGAGCCCATCGCGTCCTGAAAGGCATCCTCGAGTTCCAGCTAGGCAGCACATCGACGCACACTTCCTGGAAACTGCTGTATGCCCCCACATGCCCGCTGGCGAAAGTGGAACTTACGGGGAGCCCAGTGATCACCCTGCGGTTTCCCCGAACGAACGAGGGCCGCGGCATTAGTGCCCCCCCAAGGATTGCAAGCACCCAGTTCCTCTGTGGAAATGAGTCCTTTACTCCCAAGGCGTTGCTGCAGTGAAGAGACGCAGGGCCTTTTCAGGGTTTGGCCGAGAGCTCCGTGGTTGCGAGGATGCAGCTTTCCAAACGGTAAAAGACTGCTTTTCTGAACAGGGCCCCCTATGGTAGCTACCACGCAGCGTAAGTACCTGCAGTATTTGAGGGGCGAAGGCAGACAAACGCGGCACACTGGGCCCTTCGCTGAATCCGTTTGAATGAGCGGGTGTCGAAGTGTGGCAAGCTCCCTAACCGAGTGAAGGCCTGAGGAAGGCCTTGCTGGCACTGCATCTGCCAGAGGCCTACCAGTGTAAAGTGGTGACTTGTGGTCTTCTTTGAGCAGGTTGGATGTCACGTCGAGTGCCTGCATGAGGTAGAGGCCCGGCAGGTGTGAGTTCCCAGAAGGAACGCGGAGCCGAGGGTGTCTCTTATGGCACGTCACTGCTCTGCACTGAGTCAAAGTTGCCCAGCCCATTAGACCGGCTAGGAATATGTTCCCGAGGTGTTCGTACGCTGTGTCAACCCGGTTCTCCAAGGAAGGGAGCCGTGTGTCGCCCTGGATTCTGCACGCCCAGAAGTGTTCCGAAGGGCCTACACGGCTGTCTGTCGATCAGCAGGCAGACAGGACACTTGGGGTACTCAGTGTATTTGCACGGGAAGCGGTGCCGACGCGAGAGCCCTAGGAGACCCGAAAGGCCTCCTCGCCTTCCTTTTAAGCGGAACAACGACCGAGACCTCATGGAAACTGCTGCACGCAGAGCTTGCCAGGGGGACAAGTGGGTCCTTACCATGAGACTAGTGGTCACCGTGTGGCTTCCCAGAACGC
Source organism: Eubalaena glacialis (assembly GCF_028564815.1). Taxonomy (NCBI): domain Eukaryota; kingdom Metazoa; phylum Chordata; class Mammalia; order Artiodactyla; family Balaenidae; genus Eubalaena; species Eubalaena glacialis. The sequence continues at coordinate 108,126,487 of NC_083716.1, read as the reverse complement.
ACGAGGGCTGTGGGATTAGCCCCGCCTAAGAATTGAGAGCACCTGACTTCTCTGGGCAAAGTACTCGTTCCCCTCACAGGCGTGCCTGCAGTGAAAAGCAGCTGGGCAATTCCACACTTCTGCACACAGGTTCTAGGCCGCCAAGAATCCAGCTTTCGAAAAGGGAAAAAAGACTGCTTTGGTGCGCTGATGCTAGGGCTCACCTTGCGATTGCCCAGAACGAACGTGGGCCGCAGCTTAGCTCTCCTCTGAAAGGGCAGGCACCCCGTTTGTCTGGGGGACATACTGGTTTCCTCCCCAGCTGTGCCTGCAGTGAGTAGGAGCTGGACATAGTGAGCGTTTCAGAAACAGCGCCGAGGCTACCTGTATCCAGCTTTCCAAAGGGGGAAAACACTGGTTTTCTAAGCAGTGCCACCTACCCTCGTTAACACCCACCAGAAGTACGTGCAGAACTGGACGTGCAAAGGGAGACCGTCGCGACACACTGGGCCCTTGGCTAAAGAGTTTTCACTGCGCAGGCGTCTGCGTGTGGCAAGATCCCTAACCGAGGGAAGGCCTGAGGAAGACCTAGTTGGCACTGCACCTTCCAAGGGCCTGCCAGTGTAAAGTGAGGAATTGTGCTCTTGGCTCAGGTTGGATCTCACCTCGACTTCCTGCTTGAGGCAGAGAGCGGGGAGGTATGAGTTCCAAGAAGGAACGCGGGGGAGACGTTTCTCTCCGGGTAAGTCCCTTTTCCGCACTGAGTCCAAGTGGCCCAGCCCAGGAGACCGTGTAGGACTGTGTTCCAGGGCTCTTTGCAAGCTGTGTCCACCTAGGTTTCTAAGGAAGAGAACGGTGTGTCGCCTTGGACTCTGCATGCCAAGGAGTGTTCCGAAGGGCCTACGCGGCTGTCTGTTGCTCAGCAGGCAGAGAGGAGGCCCGGCGGACTCAGTGTAGTTGCCCGGGAAACGGTGCGGACGCGAGAGCCCATCGCGTCCTGAAAGGCATCCTCGAGTTCCAGCTAGGCAGCACATCGACGCACACTTCCTGGAAACTGCTGTATGCCCCCACATGCCCGCTGGCGAAAGTGGAACTTACGGGGAGCCCAGTGATCACCCTGCGGTTTCCCCGAACGAACGAGGGCCGCGGCATTAGTGCCCCCCCAAGGATTGCAAGCACCCAGTTCCTCTGTGGAAATGAGTCCTTTACTCCCAAGGCGTTGCTGCAGTGAAGAGACGCAGGGCCTTTTCAGGGTTTGGCCGAGAGCTCCGTGGTTGCGAGGATGCAGCTTTCCAAACGGTAAAAGACTGCTTTTCTGAACAGGGCCCCCTATGGTAGCTACCACGCAGCGTAAGTACCTGCAGTATTTGAGGGGCGAAGGCAGACAAACGCGGCACACTGGGCCCTTCGCTGAATCCGTTTGAATGAGCGGGTGTCGAAGTGTGGCAAGCTCCCTAACCGAGTGAAGGCCTGAGGAAGGCCTTGCTGGCACTGCATCTGCCAGAGGCCTACCAGTGTAAAGTGGTGACTTGTGGTCTTCTTTGAGCAGGTTGGATGTCACGTCGAGTGCCTGCATGAGGTAGAGGCCCGGCAGGTGTGAGTTCCCAGAAGGAACGCGGAGCCGAGGGTGTCTCTTATGGCACGTCACTGCTCTGCACTGAGTCAAAGTTGCCCAGCCCATTAGACCGGCTAGGAATATGTTCCCGAGGTGTTCGTACGCTGTGTCAACCCGGTTCTCCAAGGAAGGGAGCCGTGTGTCGCCCTGGATTCTGCACGCCCAGAAGTGTTCCGAAGGGCCTACACGGCTGTCTGTCGATCAGCAGGCAGACAGGACACTTGGGGTACTCAGTGTATTTGCACGGGAAGCGGTGCCGACGCGAGAGCCCTAGGAGACCCGAAAGGCCTCCTCGCCTTCCTTTTAAGCGGAACAACGACCGAGACCTCATGGAAACTGCTGCACGCAGAGCTTGCCAGGGGGACAAGTGGGTCCTTACCATGAGACTAGTGGTCACCGTGTGGCTTCCCAGAACGCACGAGGGCTGTGGGATTAGCCCCGCCTAAGAATTGAGAGCACCTGACTTCTCTGGGCAAAGTACTCGTTCCCCTCACAGGCGTGCCTGCAGTGAAAAGCAGCTGGGCAATTCCACACTTCTGCACACAGGTTCTAGGCCGCCAAGAATCCAGCTTTCGAAAAGGGAAAAAAGACTGCTTTGGTGCGCTGATGCTAGGGCTCACCTTGCGATTGCCCAGAACGAACGTGGGCCGCAGCTTAGCTCTCCTCTGAAAGGGCAGGCACCCCGTTTGTCTGGGGGACATACTGGTTTCCTCCCCAGCTGTGCCTGCAGTGAGTAGGAGCTGGACATAGTGAGCGTTTCAGAAACAGCGCCGAGGCTACCTGTATCCAGCTTTCCAAAGGGGGAAAACACTGGTTTTCTAAGCAGTGCCACCTACCCTCGTTAACACCCACCAGAAGTACGTGCAGAACTGGACGTGCAAAGGGAGACCGTCGCGACACACTGGGCCCTTGGCTAAAGAGTTTTCACTGCGCAGGCGTCTGCGTGTGGCAAGATCCCTAACCGAGGGAAGGCCTGAGGAAGACCTAGTTGGCACTGCACCTTCCAAGGGCCTGCCAGTGTAAAGTGAGGAATTGTGCTCTTGGCTCAGGTTGGATCTCACCTCGACTTCCTGCTTGAGGCAGAGAGCGGGGAGGTATGAGTTCCAAGAAGGAACGCGGGGGAGACGTTTCTCTCCGGGTAAGTCCCTTTTCCGCACTGAGTCCAAGTGGCCCAGCCCAGGAGACCGTGTAGGACTGTGTTCCAGGGCTCTTTGCAAGCTGTGTCCACCTAGGTTTCTAAGGAAGAGAACGGTGTGTCGCCTTGGACTCTGCATGCCAAGGAGTGTTCCGAAGGGCCTACGCGGCTGTCTGTTGCTCAGCAGGCAGAGAGGAGGCCCGGCGGACTCAGTGTAGTTGCCCGGGAAACGGTGCGGACGCGAGAGCCCATCGCGTCCTGAAAGGCATCCTCGAGTTCCAGCTAGGCAGCACATCGACGCACACTTCCTGGAAACTGCTGTATGCCCCCACATGCCCGCTGGCGAAAGTGGAACTTACGGGGAGCCCAGTGATCACCCTGCGGTTTCCCCGAACGAACGAGGGCCGCGGCATTAGTGCCCCCCCAAGGATTGCAAGCACCCAGTTCCTCTGTGGAAATGAGTCCTTTACTCCCAAGGCGTTGCTGCAGTGAAGAGACGCAGGGCCTTTTCAGGGTTTGGCCGAGAGCTCCGTGGTTGCGAGGATGCAGCTTTCCAAACGGTAAAAGACTGCTTTTCTGAACAGGGCCCCCTATGGTAGCTACCACGCAGCGTAAGTACCTGCAGTATTTGAGGGGCGAAGGCAGACAAACGCGGCACACTGGGCCCTTCGCTGAATCCGTTTGAATGAGCGGGTGTCGAAGTGTGGCAAGCTCCCTAACCGAGTGAAGGCCTGAGGAAGGCCTTGCTGGCACTGCATCTGCCAGAGGCCTACCAGTGTAAAGTGGTGACTTGTGGTCTTCTTTGAGCAGGTTGGATGTCACGTCGAGTGCCTGCATGAGGTAGAGGCCCGGCAGGTGTGAGTTCCCAGAAGGAACGCGGAGCCGAGGGTGTCTCTTATGGCACGTCACTGCTCTGCACTGAGTCAAAGTTGCCCAGCCCATTAGACCGGCTAGGAATATGTTCCCGAGGTGTTCGTACGCTGTGTCAACCCGGTTCTCCAAGGAAGGGAGCCGTGTGTCGCCCTGGATTCTGCACGCCCAGAAGTGTTCCGAAGGGCCTACACGGCTGTCTGTCGATCAGCAGGCAGACAGGACACTTGGGGTACTCAGTGTATTTGCACGGGAAGCGGTGCCGACGCGAGAGCCCTAGGAGACCCGAAAGGCCTCCTCGCCTTCCTTTTAAGCGGAACAACGACCGAGACCTCATGGAAACTGCTGCACGCAGAGCTTGCCAGGGGGACAAGTGGGTCCTTACCATGAGACTAGTGGTCACCGTGTGGCTTCCCAGAACGCACGAGGGCTGTGGGATTAGCTCCGCCTAAGAATTGAGAGCACCTGACTTCTCTGGGCAAAGTATTCGTTCCCCTCACAGGCGTGCCTGCAGTGAAAAGCAGCTGGGCAATTCCACACTTCTGCACACAGGTTCTAGGCCGCCAAGAATCCAGCTTTCGAAAAGGGAAAAAAGACTGCTTTGGTGCGCTGATGCTAGGGCTCACCTTGCGATTGCCCAGAACGAACGTGGGCCGCAGCTTAGCTCTCCTCTGAAAGGGCAGGCACCCCGTTTGTCTGGGGGACATACTGGTTTCCTCCCCAGCTGTGCCTGCAGTGAGTAGGAGCTGGACATAGTGAGCGTTTCAGAAACAGCGCCGAGGCTACCTGTATCCAGCTTTCCAAAGGGGGAAAACACTGGTTTTCTAAGCAGTGCCACCTACCCTCGTTAACACCCGCCAGAAGTACGTGCAGAACTGGACGTGCAAAGGGAGACCGTCGCGACACACTGGGCCCTTGGCTAAAGAGTTTTCACTGCGCAGGCGTCTGCGTGTGGCAAGATCCCTAACCGAGTGAAGGCCTGAGGAAGACCTAGTTGGCACTGCACCTTCCAAGGGCCTGCCAGTGTAAAGTGAGGAATTGTGCTCTTGGCTCAGGTTGGATCTCACCTCGACTTCCTGCTTGAGGCAGAGAGCGGGGAGGTATGAGTTCCAAGAAGGAACGCGGGGGAGACGTTTCTCTCCGGGTAAGTCCCTTTTCCGCACTGAGTCCAAGTGGCCCAGCCCAGGAGACCGTGTAGGACTGTGTTCCAGGGCTCTTTGCAAGCTGTGTCCACCTAGGTTTCTAAGGAAGAGAACGGTGTGTCGCCTTGGACTCTGCATGCCAAGGAGTGTTCCGAAGGGCCTACGCGGCTGTCTCTTGCTCAGCAGGCAGAGAGGAGGCCCGGCGGACTCAGTGTAGTTGCCCGGGAAACGGTGCGGACGCGAGAGCCCATCGCGTCCTGAAAGGCATCCTCGAGTTCCAGCTAGGCAGCACATCGACGCACACTTCCTGGAAACTGCTGTATGCCCCCACATGCCCGCTGGCGAAAGTGGAACTTACGGGGAGCCCAGTGATCACCCTGCGGTTTCCCCGAACGAACGAGGGCCGCGGCATTAGTGCCCCCCCAAGGATTGCAAGCACCCAGTTCCTCTGTGGAAATGAGTCCTTTACTCCCAAGGCGTTGCTGCAGTGAAGAGACGCAGGGCCTTTTCAGGGTTTGGCCGAGAGCTCCGTGGTTGCGAGGATGCAGCTTTCCAAACGGTAAAAGACTGCTTTTCTGAACAGGGCCCCCTATGGTAGCTACCACGCAGCGTAAGTACCTGCAGTATTTGAGGGGCGAAGGCAGACAAACGCGGCACACTGGGCCCTTCGCTGAATCCGTTTGAATGAGCGGGTGTCGAAGTGTGGCAAGCTCCCTAACCGAGTGAAGGCCTGAGGAAGGCCTTGCTGGCACTGCATCTGCCAGAGGCCTACCAGTGTAAAGTGGTGACTTGTGGTCTTCTTTGAGCAGGTTGGATGTCACGTCGAGTGCCTGCATGAGGTAGAGGCCCGGCAGGTGTGAGTTCCCAGAAGGAACGCGGAGCCGAGGGTGTCTCTTATGGCACGTCACTGCTCTGCACTGAGTCAAAGTTGCCCAGCCCATTAGACCGGCTAGGAATATGTTCCCGAGGTGTTCGTACGCTGTGTCAACCCGGTTCTCCAAGGAAGGGAGCCGTGTGTCGCCCTGGATTCTGCACGCCCAGAAGTGTTCCGAAGGGCCTACACGGCTGTCTGTCGATCAGCAGGCAGACAGGACACTTGGGGTACTCAGTGTATTTGCACGGGAAGCGGTGCCGACGCGAGAGCCCTAGGAGACCCGAAAGGCCTCCTCGCCTTCCTTTTAAGCGGAACAACGACCGAGACCTCATGGAAACTGCTGCACGCAGAGCTTGCCAGGGGGACAAGTGGGTCCTTACCATGAGACTAGTGGTCACCGTGTGGCTTCCCAGAACGCACGAGGGCTGTGGGATTAGCCCCGCCTAAGAATTGAGAGCACCTGACTTCTCTGGGCAAAGTACTCGTTCCCCTCACAGGCGTGCCTGCAGTGAAAAGCAGCTGGGCAATTCCACACTTCTGCACACAGGTTCTAGGCCGCCAAGAATCCAGCTTTCGAAAAGGGAAAAAAGACTGCTTTGGTGCGCTGATGCTAGGGCTCACCTTGCGATTGCCCAGAACGAACGTGGGCCGCAGCTTAGCTCTCCTCTGAAAGGGCAGGCACCCCGTTTGTCTGGGGGACATACTGGTTTCCTCCCCAGCTGTGCCTGCAGTGAGTAGGAGCTGGACATAGTGAGCGTTTCAGAAACAGCGCCGAGGCTACCTGTATCCAGCTTTCCAAAGGGGGAAAACACTGGTTTTCTAAGCAGTGCCACCTACCCTCGTTAACACCCACCAGAAGTACGTGCAGAACTGGACGTGCAAAGGGAGACCGTCGCGACACACTGGGCCCTTGGCTAAAGAGTTTTCACTGCGCAGGCGTCTGCGTGTGGCAAGATCCCTAACCGAGGGAAGGCCTGAGGAAGACCTAGTTGGCACTGCACCTTCCAAGGGCCTGCCAGTGTAAAGTGAGGAATTGTGCTCTTGGCTCAGGTTGGATCTCACCTCGACTTCCTGCTTGAGGCAGAGAGCGGGGAGGTATGAGTTCCAAGAAGGAACGCGGGGGAGACGTTTCTCTCCGGGTAAGTCCCTTTTCCGCACTGAGTCCAAGTGGCCCAGCCCAGGAGACCGTGTAGGACTGTGTTCCAGGGCTCTTTGCAAGCTGTGTCCACCTAGGTTTCTAAGGAAGAGAACGGTGTGTCGCCTTGGACTCTGCATGCCAAGGAGTGTTCCGAAGGGCCTACGCGGCTGTCTGTTGCTCAGCAGGCAGAGAGGAGGCCCGGCGGACTCAGTGTAGTTGCCCGGGAAACGGTGCGGACGCGAGAGCCCATCGCGTCCTGAAAGGCATCCTCGAGTTCCAGCTAGGCAGCACATCGACGCACACTTCCTGGAAACTGCTGTATGCCCCCACATGCCCGCTGGCGAAAGTGGAACTTACGGGGAGCCCAGTGATCACCCTGCGGTTTCCCCGAACGAACGAGGGCCGCGGCATTAGTGCCCCCCCAAGGATTGCAAGCACCCAGTTCCTCTGTGGAAATGAGTCCTTTACTCCCAAGGCGTTGCTGCAGTGAAGAGACGCAGGGCCTTTTCAGGGTTTGGCCGAGAGCTCCGTGGTTGCGAGGATGCAGCTTTCCAAACGGTAAAAGACTGCTTTTCTGAACAGGGCCCCCTATGGTAGCTACCACGCAGCGTAAGTACCTGCAGTATTTGAGGGGCGAAGGCAGACAAACGCGGCACACTGGGCCCTTCGCTGAATCCGTTTGAATGAGCGGGTGTCGAAGTGTGGCAAGCTCCCTAACCGAGTGAAGGCCTGAGGAAGGCCTTGCTGGCACTGCATCTGCCAGAGGCCTACCAGTGTAAAGTGGTGACTTGTGGTCTTCTTTGAGCAGGTTGGATGTCACGTCGAGTGCCTGCATGAGGTAGAGGCCCGGCAGGTGTGAGTTCCCAGAAGGAACGCGGAGCCGAGGGTGTCTCTTATGGCACGTCACTGCTCTGCACTGAGTCAAAGTTGCCCAGCCCATTAGACCGGCTAGGAATATGTTCCCGAGGTGTTCGTACGCTGTGTCAACCCGGTTCTCCAAGGAAGGGAGCCGTGTGTCGCCCTGGATTCTGCACGCCCAGAAGTGTTCCGAAGGGCCTACACGGCTGTCTGTCGATCAGCAGGCAGACAGGACACTTGGGGTACTCAGTGTATTTGCACGGGAAGCGGTGCCGACGCGAGAGCCCTAGGAGACCCGAAAGGCCTCCTCGCCTTCCTTTTAAGCGGAACAACGACCGAGACCTCATGGAAACTGCTGCACGCAGAGCTTGCCAGGGGGACAAGTGGGTCCTTACCATGAGACTAGTGGTCACCGTGTGGCTTCCCAGAACGCACGAGGGCTGTGGGATTAGCCCCGCCTAAGAATTGAGAGCACCTGACTTCTCTGGGCAAAGTACTCGTTCCCCTCACAGGCGTGCCTGCAGTGAAAAGCAGCTGGGCAATTCCACACTTCTGCACACAGGTTCTAGGCCGCCAAGAATCCAGCTTTCGAAAAGGGAAAAAAGACTGCTTTGGTGCGCTGATGCTAGGGCTCACCTTGCGATTGCCCAGAACGAACGTGGGCCGCAGCTTAGCTCTCCTCTGAAAGGGCAGGCACCCCGTTTGTCTGGGGGACATACTGGTTTCCTCCCCAGCTGTGCCTGCAGTGAGTAGGAGCTGGACATAGTGAGCGTTTCAGAAACAGCGCCGAGGCTACCTGTATCCAGCTTTCCAAAGGGGGAAAACACTGGTTTTCTAAGCAGTGCCACCTACCCTCGTTAACACCCACCAGAAGTACGTGCAGAACTGGACGTGCAAAGGGAGACCGTCGCGACACACTGGGCCCTTGGCTAAAGAGTTTTCACTGCGCAGGCGTCTGCGTGTGGCAAGATCCCTAACCGAGGGAAGGCCTGAGGAAGACCTAGTTGGCACTGCACCTTCCAAGGGCCTGCCAGTGTAAAGTGAGGAATTGTGCTCTTGGCTCAGGTTGGATCTCACCTCGACTTCCTGCTTGAGGCAGAGAGCGGGGAGGTATGAGTTCCAAGAAGGAACGCGGGGGAGACGTTTCTCTCCGGGTAAGTCCCTTTTCCGCACTGAGTCCAAGTGGCCCAGCCCAGGAGACCGTGTAGGACTGTGTTCCAGGGCTCTTTGCAAGCTGTGTCCACCTAGGTTTCTAAGGAAGAGAACGGTGTGTCGCCTTGGACTCTGCATGCCAAGGAGTGTTCCGAAGGGCCTACGCGGCTGTCTGTTGCTCAGCAGGCAGAGAGGAGGCCCGGCGGACTCAGTGTAGTTGCCCGGGAAACGGTGCGGACGCGAGAGCCCATCGCGTCCTGAAAGGCATCCTCGAGTTCCAGCTAGGCAGCACATCGACGCACACTTCCTGGAAACTGCTGTATGCCCCCACATGCCCGCTGGCGAAAGTGGAACTTACGGGGAGCCCAGTGATCACCCTGCGGTTTCCCCGAACGAACGAGGGCCGCGGCATTAGTGCCCCCCCAAGGATTGCAAGCACCCAGTTCCTCTGTGGAAATGAGTCCTTTACTCCCAAGGCGTTGCTGCAGTGAAGAGACGCAGGGCCTTTTCAGGGTTTGGCCGAGAGCTCCGTGGTTGCGAGGATGCAGCTTTCCAAACGGTAAAAGACTGCTTTTCTGAACAGGGCCCCCTATGGTAGCTACCACGCAGCGTAAGTACCTGCAGTATTTGAGGGGCGAAGGCAGACAAACGCGGCACACTGGGCCCTTCGCTGAATCCGTTTGAATGAGCGGGTGTCGAAGTGTGGCAAGCTCCCTAACCGAGTGAAGGCCTGAGGAAGGCCTTGCTGGCACTGCATCTGCCAGAGGCCTACCAGTGTAAAGTGGTGACTTGTGGTCTTCTTTGAGCAGGTTGGATGTCACGTCGAGTGCCTGCATGAGGTAGAGGCCCGGCAGGTGTGAGTTCCCAGAAGGAACGCGGAGCCGAGGGTGTCTCTTATGGCACGTCACTGCTCTGCACTGAGTCAAAGTTGCCCAGCCCATTAGACCGGCTAGGAATATGTTCCCGAGGTGTTCGTACGCTGTGTCAACCCGGTTCTCCAAGGAAGGGAGCCGTGTGTCGCCCTGGATTCTGCACGCCCAGAAGTGTTCCGAAGGGCCTACACGGCTGTCTGTCGATCAGCAGGCAGACAGGACACTTGGGGTACTCAGTGTATTTGCACGGGAAGCGGTGCCGACGCGAGAGCCCTAGGAGACCCGAAAGGCCTCCTCGCCTTCCTTTTAAGCGGAACAACGACCGAGACCTCATGGAAACTGCTGCACGCAGAGCTTGCCAGGGGGACAAGTGGGTCCTTACCATGAGACTAGTGGTCACCGTGTGGCTTCTCAGAACGCACGAGGGCTGTGGGATTAGCCCCGCCTAAGAATTGAGAGCACCTGACTTCTCTGGGCAAAGTACTCGTTCCCCTCACAGGCGTGCCTGCAGTGAAAAGCAGCTGGGCAATTCCACACTTCTGCACACAGGTTCTAGGCCGCCAAGAATCCAGCTTTCGAAAAGGGAAAAAAGACTGCTTTGGTGCGCTGATGCTAGGGCTCACCTTGCGATTGCCCAGAACGAACGTGGGCCGCAGCTTAGCTCTCCTCTGAAAGGGCAGGCACCCCGTTTGTCTGGGGGACATACTGGTTTCCTCCCCAGCTGTGCCTGCAGTGAGTAGGAGCTGGACATAGTGAGCGTTTCAGAAACAGCGCCGAGGCTACCTGTGTCCAGCTTTCCAAAGGGGGAAAACACTGGTTTTCTAAGCAGTGCCACCTACCCTCGTTAACACCCACCAGAAGTACGTGCAGAACTGGACGTGCAAAGGGAGACCGTCGCGACACACTGGGCCCTTGGCTAAAGAGTTTTCACTGCGCAGGCGTCTGCGTGTGGCAAGATCCCTAACCGAGGGAAGGCCTGAGGAAGACCTAGTTGGCACTGCACCTTCCAAGGGCCTGCCAGTGTAAAGTGAGGAATTGTGCTCTTGGCTCAGGTTGGATCTCACCTCGACTTCCTGCTTGAGGCAGAGAGCGGGGAGGTATGAGTTCCAAGAAGGAACGCGGGGGAGACGTTTCTCTCCGGGTAAGTCCCTTTTCCGCACTGAGTCCAAGTGGCCCAGCCCAGGAGACCGTGTAGGACTGTGTTCCAGGGCTCTTTGCAAGCTGTGTCCACCTAGGTTTCTAAGGAAGAGAACGGTGTGTCGCCTTGGACTCTGCATGCCAAGGAGTGTTCCGAAGGGCCTACGCGGCTGTCTGTTGCTCAGCAGGCAGAGAGGAGGCCCGGCGGACTCAGTGTAGTTGCCCGGGAAACGGTGCGGACGCGAGAGCCCATCGCGTCCTGAAAGGCATCCTCGAGTTCCAGCTAGGCAGCACATCGACGCACACTTCCTGGAAACTGCTGTATGCCCCCACATGCCCGCTGGCGAAAGTGGAACTTACGGGGAGCCCAGTGATCACCCTGCGGTTTCCCCGAACGAACGAGGGCCGCGGCATTAGTGCCCCCCCAAGGATTGCAAGCACCCAGTTCCTCTGTGGAAATGAGTCCTTTACTCCCAAGGCGTTGCTGCAGTGAAGAGACGCAGGGCCTTTTCAGGGTTTGGCCGAGAGCTCCGTGGTTGCGAGGATGCAGCTTTCCAAACGGTAAAAGACTGCTTTTCTGAACAGGGCCCCCTATGGTAGCTACCACGCAGCGTAAGTACCTGCAGTATTTGAGGGGCGAAGGCAGACAAACGCGGCACACTGGGCCCTTCGCTGAATCCGTTTGAATGAGCGGGTGTCGAAGTGTGGCAAGCTCCCTAACCGAGTGAAGGCCTGAGGAAGGCCTTGCTGGCACTGCATCTGCCAGAGGCCTACCAGTGTAAAGTGGTGACTTGTGGTCTTCTTTGAGCAGGTTGGATGTCACGTCGAGTGCCTGCATGAGGTAGAGGCCCGGCAGGTGTGAGTTCCCAGAAGGAACGCGGAGCCGAGGGTGTCTCTTATGGCACGTCACTGCTCTGCACTGAGTCAAAGTTGCCCAGCCCATTAGACCGGCTAGGAATATGTTCCCGAGGTGTTCGTACGCTGTGTCAACCCGGTTCTCCAAGGAAGGGAGGCGTGTGTCGCCCTGGATTCTGCACGCCCAGAAGTGTTCCGAAGGGCCTACACGGCTGTCTGTCGATCAGCAGGCAGACAGGACACTTGGGGTACTCAGTGTATTTGCACGGGAAGCGGTGCCGACGCGAGAGCCCTAGGAGACCCGAAAGGCCTCCTCGCCTTCCTTTTAAGCGGAACAACGACCGAGACCTCATGGAAACTGCTGCACGCAGAGCTTGCCAGGGGGACAAGTGGGTCCTTACCATGAGACTAGTGGTCACCGTGTGGCTTCCCAGAACGCACGAGGGCTGTGGGATTAGCCCCGCCTAAGAATTGAGAGCACCTGACTTCTCTGGGCAAAGTACTCGTTCCCCTCACAGGCGTGCCTGCAGTGAAAAGCAGCTGGGCAATTCCACACTTCTGCACACAGGTTCTAGGCCGCCAAGAATCCAGCTTTCGAAAAGGGAAAAAAGACTGCTTTGGTGCGCTGATGCTAGGGCTCACCTTGCGATTGCCCAGAACGAACGTGGGCCGCAGCTTAGCTCTCCTCTGAAAGGGCAGGCACCCCGTTTGTCTGGGGGACATACTGGTTTCCTCCCCAGCTGTGCCTGCAGTGAGTAGGAGCTGGACATAGTGAGCGTTTCAGAAACAGCGCCGAGGCTACCTGTATCCAGCTTTCCAAAGGGGGAAAACACTGGTTTTCTAAGCAGTGCCACCTACCCTCGTTAACACCCACCAGAAGTACGTGCAGAACTGGACGTGCAAAGGGAGACCGTCGCGACACACTGGGCCCTTGGCTAAAGAGTTTTCACTGCGCAGGCGTCTGCGTGTGGCAAGATCCCTAACCGAGTGAAGGCCTGAGGAAGACCTAGTTGGCACTGCACCTTCCAAGGGCCTGCCAGTGTAAAGTGAGGAATTGTGCTCTTGGCTCAGGTTGGATCTCACCTCGACTTCCTGCTTGAGGCAGAGAGCGGGGAGGTATGAGTTCCAAGAAGGAACGCGGGGGAGACGTTTCTCTCCGGGTAAGTCCCTTTTCCGCACTGAGTCCAAGTGGCCCAGCCCAGGAGACCGTGTAGGACTGTGTTCCAGGGCTCTTTGCAAGCTGTGTCCACCTAGGTTTCTAAGGAAGAGAACGGTGTGTCGCCTTGGACTCTGCATGCCAAGGAGTGTTCCGAAGGGCCTACGCGGCTGTCTGTTGCTCAGCAGGCAGAGAGGAGGCCCGGCGGACTCAGTGTAGTTGCCCGGGAAACGGTGCGGACGCGAGAGCCCATCGCGTCCTGAAAGGCATCCTCGAGTTCCAGCTAGGCAGCACATCGACGCACACTTCCTGGAAACTGCTGTATGCCCCCACATGCCCGCTGGCGAAAGTGGAACTTACGGGGAGCCCAGTGATCACCCTGCGGTTTCCCCGAACGAACGAGGGCCGCGGCATTAGTGCCCCCCCAAGGATTGCAAGCACCCAGTTCCTCTGTGGAAATGAGTCCTTTACTCCCAAGGCGTTGCTGCAGTGAAGAGACGCAGGGCCTTTTCAGGGTTTGGCCGAGAGCTCCGTGGTTGCGAGGATGCAGCTTTCCAAACGGTAAAAGACTGCTTTTCTGAACAGGGCCCCCTATGGTAGCTACCACGCAGCGTAAGTACCTGCAGTATTTGAGGGGCGAAGGCAGACAAACGCGGCACACTGGGCCCTTCGCTGAATCCGTTTGAATGAGCGGGTGTCGAAGTGTGGCAAGCTCCCTAACCGAGTGAAGGCCTGAGGAAGGCCTTGCTGGCACTGCATCTGCCAGAGGCCTACCAGTGTAAAGTGGTGACTTGTGGTCTTCTTTGAGCAGGTTGGATGTCACGTCGAGTGCCTGCATGAGGTAGAGGCCCGGCAGGTGTGAGTTCCCAGAAGGAACGCGGAGCCGAGGGTGTCTCTTATGGCACGTCACTGCTCTGCACTGAGTCAAAGTTGCCCAGCCCATTAGACCGGCTAGGAATATGTTCCCGAGGTGTTCGTACGCTGTGTCAACCCGGTTCTCCAAGGAAGGGAGCCATGTGTCGCCCTGGATTCTGCACGCCCAGAAGTGTTCCGAAGGGCCTACACGGCTGTCTGTCGATCAGCAGGCAGACAGGACACTTGGGGTACTCAGTGTATTTGCACGGGAAGCGGTGCCGACGCGAGAGCCCTAGGAGACCCGAAAGGCCTCCTCGCCTTCCTTTTAAGCGGAACAACGACCGAGACCTCATGGAAACTGCTGCACGCAGAGCTTGCCAGGGGGACAAGTGGGTCCTTACCATGAGACTAGTGGTCACCGTGTGGCTTCCCAGAACGCACGAGGGCTGTGGGATTAGCCCCGCCTAAGAATTGAGAGCACCTGACTTCTCTGGGCAAAGTACTCGTTCCCCTCACAGGCGTGCCTGCAGTGAAAAGCAGCTGGGCAATTCCACACTTCTGCACACAGGTTCTAGGCCGCCAAGAATCCAGCTTTCGAAAAGGGAAAAAAGACTGCTTTGGTGCGCTGATGCTAGGGCTCACCTTGCGATTGCCCAGAACGAACGTGGGCAGCAGCTTAGCTCTCCTCTGAAAGGGCAGGCACCCCGTTTGTCTGGGGGACATACTGGTTTCCTCCCCAGCTGTGCCTGCAGTGAGTAGGAGCTGGACATAGTGAGCGTTTCAGAAACAGCGCCGAGGCTACCTGTATCCAGCTTTCCAAAGGGGGAAAACACTGGTTTTCTAAGCAGTGCCACCTACCCTCGTTAACACCCGCCAGAAGTACGTGCAGAACTGGACGTGCAAAGGGAGACCGTCGCGACACACTGGGCCCTTGGCTAAATAGTTTTCACTGCGCAGGCGTCTGCGTGTGGCAAGATCCCTAACCGAGTGAAGGCCTGAGGAAGACCTAGTTGGCACTGCACCTTCCAAGGGCCTGCCAGTGTAAAGTGAGGAATTGTGCTCTTGGCTCAGGTTGGATCTCACCTCGACTTCCTGCTTGAGGCAGAGAGCGGGGAGGTATGAGTTCCAAGAAGGAACGCGGGGGAGACGTTTCTCTCCGGGTAAGTCCCTTTTCCGCACTGAGTCCAAGTGGCCCAGCCCAGGAGACCGTGTAGGACTGTGTTCCAGGGCTCTTTGCAAGCTGTGTCCACCTAGGTTTCTAAGGAAGAGAACGGTGTGTCGCCTTGGACTCTGCATGCCAAGGAGTGTTCCGAAGGGCCTACGCGGCTGTCTGTTGCTCAGCAGGCAGAGAGGAGGCCCGGCGGACTCAGTGTAGTTGCCCGGGAAACGGTGCGGACGCGAGAGCCCATCGCGTCCTGAAAGGCATCCTCGAGTTCCAGCTAGGCAGCACATCGACGCACACTTCCTGGAAACTGCTGTATGCCCCCACATGCCCGCTGGCGAAAGTGGAACTTACGGGGAGCCCAGTGATCACCCTGCGGTTTCCCCGAACGAACGAGGGCCGCGGCATTAGTGCCCCCCCAAGGATTGCAAGCACCCAGTTCCTCTGTGGAAATGAGTCCTTTACTCCCAAGGCGTTGCTGCAGTGAAGAGACGCAGGGCCTTTTCAGGGTTTGGCCGAGAGCTCCGTGGTTGCGAGGATGCAGCTTTCCAAACGGTAGAAGACTGCTTTTCTGAACAGGGCCCCCTATGGTAGCTACCACGCAGCGTAAGTACCTGCAGTATTTGAGGGGCGAAGGCAGACAAACGCGGCACACTGGGCCCTTCGCTGAATCCGTTTGAATGAGCGGGTGTCGAAGTGTGGCAAGCTCCCTAACCGAGTGAAGGCCTGAGGAAGGCCTTGCTGGCACTGCATCTGCCAGAGGCCTACCAGTGTAAAGTGGTGACTTGTGGTCTTCTTTGAGCAGGTTGGATGTCACGTCGAGTGCCTGCATGAGGTAGAGGCCCGGCAGGTGTGAGTTCCCAGAAGGAACGCGGAGCCGAGGGTGTCTCTTATGGCACGTCACTGCTCTGCACTGAGTCAAAGTTGCCCAGCCCATTAGACCGGCTAGGAATATGTTCCCGAGGTGTTCGTACGCTGTGTCAACCCGGTTCTCCAAGGAAGGGAGGCGTGTGTCGCCCTGGATTCTGCACGCCCAGAAGTGTTCCGAAGGGCCTACACGGCTGTCTGTCGATCAGCAGGCAGACAGGACACTTGGGGTACTCAGTGTATTTGCACGGGAAGCGGTGCCGACGCGAGAGCCCTAGGAGACCCGAAAGGCCTCCTCGCCTTCCTTTTAAGCGGAACAACGACCGAGACCTCATGGAAACTGCTGCACGCAGAGCTTGCCAGGGGGACAAGTGGGTCCTTACCATGAGACTAGTGGTCACCGTGTGGCTTCCCAGAACGCACGAGGGCTGTGGGATTAGCCCCGCCTAAGAATTGAGAGCACCTGACTTCTCTGGGCAAAGTACTCGTTCCCCTCACAGGCGTGCCTGCAGTGAAAAGCAGCTGGGCAATTCCACACTTCTGCACACAGGTTCTAGGCCGCCAAGAATCCAGCTTTCGAAAAGGGAAAAAAGACTGCTTTGGTGCGCTGATGCTAGGGCTCACCTTGCGATTGCCCAGAACGAACGTGGGCCGCAGCTTAGCTCTCCTCTGAAAGGGCAGGCACCCCGTTTGTCTGGGGGACATACTGGTTTCCTCCCCAGCTGTGCCTGCAGTGAGTAGGAGCTGGACATAGTGAGCGTTTCAGAAACAGCGCCGAGGCTACCTGTATCCAGCTTTCCAAAGGGGGAAAACACTGGTTTTCTAAGCAGTGCCACCTACCCTCGTTAACACCCACCAGAAGTACGTGCAGAACTGGACGTGCAAAGGGAGACCGTCGCGACACACTGGGCCCTTGGCTAAAGAGTTTTCACTGCGCAGGCGTCTGCGTGTGGCAAGATCCCTAACCGAGTGAAGGCCTGAGGAAGACCTAGTTGGCACTGCACCTTCCAAGGGCCTGCCAGTGTAAAGTGAGGAATTGTGCTCTTGGCTCAGGTTGGATCTCACCTCGACTTCCTGCTTGAGGCAGAGAGCGGGGAGGTATGAGTTCCAAGAAGGAACGCGGGGGAGACGTTTCTCTCCGGGTAAGTCCCTTTTCCGCACTGAGTCCAAGTGGCCCAGCCCAGGAGACCGTGTAGGACTGTGTTCCAGGGCTCTTTGCAAGCTGTGTCCACCTAGGTTTCTAAGGAAGAGAACGGTGTGTCGCCTTGGACTCTGCATGCCAAGGAGTGTTCCGAAGGGCCTACGCGGCTGTCTGTTGCTCAGCAGGCAGAGAGGAGGCCCGGCGGACTCAGTGTAGTTGCCCGGGAAACGGTGCGGACGCGAGAGCCCATCGCGTCCTGAAAGGCATCCTCGAGTTCCAGCTAGGCAGCACATCGACGCACACTTCCTGGAAACTGCTGTATGCCCCCACATGCCCGCTGGCGAAAGTGGAACTTACGGGGAGCCCAGTGATCACCCTGCGGTTTCCCCGAACGAACGAGGGCCGCGGCATTAGTGCCCCCCCAAGGATTGCAAGCACCCAGTTCCTCTGTGGAAATGAGTCCTTTACTCCCAAGGCGTTGCTGCAGTGAAGAGACGCAGGGCCTTTTCAGGGTTTGGCCGAGAGCTCCGTGGTTGCGAGGATGCAGCTTTCCAAACGGTAAAAGACTGCTTTTCTGAACAGGGCCCCCTATGGTAGCTACCACGCAGCGTAAGTACCTGCAGTATTTGAGGGGCGAAGGCAGACAAACGCGGCACACTGGGCCCTTCGCTGAATCCGTTTGAATGAGCGGGTGTCGAAGTGTGGCAAGCTCCCTAACCGAGTGAAGGCCTGAGGAAGGCCTTGCTGGCACTGCATCTGCCAGAGGCCTACCAGTGTAAAGTGGTGACTTGTGGTCTTCTTTGAGCAGGTTGGATGTCACGTCGAGTGCCTGCATGAGGTAGAGGCCCGGCAGGTGTGAGTTCCCAGAAGGAACGCGGAGCCGAGGGTGTCTCTTATGGCACGTCACTGCTCTGCACTGAGTCAAAGTTGCCCAGCCCATTAGACCGGCTAGGAATATGTTCCCGAGGTGTTCGTACGCTGTGTCAACCCGGTTCTCCAAGGAAGGGAGGCGTGTGTCGCCCTGGATTCTGCACGCCCAGAAGTGTTCCGAAGGGCCTACACGGCTGTCTGTCGATCAGCAGGCAGACAGGACACTTGGGGTACTCAGTGTATTTGCACGGGAAGCGGTGCCGACGCGAGAGCCCTAGGAGACCCGAAAGGCCTCCTCGCCTTCCTTTTAAGCGGAACAACGACCGAGACCTCATGGAAACTGCTGCACGCAGAGCTTGCCAGGGGGACAAGTGGGTCCTTACCATGAGACTAGTGGTCACCGTGTGGCTTCCCAGAACGCACGAGGGCTGTGGGATTAGCCCCGCCTAAGAATTGAGAGCACCTGACTTCTCTGGGCAAAGTACTCGTTCCCCTCACAGGCGTGCCTGCAGTGAAAAGCAGCTGGGCAATTCCACACTTCTGCACACAGGTTCTAGGCCGCCAAGAATCCAGCTTTCGAAAAGGGAAAAAAGACTGCTTTGGTGCGCTGATGCTAGGGCTCACCTTGCGATTGCCCAGAACGAACGTGGGCCGCAGCTTAGCTCTCCTCTGAAAGGGCAGGCACCCCGTTTGTCTGGGGGACATACTGGTTTCCTCCCCAGCTGTGCCTGCAGTGAGTAGGAGCTGGACATAGTGAGCGTTTCAGAAACAGCGCCGAGGCTACCTGTATCCAGCTTTCCAAAGGGGGAAAACACTGGTTTTCTAAGCAGTGCCACCTACCCTCGTTAACACCCACCAGAAGTACGTGCAGAACTGGACGTGCAAAGGGAGACCGTCGCGACACACTGGGCCCTTGGCTAAAGAGTTTTCACTGCGCAGGCGTCTGCGTGTGGCAAGATCCCTAACCGAGGGAAGGCCTGAGGAAGACCTAGTTGGCACTGCACCTTCCAAGGGCCTGCCAGTGTAAAGTGAGGAATTGTGCTCTTGGCTCAGGTTGGATCTCACCTCGACTTCCTGCTTGAGGCAGAGAGCGGGGAGGTATGAGTTCCAAGAAGGAACGCGGGGGAGACGTTTCTCTCCGGGTAAGTCCCTTTTCCGCACTGAGTCCAAGTGGCCCAGCCCAGGAGACCGTGTAGGACTGTGTTCCAGGGCTCTTTGCAAGCTGTGTCCACCTAGGTTTCTAAGGAAGAGAACGGTGTGTCGCCTTGGACTCTGCATGCCAAGGAGTGTTCCGAAGGGCCTACGCGGCTGTCTGTTGCTCAGCAGGCAGAGAGGAGGCCCGGCGGACTCAGTGTAGTTGCCCGGGAAACGGTGCGGACGCGAGAGCCCATCGCGTCCTGAAAGGCATCCTCGAGTTCCAGCTAGGCAGCACATCGACGCACACTTCCTGGAAACTGCTGTATGCCCCCACATGCCCGCTGGCGAAAGTGGAACTTACGGGGAGCCCAGTGATCACCCTGCGGTTTCCCCGAACGAACGAGGGCCGCGGCATTAGTGCCCCCCCAAGGATTGCAAGCACCCAGTTCCTCTGTGGAAATGAGTCCTTTACTCCCAAGGCGTTGCTGCAGTGAAGAGACGCAGGGCCTTTTCAGGGTTTGGCCGAGAGCTCCGTGGTTGCGAGGATGCAGCTTTCCAAACGGTAAAAGACTGCTTTTCTGAACAGGGCCCCCTATGGTAGCTACCACGCAGCGTAAGTACCTGCAGTATTTGAGGGGCGAAGGCAGACAAACGCGGCACACTGGGCCCTTCGCTGAATCCGTTTGAATGAGCGGGTGTCGAAGTGTGGCAAGCTCCCTAACCGAGTGAAGGCCTGAGGAAGGCCTTGCTGGCACTGCATCTGCCAGAGGCCTACCAGTGTAAAGTGGTGACTTGTGGTCTTCTTTGAGCAGGTTGGATGTCACGTCGAGTGCCTGCATGAGGTAGAGGCCCGGCAGGTGTGAGTTCCCAGAAGGAACGCGGAGCCGAGGGTGTCTCTTATGGCACGTCACTGCTCTGCACTGAGTCAAAGTTGCCCAGCCCATTAGACCGGCTAGGAATATGTTCCCGAGGTGTTCGTACGCTGTGTCAACCCGGTTCTCCAAGGAAGGGAGGCGTGTGTCGCCCTGGATTCTGCACGCCCAGAAGTGTTCCGAAGGGCCTACACGGCTGTCTGTCGATCAGCAGGCAGACAGGACACTTGGGGTACTCAGTGTATTTGCACGGGAAGCGGTGCCGACGCGAGAGCCCTAGGAGACCCGAAAGGCCTCCTCGCCTTCCTTTTAAGCGGAACAACGACCGAGACCTCATGGAAACTGCTGCACGCAGAGCTTGCCAGGGGGACAAGTGGGTCCTTACCATGAGACTAGTGGTCACCGTGTGGCTTCCCAGAACGCACGAGGGCTGTGGGATTAGCCCCGCCTAAGAATTGAGAGCACCTGACTTCTCTGGGCAAAGTACTCGTTCCCCTCACAGGCGTGCCTGCAGTGAAAAGCAGCTGGGCAATTCCACACTTCTGCACACAGGTTCTAGGCCGCCAAGAATCCAGCTTTCGAAAAGGGAAAAAAGACTGCTTTGGTGCGCTGATGCTAGGGCTCACCTTGCGATTGCCCAGAACGAACGTGGGCCGCAGCTTAGCTCTCCTCTGAAAGGGCAGGCACCCCGTTTGTCTGGGGGACATACTGGTTTCCTCCCCAGCTGTGCCTGCAGTGAGTAGGAGCTGGACATAGTGAGCGTTTCAGAAACAGCGCCGAGGCTACCTGTATCCAGCTTTCCAAAGGGGGAAAACACTGGTTTTCTAAGCAGTGCCACCTACCCTCGTTAACACCCGCCAGAAGTACGTGCAGAACTGGACGTGCAAAGGGAGACCGTCGCGACACACTGGGCCCTTGGCTAAAGAGTTTTCACTGCGCAGGCGTCTGCGTGTGGCAAGATCCCTAACCGAGTGAAGGCCTGAGGAAGACCTAGTTGGCACTGCACCTTCCAAGGGCCTGCCAGTGTAAAGTGAGGAATTGTGCTCTTGGCTCAGGTTGGATCTCACCTCGACTTCCTGCTTGAGGCAGAGAGCGGGGAGGTATGAGTTCCAAGAAGGAACGCGGGGGAGACGTTTCTCTCCGGGTAAGTCCCTTTTCCGCACTGAGTCCAAGTGGCCCAGCCCAGGAGACCGTGTAGGACTGTGTTCCAGGGCTCTTTGCAAGCTGTGTCCACCTAGGTTTCTAAGGAAGAGAACGGTGTGTCGCCTTGGACTCTGCATGCCAAGGAGTGTTCCGAAGGGCCTACGCGGCTGTCTGTTGCTCAGCAGGCAGAGAGGAGGCCCGGCGGACTCAGTGTAGTTGCCCGGGAAACGGTGCGGACGCGAGAGCCCATCGCGTCCTGAAAGGCATCCTCGAGTTCCAGCTAGGCAGCACATCGACGCACACTTCCTGGAAACTGCTGTATGCCCCCACATGCCCGCTGGCGAAAGTGGAACTTACGGGGAGCCCAGTGATCACCCTGCGGTTTCCCCGAACGAACGAGGGCCGCGGCATTAGTGCCCCCCCAAGGATTGCAAGCACCCAGTTCCTCTGTGGAAATGAGTCCTTTACTCCCAAGGCGTTGCTGCAGTGAAGAGACGCAGGGCCTTTTCAGGGTTTGGCCGAGAGCTCCGTGGTTGCGAGGATGCAGCTTTCCAAACGGTAGAAGACTGCTTTTCTGAACAGGGCCCCCTATGGTAGCTACCACGCAGCGTAAGTACCTGCAGTATTTGAGGGGCGAAGGCAGACAAACGCGGCACACTGGGCCCTTCGCTGAATCCGTTTGAATGAGCGGGTGTCGAAGTGTGGCAAGCTCCCTAACCGAGTGAAGGCCTGAGGAAGGCCTTGCTGGCACTGCATCTGCCAGAGGCCTACCAGTGTAAAGTGGTGACTTGTGGTCTTCTTTGAGCAGGTTGGATGTCACGTCGAGTGCCTGCATGAGGTAGAGGCCCGGCAGGTGTGAGTTCCCAGAAGGAACGCGGAGCCGAGGGTGTCTCTTATGGCACGTCACTGCTCTGCACTGAGTCAAAGTTGCCCAGCCCATTAGACCGGCTAGGAATATGTTCCCGAGGTGTTCGTACGCTGTGTCAACCCGGTTCTCCAAGGAAGGGAGGCGTGTGTCGCCCTGGATTCTGCACGCCCAGAAGTGTTCCGAAGGGCCTACACGGCTGTCTGTCGATCAGCAGGCAGACAGGACACTTGGGGTACTCAGTGTATTTGCACGGGAAGCGGTGCCGACGCGAGAGCCCTAGGAGACCCGAAAGGCCTCCTCGCCTTCCTTTTAAGCGGAACAACGACCGAGACCTCATGGAAACTGCTGCACGCAGAGCTTGCCAGGGGGACAAGTGGGTCCTTACCATGAGACTAGTGGTCACCGTGTGGCTTCCCAGAACGCACGAGGGCTGTGGGATTAGCTCCGCCTAAGAATTGAGAGCACCTGACTTCTCTGGGCAAAGTACTCGTTCCCCTCACAGGCGTGCCTGCAGTGAAAAGCAGCTGGGCAATTCCACACTTCTGCACACAGGTTCTAGGCCGCCAAGAATCCAGCTTTCGAAAAGGGAAAAAAGACTGCTTTGGTGCGCTGATGCTAGGGCTCACCTTGCGATTGCCCAGAACGAACGTGGGCCGCAGCTTAGCTCTCCTCTGAAAGGGCAGGCACCCCGTTTGTCTGGGGGACATACTGGTTTCCTCCCCAGCTGTGCCTGCAGTGAGTAGGAGCTGGACATAGTGAGCGTTTCAGAAACAGCGCCGAGGCTACCTGTATCCAGCTTTCCAAAGGGGGAAAACACTGGTTTTCTAAGCAGTGCCACCTACCCTCGTTAACACCCACCAGAAGTACGTGCAGAACTGGACGTGCAAAGGGAGACCGTCGCGACACACTGGGCCCTTGGCTAAATAGTTTTCACTGCGCAGGCGTCTGCGTGTGGCAAGATCCCTAACCGAGTGAAGGCCTGAGGAAGACCTAGTTGGCACTGCACCTTCCAAGGGCCTGCCAGTGTAAAGTGAGGAATTGTGCTCTTGGCTCAGGTTGGATCTCACCTCGACTTCCTGCTTGAGGCAGAGAGCGGGGAGGTATGAGTTCCAAGAAGGAACGCGGGGGAGACGTTTCTCTCCGGGTAAGTCCCTTTTCCGCACTGAGTCCAAGTGGCCCAGCCCAGGAGACCGTGTAGGACTGTGTTCCAGGGCTCTTTGCAAGCTGTGTCCACCTAGGTTTCTAAGGAAGAGAACGGTGTGTCGCCTTGGACTCTGCATGCCAAGGAGTGTTCCGAAGGGCCTACGCGGCTGTCTGTTGCTCAGCAGGCAGAGAGGAGGCCCGGCGGACTCAGTGTAGTTGCCCGGGAAACGGTGCGGACGCGAGAGCCCATCGCGTCCTGAAAGGCATCCTCGAGTTCCAGCTAGGCAGCACATCGACGCACACTTCCTGGAAACTGCTGTATGCCCCCACATGCCCGCTGGCGAAAGTGGAACTTACGGGGAGCCCAGTGATCACCCTGCGGTTTCCCCGAACGAACGAGGGCCGCGGCATTAGTGCCCCCCCAAGGATTGCAAGCACCCAGTTCCTCTGTGGAAATGAGTCCTTTACTCCCAAGGCGTTGCTGCAGTGAAGAGACGCAGGGCCTTTTCAGGGTTTGGCCGAGAGCTCCGTGGTTGCGAGGATGCAGCTTTCCAAACGGTAAAAGACTGCTTTTCTGAACAGGGCCCCCTATGGTAGCTACCACGCAGCGTAAGTACCTGCAGTATTTGAGGGGCGAAGGCAGACAAACGCGGCACACTGGGCCCTTCGCTGAATCCGTTTGAATGAGCGGGTGTCGAAGTGTGGCAAGCTCCCTAACCGAGTGAAGGCCTGAGGAAGGCCTTGCTGGCACTGCATCTGCCAGAGGCCTACCAGTGTAAAGTGGTGACTTGTGGTCTTCTATGAGCAGGTTGGATGTCACGTCGAGTGCCTGCATGAGGTAGAGGCCCGGCAGGTGTGAGTTCCCAGAAGGAACGCGGAGCCGAGGGTGTCTCTTATGGCACGTCACTGCTCTGCACTGAGTCAAAGTTGCCCAGCCCATTAGACCGGCTAGGAATATGTTCCCGAGGTGTTCGTACGCTGTGTCAACCCGGTTCTCCAAGGAAGGGAGCCGTGTGTCGCCCTGGATTCTGCACGCCCAGAAGTGTTCCGAAGGGCCTACACGGCTGTCTGTCGATCAGCAGGCAGACAGGACACTTGGGGTACTCAGTGTATTTGCACGGGAAGCGGTGCCGACGCGAGAGCCCTAGGAGACCCGAAAGGCCTCCTCGCCTTCCTTTTAAGCGGAACAACGACCGAGACCTCATGGAAACTGCTGCACGCAGAGCTTGCCAGGGGGACAAGTGGGTCCTTACCATGAGACTAGTGGTCACCGTGTGGCTTCCCAGAACGCACGAGGGCTGTGGGATTAGCCCCGCCTAAGAATTGAGAGCACCTGACTTCTCTGGGCAAAGTACTCGTTCCCCTCACAGGCGTGCCTGCAGTGAAAAGCAGCTGGGCAATTCCACACTTCTGCACACAGGTTCTAGGCCGCCAAGAATCCAGCTTTCGAAAAGGGAAAAAAGACTGCTTTGGTGCGCTGATGCTAGGGCTCACCTTGCGATTGCCCAGAACGAACGTGGGCCGCAGCTTAGCTCTCCTCTGAAAGGGCAGGCACCCCGTTTGTCTGGGGGACATACTGGTTTCCTCCCCAGCTGTGCCTGCAGTGAGTAGGAGCTGGACATAGTGAGCGTT
Organism: Eubalaena glacialis; assembly: GCF_028564815.1. Lineage (NCBI taxonomy): Eukaryota > Metazoa > Chordata > Mammalia > Artiodactyla > Balaenidae > Eubalaena > Eubalaena glacialis. The sequence continues at coordinate 108,102,014 of NC_083716.1, read as the reverse complement.
TCAGAAACAGCGCCGAGGCTACCTGTATCCAGCTTTCCAAAGGGGGAAAACACTGGTTTTCTAAGCAGTGCCACCTACCCTCGTTAACACCCACCAGAAGTACGTGCAGAACTGGACGTGCAAAGGGAGACCGTCGCGACACACTGGGCCCTTGGCTAAAGAGTTTTCACTGCGCAGGCATCTGCGTGTGGCAAGATCCCTAACCGAGGGAAGGCCTGAGGAAGACCTAGTTGGCACTGCACCTTCCAAGGGCCTGCCAGTGTAAAGTGAGGAATTGTGCTCTTGGCTCAGGTTGGATCTCACCTCGACTTCCTGCTTGAGGCAGAGAGCGGGGAGGTATGAGTTCCAAGAAGGAACGCGGGGGAGACGTTTCTCTCCGGGTAAGTCCCTTTTCCGCACTGAGTCCAAGTGGCCCAGCCCAGGAGACCGTGTAGGACTGTGTTCCAGGGCTCTTTGCAAGCTGTGTCCACCTAGGTTTCTAAGGAAGAGAACGGTGTGTCGCCTTGGACTCTGCATGCCAAGGAGTGTTCCGAAGGGCCTACGCGGCTGTCTGTTGCTCAGCAGGCAGAGAGGAGGCCCGGCGGACTCAGTGTAGTTGCCCGGGAAACGGTGCGGACGCGAGAGCCCATCGCGTCCTGAAAGGCATCCTCGAGTTCCAGCTAGGCAGCACATCGACGCACACTTCCTGGAAACTGCTGTATGCCCCCACATGCCCGCTGGCGAAAGTGGAACTTACGGGGAGCCCAGTGATCACCCTGCGGTTTCCCCGAACGAACGAGGGCCGCGGCATTAGTGCCCCCCCAAGGATTGCAAGCACCCAGTTCCTCTGTGGAAATGAGTCCTTTACTCCCAAGGCGTTGCTGCAGTGAAGAGACGCAGGGCCTTTTCAGGGTTTGGCCGAGAGCTCCGTGGTTGCGAGGATGCAGCTTTCCAAACGGTAAAAGACTGCTTTTCTGAACAGGGCCCCCTATGGTAGCTACCACGCAGCGTAAGTACCTGCAGTATTTGAGGGGCGAAGGCAGACAAACGCGGCACACTGGGCCCTTCGCTGAATCCGTTTGAATGAGCGGGTGTCGAAGTGTGGCAAGCTCCCTAACCGAGTGAAGGCCTGAGGAAGGCCTTGCTGGCACTGCATCTGCCAGAGGCCTACCAGTGTAAAGTGGTGACTTGTGGTCTTCTTTGAGCAGGTTGGATGTCACGTCGAGTGCCTGCATGAGGTAGAGGCCCGGCAGGTGTGAGTTCCCAGAAGGAACGCGGAGCCGAGGGTGTCTCTTATGGCACGTCACTGCTCTGCACTGAGTCAAAGTTGCCCAGCCCATTAGACCGGCTAGGAATATGTTCCCGAGGTGTTCGTACGCTGTGTCAACCCGGTTCTCCAAGGAAGGGAGCCGTGTGTCGCCCTGGATTCTGCACGCCCAGAAGTGTTCCGAAGGGCCTACACGGCTGTCTGTCGATCAGCAGGCAGACAGGACACTTGGGGTACTCAGTGTATTTGCACGGGAAGCGGTGCCGACGCGAGAGCCCTAGGAGACCCGAAAGGCCTCCTCGCCTTCCTTTTAAGCGGAACAACGACCGAGACCTCATGGAAACTGCTGCACGCAGAGCTTGCCAGGGGGACAAGTGGGTCCTTACCATGAGACTAGTGGTCACCGTGTGGCTTCCCAGAACGCACGAGGGCTGTGGGATTAGCCCCGCCTAAGAATTGAGAGCACCTGACTTCTCTGGGCAAAGTACTCGTTCCCCTCACAGGCGTGCCTGCAGTGAAAAGCAGCTGGGCAATTCCACACTTCTGCACACAGGTTCTAGGCCGCCAAGAATCCAGCTTTCGAAAAGGGAAAAAAGACTGCTTTGGTGCGCTGATGCTAGGGCTCACCTTGCGATTGCCCAGAACGAACGTGGGCCGCAGCTTAGCTCTCCTCTGAAAGGGCAGGCACCCCGTTTGTCTGGGGGACATACTGGTTTCCTCCCCAGCTGTGCCTGCAGTGAGTAGGAGCTGGACATAGTGAGCGTTTCAGAAACAGCGCCGAGGCTACCTGTATCCAGCTTTCCAAAGGGGGAAAACACTGGTTTTCTAAGCAGTGCCACCTACCCTCGTTAACACCCACCAGAAGTACGTGCAGAACTGGACGTGCAAAGGGAGACCGTCGCGACACACTGGGCCCTTGGCTAAAGAGTTTTCACTGCGCAGGCATCTGCGTGTGGCAAGATCCCTAACCGAGGGAAGGCCTGAGGAAGACCTAGTTGGCACTGCACCTTCCAAGGGCCTGCCAGTGTAAAGTGAGGAATTGTGCTCTTGGCTCAGGTTGGATCTCACCTCGACTTCCTGCTTGAGGCAGAGAGCGGGGAGGTATGAGTTCCAAGAAGGAACGCGGGGGAGACGTTTCTCTCCGGGTAAGTCCCTTTTCCGCACTGAGTCCAAGTGGCCCAGCCCAGGAGACCGTGTAGGACTGTGTTCCAGGGCTCTTTGCAAGCTGTGTCCACCTAGGTTTCTAAGGAAGAGAACGGTGTGTCGCCTTGGACTCTGCATGCCAAGGAGTGTTCCGAAGGGCCTACGCGGCTGTCTGTTGCTCAGCAGGCAGAGAGGAGGCCCGGCGGACTCAGTGTAGTTGCCCGGGAAACGGTGCGGACGCGAGAGCCCATCGCGTCCTGAAAGGCATCCTCGAGTTCCAGCTAGGCAGCACATCGACGCACACTTCCTGGAAACTGCTGTATGCCCCCACATGCCCGCTGGCGAAAGTGGAACTTACGGGGAGCCCAGTGATCACCCTGCGGTTTCCCCGAACGAACGAGGGCCGCGGCATTAGTGCCCCCCCAAGGATTGCAAGCACCCAGTTCCTCTGTGGAAATGAGTCCTTTACTCCCAAGGCGTTGCTGCAGTGAAGAGACGCAGGGCCTTTTCAGGGTTTGGCCGAGAGCTCCGTGGTTGCGAGGATGCAGCTTTCCAAACGGTAAAAGACTGCTTTTCTGAACAGGGCCCCCTATGGTAGCTACCACGCAGCGTAAGTACCTGCAGTATTTGAGGGGCGAAGGCAGACAAACGCGGCACACTGGGCCCTTCGCTGAATCCGTTTGAATGAGCGGGTGTCGAAGTGTGGCAAGCTCCCTAACCGAGTGAAGGCCTGAGGAAGGCCTTGCTGGCACTGCATCTGCCAGAGGCCTACCAGTGTAAAGTGGTGACTTGTGGTCTTCTTTGAGCAGGTTGGATGTCACGTCGAGTGCCTGCATGAGGTAGAGGCCCGGCAGGTGTGAGTTCCCAGAAGGAACGCGGAGCCGAGGGTGTCTCTTATGGCACGTCACTGCTCTGCACTGAGTCAAAGTTGCCCAGCCCATTAGACCGGCTAGGAATATGTTCCCGAGGTGTTCGTACGCTGTGTCAACCCGGTTCTCCAAGGAAGGGAGGCGTGTGTCGCCCTGGATTCTGCACGCCCAGAAGTGTTCCGAAGGGCCTACACGGCTGTCTGTCGATCAGCAGGCAGACAGGACACTTGGGGTACTCAGTGTATTTGCACGGGAAGCGGTGCCGACGCGAGAGCCCTAGGAGACCCGAAAGGCCTCCTCGCCTTCCTTTTAAGCGGAACAACGACCGAGACCTCATGGAAACTGCTGCACGCAGAGCTTGCCAGGGGGACAAGTGGGTCCTTACCATGAGACTAGTGGTCACCGTGTGGCTTCCCAGAACGCACGAGGGCTGTGGGATTAGCCCCGCCTAAGAATTGAGAGCACCTGACTTCTCTGGGCAAAGTATTCGTTCCCCTCACAGGCGTGCCTGCAGTGAAAAGCAGCTGGGCAATTCCACACTTCTGCACACAGGTTCTAGGCCGCCAAGAATCCAGCTTTCGAAAAGGGAAAAAAGACTGCTTTGGTGCGCTGATGCTAGGGCTCACCTTGCGATTGCCCAGAACGAACGTGGGCCGCAGCTTAGCTCTCCTCTGAAAGGGCAGGCACCCCGTTTGTCTGGGGGACATACTGGTTTCCTCCCCAGCTGTGCCTGCAGTGAGTAGGAGCTGGACATAGTGAGCGTTTCAGAAACAGCGCCGAGGCTACCTGTATCCAGCTTTCCAAAGGGGGAAAACACTGGTTTTCTAAGCAGTGCCACCTACCCTCGTTAACACCCGCCAGAAGTACGTGCAGAACTGGACGTGCAAAGGGAGACCGTCGCGACACACTGGGCCCTTGGCTAAAGAGTTTTCACTGCGCAGGCGTCTGCGTGTGGCAAGATCCCTAACCGAGGGAAGGCCTGAGGAAGACCTAGTTGGCACTGCACCTTCCAAGGGCCTGCCAGTGTAAAGTGAGGAATTGTGCTCTTGGCTCAGGTTGGATCTCACCTCGACTTCCTGCTTGAGGCAGAGAGCGGGGAGGTATGAGTTCCAAGAAGGAACGCGGGGGAGACGTTTCTCTCCGGGTAAGTCCCTTTTCCGCACTGAGTCCAAGTGGCCCAGCCCAGGAGACCGTGTAGGACTGTGTTCCAGGGCTCTTTGCAAGCTGTGTCCACCTAGGTTTCTAAGGAAGAGAACGGTGTGTCGCCTTGGACTCTGCATGCCAAGGAGTGTTCCGAAGGGCCTACGCGGCTGTCTGTTGCTCAGCAGGCAGAGAGGAGGCCCGGCGGACTCAGTGTAGTTGCCCGGGAAACGGTGCGGACGCGAGAGCCCATCGCGTCCTGAAAGGCATCCTCGAGTTCCAGCTAGGCAGCACATCGACGCACACTTCCTGGAAACTGCTGTATGCCCCCACATGCCCGTTGTCGAAAGTGGAACTTACGGGGAGCCCAGTGATCACCCTGCGGTTTCCCCGAACGAACGAGGGCCGCGGCATTAGTGCCCCCCCAAGGATTGCAAGCACCCAGTTCCTCTGTGGAAATGAGTCCTTTACTCCCAAGGCGTTGCTGCAGTGAAGAGACGCAGGGCCTTTTCAGGGTTTGGCCGAGAGCTCCGTGGTTGCGAGGATGCAGCTTTCCAAACGGTAAAAGACTGCTTTTCTGAACAGGGCCCCCTATGGTAGCTACCACGCAGCGTAAGTACCTGCAGTATTTGAGGGGCGAAGGCAGACAAACGCGGCACACTGGGCCCTTCGCTGAATCCGTTTGAATGAGCGGGTGTCGAAGTGTGGCAAGCTCCCTAACCGAGTGAAGGCCTGAGGAAGGCCTTGCTGGCACTGCATCTGCCAGAGGCCTACCAGTGTAAAGTGGTGACTTGTGGTCTTCTTTGAGCAGGTTGGATGTCACGTCGAGTGCCTGCATGAGGTAGAGGCCCGGCAGGTGTGAGTTCCCAGAAGGAACGCGGAGCCGAGGGTGTCTCTTATGGCACGTCACTGCTCTGCACTGAGTCAAAGTTGCCCAGCCCATTAGACCGGCTAGGAATATGTTCCCGAGGTGTTCGTACGCTGTGTCAACCCGGTTCTCCAAGGAAGGGAGCCGTGTGTCGCCCTGGATTCTGCACGCCCAGAAGTGTTCCGAAGGGCCTACACGGCTGTCTGTCGATCAGCAGGCAGACAGGACACTTGGGGTACTCAGTGTATTTGCACGGGAAGCGGTGCCGACGCGAGAGCCCTAGGAGACCCGAAAGGCCTCCTCGCCTTCCTTTTAAGCGGAACAACGACCGAGACCTCATGGAAACTGCTGCACGCAGAGCTTGCCAGGGGGACAAGTGGGTCCTTACCATGAGACTAGTGGTCACCGTGTGGCTTCCCAGAACGCACGAGGGCTGTGGGATTAGCTCCGCCTAAGAATTGAGAGCACCTGACTTCTCTGGGCAAAGTACTCGTTCCCCTCACAGGCGTGCCTGCAGTGAAAAGCAGCTGGGCAATTCCACACTTCTGCACACAGGTTCTAGGCCGCCAAGAATCCAGCTTTCGAAAAGGGAAAAAAGACTGCTTTGGTGCGCTGATGCTAGGGCTCACCTTGCGATTGCCCAGAACGAACGTGGGCCGCAGCTTAGCTCTCCTCTGAAAGGGCAGGCACCCCGTTTGTCTGGGGGACATACTGGTTTCCTCCCCAGCTGTGCCTGCAGTGAGTAGGAGCTGGACATAGTGAGCGTTTCAGAAACAGCGCCGAGGCTACCTGTATCCAGCTTTCCAAAGGGGGAAAACACTGGTTTTCTAAGCAGTGCCACCTACCCTCGTTAACACCCACCAGAAGTACGTGCAGAACTGGACGTGCAAAGGGAGACCGTCGCGACACACTGGGCCCTTGGCTAAAGAGTTTTCACTGCGCAGGCGTCTGCGTGTGGCAAGATCCCTAACCGAGTGAAGGCCTGAGGAAGACCTAGTTGGCACTGCACCTTCCAAGGGCCTGCCAGTGTAAAGTGAGGAATTGTGCTCTTGGCTCAGGTTGGATCTCACCTCGACTTCCTGCTTGAGGCAGAGAGCGGGGAGGTATGAGTTCCAAGAAGGAACGCGGGGGAGACGTTTCTCTCCGGGTAAGTCCCTTTTCCGCACTGAGTCCAAGTGGCCCAGCCCAGGAGACCGTGTAGGACTGTGTTCCAGGGCTCTTTGCAAGCTGTGTCCACCTAGGTTTCTAAGGAAGAGAACGGTGTGTCGCCTTGGACTCTGCATGCCAAGGAGTGTTCCGAAGGGCCTATGCGGCTGTCTGTTGCTCAGCAGGCAGAGAGGAGGCCCGGCGGACTCAGTGTAGTTGCCCGGGAAACGGTGCGGACGCGAGAGCCCATCGCGTCCTGAAAGGCATCCTCGAGTTCCAGCTAGGCAGCACATCGACGCACACTTCCTGGAAACTGCTGTATGCCCCCACATGCCCGCTGGCGAAAGTGGAACTTACGGGGAGCCCAGTGATCACCCTGCGGTTTCCCCGAACGAACGAGGGCCGCGGCATTAGTGCCCCCCCAAGGATTGCAAGCACCCAGTTCCTCTGTGGAAATGAGTCCTTTACTCCCAAGGCGTTGCTGCAGTGAAGAGACGCAGGGCCTTTTCAGGGTTTGGCCGAGAGCTCCGTGGTTGCGAGGATGCAGCTTTCCAAACGGTAAAAGACTGCTTTTCTGAACAGGGCCCCCTATGGTAGCTACCACGCAGCGTAAGTACCTGCAGTATTTGAGGGGCGAAGGCAGACAAACGCGGCACACTGGGCCCTTCGCTGAATCCGTTTGAATGAGCGGGTGTCGAAGTGTGGCAAGCTCCCTAACCGAGTGAAGGCCTGAGGAAGGCCTTGCTGGCACTGCATCTGCCAGAGGCCTACCAGTGTAAAGTGGTGACTTGTGGTCTTCTTTGAGCAGGTTGGATGTCACGTCGAGTGCCTGCATGAGGTAGAGGCCCGGCAGGTGTGAGTTCCCAGAAGGAACGCGGAGCCGAGGGTGTCTCTTATGGCACGTCACTGCTCTGCACTGAGTCAAAGTTGCCCAGCCCATTAGACCGGCTAGGAATATGTTCCCGAGGTGTTCGTACGCTGTGTCAACCCGGTTCTCCAAGGAAGGGAGGCGTGTGTCGCCCTGGATTCTGCACGCCCAGAAGTGTTCCGAAGGGCCTACACGGCTGTCTGTCGATCAGCAGGCAGACAGGACACTTGGGGTACTCAGTGTATTTGCACGGGAAGCGGTGCCGACGCGAGAGCCCTAGGAGACCCGAAAGGCCTCCTCGCCTTCCTTTTAAGCGGAACAACGACCGAGACCTCATGGAAACTGCTGCACGCAGAGCTTGCCAGGGGGACAAGTGGGTCCTTACCATGAGACTAGTGGTCACCGTGTGGCTTCCCAGAACGCACGAGGGCTGTGGGATTAGCCCCGCCTAAGAATTGAGAGCACCTGACTTCTCTGGGCAAAGTACTCGTTCCCCTCACAGGCGTGCCTGCAGTGAAAAGCAGCTGGGCAATTCCACACTTCTGCACACAGGTTCTAGGCCGCCAAGAATCCAGCTTTCGAAAAGGGAAAAAAGACTGCTTTGGTGCGCTGATGCTAGGGCTCACCTTGCGATTGCCCAGAACGAACGTGGGCCGCAGCTTAGCTCTCCTCTGAAAGGGCAGGCACCCCGTTTGTCTGGGGGACATACTGGTTTCCTCCCCAGCTGTGCCTGCAGTGAGTAGGAGCTGGACATAGTGAGCGTTTCAGAAACAGCGCCGAGGCTACCTGTATCCAGCTTTCCAAAGGGGGAAAACACTGGTTTTCTAAGCAGTGCCACCTACCCTCTTTAACACCCACCAGAAGTACGTGCAGAACTGGACGTGCAAAGGGAGACCGTCGCGACACACTGGGCCCTTGGCTAAAGAGTTTTCACTGCGCAGGCGTCTGCGTGTGGCAAGATCCCTAACCGAGGGAAGGCCTGAGGAAGACCTAGTTGGCACTGCACCTTCCAAGGGCCTGCCAGTGTAAAGTGAGGAATTGTGCTCTTGGCTCAGGTTGGATCTCACCTCGACTTCCTGCTTGAGGCAGAGAGCGGGGAGGTATGAGTTCCAAGAAGGAACGCGGGGGAGACGTTTCTCTCCGGGTAAGTCCCTTTTCCGCACTGAGTCCAAGTGGCCCAGCCCAGGAGACCGTGTAGGACTGTGTTCCAGGGCTCTTTGCAAGCTGTGTCCACCTAGGTTTCTAAGGAAGAGAACGGTGTGTCGCCTTGGACTCTGCATGCCAAGGAGTGTTCCGAAGGGCCTACGCGGCTGTCTGTTGCTCAGCAGGCAGAGAGGAGGCCCGGCGGACTCAGTGTAGTTGCCCGGGAAACGGTGCGGACGCGAGAGCCCATCGCGTCCTGAAAGGCATCCTCGAGTTCCAGCTAGGCAGCACATCGACGCACACTTCCTGGAAACTGCTGTATGCCCCCACATGCCCGCTGGCGAAAGTGGAACTTACGGGGAGCCCAGTGATCACCCTGCGGTTTCCCCGAACGAACGAGGGCCGCGGCATTAGTGCCCCCCCAAGGATTGCAAGCACCCAGTTCCTCTGTGGAAATGAGTCCTTTACTCCCAAGGCGTTGCTGCAGTGAAGAGACGCAGGGCCTTTTCAGGGTTTGGCCGAGAGCTCCGTGGTTGCGAGGATGCAGCTTTCCAAACGGTAAAAGACTGCTTTTCTGAACAGGGCCCCCTATGGTAGCTACCACGCAGCGTAAGTACCTGCAGTATTTGAGGGGCGAAGGCAGACAAACGCGGCACACTGGGCCCTTCGCTGAATCCGTTTGAATGAGCGGGTGTCGAAGTGTGGCAAGCTCCCTAACCGAGTGAAGGCCTGAGGAAGGCCTTGCTGGCACTGCATCTGCCAGAGGCCTACCAGTGTAAAGTGGTGACTTGTGGTCTTCTTTGAGCAGGTTGGATGTCACGTCGAGTGCCTGCATGAGGTAGAGGCCCGGCAGGTGTGAGTTCCCAGAAGGAACGCGGAGCCGAGGGTGTCTCTTATGGCACGTCACTGCTCTGCACTGAGTCAAAGTTGCCCAGCCCATTAGACCGGCTAGGAATATGTTCCCGAGGTGTTCGTACGCTGTGTCAACCCGGTTCTCCAAGGAAGGGAGCCGTGTGTCGCCCTGGATTCTGCACGCCCAGAAGTGTTCCGAAGGGCCTACACGGCTGTCTGTCGATCAGCAGGCAGACAGGACACTTGGGGTACTCAGTGTATTTGCACGGGAAGCGGTGCCGACGCGAGAGCCCTAGGAGACCCGAAAGGCCTCCTCGCCTTCCTTTTAAGCGGAACAACGACCGAGACCTCATGGAAACTGCTGCACGCAGAGCTTGCCAGGGGGACAAGTGGGTCCTTACCATGAGACTAGTGGTCACCGTGTGGCTTCCCAGAACGCACGAGGGCTGTGGGATTAGCCCCGCCTAAGAATTGAGAGCACCTGACTTCTCTGGGCAAAGTACTCGTTCCCCTCACAGGCGTGCCTGCAGTGAAAAGCAGCTGGGCAATTCCACACTTCTGCACACAGGTTCTAGGCCGCCAAGAATCCAGCTTTCGAAAAGGGAAAAAAGACTGCTTTGGTGCGCTGATGCTAGGGCTCACCTTGCGATTGCCCAGAACGAACGTGGGCCGCAGCTTAGCTCTCCTCTGAAAGGGCAGGCACCCCGTTTGTCTGGGGGACATACTGGTTTCCTCCCCAGCTGTGCCTGCAGTGAGTAGGAGCTGGACATAGTGAGCGTTTCAGAAACAGCGCCGAGGCTACCTGTATCCAGCTTTCCAAAGGGGGAAAACACTGGTTTTCTAAGCAGTGCCACCTACCCTCGTTAACACCCACCAGAAGTACGTGCAGAACTGGACGTGCAAAGGGAGACCGTCGCGACACACTGGGCCCTTGGCTAAAGAGTTTTCACTGCGCAGGCGTCTGCGTGTGGCAAGATCCCTAACCGAGTGAAGGCCTGAGGAAGACCTAGTTGGCACTGCACCTTCCAAGGGCCTGCCAGTGTAAAGTGAGGAATTGTGCTCTTGGCTCACGTTGGATCTCACCTCGACTTCCTGCTTGAGGCAGAGAGCGGGGAGGTATGAGTTCCAAGAAGGAACGCGGGGGAGACGTTTCTCTCCGGGTAAGTCCCTTTTCCGCACTGAGTCCAAGTGGCCCAGCCCAGGAGACCGTGTAGGACTGTGTTCCAGGGCTCTTTGCAAGCTGTGTCCACCTAGGTTTCTAAGGAAGAGAACGGTGTGTCGCCTTGGACTCTGCATGCCAAGGAGTGTTCCGAAGGGCCTACGCGGCTGTCTGTTGCTCAGCAGGCAGAGAGGAGGCCCGGCGGACTCAGTGTAGTTGCCCGGGAAACGGTGCGGACGCGAGAGCCCATCGCGTCCTGAAAGGCATCCTCGAGTTCCAGCTAGGCAGCACATCGACGCACACTTCCTGGAAACTGCTGTATGCCCCCACATGCCCGTTGTCGAAAGTGGAACTTACGGGGAGCCCAGTGATCACCCTGCGGTTTCCCCGAACGAACGAGGGCCGCGGCATTAGTGCCCCCCCAAGGATTGCAAGCACCCAGTTCCTCTGTGGAAATGAGTCCTTTACTCCCAAGGCGTTGCTGCAGTGAAGAGACGCAGGGCCTTTTCAGGGTTTGGCCGAGAGCTCCGTGGTTGCGAGGATGCAGCTTTCCAAACGGTAAAAGACTGCTTTTCTGAACAGGGCCCCCTATGGTAGCTACCACGCAGCGTAAGTACCTGCAGTATTTGAGGGGCGAAGGCAGACAAACGCGGCACACTGGGCCCTTCGCTGAATCCGTTTGAATGAGCGGGTGTCGAAGTGTGGCAAGCTCCCTAACCGAGTGAAGGCCTGAGGAAGGCCTTGCTGGCACTGCATCTGCCAGAGGCCTACCAGTGTAAAGTGGTGACTTGTGGTCTTCTTTGAGCAGGTTGGATGTCACGTCGAGTGCCTGCATGAGGTAGAGGCCCGGCAGGTGTGAGTTCCCAGAAGGAACGCGGAGCCGAGGGTGTCTCTTATGGCACGTCACTGCTCTGCACTGAGTCAAAGTTGCCCAGCCCATTAGACCGGCTAGGAATATGTTCCCGAGGTGTTCGTACGCTGTGTCAACCCGGTTCTCCAAGGAAGGGAGCCGTGTGTCGCCCTGGATTCTGCACGCCCAGAAGTGTTCCGAAGGGCCTACACGGCTGTCTGTCGATCAGCAGGCAGACAGGACACTTGGGGTACTCAGTGTATTTGCACGGGAAGCGGTGCCGACGCGAGAGCCCTAGGAGACCCGAAAGGCCTCCTCGCCTTCCTTTTAAGCGGAACAACGACCGAGACCTCATGGAAACTGCTGCACGCAGAGCTTGCCAGGGGGACAAGTGGGTCCTTACCATGAGACTAGTGGTCACCGTGTGGCTTCCCAGAACGCACGAGGGCTGTGGGATTAGCTCCGCCTAAGAATTGAGAGCACCTGACTTCTCTGGGCAAAGTACTCGTTCCCCTCACAGGCGTGCCTGCAGTGAAAAGCAGCTGGGCAATTCCACACTTCTGCACACAGGTTCTAGGCCGCCAAGAATCCAGCTTTCGAAAAGGGAAAAAAGACTGCTTTGGTGCGCTGATGCTAGGGCTCACCTTGCGATTGCCCAGAACGAACGTGGGCCGCAGCTTAGCTCTCCTCTGAAAGGGCAGGCACCCCGTTTGTCTGGGGGACATACTGGTTTCCTCCCCAGCTGTGCCTGCAGTGAGTAGGAGCTGGACATAGTGAGCGTTTCAGAAACAGCGCCGAGGCTACCTGTATCCAGCTTTCCAAAGGGGGAAAACACTGGTTTTCTAAGCAGTGCCACCTACCCTCGTTAACACCCACCAGAAGTACGTGCAGAACTGGACGTGCAAAGGGAGACCGTCGCGACACACTGGGCCCTTGGCTAAAGAGTTTTCACTGCGCAGGCGTCTGCGTGTGGCAAGATCCCTAACCGAGTGAAGGCCTGAGGAAGACCTAGTTGGCACTGCACCTTCCAAGGGCCTGCCAGTGTAAAGTGAGGAATTGTGCTCTTGGCTCAGGTTGGATCTCACCTCGACTTCCTGCTTGAGGCAGAGAGCGGGGAGGTATGAGTTCCAAGAAGGAACGCGGGGGAGACGTTTCTCTCCGGGTAAGTCCCTTTTCCGCACTGAGTCCAAGTGGCCCAGCCCAGGAGACCGTGTAGGACTGTGTTCCAGGGCTCTTTGCAAGCTGTGTCCACCTAGGTTTCTAAGGAAGAGAACGGTGTGTCGCCTTGGACTCTGCATGCCAAGGAGTGTTCCGAAGGGCCTACGCGGCTGTCTGTTGCTCAGCAGGCAGAGAGGAGGCCCGGCGGACTCAGTGTAGTTGCCCGGGAAACGGTGCGGACGCGAGAGCCCATCGCGTCCTGAAAGGCATCCTCGAGTTCCAGCTAGGCAGCACATCGACGCACACTTCCTGGAAACTGCTGTATGCCCCCACATGCCCGCTGGCGAAAGTGGAACTTACGGGGAGCCCAGTGATCACCCTGCGGTTTCCCCGAACGAACGAGGGCCGCGGCATTAGTGCCCCCCCAAGGATTGCAAGCACCCAGTTCCTCTGTGGAAATGAGTCCTTTACTCCCAAGGCGTTGCTGCAGTGAAGAGACGCAGGGCCTTTTCAGGGTTTGGCCGAGAGCTCCGTGGTTGCGAGGATGCAGCTTTCCAAACGGTAAAAGACTGCTTTTCTGAACAGGGCCCCCTATGGTAGCTACCACGCAGCGTAAGTACCTGCAGTATTTGAGGGGCGAAGGCAGACAAACGCGGCACACTGGGCCCTTCGCTGAATCCGTTTGAATGAGCGGGTGTCGAAGTGTGGCAAGCTCCCTAACCGAGTGAAGGCCTGAGGAAGGCCTTGCTGGCACTGCATCTGCCAGAGGCCTACCAGTGTAAAGTGGTGACTTGTGGTCTTCTTTGAGCAGGTTGGATGTCACGTCGAGTGCCTGCATGAGGTAGAGGCCCGGCAGGTGTGAGTTCCCAGAAGGAACGCGGAGCCGAGGGTGTCTCTTATGGCACGTCACTGCTCTGCACTGAGTCAAAGTTGCCCAGCCCATTAGACCGGCTAGGAATATGTTCCCGAGGTGTTCGTACGCTGTGTCAACCCGGTTCTCCAAGGAAGGGAGGCGTGTGTCGCCCTGGATTCTGCACGCCCAGAAGTGTTCCGAAGGGCCTACACGGCTGTCTGTCGATCAGCAGGCAGACAGGACACTTGGGGTACTCAGTGTATTTGCACGGGAAGCGGTGCCGACGCGAGAGCCCTAGGAGACCCGAAAGGCCTCCTCGCCTTCCTTTTAAGCGGAACAACGACCGAGACCTCATGGAAACTGCTGCACGCAGAGCTTGCCAGGGGGACAAGTGGGTCCTTACCATGAGACTAGTGGTCACCGTGTGGCTTCCCAGAACGCACGAGGGCTGTGGGATTAGCCCCGCCTAAGAATTGAGAGCACCTGACTTCTCTGGGCAAAGTACTCGTTCCCCTCACAGGCGTGCCTGCAGTGAAAAGCAGCTGGGCAATTCCACACTTCTGCACACAGGTTCTAGGCCGCCAAGAATCCAGCTTTCGAAAAGGGAAAAAAGACTGCTTTGGTGCGCTGATGCTAGGGCTCACCTTGCGATTGCCCAGAACGAACGTGGGCCGCAGCTTAGCTCTCCTCTGAAAGGGCAGGCACCCCGTTTGTCTGGGGGACATACTGGTTTCCTCCCCAGCTGTGCCTGCAGTGAGTAGGAGCTGGACATAGTGAGCGTTTCAGAAACAGCGCCGAGGCTACCTGTATCCAGCTTTCCAAAGGGGGAAAACACTGGTTTTCTAAGCAGTGCCACCTACCCTCGTTAACACCCACCAGAAGTACGTGCAGAACTGGACGTGCAAAGGGAGACCGTCGCGACACACTGGGCCCTTGGCTAAAGAGTTTTCACTGCGCAGGCGTCTGCGTGTGGCAAGATCCCTAACCGAGTGAAGGCCTGAGGAAGACCTAGTTGGCACTGCACCTTCCAAGGGCCTGCCAGTGTAAAGTGAGGAATTGTGCTCTTGGCTCACGTTGGATCTCACCTCGACTTCCTGCTTGAGGCAGAGAGCGGGGAGGTATGAGTTCCAAGAAGGAACGCGGGGGAGACGTTTCTCTCCGGGTAAGTCCCTTTTCCGCACTGAGTCCAAGTGGCCCAGCCCAGGAGACCGTGTAGGACTGTGTTCCAGGGCTCTTTGCAAGCTGTGTCCACCTAGGTTTCTAAGGAAGAGAACGGTGTGTCGCCTTGGACTCTGCATGCCAAGGAGTGTTCCGAAGGGCCTACGCGGCTGTCTGTTGCTCAGCAGGCAGAGAGGAGGCCCGGCGGACTCAGTGTAGTTGCCCGGGAAACGGTGCGGACGCGAGAGCCCATCGCGTCCTGAAAGGCATCCTCGAGTTCCAGCTAGGCAGCACATCGACGCACACTTCCTGGAAACTGCTGTATGCCCCCACATGCCCGTTGGCGAAAGTGGAACTTACGGGGAGCCCAGTGATCACCCTGCGGTTTCCCCGAACGAACGAGGGCCGCGGCATTAGTGCCCCCCCAAGGATTGCAAGCACCCAGTTCCTCTGTGGAAATGAGTCCTTTACTCCCAAGGCGTTGCTGCAGTGAAGAGACGCAGGGCCTTTTCAGGGTTTGGCCGAGAGCTCCGTGGTTGCGAGGATGCAGCTTTCCAAACGGTAAAAGACTGCTTTTCTGAACAGGGCCCCCTATGGTAGCTACCACGCAGCGTAAGTACCTGCAGTATTTGAGGGGCGAAGGCAGACAAACGCGGCACACTGGGCCCTTCGCTGAATCCGTTTGAATGAGCGGGTGTCGAAGTGTGGCAAGCTCCCTAACCGAGTGAAGGCCTGAGGAAGGCCTTGCTGGCACTGCATCTGCCAGAGGCCTACCAGTGTAAAGTGGTGACTTGTGGTCTTCTTTGAGCAGGTTGGATGTCACGTCGAGTGCCTGCATGAGGTAGAGGCCCGGCAGGTGTGAGTTCCCAGAAGGAACGCGGAGCCGAGGGTGTCTCTTATGGCACGTCACTGCTCTGCACTGAGTCAAAGTTGCCCAGCCCATTAGACCGGCTAGGAATATGTTCCCGAGGTGTTCGTACGCTGTGTCAACCCGGTTCTCCAAGGAAGGGAGCCGTGTGTCGCCCTGGATTCTGCACGCCCAGAAGTGTTCCGAAGGGCCTACACGGCTGTCTGTCGATCAGCAGGCAGACAGGACACTTGGGGTACTCAGTGTATTTGCACGGGAAGCGGTGCCGACGCGAGAGCCCTAGGAGACCCGAAAGGCCTCCTCGCCTTCCTTTTAAGCGGAACAACGACCGAGACCTCATGGAAACTGCTGCACGCAGAGCTTGCCAGGGGGACAAGTGGGTCCTTACCATGAGACTAGTGGTCACCGTGTGGCTTCCCAGAACGCACGAGGGCTGTGGGATTAGCTCCGCCTAAGAATTGAGAGCACCTGACTTCTCTGGGCAAAGTACTCGTTCCCCTCACAGGCGTGCCTGCAGTGAAAAGCAGCTGGGCAATTCCACACTTCTGCACACAGGTTCTAGGCCGCCAAGAATCCAGCTTTCGAAAAGGGAAAAAAGACTGCTTTGGTGCGCTGATGCTAGGGCTCACCTTGCGATTGCCCAGAACGAACGTGGGCCGCAGCTTAGCTCTCCTCTGAAAGGGCAGGCACCCCGTTTGTCTGGGGGACATACTGGTTTCCTCCCCAGCTGTGCCTGCAGTGAGTAGGAGCTGGACATAGTGAGCGTTTCAGAAACAGCGCCGAGGCTACCTGTATCCAGCTTTCCAAAGGGGGAAAACACTGGTTTTCTAAGCAGTGCCACCTACCCTCGTTAACACCCACCAGAAGTACGTGCAGAACTGGACGTGCAAAGGGAGACCGTCGCGACACACTGGGCCCTTGGCTAAAGAGTTTTCACTGCGCAGGCGTCTGCGTGTGGCAAGATCCCTAACCGAGTGAAGGCCTGAGGAAGACCTAGTTGGCACTGCACCTTCCAAGGGCCTGCCAGTGTAAAGTGAGGAATTGTGCTCTTGGCTCAGGTTGGATCTCACCTCGACTTCCTGCTTGAGGCAGAGAGCGGGGAGGTATGAGTTCCAAGAAGGAACGCGGGGGAGACGTTTCTCTCCGGGTAAGTCCCTTTTCCGCACTGAGTCCAAGTGGCCCAGCCCAGGAGACCGTGTAGGACTGTGTTCCAGGGCTCTTTGCAAGCTGTGTCCACCTAGGTTTCTAAGGAAGAGAACGGTGTGTCGCCTTGGACTCTGCATGCCAAGGAGTGTTCCGAAGGGCCTACGCGGCTGTCTGTTGCTCAGCAGGCAGAGAGGAGGCCCGGCGGACTCAGTGTAGTTGCCCGGGAAACGGTGCGGACGCGAGAGCCCATCGCGTCCTGAAAGGCATCCTCGAGTTCCAGCTAGGCAGCACATCGACGCACACTTCCTGGAAACTGCTGTATGCCCCCACATGCCCGCTGGCGAAAGTGGAACTTACGGGGAGCCCAGTGATCACCCTGCGGTTTCCCCGAACGAACGAGGGCCGCGGCATTAGTGCCCCCCCAAGGATTGCAAGCACCCAGTTCCTCTGTGGAAATGAGTCCTTTACTCCCAAGGCGTTGCTGCAGTGAAGAGACGCAGGGCCTTTTCAGGGTTTGGCCGAGAGCTCCGTGGTTGCGAGGATGCAGCTTTCCAAACGGTAAAAGACTGCTTTTCTGAACAGGGCCCCCTATGGTAGCTACCACGCAGCGTAAGTACCTGCAGTATTTGAGGGGCGAAGGCAGACAAACGCGGCACACTGGGCCCTTCGCTGAATCCGTTTGAATGAGCGGGTGTCGAAGTGTGGCAAGCTCCCTAACCGAGTGAAGGCCTGAGGAAGGCCTTGCTGGCACTGCATCTGCCAGAGGCCTACCAGTGTAAAGTGGTGACTTGTGGTCTTCTTTGAGCAGGTTGGATGTCACGTCGAGTGCCTGCATGAGGTAGAGGCCCGGCAGGTGTGAGTTCCCAGAAGGAACGCGGAGCCGAGGGTGTCTCTTATGGCACGTCACTGCTCTGCACTGAGTCAAAGTTGCCCAGCCCATTAGACCGGCTAGGAATATGTTCCCGAGGTGTTCGTACGCTGTGTCAACCCGGTTCTCCAAGGAAGGGAGGCGTGTGTCGCCCTGGATTCTGCACGCCCAGAAGTGTTCCGAAGGGCCTACACGGCTGTCTGTCGATCAGCAGGCAGACAGGACACTTGGGGTACTCAGTGTATTTGCACGGGAAGCGGTGCCGACGCGAGAGCCCTAGGAGACCCGAAAGGCCTCCTCGCCTTCCTTTTAAGCGGAACAACGACCGAGACCTCATGGAAACTGCTGCACGCAGAGCTTGCCAGGGGGACAAGTGGGTCCTTACCATGAGACTAGTGGTCACCGTGTGGCTTCCCAGAACGCACGAGGGCTGTGGGATTAGCCCCGCCTAAGAATTGAGAGCACCTGACTTCTCTGGGCAAAGTACTCGTTCCCCTCACAGGCGTGCCTGCAGTGAAAAGCAGCTGGGCAATTCCACACTTCTGCACACAGGTTCTAGGCCGCCAAGAATCCAGCTTTCGAAAAGGGAAAAAAGACTGCTTTGGTGCGCTGATGCTAGGGCTCACCTTGCGATTGCCCAGAACGAACGTGGGCCGCAGCTTAGCTCTCCTCTGAAAGGGCAGGCACCCCGTTTGTCTGGGGGACATACTGGTTTCCTCCCCAGCTGTGCCTGCAGTGAGTAGGAGCTGGACATAGTGAGCGTTTCAGAAACAGCGCCGAGGCTACCTGTATCCAGCTTTCCAAAGGGGGAAAACACTGGTTTTCTAAGCAGTGCCACCTACCCTCGTTAACACCCACCAGAAGTACGTGCAGAACTGGACGTGCAAAGGGAGACCGTCGCGACACACTGGGCCCTTGGCTAAAGAGTTTTCACTGCGCAGGCGTCTGCGTGTGGCAAGATCCCTAACCGAGGGAAGGCCTGAGGAAGACCTAGTTGGCACTGCACCTTCCAAGGGCCTGCCAGTGTAAAGTGAGGAATTGTGCTCTTGGCTCAGGTTGGATCTCACCTCGACTTCCTGCTTGAGGCAGAGAGCGGGGAGGTATGAGTTCCAAGAAGGAACGCGGGGGAGACGTTTCTCTCCGGGTAAGTCCCTTTTCCGCACTGAGTCCAAGTGGCCCAGCCCAGGAGACCGTGTAGGACTGTGTTCCAGGGCTCTTTGCAAGCTGTGTCCACCTAGGTTTCTAAGGAAGAGAACGGTGTGTCGCCTTGGACTCTGCATGCCAAGGAGTGTTCCGAAGGGCCTACGCGGCTGTCTGTTGCTCAGCAGGCAGAGAGGAGGCCCGGCGGACTCAGTGTAGTTGCCCGGGAAACGGTGCGGACGCGAGAGCCCATCGCGTCCTGAAAGGCATCCTCGAGTTCCAGCTAGGCAGCACATCGACGCACACTTCCTGGAAACTGCTGTATGCCCCCACATGCCCGCTGGCGAAAGTGGAACTTACGGGGAGCCCAGTGATCACCCTGCGGTTTCCCCGAACGAACGAGGGCCGCGGCATTAGTGCCCCCCCAAGGATTGCAAGCACCCAGTTCCTCTGTGGAAATGAGTCCTTTACTCCCAAGGCGTTGCTGCAGTGAAGAGACGCAGGGCCTTTTCAGGGTTTGGCCGAGAGCTCCGTGGTTGCGAGGATGCAGCTTTCCAAACGGTAAAAGACTGCTTTTCTGAACAGGGCCCCCTATGGTAGCTACCACGCAGCGTAAGTACCTGCAGTATTTGAGGGGCGAAGGCAGACAAACGCGGCACACTGGGCCCTTCGCTGAATCCGTTTGAATGAGCGGGTGTCGAAGTGTGGCAAGCTCCCTAACCGAGTGAAGGCCTGAGGAAGGCCTTGCTGGCACTGCATCTGCCAGAGGCCTACCAGTGTAAAGTGGTGACTTGTGGTCTTCTTTGAGCAGGTTGGATGTCACGTCGAGTGCCTGCATGAGGTAGAGGCCCGGCAGGTGTGAGTTCCCAGAAGGAACGCGGAGCCGAGGGTGTCTCTTATGGCACGTCACTGCTCTGCACTGAGTCAAAGTTGCCCAGCCCATTAGACCGGCTAGGAATATGTTCCCGAGGTGTTCGTACGCTGTGTCAACCCGGTTCTCCAAGGAAGGGAGCCGTGTGTCGCCCTGGATTCTGCACGCCCAGAAGTGTTCCGAAGGGCCTACACGGCTGTCTGTCGATCAGCAGGCAGACAGGACACTTGGGGTACTCAGTGTATTTGCACGGGAAGCGGTGCCGACGCGAGAGCCCTAGGAGACCCGAAAGGCCTCCTCGCCTTCCTTTTAAGCGGAACAACGACCGAGACCTCATGGAAACTGCTGCACGCAGAGCTTGCCAGGGGGACAAGTGGGTCCTTACCATGAGACTAGTGGTCACCGTGTGGCTTCCCAGAACGCACGAGGGCTGTGGGATTAGCTCCGCCTAAGAATTGAGAGCACCTGACTTCTCTGGGCAAAGTACTCGTTCCCCTCACAGGCGTGCCTGCAGTGAAAAGCAGCTGGGCAATTCCACACTTCTGCACACAGGTTCTAGGCCGCCAAGAATCCAGCTTTCGAAAAGGGAAAAAAGACTGCTTTGGTGCGCTGATGCTAGGGCTCACCTTGCGATTGCCCAGAACGAACGTGGGCCGCAGCTTAGCTCTCCTCTGAAAGGGCAGGCACCCCGTTTGTCTGGGGGACATACTGGTTTCCTCCCCAGCTGTGCCTGCAGTGAGTAGGAGCTGGACATAGTGAGCGTTTCAGAAACAGCGCCGAGGCTACCTGTATCCAGCTTTCCAAAGGGGGAAAACACTGGTTTTCTAAGCAGTGCCACCTACCCTCGTTAACACCCACCAGAAGTACGTGCAGAACTGGACGTGCAAAGGGAGACCGTCGCGACACACTGGGCCCTTGGCTAAAGAGTTTTCACTGCGCAGGCGTCTGCGTGTGGCAAGATCCCTAACCGAGTGAAGGCCTGAGGAAGACCTAGTTGGCACTGCACCTTCCAAGGGCCTGCCAGTGTAAAGTGAGGAATTGTGCTCTTGGCTCACGTTGGATCTCACCTCGACTTCCTGCTTGAGGCAGAGAGCGGGGAGGTATGAGTTCCAAGAAGGAACGCGGGGGAGACGTTTCTCTCCGGGTAAGTCCCTTTTCCGCACTGAGTCCAAGTGGCCCAGCCCAGGAGACCGTGTAGGACTGTGTTCCAGGGCTCTTTGCAAGCTGTGTCCACCTAGGTTTCTAAGGAAGAGAACGGTGTGTCGCCTTGGACTCTGCATGCCAAGGAGTGTTCCGAAGGGCCTACGCGGCTGTCTGTTGCTCAGCAGGCAGAGAGGAGGCCCGGCGGACTCAGTGTAGTTGCCCGGGAAACGGTGCGGACGCGAGAGCCCATCGCGTCCTGAAAGGCATCCTCGAGTTCCAGCTAGGCAGCACATCGACGCACACTTCCTGGAAACTGCTGTATGCCCCCACATGCCCGCTGGCGAAAGTGGAACTTACGGGGAGCCCAGTGATCACCCTGCGGTTTCCCCGAACGAACGAGGGCCGCGGCATTAGTGCCCCCCCAAGGATTGCAAGCACCCAGTTCCTCTGTGGAAATGAGTCCTTTACTCCCAAGGCGTTGCTGCAGTGAAGAGACGCAGGGCCTTTTCAGGGTTTGGCCGAGAGCTCCGTGGTTGCGAGGATGCAGCTTTCCAAACGGTAAAAGACTGCTTTTCTGAACAGGGCCCCCTATGGTAGCTACCACGCAGCGTAAGTACCTGCAGTATTTGAGGGGCGAAGGCAGACAAACGCGGCACACTGGGCCCTTCGCTGAATCCGTTTGAATGAGCGGGTGTCGAAGTGTGGCAAGCTCCCTAACCGAGTGAAGGCCTGAGGAAGGCCTTGCTGGCACTGCATCTGCCAGAGGCCTACCAGTGTAAAGTGGTGACTTGTGGTCTTCTTTGAGCAGGTTGGATGTCACGTCGAGTGCCTGCATGAGGTAGAGGCCCGGCAGGTGTGAGTTCCCAGAAGGAACGCGGAGCCGAGGGTGTCTCTTATGGCACGTCACTGCTCTGCACTGAGTCAAAGTTGCCCAGCCCATTAGACTGGCTAGGAATATGTTCCCGAGGTGTTCGTACGCTGTGTCAACCCGGTTCTCCAAGGAAGGGAGCCGTGTGTCGCCCTGGATTCTGCACGCCCAGAAGTGTTCCGAAGGGCCTACACGGCTGTCTGTCGATCAGCAGGCAGACAGGACACTTGGGGTACTCAGTGTATTTGCACGGGAAGCGGTGCCGACGCGAGAGCCCTAGGAGACCCGAAAGGCCTCCTCGCCTTCCTTTTAAGCGGAACAACGACCGAGACCTCATGGAAACTGCTGCACGCAGAGCTTGCCAGGGGGACAAGTGGGTCCTTACCATGAGACTAGTGGTCACCGTGTGGCTTCCCAGAACGCACGAGGGCTGTGGGATTAGCTCCGCCTAAGAATTGAGAGCACCTGACTTCTCTGGGCAAAGTACTCGTTCCCCTCACAGGCGTGCCTGCAGTGAAAAGCAGCTGGGCAATTCCACACTTCTGCACACAGGTTCTAGGCCGCCAAGAATCCAGCTTTCGAAAAGGGAAAAAAGACTGCTTTGGTGCGCTGATGCTAGGGCTCACCTTGCGATTGCCCAGAACGAACGTGGGCCGCAGCTTAGCTCTCCTCTGAAAGGGCAGGCACCCCGTTTGTCTGGGGGACATACTGGTTTCCTCCCCAGCTGTGCCTGCAGTGAGTAGGAGCTGGACATAGTGAGCGTTTCAGAAACAGCGCCGAGGCTACCTGTATCCAGCTTTCCAAAGGGGGAAAACACTGGTTTTCTAAGCAGTGCCACCTACCCTCGTTAACACCCACCAGAAGTACGTGCAGAACTGGACGTGCAAAGGGAGACCGTCGCGACACACTGGGCCCTTGGCTAAAGAGTTTTCACTGCGCAGGCGTCTGCGTGTGGCAAGATCCCTAACCGAGTGAAGGCCTGAGGAAGACCTAGTTGGCACTGCACCTTCCAAGGGCCTGCCAGTGTAAAGTGAGGAATTGTGCTCTTGGCTCAGGTTGGATCTCACCTCGACTTCCTGCTTGAGGCAGAGAGCGGGGAGGTATGAGTTCCAAGAAGGAACGCGGGGGAGACGTTTCTCTCCGGGTAAGTCCCTTTTCCGCACTGAGTCCAAGTGGCCCAGCCCAGGAGACCGTGTAGGACTGTGTTCCAGGGCTCTTTGCAAGCTGTGTCCACCTAGGTTTCTAAGGAAGAGAACGGTGTGTCGCCTTGGACTCTGCATGCCAAGGAGTGTTCCGAAGGGCCTACGCGGCTGTCTGCTGCTCAGCAGGCAGAGAGGAGGCCCGGCGGACTCAGTGTAGTTGCCCGGGAAACGGTGCGGACGCGAGAGCCCATCGCGTCCTGAAAGGCATCCTCGAGTTCCAGCTAGGCAGCACATCGACGCACACTTCCTGGAAACTGCTGTATGCCCCCACATGCCCGCTGGCGAAAGTGGAACTTACGGGGAGCCCAGTGATCACCCTGCGGTTTCCCCGAACGAACGAGGGCCGCGGCATTAGTGCCCCCCCAAGGATTGCAAGCACCCAGTTCCTCTGTGGAAATGAGTCCTTTACTCCCAAGGCGTTGCTGCAGTGAAGAGACGCAGGGCCTTTTCAGGGTTTGGCCGAGAGCTCCGTGGTTGCGAGGATGCAGCTTTCCAAACGGTAAAAGACTGCTTTTCTGAACAGGGCCCCCTATGGTAGCTACCACGCAGCGTAAGTACCTGCAGTATTTGAGGGGCGAAGGCAGACAAACGCGGCACACTGGGCCCTTCGCTGAATCCGTTTGAATGAGCGGGTGTCGAAGTGTGGCAAGCTCCCTAACCGAGTGAAGGCCTGAGGAAGGCCTTGCTGGCACTGCATCTGCCAGAGGCCTACCAGTGTAAAGTGGTGACTTGTGGTCTTCTTTGAGCAGGTTGGATGTCACGTCGAGTGCCTGCATGAGGTAGAGGCCCAGCAGGTGTGAGTTCCCAGAAGGAACGCGGAGCCGAGGGTGTCTCTTATGGCACGTCACTGCTCTGCACTGAGTCAAAGTTGCCCAGCCCATTAGACCGGCTAGGAATATGTTCCCGAGGTGTTCGTACGCTGTGTCAACCCGGTTCTCCAAGGAAGGGAGCCGTGTGTCGCCCTGGATTCTGCACGCCCAGAAGTGTTCCGAAGGGCCTACACGGCTGTCTGTCGATCAGCAGGCAGACAGGACACTTGGGGTACTCAGTGTATTTGCACGGGAAGCGGTGCCGACGCGAGAGCCCTAGGAGACCCGAAAGGCCTCCTCGCCTTCCTTTTAAGCGGAACAACGACCGAGACCTCATGGAAACTGCTGCACGCAGAGCTTGCCAGGGGGACAAGTGGGTCCTTACCATGAGACTAGTGGTCACCGTGTGGCTTCCCAGAACGCACGAGGGCTGTGGGATTAGCTCCGCCTAAGAATTGAGAGCACCTGACTTCTCTGGGCAAAGTACTCGTTCCCCTCACAGGCGTGCCTGCAGTGAAAAGCAGCTGGGCAATTCCACACTTCTGCACACAGGTTCTAGGCCGCCAAGAATCCAGCTTTCGAAAAGGGAAAAAAGACTGCTTTGGTGCGCTGATGCTAGGGCTCACCTTGCGATTGCCCAGAACGAACGTGGGCCGCAGCTTAGCTCTCCTCTGAAAGGGCAGGCACCCCGTTTGTCTGGGGGACATACTGGTTTCCTCCCCAGCTGTGCCTGCAGTGAGTAGGAGCTGGACATAGTGAGCGTTTCAGAAACAGCGCCGAGGCTACCTGTATCCAGCTTTCCAAAGGGGGAAAACACTGGTTTTCTAAGCAGTGCCACCTACCCTCGTTAACACCCACCAGAAGTACGTGCAGAACTGGACGTGCAAAGGGAGACCGTCGCGACACACTGGGCCCTTGGCTAAAGAGTTTTCACTGCGCAGGCGTCTGCGTGTGGCAAGATCCCTAACCGAGTGAAGGCCTGAGGAAGACCTAGTTGGCACTGCACCTTCCAAGGGCCTGCCAGTGTAAAGTGAGGAATTGTGCTCTTGGCTCACGTTGGATCTCACCTCGACTTCCTGCTTGAGGCAGAGAGCGGGGAGGTATGAGTTCCAAGAAGGAACGCGGGGGAGACGTTTCTCTCCGGGTAAGTCCCTTTTCCGCACTGAGTCCAAGTGGCCCAGCCCAGGAGACCGTGTAGGACTGTGTTCCAGGGCTCTTTGCAAGCTGTGTCCACCTAGGTTTCTAAGGAAGAGAACGGTGTGTCGCCTTGGACTCTGCATGCCAAGGAGTGTTCCGAAGGGCCTACGCGGCTGTCTGTTGCTCAGCAGGCAGAGAGGAGGCCCGGCGGACTCAGTGTAGTTGCCCGGGAAACGGTGCGGACGCGAGAGCCCATCGCGTCCTGAAAGGCATCCTCGAGTTCCAGCTAGGCAGCACATCGACGCACACTTCCTGGAAACTCCTGTATGCCCCCACATGCCCGTTGGCGAAAGTGGAACTTACGGGGAGCCCAGTGATCACCCTGCGGTTTCCCCGAACGAACGAGGGCCGCGGCATTAGTGCCCCCCCAAGGATTGCAAGCACCCAGTTCCTCTGTGGAAATGAGTCCTTTACTCCCAAGGCGTTGCTGCAGTGAAGAGACGCAGGGCCTTTTCAGGGTTTGGCCGAGAGCTCCGTGGTTGCGAGGATGCAGCTTTCCAAACGGTAAAAGACTGCTTTTCTGAACAGGGCCCCCTATGGTAGCTACCACGCAGCGTAAGTACCTGCAGTATTTGAGGGGCGAAGGCAGACAAACGCGGCACACTGGGCCCTTCGCTGAATCCGTTTGAATGAGCGGGTGTCGAAGTGTGGCAAGCTCCCTAACCGAGTGAAGGCCTGAGGAAGGCCTTGCTGGCACTGCATCTGCCAGAGGCCTACCAGTGTAAAGTGGTGACTTGTGGTCTTCTTTGAGCAGGTTGGATGTCACGTCGAGTGCCTGCATGAGGTAGAGGCCCGGCAGGTGTGAGTTCCCAGAAGGAACGCGGAGCCGAGGGTGTCTCTTATGGCACGTCACTGCTCTGCACTGAGTCAAAGTTGCCCAGCCCATTAGACCGGCTAGGAATATGTTCCCGAGGTGTTCGTACGCTGTGTCAACCCGGTTCTCCAAGGAAGGGAGCCGTGTGTCGCCCTGGATTCTGCACGCCCAGAAGTGTTCCGAAGGGCCTACACGGCTGTCTGTCGATCAGCAGGCAGACAGGACACTTGGGGTACTCAGTGTATTTGCACGGGAAGCGGTGCCGACGCGAGAGCCCTAGGAGACCCGAAAGGCCTCCTCGCCTTCCTTTTAAGCGGAACAACGACCGAGACCTCATGGAAACTGCTGCACGCAGAGCTTGCCAGGGGGACAAGTGGGTCCTTACCATGAGACTAGTGGTCACCGTGTGGCTTCCCAGAACGCACGAGGGCTGTGGGATTAGCTCCGCCTAAGAATTGAGAGCACCTGACTTCTCTGGGCAAAGTACTCGTTCCCCTCACAGGCGTGCCTGCAGTGAAAAGCAGCTGGGCAATTCCACACTTCTGCACACAGGTTCTAGGCCGCCAAGAATCCAGCTTTCGAAAAGGGAAAAAAGACTGCTTTGGTGCGCTGATGCTAGGGCTCACCTTGCGATTGCCCAGAACGAACGTGGGCCGCAGCTTAGCTCTCCTCTGAAAGGGCAGGCACCCCGTTTGTCTGGGGGACATACTGGTTTCCTCCCCAGCTGTGCCTGCAGTGAGTAGGAGCTGGACATAGTGAGCGTTTCAGAAACAGCGCCGAGGCTACCTGTATCCAGCTTTCCAAAGGGGGAAAACACTGGTTTTCTAAGCAGTGCCACCTACCCTCGTTAACACCCACCAGAAGTACGTGCAGAACTGGACGTGCAAAGGGAGACCGTCGCGACACACTGGGCCCTTGGCTAAATAGTTTTCACTGCGCAGGCGTCTGCGTGTGGCAAGATCCCTAACCGAGTGAAGGCCTGAGGAAGACCTAGTTGGCACTGCACCTTCCAAGGGCCTGCCAGTGTAAAGTGAGGAATTGTGCTCTTGGCTCAGGTTGGATCTCACCTCGACTTCCTGCTTGAGGCAGAGAGCGGGGAGGTATGAGTTCCAAGAAGGAACGCGGGGGAGACGTTTCTCTCCGGGTAAGTCCCTTTTCCGCACTGAGTCCAAGTGGCCCAGCCCAGGAGACCGTGTAGGACTGTGTTCCAGGGCTCTTTGCAAGCTGTGTCCACCTAGGTTTCTAAGGAAGAGAACGGTGTGTCGCCTTGGACTCTGCATGCCAAGGAGTGTTCCGAAGGGCCTACGCGGCTGTCTGTTGCTCAGCAGGCAGAGAGGAGGCCCGGCGGACTCAGTGTAGTTGCCCGGGAAACGGTGCGGACGCGAGAGCCCATCGCGTCCTGAAAGGCATCCTCGAGTTCCAGCTAGGCAGCACATCGACGCACACTTCCTGGAAACTGCTGTATGCCCCCACATGCCCGTTGGCGAAAGTGGAACTTACGGGGAGCCCAGTGATCACCCTGCGGTTTCCCCGAACGAACGAGGGCCGCGGCATTAGTGCCCCCCCAAGGATTGCAAGCACCCAGTTCCTCTGTGGAAATGCGTCCTTTACTCCCAAGGCGTTGCTGCAGTGAAGAGACGCAGGGCCTTTTCAGGGTTTGGCCGAGAGCTCCGTGGTTGCGAGGATGCAGCTTTCCAAACGGTAAAAGACTGCTTTTCTGAACAGGGCCCCCTATGGTAGCTACCACGCAGCGTAAGTACCTGCAGTATTTGAGGGGCGAAGGCAGACAAACGCGGCACACTGGGCCCTTCGCTGAATCCGTTTGAATGAGCGGGTGTCGAAGTGTGGCAAGCTCCCTAACCGAGTGAAGGCCTGAGGAAGGCCTTGCTGGCACTGCATCTGCCAGAGGCCTACCAGTGTAAAGTGGTGACTTGTGGTCTTCTTTGAGCAGGTTGGATGTCACGTCGAGTGCCTGCATGAGGTAGAGGCCCGGCAGGTGTGAGTTCCCAGAAGGAACGCGGAGCCGAGGGTGTCTCTTATGGCACGTCACTGCTCTGCACTGAGTCAAAGTTGCCCAGCCCATTAGACCGGCTAGGAATATGTTCCCGAGGTGTTCGTACGCTGTGTCAACCCGGTTCTCCAAGGAAGGGAGCCGTGTGTCGCCCTGGATTCTGCACGCCCAGAAGTGTTCCGAAGGGCCTACACGGCTGTCTGTCGATCAGCAGGCAGACAGGACACTTGGGGTACTCAGTGTATTTGCACGGGAAGCGGTGCCGACGCGAGAGCCCTAGGAGACCCGAAAGGCCTCCTCGCCTTCCTTTTAAGTGGAACAACGACCGAGACCTCATGGAAACTGCTGCACGCAGAGCTTGCCAGGGGGACAAGTGGGTCCTTACCATGAGACTAGTGGTCACCGTGTGGCTTCCCAGAACGCACGAGGGCTGTGGGATTAGCTCCGCCTAAGAATTGAGAGCACCTGACTTCTCTGGGCAAAGTACTCGTTCCCCTCACAGGCGTGCCTGCAGTGAAAAGCAGCTGGGCAATTCCACACTTCTGCACACAGGTTCTAGGCCGCCAAGAATCCAGCTTTCGAAAAGGGAAAAAAGACTGCTTTGGTGCGCTGATGCTAGGGCTCACCTTGCGATTGCCCAGAACGAACGTGGGCCGCAGCTTAGCTCTCCTCTGAAAGGGCAGGCACCCCGTTTGTCTGGGGGACATACTGGTTTCCTCCCCAGCTGTGCCTGCAGTGAGTAGGAGCTGGACATAGTGAGCGTTTCAGAAACAGCGCCGAGGCTACCTGTATCCAGCTTTCCAAAGGGGGAAAACACTGGTTTTCTAAGCAGTGCCACCTACCCTCGTTAACACCCACCAGAAGTACGTGCAGAACTGGACGTGCAAAGGGAGACCGTCGCGACACACTGGGCCCTTGGCTAAAGAGTTTTCACTGCGCAGGCGTCTGCGTGTGGCAAGATCCCTAACCGAGTGAAGGCCTGAGGAAGACCTAGTTGGCACTGCACCTTCCAAGGGCCTGCCAGTGTAAAGTGAGGAATTGTGCTCTTGGCTCAGGTTGGATCTCACCTCGACTTCCTGCTTGAGGCAGAGAGCGGGGAGGTATGAGTTCCAAGAAGGAACGCGGGGGAGACGTTTCTCTCCGGGTAAGTCCCTTTTCCGCACTGAGTCCAAGTGGCCCAGCCCAGGAGACCGTGTAGGACTGTGTTCCAGGGCTCTTTGCAAGCTGTGTCCACCTAGGTTTCTAAGGAAGAGAACGGTGTGTCGCCTTGGACTCTGCATGCCAAGGAGTGTTCCGAAGGGCCTACGCGGCTGTCTGTTGCTCAGCAGGCAGAGAGGAGGCCCGGCGGACTCAGTGTAGTTGCCCGGGAAACGGTGCGGACGCGAGAGCCCATCGCGTCCTGAAAGGCATCCTCGAGTTCCAGCTAGGCAGCACATCGACGCACACTTCCTGGAAACTGCTGTATGCCCCCACATGCCCGTTGGCGAAAGTGGAACTTACGGGGAGCCCAGTGATCACCCTGCGGTTTCCCCGAACGAACGAGGGCCGCGGCATTAGTGCCCCCCCAAGGATTGCAAGCACCCAGTTCCTCTGTGGAAATGAGTCCTTTACTCCCAAGGCGTTGCTGCAGTGAAGAGACGCAGGGCCTTTTCAGGGTTTGGCCGAGAGCTCCGTGGTTGCGAGGATGCAGCTTTCCAAACGGTAAAAGACTGCTTTTCTGAACAGGGCCCCCTATGGTAGCTACCACGCAGCGTAAGTACCTGCAGTATTTGAGGGGCGAAGGCAGACAAACGCGGCACACTGGGCCCTTCGCTGAATCCGTTTGAATGAGCGGGTGTCGAAGTGTGGCAAGCTCCCTAACCGAGTGAAGGCCTGAGGAAGGCCTTGCTGGCACTGCATCTGCCAGAGGCCTACCAGTGTAAAGTGGTGACTTGTGGTCTTCTTTGAGCAGGTTGGATGTCACGTCGAGTGCCTGCATGAGGTAGAGGCCCGGCAGGTGTGAGTTCCCAGAAGGAACGCGGAGCCGAGGGTGTCTCTTATGGCACGTCACTGCTCTGCACTGAGTCAAAGTTGCCCAGCCCATTAGACCGGCTAGGAATATGTTCCCGAGGTGTTCGTACGCTGTGTCAACCCGGTTCTCCAAGGAAGGGAGCCGTGTGTCGCCCTGGATTCTGCACGCCCAGAAGTGTTCCGAAGGGCCTACACGGCTGTCTGTCGATCAGCAGGCAGACAGGACACTTGGGGTACTCAGTGTATTTGCACGGGAAGCGGTGCCGACGCGAGAGCCCTAGGAGACCCGAAAGGCCTCCTCGCCTTCCTTTTAAGCGGAACAACGACCGAGACCTCATGGAAACTGCTGCACGCAGAGCTTGCCAGGGGGACAAGTGGGTCCTTACCATGAGACTAGTGGTCACCGTGTGGCTTCCCAGAACGCACGAGGGCTGTGGGATTAGCTCCGCCTAAGAATTGAGAGCACCTGACTTCTCTGGGCAAAGTACTCGTTCCCCTCACAGGCGTGCCTGCAGTGAAAAGCAGCTGGGCAATTCCACACTTCTGCACACAGGTTCTAGGCCGCCAAGAATCCAGCTTTCGAAAAGGGAAAAAAGACTGCTTTGGTGCGCTGATGCTAGGGCTCACCTTGCGATTGCCCAGAACGAACGTGGGCCGCAGCTTAGCTCTCCTCTGAAAGGGCAGGCACCCCGTTTGTCTGGGGGACATACTGGTTTCCTCCCCAGCTGTGCCTGCAGTGAGTAGGAGCTGGACATAGTGAGCGTTTCAGAAACAGCGCCGAGGCTACCTGTATCCAGCTTTCCAAAGGGGGAAAACACTGGTTTTCTAAGCAGTGCCACCTACCCTCGTTAACACCCACCAGAAGTACGTGCAGAACTGGACGTGCAAAGGGAGACCGTCGCGACACACTGGGCCCTTGGCTAAAGAGTTTTCACTGCGCAGGCGTCTGCGTGTGGCAAGATCCCTAACCGAGGGAAGGCCTGAGGAAGACCTAGTTGGCACTGCACCTTCCAAGGGCCTGCCAGTGTAAAGTGAGGAATTGTGCTCTTGGCTCAGGTTGGATCTCACCTCGACTTCCTGCTTGAGGCAGAGAGCGGGGAGGTATGAGTTCCAAGAAGGAACGCGGGGGAGACGTTTCTCTCCGGGTAAGTCCCTTTTCCGCACTGAGTCCAAGTGGCCCAGCCCAGGAGACCGTGTAGGACTGTGTTCCAGGGCTCTTTGCAAGCTGTGTCCACCTAGGTTTCTAAGGAAGAGAACGGTGTGTCGCCTTGGACTCTGCATGCCAAGGAGTGTTCCGAAGGGCCTACGCGGCTGTCTGTTGCTCAGCAGGCAGAGAGGAGGCCCGGCGGACTCAGTGTAGTTGCCCGGGAAACGGTGCGGACGCGAGAGCCCATCGCGTCCTGAAAGGCATCCTCGAGTTCCAGCTAGGCAGCACATCGACGCACACTTCCTGGAAACTGCTGTATGCCCCCACATGCCCGCTGGCGAAAGTGGAACTTACGGGGAGCCCAGTGATCACCCTGCGGTTTCCCCGAACGAACGAGGGCCGCGGCATTAGTGCCCCCCCAAGGATTGCAAGCACCCAGTTCCTCTGTGGAAATGAGTCCTTTACTCCCAAGGCGTTGCTGCAGTGAAGAGACGCAGGGCCTTTTCAGGGTTTGGCCGAGAGCTCCGTGGTTGCGAGGATGCAGCTTTCCAAACGGTAAAAGACTGCTTTTCTGAACAGGGCCCCCTATGGTAGCTACCACGCAGCGTAAGTACCTGCAGTATTTGAGGGGCGAAGGCAGACAAACGCGGCACACTGGGCCCTTCGCTGAATCCGTTTGAATGAGCGGGTGTCGAAGTGTGGCAAGCTCCCTAACCGAGTGAAGGCCTGAGGAAGGCCTTGCTGGCACTGCATCTGCCAGAGGCCTACCAGTGTAAAGTGGTGACTTGTGGTCTTCTTTGAGCAGGTTGGATGTCACGTCGAGTGCCTGCATGAGGTAGAGGCCCGGCAGGTGTGAGTTCCCAGAAGGAACGCGGAGCCGAGGGTGTCTCTTATGGCACGTCACTGCTCTGCACTGAGTCAAAGTTGCCCAGCCCATTAGACCGGCTAGGAATATGTTCCCGAGGTGTTCGTACGCTGTGTCAACCCGGTTCTCCAAGGAAGGGAGCCGTGTGTCGCCCTGGATTCTGCACGCCCAGAAGTGTTCCGAAGGGCCTACACGGCTGTCTGTCGATCAGCAGGCAGACAGGACACTTGGGGTACTCAGTGTATTTGCACGGGAAGCGGTGCCGACGCGAGAGCCCTAGGAGACCCGAAAGGCCTCCTCGCCTTCCTTTTAAGCGGAACAACGACCGAGACCTCATGGAAACTGCTGCACGCAGAGCTTGCCAGGGGGACAAGTGGGTCCTTACCATGAGACTAGTGGTCACCGTGTGGCTTCCCAGAACGCACGAGGGCTGTGGGATTAGCTCCGCCTAAGAATTGAGAGCACCTGACTTCTCTGGGCAAAGTACTCGTTCCCCTCACAGGCGTGCCTGCAGTGAAAAGCAGCTGGGCAATTCCACACTTCTGCACACAGGTTCTAGGCCGCCAAGAATCCAGCTTTCGAAAAGGGAAAAAAGACTGCTTTGGTGCGCTGATGCTAGGGCTCACCTTGCGATTGCCCAGAACGAACGTGGGCCGCAGCTTAGCTCTCGTCTGAAAGGGCAGGCACCCCGTTTGTCTGGGGGACATACTGGTTTCCTCCCCAGCTGTGCCTGCAGTGAGTAGGAGCTGGACATAGTGAGCGTTTCAGAAACAGCGCCGAGGCTACCTGTATCCAGCTTTCCAAAGGGGGAAAACACTGGTTTTCTAAGCAGTGCCACCTACCCTCGTTAACACCCACCAGAAGTACGTGCAGAACTGGACGTGCAAAGGGAGACCGTCGCGACACACTGGGCCCTTGGCTAAATAGTTTTCACTGCGCAGGCGTCTGCGTGTGGCAAGATCCCTAACCGAGTGAAGGACTGAGGAAGACCTAGTTGGCACTGCACCTTCCAAGGGCCTGCCAGTGTAAAGTGAGGAATTGTGCTCTTGGCTCAGGTTGGATCTCACCTCGACTTCCTGCTTGAGGCAGAGAGCGGGGAGGTATGAGTTCCAAGAAGGAACGCGGGGGAGACGTTTCTCTCCGGG
Source organism: Eubalaena glacialis (assembly GCF_028564815.1). Lineage (NCBI taxonomy): Eukaryota > Metazoa > Chordata > Mammalia > Artiodactyla > Balaenidae > Eubalaena > Eubalaena glacialis. The sequence continues at coordinate 108,069,457 of NC_083716.1, read as the reverse complement.
TAAGTCCCTTTTCCGCACTGAGTCCAAGTGGCCCAGCCCAGGAGACCGTGTAGGACTGTGTTCCAGGGCTCTTTGCAAGCTGTGTCCACCTAGGTTTCTAAGGAAGAGAACGGTGTGTCGCCTTGGACTCTGCATGCCAAGGAGTGTTCCGAAGGGCCTACGCGGCTGTCTGTTGCTCAGCAGGCAGAGAGGAGGCCCGGCGGACTCAGTGTAGTTGCCCGGGAAACGGTGCGGACGCGAGAGCCCATCGCGTCCTGAAAGGCATCCTCGAGTTCCAGCTAGGCAGCACATCGACGCACACTTCCTGGAAACTGCTGTATGCCCCCACATGCCCGTTGGCGAAAGTGGAACTTACGGGGAGCCCAGTGATCACCCTGCGGTTTCCCCGAACGAACGAGGGCCGCGGCATTAGTGCCCCCCCAAGGATTGCAAGCACCCAGTTCCTCTGTGGAAATGCGTCCTTTACTCCCAAGGCGTTGCTGCAGTGAAGAGACGCAGGGCCTTTTCAGGGTTTGGCCGAGAGCTCCGTGGTTGCGAGGATGCAGCTTTCCAAACGGTAAAAGACTGCTTTTCTGAACAGGGCCCCCTATGGTAGCTACCACGCAGCGTAAGTACCTGCAGTATTTGAGGGGCGAAGGCAGACAAACGCGGCACACTGGGCCCTTCGCTGAATCCGTTTGAATGAGCGGGTGTCGAAGTGTGGCAAGCTCCCTAACCGAGTGAAGGCCTGAGGAAGGCCTTGCTGGCACTGCATCTGCCAGAGGCCTACCAGTGTAAAGTGGTGACTTGTGGTCTTCTTTGAGCAGGTTGGATGTCACGTCGAGTGCCTGCATGAGGTAGAGGCCCGGCAGGTGTGAGTTCCCAGAAGGAACGCGGAGCCGAGGGTGTCTCTTATGGCACGTCACTGCTCTGCACTGAGTCAAAGTTGCCCAGCCCATTAGACCGGCTAGGAATATGTTCCCGAGGTGTTCGTACGCTGTGTCAACCCGGTTCTCCAAGGAAGGGAGCCGTGTGTCGCCCTGGATTCTGCACGCCCAGAAGTGTTCCGAAGGGCCTACACGGCTGTCTGTCGATCAGCAGGCAGACAGGACACTTGGGGTACTCAGTGTATTTGCACGGGAAGCGGTGCCGACGCGAGAGCCCTAGGAGACCCGAAAGGCCTCCTCGCCTTCCTTTTAAGCGGAACAACGACCGAGACCTCATGGAAACTGCTGCACGCAGAGCTTGCCAGGGGGACAAGTGGGTCCTTACCATGAGACTAGTGGTCACCGTGTGGCTTCCCAGAACGCACGAGGGCTGTGGGATTAGCTCCGCCTAAGAATTGAGAGCACCTGACTTCTCTGGGCAAAGTACTCGTTCCCCTCACAGGCGTGCCTGCAGTGAAAAGCAGCTGGGCAATTCCACACTTCTGCACACAGGTTCTAGGCCGCCAAGAATCCAGCTTTCGAAAAGGGAAAAAAGACTGCTTTGGTGCGCTGATGCTAGGGCTCACCTTGCGATTGCCCAGAACGAACGTGGGCCGCAGCTTAGCTCTCCTCTGAAAGGGCAGGCACCCCGTTTGTCTGGGGGACATACTGGTTTCCTCCCCAGCTGTGCCTGCAGTGAGTAGGAGCTGGACATAGTGAGCGTTTCAGAAACAGCGCCGAGGCTACCTGTATCCAGCTTTCCAAAGGGGGAAAACACTGGTTTTCTAAGCAGTGCCACCTACCCTCGTTAACACCCACCAGAAGTACGTGCAGAACTGGACGTGCAAAGGGAGACCGTCGCGACACACTGGGCCCTTGGCTAAAGAGTTTTCACTGCGCAGGCGTCTGCGTGTGGCAAGATCCCTAACCGAGTGAAGGCCTGAGGAAGACCTAGTTGGCACTGCACCTTCCAAGGGCCTGCCAGTGTAAAGTGAGGAATTGTGCTCTTGGCTCACGTTGGATCTCACCTCGACTTCCTGCTTGAGGCAGAGAGCGGGGAGGTATGAGTTCCAAGAAGGAACGCGGGGGAGACGTTTCTCTCCGGGTAAGTCCCTTTTCCGCACTGAGTCCAAGTGGCCCAGCCCAGGAGACCGTGTAGGACTGTGTTCCAGGGCTCTTTGCAAGCTGTGTCCACCTAGGTTTCTAAGGAAGAGAACGGTGTGTCGCCTTGGACTCTGCATGCCAAGGAGTGTTCCGAAGGGCCTACGCGGCTGTCTGTTGCTCAGCAGGCAGAGAGGAGGCCCGGCGGACTCAGTGTAGTTGCCCGGGAAACGGTGCGGACGCGAGAGCCCATCGCGTCCTGAAAGGCATCCTCGAGTTCCAGCTAGGCAGCACATCGACGCACACTTCCTGGAAACTGCTGTATGCCCCCACATGCCCGTTGGCGAAAGTGGAACTTACGGGGAGCCCAGTGATCACCCTGCGGTTTCCCCGAACGAACGAGGGCCGCGGCATTAGTGCCCCCCCAAGGATTGCAAGCACCCAGTTCCTCTGTGGAAATGAGTCCTTTACTCCCAAGGCGTTGCTGCAGTGAAGAGACGCAGGGCCTTTTCAGGGTTTGGCCGAGAGCTCCGTGGTTGCGAGGATGCAGCTTTCCAAACGGTAAAAGACTGCTTTTCTGAACAGGGCCCCCTATGGTAGCTACCACGCAGCGTAAGTACCTGCAGTATTTGAGGGGCGAAGGCAGACAAACGCGGCACACTGGGCCCTTCGCTGAATCCGTTTGAATGAGCGGGTGTCGAAGTGTGGCAAGCTCCCTAACCGAGTGAAGGCCTGAGGAAGGCCTTGCTGGCACTGCATCTGCCAGAGGCCTACCAGTGTAAAGTGGTGACTTGTGGTCTTCTTTGAGCAGGTTGGATGTCACGTCGAGTGCCTGCATGAGGTAGAGGCCCGGCAGGTGTGAGTTCCCAGAAGGAACGCGGAGCCGAGGGTGTCTCTTATGGCACGTCACTGCTCTGCACTGAGTCAAAGTTGCCCAGCCCATTAGACCGGCTAGGAATATGTTCCCGAGGTGTTCGTACGCTGTGTCAACCCGGTTCTCCAAGGAAGGGAGCCGTGTGTCGCCCTGGATTCTGCACGCCCAGAAGTGTTCCGAAGGGCCTACACGGCTGTCTGTCGATCAGCAGGCAGACAGGACACTTGGGGTACTCAGTGTATTTGCACGGGAAGCGGTGCCGACGCGAGAGCCCTAGGAGACCCGAAAGGCCTCCTCGCCTTCCTTTTAAGCGGAACAACGACCGAGACCTCATGGAAACTGCTGCACGCAGAGCTTGCCAGGGGGACAAGTGGGTCCTTACCATGAGACTAGTGGTCACCGTGTGGCTTCCCAGAACGCACGAGGGCTGTGGGATTAGCTCCGCCTAAGAATTGAGAGCACCTGACTTCTCTGGGCAAAGTACTCGTTCCCCTCACAGGCGTGCCTGCAGTGAAAAGCAGCTGGGCAATTCCACACTTCTGCACACAGGTTCTAGGCCGCCAAGAATCCAGCTTTCGAAAAGGGAAAAAAGACTGCTTTGGTGCGCTGATGCTAGGGCTCACCTTGCGATTGCCCAGAACGAACGTGGGCCGCAGCTTAGCTCTCCTCTGAAAGGGCAGGCACCCCGTTTGTCTGGGGGACATACTGGTTTCCTCCCCAGCTGTGCCTGCAGTGAGTAGGAGCTGGACATAGTGAGCGTTTCAGAAACAGCGCCGAGGCTACCTGTATCCAGCTTTCCAAAGGGGGAAAACACTGGTTTTCTAAGCAGTGCCACCTACCCTCGTTAACACCCACCAGAAGTACGTGCAGAGCTGGACGTGCAAAGGGAGACCGTCGCGACACACTGGGCCCTTGGCTAAAGAGTTTTCACTGCGCAGGCGTCTGCGTGTGGCAAGATCCCTAACCGAGTGAAGGCCTGAGGAAGACCTAGTTGGCACTGCACCTTCCAAGGGCCTGCCAGTGTAAAGTGAGGAATTGTGCTCTTGGCTCAGGTTGGATCTCACCTCGACTTCCTGCTTGAGGCAGAGAGCGGGGAGGTATGAGTTCCAAGAAGGAACGCGGGGCAGACGTTTCTCTCCGGGTAAGTCCCTTTTCCGCACTGAGTCCAAGTGGCCCAGCCCAGGAGACCGTGTAGGACTGTGTTCCAGGGCTCTTTGCAAGCTGTGTCCACCTAGGTTTCTAAGGAAGAGAACGGTGTGTCGCCTTGGACTCTGCATGCCAAGGAGTGTTCCGAAGGGCCTACGCGGCTGTCTGTTGCTCAGCAGGCAGAGAGGAGGCCCGGCGGACTCAGTGTAGTTGCCCGGGAAACGGTGCGGACGCGAGAGCCCATCGCGTCCTGAAAGGCATCCTCGAGTTCCAGCTAGGCAGCACATCGACGCACACTTCCTGGAAACTGCTGTATGCCCCCACATGCCCGTTGGCGAAAGTGGAACTTACGGGGAGCCCAGTGATCACCCTGCGGTTTCCCCGAACGAACGAGGGCCGCGGCATTAGTGCCCCCCCAAGGATTGCAAGCACCCAGTTCCTCTGTGGAAATGCGTCCTTTACTCCCAAGGCGTTGCTGCAGTGAAGAGACGCAGGGCCTTTTCAGGGTTTGGCCGAGAGCTCCGTGGTTGCGAGGATGCAGCTTTCCAAACGGTAAAAGACTGCTTTTCTGAACAGGGCCCCCTATGGTAGCTACCACGCAGCGTAAGTACCTGCAGTATTTGAGGGGCGAAGGCAGACAAACGCGGCACACTGGGCCCTTCGCTGAATCCGTTTGAATGAGCGGGTGTCGAAGTGTGGCAAGCTCCCTAACCGAGTGAAGGCCTGAGGAAGGCCTTGCTGGCACTGCATCTGCCAGAGGCCTACCAGTGTAAAGTGGTGACTTGTGGTCTTCTTTGAGCAGGTTGGATGTCACGTCGAGTGCCTGCATGAGGTAGAGGCCCGGCAGGTGTGAGTTCCCAGAAGGAACGCGGAGCCGAGGGTGTCTCTTATGGCACGTCACTGCTCTGCACTGAGTCAAAGTTGCCCAGCCCATTAGACCGGCTAGGAATATGTTCCCGAGGTGTTCGTACGCTGTGTCAACCCGGTTCTCCAAGGAAGGGAGCCGTGTGTCGCCCTGGATTCTGCACGCCCAGAAGTGTTCCGAAGGGCCTACACGGCTGTCTGTCGATCAGCAGGCAGACAGGACACTTGGGGTACTCAGTGTATTTGCACGGGAAGCGGTGCCGACGCGAGAGCCCTAGGAGACCCGAAAGGCCTCCTCGCCTTCCTTTTAAGCGGAACAACGACCGAGACCTCATGGAAACTGCTGCACGCAGAGCTTGCCAGGGGGACAAGTGGGTCCTTACCATGAGACTAGTGGTCACCGTGTGGCTTCCCAGAACGCACGAGGGCTGTGGGATTAGCTCCGCCTAAGAATTGAGAGCACCTGACTTCTCTGGGCAAAGTACTCGTTCCCCTCACAGGCGTGCCTGCAGTGAAAAGCAGCTGGGCAATTCCACACTTCTGCACACAGGTTCTAGGCCGCCAAGAATCCAGCTTTCGAAAAGGGAAAAAAGACTGCTTTGGTGCGCTGATGCTAGGGCTCACCTTGCGATTGCCCAGAACGAACGTGGGCCGCAGCTTAGCTCTCCTCTGAAAGGGCAGGCACCCCGTTTGTCTGGGGGACATACTGGTTTCCTCCCCAGCTGTGCCTGCAGTGAGTAGGAGCTGGACATAGTGAGCGTTTCAGAAACAGCGCCGAGGCTACCTGTATCCAGCTTTCCAAAGGGGGAAAACACTGGTTTTCTAAGCAGTGCCACCTACCCTCGTTAACACCCACCAGAAGTACGTGCAGAACTGGACGTGCAAAGGGAGACCGTCGCGACACACTGGGCCCTTGGCTAAAGAGTTTTCACTGCGCAGGCGTCTGCGTGTGGCAAGATCCCTAACCGAGTGAAGGCCTGAGGAAGACCTAGTTGGCACTGCACCTTCCAAGGGCCTGCCAGTGTAAAGTGAGGAATTGTGCTCTTGGCTCACGTTGGATCTCACCTCGACTTCCTGCTTGAGGCAGAGAGCGGGGAGGTATGAGTTCCAAGAAGGAACGCGGGGGAGACGTTTCTCTCCGGGTAAGTCCCTTTTCCGCACTGAGTCCAAGTGGCCCAGCCCAGGAGACCGTGTAGGACTGTGTTCCAGGGCTCTTTGCAAGCTGTGTCCACCTAGGTTTCTAAGGAAGAGAACGGTGTGTCGCCTTGGACTCTGCATGCCAAGGAGTGTTCCGAAGGGCCTACGCGGCTGTCTGTTGCTCAGCAGGCAGAGAGGAGGCCCGGCGGACTCAGTGTAGTTGCCCGGGAAACGGTGCGGACGCGAGAGCCCATCGCGTCCTGAAAGGCATCCTCGAGTTCCAGCTAGGCAGCACATCGACGCACACTTCCTGGAAACTGCTGTATGCCCCCACATGCCCGTTGGCGAAAGTGGAACTTACGGGGAGCCCAGTGATCACCCTGCGGTTTCCCCGAACGAACGAGGGCCGCGGCATTAGTGCCCCCCCAAGGATTGCAAGCACCCAGTTCCTCTGTGGAAATGCGTCCTTTACTCCCAAGGCGTTGCTGCAGTGAAGAGACGCAGGGCCTTTTCAGGGTTTGGCCGAGAGCTCCGTGGTTGCGAGGATGCAGCTTTCCAAACGGTAAAAGACTGCTTTTCTGAACAGGGCCCCCTATGGTAGCTACCACGCAGCGTAAGTACCTGCAGTATTTGAGGGGCGAAGGCAGACAAACGCGGCACACTGGGCCCTTCGCTGAATCCGTTTGAATGAGCGGGTGTCGAAGTGTGGCAAGCTCCCTAACCGAGTGAAGGCCTGAGGAAGGCCTTGCTGGCACTGCATCTGCCAGAGGCCTACCAGTGTAAAGTGGTGACTTGTGGTCTTCTTTGAGCAGGTTGGATGTCACGTCGAGTGCCTGCATGAGGTAGAGGCCCGGCAGGTGTGAGTTCCCAGAAGGAACGCGGAGCCGAGGGTGTCTCTTATGGCACGTCACTGCTCTGCACTGAGTCAAAGTTGCCCAGCCCATTAGACCGGCTAGGAATATGTTCCCGAGGTGTTCGTACGCTGTGTCAACCCGGTTCTCCAAGGAAGGGAGCCGTGTGTCGCCCTGGATTCTGCACGCCCAGAAGTGTTCCGAAGGGCCTACACGGCTGTCTGTCGATCAGCAGGCAGACAGGACACTTGGGGTACTCAGTGTATTTGCACGGGAAGCGGTGCCGACGCGAGAGCCCTAGGAGACCCGAAAGGCCTCCTCGCCTTCCTTTTAAGCGGAACAACGACCGAGACCTCATGGAAACTGCTGCACGCAGAGCTTGCCAGGGGGACAAGTGGGTCCTTACCATGAGACTAGTGGTCACCGTGTGGCTTCCCAGAACGCACGAGGGCTGTGGGATTAGCTCCGCCTAAGAATTGAGAGCACCTGACTTCTCTGGGCAAAGTACTCGTTCCCCTCACAGGCGTGCCTGCAGTGAAAAGCAGCTGGGCAATTCCACACTTCTGCACACAGGTTCTAGGCCGCCAAGAATCCAGCTTTCGAAAAGGGAAAAAAGACTGCTTTGGTGCGCTGATGCTAGGGCTCACCTTGCGATTGCCCAGAACGAACGTGGGCCGCAGCTTAGCTCTCCTCTGAAAGGGCAGGCACCCCGTTTGTCTGGGGGACATACTGGTTTCCTCCCCAGCTGTGCCTGCAGTGAGTAGGAGCTGGACATAGTGAGCGTTTCAGAAACAGCGCCGAGGCTACCTGTATCCAGCTTTCCAAAGGGGGAAAACACTGGTTTTCTAAGCAGTGCCACCTACCCTCGTTAACACCCACCAGAAGTACGTGCAGAACTGGACGTGCAAAGGGAGACCGTCGCGACACACTGGGCCCTTGGCTAAAGAGTTTTCACTGCGCAGGCGTCTGCGTGTGGCAAGATCCCTAACCGAGTGAAGGCCTGAGGAAGACCTAGTTGGCACTGCACCTTCCAAGGGCCTGCCAGTGTAAAGTGAGGAATTGTGCTCTTGGCTCACGTTGGATCTCACCTCGACTTCCTGCTTGAGGCAGAGAGCGGGGAGGTATGAGTTCCAAGAAGGAACGCGGGGGAGACGTTTCTCTCCGGGTAAGTCCCTTTTCCGCACTGAGTCCAAGTGGCCCAGCCCAGGAGACCGTGTAGGACTGTGTTCCAGGGCTCTTTGCAAGCTGTGTCCACCTAGGTTTCTAAGGAAGAGAACGGTGTGTCGCCTTGGACTCTGCATGCCAAGGAGTGTTCCGAAGGGCCTACGCGGCTGTCTGTTGCTCAGCAGGCAGAGAGGAGGCCCGGCGGACTCAGTGTAGTTGCCCGGGAAACGGTGCGGACGCGAGAGCCCATCGCGTCCTGAAAGGCATCCTCGAGTTCCAGCTAGGCAGCACATCGACGCACACTTCCTGGAAACTGCTGTATGCCCCCACATGCCCGTTGGCGAAAGTGGAACTTACGGGGAGCCCAGTGATCACCCTGCGGTTTCCCCGAACGAACGAGGGCCGCGGCATTAGTGCCCCCCCAAGGATTGCAAGCACCCAGTTCCTCTGTGGAAATGAGTCCTTTACTCCCAAGGCGTTGCTGCAGTGAAGAGACGCAGGGCCTTTTCAGGGTTTGGCCGAGAGCTCCGTGGTTGCGAGGATGCAGCTTTCCAAACGGTAAAAGACTGCTTTTCTGAACAGGGCCCCCTATGGTAGCTACCACGCAGCGTAAGTACCTGCAGTATTTGAGGGGCGAAGGCAGACAAACGCGGCACACTGGGCCCTTCGCTGAATCCGTTTGAATGAGCGGGTGTCGAAGTGTGGCAAGCTCCCTAACCGAGTGAAGGCCTGAGGAAGGCCTTGCTGGCACTGCATCTGCCAGAGGCCTACCAGTGTAAAGTGGTGACTTGTGGTCTTCTTTGAGCAGGTTGGATGTCACGTCGAGTGCCTGCATGAGGTAGAGGCCCGGCAGGTGTGAGTTCCCAGAAGGAACGCGGAGCCGAGGGTGTCTCTTATGGCACGTCACTGCTCTGCACTGAGTCAAAGTTGCCCAGCCCATTAGACCGGCTAGGAATATGTTCCCGAGGTGTTCGTACGCTGTGTCAACCCGGTTCTCCAAGGAAGGGAGCCGTGTGTCGCCCTGGATTCTGCACGCCCAGAAGTGTTCCGAAGGGCCTACACGGCTGTCTGTCGATCAGCAGGCAGACAGGACACTTGGGGTACTCAGTGTATTTGCACGGGAAGCGGTGCCGACGCGAGAGCCCTAGGAGACCCGAAAGGCCTCCTCGCCTTCCTTTTAAGCGGAACAACGACCGAGACCTCATGGAAACTGCTGCACGCAGAGCTTGCCAGGGGGACAAGTGGGTCCTTACCATGAGACTAGTGGTCACCGTGTGGCTTCCCAGAACGCACGAGGGCTGTGGGATTAGCTCCGCCTAAGAATTGAGAGCACCTGACTTCTCTGGGCAAAGTACTCGTTCCCCTCACAGGCGTGCCTGCAGTGAAAAGCAGCTGGGCAATTCCACACTTCTGCACACAGGTTCTAGGCCGCCAAGAATCCAGCTTTCGAAAAGGGAAAAAAGACTGCTTTGGTGCGCTGATGCTAGGGCTCACCTTGCGATTGCCCAGAACGAACGTGGGCCGCAGCTTAGCTCTCCTCTGAAAGGGCAGGCACCCCGTTTGTCTGGGGGACATACTGGTTTCCTCCCCAGCTGTGCCTGCAGTGAGTAGGAGCTGGACATAGTGAGCGTTTCAGAAACAGCGCCGAGGCTACCTGTATCCAGCTTTCCAAAGGGGGAAAACACTGGTTTTCTAAGCAGTGCCACCTACCCTCGTTAACACCCACCAGAAGTACGTGCAGAGCTGGACGTGCAAAGGGAGACCGTCGCGACACACTGGGCCCTTGGCTAAAGAGTTTTCACTGCGCAGGCGTCTGCGTGTGGCAAGATCCCTAACCGAGTGAAGGCCTGAGGAAGACCTAGTTGGCACTGCACCTTCCAAGGGCCTGCCAGTGTAAAGTGAGGAATTGTGCTCTTGGCTCAGGTTGGATCTCACCTCGACTTCCTGCTTGAGGCAGAGAGCGGGGAGGTATGAGTTCCAAGAAGGAACGCGGGGCAGACGTTTCTCTCCGGGTAAGTCCCTTTTCCGCACTGAGTCCAAGTGGCCCAGCCCAGGAGACCGTGTAGGACTGTGTTCCAGGGCTCTTTGCAAGCTGTGTCCACCTAGGTTTCTAAGGAAGAGAACGGTGTGTCGCCTTGGACTCTGCATGCCAAGGAGTGTTCCGAAGGGCCTACGCGGCTGTCTGTTGCTCAGCAGGCAGAGAGGAGGCCCGGCGGACTCAGTGTAGTTGCCCGGGAAACGGTGCGGACGCGAGAGCCCATCGCGTCCTGAAAGGCATCCTCGAGTTCCAGCTAGGCAGCACATCGACGCACACTTCCTGGAAACTGCTGTATGCCCCCACATGCCCGTTGGCGAAAGTGGAACTTACGGGGAGCCCAGTGATCACCCTGCGGTTTCCCCGAACGAACGAGGGCCGCGGCATTAGTGCCCCCCCAAGGATTGCAAGCACCCAGTTCCTCTGTGGAAATGAGTCCTTTACTCCCAAGGCGTTGCTGCAGTGAAGAGACGCAGGGCCTTTTCAGGGTTTGGCCGAGAGCTCCGTGGTTGCGAGGATGCAGCTTTCCAAACGGTAAAAGACTGCTTTTCTGAACAGGGCCCCCTATGGTAGCTACCACGCAGCGTAAGTACCTGCAGTATTTGAGGGGCGAAGGCAGACAAACGCGGCACACTGGGCCCTTCGCTGAATCCGTTTGAATGAGCGGGTGTCGAAGTGTGGCAAGCTCCCTAACCGAGTGAAGGCCTGAGGAAGGCCTTGCTGGCACTGCATCTGCCAGAGGCCTACCAGTGTAAAGTGGTGACTTGTGGTCTTCTTTGAGCAGGTTGGATGTCACGTCGAGTGCCTGCATGAGGTAGAGGCCCGGCAGGTGTGAGTTCCCAGAAGGAACGCGGAGCCGAGGGTGTCTCTTATGGCACGTCACTGCTCTGCACTGAGTCAAAGTTGCCCAGCCCATTAGACCGGCTAGGAATATGTTCCCGAGGTGTTCGTACGCTGTGTCAACCCGGTTCTCCAAGGAAGGGAGCCGTGTGTCGCCCTGGATTCTGCACGCCCAGAAGTGTTCCGAAGGGCCTACACGGCTGTCTGTCGATCAGCAGGCAGACAGGACACTTGGGGTACTCAGTGTATTTGCACGGGAAGCGGTGCCGACGCGAGAGCCCTAGGAGACCCGAAAGGCCTCCTCGCCTTCCTTTTAAGCGGAACAACGACCGAGACCTCATGGAAACTGCTGCACGCAGAGCTTGCCAGGGGGACAAGTGGGTCCTTACCATGAGACTAGTGGTCACCGTGTGGCTTCCCAGAACGCACGAGGGCTGTGGGATTAGCTCCGCCTAAGAATTGAGAGCACCTGACTTCTCTGGGCAAAGTACTCGTTCCCCTCACAGGCGTGCCTGCAGTGAAAAGCAGCTGGGCAATTCCACACTTCTGCACACAGGTTCTAGGCCGCCAAGAATCCAGCTTTCGAAAAGGGAAAAAAGACTGCTTTGGTGCGCTGATGCTAGGGCTCACCTTGCGATTGCCCAGAACGAACGTGGGCCGCAGCTTAGCTCTCCTCTGAAAGGGCAGGCACCCCGTTTGTCTGGGGGACATACTGGTTTCCTCCCCAGCTGTGCCTGCAGTGAGTAGGAGCTGGACATAGTGAGCGTTTCAGAAACAGCGCCGAGGCTACCTGTATCCAGCTTTCCAAAGGGGGAAAACACTGGTTTTCTAAGCAGTGCCACCTACCCTCGTTAACACCCACCAGAAGTACGTGCAGAACTGGACGTGCAAAGGGAGACCGTCGCGACACACTGGGCCCTTGGCTAAAGAGTTTTCACTGCGCAGGCGTCTGCGTGTGGCAAGATCCCTAACCGAGTGAAGGCCTGAGGAAGACCTAGTTGGCACTGCACCTTCCAAGGGCCTGCCAGTGTAAAGTGAGGAATTGTGCTCTTGGCTCAGGTTGGATCTCACCTCGACTTCCTGCTTGAGGCAGAGAGCGGGGAGGTATGAGTTCCAAGAAGGAACGCGGGGCAGACGTTTCTCTCCGGGTAAGTCCCTTTTCCGCACTGAGTCCAAGTGGCCCAGCCCAGGAGACCGTGTAGGACTGTGTTCCAGGGCTCTTTGCAAGCTGTGTCCACCTAGGTTTCTAAGGAAGAGAACGGTGTGTCGCCTTGGACTCTGCATGCCAAGGAGTGTTCCGAAGGGCCTACGCGGCTGTCTGTTGCTCAGCAGGCAGAGAGGAGGCCCGGCGGACTCAGTGTAGTTGCCCGGGAAACGGTGCGGACGCGAGAGCCCATCGCGTCCTGAAAGGCATCCTCGAGTTCCAGCTAGGCAGCACATCGACGCACACTTCCTGGAAACTGCTGTATGCCCCCACATGCCCGTTGGCGAAAGTGGAACTTACGGGGAGCCCAGTGATCACCCTGCGGTTTCCCCGAACGAACGAGGGCCGCGGCATTAGTGCCCCCCCAAGGATTGCAAGCACCCAGTTCCTCTGTGGAAATGAGTCCTTTACTCCCAAGGCGTTGCTGCAGTGAAGAGACGCAGGGCCTTTTCAGGGTTTGGCCGAGAGCTCCGTGGTTGCGAGGATGCAGCTTTCCAAACGGTAAAAGACTGCTTTTCTGAACAGGGCCCCCTATGGTAGCTACCACGCAGCGTAAGTACCTGCAGTATTTGAGGGGCGAAGGCAGACAAACGCGGCACACTGGGCCCTTCGCTGAATCCGTTTGAATGAGCGGGTGTCGAAGTGTGGCAAGCTCCCTAACCGAGTGAAGGCCTGAGGAAGGCCTTGCTGGCACTGCATCTCCCAGAGGCCTACCAGTGTAAAGTGGTGAATTGTGGTCTTCTTTGAGCAGGTTGGATGTCACGTCGAGTGCCTGCATGAGGTAGAGGCCCGGCAGGTGTGAGTTCCCAGAAGGAACGCGGAGCCGAGGGTGTCTCTTATGGCACGTCACTGCTCTGCACTGAGTCAAAGTTGCCCAGCCCATTAGACCGGCTAGGAATATGTTCCCGAGGTGTTCGTACGCTGTGTCAACCCGGTTCTCCAAGGAAGGGAGCCGTGTGTCGCCCTGGATTCTGCACGCCCAGAAGTGTTCCGAAGGGCCTACACGGCTGTCTGTCGATCAGTAGGCAGACAGGACACTTGGGGTACTCAGTGTATTTGCACGGGAAGCGGTGCCGACGCGAGAGCCCTAGGAGACCCGAAAGGCCTCCTCGCCTTCCTTTTAAGCGGAACAACGACCGAGACCTCATGGAAACTGCTGCACGCAGAGCTTGCCAGGGGGACAAGTGGGTCCTTACCATGAGACTAGTGGTCACCGTGTGGCTTCCCAGAACGCACGAGGGCTGTGGGATTAGCTCCGCCTAAGAATTGAGAGCACCTGACTTCTCTGGGCAAAGTACTCGTTCCCCTCACAGGCGTGCCTGCAGTGAAAAGCAGCTGGGCAATTCCACACTTCTGCACACAGGTTCTAGGCCGCCAAGAATCCAGCTTTCGAAAAGGGAAAAAAGACTGCTTTGGTGCGCTGATGCTAGGGCTCACCTTGCGATTGCCCAGAACGAACGTGGGCCGCAGCTTAGCTCTCCTCTGAAAGGGCAGGCACCCCGTTTGTCTGGGGGACATACTGGTTTCCTCCCCAGCTGTGCCTGCAGTGAGTAGGAGCTGGACATAGTGAGCGTTTCAGAAACAGCGCCGAGGCTACCTGTATCCAGCTTTCCAAAGGGGGAAAACACTGGTTTTCTAAGCAGTGCCACCTACCCTCGTTAACACCCACCAGAAGTACGTGCAGAACTGGACGTGCAAAGGGAGACCGTCGCGACACACTGGGCCCTTGGCTAAAGAGTTTTCACTGCGCAGGCGTCTGCGTGTGGCAAGATCCCTAACCGAGTGAAGGCCTGAGGAAGACCTAGTTGGCACTGCACCTTCCAAGGGCCTGCCAGTGTAAAGTGAGGAATTGTGCTCTTGGCTCAGGCTGGATCTCACCTCGACTTCCTGCTTGAGGCAGAGAGCGGGGAGGTATGAGTTCCAAGAAGGAACGCGGGGGAGACGTTTCTCTCCGGGTAAGTCCCTTTTCCGCACTGAGTCCAAGTGGCCCAGCCCAGGAGACCGTGTAGGACTGTGTTCCAGGGCTCTTTGCAAGCTGTGTCCACCTAGGTTTCTAAGGAAGAGAACGGTGTGTCGCCTTGGACTCTGCATGCCAAGGAGTGTTCCGAAGGGCCTACGCGGCTGTCTGTTGCTCAGCAGGCAGAGAGGAGGCCCGGCGGACTCAGTGTAGTTGCCCGGGAAACGGTGCGGACGCGAGAGCCCATCGCGTCCTGAAAGGCATCCTCGAGTTCCAGCTAGGCAGCACATCGACGCACACTTCCTGGAAACTGCTGTATGCCCCCACATGCCTGTTGGCGAAAGTGGAACTTACGGGGAGCCCAGTGATCACCCTGCGGTTTCCCCGAACGAACGAGGGCCGCGGCATTAGTGCCCCCCCAAGGATTGCAAGCACCCAGTTCCTCTGTGGAAATGAGTCCTTTACTCCCAAGGCGTTGCTGCAGTGAAGAGACGCAGGGCCTTTTCAGGGTTTGGCCGAGAGCTCCGTGGTTGCGAGGATGCAGCTTTCCAAACGGTAAAAGACTGCTTTTCTGAACAGGGCCCCCTATGGTAGCTACCACGCAGCGTAAGTACCTGCAGTATTTGAGGGGCGAAGGCAGACAAACGCGGCACACTGGGCCCTTCGCTGAATCCGTTTGAATGAGCGGGTGTCGAAGTGTGGCAAGCTCCCTAACCGAGTGAAGGCCTGAGGAAGGCCTTGCTGGCACTGCATCTGCCAGAGGCCTACCAGTGTAAAGTGGTGACTTGTGGTCTTCTTTGAGCAGGTTGGATGTCACGTCGAGTGCCTGCATGAGGTAGAGGCCCGGCAGGTGTGAGTTCCCAGAAGGAACGCGGAGCCGAGGGTGTCTCTTATGGCACGTCACTGCTCTGCACTGAGTCAAAGTTGCCCAGCCCATTAGACCGGCTAGGAATATGTTCCCGAGGTGTTCGTACGCTGTGTCAACCCGGTTCTCCAAGGAAGGGAGCCGTGTGTCGCCCTGGATTCTGCACGCCCAGAAGTGTTCCGAAGGGCCTACACGGCTGTCTGTCGATCAGCAGGCAGACAGGACACTTGGGGTACTCAGTGTATTTGCACGGGAAGCGGTGCCGACGCGAGAGCCCTAGGAGACCCGAAAGGCCTCCTCGCCTTCCTTTTAAGCGGAACAACGACCGAGACCTCATGGAAACTGCTGCACGCAGAGCTTGCCAGGGGGACAAGTGGGTCCTTACCATGAGACTAGTGGTCACCGTGTGGCTTCCCAGAACGCACGAGGGCTGTGGGATTAGCTCCGCCTAAGAATTGAGAGCACCTGACTTCTCTGGGCAAAGTACTCGTTCCCCTCACAGGCGTGCCTGCAGTGAAAAGCAGCTGGGCAATTCCACACTTCTGCACACAGGTTCTAGGCCGCCAAGAATCCAGCTTTCGAAAAGGGAAAAAAGACTGCTTTGGTGCGCTGATGCTAGGGCTCACCTTGCGATTGCCCAGAACGAACGTGGGCCGCAGCTTAGCTCTCCTCTGAAAGGGCAGGCACCCCGTTTGTCTGGGGGACATACTGGTTTCCTCCCCAGCTGTGCCTGCAGTGAGTAGGAGCTGGACATAGTGAGCGTTTCAGAAACAGCGCCGAGGCTACCTGTATCCAGCTTTCCAAAGGGGGAAAACACTGGTTTTCTAAGCAGTGCCACCTACCCTCGTTAACACCCACCAGAAGTACGTGCAGAACTGGACGTGCAAAGGGAGACCGTCGCGACACACTGGGCCCTTGGCTAAAGAGTTTTCACTGCGCAGGCGTCTGCGTGTGGCAAGATCCCTAACCGAGTGAAGGCCTGAGGAAGACCTAGTTGGCACTGCACCTTCCAAGGGCCTGCAAGTGTAAAGTGAGGAATTGTGCTCTTGGCTCAGGTTGGATCTCACCTCGACTTCCTGCTTGAGGCAGAGAGCGGGGAGGTATGAGTTCCAAGAAGGAACGCGGGGCAGACGTTTCTCTCCGGGTAAGTCCCTTTTCCGCACTGAGTCCAAGTGGCCCAGCCCAGGAGACCGTGTAGGACTGTGTTCCAGGGCTCTTTGCAAGCTGTGTCCACCTAGGTTTCTAAGGAAGAGAACGGTGTGTCGCCTTGGACTCTGCATGCCAAGGAGTGTTCCGAAGGGCCTACGCGGCTGTCTGTTGCTCAGCAGGCAGAGAGGAGGCCCGGCGGACTCAGTGTAGTTGCCCGGGAAACGGTGCGGACGCGAGAGCCCATCGCGTCCTGAAAGGCATCCTCGAGTTCCAGCTAGGCAGCACATCGACGCACACTTCCTGGAAACTGCTGTATGCCCCCACATGCCCGTTGGCGAAAGTGGAACTTACGGGGAGCCCAGTGATCACCCTGCGGTTTCCCCGAACGAACGAGGGCCGCGGCATTAGTGCCCCCCCAAGGATTGCAAGCACCCAGTTCCTCTGTGGAAATGAGTCCTTTACTCCCAAGGCGTTGCTGCAGTGAAGAGACGCAGGGCCTTTTCAGGGTTTGGCCGAGAGCTCCGTGGTTGCGAGGATGCAGCTTTCCAAACGGTAAAAGACTGCTTTTCTGAACAGGGCCCCCTATGGTAGCTACCACGCAGCGTAAGTACCTGCAGTATTTGAGGGGCGAAGGCAGACAAACGCGGCACACTGGGCCCTTCGCTGAATCCGTTTGAATGAGCGGGTGTCGAAGTGTGGCAAGCTCCCTAACCGAGTGAAGGCCTGAGGAAGGCCTTGCTGGCACTGCATCTCCCAGAGGCCTACCAGTGTAAAGTGGTGAATTGTGGTCTTCTTTGAGCAGGTTGGATGTCACGTCGAGTGCCTGCATGAGGTAGAGGCCCGGCAGGTGTGAGTTCCCAGAAGGAACGCGGAGCCGAGGGTGTCTCTTATGGCACGTCACTGCTCTGCACTGAGTCAAAGTTGCCCAGCCCATTAGACCGGCTAGGAATATGTTCCCGAGGTGTTCGTACGCTGTGTCAACCCGGTTCTCCAAGGAAGGGAGCCGTGTGTCGCCCTGGATTCTGCACGCCCAGAAGTGTTCCGAAGGGCCTACACGGCTGTCTGTCGATCAGCAGGCAGACAGGACACTTGGGGTACTCAGTGTATTTGCACGGGAAGCGGTGCCGAGGCGAGAGCCCTAGGAGACCCGAAAGGCCTCCTCGCCTTCCTTTTAAGCGGAACAACGACCGAGACCTCATGGAAACTGCTGCACGCAGAGCTTGCCAGGGGGACAAGTGGGTCCTTACCATGAGACTAGTGGTCACCGTGTGGCTTCCCAGAACGCACGAGGGCTGTGGGATTAGCTCCGCCTAAGAATTGAGAGCACCTGACTTCTCTGGGCAAAGTACTCGTTCCCCTCACAGGCGTGCCTGCAGTGAAAAGCAGCTGGGCAATTCCACACTTCTGCACACAGGTTCTAGGCCGCCAAGAATCCAGCTTTCGAAAAGGGAAAAAAGACTGCTTTGGTGCGCTGATGCTAGGGCTCACCTTGCGATTGCCCAGAACGAACGTGGGCCGCAGCTTAGCTCTCCTCTGAAAGGGCAGGCACCCCGTTTGTCTGGGGGACATACTGGTTTCCTCCCCAGCTGTGCCTGCAGTGAGTAGGAGCTGGACATAGTGAGCGTTTCAGAAACAGCGCCGAGGCTACCTGTATCCAGCTTTCCAAAGGGGGAAAACACTGGTTTTCTAAGCAGTGCCACCTACCCTCGTTAACACCCACCAGAAGTACGTGCAGAACTGGACGTGCAAAGGGAGACCGTCGCGACACACTGGGCCCTTGGCTAAAGAGTTTTCACTGCGCAGGCGTCTGCGTGTGGCAAGATCCCTAACCGAGTGAAGGCCTGAGGAAGACCTAGTTGGCACTGCACCTTCCAAGGGCCTGCCAGTGTAAAGTGAGGAATTGTGCTCTTGGCTCAGGTTGGATCTCACCTCGACTTCCTGCTTGAGGCAGAGAGCGGGGAGGTATGAGTTCCAAGAAGGAACGCGGGGGAGACGTTTCTCTCCGGGTAAGTCCCTTTTCCGCACTGAGTCCAAGTGGCCCAGCCCAGGAGACCGTGTAGGACTGTGTTCCAGGGCTCTTTGCAAGCTGTGTCCACCTAGGTTTCTAAGGAAGAGAACGGTGTGTCGCCTTGGACTCTGCATGCCAAGGAGTGTTCCGAAGGGCCTACGCGGCTGTCTGTTGCTCAGCAGGCAGAGAGGAGGCCCGGCGGACTCAGTGTAGTTGCCCGGGAAACGGTGCGGACGCGAGAGCCCATCGCGTCCTGAAAGGCATCCTCGAGTTCCAGCTAGGCAGCACATCGACGCACACTTCCTGGAAACTGCTGTATGCCCCCACATGCCCGTTGGCGAAAGTGGAACTTACGGGGAGCCCAGTGATCACCCTGCGGTTTCCCCGAACGAACGAGGGCCGCGGCATTAGTGCCCCCCCAAGGATTGCAAGCACCCAGTTCCTCTGTGGAAATGAGTCCTTTACTCCCAAGGCGTTGCTGCAGTGAAGAGACGCAGGGCCTTTTCAGGGTTTGGCCGAGAGCTCCGTGGTTGCGAGGATGCAGCTTTCCAAACGGTAAAAGACTGCTTTTCTGAACAGGGCCCCCTATGGTAGCTACCACGCAGCGTAAGTACCTGCAGTATTTGAGGGGCGAAGGCAGACAAACGCGGCACACTGGGCCCTTCGCTGAATCCGTTTGAATGAGCGGGTGTCGAAGTGTGGCAAGCTCCCTAACCGAGTGAAGGCCTGAGGAAGGCCTTGCTGGCACTGCATCTGCCAGAGGCCTACCAGTGTAAAGTGGTGACTTGTGGTCTTCTTTGAGCAGGTTGGATGTCACGTCGAGTGCCTGCATGAGGTAGAGGCCCGGCAGGTGTGAGTTCCCAGAAGGAACGCGGAGCCGAGGGTGTCTCTTATGGCACGTCACTGCTCTGCACTGAGTCAAAGTTGCCCAGCCCATTAGACCGGCTAGGAATATGTTCCTGAGGTGTTCGTATGCTGTGTCAACCCGGTTCTCCAAGGAAGGGAGCCGTGTGTCGCCCTGGATTCTGCACGCCCAGAAGTGTTCCGAAGGGCCTACACGGCTGTCTGTCGATCAGCAGGCAGACAGGACACTTGGGGTACTCAGTGTATTTGCACGGGAAGCGGTGCCGACGCGAGAGCCCTAGGAGACCCGAAAGGCCTCCTCGCCTTCCTTTTAAGCGGAACAACGACCGAGACCTCATGGAAACTGCTGCACGCAGAGCTTGCCAGGGGGACAAGTGGGTCCTTACCATGAGACTAGTGGTCACCGTGTGGCTTCCCAGAACGCACGAGGGCTGTGGGATTAGCTCCGCCTAAGAATTGAGAGCACCTGACTTCTTTGGGCAAAGTACTCGTTCCCCTCACAGGCGTGCCTGCAGTGAAAAGCAGCTGGGCAATTCCACACTTCTGCACACAGGTTCTAGGCCGCCAAGAATCCAGCTTTCGAAAAGGGAAAAAAGACTGCTTTGGTGCGCTGATGCTAGGGCTCACCTTGCGATTGCCCAGAACGAACGTGGGCCGCAGCTTAGCTCTCCTCTGAAAGGGCAGGCACCCCGTTTGTCTGGGGGACATACTGGTTTCCTCCCCAGCTGTGCCTGCAGTGAGTAGGAGCTGGACATAGTGAGCGTTTCAGAAACAGCGCCGAGGCTACCTGTATCCAGCTTTCCAAAGGGGGAAAACACTGGTTTTCTAAGCAGTGCCACCTACCCTCGTTAACACCCACCAGAAGTACGTGCAGAACTGGACGTGCAAAGGGAGACCGTCGCGACACACTGGGCCCTTGGCTAAATAGTTTTCACTGCGCAGGCGTCTGCGTGTGGCAAGATCCCTAACCGAGTGAAGGCCTGAGGAAGACCTAGTTGGCACTGCACCTTCCAAGGGCCTGCCAGTGTAAAGTGAGGAATTGTGCTCTTGGCTCAGGTTGGATCTCACCTCGACTTCCTGCTTGAGGCAGAGAGCGGGGAGGTATGAGTTCCAAGAAGGAACGCGGGGGAGACGTTTCTCTCCGGGTAAGTCCCTTTTCCGCACTGAGTCCAAGTGGCCCAGCCCAGGAGACCGTGTAGGACTGTGTTCCAGGGCTCTTTGCAAGCTGTGTCCACCTAGGTTTCTAAGGAAGAGAACGGTGTGTCGCCTTGGACTCTGCATGCCAAGGAGTGTTCCGAAGGGCCTACGCGGCTGTCTGTTGCTCAGCAGGCAGAGAGGAGGCCCGGCGGACTCAGTGTAGTTGCCCGGGAAACGGTGCGGACGCGAGAGCCCATCGCGTCCTGAAAGGCATCCTCGAGTCCCAGCTAGGCAGCACATCGACGCACACTTCCTGGAAACTGCTGTATGCCCCCACATGCCCGTTGGCGAAAGTGGAACTTACGGGGAGCCCAGTGATCACCCTGCGGTTTCCCCGAACGAACGAGGGCCGCGGCATTAGTGCCCCCCCAAGGATTGCAAGCACCCAGTTCCTCTGTGGAAATGAGTCCTTTACTCCCAAGGCGTTGCTGCAGTGAAGAGACGCAGGGCCTTTTCAGGGTTTGGCCGAGAGCTCCGTGGTTGCGAGGATGCAGCTTTCCAAACGGTAAAAGACTGCTTTTCTGAACAGGGCCCCCTATGGTAGCTACCACGCAGCGTAAGTACCTGCAGTATTTGAGGGGCGAAGGCAGACAAACGCGGCACACTGGGCCCTTCGCTGAATCCGTTTGAATGAGCGGGTGTCGAAGTGTGGCAAGCTCCCTAACCGAGTGAAGGCCTGAGGAAGGCCTTGCTGGCACTGCATCTGCCAGAGGCCTACCAGTGTAAAGTGGTGACTTGTCGTCTTCTTTGAGCAGGTTGGATGTCACGTCGAGTGCCTGCATGAGGTAGAGGCCCGGCAGGTGTCAGTTCCCAGAAGGAACGCGGAGCCGAGGGTGTCTCTTATGGCACGTCACTGCTCTGCACTGAGTCAAAGTTGCCCAGCCCATTAGACCGGCTAGGAATATGTTCCCGAGGTGTTCGTACGCTGTGTCAACCCGGTTCTCCAAGGAAGGGAGCCGTGTGTCGCCCTGGATTCTGCACGCCCAGAAGTGTTCCGAAGGGCCTACACGGCTGTCTGTCGATCAGCAGGCAGACAGGACACTTGGGGTACTCAGTGTATTTGCACGGGAAGCGGTGCCGACGCGAGAGCCCTAGGAGACCCGAAAGGCCTCCTCGCCTTCCTTTTAAGCGGAACAACGACCGAGACCTCATGGAAACTGCTGCACGCAGAGCTTGCCAGGGGGACAAGTGGGTCCTTACCATGAGACTAGTGGTCACCGTGTGGCTTCCCAGAACGCACGAGGGCTGTGGGATTAGCTCCGCCTAAGAATTGAGAGCACCTGACTTCTCTGGGCAAAGTACTCGTTCCCCTCACAGGCGTGCCTGCAGTGAAAAGCAGCTGGGCAATTCCACACTTCTGCACACAGGTTCTAGGCCGCCAAGAATCCAGCTTTCGAAAAGGGAAAAAAGACTGCTTTGGTGCGCTGATGCTAGGGCTCACCTTGCGATTGCCCAGAACGAACGTGGGCCGCAGCTTAGCTCTCCTCTGAAAGGGCAGGCACCCCGTTTGTCTGGGGGACATACTGGTTTCCTCCCCAGCTGTGCCTGCAGTGAGTAGGAGCTGGACATAGTGAGCGTTTCAGAAACAGCGCCGAGGCTACCTGTATCCAGCTTTCCAAAGGGGGAAAACACTGGTTTTCTAAGCAGTGCCACCTACCCTCGTTAACACCCACCAGAAGTACGTGCAGAACTGGACGTGCAAAGGGAGACCGTCGCGACACACTGGGCCCTTGGCTAAATAGTTTTCACTGCGCAGGCGTCTGCGTGTGGCAAGATCCCTAACCGAGTGAAGGCCTGAGGAAGACCTAGTTGGCACTGCACCTTCCAAGGGCCTGCCAGTGTAAAGTGAGGAATTGTGCTCTTGGCTTAGTTTGGATCTCACCTCGACTTCCTGCTTGATGCAGAGAGCGGGGAGGTATGAGTTCCAAGAAGGAACGCGGGGGAGACGTTTCTCTCCGGGTAAGTCCCTTTTCCGCACTGAGTCCAAGTGGCCCAGCCCAGGAGACCGTGTAGGACTGTGTTCCAGGGCTCTTTGCAAGCTGTGTCCACCTAGGTTTCTAAGGAAGAGAACGGTGTGTCGCCTTGGACTCTGCATGCCAAGGAGTGTTCCGAAGGGCCTACGCGGCTGTCTGTTGCTCAGCAGGCAGAGAGGAGGCCCGGCGGACTCAGTGTAGTTGCCCGGGAACCGGTGCGGACGCGAGAGCCCATCGCGTCCTGAAAGGCATCCTCGAGTTCCAGCTAGGCAGCACATCGACGCACACTTCCTGGAAACTGCTGTATGCCCCCACATGCCCGCTGGCGAAAGTGGAACTTACGGGGAGCCCAGTGATCACCCTGCGGTTTCCCCGAACGAACGAGGGCCGCGGCATTAGTGCCCCCCCAAGGATTGCAAGCACCCAGTTCCTCTGTGGAAATGAGTCCTTTACTCCCAAGGCGTTGCTGCAGTGAAGAGACGCAGGGCCTTTTCAGGGTTTGGCCGAGAGCTCCGTGGTTGCGAGGATGCAGCTTTCCAAACGGTAAAAGACTGCTTTTCTGAACAGGGCCCCCTATGGTAGCTACCACGCAGCGTAAGTACCTGCAGTATTTGAGGGGCGAAGGCAGACAAACGCGGCACACTGGGCCCTTCGCTGAATCCGTTTGAATGAGCGGGTGTCGAAGTGTGGCAAGCTCCCTAACCGAGTGAAGGCCTGAGGAAGGCCTTGCTGGCACTGCATCTGCCAGAGGCCTACCAGTGTAAAATGGTGACTTGTGGTCTTCTTTGAGCAGGTTGGATGTCACGTCGAGTGCCTGCATGAGGTAGAGGCCCGGCAGGTGTGAGTTCCCAGAAGGAACGCGGAGCCGAGGGTGTCTCTTATGGCACGTCACTGCTCTGCACTGAGTCAAAGTTGCCCAGCCCATTAGACCGGCTAGGAATATGTTCCCGAGGTGTTCGTACGCTGTGTCAACCCGGTTCTCCAAGGAAGGGAGCCGTGTGTCGCCCTGGATTCTGCACGCCCAGAAGTGTTCCGAAGGGCCTACACGGCTGTCTGTCGATCAGCAGGCAGACAGGACACTTGGGGTACTCAGTGTATTTGCACGGGAAGCGGTGCCGACGCGAGAGCCCTAGGAGACCCGAAAGGCCTCCTCGCCTTCCTTTTAAGCGGAACAACGACCGAGACCTCATGGAAACTGCTGCACGCAGAGCTTGCCAGGGGGACAAGTGGGTCCTTACCATGAGACTAGTGGTCACCGTGTGGCTTCCCAGAACGCACGAGGGCTGTGGGATTAGCTCCGCCTAAGAATTGAGAGCACCTGACTTCTCTGGGCAAAGTACTCGTTCCCCTCACAGGCGTGCCTGCAGTGAAAAGCAGCTGGGCAATTCCACACTTCTGCACACAGGTTCTAGGCCGCCAAGAATCCAGCTTTCGAAAAGGGAAAAAAGACTGCTTTGGTGCGCTGATGCTAGGGCTCACCTTGCGATTGCCCAGAACGAACGTGGGCCGCAGCTTAGCTCTCCTCTGAAAGGGCAGGCACCCCGTTTGTCTGGGGGACATACTGGTTTCCTCCCCAGCTGTGCCTGCAGTGAGTAGGAGCTGGACATAGTGAGCGTTTCAGAAACAGCGCCGAGGCTACCTGTATCCAGCTTTCCAAAGGGGGAAAACACTGGTTTTCTAAGCAGTGCCACCTACCCTCGTTAACACCCACCAGAAGTACGTGCAGAACTGGACGTGCAAAGGGAGACCGTCGCGACACACTGGGCCCTTGGCTAAATAGTTTTCACTGCGCAGGCGTCTGCGTGTGGCAAGATCCCTAACCGAGTGAAGGCCTGAGGAATACCTAGTTGGCACTGCACCTTCCAAGGGCCTGCCAGTGTAAAGTGAGGAATTGTGCTCTTGGCTCAGGTTGGATCTCACCTCAACTTCCTGCTTGAGGCAGAGAGCGGGGAGGTATGAGTTCCAAGAAGGAACGCGGGGGAGACGTTTCTCTCCGGGTAAGTCCCTTTTCCGCACTGAGTCCAAGTGGCCCAGCCCAGGAGACCGTGTAGGACTGTGTTCCAGGGCTCTTTGCAAGCTGTGTCCACCTAGGTTTCTAAGGAAGAGAACAGTGTGTCGCCTTGGACTCTGCATGCCAAGGAGTGTTCCGAAGGGCCTACGCGGCTGTCTGTTGCTCAGCAGGCAGAGAGGAGGCCCGGCGGACTCAGTGTAGTTGCCCGGGAAACGGTGCGGACGCGAGAGCCCATCGCGTCCTGAAAGGCATCCTCGAGTTCCAGCTAGGCAGCACATCGACGCATACTTCCTGGAAACTGCTGTATGCCCCACATGCCCGTTGGCGAAAGTGGAACTTACGGGGAGCCCAGTGATCACCCTGCGGTTTCCCCGAACGAACGAGGGCCGCGGCATTAGTGCCCCCCCAAGGATTGCAAGCACCCAGTTCCTCTGTGGAAATGAGTCCTTTACTCCCAAGGCGTTGCTGCAGTGAAGAGACGCAGGGCCTTTTCAGGGTTTGGCCGAGAGCTCCGTGGTTGCGAGGATGCAGCTTTCCAAACGGTAAAAGACTGCTTTTCTGAACAGGGCCCCCTATGGTAGCTACCACGCAGCGTAAGTACCTGCAGTATTTGAGGGGCGAAGGCAGACAAACGCGGCACACTGGGCACTTCGCTGAATCCGTTTGAATGAGCGGGTGTCGAAGTGTGGCAAGCTCCCTAACCGAGTGAAGGCCTGAGGAAGGCCTTGCTGGCACTGCATCTCCCAGAGGCCTACCAGTGTAAAGTGGTGAATTGTGGTCTTCTTTGAGCAAGTTGGATGTCACGTCGAGTGCCTGCATGAGGTAGAGGCCCGGCAGGTGTGAGTTCCCAGAAGGAACGCGGAGCCGAGGGTGTCTCTTATGGCACGTCACTGCTCTGCACTGAGTCAAAGTTGCCCAGCCCATTAGACCGGCTAGGAATATGTTCCCGAGGTGTTCGTACGCTGTGTCAACCTGGTTCTCCAAGGAAGGGAGCCGTGTGTCGCCCTGGATTCTGCACGCCCAGAAGTGTTCCGAAGGGCCTACACGGCTGTCTGTCGATCAGCAGGCAGACAGGACACTTGGGGTACTCAGTGTATTTGCACGGGAAGCGGTGCCGACGCGAGAGCCCTAGGAGACCCGAAAGGCCTCCTCGCCTTCCTTTTAAGCGGAACAACGACCGAGACCTCATGGAAACTGCTGCACGCAGAGCTTGCCAGGGGGACAAGTGGGTCCTTACCATGAGACTAGTGGTCAACTTGTGGCTTCCCAGAACGCACGAGGGCTGTGGGATTAGCTCCCCCTAAGAATTGAGAGCACCTGACTTCTCTGGGCAAAGTACTCGTTCCCCTCACAGGCGTGCCTGCAGTGAAAAGCAGCTGGGCAATTCCACACTTCTGCACACAGGTTCTAGTCCGCTAAGAATCCAGCTTTCGAAAAGGGAAAAAAGTCTGCTTTGATGCGCTGATGCTAGGGGTCACCTTGCGATTGCCCAGAACGAACGTGGGCCGCAGCTTAGCTCTCCTCTGAAAGGGCAGGCACCCCGTTTGTCTGGGGGACATACTGGTTTCCTCCCCAGCTGTGCCTGCAGTGAGTAGGAGCTGGACATAGTGAGCGTTTCAGAAACAGCGCCGAGGCTACCTGTATCCAGCTTTCCAAAGGGGGAAAACACTGGTTTTCTAAGCAGTGCCACCTACCCTCGTTAACACCCGCCATTAGTACGTGCAGAACTGGAAGTGCAAAGGGAGACTGTCGCGACACACTGGGCCCTTGGCTAAATAGTTTTCACTGCGCAGGCGTCTGCGTGTGGCAAGATCCCTAACCGAGTGAAGGTCTGAAGAAGACCTAGTTGGCACTGCACCTTCCAAGGGCCTGCCAGTGTAAAGTGAGGAATTGTGCTCTTGGCTCAGGTTGGATCTCACCTCGACTTCCTGCTTGAGGCAGAGAGCGGGGAGGTATGAGTTCCAAGAAGGAACGCGGGGGAGAAGTTTCTCTCAGGGTAAGTCCCTTTTCCGCACTGAGTCCAAGTGGCCCAGCCCAGGAGACCGTGTAGGACTGTGTTCCAGGGCTCTTTGCAAGCTGTGTCAACCTAGGTTTCTAAGGAAGAGAACGGTGTGTCGCCTTGGACTCTGCATGCCAAGGAGTGTTCCGAAGGGCCTACGCGGCTGTCTGTTGCTCAGCAGGCAGAGAGGAGGCCCGGTGGACTCAGTGTAGTTGCCCGGGAAACGGTGCGGACGCGAGAGCCCATCGCGTCCTGAAAGGCATCCTCGAGTTCCAGCTAGGCAGCACATCGACGCACACTTCCTGGAAACTGCTGTATGCCCCCACATGCCCGTTGGCGAAAGTGGAACTTACGGGGAGCCCAGTGATCACCCTGCGGTTTCCCCGAACGAACGAGGGCCGCGGCATTAGTGCCCCCCCAAGGATTGCAAGCACCCAGTTCCTCTGTGGAAATGAGTCCTTTACTCCCAAGGCGTTGCTGCAGTGAAGAGACGCAGGGCCTTTTCAGGGTTTGGCCGAGAGCTCCGTGGTTGCGAGGATGCAGCTTTCCAAACGGTAAAAGACTGCTTTTCTGAACAGGGCCCCCTATGGTAGCTACCACGCAGCGTAAGTACCTGCAGTATTTGAGGGGCGAAGGCAGACAAACGCGGCACACTGGGCCCTTCGCTGAATCCGTTTGAATGAGCGGGTGTCGAAGTGTGGCAAGCTCCCTAACCGAGTGAAGGCCTGAGGAAGGCCTTGCTGGCACTGCATCTCCCAGAGGCCTACCAGTGTAAAGTGGTGACTTGTGGTCTTCTTTGAGCAGGTTGGATGTCACGTCGAGCGCCTGCATGAGGTAGAGGCCCGGCAGGTGTGAGTTCCCAGAAGGAACGCGGAGCCGAGGGTGTCTCTTATGGCACGTCACTGCTCTGCACTGAGTCAAAGTTGCCCAGCCCATTAGACCGGCTAGGAATATGTTCCCGAGGTGTTCGTACGCTGTGTCAACCCGGTTCTCCAAGGAAGGGAGCCGTGTGTCGCCCTGGATTCTGCACGCCCAGAAGTGTTCCGAAGGGCCTACACGGCTGTCTGTCGATCAGCAGGCAGACAGGACACTTGGGGTACTCAGTGTATTTGCACGGGAAGCGGTGCCGACGCGAGAGCCCTAGGAGACCCGAAAGGCCTCCTCGCCTTCCTTTTAAGCGGAACAACGACCGAGACCTCATGGAAACTGCTGCACGCAGAGCTTGCCAGGGGGACAAGTGGGTCCTTACCATGAGACTAGTGGTCACCTTGCGGCTTCCCAGAAACCACGAGGGCTGTGGGATTAGCTCCACCTAAGGATTGAGAGCACCTGACTTCTCTGGGCAAAGTACTCGTTCCCCTCACAGGCGTGCCTGCAGTGAAAAGCAGCTGGGCAATTCCACACTTCTGCACACAGGTTCTAGGCCGCCAAGAATCCAGCTTTCGAAAAGGGAAAAAAGACTGCTTTGGTGCGCTGATGCTAGGGCTCACCTTGCGATTGCCCAGAACGAACGTGGGCCGCAGCCTAGCTCTCCTCTGAAAGAGCAGGCACCCCGTTTGTCTGGGGGACATACTGGTTTCCTCCCCAGCTGTGCCTGCAGTGAGTAGAAGCTGGACATAGTGAGCGTTTCAGAAACAGCGCCGAGGCTACCTGTATCCAGCTTTCCAAAGGGGGAAAACACTGGTTTTCTAAGCAGTGCCACCTACCCTCGTTAACACCCACCAGAAGTACGTGCAGAACTGGACGTGCAAAGGGAGACCGTCGCGACACACTGGGCCCTTGGCTAAATAGTTTTCACTGCGCAGGCGTCTGCGTGTGGCAAGATCCCTAACCGAGTGAAGGCCTGAGGAAGACCTAGTTGGCACTGCACCTTCCAAGGGCCTGCCAGTGTAAAGTGAGGAATTGTGCTCTTGGCTCAGGTTGGATCTCACCTCGACTTCCTGCTTGAGGCAGAGAGCGGGGAGGTATGAGTTCCAAGAAGGAAGGCGGGGGAGAAGTTTCTCTCAGGGTAAGTCCCTTTTCCGCACTGAGTCCAAGTGGCCCAGCCCAGGAGACCGTGTAGGACTGTGTTCCAGGGCTCTTTGCAAGCTGTGTCCACCTAGGTTTCTAAGGAAGAGAACGGTGTGTCGCCTTGGACTCTGCATGCCAAGGAGTGTTCCGAAGGGCCTACGCGGCTGTCTGTTGCTCAGCAGGCAGAGAGGAGGCCCGGCGGACTCAGTGTAGTTGCCCGGGAACCGGTGCGGACGCGAGAGCCCATCGCGTCCTGAAAGGCATCCTCGAGTTCCAGCTAGGCAGCACATCGACGCACACTTCCTGGAAACTGCTGTATGCCCCCACATGCCCGTTGGCGAAAGTGGAACTTACGGGGAGCCCAGTGATCACCCTGCGGTTTCCCCAAACGAACGAGGGCCGCGGCATTAGTGCCCCCCCAAGGATTGCAAGCACCCAGTTCCTCTGTGGAAATGAGTCCTTTACTCCCAAGGCGTTGCTGCAGTGAAGAGACGCAGGACCTTTTCAGGGTTTGGCCGAGAGCTCCGTGGTTGCGAGGATGCAGCTTTCCAAACGGTAAAAGACTGCTTTTCTGAACAGGGCCCCCTATGGTAGCTACCAGCAGCGTAAGTACCTGCAGTATTTGAGGGGCGAAGGCAGACAAACGCGGCACACTGGGCCCTTCGCTGAATCCGTTTGAATGAGCGGGTGTCGAAGTGTGGCAAGCTCCCTAACCGAGTGAAGGCCTGAGGAAGGCCTTGCTGGCACTGCATCTCCCAGAGGCCTACCAGTGTAAAGTGGTGAATTGTGGTCTTCTTTGAGCAGGTTGGATATCACGTCGAGTGCCTGCATGAGGTAGAGGCCCGGCAGGTGTGAGTTCCCAGAAGGAACGCGGAGCCGAGGGTGTCTCTTATGGCACGTCACTGCTCTGCACTGAGTCAAAGTTGCCCAGCCCATTAGACCGGCTAGGAATATGTTCCCGAGGTGTTCGTACGCTGTGTCAACCCGGTTCTCCAAGGAAGGGAGCCGTGTGTCGCCCTGGATTCTGCACGCCCAGAAGTGTTCCGAAGGGCCTACACGGCTGTCTGTCGATCAGCAGGCAGACAGGACACTTGGGGTACTCAGTGTATTTGCACGGGAAGCGGTGCCGACGCGAGAGCCCTAGGAGACCCGAAAGGCCTCCTCGCCTTCCTTTTAAGCGGAACAACGACCGAGACCTCATGGAAACTGCTGCACGCAGAGCTTGCCAGGGGGACAAGTGGGTCCTTACCATGAGACTAGTGGTCACCTTGCGGCTTCCCAGAAACCACGAGGGCTGTGGGATTAGCTCCACCTAAGGATTGAGAGCACCTGACTTCTCTGGGCAAAGTACTCGTTCCCCTCACAGGCGTGCCTGCAGTGAAAAGCAGCTGGGCAATTCCACACTTCTGCACACAGGTTCTAGGCCGCCAAGAATCCAGCTTTCGAAAAGGGAAAAAAGACTGCTTTGGTGCGCTGATGCTAGGGCTCACCTTGCGATTGCCCAGAACGAACGTGGGCCGCAGCCTAGCTCTCCTCTGAAAGAGCAGGCACCCCGTTTGTCTGGGGGACATACTGGTTTCCTCCCCAGCTGTGCCTGCAGTGAGTAGAAGCTGGACATAGTGAGCGTTTCAGAAACAGCGCCGAGGCTACCTGTATCCAGCTTTCCAAAGGGGGAAAACACTGGTTTTCTAAGCAGTGCCACCTACCCTCGTTAACACCCACCAGAAGTACGTGCAGAACTGGACGTGCAAAGGGAGACCGTCGCGACACACTGGGCCCTTGGCTAAATAGTTTTCACTGCGCAGGCGTCTGCGTGTGGCAAGATCCCTAACCGAGTGAAGGCCTGAGGAAGACCTAGTTGGCACTGCACCTTCCAAGGGCCTGCCAGTGTAAAGTGAGGAATTGTGCTCTTGGCTCAGGTTGGATCTCACCTCGACTTCCTGCTTGAGGCAGAGAGCGGGGAGGTATGAGTTCCAAGAAGGAAGGCGGGGGAGAAGTTTCTCTCAGGGTAAGTCCCTTTTCCGCACTGAGTCCAAGTGGCCCAGCCCAGGAGACCGTGTAGGACTGTGTTCCAGGGCTCTTTGCAAGCTGTGTCCACCTAGGTTTCTAAGGAAGAGAACGGTGTGTCGCCTTGGACTCTGCATGCCAAGGAGTGTTCCGAAGGGCCTACGCGGCTGTCTGTTGCTCAGCAGGCAGAGAGGAGGCCCGACGGACTCAGTGTAGTTGCCCGGGAAACGGTGCGGACGCGAGAGCCCATCGCGTCCTGAAAGGCATCCTCGAGTTCCAGCTAGGCAGCACATCGACGCACACTTCCTGGAAACTGCTGTATGCCCCCACATGCCCGTTGGCGAAAGTGGAACTTACGGGGAGCCCAGTGATCACCCTGCGGTTTCCCCGAACGAACGAGGGCCGCGGCATTAGTGCCCCCCCAAGGATTGCAAGCACCCAGTTCCTCTGTGGAAATGAGTCCTTTACTCCCAAGGCGTTGCTGCAGTGAAGAGACGCAGGGCCTTTTCCGGGTTTGGCCGAGAGCTCCGTGGTTGCGAGGATGCAGCTTTCCAAACGGTAAAAGACTGCTTTTCTAAACAGGGCCCCCTATGGTAGCTACCACGCAGCGTAAGTACCTGCAGTATTTGAGGGGCGAAGGCAGACAAACGCGGCACACTGGGCCCTTCGCTGAATCCGTTTGAATGAGCGGGTGTCGAAGTGTGGCAAGCTCCCTAACCGAGTGAAGGCCTGAGGAAGGCCTTGCTGGCCCTGCATCTCCCAGAGGCCTACCAGTGTAAAGTGGTGCATTGTGGTCTTCTTTGAGCAGGTTGGATGTCACGTCGAGTGCCTGCATGAGGTAGAGGCCCGGCAGGTGTGAGTTCCCAGAAGGAACGCGGAGCCGAGGGTGTCTCTTATGGCACGTCACTGCTCTGCACTGAGTCAAAGTTGCCCAGCCCATTAGACCGGCTAGGAATATGTTCCCGAGGTGTTCGTACGCTGTGTCAACCTGGTTCTCCAAGGAAGGGAGCCGTGTGTCGCCCTGGATTCTGCACGCCCAGAAGTGTTCCGAAGGGCCTACACGGCTGTCTGTCGATCAGCAGGCAGACAGGACACTTGGGGTACTCAGTGTATTTGCACGGGAAGCGGTGCCGACGCGAGAGCCCTAGGAGACCCGAAAGGCCTCCTCGCCTTCCTTTTAAGCGGAACAACGACCGAGACCTCATGGAAACTGCTGCACGCAGAGCTTGCCAGGGGGACAAGTGGGTCCTTACCATGAGACTAGTGGTCACCTTGCGGCTTCCCAGAACGCACGAGGGCTGTGGGATTAGCTCCGCCTAAGAATTGAGAGCACCTGACTTCTCTGGGCAAAGTACTCGTTCCCCTCACAGGCGTGCCTGCAGTGAAAAGCAGCTGGGCAATTCCACACTTCTGCACACAGGTTCTAGGCCGCCAAGAATCCAGCTTTCGAAAAGGGAAAAAAGACTGCTTTGGTGCGCTGATGCTAGGGGTCACCTTGCGATTGCCCAGAACGAACGTGGGCCGCAGCTTAGCTCTCCTCTGAAAGGGCAGGCACCCCGTTTGTCTGGGGGACATACTGGTTTCCTCCCCAGCTGTGCCTGCAGTGAGTAGGAGCTGGACATAGTGAGCGTTTCAGAAACAGCGCCGAGGCTACCTGTATCCAGCTTTCCAAAGGGGGAAAACACTGGTTTTCTAAGCAGTGCCACCTACCCTCGTTAACACCCACCAGAAGTACGTGCAGAACTGGAAGTGCAAAGGGAGACCGTCGCGACACACTGGGCCCTTGGCTAAAGAGTTTTCACTGCGCAGGCGTCTGCGTGTGGCAAGATCCCTAACCGAGTGAAGACCTGAGGAAGACCTAGTTGGCACTGCACCTTCCAAGGGCCTGCCAGTGTAAAGTGAGGAATTGTGCTCTTGGCTCAGGTTGGATCTCACCTCGACTTCCTGCTTGAGGCAGAGAGCGGGGAGGTATGAGTTCCAAGAAGGAAGGCGGGGGAGAAGTTTCTCTCAGGGCAAGTCCCTTTTCCGCACTGAGTCCAAGTGGCCCAGCCCAGGAGACCGTGTAGGACTGTGTTCCAGGGCTCTTTGCAAGCTGTGTCCACCTAGGTTTCTAAGGAAGAGAACGGTGTGTCGCCTTGGACTCTGCATGCCAAGGAGTGTTCCGAAGGGCCTACGCGGCTGTCTGTTGCTCAGCAGGCAGAGAGGAGGCCCGGCGGACTCAGTGTAGTTGCCCGGGAAACGGTGCGGACGCGAGAGCCCATCGCGTCCTGAAAGGCATCCTCGAGTTCCAGCTAGGCAGCACATCGACGCACACTTCCTGGAAACTGCTGTATGCCCCCACATGCCCGCTGGCGAAAGTGGAACTTACGGGGAGCCCAGTGATCACCCTGCGGTTTCCCCGAACGAACGAGGGCCGCGGCATTAGTGCCCCCCCAAGGATTGCAAGCACCCAGTTCCTCTGTGGAAATGAGTCCTTTACTCCCAAGGCGTTGCTGCAGTGAAGAGACGCAGGGCCTTTTCCGGGTTTGGCCGAGAGCTCCGTGGTTGCGAGGATGCAGCTTTCCAAACGGTAAAAGACTGCTTTTCTGAACAGGGCCCCCTATGGTAGCTACCACGCAGCGTAAGTACCTGCAGTATTTGAGGGGCGAAGGCAGACAAACGCGGCACACTGGGCCCTTCGCTGAATCCGTTTGAATGAGCGGGTGTCGAAGTGTGGCAAGCTCCCTAACCGAGTGAAGGCCTGAGGAAGGCCTTGCTGGCCCTGCATCTCCCAGAGGCCTACAAGTGTAAAGTGGTGCATTGTGGTCTTCTTTGAGCAGGTTGGATGTCACGTCGAGTGCCTGCATGAGGTAGAGGCCCGGCAGGTGTGAGTTCCCAGAAGGAACGCGGAGCCGAGGGTGTCTCTTATGGCACGTCACTGCTCTGCACTGAGTCAAAGTTGCCCAGCCCATTAGACCGGCTAGGAATATGTTCCCGAGGTGTTCGTACGCTGTGTCAACCTGGTTCTCCAAGGAAGGGAGCCGTGTGTCGCCCTGGATTCTGCACGCCCAGAAGTGTTCCGAAGGGCCTACACGGCTGTCTGTCGATCAGCAGGCAGACAGGACACTTGGGGTA
Organism: Eubalaena glacialis; assembly: GCF_028564815.1. Classification (NCBI taxonomy): domain Eukaryota; kingdom Metazoa; phylum Chordata; class Mammalia; order Artiodactyla; family Balaenidae; genus Eubalaena; species Eubalaena glacialis. The sequence goes on along the minus strand of NC_083716.1, from coordinate 108,036,182 downwards.
CTCAGTGTATTTGCACGGGAAGCGGTGCCGACGCGAGAGCCCTAGGAGACCCGAAAGGCCTCCTCGCCTTCCTTTTAAGCGGAACAACGACCGAGACCTCATGGAAACTGCTGCACGCAGAGCTTGCCAGGGGGACAAGTGGGTCCTTACCATGAGACTAGTGGTCACCTTGCGGCTTCCCAGAACGCACGAGGGCTGTGGGATTAGCTCCGCCTAAGAATTGAGAGCACCTGACTTCTCTGGGCAAAGTACTCGTTCCCCTCACAGGCGTGCCTGCAGTGAAAAGCAGCTGGGCAATTCCACACTTCTGCACACAGGTTCTAGGCCGCCAAGAATCCAGCTTTCGAAAAGGGAAAAAAGACTGCTTTGGTGCGCTGATGCTAGGGGTCACCTTGCGATTGCCCAGAACGAACGTGGGCCGCAGCTTAGCTCTCCTCTGAAAGGGCAGGCACCCCGTTTGTCTGGGGGACATACTGGTTTCCTCCCCAGCTGTGCCTGCAGTGAGTAGGAGCTGGACATAGTGAGCGTTTCAGAAACAGCGCCGAGGCTACCTGTATCCAGCTTTCCAAAGGGGGAAAACACTGGTTTTCTAAGCAGTGCCACCTACCCTCGTTAACACCCACCAGAAGTACGTGCAGAACTGGAAGTGCAAAGGGAGACCGTCGCGACACACTGGGCCCTTGGCTAAAGAGTTTTCACTGCGCAGGCGTCTGCGTGTGGCAAGATCCCTAACCGAGTGAAGGCCTGAGGAAGACCTAGTTGGCACTGCACCTTCCAAGGGCCTGCCAGTGTAAAGTGAGGAATTGTGCTCTTGGCTCAGGTTGGATCTCACCTCGACTTCCTGCTTGAGGCAGAGAGCGGGGAGGTATGAGTTCCAAGAAGGAAGGCGGGGGAGAAGTTTCTCTCAGGGCAAGTCCCTTTTCCGCACTGAGTCCAAGTGGCCCAGCCCAGGAGACCGTGTAGGACTGTGTTCCAGGGCTCTTTGCAAGCTGTGTCCACCTAGGTTTCTAAGGAAGAGAACGGTGTGTCGCCTTGGACTCTGCATGCCAAGGAGTGTTCCGAAGGGCCTACGCGGCTGTCTGTTGCTCAGCAGGCAGAGAGGAGGCCCGGCGGACTCAGTGTAGTTGCCCGGGAAACGGTGCGGACGCGAGAGCCCATCGCGTCCTGAAAGGCATCCTCGAGTTCCAGCTAGGCAGCACATCGACGCACACTTCCTGGAAACTGCTGTATGCCCCCACATGCCCGCTGGCGAAAGTGGAACTTACGGGGAGCCCAGTGATCACCCTGCGGTTTCCCCGAACGAACGAGGGCCGCGGCATTAGTGCCCCCCCAAGGATTGCAAGCACCCAGTTCCTCTGTGGAAATGAGTCCTTTACTCCCAAGGCGTTGCTGCAGTGAAGAGACGCAGGGCCTTTTCCGGGTTTGGCCGAGAGCTCCGTGGTTGCGAGGATGCAGCTTTCCAAACGGTAAAAGACTGCTTTTCTGAACAGGGCCCCCTATGGTAGCTACCACGCAGCGTAAGTACCTGCAGTATTTGAGGGGCGAAGGCAGACAAACGCGGCACACTGGGCCCTTCGCTGAATCCGTTTGAATGAGCGGGTGTCGAAGTGTGGCAAGCTCCCTAACCGAGTGAAGGCCTGAGGAAGGCCTTGCTGGCACTGCATCTCCCAGAGGCCTACCAGTGTAAAGTGGTGAATTGTGGTCTTCTTTGAGCAGGTTGGATGTCACGTCGAGTGCCTGCATGAGGTAGAGGCCCGGCAGGTGTGAGTTCCCAGAAGGAACGCGGAGCCGAGGGTGTCTCTTATGGCACGTCACTGCTCTGCACTGAGTCAAAGTTGCCCAGCCCATTAGACCGGCCAAGAATATGTTCCCGAGGTGTTTGTACGCTGTGTCAACCCGGTTCTCCAAGGAAGGGAGCCGTGTGTCGCCCTGGATTCTGCACGCCCAGAAGTGTTCCGAAGGGCCTACACGGCTGTCTGTCGATCAGCAGGCAGACAGGACACTTGGGGTACTCAGTGTATTTGCACGGGAAGCGGTGCCGACGCGAGAGCCCTAGGAGACCCGAAAGGCCTCCTCGCCTTCCTTTTAAGTGGAACAACGACCGAGACCTCATGGAAACTGCTGCACGCAGAGCTTGCCAGGGGGACAAGTGGGTCCTTACCATGAGACTAGTGGTCACCTTGCGGCTTCCCAGAACGCACGAGGGCTGTGGGATTAGCTCCTCCTAAGAATTGAGAGCACCTGACTTCTCTGGGCAAAGTACTCGTTCCCCTCACAGGCGTGCCTGCAGTGAAAAGCAGCTGGGCAATTCCACACTTCTGCACACAGGTTCTAGGCCGCCAAGAATCCAGCTTTCGAAAAGGGAAAAAAGACTGCTTTGGTGCGCTGATGCAAGGCTCACCTTGCGATTGCCCAGAACGAACGTGGGCCGCAGCTTAGCTCTCCTCTGAAAGGGCAGGCACCCCGTTTGTCTGGGGGACATACTGGTTTCCTCCCCAGCTGTGCCTGCAGTGAGTAGAAGCTGGACATAGTGAGCGTTTCAGAAACAGCTCCGAGGCTACCTGTATCCAGCTTTCCAAAGGGGGAAAACACTGGTTTTCTAAGCAGTGCCACCTACCCTCGTTAACACCCACCAGAAGTACGTGCAGAACTGGACGTGCAAAGGGAGACCGTCGCGACACACTGGGCCCTTGGCTAAATAGTTTTCACTGCGCAGGCGTCTGCGTGTGGCAAGATCCCTAACCGAGTGAAGGCCTGAGGAAGACCTAGTTGGCACTGCACCTTCCAAGGGCCTGCCAGTGTAAAGTGAGGAATTGTGCTCTTGGCTCAGGTTGGATCTCACCTCGACTTCCTGCTTGAGACAGAGAGCGGGGAGGTATGAGTTCCAAGAAGGAACGCGGGGGAGACGTTTCTCTCAGGGTAAGTCCCTTTTCCGCACTGAGTCCAAGTGGCCCAGCCCAGGAGACCGTGTAGGACTGTGTTCCAGGGCTCTTTGCAAGCTGTGTCCACCTAGGTTTCTAAGGAAGAGAACGGTGTGTCGCCTTGGACTCTGCATGCCAAGGAGTGTTCCGAAGGGCCTACGCGGCTGTCTGTTGCTCAGCAGGCAGAGAGGAGGCCCGGCGGACTCAGTGTAGTTGCCCGGGAAACGGTGCGGACGCGAGAGCCCATCGCGTCCTGAAAGGCATCCTCGAGTTCCAGCTAGGCAGCACATCGACGCACACTTCCTGGAAACTGCTGTATGCCCCCACATGCCCGCTGGCGAAAGTGGAACTTACGGGGAGCCCAGTGATCACCCTGCGGTTTCCCCGAACGAACGAGGGCCGCGGCATTAGTGCCCCCCCAAGGATTGCAAGCACCCAGTTCCTCTGTGGAAATGAGTCCTTTACTCCCAAGGCGTTGCTGCAGTGAAGAGACGCAGGGCCTTTTCAGGGTTTGGCCGAGAGCTCCGTGGTTGCGAGGATGCAGCTTTCCAAACGGTAAAAGACTGCTTTTCTAAACAGGGCCCCCTATGGTAGCTAACACGCAGCGTAAGTACCTGCAGTATTTGAGGGGCGAAGGCAGACAAACGCGGCACACTGGGCCCTTCGCTGAATCCGTTTGAATGAGCGGGTGTCGAAGTGTGGCAAGCTCCCTAACCGAGTGAAGGCCTGAGGAAGGCCTTGCTGGCACTGCATCTCCCAGAGGCCTACCAGTGTAAAGTGGTGAATTGTGGTCTTCTTTGAGCAGGTTGGATGTCACGTCGAGTGCCTGCATGAGGTAGAGGCCCGGCAGGTGTGAGTTCCCAGAAGGAACGCGGAGCCGAGGGTGTCTCTTATGGCACGTCACTGCTCTGCACTGAGTCAAAGTTGCCCAGCCCATTAGACCGGCTAGGAATATGTTCCCGAGGTGTTCGTACGCTGTGTCAACCTGGTTCTCCAAGGAAGGGAGCCGTGTGTCGCCCTGGATTCTGCACGCCCAGAAGTGTTCCGAAGGGCCTACACGGCTGTCTGTCGATCAGCAGGCAGACAGGACACTTGGGGTACTCAGTGTATTTGCACGGGAAGCGGTGCCGACGCGAGAGCCCTAGGAGACCCGAAAGGCCTCCTCGCCTTCCTTTTAAGCGGAACAACGACCGAGACCTCATGGAAACTGCTGCACGCAGAGCTTGCCAGGGGGACAAGTGGGTCCTTACCATGAGACTAGTGGTCACCTTGCGGCTTCCCAGAACGCACGAGGGCTGTGGGATTAGCTCCGCCTAAGAATTGAGAGCACCTGACTTCTCTGGGCAAAGTACTCGTTCCCCTCACAGGCGTGCCTGCAGTGAAAAGCCGCTGGGCAATTCCACACTTCTGCACACAGGTTCTAGGCCGCCAAGAATCCAGCTTTCGAAAAGGGAAAAAAGACTGCTTTAGTGCGCTGATGCTAGGGGTCACCTTGCGATTGCCCAGAACGAACGTGGGCCGCAGCTTAGCTCTCCTCTGAAAGGGCAGGCACCCCGTTTGTCTGGGGGACATACTGGTTTCCTCCCCAGCTGTGCCTGCAGTGAGTAGGAGCTGGACATAGTGAGCGTTTCAGAAACAGCGCCGAGGCTACCTGTATCCAGCTTTCCAAAGGGGGAAAACACTGGTTTTCTAAGCAGTGCCACCTACCCTCGTTAACACCCACCAGAAGTACGTGCAGAACTGGAAGTGCAAAGGGAGACCGTCGCGACACACTGGGCCCTTGGCTAAATAGTTTTCACTGCGCAGGCGTCTGCGTGTGGCAAGATCCCTAACCGAGTGAAGGCCTGAGGAAGACCTAGTTGGCACTGCACCTTCCAAGGGCCTGCCAGTGTAAAGTGAGGAATTGTGCTCTTGGCTCAGGTTGGATCTCACCTCGACTTCCTGCTTGAGGCAGAGAGCGGGTAGGTATGAGTTCCAAGAAGGAAGGCGGGGGAGAAGTTTCTCTCAGGGTAAGTCCCTTTTCCGCACTGAGTCCAAGTGGCCCAGCCCAGGAGACCGTGTAGGACTGTGTTCCAGGGCTCTTTGCAAGCTGTGTCCACCTAAGTTTCTAAGGAAGAGAACGGTGTGTCGCCTTGGACTCTGCATGCCAAGGAGTGTTCCGAAGGGCCTACGCGGCTGTCTGTTGCTCAGCAGGCAGAGAGGAGGCCCGGCGGACTCAGTGTAGTTGCCCGGGAAACGGTGCGGACGCGAGAGCCCATCGCGTCCTGAAAAGCATCCTCGAGTTCCAGCTAGGCAGCACATCGACGCACACTTCCTGGAAACTGCTGTATGCCCCCACATGCCCGTTGGCGAAAGTCGAACTTACGGGGAGCCCAGTGATCACCCTGCGGTTTCCCCGAACGAACGAGGGCCGCGGCATTAGTGCCCCCCCAAGGATTGCAAGCACCCAGTTCCTCTGTGGAAATGAGTCCTTTACTCCCAAGGCGTTGCTGCAGTGAAGAGACGCAGGGCCTTTTCCGGGTTTGGCCGAGAGCTCCGTGGTTGCGAGGATGCAGCTTTCCAAACGGTAAAAGACTGCTTTTCTAAACAGGGCCCCCTATGGTAGCTACCACGCAGCGTAAGTACCTGCAGTATTTGAGGGGTGAAGGCAGACAAACGCGGCACACTGGGCCCTTCGCTGAATCCGTTTGAATGAGCGGGTGTCGAAGTGTGGCAAGCTCCCTAACCGAGTGAAGGCCTGAGGAAGGCCTTGCTGGCCCTGCATCTCCCAGAGGCCTACCAGTGTAAAGTGGTGAATTGTGGTCTTCTTTGAGCAGGTTGGATGTCACGTCGAGTGCCTGCATGAGGTAGAGGCCCGGCAGGTGTGAGTTCCCAGAAGGAACGCGGAGCCGAGGGTGTCTCTTATGGCACGTCACTGCTCTGCACTGAGTCAAAGTTGCCCAGCCCATTAGACCGGCTAGGAATATGTTCCCGAGGTGTTTGTACGCTGTGTCAACCTGGTTCTCCAAGGAAGGGAGCCGTGTGTCGCCCTGGATTCTGCACGCCCAGAAGTGTTCCGAAGGGCCTACACGGCTGTCTGTCGATCAGCAGGCAGACAGGACACTTGGGGTACTCAGTGTATTTGCACGGGAAGCTGTGCCGACGCGAGAGCCCTAGGAGACCCGAAAGGCCTCCTCGCCTTCCTTTTAAGCGGAACAACGACCGAGACCTCATGGAAACTGCTGCACGCAGAGCTTGCCAGGGGGACAAGTGGGTCCTTACCATGAGACTAGTGGTCACCTTGTGGCTTCCCAGAACGCACGAGGGCTGTGGGATTAGCTCCCCCTAAGAATTGAGAGCACCTGACTTCTCTGGGCAAAGTACTCGTTCCCCTCACAGGCGTGCCTGCAGTGAAAAGCCGCTGGGCAATTCCACACTTCTGCACACAGGTTCTAGGCCGCCAAGAATCCAGCTTTCGAAAAGGGAAAAAAGACTGCTTTGGTGCGCTGATGCTAGGGCTCACCTTGCGATTGCCCAGAACGAACGTGGGCCGCAGCTTAGCTCTCCTCTGAAAGGGCAGGCACCCCGTTTGTCTGGGGGACATACTGGTTTCCTCCCCAGCTGTGCCTGCAGTGAGTAGAAGCTGGACATAGTGAGCGTTTCAGAAACAGCTCCGAGGCTACCTGTATCCAGCTTTCCAAAGGGGGAAAACACTGGTTTTCTAAGCAGTGCCACCTACCCTCGTTAACACCCACCAGAAGTACGTGCAGAACTGGACGTGCAAAGGGAGACCGTCGCGACACACTGGGCCCTTGGCTAAATAGTTTTCACTGCGCAGGCGTCTGCGTGTGGCAAGATCCCTAACCGAGTGAAGGCCTGAGGAAGACCTAGTTGGCACTGCACCTTCCAAGGGCCTGCCAGTGTAAAGTGAGGAATTGTGCTCTTGGCTCAGGTTGGATCTCACCTCGACTTCCTGCTTGAGGCAGAGAGCGGGGAGGTATGAGTTCCAAGAAGGAACGCGGGGGAGACGTTTCTCTCCGGGTAAGTCCCTTTTCCGCACTGAGTCCAAGTGGCCCAGCCCAGGAGACCGTGTAGGACTGTGTTCCAGGGCTCTTTGCAAGCTGTGTCCACCTAGGTTTCTAAGGAAGAGAACGGTGTGTCGCCTTGGACTCTGCATGCCAAGGAGTGTTCCGAAGGGCCTACGCGGCTGTCTGTTGCTCAGCAGGCAGAGAGGAGGCCCGGCGGACTCAGTGTAGTTGCCCGGGAAACGGTGCGGACGCGAGAGCCCATCACGTCCTGAAAGGCATCCTCGAGTTCCAGCTAGGCAGCACATCGACGCACACTTCCTGGAAACTGCTGTATGCCCCCACATGCCCGTTGGCGAAAGTGGAACTTACGGGGAGCCCAGTGATCACCCTGCGGTTTCCCCGAACGAACGAGGGCCGCAGCATTAGTGCCCCCCCAAGGATTGCAAGCACCCAGTTCCTCTGTGGAAATGAGTCCTTTACTCCCAAGGCGTTGCTGCAGTGAAGAGACGCAGGGCCTTTTCCGGGTTTGGCCGAGAGCTTCGTGGTTGCGAGGATGCAGCTTTCCAAACGGTAAAAGACTGCTTTTCTAAACAGGGCCCCCTATGGTAGCTACCACGCAGCGTAAGTACCTGCAGTATTTGAGGGGCGAAGGCAGACAAACGCGGCACACTGGGCCCTTCGCTGAATCCGTTTGAATGAGCGGGTGTCGAAGTGTGGCAAGCTCCCTAACCGAGTGAAGGCCTGAGGAAGGCCTTGCTGGCACTGCATCTCCCAGAGGCCTACCAGTGTAAAGTGGTGACTTGTGGTCTTCTTTGAGCAGGTTGGATGTCACGTCGAGTGCCTGCATGAGGTAGAGGCCCGGCAGGTTTGAGTTCCCAGAAGGAACGCGGAGCCGAGGGTGTCTCTTATGGCACGTCACTGCTCTGCACTGAGTCAAAGTTGCCCAGCCCATTAGACCGGCTAGGAATATGTTCCCGAGGTGTTTGTACGCTGTGTCAACCTGGTTCTGCAAGGAAGGGAGCCGTGTGTCGCCCTGGATTCTGCACGCCCAGAAGTGTTCCGAAGGGCCTACACGGCTGTCTGTCGATCAGCAGGCAGACAGGACACTTGGGGTACTCAGTGTATTTGCACGGGAAGCGGTGCCGACGCGAGAGCCCTAGGAGACCCGAAAGGCCTCCTCGCCTTCCTTTTAAGCGGAACAACGACCGAGACCTCATGGAAACTGCTGCACGCAGAGCTTGCCAGGGGGACAAGTGGGTCCTTACCATGAGACTAGTGGTCACCTTGTGGCTTCCCAGAACGCACGAGGGCTGTGGGATTAGCTCCCCCTAAGAATTGAGAGCACCTGACTTCTCTGGGCAAAGTACTCGTTCCCCTCACAGGCGTGCCTGCAGTGAAAAGCCGCTGGGCAATTCCACACTTCTGCACACAGGTTCTAGGCCGCCAAGAATCCAGCTTTCGAAAAGGGAAAAAAGACTGCTTTGGTGCGCTGATGCTAGGGGTCACCTTGCGATTGCCCAGAACGAACGTGGGCCGCAGCTTAGCTCTCCTCTGAAAGGGCAGGCACCCCGTTTGTCTGGGGGACATACTGGTTTCCTCCCCAGCTGTGCCTGCAGTGAGTAGAAGCTGGACATAGTGAGCGTTTCAGAAACAGCTCCGAGGCTACCTGTATCCAGCTTTCCAAAGGGGGAAAACACTGGTTTTCTAAGCAGTGCCACCTACCCTCGTTAACACCCACCAGAAGTACGTGCAGAACTGGACGTGCAAAGGGAGACCGTCGCGACACACTGGGCCCTTGGCTAAATAGTTTTCACTGCGCAGGCGTCTGCGTGTGGCAAGATCCCTAACCGAGTGAAGGCCTGAGGAAGACCTAGTTGGCACTGCACCTTCCAAGGGCCTGCCAGTGTAAAGTGAGGAATTGTGCTCTTGGCTCAGGTTGGATCTCACCTCGACTTCCTGCTTGAGGCAGAGAGCGGGGAGGTATGAGTTCCAAGAAGGAACGCGGGGGAGACGTTTCTCTCAGGGTGAGTCCCATTTCCGCACTGAGTCCAAGTGGCCCAGCCCAGGAGACCGTGTAGGACTGTGTTCCAGGGCTCTTTGCAAGCTGTGTCAACCTAGGTTTCTAAGGAAGAGAACGGTGTGTCGCCTTGGACTCTGCATGCCAAGGAGTGTTCCGAAGGGCCTACGCGGCTGTCTGTTGCTCAGCAGGCAGAGAGGAGGCCCGGCGGACTCAGTGTAGTTGCCCGGGAAACGGTGCGGACGCGAGAGCCCATCGCGTCCTGAAAGGCATCCTCGAGTTCCAGCTAGGCAGCACATCGACGCACACTTCCTGGAAACTGCTGTATGCCCCCACATGCCCGTTGGCGAAAGTGGAACTTACGGGGAGCCCAGTGATCACCCTGCGGTTTCCCCGAACGAACGAGGGCCGCGGCATTAGTGCCCCCCCCAAGGATTGCAAGCACCCAGTTCCTCTGTGGAAATGAGTCCTTTACTCCCAAGGCGTTGCTGCAGTGAAGAGACGCAGGGCCTTTTCCGGGTTTGGCCGAGAGCTCCGTGGTTGCGAGGATGCAGCTTTCCAAACGGTAAAAGACTGCTTTTCTAAACAGGGCCCCCTATGGTAGCTACCACGCAGCGTAAGTACCTGCAGTATTTGAGGGGTGAAGGCAGACAAACGCGGCACACTGGGCCCTTCGCTGAATCCGTTTGAATGAGCGGGTGTCGAAGTGTGGCAAGCTCCCTAACCGAGTGAATGCCTGAGGAAGGCCTTGCTGGCCCTGCATCTCCCAGAGGCCTACCAGTGTAAAGTGGTGAATTGTGGTCTTCTTTGAGCAGGTTGGATGTCACGTCGAGTGTCTGCATGTGGTAGAGGCCCGGCAGGTGTGAGTTCCCAGAAGGAACGCGGAGCCGAGGGTGTCTCTTATGGCACGTCACTGCTCTGCACTGAGTCAAAGTTGCCCAGCCCATTAGACCGGCTAGGAATATGTTCCCGAGGTGTTTGTACGCTGTGTCAACCTGGTTCTCCAAGGAAGGGAGCCGTGTGTCGCCCTGGATTCTGCACGCCCAGAAGTGTTCCGAAGGGCCTACACGGCTGTCTGTCGATCAGCAGGCAGACAGGACACTTGGGGTACTCAGTGTATTTGCACGGGAAGCGGTGCCGACGCGAGAGCCCTAGGAGACCCGAAAGGCCTCCTCGCCTTCCTTTTAAGCGGAACAACGACCGAGACCTCATGGAAACTGCTGCACGCAGAGCTTGCCAGGGGGACAAGTGGGTCCTTACCATGAGACTAGTGGTCACCTTGTGGCTTCCCAGAACGCACGAGGGCTGTGGGATTAGCTCCCCCTAAGAATTGAGAGCACCTGACTTCTCTGGGCAAAGTACTCGTTCCCCTCACAGGCGTGCCTGCAGTGAAAAGCCGCTGGGCAATTCCACACTTCTGCACACAGGTTCTAGGCCGCCAAGAATCCAGCTTTCGAAAAGGGAAAAAAGACTGCTTTGTGGCGCTGATGCTAGGGCTCACCTTGCGATTGCCCAGAACGAACGTGGGCCGCAGCTTAGCTCTCCTCTGAAAGGGCAGGCACCCCGTTTGTCTGGGGGACATACTGGTTTCCTCCCCAGCTGTGCCTGCAGTGAGTAGAAGCTGGACATAGTGAGCGTTTCAGAAACAGCTCCGAGGCTACCTGTATCCAGCTTTCCAAAGGGGGAAAACACTGGTTTTCTAAGCAGTGCCACCTACCCTCGTTAACACCCACCAGAAGTACGTGCAGAACTGGACGTGCAAAGGGAGACCGTCGCGACACACTGGGCCCTTGGCTAAATAGTTTTCACTGCGCAGGCGTCTGCGTGTGGCAAGATCCCTAACCGAGTGAAGGCCTGAGGAAGACCTAGTTGGCACTGCACCTTCCAAGGGCCTGCCAGTGTAAAGTGAGGAATTGTGCTCTTGGCTCAGGTTGGATCTCAGCTCGACTTCCTGCTTGAGGCAGAGAGCGGGGAGGTATGAGTTCCAAGAAGGAACGCGGGGGAGACGTTTCTCTCCGGGTAAGTCCCTTTTCCGCACTGAGTCCAAGTGGCCCAGCCCAGGAGACCGTGTAGGACTGTGTTCCAGGGCTCTTTGCAAGCTGTGTCCACCTAGGTTTCTAAGGAAGAGAACGGTGTGTCGCCTTGGACTCTGCATGCCAAGGAGTGTTCCGAAGGGCCTACGCGGCTGTCTGTTGCTCAGCAGGCAGAGAGGAGGCCCGGCGGACTCAGTGTAGTTGCCCGGGAAACGGTGCGGACGCGAGAGCCCATCGCGTCCTGAAAGGCATCCTCGAGTTCCAGCTAGGCAGCACATCGACGCACACTTCCTGGAAACTGCTGTATGCCCCCACATGCCCGTTGGCGAAAGTGGAACTTACGGGGAGCCCAGTGATCACCCTGCGGTTTCCCCGAACGAACGAGGGCCGCGGCATTAGTGCCCCCCCAAGGATTGCAAGCACCCAGTTCCTCTGTGGAAATGAGTCCTTTACTCCCAAGGCGTTGCTGCAGTGAAGAGACGCAGGGCCTTTTCCGGGTTTGGCCGAGAGCTCCGTGGTTGCGAGGATGCAGCTTTCCAAACGGTAAAAGACTGCTTTTCTAAACAGGGCCCCCTATGGTAGCTACCACGCAGCGTAAGTACCTGCAGTATTTGAGGGGCGAAGGCAGACAAACGCGGCACACTGGGCCCTTCGCTGAATCCGTTTGAATGAGCGGGTGTCGAAGTGTGGCAAGCTCCCTAACCGAGTGAAGGCCTGAGGAAAGCCTTGCTGGCCCTGCATCTCCCAGAGGCCTACCAGTGTAAAGTGGTGAATTGTGGTCTTCTTTGAGCAGGTTGGATGTCACGTCGAGTGCCTGCATGTGGTAGAGGCCCTGCAGGTGTGAGTTCCCAGAAGGAACGCGGAGCCGAGGGTGTCTCTTATGGCACGTCACTGCTCTGCACTGAGTCAAAGTTGCCCAGCCCATTAGACCGGCTAGGAATATGTTCCCGAGGTGTTTGTACGCTGTGTCAACCTGGTTCTCCAAGGAAGGGAGCCGTGTGTCGCCCTGGATTCTGCACGCCCAGAAGTGTTCCGAAGGGCCTACACGGCTGTCTGTCGATCAGCAGGCAGACAGGACACTTGGGGTACTCAGTGTATTTGCACGGGAAGCGGTGCCGACGCGAGAGCCCTAGGAGACCCGAAAGGCCTCCTCGCCTTCCTTTTAAGCGGAACAACGACCGAGACCTCATGGAAACTGCTGCACGCAGAGCTTGCCAGGGGGACAAGTGGGTCCTTACCATGAGACTAGTGGTCACCTTGTGGCTTCCCAGAACGCACGAGGGCTGTGGGATTAGCTCCCCCTAAGAATTGAGAGCACCTGACTTCTCTGGGCAAAGTACTCGTTCCCCTCACAGGCGTGCCTGCAGTGAAAAGCCGCTGGGCAATTCCACACTTCTGCACACAGGTTCTAGGCCGCCCAGAATCCAGCTTTCGAAAAGGGAAAAAAGACTGCTTTGGTGCGCTGATGCTAGGGCTCACCTTGCGATTGCCCAGAACGAACGTGGGCCACAGCTTAGCTCTCCTCTGAAAGGGCAGGCACCCCGTTTGTCTGGGGGACATACTGCTTTCCTCCCCAGCTGTGCCTGCAGTGAGTAGAAGCTGGACATAGTGAGCGTTTCAGAAACAGCTCCGAGGCTACCTGTATCCAGCTTTCCAAAGGGGGAAAACACTGGTTTTCTAAGCAGTGCCACCTACCCTCGTTAACACCCACCAGAAGTACGTGCAGAACTGGACGTGCAAAGGGAGACCGTCGCGACACACTGGGCCCTTGGCTAAATAGTTTTCACTGCGCAGGCGTCTGCGTGTGGCAAGATCCCTAACCGAGTGAAGGCCTGAGGAAGACCTAGTTGGCACTGCACCTTCCAAGGGCCTGCCAGTGTAAAGTGAGGAATTGTGCTCTTGGCTCAGGTTGGATCTCACCTCGACTTCCTGCTTGAGGCAGAGAGCGGGGTGGTATGAGTTCCAAGAAGGAACGCGGGGGAGACGTTTCTCTCCGGGTAAGTCCCTTTTCCGCACTGAGTCCAAGTGGCCCAGCCCAGGAGACCGTGTAGGACTGTGTTCCAGGGCTCTTTGCAAGCTGTGTCCACCTAGGTTTCTAAGGAAGAGAACGGTGTGTCGCCTTGGACTCTGCATGCCAAGGAGTGTTCCGAAGGGCCTACGCGGCTGTCTGTTGCTCAGCAGGCAGAGAGGAGGCCCGGCGGACTCAGTGTAGTTGCCCGGGAAACGGTGCGGACGCGAGAGCCCATCGCGTCCTGAAAGGCATCCTCGAGTTCCAGCTAGGCAGCACATCGACGCACACTTCCTGGAAACTGCTGTATGCCCCCACATGCCCGTTGGCGAAAGTGGAACTTACGGGGAGCCCAGTGATCACCCTGCGGTTTCCCCGAACGAACGAGGGCCGCGGCATTAGTGCCCCCCCAAGGATTGCAAGCACCCAGTTCCTCTGTGGAAATGAGTCCTTTACTCCCAAGGCGTTGCTGCAGTGAAGAGACGCAGGGCCTTTTCCGGGTTTGGCCGAGAGCTCCGTGGTTGCGAGGATGCAGCTTTCCAAACGGTAAAAGACTGCTTTTCTAAACAGGGCCCCCTATGGTAGCTACCACGCAGCGTAAGTACCTGCAGTATTTGAGGGGCGAAGGCAGACAAACGCGGCACACTGGGCCCTTCGCTGAATCCGTTTGAATGAGCGGGTGTCGAAGTGTGGCAAGCTCCCTAACCGAGTGAAGGCCTGAGGAAGGCCTTGCTGGCCCTGCATCTCCCAGAGGCCTACCAGTGTAAAATGGTGAATTGTGGTCTTCTTTGAGCAGGTTGGATGTCACGTCGAGTGCCTGCATGAGGTAGAGGCCCGGCAGGTGTGAGTTCCCAGAAGGAACGCGGAGCCGAGGGTGTCTCTTATGGCACGTCACTGCTCTGCACTGAGTCAAAGTTGCCCAGCCCATTAGACCGGCTAGGAATATGTTCCCGAGGTGTTTGTACGCTGTGTCAACCTGGTTCTCCAAGGAAGGGAGCCGTGTGTCGCCCTGGATTCTGCACGCCCAGAAGTGTTCCGAAGGGCCTACACGGCTGTCTGTCGATCAGCAGGCAGACAGGACACTTGGGGTACTCAGTGTATTTGCACGGGAAGCGGTGCCGACGCGAGAGCCCTAGGAGACCCGAAAGGCCTCCTCGCCTTCCTTTTAAGCGGAACAACGACCGAGACCTCATGGAAACTGCTGCACGCAGAGCTTGCCAGGGGGACAAGTGGGTCCTTACCATGAGACTAGTGGTCACCTTGTGGCTTCCCAGAACACACGAGGGCTGTGGGATTAGCTCCCCCTAAGAATTGAGAGCACCTGACTTCTCTGGGCAAAGTACTCGTTCCCCTCACAGGCGTGCCTGCAGTGAAAAGCCGCTGGGCAATTCCACACTTCTGCACACAGGTTCTAGGCCGCCAAGAATCCAGCTTTCGAAAAGGGAAAAAAGACTGCTTTGGTGCGCTGATGCTAGGGGTCACCTTGCGATTGCCCAGAACGAACGTGGGCCGCAGCTTAGCTCTCCTCTGAAAGGGCAGGCACCCCGTTTGTCTGGGGGACATACTGGTTTCCTCCCCAGCTGTGCCTGCAGTGAGTAGAAGCTGGACATAGTTAGCGTTTCAGAAACAGCTCCGAGGCTACCTGTATCCAGCTTTCCAAAGGGGGAAAACACTGGTTTTCTAAGCAGTGCCACCTACCCTCGTTAAACCCACCAGAAGTACGTGCAGAACTGGACGTGCAAAGGGAGACCGTCGCGACACACTGGGCCCTTGGCTAAATAGTTTTCACTGCGCAGGCGTCTGCGTGTGGCAAGATCCCTAACCGAGTGAAGGCCTGAGGCACTGCACCTTCCAAGGGCCTGCCAGTGTAAAGTGAGGAATTGTGCTCTTGGCTCAGGTTGGATCTCACCTCGACTTCCTGCTTGAGGCAGAGAGCGGGGAGGTATGAGTTCCAAGAAGGAACGCGGGGGAGACGTTTCTCTCAGGGTAAGTCCCTTTTCCGCACTGAGTCCAATTGGCCCAGCCCAGGAGACCGTGTAGGACTGTGTTCCGGGGCTCTTTGCAAGCTGTGTCAACCTAGGTTTCTAAGGAAGAGAACGGTGTGTCGCTTGGACTCTGCATGCCAAGGAGTGTTCCGAAGGGCCTACGCGGCTGTCTGTTGCTCAGCAGGCAGAGAGGAGGCCCGGCGGACTCAGTGTAGTTGCCCGGGAAACGGTGCGGACGCGAGAGCCCATCGCGTCCTGAAAGGCATCCTCGAGTTCCAGCTAGGCAGCACATCGACGCACACTTCCTGGAAACTGCTGTATGCCCCCACATGCCCGTTGGCGAAAGTGGAACTTACGGGGAGCCCAGTGATCACACCTGCGGTTTCCCCGAACGAACGAGGGCCGCGGCATTAGTGCCCCCCCAAGGATTGCAAGCACCCAGTTCCTCTGTGGAAATGAGTCCTTTACTCCCAAGGCGTTGCTGCAGTGAAGAGACGCAGGGCCTTTTCAGGGTTTGGCCGAGAGCTCCGTGGTTGCGAGGATGCAGCTTCCAAACGGTAAAAGACTGCTTTTCTGAACAGGGCCCCCTATGGTAGCTACCAGCAGCGTAAGTACCTGCAGTATTTGAGGGGCGAAGGCAGACAAACGCGGCACACTGGGCCCTTCGCTGAATCCGTTTGAATGAGCGGGTGTCGAAGTGTGGCAAGCTCCCTAACCGAGTGAAGGCCTGAGGAAGGCCTTGCTGGCCCTGCATCTCCCAGAGGCCTACCAGTGTAAAGTGGTGACTTGTGGTCTTCTTTGAGCAGGTTGGATGTCACGTCGAGTGCCTGCATGAGGTAGAGGCCCGGCAGGTGTGAGTTCCCAGAAGGAACGCGGAGCCGAGGGTGTCTCTTATGGCACGTCACTGCTCTGCACTGAGTCAAAGTTGCCCAGCCCATTAGACCGGCTAGGAATATGTTCCCGAGGTGTTTGTACGCTGTGTCAACCTGGTTCTCCAAGGAAGGGAGCCGTGTGTCGCCCTGGATTCTGCACGCCCAGAAGTGTTCCGAAGGGCCTACACGGCTGTCTGTCGATCAGCAGGCAGACAGGACACTTGGGGTACTCAGTGTATTTGCACGGGAAGCGGTGCCGACGCGAGAGCCCTAGGAGACCCGAAAGGCCTCCTCGCCTTCCTTTTAAGCGGAACAACGACCGAGACCTCATGGAAACTGCTGCACGCAGAGCTTGCCAGGGGGACAAGTGGGTCCTTACCATGAGACTAGTGGTCACCTTGTGGCTTCCCAGAACGCACGAGGGCTGTGGGATTAGCTCCCCCTAAGAATTGAGAGCACCTGACTTCTCTGGGCAAAGTACTCGTTCCCCTCACAGGCGTGCCTGCAGTGAAAAGCCGCTGGGCAATTCCACACTTCTGCACACAGGTTCTAGGCGCCCAGAATCCAGCTTTCGAAAAGGGAAAAAAGACTGCTTTGGTGCGCTGATGCTAGGGCTCACCTTGCGATTGCCCAGAACGAACGTGGGCCACAGCTTAGCTCTCCTCTGAAAGGGCAGGCACCCCGTTTGTCTGGGGGACATACTGCTTTCCTCCCCAGCTGTGCCTGCAGTGAGTAGAAGCTGGACATAGTGAGCGTTTCAGAACAGCTCCGAGGCTACCTGTATCCAGCTTTCCAAAGGGGGAAAACACTGGTTTTCTAAGCAGTGCCACCTATCCTCGTTAACACCCACCAGAAGTACGTGCAGAACTGGACGTGCAAAGGGAGACCGTCGCGACACACTGGGCCCTTGGCTAAATAGTTTTCACTGCGCAGGCGTCTGCGTGTGGCAAGATCCCTAACCGAGTGAAGGCCTGAGGCACTGCACCTTCCAAGGGCCTGCCAGTGTAAAGTGAGGAATTGTGCTCTTGGCTCAGGTTGGATCTCACCTCGACTTCCTGCTTGAGGCAGAGAGCGGGGAGGTATGAGTTCCAAGAAGGAACGCGGGGGAGACGTTTCTCTCAGGGTAAGTCCCTTTTCCGCACTGAGTCCAATTGGCCCAGCCCAGGAGACCGTGTAGGACTGTGTTCCAGGTCTCTTTGCAAGCTGTGTCAACCTAGGTTTCTAAGGAAGAGAACGGTGTGTCGCCTTGGACTCTGCATGCCAAGGAGTGTTCCGAAGGGCCTACGCGGCTGTCTGTTGCTCAGCAGGCAGAGAGGAGGCCCGGCGGACTCAGTGTAGTTGCCCGGGAAACGGTGCGGACGCGAGAGCCCATCGCGTCCTGAAAGGCATCCTCGAGTTCCAGCTAGGCAGCACATCGACGCACACTTCCTGGAAACTGCTGTATGCCCCCACATGCCCGTTGGCGAAAGTGGAACTTACGGGGAGCCCAGTGATCACCCTGCGGTTTCCCCGAACGAACGAGGGCCGCGGCATTAGTGCCCCCCCAAGGATTGCAAGCACCCAAGTTCCTCTGTGGAAATGAGTCCTTTACTCCCAAGGCGTTGCTGCAGTGAAGAGACGCAGGGCCTTTTCAGGGTTTGGCCGAGAGCTCCGTGGTTGCGAGGATGCAGCTTTCCAAACGGTAAAAGACTGCTTTTCTGAACAGGGCCCCCTATGGTAGCTACCAGCAGCGTAAGTACCTGCAGTATTTGAGGGGCGAAGGCAGACAAACGCGGCACACTGGCCCTTCGCTGAATCCGTTTGAATGAGCGGGTGTCGAAGTGTGGCAAGCTCCCTAACCGAGTGAAGGCCTGAGGAAGGCCTTGCTGGCCCTGCATCTCCCAGAGGCCTACCAGTGTAAAGTGGTGACTTCTGGTCTTCTTTGAGCAGGTTGGATGTCACGTCGAGTGCCTGCATGAGGTAGAGGCCCGGCAGGTGTGAGTTCCCAGAAGGAACGCGGAGCCGAGGGTGTCTCTTATGGCACGTCACTGCTCTGCACTGAGTCAAAGTTGCCCAGCCCATTAGACCGGCTAGGAATATGTTCCCGAGGTGTTTGTACGCTGTGTCAACCTGGTTCTCCAAGGAAGGGAGCCGTGTGTCGCCCTGGATTCTGCACGCCCAGAAGTGTTCCGAAGGGCCTACACGGCTGTCTGTCGATCAGCAGGCAGACAGGACACTTGGGGTACTCAGTGTATTTGCACGGGAAGCGGTGCCGACGCGAGAGCCCTAGGAGACCCGAAAGGCCTCCTCGCCTTCCTTTTAAGCGGAACAACGACCGAGACCTCATGGAAACTGCTGCACGCAGAGCTTGCCAGGGGGACAAGTGGGTCCTTACCATGAGACTAGTGGTCACCTTGTGGCTTCCCAGAACGCACGAGGGCTGTGGGATTAGCTCCCCCTA
Organism: Eubalaena glacialis; assembly: GCF_028564815.1. NCBI lineage: Eukaryota > Metazoa > Chordata > Mammalia > Artiodactyla > Balaenidae > Eubalaena > Eubalaena glacialis. The sequence goes on along the minus strand of NC_083716.1, from coordinate 108,017,899 downwards.
AGAATTGAGAGCACCTGACTTCTCTGGGCAAAGTACTCGTTCCCCTCACAGGCGTGCCTGCAGTGAAAAGCCGCTGGGCAATTCCACACTTCTGCACACAGGTTCTAGGCCGCCAAGAATCCAGCTTTCGAAAAGGGAAAAAAGACTGCTTTGGTGCGCTGATGCTAGGGGTCACCTTGCGATTGCCCAGAACGAACGTGGGCCGCAGCTTAGCTCTCCTCTGAAAGGGCAGGCACCCCGTTTGTCTGGGGGACATACTGGTTTCCTCCCCAGCTGTGCCTGCAGTGAGTAGAAGCTGGACATAGTGAGCGTTTCAGAAACAGCTCCGAGGCTACCTGTATCCAGCTTTCCAAAGGGGGAAAACACTGGTTTTCTAAGCAGTGCCACCTACCCTCGTTAACACCCACCAGAAGTACGTGCAGAACTGGACGTGCAAAGGGAGACCGTCGCGACACACTGGGCCCTTGGCTAAATAGTTTTCACTGCGCAGGCGTCTGCGTGTGGCAAGATCCCTAACCGAGTGAAGGCCTGAGGAAGACCTAGTTGGCACTGCACCTTCCAAGGGCCTGCCAGTGTAAAGTGAGGAATTGTGCTCTTGGCTCAGGTTGGATCTCACCTCGACTTCCTGCTTGAGGCAGAGAGCGGGGAGGTATGAGTTCCAAGAAGGAACGCGGGGGAGACGTTTCTCTCCGGGTAAGTCCCTTTTCCGCACTGAGTCCAAGTGGCCCAGCCCAGGAGACCGTGTAGGACTGTGTTCCAGGGCTCTTTGCAAGCTGTGTCCACCTAGGTTTCTAAGGAAGAGAACGGTGTGTCGCCTTGGACTCTGCATGCCAAGGAGTGTTCCGAAGGGCCTACGCGGCTGTCTGTTGCTCAGCAGGCAGAGAGGAGGCCCGGCGGACTCAGTGTAGTTGCCCGGGAAACGGTGCGGACGCGAGAGCCCATCGCGTCCTGAAAGGCATCCTCGAGTTCCAGCTAGGCAGCACATCGACGCACACTTCCTGGAAACTGCTGTATGCCCCCACATGCCCGTTGGCGAAAGTGGAACTTACGGGGAGCCCAGTGATCACCCTGCGGTTTCCCCGAACGAACGAGGGCCGCGGCATTAGTGCCCCCCCAAGGATTGCAAGCACCCAGTTCCTCTGTGGAAATGAGTCCTTTACTCCCAAGGCGTTGCTGCAGTGAAGAGACGCAGGGCCTTTTCCGGGTTTGGCCGAGAGCTCCGTGGTTGCGAGGATGCAGCTTTCCAAACGGTAAAAGACTGCTTTTCTAAACAGGGCCCCCTATGGTAGCTACCACGCAGCGTAAGTACCTGCAGTATTTGAGGGGCGAAGGCAGACAAACGCGGCACACTGGGCCCTTCGCTGAATCCGTTTGAATGAGCGGGTGTCGAAGTGTGGCAAGCTCCCTAACCGAGTGAAGGCCTGAGGAAGGCCTTGCTGGCACTGCATCTCCCAGAGGCCTACCAGTGTAAAGTGGTGAATTGTGGTCTTCTTTGAGCAGGTTGGATGTCACGTCGAGTGCCTGCATGAGGTAGAGGCCCGGCAGGTGTGAGTTCCCAGAAGGAACGCGGAGCCGAGGGTGTCTCTTATGGCACGTCACTGCTCTGCACTGAGTCAAAGTTGCCCAGCCCATTAGACCGGCTAGGAATATGTTCCCGAGGTGTTTGTACGCTGTGTCAACCTGGTTCTCCAAGGAAGGGAGCCGTGTGTCGCCCTGGATTCTGCACGCCCAGAAGTGTTCCGAAGGGCCTACACGGCTGTCTGTCGATCAGCAGGCAGACAGGACACTTGGGGTACTCAGTGTATTTGCACGGGAAGCGGTGCCGACGCGAGAGCCCTAGGAGACCCGAAAGGCCTCCTCGCCTTCCTTTTAAGCGGAACAACGACCGAGACCTCATGGAAACTGCTGCACGCAGAGCTTGCCAGGGGGACAAGTGGGTCCTTACCATGAGACTAGTGGTCACCTTGTGGCTTCCCAGAACGCACGAGGGCTGTGGGATTAGCTCCCCCTAAGAATTGAGAGCACCTGACTTCTCTGGGCAAAGTACTCGTTCCCCTCACAGGCGTGCCTGCAGTGAAAAGCCGCTGGGCAATTCCACACTTCTGCACACAGGTTCTAGGCCGCCCAGAATCCAGCTTTCGAAAAGGGAAAAAAGACTGCTTTGGTGCGCTGATGCTAGGGCTCACCTTGCGATTGCCCAGAACGAACGTGGGCCACAGCTTAGCTCTCCTCTGAAAGGGCAGGCACCCCGTTTGTCTGGGGGACATACTGCTTTCCTCCCCAGCTGTGCCTGCAGTGAGTAGAAGCTGGACATAGTGAGCGTTTCAGAAACAGCTCCGAGGCTACCTGTATCCAGCTTTCCAAAGGGGGAAAACACTGGTTTTCTAAGCAGTGCCACCTATCCTCGTTAACACCCACCAGAAGTACGTGCAGAACTGGACGTGCAAAGGGAGACCGTCGCGACACACTGGGCCCTTGGCTAAATAGTTTTCACTGCGCAGGCGTCTGCGTGTGGCAAGATCCCTAACCGAGTGAAGGCCTGAGGCACTGCACCTTCCAAGGGCCTGCCAGTGTAAAGTGAGGAATTGTGCTCTTGGCTCAGGTTGGATCTCACCTCGACTTCCTGCTTGAGGCAGAGAGCGGGGAGGTATGAGTTCCAAGAAGGAACGCGGGGGAGACGTTTCTCTCCGGGTAAGTCCCTTTTCCGCACTGAGTCCAAGTGGCCCAGCCCAGGAGACCGTGTAGGACTGTGTTCCAGGGCTCTTTGCAAGCTGTGTCAACCTAGGTTTCTAAGGAAGAGAACGGTGTGTCGCCTTGGACTCTGCATGCCAAGGAGTGTTCCGAAGGGCCTACGCGGCTGTCTGTTGCTCAGCAGGCAGAGAGGAGGCCCGGCGGACTCAGTGTAGTTGCCCGGGAAACGGTGCAGACGCGAGAGCCCATCGCGTCCTGAAAGGCATCCTCGAGTTCCAGCTAGGCAGCACATCGACGCACACTTCCTGGAAACTGCTGTATGCCCCCACATGCCCGTTGGCGAAAGTGGAACTTACGGGGAGCCCAGTGATCACCCTGCGGTTTCCCCGAACGAACGAGGGCCGCGGCATTAGTGCCCCCCCAAGGATTGCAAGCACCCAGTTCCTCTGTGGAAATGAGTCCTTTACTCCCAAGGCGTTGCTGCAGTGAAGAGACGCAGGGCCTTTTCAGGGTTTGGCCGAGAGCTCCGTGGTTGCGAGGATGCAGCTTTCCAAACGGTAAAAGACTGCTTTTCTGAACAGGGCCCCCTATGGTAGCTACCAGCAGCGTAAGTACCTGCAGTATTTGAGGGGCGAAGGCAGACAAACGCGGCACACTGGGCCCTTCGCTGAATCCGTTTGAATGAGCGGGTGTCGAAGTGTGGCAAGCTCCCTAACCGAGTGAAGGCCTGAGGAAGGCCTTGCTGGCCCTGCATCTCCCAGAGGCCTACCAGTGTAAAGTGGTGACTTCTGGTCTTCTTTGAGCAGGTTGGATGTCACGTCGAGTGCCTGCATGAGGTAGAGGCCCGGCAGGTGTGAGTTCCCAGAAGGAACGCGGAGCCGAGGGTGTCTCTTATGGCACGTCACTGCTCTGCACTGAGTCAAAGTTGCCCAGCCCATTAGACCGGCTAGGAATATGTTCCCGAGGTGTTTGTACGCTGTGTCAACCTGGTTCTCCAAGGAAGGGAGCCGTGTGTCGCCCTGGATTCTGCACGACCAGAAGTGTTCCGAAGGGCCTACACGGCTGTCTGTCGATCAGCAGGCAGACAGGACACTTGGGGTACTCAGTGTATTTGCACGGGAAGCGGTGCCGACGCGAGAGCCCTAGGAGACCCGAAAGGCCTCCTCGCCTTCCTTTTAAGCGGAACAACGACCGAGACCTCATGGAAACTGCTGCACGCAGAGCTTGCCAGGGGGACAAGTGGGTCCTTACCATGAGACTAGTGGTCACCTTGTGGCTTCCCAGAACGCACGAGGGCTGTGGGATTAGCTCCCCCTAAGAATTGAGAGCACCTGACTTCTCTGGGCAAAGTACTCGTTCCCCTCACAGGCGTGCCTGCAGTGAAAAGCCGCTGGGCAATTCCACACTTCTGCACACAGGTTCTAGGCCGCCAAGAATCCAGCTTTCGAAAAGGGAAAAAAGACTGCTTTGGTGCGCTGATGCTAGGGGTCACCTTGCGATTGCCCAGAACGAACGTGGGCCGCAGCTTAGCTCTCCTCTGAAAGGACAGGCACCCCGTTTGTCTGGGGGACATACTGGTTTCCTCCCCAGCTGTGCCTGCAGTGAGTAGAAGCTGGACATAGTGAGCGTTTCAGAAACAGCTCCGAGGCTACCTGTATCCAGCTTTCCAAAGGGGGAAAACACTGGTTTTCTAAGCAGTGCCACCTACCCTCGTTAACACCCACCAGAAGTACGTGCAGAACTGGACGTGCAAAGGGAGACCGTCGCGACACACTGGGCCCTTGGCTAAATAGTTTTCACTGCGCAGGCGTCTGCGTGTGGCAAGATCCCTAACCGAGTGAAGGCCTGAGGAAGACCTAGTTGGCACTGCACCTTCCAAGGGCCTGCCAGTGTAAAGTGAGGAATTGTGCTCTTGGCTCAGGTTGGATCTCACCTCGACTTCCTGCTTGAGGCAGAGAGCGGGGAGGTATGAGTTCCAAGAAGGAACGCGGGGGAGACGTTTCTCTCCGGGTAAGTCACTTTTCCGCACTGAGTCCAAGTGGCCCAGCCCAGGAGACCGTGTAGGACTGTGTTCCAGGGCTCTTTGCAAGCTGTGTCCACCTAGGTTTCTAAGGAAGAGAACGGTGTGTCGCCTTGGACTCTGCATGCCAAGGAGTGTTCCGAAGGGCCTACGCGGCTGTCTGTTGCTCAGCAGGCAGAGAGGAGGCCCGGCGGACTCAGTGTAGTTGCCCGGGAAACGGTGCGGACGCGAGAGCCCATCGCGTCCTGAAAGGCATCCTCGAGTTCCAGCTAGGCAGCACATCGACGCACACTTCCTGGAAACTGCTGTATGCCCCCACATGCCCGTTGGCGAAAGTGGAACTTACGGGGAGCCCAGTGATCACCCTGCGGTTTCCCCGAACGAACGAGGGCCGCGGCATTAGTGCCCCCCCAAGGATTGCAAGCACCCAGTTCCTCTGTGGAAATGAGTCCTTTACTCCCAAGGCGTTGCTGCAGTGAAGAGACGCAGGGCCTTTTCCGGGTTTGGCCGAGAGCTCCCTGGTTGCGAGGATGCAGCTTTCCAAACGGTAAAAGACTGCTTTTCTAAACAGGGCCCCCTATGGTAGCTACCACGCAGCGTAAGTACCTGCAGTATTTGAGGGGCGAAGGCAGACAAACGCGGCACACTGGGCCCTTCGCTGAATCCGTTTGAATGAGCGGGTGTCGAAGTGTGGCAAGCTCCCTAACCGAGTGAAGGCCTGAGGAAGGCCTTGCTGGCACTGCATCTCCCAGAGGCCTACCAGTGTAAAGTGGTGAATTGTGGTCTTCTTTGAGCAGGTTGGATGTCACGTCGAGTGCCTGCATGAGGTAGAGGCCCGGCAGGTGTGAGTTCCCAGAAGGAACGCGGAGCCGAGGGTGTCTCTTATGGCACGTCACTGCTCTGCACTGAGTCAAAGTTGCCCAGCCCATTAGACCGGCTAGGAATATGTTCCCGAGGTGTTTGTACGCTGTGTCAACCTGGTTCTCCAAGGAAGGGAGCCGTGTGTCGCCCTGGATTCTGCACGCCCAGAAGTGTTCCGAAGGGCCTACACGGCTGTCTGTCGATCAGCAGGCAGACAGGACACTTGGGGTACTCAGTGTATTTGCACGGGAAGCGGTGCCGACGCGAGAGCCCTAGGAGACCCGAAAGGCCTCCTCGCCTTCCTTTTAAGCGGAACAACGACCGAGACCTCATGGAAACTGCTGCACGCAGAGCTTGCCAGGGGGACAAGTGGGTCCTTACCATGAGACTAGTGGTCACCTTGTGGCTTCCCAGAACGCACGAGGGCTGTGGGATTAGCTCCCCCTAAGAATTGAGAGCACCTGACTTCTCTGGGCAAAGTACTCGTTCCCCTCACAGGCGTGCCTGCAGTGAAAAGCCGCTGGGCAATTCCACACTTCTGCACACAGGTTCTAGGCAGCCAGGAATCCAGCTTTCGAAAAGGGAAAAAAGACTGCTTTGGTGCGCTGATGCTAGGGCTCACCTTGCGATTGCCCAGAACGAACGTGGGCCGCAGCTTAGTTCTCCTCTGAAAGGGCAGGCACCCCGTTTGTCTGGGGGACATACTGGTTTCCTCCCCAGCTGTGCCTGCAGTGAGTAGAAGCTGGACATAGTGAGCGTTTCAGAAACAGCTCCGAGGCTACCTGTATCCAGCTTTCCAAAGGGGGAAAACACTGGTTTTCTAAGCAGTGCCACCTACCCTCGTTAACACCCACCAGAAGTACGTGCAGAACTGGACGTGCAAAGGGAGACCGTCGCGACACACTGGGCCCTTGGCTAAATAGTTTTCACTGCGCAGGCGTCTGCGTGTGGCAAGATCCCTAACCGAGTGAAGGCCTGAGGAAGACCTAGTTGGCACTGCACCTTCCAAGGGCCTGCCAGTGTAAAGTGAGGAATTGTGCTCTTGGCTCAGGTTGGATCTCACCTCGACTTCCTGCTTGAGGCAGAGAGCGGGGAGGTATGAGTTCCAAGAAGGAACGCGGGGGAGACGTTTCTCTCAGGGTAAGTCCCTTTTCCGCACTGAGTCCAAGTGGCCCAGCCCAGGAGACCGTGTAGGACTGTGTTCCAGGGCTCTTTGCAAGCTGTGTCCACCTAGGTTTCTAAGGAAGAGAACGGTGTGTCGCCTTGGACTCTGCATGCCAAGGAGTGTTCCGAAGGGCCTACGCGGCTGTCTGTTGCTCAGCAGGCAGAGAGGAGGCCCGGCGGACTCAGTGTAGTTGCCCGGGAAACGGTGCGGACGCGAGAGCCCATCGCGTCCTGAAAGGCATCCTCGAGTTCCAGCTAGGCAGCACATCGACGCACACTTCCTGGAAACTGCTGTATGCCCCCACATGCCCGTTGGCGAAAGTGGAACTTACGGGGAGCCCAGTGATCACCCTGCGGTTTCCCCGAACGAACGAGGGCCGCGGCATTAGTGCCCCCCCAAGGATTGCAAGCACCCAGTTCCTCTGTGGAAATGAGTCCTTTACTCCCAAGGCGTTGCTGCAGTGAAGAGACGCAGGGCCTTTTCAGGGTTTGGCCGAGAGCTCCGTGGTTGCGAGGATGCAGCTTTCCAAACGGTAAAAGACTGCTTTTCTAAACAGGGCCCCCTATGGTAGCTACCACGCAGCGTAAGTACCTGCAGTATTTGAGGGGCGAAGGCAGACAAACGCGGCACACTGGGCCCTTCGCTGAATCCGTTTGAATGAGCGGGTGTCGAAGTGTGGCAAGCTCCCTAACCGAGTGAAGGCCTGAGGAAGGCCTTGCTGGCACTGCATCTCCCAGAGGCCTACCAGTGTAAAGTGGTGAATTGTGGTCTTCTTTGAGCAGGTTGGATGTCACGTCGAGTGCCTGCATGAGGTAGAGGCCCGGCAGGTGTGAGTTCCCAGAAGGAACGCGGAGCCGAGGGTGTCTCTTATGGCACGTCACTGCTCTGCACTGAGTCAAAGTTGCCCAGCCCATTAGACCGGCTAGGAATATGTTCCCGAGGTGTTTGTACGCTGTGTCAACCTGGTTCTCCAAGGAAGGGAGCCGTGTGTCGCCCTGGATTCTGCACGCCCAGAAGTGTTCCGAAGGGCCTACACGGCTGTCTGTCGATCAGCAGGCAGACAGGACACTTGGGGTACTCAGTGTATTTGCACGGGAAGCGGTGCCGACGCGAGAGCCCTAGGAGACCCGAAAGGCCTCCTCGCCTTCCTTTTAAGCGGAACAACGACCGAGACCTCATGGAAACTGCTGCACGCAGAGCTTGCCAGGGGGACAAGTGGGTCCTTACCATGAGACTAGTGGTCACCTTTTGGCTTCCCAGAACGCACGAGGGCTGTGGGATTAGCTCCCCCTAAGAATTGAGAGCACCTGACTTCTCTGGGCAAAGTACTCGTTCCCCTCACAGGCGTGCCTTCAGTGAAAAGCCGCTGGGCAATTCCACACTTCTGCACACAGGTTCTAGGCCGCCAAGAATCCAGCTTTTGAAAAGGGAAAAAAGACTGCTTTGGTGCGCTGATGCTAGGGGTCACCTTGCGATTGCCCAGAACGAACGTGGGCCACAGCTTAGCTCTCCTCTGAAAGGGCAGGCACCCCGTTTGTCTGGGGGACATACTGCTTTCCTCCCCAGCTGTGCCTGCAGTGAGTAGAAGCTGGACATAGTGAGCGTTTCAGAAACAGCTCCGAGGCTACCTGTATCCAGCTTTCCAAAGGGGGAAAACACTGGTTTTCTAAGCAGTGCCACCTACCCTCGTTAACACCCACCAGAAGTACGTGCAGAACTGGACGTGCAAAGGGAGACCGTCGCGACACACTGGGCCCTTGGCTAAATAGTTTTCACTGCGCAGGCGTCTGCGTGTGGCAAGATCCCTAACCGAGTGAAGGCCTGAGGCACTGCACCTTCCAAGGGCCTGCCAGTGTAAAGTGAGGAATTGTGCTCTTGGCTCAGGTTGGATCTCACCTCGACTTCCTGCTTGAGGCAGAGAGCGGGGAGGTATGAGTTCCAAGAAGGAACGCGGGGCAGACGTTTCTCTCCGGGTAAGTCCCTTTTCCGCACTGAGTCCAAGTGGCCCAGCCCAGGAGACCGTGTAGGACTGTGTTCCAGGGCTCTTTGCAAGCTGTGTCCACCTAGGTTTCTAAGGAAGAGAACGGTGTGTCGCCTTGGACTCTGCATGCCAAGGAGTGTTCCGAAGGGCCTACGCGGCTGTCTGTTGCTCAGCAGGCAGAGAGGAGGCCCGGCGGACTCAGTGTAGTTGCCCGGGAAACGGTGCGGACGCGAGAGCCCATCGCGTCCTGAAAGGCATCCTCGAGTTCCAGCTAGGCAGCACATCGACGCACACTTCCTGGAAACTGCTGTATGTCCCCACATGCCCGCTGGCGAAAGTGGAACTTACGGGGAGCCCAGTGATCACCCTGCGGTTTCCCCGAACGAACGAGGGCCGCGGCATTAGTGCCCCCCCAAGGATTGCAAGCACCCAGTTCCTCTGTGGAAATGAGTCCTTTACTCCCAAGGCGTTGCTGCAGTGAAGAGACGCAGGGCCTTTTCAGGGTTTGGCCGAGAGCTCCGTGGTTGCGAGGATGCAGCTTTCCAAACGGTAAAAGACTGCTTTTCTAAACAGGGCCCCCTATGGTAGCTACCACGCAGCGTAAGTACCTGCAGTATTTGAGGGGCGAAGGCAGACAAACGCAGCACACTGGGCCCTTCGCTGAATCCGTTTGAATGAGCGGGTGTCGAAGTGTGGCAAGCTCCCTAACCGAGTGAAGGCCTGAGGAAGGCCTTGCTGGCACTGCATCTCCCAGAGGCCTACCAGTGTAAAGTGGTGAATTGTGGTCTTCTTTGAGCAGGTTGGATGTCACGTCGAGTGCCTGCATGAGGTAGAGGCCCGGCAGGTGTGAGTTCCCAGAAGGAACGCGGAGCCGAGGGTGTCTCTTATGGCACGTCACTGCTCTGCACTGAGTCAAAGTTGCCCAGCCCATTAGACCGGCTAGGAATATGTTCCCGAGGTGTTTGTACGCTGTGTCAACCTGGTTCTCCAAGGAAGGGAGCCGTGTGTCGCCCTGGATTCTGCACGCCCAGAAGTGTTCCGAAGGGCCTACACGGCTGTCTGTCGATCAGCAGGCAGACAGGACACTTGGGGTACTCAGTGTATTTGCACGGGAAGCGGTGCCGACGCGAGAGCCCTAGGAGACCCGAAAGGCCTCCTCGCCTTCCTTTTAAGCGGAACAACGACCGAGACCTCATGGAAACTGCTGCACGCAGAGCTTGCCAGGGGGACAAGTGGGTCCTTACCATGAGACTAGTGGTCACCTTGTGGCTTCCCAGAACGCACGAGGGCTGTGGGATTAGCTCCCCCTAAGAATTGAGAGCACCTGACTTCTCTGGGCAAAGTACTCGTTCCCCTCACAGGCGTGCCTGCAGTGAAAAGCCGCTGGGCAATTCCACACTTCTGCACACAGGTTCTAGGCAGCCAGGAATCCAGCTTTCGAAAAGGGAAAAAAGACTGCTTTGGTGCGCTGATGCTAGGGCTCACCTTGCGATTGCCCAGAACGAACGTGGGCCGCAGCTTAGCTCTCCTCTGAAAGGGCAGGCACCCCGTTTGTCTGGGGGACATACTGGTTTCCTCCCCAGCTGTGCCTGCAGTGAGTAGAAGCTGGACATAGTGAGCGTTTCAGAAACAGCTCCGAGGCTACCTGTATCCAGCTTTCCAAAGGGGGAAAACACTGGTTTTCTAAGCAGTGCCACCTACCCTCGTTAACACCCACCAGAAGTACGTGCAGAACTGGACGTGCAAAGGGAGACCGTCGCGACACACTGGGCCCTTGGCTAAATAGTTTTCACTGCGCAGGCGTCTGCGTGTGGCAAGATCCCTAACCGAGTGAAGGCCTGAGGAAGACCTAGTTGGCACTGCACCTTCCAAGGGCCTGCCAGTGTAAAGTGAGGAATTGTGCTCTTGGCTCAGGTTGGATCTCACATCGACTTCCTGCTTGAGGCAGAGAGCGGGGAGGTATGAGTTCCAAGAAGGAACGCGGGGGAGACGTTTCTCTCAGGGTAAGTCCCTTTTCCGCACTGAGTCCAAGTGGCCCAGCCCAGGAGACCGTGTAGGACTGTGTTCCAGGGCTCTTTGCAAGCTGTGTCCACCTAGGTTTCTAAGGAAGAGAACGGTGTGTCGCCTTGGACTCTGCATGCCAAGGAGTGTTCCGAAGGGCCTACGCGGCTGTCTGTTGCTCAGCAGGCAGAGAGGAGGCCCGGCGGACTCAGTGTAGTTGCCCGGGAAACGGTGCGGACGCGAGAGCCCATCGCGTCCTGAAAGGCATCCTCGAGTTCCAGCTAGGCAGCACATCGACGCACACTTCCTGGAAACTGCTGTATGCCCCCACATGCCCGTTGGCGAAAGTGGAACTTACGGGGAGCCCAGTGATCACCCTGCGGTTTCCCCGAACGAACGAGGGCCGCGGCATTAGTGCCCCCCCAAGGATTGCAAGCACCCAGTTCCTCTGTGGAAATGAGTCCTTTACTCCCAAGGCGTTGCTGCAGTGAAGAGACGCAGGGCCTTTTCAGGGTTTGGCCGAGAGCTCCGTGGTGGCGAGGATGAAGCTTTCCAAACGGTAAAAGACTGCTTTTCTAAACAGGGCCCCCTATGGTAGCTACCACGCAGCGTAAGTACCTGCAGTATTTGAGGGGCGAAGGCAGACAAACGCGGCACACTGGGCCCTTCGCTGAATCCGTTTGAATGAGCGGGTGTCGAAGTGTGGCAAGCTCCCTAACCGAGTGAAGGCCTGAGGAAGGCCTTGCTGGCACTGCATCTCCCAGAGGCCTACCAGTGTAAAGTGGTGAATTGTGGTCTTCTTTGAGCAGGTTGGATGTCACGTCGAGTGCCTGCATGAGGCAGAGGCCCGGCAGGTGTGAGTTCCCAGAAGGAACGCGGAGCCGAGGGTGTCTCTTATGGCACGTCACTGCTCTGCACTGAGTCAAAGTTGCCCAGCCCATTAGACCGGCTAGGAATATGTTCCCGAGGTGTTTGTACGCTGTGTCAACCTGGTTCTCCAAGGAAGGGAGCCGTGTGTCGCCCTGGATTCTGCACGCCCAGAAGTGTTCCGAAGGGCCTACACGGCTGTCTGTCGATCAGCAGGCAGACAGGACACTTGGGGTACTCAGTGTATTTGCACGGGAAGCGGTGCCGACGCGAGAGCCCTAGGAGACCCGAAAGGCCTCCTCGCCTTCCTTTTAAGCGGAACAACGACCGAGACCTCATGGAAACTGCTGCACGCAGAGCTTGCCAGGGGGACAAGTGGGTCCTTACCATGAGACTAGTGGTCACCTTTTGGCTTCCCAGAACGCACGAGGGCTGTGGGATTAGCTCCCCCTAAGAATTGAGAGCACCTGACTTCTCTGGGCAAAGTACTCGTTCCCCTCACAGGCGTGCCTTCAGTGAAAAGCCGCTGGGCAATTCCACACTTCTGCACACAGGTTCTAGGCCGCCAAGAATCCAGCTTTTGAAAAGGGAAAAAAGACTGCTTTGGTGCGCTGATGCTAGGGGTCACCTTGCGATTGCCCAGAACGAACGTGGGCCACAGCTTAGCTCTCCTCTGAAAGGGCAGGCACCCCGTTTGTCTGGGGGACATACTGCTTTCCTCCCCAGCTGTGCCTGCAGTGAGTAGAAGCTGGACATAGTGAGCGTTTCAGAAACAGCTCCGAGGCTACCTGTATCCAGCTTTCCAAAGGGGGAAAACACTGGTTTTCTAAGCAGTGCCACCTACCCTCGTTAACACCCACCAGAAGTACGTGCAGAACTGGACGTGCAAAGGGAGACAGTCGCGACACACTGGGCCCTTGGCTAAATAGTTTTCACTGCGCAGGCGTCTGCGTGTGGCAAGATCCCTAACCGAGTGAAGGCCTGAGGCACTGCACCTTCCAAGGGCCTGCCAGTGTAAAGTGAGGAATTGTGCTCTTGGCTCAGGTTGGATCTCACCTCGACTTCCTGCTTGAGGCAGAGAGCGGGGAGGTATGAGTTCCAAGAAGGAACGCGGGGGAGACGTTTCTCTCCGGGTAAGTCCCTTTTCCGCACTGAGTCCAAGTGGCCCAGCCCAGGAGACCGTGTAGGACTGTGTTCCAGGGCTCTTTGCAAGCTGTGTCCACCTAGGTTTCTAAGGAAGAGAACGGTGTGTCGCCTTGGACTCTGCATGCCAAGGAGTGTTCCTAAGGGCCTACGCGGCTGTCTGTTGCTCAGCAGGCAGAGAGGAGGCCCGGCGGACTCAGTGTAGTTGCCCGGGAAACGGTGCGGACGCGAGAGCCCATCGCGTCCTGAAAGGCATCCTCGAGTCCCAGCTAGGCAGCACATCGACGCACACTTCCTGGAAACTGCTGTATGCCCCCACATGCCCGTTGGCGAAAGTGGAACTTACGGGGAGCCCAGTGATCACCCTGCGGTTTCCCCGAACGAACGAGGGCCGCGGCATTAGTGCCCCCCCAAGGATTGCAAGCACCCAGTTCCTCTGTGGAAATGAGTCCTTTACTCCCAAGGCGTTGCTGCAGTGAAGAGACGCAGGGCCTTTTCAGGGTTTGGCCGAGAGCTCCGTGGTTGCGAGGATGCAGCTTTCCAAACGGTAAAAGACTGCTTTTCTAAACAGGGCCCCCTATGGTAGCTACCACGCAGCGTAAGTACCTGCAGTATTTGAGGGGCGAAGGCAGACAAACGCAGCACACTGGGCCCTTCGCTGAATCCGTTTGAATGAGCGGGTGTCGAAGTGTGGCAAGCTCCCTAACCGAGTGAAGGCCTGAGGAAGGCCTTGCTGGCACTGCATCTGCCAGAGGCCTACCAGTGTAAAGTGGTGACTTGTGGTCTTCTTTGAGCAGGTTGGATGTCACGTCGAGTGCCTGCATGAGGTAGAGGCCCGGCAGGTGTGAGTTCCCAGAAGGAACGCGGAGCCGAGGGTGTCTCTTATGGCACGTCACTGCTCTGCACTGAGTCAAAGTTGCCCAGCCCATTAGACCGGCTAGGAATATGTTCCCGAGGTGTTCGTACGCTGTGTCAACCCGGTTCTCCAAGGAAGGGAGGCGTGTGTCGCCCTGGATTCTGCACGCCCAGAAGTGTTCCGAAGGGCCTACACGGCTGTCTGTCGATCAGCAGGCAGACAGGACACTTGGGGTACTCAGTGTATTTGCACGGGAAGCGGTGCCGACGCGAGAGCCCTAGGAGACCCGAAAGGCCTCCTCGCCTTCCTTTTAAGCGGAACAACGACCGAGACCTCATGGAAACTGCTGCACGCAGAGCTTGCCAGGGGGACAAGTGGGTCCTTACCATGAGACTAGTGGTCACCTTGTGGCTTCCCAGAACGCACGAGGGCTGTGGGATTAGCTCCCCCTAAGAATTGAGAGCACCTGACTTCTCTGAGCAAAGTACTCGTTCCCCTCACAGGCGTGCCTGCAGTGAAAAGCCGCTGGGCAATTCCACACTTCTGCACACAGGTTCTAGGCCGCCAAGAATCCAGCTTTCGAAAAGGGAAAAAAGACTGCTTTGGTGCGCTGATGCTAGGGGTCACCTTGCGATTGCCCAGAACGAACGTGGGCCGCAGCTTAGCTCTCCTCTGAAAGGGCAGGCACCCCGTTTGTCTGGGGGACATACTGGTTTCCTCCCCAGCTGTGCCTGCAGTGAGTAGAAGCTGGACATAGTGAGCGTTTCAGAAACAGCTCCGAGGCTACCTGTATCCAGCTTTCCAAAGGGGGAAAACACTGGTTTTCTAAGCAGTGCCACCTACCCTCGTTAACACCCACCAGAAGTACGTGCAGAACTGGAAGTGCAAAGGGAGACCGTCGCGACACACTGGGCCCTTGGCTAAATAGTTTTCACTGCGCAGGCGTCTGCGTGTGGCAAGATCCCTAACCGAGTGAAGGCCTGAGGAAGACCTAGTTGGCACTGCACCTTCCAAGGGCCTGCCAGTGTAAAGTGAGGAATTGTGCTCTTGGCTCAGGTTGGATCTCACCTCGACTTCCTGCTTGAGGCAGAGAGCGGGGAGGTATGAGTTTCAAGAAGGAACGCGGGGGAGACGTTTCTCTCAGGGTAAGTCCCTTTTCCGCACTGAGTCCAAGTGGCCCAGCCCAGGAGACCGTGTAGGACTGTGTTCCAGGGCTCTTTGCAAGCTGTGTCCACCTAGGTTTCTAAGGAAGAGAACGGTGTGTCGCCTTGGACTCTGCATGCCAAGGAGTGTTCCGAAGGGCCTACGCGGCTGTCTGTTGCTCAGCAGGCAGAGAGGAGGCCCGGCGGACTCAGTGTAGTTGCCCGGGAAACGGTGCGGACGCGAGAGCCCATCGCGTCCTGAAAGGCATCCTCGAGTTCCAGCTAGGCAGCACATCGACGCACACTTCCTGGAAACTGCTGTATGCCCCCACATGCCCGTTGGCGAAAGTGGAACTTACGGGGAGCCCAGTGATCACCCTGCGGTTTCCCCGAACGAACGAGGGCCGCGGCATTAGTGCCCCCCCAAGGATTGCAAGCACCCAGTTCCTCTGTGGAAATGAGTCCTTTACTCCCAAGGCGTTGCTGCAGTGAAGAGACGCAGGGCCTTTTCAGGGTTTGGCCGAGAGCTCCGTGGTTGCGAGGATGCAGCTTTCCAAACGGTAAAAGACTGCTTTTCTAAACAGGGCCCCCTATGGTAGCTACCACGCAGCGTAAGTACCTGCAGTATTTGAGGGGCGAAGGCAGACAAACGCGGCACACTGGGCCCTTCGCTGAATCCGTTTGAATGAGCGGGTGTCGAAGTGTGGCAAGCTCCCTAACCGAGTGAAGGCCTGAGGAAGGCCTTGCTGGCACTGCATCTCCCAGAGGCCTACCAGTGTAAAGTGGTGAATTGTGGTCTTCTTTGAGCAGGTTGGATGTCACGTCGAGTGCCTGCATGAGGTAGAGGCCCGGCAGGTGTGAGTTCCCAGAAGGAACGCGGAGCCGAGGGTGTCTCTTATAGCACGTCACTGCTCTGCACTGAGTCAAAGTTGCCCAGCCCATTAGACCGGCTAGGAATATGTTCCCGAGGTGTTCGTACGCTGTGTCAACCTGGTTCTCCAAGGAAGGGAGCCGTGTGTCGCCCTGGATTCTGCACGCCCAGAAGTGTTCCGAAGGGCCTACACGGCTGTCTGTCGATCAGCAGGCAGACAGGACACTTGGGGTACTCAGTGTATTTGCACGGGAAGCGGTGCCGACGCGAGAGCCCTAGGAGACCCGAAAGGCCTCCTCGCCTTCCTTTTAAGCGGAACAACGACCGAGACCTCATGGAAACTGCTGCACGCAGAGCTTGCCAGGGGGACAAGTGGGTCCTTACCATGAGACTAGTGGTCACCTTGTGGCTTCCCAGAACGCACGAGGGCTGTGGGATTAGCTCCGCGTAAGAATTGAGAGCACCTGACTTCTCTGGGCAAAGTACTCGTTCCCCTCACAGGCGTGCCTGCAGTGAAAAGCCGCTGGGCAATTCCACACTTCTGCACACAGGTTCTAGGCCGCCAAGAATCCAGCTTTCGAAAAGGGAAAAAAGACTGCTTTGGTGCGCTGATGCTAGGGGTCACCTTGCGATTGCCCAGAACGAACGTGGGCCGCAGCTTAGCTCTCCTCTGAAAGGGCAGGCATCCCGTTTGTCTGGGGGACATACTGGTTTCCTCCCCAGCTGTGCCTGCAGAGAGTAGAAGCTGGACATAGTGAGGGTTTCAGAAACAGCTCCGAGGCTACCTGTATCCAGCTTTCCAAAGGGGGAAAACACTGGTTTTCTAAGCAGTGCCACCTACCCTCGTTAACACCCACCAGAAGTACGTGCAGAACTGGACGTGCAAAGGGAGACCGTCGCGACACACTGGGCCCTTGGCTAAATAGTTTTCACTGCGCAGGCGTCTGCGTGTGGCAAGATCCCTAACCGAGTGAAGGCCTGAGGAAGACCTAGTTGGCACTGCACCTTCCAAGGGCCTGCCAGTGTAAAGTGAGGAATTGTGCTCTTGGCTCAGGTTGGATCTCACCTCGACTTCCTGCTTGAGGCAGAGAGCGGGGAGGTATGAGTTTCAAGAAGGAACGCGGGGGAGACGTTTCTCTCAGGGTAAGTCCCTTTTCCGCACTGAGTCCAAGTGGCCCAGCCCAGGAGACCGTGTAGGACTGTGTTCCAGGGCTCTTTGCAAGCTGTGTCCACCTAGGTTTCTAAGGAAGAGAACGGTGTGTCGCCTTGGACTCTGCATGCCAAGGAGTGTTCCGAAGGGCCTACGCGGCTGTCTGTTGCTCAGCAGGCAGAGAGGAGGCCCGGCGGACTCAGTGTAGTTGCCCGGGAAACGGTGTGGACGCGAGAGCCCATCGCGTCCTGAAAGGCATCCTCGAGTTCCAGCTAGGCAGCACATCGACGCACACTTCCTGGAAACTGCTGTATGCCCCCACATGCCCGTTGGCGAAAGTGGAACTTACGGGGAGCCCAGTGATCACCCTGCGGTTTCCCCGAACGAACGAGGGCCGCGGCATTAGTGCCCCCCCAAGGATTGCAAGCACCCAGTTCCTCTGTGGAAATGAGTCCTTTACTCCCAAGGCGTTGCTGCAGTGAAGAGACCCAGGGCCTTTTCAGGGTTTGGCCGAGAGCTCCGTGGTTGCGAGGATGCAGCTTTCCAAACGGTAAAAGACTGCTTTTCTAAACAGGGCCCCCTATGGTAGCTACCACGCAGCGTAAGTACCTGCAGTATTTGAGGGGCGAAGGCAGACAAACGCGGCACACTGGGCCCTTCGCTGAATCCGTTTGAATGAGCGGGTGTCGAAGTGTGGCAAGCTCCCTAACCGAGTGAAGGCCTGAGGAAGGCCTTGCTGGCACTGCATCTCCCAGAGGCCTACCAGTGTAAAGTGGTGAATTGTGGTCTTCTTTGAGCAGGTTGGATGTCACGTCGAGTGCCTGCATGAGGTAGAGGCCCGGCAGGTGTGAGTTCCCAGAAGGAACGCGGAGCCGAGGGTGTCTCTTATGGCACGTCACTGCTCTGCACTGAGTCAAAGTTGCCCAGCCCATTAGACCGGCTAGGAATATGTTCCCGAGGTGTTCGTACGCTGTGTCAACCTGGTTCTCCAAGGAAGGGAGCCGTGTGTCGCCCTGGATTCTGCACGCCCAGAAGTGTTCCGAAGGGCCTACACGGCTGTCTGTCGATCAGCAGGCAGACAGGACACTTGGGGTACTCAGTGTATTTGCACGGGAAGCGGTGCCGACGCGAGAGCCCTAGGAGACCCGAAAGGCCTCCTCGCCTTCCTTTTAAGCGGAACAACGACCGAGACCTCATGGAAACTGCTGCACGCAGAGCTTGCCAGGGGGACAAGTGGGTCCTTACCATGAGACTAGTGGTCACCTTGCGGCTTCCCAAAACGCACGAGGGCTGTGGGATTAGCTCCCCCTAAGAATTGAGAGCACCTGACTTCTCTGGGCAAAGTACTCGTTCCCCTCACAGGCGTGCCTGCAGTGAAAAGCCGCTGGGCAATTCCACACTTCTGCACACAGGTTCTAGGCCGCCAAGAATCCAGCTTTCGAAAAGGGAAAAAAGACTGCTTTGGTGCGCTGATGCTAGGGGTCACCTTGCGATTGCCCAGAACGAACGTGGGCCGCAGCTTAGCTCTCCTCTGAAAGGGCAGGCACCCCGTTTGTCTGGGGGACATACTGCTTTCCTCCCAGCTGTGCCTGCAGTGAGTAGAAGCTGGACATAGTGAGCGTTTCAGAAACAGCTCCGAGGCTACCTGTATCCAGCTTTCCAAAGGGGGAAAACACTGGTTTTCTAAGCAGTGCCACCTACCCTCGTTAACACCCACCAGAAGTACGTGCAGAACTGGAAGTGCAAAGGGAGAGCGTCGCGACACACTGGGCCCTTGGCTAAATAGTTTTCACTGCACAGGCGTCTGCGAGTGGCAAGATCCCTAACCGAGTGAAGGCCTGAGGAAGACCTAGTTGGCACTGCACCTTCCAAGGGCCTGCCAGTGTAAAGTGAGGAATTGTGCTCTTGGCTCAGGTTGGATCTCACCTCGACTTCCTGCTTGAGGCAGAGAGCGGGGAGGTATGAGTTCCAAGAAGGAACGCGGGGGAGACGTTTCTCTCCGGGTAAGTCCCTTTTCCGCACTGAGTCCAAGTGGCCCAGCCCAGGAGACCGTGTAGGACTGTGTTCCAGGGCTCTTTGCAAGCTGTGTCCACCTAGGTTTCTAAGGAAGAGAACGGTGTGTCGCCTTGGACTCTGCATGCCAAGGAGTGTTCCGAAGGGCCTACGCGGCTGTCTGTTGCTCAGCAGGCAGAGAGGAGGCCCGGCGGACTCAGTGTAGTTGCCCGGGAAACGATGCGGACGCGAGAGCCCATCGCGTCCTGAAAGGCATCCTCGAGTTCCAGCTAGGCAGCACATCGACGCACACTTCCTGGAAACTGCTGTATGCCCCCACATGCCCGTTGGCGAAAGTGGAACTTACGGGGAGCCCAGTGATCACCCTGCGGTTTCCCCGAACGAACGAGGGCCGCGGCATTAGTGCCCCCCCAAGGATTGCAAGCACCCAGTTCCTCTGTGGAAATGAGTCCTTTACTCCCAAGGCGTTGCTGCAGTGAAGAGACGCAGGGCCTTTTCAGGGTTTGGCCGAGAGCTCCGTGGTTGCGAGGATGCAGCTTTCCAAACGGTAAAAGACTGCTTTTCTGAACAGGGCCCCCTATGGTAGCTACCACGCAGCGTAAGTACCTGCAGTATTTGAGGGGCGAAGGCAGACAAACGCGGCACACTGGGCCCTTCGCTGAATCCGTTTGAATGAGCGGGTGTCGAAGTGTGGCAAGCTCCCTAACCGAGTGAAGGCCTGAGGAAGGCCTTGCTGGCACTGCATCTCCCAGAGGCCTAACAGTGTAAAGTGGTGAATTGTGGTCTTCTTTGAGCAGGTTGGATGTCACGTCGAGTGCCTGCATGAGGTAGAGGCACGGCAGGTGTGAGTTCCCAGAAGGAACGCGGAGCCGAGGGTGTCTCTTATGGCACGTCACTGCTCTGCACTGAGTCAAAGTTGCCCAGCCCATTAGACCGGCTAGGAATATGTTCCCGAGGTGTTCGTACGCTGTGTCAACCTGGTTCTCCAAGGAAGGGAGCCGTGTGTCGCCCTGGATTCTGCACGCCCAGAAGTGTTCCGAAGGGCCTACACGGCTGTCTGTCGATCAGCAGGCAGACAGGACACTTGGGGTACTCAGTGTATTTGCACGGGAAGCGGTGCCGACGCGAGAGCCCTAGGAGACCCGAAAGGCCTCCTCGCCTTCCTTTTAAGCGGAACAACGACCGAGACCTCATGGAAACTGCTGCACGCAGAGCTTGCCAGGGGGACAAGTGGGTCCTTACCATGAGACTAGTGGTCACCTTGTGGCTTCCCAGAACGCACGAGGGCTGTGGGATTAGCTCCGCCTAAGAATTGAGAGCACCTGACTTCTCTGGGCAAAGTACTCGTTCCCCTCACAGGCGTGCCTGCAGTGAAAAGCCGCTGGGCAATTCCACACTTCTGCACACAGGTTCTAGGCCGCCAAGAATCCAGCTTTCGAAAAGGGAAAAAAGACTGCTTTGGTGCGCTGATGCTAGGGGTCACCTTGCGATTGCCCAGAACGAACGTGGGCCGCAGCTTAGCTCTCCTCTGAAAGGGCAGGCAACCCGTTTGTCTGGGGGACATACTGGTTTCCTCCCCAGCTGTGCCTGCAGTGAGTAGAAGCTGGACATAGTGAGCGTTTCAGAAACAGCTCCGAGGCTACCTGTATCCAGCTTTCCAAAGGGGGAAAACACTGGTTTTCTAAGCAGTGCCACCTACCCTCGTTAACACCCACCAGAAGTACGTGCAGAACTGGACGTGCAAAGGGAGACCGTCGCGACACACTGGGCCCTTGGCTAAATAGTTTTCACTGCGCAGGCGTCTGCGTGTGGCAAGATCCCTAACCGAGTGAAGGCCTGAGGAAGACCTAGTTGGCACTGCACCTTCCAAGGGCCTGCCAGTGTAAAGTGAGGAATTGTGCTCTTGGCTCAGGTTGGATCTCACCTCGACTTCCTGCTTGAGGCAGAGAGCGGGGAGGTATGAGTTCCAAGAAGGAACGCGGGGGAGACGTTTCTCTCCGGGTAAGTCCCTTTTCCGCACTGAGTCCAAGTGGCCCAGCCCAGGAGACCGTGTAGGACTGTGTTCCAGGGCTCTTTGCAAGCTGTGTCCACCTAGGTTTCTAAGGAAGAGAACGGTGTGTCGCCTTGGACTCTGCATGCCAAGGAGTGTTCCGAAGGGCCTACGCGGCTGTCTGTTGCTCAGCAGGCAGAGAGGAGGCCCGGCGGACTCAGTGTAGTTGCCCGGGAAACGGTGCGGACGCGAGAGCCCATCGCGTCCTGAAAGGCATCCTCGAGTTCCAGCTAGGCAGCACATCGACGCACACTTCCTGGAAACTGCTGTATGCCCCCACATGCCCGTTGGCGAAAGTGGAACTTACGGGGAGCCCAGTGATCACCCTGCGGTTTCCCCGAACGAACGAGGGCCGCGGCATTAGTGCCCCCCCAAGGATTGCAAGCACCCAGTTCCTCTGTGGAAATGAGTCCTTTACTCCCAAGGCGTTGCTGCAGTGAAGAGACGCAGGGCCTTTTCAGGGTTTGGCCGAGAGCTCCGTGGTTGCGAGGATGCAGCTTTCCAAACGGTAAAAGACTGCTTTTCTGAACAGGGCCCCCTATGGTAGCTACCACGCAGCGTAAGTACCTGCAGTATTTGAGGGGCGAAGGCAGACAAACGCGGCACACTGGGCCCTTCGCTGAATCCGTTTGAATGAGCGGGTGTCGAAGTGTGGCAAGCTCCCTAACCGAGTGAAGGCCTGAGGAAGGCCTTGCTGGCACTGCATCTCCCAGAGGCCTACCAGTGTAAAGTGGTGAATTGTGGTCTTCTTTGAGCAGGTTGGATGTCACGTCGAGTGCCTGCATGAGGTAGAGGCCCGGCAGGTGTGAGTTCCCAGAAGGAACGCGGAGCCGAGGGTGTCTCTTATGGCACGTCACTGCTCTGCACTGAGTCAAAGTTGCCCAGCCCATTAGACCGGCTAGGAATATGTTCCCGAGGTGTTCGTACGCTGTGTCAACCTGGTTCTCCAAGGAAGGGAGCCGTGTGTCGCCCTGGATTCTGCACGCCCAGAAGTGTTCCGAAGGGCCTACACGGCTGTCTGTCGATCAGCAGGCAGACAGGACACTTGGGGTACTCAGTGTATTTGCACGGGAAGCGGTGCCGACGCGAGAGCCCTAGAGACCCGAAAGGACTCCTCGCCTTCCTTTTAAGTGGAACAACGACCGAGACCTCATGGAAACTGCTGCACGCAGAGCTTGCCAGGGGGACAAGTGGGTCCTTACCATGAGACTAGTGGTCACCTTGTGGCTTCCCAGAACGCACGAGGGCTGTGGGATTAGCTCCCCCTAAGAATTGAGAGCACCTGACTTCTCTGGGCAAAGTACTCGTTCCCCTCACAGGCGTGCCTGCAGTGAAAAGCCGCTGGGCAATTCCACACTTCTGCACACAGGTTCTAGGCCGCCAAGAATCCAGCTTTCGAAAAGGGAAAAAAGACTGCTTTGGTGCGCTGATGCTAGGGGTCACCTTGCGATTGCCCAGAACGAACGTGGGCCGCAGCTTAGCTCTCCTCTGAAAGGGCAGGCACCCCGTTTGTCTGGGGGACATACTGCTTTCCTCCCAGCTGTGCCTGCAGTGAGTAGAAGCTGGACATAGTGAGCGTTTCAGAAACAGCTCCGAGGCTACCTGTATCCAGCTTTCCAAAGGGGGAAAACACTGGTTTTCTAAGCAGTGCCACCTACCCTCGTTAACACCCACCAGAAGTACGTGCAGAACTGGAAGTGCAAAGGGAGAGCGTCGCGACACACTGGGCCCTTGGCTAAATAGTTTTCACTGCACAGGCGTCTGCGAGTGGCAAGATCCCTAACCGAGTGAAGGCCTGAGGAAGACCTAGTTGGCACTGCACCTTCCAAGGGCCTGCCAGTGTAAAGTGAGGAATTGTGCTCTTGGCTCAGGTTGGATCTCACCTCGACTTCCTGCTTGAGGCAGAGAGCGGGGAGGTATGAGTTCCAAGAAGGAACGCGGGGGAGACGTTTCTCTCCGGGTAAGTCCCTTTTCCGCACTGAGTCCAAGTGGCCCAGCCCAGGAGACCGTGTAGGACTGTGTTCCAGGGCTCTTTGCAAGCTGTGTCCACCTAGGTTTCTAAGGAAGAGAACGGTGTGTCGCCTTGGACTCTGCATGCCAAGGAGTGTTCCGAAGGGCCTACGCGGCTGTCTGTTGCTCAGCAGGCAGAGAGGAGGCCCGGCGGACTCAGTGTAGTTGCCCGGGAAACGATGCGGACGCGAGAGCCCATCGCGTCCTGAAAGGCATCCTCGAGTTCCAGCTAGGCAGCACATCGACGCACACTTCCTGGAAACTGCTGTATGCCCCCACATGCCCGTTGGCGAAAGTGGAACTTACGGGGAGCCCAGTGATCACCCTGCGGTTTCCCCGAACGAACGAGGGCCGCGGCATTAGTGCCCCCCCAAGGATTGCAAGCACCCAGTTCCTCTGTGGAAATGAGTCCTTTACTCCCAAGGCGTTGCTGCAGTGAAGAGACGCAGGGCCTTTTCAGGGTTTGGCCGAGAGCTCCGTGGTTGCGAGGATGCAGCTTTCCAAACGGTAAAAGACTGCTTTTCTGAACAGGGCCCCCTATGGTAGCTACCACGCAGCGTAAGTACCTGCAGTATTTGAGGGGCGAAGGCAGACAAACGCGGCACACTGGGCCCTTCGCTGAATCCGTTTGAATGAGCGGGTGTCGAAGTGTGGCAAGCTCCCTAACCGAGTGAAGGCCTGAGGAAGGCCTTGCTGGCACTGCATCTCCCAGAGGCCTAACAGTGTAAAGTGGTGAATTGTGGTCTTCTTTGAGCAGGTTGGATGTCACGTCGAGTGCCTGCATGAGGTAGAGGCCCGGCAGGTGTGAGTTCCCAGAAGGAACGCGGAGCCGAGGGTGTCTCTTATGGCACGTCACTGCTCTGCACTGAGTCAAAGTTGCCCAGCCCATTAGACCGGCTAGGAATATGTTCCCGAGGTGTTCGTACGCTGTGTCAACCTGGTTCTCCAAGGAAGGGAGCCGTGTGTCGCCCTGGATTCTGCACGCCCAGAAGTGTTCCGAAGGGCCTACACGGCTGTCTGTCGATCAGCAGGCAGACAGGACACTTGGGGTACTCAGTGTATTTGCACGGGAAGCGGTGCCGACGCGAGAGCCCTAGGAGACCCGAAAGGCCTCCTCGCCTTCCTTTTAAGCGGAACAACGACCGAGACCTCATGGAAACTGCTGCACGCAGAGCTTGCCAGGGGGACAAGTGGGTCCTTACCATGAGACTAGTGGTCACCTTGTGGCTTCCCAGAACGCACGAGGGCTGTGGGATTAGCTCCGCCTAAGAATTGAGAGCACCTGACTTCTCTGGGCAAAGTACTCGTTCCCCTCACAGGCGTGCCTGCAGTGAAAAGCCGCTGGGCAATTCCACACTTCTGCACACAGGTTCTAGGCCGCCAAGAATCCAGCTTTCGAAAAGGGAAAAAAGACTGCTTTGGTGCGCTGATGCTAGGGGTCACCTTGCGATTGCCCAGAACGAACGTGGGCCGCAGCTTAGCTCTCCTCTGAAAGGGCAGGCAACCCGTTTGTCTGGGGGACATACTGGTTTCCTCCCCAGCTGTGCCTGCAGTGAGTAGAAGCTGGACATAGTGAGCGTTTCAGAAACAGCTCCGAGGCTACCTGTATCCAGCTTTCCAAAGGGGGAAAACACTGGTTTTCTAAGCAGTGCCACCTACCCTCGTTAACACCCACCAGAAGTACGTGCAGAACTGGACGTGCAAAGGGAGACCGTCGCGACACACTGGGCCCTTGGCTAAATAGTTTTCACTGCGCAGGCGTCTGCGTGTGGCAAGATCCCTAACCGAGTGAAGGCCTGAGGAAGACCTAGTTGGCACTGCACCTTCCAAGGGCCTGCCAGTGTAAAGTGAGGAATTGTGCTCTTGGCTCAGGTTGGATCTCACCTCGACTTCCTGCTTGAGGCAGAGAGCGGGGAGGTATGAGTTCCAAGAAGGAACGCGGGGGAGACGTTTCTCTCCGGGTAAGTCCCTTTTCCGCACTGAGTCCAAGTGGCCCAGCCCAGGAGACCGTGTAGGACTGTGTTCCAGGGCTCTTTGCAAGCTGTGTCCACCTAGGTTTCTAAGGAAGAGAACGGTGTGTCGCCTTGGACTCTGCATGCCAAGGAGTGTTCCGAAGGGCCTACGCGGCTGTCTGTTGCTCAGCAGGCAGAGAGGAGGCCCGGCGGACTCAGTGTAGTTGCCCGGGAAACGGTGCGGACGCGAGAGCCCATCGCGTCCTGAAAGGCATCCTCGAGTTCCAGCTAGGCAGCACATCGACGCACACTTCCTGGAAACTGCTGTATGCCCCCACATGCCCGTTGGCGAAAGTGGAACTTACGGGGAGCCCAGTGATCACCCTGCGGTTTCCCCGAACGAACGAGGGCCGCGGCATTAGTGCCCCCCCAAGGATTGCAAGCACCCAGTTCCTCTGTGGAAATGAGTCCTTTACTCCCAAGGCGTTGCTGCAGTGAAGAGACGCAGGGCCTTTTCAGGGTTTGGCCGAGAGCTCCGTGGTTGCGAGGATGCAGCTTTCCAAACGGTAAAAGACTGCTTTTCTGAACAGGGCCCCCTATGGTAGCTACCACGCAGCGTAAGTACCTGCAGTATTTGAGGGGCGAAGGCAGACAAACGCGGCACACTGGGCCCTTCGCTGAATCCGTTTGAATGAGCGGGTGTCGAAGTGTGGCAAGCTCCCTAACCGAGTGAAGGCCTGAGGAAGGCCTTGCTGGCACTGCATCTCCCAGAGGCCTACCAGTGTAAAGTGGTGAATTGTGGTCTTCTTTGAGCAGGTTGGATGTCACGTCGAGTGCCTGCATGAGGTAGAGGCCCGGCAGGTGTGAGTTCCCAGAAGGAACGCGGAGCCGAGGGTGTCTCTTATGGCACGTCACTGCTCTGCACTGAGTCAAAGTTGCCCAGCCCATTAGACCGGCTAGGAATATGTTCCCGAGGTGTTCGTACGCTGTGTCAACCTGGTTCTCCAAGGAAGGGAGCCGTGTGTCGCCCTGGATTCTGCACGCCCAGAAGTGTTCCGAAGGGCCTACACGGCTGTCTGTCGATCAGCAGGCAGACAGGACACTTGGGGTACTCAGTGTATTTGCACGGGAAGCGGTGCCGACGCGAGAGCCCTAGAGACCCGAAAGGACTCCTCGCCTTCCTTTTAAGTGGAACAACGACCGAGACCTCATGGAAACTGCTGCACGCAGAGCTTGCCAGGGGGACAAGTGGGTCCTTACCATGAGACTAGTGGTCACCTTGTGGCTTCCCAGAACGCACGAGGGCTGTGGGATTAGCTCCCCCTAAGAATTGAGAGCACCTGACTTCTCTGGGCAAAGTACTCGTTCCCCTCACAGGCGTGCCTGCAGTGAAAAGCCGCTGGGCAATTCCACACTTCTGCACACAGGTTCTAGGCCGCCAAGAATCCAGCTTTCGAAAAGGGAAAAAAGACTGCTTTGGTGCGCTGATGCTAGGGGTCACCTTGCGATTGCCCAGAACGAACGTGGGCCGCAGCTTAGCTCTCCTCTGAAAGGGCAGGCACCCCGTTTGTCTGGGGGACATACTGCTTTCCTCCCAGATGTGCCTGCAGTGAGTAGAAGCTGGACATAGTGAGCGTTTCAGAAACAGCTCCGAGGCTACCTGTATCCACCTTTCCAAAGGGGGAAAACACTGGTTTTCTAAGTAGTGCCACCTACCCTCGTTAACACCCACCAGAAGTACGTGCAGAACAGGACGTGCAAAGGGAGACCGTCGCGACACACTGGGCCCTTGGCTAAATAGTTTTCACTGCGCAGGCGTCTGCGTGTGGCAAGATCCCTAACCGAGTGAAGGCCTGAGGAAGACCTAGTTGGCACTGCACCTTCCAAGGGCCTGCCAGTGTAAAGTGAGGAATTGTGCTCTTGGCTCAGGTTGGATCTCACCTCGACATCCTGCTTGAGGCAGAGAGCGGGGAGGTATGAGTTCCAAGAAGGAACGCGGGGGAGACGTTTCTCTCCGGGTAAGTCCCTTTTCCGCACTGAGTCCAAGTGGCCCAGCCCAGGAGACCGTGTAGGACTGTGTTCCAGGGCTCTTTGCAAGCTGTGTCCACCTAGGTTTCTAAGGAAGAGAACGGTGTGTCGCCTTGGACTCTGCATGCCAAGGAGTGTTCCGAAGGGCCTACGCGGCTGTCTGTTGCTCAGCAGGCAGAGAGGAGGCCCGGCGGACTCAGTGTAGTTGCCCGGGAAACGGTGCGGACGCGAGAGCCCATCGCGTCCTGAAAGGCATCCTCGAGTTCCAGCTAGGCAGCACATCGACGCACACTTCCTGGAAACTGCTGTATGCCCCCACATGCCCGTTGGCGAAAGTGGAACTTACGGGGAGCCCAGTGATCACCCTGCGGTTTCCCCGAACGAACGAGGGCCGCGGCATTAGTGCCCCCTCAAGGATTGCAAGCACCCAGTTCCTCTGTGGAAATGAGTCCTTTACTCCCAAGGCGTTGCTGCAGTGAAGAGACGCAGGGCCTTTTCAGGGTTTGGCCGAGAGCTCCGTGGTTGCGAGGATGCAGCTTTCCAAACGGTAAAAGGCTGCTTTTCTAAACAGGGCCCTCTATGGTAGCTACCACGCAGCGTAAGTACCTGCAGTATTTGAGGCGCGAAGGCAGACAAACGCGGCACACTGGGCCCTTCGCTGAATCCGTTTGAATGAGCGGGTGTCGAAGTGTGGCAAGCTCCCTAACCGAGTGAAGGCCTGAGGAAGGCCTTGCTGGCACTGCATCTCCCAGAGGCCTACCAGTGTAAAGTGGTGAATTGTGGTCTTCTTTGAGCAGGTTGGATGTCACGTCGAGTGCCTGCATGAGGTAGAGGCCCGGCAGGTGTGAGTTCCCAGAAGGAACGCGGAGCCGAGGGTGTCTCTTATGGCACGTCACTGCTCTGCACTGAGTCAAAGTTGCCCAGCCCATTAGACCGGCTAGGAATATGTTCCCGAGGTGTTCGTACGCTGTGTCAACCTGGTTCTCCAAGGAAGGGAGCCGTGTGTCGCCCTGGATTCTGCACGCCCAGAAGTGTTCCGAAGGGCCTACACGGCTGTCTGTCGATCAGCAGGCAGACAGGACACTTGGGGTACTCAGTGTATTTGCACGGGAAGCGGTGCCGACGCGAGAGCCCTAGGAGACCCGAAAGGCCTCCTCGCCTTCCTTTTAAGCGGAACAACGACCGAGAGCTCATGGAAACTGCTGCACGCAGAGCTTGCCAGGGGGACAAGTGGGTCCTTACCATGAGACTAGTGGTCACCTTGTGGCTTCCCAGAACGCACGAGGGCTGTGGGATTAGCTCCCCCTAAGAACTGAGAGCACCTGACTTCTCTGGGCAAAGTACTCGTTCCCCTCACAGGCGTGCCTGCAGTGAAAAGCAGCTGGGCAATTCCACACTTCTGCACACAGGTTCTAGGCCGCCAAGAATCCAGCTTTCGAAAAGGGAAAAAAGACTGCTTTGGTGCGTTGATGCTAGGGGTCACCTTGCGATTGCCCAGAACGAACGTGGGCCGCAGCTTAGCTCTCCTCTGAAAGGGCAGGCACCCCGTTTGTCTGGGGGACATACTGGTTTCCTCCCCAGCTGTGCCTGCAGTGAGTAGAAGCTGGACATAGTAAGCGTTTCAGAAACAGCTCCGAGGCTACCTGTATCCAGCTTTCCAAAGGGGGAAAACACTGGTTTTCTAAGCAGTGCCACCTACCCTCGTTAACACCCACCAGAAGTACGTGCAGAACTGGAAGTGCAAAGGGAGAGCGTCGCGACACACTGGGCCCTTGGCTAAATAGTTTTCACTGCACAGGCGTCTGCGTGTGGCAAGATCCCTAACCGAGTGAAGGCCTGAGGAAGACCTAGTTGGCACTGCACCTTCCAAGGGCCTGCCAGTGTAAAGTGAGGAATTGTGCTCTTGGCTCAGGTTGGATCTCACCTCGACTTCCTGCTTCAGGCAGAGAGCGGGGAGGTATGAGTTCCAAGAAGGAACGCGGGGGAGAAGTTTCTCTCCTGGTAAGTCACCTTTCCGCACTGAGTCCAAGTGGCCCAGCCCAGGAGACCGTGTAGGACTGTGTTCCAGGGCTCTTTGCAAGCTGTGTCCACCTAGATTTCTAAGGGAGAGAACGGTGTGTCGCCTTGGACTCTGCATGCCAAGGAGTGTTCCGAAGGGCCTACGCGGCTGTCTGTTGCTCAGCAGGCAGAGAGGAGGCCCGGCGGACTCAGTGTAGTTGCCCGGGAAACGGTGCGGACGCGAGAGCCCATCGCGTCCTGAAAGGCATCCTCGAGTTCCAGCTAGGCAGCACATCGACGCACACTTCCTGGAAACTGCTGTATGCCCCCACATGCCCGCTGGCGAAAGTGGAACTTACGGGGAGCCCAGTGATCACCCTGCGGTTTCCCCGAACGAACGAGGGCCGCGGCATTAGTGCCCCCCCAAGGATTGCAAGCACCCAGTTCCTCTGTGGAAATGAGTCCTTTACTCCCAAGGCGTTGCTGCAGTGAAGAGACGCAGGGCCTTTTCCGGGTTTGGCCGAGAGCTCCGTGGTTGCGAGGATGCAGCTTTCCAAACGGTAAAAGACTGCTTTTCTAAACAGGGCCCCCTATGGTAGCTACCACGCAGCGTAAGTACCTGCAGTATTTGAGGGGCGAAGGCAGACAAACGCGGCACACTGGGCCCTTCGCTGAATCCGTTTGAATGAGCGGGTGTCGAAGTGTGGCAAGCTCCCTAACCGAGTGAAGGCCTGAGGAAGGCCTTGCTGGCACTGCATCTCCCAGAGGCCTACCAGTGTAAAGTGGTGAATTGTGGTCTTCTTTGAGCAGGTTGGATGTCACGTCGAGTGCCTGCATGAGGTAGAGGCCCGGCAGGTGTGAGTTCCCAGAAGGAACGCGGAGCCGAGGGTGTCTCTTATGGCACGTCACTGCTCTGCACTGAGTCAAAGTTGCCCAGCCCATTAGACCGGCTTGGAATATGTTCCCGAGGTGTTTGTACGCTGTGTCAACCTGGTTCTCCAAGGAAGGGAGCCGTGTGTCGCCCTGGATTCTGCACGCCCAGAAGTGTTCCGAAGGGCCTACACGGCTGTCTGTCGATCAGCAGGCAGACAGGACACTTGGGGTACTCAGTGTATTTGCACGGGAAGCGGTGCCGACGCGAGAGCCCTAGGAGACCCGAAAGGCCTCCTCGCGTTCCTTTTAAGTGGAACAACGACCGAGACCTAATGGAAACTGCTGCACGCAGAGCTTGCCAGGGGGACAAGTGGGTCCTTACCATGAGACTAGTGGTCACCTTGTGGCTTCCCAGAACGCACGAGGGCTGTGGGATTAGCTCCGCCTAAGAATTGAGAGCACCTGACTTCTCTGGGCAAAGTACTCATTCCCCTCACAGGCGTGCCTGCAGTGAAAAGCAGCTGGGCAATTCCACACTTCTGCACACAGGTTCTAGGCCACCAAGAATCCAGCTTTCGAAAAGGGAAAAAAGACTGCTTTGGTGCGCTGATGCTAGGGGTCACCTTGCGATTGCCCAGAACGAACGTGGGCCGCAGCTTAGCTCTCCTCTGAAAGGGCAGGCACCCCGTTTGTCTGGGGGACATACTGGTTTCCTCCCCAGCTGTGCCTGCAGTGAGTAGAAGCTGGACATAGTGAGCGTTTCAGAAACAGCTCCGAGGCTACCTGTATCCAGCTTTCCAACGGGGGAAAACACTGGTTTTCTAAGCAGTGCCACCTACCCTCGTTAACACCCGCCAGAATTACGTGCAGAACTGGAAGTGCAAAGGGAGACCGTCGCGACACACTGGGTCCTTGGCTAAATAGTTTTCACTGCGCAGGCGTCTTCGTGTGGCAAGATCCCTACCCGAGTGAAGGCCTGAGGAAGACCTAGTTGGCACTGCACCTTCCAAGGGCCTGCCAGTGTAAAGTGAGGAATTGTGCTCTTGGCTCAGGTTGGATCTCACCTCGACTTCCTGCTTGAGGCAGAGAGCGGGGAGGTATGAGTTCCAAGAAGGAACGCGGGGGAGACGTTTCTCTCCGGGTAAGTCCCTTTTCCGCACTGAGTCCAAGTGGCCCAGCCCAGGAGACCGTGTAGGACTGTGTTCCAGGGCTCTTTGCAAGCTGTGTCCACCTAGGTTTCTAAGGAAGAGAACGGTGTGTCGCCTTGGACTCTGCATGCCAAGGAGTGTTCCGAAGAGCCTACGCGGCTGTCTGTTGCTCAGCAGGCAGAGAGGAGGCCCGGCGGACTCAGTGTAGTTGCCCGGGAAACGGTGCGGACGCGAGAGCCCATCGCGTCCTGAAAGGCATCCTCGAGTTCCAGCTAGGCAGCACATCGACGCACACTTCCTGGAAACTGCTGTATGCCCCCACATGCCCGTTGGCGAAAGTGGAACTTACGGGGAGCCCAGTGATCACCCTGCGGTTTCCCCGAACGAACGAGGGCCGCGGCATTAGTGCCCCCCCAAGGATTGCAAGCACCCAGTTCCTCTGTGGAAATGAGTCCTTTACTCCCAAGGCGTTGCTGCAGTGAAGAGACGCAGGGCCTTTTCAGGGTTTGGCCGAGAGCTCCGTGGTTGCGAGGATGCAGCTTTCCAAACGGTAAAAGACTGCTTTTCTAAACAGGGCCCCCTATGGTAGCTAACACGCAGCGTAAGTACCTGCAGTATTTGAGGGGCGAAGGCAGACAAACGCGGCACACTGGGCCCTTCGCTGAATCCGTTTCAATGAGCGGGTGTCGAAGTGTGGCAAGCTCCCTAACCGAGTGAAGGCCTGAGGAAGGCCTTGCTGGCACTGCATCTCCCAAAGGCCTACCAGTGTAAAGTGGTGAATTGTGGTCTTCTTTGAGCAGGTTGGATGTCACGTCGAGTGCCTGCATGAGGTAGAGGCCCGGCAGGTGTGAGTTCCCAGAAGGAACGCGGAGCCGAGGGTGTCTCTTATGGCACGTCACTGCTCTGCACTGAGTCAAAGTTGCCCAGCCCATTAGACCGGCTAGGAATATGTTCCCGAGGTGTTTGTACGCTGTGTCAACCTGGTTCTCCAAGGAAGGGAGCCGTGTGTCGCCCTGGATTCTGCACGCCCAGAAGTGTTCTGAAGGGCCTACACGGCTGTCTGTCGATCAGCAGGCAGACAGGACACTTGGGGTACTCAGTGTATTTGCACGGGAAGCGGTGCCGACGCGAGAGCCCTAGGAGACCCGAAAGGCCTCCTCGCGTTCCTTTTATGTGGAACAACGACCGAGACCTCATGGAAACTGCTGCACGCAGAGCTTGCCAGGGGGACAAGTGGGTCCTTACCATGAGACTAGTGGTCACCTTGTGGCTTCCCAGAACGCACGAGGGCTGTGGGATTAGCTCCGCCTAAGAATTGAGAGCACCTGACTTCTCTGGGCAAAGTACTCGTTCCCCTCACAGGCTTGCCCGCAGTGAAAAGCAGCTGGGCAATTCCACACTTCTGCACACAGGTTCTAGGCCGCCAAGAATACAGCTTTCGAAAAGGGAAAAAAGACTGCTTTGGTGCGCTGATGCTAGGGGTCACCTTGCGATTGCCCAGAACGAACGTGGGCCGCAGCTTAGCTCTCCTCCGAAAGGGCAGGCACCCCGTTTGTCTGGGGGACATACTGGTTTCCTCCCCAGCTGTGCCTGCAGTGAGTAGAAGCTGGACATAGTAAGCGTTTCAGAAACAGCTCCGAGGCTACCTGTATCCAGCTTTCCAAAGGGGAAAACACTGGTTTTCTAAGCAGTGCCACCTACCCTCGTTAACACCCACCAGAAGTACGTGCAGAACTGGAAGTGCAAAGGGAGACCGTCGCGACACACTGGGCCCTTGGCTAAATAGTTTTCACTGCACAGGCGTCTGCGTGTGTCAAGATCCCTAACCGAGTGAAGGCCTGAGGAAGACCTAGTTGGCACTGCACCTTCCAAGGGCCTGCCAGTGTAAAGTGAGGAATTGTGCTCTTGGCTCAGGGTGGATCTCACCTCTACTTCCTTCTTGAGGCAGAGAGCGGGGAGGTATGAGTTCCAAGAAGGAACGCGGGGGAGAAGTTTCTCTCAGGGTAAGTCACCTTTCCGCACTGAGTCCAAGTGGCCCAGCCCAGGAGACCGTGTAGGACTGTGTTCCAGGGCTCTTTGCAAGCTGTGTCCACCTAGGTTTCTAAGGAAGAGAACGGTGTGTCGCCTTGGACTCTGCATGCCAAGGAGTGTTCCGAAGGGCCTACGCGGCTGTCTGTTGCTCAGCAGGCAGAGAGGAGGCCCGGCGGACTCAGTGTAGTTGCCCGGGAAACGGTGCGGACGCGAGAGCCCATCGCGTCCTGAAAGGCATCCTCGAGTTCCAGCTAGGCAGCACATCGACGCACACTTCCTGGAAACTGCTGTATGCCCCCACATGCCCGTTGGCGAAAGTGGAACTTACGGGGAGCCCAGTGATCACCCTGCGGTTTCCCCGAACGAACGAGGGCTGCGGCATTAGTGCCCCCCCAAGGATTGCAAGCACCCAGTTCCTCTGTGGAAATTAGTCCTTTACTCCCAAGGCGTTGCTGCAGTGAAGAGACGCAGGGCCTTTTCAGGGTTTGGCCGAGAGCTCCGTGGTGGCGAGGATGAAGCTTTCCAAACGGTAAAAGACTGCTTTTCTAAACAGGGCCCCCTATGGTAGCTAACACGCAGCGTAAGTACCTGCAGTATTTGAGGGGTGAAGGCAGACAAACGCGGCACACTGGGCCCTTCGCTGAATCCGTTTCAATGAGCGGGTGTCGAAGTGTGGCAAGCTCCCTAAACGAGTGAAGGCCTGAGGAAGGCCTTGCTGGCACTGCATCTACCAGAGGCCTACCAGTGTAAAGTGGTGAATTGTGGTCTTCTTTGAGCAGGTTGGATGTCACGTCGAGTGCCTGCATGAGGTAGAGGCCCGGCAGGTGTGAGTTCCCAGAAGGAACGCGGAGCCGAGGGTGTCTCTTATGGCACGTCACTGCTCTGCACTGAGTCAAAGTTGCCCAGCCCATTAGACCGGCTAGGAATATGTTCCCGAGGTGTTCGCACGCTGTGTCAACCTGGTTCTCCAAGGAAGGGAGCCGTGTGTCGCCCTGGATTCTGCACGCCCAGAAGTGTTCCGAAGGGCCTACACGGCTGTCTGTCGATCAGCAGGCAGACAGGACACTTGGGGTACTCAGTGTATTTGCACGGGAAGCGGTGCCGACGCGAGAGCCCTAGGAGACCCGAAAGGCCTCCTCGCGTTCCTTTTAAGCGGAACAACGACCGAGACCT
Source organism: Eubalaena glacialis (assembly GCF_028564815.1). Taxonomy (NCBI): domain Eukaryota; kingdom Metazoa; phylum Chordata; class Mammalia; order Artiodactyla; family Balaenidae; genus Eubalaena; species Eubalaena glacialis. The sequence goes on along the minus strand of NC_083716.1, from coordinate 107,983,875 downwards.
CATGGAAACTGCTGCACGCAGAGCTTGCCCGGGGGACAAGTGGGTCCTTACCATGAGACTAGTGGTCACCTTGCGGCTTCCCAGAACGCACGAGGGCTGTGGGATTAGCTCCCCCTAAGAATTGAGAGCACCTGACTTCTCTGGGCAAAGTACTCGTTCCCCTCACAGGCGTGCCTGCAGTGAAAAGCAGCTGGGCAATTCCACACTTCTGCACACAGGTTCTAGGCCGCCAAGAATCCAGCTTTCGAAAAGGGAAAAAAGACTGCTTTGGTGCGCTGATGCTAGGGCTCACCTTGCGATTGCCCAGAACGAAAGTGGGCCGCAGCTTAGCTCTCCTCTGAAAGGGCAGGCACCCCGTTTGTCTGGGGGACATACTGGTTTCGTCCCCAGCTGTGCCTGCAGTGAGTAGAAGCTGGACATAGTTAGCGTTTCAGAAACAGCTCCGAGGCTACCTGTATCCAGCTTTCCAAAGGGGGAAAACACTGGTTTTCTAAGCAGTGCCACCTACCCTCGTTAACACCCACCAGAAGTACGTGCAGAACTGGACGTGCAAAGGGAGACCGTCGCGACACACTGGGCCCATGGCTAAATAGTTTTCACTGAGCAGGCGTCTGCGTGTGGCAAGATCCCTAACCGAGTGAAGGCCTGAGGAAGACCTAGTTGGCACTGCACCTTCCAAGGGCCTGCCAGTGTAAAGTGAGGAATTGTGCTCTTGGTTCAGGTTGGATCTCACCTCGACATCCTGATTGAGGCAGAGAGCGGGGAGGTATGAGTTCCAAGAAGGAACGCGGGGGAGACGTTTCTCTCCGGGTAAGTCCCTTTTCCGCACTGAGTCCAAGTGGCCCAGCCCAGGAGACCGTGTAGGACTGTGTTCCAGGGCTCTTTGCAAGCTGTGTCCACCTAGGTTTCTAAGGAAGAGAACGGTGTGTCGCCTTGGACTCTGCATGCCAAGGAGTGTTCCGAAGGGCCTACGCGGCTGTCTGTTGCTCAGCAGGCAGAGAGGAGGCCCGGCGGACTCAGTGTAGTTGCCCGGGAAACGGTGCGGACGCGAGAGCCCATCGCGTCCTGAAAGGCATCCTCGAGTTCCAGCTAGGCAGCACATCGACGCACACTTCCTGGAAACTGCTGTATGCCCCCACATGCCCGTTGGCGAAAGTGGAACTTACGGGGAGCCCAGTGATCACCCTGCGGTTTCCCCGAACGAACGAGGGCCGCGGCATTAGTGCCCCCCCAAGGATTGCAAGCACCCAGTTCCTCTGTGGAAATTAGTCCTTTACTCCCAAGGCGTTGCTGCAGTGAAGAGACGCAGGGCCTTTTCAGGGTTTGGCCGAGAGCTCCGTGGTTGCGAGGATGCAGCTTTCCAAATGGTAAAAGACTGCTTTTCTAAACAGGGCCCCCTATGGTAGCTAACACGCAGCGTAAGTACGTGCAGTATTTGAGGGGCGAAGACAGACAAACGCGGCACACTGGGCCCTTCGCTGAATCCGTTTGAATGAGCGGGTGTCGAAGTGTGGCAAGCTCCCTAACCGAGTGAAGGCCTGAGGAAGGCCTTGCTGGCACTGCATCTCCCAGAGGCCTACCAGTGTAAAGTGGTGAATTGTGGTCTTCTTTGAGCAGGTTGGATGTCACGTCGAGTGCCTGCATGAGGTAGAGGCCCGGCAGGTGTGAGTTCCCAGAAGGAACGCGGAGCCGAGGGTGTCTCTTATGGCACGTCACTGCTCTGCACTGAGTCAAAGTTGCCCAGCCCATTAGACCGGCTAGGAATATGTTCCCGAGGTGTTCGCACGCTGTGTCAACCTGGTTCTCCAAGGAAGGGAGCCGTGTGTCGCCCTGGATTCTGCACGCCCAGAAGTGTTCCGAAGGGCCTACACGGCTGTCTGTCGATCAGCAGGCAGACAGGACACTTGGGGTACTCAGTGTATTTGCACGGGAAGCGGTGCCGACGCGAGAGCCCTAGGAGACCCGAAAGGCCTCCTCGCGTTCCTTTTAAGCGGAACAACGACCGAGACCTCATGGAAACTGCTGCACGCAGAGCTTGCCCGGGGGACAAGTGGGTCCTTACCATGAGACTAGTGGTCACCTTGCGGCTTCCCAGAACGCACGAGGGCTGTGGGATTAGCTCCCCCTAAGAATTGAGAGCACCTGACTTCTCTGGGCAAAGTACTCGTTCCCCTCACAGGCGTGCCTGCAGTGAAAAGCAGCTGGGCAATTCCACACTTCTGCACACAGGTTCTAGGCCGCCAAGAATCCAGCTTTCGAAAAGGGAAAAAAGACTGCTTTGGTGCGCTGATGCTAGGGCTCACCTTGCGATTGCCCAGAACGAAAGTGGGCCGCAGCTTAGCTCTCCTCTGAAAGGGCAGGCACCCCGTTTGTCTGGGGGACATACTGGTTTCGTCCCCAGCTGTGCCTGCAGTGAGTAGAAGCTGGACATAGTTAGCGTTTCAGAAACAGCTCCGAGGCTACCTGTATCCAGCTTTCCAAAGGGGGAAAACACTGGTTTTCTAAGCAGTGCCACCTACCCTCGTTAACACCCGCCAGAATTACGTGCAGAACTGGAAGTGCAAAGGGAGACCGTCGCGACACACTGGGTCCTTGGCTAAATAGTTTTCACTGCGCAGGCGTCTTCGTGTGGCAAGATCCCTACCCGAGTGAAGGCCTGAGGAAGACCTAGTTGGCACTGCACCTTCCAAGGGACTGCCAGTGTAAAGTGAGGAATTGTGCTCTTGGCTCAGGTTGGATCTCACCTCGACTTCCTGCTTGAGGCAGAGAGCGGGGAGGTATGAGTTCCAAGAAGGAACGCGGGGGAGACGTTTCTCTCCGGGTAAGTCCCTTTTCCGCACTGAGTCCAAGTGGCCCAGCCCAGGAGACCGTGTAGGACTGTGTTCCAGGGCTCTTTGCAAGCTGTGTCCACCTAGGTTTCTAAGGAAGAGAACGGTGTGTCGCCTTGGACTCTGCATGCCAAGGAGTGTTCCGAAGGGCCTACGCGGCTGTCTGTTGCTCAGCAGGCAGAGAGGAGGCCCGGCGGACTCAGTGTAGTTGCCCGGGAAACGGTGCGGACGCGAGAGCCCATCGCGTCCTGAAAGGCATCCTCGAGTTCCAGCTAGGCAGCACATCGACGCACACTTCCTGGAAACTGCTGTATGCCCCCACATGCCCGTTGGCGAAAGTGGAACTTACGGGGAGCCCAGTGATCACCCTGCGGTTTCCCCGAACGAACGAGGGCCGCGGCATTAGTGCCCCCCCAAGGATTGCAAGCACCCAGTTCCTCTGTGGAAATGAGTCCTTTACTCCCAAGGCGTTGCTGCAGTGAAGAGACGCAGGGCCTTTTCAGGGTTTGGCCGAGAGCTCCGTGGTTGCGAGGATGCAGCTTTCCAAACGGTAAAAGACTGCTTTTCTAAACAGGGCCCCCTATGGTAGCTACCACGCAGCGTAAGTACCTGCAGTATTTGAGGGGCGAAGGCAGACAAACGCGGCACACTGGGCCCTTCGCTGAATCCGTTTGAATGAGCGGGTGTCGAAGTGTGGCAAGCTCCCTAACCGAGTGAAGGCCTGAGGAAGGCCTTGCTGGCACTGCATCTCCCAGAGGCCTACCAGTGTAAAGTGGTGAATTGTGGTCTTCTTTGAGCAGGTTGGATGTCACGTCGAGTGCCTGCATGAGGTAGAGGCCCGGCAGGTGTGAGTTCCCAGAAGGAACGCGGAGCCGAGGGTGTCTCTTATGGCACGTCACTGCTCTGCACTGAGTCAAAGTTGCCCAGCCCATTAGACCGGCTAGGAATATGTTCCCGAGGTGTTCGTACGCTGTGTCAACCTGGTTCTCCAAGGAAGGGAGCCGTGTGTCGCCCTGGATTCTGCACGCCCAGAAGTGTTCCGAAGGGCCTACACGGCTGTCTGTCGATCAGCAGGCAGACAGGACACTTGGGGTACTCAGTGTATTTGCACGGGAAGCGGTGCCGACGCGAGAGCCCTAGGAGACCCGAAAGGCCTCCTCGCCTTCCTTTTAAGCGGAACAACGACCGAGACCTCATGGAAACTGCTGCACGCATATCTTGCCAGGGGGACAAGTGGGTCCTTACCATGAGACTAGTGGTCACCTTGTGGCTTCCCAGAACGCACGAGGGCTGTGGGATTAGTTCCGCCTAAGAATTGAGAGCACCTGACTTCTCTGGGCAAAGTACTCGTTCCCCTCACAGGCGTGCCTGCAGTGAAAAGCCGCTGGGCAATTCCACACTTCTGCACACAGGTTCTAGGCTGCCAAGAATCCAGCTTTCGAAAAGGGAAAAAAGACTGGTTTGGTGCGCTGATGCTAGGGGTCACCTTGCGATTGCCCAGAACGAACGTGGGCCACAGCTTAGCTCTCCTCTGAAAGGGCAGGCACCCCGTTTGTCTGGGGGACATACTGCTTTCCTCCCAGCTGTGCCTGCAGTGAGTAGAAGCTGGACATAGTGAGCGTTTCAGAAACAGCTCCGAGGCTACCTGTATCCAGCTTTCCAAAGGGGGAAAACACTGGTTTTCTAAGCAGTGCCACCTACCCTCGTTAACACCCACCAGAAGTACGTGCAGAACAGGACGTGCAAAGGGAGACCGTCGCGACACACTGGGCCCTTGGCTAAATAGTTTTCACTGTGCAGGCGTCTGCGTGTGGCAAGATCCCTAACCGAGGGAAGGCCTGAGGAAGACCTAGTTGGCACTGCACCTTCCAAGGGCCTGCCAGTGTAAAGTGAGGAATTGTGCTCTTGGCTCAGGTTGGATCTCACCTCGACTTCCTGCTTGAGGCAGAGAGCGGGGAGGTATGAGTTCCAAGAAGGAACGCGGGGGAGACGTTTCTCTCCGGGTAAGTCCCTTTTCCGCACTGAGTCCAAGTGGCCCAACCCAGGAGACCGTGTAGGACTGTGTTCCAGGGCTCTTTGCAAGCTGTGTCCACCTAGGTTTCTAAGGAAGAGAACGGTGTGTCGCCTTGGACTCTGCATGCCAAGGAGTGTTCCGAAGGGCCTACGCGGCTGTCTGTTGCTCAGCAGGCAGAGAGGAGGCCCGGCGGACTCAGTGTAGTTGCCCGGGAAACGGTGCGGACGCGAGAGCCCATCGCGTCCTGAAAGGCATCCTCGAGTTCCAGCTAGGCAGCACATCGACGCACACTTCCTGGAAACTGCTGTATGCCCCCACATGCCCGTTGGCGAAAGTGGAACTTACGGGGAGCCCAGTGATCACCCTGCGGTTTCCCCGAACGAACGAGGGCCGCGGCATTAGTGCCCCCTCAAGGATTGGAAGCACCCAGTTCCTCTGTGGAAATGAGTCCTTTACTCCCAAGGCGTTGCTGCAGTGAAGAGACGCAGGGCCTTTTCAGGGTTTGGCCGAGAGCTCCGTGGTTGCGAGGATGCAGCTTTCCAAACGGTAAAAGACTGCTTTTCTAAACAGGGCCCTCTATGGTAGCTAACACGCAGCGTAAGTACGTGCAGTATTTGAGGGGCGAAGGCAGACAAACGCGGCACACTGGGCCCTTCGCTGAATCCGTTTGAATGAGCGGGTGTCGAAGTGTGGCAAGCTCCCTAACGGAGTGAAGGCCTGAGGAAGGCCTTGCTGGCACTGCATCTCCCAGAGGCCTACCAGTGTAAAGTGGTGAATTGTGGTCTTCTTTGAGCAGGTTGGTTGTCACGTCGAGTGCCTGCATGAGGTAGAGGCCCGGCAGGTGTGAGTTCCCAGAAGGAACGCGGAGCCGAGGGTGTCTCTTATGGTACGTCACTGCTCTGCACTGAGTCAAAGTTGCCCAGCCCATTAGACCGGCTAGGAATATGTTCCCGAGGTGTTCGTACGCTGTGTCAACCTGGTTCTCCAAGGAAGGGAGCCGTGTGTCGCCCTGGATTCTGCACGCCCAGAAGTGTTCCGAAGGGCCTACACGGCTGTCTTTCGATCAGCAGGCAGACAGGACACTTGGGGTACTCAGTGTATTTGCACGGGAAGCGGTGCCGACGCGAGAGCCCTAGGAGACCCGAAAGGCCTCCTCGCCTTCCTTTTAAGCGGAACAACGACCGAGACCTCATGGAAACTGCTGCACGCAGAGCTTGCCAGGGGGACAAGTGGGTCCTTACCATGAGACTAGTGGTCACCGTGTGGCTTCCCAGAACGCACGAGGGCTGTGGGATTAGCTCCGCCTAAGAATTGAGAGCACCTGACTTCTCTGGGCAAAGTACTCGTTCCCCTCACAGGCGTGCCCGCAGTGAAAAGCAGCTGGGCAATTCCACACTTCTGCACACAGGTTCTAGGCCGCCAAGAATACAGCTTTCGAAAAGGGAAAAAAGACTGCTTTGGTGCGCTGATGCTAGGGGTCACTTTGCGATTGCCCAGAACGAACGTGGGCCACAGCTTAGCTCTCCTCTGAAAGGGCAGGCACCCCGTTTGTCTGGGGGACATACTGGTTTCCTCCCCAGCTGTGCCTGCAGTGAGTAGAAGCTGGACATAGTAAGCGTTTCAGAAACAGCTCCGAGGCTACCTGTATCCAGCTTTCCAAAGAGGAAAACACTGGTTTTCTAAGCAGTGCCACCTACCCTCGTTAACACCCACCAGAAGTACGTGCAGAACTGGAAGTGCAAAGGGAGACCGTCGCGACACATGGGCCCTTGGCTAAATAGTTTTCACTGCACAGGAGTCTGCGTGTGGCAAGATCCCTAACCGAGTGAAGGCCTGAGGAAGACCTAGTTGGCACTGCACCTTCCAAGGGCCTGCCAGTGTAAAGTGAGGAATTGTGCTCTTGGCTCAGGGTGGATCTCACCTCGACTTCCTGCTTGAGGCAGAGAGCGGGGAGGTATGAGTTCCAAGAAGGAACGCGGGGGAGAAGTTTCTCTCAGGGTAAGTCACCTTTCCGCACTGAGTCCAAGTGGCCCAGCCCAGGAGACCGTGTAGGACTGTGTTCCAGGGCTCTTTGCAAGCTGTGTCAACCTAGATTTCTAAGGAAGAGAACGGTGTGTCGCCTTGGACTCTGCATGCCAAGGAGTGTTCCGAAGGGCCTACGCGGCTGTCTGTTGCTCAGCAGGCAGAGAGGAGGCCCGGCGGACTCAGTGTAGTTGCCCGGGAAACGGTGCGGACGCGAGAGCCCATCGCGTCCTGAAAGGCATCCTCGAGTTCCAGCTAGGCAGCACATCGACGCACACTTCCTGGAAACTGCTGTATGCCCCCACATGCCCGTTGGCGAAAGTGGAACTTACGGGGAGCCCAGTGATCACCCTGCGGTTTCCACGAACGAACGAGGGCCGCGGCATTAGTGCCCCCCCAAGGATTGCAAGCACCCAGTTCCTCTGTGGAAATGAGTCCTTTACTCCCAAGGCGTTGCTGCAGTGAAGAGACGCAGGGCCTTTTCAGGGTTTGGCCGAGAGCTCCGTGGTTGCGAGGATGCAGCTTTCCAAACGGTAAAAGACTGCTTTTCTAAACAGGGTCCCCTATGGTAGCTAACACGCAGCGTAAGTACGTGCAGTATTTGAGGGGCGAAGGCAGACAAACGCGGCACACTGGGCCCTTCGCTGAATCCGTTTCAATAAGCGGGTGTCGAAGTGTGGCAAGCTCCCTAACCGAGTGAAGGCCTGAGGAAGGCCTTGCTGGCACTGCATCTCCCAGAGGCCTACCAGTGTAAAGTGGTGAATTGTGGTCTTCTTTGAGCAGGTTGGATGTCACGTCGAGTGCCTGCATGAGGTAGAGGCCCGGCAGGTGTGAGTTCCCAGAAGGAACGCGGAGCCGAGGGTGTCTCTTATGGCACGTCACTGCTCTGCACTGAGTCAAAGTTGCCCAGCCCATTAGACCGGCTAGGAATATGTTCCCGAGGTGTTTGTACGCTGTGTCAACCTGGTTCTCCAAGGAAGGGAGCCGTGTGTCGCCCTGGATTCTGCACGCCCAGAAGTGTTCCGAAGGGCCTACACGGCTGTCTGTCGATCAGCAGGCAGACAGGACACTTGGGGTACTCAGTGTATTTGCACGGGAAGCGGTGCCGACGCGAGAGCCCTAGGAGACCCGAAAGGCCTCCTCGCGTTCCTTTTATGTGGAACAACGACCGAGACCTCATGGAAACTGCTGCACGCAGAGCTTGCCAGGGGGACAAGTGGGTCCTTACCATGAGAGTAGTGGTCACCTTGTGGCTTCCCAGAACGCACGAGGGCTGTGGGATTAGCTCCGCCTAAGAATTGAGAGCACCTGACTTCTCTGGGCAAAGTACTCGTTCCCCTCACAGGCGTGCCCGCAGTGAAAAGCAGCTGGGCAATTCCACACTTCTGCACACAGGTTCTAGGCCGCCAAGAATACAGCTTTCGAAAAGGGAAAAAAGACTGCTTTGGTGCGCTGATGCTAGGGCTCACCTTGCGATTGCCCAGAACGAACGTGGGCCGCAGCTTAGCTCTCCTCTGAAAGGGCAGGCACCCCGTTTTTCTGGGGGACATACTACTTTCCTCCCCAGCTGTGCCTGCAGTGAGTAGAAGCTGGACCTAGTAAGCGTTTCAGAAACAGCTCCGAGGCTACCTGTATCCAGCTTTCCAAAGGGGAAAACACTGGTTTTCTAAGCAGTGCCACCTACCCTCGTTAACACCCACCAGAAGTACGTGCAGAACTGGAAGTGCAAAGGGAGACCGTCGCGACACACTGGGCCCTTGACTAAATAGTTTTCACTGCACAGGCGTCTGCGTGTGGCAAGATCCCTAACCGAGTGAAGGCCTGAGGAAGACCTAGTTGGCACTGCACCTTCCAAGGGCCTGCCAGTGTAAAGTGAGGAATTGTGCTCTTGGCTCAGGGTGGATCTCACCTCTACTTCCTGCTTGAGGCAGAGAGCGGGGAGGTATGAGTTCCAAGAAGGAACGCGGGGGAGAAGTTTCTCTCAGGGTAAGTCACCTTTCCGCACTGAGTCCAAGTGGCCCAGCCCAGGAGACCGTGTAGGACTGTGTTCCAGGGCTCTTTGCAAGCTGTGTCCACCTAGGTTTCTAAGGAAGAGAACGGTGTGTCGCCTTGGACTCTGCATGCCAAGGAGTGTTCCGAAGGGCCTACGCGGCTGTCTGTTGCTCAGCAGGCAGAGAGGAGGCCCGGCGGACTCAGTGTAGTTGCCCGGGAAACGGTACGGACGCGAGAGCCCATCGCGTCCTGAAAGGCATCCTCGAGTTCCAGCTAGGCAGCACATCGACGCACACTTCCTGGAAACTGCTGTATGCCCCCACATGCCCGTTGGCGAAAGTGGAACTTACGGGGAGCCCAGTGATCACCCTGCGGTTTCCCCGAACGAACGAGGGCTGCGGCATTAGTGCCCCCCCAAGGATTGCAAGCACCCAGTTCCTCTGTGGAAATTAGTCCTTTACTCCCAAGGCGTTGCTGCAGTGAAGAGACGCAGGGCCTTTTCAGGGTTTGGCCGAGAGCTCCGTGGTGGCGAGGATGAAGCTTTCCAAACGGTAAAAGACTGCTTTTCTAAACAGGGCCCCCTATGGTAGCTAACACGCAGCGTAAGTACCTGCAGTATTTGAGGGGTGAAGGCAGACAAACGCGGCACACTGGGCCCTTCGCTGAATCCGTTTCAATGAGCGGGTGTCGAAGTGTGGCAAGCTCCCTAAACGAGTGAAGGCCTGAGGAAGGCCTTGCTGGCACTGGATCTCCCAGAGGCCTACCAGTGTAAAGTGGTGAATTGTGGTCTTCTTTGAGCAGGTTGGATGTCACGTCGAGTGCCTGCATGAGGTAGAGGCCCGGCAGGTGTGAGTTCCCAGAAGGAACGCGGAGCCGAGGGTGTCTCTTATGGCACGTCACTGCTCTGCACTGAGTCAAAGTTGCCCAGCCCATTAGACCGGCTAGGAATATGTTCCCGAGGTGTTCGTACGCTGTGTCAACCTGGTTCTCCAAGGAAGGGAGCCGTGTGTCGCCCTGGATTCTGCACGCCCAGAAGTGTTCCGAAGGGCCTACACGGCTGTCTTTCGATCAGCAGGCAGACAGGACACTTGGGGTACTCAGTGTATTTGCACGGGAAGCGGTGCCGACGCGAGAGCCCTAGGAGACCCGAAAGGCCTCCTCGCCTTCCTTTTAAGCGGAACAACGACCGAGACCTCATGGAAACTGCTGCACGCAGAGCTTGCCAGGGGGACAAGTGGGTCCTTACCATGAGACTAGTGGTCACCTTGCGGCTTCCCAGAACGCACGAGGGCTGTGGGATTAGCTCCCCCTAAGAATTGAGAGCACCTGACTTCTCTGGGCAAAGTACTCGTTCCCCTCACAGGCGTGCCTGCAGTGAAAAGCAGCTGGGCAATTCCACACTTCTGCACACAGGTTCTAGGCCGCCAAGAATCCAGCTTTCGAAAAGGGAAAAAAGACTGCTTTGGTGCGCTGATGCTAGGGGTCACCTTGCGATTGCCCAGAACGAACGTGGGCCGCAGCTTAGCTCTCCTCTGAAAGGGCAGGCACCCCGTTTGTCTGGGGGACATACTGGTTTCCTCCCCAGCTGTGCCTGCAGTGAGTAGAAGCTGGACATAGTGAGCGTTTCAGAAACAGCTCCGAGGCTACCTGTATCCAGCTTTCCAAAGGGGGAAAACACTGGTTTTCTAAGCAGTGCCACCTACCCTCGTTAACACCCACCAGAAGTACGTGCAGAATTGGACGTGCAAAGGGAGACCGTCGCGACACACTGGGCCCTTGGCTAAATAGTTTTCACTGAGCAGGCGTCTGCGTGTGGCAAGATCCCTAACCGAGTGAAGGCCTGAGGAAGACCTAGTTGGCACTGCACCTTCCAAGGGCCTGCCAGTGTAAAGTGAGGAATTGTGCTCTTGGTTCAGGTTGGATCTCACCTCGACATCCTGATTGAGGCAGAGAGCGGGGAGGTATGAGTTCCAAGAAGGAACGCGGGGGAGACGTTTCTCTCCGGGTAAGTCCCTTTTCCGCACTGAGTCCAAGTGGCCCAGCCCAGGAGACCGTGTAGGACTGTGTTCCAGGGCTCTTTGCAAGCTGTGTCCACCTAGGTTTCTAAGGAAGAGAACGGTGTGTCGCCTTGGACTCTGCATGCCAAGGAGTGTTCCGAAGGGCCTACGCGGCTGTCTGTTGCTCAGCAGGCAGAGAGGAGGCCCGGCGGACTCAGTGTAGTTGCCCGGGAAACGGTGCGGACGCGAGAGCCCATCGCGTCCTGAAAGGCATCCTCGAGTTCCAGCTAGGCAGCACATCGACGCACACTTCCTGGAAACTGCTGTATGCCCCCACATGCCCGTTGGCGAAAGTGGAACTTACGGGGAGCCCAGTGATCACGCTGCGGTTTCCCCGAACGAACGAGGGCCGCGGCATTAGTGCCCCCCCAAGGATTGCAAGCACCCAGTTCCTCTGTGGAAATGAGTCCTTTACTCCCAAGGCGTTGCTGCAGTGAAGAGACGCAGGGCCTTTTCAGGGTTTGGCCGAGAGCTCCGTGGTTGCGAGGATGCAGCTTTCCAAACGGTAAAAGACTGCTTTTCTAAACAGGGCCCCCTATGGTAGCTAACACGCAGCGTAAGTACGTGCAGTATTTGAGGGGCGAAGACAGACAAACGCGGCACACTGGGCCCTTCGCTGAATCCGTTTGAATGAGCGGGTGTCGAAGTGTGGCAAGCTCCCTAACCGAGTGAAGGCCTGAGGAAGGCCTTGCTGGCACTGCATCTCCCAGAGGCCTACCAGTGTAAAGTGGTGAATTGTGGTCTTCTTTGAGCAGGTTGGATGTCACGTCGAGTGCCTGCATGAGGTAGAGGCCCGGCAGGTGTGAGTTCCCAGAAGGAACGCGGAGCCGAGGGTGTCTCTTATGGCACGTCACTGCTCTGCACTGAGTCAAAGTTGCCCAGCCCATTAGACCGGCTAGGAATATGTTCCCGAGGTGTTCGCACGCTGTGTCAACCTGGTTCTCCAAGGAAGGGAGCCGTGTGTCGCCCTGGATTCTGCACGCCCAGAAGTGTTCCGAAGGGCCTACACGGCTGTCTGTCGATCAGCAGGCAGACAGGACACTTGGGGTACTCAGTGTATTTGCACGGGAAGCGGTGCCGACGCGAGAGCCCTAGGAGACCCGAAAGGCCTCCTCGCGTTCCTTTTAAGCGGAACAACGACCGAGACCTCATGGAAACTGCTGCACGCAGAGCTTGCCCGGGGGACAAGTGGGTCCTTACCATGAGACTAGTGGTCACCTTGCGGCTTCCCAGAACGCACGAGGGCTGTGGGATTAGCTCCCCCTAAGAATTGAGAGCACCTGACTTCTCTGGGCAAAGTACTCGTTCCCCTCACAGGCGTGCCTGCAGTGAAAAGCAGCTGGGCAATTCCACACTTCTGCACACAGGTTCTAGGCCGCCAAGAATCCAGCTTTCGAAAAGGGAAAAAAGACTGCTTTGGTGCGCTGATGCTAGGGCTCAACTTGCGATTGCCCAGAACGAAAGTGGGCCGCAGCTTAGCTCTCCTCTGAAAGGGCAGGCACCCCGTTTGTCTGGGGGACATACTGGTTTCGTCCCCAGCTGTGCCTGCAGTGAGTAGAAGCTGGACATAGTTAGCGTTTCAGAAACAGCTCCGAGGCTACCTGTATCCAGCTTTCCAAAGGGGGAAAACACTGGTTTTCTAAGCAGTGCCACCTACCCTCGTTAACACCCACCAGAAGTACGTGCAGAACTGGACGTGCAAAGGGAGACCGTCGCGACACACTGGGCCCATGGCTAAATAGTTTTCACTGAGCAGGCGTCTGCGTGTGGCAAGATCCCTAACCGAGTGAAGGCCTGAGGAAGACCTAGATGGCACTGCACCTTCCAAGGGCCTGCCAGTGTAAAGTGAGGAATTGTGCTCTTGGCTCAGGTTGGATCTCACCTCGACTTCCTGCTTCAGGCAAAGAGCGGGGAGGTATGAGTTCCAAGAAGGAACGCGGGGGAGACGTTTCTCTCCGGGTAAGTCCCTTTTCCGCACTGAGTCCAAGTGGCCCAGCCCAGGAGACCGTGTAGGACTGTGTTCCAGGGCTCTTTGCAAGCTGTGTCCACCTAGGTTTCTAAGGAAGAGAACGGTGTGTCGCCTTGGACTCTGCATGCCAAGGAGTGTTCCGAAGGGCCTACGCGGCTGTCTGTTGCTCAGCAGGCAGAGAGGAGGCCCGGCGGACTCAGTGTAGTTGCCCGGGAAACGGTGCGGACGCGAGAGCCCATCGCGTCCTGAAAGGCATCCTCGAGTTCCAGCTAGGCAGCACATCGACGCACACTTCCTGGAAACTGCTGTATGCCCCCACATGCCCGTTGGCGAAAGTGGAACTTACGGGGAGCCCAGTGATCACCCTGCGGTTTCCCCGAACGAACGAGGGCCGCGGCATTAGTGCCCCCCCAAGGATTGCAAGCACCCAGTTCCTCTGTGGAAATGAGTCCTTTACTCCCAAGGCGTTGCTGCAGTGAAGAGACGCAGGGCCTTTTCAGGGTTTGGCCGAGAGCTCCGTGGTTGCGAGGATGCAGCTTTCCAAACGGTAAAAGACTGCTTTTCTAAACAGGGCCCCCTATGGTAGCTAACACGCAGCGTAAGTACGTGCAGTATTTGAGGGGCGAAGACAGACAAACACGGCACACTGGGCCCTTCGCTGAATCCGTTTGAATGAGCGGGTGTCGAAATGTGGCAAGCTCCCTAACTGAGTGAAGGCCTGAGGAAGGCCTTGCTGGCACTGCTTCTCCCAGAGGCCTACCAGTGTAAAGTGGTGAATTGTGGTCTTCTTTGAGCAGGTTGGACGTCACGTCGAGTGCCTGCATGAGGTAGAGGCCCGGTAGGTGTGAGTTCCCAGAAGGAATGCGGAGCCGAGGGTGTCTCTTATGGCACGTCACTGCTCTGCACTGAGTCAAAGTTGCCCAGCCCATTAGACCGGCTAGGAATATGTTCCCGAGGTGTTCGTACGCTGTGTCAACCTGGTTCTCCAAGGAAGGGAGCCGTGTGTCGCCCTGGATTCTGCACGCCCAGAAGTGTTCCGAAGGGCCTACACGGCTGTCTGTCGATCAACAGGCAGACAGGACACTTGGGGTACTCAGTGTATTTGCACGGGAAGCGGTGCCGACGCGAGAGCCCTAGGAGACACGAAAGGCCTCCTCGCCTTCCTTTTAAGCGGAACAACGACCGAGACCTCATGGAAACTGCTGCACGCAGAGCTTGCCAGGGGGACAAGTGGGTCCTTACCACAAGACTAGTGGTCACCTTGTGGCTTCCCAGAACGCACGAGGGCTGTGGGATTAGCTCCCCCTAAGAATTGAGAGCACCTGACTTCTCTGGGCAAAGTACTCGTTCCCCTCACAGGCGTGCCTGCAGTGAAAAGCAGCTGGGCAATTCCACACTTCTGCACAGAGGTTCTAGGCCGCCAAGAATCCAGCTTTCGAAAAGGGAAAAAAGACTGCTTTGGTGCGCTGATGCTAGGGGTCACCTTGCGATTGCCCAGAACGAACGTGGGCCGCAGCTTAGCTATCCTCTGAAAGGGCAGGCACCCCGTTTGTCTGGGGGACATACTGATTTCCTCCCCAGCTGTGCCTGCAGTGAGTAGAAGCTGGACATAGTGAGCGTTTCAGAAACAGCTCCGAGGCTACCTGTATCCAGCTTTCCAAAGGGGGAAAACACTGGTTTTCTAAGCAGTGCCACCTACCCTCGTTAACACCCGCCAGAAGTACGTGCAGAACTGGAAGTGCAAGGGGAGACCGTCGCGACACACTGGGCCCTTGGCTAAATAGTTTTCACTGCGCAGGCGTCTGCGTGTGGCAAGATCCCTAACCGAGTGAAGGCCTGAGGAAGACCTAGTTGGCACTGCACCTTCCAAGGGCCTGCCAGTGTAAAGTGAGGAATTGTGCTCTTGACTCAGGTTGGATCTCACCTCGACTTCCTGCTTGAGGCAGAGAGCGGGGAGGTATGAGTTCCAAGAAGGAACGCGGGGGAGACGTTTCTCTCCGGGTAAGTCCCTTTTCCGCACTGAGTCCAAGTGGCCCAGCCCAGGAGACCGTGTAGGACTGTGTTCCAGGGCTCTTTGCAAGCTGTGTCCACTTAGGTTTCTAAGGAAGAGAACGGTGTGTCGCCTTGGACTCTGCATGCCAAGGAGTGTTCTGAAGGGCCTACGCGGCTGTCTGTTGCTCAGCAGGCAGAGAGGAGGCCCGGCGGACTCAGTGTAGTTGCCCGGGAAACGGTGCGGACGCGAGAGCCCATCGCGTCCTGAAAGGCATCCTCGAGTTCCAGCTAGGCAGCACATCGACGCACACTTCCTGGAAACTGCTGTATGCCCCCACATGCCCGTTGGCGAAAGTGGAACTTACGGGGAGCCCAGTGATCACCCTGCGGTTTCCCCGAACGAACGAGGGCCGCGGCATTAGTGCCCCCCCAAGGATTGCAAGCACCCAGTTCCTCTGTGGAAATGAGTCCTTTACTCCCAAGGCGTTGCTGCAGTGAAGAGACGCAGGGCCTTTTCAGGGTTTGGCCGAGAGCTCCGTGGTTGTGAGGATGCAGCTTTCCAAACGGTAAAAGACTGCTTTTCTAAACAGGGCCCCCTATGGTAGCTAACACGCAGCGTAAGTACGTGCAGTATTTGAGGGGCGAAGACAGACAAACGCGGCACACTGGGCCCTTCGCTGAATCCGTTTGAATGAGCGGGTGTCGAAGTGTGGCAAGCTCCCTAACCGAGTTGAAGGCCTGAGGAAGGCCTTGCTGGCCCTGCATCTCCCAGAGGTCTAAGAGTGTAAAGTGGTGAATTGTGGTCTTCTTTGAGCAGGTTGGATGTCACGTCGAGTGCCTGCATGAGGTAGAGGCCCGGCAGGTGTGAGTTCCCAGAAGGAACGCGGAGCCGAGGGTGTCTCTTATGGCACGTCACTGCTCTGCACTGAGTCAAAGTTGCCCAGCCCATTAGACCGGCTAGGAATATGTTCCCGAGGTGTTTGTACGCTGTGTCAACCTGGTTCTCCAAGGAAGGGAGCCGTGTGTCGCCCTGGATTCTGCACGCCCAGAAGTGTTCCGAAGGGCCTACACGGCTGTCTGTCGATCAGCAGGCAGACAGGACACTTGGGGTACTCAGTGTATTTGCACGGGAAGCGGTGCCGACGCGAGAGCCCTAGGAGACCCGAAAGGCCTCCTCGCGTTCCTTTTAAGCGGAACAATGACCGAGACCTCATGGAAACTGCTGCACGCAGAGCTTGCCAGGGGGACAAGTGGGTCCTTACCATGAGACTAGTGGTCACCTTGTGGCTTCCCAGAACGCACGAGGGCTGTGGGATTAGCTCCCCCTAAGAATTGAGAGCACCTGACTTCTCTGGGCAAAGTACTCGTTCCCTCACAGGCGTGCCTGCAGGGAAAAGCAGCTGGGCAATTCCACACTTCTGCACACAGGTTCTAGGCCGCCAAGAATCCAGCTTTCGAAAAGGGAAAAAAGACTGCTTTGGTGCGCTGATGCTAGGGGTCACCTTGCGATTGCCCAGAACGAACGTGGGCCGCAGCTTAGCTCTCCTCTGAAAGGGCAGGCACCCCGTTTGTCTGGGGGACATACTGCTTTCCTCCCCAGCTGTGCCTGCAGTGAGTAGAAGCTGGACATGGTTAGCGTTTCAGAAACAGCTCCGAGGCTACCTGTATCCAGCTTTCCAAAGGGGGAAAACACTGGTTTTCTAAGCAGTGCCACCTACCCTCGTTAACACCCGCCAGAAGTACGTGCAGAACTGGAAGTGCAAAGGGAGAACGTCGCGACACACTGGGCCCTTGGCTAAATAGATTTCACTGCGCAGGCGTCTGCATGTGGCAAGATCCCTAACCGAGTGAAGGCCTGAGGAAGACCTAGTTGGCACTGAACCTTCCAAGGGCCTGCCAGTGTAAAGTGAGGAATTGTGCTCTTGGCTCAGGGTGGATCTCACCTCGACTTCCTGCTTCAGGCAAAGAGCGGGGAGGTATGAGTTCCAAGAAGGAACGCGGGGGAGACGTTTCTCTCCGGGTAAGTCCCTTTTCCGCACTGAGTCCAAGTGGCCCAGCCCAGGAGACCGTGTAGGACTGTGTTCCAGGGCTCTTTGCAAGCTGTGTCCACCTAGGTTTCTAAGGAAGAGAACGGTGTGTCGCCTTGGACTCTGCATGCCAAGGAGTGTTCCGAAGGGCCTACGCGGCTGTCTGTTGCTCAGCAGGCAGAGAGGAGGCCCGGCGGACTCAGTGTAGTTGCCCGGGAAACGGTGCGGACGCGAGAGCCCATCGCGTCCTGAAAGGCATCCTCGAGTTCCAGCTAGGCAGCACATCGACGCACACTTCCTGGAAACTGCTGTATGCCCCCACATGCCCGTTGGCGAAAGTGGAACTTACGGGGAGCCCAGTGATCACCCTGCGGTTTCCCCGAACGAACGAGGGCCGCGGCATTAGTGCCCCCCCAAGGATTGCAAGCACCCAGTTCCTCTGTGGAAATGAGTCCTTTACTCCCAAGGCGTTGCTGCAGTGAAGAGACGCAGGGCCTTTTCAGGGTTTGGCCGAGAGCTCCGTGGTTGCGAGGATGCAGCTTTCCAAACGGTAAAAGACTGCTTTTCTAAACAGGGCCCCCTATGGTAGCTACCACGCAGCGTAAGTACCTGCAGTATTTGAGGGGCGAAGGCAGACAAACGCGGCACACTGGGCCCTTCGCTGAATCCGTTTGAATGAGCGGGTGACGAAGTGTGGCAAGCTCCCTAACCGAGTGAAGGCCTGAGGAAGGCCTTGCTGGCACTGCATCTCCCAGAGGCCTACCAGTGTAAAGTGGTGAATTGTGGTCTTCTTTGAGCAAGTTGGATGTCACGTCGAGTGCCTGCATGAGGTAGAGGCCCGGCAGGTGTGAGTTCCCAGAAGGAACGCGGAGCCGAGGGTGTCTCTTATGGCACGTCACTGCTCTGCACTGAGTCAAAGTTGCCCAGCCCATCACAACGGCTAGGAATATGTTCCCGAGGTGTTTGTACGCTGTGTCAACCTGGTTCTCCAAGGAAGGGAGCCGTGTGTCGCCCTGGATTCTGCACGCCCAGAAGTGTTCCGAAGGGCCTACACGGCTGTCTGTCGATCAGCAGGCAGACAGGACACTTGGGGTACTCAGTGTATTTGCACGGGAAGCGGTGCCGACGCGAGAGCCCTAGGAGACCCGAAAGGCCTCCTCGCCTTCCTTTTAAGCGGAACAACGACCGAGACCTCATGGAAACTGCTGCACGCAGAGCTTGCCAGGGGGACAAGTGGGTCCTTACCATGAGACTAGTGGTCACCGTGTGGCTTCCCAGAACGCACGAGGGCTGTGGGATTAGCTCCGCCTAAGAATTGAGAGCACCTGACTTCTCTGGGCAAAGTACTCGTTCCCCTCACAGGCGTGCCTGCAGTGAAAAGCCGCTGGGCAATTCCACACTTCTGCACACAGGTTCTAGGCCGCCAAGAATCCAGCTTTCGAAAAGGGAAAAAAGACTGCTTTGGTGCGCTGATGCTAGGGGTCACCTTGCGATTGCCCAGAACGAACGTGTGCCGCAGCTTAGCTCTCCTCTGAAAGGGCAGGCACCCCGTTTGTCTGGGGGACATACTGGTTTCCTCCCCAGCTGTGCCTGCAGTGAGTAGAAGCTGGACATAGTGAGCGTTTCCGAAACAGCTCCGAGGCTACCTGTATCCAGCTTTCCAAAGGGGGAAAACACTGGTTTTCTAAGCAGTGCCACCTACCCTCGTTAACACCCGACAGAAGTACGTGCAGAACTGGAAGTGCAAAGGGAGACCGTGGCGACACACTGGGCCCTTGGCTAAATAGGTTTCACTGCGCAGGCGTCTGCATGTGGCAAGATCCCTAACCGAGTGAAGGCCTGAGGAAGACCTAGTTGGCACTGCACCTTCCAAGGGCCTGCCAGTGTAAAGTGAGGAATTGTGCTCTTGGCTCAGGTTGGATCTCACCTCGACTTCCTGCTTGAGGCAGAGAGCGGGGAGGTATGAGTTCCAAGAAGGAACGCGGGGGAGACGTTTCTCTCCGGGTAAGTCCCTTTTCCGCACTGAGTCCAAGTGGCCCAGCCCAGGAGACCGTGTAGGACTGTGTTCCAGGGCTCTTTGCAAGCTGTGTCCACCTAGGTTTCTAAGGAAGAGAACGGTGTGTCGCCTTGGACTCTGCATGCCAAGGAGTGTTCCGAAGGGCCTACGCGGCTGTCTGTTGCTCAGCAGGCAGAGAGGAGGCCCGGCGGACTCAGTGTAGTTGCCCGGGAAACGGTGCGGACGCGAGAGCCCATCGCGTCCTGAAAGGCATCCTCGAGTTCCAGCTAGGCAGCACATCGACGCACACTTCCTGGAAACTGCTGTATGCCCCCACATGCCCGTTGGCGAAAGTGGAACTTACGGGGAGCCCAGTGATCACCCTGCGGTTTCCCCGAACGAACGAGGGCCGCGGCATTAGTGCCCCCCCAAGGATTGCAAGCACCCAGTTCCTCTGTGGAAATGAGTCCTTTACTCCCAAGGCGTTGCTGCAGTGAAGAGATGCAGGGCCTTTTCAGGGTTTGGCCGAGAGCTCCGTGGTTGCGAGGATGCAGCTTTCCAAACGGTAAAAGACTGCTTTTCTAAACAGGGCCCCCTATGGTAGCTAACACGCAGCGTAAGTACCTGCAGTATTTGAGGGGCGAAGGCAGACAAACGCGGCACACTGGGCCCTTCGCTGAATCCGTTTGAATGAGCGGGTGTCGAAGTGTGGCAAGCTCCCTAACCGAGTGAAGGCCTGAGGAAGGCCTTGCTGGCACTGCATCTCCCAGAGGCCTACCAGTGTAAAGTGGTGAATTGTGGTCTTCTTTGAGCAGGTTGGATGTCACGTCGAGTGCCTGCATGAGGTAGAGGCCCGGCAGGTGTGAGTTCCCAGAAGGAACGCGGAGCCGAGGGTGTCTCTTATGGCACGTCACTGCTCTGCACTGAGTCAAAGTTGCCCAGCCCATTAGACCGGCTAGGAATATGTTCCCGAGGTGTTCGTACGCTGTGTCAACCTGGTTCTCCAAGGAAGGGAGCCGTGTGTCGCCCTGGATTCTGCACGCCCAGAAGTGTTCCGAAGGGCCTACACGGCTGTCTGTCGATCAGCAGGCAGACAGGACACTTGGGGTACTCAGTGTATTTGCACGGGAAGCGGTGCCGACGCGAGAGCCCTAGGAGACCCGAAAGGCCTCCTCGCGTTCCTTTTAAGCGAAACAACGACCGAGACCTCATTGAAACTGCTTCACGCAGACCTTGCCAGGGGGACAAGTGGGTCCTTACCATGAGACTAGTGGTCACCTTGTGGCTTCCCAGAACGCACGAGGGCTGTGGGATTAGCTCCCCCTAAGAATTGAGAGCACCTGACTTCTCTGGGCAAAGTACTCGTTCCCCTCACAGGCTTGCCTGCAGTGAAAAGCCGCTGGGCAATTCCACACTTCTGCACACAGGTTCTAGGCCGCCAAGAATCCAGCTTTCGAAAAGGTAAAAAAGACTGCTTTGGTGCACTGATGCTAGGGGTCACCTTGCGATTGCCCAGAACGAACGTGGGCCGCAGCTTAGCTCTCCTCTGAAAGGTCAGGCACCCCGTTTGTCTGGGGGACATACTGGTTTCCTCCCCA
Source organism: Eubalaena glacialis (assembly GCF_028564815.1). Taxonomy (NCBI): domain Eukaryota; kingdom Metazoa; phylum Chordata; class Mammalia; order Artiodactyla; family Balaenidae; genus Eubalaena; species Eubalaena glacialis. Next base: position 107,963,380 of record NC_083716.1, on the reverse strand, counting down.
GCTGTGCCTGCAGTGAGTAGAAGCTGGACATAGTGAGCGTTTCAGAAACAGCTCCGAGGCTACCTGTATCCAGCTTTCCAAAGGGGAAAAACACTGGTTTTCTAAGCAGTGCCACCTACCCTCGTTAACACCCGACAGAAGTACGTGCAGAACTGGAAGTGCAAAGGGAGAGCGTCGCGACACACTGGGCCCTTGGCTAAATAGTTTTCACTGCGCAGGCCTCTGCCTGTGGCAAGATCCCTAACCGAGTGAAGGCCTGAGGAAGACCTAGTTTGCACTGCACCTTCCAAGGGCCTGCCAGTGTAAAGTGAGGAATTGTGCTCTTGGCTCAGGTTGGATCTCACCTCGACTTCCTGCTTGAGGCAGAGAGCGGGGAGGTATGAGTTCCAAGAAGGAACGCGGGGGAGACGTTTCTCTCCGGGTAAGTCCCTTTTCCGCACTGAGTCCAAGTGGCCCAGCCCAGGAGACCGTGTAGGACTGTGTTCCAGGGCTCTTTGCAAGCTGTGTCCACCTAGGTTTCTAAGGAAGAGAACGGTGTGTCGCCTTGGACTCTGCATGCCAAGGAGTGTTCCGAAGGGCCTACGCGGCTGTCTGTTGCTCAGCAGGCAGAGAGGAGGCCCGGCGGACTCAGTGTAGTTGCCCGGGAAACGGTGCGGCCACGAGAGCCCATCGCGTCCTGAAAGGCATCCTTGAGTTCCAGCTAGGCAGCACATCGAGGCACACCTCCTGGAAACTGCTGTATGCCCCCACATGCCCGTTGGCGAAAGTGGAACTTACGGGGAGCCCAGTGATCACCCTGCGGTTTCCCCGAACGAACGAGGGCCGCGGCATTAGTGCCCCCCCAAGGATTGCAAGCACCCAGTTCCTCTGTGGAAATGAGTCCTTTACTCCCAAGGCGTTGCTGCAGTGAAGAGACGCAGGGCCTTTTCAGGGTTTGGCCGAGAGCTCCGTGGTTGCGAGGATGCAGCTTTCCAAACGGTAAAAGACTGCTTTTCTAAACAGGGCCCCCTATGGTAGCTACCACGTAGCGTAAGTACCTGCAATATTTGAGGGGCGAAGGCAGACATACGCGGCACACTGGGCCCTTCGCTGAATCCGTTTGAATGAGCGGGTGTCGAAGTGTGGCAAGCTCCCTAACCGAGTGAAGGCCTGAGGAAGGCCTTGCTGACCCTGCATCTCCCAGAGGCCTAAGAGTGTAAAGTGGTGAATTGTGGTCTTCTTTGAGCAGGTTGGATGTCACGTCGAGTGCCTGCATGAGGTAGAGGCCCGGCAGGTGTGAGTTCCCAGAAGGAACGCGGAGCCGAGGGTGTCTCTTATGGCACGTCACTGCTCTGCACTGAGTCAAAGTTGCCCAGCCCATTAGACCGGCTAGGAATATGTTCCCGAGGTGTTCGTACGCTGTGTCAACCTGGTTCTCCAAGGAAGGGAGCCGTGTGTCGCCCTGGATTCTGCACGCCCAGAAGTGTTCCGAAGGGCCTACACGGCTGTCTGTCGATCAGCAGGCAGACAGGACACTTGGGGTACTCAGTGTATTTGCACGGGAAGCTGTGCCGACGCGAGAGCCCTAGGAGACCCGAAAGGCCTCCTCGCCTTCCTTTTAAGCGGAACAACGACCGAGACCTCATGGAAACTGCTGCACGCAGAGCTTGCCAGGGGGACAAGTGGGTCCTTACCATGAGACTAGTGGTCACCGTGTGGCTTCCCAGAACGCACGAGGGCTGTGGGATTAGCTCCGCCTAAGAATTGAGAGCACCTGACTTCTCTGGGCAAAGTACTCGTTCCCCTCACAGGCGTGCCTGCAGTGAAAAGCAGCTGGGCAATTCCACACTTCTGCACACAGGTTCTAGGCCGCCAAGAATCCAGCTTTCGAAAAGGGAAAAAAGACTGCTTTGGTGCGCTGATGCTAGGGCTCACCTTGCGATTGCCCAGAACGAACGTGGGCCGCAGCTTAGCTCTCCTCTAAAAGGGCAGGCACCCCGTTTGTCTGGGGGACATACTGGTTTCCTCCCCAGCTGTGCCTGCAGTGAGTAGGAGCTGGACATAGTGAGCGTTTCAGAAACAGCTCCGAGGCTACATGTATCCAGCTTTCCAAAGGGGGAAAACACTGGTTTTCTAAGCAGTGCCACCTACCCTCGTTAACACCCGATAGAAGTACGTGCAGAACTGGAAGTGCAAAGGGAGAGCGTCGCGACACACTGGGCCCTTGGCTAAATAGGTTTCACTGCGCAGGCCTCTGCGTGTGGCAAGATCCCTAACCGAGTGAAGGCCTGAGGAAGACCTAGTTGGCACTGCACCTTCCAAGGGTCTGCCAGTGTAAAGTGAGGAATTGTGCTCTTGGCTCAGGTTGGATCTCACCTCGACTTCCTGCTTGAGGCAGAGAGCGGGGAGGTATGAGTTCCAAGAAGGAACGCGGGGGAGACGTTTCTCTCCGGGTAAGTCCCTTTTCCGCACTGAGTCCAAGTGGCCCAGCCCAGGAGACCCTGTAGGACTGTGTTCCAGGGCTCTTTGCAAGCTGTGTCCACTTAGGTTTCTAAGGAAGAGAACGGTGTGTCGCCTTGGACTCTGCATGCCAAGGAGTGTTCCGAAGGGCCTACGCGGCTGTCTGTTGCTCAGCAGGCAGAGAGGAGGCCCGGCGGACTCAGTGTAGTTGCCCGGGAAACGGTGCGGACGCGAGAGCCCATCGCGTCCTGAAAGGCATCCTCGAGTTCCAGCTAGGCAGCACATCGACGCACACTTCCTGGAAACTGCTGTATGCCCCCACATGCCCGTTGGCGAAAGTGGAACTTACGGGGAGCCCAGTGATCACCCTGCGGTTTCCCCGAACGAACGAGGGCCGCGGCATTAGTGCCCCCCCAAGGATTGCAAGCACCCAGTTCCTCTGTGGAAATGAGTCCTTTACTCCCAAGGCGTTGCTGCAGTGAAGAGACGCAGGGCCTTTTCCGGGTTTGGCCGAGAGCTCCGTGGTTGCGAGGATGCAGCTTTCCAAATGGTAAAAGACTGCTTTTCTAAACAGGGCCCCCTATGGTAGCTAACACGCAGCGTAAGTACCTGCAGTATTTGAGGGGCGAAGGCAGACAAACGCGGCACACTGGGCCCTTCGCTGAATCCGTTTGAATGAGCGGGTGTCGAAGTGTGGCAAGCTCCCTAACCGAGTGAAGGCCTGAGGAAGGCCTTGCTGGCCCTGCATCTCCCAGAGGCCTACCAGTGTAAAGTGGTGAATTGTGGTCTTCTTTGAGCAGGTTGGATGTCACGTCGAGTGCCTGCATGAGGTAGAGGCCCGGCAGGTGTGAGTTCCCAGAAGGAACGCGGAGCCGAGGGTGTCTCTTATGGCACGTCACTGCTCTGCACTGAGTCAAAGTTGCCCAGCCCATTAGACCGGCTAGGAATATGTTCCCGAGGTGTTCGTACGCTGTGTCAACCTGGTTCTCCAAGGAAGGGAGCCGTGTGTCGCCCTGGATTCTGCACGCCCAGAAGTGTTCTGAAGGGCCTACACGGCTGTCTGTCGATCAGCAGGCAGACAGGACACTTGGGGTACTCAGTGTATTTGCACGGGAAGCGGTGCCGACGCGAGAGCCCTAGGAGACCCGAAAGGCCTCCTCGCGTTCCTTTTAAGCGGAACAGCGACCGAGACCTCATGGAAACTGCTGCACGCAGAGCTTGCCAGGGGGACAAGTGGGTCCTTACCATGAGACTAGTGGCCACCGTGTGGCTTCCCAGAACGCACGAGGGCTGTGGGATTAGTTCCGCCTAAGAATTGAGAGCACCTGACTTCTCTGGGCAAAGTACTCGTTCCCCTCACAGGCGTGCCTGCAGTGAAAAGCAGCTGGGCAATTCCACACTTCTGCACACAGGTTCTAGGCCGCCAAGAATCCAGCTTTCGAAACGGGAAAAAAGACTGCTTTGGTGCGCTGATGCTAGGGGTCACCTTGCGATTGCCCAGAACGAACGTGGGCCGCAGCTTAGCTCTCCTCTGAAAGGTCAGGCACCCCGTTTGTCTGGGGGACATACTGGTTTCCTCCCAAGCTGTGCCTGCAGTGAGTAGAAGCTGGACATAGTGAGCGTTTCAGAAACAGCTCCGAGGCTACCTGTATCCAGCTTTCCAAAGGGGGAAAACACTGGTTTTCTAAGCAGTGCCACCTACCCTCGTTAACACCCGACAGAAGTACGTGCAGAACTGGAAGTGCAAAGGGAGAGCGTCGCGACACACTGGGCCCTTGGCTAAATAGGTTTCACTGCGCAGGCCTCTGCGTGTGGCAAGATCCCTAACCGAGTGAAGGCCTGAGGATGACCTAGTTTGCACTGCACCTTCAAAGGGCCTGCCAGTGTAAAGTGAGGAATTGTGCTCTTGGCTCAGGTTGGATCTCACCTCGACTTCCTGCTTGAGGCAGAGAGCGGGGAGGTATGAGTTCCAAGAAGGAACGCGGGGGAGACGTTTCTCTCCAGGTAAGTCCCTTTTCCGCACTGAGTCCAAGTGGCCCAGCCCAGGAGACCGTGTAGGACTGTGTTCCAGGGCTCTTTGCAAGCTGTGTCAACCTAGGTTTCTAAGGAAGAGAACGGTGTGTCGCCTTGGACTCTGCATGCCAAGGAGTGTTCCGAAGGGCCTACGCGGCTGTCTGTTGCTCAGCAGGCAGAGAGGAGGCCCGGCGGACTCAGTGTAGTTGCCCGGGAAACGGTGCGGACACGAGAGCCCATCGCGTCCTGAAAGGCATCCTTGAGTTCCAGCTAGGCAGCACATCGAGGCACACTTCCTGGAAACTGCTGTATGGCCCCACATGACCGTTGGCGAAAGTGGAACTTACGGGGAGCCCAGTGATCACCCTGCGGTTTCCCCGAACGAACGAGGGCCGCGGCATTAGTGCCCCCCCAAGGATTGCAAGCACCCAGTTCCTCTGTGGAAATGAGTCCTTTACTCCCAAGGCGTTGCTGCAGTGAAGAGACGCAGGGCCTTTTCCGGGTTTGGCCGAGAGCTCCGTGGTTGCGAGGATGCAGCTTTCCAAACGGTAAAAGACTGCTTTTCTAAACAGGGCCCCCTATGGTAGCTACCACGTAGGGTAAGTACCTGCAATATTTGAGGGGCGAAGGCAGACAAACGCGGCACACTGGGCCCTTCGCTGAATCCGTTTGAATGAGCGGGTGTCGAAGTGTGGCAAGCTCCCTAACCGAGTGAAGGCCTGAGGAAGGCCTTGCTGACCCTGCATCTCCCAGAGGCCTAAGAGTGTAAAGTGGTGAATTGTGGTCTTCTTGAGCAGGTTGGATGTCACGTCGAGTGCCTGCATGAGGTAGAGGCCCGGCAGGTGTGAGTTCCCAGAAGGAACTCGGAGCCGAGGGTGTCTCTTATGGCACGTCACTGCTCTGCACTGAGTCAAAGTTGCCCAGCCCATTAGACCGGCTAGGAATATGTTCCCGAGGTGTTCGTACGCTGTGTCAACCTGGTTCTCCAAGGAAGGGAGCCGTGTGTCGCCCTGGATTCTGCACTCCCAGAAGTGTTCCGAAGGGCCTACACGGCTGTCTGTCGATCAGCAGGCAGACAGGACACTTGGGGTACTCAGTGTATTTGCACGGGAAGCGGTGCCGACGCGAGAGCCCTAGGAGACCCGAAAGACCTCCTCGCCTTCCTTTTAAGCGGAACAACGACCGAGACCTCATGGAAACTGCTGCACGTAGAGCTTGCCAGGGGGACAAGTGGGTCCTTACCATGAGACTAGTGGTCACCTTGTGGCTTCCCAGAACGCACGAGGGCTGTGGGATTAGCTCCCCCTAAGAATTGAGAGCACCTGACTTCTCTGGGCAAAGTACTCGTTCCCCTCACAGGCTTTCCTGCAGTGAAAAGCAGCTGGGCAATTCCACACTTCTGCACACAGGTTCTAGGCCGCCAAGAATCCAGCTTTCGAAAAGGGAAAAAAGACTGCTTTGGTGCGCTGATGCTAGGGGTCACCTTGCGATTGCCCAGAACGAACGTGGGCCGCAGCTTAGCTCTCCTCTGAAAGGGCAGGCACCCTGTTTGTCTGGGGGACATACTGCTTTCCTCCCCAGCTGTGCCTGCAGTGAGTAGAAGCTGGACATAGTGAGCGTTTCAGAAACAGCTCCGAGGCTACCTGTATCCAGCTTTCCAAAGGGGGAAAACATTGGTTTTCTAAGCAGTGCCACCTACCCTCGTTAACACCCGCCAGAAGTACGTGCAGAACTGGAAGTGCAAAGGGAGAGCGTCGCGACACACTGGGCCCTTGGCTAAATAGTTTTCACTGCGCAGGCGTCTGCGTTTGGCAAGATCCCTAACCGAGTGAAGGCCTGAGGAAGACCTAGTTGGCACTGCACCTTCCAAGGGCCTGCCAGTGTAAAGTGAGGAATTGTGCTCTTGGCTCAGGTTGGATCTCACCTCGACTTCCTGCTTGAGGCAGAGAGCGCGGAGGTATGAGTTCCAAGAAGGAACGCGGGGGAGACGTTTCTCTCCGGGTAAGTCCCTTTTCCGCACTGAGTCCAAGTGGCCCAGCCCAGGAGACCGTGTAGGACTGTGTTCCAGGGCTCTTTGCAAGCTGTGTCCACCTAGGTTTCTAAGGAAGAGAACGGTGTGTCGCCTTGGACTCTGCATGCCAAGGAGTGTTCCGAAGGGCCTACGCGGCTGTCTGTTGCTCAGCAGGCAGAGAGGAGGCCCGGTGGACTCAGTGTAGTTGCCCGGGAAACGGTGCGGACGCGAGAGCCCATCGCGTCCTGAAAGGCATCCTCGAGTTCCAGCTAGGCAGCACATCGACGCACACTTCCTGGAAACTGCTGTATGCCCCCACATGCCCGTTGGCGAAAGTGGAACTTACGGGGAGCCCAGTGATCACCCTGCGGTTTCCCCGAACGAACGAGGGCCGCGGCATTAGTGCCCCCCCAAGGATTGCAAGCACCCAGTTCCTCTGTGGAAATGAGTCCTTTACTCCCAAGGCGTTGCTGCAGTGAAGAGACGCAGGGCCTTTTCAGGGTTTGGCCGAGAGCTCCGTGGTTGCGAGGATGCAGCTTTCCAAACGGTAAAAGACTGCTTTTCTAAACAGGGCCCCCTATGGTAGCTAACACGCAGCGTAAGTACCTGCAGTATTTGAGGGGCGAAGGCAGACAAACGCGGCACACTGGGCCCTTCGCTGAATCCGTTTGAATGAGCGGGTGTCGAAGTGTGGCAAGCTCCCTAACCGAGTGAAGGCCTGAGGAAGGCCTTGCTTGCCCTGCATCTCCCAGAGGCCTACCAGTGTAAAGTGGTGAATTGTGGTCTTCTTTGAGCAGGTTGGATGTCACGTCGAGTGCCTGCATGAGGTAGAGGCCCGGCAGGTGTGAGTTCCCAGAAGGAACGCGGAGCCGAGGGTGTCTCTTATGGCACGTCACTGCTCTGCACTGAGTCAAAGTTGCCCAGCCCATCAGACCGGCTAGGAATATGTTCCCGAGGTGTTTGTACGCTGTGTCAACCTGGTTCTCCAAGGAAGGGAGCCGTGTGTCGCCCTGGATTCTGCACGCCCAGAAGTGTTCCGAAGGGCCTACACGGCTGTCTGTCGATCAGCAGGCAGACAGGACACTTGGGGTACTCAGTGTATTTGCACGGGAAGCGGTGCCGACGCGAGAGCCCTAGGAGACCCGAAAGGCCTCCTCGCGTTCCTTTTAAGCGGAACAACGACCGAGACCTCATGGAAACTGCTGCACGCAGAGCTTGTCAGGGGGACAAGTGGGTCCTTACCATGAGACTAGTGGTCACCTTGTGGCTTCCCAGAACGCACGAGGGCTGTGGGATTAGCTCCCCCTAAGAATTGAGAGCACCTGACTTCTCTGGGCAAAGTACTCGTTCCCCTCACAGGCGTGCCTGCAGTGAAAAGCAGCTGGGCAATTCCACACTTCTGCACACAGGTTCTAGGCCGCCAAGAATCCAGCTTTCGAAAAGGGAAAAAAGACTGCTTTGGTGCGCTGATGCTAGGGGTCACCTTGCGATTGCCCAGAACGAACGTGGGCCGCAGCTTAGCTCTCCTCTGAAAGGGCAGGCACCCCGTTTGTCTCGGGGACATACTGGTTTCCTCCCCAGCTGTGCCTGCAGTGAGTAGAAGCTGGACATAGTGAGCATTTCAGAAACAGCTCCGAGGCTACCTGTATCCAGCTTTCCAAAGGGGGAAAACACTGGTTTTCTAAGCAGTGCCACCTACCCTCGTTAACACCCGCCAGAAGTACTTGCTGAACTGGAAGTGCAAGGGGAGACCGTCGCCACACACTGGACCTTGGCTAAATAGTTTTCACTGCGCAGGCGTCTGCGTGTGGCAAGATCCCTAACCGAGTGAAGGCCTGAGGAAGACCTAGTTGGCACTGCACCTTCCAAGGGTCTGCCAGTGTAAAGTGAGGAATTGTGCTCTTGGCTCAGGGTGGATCTCACCTCGACTTCCTGCTTGAGGCAGAGAGCGGGGAGGTATGAGTTCCAAGAAGGAACGCGGGGGAGACGTTTCTCTCAGGGTAAGTCCCTTTTCCGCACTGAGTCCAAGTGGCCCAGCCCAGAAGACCGTGTAGGACAGTGTTCCAGGGCTCTTTGCTAGCTGTGTCAACCTAGGTTTCTAAGGAAGAGAACGGTGTGTCGCCTTGGACTCTGCATGCCAAGGAGTGTTCCGAAGGGCCTACGCGGCTGTCTGTTGCTCAGCAGGCAGAGAGGAGGCCCGGCGGACTCAGTGTAGTTGCCCGGGAAACGGTGCGGACGCGAGAGCCCATCGCGTCCTGAAAGGCATCCTCGAGTTCCAGCTAGGCAGCACATCGACGCACACTTCCTGGAAACTGTTGTATGCCCCCACATGCCCGTTGGCGAAAGTGGAACTTACGGGGAGCCCAGTGATCACCCTGCGGTTTCCCCGAACGAACGAGGGCCGCGGCATTAGTGCCCCCCCAAGGATTGCAAGCACCCAGTTCCTCTGTGGAAATGAGTCCTTTACTCCCAAGGCGTTGCTGCAGTGAAGAGACGCAGGGCCTTTTCCGGGTTTGGCCGAGAGCTCCGTGGTTGCGAGGATGCAGCTTTCCAAACGGTAAAAGACTGCTTTTCTAAACAGGGCCCCCTATGGTAGCTAACACGCAGCGTAAGTACCTGCAGTATTTGAGGGGCGAAGGCAGACAAACGCGGCACACTGGGCCCTTCGCTGAATCCGTTTGAATGAGCGGGTGTCGAAGTGTGGCAAGCTCCCTAACCGAGTGAAGGCCTGAGGAAGGCCTTGCTGGCCCTGCATCTCCCAGAGGCCTACCAGTGTAAAGTGGTGAATTGTGGTCTTCTTTGAGCAGGTTGGATGTCACGTCGAGTGCCTGCATGAGGTAGAGGCCCGGCAGGTGTGAGTTCCCAGAAGGAACGCGGAGCCGAGGGTGTCTCTTATGGCACGTCACTGCTCTGCACTGAGTCAAAGTTGCCCAGCCCATTAGACCGGCTAGGAATATGTTCCCGAGGTGTTCGTACGCTGTGTCAACCTGGTTCTCCAAGGAAGGGAGCCGTGTGTCGCCCTGGATTCTGCACGCCCAGAAGTGTTCTGAAGGGCCTACACGGCTGTCTGTCGATCAGCAGGCAGACAGGACACTTGGGGTACTCAGTGTATTTGCACGGGAAGCGGTGCCGACGCGAGAGCCCTAGGAGACCCGAAAGGCCTCCTCGCGTTCCTTTTAAGCGGAACAGCGACCGAGACCTCATGGAAACTGCTGCACGCAGAGCTTGCCAGGGGGACAAGTGGGTCCTTACCATGAGACTAGTGGCCACCGTGTGGCTTCCCAGAACGCACGAGGGCTGTGGGATTAGTTCCGCCTAAGAATTGAGAGCACCTGACTTCTCTGGGCAAAGTACTCGTTCCCCTCACAGGCGTGCCTGCAGTGAAAAGCAGCTGGGCAATTCCACACTTCTGCACACAGGTTCTAGGCCGCCAAGAATCCAGCTTTCGAAACGGGAAAAAAGACTGCTTTGGTGCGCTGATGCTAGGGGTCACCTTGCGATTGCCCAGAACGAACGTGGGCCACAGCTTAGCTCTCCTCTGAAAGGGCAGTCACCCCTTTGTCTGGGGGACATACTGTTTTCCTCCCCAGCTGTGCCTGCAGTGAGTAGAAGCTGGACATAGTAAGCGTTTCAGAAACAGCTCCGAGGCTACCTGTATCCAGCTTTCCAAAGGGGGAAAACACTGGTTTTCTAAGCAGTGCCACCTACCCTCGTTAACACCCACCAGAAGTACGTGCAGAAGTGGAAGTGCAAAGGGAGACCGTCGCGACACACTGGGCCCTTGGCTAAATAGTTTTCACTGCACAGGCGTCTGCGTGTGGCAAGATCCCTAACCGAGTGAAGGCCTGAGGAACACCTAGTTGGCACTGCACCTTCCAAGGGCCTGCCAGTGTAAAGTGAGGAATTGTGCTCTTGGCTCAGGGTGGATCTCACCTCGACTTCCTGCTTGAGGCAGAGAGCGGGGAGGTATGAGTTCCAAGAAGGAACGCGGGGGAGACGTTTCTCTCAGGGTAAGTCCCTTTTCCGCACTGAGTCCAAGTGGCCCAGCCCAGAAGACCGTGTAGGACAGTGTTCCAGGGCTCTTTGCTAGCTGTGTCAACCTAGGTTTCTAAGGAAGAGAACGGTGTGTCGCCTTGGACTCTGCATGCCAAGGAGTGTTCCGAAGGGCCTACGCGGCTGTCTGTTGCTCAGCAGGCAGAGAGGAGGCCCGGCGGACTCAGTGTAGTTGCCCGGGAAACGGTGCGGACGCGAGAGCCCATCGCGTCCTGAAAGGCATCCTCGAGTTCCAGCTAGGCAGCACATCGACGCACACTTCCTGGAAACTGCTGTATGCCCCCACATGCCCGTTGGCGAAAGTGGAACTTACGGGGAGCCCAGTGATCACCCTGCGGTTTCCCCGAACGAACGAGGGCCGCGGCATTAGTGCCCCCCCAAGGATTGCAAGCACCCAGTTCCTCTGTGGAAATGAGTCCTTTACTCCCAAGGCGTTGCTGCAGTGAAGAGACGCAGGGCCTTTTCAGGGTTTGGCCGAGAGCTCCGTGGTTGCGAGGATGCAGCTTTCCAAACGGTAAAAGACTGCTTTTCTAAACAGGGCCCCCTATGGTAGCTAACACGCAGCGTAAGTACCTGCAGTATTTGAGGGGCGAAGGCAGACAAACGCGGCACACTGGGCCCTTCGCTGAATCCGTTTGAATGAGCGGGTGTCGAAGTGTGGCAAGCTCGCTAACCGAGTGAAGGCCTGAGGAAGGTCTTGCTGGCACTGCATCTCCCAGAGGCCTACCAGTGTAAAGTGGTGAATTGTGGTCTTCTTTGAGCAGGTTGGATGTCACGTCGAGTGCCTGCATGAGGTAGAGGCCCGGCAGGTGTGAGTTCCCAGAAGGAACGCGGAGCCGAGGGTGTCTCTTATGGCACCTCACTGCTCTGCACTGAGTCAAAGTTGCCCAGCCCATTAGACCGGCTAGGAATATGTTCCCGAGGTGTTCGTACGCTGTGTCAACCTGGTTCTCCAAGGAAGGGAGCCGTGTGTCGCCCTGGATTCTGCACGCCCAGAAGTGTTCCGAAGGGCCTACACGGCTGTCTGTCGATCAGCAGGCAGACAGGACACTTGGGGTACTCAGTGTATTTGCACGGGAAGCGGTGCCGACGCGAGAGCCCTAGGAGACCCGAAAGGCCTCCTCGCCTTCCTTTTAAGTGGAACAACGACCGAGACCTCATGGAAACTGCTGCACGCAGAGCTTGCCAGGGGGACAAGTGGGTCCTTACCATGAGACTAGTGGCCACCGTGTGGCTTCCCAGAACGCACGAGGGCTGTGGGATTAGTTCCGCCTAAGAATTGAGAGCACCTGACTTCTCTGGGCAAAGTACTCGTTCCCCTCACAGGCGTGCCTGCAGTGAAAAGCAGCTGGGCAATTCCACACTTCTGCACACAGGTTCTAGGCCACCAAGAATCCAGCTTCCGAAAAGGGAAAAAAGACTGCTTTGGTGCGCTGATGCTAGGGGTAACCTTGCGATTGCCCAGAACGAACGTGGGCCACAGCTTAGCTCTCCTCTGAAAGGGCAGGCACCCCGTTTGTCTGGGGGACATACTGGTTTCCTCCCCAGCTGTGCCTGCAGTGAGTAGAAGCTGGACATAGTAAGCGTTTCAGAAACAGCTCCGAGGCTACCTGTATCCAGCTTTCCAAAGGGGGAAAACACTGGTTTTCTAAGCAGTGCCACCTACCCTCGTTAACACCCGCCAGAAGTACGTGCAGAACTGGAAGTGCAAACGGAGACCGTCGCGACACACTGGGCCGTTGGATAACTAGTTTTCACTGCGCAGGCGTCTATGTGTGGCAAGATCCCTAACCGAGTGAAGGCCTGAGGAAGACCTAGTTGGCACTGCACCTTCCAAGGGCCTGCCAGTGTAAAGTGAGGAATTGTGCTCTTGGCTCAGGTTGGATCTCACCTCGACTTCCTGCTTGAGGCAGAGAGCGGGGAGGTATGAGTTCCAAGAAGGAACGCGGGGGAGACGTTTCTCTCCGGGTAAGTCCCTTTTCTGCACTGAGTCCAAGTGGCCCAGCCCAGGAGACCGTGTAGGACTGTGTTCCAGGGCTCTTTGCAAGCTGTGTCCACCTAGGTTTCTAAGGAAGAGAACGGTGTGTCGCCTTGGACTCTGCATGCCAAGCAGTGTTCCGAAGGGCCTACGCGGCTGTCTGTTGCTCAGCAGGCAGAGAGGAGGCCCGGCGGACTCAGTGTAGTTGCCCGGGAAACGGTGCGGACGCGAGAGCCCATCGCGTCCTGAAAGGCATCCTCGAGTTCCAGCTAGGCAGCACATCGACGCACACTTCCTGGAAACTGCTGTATGCCCCCACATGCCCGTTGGCGAAAGTGGAACTTACGGGGAGCCCAGTGATCACCCTGCGGTTTCCCCGAACGAACGAGGGCCGCGGCATTAGTGCCCCCCCAAGGATTGCAAGCACCCAGTTCCTCTGTGGAAATGAGTCCTTTACTCCCAAGGCGTTGCTGCAGTGAAGAGACGCAGGGCCTTTTCAGGGTTTGGCCGAGAGCTCCGTGGTTGCGAGGATGCAGCTTTCCAAACGGTAAAAGACTGCTTTTCTAAACAGGGCCCCCTATGGTAGCTAACACGCAGCGTAAGTACCTGCAGTATTTGAGGGGCGAAGGCAGACAAACGCGGCACACTGGGCCCTTCGCTGAATCCGTTTGAATGAGCGGGTGTCGAAGTGTGGCAAGCTCCCTAACCGAGTGAAGGCCTGAGGAAAGCCTTGCTGGCCCTGCATCTCCCAGAGGCCTACCAGTGTAAAGTGGTGACTTGTGGTCTTCTTTGAGCAGGTTGGATGTCACGTCGAGTGCCTGCATGAGGTAGAGGCCCGGCAGGTGTGAGTTCCCAGAAGGAACGCGGAGCCGAGGGTGTCTCTTATGGCACGTCACTGCTCTGCACTGAGTCAAAGTTGCCCAGCCCATTAGACCGGCTAGGAATATGTTCCCGAGGTGTTCGTACGCTGTGTCAACCTGGTTCTCCAAGGAAGAGAGCCGTGTGTCGCCCTGGATTCTGCACGCCCAGAAGTGTTCCGAAGGGCCTACACGGCTGTCTGTCGATCAGCAGGCAGACAGGACACTTGGGGTACTCAGTGTATTTGCACGGGAAGCGGTGCCGACGCGAGAGCCCTAGGAGACCCGAAAGGCCTCCTCGCGTTCCTTTTAAGCGGAACAACGACCGAGACCTCATGGAAACTGCTGCACGCAGAGCTTGCCAGGGGGACAAGTGGGTCCTTACCATGAGACTAGTGGCCACCGTGTGGCTTCCCAGAACGCACGAGGGCTGTGGGATTAGTTCCGCCTAAGAATTGAGAGCACCTGACTTCTCTGGGCAAAGTACTCGTTCCCCTCACAGGCGTGCCTGCAGTGAAAAGCAGCTGGGCAATTCCACACTTCTGCACACAGGTTCTAGGCCGCCAAGAATCCAGCTTTCGAAAAGGGAAAAAAGACTGCTTTGGTGCGCTGATGCTAGGGGTCACCTTGCGATTGCCCAGAACGAACGTGGGCCACAGCTTAGCTCTCCTCTGAAAGGGCAGTCACCCCTTTGTCTGGGGGACATACTGTTTTCCTCCCCAGCTGTGCCTGCAGTGAGTAGAAGCTGGACATAGTAAGCGTTTCAGAAACAGCTCCGAGGCTACCTGTATCCAGCTTTCCAAAGGGGGAAAACACTGGTTTTCTAAGCAGTGCCACCTACCCTCGTTAACACCCACCAGAAGTACGTGCAGAACTGGAAGTGCAAAGGGAGACCGTCGCGACACACTGGGCCCTTGGCTAAATAGTTTTCACTGCACAGGCGTCTGCGTGTGGCAAGATCCCTAACCGAGTGAAGGCCTGAGGAAGACCTAGTTGGCACTGCACCTTCCAAGGGCCTGCCAGTGTAAAGTGAGGAATTGTGCTCTTGGCTCAGGGTGGATCTCACCTCGACTTCCTGCTTGAGGCAGAGAGCGGGGAGGTATGAGTTCCAAGAAGGAACGCGGGGGAGACGTTTCTCTCCGGGTAAGTCCCTTTTCCGCACTGAGTCCAAGTGGCCCAGCCCAGAAGACCGTGTAGGACAGTGTTCCAGGGCTCTTTGCTAGCTGTGTCAACCTAGGTTTCTAAGGAAGAGAACGGTGTGTCGCCTTGGACTCTGCATGCCAAGGAGTGTTCCGAAGGGCCTACGCGGCTGTCTGTTGCTCAGCAGGCAGAGAGGAGGCCCGGCGGACTCAGTGTAGTTGCCCGGGAAACGGTGCGGACGCGAGAGCCCATCGCGTCCTGAAAGGCATCCTCGAGTTCCAGCTAGGCAGCACATCGACGCACACTTCCTGGAAACTGCTGTATGCCCCCACATGCCCGTTGGCGAAAGTGGAACTTACGGGGAGCCCAGTGATCACCCTGCGGTTTCCCCGAACGAACGAGGGCCGCGGCATTAGTGCCCCCCCAAGGATTGCAAGCACCCAGTTCCTCTGTGGAAATGAGTCCTTTACTCCCAAGGCGTTGCTGCAGTGAAGAGACGCAGGGCCTTTTCAGGGTTTGGCCGAGAGCTCCGTGGTTGCGAGGATGCAGCTTTCCAAACGGTAAAAGACTGCTTTTCTAAACAGGGCCCCCTATGGTAGCTACCACGCAGCGTAAGTACCTGCAGTATTTGAGGGGCGAAGGCAGACAAACGCGGCACATTGGGCCCTTCGCTGAATCCGTTTGAATGAGCGGGTGTCGAAGTGTGGCAAGCTCGCTAACCGAGTGAAGGCCTGAGGAAGGTCTTGCTGGCACTGCATCTCCCAGAGGCCTAAGAGTGTAAAGTGGTGAATTGTGGTCTTCTTGAGCAGGTTGGATGTCACGTCGAGTGCCTGCATGAGGTAGAGGCCCGGCAGGTGTGAGTTCCCAGAAGGAACTCGGAGCCGAGGGTGTCTCTTATGGCACGTCACTGCTCTGCACTGAGTCAAAGTTGCCCAGCCCATTAGACCGGCTAGGAATATGTTCCCGAGGTGTTCGTACGCTGTGTCAACCTGGTTCTCCAAGGAAGGGAGCCGTGTGTCGCCCTGGATTCTGCACTCCCAGAAGTGTTCCGAAGGGCCTACACGGCTGTCTGTCGATCAGCAGGCAGACAGGACACTTGGGGTACTCAGTGTATTTGCACGGGAAGCGGTGCCGACGCGAGAGCCCTAGGAGACCCGAAAGACCTCCTCGCCTTCCTTTTAAGCGGAACAACGACCGAGACCTCATGGAAACTGCTGCACGTAGAGCTTGCCAGGGGGACAAGTGGGTCCTTACCATGAGACTAGTGGTCACCTTGTGGCTTCCCAGAACGCACGAGGGCTGTGGGATTAGCTCCCCCTAAGAATTGAGAGCACCTGACTTCTCTGGGCAAAGTACTCGTTCCCCTCACAGGCTTTCCTGCAGTGAAAAGCAGCTGGGCAATTCCACACTTCTGCACACAGGTTCTAGGCCGCCAAGAATCCAGCTTTCGAAAAGGGAAAAAAGACTGCTTTGGTGCGCTGATGCTAGGGGTCACCTTGCGATTGCCCAGAACGAACGTGGGCCGCAGCTTAGCTCTCCTCTGAAAGGGCAGGCACCCTGTTTGTCTGGGGGACATACTGCTTTCCTCCCCAGCTGTGCCTGCAGTGAGTAGAAGCTGGACATAGTGAGCGTTTCAGAAACAGCTCCGAGGCTACCTGTATCCAGCTTTCCAAAGGGGGAAAACATTGGTTTTCTAAGCAGTGCCACCTACCCTCGTTAACACCCGCCAGAAGTACGTGCAGAACTGGAAGTGCAAAGGGAGAGCGTCGCGACACACTGGGCCCTTGGCTAAATAGTTTTCACTGCGCAGGCGTCTGCGTGTGGCAAGATCCCTAACCGAGTGAAGGCCTGAGGAAGACCTAGTTGGCACTGCACCTTCCAAGGGCCTGCCAGTGTAAAGTGAGGAATTGTGCTCTTGGCTCAGGTTGGATCTCACCTCGACTTCCTGCTTGAGGCAGAGAGCGCGGAGGTATGAGTTCCAAGAAGGAACGCGGGGGAGACGTTTCTCTCCGGGTAAGTCCCTTTTCCGCACTGAGTCCAAGTGGCCCAGCCCAGGAGACCGTGTAGGACTGTGTTCCAGGGCTCTTTGCAAGCTGTGTCCACCTAGGTTTCTAAGGAAGAGAACGGTGTGTCGCCTTGGACTCTGCATGCCAAGGAGTGTTCCGAAGGGCCTACGCGGCTGTCTGTTGCTCAGCAGGCAGAGAGGAGGCCCGGTGGACTCAGTGTAGTTGCCCGGGAAACGGTGCGGACGCGAGAGCCCATCGCGTCCTGAAAGGCATCCTCGAGTTCCAGCTAGGCAGCACATCGACGCACACTTCCTGGAAACTGCTGTATGCCCCCACATGCCCGTTGGCGAAAGTGGAACTTACGGGGAGCCCAGTGATCACCCTGCGGTTTCCCCGAACGAACGAGGGCCGCGGCATTAGTGCCCCCCCAAGGATTGCAAGCACCCAGTTCCTCTGTGGAAATGAGTCCTTTACTCCCAAGGCGTTGCTGCAGTGAAGAGACGCAGGGCCTTTTCAGGGTTTGGCCGAGAGCTCCGTGGTTGCGAGGATGCAGCTTTCCAAACGGTAAAAGACTGCTTTTCTAAACAGGGCCCCCTATGGTAGCTAACACGCAGCGTAAGTACCTGCAGTATTTGAGGGGCGAAGGCAGACAAACGCGGCACACTGGGCCCTTCGCTGAATCCGTTTGAATGAGCGGGTGTCGAAGTGTGGCAAGCTCCCTAACCGAGTGAAGGCCTGAGGAAGGCCTTGCTTGCCCTGCATCTCCCAGAGGCCTACCAGTGTAAAGTGGTGAATTGTGGTCTTCTTTGAGCAGGTTGGATGTCACGTCGAGTGCCTGCATGAGGTAGAGGCCCGGCAGGTGTGAGTTCCCAGAAGGAACGCGGAGCCGAGGGTGTCTCTTATGGCACGTCACTGCTCTGCACTGAGTCAAAGTTGCCCAGCCCATCAGACCGGCTAGGAATATGTTCCCGAGGTGTTTGTACGCTGTGTCAACCTGGTTCTCCAAGGAAGGGAGCCGTGTGTCGCCCTGGATTCTGCACGCCCAGAAGTGTTCCGAAGGGCCTACACGGCTGTCTGTCGATCAGCAGGCAGACAGGACACTTGGGGTACTCAGTGTATTTGCACGGGAAGCGGTGCCGACGCGAGAGCCCTAGGAGACCCGAAAGGCCTCCTCGCGTTCCTTTTAAGCGGAACAACGACCGAGACCTCATGGAAACTGCTGCACGCAGAGCTTGTCAGGGGGACAAGTGGGTCCTTACCATGAGACTAGTGGTCACCTTGTGGCTTCCCAGAACGCACGAGGGCTGTGGGATTAGCTCCCCCTAAGAATTGAGAGCACCTGACTTCTCTGGGCAAAGTACTCGTTCCCCTCACAGGCGTGCCTGCAGTGAAAAGCAGCTGGGCAATTCCACACTTCTGCACACAGGTTCTAGGCCGCCAAGAATCCAGCTTTCGAAAAGGGAAAAAAGACTGCTTTGGTGCGCTGATGCTAGGGGTCACCTTGCGATTGCCCAGAACGAACGTGGGCCGCAGCTTAGCTCTCCTCTGAAAGGGCAGGCACCCCGTTTGTCTCGGGGACATACTGGTTTCCTCCCCAGCTGTGCCTGCAGTGAGTAGAAGCTGGACATAGTGAGCATTTCAGAAACAGCTCCGAGGCTACCTGTATCCAGCTTTCCAAAGGGGGAAAACACTGGTTTTCTAAGCAGTGCCACCTACCCTCGTTAACACCCGCCAGAAGTACTTGCTGAACTGGAAGTGCAAGGGGAGACCGTCGCCACACACTGGACCTTGGCTAAATAGTTTTCACTGCGCAGGCGTCTGCGTGTGGCAAGATCCCTAACCGAGTGAAGGCCTGAGGAAGACCTAGTTGGCCCTGCACCTTCCAAGGGTCTGCCAGTGTAAAGTGAGGAATTGTGCTCTTGGCTCAGGGTGGATCTCACCTCGACTTCCTGCTTGAGGCAGAGAGCGGGGAGGTATGAGTTCCAAGAAGGAACGCGGGGGAGACGTTTCTCTCAGGGTAAGTCCCTTTTCCGCACTGAGTCCAAGTGGCCCAGCCCAGAAGACCGTGTAGGACAGTGTTCCAGGGCTCTTTGCTAGCTGTGTCAACCTAGGTTTCTAAGGAAGAGAACGGTGTGTCGCCTTGGACTCTGCATGCCAAGGAGTGTTCCGAAGGGCCTACGCGGCTGTCTGTTGCTCAGCAGGCAGAGAGGAGGCCCGGCGGACTCAGTGTAGTTGCCCGGGAAACGGTGCGGACGCGAGAGCCCATCGCGTCCTGAAAGGCATCCTCGAGTTCCAGCTAGGCAGCACATCGACGCACACTTCCTGGAAACTGCTGTATGCCCCCACATGCCCGTTGGCGAAAGTGGAACTTACGGGGAGCCCAGTGATCACCCTGCGGTTTCCCCGAACGAACGAGGGCCGCGGCATTAGTGCCCCCCCAAGGATTGCAAGCACCCAGTTCCTCTGTGGAAATGAGTCCTTTACTCCCAAGGCGTTGCTGCAGTGAAGAGACGCAGGGCCTTTTCCGGGTTTGGCCGAGAGCTCCGTGGTTGCGAGGATGCAGCTTTCCAAACGGTAAAAGACTGCTTTTCTAAACAGGGCCCCCTATGGTAGCTAACACGCAGCGTAAGTACCTGCAGTATTTGAGGGGCGAAGGCAGACAAACGCGGCACACTGGGCCCTTCGCTGAATCCGTTTGAATGAGCGGGTGTCGAAGTGTGGCAAGCTCCCTAACCGAGTGAAGGCCTGAGGAAGGCCTTGCTGGCCCTGCATCTCCCAGAGGCCTACCAGTGTAAAGTGGTGAATTGTGGTCTTCTTTGAGCAGGTTGGATGTCACGTCGAGTGCCTGCATGAGGTAGAGGCCCGGCAGGTGTGAGTTCCCAGAATGAACGCGGAGCCGAGGGTGTCTCTTATGGCACGTCACTGCTCTGCACTGAGTCAAAGTTGCCCAGCCCATTAGACCGGCTAGGAATATGTTCCCGAGGTGTTCGTACGCTGTGTCAACCTGGTTCTCCAAGGAAGGGAGCCGTGTGTCGCCCTGGATTCTGCACGCCCAGAAGTGTTCCGAAGGGCCTACACGGCTGTCTGTCGATCAGCAGGCAGACAGGACACTTGGGGTACTCAGTGTATTTGCACGGGAAGCGGTGCCGACGCGAGAGCCCTAGGAGACCCGAAAGGCCTCCTCGCGTTCCTTTTAAGCGGAACAGCGACCGAGACCTCATGGAAACTGCTGCACGCAGAGCTTGCCAGGGGGACAAGTGGGTCCTTACCATGAGACTAGTGGCCACCGTGTGGCTTCCCAGAACGCACGAGGGCTGTGGGATTAGTTCCGCCTAAGAATTGAGAGCACCTGACTTCTCTGGGCAAAGTACTCGTTCCCCTCACAGGCGTGCCTGCAGTGAAAAGCAGCTGGGCAATTCCACACTTCTGCACACAGGTTCTAGGCCGCCAAGAATCCAGCTTTCGAAACGGGAAAAAAGACTGCTTTGGTGCGCTGATGCTAGGGGTCACCTTGCGATTGCCCAGAACGAACGTGGGCCACAGCTTAGCTCTCCTCTGAAAGGGCAGTCACCCCTTTGTCTGGGGGACATACTGTTTTCCTCCCCAGCTGTGCCTGCAGTGAGTAGAAGCTGGACATAGTAAGCGTTTCAGAAACAGCTCCGAGGCTACCTGTATCCAGCTTTCCAAAGGGGGAAAACACTGGTTTTCTAAGCAGTGCCACCTACCCTCGTTAACACCCACCAGGAGTACGTGCAGAAGTGGAAGTGCAAAGGGAGACCGTCGCGACACACTGGGCCCTTGGCTAAATAGTTTTCACTGCACAGGCGTCTGCGTGTGGCAAGATCCCTAACCGAGTGAAGGCCTGAGGAACACCTAGTTGGCACTGCACCTTCCAAGGGCCTGCCAGTGTAAAGTGAGGAATTGTGCTCTTGGCTCAGGGTGGATCTCACCTCGACTTCCTGCTTGAGGCAGAGAGCGGGGAGGTATGAGTTCCAAGAAGGAACGCGGGGGAGACGTTTCTCTCAGGGTAAGTCCCTTTTCCGCACTGAGTCCAAGTGGCCCAGCCCAGAAGACCGTGTAGGACAGTGTTCCAGGGCTCTTTGCTAGCTGTGTCAACCTAGGTTTCTAAGGAAGAGAACGGTGTGTCGCCTTGGACTCTGCATGCCAAGGAGTGTTCCGAAGGGCCTACGCGGCTGTCTGTTGCTCAGCAGGCAGAGAGGAGGCCCGGCGGACTCAGTGTAGTTGCCCGGGAAACGGTGCGGACGCGAGAGCCCATCGCGTCCTGAAAGGCATCCTCGAGTTCCAGCTAGGCAGCACATCGACGCACACTTCCTGGAAACTGCTGTATGCCCCCACATGCCCGTTGGCGAAAGTGGAACTTACGGGGAGCCCAGTGATCACCCTGCGGTTTCCCCGAACGAACGAGGGCCGCGACATTAGTGCCCCCCCAAGGATTGCAAGCACCCAGTTCCTCTGTGGAAATGAGTCCTTTACTCCCAAGGCGTTGCTGCAGTGAAGAGACGCAGGGCCTTTTCAGGGTTTGGCCGAGAGCTCCGTGGTTGCGAGGATGCAGCTTTCCAAACGGTAAAAGACTGCTTTTCTAAACAGGGCCCCCTATGGTAGCTAACACGCAGCGTAAGTACCTGCAGTATTTGAGGGGCGAAGGCAGACAAACGCGGCACACTGGGCCCTTCGCTGAATCCGTTTGAATGAGCGGGTGTCGAAGTGTGGCAAGCTCGCTAACCGAGTGAAGGCCTGAGGAAGGTCTTGCTGGCACTGCATCTCCCAGAGGCCTACCAGTGTAAAGTGGTGAATTGTGGTCTTCTTTGAGCAGGTTGGATGTCACGTCGAGTGCCTGCATGAGGTAGAGGCCCGGCAGGTGTGAGTTCCCAGAAGGAACGCGGAGCCGAGGGTGTCTCTTATGGCACCTCACTGCTCTGCACTGAGTCAAAGTTGCCCAGCCCATTAGACCGGCTAGGAATATGTTCCCGAGGTGTTCGTACGCTGTGTCAACCTGGTTCTCCAAGGAAGGGAGCCGTGTGTCGCCCTGGATTCTGCACGCCCAGAAGTGTTCCGAAGGGCCTACACGGCTGTCTGTCGATCAGCAGGCAGACAGGACACTTGGGGTACTCAGTGTATTTGCACGGGAAGCGGTGCCGACGCGAGAGCCCTAGGAGACCCGAAAGGCCTCCTCGCCTTCCTTTTAAGTGGAACAACGACCGAGACCTCATGGAAACTGCTGCACGCAGAGCTTGCCAGGGGGACAAGTGGGTCCTTACCATGAGACTAGTGGCCACCGTGTGGCTTCCCAGAACGCACGAGGGCTGTGGGATTAGTTCCGCCTAAGAATTGAGAGCACCTGACTTCTCTGGGCAAAGTACTCGTTCCCCTCACAGGCGTGCCTGCAGTGAAAAGCAGCTGGGCAATTCCACACTTCTGCACACAGGTTCTAGGCCACCAAGAATCCAGCTTCCGAAAAGGGAAAAAAGACTGCTTTGGTGCGCTGATGCTAGGGGTAACCTTGCGATTGCCCAGAACGAACGTGGGCCACAGCTTAGCTCTCCTCTGAAAGGGCAGGCACCCCGTTTGTCTGGGGGACATACTGGTTTCCTCCCCAGCTGTGCCTGCAGTGAGTAGAAGCTGGACATAGTAAGCGTTTCAGAAACAGCTCCGAGGCTACCTGTATCCAGCTTTCCAAAGGGGGAAAACACTGGTTTTCTAAGCAGTGCCACCTACCCTCGTTAACACCCGCCAGAAGTACGTGCAGAACTGGAAGTGCAAACGGAGACCGTCGCGACACACTGGGCCGTTGGATAACTAGTTTTCACTGCGCAGGCGTCTATGTGTGGCAAGATCCCTAACCGAGTGAAGGCCTGAGGAAGACCTAGTTGGCACTGCACCTTCCAAGGGCCTGCCAGTGTAAAGTGAGGAATTGTGCTCTTGGCTCAGGTTGGATCTCACCTCGACTTCCTGCTTGAGGCAGAGAGCGGGGAGGTATGAGTTCCAAGAAGGAACGCGGGGGAGACGTTTCTCTCCGGGTAAGTCCCTTTTCTGCACTGAGTCCAAGTGGCCCAGCCCAGGAGACCGTGTAGGACTGTGTTCCAGGGCTCTTTGCAAGCTGTGTCCACCTAGGTTTCTAAGGAAGAGAACGGTGTGTCGCCTTGGACTCTGCATGCCAAGCAGTGTTCCGAAGGGCCTACGCGGCTGTCTGTTGCTCAGCAGGCAGAGAGGAGGCCCGGCGGACTCAGTGTAGTTGCCCGGGAAACGGTGCGGACGCGAGAGCCCATCGCGTCCTGAAAGGCATCCTCGAGTTCCAGCTAGGCAGCACATCGACGCACACTTCCTGGAAACTGCTGTATGCCCCCACATGCCCGTTGGCGAAAGTGGAACTTACGGGGAGCCCAGTGATCACCCTGCGGTTTCCCCGAACGAACGAGGGCCGCGGCATTAGTGCCCCCCCAAGGATTGCAAGCACCCAGTTCCTCTGTGGAAATGAGTCCTTTACTCCCAAGGCGTTGCTGCAGTGAAGAGACACAGGGCCTTTTCAGGGTTTGGCCGAGAGCTCCGTGGTTGCGAGGATGCAGCTTTCCAAACGGTAAAAGACTGCTTTTCTAAACAGGGCCCCCTATGGTAGCTAACACGCAGCGTAAGTACCTGCAGTATTTGAGGGGCGAAGGCAGACAAACGCGGCACACTGGGCCCTTCGCTGAATCCGTTTGAATGAGCGGGTGTCGAAGTGTGGCAAGCTCCCTAACCGAGTGAAGGCCTGAGGAAAGCCTTGCTGGCCCTGCATCTCCCAGAGGCCTACCAGTGTAAAGTGGTGACTTGTGGTCTTCTTTGAGCAGGTTGGATGTCACGTCGAGTGCCTGCATGAGGTAGAGGCCCGGCAGGTGTGAGTTCCCAGAAGGAACGCGGAGCCGAGGGTGTCTCTTATGGCACGTCACTGCTCTGCACTGAGTCAAAGTTGCCCAGCCCATTAGACCGGCTAGGAATATGTTCCCGAGGTGTTCGTACGCTGTGTCAACCTGGTTCTCCAAGGAAGAGAGCCGTGTGTCGCCCTGGATTCTGCACGCCCAGAAGTGTTCCGAAGGGCCTACACGGCTGTCTGTCGATCAGCAGGCAGACAGGACACTTGGGGTACTCAGTGTATTTGCACGGGAAGCGGTGCAGACGCGAGAGCCCTGGGAGACCCGAAAGGCCTCCTCGCCTTCCTTTTAAGCGGAACAACGACCGAGACCTCATGGAAACTGCTGCACGCAGAGCTTGCCAGGGGGACAAGTGGGTCCTTACCATGAGACTAGTGGCCACCGTGTGGCTTCCCAGAACGCACGAGGGCTGTGGGATTAGTTCCGCCTAAGAATTGAGAGCACCTGACTTCTCTGGGCAAAGTACTCGTTCCCCTCACAGGCGTGCCTGCAGTGAAAAGCAGCTGGGCAATTCCACACTTCTGCACACAGGTTCTAGGCCGCCAAGAATCCAGCTTTCGAAAAGGGAAAAAAGACTGCTTTGGTGCGCTGATGCTAGGGGTCACCTTGCGATTGCCCAGAACGAACGTGGGCCACAGCTTAGCTCTCCTCTGAAAGGGCAGTCACCCCTTTGTCTGGGGGACATACTGTTTTCCTCCCCAGCTGTGCCTGCAGTGAGTAGAAGCTGGACATAGTAAGCGTTTCAGAAACAGCTCCGAGGCTACCTGTATCCAGCTTTCCAAAGGGGGAAAACACTGGTTTTCTAAGCAGTGCCACCTACCCTCGTTAACACCCACCAGAAGTACGTGCAGAACTGGAAGTGCAAAGGGAGACCGTCGCGACACACTGGGCCCTTGGCTAAATAGTTTTCACTGCACAGGCGTCTGCGTGTGGCAAGATCCCTAACCGAGTGAAGGCCTGAGGAAGACCTAGTTGGCACTGCACCTTCCAAGGGCCTGCCAGTGTAAAGTGAGGAATTGTGCTCTTGGCTCAGGGTGGATCTCACCTCGACTTCCTGCTTGAGGCAGAGAGCGGGGAGGTATGAGTTCCAAGAAGGAACGCGGGGGAGACGTTTCTCTCCGGGTAAGTCCCTTTTCCGCACTGAGTCCAAGTGGCCCAGCCCAGAAGACCGTGTAGGACAGTGTTCCAGGGCTCTTTGCTAGCTGTGTCAACCTAGGTTTCTAAGGAAGAGAACGGTGTGTCGCCTTGGACTCTGCATGCCAAGGAGTGTTCCGAAGGGCCTACGCGGCTGTCTGTTGCTCAGCAGGCAGAGAGGAGGCCCGGCGGACTCAGTGTAGTTGCCCGGGAAACGGTGCGGACGCGAGAGCCCATCGCGTCCTGAAAGGCATCCTCGAGTTCCAGCTAGGCAGCACATCGACGCACACTTCCTGGAAACTGCTGTATGCCCCCACATGCCCGTTGGCGAAAGTGGAACTTACGGGGAGCCCAGTGATCACCCTGCGGTTTCCCCGAACGAACGAGGGCCGCGGCATTAGTGCCCCCCCAAGGATTGCAAGCACCCAGTTCCTCTGTGGAAATGAGTCCTTTACTCCCAAGGCGTTGCTGCAGTGAAGAGACGCAGGGCCTTTTCAGGGTTTGGCCGAGAGCTCCGTGGTTGCGAGGATGCAGCTTTCCAAACGGTAAAAGACTGCTTTTCTAAACAGGGCCCCCTATGGTAGCTACCACGCAGCGTAAGTACCTGCAGTATTTGAGGGGCGAAGGCAGACAAACGCGGCACATTGGGCCCTTCGCTGAATCCGTTTGAATGAGCGGGTGTCGAAGTGTGGCAAGCTCGCTAACCGAGTGAAGGCCTGAGGAAGGTCTTGCTGGCACTGCATCTCCCAGAGGCCTACCAGTGTAAAGTGGTGAATTGTGGTCTTCTTTGAGCAGGTTGGATGTCACGTCGAGTGCCTGCATGAGGTAGAGGCCCGGCAGGTGTGAGTTCCCAGAAGGAACGCGGAGCCGAGGGTGTCTCTTATGGCACGTCACTGCTCTGCACTGAGTCAAAGTTGCCCAGCCCATTAGACCGGCTAGGAATATGTTCCCGAGGTGTTCGTACGCTGTGTCAACCTGGTTCTCCAAGGAAGGGAGCCGTGTGTCGCCCTGGATTCTGCACGCCCAGAAGTGTTCCGAAGGGCCTACACGGCTGTCTGTCGATCAGCAGGCAGACAGGACACTTGGGGTACTCAGTGTATTTGCACGGGAAGCGGTGCCGACGCGAGAGCCCTAGGAGACCCGAAAGGCCTCCTCGCCTTCCTTTTAAGTGGAACAACGACCGAGACCTCATGGAAACTGCTGCACGCAGAGCTTGCCAGGGGGACAAGTGGGTCCTTACCATGAGACTAGTGGCCACCGTGTGGCTTCCCAGAACGCACGAGGGCTGTGGGATTAGTTCCGCCTAAGAATTGAGAGCACCTGACTTCTCTGGGCAAAGTATTCGTTCCCCTCACAGGCGTGCCTGCAGTGAAAAGCAGCTGGGCAATTCCACACTTCTGCACACAGGTTCTAGGCCACCAAGAATCCAGCTTTCGAAAAGGGAAAAAAGACTGCTTTGGTGCGCTGATGCTAGGGGTCACCTTGCGATTGCCCAGAACGAACGTGGGCCACAGCTTAGCTCTCCTCTGAAAGGGCAGGCACCCCGTTTGTCTGGGGGACATACTGGTTTCCTCCCCAGCTGTGCCTGCAGTGAGTAGAAGCTGGACATAGTTAGCGTTTCAGAAACAGCTCCGAGGCTACCTGTATCCAGCTTTCCAAAGGGGGAAAACACTGGTTTTCTAAGCAGTGCCACCTACCCTCGTTAACACCCGCCAGAAGTACGTGCAGAACTGGAAGTGCAAAGGGAGACCGTCGCGACACACTGGGCCGTTGGATAAATAGTTTTCACTGCGCAGGCGTCTATGTGTGGCAAGATCCCTAACCGAGTGAAGGCCTGAGAAAGACCTAGTTGGCACTGCACCTTCCAAGGGCCTGCCAGTGTAAAGTGAGGAATTGTGCTCTTGGCTCAGGTTGGATCTCACCTCGACTTCCTGCTTGAGGCAGAGAGCGGGGAGGTATGAGTTCCAAGAAGGAACGCGGGGGAGACGTTTCTCTCCGGGTAAGTCCCTTTTCTGCACTGAGTCCAAGTGGCCCAGCCCAGGAGACCGTGTAGGACTGTGTTCCAGGGCTCTTTGCAAGCTGTGTCCACCTAGGTTTCTAAGGAAGAGAACGGTGTGTCGCCTTGGACTCTGCATGCCAAGCAGTGTTCCGAAGGGCCTACGCGGCTGTCTGTTGCTCAGCAGGCAGAGAGGAGGCCCGGCGGACTCAGTGTAGTTGCCCGGGAAATGGTGCGGACGCGAGAGCCCATCGCGTCCTGAAAGGCATCCTCGAGTTCCAGCTAGGCAGCACATCGACGCACACTTCCTGGAAACTGCTGTATGCCCCCACATGCCCGTTGGCGAAAGTGGAACTTACGGGGAGCCCAGTGATCACCCTGCGGTTTCCCCGAACGAACGAGGGCCGCGGCATTAGTGCCCCCCCAAGGATTGCAAGCACCCAGTTCCTCTGTGGAAATGAGTCCTTTACTCCCAAGGCGTTGCTGCAGTGAAGAGACGCAGGGCCTTTTCAGGGTTTGGCCGAGAGCTCCGTGGTTGAGAGGATGCAGCTTTCCAAAAGGTAAAACACTGCTTTTCTAAACAGGGCCCCCTATGGTAGCTAACACGCAGCGTAAGTACCTGCAGTATTTGAGGGGCGAAGGCAGACAAACGCGGCACACTGGGCCCTTCGCTGAATCCGTTTGAATGAGCGGGTGTCGAAGTGTGGCAAGCTCCCTAACCGAGTGAAGGCCTGAGGAAGGCCTTGCTGGCACTGCATCTCCCAGAGGCCTACCAGTGTAAAGTGGCGAATTGTGGTCTTCTTTGAGCAGGTTGGATGTCACGTCGAGTGCCTGCATGAGGTAGAGGCCCGGCAGGTGTGAGTTCCCAGAAGGAACGCGGAGCCGAGGGTGTCACTTATGGCACGTCACTGCTCTGCACTGAGTCAAAGTTGCCAAGCCCATTAGACTGGCTAGGAATATGTTCCCGAGGTGTTTGTACGCTGTGTCAACCTGGTTCTCCAAGGAAGGGAGCCGTGTGTCGCCCTGGATTCTGCACGCCCAGAAGTGTTCCGAAGGGCCTACACGGCTGTCTGTCGATCAGCAGGCAGACAGGACACTTGGGGTACTCAGTGTATTTGCACGGGAAGCGGTGCCGACGCGAGAGCCCTAGGAGACCCGAAAGGCCTCCTCGCGTTCCTTTTAAGCGGAACAACGACCGAGACCTCATGGAAACTGCTGCACGCAGAGCTTGCCAGGGGGACAAGTGGGTCCTTACCATGAGACTAGTGGTCACCTTGTGGCTTCCCAGAACGCACGAGGGCTGTGGGATTAGCTCCCCCTAAGAATTGAGAGCACCTGACTTCTCTGGGCAAAGTACTCGTTCCCCTTACAGGCGTGCCTGCAGTGAAAAGCCGCTGGGCAATTCCACACTTCTGCACACAGGTTCTAGGCCGCCAAGAATCCAGCTTTCGAAAAGGGAAAAAAGACTGCTTTGGTGCGCTGATGCTAGGGCTCACCTTGCGATTGCCCAGAACGAACGTGGGCCGCAGCTTAGCACTCCTCTGAAAGGGCAGGCACCCCGTTTGTCTGGGGGACATACTGGTTTCCTCCCCAGCTGTGCCTGCAGTGAGTAGAAGCTGGACATAGTGAGCGTTTCAGAAACAGCTCCGAGGCTACCTGTATCCAGCTTTCCAAAGGGGGAAAACACTGGTTTTCTAAGCAGTGCCACCTACCCTCGTTAACACCCGCCAGAAGTACGTGCAGAACTGGAAGTGCAAAGGGAGAGCGTCGCGACACACTGGGCCCTTGGCTAAATAGGTTTCACTGCACAGGCGTCTGCGTGTGGCAAGCTCCCTAACCGAGTGAAGGCCTGAGGAAGACCTAGTTGGCACTGCACCTTCCAAGGGCCTGCCAGTGTAAAGTGAGGAATTGTGCTCTTGGCTCAGGTTGGATCTCACCTTGAGTTCCTGCTTGAGGCAGAGAGCGGGGAGGTATGAGTTCCAAGAAGGAACGCGGGGGAGACGTTTCTCTCCGGGTAAGTCCCTTTTCCGCACTGAGTCCAAGTGGCCCAGCCCAGGAGACCGTGTAGGACTGTGTTCCAGGGCTCTTTGCAAGCTGTGTCAACCTAGGTTTCTAAGGAAGAGAACGGTGTGTCGCCTTGGACTCTGCATGCCAAGGAGTGTTCCGAAGGGCCTACGCGGCTGTCTGTTGCTCAGCAGGCAGAGAGGAGGCCCGGCGGACTCAGTGTAGTTGCCCGGGAAACGGTGCGGACGCGAGAGCCCATCGCGTCCTGAAAGGCATCCTCGAGTTCCAGCTAGGCAGCACATCGACGCACACTTCCTGGAAACTGCTGTATGCCCCCACATGCCCGTTGGCGAAAGTGGAACTTACGGGGAGCCCAGTGATCACCCTGCGGTTTCCCCGAACGAACGAGGGCCGCGGCATTAGTGCCCCCCCAAGGATTGCAAGCACCCAGTTCCTCTGTGGAAATGAGTCCTTTACTCCCAAGGCGTTGCTGCAGTGAAGAGACGCAGGGCCTTTTCCGGGTTTGGCCGAGAGCTCCGTGGTTGCGAGGATGCAGCTTTCCAAACGGTAAAAGACTGCTTTTCTAAACAGGGCCCCCTATGGTAGCTACCACGCAGCGTAAGTACCTGCAGTATTTGAGGGGCGAAGGCAGACAAACGCGGCACACTGGGCCCTTCGCTGAATCCGTTTGAATGAGCGGGTGTCGAAGTGTGGCAAGCTCCCTAACCGAGTGAAGGCCTGAGGAAGGCCTTGCTGGCACTGCATCTCCCAGAGGCCTACCAGTGTAAAGTGGTGACTTGTGGTCTTCTTTGAGCAGGTTGGATGTCACGTCGAGTGCCTGCATGAGGTAGAGGCCCGGCAGGTGTGAGTTCCCAGAAGGAACGCGGAGCCGAGGGTGTCTCTTATGGCACGTCACTGCTCTGCACTGAGTCAAAGTTGCCCAGCCCATTAGACTGGCTAGGAATATGTTCCCGAGGTGTTTGTACGCTGTGTCAACCTGGTTCTCCAAGGAAGGGAGCCGTGTGTCGCCCTGGATTCTGCACGCCCAGAAGTGTTCCGAAGGGCCTACACGGCTGTCTGTCGATCAGCAGGCAGACAGGACACTTGGGGTACTCAGTGTATTTGCACGGGAAGCAGTGCCGACGCGAGAGCCCTAGGAGACCCGAAAGGCCTCCTCGCGTTCCTTTTAAGCGGAACAACGACCGAGACCTCATGGAAACTGCTGCACGCAGAGCTTGCCAGGGGGACAAGTGGGTCCTTACCATGAGACTAGTGGTCACCTTGTGGCTTCCCAGAACGCACGAGGGCTGTGGGATTAGCTCCCCCTAAGAATTGAGAGCACCTGACTTCTCTGGGCAAAGTACTCGTTCCCCTTACAGGCGTGCCTGCAGTGAAAAGCCGCTGGGCAATTCCACACTTCTGCACACAGGTTCTAGGCCGCCAAGAATCCAGCTTTCGAAAAGGGAAAAAAGACTGTTTTGGTGCGCTGATGCTAGGGCTCACCTTGCGATTGCCCAGAACGAACGTGGGCCGCAGCTTAGCACTCCTCTGAAAGGGCAGGCACCCCGTTTGTCTGGGGGACATACTGGTTTCCTCCCCAGCTGTGCCTGCAGTGAGTAGAAGCTGGACATAGTGAGCGTTTCAGAAACAGCTCCGAGGCTACCTGTATCCAGCTTTCCAAAGGGGGAAAACACTGGTTTTCTAAGCAGTGCCACCTACCCTCGTTAACACCCGCCAGAAGTACGTGCAGAACTGGAAGTGCAAAGGGAGAGCGTCGCGACACACTGGGCCCTTGGCTAAATAGGTTTCACTGCACAGGCGTCTGCGTGTGGCAAGCTCCCTAACCGAGTGAAGGCCTGAGGAAGACCTAGTTGGCACTGCACCTTCCAAGGGCCTGCCAGTGTAAAGTGAGGAATT
This sequence comes from Eubalaena glacialis, assembly GCF_028564815.1. NCBI lineage: Eukaryota > Metazoa > Chordata > Mammalia > Artiodactyla > Balaenidae > Eubalaena > Eubalaena glacialis. The sequence goes on along the minus strand of NC_083716.1, from coordinate 107,932,906 downwards.
GTGCTCTTGGCTCAGGTTGGATCTCACCTTGAGTTCCTGCTTGAGGCAGAGAGCGGGGAGGTATGAGTTCCAAGAAGGAACGCGGGGGAGACGTTTCTCTCAGGGTAAGTCCCTTTTCCGCACTGAGTCCAAGTGGCCCAGCCCAGGAGACCGTGTAGGACTGTGTTCCAGGGCTCTTTGCAAGCTGTGTCCACCTAGGTTTCTAAGGAAGAGAACGGTGTGTCGCCTTGGACTCTGCATGCCAAGGAGTGTTCCGAAGGGCCTACGCGGCTGTCTGTTGCTCAGCAGGCAGAGAGGAGGCCCGGCGGACTCAGTGTAGTTGCCCGGGAAACGGTGCGGACGCGAGAGCCCATCGCGTCCTGAAAGGCATCCTCGAGTTCCAGCTAGGCAGCACATCGACGCACACTTCCTGGAAACTGCTGTATGCCCCCACATGCCCGTTGGCGAAAGTGGAACTTACGGGGAGCCCAGTGATCACCCTGCGGTTTCCCCGAACGAACGAGGGCCGCGGCATTAGTGCCCCCCCAAGGATTGCAAGCACCCAGTTCCTCTGTGGAAATGAGTCCTTTACTCCCAAGGCGTTGCTGCAGTGAAGAGACGCAGGGCCTTTTCCGGGTTTGGCCGAGAGCTCCGTGGTTGCGAGGATGCAGCTTTCCAAACGGTAAAAGACTGCTTTTCTAAACAGGGCCCCCTATGGTAGCTACCACGCAGCGTAAGTACCTGCAGTATTTGAGGGGCGAAGGCAGACAAACGCGGCACACTGGGCCCTTCGCTGAATCCGTTTGAATGAGCGGGTGTCGAAGTGTGGCAAGCTCCCTAACCGAGTGAAGGCCTGAGGAAGGCCTTGCTGGCACTGCATCTCCCAGAGGCCTACCAGTGTAAAGTGGTGACTTGTGGTCTTCTTTGAGCAGGTTGGATGTCACGTCGAGTGCCTGCATGAGGTAGAGGCCCGGCAGGTGTGAGTTCCCAGAAGGAACGCGGAGCCGAGGGTGTCTCTTATGGCACGTCACTGCTCTGCACTGAGTCAAAGTTGCCCAGCCCATTAGACCGGCTAGGAATATGTTCCCGAGGTGTTTGTACGCTGTGTCAACCCGGTTCTCCAAGGAAGGGAGCCGTGTGTCGCCCTGGATTCTGCACGCCCAGAAGTGTTCCGAAGGGCCTACACGGCTGTCTGTCGATCAGCAGGCAGACAGGACACTTGGGGTACTCAGTGTATTTGCACGGGAAGCGGTGCCGACGCGAGAGCCCTAGGAGACCCGAAAGGCCTCCTCGCGTTCCTTTTAAGCGGAACAACGACCAAAATCTCATGGAAACTGCTGCACGCAGAGTTTGCCAGGGGGACAAGTGGGTCCTTACCATGAGACTAGTGGTCACCGTGTGGCTTCCCAGAACGCACGAGGGCTGTGGGATTAGCTCCGCCTAAGAATTGAGAGCACCTGACTTCTCTGGGCAAAGTACTCGTTCCCCTCACAGGCGTGCCTGCAGTGAAAAGCAGCTGGGCAATTCCACACTTCTGCACACAGGTTCTAGGCCGCCAAGAATCCAGCTTTCGAAAAGGGAAAAAAGACTGTTTTGGTGCGCTGATGCTAGGGCTCACCTTGCGATTGCCCAGAACGAACGTGGGCCGCAGCTTAGCACTCCTCTGAAAGGGCAGGCACCCCGTTTGTCTGGGGGACATACTGGTTTCCTCCCCAGCTGTGCCTGCAGTGAGTAGAAGCTGGACATAGTAAGCGTTTCAGAAACAGCTCCGAGGCTACCTGTATCCAGCTTTCCAAAGGGGGAAAACACTGGTTTTCTAAGCAGTGCCACCTACCCTCGTTAACACCCGCCAGAAGTACGTGCAGAACTGGAAGTGCAAAGGGAGAGCGTCGCGACACACTGGGCCCTTGGCTAAATAGGTTTCACTGCGCAGGCGTCTGCGTGTGGAAAGATCCCTAACCGAGTGAAGGCCTGAGGAAGACCTAGTTGGCACTGCACCTTCCAAGCGCCTGCCAGTGTAAAGTGAGGAATTGTGCTCTTGGCTCAGGTTGGATCTCACCTCGACTTCCTGCTTGAGGCAGAGAGCGGGGAGGTATGAGTTCCAAGAAGGAACGCGGGGGAGACGTTTCTCTCCGGGTAAGTCCCTTTTCCGCACTGAGTCCAAGTGGCCCAGCCCAGGAGACCGTGTAGGACTGTGTTCCAGGGCTCTTTGCAAGCTGTGTCCACCTAGGTTTCTAAGGAAGAGAACGGTGTGTCGCCTTGGACTCTGCATGCCAAGGAGTGTTCCGAAGGGCCTACGCGGCTGTCTGTTGCTCAGCAGGCAGAGAGGAGGCCCGGCGGACTCAGTGTAGTTGCCCGGGAAACGGTGCGGACGCGAGAGCCCATCGCGTCCTGAAAGGCATCCTCGAGTTCCAGCTAGGCAGCACATCGACGCACACTTCCTGGAAACTGCTGTATGCCCCCACATGCCCGTTGGCGAAAGTGGAACTTACGGGGAGCCCAGTGATCACCCTGCGGTTTCCCCGAACGAACGAGGGCCGCGGCATTAGTGCCCCCCCAAGGATTGCAAGCACCCAGTTCCTCTGTGGAAATGAGTCCTTTACTCCCAAGGCGTTGCTGCAGTGAAGAGACGCAGGGCCTTTTCAGGGTTTGGCCGAGAGCTCCGTGGTTGCGCGGATGCAGCTTTCCAAACGGTAAAAGACTGCTTTTCTAAACAGGGCCCCCTATGGTAGCTACCACGCAGCGTAAGTACCTGCAGTATTTGAGGGGCGAAGGCAGACAAACGCGGCACACTGGGCCCTTCGCTGAATCCGTTTGAATGAGCGGGTGTCGAAGTGTGGCAAGCTCCCTAACCGAGTGAAGGCCTGAGGAAGGCCTTGCTGGCACTGCATCTCCCAGAGGCCTACCAGTGTAAAGTGGTGAATTGTGGTCTTCTTTGAGCAGGTTGGATGTCACGTCGAGTGCCTGCATGAGGTAGAGGCCCGGCAGGTGTGAGTTCCCAGAAGGAACGCGGAGCCGAGGGTGTCTCTTATGGCACGTCACTGCTCTGCACTGAGTCAAAGTTGCCCAGCCCATTAGACCGGCTAGGAATATGTTCCCGAGGTGTTTGTACGCTGTGTCAACCCGGTTCTCCAAGGAAGGGAGCCGTGTGTCGCCCTGGATTCTGCACGCCCAGAAGTGTTCCGAAGGGCCTACACGGCTGTCTGTCGATCAGCAGGCAGACAGGACACTTGGGGTACTCAGTGTATTTGCACGGGAAGCGGTGCCGACGCGAGAGCCCTAGGAGACCCGAAAGGCCTCCTCGCCTTCCTTTTAAGCGGAACAACGACCGAGACCTCATGGAAACTGCTGCACGCAGAGCTTGCCAGGGGGACAAGTGGGTCCTTACCATGAGACTAGTGGTCACCGTGTGGCTTCCCAGAACGCACGAGGGCTGTGGGATTAGCTCCGCCTAAGAATTGAGAGCACCTGACTTCTCTGGGGAAAGTACTCGTTCCCCTCACAGGCGTGCCTGCAGTGAAAAGCAGCTGGGCAATTCCACACTTCTGCACACAGGTTCTAGGCCGCCAAGAATCCAGCTTTCGAAAAGGGAAAAAAGACTGCTTTGGTGCGCTGATGCTAGGGGTCACCTTGCGATTGCTCAGAACGAACGTGGGCCGCAGCTTAACACTCCTCTGAAAGGGCAGGCACCCCGTTTGTCTGGGGGACATACTGGTTTCCTCCCCAGCTGTGCCTGCAGTGAATAGAAGCTGGACATAGTAAGCGTTTCAGAAACAGCTCCGAGGCTACCTGTATCCAGCTTTCCAAAGGGGGAAAACACTGGTTTTCTAAGCAGTGCCACCTACCCTCGTTAACACCCGCCAGAAGTACGTGCAGAACTGGAAGTGCAAAGGGAGAGCGTCGCGACACACTGGGCCCTTGGCTAAATAGGTTTCACTGCGCAGGCGTCTGCGTGTGGCAAGATCCCTAACCGAGTGAAGGCCTGAGGAAGACCTAGTTGGCACTGCACCTTCCAAGCGCCTGCCAGTGTAAAGTGAGGAATTGTGCTCTTGGCTCAGGTTGGATCTCACCTCGACTTCCTGCTTGAGGCAGAGAGCGGGGAGGTATGAGTTCCAAGAAGGAACGCGGGGGAGACGTTTCTCTCCGGGTAAGTCCCTTTTCCGCACTGAGTCCAAGTGGCCCAGCCCAGGAGACCGTGTAGGACTGTGTTCCAGGGCTCTTTGCAAGCTGTGTCCACCTAGGTTTCTAAGGAAGAGAACGGTGTGTCGCCTTGGACTCTGCATGCCAAGGAGTGTTCCGAAGGGCCTACGCGGCTGTCTGTTGCTCAGCAGGCAGAGAGGAGGCCCGGCGGACTCAGTGTAGTTGCCCGGGAAACGGTGCGGACGCGAGAGCCCATCGCGTCCTGAAAGGCATCCTCGAGTTCCAGCTAGGCAGCACATCGACGCACACTTCCTGGAAACTGCTGTATGCCCCCACATGCCCGTTGGCGAAAGTGGAACTTACGGGGAGCCCAGTGATCACCCTGCGGTTTCCCCGAACGAACGAGGGCCGCGGCATTAGTGCCCCCCCAAGGATTGCAAGCACCCAGTTCCTCTGTGGAAATGAGTCCTTTACTCCCAAGGCGTTGCTGCAGTGAAGAGACGCAGGGCCTTTTCAGGGTTTGGCCGAGAGCTCCGTGGTTGCGCGGATGCAGCTTTCCAAACGGTAAAAGACTGCTTTTCTAAACAGGGCCCCCTATGGTAGCTACCACGCAGCGTAAGTACCTGCAGTATTTGAGGGGCGAAGGCAGACAAACGCGGCACACTGGGCCCTTCGCTGAATCCGTTTGAATGAGCGGGTGTCGAAGTGTGGCAAGCTCCCTAACCGAGTGAAGGCCTGAGGAAGGCCTTGCTGGCACTGCATCTCCCAGAGGCCTACCAGTGTAAAGTGGTGAATTGTGGTCTTCTTTGAGCAGGTTGGATGTCACGTCGAGTGCCTGCATGAGGTAGAGGCCCGGCAGGTGTGAGTTCCCAGAAGGAACGCGGAGCCGAGGGTGTCTCTTATGGCACGTCACTGCTCTGCACTGAGTCAAAGTTGCCCAGCCCATTAGACCGGCTAGGAATATGTTCCCGAGGTGTTTGTACGCTGTGTCAACCCGGTTCTCCAAGGAAGGGAGCCGTGTGTCGCCCTGGATTCTGCACGCCCAGAAGTGTTCCGAAGGGCCTACACGGCTGTCTGTCGATCAGCAGGCAGACAGGACACTTGGGGTACTCAGTGTATTTGCACGGGAAGCGGTGCCGACGCGAGAGCCCTAGGAGACCCGAAAGGCCTCCTCGCCTTCCTTTTAAGCGGAACAACGACCGAGACCTCATGGAAACTGCTGCACGCAGAGCTTGCCAGGGGGACAAGTGGGTCCTTACCATGAGACTAGTGGTCACCGTGTGGCTTCCCAGAACGCACGAGGGCTGTGGGATTAGCTCCGCCTAAGAATTGAGAGCACCTGACTTCTCTGGGCAAAGTACTCGTTCCCCTCACAGGCGTGCCTGCAGTGAAAAGCAGCTGGGCAATTCCACACTTCTGCACACAGGTTCTAGGCCGCCAAGAATCCAGCTTTCGAAAAGGGAAAAAAGACTGCTTTGGTGCGCTGATGCTAGGGGTCACCTTGCGATTGTTCAGAACGAACGTGGGCCGCAGCTTAACACTCCTCTGAAAGGGCAGGCACCCCGTTTGTCTGGGGGACATACTGGTTTCCTCCCCAGCTGTGCCTGCAGTGAATAGAAGCTGGACATAGTAAGCGTTTCAGAAACAGCTCCGAGGCTACCTGTATCCAGCTTTCCAAAGGGGGAAAACACTGGTTTTCTAAGCAGTGCCACCTACCCTCGTTAACACCCGCCAGAAGTACGTGCAGAACTGGAAGTGCAAAGGGAGAGCGTCGCGACACACTGGGCCCTTGGCTAAATAGGTTTCACTGCGCAGGCGTCTGCGTGTGGAAAGATCCCTAACCGAGTGAAGGCCTGAGGAAGACCTAGTTGGCACTGCACCTTCCAAGCGCCTGCCAGTGTAAAGTGAGGAATTGTGCTCTTGGCTCAGGTTGGATCTCACCTCGACTTCCTGCTTGAGGCAGAGAGCGGGGAGGTATGAGTTCCAAGAAGGAACGCGGGGGAGACGTTTCTCTCCGGGTAAGTCCCTTTTCCGCACTGAGTCCAAGTGGCCCAGCCCAGGAGACCGTGTAGGACTGTGTTCCAGGGCTCTTTGCAAGCTGTGTCCACCTAGGTTTCTAAGGAAGAGAACGGTGTGTCGCCTTGGACTCTGCATGCCAAGGAGTGTTCCGAAGGGCCTACGCGGCTGTCTGTTGCTCAGCAGGCAGAGAGGAGGCCCGGCGGACTCAGTGTAGTTGCCCGGGAAACGGTGCGGACGCGAGAGCCCATCGCGTCCTGAAAGGCATCCTCGAGTTCCAGCTAGGCAGCACATCGACGCACACTTCCTGGAAACTGCTGTATGCCCCCACATGCCCGTTGGCGAAAGTGGAACTTACGGGGAGCCCAGTGATCACCCTGCGGTTTCCCCGAACGAACGAGGGCCGCGGCATTAGTGCCCCCCCAAGGATTGCAAGCACCCAGTTCCTCTGTGGAAATGAGTCCTTTACTCCCAAGGCGTTGCTGCAGTGAAGAGACGCAGGGCCTTTTCAGGGTTTGGCCGAGAGCTCCGTGGTTGCGCGGATGCAGCTTTCCAAACGGTAAAAGACTGCTTTTCTAAACAGGGCCCCCTATGGTAGCTACCACGCAGCGTAAGTACCTGCAGTATTTGAGGGGCGAAGGCAGACAAACGCGGCACACTGGGCCCTTCGCTGAATCCGTTTGAATGAGCGGGTGTCGAAGTGTGGCAAGCTCCCTAACCGAGTGAAGGCCTGAGGAAGGCCTTGCTGGCACTGCATCTCCCAGAGGCCTACCAGTGTAAAGTGGTGAATTGTGGTCTTCTTTGAGCAGGTTGGATGTCACGTCGAGTGCCTGCATGAGGTAGAGGCCCGGCAGGTGTGAGTTCCCAGAAGGAACGCGGAGCCGAGGGTGTCTCTTATGGCACGTCACTGCTCTGCACTGAGTCAAAGTTGCCCAGCCCATTAGACCGGCTAGGAATATGTTCCCGAGGTGTTTGTACGCTGTGTCAACCCGGTTCTCCAAGGAAGGGAGCCGTGTGTCGCCCTGGATTCTGCACGCCCAGAAGTGTTCCGAAGGGCCTACACGGCTGTCTGTCGATCAGCAGGCAGACAGGACACTTGGGGTACTCAGTGTATTTGCACGGGAAGCGGTGCCGACGCGAGAGCCCTAGGAGACCCGAAAGGCCTCCTCGCCTTCCTTTTAAGCGGAACAACGACCGAGACCTCATGGAAACTGCTGCACGCAGAGCTTGCCAGGGGGACAAGTGGGTCCTTACCATGAGACTAGTGGTCACCGTGTGGCTTCCCAGAACGCACGAGGGCTGTGGGATTAGCTCCGCCTAAGAATTGAGAGCACCTGACTTCTCTGGGGAAAGTACTCGTTCCCCTCACAGGCGTGCCTGCAGTGAAAAGCAGCTGGGCAATTCCACACTTCTGCACACAGGTTCTAGGCCGCCAAGAATCCAGCTTTCGAAAAGGGAAAAAAGACTGCTTTGGTGCGCTGATGCTAGGGGTCACCTTGCGATTGCTCAGAACGAACGTGGGCCGCAGCTTAACACTCCTCTGAAAGGGCAGGCACCCCGTTTGTCTGGGGGACATACTGGTTTCCTCCCCAGCTGTGCCTGCAGTGAATAGAAGCTGGACATAGTAAGCGTTTCAGAAACAGCTCCGAGGCTACCTGTATCCAGCTTTCCAAAGGGGGAAAACACTGGTTTTCTAAGCAGTGCCACCTACCCTCGTTAACACCCGCCAGAAGTACGTGCAGAACTGGAAGTGCAAAGGGAGAGCGTCGCGACACACTGGGCCCTTGGCTAAATAGGTTTCACTGCGCAGGCGTCTGCGTGTGGCAAGATCCCTAACCGAGTGAAGGCCTGAGGAAGACCTAGTTGGCACTGCACCTTCCAAGCGCCTGCCAGTGTAAAGTGAGGAATTGTGCTCTTGGCTCAGGTTGGATCTCACCTCGACTTCCTGCTTGAGGCAGAGAGCGGGGAGGTATGAGTTCCAAGAAGGAACGCGGGGGAGACGTTTCTCTCCGGGTAAGTCCCTTTTCCGCACTGAGTCCAAGTGGCCCAGCCCAGGAGACCGTGTAGGACTGTGTTCCAGGGCTCTTTGCAAGCTGTGTCCACCTAGGTTTCTAAGGAAGAGAACGGTGTGTCGCCTTGGACTCTGCATGCCAAGGAGTGTTCCGAAGGGCCTACGCGGCTGTCTGTTGCTCAGCAGGCAGAGAGGAGGCCCGGCGGACTCAGTGTAGTTGCCCGGGAAACGGTGCGGACGCGAGAGCCCATCGCGTCCTGAAAGGCATCCTCGAGTTCCAGCTAGGCAGCACATCGACGCACACTTCCTGGAAACTGCTGTATGCCCCCACATGCCCGTTGGCGAAAGTGGAACTTACGGGGAGCCCAGTGATCACCCTGCGGTTTCCCCGAACGAACGAGGGCCGCGGCATTAGTGCCCCCCCAAGGATTGCAAGCACCCAGTTCCTCTGTGGAAATGAGTCCTTTACTCCCAAGGCGTTGCTGCAGTGAAGAGACGCAGGGCCTTTTCAGGGTTTGGCCGAGAGCTCCGTGGTTGCGCGGATGCAGCTTTCCAAACGGTAAAAGACTGCTTTTCTAAACAGGGCCCCCTATGGTAGCTACCACGCAGCGTAAGTACCTGCAGTATTTGAGGGGCGAAGGCAGACAAACGCGGCACACTGGGCCCTTCGCTGAATCCGTTTGAATGAGCGGGTGTCGAAGTGTGGCAAGCTCCCTAACCGAGTGAAGGCCTGAGGAAGGCCTTGCTGGCACTGCATCTCCCAGAGGCCTACCAGTGTAAAGTGGTGAATTGTGGTCTTCTTTGAGCAGGTTGGATGTCACGTCGAGTGCCTGCATGAGGTAGAGGCCCGGCAGGTGTGAGTTCCCAGAAGGAACGCGGAGCCGAGGGTGTCTCTTATGGCACGTCACTGCTCTGCACTGAGTCAAAGTTGCCCAGCCCATTAGACCGGCTAGGAATATGTTCCCGAGGTGTTTGTACGCTGTGTCAACCCGGTTCTCCAAGGAAGGGAGCCGTGTGTCGCCCTGGATTCTGCACGCCCAGAAGTGTTCCGAAGGGCCTACACGGCTGTCTGTCGATCAGCAGGCAGACAGGACACTTGGGGTACTCAGTGTATTTGCACGGGAAGCGGTGCCGACGCGAGAGCCCTAGGAGACCCGAAAGGCCTCCTCGCCTTCCTTTTAAGCGGAACAACGACCGAGACCTCATGGAAACTGCTGCACGCAGAGCTTGCCAGGGGGACAAGTGGGTCCTTACCATGAGACTAGTGGTCACCGTGTGGCTTCCCAAAACGCACGAGGGCTGTGGGATTAGCTCCGCCTAAGAATTGAGAGCACCTGACTTCTCTGGGCAAAGTACTCGTTCCCCTCACAGGCGTGCCTGCAGTGAAAAGCAGCTGGGCAATTCCACACTTCTGCACACAGGTTCTAGGCCGCCAAGAATCCAGCTTTCGAAAAGGGAAAAAAGACTGCTTTGGTGCGCTGATGCTAGGGGTCACCTTGCGATTGCCCAGAACGAACGTGGGCCGCAGCTTAGCTCTCCTCTGAAAGGGCAGGCACCCCGTTTGTCTGGGGGACATACTGGTTTCCTCCCCAGCTGTGCCTGCAGTGAGTAGAAGCTGGACATAGTAAGCGTTTCAGAAACAGCTCCGAGGCTACCTGTATCCAGCTTTCCAAAGGGGGAAAACACTGGTTTTCTAAGCAGTGCCACCTACCCTCGTTAACACCCGCCAGAAGTACGTGCAGAACTGGAAGTGCAAAGGGAGAGCGTCGCGACACACTGGGCCCTTGGCTAAATAGGTTTCACTGCACAGGCGTCTGCGTGTGGCAAGCTCCCTAACCGAGTGAAGGCCTGAGGAAGACCTAGTTGGCACTGCACCTTCCAACGGCCTGCCAGTGTAAAGTGAGGAATTGTGCTCTTGGCTCAGGTTGGATCTCACCTTGACTTCCTGCTTGAGGCAGAGAGCGGGGAGGTATGAGTTCCAAGAAGGAACGCGGGGGAGACGTTTCTCTCCGGGTAAGTCCCTTTTCCGCACTGAGTCCAAGTGGCCCAGCCCAGGAGACCGTGTAGGACTGTGTTCCAGGGCTCTTTGCAAGCTGTGTCAACCTAGGTTTCTAAGGAAGAGAACGGTGTGTCGCCTTGGACTCTGCATGCCAAGGAGTGTTCCGAAGGGCCTACGCGGCTGTCTGTTGCTCAGCAGGCAGAGAGGAGACCCGGCGGACTCAGTGTAGTTGCCCGGGAAACGGTGCGGAAACGAGAGCCCATCGCGTCCTGAAAGGCATCCTCGAGTTCCAGCTAGGCAGCACATCGACGCACACTTCCTAGAAACTGCTGTATGCCCCCACATGCCCGTTGGCGAAAGTGGAACTTACGGGGAGCCCAGTGATCACCCTGCGGTTTCCCCGAACGAACGAGGGCCGCGGCATTAGTGCCCCCCCAAGGATTGCAAGCACCCAGTTCCTCTGTGGAAATGAGTCCTTTACTCCCAAGGCGTTGCTGCAGTGAAGAGACGCAGGGCCTTTTCAGGGTTTGGCCGAGAGCTCCGTGGTTGCGAGGATGCAGCTTTCCAAACAGTAAAAGACTGCTTTTCTAAACAGGGCCCCCTATGGTAGCTACCACGCAGCGTAAGTACCTGCAGTATTTGAGGGGCGAAGGCAGACAAACGCGGCACACTGGGCCCTTCGCTGAATCCGTTTGAATGAGCGGGTGTCGAAGTGTGGCAAGCTCCCTAACCGAGTGAAGGCCTGAGGAAGGCCTTGCTGGCACTGCATCTCCCAGAGGCCTACCAGTGTAAAGTGGTGAATTGTGGTCTTCTTTGAGCAGGTTGGATGTCACGTCGAGTGCCTGCATGAGGTAGAGGCCCGGCAGGTGTGAGTTCCCAGAAGGAACGCGGAGCCGAGGGTGTCTCTTATGGCACGTCACTGCTCTGCACTGAGTCAAAGTTGCCCAGCCCATTAGACCGGCTAGGAATATGTTCCCGAGGTGTTTGTACGCTGTGTCAACCCGGTTCTCCAAGGAAGGGAGCCGTGTGTCGCCCTGGATTCTGCACGCCCAGAAGTGTTCCGAAGGGCCTACACGGCTGTCTGTCGATCAGCAGGCAGACAGGACACTTGGGGTACTCAGTGTATTTGCACGGGAAGCGGTGCCGACGCGAGAGCCCTAGGAGACCCGAAAGGCCTCCTCGCCTTCCTTTTAAGCGGAACAACGACCGAGACCTCATGGAAACTGCTGCACGCAGAGCTTGCCAGGGGGACAAGTGGGTCCTTACCATGAGACTAGTGGTCACCGTGTGGCTTCCCAGAACGCACGAGGGCTGTGGGATTAGCTCCGCCTAAGAATTGAGAGCACCTGACTTCTCTGGGGAAAGTACTCGTTCCCCTCACAGGCGTGCCTGCAGTGAAAAGCAGCTGGGCAATTCCACACTTCTGCACACAGGTTCTAGGCCGCCAAGAATCCAGCTTTCGAAAAGGGAAAAAAGACTGCTTTGGTGCGCTGATGCTAGGGGTCACCTTGCGATTGCTCAGAACGAACGTGGGCCGCAGCTTAACACTCCTCTGAAAGGGCAGGCACCCCGTTTGTCTGGGGGACATACTGGTTTCCTCCCCAGCTGTGCCTGCAGTGAATAGAAGCTGGACATAGTAAGCGTTTCAGAAACAGCTCCGAGGCTACCTGTATCCAGCTTTCCAAAGGGGGAAAACACTGGTTTTCTAAGCAGTGCCACCTACCCTCGTTAACACCCGCCAGAAGTACGTGCAGAACTGGAAGTGCAAAGGGAGAGCGTCGCGACACACTGGGCCCTTGGCTAAATAGGTTTCACTGCGCAGGCGTCTGCGTGTGGCAAGATCCCTAACCGAGTGAAGGCCTGAGGAAGACCTAGTTGGCACTGCACCTTCCAAGCGCCTGCCAGTGTAAAGTGAGGAATTGTGCTCTTGGCTCAGGTTGGATCTCACCTCGACTTCCTGCTTGAGGCAGAGAGCGGGGAGGTATGAGTTCCAAGAAGGAACGCGGGGGAGACGTTTCTCTCCGGGTAAGTCCCTTTTCCGCACTGAGTCCAAGTGGCCCAGCCCAGGAGACCGTGTAGGACTGTGTTCCAGGGCTCTTTGCAAGCTGTGTCCACCTAGGTTTCTAAGGAAGAGAACGGTGTGTCGCCTTGGACTCTGCATGCCAAGGAGTGTTCCGAAGGGCCTACGCGGCTGTCTGTTGCTCAGCAGGCAGAGAGGAGGCCCGGCGGACTCAGTGTAGTTGCCCGGGAAACGGTGCGGACGCGAGAGCCCATCGCGTCCTGAAAGGCATCCTCGAGTTCCAGCTAGGCAGCACATCGACGCACACTTCCTGGAAACTGCTGTATGCCCCCACATGCCCGTTGGCGAAAGTGGAACTTACGGGGAGCCCAGTGATCACCCTGCGGTTTCCCCGAACGAACGAGGGCCGCGGCATTAGTGCCCCCCCAAGGATTGCAAGCACCCAGTTCCTCTGTGGAAATGAGTCCTTTACTCCCAAGGCGTTGCTGCAGTGAAGAGACGCAGGGCCTTTTCAGGGTTTGGCCGAGAGCTCCGTGGTTGCGCGGATGCAGCTTTCCAAACGGTAAAAGACTGCTTTTCTAAACAGGGCCCCCTATGGTAGCTACCACGCAGCGTAAGTACCTGCAGTATTTGAGGGGCGAAGGCAGACAAACGCGGCACACTGGGCCCTTCGCTGAATCCGTTTGAATGAGCGGGTGTCGAAGTGTGGCAAGCTCCCTAACCGAGTGAAGGCCTGAGGAAGGCCTTGCTGGCACTGCATCTCCCAGAGGCCTACCAGTGTAAAGTGGTGAATTGTGGTCTTCTTTGAGCAGGTTGGATGTCACGTCGAGTGCCTGCATGAGGTAGAGGCCCGGCAGGTGTGAGTTCCCAGAAGGAACGCGGAGCCGAGGGTGTCTCTTATGGCACGTCACTGCTCTGCACTGAGTCAAAGTTGCCCAGCCCATTAGACCGGCTAGGAATATGTTCCCGAGGTGTTTGTACGCTGTGTCAACCCGGTTCTCCAAGGAAGGGAGCCGTGTGTCGCCCTGGATTCTGCACGCCCAGAAGTGTTCCGAAGGGCCTACACGGCTGTCTGTCGATCAGCAGGCAGACAGGACACTTGGGGTACTCAGTGTATTTGCACGGGAAGCGGTGCCGACGCGAGAGCCCTAGGAGACCCGAAAGGCCTCCTCGCCTTCCTTTTAAGCGGAACAACGACCGAGACCTCATGGAAACTGCTGCACGCAGAGCTTGCCAGGGGGACAAGTGGGTCCTTACCATGAGACTAGTGGTCACCGTGTGGCTTCCCAAAACGCACGAGGGCTGTGGGATTAGCTCCGCCTAAGAATTGAGAGCACCTGACTTCTCTGGGCAAAGTACTCGTTCCCCTCACAGGCGTGCCTGCAGTGAAAAGCAGCTGGGCAATTCCACACTTCTGCACACAGGTTCTAGGCCGCCAAGAATCCAGCTTTCGAAAAGGGAAAAAAGACTGCTTTGGTGCGCTGATGCTAGGGGTCACCTTGCGATTGCCCAGAACGAACGTGGGCCGCAGCTTAGCTCTCCTCTGAAAGGGCAGGCACCCCGTTTGTCTGGGGGACATACTGGTTTCCTCCCCAGCTGTGCCTGCAGTGAGTAGAAGCTGGACATAGTAAGCGTTTCAGAAACAGCTCCGAGGCTACCTGTATCCAGCTTTCCAAAGGGGGAAAACACTGGTTTTCTAAGCAGTGCCACCTACCCTCGTTAACACCCGCCAGAAGTACGTGCAGAACTGGAAGTGCAAAGGGAGAGCGTCGCGACACACTGGGCCCTTGGCTAAATAGGTTTCACTGCACAGGCGTCTGCGTGTGGCAAGCTCCCTAACCGAGTGAAGGCCTGAGGAAGACCTAGTTGGCACTGCACCTTCCAACGGCCTGCCAGTGTAAAGTGAGGAATTGTGCTCTTGGCTCAGGTTGGATCTCACCTTGACTTCCTGCTTGAGGCAGAGAGCGGGGAGGTATGAGTTCCAAGAAGGAACGCGGGGGAGACGTATCTCTCCGGGTAAGTCCCTTTTCCGCACTGAGTCCAAGTGGCCCAGCCCAGGAGACCGTGTAGGACTGTGTTCCAGGGCTCTTTGCAAGCTGTGTCAACCTAGGTTTCTAAGGAAGAGAACGGTGTGTCGCCTTGGACTCTGCATGCCAAGGAGTGTTCCGAAGGGCCTACGCGGCTGTCTGTTGCTCAGCAGGCAGAGAGGAGACCCGGCGGACTCAGTGTAGTTGCCCGGGAAACGGTGCGGAAACGAGAGCCCATCGCGTCCTGAAAGGCATCCTCGAGTTCCAGCTAGGCAGCACATCGACGCACACTTCCTAGAAACTGCTGTATGCCCCCACATGCCCGTTGGCGAAAGTGGAACTTACGGGGAGCCCAGTGATCACCCTGCGGTTTCCCCGAACGAACGAGGGCCGCGGCATTAGTGCCCCCCCAAGGATTGCAAGCACCCAGTTCCTCTGTGGAAATGAGTCCTTTACTCCCAAGGCGTTGCTGCAGTGAAGAGACGCAGGGCCTTTTCAGGGTTTGGCCGAGAGCTCCGTGGTTGCGAGGATGCAGCTTTCCAAACAGTAAAAGACTGCTTTTCTAAACAGGGCCCCCTATGGTAGCTACCACGCAGCGTAAGTACCTGCAGTATTTGAGGGGCGAAGGCAGACAAACGCGGCACACTGGGCCCTTCGCTGAATCCGTTTGAATGAGCGGGTGTCGAAGTGTGGCAAGCTCCCTAACCGAGTGAAGGCCTGAGGAAGGCCTTGCTGGCACTGCATCTCCCAGAGGCCTACCAGTGTAAAGTGGTGAATTGTGGTCTTCTTTGAGCAGGTTGGATGTCACGTCGAGTGCCTGCATGAGGTAGAGGCCCGGCAGGTGTGAGTTCCCAGAAGGAACGCGGAGCCGAGGGTGTCTCTTATGGCACGTCACTGCTCTGCACTGAGTCAAAGTTGCCCAGCCCATTAGACCGGCTAGGAATATGTTCCCGAGGTGTTTGTACGCTGTGTCAACCCGGTTCTCCAAGGAAGGGAGCCGTGTGTCGCCCTGGATTCTGCACGCCCAGAAGTGTTCCGAAGGGCCTACACGGCTGTCTGTCGATCAGCAGGCAGACAGGACACTTGGGGTACTCAGTGTATTTGCACGGGAAGCGGTGCCGACGCGAGAGCCCTAGGAGACCCGAAAGGCCTCCTCGCCTTCCTTTTAAGCGGAACAACGACCGAGACCTCATGGAAACTGCTGCACGCAGAGCTTGCCAGGGGGACAAGTGGGTCCTTACCATGAGACTAGTGGTCACCGTGTGGCTTCCCAGAACGCACGAGGGCTGTGGGATTAGCTCCGCCTAAGAATTGAGAGCACCTGACTTCTCTGGGGAAAGTACTCGTTCCCCTCACAGGCGTGCCTGCAGTGAAAAGCAGCTGGGCAATTCCACACTTCTGCACACAGGTTCTAGGCCGCCAAGAATCCAGCTTTCGAAAAGGGAAAAAAGAGTGCTTTGGTGCGCTGATGCTAGGGGTCACCTTGCGATTGCTCAGAACGAACGTGGGCCGCAGCTTAGCACTCCTCTGAAAGGGCAGGCACCCCGTTTGTCTGGGGGACATACTGGTTTCCTCCCCAGCTGTGCCTGCAGTGAATAGAAGCTGGACATAGTAAGCGTTTCAGAAACAGCTCCGAGGCTACCTGTATCCAGCTTTCCAAAGGGGGAAAACACTGGTTTTCTAAGCAGTGCCACCTACCCTCGTTAACACCCGCCAGAAGTACGTGCAGAACTGGAAGTGCAAAGGGAGAGCGTCGCGACACACTGGGCCCTTGGCTAAATAGGTTTCACTGCGCAGGCGTCTGCGTGTGGCAAGATCCCTAACCGAGTGAAGGCCTGAGGAAGACCTAGTTGGCACTGCACCTTCCAAGGGCCTGCCAGTGTAAAGTGAGGAATTGTGCTCTTGGCTCAGGTTGGATCTCACCTCGACTTCCTGCTTGAGGCAGAGAGCGGGGAGGTATGAGTTCCAAGAAGGAACGCGGGGGAGACGTTTCTCTCCGGGTAAGTCCCTTTTCCGCACTGAGTCCAAGTGGCCCAGCCCAGGAGACCGTGTAGGACTGTGTTCCAGGGCTCTTTGCAAGCTGTGTCAACCTAGGTTTCTAAGGAAGAGAACGGTGTGTCGCCTTGGACTCTGCATGCCAAGGAGTGTTCCGAAGGGCCTTCGCGGCTGTCTGTTGCTCAGCAGGCAGAGAGGAGGCCCGGCGGACTCAGTGTAGTTGCCCGGGAAACGGTGCGGTCGCGAGAGCCCATCGCGTCCTGAAAGGCATCCTCGAGTTCCAGCTAGGCAGCACATCGACGCACACTTCCTGGAAACTGCTGTATGCCCCCACATGCCCGTTGGCGAAAGTGGAACTTACGGGGAGCCCAGTGATCACCCTGCGGTTTCCCCGAACGAACGAGGGCCGCGGCATTAGTGCCCCCCCAAGGATTGCAAGCACCCAGTTCCTCTGTGGAAATGAGTCCTTTACTCCCAAGGCGTTGCTGCAGTGAAGAGACGCAGGGCCTTTTCAGGGTTTGGCCGAGAGCTCCGTGGTTGCGAGGATGCAGCTTTCCAAACGGTAAAAGACTGCTTTTCTAAACAGGGCCCCCTATGGTAGCTACCACGCAGCGTAAGTACCTGCAGTATTTGAGGGGCGAAGGCAGACAAACGCGGCACACTGGGCCCTTCGCTGAATCCGTTTGAATGAGCGGGTGTCGAAGTGTGGCAAGCTCCCTAACCGAGTGAAGGCCTGAGGAAGGCCTTGCTGGCACTGCATCTCCCAGAGGCCTACCAGTGTAAAGTGGTGAATTGTGGTCTTCTTTGAGCAGGTTGGATGTCACGTCGAGTGCCTGCATGAGGTAGAGGCCCGGCAGGTGTGAGTTCGCAGAAGGAACGCGGAGCAGAGCGTGTCTCTTATGGCACGTCACTGCTCTGCACTGAGTCAAAGTTGCCCAGCCCATTAGACCGGCTAGGAATATGTTCCCGAGGTGTTTGTACGCTGTGTCAACCCGGTTCTCCAAGGAAGGGAGCCGTCTGTCGCCCTGGATTCTGCACGCCCAGAAGTGTTCCGAAGGGCCTACACGGCTGTCTGTCGATCAGCAGGCAGACAGGACACTTGGGGTACTCAGTGTATTTGCACGGGAAGCGGTGCCGACGCGAGAGCCCTAGGAGACCCGAAAGGCCTCCTCGCCTTCCTTTTAAGCGGAACAACGACCGAGACCTCATGGAAACTGCTGCACGCAGAGCTTGCCAGGGGGACAAGTGGGTCCTTACCATGAGACTAGTGGTCACCGTGTGGCTTCCCAAAACGCACGAGGGCTGTGGGATTAGCTCCGCCTAAGAATTGAGAGCACCTGACTTCTCTGGGCAAAGTACTCGTTCCCCTCACAGGCGTGCCTGCAGTGAAAAGCAGCTGGGCAATTCCACACTTCTGCACACAGGTTCTAGGCCGCCAAGAATCCAGCTTTCGAAAAGGGAAAAAAGACTGCTTTGGTGCGCTGATGCTAGGGGTCACCTTGCGATTGCCCAGAACGAACGTGGGCCACAGCTTAGCTCTCCTCTGAAAGGGCAGGCACCCCGTTTGTCTGGGGGACATACTGGTTTCCTCCCCAGCTGTGCCTGCAGTGAGTAGAAGCTGGACATAGTAAGCGTTTCAGAAACAGCTCCGAGGCTACCTGTATCCAGCTTTCCAAAGGGGGAAAACACTGGTTTTCTAAGCAGTGCCACCTACCCTCGTTAACACCCGCCAGAAGTACGTGCAGAACTGGAAGTGCAAAGGGAGAGCGTCGCGACACACTGGGCCCTTGGCTAAATAGGTTTCACTGCACAGGCGTCTGCGTGTGGCAAGCTCCCTAACCGAGTGAAGGCCTGAGGAAGACCTAGTTGGCACTGCACCTTCCAACGGCCTGCCAGTGTAAAGTGAGGAATTGTGCTCTTGGCTCAGGTTGGATCTCACCTTGACTTCCTGCTTGAGGCAGAGAGCGGGGAGGTATGAGTTCCAAGAAGGAACGCGGGGGAGACGTTTCTCTCCGGGTAAGTCCCTTTTCCGCACTGAGTCCAAGTGGCCCAGCCCAGGAGACCGTGTAGGACTGTGTTCCAGGGCTCTTTGCAAGCTGTGTCCACCTAGGTTTCTAAGGAAGAGAACGGTGTGTCGCCTTGGACTCTGCATGCCAAGGAGTGTTCCGAAGGGCCTTCGCGGCTGTCTGTTGCTCAGCAGGCAGAGAGGAGGCCCGGCGGACTCAGTGTAGTTGCCCGGGAAACGGTGCGGACGCGAGAGCCCATCGCGTCCTGAAAGGCATCCTCGAGTTCCAGCTAGGCAGCACATCGACGCACACTTCCTGGAAACTGCTGTATGCCCCCACATGCCCGTTGGCGAAAGTGGAACTTACGGGGAGCCCAGTGATCACCCTGCGGTTTCCCCGAACGAACGAGGGCCGCGGCATTAGTGCCCCCCCAAGGATTGCAAGCACCCAGTTCCTCTGTGGAAATGAGTCCTTTACTCCCAAGGCGTTGCTGCAGTGAAGAGACGCAGGGCCTTTTCAGGGTTTGGCCGAGAGCTCCGTGGTTGCGAGGATGCAGCTTTCCAAACAGTAAAAGACTGCTTTTCTAAACAGGGCCCCCTATGGTAGCTACCACGCAGCGTAAGTACCTGCAGTATTTGAGGGGCGAAGGCAGACAAACGCGGCACACTGGGCCCTTCGCTGAATCCGTTTGAATGAGCGGGTGTCGAAGTGTGGCAAGCTCCCTAACCGAGTGAAGGCCTGAGGAAGGCCTTGCTGGCACTGCATCTCCCAGAGGCCTACCAGTGTAAAGTGGTGAATTGTGGTCTTCTTTGAGCAGGTTGGATGTCACGTCGAGTGCCTGCATGAGGTAGAGGCCCGGCAGGTGTGAGTTCCCAGAAGGAACGCGGAGCCGAGGGTGTCTCTTATGGCACGTCACTGCTCTGCACTGAGTCAAAGTTGCCCAGCCCATTAGACCGGCTAGGAATATGTTCCCGAGGTGTTTGTACGCTGTGTCAACCCGGTTCTCCAAGGAAGGGAGCCGTGTGTCGCCCTGGATTCTGCACGCCCAGAAGTGTTCCGAAGGGCCTACACGGCTGTCTGTCGATCAGCAGGCAGACAGGACACTTGGGGTACTCAGTGTATTTGCACGGGAAGCGGTGCCGACGCGAGAGCCCTAGGAGACCCGAAAGGCCTCCTCGCCTTCCTTTTAAGTGGAACAACGACCGAGACCTCATGGAAACTGCTGCACGCAGAGCTTGCCAGGGGGACAAGTGGGTCCTTACCATGAGACTAGTGGTCACCGTGTGGCTTCCCAGAACGCACGAGGGCTGTGGGATTAGCTCCGCCTAAGAATTGAGAGCACCTGACTCCTCTGGGGAAAGTACTCGTTCCCCTCACAGGCGTGCCTGCAGTGAAAAGCAGCTGGGCAATTCCACACTTCTGCACACAGGTTCTAGGCCGCCAAGAATCCAGCTTTCGAAAAGGGAAAAAAGACTGCTTTGGTGCGCTGATGCTAGGGGTCACCTTCCGATTGCTCAGAACGAACGTGGGCCGCAGCTTAGCACTCCTCTGAAAGGGCAGGCACCCCGTTTGTCTGGGGGACATACTGGTTTCCTCCCCAGCTGTGCCTGCAGTGAATAGAAGCTGGACATAGTAAGCGTTTCAGAAACAGCTCCGAGGCTACCTGTATCCAGCTTTCCAAAGGGGGAAAACACTGGTTTTCTAAGCAGTGCCACCTACCCTCGTTAACACCCGCCAGAAGTACGTGCAGAACTGGAAGTGCAAAGGGAGAGCGTCGCGACACACTGGGCCCTTGGCTAAAGAGTTTTCACTGCGCAGGCGTCTGCGTGTGGCAAGATCCCTAACCGAGTGAAGGCCTGAGGAAGACCTAGTTGGCACTGCACCTTCCAAGGGCCTGCCAGTGTAAAGTGAGGAATTGTGCTCTTGGCTCAGGTTGGATCTCACCTCGACTTCCTGCTTGAGGCAGAGAGCGGGGAGGTATGAGTTCCAAGAAGGAACGCGGGGGAGACGTTTCTCTCCGGGTAAGTCCCTTTTCCGCACTGAGTCCAAGTGGCCCAGCCCAGGAGACCGTGTAGGACTGTGTTCCAGGGCTCTTTGCAAGCTGTGTCCACCTAGGTTTCTAAGGAAGAGAACGGTGTGTCGCCTTGGACTCTGCATGCCAAGGAGTGTTCCGAAGGGCCTACGCGGCTGTCTGTTGCTCAGCAGGCAGAGAGGAGGCCCGGCGGACTCAGTGTAGTTGCCCGGGAAACGGTGCGGACGCGAGAGCCCATCGCGTCCTGAAAGGCATCCTCGAGTTCCAGCTAGGCAGCACATCGACGCACACTTCCTGGAAACTGCTGTATGCCCCCACATGCCCGTTGGCGAAAGTGGAACTTACGGGGAGCCCAGTGATCACCCTGCGGTTTCCCCGAACGAACGAGGGCCGCGGCATTAGTGCCCCCCCAAGGATTGCAAGCACCCAGTTCCTCTGTGGAAATGAGTCCTTTACTCCCAAGGCGTTGCTGCAGTGAAGAGACGCAGGGCCTTTTCAGGGTTTGGCCGAGAGCTCCGTGGTTGCGAGGATGCAGCTTTCCAAACGGTAAAAGACTGCTTTTCTAAACAGGGCCCCCTATGGTAGCTACCACGCAGCGTAAGTACCTGCAGTATTTGAGGGGCGAAGGCAGACAAACGCGGCACACTGGGCCCTTCGCTGAATCCGTTTGAATGAGCGGGTGTCGAAGTGTGGCAAGCTCCCTAACCGAGTGAAGGCCTGAGGAAGGCCTTGCTGGCACTGCATCTCCCAGAGGCCTACCAGTGTAAAGTGGTGAATTGTGGTCTTCTTTGAGCAGGTTGGATGTCACTTCGAGTGCCTGCATGAGGTAGAGGCCCGGCAGGTGTGAGTTCCCAGAAGGAACGCGGAGCCGAGGGTGTCTCTTATGGCACGTCACTGCTCTGCACTGAGTCAAAGTTGCCCAGCCCATTAGACCGGCTAGGAATATGTTCCCGAGGTGTTTGTACGCTGTGTCAACCCGGTTCTCCAAGGAAGGGAGCCGTCTGTCGCCCTGGATTCTGCACGCCCAGAAGTGTTCCGAAGGGCCTACACGGCTGTCTGTCGATCAGCAGGCAGACAGGACACTTGGGGTACTCAGTGTATTTGCACGGGAAGCGGTGCCGACGCGAGAGCCCTAGGAGACCCGAAAGGCCTCCTCGCCTTCCTTTTAAGCGGAACAACGACCGAGACCTCATGGAAACTGCTGCACGCAGAGCTTGCCAGGGGGACAAGTGGGTCCTTACCATGAGACTAGTGGTCACCGTGTGGCTTCCCAAAACGCACGAGGGCTGTGGGATTAGCTCCGCCTAAGAATTGAGAGCACCTGACTTCTCTGGGCAAAGTACTCGTTCCCCTCACAGGCGTGCCTGCAGTGAAAAGCAGCTGGGCAATTCCACACTTCTGCACACAGGTTCTAGGCCGCCAAGAATCCAGCTTTCGAAAAGGGAAAAAAGACTGCTTTGGTGCGCTGATGCTAGGGGTCACCTTGCGATTGCCCAGAACGAACGTGGGCCACAGCTTAGCTCTCCTCTGAAAGGGCAGGCACCCCGTTTGTCTGGGGGACATACTGGTTTCCTCCCCAGCTGTGCCTGCAGTGAGTAGAAGCTGGACATAGTAAGCGTTTCAGAAACAGCTCCGAGGCTACCTGTATCCAGCTTTCCAAAGGGGGAAAACACTGGTTTTCTAAGAAGTGCCACCTACCCTCGTTAACACCCGCCAGAAGTACGTGCAGAACTGGAAGTGCAAAGGGAGAGCATCGCGACACACTGGGCCCTTGGCTAAATAGGTTTCACTGCACAGGCGTCTGCGTGTGGCAAGCTCCCTAACCGAGTGAAGGCCTGAGGAAGACCTAGTTGGCACTGCACCTTCCAACGGCCTGCCAGTGTAAAGTGAGGAATTGTGCTCTTGGCTCAGGTTGGATCTCACCTTGACTTCCTGCTTGAGGCAGAGAGCGGGTAGGTATGAGTTCCAAGAAGGAACGCGGGGGAGACGTTTCTCTCCGGGTAAGTCCCTTTTCCGCACTGAGTCCAAGTGGCCCAGCCCAGGAGACCGTGTAGGACTGTGTTCCAGGGCTCTTTGCAAGCTGTGTCCACCTAGGTTTCTAAGGAAGAGAACGGTGTGTCGCCTTGGACTCTGCATGCCAAGGAGTGTTCCGAAGGGCCTACGCGGCTGTCTGTTGCTCAGCAGGCAGAGAGGAGACCCGGCGGACTCAGTGTAGTTGCCCGGGAAACGGTGCGGAAACGAGAGCCCATCGCGTCCTGAAAGGCATCCTCGAGTTCCAGCTAGGCAGCACATCGACGCACACTTCCTGGAAACTGCTGTATGACCCCACATGCCCGTTGGCGAAAGTGGAACTTACGGGGAGCCCAGTGATCACCCTGCGGTTTCCCCGAACGAACGAGGGCCGCGGCATTAGTGCCCCCCCAAGGATTGCAAGCACCCAGTTCCTCTGTGGAAATGAGTCCTTTACTCCCAAGGCGTTGCTGCAGTGAAGAGACGCAGGGCCTTTTCAGGGTTTGGCCGAGAGCTCCGTGGTTGCGAGGATGCAGCTTTCCAAACAGTAAAAGACTGCTTTTCTAAACAGGGCCCCCTATGGTAGCTACCACGCAGCGTAAGTACCTGCAGTATTTGAGGGGCGAAGGCAGACAAACGCGGCACACTGGGCCCTTCGCTGAATCCGTTTGAATGAGCGGGTGTCGAAGTGTGGCAAGCTCCCTAACCGAGTGAAGGCCTGAGGAAGGCCTTGCTGGCACTGCATCTCCCAGAGGCCTACCAGTGTAAAGTGGTGAATTGTGGTCTTCTTTGAGCAGGTTGGATGTCACGTCGAGTGCCTGCATGAGGTAGAGGCCCGGCAGGTGTGAGTTCCCAGAAGGAACGCGGAGCCGAGGGTGTCTCTTATGGCACGTCACTGCTCTGCACTGAGTCAAAGTTGCCCAGCCCATTAGACCGGCTAGGAATATGTTCCCGAGGTGTTTGTACGCTGTGTCAACCCGGTTCTCCAAGGAAGGGAGCCGTGTGTCGCCCTGGATTCTGCACGCCCAGAAGTGTTCCGAAGGGCCTACACGGCTGTCTGTCGATCAGCAGGCAGACAGGACACTTGGGGTACTCAGTGTATTTGCACGGGAAGCGGTGCCGACGCGAGAGCCCTAGGAGACCCGAAAGGCCTCCTCGCCTTCCTTTTAAGCGGAACAACGACCGAGACCTCATGGAAACTGCTGCACGCAGAGCTTGCCAGGGGGACAAGTGGGTCCTTACCATGAGACTAGTGGTCACCGTGTGGCTTCCCAGAACGCACGAGGGCTGTGGGATTAGCTCCGCCTAAGAATTGAGAGCACCTGACTTCTCTGGGGAAAGTACTCGTTCCCCTCACAGGCGTGCCTGCAGTGAAAAGCAGCTGGGCAATTCCACACTTCTGCACACAGGTTCTAGGCCGCCAAGAATCCAGCTTTCGAAAAGGGAAAAAAGACTGCTTTGGTGCGCTGATGCTAGGGGTCACCTTGCGATTGCTCAGAACGAACGTGGGCCGCAGCTTAGCACTCCTCTGAAAGGGCAGGCACCCCGTTTGTCTGGGGGACATACTGGTTTCCTCCCCAGCTGTGCCTGCAGTGAATAGAAGCTGGACATAGTAAGCGTTTCAGAAACAGCTCCGAGGCTACCTGTATCCAGCTTTCCAAAGGGGGAAAACACTGGTTTTCTAAGCAGTGCCACCTACCCTCGTTAACACCCGCCAGAAGTACGTGCAGAACTGGAAGTGCAAAGGGAGAGCGTCGCGACACACTGGGCCCTTGGCTAAATAGGTTTCACTGCGCAGGCGTCTGCGTGTGGCAAGATCCCTAACCGAGTGAAGGCCTGAGGAAGACCTAGTTGGCACTGCACCTTCCAAGGGCCTGCCAGTGTAAAGTGAGGAATTGTGCTCTTGGCTCACGTTGGATCTCACCTCGACTTCCTGCTTGAGGCAGAGAGCGGGGAGGTATGAGTTCCAAGAAGGAACGCGGGGGAGACGTTTCTCTCCGGGTAAGTCCCTTTTCCGCACTGAGTCCAAGTGGCCCAGCCCAGGAGACCGTGTAGGACTGTGTTCCAGGGCTCTTTGCAAGCTGTGTCCACCTAGGTTTCTAAGGAAGAGAACGGTGTGTCGCCTTGGACTCTGCATGCCAAGGAGTGTTCCGAAGGGCCTACGCGGCTGTCTGTTGCTCAGCAGGCAGAGAGGAGGCCCGGCGGACTCAGTGTAGTTGCCCGGGAAACGGTGCGGACGCGAGAGCCCATCGCGTCCTGAAAGGCATCCTCGAGTTCCAGCTAGGCAGCACATCGACGCACACTTCCTGGAAACTGCTGTATGCCCCCACATGCCCGTTGGCGAAAGTGGAACTTACGGGGAGCCCAGTGATCACCCTGCGGTTTCCCCGAACGAACGAGGGCCGCGGCATTAGTGCCCCCCCAAGGATTGCAAGCACCCAGTTCCTCTGTGGAAATGAGTCCTTTACTCCCAAGGCGTTGCTGCAGTGAAGAGACGCAGGGCCTTTTCAGGGTTTGGCCGAGAGCTCCGTGGTTGCGAGGATGCAGCTTTCCAAACGGTAAAAGACTGCTTTTCTGAACAGGGCCCCCTATGGTAGCTACCACGCAGCGTAAGTACCTGCAGTATTTGAGGGGCGAAGGCAGACAAACGCGGCACACTGGGCCCTTCGCTGAATCCGTTTGAATGAGCGGGTGTCGAAGTGTGGCAAGCTCCCTAACCGAGTGAAGGCCTGAGGAAGGCCTTGCTGGCCCTGCATCTCCCAGAGGCCTACCAGTGTAAAGTGGTGAATTGTGGTCTTCTTTGAGCAGGTTGGATGTCACGTCGAGTGCCTGCATGAGGTAGAGGCCCGGCAGGTGTGAGTTCCCAGAAGGAACGCGGAGCCGAGGGTGTCTCTTATGGCACGTCACTGCTCTGCACTGAGTCAAAGTTGCCCAGCCCATTAGACCGGCTAGGAATATGTTCCCGAGGTGTTTGTACGCTGTGTCAACCCGGTTCTCCAAGGAAGGGAGCCGTGTGTCGCCCTGGATTCTGCACGCCCAGAAGTGTTCCGAAGGGCCTACACGGCTGTCTGTCGATCAGCAGGCAGACAGGACACTTGGGGTACTCAGTGTATTTGCACGGGAAGCGGTGCCGACGCGAGAGCCCTAGGAGACCCGAAAGGCCTCCTCGCCTTCCTTTTAAGCGGAACAACGACCGAGACCTCATGGAAACTGCTGCATGCAGAGCTTGCCAGGGGGACAAGTGGGTCCTTACCATGAGACTAGTGGTCACCGTGTGGCTTCCCAGAACGCACGAGGGCTGTGGGATTAGCTCCGCCTAAGAATTGAGAGCACCTGACTTCTCTGGGCAAAGTACTCGTTCCCCTCACAGGCGTGCCTGCAGTGAAAAGCAGCTGGGCAATTCCACACTTCTGCACACAGGTTCTAGGCCGCCAAGAATCCAGCTTTCGAAAAGGGAAAAAAGACTGCTTTGGTGCGCTGATGCTAGGGGTCACCTTGCGATTGCCCAGAACGAACGTGGGCCGCAGCTTAGCTCTCCTCTGAAAGGGTAGGCACCCCGTTTGTCTGGGGGACATACTGGTTTCCTCCCCAGCTGTGCCTGCAGTGAGTAGAAGCTGGACATAGTAAGCGTTTCAGAAACAGCTCCGAGGCTATCTGTATCCAGCTTTCCAAAGGGGGAAAACACTGGTTTTCTAAGCAGTGCCACCTACCCTCGTTAACACCCGCCAGAAGTACGTGCAGAACTGGAAGTGCAAAGGGAGAGCGTCGCGACACACTGGGCCCTTGGCTAAATAGTTTTCACTGCGCAGGCGTCTGCGTGTGGCAAGATCCCTAACCGAGTGAAGGCCTGAGGAAGACCTAGTTGGCACTGCAACTTCCAACGGCCTGCCAGAGTAAAGTGAGGAATTGTGCTCTTGGCTCAGGTTGGATCTCACCTCGACTTCCTGCTTGAGGCAGAGAGCGGGGAGGTATGAGTTCCAAGAAGGAACGCGGGGGAGACGTTTCTCTCCGGGTAAGTCCCTTTTCCGCACTGAGTCCAAGTGGCCCAGCCCAGGAGACCGTGTAGGACTGTGTTCCAGGGCTCTTTGCAAGCTGTGTCCACCTAGGTTTCTAAGGAAGAGAACGGTGTGTCGCCTTGGACTCTGCATGCCAAGGAGTGTTCCGAAGGGCCTACGCGGCTGTCTGTTGCTCAGCAGGCAGAGAGGAGGCCCGGCGGACTCAGTGTAGTTGCCCGGGAAACGGTGCGGACGCGAGAGCCCATCGCGTCCTGAAAGGCATCCTCGAGTTCCAGCTAGGCAGCACATCGACGCACACTTCCTGGAAACTGCTGTATGCCCCCACATGCCCGTTGGCGAAAGTGGAACTTACGGGGAGCCCAGTGATCACCCTGCGGTTTCCCCGAACGAACGAGGGCCGCGGCATTAGTGCCCCCCCAAGGATTGCAAGCACCCAGTTCCTCTGTGGAAATGAGTCCTTTACTCCCAAGGCGTTGCTGCAGTGAAGAGACGCAGGGCCTTTTCAGGGTTTGGCCGAGAGCTCCGTGGTTGCGAGGATGCAGCTTTCCAAACGGTAAAAGACTGCTTTTCTAAACAGGGCCCCCTATGGTAGCTACCACGCAGCGTAAGTACCTGCAGTATTTGAGGGGCGAAGGCAGACAAACGCGGCACACTGGGCCCTTCGCTGAATCCGTTTGAATGAGCGGGTGTCGAAGTGTGGCAAGCTCCCTAACCGAGTGAAGGCCTGAGGAAGGCCTTGCTGGCCCTGCATCTCCCAGAGGCCTACCAGTGTAAAGTGGTGAATTGTGGTCTTCTTTGAGCAGGTTGGATGTCACGTCGAGTGCCTGCATGAGGTAGAGGCCCGGCAGGTGTGAGTTCCCAGAAGGAACGCGGAGCCGAGGGTGTCTCTTATGGCACGTCACTGCTCTGCACTGAGTCAAAGTTGCCCAGCCCATTAGACCGGCTAGGAATATGTTCCCGAGGTGTTTGTACGCTGTGTCAACCCGGTTCTCCAAGGAAGGGAGCCGTGTGTCGCCCTGGATTCTGCACGCCCAGAAGTGTTCCGAAGGGCCTACACGGCTGTCTGTCGATCAGCAGGCAGACAGGACACTTGGGATACTCAGTGTATTTGCACGGGAAGCGGTGCCGACGCGAGAGCCCTAGGAGACCCGAAAGGCCTCCTCGCCTTCCTTTTAAGCGGAACAACGACCGAGACCTCATGGAAACTGCTGCACGCAGAGCTTGCCAGGGGGACAAGTGGGTCCTTACCATGAGACTAGTGGTCACCGTGTGGCTTCCCAGAACGCACGAGGGCTGTGGGATTAGCTCCGCCTAAGAATTGAGAGCACCTGACTTCTCTGGGCAAAGTACTCGTTCCCCTCACAGGCGTGCCTGCAGTGAAAAGCAGCTGGGCAATTCCACACTTCTGCACACAGGTTCTAGGCCGCCAAGAATCCAGCTTTCGAAAAGGGAAAAAAGACTGCTTTGGTGCGCTGATGCTAGGGGTCACCTTGCGATTGCCCAGAACGAACGTGGGCCGCAGCTTAGCTCTCCTCTGAAAGGGTAGGCACCCCGTTTGTCTGGGGGACATACTGGTTTCCTCCCCAGCTGTGCCTGCAGTGAGTAGAAGCTGGACAAAGTAAGCGTTTCAGAAACAGCTCCGAGGCTACCTGTATCCAGCTTTCCAAAGGGGGAAAACACTGGTTTTCTAAGCAGTGCCACCTACCCTCGTTAACACCCGCCAGAAGTACGTGCAGAACTGGAAGTGCAAAGGGAGAGCGTCGCGACACACTGGGCCCTTGGCTAAATAGTTTTCACTGCGCAGGCGTCTGCGTGTGGCAAGATCCCTAACCGAGTGAAGGCCTGAGGAAGACCTAGTTGGCACTGCAACTTCCAACGGCCTGCCAGAGTAAAGTGAGGAATTGTGCTCTTGGCTCAGGTTGGATCTCACCTCGACTTCCTGCTTGAGGCAGAGAGCGGGGAGGTATGAGTTCCAAGAAGGAACGCGGGGGAGACGTTTCTCTCCGGGTAAGTCCCTTTTCCGCACTGAGTCCAAGTGGCCCAGCCCAGGAGACCGTGTAGGACTGTGTTCCAGGGCTCTTTGCAAGCTGTGTCCACCTAGGTTTCTAAGGAAGAGAACGGTGTGTCGCCTTGGACTCTGCATGCCAAGGAGTGTTCCGAAGGGCCTACGCGGCTGTCTGTTGCTCAGCAGGCAGAGAGGAGGCCCGGCGGACTCAGTGTAGTTGCCCGGGAAACGGTGCGGACGCGAGAGCCCATCGCGTCCTGAAAGGCATCCTCGAGTTCCAGCTAGGCAGCACATCGACGCACACTTCCTGGAAACTGCTGTATGCCCCCACATGCCCGTTGGCGAATGTGGAACTTATGGGGAGCCCAGTGATCACCCTGCGGTTTCCCCGAACGAACGAGGGCCGCGGCATTAGTGCCCCCCCAAGGATTGCAAGCACCCAGTTCCTCTGTGGAAATGAGTCCTTTACTCCCAAGGCGTTGCTGCAGTGAAGAGACGCAGGGCCTTTTCAGGGTTTGGCCGAGAGCTCCGTGGTTGCGAGGATGCAGCTTTCCAAACGGTAAAAGACTGCTTTTCTAAACAGGGCCCCCTATGGTAGCTACCACGCAGCGTAAGTACCTGCAGTATTTGAGGGGCGAAGGCAGACAAACGCGGCACACTGGGCCCTTCGCTGAATCCGTTTGAATGAGCGGGTGTCGAAGTGTGGCAAGCTCCCTAACCGAGTGAAGGCCTGAGGAAGGCCTTGCTGGCCCTGCATCTCCCAGAGGCCTACCAGTGTAAAGTGGTGAATTGTGGTCTTCTTTGAGCAGGTTGGATGTCACGTCGAGTGCCTGCATGAGGTAGAGGCCCGGCAGGTGTGAGTTCCCAGAAGGAACGCGGAGCCGAGGGTGTCTCTTATGGCACGTCACTGCTCTGCACTGAGTCAAAGTTGCCCAGCCCATTAGACCGGCTAGGAATATGTTCCCGAGGTGTTTGTACGCTGTGTCAACCCGGTTCTCCAAGGAAGGGAGCCGTGTGTCGCCCTGGATTCTGCACGCCCAGAAGTGTTCCGAAGGGCCTACACGGCTGTCTGTCGATCAGCAGGCAGACAGGACACTTGGGGTACTCAGTGTATTTGCACGGGAAGCGGTGCCGACGCGAGAGCCCTAGGAGACCCGAAAGGCCTCCTCGCCTTCCTTTTAAGCGGAACAACGACCGAGACCTCATGGAAACTGCTGCACGCAGAGCTTGCCAGGGGGACAAGTGGGTCCTTACCATGAGACTAGTGGTCACCGTGTGGCTTCCCAGAACGCACGAGGGCTGTGGGATTAGCTCCGCCTAAGAATTGAGAGCACCTGACTTCTCTGGGGAAAGTACTCGTTCCCCTCACAGGCGTGCCTGCAGTGAAAAGCAGCTGGGCAATTCCACACTTCTGCACACAGGTTCTAGGCCGCCAAGAATCCAGCTTTCGAAAAGGGAAAAAAGACTGCTTTGGTGCGCTGATGCTAGGGGTCACCTTGCGATTGCCCAGAACGAACGTGGGCCGCAGCTTAGCTCTCCTCTGAAAGGGCAGGCACCCCGTTTGTCTGGGGGACATACTGGTTTCCTCCCCAGCTGTGCCTGCAGTGAGTAGAAGCTGGACATAGTAAGCGTTTCAGAAACAGCTCCGAGGCTACCTGTATCCAGCTTTCCAAAGGGGGAAAACACTGGTTTTCTAAGCAGTGCCACCTACCCTCGTTAACACCCGCCAGAAGTACGTGCAGAACTGGAAGTGCAAAGGGAGAGCGTCGCGACACACTGGGCCCTTGGCTAAATAGTTTTCACTGCGCAGGCGTCTGCGTGTGGCAAGATCCCTAACCGAGTGAAGGCCTGAGGAAGACCTAGTTGGCACTGCGTCTTCCAAGGGCCTGCCAGTGTAAAGTGAGGAATTGTGCTCTTGGCTCAGGTTGGATCTCACCTCGACTTCCTGCTTGAGGCAGAGAGCGCGGAGGTATGAGTTCCAAGAAGGAACGCGGGGGAGACGTTTCTCTCCGGGTAAGTCCCTTTTCCGCACTGAGTCCAAGTGGCCCAGCCCAGGAGACCGTGTAGGACTGTGTTCCAGGGCTCTTTGCAAGCTGTGTCCACCTAGGTTTCTAAGGAAGAGAACGGTGTGTCGCCTTGGACTCTGCATGCCAAGGAGTGTTCCGAAGGGCCTACGCGGCTGTCTGTTGCTCAGCAGGCAGAGAGGAGGCCCAGCGGACTCAGTGTAGTTGCCCGGGAAACGGTGCGGACGCGAGAGCCCATCGCGTCCTGAAAGGCATCCTCGAGTTCCAGCTAGGCAGCACATCGACGCACACTTCCTGGAAACTGCTGTATGCCCCCACATGCCCGTTGGCGAAAGTGGAACTTACGGGGAGCCCAGTGATCACCCTGCGGTTTCCCCGAACGAACGAGGGCCGCGGCATTAGTGCCCCCCCAAGGATTGCAAGCACCCAGTTCCTCTGTGGAAATGAGTCCTTTACTCCCAAGGCGTTGCTGCAGTGAAGAGACGCAGGGCCTTTTCCGGGTTTGGCCGAGAGCTCCGTGGTTGCGAGGATGCAGCTTTCCAAACGGTAAAAGACTGCTTTTCTAAACAGGGCCCCCTATGGTAGCTACCACGCAGCGTAAGTACCTGCAGTATTTGAGGGGCGAAGGCAGACAAACGCGGCACACTGGGCCCTTCGCTGAATCCGTTTGAATGAGCGGGTGTCGAAGTGTGGCAAGCTCCCTAACCGAGTGAAGGCCTGAGGAAGGCCTTGCTGGCCCTGCATCTCCCAGAGGCCTACCAGTGTAAAGTGGTGAATTGTGGTCTTCTTTGAGCAGGTTGGATGTCACGTCGAGTGCCTGCATGAGGTAGAGGCCCGGCAGGTGTGAGTTCCCAGAAGGAACGCGGAGCCGAGGGTGTCTCTTATGGCACGTCACTGCTCTGCACTGAGTCAAAGTTGCCCAGCCCATTAGACCGGCTAGGAATATGTTCCCGAGGTGTTTGTACGCTGTGTCAACCCGGTTCTCCAAGGAAGGGAGCCGTGTGTCGCCCTGGATTCTGCACGCCCAGAAGTGTTCCGAAGGGCCTACACGGCTGTCTGTCGATCAGCAGGCAGACAGGACACTTGGGGTACTCAGTGTATTTGCACGGGAAGCGGTGCCGACGCGAGAGCCCTAGGAGACCCGAAAGGCCTCCTCGCCTTCCTTTTAAGCGGAACAACGACCGAGACCTCATGGAAACTGCTGCACGCAGAGCTTGCCAGGGGGACAAGTGGGTCCTTACCATGAGACTAGTGGTCACCGTGTGGCTTCCCAGAACGCACGAGGGCTGTGGGATTAGCTCCGCCTAAGAATTGAGAGCACCTGACTTCTCTGGGCAAAGTACTCGTTCCCCTCACAGGCGTGCCTGCAGTGAAAAGCAGCTGGGCAATTCCACACTTCTGCACACAGGTTCTAGGCCGCCAAGAATCCAGCTTTCGAAAAGGGAAAAAAGACTGCTTTGGTGCGCTGATGCTAGGGGTCACCTTGCGATTGCCCAGAACGAACGTGGGCCGCAGCTTAGCTCTCCTCTGAAAGGGCAGGCACCCCGTTTGTCTGGGGGACATACTGGTTTCCTCCCCAGCTGTGCCTGCAGTGAGTAGAAG
Organism: Eubalaena glacialis; assembly: GCF_028564815.1. Lineage (NCBI taxonomy): Eukaryota > Metazoa > Chordata > Mammalia > Artiodactyla > Balaenidae > Eubalaena > Eubalaena glacialis. The sequence goes on along the minus strand of NC_083716.1, from coordinate 107,901,024 downwards.
CTGGACATAGTAAGCGTTTCAGAAACAGCTCCGAGGCTACCTGTATCCAGCTTTCCAAAGGGGGAAAACACTGGTTTTCTAAGCAGTGCCACCTACCCTCGTTAACACCCGCCAGAAGTACGTGCAGAACTGGAAGTGCAAAGGGAGAGCGTCGCGACACACTGGGCCCTTGGCTAAATAGTTTTCACTGCGCAGGCGTCTGCGTGTGGCAAGATCCCTAACCGAGTGAAGGCCTGAGGAAGACCTAGTTGGCACTGCACCTTCCAAGGGCCTGCCAGTGTAAAGTGAGGAATTGTGCTCTTGGCTCAGGTTGGATCTCACCTCGACTTCCTGCTTGAGGCAGAGAGCGGGGAGGTATGAGTTCCAAGAAGGAACGCGGGGGAGACGTTTCTCTCCGGGTAAGTCCCTTTTCCGCACTGAGTCCAAGTGGCCCAGCCCAGGAGACCGTGTAGGACTGTGTTCCAGGGCTCTTTGCAAGCTGTGTCCACCTAGGTTTCTAAGGAAGAGAACGGTGTGTCGCCTTGGACTCTGCATGCCAAGGAGTGTTCCGAAGGGCCTACGCGGCTGTCTGTTGCTCAGCAGGCAGAGAGGAGGCCCGGCGGACTCAGTGTAGTTGCCCGGGAAACGGTGCGGACGCGAGAGCCCATCGCGTCCTGAAAGGCATCCTCGAGTTCCAGCTAGGCAGCACATCGACGCACACTTCCTGGAAACTGCTGTATGCCCCCACATGCCCGTTGGCGAAAGTGGAACTTACGGGGAGCCCAGTGATCACCCTGCGGTTTCCCCGAACGAACGAGGGCCGCGGCATTAGTGCCCCCCCAAGGATTGCAAGCACCCAGTTCCTCTGTGGAAATGAGTCCTTTACTCCCAAGGCGTTGCTGCAGTGAAGAGACGCAGGGCCTTTTCAGGGTTTGGCCGAGAGCTCCGTGGTTGCGAGGATGCAGCTTTCCAAACGGTAAAAGACTGCTTTTCTAAACAGGGCCCCCTATGGTAGCTACCACGCAGCGTAAGTACCTGCAGTATTTGAGGGGCGAAGGCAGACAAACGCGGCACACTGGGCCCTTCGCTGAATCCGTTTGAATGAGCGGGTGTCGAAGTGTGGCAAGCTCCCTAACCGAGTGAAGGCCTGAGGAAGGCCTTGCTGGCCCTGCATCTCCCAGAGGCCTACCAGTGTAAAGTGGTGAATTGTGGTCTTCTTTGAGCAGGTTGGATGTCACGTCGAGTGCCTGCATGAGGTAGAGGCCCGGCAGGTGTGAGTTCCCAGAAGGAACGCGGAGCCGAGGGTGTCTCTTATGGCACGTCACTGCTCTGCACTGAGTCAAAGTTGCCAAGCCCATTAGACCGGCTAGGAATATGTTCCCGAGGTGTTCGTACGCTGTGTCAACCTGGTTCTCCAAGGAAGGGAGCCGTGTGTCGCCCTGGATTCTGCACGCCCAGAAGTGTTCCGAAGGGCCTACACGGCTGTCTGTCGATCAGCAGGCAGACAGGACACTTGGGGTACTCAGTGTATTTGCACGGGAAGCGGTGCCGACGCGAGAGCCCTAGGAGACCCGAAAGGCCTCCTCGCCTTCCTTTTAAGCGGAACAACGACCGAGACCTCATGGAAACTGTTGCACGCAGAGCTTGCCAGGGGGACAAGTGGGTCCTTACCATGAGACTAGTTGTCACCGTGTGGCTTCCCAGAACGCACGAGGGCTGTGGGATTAGCTCCCCCTAAGAATTGAGAGCACCTGACTTCTCTGGGCAAAGTACTCGTTCCCCTCACAGGCGTGCCTGCAGTGAAAAGCAGCTGGGCAATTCCACACTTCTGCACACAGGTTCTAGGCCGCCAAGAATCCAGCTTTCGAAAAGGGAAAAAAGACTGCTTTGGTGCGCTGATGCTAGGGGTCACCTTGCGATTGCCCAGAACGAACGTGGGCCGCAGCTTAGCTCTCCTCTGAAAGGGCAGGCACCCCGTTTGTCTGGGGGGCATACTGGTTTCCTCCCCAGCTGTGCCTGCAGTGAGTAGAAGCTGGACATAGTGAGCGTTTCAGAAACAGCTCCGAGGCTACCTGTATCCAGCTTTCCAAAGGGGGAAAACACTGGTTTTCTAAGCAGTGCCACCTACCCTCGTTAACACCCGCCAGAAGTACGTGCAGAACTGGAAGTGCAAAGGGAGAGCGTCGCGACACACTGGGCCCTTGGCTAAATAGGTTTCACTGCGCAGGCGTCTGCGTGTGGCAAGATCCCTAACCGAGTGAAGGCCTGAGGAAGACCTAGTTGGCACTGCACCTTCCAAGGGCCTGCCAGTGTAAAGTGAGGAATTGTGCTCTTGGCTCAGGTTGGATCTCACCTCGACTTCCTGCTTGAGGCAGAGAGCGCGGAGGTATGAGTTCCAAAAAGGAACGCGGGGGAGACGTTTCTCTCCGGGTAAGTCCCTTTTCCGCACTGAGTCCAAGTGGCCCAGCCCAGGAGACCGTGTAGGACTGTGTTCCAGGGCTCTTTGCAAGCTGTGTCAACCTAGGTTTCTAAGGAAGAGAACGGTGTGTCGCCTTGGACTCTGCATGCCAAGGAGTGTTCCGAAGGGCCTACGCGGCTGTCTGTTGCTCAGCAGGCAGAGAGGAGGCCCGGCGGACTCAGTGTAGTTGCCCGGGAAACGGTGCGGACGCAAGAGCCCATCGCGTCCTGAAAGGCATCCTCCAGTTCCAGCTTGGCAGCACATCGACGCACACTTCCTGGAAACTGCTGTATGCCCCCACATGCCCTTTGGCGAAAGTAGAACTTACGGGGAGCCCAGTGATCACCCTGCGGTTTCCCCGAACGAACGAGGGCCGCGGCATTAGTGCCCCCCCAAGGATTGCAAGCACCCAGTTTCTCTGTGGAAATGAGTCCTTTACTCCCAAGGCGTTGCTGCAGTGAAGAGACGCAGGGTCTTTTCAGGGTTTGGCTGAGAGCTCCGGGGTTGCGAGGATGCAGCTTTCCAAACGGTAAAAGACTGCTTTTCTAAACAGGGCACCCTATGGTAGCTAACACGCAGCGTAAGTACCTGCAGTATTTGAGGGGCGAAGGCAGACAAACGCGGCACACTGGGCCCTTCGCTGAATCCGTTTGAATGAGCGGGTGTCGAAGTGTGGCAAGCTCCCTAACCGAGTGAAGGCCTGAGGAAGGCCTTGCTGGCACTGCATCTCCCAGAGGCCTACCAGTGTAAAGTGGTGAATTGTGGTCTTCTTTGAGCAGGTTGGATGTCACGTCGAGTGCCTGCATGAGGTAGAGCCCCGGCAGGTGTGAGTTCCCAGAAGGAACGCGGAGCCGAGGGTGTCTCTTATGGCACGTCACTGCTCTGCACTGAGTCAAAGTTGCCCAGCCCATTAGACCGGCTAGGAATATGTTCCCGAGGTGTTCGTACGCTGTGTCAACCTGGTTCTCCAAGGAAGGGAGCCGTGTGTCGCCCTGGATTCTGCACGCCCAGAAGTGTTCCGAAGGGCCTACACGGCTGTCTGTCGATCAGCAGGCAGACAGGACACTTGGGGTACTCAGTGTATTTGCACGGGAAGCGGTGCCGACGCGAGAGCCCTAGGAGACCCGAAAGGCCTCCACGCCTTCCTTTTAAGCGGAACAACGACCGAGACCTCATGGAAACTGCTGCACGCAGAGCTTGCCCGGGGAACAAGTGGGTCCTTACCATGAGACTAGTGGTCACCTTGTGGCTTCCCAGAACGCACGAGGGCTGTGGGATTAGCTCCCCCTAAGAATTGAGAGCACCTGACTTCTCTGGGCAAAGTACTCGTTCCCCTCACAGGCGTGCCTGCAGTGAAAAGCAGCTGGGCAATTCCACACTTCTGCACACAGGTTCTAGGCCGCCAAGAATCCAGCTTTCGAAAAGGGAAAAAAGACTGCTTTGGTGCGCTGATGCTAGGGGTCACCTTGCGATTGCCCAGAACGAACGTGGGCCGCAGCTTAGCTCTCCTCTGAACGGGCAGGCACCCCGTTTGTCTGGGGGACATACTGGTTTCCTCCCCAGCTGTGCCTGCAGTGAGTAGAAGCTGGACATAGTGAGCGTTTCAGAAACAGCTCCGAGGCTACCTGTACCAGCTTTCCAAAGGGCGAAAACACTGGTTTTCTAAGCAGTGCCACCTACCCTCGTTAACACCCGCCAGAAGTACGTGCAGAACTGGAAGTGCAAAGGGAGAACGTCGCGACACACTGGGCCCTTCGCTAAATAGTTTTCACTGCGCAGGCGTCTGCGTGTGGCAAGCTCCCTAACCGAGTGAAGGCCTGAGGAAGACCTAGTTGGCACTGCACCTTCCAAGGGCCTGCCAGTGTAAAGTGAGGAATTGTGCTCTTGGCTCAGGTTGGATCTCACCTCGACTTCCTGCTTGAGGCAGAGAGCGCGGAGGTATGAGTTCCAAGAAGGAACGCGGGGGAGACGTTTCTCTCCGGGTAAGTCCCTTTTCCGCACTGAGTCCAAGTGGCCCAGCCCAGGAGACCGTGTAGGACTGTGTTCCAGGGCTCTTTGCAAGCTGTGTCCACCTAGGTTTCTAAGGAAGAGAACGGTGTGTCGCCTTGGACTCTGCATGCCAAGGAGTGTTCCGAAGGGCCTACGCGGCTGTCTGTTGCTCAGCAGGCAGAGAGGAGGCCCGGCGGACTCAGTGTAGTTGCCCGGGAAACGGTGCGGACGCAAGAGCCCATCGCGTCCTGAAAGGCATCCTCGAGTTCCAGCTTGGCAGCACATCGACGCACACTTCCTGGAAACTGCTGTATGCCCCCACATGCCCTTTGGCGAAAGTGGAACTTACGGGGAGCCCAGTGATCACCCTGCGGTTTCCCCGAACGAACGAGGGCCGCGGCATTAGTGCCCCCCCAAGGATTGCAAGCACCCAGTTTCTCTGTGGAAATGAGTCCTTTACTCCCAAGGCGTTGCTGCAGTGAAGAGACGCAGGGTCTTTTCAGGGTTTGGCCGAGAGCTCCGGGGTTGCGAGGATGCAGCTTTCCAAACGGTAAAAGACTGCTTTTCTAAACAGGGCACCCTATGGTAGCTAACACGCAGCGTAAGTACCTGCAGTATTTGAGGGGCGAAGGCAGACAAACGCGGCACACTGGGCCCTTCGCTGAATCCGTTTGAATGAGCGGGTGTCGAAGTGTGGCAAGCTCCCTAACCGAGTGAAGGCCTGAGGAAGGCCTTGCTGGCACTGCATCTCCCAGAGGCCTACCAGTGTAAAGTGGTGAATTGTGGTCTTCTTTGAGCAGGTTGGATGTCACGTCGAGTGCCTGCATGAGGTAGAGGCCCGGCAGGTGTGAGTTCCCAGAAGGAACGCGGAGCCGAGGGTGTCTCTTATGGCACGTCACTGCTCTGCACTGAGTCAAAGTTGCCCAGCCCATTAGACCGGCTAGGAATATGTTCCCGAGGTGTTCGTACGCTGTGTCAACCTGGTTCTCCAAGGAAGGGAGCCGTGTGTCGCCCTGGATTCTGCACGCCCAGAAGTGTTCCGAAGGGCCTACACGGCTGTCTGTCGATCAGCAGGCAGACAGGACACTTGAGGTACTCAGTGTATTTGCACGGGAAGCGGTGCCGACGCGAGAGCCCTAGGAGACCCGAAAGACCTCCTCGCCTTCCTTTTAAGCGGAACAACGACCGAGACCTCATGGAAACTGCTGCACGCAGAGCTTGCCAGGGGGACAAGTGGGTCCTTACCATGAGACGAGTGGTCACCTTGTGGCTTCCCAGAACGCACGAGGGCTGTGGGATTAGCTCCCCCTAAGAATTGAGAGCACCTGACTTCTCTGGGCAAAGTACTCGTTCCCCTCACAGGCTTGCCTGCAGTGAAAAGCAGCTGGGCAATTCCACACTTCTGCACACAGGTTCTAGGCCGCCAAGAATCCAGCTTTCGAAAAGGGAAAAAAGACTGCTTTGGTGCGCTGATGCTAAGGGTCACCTTGCGATTGCCCAGAACGAACGTGGGCCGCAGCTTAGCTCTCCTCTGAAAGGGCAGGCACCCCGTTTGTCTGGGGGACATACTGGTTTCCTCCCCAGCTTTGCCTGCAGTGAGTAGAAGCTGGACATAGTGAGCGTTTCAGAAACAGCTCCGAGGCTACCTGTATCCAGCTTTCCAAAGGGGGAAAACACTGGTTTTCTAAGCAGTGCCACCTACCCTCGTTAACACCCGCCAGAAGTACGTGCAGAACTGGAAGTGCAAAGGGAGAACGTCGCGACACACTGGGCCCTTGGCTAAATAGTTTTCACTGCGCAGGCGTCTGCGTGTGGCAAGCTCCCTAACCGAGTGAAGGCCTGAGGAAGACCTAGTTGGCACTGCACCTTCCAAGGGCCTGCCAGTGTAAAGTGAGGAATTGTGCTCTTGGCTCAGGTTGGATCTCACCTTGACTTCCTGCTTGAGGCAGAGAGCGGGGAGGTATGAGTTCCAAGAAGGAACGCGGGGGAGACGTTTCTCTCAGGGTAAGTCCCTTTTCCGCACTGAGTCCAAGTGGCCCAGCCCAGGAGACCGTGTAGGACTGTGTTCCAGGGCTCTTTGCAAGCTGTGTCCACCTAGGTTTCTAAGGAAGAGAACGGTGTGTCGCCTTGGACTCTGCATGCCAAGGAGTGTTCCGAAGGGCCTACGCGGCTGTCTGTTGCTCAGCAGGCAGAGAGGAGGCCCGGCGGACTCAGTGTAGTTGCCCGGGAAACGGTGCGGACGCGAGAGCCCATCGCGTCCTGAAAGGCATCCTCGAGTTCCAGCTAAGCAGCACATCGACGCACACTTCCTGGAAACTGCTGTATGCCCCCACATGCCCGTTGGCGAAAGTGGAACTTACGGGGAGCCCAGTGATCACCCTGCGGTTTCCCCGAACGAACGAGGGCCGCGGCATTAGTGCCCCCCCAAGGATTGCAAGCACCCAGTTCCTCTGTGGAAATGAGTCCTTTGCTCCCAAGGCGTTGCTGCAGTTAAGAGACGCAGGGCCTTTTCCGGGTTTGGCCGAGAGCTCCGTGGTTGCGAGGATGCAGCTTTCCAAACAGTAAAAGACTGCTTTTCTAAACAGGGCCCCCTATGGTAGCTACCACGCAGCGTAAGTACCTGCAGTATTTGAGGGGCGAAGGCAGACAAACGCGGCACACTGGGCCCTTCGCTGAATCCGTTTGAATGAGCGGGTGTCGAAGTGTGGCAAGCTCCCTAACCGAGTGAAGGCCTGAGGAAGGCCTTGCTGGCACTGCATCTCCCAGAGGCCTACCAGTGTAAAGTGGTGAATTGTGGTCTTCTTTGAGCAGGTTGGATGTCACGTCGAGTGCCTGCATGAGGTAGAGGCCCGGCAGGTGTGAGTTCCCAGAAGGAACGCGGAGCCGAGGGTGTCTCTTATGGCACGTCACTGCTCTGCACTGAGTCAAAGTTGCCCAGCCCATTAGACCGGCTAGGAATATGTTCCCGAGGTGTTCGTACGCTGTGTCAACCTGGTTCTCCAAGGAAGGGAGCCGTGTGTCGCCCTGGATTCTGCACGCCCAGAAGTGTTCCGAAGGGCCTACACGGCTGTCTGTCGATCAGCAGGCAGACAGGACACTTGGGGTACTCAGTGTATTTGCACGGGAAGCGGTGCCGACGCGAGAGCCCTAGGAGACCCGAAAGGCCTCCTCGCCTTCCTTTTAAGCGGAACAACGACCGAGACCTCATGGAAACTGTTGCACGCAGAGCTTGCCAGGGGGACAAGTGGGTCCTTACCATGAGACTAGTTGTCACCGTGTGGCTTCCCAAAACGCACGAGGGCTGTGGGATTAGCTCCGCCTAAGAATTGAGAGCACCTGACTTCTCTGGGCAAAGTACTCGTTCCCCTCACAGGCGTGCCTGCAGTGAAAAGCAGCTGGGCAATTCCACACTTCTGCACACAGGTTCTAGGCCGCCAAGAATCCAGCTTTCGAAAAGGGAAAAAAGACTGCTTTGGTGCGCTGATGCTAGGGGTCACCTTGCGATTGCCCAGAACGAACGTGGGCCGCAGCTTAGCTCTCCTCTGAAAGGGCAGGCACCCCGTTTGTCTGCGGGACATACTGGTTTCCTCCCCAGCTGTGCCTGCAGTGAGTAGAAGCTGGACATAGTGAGCGTTTCAGAAACAGCTCCGAGGCTACCTGTATCCAGCTTTCCAAAGGGGGAAAACACTGGTTTTCTAAGCAGTGCCACCTACCCTCGTTAACACCCGCCAGAAGTACGTGCAGAACTGGAAGTGCAAAGGGAGAGCGTCGCGACACACTGGGCCCTTGGCTAAATAGTTTTCACTGCGCAGGCGTCTGCGTGTGGCAAGATCCCTAACCGAGTGAAGGCCTGAGGAAGACCTAGTTGGCACTGCCTCTTCCAAGGGCCTGCCAGTGTAAAGTGAGGAATTGTGCTCTTGGCTCAGGTTGGATCTCACCTCGACTTCCTGCTTGAGGCAGAGAGCGGGGAGGTATGAGTTCCAAGAAGGAACGCGGGGGAGACGTTTCTCTCCAGGTAAGTCCCTTTTCCGCACTGAGTCCAAGTGGCCCAGCCCAGGAGACCGTGTAGGACTGTGTTCCAGGGCTCTTTGCAAGCTGTGTCCACCTAGGTTTCTAAGGAAGAGAACGGTGTGTCGCCTTGGACTCTGCATGCCAAGGAGTGTTCCGAAGGGCCTACGCGGCTGTCTGTTGCTCAGCAGGCAGAGAGGAGGCCCGGCGGACTCAGTGTAGTTGCCCGGGAAACGGTGCGGACGCGAGAGCCCATCGCGTCCTGAAAGGCATCCTCGAGTTCCAGCTAGGCAGCACATCGACGCACACTTCCTGGAAACTGCTGTATGCCCCCACATGCCCGTTGGCGAAAGTGGAACTTACGGGGAGCCCAGTGATCACCCTGCGGTTTCCCCGAACGAACGAGGGCCGCGGCATTAGTGCCCCCCCAAGGATTGCAAGCACCCAGTTCCTCTGTGGAAATGAGTCCTTTACTCCCAAGGCGTTGCTGCAGTGAAGAGACGCAGGGCCTTTTCCGGGTTTGGCCGAGAGCTCCGTGGTTGCGAGGATGCAGCTTTCCAAACGGTAAAAGACTGCTTTTCTGAACAGGGCCCCCTATGGTAGCTACCACGCAGCGTAAGTACCTGCAGTATTTGAGGGGCGAAGGCAGACAAACGCGGCACACTGGGCCCTTCGCTGAATCCGTTTGAATGAGCGGGTGTCGAAGTGTGGCAAGCTCCCTAACCGAGTGAAGGCCTGAGGAAGGCCTTGCTGGCACTGCATCTCCCAGAGGCCTACCAGTGTAAAGTGGTGAATTGTGGTCTTCTTTGAGCAGGTTGGATGTCACGTCGAGTGCCTGCATGAGGTAGAGGCCCGGCAGGTGTGAGTTCCCAGAAGGAACGCGGAGCCGAGGGTGTCTCTTATGGCACGTCACTGCTCTGCACTGAGTCAAAGTTGCCCAGCCCATTAGACCGGCTAGGAATATGTTCCCGAGGTGTTCGTACGCTGTGTCAACCTGGTTCTCCAAGGAAGGGAGCCGTGTGTCGCCCTGGATTCTGCACGCCCAGAAGTGTTCCGAAGGGCCTACACGGCTGTCTGTCGATCAGCAGGCAGACAGGACACTTGGGGTACTCAGTGTATTTGCACGGGAAGCGGTGCCGACGCGAGAGCCCTAGGAGACCCGAAAGGCCTCCTCGCCTTCCTTTTAAGCGGAACAACGACCGAGACCTCATGGAAACTGTTGCACGCAGAGCTTGCCAGGGGGACAAGTGGGTCCTTACCATGAGACTAGTTGTCACCGTGTGGCTTCCCAAAACGCACGAGGGCTGTGGGATTAGCTCCCCCTAAGAATTGAGAGCACCTGACTTCTCTGGGCAAAGTACTCGTTCCCCTCACAGGCTTGCCTGCAGTGAAAAGCAGCTGGGCAATTCCACACTTCTGCACACAGGTTCTAGGCCGCCAAGAATCCAGCTTTCGAAAAGGGAAAAAAGACTGCTTTGGTGCGCTGATGCTAGGGGTCACCTTGCGATTGCCCAGAACGAACGTGGGCCGCAGCTTAGCTCTCCTCTGAAAGGGCAGGCACCCCGTTTGTCTGGGGGACATACTGGTTTCCTCCCCAGCTGTGCCTGCAGTGAGTAGAAGCTGGACATAGTGAGCGTTTCAGAAACAGCTCCGAGGCTACCTGTATCCAGCTTTCCAAAGGGGGAAAACACTGGTTTTCTAAGCAGTGCCACCTACCCTCGTTAACACCCGCCAGAAGTACGTGCAGAACTGGAAGTGCAAAGGGAGACCGTCGCGACACACTGGGCCCTTGGCTAAATAGATTTCACTGCGCAGGTGTCTGCGTGTGGCAAGCTCCCTAACCGAGTGAAGGCCTGAGGAAGACCTAGTTGGCACTGCACCTTCCAAGGGTCTGCCAGTGTAAAGTGAGGAATTGTGCTCTTGGCTCAGGTTGGATCTCACCTTGACTTCCTGCTTGAGGCAGAGAGCGGGGAGGTATGAGTTCCAAGAAGGAACGCGGGGGAGATGTTTCTCTCCGGGTAAGTCCCTTTTCTGCACTGAGTCCAAGTGGCCCAGCCCAGGAGACCGTGTAGGACTGTGTTCCAGGGCTCTTTGCAAGCTGTGTCCACCTAGGTTTCTAAGGAAGAGAACGGTGTGTCGCCTTGGACTCTGCATGCCAAGGAGTGTTCCGAAGGGCCTACGCGGCTGTCTGTTGCTCAGCAGGCAGAGAGGAGGCCCGGCGGACTCAGTGTTGTTGCCCGGGAAACGGTGCGGACGCGAGAGCCCATCGCATCCTGAAAGGCATCCTCGAGTTCCAGCTAGGCAGCACATCGACGCACACTTCCTGGAAACTGCTGTATGCCCCCACATGCCCGTTGGCGAAAGTGGAACTTACGGGGAGCCCAGTGATCACCCTGCGGTTTCCCCGAACGAACGAGGGCCGCGGCATTAGTGCCCCCCCAAGGATTGCAAGCACCCAGTTCCTCTGTGGAAATGAGTCCTTTACTCCCAAGGCGTTGCTGCAGTGAAGAGACGCAGGGCCTTTTCAGGGTTTGGCCGAGAGCTCCGTGGTTGCGAGGATGCAGCTTTCCAAACGGTAAAAGACTGCTTTTCTAAACAGGGCCCCCTATGGTAGCTACCACGCAGCGTAAGTACCTGCAGTATTTGAGGGGCGAAGGCAGACAAACGCGGCACACTGGGCCCTTCGCTGAATCCGTTTGAATGAGCGGGTGTCGAAGTGTGGCAAGCTCCCTAACCGAGTGAAGGCCTGAAGAAGGCCTTGCTGGCCCTGCATCTCCCAGAGGCCTAAGAGTGTAAAGTGGTGAATTGTGGTCTTCTTTGAGCAGGTTGGATGTCACGTCGAGTGCCTGCATGAGGTAGAGCCCCGGCAGGTGTGAGTTCCCAGAAGGAACGCGGAGCCGAGGGTGTCTCTTATGGCACGTCACTGCTCTGCACTGAGTCAAAGTTGCCCAGCCCATTAGACCGGCTAGGAATATGTTCCCGAGGTGTTCGTACGCTGTGTCAACCTGGTTCTCCAAGGAAGGGAGCCGTGTGTCGCCCTGGATTCTGCACGCCCAGAAGTGTTCCGAAGGGCCTACACGGCTGTCTGTCGATCAGCAGGCAGACAGGACACTTGGGGTACTCAGTGTATTTGCACGGGAAGCGGTGCCGACGCGAGAGCCCTAGGAGACCCGAAAGGCCTCCACGCCTTCCTTTTAAGCGGAACAACGACCGAGACCTCATGGAAACTGCTGCACGCAGAGCTTGCCCGGGGAACAAGTGGGTCCTTACCATGAGACTAGTGGTCACCTTGTGGCTTCCCAGAACGCACGAGGGCTGTGGGATTAGCTCCCCCTAAGAATTGAGAGCACCTGACTTCTCTGGGCAAAGTACTCGTTCCCCTCACAGGCGTGCCTGCAGTGAAAAGCAGCTGGGCAATTCCACACTTCTGCACACAGGTTCTAGGCCGCCAAGAATCCAGCTTTCGAAAAGGGAAAAAAGAGTGCTTTGGTGCGCTGATGCTAGGGGTCACCTTGCGATTGCCCAGAACGAACGTGGGCCGCAGCTTAGCTCTCCTCTGAACGGGCAGGCACCCCGTTTGTCTGGGGGACATACTGGTTTCCTCCCCAGCTGTGCCTGCAGTGAGTAGAAGCTGGACATAGTGAGCGTTTCAGAAACAGCTCCGAGGCTACCTGTACCAGCTTTCCAAAGGGCGAAAACACTGGTTTTCTAAGCAGTGCCACCTACCCTCGTTAACACCCGCCAGAAGTACGTGCAGAACTGGAAGTGCAAAGGGAGAACGTCGCGACACACTGGGCCCTTGGCTAAATAGTTTTCACTGCGCAGGCGTCTGCGTGTGGCAAGCTCCCTAACCGAGTGAAGGCCTGAGGAAGACCTAGTTGGCACTGCACCTTCCAAGGGCCTGCCAGTGTAAAGTGAGGAATTGTGCTCTTGGCTCAGGTTGGATCTCACCTTGACTTCCTGCTTGAGGCAGAGAGCAGGGAGGTATGAGTTCCAAGAAGGAACGCGGGGGAGACGTTTCTCTCAGGGTAAGTCCCTTTTCCGCACTGAGTCCAAGTGGCCCAGCCCAGGAGACCGTGTAGGACTGTGTTCCAGGGCTCTTTGCAAGCTGTGTCCACCTAGGTTTCTAAGGAAGAGAACGGTGTGTCGCCTTGGACTCTGCATGCCAAGGAGTGTTCCGAAGGGCCTACGCGGCTGTCTGTTGCTCAGCAGGCAGAGAGGAGGCCCGGCGGACTCAGTGTAGTTGCCCGGGAAACGGTGCGGACGCGAGAGCCCATCGCGTCCTGAAAGGCATCCTCGAGTTCCAGCTAAGCAGCACATCGACGCACACTTCCTGGAAACTGCTGTATGCCCCCACATGCCCGTTGGCGAAAGTGGAACTTACGGGGAGCCCAGTGATCACCCTGCGGTTTCCCCGAACGAACGAGGGCCGCGGCATTAGTGCCCCCCCAAGGATTGCAAGCACCCAGTTCCTCTGTGGAAATGAGTCCTTTGCTCCCAAGGCGTTGCTGCAGTTAAGAGACGCAGGGCCTTTTCCGGGTTTGGCCGAGAGCTCCGTGGTTGCGAGGATGCAGCTTTCCAAACGGTAAAAGACTGCTTTTCTGAACAGGGCCCCCTATGGTAGCTACCACGCAGCGTAAGTACCTGCAGTATTTGAGGGGCGAAGGCAGACAAACGCGGCACACTGGGCCCTTCGCTGAATCCGTTTGAATGAGCGGGTGTCGAAGTGTGGCAAGCTCCCTAACCGAGTGAAGGCCTGAGGAAGGCCTTGCTGGCACTGCATCTCCCAGAGGCCTACCAGTGTAAAGTGGTGAATTGTGGTCTTCTTTGAGCAGGTTGGATGTCACGTCGAGTGCCTGCATGAGGTAGAGGCCCGGCAGGTGTGAGTTCCCAGAAGGAACGCGGAGCCGAGGGTGTCTCTTATGGCACGTCACTGCTCTGCACTGAGTCAAAGTTGCCCAGCCCATTAGACCGGCTAGGAATATGTTCCCGAGGTGTTCGTACGCTGTGTCAACCTGGTTCTCCAAGGAAGGGAGCCGTGTGTCGCCCTGGATTCTGCACGCCCAGAAGTGTTCCGAAGGGCCTACACGGCTGTCTGTCGATCAGCAGGCAGACAGGACACTTGGGGTACTCAGTGTATTTGCACGGGAAGCGGTGCCGACGCGAGAGCCCTAGGAGACCCGAAAGGCCTCCTCGCCTTCCTTTTAAGCGGAACAACGACCGAGACCTCATGGAAACTGTTGCACGCAGAGCTTGCCAGGGGGACAAGTGGGTCCTTACCATGAGACTAGTTGTCACCGTGTGGCTTCCCAAAACGCACGAGGGCTGTGGGATTAGCTCCGCCTAAGAATTGAGAGCACCTGACTTCTCTGGGCAAAGTACTCGTTCCCCTCACAGGCTTGCCTGCAGTGAAAAGCAGCTGGGCAATTCCACACTTCTGCACACAGGTTCTAGGCCGCCAAGAATCCAGCTTTCGAAAAGGGAAAAAAGACTGCTTTGGTGCGCTGATGCTAGGGGTCACCTTGCGATTGCCCAGAACGAACGTGGGCCGCAGCTTAGCTCTCCTCTGAAAGGGCAGGCACCCCGTTTGTCTGCGGGACATACTGGTTTCCTCCCCAGCTGTGCCTGCAGTGAGTAGAAGCTGGACATAGTGAGCGTTTCAGAAACAGCTCCGAGGCTACCTGTATCCAGCTTTCCAAAGGGGGAAAACACTGGTTTTCTAAGCAGTGCCACCTACCCTCGTTAACACCCGCCAGAAGTACGTGCAGAACTGGAAGTGCAAAGGGAGAGCGTCGCGACACACTGGGCCCTTGGCTAAATAGTTTTCACTGCGCAGGCGTCTGCGTGTGGCAAGATCCCTAACCGAGTGAAGGCCTGAGGAAGACCTAGTTGGCACTGCCTCTTCCAAGGGCCTGCCAGTGTAAAGTGAGGAATTGTGCTCTTGGCTCAGGTTGGATCTCACCTCGACTTCCTGCTTGAGGCAGAGAGCGGGGAGGTATGAGTTCCAAGAAGGAACGCGGGGGAGACGTTTCTCTCCAGGTAAGTCCCTTTTCCGCACTGAGTCCAAGTGGCCCAGCCCAGGAGACCGTGTAGGACTGTGTTCCAGGGCTCTTTGCAAGCTGTGTCCACCTAGGTTTCTAAGGAAGAGAACGGTGTGTCGCCTTGGACTCTGCATGCCAAGGAGTGTTCCGAAGGGCCTACGCGGCTGTCTGTTGCTCAGCAGGCAGAGAGGAGGCCCGGCGGACTCAGTGTAGTTGCCCGGGAAACGGTGCGGACGCGAGAGCCCATCGCGTCCTGAAAGGCATCCTCGAGTTCCAGCTAGGCAGCACATCGACGCACACTTCCTGGAAACTGCTGTATGCCCCCACATGCCCGTTGGCGAAAGTGGAACTTACGGGGAGCCCAGTGATCACCCTGCGGTTTCCCCGAACGAACGAGGGCCGCGGCATTAGTGCCCCCCCAAGGATTGCAAGCACCCAGTTCCTCTGTGGAAATGAGTCCTTTACTCCCAAGGCGTTGCTGCAGTGAAGAGACGCAGGGCCTTTTCCGGGTTTGGCCGAGAGCTCCGTGGTTGCGAGGATGCAGCTTTCCAAACGGTAAAAGACTGCTTTTCTGAACAGGGCCCCCTATGGTAGCTACCACGCAGCGTAAGTACCTGCAGTATTTGAGGGGCGAAGGCAGACAAACGCGGCACACTGGGCCCTTCGCTGAATCCGTTTGAATGAGCGGGTGTCGAAGTGTGGCAAGCTCCCTAACCGAGTGAAGGCCTGAGGAAGGCCTTGCTGGCACTGCATCTCCCAGAGGCCTACCAGTGTAAAGTGGTGAATTGTGGTCTTCTTTGAGCAGGTTGGATGTCACGTCGAGTGCCTGCATGAGGTAGAGGCCCGGCAGGTGTGAGTTCCCAGAAGGAACGCGGAGCCGAGGGTGTCTCTTATGGCACGTCACTGCTCTGCACTGAGTCAAAGTTGCCCAGCCCATTAGACCGGCTAGGAATATGTTCCCGAGGTGTTCGTACGCTGTGTCAACCTGGTTCTCCAAGGAAGGGAGCCGTGTGTCGCCCTGGATTCTGCACGCCCAGAAGTGTTCCGAAGGGCCTACACGGCTGTCTGTCGATCAGCAGGCAGACAGGACACTTGGGGTACTCAGTGTATTTGCACGGGAAGCGGTGCCGACGCGAGAGCCCTAGGAGACCCGAAAGGCCTCCTCGCCTTCCTTTTAAGCGGAACAACGACCGAGACCTCATGGAAACTGTTGCACGCAGAGCTTGCCAGGGGGACAAGTGGGTCCTTACCATGAGACTAGTTGTCACCGTGTGGCTTCCCAAAACGCACGAGGGCTGTGGGATTAGCTCCCCCTAAGAATTGAGAGCACCTGACTTCTCTGGGCAAAGTACTCGTTCCCCTCACAGGCTTGCCTGCAGTGAAAAGCAGCTGGGCAATTCCACACTTCTGCACACAGGTTCTAGGCCGCCAAGAATCCAGCTTTCGAAAAGGGAAAAAAGACTGCTTTGGTGCGCTGATGCTAGGGGTCACCTTGCGATTGCCCAGAACGAACGTGGGCCGCAGCTTAGCTCTCCTCTGAAAGGGCAGGCACCCCGTTTGTCTGGGGGACATACTGGTTTCCTCCCCAGCTGTGCCTGCAGTGAGTAGAAGCTGGACATAGTGAGCGTTTCAGAAACAGCTCCGAGGCTACCTGTATCCAGCTTTCCAAAGGGGGAAAACACTGGTTTTCTAAGCAGTGCCACCTACCCTCGTTAACACCCGCCAGAAGTACGTGCAGAACTGGAAGTGCAAAGGGAGACCGTCGCGACACACTGGGCCCTTGGCTAAATAGATTTCACTGCGCAGGTGTCTGCGTGTGGCAAGCTCCCTAACCGAGTGAAGGCCTGAGGAAGACCTAGTTGGCACTGCACCTTCCAAGGGTCTGCCAGTGTAAAGTGAGGAATTGTGCTCTTGGCTCAGGTTGGATCTCACCTTGACTTCCTGCTTGAGGCAGAGAGCGGGGAGGTATGAGTTCCAAGAAGGAACGCGGGGGAGATGTTTCTCTCCGGGTAAGTCCCTTTTCTGCACTGAGTCCAAGTGGCCCAGCCCAGGAGACCGTGTAGGACTGTGTTCCAGGGCTCTTTGCAAGCTGTGTCCACCTAGGTTTCTAAGGAAGAGAACGGTGTGTCGCCTTGGACTCTGCATGCCAAGGAGTGTTCCGAAGGGCCTACGCGGCTGTCTGTTGCTCAGCAGGCAGAGAGGAGGTCCGGCGGACGCAGTGTTGTTGCCCGGGAAACGGTGCGGACGCGAGAGCCCATCGCATCCTGAAAGGCATCCTCGAGTTCCAGCTAGGCAGCACATCGACGCACACTTCCTGGAAACTGCTGTATGCCCCCACATGCCCGTTGGCGAAAGTGGAACTTACGGGGAGCCCAGTGATCACCCTGCGGTTTCCCCGAACGAACGAGGGCCGCGGCATTAGTGCCCCCCCAAGGATTGCAAGCACCCAGTTCCTCTGTGGAAATGAGTCCTTTACTCCCAAGGCGTTGCTGCAGTGAAGAGACGCAGGGCCTTTTCAGGGTTTGGCCGAGAGCTCCGTGGTTGCGAGGATGCAGCTTTCCAAACGGTAAAAGACTGCTTTTCTAAACAGGGCCCCCTATGGTAGCTACCACGCAGCGTAAGTACCTGCAGTATTTGAGGGGCGAAGGCAGACAAACGCGGCACACTGGGCCCTTCGCTGAATCCGTTTGAATGAGCGGGTGTCGAAGTGTGGCAAGCTCCCTAACCGAGTGAAGGCCTGAGGAAGGCCTTGCTGGCCCTGCATCTCCCAGAGGCCTACCAGTGTAAAGTGGTGAATTGTGGTCTTCTTTGAGCAGGTTGGATGTCACGTCGAGTGCCTGCATGAGGTAGAGGCCCGGCAGGTGTGAGTTCCCAGAAGGAATGCGGAGCCGAGGGTGTCTCTTATGGCACGTCACTGCTCTGCACTGAGTCAAAGTTGCCCAGCCCATTAGACCGGCTAGGAATATGTTCCCGAGGTGTTCGTACGCTGTGTCAACCCGGTTCTCCAAGGAAGGGAGCCGCCCTGGATTCTGCACGCCCAGAAGTGTTCCGAAGGGCCTACACGGCTGTCTGTCGATCAGCAGGCAGACAGGACACTTGGGGTACTCAGTGTATTTGCACGGGAAGCGGTGCCGACGCGAGAGCCCTAGGAGACCCGAAAGGCCTCCTCGCGTTCCTTTTAAGCGGAACAACGACCGAGACCTCATGGAAACTGCTGCACACAGAGCTTGCCAGGGGGACAAGTGGGTCCTTACCATGAGACTAGTGGTCACCGTGTGGCTTCCCAGAACGCACGAGGGCTGTGGGATTAGCTCCGCCTAAGAATTGAGAGCACCTGACTTCTCTGGGCAAAGTACTCGTTCCCCTCACAGGCGTGCCTGCAGTGAAAAGCAGCTGGGCAATTCCACACTTCTGCACACAGGTTCTAGGCCGCCAAGAATCCAGCTTTCGAAAAGGCAAAAAAGACTGCTTTGGTGCGCTGATGCTAGGGGTCACCTTGCGATTGCCCAGAACGAACGTGGGCCGCAGCTTAGCTCTGCTCTGAAAGGGCAGGCACCCCGTTTGTCTGGGGGACATACTGGTTTCCTCCCCAGCTGTGCCTGCAGTGAGTAGGAGCTGGACATAGTGAGCGTTTCAGAAACAGCGCCGAGGCTACATGTATCCAGCTTTCCAAAGGGGGAAAACACTGGTTTTCTAAGCAGTGCCACCTACCCTCGTTAACACCCGACAGAAGTACGTGCAGAACTGGAAGTGCAAAGGGAGAGCGTCGCGACACACTGGGCCCTTGGCTAAATAGGTTTCACTGCGCAGGCGTCTGCGTGTGGCAAGATCCCTAACCGAGTGAAGGCCTGAGGAAGACCTAGTTGGCACTGCACCTTCCAAGCGCCTGCCAGTGTAAAGTGAGGAATTGTGCTCTTGGCTCAGGTTGGATCTCACCTCGACTTCCTGCTTGAGGCAGAGAGCGGGGAGGTATGAGTTCCAAGAAGGAACGCGGGGGAGACGTTTCTCTCCGGGTAAGTCCCTTTTCCGCACTGAGTCCAAGTGGCCCAGCCCAGGAGACCGTGTAGGACTGTGTTCCAGGGCTTTTGCAAGCTGTGTCCACCTAGGTTTCTAAGGAAGAGAACGGTGTGTCGCCTTGGACTCTGCATGCCAAGGAGTGTTCCGAAGGGCCTACGCGGCTGTCTGTTGCTCAGCAGGCAGAGAGGAGGCCCGGCGGACTCAGTGTAGTTGCCCGGGAAACGGTGCGGACGCGAGAGCCCATCGCGTCCTGAAAGGCATCCTCGAGTTCCAGCTAGGCAGCACATCGACGCACACTTCCTGGAAACTGCTGTATGCCCCCACATGCCCGTTGGCGAAAGTGGAACTTACGGGGAGCCCAGTGATCACCCTGCGGTTTCCCCGAACGAACGAGGGCCGCGGCATTAGTGCCCCCCCAAGGATTGCAAGCACCCAGTTTCTCTGTGGAAATGAGTCCTTTACTCCCAAGGCGTTGCTGCAGTGAAGAGACGCAGGGCCTTTTCAGGGTTTGGCCGAGAGCTCCGTGGTTGCGAGGATGCAGCTTTCCAAACGGTAAAAGACTGCTTTTCTAAACAGGGCCCCCTATGGTAGCTACCACGCAGCGTAAGTACCTGCAGTATTTGAGGGGCGAAGGCAGACAAACGCGGCACACTGGGCCCTTCGCTGAATCCGTTTGAATGAGCGGGTGTCGAAGTGTGGCAAGCTCCCTAACCAAGTGAAGGCCTGAGGAAGGCCTTGCTGGCACTGCATCTCCCAGAGGCCTACCAGTGTAAAGTGGTGAATTGTGGTCTTCTTTGAGCAGGTTGGATGTCACGTCGAGTGCCTGCATGAGGTAGAGGCCCGGCAGGTGTGAGTTCCCAGAAGGAACGCGGAGCCGAGGGTGTCTCTTATGGCACGTCACTGCTCTGCACTGAGTCAAAGTTGCCCAGCCCATTAGACCGGCTAGGAATATGTTCCCGAGGTGTTCGTACGCTGTGTCAACCTGGTTCTCCAAGGAAGGGAGCCGTGTGTCGCCCTGCATTCTGCACGCCCAGAAGTGTTCCGAAGGGCCTACACGGCTGTCTGTCGATCAGCAGGCAGACAGGACACTTGGGGTACTCAGTGTATTTGCACGGGAAGCGGTGCCGACGCGAGAGCCCTAGGAGACCCGAAAGGCCTCCTCGCCTTCCTTTTAAGCGGAACAACGATCGAGACCTCATGGAAACTGCTGCACGCAGAGCTTGCCAGGGGGACAAGTGGGTCCTTACCATGAGACTAGTGGTCACCGTGTGGCTTCCCAGAACGCACGAGGGCTGTGGGATTAGCCCCGCCTAAGAATTGAGAGCACCTGACTTCTCTGGGCAAAGTACTCGTTCCCCTTACAGGCGTGCCTGCAGTGAAAAGCAGCTGGGCAATTCCACACTTCTGCACACAGGTTCTAGGCCGCCAAGAATCCAGCTTTCGAAAAGGGAAAAAAGACTGCTTTGGTGCGCTGATGCTAGGGGTCACCTTGCGATTGCCCAGAAGGAACGTGGGCCACAGCTTAGCTCTCCTCTGAAAGGGCAGGCACCCCGTTTGTCTGGGGGACATACTGCTTTCCTCCCCAGCTGTGCCTGCAGTGAGTAGAAGCTGGACATAGTTAGCGTTTCAGAAACAGCTCCGAGGCTACCTGTATCCAGCTTTCCAAAGGGGGAAAACACTGGTTTTCTAAGCAGTGCCACCTACCCTCGTTAACACCCGCCAGAAGTACGTGCAGAACTGGAAGTGCAAAGGGAGAGCGTCGCGACACACTGGGCCCTTGGCTAAATAGGTTTCACTGCGCAGGCGTCTGCGTGTGGCAAGATCCCTAACCGAGTGAAGGCCTGAGGAAGACCTAGTTGGCACTGCACCTTCCAAGGGCCTGCCAGTGTAAAGTGAGGAATTGTGCTCTTGGCTCAGGTTGGATCTCACCTCGACTTCCTGCTTGAGGCAGAGAGCGGGGAGGTATGAGTTCCAAGAAGGAACGCGGGGGAGACGTTTCTCTCCGGGTAAGTCCCTTTTCTGCACTGAGTCCAAGTGGCCCAGCCCAGGAGACCGTGTAGGACTGTGTTCCAGGGCTCTTTGCAAGCTGTGTCCACCTAGGTTTCTAAGGAAGAGAACGGTGTGTCGCCTTGGACTCTGCATGCCAAGGAGTGTTCCGAAGGGCCTACGCGGCTGTCTGTTGCTCAGCAGGCAGAGAGGAGGCCCAGCGGACTCAGTGTTGTTGCCCGGGAAACGGTGCGGACGCGAGAGCCCATCGCATCCTGAAAGGCATCCTCGAGTTCCAGCTAGGCAGCACATCGACGCACACTTCCTGGAAACTGCTGTATGCCCCCACATGCCCGTTGGCGAAAGTGGAACTTACGGGGAGCCCAGTGATCACCCTGCGGTTTCCCCGAACGAACGAGGGCCGCGGCATTAGTGCCCCCCCAAGGATTGCAAGCACCCAGTTCCTCTGTGGAAATGAGTCCTTTACTCCCAAGGCGTTGCTGCAGTGAAGAGACGCAGGGCCTTTTCAGGGTTTGGCCGAGAGCTCCGTGGTTGCGAGGATGCAGCTTTCCAAACGGTAAAAGACTGCTTTTCTAAACAGGGCCCCCTATGGTAGCTACCACGCAGCGTAAGTACCTGCAGTAATTGAGGGGCGAAGGCAGACAAACGCGGCACACTGGGCCCTTCGCTGAATCCGTTTGAATGAGCGGGTGTCGAAGTGTGGCAAGCTCCCTAACCGAGTGAAGGCCTGAGGAAGGCCTTGCTGGCACTGCATCTCCCAGAGGCCTACCAGTGTAAAGTGGTGAATTGTGGTCTTCTTTGAGCAGGTTGGATGTCACGTCGAGTGCCTGCATGAGGTAGAGGCCCGGCAGGTGTGAGTTCGCAGAAGGAATGCGGAGCCGAGGGTGTCTCTTATGGCACGTCACTGCTCTGCACTGAGTCAAAGTTGCCCAGCCCATTAGACCGGCTAGGAATATGTTCCCGAGGTGTTCATACGCTGTGTCAACCCGGTTCTCCAAGGAAGGGAGCCGCCCTGGATTCTGCACGCCCAGAAGTGTTCCGAAGGGCCTACACGGCTGTCTGTCGATCAGCAGGCAGACAGGACACTTGGGGTACTCAGTGTATTTGCACGGGAAACGGTGCCGACGCGAGAGCCCTAGGAGACCCGAAAGGCCTCCTCGCGTTCCTTTTAAGCGGAACAACGACCGAGACCTCATGGAAACTGCTGCACACAGAGCTTGCCAGGGGGACAAGTGGGTCCTTACCATGAGACTAGTGGTCACCGTGTGGCTTCCCAGAACGCACGAGGGCTGTGGGATTAGCTCCGCCTAAGAATTGAGAGCACCTGACTTCTCTGGGCAAAGTACTCGTTCCCCTCACAGGCGTGCCTGCAGTGAAAAGCAGCTGGGCAATTCCACACTTCTGCACACAGGTTCTAGGCCGTCAAGAATCCAGCTTTCGAAAAGGCAAAAAAGACTGCTTTGGTGCGCTGATGCTAGGGGTCACCTTGCGATTGCCCAGAACGAACGTGTGCCGCAGCTTAGCTCTCCTCTGAAAGGGCAGGCACCCCGTTTGTCTGGGGGACATACTGGTTTCCTCCCCAGCTGTGCCTGCAGTGAGTAGAAGCTGGACATAGTGAGCGTTTCAGAAACAGCGCCGAGGCTACCTGTATCCAGCTTTCCAAAGGGGGAAAACACTGGTTTTCTAAGCAGTGCCCCTACCCTCGTTAACACCCAACCGAAGTACGTGCAGAACTGGACGTGCAAAGGGAGACCGTCGCGACACACTGGGCCCTTGGCTAAATAGTTTTCACTGCGCAGGCGTCTGCGTGTGGCAAGATCCCTAACCGAGTGAAGGCCTGAGGAAGACCTAGTTGGCACTGCACCTTCCAAGCGCCTGCCAGTGTAAAGTGTGGAATTGTGCTCTTGGCTCAGGTTGGATCTCACCTCGACTTCCTGCTTGAGGCAGAGAGCGGGGAGGTATGAGTTCCAAGAAGGAACGCGGGGGAGACGTTTCTCTCAGGGTAAGTCCCTTTTCCGCACTGAGTCCAAGTGGCCCAGCCCAGGACACCATGTAGGACTGTGTTCCAGGGATCTTTGCAAGCTGTGTCCACCTAGGTTTCTAAGGAAGAGAACGGTGTGTCGCCTTGGACTCTGCATGCCAAGGAGTGTTCCGAAGGGCCTACGCGGCTGTCTGTTGCTCAGCAGGCAGAGAGGAGGCCCGGCGGACTCAGTGTAGTTGCCCGGGAAACGGTGCGGACGCGAGAGCCCATCGTGTCCTGAAAGGCATCCTCGAGTTCCAGCTAGGCAGCACATCGACGCACACTTCCTGGAAACTGCTGTATGCCCCCACATGCCCGTTGGTGAAAGTGGAACTTACGGGGAGCCCAGTGATCACCCTGCGGTTTCCCCGAACGAACGAGGGCCGCGGCATTAGTGCCCCCCCAAGGATTGCAAGCACCCAGTTCCTCTGTGGAAATGAGTCCTTTACTCCCAAGGCGTTGCTGCAGTGAAGAGACGCAGGGCCTTTTCCGGGTTTGGCCGAGAGCTCCGTGGTTGCGAGGATGCAGCTTTCCAAACGGTAAAAGACTGCTTTTCTGAACAGGGCCCCCTATGGTAGCTACCACGCAGCGTAAGTACCTGCAGTATTTGAGGGGCGAAGGCAGACAAACGCGGCACACTGGGCCCTTCGCTGAATCCGTTTGAATGAGCGGGTGTCGAAGTGTGGCAAGCTCCCTAACCGAGTGAAGGCCTGAGGAAGGCCTTGCTGGCACTGCATCTCCCAGAGGCCTACCAGTGTAAAGTGGTGAATTGTGGTCTTCTTTGAGCAGGTTGGATGTCACGTCGAGTGCCTGCATGAGGTAGAGGCCCGGCAGGTGTGAGTTCCCAGAAGGAACGCGGAGCCGAGGGTGTCTCTTATGGCACGTCACTGCTCTGCACTGAGTCAAAGTTGCCCAGCCCATTAGACCGGCTAGGAATATGTTCCCGAGGTGTTCGTACGCTGTGTCAACCTGGTTCTCCAAGGAAGGGAGCCGTGTGTCGCCCTGGATTCTGCACGCCCAGAAGTGTTCCGAAGGGCCTACACGGCTGTCTGTCGATCAGCAGGCAGACAGGACACTTGGGGTACTCAGTGTATTTGCACGGGAAGCGGTGCCGACGCGAGAGCCCTAGGAGACCCGAAAGGCCTCCTCGCCTTCCTTTTAAGCGGAACAACGACCGAGACCTCATGGAAACTGCTGCACGCAGAGCTTGCCAGGGGGACAAGTGGGTCCTTACCATGAGACTAGTGGTCACCGTGTGGCTTCCCAGAACGCACGAGGGCTGTGGGATTAGCTCCGCCTAAGAATTGAGAGCACCTGACTTCTCTGGGCAAAGTACTCGTTCCCCTCACAGGCGTGCCTGCAGTGAAAAGCAGCTGGGCAATTCCACACTTCTGCACACAGGTTCTAGGCCGCCAAGAATCCAGCTTTCGAAAAGGGAAAAAAGACTGCTTTGGTGCGCTGATGCTAGGGCTCACCTTGCGATTGCCCAGAACGAACGTGGGCCGCAGCTTAGCTCTCCTCTAAAAGGGCAGGCACCCCGTTTGTCTGGGGGACATACTGGTTTCCTCCCCAGCTGTGCCTGCAGTGAGTAGGAGCTGGACATAGTGAGCGTTTCAGAAACAGCTCCGAGGCTACATGTATCCAGCTTTCCAAAGGGGGAAAACACTGGTTTTCTAAGCAGTGCCACCTACCCTCATTAACACCCGCCAGAAGTACGTGCAGAACTGGAAGTGCAAAGGGAGAGCGTCGCGACACACTGGGCCCTTGGCTAAATAGGTTTCACTGCGCAGGCGTCTGCGTGTGGCAAGCTCCCTAACCGAGTGAAGGCCTGAGGAAGACCTAGTTGGCACTGCACCTTCCAAGGGCCTGCCAGTGTAAAGTGAGGAATTGTGCTCTTGGCTCAGGTTGGATCTCACCTCGACTTCCTGCTTGAGGCAGAGAGCGGGGAGGTATGAGTTCCAAGAAGGAACGCGGGGGAGACTTTTCTCTCCGGGTAAGTCCCTTTTCCGCACTGAGTCCAAGTGGCCCAGCCCAGGAGACCGTGTAGGACTGTGTTCCAGGGCTCTTTGCAAGCTGTGTCCACCTAGGTTTCTAAGGAAGAGAACGGTGTGTCGCCTTGGACTCTGCATGCCAAGGAGTGTTCCGAAGGGCCTACGCGGCTGTCTGTTGCTCAGCAGGCAGAGAGGAGGCCCGGCGGACTCAGTGTAGTTGCCCGGGAAACGGTGCGGACGCGAGAGCCCATCGCGTCCTGAAAGGCATCCTCGAGTTCCAGCTAGGCAGCACATCGACGCACACTTCCTGGAAACTGCTGTATGCCCCCACATGCCCGTTGGCGAAAGTGGAACTTACGGGGAGCCCAGTGATCACCCTGCGGTTTCCCCGAACGAACGAGGGCCGCGGCATTAGTGCCCCCCCAAGGATTGCAAGCACCCAGTTTCTCTGTGGAAATGAGTCCTTTACTCCCAAGGCGTTGCTGCAGTGAAGAGACGCAGGGCCTTTTCAGGGTTTGGCCGAGAGCTCCGTGGTTGCGAGGATGCAGCTTTCCAAACGGTAAAAGACTGCTTTTCTAAACAGGGCCCCCTATGGTAGCTAACACGCAGCGTAAGTACCTGCAGTATTTGAGGGGCGAAGGCAGACAAACGCGGCACACTGGGCCCTTCGCTGAATCCGTTTGAATGAGCGGGTGTCGAAGTGTGGCAAGCTCCCTAACCGAGTGAAGGCCTGAGGAAGGCCTTGCTGGCACTGCATCTCCCAGAGGCCTACCAGTGTAAAGTGGTGAATTGTGGTCTTCTTTGAGCAGGTTGGATGTCACGTCGAGTGCCTGCATGAGGTAGAGGCCCGGCAGGTGTGAGTTCCTAGAAGGAACGCGGAGCCGAGGGTGTCTCTTATGGCACGTCACTGCTCTGCACTGAGTCAAAGTTGCCCAGCCCATTAGACCGGCTAGGAATATGTTCCCGAGGTGTTCGTACGCTGTGTCAACCTGGTTCTCCAAGGAAGGGAGCCGTGTGTCGCCCTGGATTCTGCACGCCCAGAAGTGTTCCGAAGGGCCTACACGGCTGTCTGTCGATC
This sequence comes from Eubalaena glacialis, assembly GCF_028564815.1. NCBI lineage: Eukaryota > Metazoa > Chordata > Mammalia > Artiodactyla > Balaenidae > Eubalaena > Eubalaena glacialis. The sequence continues at coordinate 107,875,436 of NC_083716.1, read as the reverse complement.
AGCAGGCAGACAGGACACTTGGGGTACTCAGTGTATTTGCACGGGAAGCGGTGCCGACGCGAGAGCCCTAGGAGACCCGAAAGGCCTCCTCGCCTTCCTTTTAAGCGGAACAACGACCGAGACCTCATGGAAACTGCTGCACGCAGAGCTTGCCAGGGGGACAAGTGGGTCCTTACCATGAGACTAGTGGTCACCGTGTGGCTTCCCAGAACGCACGAGGGCTGTGGGATTAGCTCCGCCTAAGAATTGAGAGCACCTGACTTCTCTGGGCAAAGTACTCGTTCCCCTCACAGGCGTGCCTGCAGTGAAAAGCAGCTGGGCAATTCCACACTTCTGCACACAGGTTCTAGGCCGCCAAGAATCCAGCTTTCGAAAAGGGAAAAAAGACTGCTTTGGTGCGCTGATGCTAGGGCTCACCTTGCGATTGCCCAGAACGAACGTGGGCCGCAGCTTAGCTCTCCTCTAAAAGGGCAGGCACCCCGTTTGTCTGGGGGACATACTGGTTTCCTCCCCAGCTGTGCCTGCAGTGAGTAGGAGCTGGACATAGTGAGCGTTTCAGAAACAGCTCCGAGGCTACATGTATCCAGCTTTCCAAAGGGGGAAAACACTGGTTTTCTAAGCAGTGCCACCTACCCTCGTTAACACCCGCCAGAAGTACGTGCAGAACTGGAAGTGCAAAGGGAGAGCGTCGCGACACACTGGGCCCTTGGCTAAATAGGTTTCACTGCGCAGGCGTCTGCGTGTGGCAAGCTCCCTAACCGAGGGAAGGCCTGAGGAAGACCTAGTTGGCACTGCACCTTCCAAGGGCCTGCCAGTGTAAAGTGAGGAATTGTGCTCTTGGCTCAGGTTGGATCTCACCTCGACTTCCTGCTTGAGGCAGAGAGCGGGGAGGTATGAGTTCCAAGAAGGAACGCGGGGGAGACTTTTCTCTCAGGGTAAGTCCCTTTTCCGCACTGAGTCCAAGTGGCCCAGCCCAGGAGACCGTGTAGGACTGTGTTCCAGGGCTCTTTGCAAGCTGTGTCCACCTAGGTTTCTAAGGAAGAGAACGGTGTGTCGCCTTGGACTCTGCATGCCAAGGAGTGTTCCGAAGGGCCTACGCGGCTGTCTGTTGCTCAGCAGGCAGAGAGGAGGCCCGGCGGACTCAGTGTAGTTGCCCGGGAAACGGTGCGGACGCGAGAGCCCATCGCGTCCTGAAAGGCATCCTCGAGTTCCAGCTAGGCAGCACATCGACGCACACTTCCTGGAAACTGCTGTATGCCCCCACATGCCCGTTGGCGAAAGTGGAACTTACGGGGAGCCCAGTGATCACCCTGCGGTTTCCCCAAACGAACGAGGGCCGCGGCATTAGTGCCCCCCCAAGGATTGCAAGCACCCAGTTTCTCTGTGGAAATGAGTCCTTTACTCCCAAGGCGTTGCTGCAGTGAAGAGACGCAGGGCCTTTTCAGGGTTTGGCCGAGAGCTCCGTGGTTGCGAGGATGCAGCTTTCCAAACGGTAAAAGACTGCTTTTCTAAACAGGGCCCCCTATGGTAGCTAACACGCAGCGTAAGTACCTGCAGTATTTGAGGGGCGAAGGCAGACAAACGCGGCACACTGGGCCCTTCGCTGAATCCGTTTGAATGAGCGGGTGTCGAAGTGTGGCAAGCTCCCTAACCGAGTGAAGGCCTGAGGAAGGCCTTGCTGGCACTGCATCTCCCAGAGGCCTACCAGTGTAAAGTGGTGAATTGTGGTCTTCTTTGAGCAGGTTGGATGTCACGTCGAGTGCCTGCATGAGGTAGAGGCCCGGCAGGTGTGAGTTCCTAGAAGGAACGCGGAGCCGAGGGTGTCTCTTATGGCACGTCACTGCTCTGCACTGAGTCAAAGTTGCCCAGCCCATTAGACCGGCTAGGAATATGTTCCCGAGGTGTTCGTACGCTGTGTCAACCTGGTTCTCCAAGGAAGGGAGCCGTGTGTCGCCCTGGATTCTGCACGCCCAGAAGTGTTCCGAAGGGCCTACACGGCTGTCTGTCGATCAGCAGGCAGACAGGACACTTGGGGTACTCAGTGTATTTGCACGGGAAGCGGTGCCGACGCGAGAGCCCTAGGAGACCCGAAAGGCCTCCTCGCCTTCCTTTTAAGCGGAACAACGACCGAGACCTCATGGAAACTGCTGCACGCAGAGCTTGCCAGGGGGACAAGTGGGTCCTTACCATGAGACTAGTGGTCACCGTGTGGCTTCCCAGAACGCACGAGGGCTGTGGGATTAGCTCCGCCTAAGAATTGAGAGCACCTGACTTCTCTGGGCAAAGTACTCGTTCCCCTCACAGGCGTGCCTGCAGTGAAAAGCAGCTGGGCAATTCCACACTTCTGCACACAGGTTCTAGGCCGCCAAGAATCCAGCTTTCGAAAAGGGAAAAAAGACTGCTTTGGTGCGCTGATGCTAGGGCTCACCTTGCGATTGCCCAGAACGAACGTGGGCCGCAGCTTAGCTCTCCTCTGAAAGGGCAGGCACCCCGTTTGTCTGGGGGACATACTGGTTTCCTCCCCAGCTGTGCCTGCAGTGAGTAGGAGCTGGACATAGTGAGCGTTTCAGAAACAGCTCCGAGGCTACATGTATCCAGCTTTCCAAAGGGGGAAAACACTGGTTTTCTAAGCAGTGCCACCTACCCTCGTTAACACCCGCCAGAAGTACGTGCAGAACTGGAAGTGCAAAGGGAGAGCGTCGCGACACACTGGGCCCTTGGCTAAATAGGTTTCACTGCGCAGGCGTCTGCGTGTGGCAAGCTCCCTAACCGAGTGAAGGCCTGAGGAAGACCTAGTTGGCACTGCACCTTCCAAGGGCCTGCCAGTGTAAAGTGAGGAATTGTGCTCTTGGCTCAGGTTGGATCTCACCTCGACTTCCTGCTTGAGGCAGAGAGCGGGGAGGTATGAGTTCCAAGAAGGAACGCGGGGGAGACTTTTCTCTCCGGGTAAGTCCCTTTTCCGCACTGAGTCCAAGTGGCCCAGCCCAGGAGACCGTGTAGGACTGTGTTCCAGGGCTCTTTGCAAGCTGTGTCCACCTAGGTTTCTAAGGAAGAGAACGGTGTGTCGCCTTGGACTCTGCATGCCAAGGAGTGTTCCGAAGGGCCTACGCGGCTGTCTGTTGCTCAGCAGGCAGAGAGGAGGCCCGGCGGACTCAGTGTAGTTGCCCGGGAAACGGTGCGGACGCGAGAGCCCATCGCGTCCTGAAAGGCATCCTCGAGTTCCAGCTAGGCAGCACATCGACGCACACTTCCTGGAAACTGCTGTATGCCCCCACATGCCCGTTGGCGAAAGTGGAACTTACGGGGAGCCCAGTGATCACCCTGCGGTTTCCCCGAACGAACGAGGGTCGCGGCATTAGTGCCCCCCCAAGGATTGCAAGCACCCAGTTTCTCTGTGGAAATGAGTCCTTTACTCCCAAGGCGTTGCTGCAGTGAAGAGACGCAGGGCCTTTTCAGGGTTTGGCCGAGAGCTCCGTGGTTGCGAGGATGCAGCTTTCCAAACGGTAAAAGACTGCTTTTCTAAACAGGGCCCCCTATGGTAGCTACCACGCAGCGTAAGTACCTGCAGTATTTGAGGGGCGAAGGCAGACAAACGCGGCACACTGGGCCCTTCGCTGAATCCGTTTGAATGAGCGGGTGTCGAAGTGTGGCAAGCTCCCTAACCAAGTGAAGGCCTGAGGAAGGCCTTGCTGGCACTGCATCTCCCAGAGGCCTACCAGTGTAAAGTGGTGAATTGTGGTCTTCTTTGAGCAGGTTGGATGTCACGTCGAGTGCCTGCATGAGGTAGAGGCCCGGCAGGTGTGAGTTCCCAGAAGGAACGCGGAGCCGAGGGTGTCTCTTATGGCACGTCACTGCTCTGCACTGAGTCAAAGTTGCCCAGCCCATTAGACCGGCTAGGAATATGTTCCCGAGGTGTTCGTACGCTGTGTCAACCTGGTTCTCCAAGGAAGGGAGCCGTGTGTCGCCCTGGATTCTGCACGCCCAGAAGTGTTCCGAAGGGCCTACACGGCTGTTTGTCGATCAGCAGGCAGACAGGACACTTGGGGTACTCAGTGTATTTGCACGGGAAGCGGTGCCGACGCGAGAGCCCTAGGAGACCCGAAAGGCCTCCTCGCCTTCCTTTTAAGCGGAACAACGATCGAGACCTCATGGAAACTGCTGCACGCAGAGCTTGCCAGGGGGACAAGTGGGTCCTTACCATGAGACTAGTGGTCACCGTGTGGCTTCCCAGAACGCACGAGGGCTGTGGGATTAGCCCCGCCTAAGAATTGAGAGCAACTGACTTCTCTGGGCAAAGTACTCGTCCCCCTCACAGGCGTGCCTGCAGTGAAAAGCAGCTGGGCAATTCCACACTTCTGCACACAGGTTCTAGGCCGCCAAGAATCCAGCTTTCGAAAAGGGAAAAAAGACTGCTTTGGTGCGCTGATGCTAGGGGTCACCTTGCGATTGCCCAGAAGGAACGTGGGCCACAGCTTAGCTCTCCTCTGAAAGGGCAGGCACCCCGTTTGTCTGGGGGACATACTGGTTTCCTCCCCAGCTGTGCCTGCAGTGAGTAGAAGCTGGACATAGTTAGCGTTTCAGAAACAGCTCCGAGGCTACCTGTATCCAGCTTTCCAAAGGTGGAAAACACTGGTTTTCTAAGCAGTGCCACCTACCTTCTTTAACACCCGCCAGAAGTACGTGCAGAACTGGAAGTGCAAAGGGAGAGCGTCGCGACACACTGGGCCCTTGGCTAAATAGGTTTCACTGCGCAGGCGTCTGCGTGTGGCAAGATCCCTAACCGAGTGAAGGCCTGAGGAAGACCTAGTTGGCACTGCACCTTCCAAGGGCCTGCCAGTGTAAAGTGAGGAATTGTGCTCTTGCCTCAGGTTGGATCTCACCTCGACTTCCTGCTTGAGTCAGAGAGCGGGGAGGTATGAGTTCCAAGAAGGAACGCGGGGGAGACGTTTCTCTCAGGGTAAGTCCCTTTTCCGCACTGAGTCCAAGTGGCCCAGCCCAGGACACCATGTAGGACTGTGTCCAGGGCTCTTTGCAAGCTGTGTCCACCTAGGTTTCTAAGGAAGAGAACGGTGTGTCGCCTTGGACTCTGCATGCCAAGGAGTGTTCCGAAGGGCCTACGCGGCTGTCTGTTGCTCAGCAGGCAGAGAGGAGGCCCGGCGGACTCAGTGTAGTTGCCCGGGAAACGGTGCGGACGCGAGAGCCCATCGCGTCCTGAAAGGCATCCTCGAGTTCCAGCTAGGCAGCACATCGACGCACACTTCCTGGAAACTGCTGTATGCCCCCACATGCCCGTTGGTGAAAGTGGAACTTACGGGGAGCCCAGTGATCACCCTGCGGTTTCCCCGAACGAACGAGGGCCGCGGCATTAGTGCCCCCCCAAGGATTGCAAGCACCCAGTTCCTCTGTGGAAATGAGTCCTTTACTCCCAAGGCGTTGCTGCAGTGAAGAGACGCAGGGCCTTTTCCGGGTTTGGCCGAGAGCTCCGTGGTTGCGAGGATGCAGCTTTCCAAACGGTAAAAGACTGCTTTTCTGAACAGGGCCCCCTATGGTAGCTAACACGCAGCGTAAGTACCTGCAGTATTGGAGGGGCGAAGGCAGACAAACGCGGCACACTGGGCCCTTCGCTGAATCCGTTTGAATGAGCGGGTGTCGAAGTGTGGCAAGCTCCCAAACCGAGTGAAGGCCTGAGGAAGGCCTTGCTGGCACTGCATCTCCCAGAGGCCTACCAGTGTAAAGTGGTGAATTGTGGTCTTCTTTGAGCAGGTTGGATGTCACGTCGAGTGCCTGCATGAGGTAGAGGCCCGGCAGGTGTGAGTTCCCAGAAGGAACGCGGAGCCGAGGGTGTCTCTTATGGCACGTCACTGCTCTGCACTGAGTCAAAGTTGCCCAGCCCATTAGACCGGCTAGGAATATGTTCCCGAGGTGTTCGTACGCTGTGTCAACCTGGTTCTCCAAGGAAGGGAGCCGTGTGTCGCCCTGGATTCTGCACGCCCAGAAGTGTTCCGAAGGGCCTACACGGCTGTCTGTCGATCAGCAGGCAGACAGGACACTTGGGGTACTCAGTGTATTTGCACGGGAAGCGGTGCCGACGCGAGAGCCCTAGGAGACCCGAAAGGCCTCCTCGCCTTCCTTTTAAGCGGAACAACGACCGAGACCTCATGGAAACTGCTGCACGCAGAGCTTGCCAGGGGGACAAGTGGGTCCTTACCATGAGACTAGTGGTCACCTTGTGGCTTCCCAGAACGCACGAGGGCTGTGGGATTAGCTCCGCCTAAGAATTGAGAGCACCTGACTTCTCTGGGCAAAGTACTCGTTCCCCTCACAGGCTTGCCTGCAGTGAAAAGCAGCTGGGCAATTCCACACTTCTGCACACAGGTTCTAGGCCGCCAAGAATCCAGCTTTCGAAAAGGGAAAAAAGACTGCTTTGGTGCGCTGATGCTAGGGGTCACCTTGCGATTGCCCAGAACGAACGTGGGCCGCAGCTTAGCTCTCCTCTGAAAGGGCAGGCACCCCGTTTGTCTGGGGGACATACTGGTTTCCTCCCCAGCTGTGCCTGCAGTGAGTAGAAGCTGGACATAGTGAGCGTTTCAGAAACAGCTCCGAGGCTACCTGTATCCAGCTTTCCAAAGGGGGAAAACACTGGTTTTCTAAGCAGTGCCACCTACCCTCGTTAACACCCGCCAGAAGTACGTGCAGAACTGGAAGTGCAAAGGGAGAGCGTCGCGACACACTGGGCCCTTGGCTAAATAGTTTTCACTGCGCAGGCGTCTGCGTGTGGCAAGATCCCTAACCGAGTGAAGGCCTGAGGAAGACCTAGTTGGCACTGCCTCTTCCAAGGGCCTGCCAGTGTAAAGTGAGGAATTGTGCTCTTGGCTCAGGTTGGATCTCACCTCGACTTCCTGCTTGAGGCAGAGAGCGGGGAGGTATGAGTTCCAAGAAGGAACGCGGGGGAGACGTTTCTCTCCGGGTAAGTCCCTTTTCCGCACTGAGTCCAAGTGGCCCAGCCCAGGAGACCGTGTAGGACTGTGTTCCAGGGCTCTTTGCAAGCTGTGTCCACCTAGGTTTCTAAGGAAGAGAACGGTGTGTCGCCTTGGACTCTGCATGCCAAGGAGTGTTCCGAAGGGCCTACGCGGCTGTCTGTTGCTCAGCAGGCAGAGAGGAGGCCCGGCGGACTCAGTGTAGTTGCCCGGGAAACGGTGCGGACGCGAGAGCCCATCGCGTCCTGAAAGGCATCCTCGAGTTCCAGCTAGGCAGCACATCGACGCACACTTCCTGGAAACTGCTGTATGCCCCCACATGCCCGTTGGCGAAAGTGGAACTTACGGGGAGCCCAGTGATCACCCTGCGGTTTCCCCGAACGAACGAGGGCCGCGGCATTAGTGCCCCCCCCCCAAGGATTGCAAGCACCCAGTTCCTCTGTGGAAATGAGTCCTTTACTCCCAAGGCGTTGCTGCAGTGAAGAGACGCAGGGCCTTTTCCGGGTTTGGCCGAGAGCTCCGTGGTTGCGAGGATGCAGCTTTCCAAACGGTAAAAGACTGCTTTTCTGAACAGGGCCCCCTATGGTAGCTACCACGCAGCGTAAGTACCTGCAGTATTTGAGGGGCGAAGGCAGACAAACGCGGCACACTGGGCCCTTCGCTGAATCCGTTTGAATGAGCGGGTGTCGAAGTGTGGCAAGCTCCCTAACCGAGTGAAGGCCTGAGGAAGGCCTTGCTGGCACTGCATCTCCCAGAGGCCTACCAGTGTAAAGTGGTGAATTGTGGTCTTCTTTGAGCAGGTTGGATGTCACGTCGAGTGCCTGCATGAGGTAGAGGCCCGGCAGGTGTGAGTTCCCAGAAGGAACGCGGAGCCGAGGGTGTCTCTTATGGCACGTCACTGCTCTGCACTGAGTCAAAGTTGCCCAGCCCATTAGACCGGCTAGGAATATGTTCCCGAGGTGTTCGTACGCTGTGTCAACCTGGTTCTCCAAGGAAGGGAGCCGTGTGTCGCCCTGGATTCTGCACGCCCAGAAGTGTTCCGAAGGGCCTACACGGCTGTCTGTCGATCAGCAGGCAGACAGGACACTTGGGGTACTCAGTGTATTTGCACGGGAAGCGGTGCCGACGCGAGAGCCCTAGGAGACCCGAAAGGCCTCCTCGCCTTCCTTTTAAGCGGAACAACGACCGAGACCTCATGGAAACTGCTGCACGCAGAGCTTGCCAGGGGGACAAGTGGGTCCTTACCATGAGACTAGTGGTCACCTTGTGGCTTCCCAGAACGCACGAGGGCTGTGGGATTAGCTCCCCCTAAGAATTGAGAGCACCTGACTTCTCTGGGCAAAGTACTCGTTCCCCTCACAGGCGTGCCTGCAGTGAAAAGCAGCTGGGCAATTCCACACTTCTGCACACAGGTTCTAGGCCGCCAAGAATCCAGCTTTCGAAAAGGGAAAAAAGACTGCTTTGGTGCGCTGATGCTAGGGGTCACCTTGCGATTGCCCAGAACGAACGTGTGCCGCAGCTTAGCTCTCCTCTGAAAGGGCAGGCACCCCGTTTGTCTGGGGGACATACTGGTTTCCTCCCCAGCTATGCCTGCAGTGAGTAGAAGCTGGACATAGTGAGCGTTTCAGAAACAGCTCCGAGGCTACCTGTATCCAGCTTTCCAAAGGGGGAAAACACTGGTTTTCTAAGCAGTGCCACCTACCCTTGTTAACACCCGCCAGAAGTACGTGCAGAACTGGAAGTGCAAAGGGAGAGCGTCGCGACACACTGGGCCCTTGGCTAAATAGTTTTCACTGCGCAGGCGCCTGCGTGTGGCAAGATCCCTAACCGAGTGAAGGCCTGAGGAAGACCTAGTTGGCACTGCACCGTCCAAGGGCCTGCCAGTGTAAAGTGAGGAATTGTGCTCTTGGCTCAGGTTGGATCTCACCTCGACTTCCTGCTTGAGGCAGAGAGCGGGGTGGTATGAGTTCCAAGAAGGAACGCGGGGGAGACGTTTCTCTCCGGGTAAGTCCCTTTTCCGCACTGAGTCCAAGTGGCCCAGCCCAGGAGACCGTGTAGGACTGTGTTCCAGGGCTCTTTGCAAGCTGTGTCCACCTAGGTTTCTAAGGAAGAGAACGGTGTGTCGCCTTGGACTCTGCATGCCAAGGAGTGTTCCGAAGGGCCTACGCGGCTGTCTGTTGCTCAGCAGGCAGAGAGGAGGCCCGGCGGACTCAGTGTAGTTGCCCGGGAAACGGTGCGGACGCGAGAGCCCATCGCGTCCTGAAAGGCATCCTCGAGTTCCAGCTAGGCAGCACATCGACGCACACTTCCTGGAAACTGCTGTATGCCCCCACATGCCCGTTGGCGAAAGTGGAACTTACGGGGAGCCCAGTGATCACCCTGCGGTTTCCCCGAACGAACGAGGGCCGCGGCATTAGTGCCCCCCCAAGGATTGCAAGTACCCAGTTCCTCTGTGGAAATGAGTCCTTTACTCCCAAGGCGTTGCTGCAGTGAAGAGACGCAGGGCCTTTTCAGGGTTTGGCCGAGAGCTCCGTGGTTGCGAGGATGCAGCTTTCCAAACGGTAAAAGACTGCTTTTCTAAACAGGGCCCCCTATGGTAGCTACCACGCAGCGTAAGTACCTGCAGTATTTGAGGGGCGAAGGCAGACAAACGCGGCACACTGGGCCCTTCGCTGAATCCGTTTGAATGAGCGGGTGTCGAAGTGTGGCAAGCTCCCTAACCGAGTGAAGGCCTGAGGAAGGCCTTGCTGGCCCTGCATCTCCCAGAGGCCTAAGGGTGTAAAGTGGTGAATTGTGGTCTTCTTTGAGCAGGTTGGATGTCACGTCGAGAGCCTGCATGAGGTAGAGCCCCGGCAGGTGTGAGTTCCCAGAAGGAACGCGGAGCCGAGGGTGTCTCTTATGGCACGTCACTGCTCTGCACTGAGTCAAAGTTGCCCAGCCCATTAGACCGGCTAGGAATATGTTCCCGAGGTGTTCGTACGCTGTGTCAACCTGGTTCTCCAAGGAAGGGAGCCGTGTGTCGCCCTGGATTCTGCACGCCCAGAAGTGTTCCGAAGGGCCTACACGGCTGTCTGTCGATCAGCAGGCAGACAGGACACTTGGGGTACTCAGTGTATTTGCACGGGAAGCGGTGCCGACGCGAGAGCCCTAGGAGACCCGAAAGGCCTCCTCGCCTTCCTTTTAAGCGGAACAACGACCGAGACCTCATGGAAACTGCTGCACGCAGAGCTTGCCAGGGGGACAAGTGGGTCCTTACCATGAGACTAGTGGTCACCTTGTGGCTTCCCAGAACGCACGAGGGCTGTGGGATTAGCTCCCCCTAAGAATTGAGAGCACCTGACTTCTCTGGGCACAGTACTCGTTCCCCTTACAGGCGTGCCTGCAGTGAAAAGCAGCTGGGCAATTCCACACTTCTGCACACAGGTTCTAGGCCGCCAAGAATCCAGCTTTCGAAAAGGGAAAAAAGACTGCTTTGGTGCGCTGATGCTAGGGGTCACCTTGCGATTGCCCAGAAGGAACGTGGGCCGCAGCTTAGCTCTCCTCTGAAAGGGCAGGAACCCCGTATGTCTGGGGGACATACTGGTTTCCTCCCCAGCTGTGCCTGCAGTGAGTAGAAGCTGGACATAGTGAGCGTTTCAGAAACAGCTCCGAGGCTACCTGTATCCAGCTTTCCAAAGGGGGAAAACACTGGTTTTCTAAGCAGTGCCACCTACCCTCGTTAACACCCGCCATAAGTACGTGCAGAACTGGAAGTGCAAAGGGAGACCGTCGCGACACACTGGGCCCTTGGCTAAATAGATTTCACTGCGCAGGTGTCTGCGTGTGGCAAGCTCCCTAACCGAGTGAAGGCCTGAGGAAGACCTAGTTGGCACTGCACCTTCCAAGGGTCTGCCAGTGTAAAGTGAGGAATTGTGCTCTTGGCTCAGGTTGGATCTCACCTTGACTTCCTGCTTGAGGCAGAGAGCGGGGAGGTATGAGTTCCAAGAAGGAACGCGGGGGAGACGTTTCTCTCCGGGTAAGTCCCTTTTCTGCACTGAGTCCAAGTGGCCCAGCCCAGGAGACCGTGTAGGACTGTGTTCCAGGGCTCTTTGCAAGCTGTGTCCACCTAGGTTTCTAAGGAAGAGAACGGTGTGTCGCCTTGGACTCTGCATGCCAAGGAGTGTTCCGAAGGGCCTACGCGGCTGTCTGTTGCTCAGCAGGCAGAGAGGAGGCCCGGCGGACTCAGTGTAGTTGCCCGGGAAACGGTGCGGACGCGAGAGCCCATCGCGTCCTGAAAGGCATCCTCGAGTTCCAGCTAGGCAGCACATCGACGCACACTTCCTGGAAACTGCTGTATGCCCCCACATGCCCGTTGGCGAAAGTGGAACTTACGGGGAGCCCAGTGATCACCCTGCGGTTTCCCCGAACGAACGAGGGCCGCGGCATTAGTGCCCCCCCAAGGATTGCAAGCACCCAGTTCCTCTGTGGAAATGAGTCCTTTACTCCCAAGGCGTTGCTGCAGTGAAGAGACGCAGGGCCTTTTCCGGGTTTGGCCGAGAGCTCCGTGGTTGCGAGGATGCAGCTTTCCAAACGGTAAAAGACTGCTTTTCTAAACAGGGCCCCCTATGGTAGCTACCACGCAGCGTAAGTACCTGCAGTATTTGAGGGGCGAAGGCAGAGAAACGCGGCACACTGGGCCCTTCGCTGAATCCGTTTGAATGAGCGGGTGTCGAAGTGTGGCAAGCTCCCTAACCGAGTGAAGGCCTGAGGAAGGCCTTGCTGGCACTGCATCTCCCAGAGGCCTACCAGTGTAAAGTGGTGAATTGTGGTCTTCTTTGAGCAGGTTGGATGTCACGTCGAGTGCCTGCATGAGGTAGAGGCCCGGCAGGTGTGAGTTCCCAGAAAGAATGCGGAGCCGAGGGTGTCTCTTATGGCACGTCACTGCTCTGCACTGAGTCAAAGTTGCCCAGCCCATTAGACCGGCTAGGAATATGTTCCCGAGGTGTTCGTACGCTGTGTCAACCCGGTTCTCCAAGGAAGGGAGCCGCCCTGGATTCTGCACGCCCAGAAATGTTCCGAAGGGCCTACACGGCTGTCTGTCGATCAGCAGGCAGACAGGACACTTGGGGTACTCAGTGTATTTGCACGGGAAGCGGTGCCGACGCGAGAGCCCTAGGAGACCCGAAAGGCCTCCTCGCCTTCCTTTTAAGCGGAACAACGACCGAGACCTCATGGAAACTGCTGCACGCAGAGCTTGCCAGGGGGACAAGTGGGTCCTTACCATGAGACTAGTGGTCACCGTGTGGCTTCCCAGAACGCACGAGGGCTGTGGGATTAGCTCCGCCTAAGAATTGAGAGCACCTGACTTCTCTGGGCAAAGTACTCGTTCCCCTCACAGGCGTGCCTGCAGTGAAAAGCAGCTGGGCAATTCCACACTTCTGCACACAGGTTCTAGGCCGCCAAGAATCCAGCTTTCGAAAAGGGAAAAAAGACTGCTTTGGTGCGCTGATGCTAGGGCTCACCTTGCGATTGCCCAGAACGAACGTGGGCCACAGCTTAGCTCTCCTCTGAAAGGGCAGGCACCCCGTTTGTCTGGGGGACATACTGGTTTCCTCCCCAGCTGTGCCTGCAGTGAGTAGGAGCTGGACATAGTGAGCGTTTCAGAAACAGCTCCGAGGCTACATGTATCCAGCTTTCCAAAGGGGGAAAACACTGGTTTTCTAAGCAGTGCCACCTACCCTCGTTAACACCCGCCAGAAGTACGTGCAGAACTGGAAGTGCAAAGGGAGAGCGTCGCGACACACTGGGCCCTTGGCTAAATAGGTTTAACTGCGCAGGCGTCTGCGTGTGGCAAGCTCCCCAACCGAGTGAAGGCCTGAGGAAGACCTAGTTGGCACTGCACCTTCCAAGGGCCTGCCAGTGTAAAGTGAGGAATTGTGCTCTTGGCTCAGGTTGGATCTCACCTCGACTTCCTGCTTGAGGCAGAGAGCGGGGAGGTATGAGTTCCAAGAAGGAACGCGGGGGAGACGTTTCTCTCCGGGTAAGTCCCTTTTCCGCACTGAGTCCAAGTGGCCCAGCCCAGGAGACCGTGTAGGACTGTGTTCCAGGGCTCTTTGCAAGCTGTGTCCACCTAGGTTTCTAAGGAAGAGAACGGTGTGTCGCCTTGGACTCTGCATGCCAAGGAGTGTTCCGAAGGGCCTACGCGGCTGTCTGTTGCTCAGCAGGCAGAGAGGAGGCCCGGCGGACTCAGTGTAGTTGCCCGGGAAACGGTGCGGACGCGAGAGCCCATCGCGTCCTGAAAGGCATCCTCGAGTTCCAGCTAGGCAGCACATCGACGCACACTTCCTGGAAACTGCTGTATGCCCCCACATGCCCGTTGGCGAAAGTGGAACTTACGGGGAGCCCAGTGATCACCCTGCGGTTTCCCCGAACGAACGAGGGCCGCGGCATTAGTGCCCCCCCAAGGATTGCAAGCACCCAGTTCCTCTGTGGAAATGAGTCCTTTACTCCCAAGGCGTTGCTGCAGTGAAGAGACGCAGGGCCTTTTCAGGGTTTGGCCGAGAGCTCCGTGGTTGCGAGGATGCAGCTTTCCAAACGGTAAAAGACTGCTTTTCTAAACAGGGCCCCCTATGGTAGCTACCACGCAGCGTAAGTACCTGCAGTAATTGAGGGGCGAAGGCAGACAAACGCGGCACACTGGGCCCTTCGCTGAATCCGTTTGAATGAGCGGGTGTCGAAGTGTGGCAAGCTCCCTAACAGAGGGAAGGCCTGAGGAAGGCCTTGCTGGCACTGCATCTCCCAGAGGCCTACCAGTGTAAAGTGGTGAATTGAGGTCTTCTTTGAGCAGGTTGGATGTCACGTCGAGTGCCTGCATGAGGTAGAGGCCCGGCAGGTGTGAGTTCCCAGAAGGAACGCGGAGCCGAGGGTGTCTCTTATGGCACGTCACTGCTCTGCACTGAGTCAAAGTTGCCCAGCCCATTAGACCGGCTAGGAATATGTTCCCGAGGTGTTCGTACGCTGTGTCAACCCGGTTCTCCAAGGAAGGGAGCCGCCCTGGATTCTGCACGCCCAGAAGTGTTCCGAAGGGCCTACACGGCTGTCTGTCGATCAGCAGGCAGACAGGACACTTGGGGTACTCAGTGTATTTGCACGGGAAGCGGTGCCGACGCGAGAGCCCTAGGAGACCCGAAAGGCCTCCTCCCGTTCCTTTTAAGAGGAAGAACGACCGAGACCTCATGGAAACTGCTGCACACAGAGCTTGCCAGGGGGACAAGTGGGTCCTTACCATGAGACTAGTGGTCACCGTGTGGCTTCCCAGAACGCACGAGGGCTGTGGGATTAGCTCCGCCTAAGAATTGAGAGCACCTGACTTCTCTGGGCAAAGTACTCGTTCCCCTCACAGGCGTGCCTGCAGGGAAAAGCAGCTGGGCAATTCCACACTTCTGCACACAGGTGCTAGGCCGCCAAGAATCCAGCTTTCGAAAAGGGAAAAAAGACTGCTTTGGTGCGCTGATGCTAGGGGTCACCTTGCGATGGCCCAGAACGAACGTGGGCCGTAGCTTAGCTCTCCTCTGAAAGGGCAGGCACCCCGTTTGTCTGGGGGACATACTGGTTTCCTCCCCAGCTGTGCCTGCAGTGAGTAGAAGGTGGACATAGTGAGCGTTTCAGAAACAGCGCCGAGGCTACCTGTATCCAGCTTTCCAAAGGGGGAAAACACTGGTTTTCTAAGCAGTGCCACCTACCCTCGTTAACACCCACCCGAAGTACGTGCAGAACTGGACGTGCAAAGGGAGACCGTCGCGACACACTGGGCCCTTGGCTAAATAGTTTTCACTGCGCAGGCGTCTGCGTGTGGCAAGATCCCTAACCGAGTGAAGGCCTGAGGAAGACCTAGTGGGCACTGCACCTTCCAAGCGCCTGCCAGTGTAAAGTGAGGAATTGTGCTCTTGGCTCAGGTTGGATCTCACCTCGACTTCCTGCTTGAGGCAGAGAGCGGGGAGGAATGAGTTCCAAGAAGGAACGCGGGGGAGACGTTTCTCTCAGGGTAAGTCCCTTTTCCGCACTGAGTCCAAGTGGCCCAGCCCAGGACACCATGTAGGACTGTGTTCCAGGGCTCTTTGCAAGCTGTGTCCACCTAGGTTTCTAAGGAAGAGAACGGTGTGTCGCCTTGGACTCTGCATGCCAAGGAGTGTTCCGAAGGGCCTACGCGGCTGTCTGTTGCTCAGCAGGCAGAGAGGAGGCCCGGCGGACTCAGTGTAGTTGCCCGGGAAACGGTGCGGACGCGAGAGCCCATCGCGTCCTGAAAGGCATCCTCGAGTTCCAGCTAGGCAGCACATCGACGCACACTTCCTGGAAACTGCTGTATGCCCCCACATGCCCGTTGGTGAAAGTGGAACTTATGGGGAGCCCAGTGATCACCCTGCGGTTTCCCCGAACGAACGAGGGCCGCGGCATTAGTGCCCCCCCAAGGATTGCAAGCACCCAGTTCCTCTGTGGAAATGAGTCCTTTACTCCCAAGGCGTTGCTGCAGTGAAGAGACGCAGGGCCTTTTCAGGGTTTGGCCGAGAGCTCCGTGGTTGCGAGGATGCAGCTTTCCAAACGGTAAAAGACTGCTTTTCTGAACAGGGCCCCCTATGGTAGCTAACACGAAGCGTAAGTACTTGCAGTATTTGAGGGGCGAAGGCAGACAAACGCGGCACACTGGGCCCTTCGCTGAATCCGTTTGAATGAGCGGGTGTCGAAGTGTGGCAAGCTCCCTAACCGAGTGAAGGCCTGAGGAAGGCCTTGCTGGCACTGCATCTCCCAGAGGCCTACCAGTGTAAAGTGGTGAATTGTGGTCTTCTTTGAGCAGGTTGGATGTCACGTCGAGTGCCTGCATGAGGTAGAGGCCCGGCAGGTGTGAGTTCCCAGAAGGAACGCGGAGCCGAGGGTGTCTCTTATGGCACGTCACTGCTCTGCACTGAGTCAAAGTTGCCCAGCCCATTAGACCGGCTAGGAATATGTTCCCGAGGTGTTCGTACGCTGTGTCAACCTGGTTCTCCAAGGAAGGGAGCCGTGTGTCGCCCTGGATTCTGCACGCCCAGAAGTGTTCTGAAGGGCCTACACGGCTGTCTGTCGATCAGCAGGCAGACAGGACACTTGGGGTACTCAGTGTATTTGCACGGGAAGCGGTGCCGACGCGAGAGCCCTAGGAGACCCGAAAGGCCTCCTCGCCTTCCTTTTAAGCGGAACAACGACCGAGACCTCATGGAAACTGCTGCACGCAGAGCTTGCCAGGGGGACAAGTGGGTCCTTACCATGAGACTAGTGGTCACCGTGTGGCTTCCCAGAACGCACGAGGGCTGTGGGATTAGCTCCGCCTAAGAATTGAGAGCACCTGACTTCTCTGGGCAAAGTACTCGTTCCCCTCACAGGCGTGCCTGCAGTGAAAAGCAGCTGGGCAATTCCACACTTCTGCACACAGGTTCTAGGCCGCCAAGAATCCAGCTTTCGAAAAGGGAAAAAAGACTGCTTTGGTGCGCTGATGCTAGGGCTCACCTTGCGATTGCCCAGAACGAACGTGGGCCGCAGCTTAGCTCTCCTCTGAAAGGGCAGGCACCCCGTTTGTCTGCGGGACATACTGGTTTCCTCCCCAGCTGTGCCTGCAGTGAGTAGGAGCTGGACATAGTGAGCGTTTCAGAAACAGCTCCGAGGCTACCTGTATCCAGCTTTCCAAAGGGGGAAAACACTAGTTTTCTAAGCAGTGCCACCTACCCTCGTTAACACCCGCCAGAAGTACGTGCAGAACTGGAAGTGCAAAGGGAGAGCGTCGCGACACACTGGGCCCTTGGCTAAATAGGTTTCACTGCGCAGGCGTCTGCGTGTGGCAAGCTCCCTAACCGAGTGAAGGCCTGAGGAAGACCTAGTTGGCACTGCACCTTCCAAGGGCCTGCCAGTGTAAAGTGAGGAATTGTGCTCTTGGCTCACGTTGGATCTCACCTCGACTTCCTGCTTGAGGCAGAGAGCGGGGAGGTATGAGTTCCAAGAAGGAACGCGGGGGAGACTTTCTCTCAGGGTAAGTCCCTTTTCCGCACTGAGTCCAAGTGGCCCAGCCCAGGAGACCGTGTAGGACTGTGTTCCAGGGCTCTTTGCAAGCTGTGTCCACCTAGGTTTCTAAGGAAGAGAACGGTGTGTCGCCTTGGACTCTGCATGCCAAGGAGTGTTCCGAAGGGCCTACGCGGCTGTCTGTTGCTCAGCAGGCAGAGAGGAGGCCCGGCGGACTCAGTGTAGTTGCCCGGGAAACGGTGCGGACGCGAGAGCCCATCGCGTCCTGAAAGGCATCCTCGAGTTCCAGCTAGGCAGCACATCGACGCATACTTCCTGGAAACTGCTGTATGCCCCCACATGCCCGTTGGCGAAAGTGGAACTTACGGGGAGCCCAGTGATCACCCTGCGGTTTCCCCGAACGAACGAGGGCCGCGGCATTAGTGCCCCCCCAAGGATTGCAAGCACCCAGTTCCTCTGTGGAAATGAGTCCTTTACTCCCAAGGCGTTGCTGCAGTGAAGAGACGCAGGGCCTTTTCAGGGTTTGGCCGAGAGCTCCGTGGTTGCGAGGATGCAGCTTTCCAAACGGTAAAAGACTGCTTTTCTGAACAGGGCCCCCTATGGTAGCTACCACGCAGCGTAAGTACCTGCAGTATTTGAGGGGCGAAGGCAGACAAACGCGGCACACTGGGCCCTTCGCTGAATCCGTTTGAATGAGCGGGTGTCGAAGTGTGGCAAGCTCCCTAACCGAGTGAAGGCCTGAGGAAGGCCTTGCTGGCACTGCATCTCCCAGAGGCCTACCAGTGTAAAGTGGTGAATTGTGGTCTTCTTTGAGCAGGTTGGATGTCACGTCGAGTGCCTGCATGAGGTAGAGGCCCGGCAGGTGTGAGTTCCCAGAAGGAACGCGGAGCCGAGGGTGTCTCTTATGGCACGTCACTGCTCTGCACTGAGTCAAAGTTGCCCAGCCCATTAGACCAGCTAGGAATATGTTCCCGAGGTGTTCGTACGCTGTGTCAACCCGGTTCTCCAAGGAAGGGAGCCGTGTGTGGCCCTGGATTCTGCACGCCCAGAAGTGTTCCGAAGGGCCTACACGGCTGTCTGTCGATCAGCAGGCAGACAGGACACTTGGGGTACTCAGTGTATTTGCACGGGAAGCGGTGCCGACGCGAGAGCCCTAGGAGACCCGAAAGGCCTCCTCGCCTTCCTTTTAAGCGGAACAACGACCAAGACCTCATGGAAACTGCTGCACGCAGAGCTTGCCAGGGGGACAAGTGGGTCCTTACCATGAGACTAGTGGTCACCTTGTGGCTTCCCAGAAAGCACGAGGGCTGGGGGATTAGCTCCCCCTAAGAATTGAGAGCACCTGACTTCTCTGGGCAAAGTACTCGTTCCCCTCACAGGCGTGCCTGCAGTGAAAAGCAGCTGGGCAATTCCACACTTCTGCACACAGGTTCTAGGCCGCCAAGAATCCAGCTTTCGAAAAGGGAAAAAAGACTGCTTTGGTGCGCTTATGCTAGGGGTCACCTTGCGATTGCCCAGAACGAACGTGGGCCGCAGCTTAGCTCTCCTCTGAAAGGGCAGGCACCCCGTTTGTCTGGGGGACATACTGGTTTCCTCCCCAGCTGTGCCTGCAGTGAGTAGAAGCTGGACATAGTGAGCGTTTCAGAAACAGCTCCGAGGCTACCTGTATCCAGCTTTCCAAAGGGGGAAAACACTGGTTTTCTAAGCAGTGCCACCTACCCTCGTTAACACCCGCCAGAAGTACGTGCAGAACTGGAAGTGCAAAGGGAGAGCGTCGCGACACACTGGGCCCTTGGCTAAATAGTTTTCACTGCGCAGGCGCCTGCGTGTGGCAAGCTCCCTAACCGAGTGAAGGCCTGAGGAAGACCTAGTTGGCACTGCGTCTTCCAAGGGCCTGCCAGTGTAAAGTGAGGAATTGTGCTCTTGGCTCAGGTTGGATCTCACCTCGACTTCCTGCTTGAGGCAGAGAGCGGGGAGGTATGAGTTCCAAGAAGGAACGCGGGGGAGACGTTTCTCTCCGGGTAAGTCCCTTTTCCGCACTGAGTCCAAGTGGCCCAGCCCAGGAGACCGTGTAGGACTGTGTTCCAGGGCTCTTTGCAAGCTGTGTCCACCTAGGATTCTAAGGAAGAGAACGGTGTGTCGCCTTGGACTCTGCATGCCAAGGAGTGTTCCGAAGGGCCTACGCGGCTGTCTCTTGCTCAGCAGGCAGAGAGGAGGCCCGGCGGACTCAGTGTAGTTGCCCGGGAAACGGTGCGGACGCGAGAGCCCATCGCGTCCTGAAAGGCATCCTCGAGTTCCAGCTAGGCAGCACATCGACGCACACTTCCTGGAAACTGCTGTATGCCCCCACATGCCCGTTGGCGAAAGTGGAACTTACGGGGAGCCCAGTGATCACCCTGCGGTTTCCCCGAACGAACGAGGGCCGCGGCATTAGTGCCCCCCCAAGGATTGCAAGCACCCAGTTCCTCTGTGGAAATGAGTCCTTTACTCCCAAGGCGTTGCTGCAGTGAAGAGACGCAGGGCCTTTTCAGGGTTTGGCCGAGAGCTCCGTGGTTGCGAGGATGCAGCTTTCCAAACGGTAAAAGACTGCTTTTCTAAACAGGGCCCCCTATGGTAGCTAACACGCAGCGTAAGTACCTGCAGTATTTGAGGGGCGAAGGCAGACAAACGCGACACACTGGGCCCTTCGCTGAATCCGTTTGAATGAGCGGGTGTCGAAGTGTGGCAAGCTCCCTAACCGAGTGAAGGCCTGAGGAACGCCTTGCTGGCACTGCATCTCCCAGAGGCCTACCAGTGTAAAGTGGTGAATTGTGGTCTTCTTTGAGCAGGTTGGATGTCACGTCGAGTGCCTGCATGAGGTAGAGGCCCGGCAGGTGTGAGTTCCCAGAAGGAACGCGGAGCCGAGGGTGTCTCTTATGGCACGTCACTGCTCTGCACTGAGTCAAAGTTGCCCAGCCCATTAGACCGGCTAGGAATATGTTCCCGAGGTGTTCGTACGCTGTGTCAACCTGGTTCTCCAAGGAAGGGAGCCGTGTGTCGCCCTGGATTCTGCACGCCCAGAAGTGTTCCGAAGGGCCTACACGGCTGTCTGTCGATCAGCAGGCAGACAGGACACTTGGGGTACTCAGTGTATTTGCACGGGAAGCGGTGCCGACGCGAGAGCCCTAGGAGACCCGAAAGGCCTCCTCGCCTTCCTTTTAAGTGGAACAACGACCGAGACCTCATGGAAACTGCTGCACGCAGAGCTTGCCAGGGGGACAAGTGGGTCCTTACCATGAGACTGGTGGTCACCGTGTGGCTTCCCAGAACGCACGAGGGCTGTGGGATTAGCTCCGCCTAAGAATTGAGAGCACCTGACTTCTCTGGGCAAAGTACTCGTTCCCCTCACAGGCGTGCCTGCAGTGAAAAGCAGCTGGGCAATTCCACACTTCTGCACACAGGTTCTAGGCCGCCAAGAATCCAGCTTTCGAAAAGGGAAAAAAGACTGCTTTGGTGCGCTGATGCTAGGGCTCACCTTGCGATTGCCCAGAACGAACGTGGGCCGCAGCTTAGCTCTCCTCTGAAAGGGCAGGCACCCCGTTTGTCTGGGGGACATACTGGTTTCCTCCCCAGCTTTGCCTGCAGTGAGTAGGAGCTGGACATAGTGAGCGTTTCAGAAACAGCTCCGAGGCTACCTGTATCCAGCTTTCCAAAGGGGGAAAACACTGGTTTTCTAAGCAGTGCCACCTACCCTCGTTAACACCCGCCAGAAGTACGTGCAGAACTGGAAGTGCAAAGGGAGAGCGTCGCGACACACTGGGCCCTTGGCTAAATAGGTTTAACTGCGCAGGCGTCTGCGTGTGGCAAGCTCCCTAACCGAGTGAAGGCCTGAGGAAGACCTAGTTGGCACTGCGTCTTCCAAGGGCCTGCCAGTGTAAAGTGAGGAATTGTGCTCTTGGCTCAGGTTGGATCTCACCTCGACTTCCTGCTTGAGGCAGAGAGCGGGGAGGTATGAGTTCCAAGAAGGAACGCGGGGGAGACGTTTCTCTCCGGGTAAGTCCCTTTTCCGCACTGAGTCCAAGTGGCCCAGCCCAGGAGACCGTGTAGGACTGTGTTCCAGGGCTCTTTGCAAGCTGTGTCCACCTAGGTTTCTAAGGAAGAGAACGGTGTGTCGCCTTGGACTCTGCATGCCAAGGTGTGTTCCGAAGGGCCTACGCGGCTGTCTGTTGCTCAGCAGGCAGAGAGGAGGCCCGGCGGACTCAGTGTAGTTGCCCGGGAAACGGTGCGGACGCGAGAGCCCATCGCGTCCTGAAAGGCATCCTCGAGTTCCAGCTAGGCAGCACATCGACGCACACTTCCTGGAAACTGCTGTATGCCCCCACATGCCCGTTGGCGAAAGTGGAACTTACGGGGAGCCCAGTGATCACCCTGCGGTTTCCCCGAACGAACGAGGGCCGCGGCATTAGTGCCCCCCCAAGGATTGCAAGCACCCAGTTCCTCTGTGGAAATGAGTCCTTTACTCCCAAGGCGTTGCTGCAGTGAAGAGATGCAGGGCCTTTTCAGGGTTTGGCCGAGAGCTCCGTGGTTGCGAGGATGCAGCTTTCCAAACGGTAAAAGACTGCTTTTCTGAACAGGGCCCCCTATGGTAGCTACCACACAGCGAAAGTACCTGCAGTATTTGAGGGGCGAAGGCAGACAAACGCGGCACACTGGGCCCTTCGCTGAATCCGTTTGAATGAGCGGGTGTCGAAGTGTGGCAAGCTCCCTAACCGAGTGAAGGCCTGAGGAAGGCCTTGCTGGCACTGCATCTCCCAGAGGCCTACCAGTGTAAAGTGGTGAATTGTGGTCTTCTTTGAGCAGGTTGGATGTCACGTCGAGTGCCTGCATGAGGTAGAGGCCCGGCAGGTGTGAGTTCCCAGAAGGAACGCGGAGCCGAGGGTGTCTCTTATGGCACGTCACTGCTCTGCACTGAGTCAAAGTTGCCCAGCCCATTAGACCGGCTAGGAATATGTTCCCGAGGTGTTCGTACGCTGTGTCAACCTGGTTCTCCAAGGAAGGGAGCCGTGTGTCGCCCTGGATTCTGCACGCCCAGAAGTGTTCCGAAGGGCCTACACGGCTGTCTGTCGATCAGCAGGCAGACAGGACACTTGGGGTACTCAGTGTATTTGCACGGGAAGCGGTGCCGACGCGAGAGCCCTAGGAGACCCGAAAGCCCTCCTCGCCTTCCTTTTAAGCGGAACAACGACCGAGACCTCATGGAAACTGCTGCACGCAGAGCTTGCCAGGGGGACAAGTGGGTCCTTACCATGAGACTAGTGGTCACCGTGTGGCTTCCCAGAACGCACGAGGGCTGTGGGATTAGCTCCGCCTAAGAATTGAGAGCACCTGACTTCTCTGGGCAAAGTACTCGTTCCCCTCACAGGCGTGCCTGCAGTGAAAAGCAGCTGGGCAATTCCACACTTCTGCACACAGGTTCTAGGCCGCCAAGAATCCAGCTTTCGAAAAGGGAAAAAAGACTGCTTTGGTGCGCTGATGCTAGGGCTCACCTTGCGATTGCCCAGAACGAACGTGGGCCGCAGCTTAGCTCTCCTCTGAAAGGGCAGGCACCCCGTTTGTCTGCGGGACATACTGGTTTCCTCCCCAGCTGTGCCTGCAGTGAGTAGGAGCTGGACATAGTGAGCGTTTCAGAAACAGCTCCGAGGCTACCTGTATCCAGCTTTCCAAAGGGGGAAAACACTAGTTTTCTAAGCAGTGCCACCTACCCTCGTTAACACCCGCCAGAAGTACGTGCAGAACTGGAAGTGCAAAGGGAGAGCGTCGCGACACACTGGGCCCTTGGCTAAATAGGTTTCACTGCGCAGGCGTCTGCGTGTGGCAAGCTCCCTAACCGAGTGAAGGCCTGAGGAAGACCTAGTTGGCACTGCACCTTCCAAGGGCCTGCCAGTGTAAAGTGAGGAATTGTGCTCTTGGCTCACGTTGGATCTCACCTCGACTTCCTGCTTGAGGCAGAGAGCGGGGAGGTATGAGTTCCAAGAAGGAACGCGGGGGAGACTTTCTCTCAGGGTAAGTCCCTTTTCCGCACTGAGTCCAAGTGGCCCAGCCCAGGAGACCGTGTAGGACTGTGTTCCAGGGCTCTTTGCAAGCTGTGTCCACCTAGGTTTCTAAGGAAGAGAACGGTGTGTCGCCTTGGACTCTGCATGCCAAGGAGTGTTCCGAAGGGCCTACGCGGCTGTCTGTTGCTCAGCAGGCAGAGAGGAGGCCCGGCGGACTCAGTGTAGTTGCCCGGGAAACGGTGCGGACGCGAGAGCCCATCGCGTCCTGAAAGGCATCCTCGAGTTCCAGCTAGGCAGCACATCGACGCACACTTCCTGGAAACTGCTGTATGCCCCCACATGCCCGTTGGCGAAAGTGGAACTTACGGGGAGCCCAGTGATCACCCTGCGGTTTCCCCGAACGAACGAGGGCCGCGGCATTAGTGCCCCCCCAAGGATTGCAAGCACCCAGTTCCTCTGTGGAAATGAGTCCTTTACTCCCAAGGCGTTGCTGCAGTGAAGAGACGCAGGGCCTTTTCAGGGTTTGGCCGAGAGCTCCGTGGTTGCGAGGATGCAGCTTTCCAAACGGTAAAAGACTGCTTTTCTGAACAGGGCCCCCTATGGTAGCTACCACGCAGCGTAAGTACCTGCAGTATTTGAGGGGCGAAGGCAGACAAACGCGGCACACTGGGCCCTTCGCTGAATCCGTTTGAATGAGCGGGTGTCGAAGTGTGGCAAGCTCCCTAACCGAGTGAAGGCCTGAGGAAGGCCTTGCTGGCACTGCATCTCCCAGAGGCCTACCAGTGTAAAGTGGTGAATTGTGGTCTTCTTTGAGCAGGTTGGATGTCACGTCGAGTGCCTGCATGAGGTAGAGGCCCGGCAGGTGTGAGTTCCCAGAAGGAACGCGGAGCCGAGGGTGTCTCTTATGGCACGTCACTGCTCTGCACTGAGTCAAAGTTGCCCAGCCCATTAGACCAGCTAGGAATATGTTCCCGAGGTGTTCGTACGCTGTGTCAACCCGGTTCTCCAAGGAAGGGAGCCGTGTGTGGCCCTGGATTCTGCACGCCCAGAAGTGTTCCGAAGGGCCTACACGGCTGTCTGTCGATCAGCAGGCAGACAGGACACTTGGGGTACTCAGTGTATTTGCACGGGAAGCGGTGCCGACGCGAGAGCCCTAGGAGACCCGAAAGGCCTCCTCGCCTTCCTTTTAAGCGGAACAACGACCAAGACCTCATGGAAACTGCTGCACGCAGAGCTTGCCAGGGGGACAAGTGGGTCCTTACCATGAGACTAGTGGTCACCTTGTGGCTTCCCAGAACGCACGAGGGCTGGGGGATTAGCTCCCCCTAAGAATTGAGAGCACCTGACTTCTCTGGGCAAAGTACTCGTTCCCCTCACAGGCGTGCCTGCAGTGAAAAGCAGCTGGGCAATTCCACACTTCTGCACACAGGTTCTAGGCCGCCAAGAATCCAGCTTTCGAAAAGGGAAAAAAGACTGCTTTGGTGCGCTGATGCTAGGGGTCACCTTGCGATTGCCCAGAACGAACGTGGGCCGCAGCTTAGCTCTCCTCTGAAAGGGCAGGCACCCCGTTTGTCTGGGGGACATACTGGTTTCCTCCCCAGCTGTGCCTGCAGTGAGTAGAAGCTGGACATAGTGAGCGTTTCAGAAACAGCTCCGAGGCTACCTGTATCCAGCTTTCCAAAGGGGGAAAACACTGGTTTTCTAAGCAGTGCCACCTACCCTCGTTAACACCCGCCAGAAGTACGTGCAGAACTGGAAGTGCAAAGGGAGAGCGTCGCGACACACTGGGCCCTTGGCTAAATAGTTTTCAC
The DNA here is from genome assembly GCF_028564815.1 of Eubalaena glacialis. Lineage (NCBI taxonomy): Eukaryota > Metazoa > Chordata > Mammalia > Artiodactyla > Balaenidae > Eubalaena > Eubalaena glacialis. Next base: position 107,850,593 of record NC_083716.1, on the reverse strand, counting down.
TGCGCAGGCGCCTGCGTGTGGCAAGCTCCCTAACCGAGTGAAGGCCTGAGGAAGACCTAGTTGGCACTGCGTCTTCCAAGGGCCTGCCAGTGTAAAGTGAGGAATTGTGCTCTTGGCTCAGGTTGGATCTCACCTCGACTTCCTGCTTGAGGCAGAGAGCGGGGAGGTATGAGTTCCAAGAAGGAACGCGGGGGAGACGTTTCTCTCCGGGTAAGTCCCTTTTCCGCACTGAGTCCAAGTGGCCCAGCCCAGGAGACCGTGTAGGACTGTGTTCCAGGGCTCTTTGCAAGCTGTGTCCACCTAGGATTCTAAGGAAGAGAACGGTGTGTCGCCTTGGACTCTGCATGCCAAGGAGTGTTCCGAAGGGCCTACGCGGCTGTCTCTTGCTCAGCAGGCAGAGAGGAGGCCCGGCGGACTCAGTGTAGTTGCCCGGGAAACGGTGCGGACGCGAGAGCCCATCGCGTCCTGAAAGGCATCCTCGAGTTCCAGCTAGGCAGCACATCGACGCACACTTCCTGGAAACTGCTGTATGCCCCCACATGCCCGTTGGCGAAAGTGGAACTTACGGGGAGCCCAGTGATCACCCTGCGGTTTCCCCGAACGAACGAGGGCCGCGGCATTAGTGCCCCCCCAAGGATTGCAAGCACCCAGTTCCTCTGTGGAAATGAGTCCTTTACTCCCAAGGCGTTGCTGCAGTGAAGAGACGCAGGGCCTTTTCAGGGTTTGGCCGAGAGCTCCGTGGTTGCGAGGATGCAGCTTTCCAAACGGTAAAAGACTGCTTTTCTAAACAGGGCCCCCTATGGTAGCTAACACGCAGCGTAAGTACCTGCAGTATTTGAGGGGCGAAGGCAGACAAACGCGACACACTGGGCCCTTCGCTGAATCCGTTTGAATGAGCGGGTGTCGAAGTGTGGCAAGCTCCCTAACCGAGTGAAGGCCTGAGGAAGGCCTTGCTGGCACTGCATCTCCCAGAGGCCTACCAGTGTAAAGTGGTGAATTGTGGTCTTCTTTGAGCAGGTTGGATGTCACGTCGAGTGCCTGCATGAGGTAGAGGCCCGGCAGGTGTGAGTTCCCAGAAGGAACGCGGAGCCGAGGGTGTCTCTTATGGCACGTCACTGCTCTGCACTGAGTCAAAGTTGCCCAGCCCATTAGACCGGCTAGGAATATGTTCCCGAGGTGTTCGTACGCTGTGTCAACCTGGTTCTCCAAGGAAGGGAGCCGTGTGTCGCCCTGGATTCTGCACGCCCAGAAGTGTTCCGAAGGGCCTACACGGCTGTCTGTCGATCAGCAGGCAGACAGGACACTTGGGGTACTCAGTGTATTTGCACGGGAAGCGGTGCCGACGCGAGAGCCCTAGGAGACCCGAAAGGCCTCCTCGCCTTCCTTTTAAGTGGAACAACGACCGAGACCTCATGGAAACTGCTGCACGCAGAGCTTGCCAGGGGGACAAGTGGGTCCTTACCATGAGACTGGTGGTCACCGTGTGGCTTCCCAGAACGCACGAGGGCTGTGGGATTAGCTCCGCCTAAGAATTGAGAGCACCTGACTTCTCTGGGCAAAGTACTCGTTCCCCTCACAGGCGTGCCTGCAGTGAAAAGCAGCTGGGCAATTCCACACTTCTGCACACAGGTTCTAGGCCGCCAAGAATCCAGCTTTCGAAAAGGGAAAAAAGACTGCTTTGGTGCGCTGATGCTAGGGCTCACCTTGCGATTGCCCAGAACGAACGTGGGCCGCAGCTTAGCTCTCCTCTGAAAGGGCAGGCACCCCGTTTGTCTGGGGGACATACTGGTTTCCTCCCCAGCTTTGCCTGCAGTGAGTAGGAGCTGGACATAGTGAGCGTTTCAGAAACAGCTCCGAGGCTACCTGTATCCAGCTTTCCAAAGGGGGAAAACACTGGTTTTCTAAGCAGTGCCACCTACCCTCGTTAACACCCGCCAGAAGTACGTGCAGAACTGGAAGTGCAAAGGGAGAGCGTCGCGACACACTGGGCCCTTGGCTAAATAGGTTTAACTGCGCAGGCGTCTGCGTGTGGCAAGCTCCCTAACCGAGTGAAGGCCTGAGGAAGACCTAGTTGGCACTGCACCTTCCAAGGGCCTGCCAGTGTAAAGTGAGGAATTGTGCTCTTGGCTCAGGTTGGATCTCACCTCGACTTCCTGCTTGAGGCAGAGAGCGGGGAGGTATGAGTTCCAAGAAGGAACGCGGGGGAGACGTTTCTCTCCGGGTAAGTCCCTTTTCCGCACTGAGTCCAAGTGGCCCAGCCCAGGAGACCGTGTAGGACTGTGTTCCAGGGCTCTTTGCAAGCTGTGTCCACCTAGGTTTCTAAGGAAGAGAACGGTGTGTCGCCTTGGACTCTGCATGCCAAGGTGTGTTCCGAAGGGCCTACGCGGCTGTCTGTTGCTCAGCAGGCAGAGAGGAGGCCCGGCGGACTCAGTGTAGTTGCCCGGGAAACGGTGCGGACGCGAGAGCCCATCGCGTCCTGAAAGGCATCCTCGAGTTCCAGCTAGGCAGCACATCGACGCACACTTCCTGGAAACTGCTGTATGCCCCCACATGCCCGTTGGCGAAAGTGGAACTTACGGGGAGCCCAGTGATCACCCTGCGGTTTCCCCGAACGAACGAGGGCCGCGGCATTAGTGCCCCCCCAAGGATTGCAAGCACCCAGTTCCTCTGTGGAAATGAGTCTTTTACTCCCAAGGCGTTGCTGCAGTGAAGAGACGCAGGGCCTTTTCAGGGTTTGGCCGAGAGCTCCGTGGTTGCGAGGATGCAGCTTTCCAAACGGTAAAAGACTGCTTTTCTGAACAGGGCCCCCTATGGTAGCTACCACACAGCGTAAGTACCTGCAGTATTTGAGGGGCGAAGGCAGACAAACGCGGCACACTGGGCCCTTCGCTGAATCCGTTTGAATGAGCGGGTGTCGAAGTGTGGCAAGCTCCCTAACCGAGTGAAGGCCTGAGGAAGGCCTTGCTGGCACTGCATCTCCCAGAGGCCTACCAGTGTAAAGTGGTGAATTGTGGTCTTCTTTGAGCAGGTTGGATGTCACGTCGAGTGCCTGCATGAGGTAGAGGCCCGGCAGGTGTGAGTTCCCAGAAGGAACGCGGAGCCGAGGGTGTCTCTTATGGCACGTCACTGCTCTGCACTGAGTCAAAGTTGCCCAGCCCATTAGACCGGCTAGGAATATGTTCCCGAGGTGTTCGTACGCTGTGTCAACCTGGTTCTCCAAGGAAGGGAGCCGTGTGTCGCCCTGGATTCTGCACGCCCAGAAGTGTTCCGAAGGGCCTACACGGCTGTCTGTCGATCAGCAGGCAGACAGGACACTTGGGGTACTCAGTGTATTTGCACGGGAAGCGGTGCCGACGCGAGAGCCCTAGGAGACCCGAAAGCCCTCCTCGCCTTCCTTTTAAGCGGAACAACGACCGAGACCTCATGGAAACTGCTGCACGCAGAGCTTGCCAGGGGGACAAGTGGGTCCTTACCATGAGACTAGTGGTCACCGTGTGGCTTCCCAGAACGCACGAGGGCTGTGGGATTAGCTCCGCCTAAGAATTGAGAGCACCTGACTTCTCTGGGCAAAGTACTCGTTCCCCTCACAGGCGTGCCTGCAGTGAAAAGCAGCTGGGCAATTCCACACTTCTGCACACAGGTTCTAGGCCGCCAAGAATCCAGCTTTCGAAAAGGGAAAAAAGACTGCTTTGGTGCGCTGATGCTAGGGCTCACCTTGCGATTGCCCAGAACGAACGTGGGCCGCAGCTTAGCTCTCCTCTGAAAGGGCAGGCACCCCGTTTGTCTGGGGGACATACTGGTTTCCTCCCCAGCTTTGCCTGCAGTGAGTAGGAGCTGGACATAGTGAGCGTTTCAGAAACAGCTCCGAGGCTACCTGTATCCAGCTTTCCAAAGGGGGAAAACACTGGTTTTCTAAGCAGTGCCACCTACCCTCGTTAACACCCGCCAGAAGTACGTGCAGAACTGGAAGTGCAAAGGGAGAGCGTCGCGACACACTGGGCCCTTGGCTAAATAGGTTTAACTGCGCAGGCGTCTGCGTGTGGCAAGCTCCCTAACCGAGTGAAGGCCTGAGGAAGACCTAGTTGGCACTGCACCTTCCAAGGGCCTGCCAGTGTAAAGTGAGGAATTGTGCTCTTGGCTCAGGTTGGATCTCACCTCGACTTCCTGCTTGAGGCAGAGAGCGGGGAGGTATGAGTTCCAAGAAGGAACGCGGGGGAGACGTTTCTCTCCGGGTAAGTCCCTTTTCCGCACTGAGTCCAAGTGGCCCAGCCCAGGAGACCGTGTAGGACTGTGTTCCAGGGCTCTTTGCAAGCTGTGTCCACCTAGGTTTCTAAGGAAGAGAACGGTGTGTCGCCTTGGACTCTGCATGCCAAGGAGTGTTCCGAAGGGCCTACGCGGCTGTCTGTTGCTCAGCAGGCAGAGAGGAGGCCCGGCGGACTCAGTGTAGTTGCCCGGGAAACGGTGCGGACGCGAGAGCCCATCGCGTCCTGAAAGGCATCCTCGAGTTCCAGCTAGGCAGCACATCGACGCACACTTCCTGGAAACTGCTGTATGCCCCCACATGCCCGTTGGCGAAAGTGGAACTTACGGGGAGCCCAGTGATCACCCTGCGGTTTCCCCGAACGAACGAGGGCCGCGGCATTAGTGCCCCCCCAAGGATTGCAAGCACCCAGTTCCTCTGTGGAAATGAGTCCTTTACTCCCAAGGCGTTGCTGCAGTGAAGAGACGCAGGGCCTTTTCAGGGTTTGGCCGAGAGCTCCGTGGTTGCGAGGATGCAGCTTTCCAAACGGTAAAAGACTGCTTTTCTAAACAGGGCCCCCTATGGTAGCTACCACGCAGCGTAAGTACCTGCAGTATTTGAGGGGCGAAGGCAGACAAACGCGGCACACTGGGCCCTTCGCTGAATCTGTTTGAAGAGCGGGTGTCGAAGTGTGGCAAGCTCCCTAACCGAGTGAAGGCCTGAGGAACGCCTTGCTGGCCCTGCATCTCCCAGAGGCCTACCAGTGTAAAGTGGTGAATTGAGGTCTTCTTTGAGCAGGTTGGATGTCACGTCGAGTGCCTGCATGAGGTAGAGGCCCGGCAGGTGTGAGTTCCCAGAAGGAACGCGGAGCCGAGGGTGTCTCTTATGGCACGTCACTGCTCTGCACTGAGTCAAAGTTGCCCAGCCCATTAGACCAGCTAGGAATATGTTCCCGAAGTGTTCGTACGCTGTGTCAACCCGGTTCTCCAAGGAAGGGAGCCGTGTGTGGCCCTGGATTCTGCATGCCCAGAAGTGTTCTGAAGGGCCTACACGTCTGTCTGTCGATCAGCAGGCAGACAGGACACTTGGGGTACTCAGTGTATTTGCACGGGAAGCGGTGCCAACGCGAGAGCCCTAGGAGACCCGAAAGGCCTCCTCGCCTTCCTTTTAAGCGGAACAACGACCAAGACCTCATGGAAACTGCTGCACGCAGAGCTTGCCAGGGGGACAAGTGGGTCCTTACCATGAGACTAGTGGTCACCTTTTGGCTTCCCTGAACGCACGAGGGCTGGGGGATTAGCTCCCCCTAAGAATTGAGAGCACCTGACTTCTCTGGGCAAAGTACTCGTTCCCCTCACAGGCTTGCCTGCAGTGAAAAGCAGCTGGGCAATTCCACACTTCTGCACACAGGTTCTAGGCCGCCAAGAATCCAGCTTTCGAAAAGGGAAAAAAGACTGCTTTGGTGCGCTGATGCTAGGGGTCACCTTGCGATTGCCCAGAACGAACGTGGGCCGCAGCTTAGCTCTCCTCTGAAAGGGCAGGCACCCCGTTTGTCTGGGGGACATACTGGTTTCCTCCCCAGCTGTGCCTGCAGTGAGTAGAAGCTGGACATAGTGAGTGTTTCAGAAACAGCTCCGAGGCTACCTGTATCCAGCTTTCCAAAGGGGGAAAACACTGGTTTTCTAAGCAGTGCCACCTACCCTCATTAACACCCGCCAGAAGTACGTGCAGAACTGGAAGTGCAAAGGGAGAGCGTCGCGACACACTGGGCCCTTGGCTAAATAGTTTTCACTGCGCAGGCGCCTGCGTGTGGCAAGCTCCCTAACCGAGTGAAGGCCTGAGGAAGACCTAGTTGGCACTGCGTCTTCCAAGGGCCTGCCAGTGTAAAGTGAGAAATTGTGCTCTTGGCTCAGGTTGGATCTCACCTCGACTTCCTGCTTGAGGCAGAGAGCGGGGAGGTATGAGTTCCAAGAAGGAACGCGGGGGAGACGTTTCTCTCCGGGTAAGTCCCTTTTCCGCACTGAGTCCAAGTGGCCCAGCCCAGGAGACCGTGTAGGACTGTGTTCCAGGGCTCTTTGCAAGCTGTGTCCACCTAGGATTCTAAGGAAGAGAACGGTGTGTCGCCTTGGACTCTGCATGCCAAGGAGTGTTCCGAAGGGCCTACGCGGCTGTCTCTTGCTCAGCAGGCAGAGAGGAGGCCCGGCGGACTCAGTGTAGTTGCCCGGGAAACGGTGCGGACGCGAGAGCCCATCGCGTCCTGAAAGGCATCCTCGAGTTCCAGCTAGGCAGCACATCGACGCACACTTCCTGGAAACTGCTGTATGCCCCCACATGCCCGTTGGCGAAAGTGGAACTTACGGGGAGCCCAGTGATCACCCTGCGGTTTCCCCGAACGAACGAGGGCCGCGGCATTAGTGCCCCCCCAAGGATTGCAAGCACCCAGTTCCTCTGTGGAAATGAGTCCTTTACTCCCAAGGCGTTGCTGCAGTGAAGAGACGCAGGGCCTTTTCAGGGTTTGGCCGAGAGCTCCGTGGTTGCGAGGATGCAGCTTTCCAAACGGTAAAAGACTGCTTTTCTAAACAGGGCCCCCTATGGTAGCTAACACGCAGCGTAAGTACCTGCAGTATTTGAGGGGCGAAGGCAGACAAACGCGACACACTGGGCCCTTCGCTGAATCCGTTTGAATGAGCGGGTGTCGAAGTGTGGCAAGCTCCCTAACCGAGTGAAGGCCTGAGGAAGGCCTTGCTGGCACTGCATCTCCCAGAGGCCTACCAGTGTAAAGTGGTGAATTGTGGTCTTCTTTGAGCAGGTTGGATGTCACGTCGAGTGCCTGCATGAGGTAGAGGCCCGGCAGGTGTGAGTTCCCAGAAGGAACGCGGAGCCGAGGGTGTCTCTTATGGCACGTCACTGCTCTGCACTGAGTCAAAGTTGCCCAGCCCATTAGACCGGCTAGGAATATGTTCCCGAGGTGTTCGTACGCTGTGTCAACCTGGTTCTCCAAGGAAGGGAGCCGTGTGTCGCCCTGGATTCTGCACGCCCAGAAGTGTTCCGAAGGGCCTACACGGCTGTCTGTCGATCAGCAGGCAGACAGGACACTTGGGGTACTCAGTGTATTTGCACGGGAAGCGGTGCCGACGCGAGAGCCCTAGGAGACCCGAAAGGCCTCCTCGCCTTCCTTTTAAGTGGAACAACGACCGAGACCTCATGGAAACTGCTGCACGCAGAGCTTGCCAGGGGGACAAGTGGGTCCTTACCATGAGACTGGTGGTCACCGTGTGGCTTCCCAGAACGCACGAGGGCTGTGGGATTAGCTCCGCCTAAGAATTGAGAGCACCTGACTTCTCTGGGCAAAGTACTCGTTCCCCTCACAGGCGTGCCTGCAGTGAAAAGCAGCTGGGCAATTCCACACTTCTGCACACAGGTTCTAGGCCGCCAAGAATCCAGCTTTCGAAAAGGGAAAAAAGACTGCTTTGGTGCGCTGATGCTAGGGCTCACCTTGCGATTGCCCAGAACGAACGTGGGCCGCAGCTTAGCTCTCCTCTGAAAGGGCAGGCACCCCGTTTGTCTGGGGGACATACTGGTTTCCTCCCCAGCTTTGCCTGCAGTGAGTAGGAGCTGGACATAGTGAGCGTTTCAGAAACAGCTCCGAGGCTACCTGTATCCAGCTTTCCAAAGGGGGAAAACACTGGTTTTCTAAGCAGTGCCACCTACCCTCGTTAACACCCGCCAGAAGTACGTGCAGAACTGGAAGTGCAAAGGGAGAGCGTCGCGACACACTGGGCCCTTGGCTAAATAGGTTTAACTGCGCAGGCGTCTGCGTGTGGCAAGCTCCCTAACCGAGTGAAGGCCTGAGGAAGACCTAGTTGGCACTGCACCTTCCAAGGGCCTGCCAGTGTAAAGTGAGGAATTGTGCTCTTGGCTCAGGTTGGATCTCACCTCGACTTCCTGCTTGAGGCAGAGAGCGGGGAGGTATGAGTTCCAAGAAGGAACGCGGGGGAGACGTTTCTCTCCGGGTAAGTCCCTTTTCCGCACTGAGTCCAAGTGGCCCAGCCCAGGAGACCGTGTAGGACTGTGTTCCAGGGCTCTTTGCAAGCTGTGTCCACCTAGGTTTCTAAGGAAGAGAACGGTGTGTCGCCTTGGACTCTGCATGCCAAGGTGTGTTCCGAAGGGCCTACGCGGCTGTCTGTTGCTCAGCAGGCAGAGAGGAGGCCCGGCGGACTCAGTGTAGTTGCCCGGGAAACGGTGCGGACGCGAGAGCCCATCGCGTCCTGAAAGGCATCCTCGAGTTCCAGCTAGGCAGCACATCGACGCACACTTCCTGGAAACTGCTGTATGCCCCCACATGCCCGTTGGCGAAAGTGGAACTTACGGGGAGCCCAGTGATCACCCTGCGGTTTCCCCGAACGAACGAGGGCCGCGGCATTAGTGCCCCCCCAAGGATTGCAAGCACCCAGTTCCTCTGTGGAAATGAGTCCTTTACTCCCAAGGCGTTGCTGCAGTGAAGAGACGCAGGGCCTTTTCAGGGTTTGGCCGAGAGCTCCGTGGTTGCGAGGATGCAGCTTTCCAAACGGTAAAAGACTGCTTTTCTGAACAGGGCCCCCTATGGTAGCTACCACACAGCGTAAGTACCTGCAGTATTTGAGGGGCGAAGGCAGACAAACGCGGCACACTGGGCCCTTCGCTGAATCCGTTTGAATGAGCGGGTGTCGAAGTGTGGCAAGCTCCCTAACCGAGTGAAGGCCTGAGGAAGGCCTTGCTGGCACTGCATCTCCCAGAGGCCTACCAGTGTAAAGTGGTGAATTGTGGTCTTCTTTGAGCAGGTTGGATGTCACGTCGAGTGCCTGCATGAGGTAGAGGCCCGGCAGGTGTGAGTTCCCAGAAGGAACGCGGAGCCGAGGGTGTCTCTTATGGCACGTCACTGCTCTGCACTGAGTCAAAGTTGCCCAGCCCATTAGACCGGCTAGGAATATGTTCCCGAGGTGTTCGTACGCTGTGTCAACCTGGTTCTCCAAGGAAGGGAGCCGTGTGTCGCCCTGGATTCTGCACGCCCAGAAGTGTTCCGAAGGGCCTACACGGCTGTCTGTCGATCAGCAGGCAGACAGGACACTTGGGGTACTCAGTGTATTTGCACGGGAAGCGGTGCCGACGCGAGAGCCCTAGGAGACCCGAAAGCCCTCCTCGCCTTCCTTTTAAGCGGAACAACGACCGAGACCTCATGGAAACTGCTGCACGCAGAGCTTGCCAGGGGGACAAGTGGGTCCTTGCCATGAGACTAGTGGTCACCGTGTGGCTTCCCAGAACGCACGAGGGCTGTGGGATTAGCTCCGCCTAAGAATTGAGAGCACCTGACTTCTCTGGGCAAAGTACTCGTTCCCCTCACAGGCGTGCCTGCAGTGAAAAGCAGCTGGGCAATTCCACACTTCTGCACACAGGTTCTAGGCCGCCAAGAATCCAGCTTTCGAAAAGGGAAAAAAGACTGCTTTGGTGCGCTGATGCTAGGGCTCACCTTGCGATTGCCCAGAACGAACGTGGGCCGCAGCTTAGCTCTCCTCTGAAAGGGCAGGCACCCCGTTTGTCTGGGGGACATACTGGTTTCCTCCCCAGCTTTGCCTGCAGTGAGTAGGAGCTGGACATAGTGAGCGTTTCAGAAACAGCTCCGAGGCTACCTGTATCCAGCTTTCCAAAGGGGGAAAACACTGGTTTTCTAAGCAGTGCCACCTACCCTCGTTAACACCCGCCAGAAGTACGTGCAGAACTGGAAGTGCAAAGGGAGAGCGTCGCGACACACTGGGCCCTTGGCTAAATAGGTTTAACTGCGCAGGCGTCTGCGTGTGGCAAGCTCCCTAACCGAGTGAAGGCCTGAGGAAGACCTAGTTGGCACTGCACCTTCCAAGGGCCTGCCAGTGTAAAGTGAGGAATTGTGCTCTTGGCTCAGGTTGGATCTCACCTCGACTTCCTGCTTGAGGCAGAGAGCGGGGAGGTATGAGTTCCAAGAAGGAACGCGGGGGAGACGTTTCTCTCCGGGTAAGTCCCTTTTCCGCACTGAGTCCAAGTGGCCCAGCCCAGGAGACCGTGTAGGACTGTGTTCCAGGGCTCTTTGCAAGCTGTGTCCACCTAGGTTTCTAAGGAAGAGAACGGTGTGTCGCCTTGGACTCTGCATGCCAAGGAGTGTTCCGAAGGGCCTACGCGGCTGTCTGTTGCTCAGCAGGCAGAGAGGAGGCCCGGCGGACTCAGTGTAGTTGCCCGGGAAACGGTGCGGACGCGAGAGCCCATCGCGTCCTGAAAGGCATCCTCGAGTTCCAGCTAGGCAGCACATCGACGCACACTTCCTGGAAACTGCTGTATGCCCCCACATGCCCGTTGGCGAAAGTGGAACTTACGGGGAGCCCAGTGATCACCCTGCGGTTTCCCCGAACGAACGAGGGCCGCGGCATTAGTGCCCCCCCAAGGATTGCAAGCACCCAGTTCCTCTGTGGAAATGAGTCCTTTACTCCCAAGGCGTTGCTGCAGTGAAGAGACGCAGGGCCTTTTCAGGGTTTGGCCGAGAGCTCCGTGGTTGCGAGGATGCAGCTTTCCAAACGGTAAAAGACTGCTTTTCTAAACAGGGCCCCCTATGGTAGCTACCACGCAGCGTAAGTACCTGCAGTATTTGAGGGGCGAAGGCAGACAAACGCGGCACACTGGGCCCTTCGCTGAATCTGTTTGAAGAGCGGGTGTCGAAGTGTGGCAAGCTCCCTAACCGAGTGAAGGCCTGAGGAACGCCTTGCTGGCCCTGCATCTCCCAGAGGCCTACCAGTGTAAAGTGGTGAATTGAGGTCTTCTTTGAGCAGGTTGGATGTCACGTCGAGTGCCTGCATGAGGTAGAGGCCCGGCAGGTGTGAGTTCCCAGAAGGAACGCGGAGCCGAGGGTGTCTCTTATGGCACGTCACTGCTCTGCACTGAGTCAAAGTTGCCCAGCCCATTAGACCAGCTAGGAATATGTTCCCGAAGTGTTCGTACGCTGTGTCAACCCGGTTCTCCAAGGAAGGGAGCCGTGTGTGGCCCTGGATTCTGCATGCCCAGAAGTGTTCTGAAGGGCCTACACGTCTGTCTGTCGATCAGCAGGCAGACAGGACACTTGGGGTACTCAGTGTATTTGCACGGGAAGCGGTGCCAACGCGAGAGCCCTAGGAGACCCGAAAGGCCTCCTCGCCTTCCTTTTAAGCGGAACAACGACCAAGACCTCATGGAAACTGCTGCACGCAGAGCTTGCCAGGGGGACAAGTGGGTCCTTACCATGAGACTAGTGGTCACCTTGTGGCTTCCCTGAACGCACGAGGGCTGGGGGATTAGCTCCCCCTAAGAATTGAGAGCACCTGACTTCTCTGGGCAAAGTACTCGTTCCCCTCACAGGCTTGCCTGCAGTGAAAAGCAGCTGGGCAATTCCACACTTCTGCACACAGGTTCTAGGCCGCCAAGAATCCAGCTTTCGAAAAGGGAAAAAAGACTGCTTTGGTGCGCTGATGCTAGGGGTCACCTTGCGATTGCCCAGAACGAACGTGGGCCGCAGCTTAGCTCTCCTCTGAAAGGGCAGGCACCCCGTTTGTCTGGGGGACATACTGGTTTCCTCCCCAGCTGTGCCTGCAGTGAGTAGAAGCTGGACATAGTGAGCGTTTCAGAAACAGCTCCGAGGCTACCTGTATCCAGCTTTCCAAAGGGGGAAAACACTGGTTTTCTAAGCAGTGCCACCTACCCTCATTAACACCCGCCAGAAGTACGTGCAGAACTGGAAGTGCAAAGGGAGAGCGTCGCGACACACTGGGCCCTTGGCTAAATAGTTTTCACTGCGCAGGCGCCTGCGTGTGGCAAGCTCCCTAACCGAGTGAAGGCCTGAGGAAGACCTAGTTGGCACTGCGTCTTCCAAGGGCCTGCCAGTGTAAAGTGAGAAATTGTGCTCTTGGCTCAGGTTGGATCTCACCTCGACTTCCTGCTTGAGGCAGAGAGCGGGGAGGTATGAGTTCCAAGAAGGAACGCGGGGGAGACGTTTCTCTCCGGGTAAGTCCCTTTTCCGCACTGAGTCCAAGTGGCCCAGCCCAGGAGACCGTGTAGGACTGTGTTCCAGGGCTCTTTGCAAGCTGTGTCCACCTAGGTTTCTAATGAAGAGAACGGTGTGTCGCCTTGGACTCTGCATGCCAAGGAGTGTTCCGAAGGGCCTACGCGGCTGTCTCTTGCTCAGCAGGCAGAGAGGAGGCCCGGCGGACTCAGTGTAGTTGCCCGGGAAACGGTGCGGACGCGAGAGCCCATCGCGTCCTGAAAGGCATCCTCGAGTTCCAGCTAGGCAGCACATCGACGCACACTTCCTGGAAACTGCTGTATGCCCCCACATGCCCGTTGGCGAAAGTGGAACTTACGGGGAGCCCAGTGATCACCCTGCGGTTTCCCCGAACGAACGAGGGCCGCGGCATTAGTGCCCCCCCAAGGATTGCAAGCACCCAGTTCCTCTGTGGAAATGAGTCCTTTACTCCCAAGGCGTTGCTGCAGTGAAGAGACGCAGGGCCTTTTCAGGGTTTGGCCGAGAGCTCCGTGGTTGCGAGGATGCAGCTTTCCAAACGGTAAAAGACTGCTTTTCTAAACAGGGCCCCCTCTGGTAGCTAACACGCAGCGTAAGTACCTGCAGTATTTGAGGGGCGAAGGCAGACAAACGCGACACACTGGGCCCTTCGCTGAATCCGTTTGAATGAGCGGGTGTCGAAGTGTGGCAAGCTCCCTAACCGAGTGAAGGCCTGAGGAAGGCCTTGCTGGCACTGCATCTCCCAGAGGCCTACCAGTGTAAAGTGGTGAATTGTGGTCTTCTTTGAGCAGGTTGGATGTCACGTCGAGTGCCTGCATGAGGTAGAGGCCCGGCAGGTGTGAGTTCCCAGAAGGAACGCGGAGCCGAGGGTGTCTCTTATGGCACGTCACTGCTCTGCACTGAGTCAAAGTTGCCCAGCCCATTAGACCGGCTAGGAATATGTTCCCGAGGTGTTCGTACGCTGTGTCAACCTGGTTCTCCAAGGAAGGGAGCCGTGTGTCGCCCTGGATTCTGCACGCCCAGAAGTGTTCCGAAGGGCCTACACGGCTGTCTGTCGATCAGCAGGCAGACAGGACACTTGGGGTACTCAGTGTATTTGCACGGGAAGCGGTGCCGACGCGAGAGCCCTAGGAGACCCGAAAGGCCTCCTCGCCTTCCTTTTAAGCGGAACAACGACCGAGACCTCATGGAAACTGCTGCACGCAGAGCTTGCCAGGGGGACAAGTGGGTCCTTACCATGAGACTAGTGGTCACCGTGTGGCTTCCCAGAACGCACGAGGGCTGTGGGATTAGCTCCGCCTAAGAATTGAGAGCACCTGACTTCTCTGGGCAAAGTACTCGTTCCCCTCACAGGCGTGCCTGCAGTGAAAAGCAGCTGGGCAATTCCACACTTCTGCACACAGGTTCTAGGCCGCCAAGAATCCAGCTTTCGAAAAGGGAAAAAAGACTGCTTTGGTGCGCTGATGCTAGGGCTCACCTTGCGATTGCCCAGAACGAACGTGGGCCGCAGCTTAGCTCTCCTCTGAAAGGGCAGGCACCCCGTTTGTCTGGGGGACATACTGGTTTCCTCCCCAGCTTTGCCTGCAGTGAGTAGGAGCTGGACATAGTGAGCGTTTCAGAAACAGCTCCGTGGCTACCTGTATCCAGCTTTCCAAAGGGGGAAAACACTGGTTTTCTAAGCAGTGCCACCTACCCTCGTTAACACCCACCCGAAGTACGTGCAGAACTGGACGTGCAAAGGGAGACCGTCGCGACACACTGGGCCCTTGGCTAAATAGTTTTCACTGCGCAGGCGTCTGCGTGTGGCAAGATCCCTAACCGAGTGAAGGCCTGAGGAAGACCTAGTTGGCACTGCACCTTCCAAGGGCCTGCCAGTGTAAAGTGAGGAATTGTGCTCTTGGCTCAGGTTGGATCTCACCTCGACTTCCTGCTTGAGGCAGAGAGCGGGGAGGTATGAGTTCCAAGAAGGAACGCGGGGGAGACTTTTCTCTCCGGGTAAGTCCCTTTTCCGCACTGAGTCCAAGTGGCCCAGCCCAGGAGACCGTGTAGGACTGTGTTCCAGGGCTCTTTGCAAGCTGTGTCCACCTAGGTTTCTAAGGAAGAGAACGGTGTGTCGCCTTGGACTCTGCATGCCAAGGAGTGTTCCGAAGGGCCTACGCGGCTGTCTCTTGCTCAGCAGGCAGAGAGGAGGCCCGGCGGACTCAGTGTAGTTGCCCGGGAAACGGTGCGGACGCGAGAGCCCATCGCGTCCTGAAAGGCATCCTCGAGTTCCAGCTAGGCAGCACATCGACGCACACTTCCTGGAAACTGCTGTATGCCCCCACATGCCCGTTGGCGAAAGTGGAACTTACGGGGAGCCCAGTGATCACCCTGCGGTTTCCCCGAACGAACGAGGGCCGCGGCATTAGTGCCCCCCCAAGGATTGCAAGCACCCAGTTCCTCTGTGGAAATGAGTCCTTTACTCCCAAGGCGTTGCTGCAGTGAAGAGACGCAGGGCCTTTTCAGGGTTTGGCCGAGAGCTCCGTGGTTGCGAGGATGCAGCTTTCCAAACGGTAAAAGACTGCTTTTCTGAACAGGGCCCCCTATGGTAGCTACCACGCAGCGTAAGTACCTGCAGTATTTGAGGGGCGAAGGCAGACAAACGCGGCACACTGGGCCCTTCGCTGAATCCGTTTGAATGAGCGGGTGTCGAAGTGTGGCAAGCTCCCTAACCGAGTGAAGGCCTGAGGAAGGCCTTGCTGGCACTGCATCTCCCAGAGGCCTACCAGTGTAAAGTGGTGAATTGTGGTCTTCTTTGAGCAGGTTGGATGTCACGTCGAGTGCCTGCATGAGGTAGAGGCCCGGCAGGTGTGAGTTCCCAGAAGGAACGCGGAGCCGAGGGTGTCTCTTATGGCACGTCACTGCTCTGCACTGAGTCAAAGTTGCCCAGCCCATTAGACCGGCTAGGAATATGTTCCCGAGGTGTTCGTACGCTGTGTCAACCTGGTTCTCCAAGGAAGGGAGCCGTGTGTCGCCCTGGATTCTGCACGCCCAGAAGTGTTCCGAAGGGCCTACACGGCTGTCTGTCGATCAGCAGGCAGACAGGACACTTGGGGTACTCAGTGTATTTGCACGGGAAGCGGTGCCGACGCGAGAGCCCTAGGAGACCCGAAAGGCCTCCTCGCCTTCCTTTTAAGCGGAACAACGACCGAGACCTCATGGAAACTGCTGCACGCAGAGCTTGCCAGGGGGACAAGTGGGTCCTTACCATGAGACTAGTGGTCACCGTGTGGCTTCCCAGAACGCACGAGGGCTGTGGGATTAGCTCCGCCTAAGAATTGAGAGCACCTGACTTCTCTGGGCAAAGTACTCGTTCCCCTCACAGGCGTGCCTGCAGTGAAAAGCAGCTGGGCAATTCCACACTTCTGCACACAGGTTCTAGGCCGCCAAGAATCCAGCTTTCGAAAAGGGAAAAAAGACTGCTTTGGTGCGCTGATGCTAGGGCTCACCTTGCGATTGCCCAGAACGAACGTGGGCCGCAGCTTAGCTCTCCTCTGAAAGGGCAGGCACCCCGTTTGTCTGGGGGACATACTGGTTTCCTCCCCAGCTTTGCCTGCAGTGAGTAGGAGCTGGACATAGTGAGCGTTTCAGAAACAGCTCCGAGGCTACCTGTATCCAGCTTTCCAAAGGGGGAAAACACTGGTTTTCTAAGCAGTGCCACCTACCCTCGTTAACACCCGCCAGAAGTACGTGCAGAACTGGAAGTGCAAAGGGAGAGCGTCGCGACACACTGGGCCCTTGGCTAAATAGGTTTAACTGCGCAGGCGTCTGCGTGTGGCAAGCTCCCTAACCGAGTGAAGGCCTGAGGAAGACCTAGTTGGCACTGCACCTTCCAAGGGCCTGCCAGTGTAAAGTGAGGAATTGTGCTCTTGGCTCAGGTTGGATCTCACCTCGACTTCCTGCTTGAGGCAGAGAGCGGGGAGGTATGAGTTCCAAGAAGGAACGCGGGGGAGACGTTTCTCTCCGGGTAAGTCCCTTTTCCGCACTGAGTCCAAGTGGCCCAGCCCAGGAGACCGTGTAGGACTGTGTTCCAGGGCTCTTTGCAAGCTGTGTCCACCTAGGTTTCTAAGGAAGAGAACGGTGTGTCGCCTTGGACTCTGCATGCCAAGGAGTGTTCCGAAGGGCCTACGCGGCTGTCTGTTGCTCAGCAGGCAGAGAGGAGGCCCGGCGGACTCAGTGTAGTTGCCCGGGAAACGGTGCGGACGCGAGAGCCCATCGCGTCCTGAAAGGCATCCTCGAGTTCCAGCTAGGCAGCACATCGACGCACACTTCCTGGAAACTGCTGTATGCCCCCACATGCCCGTTGGCGAAAGTGGAACTTACGGGGAGCCCAGTGATCACCCTGCGGTTTCCCCGAACGAACGAGGGCCGCGGCATTAGTGCCCCCCCAAGGATTGCAAGCACCCAGTTTCTCTGTGGAAATGAGTCCTTTACTCCCAAGGCGTTGCTGCAGTGAAGAGACGCAGGGCCTTTTCAGGGTTTGGCCGAGAGCTCCGTGGTTGCGAGGATGCAGCTTTCCAAACGGTAAAAGACTGCTTTTCTGAACAGGGCCCCCTATGGTAGCTACCACACAGCGTAAGTACCTGCAGTATTTGAGGGGCGAAGGCAGACAAACGCGGCACACTGGGCCCTTCGCTGAATCCGTTTGAATGAGCGGGTGTCGAAGTGTGGCAAGCTCCCTAACCGAGTGAAGGCCTGAGGAAGGCCTTGCTGGCACTGCATCTCCCAGAGGCCTACCAGTGTAAAGTGGTGAATTGTGGTCTTCTTTGAGCAGGTTGGATGTCACGTCGAGTGCCTGCATGAGGTAGAGGCCCGGCAGGTGTGAGTTCCCAGAAGGAACGCGGAGCCGAGGGTGTCTCTTATGGCACGTCACTGCTCTGCACTGAGTCAAACTTGCCCAGCCCATTAGACCGGCTAGGAATATGTTCCCGAGGTGTTCGTACGCTGTGTCAACCTGGTTCTCCAAGGAAGGGAGCCGTGTGTCGCCCTGGATTCTGCACGCCCAGAAGTGTTCCGAAGGGCCTACACGGCTGTCTGTCGATCAGCAGGCAGACAGGACACTTGGGGTACTCAGTGTATTTGCACGGGAAGCGGTGCCGACGCGAGAGCCCTAGGAGACCCGAAAGCCCTCCTCGCCTTCCTTTTAAGCGGAACAACGACCGAGACCTCATGGAAACTGCTGCACGCAGAGCTTGCCAGGGGGACAAGTGGGTCCTTACCATGAGACTAGTGGTCACCGTGTGGCTTCCCAGAACGCACGAGGGCTGTGGGATTAGCTCCGCCTAAGAATTGAGAGCACCTGACTTCTCTGGGCAAAGTACTCGTTCCCCTCACAGGCGTGCCTGCAGTGAAAAGCAGCTGGGCAATTCCACACTTCTGCACACAGGTTCTAGGCCGCCAAGAATCCAGCTTTCGAAAAGGGAAAAAAGACTGCTTTGGTGCGCTGATGCTAGGGCTCACCTTGCGATTGCCCAGAACGAACGTGGGCCGCAGCTTAGCTCTCCTCTGAAAGGGCAGGCACCCCGTTTGTCTGGGGGACATACTGGTTTCCTCCCCAGCTTTGCCTGCAGTGAGTAGGAGCTGGACATAGTGAGCGTTTCAGAAACAGCTCCGAGGCTACCTGTATCCAGCTTTCCAAAGGGGGAAAACACTGGTTTTCTAAGCAGTGCCACCTACCCTCGTTAACACCCGCCAGAAGTACGTGCAGAACTGGAAGTGCAAAGGGAGAGCGTCGCGACACACTGGGCCCTTGGCTAAATAGGTTTAACTGCGCAGGCGTCTGCGTGTGGCAAGCTCCCTAACCGAGTGAAGGCCTGAGGAAGACCTAGTTGGCACTGCACCTTCCAAGGGCCTGCCAGTGTAAAGTGAGGAATTGTGCTCTTGGCTCAGGTTGGATCTCACCTCGACTTCCTGCTTGAGGCAGAGAGCGGGGAGGTATGAGTTCCAAGAAGGAACGCGGGGGAGACGTTTCTCTCCGGGTAAGTCCCTTTTCCGCACTGAGTCCAAGTGGCCCAGCCCAGGAGACCGTGTAGGACTGTGTTCCAGGGCTCTTTGCAAGCTGTGTCCACCTAGGTTTCTAAGGAAGAGAACGGTGTGTCGCCTTGGACTCTGCATGCCAAGGAGTGTTCCGAAGGGCCTACGCGGCTGTCTGTTGCTCAGCAGGCAGAGAGGAGGCCCGGCGGACTCAGTGTAGTTGCCCGGGAAACGGTGCGGACGCGAGAGCCCATCGCGTCCTGAAAGGCATCCTCGAGTTCCAGCTAGGCAGCACATCGACGCACACTTCCTGGAAACTGCTGTATGCCCCCACATGCCCGTTGGCGAAAGTGGAACTTACGGGGAGCCCAGTGATCACCCTGCGGTTTCCCCGAACGAACGAGGGCCGCGGCATTAGTGCCCCCCCAAGGATTGCAAGCACCCAGTTCCTCTGTGGAAATGAGTCCTTTACTCCCAAGGCGTTGCTGCAGTGAAGAGACGCAGGGCCTTTTCAGGGTTTGGCCGAGAGCTCCGTGGTTGCGAGGATGCAGCTTTCCAAACGGTAAAAGACTGCTTTTCTAAACAGGGCCCCCTATGGTAGCTACCACGCAGCGTAAGTACCTGCAGTATTTGAGGGGCGAAGGCAGACAAACGCGGCACACTGGGCCCTTCGCTGAATCTGTTTGAAGAGCGGGTGTCGAAGTGTGGCAAGCTCCCTAACCGAGTGAAGGCCTGAGGAACGCCTTGCTGGCCCTGCATCTCCCAGAGGCCTACCAGTGTAAAGTGGTGAATTGAGGTCTTCTTTGAGCAGGTTGGATGTCACGTCGAGTGCCTGCATGAGGTAGAGGCCCGGCAGGTGTGAGTTCCCAGAAGGAACGCGGAGCCGAGGGTGTCTCTTATGGCACGTCACTGCTCTGCACTGAGTCAAAGTTGCCCAGCCCATTAGACCAGCTAGGAATATGTTCCCGAAGTGTTCGTACGCTGTGTCAACCCGGTTCTCCAAGGAAGGGAGCCGTGTGTGGCCCTGGATTCTGCATGCCCAGAAGTGTTCTGAAGGGCCTACACGTCTGTCTGTCGATCAGCAGGCAGACAGGACACTTGGGGTACTCAGTGTATTTGCACGGGAAGCGGTGCCGACGCGAGAGCCCTAGGAGACCCGAAAGGCCTCCTCGCCTTCCTTTTAAGCGGAACAACGACCAAGACCTCATGGAAACTGCTGCACGCAGAGCTTGCCAGGGGGACAAGTGGGTCCTTACCATGAGACTAGTGGTCACCTTGTGGCTTCCCTGAACGCACGAGGGCTGGGGGATTAGCTCCCCCTAAGAATTGAGAGCACCTGACTTCTCTGGGCAAAGTACTCGTTCCCCTCACAGGCTTGCCTGCAGTGAAAAGCAGCTGGGCAATTCCACACTTCTGCACACAGGTTCTAGGCCGCCAAGAATCCAGCTTTCGAAAAGGGAAAAAAGACTGCTTTGGTGCGCTGATGCTAGGGGTCACCTTGCGATTGCCCAGAACGAACGTGGGCCGCAGCTTAGCTCTCCTCTGAAAGGGCAGGCACCCCGTTTGTCTGGGGGACATACTGGTTTCCTCCCCAGCTGTGCCTGCAGTGAGTAGAAGCTGGACATAGTGAGCGTTTCAGAAACAGCTCCGAGGCTACCTGTATCCAGCTTTCCAAAGGGGGAAAACACTGGTTTTCTAAGCAGTGCCACCTACCCTCATTAACACCCGCCAGAAGTACGTGCAGAACTGGAAGTGCAAAGGGAGAGCGTCGCGACACACTGGGCCCTTGGCTAAATAGTTTTCACTGCGCAGGCGCCTGCGTGTGGCAAGCTCCCTAACCGAGTGAAGGCCTGAGGAAGACCTAGTTGGCACTGCGTCTTCCAAGGGCCTGCCAGTGTAAAGTGAGAAATTGTGCTCTTGGCTCAGGTTGGATCTCACCTCGACTTCCTGCTTGAGGCAGAGAGCGGGGAGGTATGAGTTCCAAGAAGGAACGCGGGGGAGACGTTTCTCTCCGGGTAAGTCCCTTTTCCGCACTGAGTCCAAGTGGCCCAGCCCAGGAGACCGTGTAGGACTGTGTTCCAGGGCTCTTTGCAAGCTGTGTCCACCTAGGTTTCTAAGGAAGAGAACGGTGTGTCGCCTTGGACTCTGCATGCCAAGGAGTGTTCCGAAGGGCCTACGCGGCTGTCTCTTGCTCAGCAGGCAGAGAGGAGGCCCGGCGGACTCAGTGTAGTTGCCCGGGAAACGGTGCGGACGCGAGAGCCCATCGCGTCCTGAAAGGCATCCTCGAGTTCCAGCTAGGCAGCACATCGACGCACACTTCCTGGAAACTGCTGTATGCCCCCACATGCCCGTTGGCGAAAGTGGAACTTACGGGGAGCCCAGTGATCACCCTGCGGTTTCCCCGAACGAACGAGGGCCGCGGCATTAGTGCCCCCCCAAGGATTGCAAGCACCCAGTTCCTCTGTGGAAATGAGTCCTTTACTCCCAAGGCGTTGCTGCAGTGAAGAGACGCAGGGCCTTTTCAGGGTTTGGCCGAGAGCTCCGTGGTTGCGAGGATGCAGCTTTCCAAACGGTAAAAGACTGCTTTTCTAAACAGGGCCCCCTCTGGTAGCTAACACGCAGCGTAAGTACCTGCAGTATTTGAGGGGCGAAGGCAGACAAACGCGACACACTGGGCCCTTCGCTGAATCCGTTTGAATGAGCGGGTGTCGAAGTGTGGCAAGCTCCCTAACCGAGTGAAGGCCTGAGGAAGGCCTTGCTGGCACTGCATCTCCCAGAGGCCTACCAGTGTAAAGTGGTGAATTGTGGTCTTCTTTGAGCAGGTTGGATGTCACGTCGAGTGCCTGCATGAGGTAGAGGCCCGGCAGGTGTGAGTTCCCAGAAGGAACGCGGAGCCGAGGGTGTCTCTTATGGCACGTCACTGCTCTGCACTGAGTCAAAGTTGCCCAGCCCATTAGACCGGCTAGGAATATGTTCCCGAGGTGTTCGTACGCTGTGTCAACCTGGTTCTCCAAGGAAGGGAGCCGTGTGTCGCCCTGGATTCTGCACGCCCAGAAGTGTTCCGAAGGGCCTACACGGCTGTCTGTCGATCAGCAGGCAGACAGGACACTTGGGGTACTCAGTGTATTTGCACGGGAAGCGGTGCCGACGCGAGAGCCCTAGGAGACCCGAAAGGCCTCCTCGCCTTCCTTTTAAGCGGAACAACGACCGAGACCTCATGGAAACTGCTGCACGCAGAGCTTGCCAGGGGGACAAGTGGGTCCTTACCATGAGACTAGTGGTCACCGTGTGGCTTCCCAGAACGCACGAGGGCTGTGGGATTAGCTCCGCCTAAGAATTGAGAGCACCTGACTTCTCTGGGCAAAGTACTCGTTCCCCTCACAGGCGTGCCTGCAGTGAAAAGCAGCTGGGCAATTCCACACTTCTGCACACAGGTTCTAGGCCGCCAAGAATCCAGCTTTCGAAAAGGGAAAAAAGACTGCTTTGGTGCGCTGATGCTAGGGCTCACCTTGCGATTGCCCAGAACGAACGTGGGCCGCAGCTTAGCTC
Source organism: Eubalaena glacialis (assembly GCF_028564815.1). NCBI lineage: Eukaryota > Metazoa > Chordata > Mammalia > Artiodactyla > Balaenidae > Eubalaena > Eubalaena glacialis. The sequence goes on along the minus strand of NC_083716.1, from coordinate 107,828,742 downwards.
TCCTCTGAAAGGGCAGGCACCCCGTTTGTCTGGGGGACATACTGGTTTCCTCCCCAGCTTTGCCTGCAGTGAGTAGGAGCTGGACATAGTGAGCGTTTCAGAAACAGCTCCGTGGCTACCTGTATCCAGCTTTCCAAAGGGGGAAAACACTGGTTTTCTAAGCAGTGCCACCTACCCTCGTTAACACCCACCCGAAGTACGTGCAGAACTGGACGTGCAAAGGGAGACCGTCGCGACACACTGGGCCCTTGGCTAAATAGTTTTCACTGCGCAGGCGTCTGCGTGTGGCAAGATCCCTAACCGAGTGAAGGCCTGAGGAAGACCTAGTTGGCACTGCACCTTCCAAGGGCCTGCCAGTGTAAAGTGAGGAATTGTGCTCTTGGCTCAGGTTGGATCTCACCTCGACTTCCTGCTTGAGGCAGAGAGCGGGGAGGTATGAGTTCCAAGAAGGAACGCGGGGGAGACTTTTCTCTCCGGGTAAGTCCCTTTTCCGCACTGAGTCCAAGTGGCCCAGCCCAGGAGACCGTGTAGGACTGTGTTCCAGGGCTCTTTGCAAGCTGTGTCCACCTAGGTTTCTAAGGAAGAGAACGGTGTGTCGCCTTGGACTCTGCATGCCAAGGAGTGTTCCGAAGGGCCTACGCGGCTGTCTCTTGCTCAGCAGGCAGAGAGGAGGCCCGGCGGACTCAGTGTAGTTGCCCGGGAAACGGTGCGGACGCGAGAGCCCATCGCGTCCTGAAAGGCATCCTCGAGTTCCAGCTAGGCAGCACATCGACGCACACTTCCTGGAAACTGCTGTATGCCCCCACATGCCCGTTGGCGAAAGTGGAACTTACGGGGAGCCCAGTGATCACCCTGCGGTTTCCCCGAACGAACGAGGGCCGCGGCATTAGTGCCCCCCCCCAAGGATTGCAAGCACCCAGTTCCTCTGTGGAAATGAGTCCTTTACTCCCAAGGCGTTGCTGCAGTGAAGAGACGCAGGGCCTTTTCAGGGTTTGGCCGAGAGCTCCGTGGTTGCGAGGATGCAGCTTTCCAAACGGTAAAAGACTGCTTTTCTGAACAGGGCCCCCTATGGTAGCTACCACGCAGCGTAAGTACCTGCAGTATTTGAGGGGCGAAGGCAGACAAACGCGGCACACTGGGCCCTTCGCTGAATCCGTTTGAATGAGCGGGTGTCGAAGTGTGGCAAGCTCCCTAACCGAGTGAAGGCCTGAGGAAGGCCTTGCTGGCACTGCATCTCCCAGAGGCCTACCAGTGTAAAGTGGTGAATTGTGGTCTTCTTTGAGCAGGTTGGATGTCACGTCGAGTGCCTGCATGAGGTAGAGGCCCGGCAGGTGTGAGTTCCCAGAAGGAACGCGGAGCCGAGGGTGTCTCTTATGGCACGTCACTGCTCTGCACTGAGTCAAAGTTGCCCAGCCCATTAGACCGGCTAGGAATATGTTCCCGAGGTGTTCGTACGCTGTGTCAACCTGGTTCTCCAAGGAAGGGAGCCGTGTGTCGCCCTGGATTCTGCACGCCCAGAAGTGTTCCGAAGGGCCTACACGGCTGTCTGTCGATCAGCAGGCAGACAGGACACTTGGGGTACTCAGTGTATTTGCACGGGAAGCGGTGCCGACGCGAGAGCCCTAGGAGACCCGAAAGGCCTCCTCGCCTTCCTTTTAAGCGGAACAACGACCGAGACCTCATGGAAACTGCTGCACGCAGAGCTTGCCAGGGGGACAAGTGGGTCCTTACCATGAGACTAGTGGTCACCGTGTGGCTTCCCAGAACGCACGAGGGCTGTGGGATTAGCTCCGCCTAAGAATTGAGAGCACCTGACTTCTCTGGGCAAAGTACTCGTTCCCCTCACAGGCGTGCCTGCAGTGAAAAGCAGCTGGGCAATTCCACACTTCTGCACACAGGTTCTAGGCCGCCAAGAATCCAGCTTTCGAAAAGGGAAAAAAGACTGCTTTGGTGCGCTGATGCTAGGGCTCACCTTGCGATTGCCCAGAACGAACGTGGGCCGCAGCTTAGCTCTCCTCTGAAAGGGCAGGCACCCCGTTTGTCTGGGGGACATACTGGTTTCCTCCCCAGCTTTGCCTGCAGTGAGTAGGAGCTGGACATAGTGAGCGTTTCAGAAACAGCTCCGAGGCTACCTGTATCCAGCTTTCCAAAGGGGGAAAACACTGGTTTTCTAAGCAGTGCCACCTACCCTCGTTAACACCCGCCAGAAGTACGTGCAGAACTGGAAGTGCAAAGGGAGAGCGTCGCGACACACTGGGCCCTTGGCTAAATAGGTTTAACTGCGCAGGCGTCTGCGTGTGGCAAGCTCCCTAACCGAGTGAAGGCCTGAGGAAGACCTAGTTGGCACTGCACCTTCCAAGGGCCTGCCAGTGTAAAGTGAGGAATTGTGCTCTTGGCTCAGGTTGGATCTCACCTCGACTTCCTGCTTGAGGCAGAGAGCGGGGAGGTATGAGTTCCAAGAAGGAACGCGGGGGAGACGTTTCTCTCCGGGTAAGTCCCTTTTCCGCACTGAGTCCAAGTGGCCCAGCCCAGGAGACCGTGTAGGACTGTGTTCCAGGGCTCTTTGCAAGCTGTGTCCACCTAGGTTTCTAAGGAAGAGAACGGTGTGTCGCCTTGGACTCTGCATGCCAAGGAGTGTTCCGAAGGGCCTACGCGGCTGTCTGTTGCTCAGCAGGCAGAGAGGAGGCCCGGCGGACTCAGTGTAGTTGCCCGGGAAACGGTGCGGACGCGAGAGCCCATCGCGTCCTGAAAGGCATCCTCGAGTTCCAGCTAGGCAGCACATCGACGCACACTTCCTGGAAACTGCTGTATGCCCCCACATGCCCGTTGGCGAAAGTGGAACTTACGGGGAGCCCAGTGATCACCCTGCGGTTTCCCCGAACGAACGAGGGCCGCGGCATTAGTGCCCCCCCAAGGATTGCAAGCACCCAGTTTCTCTGTGGAAATGAGTCCTTTACTCCCAAGGCGTTGCTGCAGTGAAGAGACGCAGGGCCTTTTCAGGGTTTGGCCGAGAGCTCCGTGGTTGCGAGGATGCAGCTTTCCAAACGGTAAAAGACTGCTTTTCTAAACAGGGCCCCCTATGGTAGCTACCACGCAGCGTAAGTACCTGCAGTATTTGAGGGGCGAAGGCAGACAAACGCGGCACACTGGGCCCTTCGCTGAATCTGTTTGAATGAGCGGGTGTCGAAGTGTGGCAAGCTCCCTAACCGAGTGAAGGCCTGAGGAACGCCTTGCTGGCCCTGCATCTCCCAGAGGCCTACCAGTGTAAAGTGGTGAATTGAGGTCTTCTTTGAGCAGGTTGGATGTCACGTCGAGTGCCTGCATGAGGTAGAGGCCCGGCAGGTGTGAGTTCCCAGAAGGAACGCGGAGCCGAGGGTGTCTCTTATGGCACGTCACTGCTCTGCACTGAGTCAAAGTTGCCCAGCCCATTAGACCAGCTAGGAATATGTTCCCGAGGTGTTCGTACGCTGTGTCAACCCGGTTCTCCAAGGAAGGGAGCCGTGTGTGGCCCTGGATTCTGCATGCCCAGAAGTGTTCTGAAGGGCCTACACGGCTGTCTGTCGATCAGCAGGCAGACAGGACACTTGGGGTACTCAGTGTATTTGCACGGGAAGCGGTGCCGACGCGAGAGCCCTAGGAGACCCGAAAGGCCTCCTCGCCTTCCTTTTAAGCGGAACAACGACCAAGACCTCATGGAAACTGCTGCACGCAGAGCTTGCCAGGGGGACAAGTGGATCCTTACCATGAGAGTAGTGGTCACCTTGTGGCTTCCCAGAACGCACGAGGGCTGGGGGATTAGCTCCCCCTAAGAATTGAGAGCACCTGACTTCTCTGGGCAAAGTACTCGTTCCCCTCACAGGCTTGCCTGCAGTGAAAAGCAGCTGGGCAATTCCACACTTCTGCACACAGGTTCTAGGCCGCCAAGAATCCAGCTTTCGAAAAGGGAAAAAAGACTGCTTTGGTGCGCTGATGCTAGGGGTCACCTTGCGATTGCCCAGAACGAACGTGGGCCGCAGCTTAGCTCTCCTCTGAAAGGGCAGGCACCCCGTTTGTCTGGGGGACATACTGGTTTCCTCCCCAGCTGTGCCTGCAGTGAGTAGAAGCTGGACATAGTGAGCGTTTCAGAAACAGCTCCGAGGCTACCTGTATCCAGCTTTCCAAAGGGGGAAAACACTGGTTTTCTAAGCAGTGCCACCTACCCTCGTTAACACCCGCCAGAAGTACGTGCAGAACTGGAAGTGCAAAGGGAGAGCGTCGCGACACACTGGGCCCTTGGCTAAATAGTTTTCACTGCGCAGGCGCCTGCGTGTGGCAAGCTCCCTAACCGAGTGAAGGCCTGAGGAAGACCTAGTTGGCACTGCGTCTTCCAAGGGCCTGCCAGTGTAAAGTGAGGAATTGTGCTCTTGGCTCAGGTTGGATCTCACCTCGACTTCCTGCTTGAGGCAGAGAGCGGGGAGGTATGAGTTCCAAGAAGGAACGCGGGGGAGACGTTTCTCTCCGGGTAAGTCCCTTTTCCGCACTGAGTCCAAGTGGCCCAGCCCAGGAGACCGTGTAGGACTGTGTTCCAGGGCTCTTTGCAAGCTGTGTCCACCTAGGTTTCTAAGGAAGAGAACGGTGTGTCGCCTTGGACTCTGCATGCCAAGGAGTGTTCCGAAGGGCCTACGCGGCTGTCTCTTGCTCAGCAGGCAGAGAGGAGGCCCGGCGGACTCAGTGTAGTTGCCCGGGAAACGGTGCGGACGCGAGAGCCCATCGCGTCCTGAAAGGCATCCTCGAGTTCCAGCTAGGCAGCACATCGACGCACACTTCCTGGAAACTGCTGTATGCCCCCACATGCCCGTTGGCGAAAGTGGAACTTACGGGGAGCCCAGTGATCACCCTGCGGTTTCCCCGAACGAACGAGGGCCGCGGCATTAGTGCCCCCCCAAGGATTGCAAGCACCCAGTTCCTCTGTGGAAATGAGTCCTTTACTCCCAAGGCGTTGCTGCAGTGAAGAGACGCGGGGCCTTTTCCGGGTTTGGCCGAGAGCTCCGTGGTTGCGAGGATGCAGCTTTCCAAATGGTAAAAGACTGCTTTTCTAAACAGGGCCCCCTATGGTAGCTAACACGCAGCGTAAGTACCTGCAGTATTTGAGGGGCGAAGGCAGACAAACGCGACACACTGGGCCCTTCGCTGAATCCGTTTGAATGAGCGGGTGTTGAAGTGTGGCAAGCTCCCTAACCGAGTAAAGGCCTGAGGAAGGCCTTGCTGGCACTGCATCTCCCAGAGGCCTACCAGTGTAAAGTGGTGAATTGTGGTCTTCTTTGAGCAGGTTGGATGTCACGTCGAGTGCCTGCATGAGGTAGAGGCCCGGCAGGTGTGAGTTCCCAGAAGGAACGCGGAGCCGAGGGTGTCTCTTATGGCACGTCACTGCTCTGCACTGAGTCAAAGTTGCCCAGCCCATTAGACCGGCTAGGAATATGTTCCCGAGGTGTTCGTACGCTGTGTCAACCTGGTTCTCCAAGGAAGGGAGCCGTGTGTCGCCCTGGATTCTGCACGCCCAGAAGTGTTCCGAAGGGCCTACACGGCTGTCTGTCGATCAGCAGGCAGACAGGACACTTGGGGTACTCAGTGTATTTGCACGGGAAGCGGTGCCGACGCGAGAGCCCTAGGAGACCCGAAAGGCCTCCTCGCCTTCCTTTTAAGCGGAACAACGACCGAGACCTCATGGAAACTGCTGCACGCAGAGCTTGCCAGGGGGACAAGTGGGTCCTTACCATGAGACTAGTGGTCACCGTGTGGCTTCCCAGAACGCACGAGGGCTGTGGGATTAGCTCCGCCTAAGAATTGAGAGCACCTGACTTCTCTGGGCAAAGTACTCGTTCCCCTCACAGGCGTGCCTGCAGTGAAAAGCAGCTGGGCAATTCCACACTTCTGCACACAGGTTCTAGGCCGCCAAGAATCCAGCTTTCGAAAAGGGAAAAAAGACTGCTTTGGTGCGCTGATGCTAGGGCTCACCTTGCGATTGCCCAGAACGAACGTGGGCCGCAGCTTAGCTCTCCTCTGAAAGGGCAGGCACCCCGTTTGTCTGGGGGACATACTGGTTTCCTCCCCAGCTTTGCCTGCAGTGAGTAGGAGCTGGACATAGTGAGCGTTTCAGAAACAGCTCCGAGGCTACCTGTATCCAGCTTTCCAAAGGGGGAAAACACTGGTTTTCTAAGCAGTGCCACCTACCCTCGTTAACACCCGCCAGAAGTATGTGCAGAACTGGAAGTGCAAAGGGAGAGCGTCGCGACACACTGGGCCCTTGGCTAAATAGTTTTCACTGCGCAGGCGCCTGCGTGTGGCAAGCTCCCTAACCGAGTGAAGGCCTGAGGAAGACCTAGTTGGCACTGCGTCTTCCAAGGGCCTGCCAGTGTAAAGTGAGGAATTGTGCTCTTGGCTCAGGTTGGATCTCACCTCGACTTCCTGCTTGAGGCAGAGAGCGGGGAGGTATGAGTTCCAAGAAGGAACGCGGGGGAGACGTTTCTCTCCGGGTAAGTCCCTTTTCCGCACTGAGTCCAAGTGGCCCAGCCCAGGAGACCGTGTAGGACTGTGTTCCAGGGCTCTTTGCAAGCTGTGTCCACCTAGGTTTCTAAGGAAGAGAACGGTGTGTCGCCTTGGACTCTGCATGCCAAGGAGTGTTCCGAAGGGCCTACGCGGCTGTCTCTTGCTCAGCAGGCAGAGAGGAGGCCCGGCGGACTCAGTGTAGTTGCCCGGGAAACGGTGCGGACGCGAGAGCCCATCGCGTCCTGAAAGGCATCCTCGAGTTCCAGCTAGGCAGCACATCGACGCACACTTCCTGGAAACTGCTGTATGCCCCCACATGCCCGTTGGCGAAAGTGGAACTTACGGGGAGCCCAGTGATCACCCTGCGGTTTCCCCGAACGAACGAGGGCCGCGGCATTAGTGCCCCCCCAAGGATTGCAAGCACCCAGTTCCTCTGTGGAAATGAGTCCTTTACTCCCAAGGCGTTGCTGCAGTGAAGAGACGCAGGGCCTTTTCCGGGTTTGGCCGAGAGCTCCGTGGTTGCGAGGATGCAGCTTTCCAAACGGTAAAAGACTGCTTTTCTAAACAGGGCCCCCTATGGTAGCTAACACGCAGCGTAAGTACCTGCAGTATTTGAGGGGCGAAGGCAGACAAACGCGACACACTGGGCCCTTCGCTGAATCCGTTTGAATGAGCGGGTGTTGAAGTGTGGCAAGCTCCCTAACCGAGTGAAGGCCTGAGGAAGGCCTTGCTGGCACTGCATCTCCCAGAGGCCTACCAGTGTAAAGTGGTGAATTGTGGTCTTCTTTGAGCAGGTTGGATGTCACGTCGAGTGCCTGCATGAGGTAGAGGCCCGGCAGGTGTGAGTTCCCAGAAGGAACGCGGAGCCGAGGGTGTCTCTTATGGCACGTCACTGCTCTGCACTGAGTCAAAGTTGCCCAGCCCATTAGACCGGCTAGGAATATGTTCCCGAGGTGTTCGTACGCTGTGTCAACCTGGTTCTCCAAGGAAGGGAGCCGTGTGTCGCCCTGGATTCTGCACGCCCAGAAGTGTTCCGAAGGGCCTACACGGCTGTCTGTCGATCAGCAGGCAGACAGGACACTTGGGGTACTCAGTGTATTTGCACGGGAAGCGGTGCCGACGCGAGAGCCCTAGGAGACCCGAAAGGCCTCCTCGCCTTCCTTTTAAGTGGAACAACGACCGAGACCTCATGGAAACTGCTGCACGCAGAGCTTGCCAGGGGGACAAGTGGGTCCTTACCATGAGACTAGTGGTCACCGTGTGGCTTCCCAGAACGCACGAGGGCTGTGGGATTAGCTCCGCCTAAGAATTGAGAGCACCTGACTTCTCTGGGCAAAGTACTCGTTCCCCTCACAGGCGTGCCTGCAGTGAAAAGCAGCTGGGCAATTCCACACTTCTGCACACAGGTTCTAGGCCGCCAAGAATCCAGCTTTCGAAAAGGGAAAAAAGACTGCTTTGGTGCGCTGATGCTAGGGCTCACCTTGCGATTGCCCAGAACGAACGTGGGCCGCAGCTTAGCTCTCCTCTGAAAGTGCAGGCACCCCGTTTGTCTGGGGGACATACTGGTTTCCTCCCCAGCTGTGCCTGCAGTGAGTAGAAGCTGGACATAGTGAGCGTTTCAGAAACAGCTCCGAGGCTACCTGTATCCAGCTTTCCAAAGGGGGAAAACACTGGTTTTCTAAGCAGTGCCACCTACCCTCGTTAACACCCGCCAGAAGTACGTGCAGAACTGGAAGTGCAAAGGGAGAGCGTCGCGACACACTGGGCCCTTGGCTAAATAGTTTTCACTGCGCAGACGTCTGCGTGTGGCAAGCTCCCTAACCGAGTGAAGGCCTGAGGAAGACCTAGTTGGCACTGCGTCTTCCAAGGGCCTGCCAGTGTAAAGTGAGGAATTGTGCTCTTGGCTCAGGTTGGATCTCACCTCGACTTCCTGCTTGAGGCAGAGAGCGGGGAGGTATGAGTTCCAAGAAGGAACGCGGGGGAGACGTTTCTCTCCGGGTTAGTCCCTTTTCCGCACTGAGTCCAAGTGGCCCAGCCCAGGAGACCGTGTAGGACTGTGTTCCAGGGCTCTTTGCAAGCTGTGTCCACCTAGGTTTCTAAGGAAGAGAACGGTGTGTCGCCTTAGACTCTGCATGCCAAGGAGTGTTCCGAAGGGCCTACGCGGCTGTCTGTTGCTCAGCAGGCAGAGAGGAGGCCCGGCGGACTCAGGGTAGTTGCCCGGGAAACGGTGCGGACGCGAGAGCCCATCGCGTCCTGAAAGGCATCCTCGAGTTCCAGCTAGGCAGCACATCGACGCACACTTCCTGGAAACTGCTGTATGCCCCCACATGCCCGTTGGCGAAAGTGGAACTTACGGGGAGCCCAGTGATCACCCTACGGTTTCCCCGAACAAACGAGGGCCGCGGCATTAGTGCCCCCCCAAGGATTGCAAGCACCCAGTTCCTCTGTGGAAATGAGTCCTTTACTCCCAAGGCGTTGCTGCAGTGAAGAGACGCAGGGCCTTTTCAGGGTTTGGCCGAGAGCTCCGTGGTTGCGAGGATGCAGCTTTCCAAACGGTAAAAGACTGCTTTTCTAAACAGGGCCCCCTATGGTAGCTAACACGCAGCGTAAGTACCTGCAGTATTTGAGGGGCGAAGGCAGACAAACGCGGCACACTGGGCCCTTCGCTGAATCCGTTTGAATGAGCGGGTGTCGAAGTGTGGCAAGCTCCCTAACCGAGTGAAGGCCTGAGGAAGGCCTTGCTGGCACTGCATCTCCCAGAGGCCTACCAGTGTAAAGTGGTGAATTGTGGTCTTCTTTGAGCAGGTTGGATGTCACGTCGAGTGCCTGCATGAGGTAGAGGCCCGGCAGGTGTGAGTTCCCAGAAGGAACGCGGAGCCGAGGGTGTCTCTTATGGCACGTCACTGCTCTGCACTGAGTCAAAGTTGCCCAGCCCATTAGACCGGCTAGGAATATGTTCCCGAGGTGTTCGTACGCTGTGTCAACCTGGTTCTCCAAGGAAGGGAGCCGTGTGTCGCCCTGGATTCTGCACGCCCAGAAGTGTTCCGAAGGGCCTACACGGCTGTCTGTCGATCAGCAGGCAGACAGGACACTTGGGGTACTCAGTGTATTTGCACGGGAAGCGGTGCCGACGCGAGAGCCCTAGGAGACCCGAAAGGCCTCCTCGCCTTCCTTTTAAGCGGAACAACGACCGAGACCTCATGGAAACTGCTGCACGCAGAGCTTGTCAGGGGGACAAGTGGGTCCTTACCATGAGACTAGTGGTCACCTTGTGGCTTCCCAGAACGCACGAGGGCTGGGGGATTAGCTCCCCCTAAGAATTGAGAGCACCTGACTTCTCTGGGCAAAGTACTCGTTCCCCTCACAGGCTTGCCTGCAGTGAAAAGCAGCTGGGCAATTCCACACTTCTGCACACAGGTTCTAGGCCGCCAAGAATCCAGCTTTCGAAAAGGGAAAAAAGACTGCTTTGGTGCGCTGATGCTAGGGGTCACCTTGCGATTGCCCAGAACGAACGTGGGCCGCAGCTTAGCTCTCCTCTGAAAGGGCAGGCACCCCGTTTTTCTGGGGGACATACTGGTTTCCTCCCCAGCTTTGCCTGCAGTGAGTAGGAGCTGGACATAGTGAGCGTTTCAGAAACAGCTCCGAGGCTACCTGTATCCAGCTTTCCAAAGGGGGAAAACACTGGTTTTCTAAGCAGTGCCACCTACCCTCGTTAACACCCGCCAGAAGTACGTGCAGAACTGGAAGTGCAAAGGGAGAGCGTCGCGACACACTGGGCCCTTGGCTAAATAGGTTTAACTGCGCAGACGTCTGCGTGTGGCAAGCTCCCTAACCGAGTGAAGGCCTGAGGAAGACCTAGTTGGCACTGCACCTTCCAAGGGCCTGCCAGTGTAAAGTGAGGAATTGTGCTCTTGGCTCAGGTTGGATCTCACCTCGACTTCCTGCTTGAGGCAGAGAGCGGGGAGGTATGAGTTCCAAGAAGGAACGCGGGGGAGACGTTTCTCTCCGGGTAAGTCCCTTTTCCGCACTGAGTCCAAGTGGCCCAGCCCAGGAGACCGTGTAGGACTGTGTTCCAGGGCACTTTGCAAGCTGTGTCCACCTAGGTTTCTAAGGAAGAGAACGGTGTGTCGCCTTGGACTCTGCATGCCAAGGAGTGTTCCGAAGGGCCTACGCGGCTGTCTGTTGCTCAGCAGGCAGAGAGGAGGCCCGGCGGACTCAGTGTAGTTGCCCGGGAAACGGTGCGGACGCGAGAGCCCATCGCGTCCTGAAAGGCATCCTCGAGTTCCAGCTAGGCAGCACATCGACGCACACTTCCTGGAAACTGCTGTATGCCCCCACATGCCCGTTGGCGAAAGTGGAACTTACGGGGAGCCCAGTGATCACCCTGCGGTTTCCCCGAACAAACGAGGGCCGCGGCATTAGTGCCCCCCCAAGGATTGCAAGCACCCAGTTCCTCTGTGGAAATGAGTCCTTTACTCCCAAGGCGTTGCTGCAGTGAAGAGACGCAGGGCCTTTTCAGGGTTTGGCCGAGAGCTCCGTGGTTGCGAGGATGCAGCTTTCCAAACGGTAAAAGACTGCTTTTCTAAACAGGGCCCCCTATGGTAGCTACCACGCAGCGTAAGTACCTGCAGTATTTGAGGGGCGAAGGCAGACAAACGCGGCACACTGGGCCCTTCGCTGAATCCGTTTGAATGAGCGGGTGTCGAAGTGTGGCAAGCTCCCTAACCGAGTGAAGGCCTGAGGAACGCCTTGCTGGCCCTGCATCTCCCAGAGGCCTACCAGTGTAAAGTGGTGAATTGAGGTCTTCTTTGAGCAGGTTGGATGTCACGTCGAGTGCCTGCATGAGGTAGAGGCCCGGCAGGTGTGAGTTCTCAGAAGGAACGCGGAGCCGAGGGTGTCTCTTATGGCACGTCACTGCTCTGCACTGAGTCAAAGTTGCCCAGCCCATTAGACCAGCTAGGAATATGTTCCCGAGGTGTTCGTACGCTGTGTCAACCCGGTCCTCCAAGGAAGGGAGCCGTGTGTGGCCCTGGATTCTGCACGCCCAGAAGTGTTCCGAAGGGCCTACACGGCTGTCTGTCGATCAGCAGGCAGACAGGACACTTGGGGTACTCAGTGTATTTGCACGGGAAGCGGTGCCGACGCGAGAGCCCTAGGAGACCCGAAAGGCCTCCTCGCCTTCCTTTTAAGCGGAACAACGACCAAGACCTCATGGAAACTGCTGCACGCAGAGCTTGCCAGGGGGACAAGTGGGTCCTTACCATGAGACTAGTGGTCACCTTGTGGCTTCCCAGAACGCACGAGGGCTGGGGGATTAGCTCCCCCTAAGAATTGAGAGCACCTGACTTCTCTGGGCAAAGTACTCGTTCCCCTCACAGGCTTGCCTGCAGTGAAAAGCAGCTGGGCAATTCCACACTTCTGCACACAGGTTCTAGGCCGCCAAGAATCCAGCTTTCGAAAAGGGAAAAAAGACTGCTTTGGTGCGCTGATGCTAGGGGTCACCTTGCGATTGCCCAGAACGAACGTGGGCCGCAGCTTAGCTCTCCTCTGAAAGGGCAGGCACCCCGTTTGTCTGGGGGACATACTGGTTTCCTCCCCAGCTGTGCCTGCAGTGAGTAGAAGCTGGACATAGTGAGCGTTTCAGAAACAGCTCCGAGGCTACCTGTATCCAGCTTTCCAAAGGGGGAAAACACTGGTTTTCTAAGCAGTGCCACCTACCCTCGTTAACACCCGCCAGAAGTACGTGCAGAACTGGAAGTGCAAAGGGAGAGCGTCGCGACACACTGGGCCCTTGGCTAAGTAATTTCCACTGCGCAGACGTCTGCGTGTGGCAAGCTCCCTAACCGAGTGAAGGCCTGAGGAAGACCTAGTTGGCACTGCGTCTTCCAAGGGCCTGCCAGTGTAAAGTGAGGAATTGTGCTCTTGGCTCAGGTTGGATCTCACCTCGACTTCCTGCTTGAGGCAGAGAGCGGGGAGGTATGAGTTCCAAGAAGGAACGCGGGGGAGACGTTTCTCTCCGGGTAAGTCCCTTTTCCGCACTGAGTCCAAGTGGCCCAGCCCAGGAGACCGTGTAGGACTGTGTTCCAGGGCTCTTTGCAAGCTGTGTCCACCTAGGTTTCTAAGGAAGAGAACGGTGTGTCGCCTTGGACTCTGCATGCCAAGGAGTGTTCCGAAGGGCCTACGCGGCTGTCTGTTGCTCAGCAGGCAGAGAGGAGGCCCGGCGGACTCAGTGTAGTTGCCCGGGAAACGGTGCGGACGCGAGAGCCCATCGCGTCCTGAAAGGCATCCTCGAGTTCCAGCTAGGCAGCACATCGACGCACACTTCCTGGAAACTGCTGTATGCCCCCACATGCCCGTTGGCGAAAGTGGAACTTACGGGGAGCCCAGTGATCACCCTGCGGTTTCCCCGAACGAACGAGGGCCGCGGCATTAGTGCCCCCCCAAGGATTGCAAGCACCCAGTTCCTCTGTGGAAATGAGTCCTTTACTCCCAAGGCGTTGCTGCAGTGAAGAGACGCAGGGCCTTTTCAGGGTTTGGCCGAGAGCTCCGTGGTTGCGAGGATGCAGCTTTCCAAACGGTAAAAGACTGCTTTTCTAAACAGGGCCCCCTATGGTAGCTAACACGCAGCGTAAGTACCTGCAGTATTTGAGGGGCGAAGGCAGACAAACGCGACACACTGGGCCCTTCGCTGAATCCGTTTGAATGAGCGGGTGTCGAAGTGTGGCAAGCTCCCTAACCGAGTGAAGGCCTGAGGAAGGCCTTGCTGGCACTGCATCTCCCAGAGGCCTACCAGTGTAAAGTGGTGAATTGTGGTCTTCTTTGAGCAGGTTGGATGTCACGTCGAGTGCCTGCATGAGGTAGAGGCCCGGCAGGTGTGAGTTCCCAGAAGGAACGCGGAGCCGAGGGTGTCTCTTATGGCACGTCACTGCTCTGCACTGAGTCAAAGTTGCCCAGCCCATTAGACCGGCTAGGAATATGTTCCCGAGGTGTTCGTACGCTGTGTCAACCTGGTTCTCCAAGGAAGGGAGCCGTGTGTCGCCCTGGATTCTGCACGCCCAGAAGTGTTCCGAAGGGCCTACACGGCTGTCTGTCGATCAGCAGGCAGACAGGACACTTGGGGTACTCAGTGTATTTGCACGGGAAGCGGTGCCGACGCGAGAGCCCTAGGAGACCCGAAAGGCCTCCTCGCCTTCCTTTTAAGCGGAACAACGACCGAGACCTCATGGAAACTGCTGCACGCAGAGCTTGCCAGGGGGACAAGTGGGTCCTTACCATGAGACTAGTGGTCACCGTGTGGCTTCCCAGAACGCACGAGGGCTGTGGGATTAGCTCCCCCTAAGAATTGAGAGCACCTGACTTCTCTGGGCAAAGTACTCGTTCCCCTCACAGGCGTGCCTGCAGTGAAAAGCAGCTGGGCAATTCCACACTTCTGCACACAGGTTCTAGGCCGCCAAGAATCCAGCTTTCGAAAAGGGAAAAAAGACTGCTTTGGTGCGCTGATGCTAGGGGTCACCTTGCGATTGCCCAGAACGAACGTGGGCCGCAGCTTAGCTCTCCTCTGAAAGGGCAGGCACCCCGTTTGTCTGGGGGACATACTGGTTTCCTCCCCAGCTGTGCCTGCAGTGAGTAGGAGCTGGACATAGTGAGCGTTTCAGAAACAGCTCCGAGGCTACCTGTATCCAGCTTTCCAAAGGGGGAAAACACTGGTTTTCTAAGCAGTGCCACCTACCCTCGTTAACACCCGCCAGAAGTACGTGCAGAACTGGAAGTGCAAAGGGAGAGCGTCGCGACACACTGGGCCCTTGGCTAAATAGGTTTAACTGCGCAGACGTCTGCGTGTGGCAAGCTCCCTAACCGAGTGAAGGCCTGAGGAAGACCTAGTTGGCACTGCACCTTCCAAGGGCCTGCCAGTGTAAAGTGAGGAATTGTGCTCTTGGCTCAGGTTGGATCTCACCTCGACTTCCTGCTTGAGGCAGAGAGCGGGGAGGTATGAGTTCCAAGAAGGAACGCGGGGGAGACGTTTCTCTCCGGGTAAGTCCCTTTTCCGCACTGAGTCCAAGTGGCCCAGCCCAGGAGACCGTGTAGGACTGTGTTCCAGGGCTCTTTGCAAGCTGTGTCCACCTAGGTTTCTAAGGAAGAGAACGGTGTGTCGCCTTAGACTCTGCATGCCAAGGAGTGTTCCGAAGGGCCTACGCGGCTGTCTGTTGCTCAGCAGGCAGAGAGGAGGCCCGGCGGACTCAGTGTAGTTGCCCGGGAAACGGTGCGGACGCGAGAGCCCATCGCGTCCTGAAAGGCATCCTCGAGTTCCAGCTAGGCAGCACATCGACGCACACTTCCTGGAAACTGCTGTATGCCCCCACATGCCCGTTGGCGAAAGTGGAACATACGGGGAGCCCAGTGATCACCCTACGGTTTCCCCGAACAAACGAGGGCCGCGGCATTAGTGCCCCCCCAAGGATTGCAAGCACCCAGTTCCTCTGTGGAAATGAGTCCTTTACTCCCAAGGCGTTGCTGCAGTGAAGAGACGCAGGGCCTTTTCAGGGTTTGGCCGAGAGCTCCGTGGTTGCGAGGATGCAGCTTTCCAAACGGTAAAAGACTGCTTTTCTAAACAGGGCCCCCTATGGTAGCTAACACGCAGCGTAAGTACCTGCAGTATTTGAGGGGCGAAGGCAGACAAACGCGGCACACTGGGCCCTTCGCTGAATCCGTTTGAATGAGCGGGTGTCGAAGTGTGGCAAGCTCCCTAACCGAGTGAAGGCCTGAGGAAGGCCTTGCTGGCACTGCATCTCCCAGAGGCCTACCAGTGTAAAGTGGTGAATTGTGGTCTTCTTTGAGCAGGTTGGATGTCACGTCGAGTGCCTGCATGAGGTAGAGGCCCGGCAGGTGTGAGTTCCCAGAAGGAACGCGGAGCCGAGGGTGTCTCTTATGGCACGTCACTGCTCTGCACTGAGTCAAAGTTGCCCAGCCCATTAGACCGGCTAGGAATATGTTCCCGAGGTGTTCGTACGCTGTGTCAACCTGGTTCTCCAAGGAAGGGAGCCGTGTGTCGCCCTGGATTCTGCACGCCCAGAAGTGTTCCGAAGGGCCTACACGGCTGTCTGTCGATCAGCAGGCAGACAGGACACTTGGGGTACTCAGTGTATTTGCACGGGAAGCGGTGCCGACGCGAGAGCCCTAGGAGACCCGAAAGGCCTCCTCGCCTTCCTTTTAAGCGGAACAACGACCGAGACCTCATGGAAACTGCTGCACGCAGAGCTTGTCAGGGGGACAAGTGGGTCCTTACCATGAGACTAGTGGTCACCTTGTGGCTTCCCAGAACGCACGAGGGCTGGGGGATTAGCTCCCCCTAAGAATTGAGAGCACCTGACTTCTCTGGGCAAAGTACTCGTTCCCCTCACAGGCTTGCCTGCAGTGAAAAGCAGCTGGGCAATTCCACACTTCTGCACACAGGTTCTAGGCCGCCAAGAATCCAGCTTTCGAAAAGGGAAAAAAGACTGCTTTGGTGCGCTGATGCTAGGGGTCACCTTGCGATTGCCCAGAACGAACGTGGGCCGCAGCTTAGCTCTCCTCTGAAAGGGCAGGCACCCCGTTTGTCTGGGGGGCATACTGGTTTCCTCCCCAGCTGTGCCTGCAGTGAGTAGAAGCTGGACATAGTGAGCGTTTCAGAAACAGCTCCGAGGCTACCTGTATCCAGCTTTCCAAAGGGGGAAAACACTGGTTTTCTAAGCAGTGCCACCTACCCTCGTTAACACCCGCCAGAAGTACGTGCAGAACTGGAAGTGCAAAGGGAGAGCGTCGCGACACACTGGGCCCTTGGCAAAATAGGTTTAACTGCGCAGACGTCTGCGTGTGGCAAGCTCCCTAACCGAGTGAAGGCCTGAGGAAGACCTAGTTGGCACTGCGTCTTCCAAGGGCCTGCCAGTGTAAAGTGAGGAATTGTGCTCTTGGCTCAGGTTGGATCTCACCTCGACTTCCTGCTTGAGGCAGAGAGCGGGGAGGTATGAGTTCCAAGAAGGAACGCGGGGGAGACGTTTCTCTCCGGGTAAGTCCCTTTTCCGCACTGAGTCCAAGTGGCCCAGCGTAGGAGACCGTGTAGGACTGTGTTCCAGGGCTCTTTGCAAGCTGTGTCCACCTAGGTTTCTAAGGAAGAGAACGGTGTGTCGCCTTGGACTCTGCATGCCAAGGAGTGTTCCGAAGGGCCTACGCGGCTGTCTGTTGCTCAGCAGGCAGAGAGGAGGCCCGGCGGACTCAGTGTAGTTGCCCGGGAAACGGTGCGGACGCGAGAGCCCATCGCGTCCTGAAAGGCATCCTCGAGTTCCAGCTAGGCAGCACATCGACGCACACTTCCTGGAAACTGCTGTATGCCCCCACATGCCCGTTGGCGAAAGTGGAACTTACGGGGAGCCCAGTGATCACCCTGCGGTTTCCCCGAACGCACGAGGGCCGCGGCATTAGTGCCCCCCCAAGGATTGCAAGCACCCAGTTTCTCTGTGGAAATGAGTCCTTTACTCCCAAGGCGTTGCTGCAGTGAAGAGACGCAGGGCCTTTTCAGGGTTTGGCCGAGAGCTCCGTGGTTGCGAGGATGCAGCTTTCCAAACGGTAAAAGACTGCTTTTCTAAACAGGGACCCCTATGGTAGCTAACACGCAGCGTAAGTACCTGCAGTATTTGAGGGGCGAAGGCAGACAAACGCGGCACACTGGGCCCTTCGCTGAATCCGTTTGAATGAGCGGGTGTCGAAGTGTGGCAAGCTCCCTAACCGAGTGAAGGCCTGAGGAAGGCCTTGCTGGCCC
Source organism: Eubalaena glacialis (assembly GCF_028564815.1). Taxonomy (NCBI): domain Eukaryota; kingdom Metazoa; phylum Chordata; class Mammalia; order Artiodactyla; family Balaenidae; genus Eubalaena; species Eubalaena glacialis. The sequence continues at coordinate 107,811,425 of NC_083716.1, read as the reverse complement.
TGCATCTCCCAGAGGCCTACCAGTGTAAAGTGGTGAATTGAGGTCTTCTTTGAGCAGGTTAGATGTCACGTCGAGTGCCTGCATGAGGTAGAGGCCCGGCAGGTGTGAGTTCCCAGAAGGAACGCGGAGCCGAGGGTGTCTCTTATGGCACGTCACTGCTCTGCACTGAGTCAAAGTTGCCCAGCCCATTAGACCAGCTAGGAATATGTTCCCGAGGTGTTCGTACGCTGTGTCAACCCGGTTCTCCAAGGAAGGGAGCCGTGTGTGGCCCTGGATTCTGCACGCCCAGAAGTGTTCCGAAGGGCCTACACGGCTGTCTGTCGATCAGCAGGCAGACAGGACACTTGGGGTACTCAGTGTATTTGCACGGGAAGCGGTGCCGACGCGAGAGCCCTAGGAGACCCGAAAGGCCTCCTCGCCTTCCTTTTAAGCGGAACAACGACCAAGACCTCATGGAAACTGCTGCACGCAGAGCTTGCCAGGGGGACAAGTGGGTCCTTACCATGAGACTAGTGGTCACCTTGTGGCTTCACAGAACGCACGAGGGCTGGGGGATTAGCTCCCCCTAAGAATTGAGAGCACTTGACTTCTCTGGGCAAAGTACTCGTTCCCCTCACAGGCTTGCCTGCAGTGAAAAGCAGCTGGGCAATTCCACACTTCTGCACACAGGTTCTAGGCCGCCAAGAATCCAGCTTTCGAAAAGGGAAAAAAGACTGCTTTGGTGCGCTGATGCTAGGGGTCACCTTGCGATTGCCCAGAACGAACGTGGGCCGCAGCTTAGCTCTCCTCTGAAAGGGCAGGCACCCCGTTTGTCTGGGGGACATACTGGTTTCCTCCCCAGCTGTGCCTGCAGTGAGTAGAAGCTGGACATAGTGAGCGTTTCAGAAACAGCTCCGAGGCTACCTGTATCCAGCTTTCCAAAGGGGGAAAACACTGGTTTTCTAAGCAGTGCCACCTACCCTCGTTAACACCCGCCAGAAGTACGTGCAGAACTGGAAGTGCAAAGGGAGAGCGTCGCGACACACTGGGCCCTTGGCTAAATAGTTTTCACTGCGCAGGCGCCTGCGTGTGGCAAGCTCCCTAACCGAGTGAAGGCCTGAGGAAGACCTAGTTGGCACTGTGTCTTCCAAGGGCCTGCCAGTGTAAAGTGAGGAATTGTGCTCTTGGCTCAGGTTGGATCTCACCTCGACTTCCTGCTTGAGGCAGAGAGCGGGGAGGTATGAGTTCCAAGAAGGAACGCGGGGGAGACGTTTCTCTCCGGGTAAGTCCCTTTTCCGCACTGAGTCCAAGTGGCCCAGCGTAGGAGACCGTGTAGGACTGTGTTCCAGGGCTCTTTGCAAGCTGTGTCCACCTAGGTTTCTAAGGAAGAGAACGGTGTGTCGCCTTGGACTCTGCATGCCAAGGAGTGTTCCGAAGGGCCTACGCGGCTGTCTGTTGCTCAGCAGGCAGAGAGGAGGCCCGGCGGACTCAGTGTAGTTGCCCGGGAAACGGTGCGGACGCGAGAGCCCATCGCGTCCTGAAAGGCATCCTCGAGTTCCAGCTAGGCAGCACATCGACGCACACTTCCTGGAAACTGCTGTATGCCCCCACATGCCCGTTGGCGAAAGTGGAACTTACGGGGAGCCCAGTGATCACCCTGCGGTTTCCCCGAACGCACGAGGGCCGCGGCATTAGTGCCCCCCCAAGGATTGCAAGCACCCAGTTTCTCTGTGGAAATGAGTCCTTTACTCCCAAGGCGTTGCTGCAGTGAAGAGACGCAGGGCCTTTTCAGGGTTTGGCCGAGAGCTCCGTGGTTGCGAGGATGCAGCTTTCCAAACGGTAAAAGACTGCTTTTCTAAACAGGGCCCCCTATGGTAGCTAACACGCAGCGTAAGTACCTGCAGTATTTGAGGGGCGAAGGCAGACAAACGCGGCACACTGGGCCCTTCGCTGAATCCGTTTGAATGAGCGGGTGTCGAAGTGTGGCAAGCTCCCTAACCGAGTGAAGGCCTGAGGAACGCCTTGCTGGCCCTGCATCTCCCAGAGGCCTACCAGTGTAAAGTGGTGAATTGAGGTCTTCTTTGAGCAGGTTAGATGTCACGTCGAGTGCCTGCATGAGGTAGAGGCCCGGCAGGTGTGAGTTCCCAGAAGGAACGCGGAGCCGAGGGTGTCTCTTATGGCACGTCACTGCTCTGCACTGAGTCAAAGTTGCCCAGCCCATTAGACCGGCTAGGAATATGTTCCCGAGGTGTTCGTACGCTGTGTCAACCCGGTTCTCCAAGGAAGGGAGCCGTGTGTGGCCCTGGATTCTGCACGCCCAGAAGTGTTCCGAAGGGCCTACACGGCTGTCTGTCGATCAGCAGGCAGACAGGACACTTGGGGTACTCAGTGTATTTGCACGGGAAGCGGTGCCGACGCGAGAGCCCTAGGAGACCCGAAAGGCCTCCTCGCCTTCCTTTTAAGCGGAACAACGACCAAGACCTCATGGAAACTGCTGCACGCAGAGCTTGCCAGGGGGACAAGTGGGTCCTTACCATGAGACTAGTGGTCACCTTGTGGCTTCACAGAACGCACGAGGGCTGTGGGATTAGCTCCCCCTAAGAATTGAGAGCACCTGACTTCTCTGGGCAAAGTACTCGTTCCCCTCACAGGCTTGCCTGCAGTGAAAAGCAGCTGGGCAATTCCACACTTCTGCACACAGGTTCTAGGCCGCCAAGAATCCAGCTTTCGAAAAGGGAAAAAAGACTGCTTTGGTGCGCTGATGCTAGGGGTCACCTTGCGATTGCCCAGAACGAACGTGGGCCGCAGCTTAGCTCTCCTCTGAAAGGGCAGGCACCCCGTTTGTCTGGGGGACATACTGGTTTCCTCCCCAGCTGTGCCTGCAGTGAGTAGAAGCTGGACATAGTGAGCGTTTCAGAAACAGCTCCGAGGCTACCTGTATCCAGCTTTCCAAAGGGGGAAAACACTGGTTTTCTAAGCAGTGCCACCTACCCTCGTTAACACCCGACAGAAGTACGTGCAGAACTGGAAGTGCAAAGGGAGAGCGTCGCGACACACTGGGCCCTTGGCTAAATAGTTTTCACTGCGCAGGCGCCTGCGTGTGGCAAGCTCCCTAACCGAGTGAAGGCCTGAGGAAGACCTAGTTGGCACTGTGTCTTCCAAGGGCCTGCCAGTGTAAAGTGAGGAATTGTGCTCTTGGCTCAGGTTGGATCTCACCTCGACTTCCTGCTTGAGGCAGAGAGCGGGGAGGTATGAGTTCCAAGAAGGAACGCGGGGGAGACGTTTCTCTCCGGGTAAGTCCCTTTTCCGCACTGAGTCCAAGTGGCCCAGCGTAGGAGACCGTGTAGGACTGTGTTCCAGGGCTCTTTGCAAGCTGTGTCCACCTAGGTTTCTAAGGAAGAGAACGGTGTGTCGCCTTGGACTCTGCATGCCAAGGAGTGTTCCGAAGGGCCTACGCGGCTGTCTGTTGCTCAGCAGGCAGAGAGGAGGCCCGGCGGACTCAGTGTAGTTGCCCGGGAAACGGTGCGGACGCGAGAGCCCATCGCGTCCTGAAAGGCATCCTCGAGTTCCAGCTAGGCAGCACATCGACGCACACTTCCTGGAAACTGCTGTATGCCCCCACATGCCCGTTGGCGAAAGTGGAACTTACGGGGAGCCCAGTGATCACCCTGCGGTTTCCCCGAACGCACGAGGGCCGCGGCATTAGTGCCCCCCCAAGGATTGCAAGCACCCAGTTTCTCTGTGGAAATGAGTCCTTTACTCCCAAGGCGTTGCTGCAGTGAAGAGACGCAGGGCCTTTTCAGGGTTTGGCCGAGAGCTCCGTGGTTGCGAGGATGCAGCTTTCCAAACGGTAAAAGACTGCTTTTCTAAACAGGGACCCCTATGGTAGCTAACACGCAGCGTAAGTACCTGCAGTATTTGAGGGGCGAAGGCAGACAAACGCGGCACACTGGGCCCTTCGCTGAATCCGTTTGAATGAGCGGGTGTCGAAGTGTGGCAAGCTCCCTAACCGAGTGAAGGCCTGAGGAACGCCTTGCTGGCCCTGCATCTCCCAGAGGCCTACCAGTGTAAAGTGGTGAATTGAGGTCTTCTTTGAGCAGGTTAGATGTCACGTCGAGTGCCTGCATGAGGTAGAGGCCCGGCAGGTGTGAGTTCCCAGAAGGAACGCGGAGCCGAGGGTGTCTCTTATGGCACGTCACTGCTCTGCACTGAGTCAAAGTTGCCCAGCCCATTAGACCAGCTAGGAATATGTTCCCGAGGTGTTCGTACGCTGTGTCAACCCGGTTCTCCAAGGAAGGGAGCCGTGTGTGGCCCTGGATTCTGCACGCCCAGAAGTGTTCCGAAGGGCCTACACGGCTGTCTGTCGATCAGCAGGCAGACAGGACACTTGGGGTACTCAGTGTATTTGCACGGGAAGCGGTGCCGACGCGAGAGCCCTAGGAGACCCGAAAGGCCTCCTCGCCTTCCTTTTAAGCGGAACAACGACCAAGACCTCATGGAAACTGCTGCACGCAGAGCTTGCCAGGGGGACAAGTGGGTCCTTACCATGAGACTAGTGGTCACCTTGTGGCTTCCCAGAACGCACGAGGGCTGGGGGATTAGCTCCCCCTAAGAATTGAGAGCACTTGACTTCTCTGGGCAAAGTACTCGTTCCCCTCACAGGCTTGCCTGCAGTGAAAAGCAGCTGGGCAATTCCACACTTCTGCACAGAGGTTCTAGGCCGCCAAGAATCCAGCTTTCGAAAAGGGAAAAAAGACTGCTTTGGTGCGCTGATGCTAGGGGTCACCTTGCGATTGCCCAGAACGAACGTGGGCCGCAGCTTAGCTCTCCTCTGAAAGGGCAGGCACCCCGTTTGTCTGGGGGACATACTGGTTTCCTCCCCAGCTGTGCCTGCAGTGAGTAGAAGCTGGACATAGTGAGCGTTTCAGAAACAGCTCCGAGGCTACCTGTATCCAGCTTTCCAAAGGGGGAAAACACTGGTTTTCTAAGCAGTGCCACCTACCCTCGTTAACACCCGCCAGAAGTACGTGCAGAACTGGAAGTGCAAAGGGAGAGCGTCGCGACACACTGGGCCCTTGGCTAAATAGTTTTCACTGCGCAGGCGCCTGCGTGTGGCAAGCTCCCTAACCGAGTGAAGGCCTGAGGAAGACCTAGTTGGCACTGTGTCTTCCAAGGGCCTGCCAGTGTAAAGTGAGGAATTGTGCTCTTGGCTCAGGTTGGATCTCACCTCGACTTCCTGCTTGAGGCAGAGAGCGGGGAGGTATGAGTTCCAAGAAGGAACGCGGGGGAGACGTTTCTCTCCGGGTAAGTCCCTTTTCCGCACTGAGTCCAAGTGGCCCAGACCAGGAGACCGTGTAGGACTGTGTTCCAGGGCTCTTTGCAAGCTGTGTCCACCTAGGTTTCTAAGGAAGAGAACGGTGTGTCGCCTTGGACTCTGCATGCCAAGGAGTGTTCCGAAGGGCCTACGCGGCTGTCTGTTGCTCAGCAGGCAGAGAGGAGGCCCGGCGGACTCAGTGTAGTTGCCCGGGAAACGGTGCGGACGCGAGAGCCCATCGCGTCCTGAAAGGCATCCTCGAGTTCCAGCTAGGCAGCACATCGACGCACACTTCCTGGAAACTGCTGTATGCCCCCACATGCCCGTTGGCGAAAGTGGAACTTACGGGGAGCCCAGTGATCACCCTGCGGTTTCCCCGAACGAACGAGGGCCGCGGCATTAGTGCCCCCCCAAGGATTGCAAGCACCCAGTTCCTCTGTGGAAATGAGTCCTTTACTCCCAAGGCGTTGCTGCAGTGAAGAGACGCAGGGCCTTTTCAGGGTTTGGCCGAGAGCTCCGTGGTTGCGAGGATGCAGCTTTCCAAACGGTAAAAGACTGCTTTTCTAAACAGGGCCCCCTATGGTAGCTAACACGCAGCGTAAGTACCTGCAGTATTTGAGGGGCGAAGGCAGACAAACGCGACACACTGGGCCCTTCGCTGAATCCGTTTGAATGAGCGGGTGTCGAAGTGTGGCAAGCTCCCTAACCGAGTGAAGGCCTGAGGAAGGCCTTGCTGGCACTGCATCTCCCAGAGGCCTACCAGTGTAAAGTGGTGAATTGTGGTCTTCTTTGAGCAGGTTGGATGTCACGTCGAGTGCCTGCATGAGGTAGAGGCCCGGCAGGTGTGAGTTCCCAGAAGGAACGTGGAGCCGAGGGTGTCTCTTATGGCACGTCACTGCTCTGCACTGAGTCAAAGTTGCCCAGCCCATTAGACCGGCTAGGAATATGTTCCCGAGGTGTTCGTACGCTGTGTCAACCTGGTTCTCCAAGGAAGGGAGCCGTGTGTCGCCCTGGATTCTGCACGCCCAGAAGTGTTCCGAAGGGCCTACACGGCTGTCTGTCGATCAGCAGGCAGACAGGACACTTGGGGTACTCAGTGTATTTGCACGGGAAGCGGTGCCGACGCGAGAGCCCTAGGAGACCCGAAAGGCCTCCTCGCCTTCCTTTTAAGCGGAACAACGACCGAGACCTCATGGAAACTGCTGCACGCAGAGCTTGCCAGGGGGACAAGTGGGTCCTTACCATGAGACTAGTGGTCACCTTGTGGCTTCCCAGAACGCACGAGGGCTGTGGGATTAGCTCCCCCTAAGAATTGAGAGCACCTGACTTCTCTGGGCAAAGTACTCGTTCCCCTCACATGCGTGCCTTCAGTGAAAAGCAGCTGGGCAATTCCACACTTCTGCACACAGGTTCTAGGCCGCCAAGAATCCAGCTTTCGAAAAGGGAAAAAAGACTGCTTTGGTGCGCTGATGCTAGGGGTCACCTTGCGATTGCCCAGAACGAACGTGGGCCGCAGCTTAGCTCTCCTCTGAAAGGGCAGGCAACCCGTTTGTCTGGGGGACATACCGGTTTCCTCCCCAGCTGTGCCTGCAGTGAGTAGAAGCTGGACATAGTGAGCGTTTCAGAAACAGCTCCGAGGCTACCTGTATCCAGCTTTCCAAAGGGGGAAAACACTGGTTTTCTAAGCAGTGCCACCTACCCTCGTTAACACCCGCCAGAAGTACGTGCAGAACTGGAAGTGCAAAGGGAGACCGTCGCGACACACTGGGCCCTTGGCTAAATAGTTTTCACTGCGCAGGCGTCTGCGTGTGGCAAGCTCCCTAACCGAGTGAAGGCCTGAGGAAGACCTAGTTGGCACTGCGTCTTCCAAGGGCCTGCCAGTGTAAAGTGAGGAATTGTGCTCTTGGCTCAGGTTGGATCTCACGTCGACTTCCTGCTTGAGGCAGAGAGCGGGGAGGTATGAGTTCCAAGAAGGAATGAGGGGGAGAAGTTTCTCTCCGGGTAAGTCCCTTTTCCGCACTGAGTCCAAGTGGCCCAGACCAGGAGACCGTGTAGGACTGTGTTCCAGGGCTCTTTGCAAGCTGTGTCCACCTAGGTTTCTAAGGAAGAGAACGGTGTGTCGCCTTGGACTCTGCATGCCAAGGAGTGCTCCGAAGGGCCTACGCGGCTGTCTGTTGCTCAGCAGGCAGAGAGGAGGCCCGGCGGACTCAGTGTAGTTGCCCGGGAAACGGTGCGGACGCGAGAGCCCATCGCGTCCTGAAAGGCATCCTCGAGTTCCAGCTAGGCAGCACATCGACGCACACTTCCTGGAAACTGCTGTATGCCCCCACATGCCCGTTGGCGAAAGTGGAACTTACGGGGAGCCCAGTGATCACCCTGCGGTTTCCCCGAACGAACGAGGGCCGCGGCATTAGTGCCCCCCCAAGGATTGCAAGCACCCAGTTCCTCTGTGGAAATGAGTCCTTTACTCCCAAGGCGTTGCTGCAGTGAAGAGACGCAGGGCCTTTTCAGGGTTTGGCCGAGAGCTCCGTGGTTGCGAGGATGCAGCTTTCCAAACGGTAAAAGACTGCTTTTCTAAACAGGGCCCCCTATGGTAGCTAACACGCAGCGTAAGTACCTGCAGTATTTGAGGGGCGAAGGCAGACAAACGCGACACACTGGGCCCTTCGCTGAATCCGTTTGAATGAGCGGGTGTCGAAGTGTGGCAAGCTCCCTAACCGAGTGAAGGCCTGAGGAAGGCCTTGCTGGCACTGCATCTCCCAGAGGCCTACCAGTGTAAAGTGGTGAATTGTGGTCTTCTTTGAGCAGGTTGGATGTCACGTCGAGTGCCTGCATGAGGTAGAGGCCCGGCAGGTGTGAGTTCCCAGAAGGAACGTGGAGCCGAGGGTGTCTCTTATGGCACGTCACTGCTCTGCACTGAGTCAAAGTTGCCCAGCCCATTAGACCGGCTAGGAATATGTTCCCGAGGTGTTCGTACGCTGTGTCAACCTGGTTCTCCAAGGAAGGGAGCCGTGTGTCGCCCTGGATTCTGCACGCCCAGAAGTGTTCCGAAGGGCCTACACGGCTGTCTGTCGATCAGCAGGCAGACAGGACACTTGGGGTACTCAGTGTATTTGCACGGGAAGCGGTGCCGACGCGAGAGCCCTAGGAGACCCGAAAGGCCTCCTCGCCTTCCTTTTAAGCGGAACAACGACCGAGACCTCATGGAAACTGCTGCACGCAGAGCTTGCCAGGGGGACAAGTGGGTCCTTACCATGAGACTAGTGGTCACCTTGTGGCTTCCCAGAACGCACGAGGGCTGTGGGATTAGCTCCCCCTAAGAATTGAGAGCACCTGACTTCTCTGGGCAAAGTACTCGTTCCCCTCACAGGCGTGCCTGCAGTGAAAAGCAGCTGGGCAATTCCACACTTCTGCACACAGGTTCTAGGCCGCCAAGAATCCAGCTTTCGAAAAGGGAAAAAAGACTGCTTTGGTGCGCTGATGCTAGGGGTCACCTTGCGATTGCCCAGAACGAACGTGGGCCGCAGCTTAGCTCTCCTCTGAAAGGGCAGGCAACCCGTTTGTCTGGGGGACATACCGGTTTCCTCCCCAGCTGTGCCTGCAGTGAGTAGAAGCTGGACATAGTGAGCGTTTCAGAAACAGCTCGGAGGCTACCTGTATCCAGCTTTCCAAAGGGGGAAAACACTGGTTTTCTAAGCAGTGCCACCTACCCTCGTTAACACCCGCCAGAAGTACGTGCAGAACTGGAAGTGCAAAGGGAGACCGTCGCGACACACTGGGCCCTTGGCTAAATAGTTTTCACTGCGCAGGCGTCTGCGTGTGGCAAGCTCCCTAACCGAGTGAAGGCCTGAGGAAGACCTAGTTGGCACTGCGTCTTCCAAGGGCCTGCCAGTGTAAAGTGAGGAATTGTGCTCTTGGCTCAGGTTGGATCTCACCTCGACTTCCTGCTTGAGGCAGAGAGCGGGGAGGTATGAGTTCCAAGAAGGAACGCGGGGGAGACGTTTCTCTCCGGGTAAGTCCCTTTTCCGCACTGAGTCCAAGTGGCCCAGCGTAGGAGACCGTGTAGGACTGTGTTCCAGGGCTCTTTGCAAGCTGTGTCCACCTAGGTTTCTAAGGAAGAGAACGGTGTGTCGCCTTGGACTCTGCATGCCAAGGAGTGTTCCGAAGGGCCTACGCGGCTGTCTGTTGCTCAGCAGGCAGAGAGGAGGCCCGGCGGACTCAGTGTAGTTGCCCGGGAAACGGTGCGGACGCGAGAGCCCATCGCGTCCTGAAAGGCATCCTCGAGTTCCAGCTAGGCAGCACATCGACGCACACTTCCTGGAAACTGCTGTATGCCCCCACATGCCCGTTGGCGAAAGTGGAACTTACGGGGAGCCCAGTGATCACCCTGCGGTTTCCCCGAACGCACGAGGGCCGCGGCATTAGTGCCCCCCCAAGGATTGCAAGCACCCAGTTTCTCTGTGGAAATGAGTCCTTTACTCCCAAGGCGTTGCTGCAGTGAAGAGACGCAGGGCCTTTTCAGGGTTTGGCCGAGAGCTCCGTGGTTGCGAGGATGCAGCTTTCCAAACGGTAAAAGACTGCTTTTCTAAACAGGGCCCCCTATGGTAGCTAACACGCAGCGTAAGTACCTGCAGTATTTGAGGGGCGAAGGCAGACAAACGCGGCACACTGGGCCCTTCGCTGAATCCGTTTGAATGAGCGGGTGTCGAAGTGTGGCAAGCTCCCTAACCGAGTGAAGGCCTGAGGAACGCCTTGCTGGCCCTGCATCTCCCAGAGGCCTACCAGTGTAAAGTGGTGAATTGAGGTCTTCTTTGAGCAGGTTAGATGTCACGTCGAGTGCCTGCATGAGGTAGAGGCCCGGCAGGTGTGAGTTCCCAGAAGGAACGCGGAGCCGAGGGTGTCTCTTATGGCACGTCACTGCTCTGCACTGAGTCAAAGTTGCCCAGCCCATTAGACCGGCTAGGAATATGTTCCCGAGGTGTTCGTACGCTGTGTCAACCCGGTTCTCCAAGGAAGGGAGCCGTGTGTGGCCCTGGATTCTGCACGCCCAGAAGTGTTCCGAAGGGCCTACACGGCTGTCTGTCGATCAGCAGGCAGACAGGACACTTGGGGTACTCAGTGTATTTGCACGGGAAGCGGTGCCGACGCGAGAGCCCTAGGAGACCCGAAAGGCCTCCTCGCCTTCCTTTTAAGCGGAACAACGACCAAGACCTCATGGAAACTGCTGCACGCAGAGCTTGCCAGGGGGACAAGTGGGTCCTTACCATGAGACTAGTGGTCACCTTGTGGCTTCACAGAACGCACGAGGGCTGTGGGATTAGCTCCCCCTAAGAATTGAGAGCACCTGACTTCTCTGGGCAAAGTACTCGTTCCCCTCACAGGCTTGCCTGCAGTGAAAAGCAGCTGGGCAATTCCACACTTCTGCACACAGGTTCTAGGCCGCCAAGAATCCAGCTTTCGAAAAGGGAAAAAAGACTGCTTTGGTGCGCTGATGCTAGGGGTCACCTTGCGATTGCCCAGAACGAACGTGGGCCGCAGCTTAGCTCTCCTCTGAAAGGGCAGGCACCCCGTTTGTCTGGGGGACATACTGGTTTCCTCCCCAGCTGTGCCTGCAGTGAGTAGAAGCTGGACATAGTGAGCGTTTCAGAAACAGCTCCGAGGCTACCTGTATCCAGCTTTCCAAAGGGGGAAAACACTGGTTTTCTAAGCAGTGCCACCTACCCTCGTTAACACCCGACAGAAGTACGTGCAGAACTGGAAGTGCAAAGGGAGAGCGTCGCGACACACTGGGCCCTTGGCTAAATAGTTTTCACTGCGCAGGCGCCTGCGTGTGGCAAGCTCCCTAACCGAGTGAAGGCCTGAGGAAGACCTAGTTGGCACTGTGTCTTCCAAGGGCCTGCCAGTGTAAAGTGAGGAATTGTGCTCTTGGCTCAGGTTGGATCTCACCTCGACTTCCTGCTTGAGGCAGAGAGCGGGGAGGTATGAGTTCCAAGAAGGAACGCGGGGGAGACGTTTCTCTCCGGGTAAGTCCCTTTTCCGCACTGAGTCCAAGTGGCCCAGCGTAGGAGACCGTGTAGGACTGTGTTCCAGGGCTCTTTGCAAGCTGTGTCCACCTAGGTTTCTAAGGAAGAGAACGGTGTGTCGCCTTGGACTCTGCATGCCAAGGAGTGTTCCGAAGGGCCTACGCGGCTGTCTGTTGCTCAGCAGGCAGAGAGGAGGCCCGGCGGACTCAGTGTAGTTGCCCGGGAAACGGTGCGGACGCGAGAGCCCATCGCGTCCTGAAAGGCATCCTCGAGTTCCAGCTAGGCAGCACATCGACGCACACTTCCTGGAAACTGCTGTATGCCCCCACATGCCCGTTGGCGAAAGTGGAACTTACGGGGAGCCCAGTGATCACCCTGCGGTTTCCCCGAACGCACGAGGGCCGCGGCATTAGTGCCCCCCCAAGGATTGCAAGCACCCAGTTTCTCTGTGGAAATGAGTCCTTTACTCCCAAGGCGTTGCTGCAGTGAAGAGACGCAGGGCCTTTTCAGGGTTTGGCCGAGAGCTCCGTGGTTGCGAGGATGCAGCTTTCCAAACGGTAAAAGACTGCTTTTCTAAACAGGGACCCCTATGGTAGCTAACACGCAGCGTAAGTACCTGCAGTATTTGAGGGGCGAAGGCAGACAAACGCGGCACACTGGGCCCTTCGCTGAATCCGTTTGAATGAGCGGGTGTCGAAGTGTGGCAAGCTCCCTAACCGAGTGAAGGCCTGAGGAACGCCTTGCTGGCCCTGCATCTCCCAGAGGCCTACCAGTGTAAAGTGGTGAATTGAGGTCTTCTTTGAGCAGGTTAGATGTCACGTCGAGTGCCTGCATGAGGTAGAGGCCCGGCAGGTGTGAGTTCCCAGAAGGAACGCGGAGCCGAGGGTGTCTCTTATGGCACGTCACTGCTCTGCACTGAGTCAAAGTTGCCCAGCCCATTAGACCAGCTAGGAATATGTTCCCGAGGTGTTCGTACGCTGTGTCAACCCGGTTCTCCAAGGAAGGGAGCCGTGTGTGGCCCTGGATTCTGCACGCCCAGAAGTGTTCCGAAGGGCCTACACGGCTGTCTGTCGATCAGCAGGCAGACAGGACACTTGGGGTACTCAGTGTATTTGCACGGGAAGCGGTGCCGACGCGAGAGCCCTAGGAGACCCGAAAGGCCTCCTCGCCTTCCTTTTAAGCGGAACAACGACCAAGACCTCATGGAAACTGCTGCACGCAGAGCTTGCCAGGGGGACAAGTGGGTCCTTACCATGAGACTAGTGGTCACCTTGTGGCTTCCCAGAACGCACGAGGGCTGGGGGATTAGCTCCCCCTAAGAATTGAGAGCACTTGACTTCTCTGGGCAAAGTACTCGTTCCCCTCACAGGCTTGCCTGCAGTGAAAAGCAGCTGGGCAATTCCACACTTCTGCACAGAGGTTCTAGGCCGCCAAGAATCCAGCTTTCGAAAAGGGAAAAAAGACTGCTTTGGTGCGCTGATGCTAGGGGTCACCTTGCGATTGCCCAGAACGAACGTGGGCCGCAGCTTAGCTCTCCTCTGAAAGGGCAGGCACCCCGTTTGTCTGGGGGACATACTGGTTTCCTCCCCAGCTGTGCCTGCAGTGAGTAGAAGCTGGACATAGTGAGCGTTTCAGAAACAGCTCCGAGGCTACCTGTATCCAGCTTTCCAAAGGGGGAAAACACTGGTTTTCTAAGCAGTGCCACCTACCCTCGTTAACACCCGCCAGAAGTACGTGCAGAACTGGAAGTGCAAAGGGAGAGCGTCGCGACACACTGGGCCCTTGGCTAAATAGTTTTCACTGCGCAGGCGCCTGCGTGTGGCAAGCTCCCTAACCGAGTGAAGGCCTGAGGAAGACCTAGTTGGCACTGTGTCTTCCAAGGGCCTGCCAGTGTAAAGTGAGGAATTGTGCTCTTGGCTCAGGTTGGATCTCACCTCGACTTCCTGCTTGAGGCAGAGAGCGGGGAGGTATGAGTTCCAAGAAGGAACGCGGGGGAGACGTTTCTCTCCGGGTAAGTCCCTTTTCCGCACTGAGTCCAAGTGGCCCAGACCAGGAGACCGTGTAGGACTGTGTTCCAGGGCTCTTTGCAAGCTGTGTCCACCTAGGTTTCTAAGGAAGAGAACGGTGTGTCGCCTTGGACTCTGCATGCCAAGGAGTGCTCCGAAGGGCCTACGCGGCTGTCTGTTGCTCAGCAGGCAGAGAGGAGGCCCGGCGGACTCAGTGTAGTTGCCCGGGAAACGGTGCGGACGCGAGAGCCCATCGCGTCCTGAAAGGCATCCTCGAGTTCCAGCTAGGCAGCACATCGACGCACACTTCCTGGAAACTGCTGTATGCCCCCACATGCCCGTTGGCGAAAGTGGAACTTACGGGGAGCCCAGTGATCACCCTGCGGTTTCCCCGAACGAACGAGGGCCGCGGCATTAGTGCCCCCCCAAGGATTGCAAGCACCCAGTTCCTCTGTGGAAATGAGTCCTTTACTCCCAAGGCGTTGCTGCAGTGAAGAGACGCAGGGCCTTTTCAGGGTTTGGCCGAGAGCTCCGTGGTTGCGAGGATGCAGCTTTCCAAACGGTAAAAGACTGCTTTTCTAAACAGGGCCCCCTATGGTAGCTAACACGCAGCGTAAGTACCTGCAGTATTTGAGGGGCGAAGGCAGACAAACGCGACACACTGGGCCCTTCGCTGAATCCGTTTGAATGAGCGGGTGTCGAAGTGTGGCAAGCTCCCTAACCGAGTGAAGGCCTGAGGAAGGCCTTGCTGGCACTGCATCTCCCAGAGGCCTACCAGTGTAAAGTGGTGAATTGTGGTCTTCTTTGAGCAGGTTGGATGTCACGTCGAGTGCCTGCATGAGGTAGAGGCCCGGCAGGTGTGAGTTCCCAGAAGGAACGTGGAGCCGAGGGTGTCTCTTATGGCACGTCACTGCTCTGCACTGAGTCAAAGTTGCCCAGCCCATTAGACCGGCTAGGAATATGTTCCCGAGGTGTTCGTACGCTGTGTCAACCTGGTTCTCCAAGGAAGGGAGCCGTGTGTCGCCCTGGATTCTGCACGCCCAGAAGTGTTCCGAAGGGCCTACACGGCTGTCTGTCGATCAGCAGGCAGACAGGACACTTGGGGTACTCAGTGTATTTGCACGGGAAGCGGTGCCGACGCGAGAGCCCTAGGAGACCCGAAAGGCCTCCTCGCCTTCCTTTTAAGCGGAACAACGACCGAGACCTCATGGAAACTGCTGCACGCAGAGCTTGCCAGGGGGACAAGTGGGTCCTTACCATGAGACTAGTGGTCACCTTGTGGCTTCCCAGAACGCACGAGGGCTGTGGGATTAGCTCCCCCTAAGAATTGAGAGCACCTGACTTCTCTGGGCAAAGTACTCGTTCCCCTCACAGGCGTGCCTTCAGTGAAAAGCAGCTGGGCAATTCCACACTTCTGCACACAGGTTCTAGGCCGCCAAGAATCCAGCTTTCGAAAAGGGAAAAAAGACTGCTTTGGTGCGCTGATGCTAGGGGTCACCTTGCGATTGCCCAGAACGAACGTGGGCCGCAGCTTAGCTCTCCTCTGAAAGGGCAGGCAACCCGTTTGTCTGGGGGACATACCGGTTTCCTCCCCAGCTGTGCCTGCAGTGAGTAGAAGCTGGACATAGTGAGCGTTTCAGAAACAGCTCCGAGGCTACCTGTATCCAGCTTTCCAAAGGGGGAAAACACTGGTTTTCTAAGCAGTGCCACCTACCCTCGTTAACACCCGCCAGAAGTACGTGCAGAACTGGAAGTGCAAAGGGAGACCGTCGCGACACACTGGGCCCTTGGCTAAATAGTTTTCACTGCGCAGGCGTCTGCGTGTGGCAAGCTCCCTAACCGAGTGAAGGCCTGAGGAAGACCTAGTTGGCACTGCGTCTTCCAAGGGCCTGCCAGTGTAAAGTGAGGAATTGTGCTCTTGGCTCAGGTTGGATCTCACGTCGACTTCCTGCTTGAGGCAGAGAGCGGGGAGGTATGAGTTCCAAGAAGGAATGAGGGGGAGAAGTTTCTCTCCGGGTAAGTCCCTTTTCCGCACTGAGTCCAAGTGGCCCAGACCAGGAGACCGTGTAGGACTGTGTTCCAGGGCTCTTTGCAAGCTGTGTCCACCTAGGTTTCTAAGGAAGAGAACGGTGTGTCGCCTTGGACTCTGCATGCCAAGGAGTGCTCCGAAGGGCCTACGCGGCTGTCTGTTGCTCAGCAGGCAGAGAGGAGGCCCGGCGGACTCAGTGTAGTTGCCCGGGAAACGGTGCGGACGCGAGAGCCCATCGCGTCCTGAAAGGCATCCTCGAGTTCCAGCTAGGCAGCACATCGACGCACACTTCCTGGAAACTGCTGTATGCCCCCACATGCCCGTTGGCGAAAGTGGAACTTACGGGGAGCCCAGTGATCACCCTGCGGTTTCCCCGAACGAACGAGGGCCGCGGCATTAGTGCCCCCCCAAGGATTGCAAGCACCCAGTTCCTCTGTGGAAATGAGTCCTTTACTCCCAAGGCGTTGCTGCAGTGAAGAGACGCAGGGCCTTTTCAGGGTTTGGCCGAGAGCTCCGTGGTTGCGAGGATGCAGCTTTCCAAACGGTAAAAGACTGCTTTTCTAAACAGGGCCCCCTATGGTAGCTAACACGCAGCGTAAGTACCTGCAGTATTTGAGGGGCGAAGGCAGACAAACGCGACACACTGGGCCCTTCGCTGAATCCGTTTGAATGAGCGGGTGTCGAAGTGTGGCAAGCTCCCTAACCGAGTGAAGGCCTGAGGAAGGCCTTGCTGGCACTGCATCTCCCAGAGGCCTACCAGTGTAAAGTGGTGAATTGTGGTCTTCTTTGAGCAGGTTGGATGTCACGTCGAGTGCCTGCATGAGGTAGAGGCCCGGCAGGTGTGAGTTCCCAGAAGGAACGTGGAGCCGAGGGTGTCTCTTATGGCACGTCACTGCTCTGCACTGAGTCAAAGTTGCCCAGCCCATTAGACCGGCTAGGAATATGTTCCCGAGGTGTTCGTACGCTGTGTCAACCTGGTTCTCCAAGGAAGGGAGCCGTGTGTCGCCCTGGATTCTGCACGCCCAGAAGTGTTCCGAAGGGCCTACACGGCTGTCTGTCGATCAGCAGGCAGACAGGACACTTGGGGTACTCAGTGTATTTGCACGGGAAGCGGTGCCGACGCGAGAGCCCTAGGAGACCCGAAAGGCCTCCTCGCCTTCCTTTTAAGCGGAACAACGACCGAGACCTCATGGAAACTGCTGCACGCAGAGCTTGCCAGGGGGACAAGTGGGTCCTTACCATGAGACTAGTGGTCACCTTGTGGCTTCCCAGAACGCACGAGGGCTGTGGGATTAGCTCCCCCTAAGAATTGAGAGCACCTGACTTCTCTGGGCAAAGTACTCGTTCCCCTCACAGGCGTGCCTTCAGTGAAAAGCAGCTGGGCAATTCCACACTTCTGCACACAGGTTCTAGGCCGCCAAGAATCCAGCTTTCGAAAAGGGAAAAAAGACTGCTTTGGTGCGCTGATGCTAGGGGTCACCTTGCGATTGCCCAGAACGAACGTGGGCCGCAGCTTAGCTCTCCTCTGAAAGGGCAGGCAACCCGTTTGTCTGGGGGACATACCGGTTTCCTCCCCAGCTGTGCCTGCAGTGAGTAGAAGCTGGACATAGTGAGCGTTTCAGAAACAGCTCGGAGGCTACCTGTATCCAGCTTTCCAAAGGGGGAAAACACTGGTTTTCTAAGCAGTGCCACCTACCCTCGTTAACACCCGCCAGAAGTACGTGCAGAACTGGAAGTGCAAAGGGAGACCGTCGCGACACACTGGGCCCTTGGCTAAATAGTTTTCACTGCGCAGGCGTCTGCGTGTGGCAAGCTCCCTAACCGAGTGAAGGCCTGAGGAAGACCTAGTTGGCACTGCGTCTTCCAAGGGCCTGCCAGTGTAAAGTGAGGAATTGTGCTCTTGGCTCAGGTTGGATCTCACCTCGACTTCCTGCTTGAGGCAGAGAGCGGGGAGGTATGAGTTCCAAGAAGGAATGAGGGGGAGAAGTTTCTCTCCGGGTAAGTCCCTTTTCCACACTGAGTCCAAGTGGCCCAGCCCATGAGACCGTGTAGGACTGTGTTCCAGGGCTCTTTGCAAGCTGTGTCCACCTAGGTTTCTAAGGAAGAGAACGGTGTGTCGCCTTGGACTCTGCATGCCAAGGAGTGCTCCGAAGGGCCTACGCGGCTGTCTGTTGCTCAGCAGGCAGAGAGGAGGCCCGGCGGACTCAGTGTAGTTGCCCGGGAAACGGTGCAGACGCGAGAGCCCATCGCGTCCTGAAAGGCATCCTCGAGTTCCAGCTAGGCAGCACATCGACGCACACTTCCTGGAAACTGCTGTATGCCCCCACATGCCCGTTGGCGAAAGTGGAACTTACGGGGAGCCCAGTGATCACCCTGCGGTTTCCCCGAACGAACGAGGGCCGCGGCATTAGTGCCCCCCCAAGGATTGCAAGCACCCAGTTCCTCTGTGGAAATGAGTCCTTTACTCCCAAGGCGTTGCTGCAGTGAAGAGACGCAGGGCCTTTTCCGGGTTTGGCCGAGAGCTCCGTGGTTGCGAGGATGCAGCTTTCCAAACGGTAAAAGACTGCTTTTCTAAACAGGGCCCCCTATGGTAGCTAACACGCAGCGTAAGTACCTGCAGTATTTGAGGGGCGAAGGCAGACAAACGCGACACACTGGGCCCTTCGCTGAATCCGTTTGAATGAGCGGGTGTTGAAGTGTGGCAAGCTCCCTAACCGAGTGAAGGCCTGAGGAAGGCCTTGCTGGCACTGCATCTCCCAGAGGCCTACCAGTGTAAAGTGGTGAATTGTGGTCTTCTTTGAGCAGGTTGGATGTCACGTCGAGTGCCTGCATGAGGTAGAGGCCCGGCAGGTGTGAGTTCCCAGAAGGAACGTGGAGCCGAGGGTGTCTCTTATGGCACGTCACTGCTCTGCACTGAGTCAAAGTTGCCCAGCCCATTAGACCGGCTAGGAATATGTTCCCGAGGTGTTCGTACGCTGTGTCAACCTGGTTCTCCAAGGAAGGGAGCCGTGTGTCGCCCTGGATTCTGCACGCCCAGAAGTGTTCCGAAGGGCCTACACGGCTGTCTGTCGATCAGCAGGCAGACAGGACACTTGGGGTACTCAGTGTATTTGCACGGGAAGCGGTGCCGACGCGAGAGCCCTAGGAGACCCGAAAGGCCTCCTCGCCTTCCTTTTAAGCGGAACAACGACCGAGACCTCATGGAAACTGCTGCACGCAGAGCTTGCCAGGGGGACAAGTGGGTCCTTACCATGAGACTAGTGGTCACCTTGTGGCTTCCCAGAACGCACGAGGGCTGTGGGATTAGCTCCCCCTAAGAATTGAGAGCACCTGACTTCTCTGGGCAAAGTACTCGTTCCCCTCACAGGCGTGCCTGCAGTGAAAAGCAGCTGGGCAATTCCACACTTCTGCACACAGGTTCTAGGCCGCCAAGAATCCAGCTTTCGAAAAGGGAAAAAAGACTGCTTTGGTGCGCTGATGCTAGGGGTCACCTTGCGATTGCCCAGAACGAACGTGGGCCGCAGCTTAGCTCTCCTCTGAAAGGGCAGGCACCCCGTTTGTCTGGGGGACATACTGGTTTCCTCCCCAGCTGTGCCTGCAGTGAGTAGAAGCTGGACATAGTGAGCGTTTCAGAAACAGCTCGGAGGCTACCTGTATCCAGCTTTCCAAAGGGGGAAAACACTGGTTTTCTAAGCAGTGCCACCTACCCGCGTTAACACCCGCCAGAAGTACGTGCAGAACTGGAAGTGCAAAGGGAGAGCGTCGCGACACACTGGGCCCTTGGCTAAATAGTTTTCACTGCGCAGGCGCCTGCGTGTGGCAAGCTCCCTAACCGAGTGAAGGCCTGAGGAAGACCTAGTTGGCACTGTGTCTTCCAAGGGCCTGCCAGTGTAAAGTGAGGAATTGTGCTCTTGGCTCAGGTTGGATCTCACCTCGACTTCCTGCTTGAGGCAGAGAGCGGGGAGGTATGAGTTCCAAGAAGGAACGCGGGGGAGACGTTTCTCTCCGGGTAAGTCCCTTTTCCGCACTGAGTCCAAGTGGCCCAGCCCAGGAGACCGTGTAGGACTGTGTTCCAGGGCTCTTTGCAAGCTGTGTCCACCTAGGTTTCTAAGGAAGAGAACGGTGTGTCGCCTTGGACTCTGCATGCCAAGGAGTGTTCCGAAGGGCCTACGCGGCTGTCTGTTGCTCAGCAGGCAGAGAGGAGGCCCGGCGGACTCAGTGTAGTTGCCCGGGAAACGGTGCGGACGCGAGAGCCCATCGCGTCCTGAAAGGCATCCTCGAGTTCCAGCTAGGCAGCACATCGACGCACACTTCCTGGAAACTGCTGTATGCCCCCACATGCCCGTTGGCGAAAGTGGAACTTACGGGGAGCCCAGTGATCACCCTGCGGTTTCCCCGAACGAACGAGGGCCGCGGCATTAGTGCCCCCCCAAGGATTGCAAGCACCCAGTTCCTCTGTGGAAATGAGTCCTTTACTCCCAAGGCGTTGCTGCAGTGAAGAGACGCAGGGCCTTTTCAGGGTTTGGCCGAGAGCTCCGTGGTTGCGAGGATGCAGCTTTCCAAACGGTAAAAGACTGCTTTTCTAAACAGGGCCCCCTATGGTAGCTAACACGCAGCGTAAGTACCTGCAGTATTTGAGGGGCGAAGGCAGACAAACGCGACACACTGGGCCCTTCGCTGAATCCGTTTGAATGAGCGGGTGTCGAAGTGTGGCAAGCTCCCTAACCGAGTGAAGGCCTGAGGAAGGCCTTGCTGGCACTGCATCTCCCAGAGGCCTACCAGTGTAAAGTGGTGAATTGTGGTCTTCTTTGAGCAGGTTGGATGTCACGTCGAGTGCCTGCATGAGGTAGAGGCCCGGCAGGTGTGAGTTCCCAGAAGGAACGTGGAGCCGAGGGTGTCTCTTATGGCACGTCACTGCTCTGCACTGAGTCAAAGTTGCCCAGCCCATTAGACCGGCTAGGAATATGTTCCCGAGGTGTTCGTACGCTGTGTCAACCTGGTTCTCCAAGGAAGGGAGCCGTGTGTCGCCCTGGATTCTGCACGCCCAGAAGTGTTCCGAAGGGCCTACACGGCTGTCTGTCGATCAGCAGGCAGACAGGACACTTGGGGTACTCAGTGTATTTGCACGGGAAGCGGTGCCGACGCGAGAGCCCTAGGAGACCCGAAAGGCCTCCTCGCCTTCCTTTTAAGCGGAACAACGACCGAGACCTCATGGAAACTGCTGCACGCAGAGCTTGCCAGGGGGACAAGTGGGTCCTTACCATGAGACTAGTGGTCACCTTGTGGCTTCCCAGAACGCACGAGGGCTGTGGGATTAGCTCCCCCTAAGAATTGAGAGCACCTGACTTCTCTGGGCAAAGTACTCGTTCCCCTCACAGGCGTGCCTGCAGTGAAAAGCAGCTGGGCAATTCCACACTTCTGCACACAGGTTCTAGGCCGCCAAGAATCCAGCTTTCGAAAAGGGAAAAAAGACTGCTTTGGTGCGCTGATGCTAGGGGTCACCTTGCGATTGCCCAGAACGAACGTGGGCCGCAGCTTAGCTCTCCTCTGAAAGGGCAGGCAACCCGTTTGTCTGGGGGACATACCGGTTTCCTCCCCAGCTGTGCCTGCAGTGAGTAGAAGCTGGACATAGTGAGCGTTTCAGAAACAGCTCCGAGGCTACCTGTATCCAGCTTTCCAAAGGGGGAAAACACTGGTTTTCTAAGCAGTGCCACCTACCCTCGTTAACACCCGCCAGAAGTACGTGCAGAACTGGAAGTGCAAAGGGAGACCGTCGCGACACACTGGGCCCTTGGCTAAATAGTTTTCACTGCGCAGGCGTCTGCGTGTGGCAAGCTCCCTAACCGAGTGAAGGCCTGAGGAAGACCTAGTTGGCACTGCGTCTTCCAAGGGCCTGCCAGTGTAAAGTGAGGAATTGTGCTCTTGGCTCAGGTTGGATCTCACCTCGACTTCCTGCTTGAGGCAGAGAGCGCGGAGGTATGAGTTCCAAGAAGGAACGCGGGGGAGACGTTTCTCTCCGGGTAAGTCCCTTTTCCGCACTGAGTCCAAGTGGCCCAGCCCAGGAGACCGTGTAGGACTGTGTTCCAGGGCTCTTTGCAAGCTGTGTCCACCTAGGTTTCTAAGGAAGAGAACGGTGTGTCGCCTTGGACTCTGCATGCCAAGGAGTGCTCCGAAGGGCCTACGCGGCTGTCTGTTGCTCAGCAGGCAGAGAGGAGGCCCGGCGGACTCAGTGTAGTTGCCCGGGAAACGGTGCGGACGCGAGAGCCCATCGCGTCCTGAAAGGCATCCTCGAGTTCCAGCTAGGCAGCACATCGACGCACACTTCCTGGAAACTGCTGTATGCCCCCACATGCCCGTTGGCGAAAGTGGAACTTACGGGGAGCCCAGTGATCACCCTGCGGTTTCCCCGAACGAACGAGGGCCGCGGCATTAGTGCCCCCCCAAGGATTGCAAGCACCCAGTTCCTCTGTGGAAATGAGTCCTTTACTCCCAAGGCGTTGCTGCAGTGAAGAGACGCAGGGCCTTTTCCGGGTTTGGCCGAGAGCTCCGTGGTTGCGAGGATGCAGCTTTCCAAACGGTAAAAGACTGCTTTTCTAAACAGGGCCCCCTATGGTAGCTAACACGCAGCGTAAGTACCTGCAGTATTTGAGGGGCGAAGGCAGACAAACGCGACACACTGGGCCCTTCGCTGAATCCGTTTGAATGAGCGGGTGTCGAAGTGTGGCAAGCTCCCTAACCGAGTGAAGGCCTGAGGAAGGCCTTGCTGGCACTGCATCTCCCAGAGGCCTACCAGTGTAAAGTGGTGAATTGTGGTCTTCTTTGAGCAGGTTGGATGTCACGTCGAGTGCCTGCATGAGGTAGAGGCCCGGCAGGTGTGAGTTCCCAGAAGGAACGTGGAGCCGAGGGTGTCTCTTATGGCACGTCACTGCTCTGCACTGAGTCAAAGTTGCCCAGCCCATTAGACCGGCTAGGAATATGTTCCCGAGGTGTTCGTACGCTGTGTCAACCTGGTTCTCCAAGGAAGGGAGCCGTGTGTGGCCCTGGATTCTGCACGCCCAGAAGTGTTCCGAAGGGCCTACACGGCTGTCTGTCGATCAGCAGGCAGACAGGACACTTGGGGTACTCAGTGTATTTGCACGGGAAGCGGTGCCGACGCGAGAGCCCTAGGAGACCCGAAAGGCCTCCTCGCCTTCCTTTTAAGCGGAACAACGACCAAGACCTCATGGAAACTGCTGCACGCAGAGCTTGCCAGGGGGACAAGTGGGTCCTTACCATGAGACTAGTGGTCACCTTGTGGCTTCCCAGAACGCACGAGGGCTGTGGGATTAGCTCCCCCTAAGAATTGAGAGCACTTGACTTCTCTGGGCAAAGTACTCGTTCCCCTCACAGGCTTGCCTGCAGTGAAAAGCAGCTGGGCAATTCCACACTTCTGCACACAGGTTCTAGGCCGCCAAGAATCCAGCTTTCGAAAAGGGAAAAAAGACTGCTTTGGTGCGCTGATGCTAGGGGTCACCTTGCGATTGCCCAGAACGAACGTGGGCCGCAGCTTAGCTCTCCTCTGAAAGGGCAGGCACCCCGTTTGTCTGGGGGACATACTGGTTTCCTCCCCAGCTGTGCCTGCAGTGAGTAGAAGCTGGACATAGTGAGCGTTTCAGAAACAGCTCCGAGGCTACCTGTATCCAGCTTTCCAAAGGGGGAAAACACTGGTTTTCTAAGCAGTGCCACCTACCCTCGTTAACACCCGCCAGAAGTACGTGCAGAACTGGAAGTGCAAAGGGAGAGCGTCGCGACACACTGGGCCCTTGGCTAAATAGTTTTCACTGCGCAGGCGCCTGCGTGTGGCAAGCTCCCTAACCGAGTGAAGGCCTGAGGAAGACCTAGTTGGCACTGCGTCTTCCAAGGGCCTGCCAGTGTAAAGTGAGGAATTGTGCTCTTGGCTCAGGTTGGATCTCACCTCGACTTCCTGCTTGAGGCAGAGAGCGGGGAGGTATGTGTTCCAAGAAGGAACGCGGGGGAGAAGTTTCTCTCCGGGTAAGTCCCTTTTCCGCACTGAGTCCAAGTGGCCCAGCCCAGGAGACCGTGTAGGACTGTGTTCCAGGGCTCTTTGCAAGCTGTGTCCACCTAGGTTTCTAAGGAAGAGAACGGTGTGTCGCCTTGGACTCTGCATGCCAAGGAGTGTTCCAAAGGGCCTACGCGGCTGTCTGTTGCTCAGCAGGCAGAGAGGAGGCCCGGCGGACTCAGTGTAGTTGCCCGGGAAACGGTGCGGCCGCGAGAGCCCATCGCGTCCTGAAAGGCATCCTCGAGTTCCAGCTAGGCAGCACATCGACGCACACTTCCTGGAAACTGCTGTATGCCCCCACATGCCCGTTGGCGAAAGTGGAACTTACGGGGAGCCCAGTGATCACCCTGCGGTTTCCCCGAACGAACGAGGGCCGCGGCATTAGTGCCCCCCCAAGGATTGCAAGCACCCAGTTCCTCTGTGGAAATGAGTCCTTTACTCCCAAGGCGTTGCTGCAGTGAAGAGACGCAGGGCCTTTTCAGGGTTTGGCCGAGAGCTCCGTGGTTGCGAGGATGCAGCTTTCCAAACGGTAAAAGACTGCTTTTCTAAACAGGGCCCCCTATAGTAGCTAACACGCAGCGTAAGTACCTGCAGTATTTGAGGGGCGAAGGCAGACAAACGCGACACACTGGGCCCTTCGCTGAATCCGTTTGAATGAGCGGGTGTCGAAGTGTGGCAAGCTCCCTAACCGAGTGAAGGCCTGAGGAAGGCCTTGCTGGCACTGCATCTCCCAGAGGCCTACCAGTGTAAAGTGGTGAATTGTGGTCTTCTTTGAGCAGGTTGGATGTCACGTCGAGTGCCTGCATGAGGTAGAGGCCCGGCAGGTGTGAGTTCCCAGAAGGAACGTGGAGCCGAGGGTGTCTCTTATGGCACGTCACTGCTCTGCACTGAGTCAAAGTTGCCCAGCCCATTAGACCGGCTAGGAATATGTTCCCGAGGTGTTCGTACGCTGTGTCAACCTGGTGCTCCAAGGAAGGGAGCCGTGTGTCGCCCTGGATTCTGCACGCCCAGAAGTGTTCCGAAGGGCCTACACGGCTGTCTGTCGATCAGCAGGCAGACAGGACACTTGGGGTACTCAGTGTATTTGCACGGGAAGCGGTGCCGACGCGAGAGCCCTAGGAGACCCGAAAGGCCTCCTCGCCTTCCTTTTAAGCGGAACAACGACCGAGACCTCATGGAAACTGCTGCACGCAGAGCTTGCCAGGGGGACAACTGGGTCCTTACCATGAGACTAGTGGTCACCTTGTGGCTTCCCAGAACGCACGAGGGCTGTGGGATTAGCTCCCCCTAAGAATTGAGAGGACCTGACTTCTCTGGGCAAAGTACTCGTTCCCCTCACAGGCGTGCCTGCAGTGAAAAGCAGCTGGGCAATTCCACACTTCTGCACACAGGTTCTAGGCCGCCAAGAATCCAGCTTTCGAAAAGGGAAAAAAGACTGCTTTGGTGCGCTGATGCTAGGGGTCACCTTGCGATTGCCCAGAACGAACGTGGGCCGCAGCTTAGCTCTCCTCTGAAAGGGCAGGCACCCCGTTTGTCTGGGGGACATACTGGTTTCCTCCCCAGCTGTGCCTGCAGTGAGTAGAAGCTGGACATAGTGAGCGTTGCAGAAACAGCTCCGAGGCTACCTGTATCCAGCTTTCCAAAGGGGGAAAACACTGGTTTTCTAAGCAGTGCCACCTACCCTCATTAACACCCGCCAGAAGTACGTGCAGAACTGGAAGTGCAAAGGGAGAGCGTCGCGACACACTGGGCCCTTGGCTAAATAGTTTTCACTGCGCAGGCGTCTGCGTGTGGCAAGCTCCCTTACCGAGTGAAGGCCTGAGGAAGACCTAGTTGGCACTGCGTCTTCCAAGGTCCTGCCAGTGTAAAGTGAGAAATTGTGCTCTTGGCTCAGGTTGGATCTCACCTCGACTTCCTGCTTGAGGCAGAGAGCGGGGAGGTATGAGTTCCAAGAAGGAACGCGGGGGAGACGTTTCTCTCCGGGTAAGTCCCTTTTCCGCACTGAGTCCAAGTGGCCCAGCCCAGGAGACCGTGTAGGACTGTGTTCCAGGGCTCTTTGCAAGCTGTGTCCACCTAGGTTTCTAAGGAAGAGAACGGTGTGTCGCCTTGGACTCTGCATGCCAAGGAGTGTTCCGAAGGGCCTACGCGGCTGTCTCTTGCTCAGCAGGCAGAGAGGAGGCCCGGCGGACTCAGTGTAGTTGCCCGGGAAACGGTGCGGACGCGAGAGCCCATCGCGTCCTGAAAGGCATCCTCGAGTTCCAGCTAGGCAGCACATCGACGCACACTTCCTGGAAACTGCTGTATGCCCCCACATGCCCGTTGGCGAAAGTGGAACTTACGGGGAGCCCAGTGATCACCCTGCGGTTTCCCCGAACGAACGAGGGCCGCGGCATTAGTGCCCCCCCAAGGATTGCAAGCACCCAGTTCCTCTGTGGAAATGAGTCCTTTACTCCCAAGGCGTTGCTGCAGTGAAGAGACGCAGGGCCTTTTCAGGGTTTGGCCGAGAGCTCCGTGGTTGCGAGGATGCAGCTTTCCAAACGGTAAAAGACTGCTTTTCTAAACAGGGCCCCCTCTGGTAGCTAACACGCAGCATAAGTACCTGCAGTATTTGAGGGGCGAAGGCAGACAAACGCGACACACTGGGCCCTTCGCTGAATCCGTTTGAATGAGCGGGTGTCGAAGTGTGGCAAGCTCCCTAACCGAGTGAAGGCCTGAGGAAGGCCTTGCTGGCACTGCATCTCCCAGAGGCCTACCAGTGTAAAGTGGTGAATTGTGGTCTTCTTTGAGCAGGTTGGATGTCACGTCGAGTGCCTGCATGAGGTAGAGGCCCGGCAGGTGTGAGTTCCCAGAAGGAACGCGGAGCCGAGGGTGTCTCTTATGGCACGTCACTGCTCTGCACTGAGTCAAAGTTGCCCAGCCCATTAGACCGGCTAGGAATATGTTCCCGAGGTGTTCGTACGCTGTGTCAACCTGGTTCTCCAAGGAAGGGAGCCGTGTGTCGCCCTGGATTCTGCACGCCCAGAAGTGTTCCGAAGGGCCTACACGGCTGTCTGTCGATCAGCAGGCAGACAGGACACTTGGGGTACTCAGTGTATTTGCACGGGAAGCGGTGCCGACGCGAGAGCCCTAGGAGACCCGAAAGGCCTCCTCGCCTTCCTTTTAAGCGGAACAACGACCGAGACCTCATGGAAACTGCTGCACGCAGAGCTTGCCAGGGGGACAAGTGGGTCCTTACCATGAGACTAGTGGTCACCGTGTGGCTTCCCAGAACGCACGAGGGCTGTGGGATTAGCTCCGCCTAAGAATTGAGAGCACCTGACTTCTCTGGGCAAAGTACTCGTTCCCCTCACAGGCGTGCCTGCAGTGAAAAGCAGCTGGGCAATTCCACACTTCTGCACACAGGTTCTAGGCCGCCAAGAATCCAGCTTTCGAAAAGGGAAAAAAGACTGCTTTGGTGCGCTGATGCTAGGGCTCACCTTGCGATTGCCCAGAACGAACGTGGGCCGCAGCTTAGCTCTCCTCTGAAAGGGCAGGCACCCCGTTTGTCTGGGGGACATACTGGTTTCCTCCCCAGCTTTGCCTGCAGTGAGTAGGAGCTGGACATAGTGAGCGTTTCAGAAACAGCTCCGAGGCTACCTGTATCCAGCTTTCCAAAGGGGGAAAACACTGGTTTTCTAAGCAGTGCCACCTACCCTCGTTAACACCCACCCGAAGTACGTGCAGAACTGGACGTGCAAAGGGAGACCGTCGCGACACACTGGGCCCTTGGCTAAATAGTTTTCACTGCGCAGGCGTCTGCGTGTGGCAAGATCCCTAACCGAGTGAAGCCCTGAGGAAGACCTAGTTGGCACTGCACCTTCCAAGGGCCTGCCAGTGTAAAGTGAGGAATTGTGCTCTTGGCTCAGGTTGGATCTCACCTCGACTTCCTGCTTGAGGCAGAGAGCGGGGAGGTATGAGTTCCAAGAAGGAACGCGGGGGAGACTTTTCTCTCCGGGTAAGTCCCTTTTCCGCACTGAGTCCAAGTGGCCCAGCCCAGGAGACCGTGTAGGACTGTGTTCCAGGGCTCTTTGCAAGCTGTGTCCACCTAGGTTTCTAAGGAAGAGAACGGTGTGTCGCCTTGGACTCTGCATGCCAAGGAGTGTTCCGAAGGGCCTACGCGGCTGTCTGTTGCTCAGCAGGCAGAGAGGAGGCCCGGCGGACTCAGTGTAGTTGCCCGGGAAACGGTGCGGACGCGAGAGCCCATCGCGTCCTGAAAGGCATCCTCGAGTTCCAGCTAGGCAGCACATCGACGCACACTTCCTGGAAACTGCTGTATGCCCCCACATGCCCGTTGGCGAAAGTGGAACTTACGGGGAGCCCAGTGATCACCCTGCGGTTTCCCCGAACGCACGAGGGCCGCGGCATTAGTGCCCCCCCAAGGATTGCAAGCACCCAGTTCCTCTGTGGAAATGAGTCCTTTACTCCCAAGGCGTTGCTGCAGTGAAGAGACGCAGGGCCTTTTCAGGGTTTGGCCGAGAGCTCCGTGGTTGCGAGGATGCAGCTTTCCAAACGGTAAAAGACTGCTTTTCTGAACAGGGCCCCCTATGGTAGCTACCACGCAGCGTAAGTACCTGCAGTATTTGAGGGGCGAAGGCAGACAAACGCGGCACACTGGGCCCTTCGCTGAATCCGTTTGAATGAGCGGGTGTCGAAGTGTGGCAAGCTCCCTAACCGAGTGAAGGCCTGAGGAAGGCCTTGCTGGCACTGCATCTCCCAGAGGCCTACCAGTGTAAAGTGGTGAATTGTGGTCTTCTTTGAGCAGGTTGGATGTCACGTCGAGTGCCTGCATGAGGTAGAGGCCCGGCAGGTGTGAGTTCCCAGAAGGAACGTGGAGCCGAGGGTGTCTCTTATGGCACGTCACTGCTCTGCACTGAGTCAAAGTTGCCCAGCCCATTAGACCGGCTAGGAATATGTTCCCGAGGTGTTCGTACGCTGTGTCAACCTGGTGCTCCAAGGAAGGGAGCCGTGTGTCGCCCTGGATTCTGCACGCCCAGAAGTGTTCCGAAGGGCCTACACGGCTGTCTGTCGATCAGCAGGCAGACAGGACACTTGGGGTACTCAGTGTATTTGCACGGGAAGCGGTGCCGACGCGAGAGCCCTAGGAGACCCGAAAGGCCTCCTCGCCTTCCTTTTAAGCGGAACAACGACCGAGACCTCATGGAAACTGCTGCACGCAGAGCTTGCCAGGGGGACAACTGGGTCCTTACCATGAGACTAGTGGTCACCTTGTGGCTTCCCAGAACGCACGAGGGCTGTGGGATTAGCTCCCCCTAAGAATTGAGAGGACCTGACTTCTCTGGGCAAAGTACTCGTTCCCCTCACAGGCGTGCCTGCAGTGAAAAGCAGCTGGGCAATTCCACACTTCTGCACACAGGTTCTAGGCCGCCAAGAATCCAGCTTTCGAAAAGGGAAAAAAGACTGCTTTGGTGCGCTGATGCTAGGGGTCACCTTGCGATTGCCCAGAACGAACGTGGGCCGCAGCTTAGCTCTCCTCTGAAAGGGCAGGCACCCCGTTTGTCTGGGGGACATACTGGTTTCCTCCCCAGCTGTGCCTGCAGTGAGTAGAAGCTGGACATAGTGAGCGTTGCAGAAACAGCTCCGAGGCTACCTGTATCCAGCTTTCCAAAGGGGGAAAACACTGGTTTTCTAAGCAGTGCCACCTACCCTCATTAACACCCGCCAGAAGTACGTGCAGAACTGGAAGTGCAAAGGGAGAGCGTCGCGACACACTGGGCCCTTGGCTAAATAGTTTTCACTGCGCAGGCGTCTGCGTGTGGCAAGCTCCCTAACCGAGTGAAGGCCTGAGGAAGACCTAGTTGGCACTGCGTCTTCCAAGGGCCTGCCAGTGTAAAGTGAGAAATTGTGCTCTTGGCTCAGGTTGGATCTCACCTCGACTTCCTGCTTGAGGCAGAGAGCGGGGAGGTATGAGTTCCAAGAAGGAACGCGGGGGAGACGTTTCTCTCCGGGTAAGTCCCTTTTCCGCACTGAGTCCAAGTGGCCCAGCCCAGGAGACCGTGTAGGACTGTGTTCCAGGGCTCTTTGCAAGCTGTGTCCACCTAGGTTTCTAAGGAAGAGAACGGTGTGTCGCCTTGGACTCTGCATGCCAAGGAGTGTTCCGAAGGGCCTACGCGGCTGTCTCTTGCTCAGCAGGCAGAGAGGAGGCCCGGCGGACTCAGTGTAGTTGCCCGGGAAACGGTGCGGACGCGAGAGCCCATCGCGTCCTGAAAGGCATCCTCGAGTTCCAGCTAGGCAGCACATCGACGCACACTTCCTGGAAACTGCTGTATGCCCCCACATGCCCGTTGGCAAAAGTGGAACTTACGGGGAGCCCAGTGATCACCCTGCGGTTTCCCCGAACGAACGAGGGCCGCGGCATTAGTGCCCCCCCAAGGATTGCAAGCACCCAGTTCCTCTGTGGAAATGAGTCCTTTACTCCCAAGGCGTTGCTGCAGTGAAGAGACGCAGGGCCTTTTCAGGGTTTGGCCGAGAGCTCCGTGGTTGCGAGGATGCAGCTTTCCAAACGGTAAAAGACTGCTTTTCTAAACAGGGCCCCCTCTGGTAGCTAACACGCAGCATAAGTACCTGCAGTATTTGAGGGGCGAAGGCAGACAAACGCGACACACTGGGCCCTTCGCTGAATCCGTTTGAATGAGCGGGTGTCGAAGTGTGGCAAGCTCCCTAACCGAGTGAAGGCCTGAGGAAGGCCTTGCTGGCACTGCATCTCCCAGAGGCCTACCAGTGTAAAGTGGTGAATTGTGGTCTTCTTTGAGCAGGTTGGATGTCACGTCGAGTGCCTGCATGAGGTAGAGGCCCGGCAGGTGTGAGTTCCCAGAAGGAACGCGGAGCCGAGGGTGTCTCTTATGGCACGTCACTGCTCTGCACTGAGTCAAAGTTGCCCAGCCCATTAGACCGGCTAGGAATATGTTCCCGAGGTGTTCGTACGCTGTGTCAACCTGGTTCTCCAAGGAAGGGAGCCGTGTGTCGCCCTGGATTCTGCACGCCCAGAAGTGTTCCGAAGGGCCTACACGGCTGTCTGTCGATCAGCAGGCAGACAGGACACTTGGGGTACTCAGTGTATTTGCACGGGAAGCGGTGCCGACGCGAGAGCCCTAGGAGACCCGAAAGGCCTCCTCGCCTTCCTTTTAAGCGGAACAACGACCGAGACCTCATGGAAACTGCTGCACGCAGAGCTTGCCAGGGGGACAAGTGGGTCCTTACCATGAGACTAGTGGTCACCGTGTGGCTTCCCAGAACGCACGAGGGCTGTGGGATTAGCTCCGCCTAAGAATTGAGAGCACCTGACTTCTCTGGGCAAAGTACTCGTTCCCCTCACAGGCGTGCCTGCAGTGAAAAGCAGCTGGGCAATTCCACACTTCTGCACACAGGTTCTAGGCCGCCAAGAATCCAGCTTTCGAAAAGGGAAAAAAGACTGCTTTGGTGCGCTGATGCTAGGGCTCACCTTGCGATTGCCCAGAACGAACGTGGGCCGCAGCTTAGCTCTCCTCTGAAAGGGCAGGCACCCCGTTTGTCTGGGGGACATACTGGTTTCCTCCCCAGCTTTGCCTGCAGTGAGTAGGAGCTGGACATAGTGAGCGTTTCAGAAACAGCTCCGAGGCTACCTGTATCCAGCTTTCCAAAGGGGGAAAACACTGGTTTTCTAAGCAGTGCCACCTACCCTCGTTAACACCCACCCGAAGTACGTGCAGAACTGGACGTGCAAAGGGAGACCGTCGCGACACACTGGGCCCTTGGCTAAATAGTTTTCACTGCGCAGGCGTCTGCGTGTGGCAAGATCCCTAACCGAGTGAAGCCCTGAGGAAGACCTAGTTGGCACTGCACCTTCCAAGGGCCTGCCAGTGTAAAGTGAGGAATTGTGCTCTTGGCTCAGGTTGGATCTCACCTCGACTTCCTGCTTGAGGCAGAGAGCGGGGAGGTATGAGTTCCAAGAAGGAACGCGGGGGAGACTTTTCTCTCCGGGTAAGTCCCTTTTCCGCACTGAGTCCAAGTGGCCCAGCCCAGGAGACCGTGTAAGACTGTGTTCCAGGGCTCTTTGCAAGCTGTGTCCACCTAGGTTTCTAAGGAAGAGAACGGTGTGTCGCCTTGGACTCTGCATGCCAAGGAGTGTTCCGAAGGGCCTACGCGGCTGTCTGTTGCTCAGCAGGCAGAGAGGAGGCCCGGCGGACTCAGTGTAGTTGCCCGGGAAACGGTGCGGACGCGAGAGCCCATCGCGTCCTGAAAGGCATCCTCGAGTTCCAGCTAGGCAGCACATCGACGCACACTTCCTGGAAACTGCTGTATGCCCCCACATGCCCGTTGGCGAAAGTGGAACTTACGGGGAGCCCAGTGATCACCCTGCGGTTTCCCCGAACGCACGAGGGCCGCGGCATTAGTGCCCCCCCAAGGATTGCAAGCACCCAGTTCCTCTGTGGAAATGAGTCCTTTACTCCCAAGGCGTTGCTGCAGTGAAGAGACGCAGGGCCTTTTCAGGGTTTGGCCGAGAGCTCCGTGGTTGCGAGGATGCAGCTTTCCAAACGGTAAAAGACTGCTTTTCTGAACAGGGCCCCCTATGGTAGCTACCACGCAGCGTAAGTACCTGCAGTATTTGAGGGGCGAAGGCAGACAAACGCGGCACACTGGGCCCTTCGCTGAATCCGTTTGAATGAGCGGGTGTCGAAGTGTGGCAAGCTCCCTAACCGAGTGAAGGCCTGAGGAAGGCCTTGCTGGCACTGCATCTCCCAGAGGCCTACCAGTGTAAAGTGGTGAATTGTGGTCTTCTTTGAGCAGGTTGGATGTCACGTCGAGTGCCTGCATGAGGTAGAGGCCCGGCAGGTGTGAGTTCCCAGAAGGAACGCGGAGCCGAGGGTGTCTCTTATGGCACGTCACTGCTCTGCACTGAGTCAAAGTTGCCCAGCCCATTAGACCGGCTAGGAATATGTTCCCGAGGTGTTCGTACGCTGTGTCAACCTGGTTCTCCAAGGAAGGGAGCCGTGTGTCGCCCTGGATTCTGCACGCCCAGAAGTGTTCCGAAGGGCCTACACGGCTGTCTGTCGATCAGCAGGCAGACAGGACACTTGGGGTACTCAGTGTATTTGCACGGGAAGCGGTGCCGACGCGAGAGCCCTAGGAGACCCGAAAGGCCTCCTCGCCTTCCTTTTAAGCGGAACAACGACCGAGACCTCATGGAAACTGCTGCACGCAGAGCTTGCCAGGGGGACAAGTGGGTCCTTACCATGAGACTAGTGGTCACCGTGTGGCTTCCCAGAACGCACGAGGGCTGTGGGATTAGCTCCGCCTAAGAATTGAGAGCACCTGACTTCTCTGGGCAAAGTACTCGTTCCCCTCACAGGCGTGCCTGCAGTGAAAAGCAGCTGGGCAATTCCACACTTCTGCACACAGGTTCTAGGCCGCCAAGAATCCAGCTTTCGAAAAGGGAAAAAAGACTGCTTTGGTGCGCTGATGCTAGGGCTCACCTTGCGATTGCCCAGAACGAACGTGGGCCGCAGCTTAGCTCTCCTCTGAAAGGGCAGGCACCCCGTTTGTCTGGGGGACATACTGGTTTCCTCCCCAGCTTTGCCTGCAGTGAGTAGGAGCTGGACATAGTGAGCGTTTCAGAAACAGCTCCGAGGCTACCTGTATCCAGCTTTCCAAAGGGGGAAAACACTGGTTTTCTAAGCAGTGCCACCTACCCTCGTTAACACCCACCCGAAGTACGTGCAGAACTGGACGTGCAAAGGGAGACCGTCGCGACACACTGGGCCCTTGGCTAAATAGTTTTCACTGCGCAGGCGTCTGCGTGTGGCAAGATCCCTAACCGAGTGAAGCCCTGAGGAAGACCTAGTTGGCACTGCACCTTCCAAGGGCCTGCCAGTGTAAAGTGAGGAATTGTGCTCTTGGCTCAGGTTGGATCTCACCTCGACTTCCTGCTTGAGGCAGAGAGCGGGGAGGTATGAGTTCCAAGAAGGAACGCGGGGGAGACGTTTCTCTCCGGGTAAGTCCCTTTTCCGCACTGAGTCCAAGTGGCCCAGCCCAGGAGACCGTGTAGGACTGTGTTCCAGGGCTCTTTGCAAGCTGTGTCCACCTAGGTTTCTAAGGAAGAGAACGGTGTGTCGCCTTGGACTCTGCATGCCAAGGAGTGTTCCGAAGGGCCTACGCGGCTGTCTGTTGCTCAGCAGGCAGAGAGGAGGCCCGGCGGACTCAGTGTAGTTGCCTGGGAAACGGTGCGGACGCGAGAGCCCATCGCGTCCTGAAAGGCATCCTCGAGTTCCAGCTAGGCAGCACATCGACGCACACTTCCTGGAAACTGCTGTATGCCCCCACATGCCCGTTGGCGAAAGTGGAACTTACGGGGAGCCCAGTGATCACCCTGCGGTTTCCCCGAACGCACGAGGGCCGCGGCATTAGTGCCCCCCCAAGGATTGCAAGCACCCAGTTCCTCTGTGGAAATGAGTCCTTTACTCCCAAGGCGTTGCTGCAGTGAAGAGACGCAGGGCCTTTTCAGGGTTTGGCCGAGAGCTCCGTGGTTGCGAGGATGCAGCTTTCCAAACGGTAAAAGACTGCTTTTCTGAACAGGGCCCCCTATGGTAGCTACCACGCAGCGTAAGTACCTGCAGTATTTGAGGGGCGAAGGCAGACAAACGCGGCACACTGGGCCCTTCGCTGAATCCGTTTGAATGAGCGGGTGTCGAAGTGTGGCAAGCTCCCTAACCGAGTGAAGGCCTGAGGAAGGCCTTGCTGGCACTGCATCTCCCAGAGGCCTACCAGTGTAAAGTGGTGAATTGTGGTCTTCTTTGAGCAGGTTGGATGTCACGTCGAGTGCCTGCATGAGGTAGAGGCCCGGCAGGTGTGAGTTCCCAGAAGGAACGCGGAGCCGAGGGTGTCTCTTATGGCACGTCACTGCTCTGCACTGAGTCAAAGTTGCCCAGCCCATTAGACCGGCTAGGAATATGTTCCCGAGGTGTTCGTACGCTGTGTCAACCTGGTTCTCCAAGGAAGGGAGCCGTGTGTCGCCCTGGATTCTGCACGCCCAGAAGTGTTCCGAAGGGCCTACACGGCTGTCTGTCGATCAGCAGGCAGACAGGACACTTGGGGTACTCAGTGTATTTGCACGGGAAGCGGTGCCGACGCGAGAGCCCTAGGAGACCCGAAAGGCCTCCTCGCCTTCCTTTTAAGCGGAACAACGACCGAAACCTCATGGAAACTGCTGCACGCAGAGCTTGCCAGGGGGACAAGTGGGTCCTTACCATGAGACTAGTGGTCACCGTGTGGCTTCCCAGAACGCACGAGGGCTGTGGGATTAGCTCCGCCTAAGAATTGAGAGCACCTGACTTCTCTGGGCAAAGTACTCGTTCCCCTCACAGGCGTGCCTGCAGTGAAAAGCAGCTGGGCAATTCCACACTTCTGCACACAGGTTCTAGGCCGCCAAGAATCCAGCTTTCGAAAAGGGAAAAAAGACTGCTTTGGTGCGCTGATGCTAGGGCTCACCTTGCGATTGCCCAGAACGAACGTGGGCCGCAGCTTAGCTCTCCTCTGAAAGGGCAGGCACCCCGTTTGTCTGGGGGACATACTGGTTTCCTCCCCAGCTTTGCCTGCAGTGAGTAGGAGCTGGACATAGTGAGCGTTTCAGAAACAGCTCCGAGGCTACCTGTATCCAGCTTTCCAAAGGGGGAAAACACTGGTTTTCTAAGCAGTGCCACCTACCCTCGTTAACACCCGCCAGAAGTACGTGCAGAACTGGAAGTGCAAAGGGAGAGCGTCGCGACACACTGGGCCCTTGGCTAAATAGGTTTAACTGCGCAGGCGTCTGCGTGTGGCAAGCTCCCTAACCGAGTGAAGGCCTGAGGAAGACCTAGTTGGCACTGCACCTTCCAAGGGCCTGCCAGTGTAAAGTGAGGAATTGTGCTCTTGGCTCAGGTTGGATCTCACCTCGACTTCCTGCTTGAGGCAGAGAGCGGGGAGGTATGAGTTCCAAGAAGGAACGCGGGGGAGACGTTTCTCTCCGGGTAAGTCCCTTTTCCGCACTGAGTCCAAGTGGCCCAGCCCAGGAGACCGTGTAGGACTGTGTTCCAGGGCTCTTTGCAAGCTGTGTCCACCTAGGTTTCTAAGGAAGAGAACGGTGTGTCGCCTTGGACTCTGCATGCCAAGGAGTGTTCCGAAGGGCCTACGCGGCTGTCTGTTGCTCAGCAGGCAGAGAGGAGGCCCGGCGGACTCAGTGTAGTTGCCCGGGAAACGGTGCGGACGCGAGAGCCCATCGCGTCCTGAAAGGCATCCTCGAGTTCCAGCTAGGCAGCACATCGACGCACACTTCCTGGAAACTGCTGTATGCCCCCACATGCCCGTTGGCGAAAGTGGAACTTACGGGGAGCCCAGTGATCACCCTGCGGTTTCCCCGAACGAACGAGGGCCGCGGCATTAGTGCCTCCCCAAGGATTGCAAGCACCCAGTTTCTCTGTGGAAATGAGTCCTTTACTCCCAAGGCGTTGCTGCAGTGAAGAGACGCAGGGCCTTTTCAGGGTTTGGCCGAGAGCTCCGTGGTTGCGAGGATGCAGCTTTCCAAACGGTAAAAGACTGCTTTTCTAAACAGGGCCCCCTATGGTAGCTAACACGCAGCGTAAGTACCTGCAGTATTTGAGGGGCGAAGGCAGACAAACGCGGCACACTGGGCCCTTCGCTGAATCTGTTTGAATGAGCGGGTGTCGAAGTGTGGCAAGCTCCCTAACCGAGTGAAGGCCTGAGGAACGCC
The DNA here is from genome assembly GCF_028564815.1 of Eubalaena glacialis. Lineage (NCBI taxonomy): Eukaryota > Metazoa > Chordata > Mammalia > Artiodactyla > Balaenidae > Eubalaena > Eubalaena glacialis. The sequence continues at coordinate 107,775,237 of NC_083716.1, read as the reverse complement.
TTGCTGGCCCTGCATCTCCCAGAGGCCTACCAGTGTAAAGTGGTGAATTGAGGTCTTCTTTGAGCAGGTTGGATGTCACGTCGAGTGCCTGCATGAGGTAGAGGCCCGGCAGGTGTGAGTTCCCAGAAGGAACGCGGAGCCGAGGGTGTCTCTTATGGCACGTCACTGCTCTGCACTGAGTCAAAGTTGCCCAGCCCATTAGACCAGCTAGGAATATGTTCCCGAGGTGTTCGTACGCTGTGTCAACCCGGTTCTCCAAGGAAGGGAGCCGTGTGTGGCCCTGGATTCTGCATGCCCAGAAGTGTTCTGAAGGGCCTACACGGCTGTCTGTCGATCAGCAGGCAGACAGGACACTTGGGGTACTCAGTGTATTTGCACGGGAAGCGGTGCCGACGCGAGAGCCCTAGGAGACCCGAAAGGCCTCCTCGCCTTCCTTTTAAGCGGAACAACGACCAAGACCTCATGGAAACTGCTGCACGCAGAGCTTGCCAGGGGGACAAGTGGGTCCTTACCATGAGACTAGTGGTCACCTTGTGGCTTCCCTGAACGCACGAGGGCTGTGGGATTAGCTCCCCCTAAGAATTGAGAGCACCTGACTTCTCTGGGCAAAGTACTCGTTCCCCTCACAGGCTTGCCTGCAGTGAAAAGCAGCTGGGCAATTCCACACTTCTGCACACAGGTTCTAGGCCGCCGAGAATCCAGCTTTCGAAAAGGGAAAAAAGACTGCTTTGGTGCGCTGATGCTAGGGGTCACCTTGCGATTGCCCAGAACGAACGTGGGCCGCAGCTTAGCTCTCCTCTGAAAGGGCAGGCACCCCGTTTGTCTGGGGGACATACTGGTTTCCTCCCCAGCTGTGCCTGCAGTGAGTAGAAGCTGGACATAGTGAGCGTTTCAGAAACAGCTCCGAGGCTACCTGTATCCAGCTTTCCAAAGGGGGAAAACACTGGTTTTCTAAGCAGTGCCACCTACCCTCGTTAACACCCGCCAGAAGTACGTGCAGAACTGGAAGTGCAAAGGGAGAGCGTCGCGACACACTGGGCCCTTGGCTAAATAGTTTTCACTGCGCAGGCGCCTGCGTGTGGCAAGCTCCCTAACCGAGTGAAGGCCTGAGGAAGACCTAGTTGGCACTGCGTCTTCCAAGGGCCTGCCAGTGTAAAGTGAGGAATTGTGCTCTTGGCTCAGGTTGGATCTCACCTCGACTTCCTGCTTGAGGCAGAGAGCGGGGAGGTATGAGTTCCAAGAAGGAACGCGGGGGAGACGTTTCTCTCCGGGTAAGTCCCTTTTCCGCACTGAGTCCAAGTGGCCCAGCCCAGGAGACCGTGTAGGACTGTGTTCCAGGGCTCTTTGCAAGCTGTGTCCACCTAGGTTTCTAAGGAAGAGAACGGTGTGTCGCCTTGGACTCTGCATGCCAAGGAGTGTTCCGAAGGGCCTACGCGGCTGTCTGTTGCTCAGCAGGCAGAGAGGAGGCCCGGCGGACTCAGTGTAGTTGCCCGGGAAACGGTGCGGACGCGAGAGCCCATCGCGTCCTGAAAGGCATCCTCGAGTTCCAGCTAGGCAGCACATCGACGCACACTTCCTGGAAACTGCTGTATGCCCCCACATGCCCGTTGGCGAAAGTGGAACTTACGGGGAGCCCAGTGATCACCCTGCGGTTTCCCCGAACGAACGAGGGCCGCGGCATTAGTGCCCCCCCAAGGATTGCAAGCACCCAGTTCCTCTGTGGAAATGAGTCCTTTACTCCCAAGGCGTTGCTGCAGTGAAGAGACGCGGGGCCTTTTCCGGGTTTGGCCGAGAGCTCCGTGGTTGCGAGGATGCAGCTTTCCAAACGGTAAAAGACTGCTTTTCTAAACAGGGCCCCCTATGGTAGCTAACACGCAGCGTAAGTACCTGCAGTATTTGAGGGGCGAAGGCAGACAAACGCGACACACTGGGCCCTTCGCTGAATCCGTTTGAATGAGCGGGTGTCGAAGTGTGGCAAGCTCCCTAACCGAGTGAAGGCCTGAGGAAGGCCTTGCTGGCACTGCATCTCCCAGAGGCCTACCAGTGTAAAGTGGTGAATTGTGGTCTTCTTTGAGCAGGTTGGATGTCACGTCGAGTGCCTGCATGAGGTAGAGGCCCGGCAGGTGTGAGTTCCCAGAAGGAACGCGGAGCCGAGGGTGTCTCTTATGGCACGTCACTGCTCTGCACTGAGTCAAAGTTGCCCAGCCCATTAGACCGGCTAGGAATATGTTCCCGAGGTGTTCGTACGCTGTGTCAACCTGGTTCTCCAAGGAAGGGAGCCGTGTGTCGCCCTGGATTCTGCACGCCCAGAAGTGTTCCGAAGGGCCTACACGGCTGTCTGTCGATCAGCAGGCAGACAGGACACTTGGGGTACTCAGTGTATTTGCACGGGAAGCGGTGCCGACGCGAGAGCCCTAGGAGACCCGAAAGGCCTCCTCGCCTTCCTTTTAAGCGGAACAACGACCGAGACCTCATGGAAACTGCTGCACGCAGAGCTTGCCAGGGGGACAAGTGGGTCCTTACCATGAGACTAGTGGTCACCGTGTGGCTTCCCAGAACGCACGAGGGCTGTGGGATTAGCTCCGCCTAAGAATTGAGAGCACCTGACTTCTCTGGGCAAAGTACTCGTTCCCCTCACAGGCGTGCCTGCAGTGAAAAGCAGCTGGGCAATTCCACACTTCTGCACACAGGTTCTAGGCCGCCAAGAATCCAGCTTTCGAAAAGGGAAAAAAGACTGCTTTGGTGCGCTGATGCTAGGGCTCACCTTGCGATTGCCCAGAACGAACGTGGGCCGCAGCTTAGCTCTCCTCTGAAAGGGCAGGCACCCCGTTTGTCTGGGGGACATACTGGTTTCCTCCCCAGCTTTGCCTGCAGTGAGTAGGAGCTGGACATAGTGAGCGTTTCAGAAACAGCTCCGAGGCTACCTGTATCCAGCTTTCCAAAGGGGGAAAACACTGGTTTTCTAAGCAGTGCCACCTACCCTCGTTAACACCCGCCAGAAGTACGTGCAGAAATGGAAGTGCAAAGGGAGACCGTCGCGACACACTGGGCCCTTGGCTAAATAGGTTTAACTGCGCAGACGTCTGCGTGTGGCAAGCTCCCTAACCGAGTGAAGGCCTGAGGAAGACCTAGTTGGCACTGCGTCTTCCAAGGGCCTGCCAGTGTAAAGTGAGGAATTGTGCTCTTGGCTCAGGTTGGATCTCACCTGACTTCCTGCTTGAGGCAGAGAGCGGGGAGGTATGAGTTCCAAGAAGGAACGCGGGGGAGACGTTTCTCTCCGGGTAAGTCCCTTTTCCGCACTGAGTCCAAGTGGCCCAGCCCAGGAGACCGTGTAGGACTGTGTTCCAGGGCTCTTTGCAAGCTGTGTCCACCTAGGTTTCTAAGGAAGAGAACGGTGTGTCGCCTTGGACTCTGCATGCCAAGGAGTGTTCCGAAGGGCCTACGCGGCTGTCTGTTGCTCAGCCGGCAGAGAGGAGGCCCGGCGGACTCAGTGTAGTTGCCCGGGAAACGGTGCGGACGCGAGAGCCCATCGCGTCCTGAAAGGCATCCTCGAGTTCCAGCTAGGCAGCACATCGACGCACACTTCCTGGAAACTGCTGTATGCCCCCACATGCCCGTTGGCGAAAGTGGAACTTACGGGGAGCCCAGTGATCACCGTGCGGTTTCCGCGAACGAACGAGGGCCGCGGCATTAGTGCCCCCCCAAGGATTGCAAGCACCCAGTTTCTCTGTGGAAATGAGTCCTTTACTCCCAAGGCGTTGCTGCAGTGAAGAGACGCAGGGCCTTTTCAGGGTTTGGCCGAGAGCTCCGTGGTTGCGAGGATGCAGCTTTCCAAACGGTAAAAGACTGCTTTTCTAAACAGGGCCCCCTATGGTAGCTAACACGCAGCGTAAGTACCTGCAGTATTTGAGGGGCGAAGGCAGACAAACGCGGCACACTGGGCCCTTCGCTGAATCCGTTTGAATGAGCGGGTGTCGAAGTGTGGCAAGCTCCCTAACCGAGTGAAGGCCTGAGGAACGCCTTGCTGGCCCTGCATCTCCCAGAGGCCTACCAGTGTAAAGTGGTGAATTGAGGTCTTCTTTGAGCAGGTTGGATGTCACGTCGAGTGCCTGCATGAGGTAGAGGCCCGGCAGGTGTGAGTTCCCAGAAGGAACGCGGAGCCGAGGGTGTCTCTTATGGCACGTCACTGCTCTGCACTGAGTCAAAGTTGCCCAGCCCATTAGACCAGCTAGGAATATGTTCCCGAGGTGTTCGTACGCTGTGTCAACCCGGTTCTCCAAGGAAGGGAGCCGTGTGTGGCCCTGGATTCTGCACGCCCAGAAGTGTTCCGAAGGGCCTACACGGTTGTCTGTCGATCAGCAGGCAGACAGGACACTTGGGGTACTCAGTGTATTTGCACGGGAAGCGGTGCCGACGCGAGAGCCCTAGGAGACCCGAAAGGCCTCCTCGCCTTCCTTTTAAGCGGAACAACGACCAAGACCTCATGGAAACTGCTGCACGCAGAGCTTGCCAGGGGGACAAGTGGGTCCTTACCATGAGACTAGTGGTCACCTTGTGGCTTCCCAGAACGCACGAGGGCTGTGGGATTAGCTCCCCCTAAGAATTGAGAGCACCTGACTTCTCTGGGCAAAGTACTCGTTCCCCTCACAGGCTTGCCTGCAGTGAAAAGCAGCTGGGCAATTCCACACTTCTGCACACAGGTTCTAGGCCGCCAAGAATCCAGCTTTCGAAAAGGGAAAAAAGACTGCTTTGGTGCGCTGATGCTAGGGGTCACCTTGCGATTGCCCAGAACGAACGTGGGCCGCAGCTTAGCTCTCCTCTGAAAGGGCAGGCACCCCGTTTGTCTGGGGGACATACTGGTTTCCTCCCCAGCTGTGCCTGCAGTGAGTAGAAGCTGGACATAGTGAGCGTTTCAGAAACAGCTCCGAGGCTACCTGTATCCAGCTTTCCAAAGGGGGAAAACACTGGTTTTCTAAGCAGTGCCACCTACCCTCGTTAACACCCGCCAGAAGTACGTGCAGAACTGGAAGTGCAAAGGGAGAGCGTCGCGACACACTGGGCCCTTGGCTAAATAGTTTTCACTGCGCAGACGTCTGCGTGTGGCAAGCTCCCTAACCGAGTGAAGGCCTGAGGAAGACCTAGTTGGCACTGCGTCTTCCAAGGGCCTGCCAGTGTAAAGTGAGGAATTGTGCTCTTGGCTCAGGTTGGATCTCACCTCGACTTCCTGCTTGAGGCAGAGAGCGGGGAGGTATGAGTTCCAAGAAGGAACGCGGGGGAGACGTTTCTCTCCGGGTAAGTCCCTTTTCCGCACTGAGTCCAAGTGGCCCAGCCCAGGAGACCGTGTAGGACTGTGTTCCAGGGCTCTTTGCAAGCTGTGTCCACCTAGGTTTCTAAGGAAGAGAACGGTGTGTCGCCTTGGACTCTGCATGCCAAGGAGTGTTCCGAAGGGCCTACGCGGCTGTCTCTTGCTCAGCAGGCAGAGAGGAGGCCCGGCGGACTCAGTGTAGTTGCCCGGGAAACGGTGCGGACGCGAGAGCCCATCGCGTCCTGAAAGGCATCCTCGAGTTCCAGCTAGGCAGCACATCGACGCACACTTCCTGGAAACTGCTGTATGCCCCCACATGCCCGTTGGCGAAAGTGGAACTTACGGGGAGCCCAGTGATCACCCTGCGGTTTCCCCGAACGAACGAGGGCCGCGGCATTAGTGCCCCCCCAAGGATTGCAAGCACCCAGTTCCTCTGTGGAAATGAGTCCTTTACTCCCAAGGCGTTGCTGCAGTGAAGAGACGCAGGGCCTTTTCAGGGTTTGGCCGAGAGCTCCGTGGTTGCGAGGATGCAGCTTTCCAAACGGTAAAAGACTGCTTTTCTAAACAGGGCCCCCTATGGTAGCTAACACGCAGCGTAAGTACCTGCAGTATTTGAGGGGCGAAGGCAGACAAACGCGGCACACTGGGCCCTTCGCTGAATCCGTTTGAATGAGCGGGTGTCGAAGTGTGGCAAGCTCCCTAACCGAGTGAAGGCCTGAGGAACGCCTTGCTGGCCCTGCATCTCCCAGAGGCCTACCAGTGTAAAGTGGTGAATTGAGGTCTTCTTTGAGCAGGTTGGATGTCACGTCGAGTGCCTGCATGAGGTAGAGGCCCGGCAGGTGTGAGTTCCCAGAAGGAACGCGGAGCCGAGGGTGTCTCTTATGGCACGTCACTGCTCTGCACTGAGTCAAAGTTGCCCAGCCCATTAGACCAGCTAGGAATATGTTCCCGAGGTGTTCGTACGCTGTGTCAACCCGGTTCTCCAAGGAAGGGAGCCGTGTGTGGCCCTGGATTCTGCACGCCCAGAAGTGTTCCGAAGGGCCTACACGGTTGTCTGTCGATCAGCAGGCAGACAGGACACTTGGGGTACTCAGTGTATTTGCACGGGAAGCGGTGCCGACGCGAGAGCCCTAGGAGACCCGAAAGGCCTCCTCGCCTTCCTTTTAAGCGGAACAACGACCAAGACCTCATGGAAACTGCTGCACGCAGAGCTTGCCAGGGGGACAAGTGGGTCCTTACCATGAGACTAGTGGTCACCTTGTGGCTTCCCAGAACGCACGAGGGCTGTGGGATTAGCTCCCCCTAAGAATTGAGAGCACCTGACTTCTCTGGGCAAAGTACTCGTTCCCCTCACAGGCTTGCCTGCAGTGAAAAGCAGCTGGGCAATTCCACACTTCTGCACACAGGTTCTAGGCCGCCAAGAATCCAGCTTTCGAAAAGGGAAAAAAGACTGCTTTGGTGCGCTGATGCTAGGGGTCACCTTGCGATTGCCCAGAACGAACGTGGGCCGCAGCTTAGCTCTCCTCTGAAAGGGCAGGCACCCCGTTTGTCTGGGGGACATACTGGTTTCCTCCCCAGCTGTGCCTGCAGTGAGTAGAAGCTGGACATAGTGAGCGTTTCAGAAACAGCTCCGAGGCTACCTGTATCCAGCTTTCCAAAGGGGGAAAACACTGGTTTTCTAAGCAGTGCCACCTACCCTCGTTAACACCCGCCAGAAGTACGTGCAGAACTGGAAGTGCAAAGGGAGAGCGTCGCGACACACTGGGCCCTTGGCTAAATAGTTTTCACTGCGCAGACGTCTGCGTGTGGCAAGCTCCCTAACCGAGTGAAGGCCTGAGGAAGACCTAGTTGGCACTGCGTCTTCCAAGGGCCTGCCAGTGTAAAGTGAGGAATTGTGCTCTTGGCTCAGGTTGGATCTCACCTCGACTTCCTGCTTGAGGCAGAGAGCGGGGAGGTATGAGTTCCAAGAAGGAACGCGGGGGAGACGTTTCTCTCCGGGTAAGTCCCTTTTCCGCACTGAGTCCAAGTGGCCCAGCCCAGGAGACCGTGTAGGACTGTGTTCCAGGGCTCTTTGCAAGCTGTGTCCACCTAGGTTTCTAAGGAAGAGAACGGTGTGTCGCCTTGGACTCTGCATGCCAAGGAGTGTTCCGAAGGGCCTACGCGGCTGTCTCTTGCTCAGCAGGCAGAGAGGAGGCCCGGCGGACTCAGTGTAGTTGCCCGGGAAACGGTGCGGACGCGAGAGCCCATCGCGTCCTGAAAGGCATCCTCGAGTTCCAGCTAGGCAGCACATCGACGCACACTTCCTGGAAACTGCTGTATGCCCCCACATGCCCGTTGGCGAAAGTGGAACTTACGGGGAGCCCAGTGATCACCCTGCGGTTTCCCCGAACGCACGAGGGCCGCGGCATTAGTGCCCCCCCAAGGATTGCAAGCACCCAGTTTCTCTGTGGAAATGAGTCCTTTACTCCCAAGGCGTTGCTGCAGTGAAGAGACGCAGGGCCTTTTCAGGGTTTGGCCGAGAGCTCCGTGGTTGCGAGGATGCAGCTTTCCAAACGGTAAAAGACTGCTTTTCTAAACAGGGCCCCCTATGGTAGCTAACACGCAGCGTAAGTACCTGCAGTATTTGAGGGGCGAAGGCAGACAAACGCGACACACTGGGCCCTTCGCTGAATCCGTTTGAATGAGCGGGTGTCGAAGTGTGGCAAGCTCCCTAACCGAGTGAAGGCCTGAGGAAGGCCTTGCTGGCACTGCATCTCCCAGAGGCCTACCAGTGTAAAGTGGTGAATTGTGGTCTTCTTTGAGCAGGTTGGATGTCACGTCGAGTGCCTGCATGAGGTAGAGGCCCGGCAGGTGTGAGTTCCCAGAAGGAACGCGGAGCCGAGGGTGTCTCTTATGGCACGTCACTGCTCTGCACTGAGTCAAAGTTGCCCAGCCCATTAGACCGGCTAGGAATATGTTCCCGAGGTGTTCGTACGCTGTGTCAACCTGGTTCTCCAAGGAAGGGAGCCGTGTGTCGCCCTGGATTCTGCACGCCCAGAAGTGTTCCGAAGGGCCTACACGGCTGTCTGTCGATCAGCAGGCAGACAGGACACTTGGGGTACTCAGTGTATTTGCACGGGAAGCGGTGCCGACGCGAGAGCCCTAGGAGACCCGAAAGGCCTCCTCGCCTTCCTTTTAAGCGGAACAACGACCGAGACCTCATGGAAACTGCTGCACGCAGAGCTTGCCAGGGGGACAAGTGGGTCCTTACCATGAGACTAGTGGTCACCGTGTGGCTTCCCAGAACGCACGAGGGCTGTGGGATTAGCTCCGCCTAAGAATTGAGAGCACCTGACTTCTCTGGGCAAAGTACTCGTTCCCCTCACAGGCGTGCCTGCAGTGAAAAGCAGCTGGGCAATTCCACACTTCTGCACACAGGTTCTAGGCCGCCAAGAATCCAGCTTTCGAAAAGGGAAAAAAGACTGCTTTGGTGCGCTGATGCTAGGGCTCACCTTGCGATTGCCCAGAACGAACGTGGGCCGCAGCTTAGCTCTCCTCTGAAAGGGCAGGCACCCCGTTTTTCTGGGGGACATACTGGTTTCCTCCCCAGCTTTGCCTGCAGTGAGTAGGAGCTGGACATAGTGAGCGTTTCAGAAACAGCTCCGAGGCTACCTGTATCCAGCTTTCCAAAGGGGGAAAACACTGGTTTTCTAAGCAGTGCCACCTACCCTCGTTAACACCCGCCAGAAGTACGTGCAGAACTGGAAGTGCAAAGGGAGAGCGTCGCGACACACTGGGCCCTTGGCTAAATAGGTTTAACTGCGCAGACGTCTGCGTGTGGCAAGATCCCTAACCGAGTGAAGGCCTGAGGAAGACCTAGTTGGCACTGCGTCTTCCAAGGGCCTGCCAGTGTAAAGTGAGGAATTGTGCTCTTGGCTCAGGTTGGATCTCACCTCGACTTCCTGCTTGAGGCAGAGAGCGGGGAGGTATGAGTTCCAAGAAGGAACGCGGGGGAGACGTTTCTCTCCGGGTAAGTCCCTTTTCCGCACTGAGTCCAAGTGGCCCAGCCCAGGAGACCGTGTAGGACTGTGTTCCAGGGCTCTTTGCAAGCTGTGTCCACCTAGGTTTCTAAGGAAGAGAACGGTGTGTCGCCTTGGACTCTGCATGCCAAGGAGTGTTCCGAAGGGCCTACGCGGCTGTCTGTTGCTCAGCAGGCAGAGAGGAGGCCCGGCGGACTCAGTGTAGTTGCCCGGGAAACGGTGCGGACGCGAGAGCCCATCGCGTCCTGAAAGGCATCCTCGAGTTCCAGCTAGGCAGCACATCGACGCACACTTCCTGGAAACTGCTGTATGCCCCCACATGCCCGTTGGCGAAAGTGGAACTTACGGGGAGCCCAGTGATCACCCTGCGGTTTCCCCGAACGAACGAGGGCCGCGGCATTAGTGCCCCCCCAAGGATTGCAAGCACCCAGTTCCTCTGTGGAAATGAGTCCTTTACTCCCAAGGCGTTGCTGCAGTGAAGAGACGCAGGGCCTTTTCAGGGTTTGGCCGAGAGCTCCGTGGTTGCGAGGATGCAGCTTTCCAAACGGTAAAAGACTGCTTTTCTAAACAGGGCCCCCTATGGTAGCTAACACGCAGCGTAAGTACCTGCAGTATTTGAGGGGCGAAGGCAGACAAACGCGACACACTGGGCCCTTCGCTGAATCCGTTTGAATGAGCGGGTGTCGAAGTGTGGCAAGCTCCCTAACCGAGTGAAGGCCTGAGGAAGGCCTTGCTGGCACTGCATCTCCCAGAGGCCTACCAGTGTAAAGTGGTGAATTGTGGTCTTCTTTGAGCAGGTTGGATGTCACGTCGAGTGCCTGCATGAGGTAGAGGCCCGGCAGGTGTGAGTTCCCAGAAGGAACGCGGAGCCGAGGGTGTCTCTTATGGCACGTCACTGCTCTGCACTGAGTCAAAGTTGCCCAGCCCATTAGACCGGCTAGGAATATGTTCCCGAGGTGTTCGTACGCTGTGTCAACCTGGTTCTCCAAGGAAGGGAGCCGTGTGTCGCCCTGGATTCTGCACGCCCAGAAGTGTTCCGAAGGGCCTACACGGCTGTCTGTCGATCAGCAGGCAGACAGGACACTTGGGGTACTCAGTGTATTTGCACGGGAAGCGGTGCCGACGCGAGAGCCCTAGGAGACCCGAAAGGCCTCCTCGCCTTCCTTTTAAGCGGAACAACGACCGAGACCTCATGGAAACTGCTGCACGCAGAGCTTGCCAGGGGGACAAGTGGGTCCTTACCATGAGACTAGTGGTCACCGTGTGGCTTCCCAGAACGCACGAGGGCTGTGGGATTAGCTCCGCCTAAGAATTGAGAGCACCTGACTTCTCTGGGCAAAGTACTCGTTCCCCTCACAGGCGTGCCTGCAGTGAAAAGCAGCTGGGCAATTCCACACTTCTGCACACAGGTTCTAGGCCGCCAAGAATCCAGCTTTCGAAAAGGGAAAAAAGACTGCTTTGGTGCGCTGATGCTAGGGGTCACCTTGCGATTGCCCAGAACGAACGTGGGCCGCAGCTTAGCTCTCCTCTGAAAGGGCAGGCACCCCGTTTTTCTGGGGGACATACTGGTTTCCTCCCCAGCTTTGCCTGCAGTGAGTAGGAGCTGGACATAGTGAGCGTTTCAGAAACAGCTCCGAGGCTACCTGTATCCAGCTTTCCAAAGGGGGAAAACACTGGTTTTCTAAGCAGTGCCACCTACCCTCGTTAACACCCGCCAGAAGTACGTGCAGAACTGGAAGTGCAAAGGGAGAGCGTCGCGACACACTGGGCCCTTGGCTAAATAGGTTTAACTGCGCAGACGTCTGCGTGTGGCAAGCTCCCTAACCGAGTGAAGGCCTGAGGAAGACCTAGTTGGCACTGCACCTTCCAAGGGCCTGCCAGTGTAAAGTGAGGAATTGTGCTCTTGGCTCAGGTTGGATCTCACCTCGACTTCCTGCTTGAGGCAGAGAGCGGGGAGGTATGAGTTCCAAGAAGGAACGCGGGGGAGACGTTTCTCTCCGGGTAAGTCCCTTTTCCGCACTGAGTCCAAGTGGCCCAGCCCAGGAGACCGTGTAGGACTGTGTTCCAGGGCTCTTTGCAAGCTGTGTCCACCTAGGTTTCTAAGGAAGAGAACGGTGTGTCGCCTTAGACTCTGCATGCCAAGGAGTGTTCCGAAGGGCCTACGCGGCTGTCTCTTGCTCAGCAGGCAGAGAGGAGGCCCGGCGGACTCAGGGTAGTTGCCCGGGAAACGGTGCGGACGCGAGAGCCCATCGCGTCCTGAAAGGCATCCTCGAGTTCCAGCTAGGCAGCACATCGACGCACACTTCCTGGAAACTGCTGTATGCCCCCACATGCCCGTTGGCGAAAGTGGAACATACGGGGAGCCCAGTGATCACCCTACGGTTTCCCCGAACAAACGAGGGCCGCGGCATTAGTGCCCCCCCAAGGATTGCAAGCACCCAGTTCCTCTGTGGAAATGAGTCCTTTACTCCCAAGGCGTTGCTGCAGTGAAGAGACGCAGGGCCTTTTCAGGGTTTGGCCGAGAGCTCCGTGGTTGCGAGGATGCAGCTTTCCAAACGGTAAAAGACTGCTTTTCTAAACAGGGCCCCCTCTGGTAGCTAACACGCAGCGTAAGTACCTGCAGTATTTGAGGGGCGAAGGCAGACAAACGCGGCACACTGGGCCCTTCGCTGAATCCGTTTGAATGAGCGGGTGTCGAAGTGTGGCAAGCTCCCTAACCGAGTGAAGGCCTGAGGAACGCCTTGCTGGCCCTGCATCTCCCAGAGGCCTACCAGTGTAAAGTGGTGAATTGAGGTCTTCTTTGAGCAGGTTGGATGTCACGTCGAGTGCCTGCATGAGGTAGAGGCCCGGCAGGTGTGAGTTCCCAGAAGGAACGCGGAGCCGAGGGTGTCTCTTATGGCACGTCACTGCTCTGCACTGAGTCAAAGTTGCCCAGCCCATTAGACCAGCTAGGAATATGTTCCCGAGGTGTTCGTACGCTGTGTCAACCCGGTTCTCCAAGGAAGGGAGCCGTGTGTGGCCCTGGATTCTGCACGCCCAGAAGTGTTCCGAAGGGCCTACACGGTTGTCTGTCGATCAGCAGGCAGACAGGACACTTGGGGTACTCAGTGTATTTGCACGGGAAGCGGTGCCGACGCGAGAGCCCTAGGAGACCCGAAAGGCCTCCTCGCCTTCCTTTTAAGCGGAACAACGACCAAGACCTCATGGAAACTGCTGCACGCAGAGCTTGCCAGGGGGACAAGTGGGTCCTTACCATGAGACTAGTGGTCACCTTGTGGCTTCCCAGAACGCACGAGGGCTGTGGGATTAGCTCCCCCTAAGAATTGAGAGCACCTGACTTCTCTGGGCAAAGTACTCGTTCCCCTCACAGGCTTGCCTGCCGTGAAAAGCAGCTGGGCAATTCCACACTTCTGCACACAGGTTCTAGGCCGCCAAGAATCCAGCTTTCGAAAAGGGAAAAAAGACTGCTTTGGTGCGCTGATGCTAGGGGTCACCTTGCGATTGCCCAGAACGAACGTGGGCCGCAGCTTAGCTCTCCTCTGAAAGGGCAGGCACCCCGTTTGTCTGGGGGACATACTGGTTTCCTCCCCAGCTGTGCCTGCAGTGAGTAGAAGCTGGACATAGTGAGCGTTTCAGAAACAGCTCCGAGGCTACCTGTATCCAGCTTTCCAAAGGGGGAAAACACTGGTTTTCTAAGCAGTGCCACCTACCCTCGTTAACACCCGCCAGAAGTACGTGCAGAACTGGAAGTGCAAAGGGAGAGCGTCGCGACACACTGGGCCCTTGGCTAAATAGTTTTCACTGCGCAGACGTCTGCGTGTGGCAAGCTCCCTAACCGAGTGAAGGCCTGAGGAAGACCTAGTTGGCACTGCGTCTTCCAAGGGCCTGCCAGTGTAAAGTGAGGAATTGTGCTCTTGGCTCAGGTTGGATCTCACCTCGACTTCCTGCTTGAGGCAGAGAGCGGGGAGGTATGAGTTCCAAGAAGGAACGCGGGGGAGACGTTTCTCTCCGGGTAAGTCCCTTTTCCGCACTGAGTCCAAGTGGCCCAGCCCAGGAGACCGTGTAGGACTGTGTTCCAGGGCTCTTTGCAAGCTGTGTCCACCTAGGTTTCTAAGGAAGAGAACGGTGTGTCGCCTTGGACTCTGCATGCCAAGGAGTGTTCCGAAGGGCCTACGCGGCTGTCTCTTGCTCAGCAGGCAGAGAGGAGGCCCGGCGGACTCAGTGTAGTTGCCCGGGAAACGGTGCGGACGCGAGAGCCCATCGCGTCCTGAAAGGCATCCTCGAGTTCCAGCTAGGCAGCACATCGACGCACACTTCCTGGAAACTGCTGTATGCCCCCACATGCCCGTTGGCGAAAGTGGAACTTACGGGGAGCCCAGTGATCACCCTGCGGTTTCCCCGAACGAACGAGGGCCGCGGCATTAGTGCCCCCCCAAGGATTGCAAGCACCCAGTTCCTCTGTGGAAATGAGTCCTTTACTCCCAAGGCGTTGCTGCAGTGAAGAGACGCAGGGCCTTTTCAGGGTTTGGCCGAGAGCTCCGTGGTTGCGAGGATGCAGCTTTCCAAACGGTAAAAGACTGCTTTTCTAAACAGGGCCCCCTATGGTAGCTAACACGCAGCGTAAGTACCTGCAGTATTTGAGGGGCGAAGGCAGACAAACGCGGCACACTGGGCCCTTCGCTGAATCCGTTTGAATGAGCGGGTGTCGAAGTGTGGCAAGCTCCCTAACCGAGTGAAGGCCTGAGGAACGCCTTGCTGGCCCTGCATCTCCCAGAGGCCTACCAGTGTAAAGTGGTGAATTGAGGTCTTCTTTGAGCAGGTTGGATGTCACGTCGAGTGCCTGCATGAGGTAGAGGCCCGGCAGGTGTGAGTTCCCAGAAGGAACGCGGAGCCGAGGGTGTCTCTTATGGCACGTCACTGCTCTGCACTGAGTCAAAGTTGCCCAGCCCATTAGACCAGCTAGGAATATGTTCCCGAGGTGTTCGTACGCTGTGTCAACCCGGTTCTCCAAGTAAGGGAGCCGTGTGTGGCCCTGGATTCTGCACGCCCAGAAGTGTTCCGAAGGGCCTACACGGCTGTCTGTCGATCAGCAGGCAGACAGGACACTTGGGGTACTCAGTGTATTTGCACGGGAAGCGGTGCCGACGCGAGAGCCCTAGGAGACCCGAAAGGCCTCCTCGCCTTCCTTTTAAGCGGAACAACGACCAAGACCTCATGGAAACTGCTGCACGCAGAGCTTGCCAGGGGGACAAGTGGGTCCTTACCATGAGACTAGTGGTCACCTTGTGGCTTCCCAGAACGCACGAGGGCTGGGGGATTAGCTCCCCCTAAGAATTGAGAGCACCTGACTTCTCTGGGCAAAGTACTCGTTCCCCTCACAGGCTTGCCTGCAGTGAAAAGCAGCTGGGCAATTCCACACTTCTGCACACAGGTTCTAGGCCGCCAAGAATCCAGCTTTCGAAAAGGGAAAAAAGACTGCTTTGGTGCGCTGATGCTAGGGGTCACCTTGCGATTGCCCAGAACGAACGTGGGCCGCAGCTTAGCTCTCCTCTGAAAGGGCAGGCACCCCGTTTGTCTGGGGGACATACTGGTTTCCTCCCCAGCTTTGCCTGCAGTGAGTAGGAGCTGGACATAGTGAGCGTTTCAGAAACAGCTCCGAGGCTACCTGTATCCAGCTTTCCAAAGGGGGAAAACACTGGTTTTCTAAGCAGTGCCACCTACCCTCGTTAACACCCGCCAGAAGTACGTGCAGAACTGGAAGTGCAAAGGGAGAGCGTCGCGACACACTGGGCCCTTGGCTAAATAGGTTTAACTGCGCAGACGTCTGCGTGTGGCAAGCTCCCTAACCGAGTGAAGGCCTGAGGAAGACCTAGTTGGCACTGCACCTTCCAAGGGCCTGCCAGTGTAAAGTGAGGAATTGTGCTCTTGGCTCAGGTTGGATCTCACCTCGACTTCCTGCTTGAGGCAGAGAGCGGGGAGGTATGAGTTCCAAGAAGGAACGCGGGGGAGACGTTTCTCTCCGGGTAAGTCCCTTTTCCGCACTGAGTCCAAGTGGCCCAGCCCAGGAGACCGTGTAGGACTGTGTTCCAGGGCTCTTTGCAAGCTGTGTCCACCTAGGTTTCTAAGGAAGAGAACGGTGTGTCGCCTTAGACTCTGCATGCCAAGGAGTGTTCCGAAGGGCCTACGCGGCTCTCTGTTGCTCAGCAGGCAGAGAGGAGGCCCGGCGGACTCAGGGTAGTTGCCCGGGAAACGGTGCGGACGCGAGAGCCCATCGCGTCCTGAAAGGCATCCTCGAGTTCCAGCTAGGCAGCACATCGACGCACACTTCCTGGAAACTGCTGTATGCCCCCACATGCCCGTTGGCGAAAGTGGAACATACGGGGAGCCCAGTGATCACCCTACGGTTTCCCCGAACAAACGAGGGCCGCGGCATTAGTGCCCCCCCAAGGATTGCAAGCACCCAGTTCCTCTGTGGAAATGAGTCCTTTACTCCCAAGGCGTTGCTGCAGTGAAGAGACGCAGGGCCTTTTCAGGGTTTGGCCGAGAGCTCCGTGGTTGCGAGGATGCAGCTTTCCAAACGGTAAAAGACTGCTTTTCTACACAGGGCCCCCTATGGTAGCTAACACGCAGCGTAAGTACCTGCAGTATTTGAGGGGCGAAGGCAGACAAACGCGGCACACTGGGCCCTTCGCTGAATCCGTTTGAATGAGCGGGTGTCGAAGTGTGGCAAGCTCCCTAACCGAGTGAAGGCCTGAGGAACGCCTTGCTGGCACTGCATCTCCCAGAGGCCTACCAGTGTAAAGTGGTGAATTGAGGTCTTCTTTGAGCAGGTTGGATGTCACGTCGAGTGCCTGCATGAGGTAGAGGCCCGGCAGGTGTGAGTTCCCAGAAGGAACGCGGAGCCGAGGGTGTCTCTTATGGCACGTCACTGCTCTGCACTGAGTCAAAGTTGCCCAGCCCATTAGACCAGCTAGGAATATGTTCCCGAGGTGTTCGTACGCTGTGTCAACCCGGTTCTCCAAGTAAGGGAGCCGTGTGTGGCCCTGGATTCTGCACGCCCAGAAGTGTTCCGAAGGGCCTACACGGCTGTCTGTCGATCAGCAGGCAGACAGGACACTTGGGGTACTCAGTGTATTTGCACGGGAAGCGGTGCCGACGCGAGAGCCCTAGGAGACCCGAAAGGCCTCCTCGCCTTCCTTTTAAGCGGAACAACGACCAAGACCTCATGGAAACTGCTGCACGCAGAGCTTGCCAGGGGGACAAGTGGGTCCTTACCATGAGACTAGTGGTCACCTTGTGGCTTCCCAGAACGCACGAGGGCTGGGGGATTAGCTCCCCCTAAGAATTGAGAGCACCTGACTTCTCTGGGCAAAGTACTCGTTCCCCTCACAGGCTTGCCTGCAGTGAAAAGCAGCTGGGCAATTCCACACTTCTGCACACAGGTTCTAGGCCGCCAAGAATCCAGCTTTCGAAAAGGGAAAAAAGACTGCTTTGGTGCGCTGATGCTAGGGGTCACCTTGCGATTGCCCAGAACGAACGTGGGCCGCAGCTTAGCTCTCCTCTGAAAGGGCAGGCACCCCGTTTGTCTGGGGGACATACTGGTTTCCTCCCCAGCTTTGCCTGCAGTGAGTAGGAGCTGGACATAGTGAGCGTTTCAGAAACAGCTCCGAGGCTACCTGTATCCAGCTTTCCAAAGGGGGAAAACACTGGTTTTCTAAGCAGTGCCACCTACCCTCGTTAACACCCGCCAGAAGTACGTGCAGAACTGGAAGTGCAAAGGGAGAGCGTCGCGACACACTGGGCCCTTGGCTAAATAGGTTTAACTGCGCAGACGTCTGCGTGTGGCAAGCTCCCTAACCGAGTGAAGGCCTGAGGAAGACCTAGTTGGCACTGCACCTTCCAAGGGCCTGCCAGTGTAAAGTGAGGAATTGTGCTCTTGGCTCAGGTTGGATCTCACCTCGACTTCCTGCTTGAGGCAGAGAGCGGGGAGGTATGAGTTCCAAGAAGGAACGCGGGGGAGACGTTTCTCTCCGGGTAAGTCCCTTTTCCGCACTGAGTCCAAGTGGCCCAGCCCAGGAGACCGTGTAGGACTGTGTTCCAGGGCTCTTTGCAAGCTGTGTCCACCTAGGTTTCTAAGGAAGAGAACGGTGTGTCGCCTTAGACTCTGCATGCCAAGGAGTGTTCCGAAGGGCCTACGCGGCTCTCTGTTGCTCAGCAGGCAGAGAGGAGGCCCGGCGGACTCAGGGTAGTTGCCCGGGAAACGGTGCGGACGCGAGAGCCCATCGCGTCCTGAAAGGCATCCTCGAGTTCCAGCTAGGCAGCACATCGACGCACACTTCCTGGAAACTGCTGTATGCCCCCACATGCCCGTTGGCGAAAGTGGAACATACGGGGAGCCCAGTGATCACCCTACGGTTTCCCCGAACAAACGAGGGCCGCGGCATTAGTGCCCCCCCAAGGATTGCAAGCACCCAGTTCCTCTGTGGAAATGAGTCCTTTACTCCCAAGGCGTTGCTGCAGTGAAGAGACGCAGGGCCTTTTCAGGGTTTGGCCGAGAGCTCCGTGGTTGCGAGGATGCAGCTTTCCAAACGGTAAAAGACTGCTTTTCTAAACAGGGCCCCCTATGGTAGCTAACACGCAGCGTAAGTACCTGCAGTATTTGAGGGGCGAAGGCAGACAAACGCGGCACACTGGGCCCTTCGCTGAATCCGTTTGAATGAGCGGGTGTCGAAGTGTGGCAAGCTCCCTAACCGAGTGAAGGCCTGAGGAACGCCTTGCTGGCACTGCATCTCCCAGAGGCCTACCAGTGTAAAGTGGTGAATTGAGGTCTTCTTTGAGCAGGTTGGATGTCACGTCGAGTGCCTGCATGAGGTAGAGGCCCGGCAGGTGTGAGTTCCCAGAAGGAACGCGGAGCCGAGGGTGTCTCTTATGGCACGTCACTGCTCTGCACTGAGTCAAAGTTGCCCAGCCCATTAGACCAGCTAGGAATATGTTCCCGAGGTGTTCGTACGCTGTGTCAACCCGGTTCTCCAAGGAAGGGAGCCGTGTGTGGCCCTGGATTCTGCACGCCCAGAAGTGTTCCGAAGGGCCTACACGGCTGTCTGTCGATCAGCAGGCAGACAGGACACTTGGGGTACTCAGTGTATTTGCACGGGAAGCGGTGCCGACGCGAGAGCCCTAGGAGACCTGAAAGGCCTCCTCGCCTTCCTTTTAAGCGGAACAACGACCAAGACCTCATGGAAACTGCTGAACGCAGAGCTTGCCAGGGGGACAAGTGGGTCCTTACCATGAGACTAGTGGTCACCTTGTGGCTTCCCAGAACGCACGAGGGCTGGGGGATTAGCTCCCCCTAAGAATTGAGAGCACCTGACTTCTCTGGGCAAAGTACTCGTTCCCCTCACAGGCTTGCCTGCAGTGAAAAGCAGCTGGGCAATTCCACACTTCTGCACACAGGTTCTAGGCCGCCAAGAATCCAGCTTTCGAAAAGGGAAAAAAGACTGCTTTGGTGCGCTGATGCTAGGGGTCACCTTGCGATTGCCCAGAACGAACGTGGGCCGCAGCTTAGCTCTCCTCTGAAAGGGCAGGCACCCCATTTGTCTGGGGGACATACTGGTTTCCTCCCCAGCTGTGCCTGCAGTGAGTAGAAGCTGGACATAGTGAGCGTTTCAGAAACAGCTCCGAGGCTACCTCTATCCAGCTTTCCAAAGGGGGAAAACACTGGTTTTCTAAGCAGTGCCACCTACCCTCGTTAACACCCGCCAGAAGTACGTGCAGAACTGGAAGTGCAAAGGGAGAGCGTCGCGACACACTGGGCCCTTGGCTAAATAGTTTTCACTGCGCAGGCGCCTGCGTGTGGCAAGCTCCCTAACCGAGTGAAGGCCTGAGGAAGACCTAGTTGGCACTGCGTCTTCCAAGGGCCTGCCAGTGTAAAGTGAGGAATTGTGCTCTTGGCTCAGGTTGGATCTCACCTCGACTTCCTGCTTGAGGCAGAGAGCGGGGAGGTATGAGTTCCAAGAAGGAACGCGGGGGAGAAGTTTCTCTCCGGGTAAGTCCCTTTTCCGCACTGAGTCCAAGTGGCCCAGCCCAGGAGACCGTGTAGGACTGTGTTCCAGGGCTCTTTGCAAGCTGTGTCCACCTAGGTTTCTAAGGAAGAGAACGGTGTGTCGCCTTGGACTCTGCATGCCAAGGAGTGTTCCGAAGGGCCTACGCGGCTGTCTGTTGCTCAGCAGGCAGAGAGGAGGCCCGGCGGACTCAGTGTAGTTGCCCGGGAAACGGTGCGGACGCGAGAGCCCATCGCGTCCTGAAAGGCATCCTCGAGTTCCAGCTAGGCAGCACATCGACGCACACTTCCTGGAAACTGCTGTAGGCCCCCACATGCCCGTTGGCGAAAGTGGAACTTATGGGGAGCCCAGTGATCACCCTGCGGTTTCCCCGAACGAACGAGGGCCGCGGCATTAGTGCCCCCCCAAGGATTGCAAGCACCCAGTTCCTCTGTGGAAATCAGTCCTTTACTCCCAAGGCGTTGCTGCAGTGAAGAGACGCAGGGCCTTTTCAGGGTTTGGCCGAGAGCTCCGTGGTTGCGAGGATGCAGCTTTCTAAACGGTAAAAGACTGCTTTTCTAAACAGGGCCCCCTATGGTAGCTAACACGCAGCGTAAGTACCTGCAGCATTTGAGGGGCGAAGGCAGACAAACGCGACACACTGGGCCCTTCGCTGAATCCGTTTGAATGAGCGGGTGTCGAAGTGTGGCAAGCTCCCTAACCGAGTGAAGGCCTGAGGAAGGCCTTGCTGGCACTGCATCTCCCAGAGGCCTACCAGTGTAAAGTGGTGAATTGTGGTCTTCTTTGAGCAGGTTGGATGTCACGTCGAGTGCCTGCATGAGGTAGAGGCCCGGCAGGTGTGAGTTCCCAGAAGGAACGCGGAGCCGAGGGTGTCTCTTATGGCACGTCACTGCTCTGCACTGAGTCAAAGTTGCCCAGCCCATTAGACCGGCTAGGAATATGTTCCCGAGGTGTTCGTACGCTGTGTCAACCTGGTTCTCCAAGGAAGGGAGCCGTGTGTCGCCCTGGATTCTGCACGCCCAGAAGTGTTCCGAAGGGCCTACACGGCTGTCTGTCGATCAGCAGGCAGACAGGACACTTGGGGTACTCAGTGTATTTGCACGGGAAGCGGTGCCGACGCGAGAGCCCTAGGAGACCCGAAAGGCCTCCTCGCCTTCCTTTTAAGCGGAACAACGACCGAGACCTCATGGAAACTGCTGCACGCAGAGCTTGTCAGGGGGACAAGTGGGTCCTTACCATGAGACTAGTGGTCACCTTGTGGCTTCCCAGAACGCACGAGGGCTGGGGGATTAGCTCCCCCTAAGAATTGAGAGCACCTGACTTCTCTGGGCAAAGTACTCGTTCCCCTCACAGGCTTGCCTGCAGTGAAAAGCAGCTGGGCAATTCCACACTTCTGCACACAGGTTCTAGGCCGCCAAGAATCCAGCTTTCGAAAAGGGAAAAAAGACTGCTTTGGTGCGCTGATGCTAGGGGTCACCTTGCGATTGCCCAGAACGAACGTGGGCCGCAGCTTAGCTCTCCTCTGAAAGGGCAGGCACCCCGTTTGTCTGGGGGGCATACTGGTTTCCTCCCCAGCTGTGCCTGCAGTGAGTAGAAGCTGGACATAGTGAGCGTTTCAGAAACAGCTCCGAGGCTACCTGTATCCAGCTTTCCAAAGGGGGAAAACACTGGTTTTCTAAGCAGTGCCACCTACCCTCGTTAACACCCGCCAGAAGTACGTGCAGAACTGGAAGTGCAAAGGGAGAGCGTCGCGACACACTGGGCCCTTGGCAAAATAGGTTTAACTGCGCAGACGTCTGCGTGTGGCAAGCTCCCTAACCGAGTGAAGGCCTGAGGAAGACCTAGTTGGCACTGCACCTTCCAAGGGCCTGCCAGTGTAAAGTGAGGAATTGTGCTCTTGGCTCAGGTTGGATCTCACCTCGACTTCCTGCTTGAGGCAGAGAGCGGGGAGGTATGAGTTCCAAGAAGGAACGCGGGGGAGACGTTTCTCTCCGGGTAAGTCCCTTTTCCGCACTGAGTCCAAGTGGCCCAGCGTAGGAGACCGTGTAGGACTGTGTTCCAGGGCTCTTTGCAAGCTGTGTCCACCTAGGTTTCTAAGGAAGAGAACGGTGTGTCGCCTTGGACTCTGCATGCCAAGGAGTGTTCCGAAGGGCCTACGCGGCTGTCTGTTGCTCAGCAGGCAGAGAGGAGGCCCGGCGGACTCAGTGTAGTTGCCCGGGAAACGGTGCGGACGCGAGAGCCCATCGCGTCCTGAAAGGCATCCTCGAGTTCCAGCTAGGCAGCACATCGACGCACACTTCCTGGAAACTGCTGTATGCCCCCACATGCCCGTTGGCGAAAGTGGAACTTACGGGGAGCCCAGTGATCACCCTGCGGTTTCCCCGATCGCACGAGGGCCGCGGCATTAGTGCCCCCCCAAGGATTGCAAGCACCCAGTTTCTCTGTGGAAATGAGTCCTTTACTCCCAAGGCGTTGCTGCAGTGAAGAGACGCAGGGCCTTTTCAGGGTTTGGCCGAGAGCTCCGTGGTTGCGAGGATGCAGCTTTCCAAACGGTAAAAGACTGCTTTTCTAAACAGGGCCCCCTATGGTAGCTAACACGCAGCGTAAGTACCTGCAGTATTTGAGGGGCGAAGGCAGACAAACGCGGCACACTGGGCCCTTCGCTGAATCCGTTTGAATGAGCGGGTGTCGAAGTGTGGCAAGCTCCCTAACCGAGTGAAGGCCTGAGGAACGCCTTGCTGGCCCTGCATCTCCCAGAGGCCTACCAGTGTAAAGTGGTGAATTGAGGTCTTCTTTGAGCAGGTTAGATGTCACGTCGAGTGCCTGCATGAGGTAGAGGCCCGGCAGGTGTGAGTTCCCAGAAGGAACGCGGAGCCGAGGGTGTCTCTTATGGCACGTCACTGCTCTGCACTGAGTCAAAGTTGCCCAGCCCATTAGACCAGCTAGGAATATGTTCCCGAGGTGTTCGTACGCTGTGTCAACCCGGTTCTCCAAGGAAGGGAGCCGTGTGTGGCCCTGGATTCTGCACGCCCAGAAGTGTTCCGAAGGGCCTACACGGCTGTCTGTCGATCAGCAGGCAGACAGGACACTTGGGGTACTCAGTGTATTTGCACGGGAAGCGGTGCCGACGCGAGAGCCCTAGGAGACCCGAAAGGCCTCCTCGCCTTCCTTTTAAGCGGAACAACGACCAAGACCTCATGGAAACTGCTGCACGCAGAGCTTGCCAGGGGGACAAGTGGGTCCTTACCATGAGACTAGTGGTCACCTTGTGGCTTCCCAGAACGCACGAGGGCTGGGGGATTAGCTCCCCCTAAGAATTGAGAGCACTTGACTTCTCTGGGCAAAGTACTCGTTCCCCTCACAGGCTTGCCTGCAGTGAAAAGCAGCTGGGCAATTCCACACTTCTGCACACAGGTTCTAGGCCGCCAAGAATCCAGCTTTCGAAAAGGGAAAAAAGACTGCTTTGGTGCGCTGATGCTAGGGGTCACCTTGCGATTGCCCAGAACGAACGTGGGCCGCAGCTTAGCTCTCCTCTGAAAGGGCAGGCACCCCGTTTGTCTGGGGGACATACTGGTTTCCTCCCCAGCTGTGCCTGCAGTGAGTAGAAGCTGGACATAGTGAGCGTTTCAGAAACAGCTCCGAGGCTACCTGTATCCAGCTTTCCAAAGGGGGAAAACACTGGTTTTCTAAGCAGTGCCACCTACCCTCGTTAACACCCGCCAGAAGTACGTGCAGAACTGGAAGTGCAAAGGGAGAGCATCGCGACACACTGGGCCCTTGGCTAAATAGTTTTCACTGCGCAGGCGCCTGCGTGTGGCAAGCTCCCTAACCGAGTGAAGGCCTGAGGAAGACCTAGTTGGCACTGTGTCTTCCAAGGGCCTGCCAGTGTAAAGTGAGGAATTGTGCTCTTGGCTCAGGTTGGATCTCACCTCGACTTCCTGCTTGAGGCAGAGAGCGGGGAGGTATGAGTTCCAAGAAGGAACGCGGGGGAGACGTTTCTCTCCGGGTAAGTCCCTTTTCCGCACTGAGTCCAAGTGGCCCAGACCAGGAGACCGTGTAGGACTGTGTTCCAGGGCTCTTTGCAAGCTGTGTCCACCTAGGTTTCTAAGGAAGAGAACGGTGTGTCGCCTTGGACTCTGCATGCCAAGGAGTGTTCCGAAGGGCCTACGCGGCTGTCTGTTGCTCAGCAGGCAGAGAGGAGGCCCGGCGGACTCAGTGTAGTTGCCCGGGAAACGGTGCGGACGCGAGAGCCCATCGCGTCCTGAAAGGCATCCTCGAGTTCCAGCTAGGCAGCACATCGACGCACACTTCCTGGAAACTGCTGTATGCCCCCACATGCCCGTTGGCGAAAGTGGAACTTACGGGGAGCCCAGTGATCACCCTGCGGTTTCCCCGAACGAACGAGGGCCGCGGCATTAGTGCCCCCCCAAGGATTGCAAGCACCCAGTTCCTCTGTGGAAATGAGTCCTTTACTCCCAAGGCGTTGCTGCAGTGAAGAGACGCAGGGCCTTTTCAGGGTTTGGCCGAGAGCTCCGTGGTTGCGAGGATGCAGCTTTCCAAACGGTAAAAGACTGCTTTTCTAAACAGGGCCCCCTATGGTAGCTAACACGCAGCGTAAGTACCTGCAGTATTTGAGGGGCGAAGGCAGACAAACGCGACACACTGGGCCCTTCGCTGAATCCGTTTGAATGAGCGGGTGTCGAAGTGTGGCAAGCTCCCTAACCGAGTGAAGGCCTGAGGAAGGCCTTGCTGGCACTGCATCTCCCAGAGGCCTACCAGTGTAAAGTGGTGAATTGTGGTCTTCTTTGAGCAGGTTGGATGTCACGTCGAGTGCCTGCATGAGGTAGAGGCCCGGCAGGTGTGAGTTCCCAGAAGGAACACGGAGCCGAGGGTGTCTCTTATGGCACGTCACTGCTCTGCACTGAGTCAAAGTTGCCCAGCCCATTAGACCGGCTAGGAATATGTTCCCGAGGTGTTCGTACGCTGTGTCAACCTGGTTCTCCAAGGAAGGGAGCCGTGTGTCGCCCTGGATTCTGCACGCCCAGAAGTGTTCCGAAGGGCCTACACGGCTGTCTGTCGATCAGCAGGCAGACAGGACACTTGGGGTACTCAGTGTATTTGCACGGGAAGCGGTGCCGACGCGAGAGCCCTAGGAGACCCGAAAGGCCTCCTCGCCTTCCTTTTAAGCGGAACAACGACCGAGACCTCATGGAAACTGCTGCACGCAGAGCTTGTCAGGGGGACAAGTGGGTCCTTACCATGAGACTAGTGGTCACCTTGTGGCTTCCCAGAACGCACGAGGGCTGGGGGATTAGCTCCCCCTAAGAATTGAGAGCACCTGACTTCTCTGGGCAAAGTACTCGTTCCCCTCACAGGCTTGCCTGCAGTGAAAAGCAGCTGGGCTATTCCACACTTCTGCACACAGGTTCTAGGCCGCCAAGAATCCAGCTTTCGAAAAGGGAAAAAAGACTGCTTTGGTGCGCTGATGCTAGGGGTCACCTTGCGATTGCCCAGAACGAACGTGGGCCGCAGCTTAGCTCTCCTCTGAAAGGGCAGGCACCCCGTTTGTCTGGGGGGCATACTGGTTTCCTCCCCAGCTGTGCCTGCAGTGAGTAGAAGCTGGACATAGTGAGCGTTTCAGAAACAGCTCCGAGGCTACCTGTATCCAGCTTTCCAAAGGGGGAAAACACTGGTTTTCTAAGCAGTGCCACCTACCCTCGTTAACACCCGCCAGAAGTACGTGCAGAACTGGAAGTGCAAAGGGAGAGCGTCGCGACACACTGGGCCCTTGGCAAAATAGGTTTAACTGCGCAGACGTCTGCGTGTGGCAAGCTCCCTAACCGAGTGTAGGCCTGAGGAAGACCTAGTTGGCACTGCGTCTTCCAAGGGCCTGCCAGTGTAAAGTGAGGAATTGTGCTCTTGGCTCAGGTTGGATCTCACCTCGACTTCCTGCTTGAGGCAGAGAGCGGGGAGGTATGAGTTCCAAGAAGGAACGCGGGGGAGACGTTTCTCTCCGGGTAAGTCCCTTTTCCGCACTGAGTCCAAGTGGCCCAGCGTAGGAGACCGTGTAGGACTGTGTTCCAGGGCTCTTTGCAAGCTGTGTCCACCTAGGTTTCTAAGGAAGAGAACGGTGTGTCGCCTTGGACTCTGCATGCCAAGGAGTGTTCCGAAGGGCCTACGCGGCTGTCTGTTGCTCAGCAGGCAGAGAGGAGGCCCGGCGGACTCAGTGTAGTTGCCCGGGAAACGGTGCGGACGCGAGAGCCCATCGCGTCCTGAAAGGCATCCTCGAGTTCCAGCTAGGCAGCACATCGACGCACACTTCCTGGAAACTGCTGTATGCCCCCACATGCCCGTTGGCGAAAGTGGAACTTACGGGGAGCCCAGTGATCACCCTGCGGTTTCCCCGAACGCACGAGGGCTGCGGCATTAGTGCCCCCCCAAGGATTGCAAGCACCCAGTTTCTCTGTGGAAATGAGTCCTTTACTCCCAAGGCGTTGCTGCAGTGAAGAGACGCAGGGCCTTTTCAGGGTTTGGCCGAGAGCTCCGTGGTTGCGAGGATGCAGCTTTCCAAACGGTAAAAGACTGCTTTTCTAAACAGGGCCCCCTATGGTAGCTAACACGCAGCGTAAGTACCTGCAGTATTTGAGGGGCGAAGGCAGACAAACGCGGCACACTGGGCCCTTCGCTGAATCCGTTTGAATGAGCGGGTGTCGAAGTGTGGCAAGCTCCCTAACCGAGTGAAGGCCTGAGGAACGCCTTGCTGGCCCTGCATCTCCCAGAGGCCTACCAGTGTAAAGTGGTGAATTGAGGTCTTCTTTGAGCAGGTTAGATGTCACGTCGAGTGCCTGCATGAGGTAGAGGCCCGGCAGGTGTGAGTTCCCAGAAGGAACGCGGAGCCGAGGGTGTCTCTTATGGCACGTCACTGCTCTGCACTGAGTCAAAGTTGCCCAGCCCATTAGACCAGCTAGGAATATGTTCCCGAGGTGTTCGTACGCTGTGTCAACCCGGTTCTCCAAGGAAGGGAGCCGTGTGTGGCCCTGGATTCTGCACGCCCAGAAGTGTTCCGAAGGGCCTACACGGCTGTCTGTCGATCAGCAGGCAGACAGGACACTTGGGGTACTCAGTGTATTTGCACGGGAAGCGGTGCCGACGCGAGAGCCCTAGGAGACCCGAAAGGCCTCCTCGCCTTCCTTTTAAGCGGAACAACGACCAAGACCTCATGGAAACTGCTGCACGCAGAGCTTGCCAGGGGGACAAGTGGGTCCTTACCATGAGACTAGTGGTCACCTTGTGGCTTCCCAGAACGCACGAGGGCTGGGGGATTAGCTCCCCCTAAGAATTGAGAGCACTTGACTTCTCTGGGCAAAGTACTCGTTCCCCTCACAGGCTTGCCTGCAGTGAAAAGCAGCTGGGCAATTCCACACTTCTGCACACAGGTTCTAGGCCGCCAAGAATCCAGCTTTCGAAAAGGGAAAAAAGACTGCTTTGGTGCGCTGATGCTAGGGGTCACCTTGCGATTGCCCAGAACGAACGTGGGCCGCAGCTTAGCTCTCCTCTGAAAGGGCAGGCACCCCGTTTGTCTGGGGGACATACTGGTTTCCTCCCCAGCTGTGCCTGCAGTGAGTAGAAGCTGGACATAGTGAGCGTTTCAGAAACAGCTCCGAGGCTACCTGTATCCAGCTTTCCAAAGGGGGAAAACACTGGTTTTCTAAGCAGTGCCACCTACCCTCGTTAACACCCGCCAGAAGTACGTGCAGAACTGGAAGTGCAAAGGGAGAGCGTCGCGACACACTGGGCCCTTGGCTAAATAGTTTTCACTGCGCAGGCGCCTGCGTGTGGCAAGCTCCCTAACCGAGTGAAGGCCTGAGGAAGACCTAGTTGGCACTGTGTCTTCCAAGGGCCTGCCAGTGTAAAGTGAGGAATTGTGCTCTTGGCTCAGGTTGGATCTCACCTCGACTTCCTGCTTGAGGCAGAGAGCGGGGAGGTATGAGTTCCAAGAAGGAACGCGGGGGAGACGTTTCTCTCCGGGTAAGTCCCTTTTCCGCACTGAGTCCAAGTGGCCCAGACCAGGAGACCGTGTAGGACTGTGTTCCAGGGCTCTTTGCAAGCTGTGTCCACCTAGGTTTCTAAGGAAGAGAACGGTGTGTCGCCTTGGACTCTGCATGCCAAGGAGTGTTCCGAAGGGCCTACGCGGCTGTCTGTTGCTCAGCAGGCAGAGAGGAGGCCCGGCGGACTCAGTGTAGTTGCCCGGGAAACGGTGCGGACGCGAGAGCCCATCGCGTCCTGAAAGGCATCCTCGAGTTCCAGCTAGGCAGCACATCGACGCACACTTCCTGGAAACTGCTGTATGCCCCCACATGCCCGTTGGCGAAAGTGGAACTTACGGGGAGCCCAGTGATCACCCTGCGGTTTCCCCGAACGAACGAGGGCCGCGGCATTAGTGCCCCCCCAAGGATTGCAAGCACCCAGTTCCTCTGTGGAAATGAGTCCTTTACTCCCAAGGCGTTGCTGCAGTGAAGAGACGCAGGGCCTTTTCAGGGTTTGGCCGAGAGCTCCGTGGTTGCGAGGATGCAGCTTTCCAAACGCTAAAAGACTGCTTTTCTAAACAGGGCCCCCTATGGTAGCTAACACGCAGCGTAAGTACCTGCAGTATTTGAGGGGCGAAGGCAGACAAACGCGACACACTGGGCCCTTCGCTGAATCCGTTTGAATGAGCGGGTGTCGAAGTGTGGCAAGCTCCCTAACCGAGTGAAGGCCTGAGGAAGGCCTTGCTGGCACTGCATCTCCCAGAGGCCTACCAGTGTAAAGTGGTGAATTGTGGTCTTCTTTGAGCAGGTTGGATGTCACGTCGAGTGCCTGCATGAGGTAGAGGCCCGGCAGGTGTGAGTTCCCAGAAGGAACGTGGAGCCGAGGGTGTCTCTTATGGCACGTCACTGCTCTGCACTGAGTCAAAGTTGCCCAGCCCATTAGACCGGCTAGGAATATGTTCCCGAGGTGTTCGTACGCTGTGTCAACCTGGTTCTCCAAGGAAGGGAGCCGTGTGTCGCCCTGGATTCTGCACGCCCAGAAGTGTTCCGAAGGGCCTACACGGCTGTCTGTCGATCAGCAGGCAGACAGGACACTTGGGGTACTCAGTGTATTTGCACGGGAAGCGGTGCCGACGCGAGAGCCCTAGGAGACCCGAAAGGCCTCCTCGCCTTCCTTTTAAGCGGAACAACGACCGAGACCTCATGGAAACTGCTGCACGCAGAGCTTGCCAGGGGGACAAGTGGGTCCTTACCATGAGACTAGTGGTCACCTTGTGGCTTCCCAGAACGCACGAGGGCTGTGGGATTAGCTCCCCCTAAGAATTGAGAGCACCTGACTTCTCTGGGCAAAGTAATCGTTCCCCTCACAGGCGTGCCTGCAGTGAAAAGCAGCTGGGCAATTCCACACTTCTGCACACAGGTTCTAGGCCGCCAAGAATCCAGCTTTCGAAAAGGGAAAAAAGACTGCTTTGGTGCGCTGATGCTAGGGGTCACCTTGCGATTGCCCAGAACGAACGTGGGCCGCAGCTTAGCTCTCCTCTGAAAGGGCAGGCAACCCGTTTGTCTGGGGGACATACCGGTTTCCTCCCCAGCTGTGCCTGCAGTGAGTAGAAGCTGGACATAGTGAGCGTTTCAGAAACAGCTCCGAGGCTACCTGTATCCAGCTTTCCAAAGGGGGAAAACACTGGTTTTCTAAGCAGTGCCACCTACCCTCGTTAACACCCGCCAGAAGTACGTGCAGAACTGGAAGTGCAAAGGGAGACCGTCGCGACACACTGGGCCCTTGGCTAAATAGTTTTCACTGCGCAGGCGTCTGCGTGTGGCAAGCTCCCTAACCGAGTGAAGGCCTGAGGAAGACCTAGTTGGCACTGCGTCTTCCAAGGGCCTGCCAGTGTAAAGTGAGGAATTGTGCTCTTGGCTCACGTTGGATCTCACCTCGACTTCCTGCTTGAGGCAGAGAGCGGGGAGGTATGATTTCCAAGAAGGAATGAGGGGGAGAAGTTTCTCTCCGGGTAAGTCCCTTTTCCGCACTGAGTCCAAGTGGCCCAGCCCATGAGACCGTGTAGGACTGTGTTCCAGGGCTCTTTGCAAGCTGTGTCCACCTAGGTTTCTAAGGAAGAGAACGGTGTGTCGCCTTGGACTCTGCATGCCAAGGAGTGCTCCGAAGGGCCTACGCGGCTGTCTGTTGCTCAGCAGGCAGAGAGGAGGCCCGGCGGACTCAGTGTAGTTGCCCGGGAAACGGTGCGGACGCGAGAGCCCATCGCGTCCTGAAAGGCATCCTCGAGTTCCAGCTAGGCAGCACATCGACGCACACTTCCTGGAAACTGCTGTATGCCCCCACATGCCCGTTGGCGAAAGTGGAACTTACGGGGAGCCCAGTGATCACCCTGCGGTTTCCCCGAACGAACGAGGGCCGCGGCATTAGTGCCCCCCCAAGGATTGCAAGCACCCAGTTCCTCTGTGGAAATGAGTCCTTTACTCCCAAGGCGTTGCTGCAGTGAAGAGACGCAGGGCCTTTTCAGGGTTTGGCCGAGAGCTCCGTGGTTGCGAGGATGCAGCTTTCCAAACGGTAAAAGACTGCTTTTCTAAACAGGGCCCCCTATGGTAGCTAACACGCAGCGTAAGTACCTGCAGTATTTGAGGGGCGAAGGCAGACAAACGCGACACACTGGGCCCTTCGCTGAATCCGTTTGAATGAGCGAGTGTCGAAGTGTGGCAAGCTCCCTAACCGAGTGAAGGCCTGAGGAAGGCCTTGCTGGCACTGCATCTCCCAGAGGCCTACCAGTGTAAAGTGGTGAATTGTGGTCTTCTTTGAGCAGGTTGGATGTCACGTCGAGTGCCTGCATGAGGTAGAGGCCCGGCAGGTGTGAGTTCCCAGAAGGAACGTGGAGCCGAGGGTGTCTCTTATGGCACGTCACTGCTCTGCACTGAGTCAAAGTTGCCCAGCCCATTAGACCGGCTAGGAATATGTTCCCGAGGTGTTCGTACGCTGTGCCAACCTGGTTCTCCAAGGAAGGGAGCCGTGTGTCGCCCTGGATTCTGCACGCCCAGAAGTGTTCCGAAGGGCCTACACGGCTGTCTGTCGATCAGCAGGCAGACAGGACACTTGGGGTACTCAGTGTATTTGCACGGGAAGCGGTGCCGACGCGAGAGCCCTAGGAGACCCGAAAGGCCTCCTCGCCTTCCTTTTAAGCGGAACAACGACCGAGACCTCATGGAAACTGCTGCACGCAGAGCTTGCCAGGGGGACAAGTGGGTCCTTACCATGAGACTAGTGGTCACCTTGTGGCTTCCCAGAACGCACGAGGGCTGTGGGATTAGCTCCCCCTAAGAATTGAGAGCACCTGACTTCTCTGGGCAAAGTACTCGTTCCCCTCACAGGCGTGCCTGCAGTGAAAAGCAGCTGGGCAATTCCACACTTCTGCACACAGGTTCTAGGCCGCCAAGAATCCAGCTTTCGAAAAGGGAAAAAAGACTGCTTTGGTGCGCTGATGCTAGGGGTCACCTTGCGATTGCCCAGAACGAACGTGGGCCGCAGCTTAGCTCTCCTCTGAAAGGGCAGGCAACCCGTTTGTCTGGGGGACATACCGGTTTCCTCCCCAGCTGTGCCTGCAGTGAGTAGAAGCTGGACATAGTGAGCGTTTCAGAAACAGCTCGGAGGCTACCTGTATCCAGCTTTCCAAAGGGGGAAAACACTGGTTTTCTAAGCAGTGCCACCTACCCTCGTTAACACCCGCCAGAAGTACGTGCAGAACTGGAAGTGCAAAGGGAGACCGTCGCGACACACTGGGCCCTTGGCTAAATAGTTTTCACTGCGCAGGCGTCTGCGTGTGGCAAGCTCCCTAACCGAGTGAAGGCCTGAGGAAGACCTAGTTGGCACTGCGTCTTCCAAGGGCCTGCCAGTGTAAAGTGAGGAATTGTGCTCTTGGCTCAGGTTGGATCTCACCTCGACTTCCTGCTTGAGGCAGAGAGCGGGGAGGTATGAGTTCCAAGAAGGAACGCGGGGGAGACGTTTCTCTCTGGGTAAGTCCCTTTTCCGCACTGAGTCCAAGTGGCCCAGCCCAGGAGACCGTGTAGGACTGTGTTCCAGGGCTCTTTGCAAGCTGTGTCCACCTAGGTTTCTAAGGAAGAGAACGGTGTGTCGCCTTGGACTCTGCATGCCAAGGAGTGTTCCGAAGGGCCTACGCGGCTGTCTCTTGCTCAGCAGGCAGAGAGGAGGCCCGGCGAACTCAGTGTAGTTGCCCGGGAAACGGTGCGGACGCGAGAGCCCATCGCGTCCTGAAAGGCATCCTCGAGTTCCAGCTAGGCAGCACATCGACGCACACTTCCTGGAAACTGCTGTATGCCCCCACATGCCCGTTGGCGAAAGTGGAACTTACGGGGACCCAGTGATCACCCTGCGGTTACCCCGAACGAACGAGGATCGCGGCATTAGTGCCCCCCCAAGGATTGCAAGCACCCAGTTCCTCTGTGGAAATGAGTCCTTTACTCCCAAGGCGTTGCTGCAGTGAAGAGACGCAGGGCCTTTTCAGGGTTTGGCCGAGAGCTCCGTGGTTGCGAGGATGCAGCTTTCCAAATGGTAAAAGACTGCTTTTCTAAACAGGGCCCCCCATGGTAGCTACCACGCAGCGTAAGTACCTGCAGTATTTGAGGGGCGAAGGCAGACAAACGTGGCACACTGGGCCCTTCGCTGAATCCGTTTGAATGAGCGGGTGTCGAAGTGTGGCAAGCTCCCTAACCGAGTGAAGGCCTGAGGAAGGCCTTGCTGGCACTGCATCTCGCAGAGGCCTACCAGTGTAAAGTGGTGAATTGTGGTCTTCTTTGAGCAGGTTGGATGTCACGTCGAGTGCCTGCATGAGGTAGAGGCCCGGCAGGTGTGAGTTCCCAGAAGGAACACGGAGCCGAGGGTGTCTCTTATGGCACGTCACTGCTCTGCACTGAGCCAAAGTTGCCCAGCCCATTAGACCGGCTAGGAATATGTTCCCGAGGTGTTCGTACGCTGTGTCAACCTGGTTCTCCAAGGAAGGGAGCCGTGTGTCGCCCTGGATTCTGCACGCCCAGAAGTGTTCCGAAGGGCCTACACGGCTGTCTGTCGATCAGCAGGCAGACAGGACACTTGGGGTACTCAGTGTATTTGCACGGGAAGCGGTGCCGACGCGAGAGCCCTAGGAGACCCGAAAGGCCTCCTCGCCTTCCTTTTAAGCGGAACAACGACCGAGACCTCATGGAAACTGCTGCACGCATAGCTTGCCAGGGGGACAAGTAGGTCCTTACCATGAGACTAGTGGTCACCTTGTGGCTTCCCAGAACGCACGAGGGCTGTGGGATTAGCTCCCCCTAAGAATTGAGAGCACCTGACTTCTCTGGGCAAAGTACTCGTTCCCCTCACAGGCTTGCCTGCAGTGAAAAGCAGCTGGGCAATTCCACACTTCTGCACACAGGTTCTAGGCCGCCAAGAATCCAGCTTTCGAAAAGGGAAAAAAGACTGCTTTGGTGCGCTGATGCTAGGGGTCACCTTGCGATTGCCCAGAACGAACGTGGGCCGCAGCTTAGCTCTCCTCTGAAAGGGCAGGCACCCCGTTTGTCTGGGGGACATACTGGTTTCCTCCCCAGCTGTGCCTGCAGTGAGTAGAAGCTGGACATAGTGAGCGTTTCAGAAACAGCTCCGAGGCTACCTGTATCCAGCTTTCCAAAGGGGGAAAACACTGGTTTTCTAAGCAGTGCCACCTACCCTCGTTAACACCCACGAGAAGTACGTGCAGAACTGGAAGTGCAAAGGGAGACCGTCGCGACACACTGGGCCCTTGGCTAAATAGTTTTCACTGCGCAGGCGTCTGCGTGTGGCAAGCTCCCTAACCGAGTGAAGGCCTGAGGAAGACCTAGTTGTCACTGCACCTTCCAAGGGCCTGCCACTGTAAAGTGAGGAATTGTGCTCTTGGCTCAGGTTGGATCTCACCTCGACTTCCTGCTTGAGGCAGAGAGCGGGGAGGTATGAGTTCCAAGAAGGAACGCGGGGGAGACGTTTCTCTCCGGGTAAGTCCCTTTTCCGCACTGAGTCCAAGTGGCCCAGCCCAGGAGACCGTGTAGGACTGTGTTCCAGGGCTCTTTGCAAGCTGTGTCCACCTAGGTTTCTAAGGAAGAGAACGGTGTGTCGCCTTGGACTCTGCATGCCAAGGAGTGTTCCGAAGGGCCTACGCGGCTGTCTGTTGCTCAGCAGGCAGAGAGGAGGCCCGGCGGACTCAGTGTAGTTGCCCGGGAAACGGTGCGGACGCGAGAGCCCATCGCGTCCTGAAAGACATCCTCGAGTTCCAGCTAGGCAGCACATCGACGCACACTTCCTGGAAACTGCTGTATGCCCCCACATGCCCGTTGGCGAAAGTGGAACTTACGGGGAGCCCAGTGATCACCGTGCGGTTTCCGCGAACGAACGAGGGCCGCGGCTTTAGTGCCCCCCCAAGGATTGCAAGCACCCTGTTCCTCTGTGGAAATAAGTCCTTTACTCCCAAGGCATTGCTGCAGTGAAGAGACGCAGGGCCTTTTCCGGGTTTGGCCGAGAGCTCCGTGGTTGCGAGGATGCAGCTTTCCAAACGGTAAAAGACTGCTTTTCTAAACCGGGCCCCCTATGGTAGCTAACACGCAGCGTAAGTACCTGCAGTATTTGAGGGGCGAAGGCAGACAAACGCGACACACTGGGCCCTTCGCTGAATCCGTTTGAATGAGCGGGTGTCGAAGTGTGGCAAGCTCCCTAACCGAGTGAAGGCCTGAGGAAGGCCTTGCTGGCACTGCATCTGCCAGAGGCCTACCAGTGTAAAGTGGTGACTTGTGGTCTTCTTTGAGCAGGTTGGATGTCACGTCGAGTGCCTGCATGAGGTAGAGGCCCGGCAGGTGTGAGTTCCCAGAAGGAACGCGGAGCCGAGGGTGTCTCTTATGGCACGTCACTGCTCTGCACTGAGTCAAAGTTGCCCAGCCCATTAGACCAGCTAGGAATATGTTCCCGAGGTTTTCGTACGCTGTGTCAACCCGGTTCTCCAAGGAAGGGAGCCGTGTGTGGCCCTGGATTCTGCACGCCCAGAAGTGTTCCGAAGGGCCTACACGGCTGTCTGTCGATCAGCAGGCAGACAGGACACTTGGGGTACTCAGTGTATTTGCACGGGAAGCGGTGCCGACGCGAGAGCCCTAGGAGACCCGAAAGGCCTCCTCGCCTTCCTTTTAAGCGGAACAACGACCAAGACCTCATGGAAACTGCTGCACGCAGAGCTTGCCAGGGGGACAAGTGGGTCCTTACCATGAGACTAGTGGTCACCTTGTGGCTTCCCAGAACGCACGAGGGCTGGGGGATTAGCTCCCCCTAACAATTGAGAGCACCTGACTTCTCTGGGCAAAGTACTCGTTCCCCTCACAGGCTTGCCTGCAGTGAAAAGCAGCTGGGCAATTCCACACTTCTGCACACAGGTTCTAGGCCGCCAAGAATCCAGCTTTCGAAAAGGGAAAAAAGACTGCTTTGGTGCGCTGATGCTAGGGGTCACCTTGCGATTGCCCAGAACGAACGTGGGCCGCAGCTTAGCTCTCCTCTGAAAGGGCAGGCACCCCGTTTGTCTGGGGGACATACTGGTTTCCTCCCCAGCTGTGCCTGCAGTGAGTAGAAGCTGGACATAGTGAGCGTTTCAGAAACAGCTCCGAGGCTACCTGTATCCAGCTTTCCAAAGGGGGAAAACACTGGTTTTCTAAGCAGTGCCACCTACCCTCGTTAACACCCGCCAGAAGTACGTGCAGAACTGGAAGTGCAAAGGGAGAGCGTCGCGACACACTGGGCCCTTGGCTAAATAGGTTTAACTGCGCAGACGTCTGCGTGTGGCAAGCTCCCTAACCGAGTGAAGGCCTGAGGAAGACCTAGTTGGCACTGCACCTTCCAAGGGCCTGCCAGTGTAAAGTGAGGAATTGTGCTCTTGGCTCAGGTTGGATCTCACCTCGACTTCCTGCTTGAGGCAGAGAGCGGGGAGGTATGAGTTCCAAGAAGGAATGCGGGGGAGACGTTTCTCTCCGGGTAAGTCCCTTTTCCGCACTGAGTCCAAGTGGCCCAGCCCAGGAGACCGTGTAGGACTGTGTTCCAGGGCTCTTTGCAAGCTGTGTCCACCTAGGTTTCTAAGGAAGAGAACGGTGTGTCGCCTTGGACTCTGCATGCCAAGGAGTGTTCCGAAGGACTTACGCGGCTGTCTGTTGCTCAGCAGGCAGAGAGGAGGCCCGGCGGACTCAGTGTAGTTGCCCGGGAAACGGTGCGGACGCGAGAGCCCATCGCGTCCTGAAAGGCATCCTCGAGTTCCAGCTAGGCAGCACATCGACGCACACTTCCTGGAAACTGCTGTATGCCCCCACATGCCCGTTGGCGAAAGTGGAACTTACGGGGACCCAGTGATCACCCTGCGGTTACCCCGAACGAAAGAGGACCGCGGCATTAGTGCCCCCCCAAGGATTGCAAGCACCCAGTTCCTCTGTGGAAATGAGTCCTTTACTCCCAAGGCGTTGCTGCAGTGAAGAGACGCAGGGCCTTTTCAGGGTTTGGCCGAGAGCTCCGTGGTTGCGAGGATGCAGCTTTCCAAATGGTAAAAGACTGCTTTTCTAAACAGGGCCCCCCATGGTAGCTACCACGCAGCGTAAGTACCTGCAGTATTTGAGGGGCGAAGTCAGAGAAACGTGGCACACTGGGCCCTTCGCTGAATCCGTTTGAATGAGCGGGTGTCGAAGTGTGGCAAGCTCCCTAAACGAGTGAAGGCCTGAGGAAGGCCTTGCTGGCACTGCATCTCCCAGAGGCCTACCAGTGTAAAGTGGTGAATTGTGGTCTTCTTTGAGCAGGTTGGATGTCACGTCGAGTGCCTGCATGAGGTAGAGGCCCGGCAGGTGTGAGTTCCCAGAAGGAACACGGAGCCGAGGGTGTCTCTTATGGCACGTCACTGCTCTGCACTGAGCCAAAGTTGCCCAGCCCATTAGACCGGCTAGGAATATGTTCCCGAGGTGTTCGTACGCTGTGTCAACCTGGTTCTCCAAGGAAGGGAGCCGTGTGTCGCCCTGGATTCTGCACGCCCAGAAGTGTTCCGAAGGGCCTACACGGCTGTCTGTCGATCAGCAGGCAGACAGGACACTTGGGGTACTCAGTGTATTTGCACGGGAAGCGGTGCCGACGCGAGAGCCCTAGGAGACCCGAAAGGCCTCCTCGCCTTCCTTTTAAGCGGAACAACGACCGAGACCTCATGGAAACTGCTGCACGCAGAGCTTGCCAGGGGGACAAGTGGGTCCTTACCATGAGACTAGTGGTCACCTTGTGGCTTCCCAGAACGCACGAGGGCTGTGAGATTAGCTCCCCCTAAGAATTGAGAGCACCTGACTTCTCTGGGCAAAGTACTCGTTCCCCTCACAGGCTTGCCTGCAATGAAAAGCAGCTGGGCAATTCCACACTTCTGCACACAGGTTCTAGGCCGCCAAGAATCCAGCTTTCGAAAAGGGAAAAAAGACTGCTTTGGTGCGCTGATGCTAGGGCTCACCTTGCGATTGCCCAGAACGAACGTGGGCCGCAGCTTAGCTCTCCTGTGAAAGGGAAGGCACCCCGTTTGTCTGGGGGACATACTGGTTTCCTCCCCAGCTTTGCCTGCAGTGAGTAGGAGCTGGACATAGTGAGCGTTTCAGAAACAGCTCCGAGGCTACCTGTATCCAGCTTTCCAAAGGGGGAAAACACTGGTTTTCTAAGCAGTGCCACCTACCCTCGTTAACACCCGCCAGAAGTACGTGCAGAACTGGAAGTGCAAAGGGAGAGCGTCGCGACACACTGGGCCCTTGGCTAAATAGGTTTAACTGCGCAGGCGTCTGCGTGTGGCAAGCTCCCTAACCGAGTGAAGGCCTGAGGAAGACCTAGTTGGCACTGCACCTTCCAAGGGCCTGCCAGTGTAAAGTGAGGAATTGTGCTCTTGGCTCAGGTTGGATCTCACCTCGACTTCCTGCTTGAGGCAGAGAGCGGGGAGGTATGAGTTCCAAGAAGGAACGCGGGGGAGACGTTTCTCTCCGGGTAAGTCCCTTTTCCGCACTGAGTCCAAGTGGCCCAGACCAGGAGACCGTGTAGGACTGTGTTCCAGGGCTCTTTGCAAGCTGTGTCCACCTAGGTTTCTAAGGAAGAGAACGGTGTGTCGCCTTGGACTCTGCATGCCAAGGAGTGTTCCGAAGGGCCTACGCGGCTGTCTGTTGCTCAGCAGGCAGAGAGGAGGCCCGGCGGACTCAGTGTAGTTGCCCGGGAAACGGTGCGGACGCGAGAGCCCATCGCGTCCTGAAAGGCATCCTCGAGTTCCAGCTAGGCAGCACATCGACGCACACTTCCTGGAAACTGCTGTATGCCCCCACATGCCCGTTGGCGAAAGTGGAACTTACGGGGAGCCCAGTGATCACCGTGCGGTTTCCGCGAACGAACGAGGGCCGCGGCATTAGTGCCCCCCCAAGGATTGCAAGCACCCAGTTCCTCTGTGGAAATGAGTCCTTTACTCCCAAGGCATTGCTGCAGTGAAGAGACGCAGGGCCTTTTCAGGGTTTGGCCGAGAGCTCCGTGGTTGCGAGGATGCAGCTTTCCAAACGGTAAAAGACTGCTTTTCTAAACAGGGCCCCCTATGGTAGCTACCACGTAGCGTAAGTACCTGCAGTATTTGAGGGGCGAAGGCAGACAAACGCGGCACACTGGGCCCTTCGCTGAATCCGTTTGAATGAGCGGGTGTCGAAGTGTGGCAAGCTCCCTAACCGAGTGAAGGCCTGAGGAACGCCTTGCTGGCCCTGCATCTCCCAGAGGCCTACCAGTGTAAAGTGGTGAATTGAGGTCTTCTTTGAGCAGGTTGGATGTCACGTCGAGTGCCTGCATGAGGTAGAGGCCCGGCAGGTGTGAGTTCCCAGAAGGAACGCGGAGCTGAGGGTGTCTCTTATGGCACGTCACTGCTCTGCACTGAGTCAAAGTTGCCCAGCCCATTAGACCGGCTAGGAATATGTTCCCGAGGTGTTCGTACGCTGTGTCAACCCGGTTCTCCAAGGAAGGGAGCCGTGTGTGGCCCTGGATTCTGCACGCCCAGAAGTGTTCCGAAGGGCCTACACGGCTGTCTGTCGATCAGCAGGCAGACAGGACACTTGGGGTACTCAGTGTATTTGCACGGGAAGCGGTGCCGACGCGAGAGCCCTAGGAGACCCGAAAGGCCTCCTCGCCTTCCTTTTAAGCGGAACAACGACCAAGACCTCATGGAAACTGCTGCACGCAGAGCTTGCCAGGGGGACAAGTGGGTCCTTACCATGAGACTAGTGGTCACCTTGTGGCTTCCCAGAACGCACGAGGGCTGGGGGATTAGCTCCCCCTAAGAATTGAGAGCACCTGACTTCTCTGGGCAAAGTACTCGTTCCCCTCACAGGCTTGCCTGCAGTGAAAAGCAGCTGGGCAATTCCACACTTCTGCACACAGGTTCTAGGCCGCCAAGAATCCAGCTTTCGAAAAGGGAAAAAAGACTGCTTTGGTGCGCTGATGCTAGGGCTCACCTTGCGATTGCCCAGAACGAACGTGGGCCGCAGATTAGCTGTCCTCTGAAAGGGCAGGCACCCCGTTTGTCTGCGGGACATACTGGTTTCCTCCCCAGCTTTGCCTGCAGTGAGTAGGAGCTGGACATAGTGAGCGTTTCAGAAACAGCTCCGAGGCTACCTGTATCCAGCTTTCCAAAGGGGGAAAACACTGGTTTTCTAAGCAGTGCCACCTACCCTCGTTAACACCCGCCAGAAGTACGTGCAGAACTGGAAGTGCAAAGGGAGAGCGTCGCGACACACTGGGCCCTTGGCTAAATAGGTTTAACTGCGCAGGCGTCTGCGTGTGGCAAGCTCCCTAACCGAGTGAAGGCCTGAGGAAGACCTAGTTGGCACTGCACCTTCCAAGGGCCTGCCAGTGTAAAGTGAGGAATTGTGCTCTTGGCTCAGGTTGGATCTCACCTCGACTTCCTGCTTGAGGCAGAGAGCGGGGAGGTATGAGTTCCAAGAAGGAACGCGGGGGAGACGTTTCTCTCCGGGTAAGTCCCTTTTCCGCACTGAGTCCAAGTGGCCCAGCCCAGGAGACCGTGTAGGACTGTGTTCCAGGGCTCTTTGCAAGCTGTGTCCACCTAGGTTTCTAAGGAAGAGAACGGTGTGTCGCCTTGGACTCTGAATGCCAAGGAGTGTTCCGAAGGGCCTACGCGGCTGTCTCTTGCTCAGCAGGCAGAGAGGAGGCCCGGCGGACTCAGTGTAGTTGCCCGGGAAACGGTGCGTACGCGAGAGCCCATCGCGTCCTGAAAGGCATCCTCGAGTTCCAGCTAGGCAGCACATCGACGCACACTTCCTGGAAACTGCTGTATGCCCCCACATGCCCGTTGGCGAAAGTGGAACTTACGGGGAGCCCAGTGATCACCCTGCGGTTTCCCCGAACGAACGAGGGCCGCGGCATTAGTGCCCCCCCAAGGATTGCAAGCACCCAGTTCCTCTGTGGAAATGAGTCCTTTACTCCCAAGGCGTTGCTGCAGTGAAGAGACGCAGGGCCTTTTCAGGGTTTGGCCGAGAGCTCCGTGGTTGCGAGGATGCAGCTTTCCAAACGGTAAAAGACTGCTTTTCTAAACCGGGCCCCCTATGGTAGCTAACACGCCGCGTAAGTACCTGCAGTATTTGAGGGGCGAAGGCAGACAAACGCGGCACACTGGGCCCTTCGCTGAATCCGTTTGAATGAGCGGGTGTCGAAGTGTGGCAAGCTCCCTAACCGAGTGAAGGCCTGAGGAAGGCCTTGCTGGCACTGCATCTCCCAGAGGCCTACCAGTGTAAAGTGGTGAATTGTGGTCTTCTTTGAGCAGGTTGGATGTCACGTCGAGTGCCTGCATGAGGTAGAGGCCCGGCAGGTGTGAGTTCCCAGAAGGAACGTGGAGCCGAGGGTGTCTCTTATGGCACGTCACTGCTCTGCACTGAGTCAAAGTTGCCCAGCCCATTAGACCGGCTAGGAATATGTTCCCGAGGTGTTCGTACGCTGTGTCAACCTGGTTCTCCAAGGAAGGGAGCCGTGTGTCGCCCTGGATTCTGCACGCCCAGAAGTGTTCCGAAGGGCCTACACGGCTGTCTGTCGATCAGCAGGCAGACAGGACACTTGGGGTACTCAGTGTATTTGCACGGGAAGCGGTGCCGACGCGAGAGCCCTAGGAGACCCGAAAGGCCTCCTCGCCTTCCTTTTAAGCGGAACAACGACCGAGACCTCATGGAAACTGCTGCACGCAGAGCTTGCCAGGGGGACAAGTGGGTCCTTACCATGAGACTAGTGGTCACCTTGTGGCTTCCCAGAACGCACGAGGGCTGTGGGATTAGCTCCCCCTAAGAATTGAGAGCACCTGACTTCTCTGGGCAAAGTACTCGTTCCCCTCACAGGCGTGCCTGCAGGGAAAAGCAGCTGGGCAATTCCACACTTCTGCACACAGGTTCTAGGCCGCCAAGAATCCAGCTTTCGAAAAGGGAAAAAAGACTGCTTTGGTGCGCTGATGCTAGGGCTCACCTTGCGATTGCCCAGAACGAACGTGGGCCGCAGCTTAGCTCTCCTCTGAAAGGGCAGGCAACCCATTTGTCTGGGGGACATACCGGTTTCCTCCCCAGCTGTGCCTGCAGTGAGTAGAACCTGGACATAGTGAGCGTTTCAGAAACAGCTCCGAGGCTACCTGTATCCAGCTTTCCAAAGGGGGAAAACACTGGTTTTCTAAGCAGTGCCACCTACCCTCGTTAACACCCGCCAGAAGTACGTGCAGAACTGGAAGTGCAAAGGGAGACCGTCGCGACACACTGGGCCCTTGGCTAAATAGTTTTCACTGCGCAGGCGTCTGCGTGTGGCAAGCTCCCTAACCGAGTGAAGGCCTGAGGAAGACCTAGTTGGCACTGCGTCTTCCAAGGGCCTGCCAGTGTAAAGTGAGGAATTGTGCTCTTGGCTCAGGTTGGATCTCACCTCGACTTCCTGCTTGAGGCAGAGAGCGGGGAGGTATGAGTTCCAAGAAGGTATGCGGGGGAGAAGTTTCTCTCCGGGTAAGTCCCTTTTCCGCACTGAGTCCAAGTGGCCCAGCCCAGGAGACCGTGTAGGACTGTGTTCCAGGGCTCTTTGCAAGCTGTGTCCACCTAGGTTTCTAAGGAAGAGAACGGTGTGTCGCCTTGGACTCTGCATGCCAAGGAGTGCTCTGAAGGACTTACGCGGCTGTCTGTTGCTCAGCAGGCAGAGAGGAGGCCCGGCGGACTCAGTGTAGTTGCCCGGGAAACGGTGCGGACGCGAGAGCCCATCGCGTCCTGAAAGGCATCCTCGAGTTCCAGCTAGGCAGCACATCGACGCACACTTCCTGGAAACTGCTGTATGCCCCCACATGCCCGTTGGCGAAAGTGGAACTTACGGGGAGCCCAGTGATCACCGTGCGGTTTCCGCGAACGAACGAGGGCCGCGGCATTAGTGCCCCCCCAAGGATTGCAAGCACCCAGTTCCTCTGTGGAAATGAGTCCTTTACTCCCAAGGCATTGCTGCAGTGAAGAGACGCAGGGCCTTTTCAGGGTTTGGCCGAGAGCTCCGTGGTTGCGAGGATGCAGCTTTCCAAACGGTAAAAGACTGCTTTTCTAAACAGGGCCCCCTATGGTAGCTAACACGCAGCGTAAGTACCTGCAGTATTGGAGGGGCGAAGGCAGACAAACGCGGCACACTGGGCCCTTCGCTGAATCCGTTTGAATGAGCGGGTGTCGAAGTGTGGCAAGCTCCCTAACCGAGTGAAGGCCTGAGGAAGGCCTTGCTGGCACTGCATCTCCCAGAGGCCTAACAGTGTACAGTGGTGAATTGTGGTCTTCTTTGAGCAGGTTGGATGTCACGTCGAGTGCCTGCATGAGGTAGAGGCCCCGCAGGTGTGAGTTCCCAGAAGGAACGCGGAGCCGAGGGTGTCTCTTATGGCACGTCACTGCTCTGCACTGAGCCAAAGTTGCCCAGCCCATTAGACCGGCTAGGAATATGTTCCCGAGGTGTTCGTACGCTGTGTCAACCTGGTTCTCCAAGGAAGGGAGCCGTGTGTCGCCCTGGATTCTGCACGCCCAGAAGTGTTCCGAAGGGCCTACACGGCTGTCTGTCGATCAGCAGGCAGACAGGACACTTGGGGTACTCAGTGTATTTGCACGGGAAGCGGTGCCGACGCGAGAGCCCTAGGAGACCCGAAAGGCCTCCTCGCCTTCCTTTTAAGCGGAACAACGACCGAGACCTCATGGAAACTGCTGCACGCAGAGCTTGCCAGGGGGACAAGTGGGTCCTTACCATGAGACTAGTGGTCACCTTGTGGCTTCCCAGAACGCACGAGGGCTGTGGGATTAGCTCACCCTAAGAATTGAGAGCACCTGACTTCTCTGGGCAAAGTACTCGTTCCCCTCACAGGCTTGCCTGCAGTGAAAAGCAGCTGGGCAATTCCACACTTCTGCACACAGGTTCTAGGCCGCCAAGAATCCAGCTTTCGAAAAGGGAAAAAAGACTGCTTTGGTGCGCTGATGCTAGGGCTCACCTTGCGATTGCCCAGAACGAACGTGGGCCGCAGCTTAGCTCTCCTCTGAAAGGGCAGGCACCCCGTTTGTCTGGGGGACATACTGGTTTCCTCCCCAGCTTTGCCTGCAGTGAGTAGGAGCTGGACATAGTGAGCGTTTCAGAAACAGCTCCGAGGCTACCTGTATCCAGCTTTCCAAAGGGGGAAAACACTGGTTTTCTAAGCAGTGCCACCTACCCTCGTTAACACCCGCCAGAAGTACGTGCAGAACTGGAAGTGCAAAGGGAGAGCGTCGCGACACACTGGGCCCTTGGCTAAATAGGTTTAACT
Source organism: Eubalaena glacialis (assembly GCF_028564815.1). Lineage (NCBI taxonomy): Eukaryota > Metazoa > Chordata > Mammalia > Artiodactyla > Balaenidae > Eubalaena > Eubalaena glacialis. The sequence continues at coordinate 107,731,947 of NC_083716.1, read as the reverse complement.
GCGCAGGCGTCTGCGTGTGGCAAGCTCCCTAACCGAGTGAAGGCCTGAGGAAGACCTAGTTGGCACTGCACCTTCCAAGGGCCTGCCAGTGTAAAGTGAGGAATTGTGCTCTTGGCTCAGGTTGGATCTCACCTCGACTTCCTGCTTGAGGCAGAGAGCGGGGAGGTATGAGTTCCAAGAAGGAACGCGGGGGAGACGTTTCTCTCCGGGTAAGTCCCTTTTCCGCACTGAGTCCAAGTGGCCCAGCCCAGGAGACCGTGTAGGACTGTGTTCCAGGGTTCTTTGCAAGCTGTGTCCACCTAGGTTTCTAAGGAAGAGAACGGTGTGTCGCCTTGGACTCTGCATGCCAAGGAGTGTTCCGAAGGGCCTACGCGGCTGTCTGTTGCTCAGCAGGCAGAGAGGAGGCCCGGCGGACTCAGTGTAGTTGCCCGGGAAACGGTGCGGACGCGAGAGCCCATCGCGTCCTGAAAGGCATCCTCGAGTTCCAGCTAGGCAGCACATCGACGCACACTTCCTGGAAACTGCTGTATGCCCCCACATGCCCGTTGGCGAAAGTGGAACTTACGGGGAGCCCAGTGATCACCCTGCGGTTTCCCCGAACGAACGAGGGCCGCGGCATTAGTGCCCCCCCAAGGATTGCAAGCACCCAGTTCCTCTGTGGAAATGAGTCCTTTACTCCCAAGGCATTGCTGCAGTGAAGAGACGCAGGGCCTTTTCAGGGTTTGGCCGAGAGCTCCGTGGTTGCGCGGATGCAGCTTTCCAAACGGTAAAAGACTGCTTTTCTAAACAGGGCCCCCTATGGTAGCTACCACGCAGCGTAAGTACCTGCAGTATTTGAGGGGCGAAGGCAGACAAACGCGGCACACTGGGCCCTTCGCTGAATCCGTTTGAATGAGCGGGTGTCGAAGTGTGGCAAGCTCCCTAACCGAGTGAAGGCCTGAGGAACGCCTTGCTGGCCCTGCATCTCCCAGAGGCCTACCAGTGTAAAGTGGTGAATTGAGGTCTTCTTTGAGCAGGTTGGATGTCACGTCGAGTGCCTGCATGAGGTAGAGGCCCGGCAGGTGTGAGTTCCCAGAAGGAACGCGGAGCCGAGGGTGTCTCTTATGGCACGTCACTGCTCTGCACTGAGTCAAAGTTGCCCAGCCCATTAGACCGGCTAGGAATATGTTCCCGAGGTGTTCGTACGCTGTGTCAACCCGGTTCTCCAAGGAAGGGAGCCGTGTGTGGCCCTGGATTCTGCACGCCCAGAAGTGTTCCGAAGGGCCTACACGGCTGTCTGTCGATCAGCAGGCAGACAGGACACTTGGGGTACTCAGTGTATTTGCACGGGAAGCGGTGCCGACGCGAGAGCCCTAGGAGACCCGAAAGGCCTCCTCGCCTTCCTTTTAAGCGGAACAACGACCAAGACCTCATGGAAACTGCTGCACGCAGAGCTTGCCAGGGGGACAAGTGGGTCCTTACCATGAGACTAGTGGTCACCTTGTGGCTTCCCAGAACGCACGAGGGCTGGGGGATTAGCTCCCCCTAAGAATTGAGAGCACCTGACTTCTCTGGGCAAAGTACTCGTTCCCCTCACAGGCTTGCCTGCAGTGAAAAGCAGCTGGGCAATTCCACACTTCTGCACACAGGTTCTAGGCCGCCAAGAATCCAGCTTTCGAAAAGGGAAAAAAGACTGCTTTGGTGCGCTGATGCTAGGGCTCACCTTGCGATTGCCCAGAACGAACGTGGGCCGCAGATTAGCTGTCCTCTGAAAGGGCAGGCACCCCGTTTGTCTGCGGGACATACTGGTTTCCTCCCCAGCTTTGCCTGCAGTGAGTAGGAGCTGGACATAGTGAGCGTTTCAGAAACAGCTCCGAGGCTACCTGTATCCAGCTTTCCAAAGGGGGAAAACACTGGTTTTCTAAGCAGTGCCACCTACCCTCGTTAACACCCGCCAGAAGTACGTGCAGAACTGGAAGTGCAAAGGGAGACCGTCGCGACACACTGGGCCCTTGGCTAAATAGGTTTAACTGCGCAGGCGTCTGCGTGTGGCAAGCTCCCTAACCGAGTGAAGGCCTGAGGAAGACCTAGTTGGCACTGCACCTTCCAAGGGCCTGCCAGTGTAAAGTGAGGAATTGTGCTCTTGGCTCAGGTTGGATCTCACCTCGACTTCCTGCTTGAGGCAGAGAGCGGGGAGGTATGAGTTCCAAGAAGGAACGCGGGGGAGACGTTTCTCTCCGGGTAAGTCCCTTTTCCGCACTGAGTCCAAGTGGCCCAGCCCAGGAGACCGTGTAGGACTGTGTTCCAGGGCTCTTTGCAAGCTGTGTCCACCTAGGTTTCTAAGGAAGAGAACGGTGTGTCGCCTTGGACTCTGCATGCCAAGGAGTGTTCCGAAGGGCCTACGCGGCTGTCTGTTGCTCAGCAGGCAGAGAGGAGGCCCGGCGGACTCAGTGTAGTTGCCCGGGAAACGGTGCGGACGCGAGAGCCCATCGCGTCCTGAAAGGCATCCTCGAGTTCCAGCTAGGCAGCACATCGACGCACACTTCCTGGAAACTGCTGTATGCCCCCACATGCCCGTTGGCGAAAGTGGAACTTACGGGGAGCCCAGTGATCACCCTGCGGTTTCCCCGAACGAACGAGGGCCGCGGCATTAGTGCCCCCCCAAGGATTGCAAGCACCCAGTTCCTCTGTGGAAATGAGTCCTTTACTCCCAAGGCATTGCTGCAGTGAAGAGACGCAGGGCCTTTTCAGGGTTTGGCCGAGAGCTCCGTGGTTGCGAGGATGCAGCTTTCCAAACGGTAAAAGACTGCTTTTCTAAACAGGGCCCCCTATGGTAGCTACCACGCAGCGTAAGTACCTGCAGTATTTGAGGGGCGAAGGCAGACAAACGCGGCACACTGGGCCCTTCGCTGAATCCGTTTGAATGAGCGGGTGTCGAAGTGTGGCAAGCTCCCTAACCGAGTGAAGGCCTGAGGAACGCCTTGCTGGCCCTGCATCTCCCAGAGGCCTACCAGTGTAAAGTGGTGAATTGAGGTCTTCTTTGAGCAGGTTGGATGTCACGTCGAGTGCCTGCATGAGGTAGAGGCCCGGCAGGTGTGAGTTCCCAGAAGGAACGCGGAGCCGAGGGTGTCTCTTATGGCACGTCACTGCTCTGCACTGAGTCAAAGTTGCCCAGCCCATTAGACCGGCTAGGAATATGTTCCCGAGGTGTTCGTACGCTGTGTCAACCCGGTTCTCCAAGGAAGGGAGCCGTGTGTGGCCCTGGATTCTGCACGCCCAGAAGTGTTCCGAAGGGCCTACACGGCTGTCTGTCGATCAGCAGGCAGACAGGACACTTGGGGTACTCAGTGTATTTGCACGGGAAGCGGTGCCGACGCGAGAGCCCTAGGAGACCCGAAAGGCCTCCTCGCCTTCCTTTTAAGCGGAACAACGACCAAGACCTCATGGAAACTGCTGCACGCAGAGCTTGCCAGGGGGACAAGTGGGTCCTTACCATGAGACTAGTGGTCACCTTGTGGCTTCCCAGAACGCACGAGGGCTGGGGGATTAGCTCCCCCTAAGAATTGAGAGCACCTGACTTCTCTGGGCAAAGTACTCGTTCCCCTCACAGGCTTGCCTGCAGTGAAAAGCAGCTGGGCAATTCCACACTTCTGCACACAGGTTCTAGGCCGCCAAGAATCCAGCTTTCGAAAAGGGAAAAAAGACTGCTTTGGTGCGCTGATGCTAGGGCTCACCTTGCGATTGCCCAGAACGAACGTGGGCCGCAGATTAGCTGTCCTCTGAAAGGGCAGGCACCCCGTTTGTCTGCGGGACATACTGGTTTCCTCCCCAGCTGTGCCTGCAGTGAGTAGAAGCTGGACATAGTGAGCGTTTCAGAAACAGCTCCGAGGCTACCTGTATCCAGCTCTCCAAAGGGGGAAAACACTGGTTTTCTAAGCAGTGCCACCTACCCTCGTTAACACCCGCCAGAAGTACGTGCAGAACTGGAAGTGCAAAGGGAGACCGTCGCGACACACTGGGCCCTTGGCTAAATAGTTTTCACTGCGCAGGCGTCTGCGTGTGGCAAGCTCCCTAACCGAGTGAAGGCCTGAGGAAGACCTAGTTGGCACTGCGTCTTCCAAGGGCCTGCCAGTGTAAAGTGAGGAATTGTGCTCTTGGCTCAGGTTGGATCTCACCTCGACTTCCTGCTTGAGGCAGAGAGCGGGGAGGTATGAGTTCCAAGAAGGAATGCGGGAGAGAAGTTTCTCTCCGGGTAAGTCCCTTTTCCGCACTGAGTCCAAGTGGCCCAGCCCAGGAGACCGTGTAGGACTGTGTTCCAGGGCTCTTTGCAAGCTGTGTCCACCTAGGTTTCTAAGGAAGAGAACGGTGTGTCGCCTTGGACTCTGCATGCCAAGGAGTGCTCCGAAGGGCCTACGCGGCTGTCTGTTGCTCAGCAGGCAGAGAGGAGGCCCGGCGGACTCAGTGTAGTTGCCCGGGAAACGGTGCAGACGCGAGAGCCCATCGCGTCCTGAAAGGCATCCTCGAGTTCCAGCTAGGCAGCACATCGACGCACACTTCCTGGAAACTGCTGTATGCCCCCACATGCCCGTTGGCGAAAGTGGAACTTACGGGGACCCAGTGATCACCCTGCGGTTACCCCGAACGAACGAGGACCGCGGCATTAGTGCCCCCCCAAGGATTGCAAGCACCCAGTTCCTCTGTGGAAATGAGTCCTTTACTCCCAAGGCGTTGCTGCAGTGAAAAGACGCAGGGCCTTTTCAGGGTTTGGCCGAGAGCTCCGTGGTTGCGAGGATGCAGCTTTCCAAATGGTAAAAGACTGCTTTTCTAAACAGGGCCCCCCATGGTAGCTACCACGCAGCGTAAGTACCTGCAGTATTGGAGGGGCGAAGGCAGAGAAACGTGGCACACTGGGCCCTTCGCTGAATCCGTTTGAATGAGCGGGTGTCGAAGTGTGGCAAGCTCCCTAACCGAGTGAAGGCCTGAGGAAGGCCTTGCTGGCACTGCATCTCCCAGAGGCCTAACAGTGTACAGTGGTGAATTGTGGTCTTCTTTGAGCAGGTTGGATGTCATGTCGAGTGCCTGCATGAGGTAGAGGCCCCGCAGGTGTGAGTTCCCAGAAGGAACGCGGAGCCGAGGGTGTCTCTTATGGCACGTCACTGCTCTGCACTGAGTCAAAGTTGCCCAGCCCATTAGACCGGCTAGGAATATGTTCCCGAGGTGTTCGTACGCTGTGTCAACCTGGTTCTCCAAGGAAGGGAGCCGTGTGTCGCCCTGGATTCTGCACGCCCAGAAGTGTTCCGAAGGGCCTACACGGCTGTCTGTCGATCAGCAGGCAGACACGACACTTGGGGTACTCAGTGTATTTGCACGGGAAGCGGTGCCGACGCGAGAGCCCTAGGAGACCCGAAAGGCCTCCTCGCCTTCCTTTTAAGCGGAACAACGACCGACAACTCATGGAAACTGCTGCACGCAGAGCTTGCCAGGGGGACACGTGGGTCCTTACCATGAGACTAGTGGTCACCTTGTGGCTTCCCAGAACGCACGAGGGCTGTGGGATTAGCTCCCCCTAAGAATTGAGAGCACCTGACTTCTCTGGGCAAAGTACTCGTTCCCCTCACAGGCGTGCCTGCAGTGAAAAGCAGCTGGGCAATTCCACACTTCTGCACACAGGTTCTAGGCCGCCAAGAATCCAGCTTTCGAAAAGGGAAAAAAGACTGCTTTGGTGCGCTGATGCTAGGGCTCACCTTGCGATTGCCCAGAACGAACGTGGGCCGCAGCTTAGCTCTCCTCTGAAAGGACAGGCACCCCGTTTGTCTGGGGGACATACTGGTTTCCTCCCCAGCTTTGCCTGCAGTGAGTAGGAGCTGGACATAGTGAGCGTTTCAGAAACAGCTCCGAGGCTACCTGTATCCAGCTTTCCAAAGGGGGAAAACACTGGTTTTCTAAGCAGTGCCACCTACCCTCGTTAACACCCGCCAGAAGTACGTGCAGAACTGGAAGTGCAAAGGGAGAGCGTCGCGACACACTGGGCCCTTGGCTAAATAGGTTTAACTGCACAGGCGTCTGCGTGTGGCAAGCTCCCTAACCGAGTGAAGGCCTGAGGAAGACCTAGTTGGCACTGCACCTTCCAAGGGCCTGCCAGTGTAAAGTGAGGAATTGTGCTCTTGGCTCAGGTTGGATCTCACCTCGACTTCCTGCTTGAGGCAGAGAGCGGGGAGGTATGAGTTCCAAGAAGGAACGCGGGGGAGACGTTTCTCTCCGGGTAAGTCCCTTTTCCGCACTGAGTCCAAGTGGCCCAGCCCAGGAGACCGTGTAGGACTGTGTTCCAGGGCTCTTTGCAAGCTGTGTCCACCTAGGTTTCTAAGGAAGAGAACGGTGTGTCGCCTTGGACTCTGCATGCCAAGGAGTGTTCCGAAGGGCCTACGCGGCTGTCTGTTGCTCAGCAGGCAGAGAGGAGACCCGGCGGACTCAGTGTAGTTGCCCGGGAAACGGTGCGGACGCGAGAGCCCATCGCGTCCTGAAAGGCATCCTCGAGTTCCAGCTAGGCAGCACATCGACGCACACTTCCTGGAAACTGCTGTATGCCCCCACATGCCCGTTGGTGAAAGTGGAACTTACGGGGAGCCCAGTGATCACCCTGCGGTTTCCGCGAACGAACGAGGGCCGCGGCATTAGTGCCCCCCCTAGGATTGCAAGCACCCAGTTCCTCTGTGGAAATGAGTCCTTTACTCCCAAGGCGTTGCTGCAGTGAAGAGACGCAGGGCCTTTTCAGGGTTTGGCCGAGAGCTCCGTGGTTGCGAGGATGCAGCTTTCCAAACGGTAAAAGACTGCTTTTCTAAACAGGGCCCCCTATGGTAGCTACCACGCAGCGTAAGTAACTGCAGTATTTGAGGGGCGAAGGCAGACAAACGCGGCACACTGGGCCCTTCGCTGAATCCGTTTGAATGAGCGGGTGTCGAAGTGTGGCAAGCTCCCTAACTGAGTGAAGGCCTGAGGAAGGCCTTGCTGGCACTGCATCTCCCAGAGGCCTACCAGTGTAAAGTGGTGAATTGTGGTCTTCTTTGAGCAGGTTGGATGTCACGTCGAGTGCCTGCATGAGGTAGAGGCCCGGCAGGTGTGAGTTCCCAGAAGGAACGCGGAGCCGAGGGTGTCTCTTATGGCACGTCACTGCTCTGCACTGAGTCAAAGTTGCCCAGCCCATTAGACCGGCTAGGAATATGTTCCCGAGGTGTTCGTACGCTGTGTCAACCTGGTTCTCCAAGGAAGGGAGCCGTGTGTCGCCCTGGATTCTGCACGCCCAGAAGTGTTCCGAAGGGCCTACACGGCTGTCTGTCGATCAGCAGGCAGACAGGACACTTGGGGTACTCAGTGTATTTGCACGGGAAGCGGTGCCGACGCGAGAGCCCTAGGAGACCCGAAAGGCCTCCTCGCCTTCCTTTTAAGCGGAACAACGACCGAGACCTCATGGAAACTGCTGCACGCAGAGCTTGCCAGGGGGACAAGTGGGTCCTTACCATGAGACTAGTGGTCACCTTGTGGCTTCCCAGAACGCACGAGGGCTGTGGGATTAGCTCCCCCTAAGAATTGAGAGCACCTGACTTCTCTGGGCAAAGTACTCGTTCCCCTCACAGGTTTGCCTGCAGTGAAAAGCAGCTGGGCAATTCCACACTTCTGCACACAGGTTCTAGGCCGCCAAGAATCCAGCTTTCGAAAAGGGAAAAAAGACTGCTTTGGTGCGCTGATGCTAGGGCTCACCTTGCGATTGCCCAGAACGAACGTGGGCCGCAGCTTAGCTCTCCTCTGAAAGGGCAGGCACCCCGTTTGTCTGGGGGACATACTGGTTTCCTCCCCAGCTGTGCCTGCAGTGAGTAGAAGCTGGACATAGTGAGCATTTCAGAAACAGCTCCGAGGCTACCTGTATCCAGCTTTCCAAAGGGGGAAAACACTGGTTTTCTAAGCAGTGCCACCTACCCTCGTTAACACCCACCAGAAGTACGTGCAGAACTGGAAGTGCAAAGGGAGACCGTCGCGACACACTGGGCCCTTGGCTAAATAGTTTTCACTGCGCAGGCGTCTGCGTGTGGCAAGCTCCCTAACCGAGTGAAGGCCTGAGGAAGACCTAGTTGGCACTGCGTCTTCCAAGGGCCTGCCAGTGTAAAGTGAGGAATTGTGCTCTTGGCTCAGGTTGGATCTCACCTCGACTTCCAGCTTGAGGCAGAGAGCGGGGAGGTATGAGTTCCAAGAAGGAACGCGGGGGAGACGTTTCTCTCCGGGTAAGTCCCTTTTCCGCACTGAGTCCAAGTGGCCCAGCCCAGGAGACCGTGTAGGACTGTGTTCCAGGGCTCTTTGCAAGCTGTGTCCACCTAGGTTTCTAAGGAAGAGAACGGTGTGTCGCCTTGGACTCTGCATGCCAAGGAGTGTTCCGAAGGGCCTACGCGGCTGTCTGTTGCTCAACAGGCAGAGAGGAGGCCCGGCGGACTCAGTGTAGTTGCCCGGGAAACGGTGCGGACGCGAGAGCCCATCGCGTCCTGAAAGGCATCCTCGAGTTCCAGCTAGGCAGCACATCGACGCACACTTCCTGGAAACTGCTGTATGCCCCCACATGCCCGTTGGCGAAAGTGGAACTTACGGGGAGCCCAGTGATCACCCTGCGGTTTCCCCGAACGAACGAGGGCCGCGGCATTAGTGCCCCCCCAAGGATTGCAAGCACCCAGTTCCTCTGTGGAAATGAGTCCTTTACTCCCAAGGCGTTGCTGCAGTGAAGAGACGCAGGGCCTTTTCAGGGTTTGGCCGAGAGCTCCGTGGTTGCGAGGATGCAGCTTTCCAAACGGTAAAAGACTGCTTTTCTAAACAGGGCCCCCTATGGTAGCTACCACGCAGCGTAAGTAACTGCAATATTTGAGGGGCGAAGGCGGACAAACGCGGCACACTGGGCCCTTCGCTGAATCCGTTTGAATGAGCGGGTGTCGAAGTGTGGCAAGCTCCCTAACCGAGTGAAGGCCTGAGGAAGGCCTTGCTGGCACTGCATCTCCCAGAGGCCTACCAGTGTAAAGTGGTGAATTGTGGTCTTCTTTGAGCAGGTTGGATGTCACGTCGAGTGCCTGCATGAGGTAGAGGCCCGGCAGGTGTGAGTTCCCAGAAGGAACGCGGAGCCGAGGGTGTCTCTTATGGCACGTCACTGCTCTGCACTGAGTCAAAGTTGCCCAGCCCATTAGACCGGCTAGGAATATGTTCCCGAGGTGTTCATACGCTGTGTCAACCTGGTTCTCCAAGGAAGGGAGCCGTGTGTCGCCCTGGATTCTGCACGCCCAGAAGTGTTCCGAAGGGCCTACACGGCTGTCTGTCGATCAGCAGGCAGACAGGACACTTGGGGTACTCAGTGTATTTGCACGGGAAGCGGTGCCGACGCGAGAGCCCTAGGAGACCCGAAAGGCCTCCTCGCCTTCCTTTTAAGCGGAACAACGACCGAGAACTCATGGAAACTGCTGCACGCAGAGCTTGCCAGGGGGACAAGTGGGTCCTTACCATGAGACTAGTGGTCACCTTGTGGCTTCCCAGAACGCACGAGGGCTGGGGGATTAGCTCCCCCTAAGAATTGAGAGCACCTGACTTCTCTGGGCAAAGTACTCGTTCCCCTCACAGGCGTGCCTGCAGTGAAAAGCAGCTGGGCAATTCCACACTTCTGCACACAGGTTCTAGGCCGCCAAGAATCCAGCGTTCGAAAAGGGAAAAAAGACTGCTTTGGTGCGCTGATGCTAGGGCTCACCTTGCGATTGCCCAGAACGAACGTGGGCCGCAGCTTAGCTCTCCTCTGAAAGGGCAGGCACCCCGTTTGTCTGGGGGACATACTGGTTTCCTCCCCAGCTGTGCCTGCAGTGAGTAGAAGCTGGACATAGTGAGCGTTTCAGAAACAGCTCCGAGGCTACCTGTATCCAGCTTTCCAAAGGGGGAAAACACTGGTTTTCTAAGCAGTGCCACCTACCCTCCTTAACACCCGCCAGAAGTACGTGCAGAACTGGAAGTGCAAAGGGAGAGCGTCGCGACACACTGGGCCCTTGGCTAAATAGTTTTCACTGCGCAGGCGCCTGCGTGTGGCAAGCTCCCTAACCGAGTGAAGGCCTGAGGAAGACCTAGTTGGCACTGCGTCTTCCAAGGGCCTGCCAGTGTAAAGTGAGGAATTGTGCTCTTGGCTCAGGTTGGATCTCACCTCGATGAGGCAGAGAGCGGGGAGGTATGAGTTCCAAGAAGGAACGCGGGGGAGACGTTTCTCTCCGGGTAAGTCCCTTTTCCGCACTGAGTCCAAGTGGCCCAGCCCAGGAGACCGTGTAGGACTGTGTTCCAGGGCTCTTTGCAAGCTGTGTCCACCTAGGTTTCTAAGGAAGAGAACGGTGTGTCGCCTTGGACTCTGCATGCCAAGGAGTGTTCCGAAGGGCCTACGCGGCTGTCTGTTGCTCAGCAGGCAGAGAGGAGACCCGGCGGACTCAGTGTAGTTGCCCGGGAAACGGTGCGGACGCGAGAGCCCATCGCGTCCTGAAAGGCATCCTCGAGTTCCAGCTAGGCAGCACATCGACGCACACTTCCTGGAAACTGCTGTATGCCCCCACATGCCCGTTGGTGAAAGTGGAACTTACGGGGAGCCCAGTGATCACCCTGCGGTTTCCCCGAACGAACGAGGGCCGCGGCATTAGTGCCCCCCCTAGGATTGCAAGCACCCAGTTCCTCTGTGGAAATGAGTCCTTTACTCCCAAGGCGTTGCTGCAGTGAAGAGACGCAGGGCCTTTTCAGGGTTTGGCCGAGAGCTCCGTGGTTGCGAGGATGCAGCTTTCCAAACGGTAAAAGACTGCTTTTCTAAACAGGGCCCCCTATGGTAGCTACCACGCAGCGTAAGTAACTGCAGTATTTGAGGGGCGAAGGCAGACAAACGCGGCACACTGGGCCCTTCGCTGAATCCGTTTGAATGAGCGGGTGTCGAAGTGTGGCAAGCTCCCTAACTGAGTGAAGGCCTGAGGAAGGCCTTGCTGGCACTGCATCTCCCAGAGGCCTACCAGTGTAAAGTGGTGAATTGTGGTCTTCTTTGAGCAGGTTGGATGTCACGTCGAGTGCCTGCATGAGGTAGAGGCCCGGCAGGTGTGAGTTCCCAGAAGGAACGCGGAGCCGAGGGTGTCTCTTATGGCACGTCACTGCTCTGCACTGAGTCAAAGTTGCCCAGCCCATTAGACCGGCTAGGAATATGTTCCCGAGGTGTTCGTACGCTGTGTCAACCTGGTTCTCCAAGGAAGGGAGCCGTGTGTCGCCCTGGATTCTGCACGCCCAGAAGTGTTCCGAAGGGCCTACACGGCTGTCTGTCGATCAGCAGGCAGACAGGACACTTGGGGTACTCAGTGTATTTGCACGGGAAGCGGTGCCGACGCGAGAGCCCTAGGAGACCCGAAAGGCCTCCTCGCCTTCCTTTTAAGCGGAACAACGACCGAGACCTCATGGAAACTGCTGCACGCAGAGCTTGCCAGGGGGACAAGTGGGTCCTTACCATGAGACTAGTGGTCACCTTGTGGCTTCCCAGAACGCACGAGGGCTGTGGGATTAGCTCCCCCTAAGAATTGAGAGCACCTGACTTCTCTGGGCAAAGTACTCGTTCCCCTCACAGGTTTGCCTGCAGTGAAAAGCAGCTGGGCAATTCCACACTTCTGCACACAGGTTCTAGGCCGCCAAGAATCCAGCTTTCGAAAAGGGAAAAAAGACTGCTTTGGTGCGCTGATGCTAGGGCTCACCTTGCGATTGCCCAGAACGAACGTGGGCCGCAGCTTAGCTCTCCTCTGAAAGGGCAGGCACCCCGTTTGTCTGGGGGACATACTGGTTTCCTCCCCAGCTGTGCCTGCAGTGAGTAGAAGCTGGACATAGTGAGCATTTCAGAAACAGCTCCGAGGCTACCTGTATCCAGCTTTCCAAAGGGGGAAAACACTGGTTTTCTAAGCAGTGCCACCTACCCTCGTTAACACCCACGAGAAGTACGTGCAGAACTGGAAGTGCAAAGGGAGACCGTCGCGACACACTGGGCCCTTGGCTAAATAGTTTTCACTGCGCAGGCGTCTGCGTGTGGCAAGCTCCCTAACCGAGTGAAGGCCTGAGGAAGACCTAGTTGGCACTGCGTCTTCCAAGGGCCTGCCAGTGTAAAGTGAGGAATTGTGCTCTTGGCTCAGGTTGGATCTCACCTCGACTTCCTGCTTGAGGCAGAGTGCGGGGAGGTATGAGTTCCAAGAAGGAACGCGGGGGAGACGTTTCTCTCCGGGTAAGTCCCTTTTCCGCACTGAGTCCAAGTGGCCCAGCCCAGGAGACCGTGTAGGACTGTGTTCCAGGGCTCTTTGCAAGCTGTGTCCACCTAGGTTTCTAAGGAAGAGAACGGTGTGTCGCCTTGGACTCTGCATGCCAAGGAGTGTTCCGAAGGGCCTACGCGGCTGTCTGTTGCTCAACAGGCAGAGAGGAGGCCCGGCGGACTCAGTGTAGTTGCCCGGGAAACGGTGCGGACGCGAGAGCCCATCGCGTCCTGAAAGGCATCCTCGAGTTCCAGCTAGGCAGCACATCGACGCACACTTCCTGGAAACTGCTGTATGCCCCCACATGCCCGTTGGCGAAAGTGGAACTTACGGGGAGCCCAGTGATCACCCTGCGGTTTCCCCGAACGAACGAGGGCCGCGGCATTAGTGCCCCCCCAAGGATTGCAAGCACCCAGTTCCTCTGTGGAAATGAGTCCTTTACTCCCAAGGCGTTGCTGCAGTGAAGAGACGCAGGGCCTTTTCAGGGTTTGGCCGAGAGCTCCGTGGTTGCGAGGATGCAGCTTTCCAAACGGTAAAAGACTGCTTTTCTAAACAGGGCCCCCTATGGTAGCTACCACGCAGCGTAAGTAACTGCAATATTTGAGGGGCGAAGGCGGACAAACGCGGCACACTGGGCCCTTCGCTGAATCCGTTTGAATGAGCGGGTGTCGAAGTGTGGCAAGCTCCCTAACCGAGTGAAGGCCTGAGGAAGGCCTTGCTGGCACTGCATCTCCCAGAGGCCTACCAGTGTAAAGTGGTGAATTGTGGTCTTCTTTGAGCAGGTTGGATGTCACGTCGAGTGCCTGCATGAGGTAGAGGCCCGGCAGGTGTGAGTTCCCAGAAGGAACGCGGAGCCGAGGGTGTCTCTTATGGCACGTCACTGCTCTGCACTGAGTCAAAGTTGCCCAGCCCATTACACCGGCTAGGAATATGTTCCCGAGGTGTTCATACGCTGTGTCAACCTGGTTCTCCAAGGAAGGGAGCCGTGTGTCGCCCTGGATTCTGCACGCCCAGAAGTGTTCCGAAGGGCCTACACGGCTGTCTGTCGATCAGCAGGCAGACAGGACACTTGGGGTACTCAGTGTATTTGCACGGGAAGCGGTGCCGACGCGAGAGCCCTAGGAGACCCGAAAGGCCTCCTCACCTTCCTTTTAAGCGGAACAACGACCGAGACCTCATGGAAACTGCTGCACGCAGAGCTTGCCAGGGGAACAAGTGGGTCCTTACCATGAGACTAGTTGTCACCTTGTGGCTTCCCAGAACGCACGAGGGCTGTGGGATTAGCTCCCCCTAAGAATTGAGAGCACCTGACTTCTCTGGGCAAAGTACTCGTTCCCCTCACAGGCGTGCCTGCAGTGAAAAGCAGCTGGGCAATTCCACACTTCTGCACACAGGTTCTAGGCCGCCAAGAATCCAGCTTTCGAAAAGGGAAAAAAGACTGCTTTGGTGCGCTGATGCTAGGGGTCACCTTGCGATTGCCCAGAACGAACGTGGGCCGCAGCTTAGCTCTCCTCTGAAAGGGCAGGCACCCCGTTTGTCTGGGGGACATACTGGTTTCCTCCCCAGCTGTGCCTGCAGTGAGTAGAAGCTGGACATAGTGAGCGTTTCAGAAACAGCTCCGAGGCTACCTGTATCCAGCTTTCCAAAGGGGGAAAACACTGGTTTTCTAAGCAGTGCCACCTACCCTCGTTAACACCCGCCAGAAGTACGTGCAGAACTGGAAGTGCAAAGGGAGACCGACGCGACACACTGGGCCCTTGGCTAAATAGTTTTCACTGCGCAGGCGTCTGCGTGTGGCAAGCTCCCTAACCGAGTGAAGGCCTGAGAAAGACGTAGTTGGCACTGCGTCTTCCAAGGGCCTGCCAGTGTAAAGTGAGGAATTGTGCTCTTGGCTCAGGTTGGATCTCACCTCGATGAGGCAGAGAGCGGGGAGGTATGAGTTCCAAGAAGGAACGCGGGGGAGAAGTTTCTCTCCGGGTAAGTCCCTTTTCCGCACTGAGTCCAAGTGGCCCAGCCCAGGAGACCGTGTAGGACTGTGTTCCAGGGCTCTTTGCAAGCTGTGTCCACCTAGGTTTCTAAGGAAGAGAACGGTGTGTCGCCTTGGACTCTGCATGCCAAGGAGTGTTCCGAAGGGCCTACGCGGCTGTCTGTTGCTCAGCAGGCAGAGAGGAGGCCCGGCGGACTCAGTGTAGTTGCCCGGGAAACGGTGCGGATGCGAGAGCCCATCGCGTCCTGAAAGGCATCCTCGAGTTCCAGCTAGGCAGCACATCGACGCACACTTCCTGGAAACTGCTGTATGCCCCCACATGCCCGTTGGCGAAAGTGGAACTTACGGGGAGCCCAGTGATCACCGTGCGGTTTCCGCGAACGAACGAGGGCCGCGGCATTAGTGCCCCCCCAAGGATTGCAAGCACCCAGTTCCTCTGTGGAAATGAGTCCTTTACTCCCAAGGCGTTGCTGCAGTGAAGAGACGCAGGGCCTTTTCAGGGTTTGGCCGAGAGCTCCGTGGTTGCGAGGATGCAGCTTTCCAAACGGTAAAAGACTGCTTTTCTAAACAGGGCCCCCTATGGTAGCTACCACGCAGCGTAAGTAACTGCAATATTTGAGGGGCGAAGGCGGACAAACGCGGCACACTGGGCCCTTCGCTGAATCCGTTTGAATGAGCGGGTGTCGAAGTGTGGCAAGCTCCCTAACCGAGTGAAGGCCTGAGGAAGGCCTTGCTGGCACTGCATCTCCCAGAGGCCTACCAGTGTAAAGTGGTGAATTGTGGTCTTCTTTGAGCAGGTTGGATGTCACGTCGAGTGCCTGCATGAGGTAGAGGCCCGGCAGGTGTGAGTTCCCAGAAGGAACGCGGAGCCGAGGGTGTCTCTTATGGCACGTCACTGCTCTGCACTGAGTCAAAGTTGCCCAGCCCATTAGACCGGCTAGGAATATGTTCCCGAGGTGTTCATACGCTGTGTCAACCTGGTTCTCCAAGGAAGGGAGCCGTGTGTCGCCCTGGATTCTGCACGCCCAGAAGTGTTCCGAAGGGCCTACACGGCTGTCTGTCGATCAGCAGGCAGACAGGACACTTGGGGTACTCAGTGTATTTGCACGGGAAGCGGTGCCGACGCGAGAGCCCTAGGAGACCCGAAAGGCCTCCTCGCCTTCCTTTTAAGCGGAACAACGACCGAGACCTCATGGAAACTGCTGCACGCAGAGCTTGCCAGGGGAACAAGTGGGTCCTTACCATGAGACTAGTTGTCACCTTGTGGCTTCCCAGAACGCACGAGGGCTGTGGGATTAGCTCCCCCTAAGAATTGAGAGCACCTGACTTCTCTGGGCAAAGTACTCGTTCCCCTCACAGGCGTGCCTGCAGTGAAAAGCAGCTGGGCAATTCCACACTTCTGCACACAGGTTCTAGGCCGCCAAGAATCCAGCTTTCGAAAAGGGAAAAAAGACTGCTTTGGTGCGCTGATGCTAGGGGTCAACTTGCGATTGCCCAGAACGAACGTGGGCCGCAGCTTAGCTCTCCTCTGAAAGGGCAGGCACCCCGTTTGTCTGGGGGACATACTGGTTTCCTCCCCAGCTGTGCCTGCAGTGAGTAGAAGCTGGACATAGTGAGCGTTTCAGAAACAGCTCCGAGGCTACCTGTATCCAGCTCTCCAAAGGGGGAAAACACTGGTTTTCTAAGCAGTGCCACCTACCCTCGTTAACACCCGCCAGAAGTACGTGCAGAACTGGAAGTGCAAAGGGAGACCGACGCGACACACTGGGCCCTTGGCTAAATAGTTTTCACTGCGCAGGCGTCTGCGTGTGGCAAGCTCCCTAACCGAGTGAAGGCCTGAGAAAGACGTAGTTGGGACTGCGTCTTCCAAGGGCCTGCCAGTGTAAAGTGAGGAATTGTGCTCTTGGCTCAGGTTGGATCTCACCTCGATGAGGCAGAGAGCGGGGAGGTATGAGTTCCAAGAAGGAACGCGGGGGAGAAGTTTCTCTCCGGGTAAGTCCCTTTTCCGCACTGAGTCCAAGTGGCCCAGCCCAGGAGACCGTGTAGGACTGTGTTCCAGGGCTCTTTGCAAGCTGTGTCCACCTAGGTTTCTAAGGAAGAGAACGGTGTGTCGCCTTGGACTCTGCATGCCAAGGAGTGTTCCGAAGGGCCTACGTGGCTGTCTGTTGCTCAGCAGGCAGAGAGGAGGCCCGGCGGACTCAGTGTAGTTGCCCGGGAAACGGTGCGGACGCGAGAGCCCATCGCGTCCTGAAAGGCATCCTCGAGTTCCAGCTAGGCAGCACATCGACGCACACTTCCTGGAAACTGCTGTATGCCCCCACATGCCCGTTGGCGAAAGTGGAACTTACGGGGAGCCCAGTGATCACCCTGCGGTTCCCCTGAACGAACGAGGGCCGCGGCATTAGTGCCCCCCCAAGGATTGCAAGCACCCAGTTCCTCTGTGGAAATGAGTCCTTTACTCCCAAGGCGTTGCTGCAGTGAAGAGACGCAGGGCCTTTTCAGGGTTTGGCCGAGAGCTCCGTGGTTGCGCGGATGCAGCTTTCCAAACGGTAAAAGACTGCTTTTCTAAACAGGGCCCCCTATGGTAGCTACCACGCAGCGTAAGTACCTGCAGTATTTGAGGGGTGAAGGCAGACAAACGCGGCACACTGGGCCCTTCGCTGAATCCGTTTGAATGAGCGGGTGTCGAAGTGTGGCATGCTCCCTAACCGAGTGAAGGCCTGAGGAAGGCCTTGCTGGCACTGCATCTCCCAGAGGCCTACCAGTGTAAAGTGGTGAATTGTGGTCTTCTTTGAGCAGGTTGGATGTCACGTCGAGTGCCTGCATGAGGTAGAGGCCCGGCAGGTGTGAGTTCCCAGAAGGAACGCGGAGCCGAGGGTGTCTCTTATGGCACGTCACTGCTCTGCACTGAGTCAAAGTTGCCCAGCCCATTAGACCGGCTAGGAATATGTTCCCGAGGTGTTCGTACGCTGTGTCAACCTGGTTCTCCAAGGAAGGGAGCCGTGTGTCGCCCTGGATTCTGCATGCCCAGAAGTGTTCCGAAGGGCCTACACGGCTGTCTGTCGATCAGCAGGCAGACAGGACACTTGGGGTACTCAGTGTATTTGCACGGGAAGCGGTGCCGACGCGAGAGCCCTAGGAGACCCGAAAGGCCTCCTCGCCTTCCTTTTAAGCGGAACAACGACCGAGACCTCATGGAAACTGCTGCACGCAGAGCTTGCCAGGGGGACAAGTGGGTCCTTACCATGAGACTATTGGTCACCTTGTGGCTTCCCAGAACGCACGAGGGCTGTGGGATTAGCTCCCCCTAAGAATTGAGAGCACCTGACTTCTCTGGGCAAAGTACTCGTTCCCCTCACAGGCGTGCCTGCAGTGAAAAGCAGCTGGGCAATTCCACACTTCTGCACACAGGTTCTAGGCCGCCAAGAATCCAGCTTTCGAAAAGGGAAAAAAGACTGCTTTGGTGCGCTGATGCTAGGGGTCACCTTGCGATTGCCCAGAACGAACGTGGGCCGCAGCTTAGCTCTCCTCTGAAAGGGCAGGCACCCCGTTTGTCTGGGGGACATACCGGTTTCCTCCCCAGCTGTGCCTGCAGTGAGTAGAAGCTGGACATAGTGAAGCGTTTCAGAAACAGCTCCGAGGCTACCTGTATCCAGCTTTCCAAAGGGGGAAAACACTGGTTTTCTAAGCAGTGCCACCTACCCTCGTTAACACCCGCCAGAAGTACGTGCAGAACTGGAAGTGCAAAGGGAGAGCGTCGCGACACACTGGGCCCTTGGCTAAATAGTTTTCACTGCGCAGGCGTCTGCGTGTGGCAAGATCCCTAACCGAGTGAAGGCCTGAGGAAGACCTAGTTGGCACTGCACCTTCCAAGGGCCTGCCAGTGTAAAGTGAGGAATTGTGCTCTTGGCTCAGGTTGGATCTCACCTCGACTTCCTGCTTGAGGCAGAGAGCGGGGAGGTATGAGTTCCAAGAAGGAACGCGGGGGAGACGTTTCTCTCCGGGTAAGTCCCTTTTCCGCACTGAGTCCAAGTGGCCCAGCCCAGGAGACTGTGTAGGACTGTGTTCCAGGGCTCTTTGCAAGCTGTGTCCACCTAGGTTTCTAAGGAAGAGAACGGTGTGTCGCCTTGGACTCTGCATGCCAAGGAGTGTTCCGAAGGGCCTACGCGGCTGTCTGTTGCTCAGCAGGCAGAGAGGAAGCCCGGCGGACTCAGTGTAGTTGCCCGGGAAACGGTGCGGACGTGAGAGCCCATCGCGTCCTGAAAGGCATCCTCGAGTTCCAGCTAGGCAGCACATCGACGCACACTTCCTGGAAACTGCTGTATGCCCCCACATGCCCGTTGGCGAAAGTGGAACTTACGGGGAGCCCAGTGATCACCCTGCGGTTTCCCCGAATGAACGAGGGCCGCGGCATTAGTGCCCCCCCAAGGATTGCAAGCACCCAGTTCCTCTGTGGAAATGAGTCCTTTACTCCCAAGGCGTTGCTGCAGTGAAGAGACGCAGGGCCTTTTCAGGGTTTGGCCGAGAGCTCCGTGGTTGCGAGGATGCAGCTTTCCAAATGGTAAAAGACTGCTATTCTAAACAGGGCCCCCTATGGTAGCTAACACGCAGCGTAAGTACCTGCAGTATTTGAGGGGCGAAGGCAGACTAACGCGGCACACTGGGCCCTTCACTGAATCCGTTTGAATGAGCGGGTGTCGAAGTGTGGCAAGCTCCCTAACCGAGTGAAGGCCTGAGGAAGGCCTTGCCTGCACTGCATCTCCCAGAGGCCTACCAGTGTAAAGTGGTGAATTGTGGTCTTCTTTGAGCAGGTTGGATGTCACGTCGAGTGCCTGCATGATGTAGAGGCCCGGCAGGTGTGAGTTCCCAGAAGGAACGCGGAGCCGAGGGTGTCTCTTATGGCACGTCACTGCTCTGCACTGAGTCAAAGTTGCCCAGCCCATTAGACCGGCTAGGAATATGTTCCCGAGGTGTTTGTACGCTGTGTCAACCTGGTTCTCCAAGGAAGGGAGCCGTGTGTCGCCCTGGATTCTGCACGCCCAGAAGTGTTCCGAAGGGCCTACACGGCTGTCTGTCGATCAGCAGGCAGACAGGACACTTGGGGTACTCAGTGTATTTGCACGGGAAGCGGTGCCGACGCGAGAGCCCTAGGAGACCCGAAAGGCCTCCTCGCCTTCCTTTTAAGCGGAACAACGACCGAGACCTCATGGAAACTGCTGCACGCAGAGCTTGCCAGGGGGACAAGTGGGTCCTTACCATGAGACTAGTGGTCACCTTGTGGCTTCCCAGAACGCACGAGGGCTGTGGGATTAGCTCCCCCTAAGAATTGAGAGCACCTGACTTCTCTGGGCAAAGTACTCGTTCCCCTCACAGGCGTGCCTGCAGTGAAAAGCAGCTGGGCAATTCCACACTTCTGCACACAGGTTCTAGGCCGCCAAGAATCCAGCTTTTGAAAAGGGAAAAAAGACTGCTTTGGTGCGCTGATGCTAGGGGTCACCTTGCGATTGCCCAGAACGAACGTGGGCCGCAGCTTAGCTCTCCTCTGAAAGGGCAGGCACCCCGTTTGTCTGGGGGACATACCGGTTTCCTCCCCAGCTGTGCCTGCAGTGAGTAGAAGCTGGACATAGTGAGCGTTTCAGAAACAGCTCCGAGGCTACCTGTATCCAGCTTTCCAAAGGGGGAAAACACTGGTTTTCTAAGCAGTGCCACCTACCCTCGTTAACACCCGCCAGAAGTACGTGCAGAACTGGAAGTGCAAAGGGAGACCGTCGCGACACACTGGGCCCTTGGCTAAATAGCTTTCACTGCGCAGGCGTCTGCGTGTGGCAAGATCCCTAACCGAGTGAAGGCCCGAGGAAGACCTACTTGGCACTGCACCTTCCAAGGGCCTGCCAGTGTAAAGTGAGGAATTGTGCTCTTGGCTCAGGTTGGATCTCACCTCGACTTCCTGCTTGAGGCAGAGAGCGGGGAGGTATGAGTTCCAAGAAGGAACGCGGGGGAGACGTTTCTCTCAGGGTAAGTCCCTTTTCCGCACTGAGTCCAAGTGGCCCAGCCCAGGAGACCGTGTAGGACTGTGTTCCAGGGCTCTTTGCAAGTTGTGTCCACCTAGGTTTCTAAGGAAGAGAACGGTGTGTCGCCTTGGACTCTGCATGCCAAGGAGTGTTCCGAAGGGCCTACGCGGCTGTCTGTTGCTCAGCAGGCAGAGAGGAGGCCCGGCGGACTCAGTGTAGTTGCCCGGGAAACGGTGCGGACGCGAGAGCCCATCGCGTCCTGAAAGGCATCCTCGAGTTCCAGCTAGGCAGCACATCGACGCACACTTCCTGGAAACTGCTGTATGCCCCCACATGCCCGTTGGCGAAAGTGGCACTTACGGGGAGCCCAGTGATCACCGTGCGGTTTCCGCGAACGAACGAGGGCCGCGGCATTAGTGCCCCCCCAAGGATTGCAAGCACCCAGTTCCTCTGTGGAAATGAGTCCTTTACTCCCAAGGCGTTGCTGCAGTGAAGAGACGCAGGGCCTTTTCAGGGTTTGGCCGAGAGCTCCGTGGTTGCGAGGATGCAGCTTTCCAAACGGTAAAAGACTGCTTTTCTAAACAGGGCCCCCTATGGTAGCTACCACGCAGCGTAAGTAACTGCAATATTTGAGGGGCGAAGGCGGACAAACGCGGCACACTGGGCCCTTCGCTGAATCCGTTTGAATGAGCGGGTGTCGAAGTGTGGCAAGCTCCCTAACCGAGTGAAGGCCTGAGGAAGGCCTTGCTGGCACTGCATCTCCCAGAGGCCTACCAGTGTAAAGTGGTGAATTGTGGTCTTCTTTGAGCAGGTTGGATGTCACGTCGAGTGCCTGCATGAGGTAGAGGCCCGGCAGGTGTGAGTTCCCAGAAGGAACGCGGAGCCGAGGGTGTCTCTTATGGCACGTCACTGCTCTGCACTGAGTCAAAGTTGCCCAGCCCATTAGACCGGCTAGGAATATGTTCCCGAGGTGTTCGTACGCTGTGTCAACCTGGTTCTCCAAGGAAGGGAGCCGTGTGTCGCCCTGGATTCTGCACGCCCAGAAGTGTTCCGAAGGGCCTACACGGCTGTCTGTCGATCAGCAGGCAGACAGGACACTTGGGGTACTCAGTGTATTTGCACGGGAAGCGGTGCCGACGCGAGAGCCCTAGGAGACCCGAAAGGCCTCCTCGCCTTCCTTTTAAGCGGAACAACGACCGAGACCTCATGGAAACTGCTGCACGCAGAGCTTGCCAGGGGAACAAGTGGGTCCTTACCATGAGACTAGTTGTCACCTTGTGGCTTCCCAGAACGCACGAGGGCTGTGGGATTAGCTCCCCCTAAGAATTGAGAGCACCTGACTTCTCTGGGCAAAGTACTCGTTCCCCTCACAGGCGTGCCTGCAGTGAAAAGCAGCTGGGCAATTCCACACTTCTGCACACAGGTTCTAGGCCGCCAAGAATCCAGCTTTCGAAAAGGGAAAAAAGACTGCTTTGGTGCGCTGATGCTAGGGGTCAACTTGCGATTGCCCAGAACGAACGTGGGCCGCAGCTTAGCTCTCCTCTGAAAGGGCAGGCACCCCGTTTGTCTGGGGGACATACTGGTTTCCTCCCCAGCTGTGCCTGCAGTGAGTAGAAGCTGGACATAGTGAGCGTTTCAGAAACAGCTCCGAGGCTACCTGTATCCAGCTCTCCAAAGGGGGAAAACACTGGTTTTCTAAGCAGTGCCACCTACCCTCGTTAACACCCGCCAGAAGTACGTGCAGAACTGGAAGTGCAAAGGGAGACCGACGCGACACACTGGGCCCTTGGCTAAATAGTTTTCACTGCGCAGGCGTCTGCGTGTGGCAAGCTCCCTAACCCAGTGAAGGCCTGAGAAAGACGTAGTTGGGACTGCGTCTTCCAAGGGCCTGCCAGTGTAAAGTGAGGAATTGTGCTCTTGGCTCAGGTTGGATCTCACCTCGATGAGGCAGAGAGCGGGGAGGTATGAGTTCCAAGAAGGAACGCGGGGGAGAAGTTTCTCTCCGGGTAAGTCCCTTTTCCGCACTGAGTCCAAGTGGCCCAGCCCAGGAGACCGTGTAGGACTGTGTTCCAGGGCTCTTTGCAAGCTGTGTCCACCTAGGTTTCTAAGGAAGAGAACGGTGTGTCGCCTTGGACTCTGCATGCCAAGGAGTGTTCCGAAGGGCCTACGCGGCTGTCTGTTGCTCAGCAGGCAGAGAGGAGGCCCGGCGGACTCAGTGTAGTTGCCCGGGAAACGGTGCGGACGCGAGAGCCCATCGCGTCCTGAAAGGCATCCTCGAGTTCCAGCTAGGCAGCACATCGACGCACACTTCCTGGAAACTGCTGTATGCCCCCACATGCCCGTTGGCGAAAGTGGAACTTACGGGGAGCCCAGTGATCACCCTGCGGTTCCCCTGAACGAACGAGGGCCGCGGCATTAGTGCCCCCCCAAGGATTGCAAGCACCCAGTTCCTCTGTGGAAATGAGTCCTTTACTCCCAAGGCGTTGCTGCAGTGAAGAGACGCAGGGCCTTTTCAGGGTTTGGCCGAGAGCTCCGTGGTTGCGCGGATGCAGCTTTCCAAACGGTAAAAGACTGCTTTTCTAAACAGGGCCCCCTATGGTAGCTACCACGCAGCGTAAGTACCTGCAGTATTTGAGGGGTGAAGGCAGACAAACGCGGCACACTGGGCCCTTCGCTGAATCCGTTTGAATGAGCGGGTGTCGAAGTGTGGCATGCTCCCTAACCGAGTGAAGGCCTGAGGAAGGCCTTGCTGGCACTGCATCTCCCAGAGGCCTACCAGTGTAAAGTGGTGAATTGTGGTCTTCTTTGAGCAGGTTGGATGTCACGTCGAGTGCCTGCATGAGGTAGAGGCCCGGCAGGTGTGAGTTCCCAGAAGGAACGCGGAGCCGAGGGTGTCTCTTATGGCACGTCACTGCTCTGCACTGAGTCAAAGTTGCCCAGCCCATTAGACCGGCTAGGAATATGTTCCCGAGGTGTTCGTACGCTGTGTCAACCTGGTTCTCCAAGGAAGGGAGCCGTGTGTCGCCCTGGATTCTGCATGCCCAGAAGTGTTCCGAAGGGCCTACACGGCTGTCTGTCGATCAGCAGGCAGACAGGACACTTGGGGTACTCAGTGTATTTGCACGGGAAGCGGTGCCGACGCGAGAGCCCTAGGAGACCCGAAAGGCCTCCTCGCCTTCCTTTTAAGCGGAACAACGACCGAGACCTCATGGAAACTGCTGCACGCAGAGCTTGCCAGGGGGACAAGTGGGTCCTTACCATGAGACTATTGGTCACCTTGTGGCTTCCCAGAACGCACGAGGGCTGTGGGATTAGCTCCCCCTAAGAATTGAGAGCACCTGACTTCTCTGGGCAAAGTACTCGTTCCCCTCACAGGCGTGCCTGCAGTGAAAAGCAGCTGGGCAATTCCACACTTCTGCACACAGGTTCTAGGCCGCCAAGAATCCAGCTTTCGAAAAGGGAAAAAAGACTGCTTTGGTGCGCTGATGCTAGGGGTCACCTTGCGATTGCCCAGAACGAACGTGGGCCGCAGCTTAGCTCTCCTCTGAAAGGGCAGGCACCCCGTTTGTCTGGGGGACATACCGGTTTCCTCCCCAGCTGTGCCTGCAGTGAGTAGAAGCTGGACATAGTGAAGCGTTTCAGAAACAGCTCCGAGGCTACCTGTATCCAGCTTTCCAAAGGGGGAAAACACTGGTTTTCTAAGCAGTGCCACCTACCCTCGTTAACACCCGCCAGAAGTACGTGCAGAACTGGAAGTGCAAAGGGAGAGCGTCGCGACACACTGGGCCCTTGGCTAAATAGTTTTCACTGCGCAGGCGTCTGCGTGTGGCAAGATCCCTAACCGAGTGAAGGCCTGAGGAAGACCTAGTTGGCACTGCACCTTCCAAGGGCCTGCCAGTGTAAAGTGAGGAATTGTGCTCTTGGCTCAGGTTGGATCTCACCTCGACTTCCTGCTTGAGGCAGAGAGCGGGGAGGTATGAGTTCCAAGAAGGAACGCGGGGGAGACGTTTCTCTCCGGGTAAGTCCCTTTTCCGCACTGAGTCCAAGTGGCCCAGCCCAGGAGACTGTGTAGGACTGTGTTCCAGGGCTCTTTGCAAGCTGTGTCCACCTAGGTTTCTAAGGAAGAGAACGGTGTGTCGCCTTGGACTCTGCATGCCAAGGAGTGTTCCGAAGGGCCTACGCGGCTGTCTGTTGCTCAGCAGGCAGAGAGGAAGCCCGGCGGACTCAGTGTAGTTGCCCGGGAAACGGTGCGGACGTGAGAGCCCATCGCGTCCTGAAAGGCATCCTCGAGTTCCAGCTAGGCAGCACATCGACGCACACTTCCTGGAAACTGCTGTATGCCCCCACATGCCCGTTGGCGAAAGTGGAACTTACGGGGAGCCCAGTGATCACCCTGCGGTTTCCCCGAATGAACGAGGGCCGCGGCATTAGTGCCCCCCCAAGGATTGCAAGCACCCAGTTCCTCTGTGGAAATGAGTCCTTTACTCCCAAGGCGTTGCTGCAGTGAAGAGACGCAGGGCCTTTTCAGGGTTTGGCCGAGAGCTCCGTGGTTGCGAGGATGCAGCTTTCCAAATGGTAAAAGACTGCTATTCTAAACAGGGCCCCCTATGGTAGCTAACACGCAGCGTAAGTACCTGCAGTATTTGAGGGGCGAAGGCAGACTAACGCGGCACACTGGGCCCTTCACTGAATCCGTTTGAATGAGCGGGTGTCGAAGTGTGGCAAGCTCCCTAACCGAGTGAAGGCCTGAGGAAGGCCTTGCCTGCACTGCATCTCCCAGAGGCCTACCAGTGTAAAGTGGTGAATTGTGGTCTTCTTTGAGCAGGTTGGATGTCACGTCGAGTGCCTGCATGATGTAGAGGCCCGGCAGGTGTGAGTTCCCAGAAGGAACGCGGAGCCGAGGGTGTCTCTTATGGCACGTCACTGCTCTGCACTGAGTCAAAGTTGCCCAGCCCATTAGACCGGCTAGGAATATGTTCCCGAGGTGTTTGTACGCTGTGTCAACCTGGTTCTCCAAGGAAGGGAGCCGTGTGTCGCCCTGGATTCTGCACGCCCAGAAGTGTTCCGAAGGGCCTACACGGCTGTCTGTCGATCAGCAGGCAGACAGGACACTTGGGGTACTCAGTGTATTTGCACGGGAAGCGGTGCCGACGCGAGAGCCCTAGGAGACCCGAAAGGCCTCCTCGCCTTCCTTTTAAGCGGAACAACGACCGAGACCTCATGGAAACTGCTGCACGCAGAGCTTGCCAGGGGGACAAGTGGGTCCTTACCATGAGACTAGTGGTCACCTTGTGGCTTCCCAGAACGCACGAGGGCTGTGGGATTAGCTCCCCCTAAGAATTGAGAGCACCTGACTTCTCTGGGCAAAGTACTCGTTCCCCTCACAGGCGTGCCTGCAGTGAAAAGCAGCTGGGCAATTCCACACTTCTGCACACAGGTTCTAGGCCGCCAAGAATCCAGCTTTTGAAAAGGGAAAAAAGACTGCTTTGGTGCGCTGATGCTAGGGGTCACCTTGCGATTGCCCAGAACGAACGTGGGCCGCAGCTTAGCTCTCCTCTGAAAGGGCAGGCACCCCGTTTGTCTGGGGGACATACCGGTTTCCTCCCCAGCTGTGCCTGCAGTGAGTAGAAGCTGGACATAGTGAGCGTTTCAGAAACAGCTCCGAGGCTACCTGTATCCAGCTTTCCAAAGGGGGAAAACACTGGTTTTCTAAGCAGTGCCACCTACCCTCGTTAACACCCGCCAGAAGTACGTGCAGAACTGGAAGTGCAAAGGGAGACCGTCGCGACACACTGGGCCCTTGGCTAAATAGCTTTCACTGCGCAGGCGTCTGCGTGTGGCAAGATCCCTAACCGAGTGAAGGCCCGAGGAAGACCTAGTTGGCACTGCACCTTCCAAGGGCCTGCCAGTGTAAAGTGAGGAATTGTGCTCTTGGCTCAGGTTGGATCTCACCTCGACTTCCTGCTTGAGGCAGAGAGCGGGGAGGTATGAGTTCCAAGAAGGAACGCGGGGGAGACGTTTCTCTCAGGGTAAGTCCCTTTTCCGCACTGAGTCCAAGTGGCCCAGCCCAGGAGACCGTGTAGGACTGTGTTCCAGGGCTCTTTGCAAGTTGTGTCCACCTAGGTTTCTAAGGAAGAGAACGGTGTGTCGCCTTGGACTCTGCATGCCAAGGAGTGTTCCGAAGGGCCTACGCGGCTGTCTGTTGCTCAGCAGGCAGAGAGGAGGCCCGGCGGACTCAGTGTAGTTGCCCGGGAAACGGTGCGGACGCGAGAGCCCATCGCGTCCTGAAAGGCATCCTCGAGTTCCAGCTAGGCAGCACATCGACGCACACTTCCTGGAAACTGCTGTATGCCCCCACATGCCCGCTGGCAAAAGTGGAACTTACGGGGAGCCCAGTGATCACCCTGCGGTTTCCCCGAACGAACGAGGGCCGCGGCATTAGTGCCCCCCCAAGGATTGCAAGCACCCAGTTCTTCTGTGGAAATGAGTCCTTTACTCCCAATGCGTAGCTGCAGTGAAGAGACGCAGGGCCTTTTCCGGGTTTGGCCGAGAGCTCCGTGGTTGCGAGGATGCAGCTTTCCAAACGGTAAAAGACTGCTTTTCTAAACAGGGCCCCCTATGGTAGCTACCACGCAGCGTAAGTACCTGCAGTATTTGAGGGGCGAAGGCAGACAAACGCGGCACACTGGGCCCTTCGCTGAATCCGTTTGAATGAGCAGGTGTCGAAGTGTGGCAAGCTCCCTAACCGAGTGAAGGCCTGAGGAAGGCCTTGCTGGCACTGCATCTCCCAGAGGCCTACCAGTGTAAAGTGGTGAATTGTGGTCTTCTTTGAGCAGGTTGGATGTCACGTCGAGTGCCTGCATGAGGTAGAGGCCCGGCAGGTGTGAGTTCCCAGAAGGAACGCGGAGCCGAGGGTGTCTCTTATGGCACGTCACTGCTCTGCACTGACTCAAAGTTGCCCAGCCCATTAGACCAGCTAGGAATATGTTCCCGAGGTGTTTGTACGCTGTGTCAACCTGGTTCTCCAAGGAAGGGAGCCGTGTGTCGCCCTGGATTCTGCACGCCCAGAAGTGTTCCGAAGGGCCTACACGGCTGTCTGTCGATCAGCAGGCAGACAGGACACTTGGGGTACTCAGTGTATTTGCACGGGAAGCGGTGCCGACGCGAGAGCCCTAGGAGACCCGAAAGGCCTCCTCGCCTTCCTTTTAAGCGGAACAACGACCGAGACCTCATGGAAACTGCTGCACGCAGAGCTTGCCAGGGGGACAAGTGGGTCCTTACCATGAGACTAGTGGTCACCTTGTGGCTTCCCAGAACGCACGAGGGCTATGGGATTAGCTCCCCCTAAGAATTGAGAGCACCTGACTTCTCTGGGCAAAGTACTCGTTCCCCTCACAGGCGTGCCTGCAGTGAAAAGCAGCTGGGCAATTCCACACTTCTGCACACAGGTTCTAGGCCGCCAAGAATCCAGATTTCGAAAAGGGAAAAAAGACTGCTTTGGTGTGCTGATGCTAGGGGTCACCTTGCGATTGCGCAGAACGAACGTGGGCCGCAGCTTAGCTCTCCTCTGAAAGGGCAGGCACCCCGTTTGTCTGGGGGACATACCGGTTTCCTCCCCAGCTGTGCCTGCAGTGAGTAGAAGCTGGACATAGTGAGCGTTTCAGAAACAGCTCCGAGGCTACCTGTATCCAGCTTTCCAAAGGGGGAAAACACTGGTTTTCTAAGCAGTGCCACCTACCCTCGTTAACACCCGCCAGAAGTACGTGCAGAACTGGAAGTGCAAAGGGAGAGCGTCGTGACACACTGGGCCCTTGGCTAAATAGTTTTCACTGCGCAGGCGTCTGCGTGTGGCAAGCTCCCTAACCGAGTGAAGGCCTGAGGAAGACCTAGTTGGCACTGCACCTTCCAAGGGCCTGCCAGTGTAAAGTGAGGAATTGTGCTCTTGGCTCAGGTTGGATCTCACCTCGACTTCCTGCTTGAGGCAGAGAGCGGGGAGGTATGAGTTCCAAGAAGGAACGCGGGGGAGACGTTTCTCTCCGGGTAAGTCCCTTTTCCGCACTGAGTCCAAGTGGCCCAGCCCAGGAGACCGTGTAGGACTGTGTTCCAGGGCTCTTTGCAAGCTGTGTCCACCTAGGTTTCTAAGGAAGAGAACGGTGTGTCGCCTTGGACTCTGCATGCCAAGGAGTGTTCCGAAGGGCCTACGCGGCTGTCTGTTGCTCAGCAGGCAGAGAGGAGGCCCGGCGGACTCAGTGTAGTTGCCCGGGAAACGGTGCGGACGCGAGAGCCCATCGCGTCCTGAAAGGCATCCTCGAGTTCCAGCTAGGCAGCACATCGACGCACACTTCCTGGAAACTGCTGTATGCCCCCACATGCCCGTTGGCGAAAGTGGAACTTACGGGGAGCCCAGTGATCACCCTGCGGTTTCCCCGAATGAACGAGGGCCGCGACATTAGTGCCCCCCCAAGGATTGCAAGCACCCAGTTCCTCTGTGGAAATGAGTCCTTTACTCCCAAGGCGTTGCTGCAGTGAAGAGACGCAGGGCCTTTTCAGGGTTTGGCCGAGAGCTCCGTGGTTGCGCGGATGCAGCTTTCCAAACGGTAAAAGACTGCTTTTCTAAACAGGGCCCCCTATGGTAGCTACCACGCAGCGTAAGTACCTGCAGTATTTGAGGGGTGAAGGCAGACAAACGCGGCACACTGGGCCCTTCGCTGAATCCGTTTGAATGAGCGGTTGTCGAAGTGTGGCATGCTCCCTAACCGAGTGAAGGCCTGAGGAAGGCCTTGCTGGCACTGCATCTCCCAGAGGCCTACCAGTGTAAAGTGGTGAATTGTGGTCTTCTTTGAGCAGGTTGGATGTCACGTCGAGTGCCTGCATGAGGTAGAGGCCCGGCAGGTGTGAGTTCCCAGAAGGAACGCGGAGCCGAGGGTGTCTCTTATGGCACGTCACTGCTCTGCACTGAGTCAAAGTTGCCCAGCCCATTAGACCGGCTAGGAATATGTTCCCGAGGTGTTCGTACGCTGTCAACCTGGTTCTCCAAGGAAGGGAGCCGTGTGTCGCCCTGGATTCTGCACGCCCAGAAGTGTTCCGAAGGGCCTACACGGCTGTCTGTCGATCAGCAGGCAGACAGGACACTTGGGGTACTCAGTGTATTTGCACGGGAAGCGGTGCCGACGCGAGAGCCCTAGGAGACCCGAAAGGCCTCCTCGCCTTCCTTTTAAGCGGAACAACGACCGAGACCTCATGGAAACTGCTGCACTCAGAGCTTGCCAGGGGGACAAGTGGGTCCTTACCATGAGACTAGTGGTCACCTTGTGGCTTCCCAGAACGCACGAGGGCTGTGGGATTAGCTCCCCCTAAGAATTGAGAGCACCTGACTTCTCTGGGCAAAGTACTCGTTCCCCTCACAGGCGTGCCTGCAGTGAAAAGCAGCTGGGCAATTCCACACTTCTGCACACAGGTTCTAGGCCGCCAAGAATCCAGCTTTCGAAAAGGGAAAAAAGACTGCTTTGGTGCGCTGATGCTAGGGGTCACCTTGCGATTGCCCAGAACGAACGTGGGCCGCAGCTTAGCTCTGCTCTGAAAGGGCAGGCACCCCGTTTGTCTGGGGGACATACCGGTTTCCTCCCCAGCTGTGCCTGCAGTGAGTAGAAGCTGGACATAGTGAGCGTTTCAGAAACAGCTCCGAGGCTACCTGTATCCAGCTTTCCAAAGGGGGAAAACACTGGTTTTCTAAGCAGTGCCACCTACCCTCGTTAACACCCGCCAGAAGTACGTGCAGAACTGGAAGTGCAAAGGGAGACCGTCGCGACACACTGGGCCCTTGGCTAAATAGTTTTCACTGCGCAGGCGTCTGCGTGTGGCAAGATCCCTAACCGAGTGAAGGCCTGAGGAAGACCTAGTTGGCACTGCACCTTCCAAGGGCCTGCCAGTGTAAAGTGAGGAATTGTGCTCTTGGCTCAGGTTGGATCTCACCTCGACTTCCTGCTTGAGGCAGAGAGCGGGGAGGTATGAGTTCCAAGAAGGAACGCGGGGGAGACGTTTCTCTCCGGGTAAGTCCCTTTTCCGCACTGAGTCCAAGTGGCCCAGCCCAGGAGACTGTGTAGGACTGTGTTCCAGGGCTCTTTGCAAGCTGTGTCCACCTAGGTTTCTAAGGAAGAGAACGGTGTGTCGCCTTGGACTCTGCATGCCAAGGAGTGTTCCGAAGGGCCTACGCGGCTGTCTGTTGCTCAGCAGGCAGAGAGGAGGCCCGGCGGACTCAGTGTAGTTGCCCGGGAAACGGTGCGGACGCGAGAGCCCATCGCGTCCTGAAAGGCATCCTCGAGTTCCAGCTAGGCAGCACATCGACGCACACTTCCTGGAAACTGCTGTATGCCCCCACATGCCCGTTGGCGAAAGTGGAACTTACGGGGAGCCCAGTGATCACCCTGCGGTTTCCCCGAATGAACGAGGGCCGCGGCATTAGTGCCCCCCCAAGGATTGCAAGCACCCAGTTCCTCTGTGGAAATGAGTCCTTTACTCCCAAGGCGTTGCTGCAGTGAAGAGACGCAGGGCCTTTTCAGGGTTTGGCCGAGAGCTCCGTGGTTGCGCGGATGCAGCTTTCCAAATGGTAAAAGACTGCTTTTCTAAACAGGGCCCCCTATGGTAGCTACCACGCAGCGTAAGTACCTGCAGTATTTGAGGGGCGAAGGCAGACAAACGCGGCACACTGGGCCCTTCGCTGAATCCGTTTGAATGAGCGGGTGTCGAAGTGTGGCAAGCTCCCTAACCGAGTGAAGGCCTGAGGAAGGCCTTGCTGGCACTGCATCTCCCAGAGGCCTACCAGTGTAAAGTGGTGAATTGTGGTCTTCTTTGAGCAGGTTGGATGTCACGTCGAGTGCCTGCATGAGGTAGAGGCCCGGCAGGTGTGAGTTCCCAGAAGGAACGCGGAGCCGAGGGTGTCTCTTATGGCACGTCACTGCTCTGTACTGAGTCAAAGTTGCCCAGCCCATTAGACCGGCTAGGAATATGTTCCCGAGGTGTTCGTACGCTGTGTCAACCTGGTTCTCCAAGGAAGGGAGCCGTGTGTCGCCCTGGATTCTGCACGCCCAGAAGTGTTCCGAAGGGCCTACACGGCTGTCTGTCGATCAGCAGGCAGACAGGACACTTGGGGTACTCAGTGTATTTGCACGGGAAGCGGTGCCGACGCGAGAGCCCTAGGAGACCCGAAAGGCCTCCTCGCCTTCCTTTTAAGCGGAACAACGACCGAGACCTCATGGAAACTGCTGCACGCAGAGCTTGCCAGGGGGACAAGTGGGTCCTTACCATGAGACTAGTGTTCACCTTGTGGCTTCCCAGAACGCACGAGGGCTGTGGGATTAGCTCCCCCTAAGAATTGAGAGCACCTGACTTCTCTGGGCAAAGTACTCGTTCCCCTCACAGGCGTGCCTGCAGTGAAAAGTAGCTGGGCAATTCCACACTTCTGCACACAGGTTCTAGGCCGCCAAGAATCCAGCTTTCGAAAAGGGAAAAAAGACTGCTTTGGTGTGCTGATGCTAGGGGTCACCTTGCGATTGCCCAGAACGAACGTGGGCCGCAGCTAAGCTCTCCTCTGAAAGGGCAGGCACCCCGTTTGTCTGGGGGACATACCGGTTTCCTCCCCAGCTGTGCCTGCAGTGAGTAGAAGCTAGACATAGTGAGCGTTTCAGAAACAGCTCCGAGGCTACCTGTATCCAGCTTTCCAAAGGGGGAAAACACTGGTTTTCTAAGCAGTGCCACCTACCCTCGTTAACACCCGCCAGAAGTACGTGCAGAACTGGAAGTGCAAAGGGAGACCGTCGCGACACACTGGGCCCTTGGCTAAATAGTTTTCACTGAGCAGGCGTCTGCGTGTGGCAAGATCCCTAACCGAGTGAAGGCCTGAGGAAGACCTAGTTGGCACTGCACCTTCCAAGGGCCTGCCAGTGTAAAGTGAGGAATTGTGCTCTTGGCTCAGGTTGGATCTCACCTCGACTTCCTGCTTGAGGCAGAGAGCGGGGAGGTATGAGTTCCAAGAAGGAACGCGGGGGAGACGTTTCTCTCCGGGTAAGTCCCTTTTCCGCACTGAGTCCAAGTGGCCCAGCCCAGGAGACCGTGTAGGACTGTGTTCCAGGGCTCTTTGCAAGCTGTGTCCACCTAGGTTTCTAAGGAAGAGAACGGTGTGTCGCCTTGGACTCTGCATGCCAAGGAGTGTTCCGAAGGGCCTACGCAGCTGTCTGTTGCTCAGCAGGCAGAGAGGAGGCCCGGCGGACTCAGTGTAGTTGCCCGGGAAACGGTGCGGACGCGAGAGCCCATCGCGTCCTGAAAGGCATCCTCGAGTTCCAGCTAGGCAGCACATCGACGCACACTTCCTGGAAACTGCTGTATGCCCCCACATGCCCGTTGGCGAAAGTGGAACTTACGGGGAGCCCAGTGATCACCCTGCGGTTCCCCTGAACGAACGAGGGCCGCGGCATTAGTGCCCCCCCAAGGATTGCAAGCACCCAGTTCCTCTGTGGAAATGAGTCCTTTACTCCCAAGGCGTTGCTGCAGTGAAGAGACGCAGGGCCTTTTCAGGGTTTGGCCGAGAGCTCCGTGGTTGCGCGGATGCAGCTTTCCAAACGGTAAAAGACTGCTTTTCTAAACAGGGCCCCCTATGGTAGCTACCACGCAGCGTAAGTACCTGCAGTATTTGAGGGGTGAAGGCAGACAAACGCGGCACACTGGGCCCTTCGCTGAATCCGTTTGAATGAGCGGGTGTCGAAGTGTGGCATGCTCCCTAACCGAGTGAAGGCCTGAGGAAGGCCTTGCTGGCACTGCATCTCCCAGAGGCCTACCAGTGTAAAGTGGTGAATTGTGGTCTTCTTTGAGCAGGTTGGATGTCACGTCGAGTGCCTGCATGAGGTAGAGGCCCGGCAGGTGTGAGTTCCCAGAAGGAACGCGGAGCCGAGGGTGTCTCTTATGGCACGTCACTGCTCTGCACTGAGTCAAAGTTGCCCAGCCCATTAGACCGGCTAGGAATATGTTCCCGAGGTGTTCGTACGCTGTGTCAACCTGGTTCTCCAAGGAAGGGAGCCGTGTGTCACCCTGGATTCTGCACGCCCAGAAGTGTTCCGAAGGGCCTACACGGCTGTCTGTCGATCAGCAGGCAGACAGGACACTTGGGGTACTCAGTGTATTTGCACGGGAAGCGGTGCCGACGCGAGAGCCCTAGGAGACCCGAAAGGCCTCCTCGCCTTCCTTTTAAGCGGAACAACGACCGAGACCTCATGGAAACTGCTGCACGCAGAGCTTGCCAGGGGGACAAGTGGGTCCTTACCATGAGACTAGTGGTCACCTTGTGGCTTCCCAGAACGCACGAGGGCTGTGGGATTAGCTCCCCCTAAGAATTGAGAGCACCTGACTTCTCTGGGCAAAGTACTCGTTCCCCTCACAGGCGTGCCTGCAGTGAAAAGCAGCTGGGCAATTCCACACTTCTGCACACAGGTTCTAGGCCGCCAAGAATCCAGCTTTCGAAAAGGGAAAAAAGACTGCTTTGGTGCGCTGTTGCTAGGGGTCACCTTGCGATTGCCCAGAACGAACGTGGGCCGCAGCTTAGCTCTCCTCTGAAAGGGCAGGCACCCCGTTTGTCTGGGGGACATACCGGTTTCCTCCCCAGCTGTGCCTGCAGTGAGTAGAAGCTGGACATAGTGAGCGTTTCAGAAACAGCGCCGAGGCTACCTGTATCCAGCTTTCCAAAGGGGGAAAACACTGGTTTTCTAAGCAGTGCCACCTACCCTCGTTAACACCCGCCAGAAGTACGTGCAGAACTGGAAGTGCAAAGGGAGACCGTCGCGACACACTGGGCCCTTGGCTAAATAGTTTTCACTGCGCAGGCGTCTGCGTGTGGCAAGCTCCCTAACCGAGTGAAGGCCTGAGGAAGACCTAGTTGGCACTGCACCTTCCAAGGGCCTGCCAGTGTAAAGTGAGGAATTGTGCTCTTGGCTCAGGTTGGATCTCACCTCGACTTCCTGCTTGAGGCAGAGAGCGGGGAGGTATGAGTTCCAAGAAGGAACGCGGGGGAGACGTTTCTCTCCGGGTAAGTCCCTTTTCCGCACTGAGTCCAAGTGGCCCAGCTCAGGAGACCGTGTAGGACTGTGTTCCAGGGCTCTTTGCAAGCTGTGTCCACCTAGGTTTCTAAGGAAGAGAACGGTGTGTCGCCTTGGACTCTGCATGCCAAGGAGTGTTCCGAAGCACCTACGCGGCTGTCTGTTGCTCAGCAGGCAGAGAGGAGGCCCGGCGGACTCAGTGTAGTTGCCCGGGAAACGGAGCGGACGCGAGAGCCCATCGCGTCCTGAAAGGCATCCTCGAGTTCCAGCTAGGCAGCACATCGACGCACACTTCCTGGAAACTGCTGTATGCCCCCACATGCCCGTTGGCGAAAGTGGAACTTACGGGGAGCCCAGTGATCACCCTGCGGTTTCCCCGAACGAACGAGGGCCGCGGCATTAGTGCCCCCCCAAGGATTGCAAGCACCCAGTTCCTCTGTGGAAATGAGTCCTTTACTCCCAAGGCGTTGCTGCAGTGAAGAGACGCAGGACCTTTTCAGGGTTTGGCCGAGACCTCCGTGGTTGCGCGGATGCAGCTTTCCAAACGGTAAAAGACTGCTTTTCTAAACAGGGCCCCCTATGGTAGCTACCACGCAGCGTAAGTACCTGCAGTATTTGAGGGGCGAAGGCAGACAAACGCGGCACACTGGGCCCTTCGCTGAATCCGTTTGAATGAGCGGGTGTCGAAGTGTGGCATGCTCCCTAACCGAGTGAAGGCCTGAGGAAGGCCTTGCTGGCACTGCATCTCCCAGAGGCCTACCAGTGTAAAGTGGTGAATTGTGGTCTTCTTTGAGCAGGTTGGATGTCACGTCGAGTGCCTGCATGAGGTAGAGGCCCGGCAGGTGTGAGTTCCCAGAAGGAACGCGGAGCCGAGGGTGTCTCTTATGGCACGTCACTGCTCTGCACTGAGTCAAAGTTGCCCAGCCCATTAGACCGGCTAGGAATATGTTCCCGAGGTGTTCGTACGCTGTGTCAACCTGGTTCTCCAAGGAAGGGAGCCGTGTGTCACCCTGGATTCTGCACGCCCAGAAGTGTTCCGAAGGGCCTACACGGCTGTCTGTCGATCAGCAGGCAGACAGGACACTTGGGGTACTCAGTGTATTTGCACGGGAAGCGGTGCCGACGCGAGAGCCCTAGGAGACCCGAAAGGCCTCCTCGCCTTCCTTTTAAGCGGAACAACGACCGAGACCTCATGGAAACTGCTGCACGCAGAGCTTGCCAGGGGGACTAGTGGGTCCTTACCATGAGACTAGTGGTCACCTTGTGGCTTCCCAGAACGCACGAGGGCTGTGGGATTAGCTCTCCCTAAGAATTGAGAGCACCTGACTTCTCTGGGCAAAGTACTCGTTCCCCTCACAGGCGTGCCTGCAGTGAAAAGCAGCTGAGCAATTCCACACTTCTGCACACAGGTTCTAGGCCGCCAAGAATCCAGCTTTCGAAAAGGGAAAAAAGACTGCTTTGGTGCGCTGATGCTAGGGGTCACCTTGCGATTGCCCAGAACGAACGTGGGCCGCAGCTAAGCTCTCCTCTGAAAGGGCAGGCACCCCGTTTGTCTGGGGGACATACCGGTTTCCTCCCCAGCTGTGCCTGCAGTGAGTAGAAGCTAGA
This sequence comes from Eubalaena glacialis, assembly GCF_028564815.1. NCBI lineage: Eukaryota > Metazoa > Chordata > Mammalia > Artiodactyla > Balaenidae > Eubalaena > Eubalaena glacialis. The sequence continues at coordinate 107,695,970 of NC_083716.1, read as the reverse complement.
CATAGTGAGCGTTTCAGAAACAGCTCCGAGGCTACCTGTATCCAGCTTTCCAAAGGGGGAAAACACTGGTTTTCTAAGCAGTGCCACCTACCCTCGTTAACACCCGCCAGAAGTACGTGCAGAACTGGAAGTGCAAAGGGAGACCGTCGCGACACACTGGGCCCTTGGCTAAGTAGTTTTCACTGAGCAGGCGTCTGCGTGTGGCAAGATCCCTAACCGAGTGAAGGCCTGAGGAAGACCTAGTTGGCACTGCACCTTCCAAGGGCCTGCCAGTGTAAAGTGAGGAATTGTGCTCTTGGCTCAGGTTGGATCTCACCTCGACTTCCTGCTTGAGGCAGAGAGCGGGGAGGTATGAGTTCCAAGAAGGAACGCGGGGGAGACGTTTCTCTCCGGGTAAGTCCCTTTTCCGCACTGAGTCCAAGTGGCCCAGCCCAGGAGACCGTGTAGGACTGTGTTCCAGGGCTCTTTGCAAGCTGTGTCCACCTAGGTTTCTAAGGAAGAGAACGGTGTGTCGCCTTGGACTCTGCATGCCAAGGAGTGTTCCGAAGGGCCTACGCGGCTGTCTGTTGCTCAGCAGGCAGAGAGGAGGCCCGGCGGACTCAGTGTAGTTGCACGGGAAACGGTGCGGACGCGAGAGCCCATCGCGTCCTGAAAGGCATCCTCGAGTTCCAGCTAGGCAGCACATCGACGCACACTTCCTGGAAACTGCTGTATGCCCCCACATGCCCGCTGGCGAAAGTGGAACTTACGGGGAGCCCAGTGATCACCCTGCGGTTTCCCCGAACGAACGAGGGCCGTGGCATTAGTGCCCCCCCAAGGATTGCAAGCACACAGTTCCTCTGTGGAAATGAGTCCTTTACTCCCAAGGCGTTGCTGCAGTGAAGAGACGCAGGGCCTTTTCAGGGTTTGGCCGAGAGCTCCGTGGTTGCGAGGATGCAGCTTTCCAAACGGTAAAAGACTGCTTTTCTAAACAGGGCCCCCTATGGTAGCTACCACGCAGCGTAAGTACCTGCAGTATTTGAGGGGCGAAGGCAGAGAAACGCGGCACACTGGGCCCTTCGCTGAATCCGTTTGAATGAGCGGGTGTCAAAGTGTGGCAAGCTCCCTAACCGAGTGAAGGCCTGAGGAAGGCCTTGCTGACCCTGCATCTCCCAGAGGCCTACCAGTGTAAAGTGGTGAATTGTGGTCTTCTTTGAGCAGGTTGGATGTCACGTCGAGTGCCTGCATGAGGTAGAGGCCCGGCAGGTGTGAGTTCCCAGAAGGAACGCGGAGCCGAGGGTGTCTCTTATGGCACGTCACTGCTCTGCACTGAGTCAAAGTTGCCCAGCCCATTAGACCGGCTAGGAATATGTTCCCGAGGTGTTCGTACGCTGTGTCAACCTGGTTCTCCAAGGAAGGGAGCCGTGTGTCGCCCTGGATTCTGCACGCCCAGACGTGTTCCGAAGGGCCTACACGGCTGTCTGTCGATCAGCAGGCAAACAGGACACTTGGGGTACTCAGTGTATTTGCACGGGAAGCGGTGCCGACGCGAGAGCCCTAGGAGACCCGAAAGGTCTCCTCGCCTTCCTTTTAAGCGGAACAACGACCGAGACCTCATGGAAACTGCTGCACGCACAGCTTGCCAGGGGAACAAGTGGGTCCTTACCATGAGACTAGTGGTCACCTTGTGGCTTCCCAGAACGCACGAGGGCTGTGGGATTAGCTCCCCCTAAGAATTGAGAGCACCTGACTTCTCTGGGCAAAGTACTCGTTCCCCTCACAGGCGTGCCTGCAGTGAAAAGCAGCTGGGCAATTCCACACTTCTGCACACAGGTTCTAGGCCGCCAAGAATCCAGCTTTCGAAAAGGGAAAAAAGACTGCTTTGGTGCGCTGATGCTAGGGGTCACCTTGCGATTGCCCAGAACGAACGTGGGCCGCAGCTTAGCTCTCCTCTGAAAGGGCAGGCACCCCGTTTGTCTGGGGGACATACCGGTTTCCTCCCCAGCTGTGCCTGCAGTGAGTAGAAGCTGGACATAGTGAGCGTTTCAGAAACAGCTCCGAGGCTACCTGTATCCAGCTTTCCAAAGGGGGAAAACACTGGTTTTCTAAGCAGTGCCACCTACCCTCGTTAACACCCGCCAGAAGTACGTGCAGAACTGGAAGTGCAAAGGGAGACCGTCGCGACACACTGGGCCCTTGGCTAAATAGTTTTCACTGCGCAGGCGTCTGCGTGTGGCAAGATCTCTAACCGAGTGAAGGCCTGAGGAAGACCTAGTTGGCACTGCACCTTCCAAGGGCCTGCCAGTGTAAAGTGAGGAATTGTGCTCTTGGCTCAGGTTGGATCTCACCTCGACTTCCTGCTTGAGGCAGAGAGCGGGGAGGTATGAGTTCCAAGAAGGAACGCGGGGGAGACGTTTCTCTCCGGGTAAGTCCCTTTTCCGCACTGAGTCCAAGTGGCCCAGCCCAGGAGACCGTGTAGGACTGTGTTCCAGGGCTCTTTGCAAGCTGTGTCCACCTAGGTTTCTAAGGAAGAGAACGGTGTGTCGCCTTGGACTCTGCATGCCAAGGAGTGTTCCGAAGGGCCTACGCGGCTGTCTGTTGCTCAGCAGGCAGAGAGGAGGCCCGGCGGACTCAGTGTAGTTGCACGGGAAACGGTGCGGACGCGAGAGCCCATCGCGTCCTGAAAGGCATCCTCGAGTTCCAGCTAGGCAGCACATCGACGCACACTTCCTGGAAACTGCTGTATGCCCCCACATGCCCGTTGGCGAAAGTGGAACTTACGGGGAGCCCAGTGATCACCCTGCGGTTTCCCCGAACGAACGAGGGCCGCGGCATTAGTGCCCCCCCAAGGATTGCAAGCACCCAGTTCCTCTGTGGAAATGAGTCCTTTACTCCCAAGGCGTTGCTGCAGTGAAGAGACGCAGGACCTTTTCAGGGTTTGGCCGAGACCTCCGTGGTTGCGCGGATGCAGCTTTCCAAACGGTAAAAGACTGCTTTTCTAAACAGGGCCCCCTATGGTAGCTACCACGCAGCGTAAGTACCTGCAGTATTTGAGGGGCGAAGGCAGACAAACGCGGCACACTGGGCCCTTCGCTGAATCCGTTTGAATGAGCGGGTGTCGAAGTGTGGCATGCTCCCTAACCGAGTGAAGGCCTGAGGAAGGCCTTGCTGGCACTGCATCTCCCAGAGGCCTACCAGTGTAAAGTGGTGAATTGTGGTCTTCTTTGAGCAGGTTGGATGTCACGTCGAGTGCCTGCATGAGGTAGAGGCCCGGCAGGTGTGAGTTCCCAGAAGGAACGCGGAGCCGAGGGTGTCTCTTATGGCACGTCACTGCTCTGCACTGAGTCAAAGTTGCCCAGCCCATTAGACCGGCTAGGAATATGTTCCCGAGGTGTTCGTACGCTGTGTCAACCTGGTTCTCCAAGGAAGGGAGCCGTGTGTCACCCTGGATTCTGCACGCCCAGAAGTGTTCCGAAGGGCCTACACGGCTGTCTGTCGATCAGCAGGCAGACAGGACACTTGGGGTACTCAGTGTATTTGCACGGGAAGCGGTGCCGACGCGAGAGCCCTAGGAGACCCGAAAGGCCTCCTCGCCTTCCTTTTAAGCGGAACAACGACCGAGACCTCATGGAAACTGCTGCACGCAGAGCTTGCCAGGGGGACTAGTGGGTCCTTACCATGAGACTAGTGGTCACCTTGTGGCTTCCCAGAACGCACGAGGGCTGTGGGATTAGCTCTCCCTAAGAATTGAGAGCACCTGACTTCTCTGGGCAAAGTACTCGTTCCCCTCACAGGCGTGCCTGCAGTGAAAAGCAGCTGAGCAATTCCACACTTCTGCACACAGGTTCTAGGCCGCCAAGAATCCAGCTTTCGAAAAGGGAAAAAAGACTGCTTTGGTGCGCTGATGCTAGGGGTCACCTTGCGATTGCCCAGAACGAACGTGGGCCGCAGCTAAGCTCTCCTCTGAAAGGGCAGGCACCCCGTTTGTCTGGGGGACATACCGGTTTCCTCCCCAGCTGTGCCTGCAGTGAGTAGAAGCTAGACATAGTGAGCGTTTCAGAAACAGCTCCGAGGCTACCTGTATCCAGCTTTCCAAAGGGGGAAAACACTGGTTTTCTAAGCAGTGCCACCTACCCTCGTTAACACCCGCCAGAAGTACGTGCAGAACTGGAAGTGCAAAGGGAGACCGTCGCGACACACTGGGCCCTTGGCTAAGTAGTTTTCACTGAGCAGGCGTCTGCGTGTGGCAAGATCCCTAACCGAGTGAAGGCCTGAGGAAGACCTAGTTGGCACTGCACCTTCCAAGGGCCTGCCAGTGTAAAGTGAGGAATTGTGCTCTTGGCTCAGGTTGGATCTCACCTCGACTTCCTGCTTGAGGCAGAGAGCGGGGAGGTATGAGTTCCAAGAAGGAACGCGGGGGAGACGTTTCTCTCCGGGTAAGTCCCTTTTCCGCACTGAGTCCAAGTGGCCCAGCCCAGGAGACCGTGTAGGACTGTGTTCCAGGGCTCTTTGCAAGCTGTGTCCACCTAGGTTTCTAAGGAAGAGAACGGTGTGTCGCCTTGGACTCTGCATGCCAAGGAGTGTTCCGAAGGGCCTACGCGGCTGTCTGTTGCTCAGCAGGCAGAGAGGAGGCCCGGCGGACTCAGTGTAGTTGCACGGGAAACGGTGCGGACGCGAGAGCCCATCGCGTCCTGAAAGGCATCCTCGAGTTCCAGCTAGGCAGCACATCGACGCACACTTCCTGGAAACTGCTGTATGCCCCCACATGCCCGCTGGCGAAAGTGGAACTTACGGGGAGCCCAGTGATCACCCTGCGGTTTCCCCGAACGAACGAGGGCCGTGGCATTAGTGCCCCCCCAAGGATTGCAAGCACACAGTTCCTCTGTGGAAATGAGTCCTTTACTCCCAAGGCGTTGCTGCAGTGAAGAGACGCAGGGCCTTTTCAGGGTTTGGCCGAGAGCTCCGTGGTTGCGAGGATGCAGCTTTCCAAACGGTAAAAGACTGCTTTTCTAAACAGGGCCCCCTATGGTAGCTACCACGCAGCGTAAGTACCTGCAGTATTTGAGGGGCGAAGGCAGAGAAACGCGGCACACTGGGCCCTTCGCTGAATCCGTTTGAATGAGCGGGTGTCAAAGTGTGGCAAGCTCCCTAACCGAGTGAAGGCCTGAGGAAGGCCTTGCTGACCCTGCATCTCCCAGAGGCCTACCAGTGTAAAGTGGTGAATTGTGGTCTTCTTTGAGCAGGTTGGATGTCACGTCGAGTGCCTGCATGAGGTAGAGGCCCGGCAGGTGTGAGTTCCCAGAAGGAACGCGGAGCCGAGGGTGTCTCTTATGGCACGTCACTGCTCTGCACTGAGTCAAAGTTGCCCAGCCCATTAGACCGGCTAGGAATATGTTCCCGAGGTGTTCGTACGCTGTGTCAACCTGGTTCTCCAAGGAAGGGAGCCGTGTGTCGCCCTGGATTCTGCACGCCCAGACGTGTTCCGAAGGGCCTACACGGCTGTCTGTCGATCAGCAGGCAAACAGGACACTTGGGGTACTCAGTGTATTTGCACGGGAAGCGGTGCCGACGCGAGAGCCCTAGGAGACCCGAAAGGTCTCCTCGCCTTCCTTTTAAGCGGAACAACGACCGAGACCTCATGGAAACTGCTGCATGCAGAGCTTGCCAGGGGAACAAGTGGGTCCTTACCATGAGACTAGTGGTCACCTTGTGGCTTCCCAGAACGCACGAGGGCTGTGGGATTAGCTCCCCCTAAGAATTGAGAGCACCTGACTTCTCTGGGCAAAGTACTCGTTCCCCTCACAGGCGTGCCTGCAGTGAAAAGCAGCTGGGCAATTCCACACTTCTGCACACAGGTTCTAGGCCGCCAAGAATCCAGCTTTCGAAAAGGGAAAAAAGACTGCTTTGGTGCGCTGATGCTAGGGGTCACCTTGCGATTGCCCAGAACGAACGTGGGCCGCAGCTTAGCTCTCCTCTGAAAGGGCAGGCACCCCGTTTGTCTGGGGGACATACCGGTTTCCTCCCCAGCTGTGCCTGCAGTGAGTAGAAGCTGGACATAGTGAGCGTTTCAGAAACAGCTCCGAGGCTACCTGTATCCAGCTTTCCAAAGGGGGAAAACACTGGTTTTCTAAGCAGTGCCACCTACCCTCGTTAACACCCGCCAGAAGTACGTGCAGAACTGGAAGTGCAAAGGGAGACCGTCGCGACACACTGGGCCCTTGGCTAAATAGTTTTCACTGCGCAGGCGTCTGCGTGTGGCAAGATCTCTAACCGAGTGAAGGCCTGAGGAAGACCTAGTTGGCACTGCACCTTCCAAGGGCCTGCCAGTGTAAAGTGAGGAATTGTGCTCTTGGCTCAGGTTGGATCTCACCTCGACTTCCTGCTTGAGGCAGAGAGCGGGGAGGTATGAGTTCCAAGAAGGAACGCGGGGGAGACGTTTCTCTCCGGGTAAGTCCCTTTTCCGCACTGAGTCCAAGTGGCCCAGCCCAGGAGACCGTGTAGGACTGTGTTCCAGGGCTCTTTGCAAGCTGTGTCCACCTAGGTTTCTAAGGAAGAGAACGGTGTGTCGCCTTGGACTCTGCATGCCAAGGAGTGTTCCGAAGGGCCTACGCGGCTGTCTGTTGCTCAGCAGGCAGAGAGGAGGCCCGGCGGACTCAGTGTAGTTGCACGGGAAACGGTGCGGACGCGAGAGCCCATCGCGTCCTGAAAGGCATCCTCGAGTTCCAGCTAGGCAGCACATCGACGCACACTTCCTGGAAACTGCTGTATGCCCCCACATGCCCGTTGGCGAAAGTGGAACTTACGGGGAGCCCAGTGATCACCCTGCGGTTTCCCCGAACGAACGAGGGCCGTGGCATTAGTGCCCCCCCAAGGATTGCAAGCACACAGTTCCTCTGTGGAAATGAGTCCTTTACTCCCAAGGCGTTGCTGCAGTGAAGAGACGCAGGGCCTTTTCAGGGTTTGGCCGAGAGCTCCGTGGTTGCGAGGATGCAGCTTTCCAAACGGTAAAAGACTGCTTTTCTAAACAGGGCCCCCTATGGTAGCTACCACGCAGCGTAAGTACCTGCAGTATTTGAGGGGCGAAGGCAGACAAACGCGGCACACTGGGCCCTTCGCTGAATCCGTTTGAATGAGCGGGTGTCAAAGTGTGGCAAGCTCCCTAACCGAGTGAAGGCCTGAGGAAGGCCTTGCTGACCCTGCATCTCCCAGAGGCCTACCAGTGTAAAGTGGTGAATTGTGGTCTTCTTTGAGCAGGTTGGATGTCACGTCGAGTGCCTGCATGAGGTAGAGGCCCGGCAGGTGTGAGTTCCCAGAAGGAACGCGGAGCCGAGGGTGTCTCTTATGGCACGTCACTGCTCTGCACTGAGTCAAAGTTGCCCAGCCCATTAGACCGGCTAGGAATATGTTCCCGAGGTGTTCGTACGCTGTGTCAACCTGGTTCTCCAAGGAAGGGAGCCGTGTGTCGCCCTGGATTCTGCACGCCCAGACGTGTTCCGAAGGGCCTACACGGCTGTCTGTCGATCAGCAGGCAAACAGGACACTTGGGGTACTCAGTGTATTTGCACGGGAAGCGGTGCCGACGCGAGAGCCCTAGGAGACCCGAAAGGTCTCCTCGCCTTCCTTTTAAGCGGAACAACGACCGAGACCTCATGGAAACTGCTGCACGCAGAGCTTGCCAGGGGAACAAGTGGGTCCTTACCATGAGACTAGTGGTCACCTTGTGGCTTCCCAGAACGCACGAGGGCTGTGGGATTAGCTCCCCCTAAGAATTGAGAGCACCTGACTTCTCTGGGCAAAGTACTCGTTCCCCTCACAGGCGTGCCTGCAGTGAAAAGCAGCTGGGCAATTCCACACTTCTGCACACAGATTCTAGGCCGCCAAGAATCCAGCTTTCGAAAAGGGAAAAAAGACTGCTTTGGTGCGCTGATGCTAGGGGTCACCTTGCGATTGCCCAGAACGAACGTGGGCCGCAGCTTAGCTCTCCTCTGAAAGGGCAGGCACCCCGTTTGTCTGGGGGACATACCGGTTTCCTCCCCAGCTGTGCCTGCAGTGAGTAGAAGCTGGACATAGTGAGCGTTTCAGAAACAGCTCCGAGGCTACCTGTATCCAGCTTTCCAAAGGGGGAAAACACTGGTTTTCTAAGCAGTGCCACCTACCCTCGTTAACACCCGCCAGAAGTACGTGCAGAACTGGAAGTGCAAAGGGAGACCGTCGCGACACACTGGGCCCTTGGCTAAATAGTTTTCACTGCGCAGGCGTCTGCGTGTGGCAAGATCCCTAACCGAGTGAAGGCCCGAGGAAGACCTAGTTGGCACTGCACCTTCCAAGGGCCTGCCAGTGTAAAGTGAGGAATTGTGCTCTTGGCTCAGGTTGGATCTCACCTCGACTTCCTGCTTGAGGCAGAGAGCGGGAAGGTATGAGTTCCAAGAAGGAACGCGGGGGAGACGTTTCTCTCCGGGTAAGTCCCTTTTCCGCACTGAGTCCAAGTGGCCCAGCCCAGGAGACCGTGTAGGACTGTGTTCCAGGGCTCTTTGCAAGCTGTGTCCACCTAGGTTTCTAAGGAAGAGAACGGTGTGTCGCCTTGGACTCTGCATGCCAAGGAGTGTTCCGAAGGGCCTACGCGGCTGTCTGTTGCTCAGCAGGCAGAGAGGAGGCCCGGCGGACTCAGTGTTGTTGCCCGGGAAACGGTGCGGACGCGAGAGCCCATCGCGTCCTGAAAGGCATCCTCGAGTTCCAGCTAGGCAGCACATCGACGCACACTTCCTGGAAACTGCTGTATGCCCCCACATGCCCGTTGGCGAAAGTGGAACTTACGGGGAGCCCAGTGATCACCCTGCGGTTTCCCCGAACGAACGAGGGCCGTGGCATTAGTGCCCCCCCAAGGATTGCAAGCACACAGTTCCTCTGTGGAAATGAGTCCTTTACTCCCAAGGCGTTGCTGCAGTGAAGAGACGCAGGGCCTTTTCAGGGTTTGGCCGAGAGCTCCGTGGTTGCGAGGATGCAGCTTTCCAAATGGTAAAAGACTGCTTTTCTAAACAGGGCCCCCTATGGTAGCTACCACGCAGCGTAAGTACCTGCAGTATTTGAGGGGCGAAGGCAGAGAAACGCGGCACACTGGGCCCTTCGCTGAATCCGTTTGAATGAGCGGGTGTCAAAGTGTGGCAAGCTCCCTAACCGAGTGAAGGCCTGAGGAAGGCCTTGCTGACCCTGCATCTCCCAGAGGCCTACCAGTGTAAAGTGGTGAATTGTGGTCTTCTTTGAGCAGGTTGGATGTCACGTCGAGTGCCTGCATGAGGTAGAGGCCCGGCAGGTGTGAGTTCCCAGAAGGAACGCGGAGCCGAGGGTGTCTCTTATGGCACGTCACTGCTCTGCACTGAGTCAAAGTTGCCCAGCCCATTAGACCGGCTAGGAATATGTTCCCGAGGTGTTCGTACGCTGTGTCAACCTGGTTCTCCAAGGAAGGGAGCCGTGTGTCGCCCTGGATTCTGCACGCCCAGACGTGTTCCGAAGGGCCTACACGGCTGTCTGTCGATCAGCAGGCAAACAGGACACTTGGGGTACTCAGTGTATTTGCACGGGAAGCGGTGCCGACGCGAGAGCCCTAGGAGACCCGAAAGGTCTCCTCGCCTTCCTTTTAAGCGGAACAACGACCGAGACCTCATGGAAACTGCTGCACGCAGAGCTTGCCAGGGGAACAAGTGGGTCCTTACCATGAGACCAATGGTCACCTTGTGGCTTCCCAGAACGCACGAGGGCTGTGGGATTAGCTCCCCCTAAGAATTGAGAGCACCTGACTTCTCTGGGCAAAGTACTCGTTCCCCTCACAGGCGTGCCTGCAGTGAAAAGCAGCTGGGCAATTCCACACTTCTGCACACAGATTCTAGGCCGCCAAGAATCCAGCTTTCGAAAAGGGAAAAAAGACTGCTTTGGTGCGCTGATGCTAGGGGTCACCTTGCGATTGCCCAGAACGAACGTGGGCCGCAGCTTAGCTCTCCTCTGAAAGGGCAGGCACCCCGTTTGTCTGGGGGACATACCGGTTTCCTCCCCAGCTGTGCCTGCAGTGAGTAGAAGCTGGACATAGTGAGCGTTTCAAAAACAGCTCCGAGGCTACCTGTATCCAGCTTTCCAAAGGGGGAAAACACTGGTTTTCTAAGCAGTGCCACCTACCCTCGTTAACACCCGCCAGAAGTACGTGCAGAACTGGAAGTGCAAAGGGAGACCGTCGCGACACACTGGGCCCTTGGCTAAATAGTTTTCACTGCGCAGGCGTCTGCGTGTGGCAAGATCCCTAACCGAGTGAAGGCCTGAGGAAGACCTAGTTGGCAATGCACCTTCCAAGGGCCTGCCAGTGTAAAGTGAGGAATTGTGCTCTTGGCTCACGTTGGATCTCACCTCGACTTCCTGCTTGAGGCAGAGAGCGGGGAGGTATGAGTTCCAAGAAGGAACGCGGGGGAGACGTTTCTCTCCGGGTAAGTCCCTTTTCCGCACTGAGTCCAAGTGGCCCAGCCCAGGAGACCGTGTAGGACTGTGTTCCAGGGCTCTTTGCAAGCTGTGTCCACCTAGGTTTCTAAGGAAGAGAACGGTGTGTCGCCTTGGACTCTGCATGCCAAGGAGTGTTCCGAAGGGCCTACGCGGCTGTCTGTTGCTCAGCAGGCAGAGAGGAGGCCCGGCGGACTCAGTGTTGTTGCCCGGGAAACGGTGCGGACGCGAGAGCCCATCGCGTCCTGAAAGGCATCCTCGAGTTCCAGCTAGGCAGCACATTGACGCACACTTCCTGGAAACTGCTGTATGCCCCCACATGCCCGTTGGCGAAAGTGGAACTTACGGGGAGCCCAGTGATCACCCTGCGGTCTCCCCGAACGAACGAGGGCCGCGGCATTAGTGCCCCCCCAAGGATTGCAAGCACCCAGTTCCTCTGTGGAAATGAGTCCTTTACTCCCAAGGCGTTGCTGCAGTGAAGAGACGCAGGGCCTTTTCAGGGTTTGGCCGAGAGCTCCGTGGTTGCGAGGATGCAGCTTTCCAAACGGTAAAAGACTGCTTTTCTAAACAGGGCCCCCTATGGTAGCTACCACGCAGCGTAAGTACCTGCAGTATTTGAGGGGCGAAGGCAGAGAAACGCGGCACACTGGGCCCTTCGCTGAATCCGTTTGAATGAGCGGGTGTCAAAGTGTGGCAAGCTCCCTAACCGAGTGAAGGCCTGAGGAAGGCCTTGCTGGCACTGCATCTCCCAGAGGCCTACCAGTGTAAAGTGGTGAATTGTGGTCTTCTTTGAGCAGGTTGGAAGTCACGTCGAGTGCCTGCATGAGGTAGAGGCCCGGCAGGTGTGAGTTCCCAGAAGGAACGCGGAGCCGAGGGTGTCTCTTATGGCACGTCACTGCTCTGCACTGAGTCAAAGTTGCCCAGCCCATTAGACCGGCTAGGAATATGTTCCCGAGGTGTTCGTACGCTGTGTCAACCTGGTTCTCCAAGGAAGGGAGCCGTGTGTCGCCCTGGATTCTGCACGCCCAGACGTGTTCCGAAGGGCCTACACGGCTGTCTGTCGATCAGCAGGCAAACAGGACACTTGGGGTACTCAGTGTATTTGCACGGGAAGCGGTGCCGACGCGAGAGCCCTAGGAGACCCGAAAGGTCTCCTCGCCTGCCTTTTAAGCGGAACAACGACCGAGACCTCATGGAAACTGCTGCATGCAGAGCTTGCCAGGGGAACAAGTGGGTCCTTACCATGAGACTAGTGGTCACCTTGTGGCTTCCCAGAACGCACGAGGGCTGTGGGATTAGCTCCCCCTAAGAATTGAGAGCACCTGACTTCTCTGGGCAAAGTACTCGTTCCCCTCACAGGCGTGCCTGCAGTGAAAAGCAGCTGGGCAATTCCACACTTCTGCACACAGGTTCTAGGCCGCCAAGAATCCAGCTTTCGAAAAGGGAAAAAAGACTGCTTTGGTGCGCTGATGCTAGGGGTCACCTTGCGATTGCCCAGAACGAACGTGGGCCGCAGCTTAGCTCTCCTCTGAAAGGGCAGGCACCCCGTTTGTCTGGGGGACATACCGGTTTCCTCCCCAGCTGTGCCTGCAGTGAGTAGAAGCTGGACATAGTGAGCGTTTCAGAAACAGCTCCGAGGCTACCTGTATCCAGCTTTCCAAAGGGGGAAAACACTGGTTTTCTAAGCAGTGCCACCTACCCTCGTTAACACCCGCCAGAAGTACGTGCAGAACTGGAAGTGCAAAGGGAGACCGTCGCGACACACTGGGCCCTTGGCTAAATAGTTTTCACTGCGCAGGCGTCTGCGTGTGGCAAGATCCCTAACCGAGTGAAGGCCCGAGGAAGACCTAGTTGGCACTGCACCTTCCAAGGGCCTGCCAGTGTAAAGCGAGGAATTGTGCTCTTGGCTCAGGTTGGATCTCACCTCGACTTCCTGCTTGAGGCAGAGAGCGGGGAGGTATGAGTTCCAAGAAGGAACGTGGGGGAGACGTTTCTCTCCGGGTAAGTCCCTTTTCCGCACTGAATCCATGTGGCCCAGCCCAGGAGACCGTGTAGGACTGTGTTCCAGGGCTCTTTGCAAGCTGTGTCCACCTAGGTTTCTAAGGAAGAGAACGGTGTGTCGCCTTGGACTCTGCATGCCAAGGAGTGTTCCGAAGGGCCTACGCGGCTGTCTGTTGCTCAGCAGGCAGAGAGGAGGCCCGGCGGACTCAGTGTAGTTGCCCGGGAAACGGTGCGGACGCGAGAGCCCATCGCGTCCTGAAAGGCATCCTCGAGTTCCAGCTAGGCAGCACATCGACGCACACTTCCTGGAAACTGCTGTATGCCCCCACATGCCCGTTGGCGAAAGTGGAACTTATGGGGAGCCCAGTGATCACCCTGCGGTTTCCCCGAACGAACGAGGGCCGCGGCATTAGTGCCCACCCCAAGGATTGCAAGCACCCACTTCCTCTGTGGAAATTAGTCCTTTACTCCCAAGGCGTTGCTGCAGTGAAGAGACGCAGGGCCTTTTCCGGGTTTGGCCGAGAGCTCCGTGGTTGCGAGGATGCAGCTTTCCAAACGGTAAAAGACTGCTTTTCTAAACAGGGCCCCCTATGGTAGCTACCACGCAGCGTAAGTACCTGCAGTATTTGAGGGGCGAAGGCAGACAAACGCGGCACACTGGGCCCTTCGCTGAATCCGTTTGAATGAGCGGGTGTCGAAGTGTGGCAAGCTCCCTAACCGAGTGAAGGCCTGAGGAAGGCCTTGCTGGCACTGCATCTCCCAGAGGCCTACCAGTGTAAAGTGGTGAATTGTGGTCTTCTTTGAGCAGGTTGGATGTCACGTCGAGTGCCTGCATGAGGTAGAGGCCCGGCAGGTGTGAGTTCCCAGAAGGAACGCGGAGCCGAGGGTGTCTCTTATGGCACGTCACTGCTCTGCACTGAGTCAAAGTTGCCCAGCCCATTAGACTGGCTAGGAATATGTTCCCGAGGTGTTCGTACGCTGTGTCAACCTGGTTCTCCAAGGAAGGGAGCCGTGTGTCGCCCTGGATTCTGCACGCCCAGAAGTGTTCCGAAGGGCCTACACGGCTGTCTGTCGATCAGCAGGCAGACAGGACACTTGGGGTACTCAGTGTATTTGCACGGGAAGCGGTGCCGACGCGAGAGCCCTAGGAGACCTGAAAGGCCTCCTCGCCTTCCTTTTAGGCGGAACAACGACCGAGACCTCATGGAAACTGCTGCACGCAGAGCTTGCCAGGGGAACAAGTGGGTCCTTACCATGAGACTAGTGGTCACCTTGTGGCTTCCCAGAACGCACGAGGGCTGTGGGATTAGCTCCCCCTAAGAATTGAGAGCACCTGACTTCTCTGGGCAAAGTACTCGTTCCCCTCACAGGCGTGCCTGCAGTGAAAAGCAGCTGGGCAATTCCACACTTCTGCACACAGGTTCTAGGCCGCCAAGAATCCAGTTTTCGAAAAGGGAAAAAAGACTGCTTTGGTGCGCTGATGCTAGGGGTCACCTTGCGATTGCCCAGAACGAACGTGGGCCGCAGCTTAGCTCTCCTCTGAAAGGGCAGGCACCCCGTTTGTCTGGGGAACATACCGGTTTCCTCCCCAGCTGTGCCTGCAGTGAGTAGAAGCTGGACATAGTGAGCGTTTCAGAAACAGCTCCGAGGCTACCTGTATCCAGCTTTCCAAAGGGGGAAAACACTGGTTTTATAAGCAGTGCCACCTACCCTCGTTAACACCCGCCAGAAGTACGTGCAGAACTGGAAGTGCAAAGGGAGACCGTCGCGACACACTGGGCCCTTGGCTAAATAGTTTTCACTGCGCAGGCGTCTGCGTGTGGCAAGATCCCTAACCGAGTGAAGGCCCGAGGAAGACCTAGTTGGCACTGCACCTTCCAAGGGCCTGCCAGTGTAAAGTGAGGAATTGTGCTCTTGGCTCAGGTTGGATCTCACCTCGACTTCCTGCTTGAGGCAGAGAGCGGGGAGGTATGAGTTCCAAGAAGGAACGCGGGGGAGACGTTTCTCTCCGGGTAAGTCCCTTTTCCGCACTGAGTCCAAGTGGCCCAGCCCAGGAGACTGTGTAGGACTGTGTTCCAGGGCTCTTTGCAAGCTGTGTCCACCTAGGTTTCTAAGGAAGAGAACGGTGTGTCGCCTTGGACTCTGCATGCCAAGGAGTGTTCCGAAGGGCCTACGCGGCTGTCTGTTGCTCAGCAGGCAGAGAGGAGGCCCGGCGGACTCAGTGTAGTTGCCCGGGAAACGGTGCGGACGCGAGAGCCCATCGCGTCCTGAAAGGCATCCTCGAGTTCCAGCTAGGCAGCACATCGACGCACACTTCCTGGAAACTGCTGTATGCCCCCACATGCCCGTTGGCGAAAGTGGAACTTACGGGGAGCCCAGTGATCACCCTGCGGTTTCCCCGAACGAACGAGGGCCGCGGCATTAGTGCCCCCCCAAGGATTGCAAGCACCCAGTTCCTCTGTGGAAATGAGTCCTTTACTCCCAAGGCGTTGCTGCAGTGAAGAGACGCAGGGCCTTTTCCGGGTTTGGCCGAGAGCTCCGTGGTTGCGAGGATGCAGCTTTCCAAACGGTAAAAGACTGCTTTTCTAAACAGGGCCCCCTATGGTAGCTACCACGCAGCGTAAGTACCTGCAGTATTTGAGGGGCGAAGGCAGAGAAACGCGGCACACTGGGCCCTTCGCTGAATCCGTTTGAATGAGCGGGTGTCGAAGTGTGGCAAGCTTCCTAACCGAGTGAAGGCCTGAGGAAGGCCTTGCTGGCACTGCATCTCCCAGAGGCCTACCAGTGTAAAGTGGTGAATTGTGGTCTTCTTTGAGCAGGTTGGATGTCACGTCGAGTGCCTGCATGAGGTAGAGGCCCGGCAGGTGTGAGTTCCCAGAAGGAACGCGGAGCCGAGGGTGTCTCTTATGGCACGTCACTGCTCTGCACTGACTCAAAGTTGCCCAGCCCATTAGACCGGCTAGGAATATGTTCCCGAGGTGTTCGTACGCTGTGTCAACCTGGTTCTCCAAGGAAGGGAGCCGTGTGTCGCCCTGGATTCTGCACGCCCAGAAGTGTTCCGAAGGGCCTACACGGCTGTCTGTCGATCAGCAGGCAAACAGGACACTTGGGGTACTCAGTGTATTTGCACGGGAAGCGGTGCCGACGCGAGAGCCCTAGGAGACCCGAAAGGCCTCCTCGCCTTCCTTTTAAGCGGAACAACGACCGAGACCTCATGGAAACTGCTGCACGCAGAGCTTGCCAGGGGAACAAGTGGGTCCTTACCATGAGACTACTGGTCACCTTGTGGCTTCCCAGAACGCACGAGGGCTGTGGGATTAGCTCCCCCTAAGAATTGAGAGCACCTGACTTCTCTGGGCAAAGTACTCGTTCCCCTCACAGGCGTGCCTGCAGTGAAAAGCAGCTGGGCAATTCCACACTTCTGCACACAGGTTCTAGGCTGCCAAGAATCCAGCTTTCGAAAAGGGAAAAAAGACTGCTTTGGTGCGCTGATGCTAGGGGTCACCTTGCGATTGCCCAGAACGAACGTGGGCCGCAGCTTAGCTCTCCTCTGAAAGGGCAGGCACCCCGTTTGTCTGGGGGACATACCGGTTTCCTCCCCAGCTGTGCCTGCAGTGAGTAGAAGCTGGACATAGTGAGCGTTTCAGAAACAGCTCCGAGGCTACCTGTATCCAGCTTTCCAAAGGGGGAAAACACTGGTTTTCTAAGCAGTGCCACCTACCCTCGTTAACACCCGCCAGAAGTACGTGCAGAACTGGAAGTGCAAAGGGAGACCGTCGCGACACACTGGGCCCTTGGCTAAATAGTTTTCACTGCGCAGGCGTCTGCGTGTGGCAAGATCCCTAACCGAGTGAAGGCCTGAGGAAGACCTAGTTGGCAATGCACCTTCCAAGGGCCTGCCAGTGTAAAGTGAGGAATTGTGCTCTTCGCTCACGTTGGATCTCACCTCGACTTCCTGCTTGAGGCAGAGAGCGGGGAGGTATGAGTTCCAAGAAGGAACGCGGGGGAGACGTTTCTCTCCGGGTAAGTCCCTTTTCCGCACTGAGTCCAAGTGGCCCAGCCCAGGAGACCGTGTAGGACTGTGTTCCAGGGCTCTTTGCAAGCTGTGTCCACCTAGGTTTCTAAGGAAGAGAACGGTGTGTCGCCTTGGACTCTGCATGCCAAGGAGTGTTCCGAAGGGCCTACGCGGCTGTCTGTTGCTCAGCAGGCAGAGAGGAGGCCCGGCGGACTCAGTGTAGTTGCACGGGAAACGGTGCGGACGCGAGAGCCCATCGCGTCCTGAAAGGCATCCTCGAGTTCCAGCTAGGCAGCACATCGACGCACACTTCCTGGAAACTGCTGTATGCCCCCACATGCCCGTTGGCGAAAGTGGAACTTACGGGGAACCCAGTGATCACCCTGCGGTCTCCCCGAACGAACGAGGGCCGCGGCATTAGTGCCCCCCCAAGGATTGCAAGCACCCAGTTCCTCTGTGGAAATGAGTCCTTTACTCCCAAGGCGTTGCTGCAGTGAAGAGACGCAGGGCCTTTTCAGGGTTTGGCCGAGAGCTCCGTGGTTGCGAGGATGCAGCTTTCCAAACGGTAAAAGACTGCTTTTCTAAACAGGGCCCCCTATGGTAGCTACCACGCAGCGTAAGTACCTGCAGTATTTGAGGGGCGAAGGCAGACAAACGCGGCACACTGGGCCCTTCGCTGAATCCGTTTGAATGAGCGGGTGTCGAAGTGTGGCAAGCTCCCTAAATGAGTGAAGGCCTGAGGAAGGCCTTGCTGGCACTGCATCTCCCAGAGGCCTACCAGTGTAAAGTGGTGAATTGTGGTCTTCTTTGAGCAGGTTGGATGTCACGTCGAGTGCCTGCATGAGGTAGAGGCCCGGCAGGTGTGAGTTCCCAGAAGGAACGCGGAGCCGAGGGTGTCTCTTATGGCACGTCACTGCTCTGCACTGAGTCAAAGTTGCCCAGCCCATTAGACCGGCTAGGAATATGTTCCCGAGGTGTTCGTACGCTGTGTCAACCTGGTTCTCCAAGGAAGGGAGACGTGTGTCGCCCTGGATTCTGCACGCCCAGACGTGTTCCGAAGGGCCTACACGGCTGTCTGTCGATCAGCAGGCAAACAGGACACTTGGGGTACTCAGTGTATTTGCACGGGAAGCGGTGCCGACGCGAGAGCCCTAGGAGACCCGAAAGGTCTCCTCGCCTTCCTTTTAAGCGGAACAACGACCGAGACCTCATGGAAACTGCTGCACGCAGAGCTTGCCAGGGGAACAAGTGGGTCCTTACCATGAGACTAGTGGTCACCTTGTGGCTTCCCAGAACGCACGAGGGCTGTGGGATTAGCTCCCCCTAAGAATTGACAGCACCTGACTTCTCTGGGCAAAGTACTCGTTCCCCTCACAGGCGTGCCTGCAGTGAAAAGCAGCTGGGCAATTCCACACTTCTGCACACAGGTTCTAGGCCGCCAAGAATCCAGCTTTCGAAAAGGGAAAAAAGACTGCTTTGGTGCGCTGATGCTAGGGGTCACCTTGCGATTGCCCAGAACGAACGTGGGCCGCAGCTTAGCTCTCCTCTGAAAGGGCAGGCACCCCGTTTGTCTGGGGGACATACCGGTTTCCTCCCCAGCTGTGCCTGCAGTGAGTAGAAGCTGGACATAGTGAGCGTTTCAGAAACAGCTCCGAGGCTACCTGTATCCAGCTTTCCAAAGGGGGAAAACACTGGTTTTCTAAGCAGTGCCACCTACCCTCGTTAACACCCGCCAGAAGTACGTGCAGAACTGGAAGTGCAAAGGGAGACCGTCGCGACACACTGGGCCCTTGGCTAAATAGTTTTCACTGCGCAGGCGTCTGCGTGTGGCAAGATCTCTAACCGAGTGAAGGCCTGAGGAAGACCTAGTTGGCACTGCACCTTCCAAGGGCCTGCCAGTGTAAAGTGAGGAATTGTGCTCTTGGCTCAGATTGGATCTCACCTCGACTTCCTGCTTGAGGCAGAGAGCGGGGAGGTATGAGTTCCAAGAAGGAACGCGGGGGAGACGTTTCTCTCAGGGTAAGTCCCTTTTCCGCACTGAGTCCAAGTGGCCCAGCCCAGGAGACCGTGTAGGACTGTGTTCCAGGGCTCTTTGCAAGCTGTGTCCACCTAGGTTTCTAAGGAAGAGAACGGTGTGTCGCCTTGGACTCTGCATGCCAAGGAGTGTTCCGAAGGGCCTACGCGGCTGTCTGTTGCTCAGCAGGCAGAGAGGAGGCCCGGAGGACTCAGTGTAGTTGCCCGGGAAACAGTGCGGACGCGAGAGCCCATCGCGTCCTGAAAGGCATCCTCGAGTTCCAGCTAGGCAGCACATCGACGCACACTTCCTGGAAACTGCTGTATGCCCCCACATGCCCGTTGGCGAAAGTGGAACTTACGGGGAGCCCAGTGATCACCCTGCGGTTTCCCCGAACGAACGAGGGCCGCGGCATTAGTGCCCCCCCAAGGATTGCAAGCACACAGTTCCTCTGTGGAAATGAGTCCTTTACTCCCAAGGCGTTGCTGCAGTGAAGAGACGCAGGGCCTTTTCAGGGTTTGGCCGAGAGCTCCGTGGTTGCGAGGATGCAGCTTTCCAAACGGTAAAAGACTGCTTTTCTAAACAGGGCCCCCTATGGTAGCTACCACGCAGCGTAAGTACCTGCAGTATTTGAGGGGCGAAGGCAGAGAAACGCGGCACACTGGGCCCTTCGCTGAATCCGTTTGAATGAGCGGGTGTCAAAGTGTGGCAAGCTCCCTAACCGAGTGAAGGCCTGAGGAAGGCCTTGCTGGCACTGCATCTCCCAGAGGCCTACCAGTGTAAAGTGGTGAATTGTGGTCTTCTTTGAGCAGGTTGGATGTCACGTCGAGTGCCTGCATGAGGTAGAGGCCCGGCAGGTGTGAGTTCCCAGAAGGAACGCGGAGCCGAGGGTGTCTCTTATGGCACGTCACTGCTCTGCACTGAGTCAAAGTTGCCCAGCCCATTAGACCGGCTAGGAATATGTTCCCGAGGTGTTCGTACGCTGTGTCAACCTGGTTCTCCAAGGAAGGGAGCCGTGTGTCGCCCTGGATTCTGCACGCCCAGACGTGTTCCGAAGGGCCTACACGGCTGTCTATCGATCAGCAGGCAAACAGGACACTTGGGGTACTCAGTGTATTTGCACGGGAAGCGGTGCCGACGCGAGAGCCCTAGGAGACCCGAAAGGTCTCCTCGCCTTCCTTTTAAGCGGAACAACGACCGAGACCTCATGGAAACTGCTGCACGCAGAGCTTGCCAGGGGAACAAGTGGGTCCTTACCATGAGACTAGTGGTCACCTTGTGGCTTCCCAGAACGCACGAGGGCTGTGGGATTAGCTCCCCCTAAGAATTGAGAGCACCTGACTTCTCTGGGCAAAGTACTCGTTCCCCTCACAGGCGTGCCTGCAGTGAAAAGCAGCTGGGCAATTCCACACTTCTGCACACAGGTTCTAGGCCGCCAAGAATCCAGCTTTCGAAAAGGGAAAAAAGACTGCTTTGGTGCGCTGATGCTAGGGGTCACCTTGCGATTGCCCAGAACGAACGTGGGCCGCAGCTTAGCTCTCCTCTGAAAGGGCAGGCACCCCGTTTGTCTGGGGGACATACCGGTTTCCTCCCCAGCTGTGCCTGCAGTGAGTAGAAGCTGGACATAGTGAGCGTTTCAGAAACAGCTCCGAGGCTACCTGTATCCAGCTTTCCAAAGGGGGAAAACACTGGTTTTCTAAGCAGTGCCACCTACCCTCGTTAACACCCGCCAGAAGTACGTGCAGAACTGGAAGTGCAAAGGGAGACCGTCGCGACACACTGGGCCCTTGGCTAAATAGTTTTCACTGCGCAGGCATCTGCGTGTGGCAAGCTCCCTAACCGAGTGAAGGCCCGAGGAAGACCTAGTTGGCACTGCACCTTCCAAGGGCCTGCCAGTGTAAAGCGAGGAATTGTGCTCTTGGCTCAGGTTGGATCTCACCTCGACTTCCTGCTTGAGGCAGAGAGCGGGGAGGTATGAGTTCCAAGAAGGAACGTGGGGGAGACGTTTCTCTCCGGGTAAGTCCCTTTTCCGCACTGAATCCAAGTGGCCCAGCCCAGGAGACCGTGTAGGACTGTGTTCCAGGGCTCTTTGCAAGCTGTGTCCACCTAGGTTTCTAAGGAAGAGAACGGTGTGTCGCCTTGGACTCTGCATGCCAAGGAGTGTTCCGAAGGGCCTACGCGGCTGTCTGTTGCTCAGCAGGCAGAGAGGAGGCCCGGCGGACTCAGTGTAGTTGCCCGGGAAACGGTGTGGACGCGAGAGCCCATCGCGTCCTGAAAGGCATCCTCGAGTTCCAGCTACGCAGCACATCGACGCACACTTCCTGGAAACTGCTGTATGCCCCCACATGCCCGTTGGCGAAAGTGGAACTTACGGGGAGCCCAGTGATCACCCTGCGGTTTCCCCGAACGAACGAGGGCCGCGGCATTAGTGCCCCCCCAAGGATTGCAAGCACCCAGTTCCTCTGTGGAAATGAGTCCTTTACTCCCAAGGCGTTGCTGCAGTGAAGAGACGCAGGGCCTTTTCAGGGTTTGGCCGAGAGCTCCGTGGTTGCGAGGATGCAGCTTTCCAAACGGTAAAAGACTGCTTTTCTAAACAGGGCCCCCTATGGTAGCTACCACGCAGCGTAAGTACCTGCAGTATTTGAGGGGCGAAGGCAGACAAACGCGGCACACTGGGCCCTTCGCTGAAACCGTTTGAATGAGCGGGTGTCGAAGTGTGGCAAGCTCCCTAACCGAGTGAAGGCCTGAGGAAGGCCTTGCTGGCACTGCATCTCCCAGAGGCCTACCAGTGTAAAGTGGTGAATTGTGGTCTTCTTTGAGCAGGTTGGATGTCACGTCGAGTGCCTGCATGAGGTAGAGGCCCGGCAGGTGTGAGTTCCCAGAAGGAACGCGGAGCCGAGGGTGTCTCTTATGGCACGTCACTGCTCTGCACTGAGTCAAAGTTGCCCAGCCCATTAGACCGGCTAGGAATATGTTCCCGAGGTGTTCGTACGCTGTGTCAACCTGGTTCTCCAAGGAAGGGAGCCGTGTGTCGCCCTGGATTCTGCACGCCCAGAAGTGTTCCGAAGGGCCTACACGGCTGTCTGTCGATCAGCAGGCAGACAGGACACTTGGGGTACTCAGTGTATTTGCACGGGAAGCGGTGCCGACGCGAGAGCCCTAGGAGACCCGAAAGGCCTCCTCGCCTTCCTTTTAAGCGGAACAACGACCGAGACCTCATGGAAACTGCTGCACGCAGAGCTTGCCAGGGGAACAAGTGGGTCCTTACCATGAGACTACTGGTCACCTTGTGGCTTCCCAGAACGCACGAGGGCTGTGGGATTAGCTCCCCCTAAGAATTGAGAGCACCTGACTTCTCTGGGCAAAGTACTCGTTCCCCTCACAGGCGTGCCTGCAGTGAAAAGCAGCTGGGCAATTCCACACTTCTGCACACAGGTTCTAGGCCGCCAAGAATCCAGCTTTCGAAAAGGGAAAAAAGACTGCTTTGGTGCGCTGATGCTAGGGGTCACCTTGCGATTGCCCAGAACGAACGTGGGCCGCAGCTTAGCTCTCCTCTGAAAGGGCAGGCACCCCGTTTGTCTGGGGGACATACCGGTTTCCTCCCCAGCTGTGCCTGCAGTGAGTAGAAGCTGGACATAGTGAGCGTTTCAGAAACAGCTCCGAGGCTACCTGTATCCAGCTTTCCAAAGGGGGAAAACACTGGTTTTCTAAGCAGTGCCACCTACCCTCGTTAACACCCGCCAGAAGTACGTGCAGAACTGGAAGTGCAAAGGGAGACCGTCGCGACACACTGGGCCCTTGGCTAAATAGTTTTCACTGCGCAGGCGTCTGCGTGTGGCAAGATCCCTAACCGAGTGAAGGCCTGAGGAAGACCTAGTTGGCAATGCACCTTCCAAGGGCCTGCCAGTGTAAAGTGAGGAATTGTGCTCTTGGCTCACGTTGGATCTCACCTCGACTTCCTGCTTGAGGCAGAGAGCGGGGAGGTATGAGTTCCAAGAAGGAACGCGGGGGAGACGTTTCTCTCAGGGTAAGTCCCTTTTCCGCACTGAGTCCAAGTGGCCCAGCCCAGGAGACCGTGTAGCACTGTGTTCCAGGGCTCTTTGCAAGCTGTGTCCACCTAGGTTTCTAAGGAAGAGAACGGTGTGTCGCCTTGGACTCTGCATGCCAAGGAGTGTTCCGAAGGGCCTACGCGGCTGTCTGTTGCTCAGCAGGCAGAGAGGAGGCCCGGCGGACTCAGTGTAGTTGCCCGGGAAACGGTGCGGACGCGAGAGCCCATCGCGTCCTGAAAGGCATCCTCGAGTTCCAGCTAGGCAGCACATCGACGCACACTTCCTGGAAACTGCTGTATGCCCCCACATGCCCGTTGGCGAAAGTGGAACTTACGGGGAGCCCAGTGATCACCCTGCGGTTTCCCCGAACGAACGAGGGCCGTGGCATTAGTGCCCCCCCAAGGATTGCAAGCACACAGTTCCTCTGTGGAAATGAGTCCTTTACTCCCAAGGCGTTGCTGCAGTGAAGAGACGCAGGGCCTTTTCAGGGTTTGGCCGAGAGCTCCGTGGTTGCGAGGATGCAGCTTTCCAAACGGTAAAAGACTGCTTTTCTAAACAGGGCCCCCTATGGTAGCTACCACGCAGCGTAAGTACCTGCAGTATTTGAGGGGCGAAGGCAGAGAAACGCGGCACACTGGGCCCTTCGCTGAATCCGTTTGAATGAGCGGGTGTCAAAGTGTGGCAAGCTCCCTAACCGAGTGAAGGCCTGAGGAAGGCCTTGCTGGCACTGCATCTCCCAGAGGCCTACCAGTGTAAAGTGGTGAATTGTGGTCTTCTTTGAGCAGGTTGGATGTCACGTCGAGTGCCTGCATGAGGTAGAGGCCCGGCAGGTGTGAGTTCCCAGAAGGAACGCGGAGCCGAGGGTGTCTCTTATGGCACGTCACTGCTCTGCACTGAGTCAAAGTTGCCCAGCCCATTAGACCGGCTAGGAATATGTTCCCGAGGTGTTCGTACGCTGTGTCAACCTGGTTCTCCAAGGAAGGGAGCCGTGTGTCGCCCTGGATTCTGCACGCCCAGACGTGTTCCGAAGGGCCTACACGGCTGTCTGTCGATCAGCAGGCAAACAGGACACTTGGGGTACTCAGTGTATTTGCACGGGAAGCGGTGCCGACGCGAGAGCCCTAGGAGACCCGAAAGGTCTCCTCGCCTTCCTTTTAAGCGGAACAACGACCGAGACCTCATGGAAACTGCTGCACGCAGAGCTTGCCAGGGGAACAAGTGGGTCCTTACCATGAGACTAGTGGTCACCTTGTGGCTTCCCAGAACGCACGAGGGCTGTGGGATTAGCTCCCCCTAAGAATTGAGAGCACCTGACTTCTCTGGGCAAAGTACTCGTTCCCCTCACAGGCGTGCCTGCAGTGAAAAGCAGCTGGGCAATTCCACACTTCTGCACACAGGTTCTAGGCCGCCAAGAATCCAGCTTTCGAAAAGGGAAAAAAGACTGCTTTGGTGCGCTGATGCTAGGGGTCACCTTGCGATTGCCCAGAACGAACGTGGGCCGCAGCTTAGCTCTCCTCTGAAAGGGCAGGCACCCCGTTTGTCTGGGGGACATACCGGTTTCCTCCCCAGCTGTGCCTGCAGTGAGTAGAAGCTGGACATAGTGAGCGTTTCAGAAACAGCTCCGAGGCTACCTGTATCCAGCTTTCCAAAGGGGGAAAACACTGGTTTTCTAAGCAGTGCCACCTACCCTCGTTAACACCCGCCAGAAGTACGTGCAGAACTGGAAGTGCAAAGGGAGACCGTCGCGACACACTGGGCCCTTGGCTAAATAGTTTTCACTGCGCAGGCGTCTGCGTGTGGCAAGATCCCTAACCGAGTGAAGGCCCGAGGAAGACCTAGTTGGCACTGCACCTTCCAAGGGCCTGCCAGTGTAAAGCGAGGAATTGTGCTCTTGGCTCAGGTTGGATCTCACCTCGACTTCCTGCTTGAGGCAGAGAGCGGGGAGGTATGAGTTCCAAGAAGGAACGTGGGGGAGACGTTTCTCTCCGGGTAAGTCGCTTTTCCGCACTGAATCCAAGTGGCCCAGCCCAGGAGACCGTGTAGGACTGTGTTCCAGGGCTCTTTGCAAGCTGTGTCCACCTAGGTTTCTAAGGAAGAGAACGGTGTGTCGCCTTGGACTCTGCATGCCAAGGAGTGTTCCGAAGGGCCTACGCGGCTGTCTGTTGCTCAGCAGGCAGAGAGGAGGCCCGGCGGACTCAGTGTAGTTGCCCGGGAAACGGTGCGGACGCGAGAGCCCATCGCGTCCTGAAAGGCATCCTCGAGTTCCAGCTAGGCAGCACATCGACGCACACTTCCTGGAAACTGCTGTATGCCCCCACATGCCCGTTGGCGAAAGTGGAACTTATGGGGAGCCCAGTGATCACCCTGCGGTTTCCCCGAACGAACGAGGGCCGCGGCATTATTGCCCACCCCAAGGATTGCAAGCACCCAGTTCCTCTGTGGAAATTAGTCCTTTACTCCCAAGGCGTTGCTGCAGTGAAGAGACGCAGGGCCTTTTCCGGGTTTGGCCGAGAGCTCCGTGGTTGCGAGGATGCAGCTTTCCAAACGGTAAAAGACTGCTTTTCTAAACAGGGCCCCCTATGGTAGCTACCACGCAGCGTAAGTACCTGCAGTATTTGAGGGGCGAAGGCAGACAAACGCGGCACACTGGGCCCTTCGCTGAATCCGTTTGAATGAGCGGGTGTCGAAGTGTGGCAAGCTCCCTAACCGAGTGAAGGCCTGAGGAAGGCCTTGCTGGCACTGCATCTCCCAGAGGCCTACCAGTGTAAAGTGGTGAATTGTGGTCTTCTTTGAGCAGGTTGGATGTCACGTCGAGTGCCTGCATGAGGTAGAGGCCCGGCAGGTGTGAGTTCCCAGAAGGAACGCGGAGCCGAGGGTGTCTCTTATGGCACGTCACTGCTCTGCACTGAGTCAAAGTTGCCCAGCCCATTAGACTGGCTAGGAATATGTTCCCGAGGTGTTCGTACGCTGTGTCAACCTGGTTCTCCAAGGAAGGGAGCCGTGTGTCGCCCTGGATTCTGCACGCCCAGAAGTGTTCCGAAGGGCCTACACGGCTGTCTGTCGATCAGCAGGCAGACAGGACACTTGGGGTACTCAGTGTATTTGCACGGGAAGCGGTGCCGACGCGAGAGCCCTAGGAGACCTGAAAGGCCTCCTCGCCTTCCTTTTAGGCGGAACAACGACCGAGACCTCATGGAAACTGCTGCACGCAGAGCTTGCCAGGGGAACAAGTGGGTCCTTACCATGAGACTACTGGTCACCTTGTGGCTTCCCAGAACGCACGAGGGCTGTGGGATTAGCTCCCCCTAAGAATTGAGAGCACCTGACTTCTCTGGGCAAAGTACTCGTTCCCCTCACAGGCGTGCCTGCAGTGAAAAGCAGCTGGGCAATTCCACACTTCTGCACACAGGTTCTAGGCCGCCAAGAATCCAGCTTTCGAAAAGGGAAAAAAGACTGCTTTGGTGCGCTGATGCTAGGGGTCACCTTGCGATTGCCCAGAACGAACGTGGGCCGCAGCTTAGCTCTCCTCTGAAAGGGCAGGCACCCCGTTTGTCTGGGGAACATACCGGTTTCCTCCCCAGCTGTGCCTGCAGTGAGTAGAAGCTGGACATAGTGAGCGTTTCAGAAACAGCTCCGAGGCTACCTGTATCCAGCTTTCCAAAGGGGGAAAACACTGGTTTTCTAAGCAGTGCCACCTACCCTCGTTAACACCCGCCAGAAGTACGTGCAGAACTGGAAGTGCAAAGGGAGACCGTCGCGACACACTGGGCCCTTGGCTAAATAGTTTTCACTGCGCAGGCGTCTGCGTGTGGCAAGATCCCTAACCGAGTGAAGGCCCGAGGAAGACCTAGTTGGCACTGCACCTTCCAAGGGCCTGCCAGTGTAAAGTGAGGAATTGTGCTCTTGGCTCAGGTTGGATCTCACCTCGACTTCCTGCTTGAGGCAGAGAGCGGGGAGGTATGAGTTCCAAGAAGGAACGCGGGGGAGACGTTTCTCTCCGGGTAAGTCCCTTTTCCGCACTGAGTCCAAGTGGCCCAGCCCAGGAGACTGTGTAGGACTGTGTTCCAGGGCTCTTTGCAAGCTGTGTCCACCTAGGTTTCTAAGGAAGAGAACGGTGTGTCGCCTTGGACTCTGCATGCCAAGGAGTGTTCCGAAGGGCCTACGCGGCTGTCTGTTGCTCAGCAGGCAGAGAGGAGGCCCGGCGGACTCAGTGTAGTTGCCCGGGAAACGGTGCGGACGCGAGAGCCCATCGCGTCCTGAAAGGCATCCTCGAGTTCCAGCTAGGCAGCACATCGACGCACACTTCCTGGAAACTGCTGTATGCCCCCACATGCCCGTTGGCGAAAGTGGAACTTACGGGGAGCCCAGTGATCACCCTGCGGTTTCCCCGAACGAACGAGGGTCGCGGCATTAGTGCCCCCCCAAGGATTGCAAGCACCCAGTTCCTCTGTGGAAATGAGTCCTTTACTCCCAAGGCGTTGCTGCAGTGAAGAGACGCAGGGCCTTTTCAGGGTTTGGCCGAGAGCTCCGTGGTTGCGCGGATGCAGCTTTCCAAATGGTAAAAGACTGCTTTTCTAAACAGGGCCCCCTATGGTAGCTACCACGCAGCGTAAGTACCTGCAGTATTTGAGGGGCGAAGGCAGACAAACGCGGCACACTGGGCCCTTCGCTGAATCCGTTTGAATGAGCGGGTGTCGAAGTGTGGCAAGCTCCCTAACCGAGTGAAGGCCTGAGGAAGGCCTTGCTGGCACTGCATCTCCCAGAGGCCTACCAGTGTAAAGTGGTGAATTGTGGTCTTCTTTGAGCAGGTTGGATGTCACGTCGAGTGCCTGCATGAGGTAGAGGCCCGGCAGGTGTGAGTTCCCAGAAGGAACGCGGAGCCGAGGGTGTCTCTTATGGCACGTCACTGCTCTGCACTGAGTCAAAGTTGCCCAGCCCATTAGACCGGCTAGGAATATGTTCCCGAGGTGTTCGTACGCTGTGTCAACCTGGTTCTCCAAGGAAGGGAGCCGTGTGTCGCCCTGGATTCTGCATGCCCAGAAGTGTTCCGAAGGGCCTACACGGCTGTCTGTCGATCAGCAGGCAGACAGGACACTTGGGGTACTCAGTGTATTTGCACGGGAAGCGGTGCCGACGCGAGAGCCCTAGGAGACCCGAAAGGCCTCCTCGCCTTCCTTTTAGGTGGAACAACGACCGAGACCTCATGGAAACTGCTGCACGCAGAGCTTGCCAGGGGGACAAGTGGGTCCTTACCATGAGACTAGTGGTCACCGTGTGGCTTCCCAGAACGCACGAGGGCTGTGGGATTAGCTCCGCCTAAGAATTGAGAGCACCTGACTTCTCTAGGCAAAGTACTCGTTCCCCTCACAGGCGTGCCTGCAGTGAAAAGCAGCTGGGCAATTCCACACTTCTGCACACAGGTTCTAGGCCGCCAAGAATCCAGATTTTGAAAAGGGAAAAAAGACTGCTTTGGTGCGCTGATGCTAGGTGTCACCTTGCGATTGCCCAGAACGAACGTGGGCCGCAGCTTAGCTCTCCTCTGAAAGGGCAGGCACCCCGTTTGTCTGGGGGACATACCGGTTTCCTCCCCAGCTGTGCCTGCAGTGAGTAGAAGCTGGACATAGTGAGCGTTTCAGAAACAGCTCCGAGGCTACCTGTATCCAGCTTTCCAAAGGGGGAAAACACTGGTTTTCTAAGCAGTGCCACCTACCCTCGTTAACACCCGCCAGAAGTACGTGCAGAACTGGAAGTGCAAAGGGAGACCGTCGCGACACACTGGGCCCTTGGCTAAATAGTTTTCACTGCGCAGGCGTCTGCGTGTGGCAAGCTCCCTAACCGAGTGAAGGCCTGAGGAAGACCTAGTTGGCACTGCACCTTCCAAGGGCCTGCCAGTGTAAAGTGAGGAATTGTGCTCTTGGCTCAGGTTGGATCTCACCTCGACTTCCTGCTTGAGGCAGAGAGCGGGGAGGTATGAGTTCCAAGAAGGAACGCGGGGGAGACGTTTCTCTCAGGGTAAGTCCCTTTTCCGCACTGAGTCCAAGTGGCCCAGCCCAGGAGACGGTGTAGGACTGCGTTCCAGGGCTCTTTGCAAGCTGTGTCCACCTAGGTTTCTAAGGAAGAGAACGGTGTGTCGCCTTGGACTCTGCATGCCAAGGAGTGTTCCGAAGGGCCTACGCGGCTGTCTGTTGCTCAGCAGGCAGAGAGGAGGCCCGGCGGACTCAGTGTAGTTGCCCGGGAAACGGTGTGGACGCGAGAGCCCATCGCGTCCTGAAAGGCATCCTCGAGTTCCAGCTACGCAGCACATCGACGCACACTTCCTGGAAACTGCTGTATGCCCCCACATGCCCGTTGGCGAAAGTGGAACTTACGGGGAGCCCAGTGATCACCCTGCGGTTTCCCCGAACGAACGAGGGCCGCGGCATTAGTGCCCCCCCAAGGATTGCAAGCACCCAGTTCCTCTGTGGAAATTAGTCCTTTACTCCCAAGGCGTTGCTGCAGTGAAGAGACGCAGGGCCTTTTCAGGGTTTGGCCGAGAGCTCCGTGGTTGCGCGGATGCAGCTTTCCAAACGGTAAAAGACTGCTTTTCTAAACAGGGCCCCCTATGGTAGCTACCACGCAGCGTAAGTACCTGCAGTATTTGAGGGGCGAAGGCAGACAAACGCGGCACACTGGGCCCTTCGCTGAATCCGTTTGAATGAGCGGGTGTCGAAGTGTGGCAAGCTCCCTAACCGAGTGAAGGCCTGAGGAAGGCCTTGCTGGCCCTGCATCTCCCAGAGGCCTACCAGTGTAAAGTGGTGAATTGTGGTCTTCTTTGAGCAGGTTGGATGTCACGTCGAGTGCCTGCATGAGGTAGAGGCCCGGCAGGTGTGAGTTCCCAGAAGGAACGCGGAGCCGAGGGTGTCTCTTATGGCACGTCACTGCTCTGCACTGAGTCAAAGTTGCCCAGCCCATTAGACCGGCTAGGAATATGTTCCCGAGGTGTTCGTACGCTGTGTCAACCTGGTTCTCCAAGGAAGGGAGCCGTGTGTCGCCCTGGATTCTGCACGCCCAGAAGTGTTCCGAAGGGCCTACACGGCTGTCTGTCGATCAGCAGGCAGACAGGACACTTGGGGTACTCAGTGTATTTGCACGGGAAGCGGTGCGGACGCGAGAGCCCATCGCGTCCTGAAAGGCATCCTCGAGTTCCAGCTAGGCAGCACATCGACGCACACTTCCTGGAAACTGCTGTATGCCCCCACATGCCCGTTGGTGAAAGTGGAACTTACGGGGAGCCCCGTGATCACCCTGCGGTTTCCCCGAACGAACGAGGGCCGCGGCATTAGTGCCCCCCCAAGGATTGCAAGCACCCAGTTCCTCTGTGGAAATGAGTCCTTTACTCCAAAGGCGTTGCTGCAGTGAAGAGACGCAGGGCCTTTTCCGGGTTTGGCCGAGAGCTCCGTGGTTGCGAGGATGCAGCTTTCCAAACGGTAAAAGACTGCTTTTCTAAACAGGGCCCCCTATGGTAGCTACCACGCAGCGTAAGTACCTGCAGTATTTGAGGGGCGAAGGCAGAGAAACGCGGCACACTGGGCCCTTCGCTGAATCCGTTTGAATGAGCGGGTGTCGAAGTGTGGCAAGCTCCCTAACCGAGTGAAGGCCTGAGGAAGGCCTTGCTGGCACTGCATCTCCCAGAGGCCTACCAGTGTAAAGTTGTGAATTGTGGTCTTCTTTGAGCAGGTTGGCTGTCACGTCGAGTGCCTGCATGAGGTAGAGGCCCGGCAGGTGTGAGTTCCCAGAAGGAACGCGGAGCCGAGGGTGTCTCTTATGGCACGTCACTGCTCTGCACTGAGTCAAAGTTGCCCAGCCCATTAGACCGGCTAGGAATATGTTCCCGAGGTGTTCGTACGCTGTGTCAACCTGGTTCTCCAAGGAAGGGAGCCGTGTGTCGCCCTGGATTCTGCACGCCCAGAAGTGTTCTGAAGGGCCTACACGGCTGTCTGTCGATCAGCAGGCAGACAGGACACTTGGGATACTCAGTGTATTTGCACGGGAAGCGGTGCCGACGCGAGAGCCCTAGGAGACCCGAAAGGCCTCCTCGCCTTCCTTTTAGGCGGAACAACGACCGAGACCTCATGGAAACTGCTGCACGCAGAGCTTGCCAGGGGAACAAGTGGGTCCTTACCATGAGACTAGTGGTCACCTTGTGGCATCCCAGAACGCACGAGGGCTGTGGGATTAGCTCCCCCTAAGAATTGAGAGCACCTGACTTCTCTGGGCAAAGTACTCGTTCCCCTCACAGGCGTGCCTGCAGTGAAAAGCAGCTGGGCAATTCCACACTTCTGCACACAGGTTCTAGGCCGCCAAGAATCCAGCTTTCGAAAAGGGAAAAAAGACTGCTTTGGTGCGCTGATGCTAGGGGTCACCTTGCGATTGCCCAGAACGAACGTGGGCCGCAGCTTAGCTCTCCTCTGAAAGGGCAGGCACCCCGTTTGTCTGGGGGACATACCGGTTTCCTCCCCAGCTGTGCCTGCAGTGAGTAGAAGCTGGACATAGTGAGCGTTTCAGAAACAGCTCCGAGGCTACCTGTATCCAGCTTTCCAAAGGGGGAAAACACTGGTTTTCTAAGCAGTGCCACCTACCCTCGTTAACACCCGCCAGAAGTACGTGCAGAACTGGAAGTGCAAAGGGAGACCGTCGCGACACACTGGGCCCTTGGCTAAATAGTTTTCACTGCGCAGGCGTCTGCGTGTGGCAAGATCCCTAACCGAGTGAAGGCCTGAGGAAGACCTAGTTGGCACTGCACCTTCCAAGGGCCTGCCAGTGTAAAGTGAGGAATTGTGCTCTTGGCTCAGGTTGGATCTCACCTCGACTTCCTGCTTGAGGCAGAGAGCGGGGAGGTATGAGTTCCAAGAAGGAACGCGGGGGAGACGTTTCTCTCCGGGTAAGTCCCTTTTCCGCACTGAGTCCAAGTGGCCCAGCCCAGGAGACTGTGTAGGACTGTGTTCCAGGGCTCTTTGCAAGCTGTGTCCACCTAGGTTTCTAAGGAAGAGAACGGTGTGTCG
This sequence comes from Eubalaena glacialis, assembly GCF_028564815.1. Lineage (NCBI taxonomy): Eukaryota > Metazoa > Chordata > Mammalia > Artiodactyla > Balaenidae > Eubalaena > Eubalaena glacialis. Next base: position 107,664,392 of record NC_083716.1, on the reverse strand, counting down.
CCTTGGACTCTGCATGCCAAGGAGTGTTCCGAAGGGCCTACGCGGCTGTCTGTTGCTCAGCAGGCAGAGAGGAGGCCCGGCGGACTCAGTGTAGTTGCCCGGGAAACGGTGCGGACGCGAGAGCCCATCGCGTCCTGAAAGGCATCCTCGAGTTCCAGCTAGGCAGCACATCGACGCACACTTCCTGGAAACTGCTGTATGCCCCCACATGCCCGTTGGCGAAAGTGGAACTTACGGGGAGCCCAGTGATCACCCTGCGGTTTCCCCGAACGAACGAGGGCCGCGGCATTAGTGCCCCCCCAAGGATTGCAAGCACCCAGTTCCTCTGTGGAAATGAGTCCTTTACTCCCAAGGCGTTGCTGCAGTGAAGAGACGCAGGGCCTTTTCAGGGTTTGGCCGAGAGCTCCGTGGTTGCGCGGATGCAGCTTTCCAAACGGTAAAAGACTGCTTTTCTAAACAGGGCCCCCTATGGTAGCTACCATGCAGCATAAGTACCTGCAGTATTTGAGGGGCGAAGGCAGACAAACGCGGCACACTGGGCCCTTCGCTGAATCCGTTTGAATGAGCGGGTGTCGAAGTGTGGCAAGCTCCCTAACCGAGTGAAGGCCTGAGGAAGGCCTTGCTGGCACTGCATCTCCCAGAGGCCTACCAGTGTAAAGTGGTGAATTGTGGTCTTCTTTGAGCAGGTTGGATGTCACGTCGAGTGCCTGCATGAGGTAGAGGCCCGGCAGGTGTGAGTTCCCAGAAGGAACGCGGAGCTGAGGGTGTCTCTTATGGCACGTCACTGCTCTGCACTGAGTCAAGGTTGCCCAGCCCATTAGACCGGCTAGGAATATGTTCCCGAGGTGTTCGTACGCTGTGTCAACCTGGTTCTCCAAGGAAGGGAGCCGTGTGTCGCCCTGGATTCTGCACGCCCAGAAGTGTTCCGAAGGGCCTACACGGCTGTCTGTCGATCAGCAGGCAGACAGGACACTTGGGGTACTCAGTGTATTTGCACGGGAAGCGGTGCCGACGCGAGAGCCCTAGGAGACCCGAAAGGCCTCCTCGCCTTCCTTTTAGGCGGAACAACGACCGAGACCTCATGGAAACTGCTGCACGCAGAGCTTGCCAGGGGGACAAGTGGGTCCTTACCATGAGACTAGTGGTCACCGTGTGGCTTCCCAGAACGCACGAGGGCTGTGGGATTAGCTCCGCCTAAGAATTGAGAGCACCTGACTTCTCTAGGCAAAGTACTCGTTCCCCTCACAGGCGTGCCTGCAGTGAAAAGCAGCTGGGCAATTCCACACTTCTGCACACAGGTTCTAGGCCGCCAAGAATCCAGATTTCGAAAAGGGAAAAAAGACTGCTTTGGTGCGCTGATGCTAGGGGTCACCTTGCGATTGCCCAGAACGAACGTGGGCCGCAGCTTAGCTCTCCTCTGAAAGGGCAGGCACCCCGTTTGTCTGGGGGACATACCGGTTTCCTCCCCAGCTGTGCCTGCAGTGAGTAGAAGCTGGACATAGTGAGCGTTTCAGAAACAGCTCCGAGGCTACCTGTATCCAGCTTTCCAAAGGGGGAAAACACTGGTTTTCTAAGCAGTGCCACCTACCCTCGTTAACACCCGCCAGAAGTACGTGCAGAACTGGAAGTGCAAAGGGAGACCGTCGCGACACACTGGGCCCTTGGCTAAATAGTTTTCACTGCGCAGGCGTCTGCGTGTGGCAAGCTCCCTAACCGAGTGAAGGCCTGAGGAAGACCTAGTTTGCACTGCACCTTCCAAGGGCCTTCCAGTGTAAAGTGAGGAATTGTGCTCTTGGCTCAGGTTGGATCTCACCTCGACTTCCTGCTTGAGGCAGAGAGCGGGGAGGTATGAGTTCCAAGAAGGAACGCGGGGGAGACGTTTCTCTCCGGGTAAGTCCCTTTTCCGCACTGAGTCCAAGTGGCCCAGCCCAGGAGACCGTGTAGGACTGCGTTCCAGGGCTCTTTGCAAGCTGTGTCCACCTAGGTTTCTAAGGAAGAGAACGGTGTGTCGCCTTGGACTCTGCATGCCAAGGAGTGTTCCGAAGGGCCTACGCGGCTGTCTGTTGCTCAGCAGGCAGAGAGGAGGCCCGGCGGACTCAGTGTAGTTGCCCGGGAAACGGTGCGGACGCGAGAGCCCATCGCGTCCTGAAAGGCATCCTCGAGTTCCAGCTAGGCAGCACATCGACGCACACTTCCTGGAAACTGCTGTATGCCCCCACATGCCCGTTGGCGAAAGTGGAACTTACGGGGAGCCCAGTGATCACCCTGCGGTTTCCCCGAACGAACGAGGGCCGCGGCATTAGTGCCCGCCCAAGGATTGCAAGCACCCAGTTCCTCTGTGGAAATTAGTCCTTTACTCCCAAGGCGTTGCTGCAGTGAAGAGACGCAGGGCCTTTTCAGGGTTTGGCCGAGAGCTCCGTGGTTGCGCGGATGCAGCTTTCCAAACGGTAAAAGACTGCTTTTCTAAACAGGGCCCCCTATGGTAGCTACCACGCAGCGTAAGTACCTGCAGTATTTGAGGGGCGAAGGCAGACAAACGCGGCACACTGGGCCCTTCGCTGAATCCGTTTGAATGAGCGGGTGTCGAAGTGTGGCAAGCTCCCTAACCGAGTGAAGGCCTGAGGAAGGCCTTGCTGGCACTGCATCTCCCAGAGGCCTACCAGTGTAAAGTGGTGAATTGTGGTCTTCTTTGAGCAGGTTGGATGTCACGTCGAGTGCCTGCATGAGGTAGAGGCCCGGCAGGTGTGAGTTCCCAGAAGGAACGCGGAGCCGAGGGTGTCTCTTATGGCACGTCACTGCTCTGCACTGAGTCAAAGTTGCCCAGCCCATTAGACCGGCTAGGAATATGTTCCCGAGGTGTTCGTACGCTGTGTCAACCTGGTTCTCCAAGGAAGGGAGCCGTGTGTCGCCCTGGATTCTGCACGCCCAGAAGTGTTCCGAAGGGCCTACACGGCTGTCTGTCGATCAGCAGGCAGACAGGACACTTGGGGTACTCAGTGTATTTGCACGGGAAGCGGTGCCGACGCGAGAGCCCTAGGAGACCCGAAAGGCCTCCTCGCCTTCCTTTTAGGCGGAACAACGACCGAGACCTCATGGAAACTGCTGCACGCAGAGCTTGCCAGGGGGACAAGTGGGTCCTTACCATGAGACTAGTGGTCACCGTGTGGCTTCCCAGAACGCACGAGGGCTGTGGGATTAGCTCCGCCTAAGAATTGAGAGCACCTGACTTCTCTAGGCAAAGTACTCGTTCCCCTCACAGGCGTGCCTGCAGTGAAAAGCAGCTGGGCAATTCCACACTTCTGCACACAGGTTCTAGGCCGCCAAGAATCCAGATTTCGAAAAGGGAAAAAAGACTGCTTTGGTGCGCTGATGCTAGGGGTCACCTTGCGATTGCCCAGAACGAACGTGGGCCGCAGCTTAGCTCTCCTCTGAAAGGGCAGGCACCCCGTTTGTCTGGGGGACATACCGGTTTCCTCCCCAGCTGTGCCTGCAGTGAGTAGAAGCTGGACATAGTGAGCGTTTCAGAAACAGCTCCGAGGCTACCTGTATCCAGCTTTCCAAAGGGGGAAAACACTGGTTTTCTAAGCAGTGCCACCTACCCTCGTTAACACCCGCCAGAAGTACGTGCAGAACTGGAAGTGCAAAGGGAGACCGTCGCGACACACTGGGCCCTTGGCTAAATAGTTTTCACTGCGCAGGCGTCTGCGTGTGGCAAGCTCCCTAACCGAGTGAAGGCCTGAGGAAGACCTAGTTGGCACTGCACCTTCCAAGGGCCTGCCAGTGTAAAGTGAGGAATTGTGCTCTTGGCTCAGGTTGGATCTCACCTCGACTTCCTGCTTGAGGCAGAGAGCGGGGAGGTATGAGTTCCAAGAAGGAACGCGGGGGAGACGTTTCTCTCCGGGTAAGTCCCTTTTCCGCACTGAGTCCAAGTGGCCCAGCCCAGGAGACCGTGTAGGACTGCGTTCCAGGGCTCTTTGCAAGCTGTGTCCACCTAGGTTTCTAAGGAAGAGAACGGTGTGTCGCCTTGGACTCTGCATGCCAAGGAGTGTTCCGAAGGGCCTACGCGGCTGTCTGTTGCTCAGCAGGCAGAGAGGAGGCCCGGCGGACTCAGTGTAGTTGCCCGGGAAACGGTGCGGACGCGAGAGCCCATCGCGTCCTGAAAGGCATCCTCGAGTTCCAGCTAGGCAGCACATCGACGCACACTTCCTGGAAACTGCTGTATGCCCCCACATGCCCGTTGGCGAAAGTGGAACTTACGGGGAGCCCCGTGATCACCCTGCGGTTTCCCCGAACGAACGAGGGCCGCGGCATTAGTGCCCCCCCAAGGATTGCAAGCACCCAGTTCCTCTGTGGAAATGAGTCCTTTACTCCAAAGGCGTTGCTGCAGTGAAGAGACGCAGGGCCTTTTCCGGGTTTGGCCGAGAGCTCCGTGGTTGCGAGGATGCAGCTTTCCAAACGGTAAAAGACTGCTTTTCTAAACAGGGCCCCCTATGGTAGCTACCACGCAGCGTAAGTACCTGCAGTATTTGAGGGGCGAAGGCAGAGAAACGCGGCACACTGGGCCCTTCGCTGAATCCGTTTGAATGAGCGGGTGTCGAAGTGTGGCAAGCTCCCTAACCGAGTGAAGGCCTGAGGAAGGCCTTGCTGGCACTGCATCTCCCAGAGGCCTACCAGTGTAAAGTGGTGAATTGTGGTCTTCTTTGAGCAGGTTGGCTGTCACGTCGAGTGCCTGCATGAGGTAGAGGCCCGGCAGGTGTGAGTTCCCAGAAGGAACGCGGAGCCGAGGGTGTCTCTTATGGCACGTCACTGCTCTGCACTGAGTCAAAGTTGCCCAGCCCATTAGACCGGCTAGGAATATGTTCCCGAGGTGTTCGTACGCTGTGTCAACCTGGTTCTCCAAGGAAGGGAGCCGTGTGTCGCCCTGGATTCTGCACGCCCAGAAGTGTTCTGAAGGGCCTACACGGCTGTCTGTCGATCAGCAGGCAGACAGGACACTTGGGATACTCAGTGTATTTGCACGGGAAGCGGTGCCGACGCGAGAGCCCTAGGAGACCCGAAAGGCCTCCTCGCCTTCCTTTTAGGCGGAACAACGACCGAGACCTCATGGAAACTGCTGCACGCAGAGCTTGCCAGGGGAACAAGTGGGTCCTTACCATGAGACTAGTGGTCACCTTGTGGCATCCCAGAACGCACGAGGGCTGTGGGATTAGCTCCCCCTAAGAATTGAGAGCACCTGACTTCTCTGGGCAAAGTACTCGTTCCCCTCACAGGCGTGCCTGCAGTGAAAAGCAGCTGGGCAATTCCACACTTCTGCACACAGGTTCTAGGCCGCCAAGAATCCAGCTTTCGAAAAGGGAAAAAAGACTGCTTTGGTGCGCTGATGCTAGGGGTCACCTTGCGATTGCCCAGAACGAACGTGGGCCGCAGCTTAGCTCTCCTCTGAAAGGGCAGGCACCCCGTTTGTCTGGGGGACATACCGGTTTCCTCCCCAGCTGTGCCTGCAGTGAGTAGAAGCTGGACATAGTGAGCGTTTCAGAAACAGCTCCGAGGCTACCTGTATCCAGCTTTCCAAAGGGGGAAAACACTGGTTTTCTAAGCAGTGCCACCTACCCTCGTTAACACCCGCCAGAAGTACGTGCAGAACTGGAAGTGCAAAGGGAGACCGTCGCGACACACTGGGCCCTTGGCTAAATAGTTTTCACTGCGCAGGCGTCTGCGTGTGGCAAGATCCCTAACCGAGTGAAGGCCTGAGGAAGACCTAGTTGGCACTGCACCTTCCAAGGGCCTGCCAGTGTAAAGTGAGGAATTGTGCTCTTGGCTCAGGTTGGATCTCACCTCGACTTCCTGCTTGAGGCAGAGAGCGGGGAGGTATGAGTTCCAAGAAGGAACGCGGGGGAGACGTTTCTCTCCGGGTAAGTCCCTTTTCCGCACTGAGTCCAAGTGGCCCAGCCCAGGAGACTGTGTAGGACTGTGTTCCAGGGCTCGTTGCAAGCTGTGTCCACCTAGGTTTCTAAGGAAGAGAACGGTGTGTCGCCTTGGACTCTGCATGCCAAGGAGTGTTCCGAAGGGCCTACGCGGCTGTCTGTTGCTCAGCAGGCAGAGAGGAGGCCCGGCGGACTCAGTGTAGTTGCCCGGGAAACGGTGCGGACGCGAGAGCCCATCGCGTCCTGAAAGGCATCCTCGAGTTCCAGCTAGGCAGCACATCGACGCACACTTCCTGGAAACTGCTGTATGCCCCCACATGCCCGTTGGCGAAAGTGGAACTTACGGGGAGCCCAGTGATCACCCTGCGGTTTCCCCGAACGAACGAGGGCCGCGGCATTAGTGCCCCCCCAAGGATTGCAAGCACCCAGTTCCTCTGTGGAAATGAGTCCTTTACTCCCAAGGCGTTGCTGCAGTGAAGAGACGCAGGGCCTTTTCAGGGTTTGGCCGAGAGCTCCGTGGTTGCGCGGATGCAGCTTTCCAAACGGTAAAAGACTGCTTTTCTAAACAGGGCCCCCTATGGTAGCTACCATGCAGCATAAGTACCTGCAGTATTTGAGGGGCGAAGGCAGACAAACGCGGCACACTGGGCCCTTCGCTGAATCCGTTTGAATGAGCGGGTGTCGAAGTGTGGCAAGCTCCCTAACCGAGTGAAGGCCTGAGGAAGGCCTTGCTGGCACTGCATCTCCCAGAGGCCTACCAGTGTAAAGTGGTGAATTGTGGTCTTCTTTGAGCAGGTTGGATGTCACGTCGAGTGCCTGCATGAGGTAGAGGCCCGGCAGGTGTGAGTTCCCAGAAGGAACGCGGAGCTGAGGGTGTCTCTTATGGCACGTCACTGCTCTGCACTGAGTCAAGGTTGCCCAGCCCATTAGACCGGCTAGGAATATGTTCCCGAGGTGTTCGTACGCTGTGTCAACCTGGTTCTCCAAGGAAGGGAGCCGTGTGTCGCCCTGGATTCTGCACGCCCAGAAGTGTTCCGAAGGGCCTACACGGCTGTCTGTCGATCAGCAGGCAGACAGGACACTTGGGGTACTCAGTGTATTTGCACGGGAAGCGGTGCCGACGCGAGAGCCCTAGGAGACCCGAAAGGCCTCCTCGCCTTCCTTTTAGGCGGAACAACGACCGAGACCTCATGGAAACTGCTGCACGCAGAGCTTGCCAGGGGGACAAGTGGGTCCTTACCATGAGACTAGTGGTCACCGTGTGGCTTCCCAGAACGCACGAGGGCTGTGGGATTAGCTCCGCCTAAGAATTGAGAGCACCTGACTTCTCTAGGCAAAGTACTCGTTCCCCTCACAGGCGTGCCTGCAGTGAAAAGCAGCTGGGCAATTCCACACTTCTGCACACAGGTTCTAGGCCGCCAAGAATCCAGATTTCTAAAAGGGAAAAAAGACTGCTTTGGTGCGCTGATGCTAGGGGTCACCTTGCGATTGCCCAGAACGAACGTGGGCCGCAGCTTAGCTCTCCTCTGAAAGGGCAGGCACCCCGTTTGTCTGGGGGACATACCGGTTTCCTCCCCAGCTGTGCCTGCAGTGAGTAGAAGCTGGACATAGTGAGCGTTTCAGAAACAGCTCCGAGGCTACCTGTATCCAGCTTTCCAAAGGGGGAAAACACTGGTTTTCTAAGCAGTGCCACCTACCCTCGTTAACACCCGCCAGAAGTACGTGCAGAACTGGAAGTGCAAAGGGAGACCGTCGCGACACACTGGGCCCTTGGCTAAATAGTTTTCACTGCGCAGGCGTCTGCGTGTGGCAAGCTCCCTAACCGAGTGAAGGCCTGAGGAAGACCTAGTTTGCACTGCACCTTCCAAGGGCCTTCCAGTGTAAAGTGAGGAATTGTGCTCTTGGCTCAGGTTGGATCTCACCTCGACTTCCTGCTTGAGGCAGAGAGCGGGGAGGTATGAGTTCCAAGAAGGAACGCGGGGGAGACGTTTCTCTCCGGGTAAGTCCCTTTTCCGCACTGAGTCCAAGTGGCCCAGCCCAGGAGACCGTGTAGGACTGCGTTCCAGGGCTCTTTGCAAGCTGTGTCCACCTAGGTTTCTAAGGAAGAGAACGGTGTGTCGCCTTGGACTCTGCATGCCAAGGAGTGTTCCGAAGGGCCTACGCGGCTGTCTGTTGCTCAGCAGGCAGAGAGGAGGCCCGGCGGACTCAGTGTAGTTGCCCGGGAAACGGTGCGGACGCGAGAGCCCATCGCGTCCTGAAAGGCATCCTCGAGTTCCAGCTAGGCAGCACATCGACGCACACTTCCTGGAAACTGCTGTATGCCCCCACATGCCCGTTGGCGAAAGTGGAACTTACGGGGAGCCCAGTGATCACCCTGCGGTTTCCCCGAACGAACGAGGGCCGCGGCATTAGTGCCCGCCCAAGGATTGCAAGCACCCAGTTCCTCTGTGGAAATTAGTCCTTTACTCCCAAGGCGTTGCTGCAGTGAAGAGACGCAGGGCCTTTTCAGGGTTTGGCCGAGAGCTCCGTGGTTGCGCGGATGCAGCTTTCCAAACGGTAAAAGACTGCTTTTCTAAACAGGGCCCCCTATGGTAGCTACCACGCAGCGTACGTACCTGCAGTATTTGAGGGGCGAAGGCAGACAAACGCGGCACACTGGGCCCTTCGCTGAATCCGTTTGAATGAGCGGGTGTCGAAGTGTGGCAAGCTCCCTAACCGAGTGAAGGCCTGAGGAAGGCCTTGCTGGCACTGCATCTCCCAGAGGCCTACCAGTGTAAAGTGGTGAATTGTGGTCTTCTTTGAGCAGGTTGGATGTCACGTCGAGTGCCTGCATGAGGTAGAGGCCCGGCAGGTGTGAGTTCCCAGAAGGAACGCGGAGCCGAGGGTGTCTCTTATGGCACGTCACTGCTCTGCACTGAGTCAAAGTTGCCCAGCCCATTAGACCGGCTAGGAATATGTTCCCGAGGTGTTCGTACGCTGTGTCAACCTGGTTCTCCAAGGAAGGGAGCCGTGTGTCGCCCTGGATTCTGCACGCCCAGAAGTGTTCCGAAGGGCCTACACGGCTGTCTGTCGATCAGCAGGCAGACAGGACACTTGGGGTACTCAGTGTATTTGCACGGGAAGCGGTGCCGACGCGAGAGCCCTAGGAGACCCGAAAGGCCTCCTCGCCTTCCTTTTAGGCGGAACAACGACCGAGACCTCATGGAAACTGCTGCACGCAGAGCTTGCCAGGGGGACAAGTGGGTCCTTACCATGAGACTAGTGGTCACCGTGTGGCTTCCCAGAACGCACGAGGGCTGTGGGATTAGCTCCGCCTAAGAATTGAGAGCACCTGACTTCTCTAGGCAAAGTACTCGTTCCCCTCACAGGCGTGCCTGCAGTGAAAAGCAGCTGGGCAATTCCACACTTCTGCACACAGGTTCTAGGCCGCCAAGAATCCAGATTTCGAAAAGGGAAAAAAGACTGCTTTGGTGCGCTGATGCTAGGGGTCACCTTGCGATTGCCCAGAACGAACGTGGGCCGCAGCTTAGCTCTCCTCTGAAAGGGCAGGCACCCCGTTTGTCTGGGGGACATACCGGTTTCCTCCCCAGCTGTGCCTGCAGTGAGTAGAAGCTGGACATAGTGAGCGTTTCAGAAACAGCTCCGAGGCTACCTGTATCCAGCTTTCCAAAGGGGGAAAACACTGGTTTTCTAAGCAGTGCCACCTACCCTCGTTAACACCCGCCAGAAGTACGTGCAGAACTGGAAGTGCAAAGGGAGACCGTCGCGACACACTGGGCCCTTGGCTAAATAGTTTTCACTGCGCAGGCGTCTGCGTGTGGCAAGCTCCCTAACCGAGTGAAGGCCTGAGGAAGACCTAGTTGGCACTGCACCTTCCAAGGGCCTGCCAGTGTAAAGTGAGGAATTGTGCTCTTGGCTCAGGTTGGATCTCACCTCGACTTCCTGCTTGAGGCAGAGAGCGGGGAGGTATGAGTTCCAAGAAGGAACGCGGGGGAGACGTTTCTCTCCGGGTAAGTCCCTTTTCCGCACTGAGTCCAAGTGGCCCAGCCCAGGAGACCGTGTAGGACTGCGTTCCAGGGCTCTTTGCAAGCTGTGTCCACCTAGGTTTCTAAGGAAGAGAACGGTGTGTCGCCTTGGACTCTGCATGCCAAGGAGTGTTCCGAAGGGCCTACGCGGCTGTCTGTTGCTCAGCAGGCAGAGAGGAGGCCCGGCGGACTCAGTGTAGTTGCCCGGGAAACGGTGCGGACGCGAGAGCCCATCGCGTCCTGAAAGGCATCCTCGAGTTCCAGCTAGGCAGCACATCGACGCACACTTCCTGGAAACTGCTGTATGCCCCCACATGCCCGTTGGCGAAAGTGGAACTTACGGGGAGCCCAGTGATCACCCTGCGGTTTCCCCGAACGAACGAGGGCCGCGGCATTAGTGCCCCCCCAAGGATTGCAAGCACCCAGTTCCTCTGTGGAAATGAGTCCTTTACTCCAAAGGCGTTGCTGCAGTGAAGAGACGCAGGGCCTTTTCCGGGTTTGGCCGAGAGCTCCGTGGTTGCGAGGATGCAGCTTTCCAAACGGTAAAAGACTGCTTTTCTAAACAGGGCCCCCTATGGTAGCTACCACGCAGCGTAAGTACCTGCAGTATTTGAGGGGCGAAGGCAGAGAAACGCGGCACACTGGGCCCTTCGCTGAATCCGTTTGAATGAGCGGGTGTCGAAGTGTGGCAAGCTCCCTAACCGAGTGAAGGCCTGAGGAAGGCCTTGCTGGCACTGCATCTCCCAGAGGCCTACCAGTGTAAAGTGGTGAATTGTGGTCTTCTTTGAGCAGGTTGGATGTCACGTCGAGTGCCTGCATGAGGTAGAGTCCCGGCAGGTGTGAGTTCCCAGAAGGAACGCGGAGCCGAGGGTGTCTCTTATGGCACGTCACTGCTCTGCACTGACTCAAAGTTGCCCAGCCCATTAGACCGGCTAGGAATATGTTCCCGAGGTGTTCGTACGCTGTGTCAACCTGGTTCTCCAAGGAAGGGAGCCGTGTGTCGCCCTGGATTCTGCACGCCCAGAAGTGTTCTGGAGGGCCTACACGGCTGACTGTCGATCAGCAGGCAGACAGGACACTTGGGATACTCAGTGTATTTGCACGGGAAGCGGTGCCGACGCGAGAGCCCTAGGAGACCCGAAAGGCCTCCTCGCCTTCCTTTTAGGCGGAACAACGACCGAGACCTCATGGAAACTGCTGCACGCAGAGCTTGCCAGGGGAACAAGTGGGTCCTTACCATGAGACTAGTGGTCACCTTGTGGCTTCCCAGAACGCACGAGGGCTGTGGGATTAGCTCCCCCTAAGAATTGAGAGCACCTGACTTCTCTGGGCAAAGTACTCGTTCCCCTCACAGGCGTGCCTGCAGTTAAAAGCAGCTGGGCAATTCCACACTTCTGCACACAGGTTCTAGGCCGCCAAGAATCCAGCTTTCGAAAAGGGAAAAAAGACTGCTTTGGTGCGCTGATGCTAGGGGTCACCTTGCGATTGCCCAGAACGAACGTGGGCCGCAGCTTAGCTCTCCTCTGAAAGGGCAGGCACCCCGTTTGTCTGGGGGACATACTGGTTTCCTCCCCAGCTGTGCCTGCAGTGAGTAGAAGCTGGACATAGTGAGCGTTTCAGAAACAGCTCCGAGGCTACCTGTATCCAGCTTTCCAAAGGGGGAAAACACTGGTTTTCTAATCAGTGCCACCTACCCTCGTTAACACCCGCCAGAAGTACGTGCAGAACTGGAAGTGCAAAGGGAGACCGTCGCGACACACTGGGCCCTTGGCTAAATAGTTTTCACTGCGCAGGCGTCTGCGTGTGGCAAGATCCCTAACCGAGTGAAGGCCTGAGGAAGACCTAGTTGGCACTGCACCTTCCAAGGGCCTGCCAGTGTAAAGTGAGGAATTGTGCTCTTGGCTCAGGTTGGATCTCACCTCGACTTCCTGCTTGAGGCAGAGAGCGGGGAGGTATGAGTTCCAAGAAGGAACGCGGGGGAGACGTTTCTCTCCGGGTAAGTCCCTTTTCCGCACTGAGTCCAAGTGGCCCAGCCCAGGAGACTGTGTAGGACTGTGTTCCAGGGCTCGTTGCAAGCTGTGTCCACCTAGGTTTCTAAGGAAGAGAACGGTGTGTCGCCTTGGACTCTGCATGCCAAGGAGTGTTCCGAAGGGCCTACGCGGCTGTCTGTTGCTCAGCAGGCAGAGAGGAGGCCCGGCGGACTCAGTGTAGTTGCCCGGGAAACGGTGCGGACGCGAGAGCCCATCGCGTCCTGAAAGGCATCCTCGAGTTCCAGCTAGGCAGCACATCGACGCACACTTCCTGGAAACTGCTGTATGCCCCCACATGCCCGTTGGCGAAAGTGGAACTTACGGGGAGCCCAGTGATCACCCTGCGGTTTCCCCGAACGAACGAGGGCCGCGGCATTAGTGACCCCCCAAGGATTGCAAGCACCCAGTTCCTCTGTGGAAATGAGTCCTTTACTCCCAAGGCGTTGCTGCAGTGAAGAGACGCAGGGCCTTTTCAGGGTTTGGCCGAGAGCTCCGTGGTTGCGCGGATGCAGCTTTCCAAACGGTAAAAGACTGCTTTTCTAAACAGGGCCCCCTATGGTAGCTACCACGCAGCGTAAGTACCTGCAGTATTTGAGGGGCGAAGGCAGACAAACGCGGCACACTGGGCCCTTCGCTGAATCCGTTTGAATGAGCGGGTGTCGAAGTGTGGCAAGCTCCCTAACCGAGTGAAGGCCTGAGGAAGGCCTTGCTGGCACTGCATCTCCCAGAGGCCTACCAGTGTAAAGTGGTGAATTGTGGTCTTCTTTGAGCAGGTTGGATGTCACGTCGAGTGCCTGCATGAGGTAGAGGCCCGGCAGGTGTGAGTTCCCAGAAGGAACGCGGAGCCGAGGGTGTCTCTTATGGCACGTCACTGCTCTGCACTGAGTCAAAGTTGCCCAGCCCATTAGACCGGCTAGGAATATGTTCCCGAGGTGTTCGTACGCTGTGTCAACCTGGTTCTCCAAGGAAGGGAGCCGTGTGTCGCCCTGGATTCTGCACGCCCAGAAGTGTTCCGAAGGGCCTACACGGCTGTCTGTCGATCAGCAGGCAGACAGGACACTTGGGGTACTCAGTGTATTTGCACGGGAAGCGGTGCCAACGCGAGAGCCCTAGGAGACCCGAAAGGCCTCCTCGCCTTCCTTTTAGGCGGAACAACGACCGAGACCTCATGGAAACTGCTGCACGCAGAGCTTGCCAGGGGGACAAGTGGGTCCTTACCATGAGACTAGTGGTCACCGTGTGGCTTCCCAGAACGCACGAGGGCTGTGGGATTAGCTCCGCCTAAGAATTGAGAGCACCTGACTTCTCTGGGCAAAGTACTCGTTCCCCTCACAGGCGTGCCTGCAGTGAAAAGCAGCTGGGCAATTCCACACTTCTGCACACAGGTTCTAGGCCGCCAAGAATCCAGCTTTCGAAAAGGGAAAAAAGACTGCTTTGGTGCGCTGATGCTAGGGGTCACCTTGCGATTGCCCAGAACGAACGTGGGCCGCAGCTTAGCTCTCCTCTGAAAGGGCAGGCACCCCGTTTGTCTGGGGGACATACCGGTTTCCTCCCCAGCTGTGCCTGCAGTGAGTAGAAGCTGGACATAGTGAGCGTTTCAGAAACAGCTCCGAGGCTACCTGTATCCAGCTTTCCAAAGGGGGAAAACACTGGTTTTCTAAGCAGTGCCACCTACCCTCGTTAACACCCGCCAGAAGTACGTGCAGAACTGGAAGTGCAAAGGGAGACCGTCGCGACACACTGGGCCCTTGGCTAAATAGTTTTCACTGCGCAGGCGTCTGCGTGTGGCAAGCTCCCTAACCGAGTGAAGGCCTGAGGAAGACCTAGTTGGCACTGCACCTTCCAAGGGCCTGCCAGTGTAAAGTGAGGAATTGTGCTCTTGGCTCAGGTTGGATCTCACCTCGACTTCCTGCTTGAGGCAGAGAGCGGGGAGGTATGAGTTCCAAGAAGGAACGCGGGGGAGACGTTTCTCTCCGGGTAAGTCCCTTTTCCGCACTGAGTCCAAGTGGCCCAGCCCAGGAGACCGTGTAGGACTGCGTTCCAGGGCTCTTTGCAAGCTGTGTCCACCTAGGTTTCTAAGGAAGAGAACGGTGTGTCGCCTTGGACTCTGCATGCCAAGGAGTGTTCCGAAGGGCCTACGCGGCTGTCTGTTGCTCAGCAGGCAGAGAGGAGGCCCGGCGGACTCAGTGTAGTTGCCCGGGAAACGGTGCGGACGCGAGAGCCCATCGCGTCCTGAAAGGCATCCTCGAGTTCCAGCTACGCAGCACATCGACGCACACTTCCTGGAAACTGCTGTATGCCCCCACATGCCCGTTGGCGAAAGTGGAACTTACGGGGAGCCCAGTGATCACCCTGCGGTTTCCCCGAACGAACGAGGGCCGCGGCATTAGTGCCCGCCCAAGGATTGCAAGCACCCAGTTCCTCTGTGGAAATTAGTCCTTTACTCCCAAGGCGTTGCTGCAGTGAAGAGACGCAGGGCCTTTTCAGGGTTTGGCCGAGAGCTCCGTGGTTGTGCGGATGCAGCTTTCCAAACGGTAAAAGACTGCTTTTCTAAACAGGGCCCCCTATGGTAGCTAACACGCAGCGTAAGTACCTGCAGTATTTGAGGGGCGAAGGCAGACAAACGCGGCACACTGGGCACTTCGCTGAATCCGTTTGAATGAGCGGGTGTCGAAGTGTGGCAAGCTCCCTAACCGAGTGAAGGCCTGAGGAAGGCCTTGCTGGCACTGCATCTCCCAGAGGCCTACCAGTGTAAAGTGGTGAATTGTGGTCTTCTTTGAGCAGGTTGGATGTCACGTCGAGTGCCTGCATGAGGTAGAGGCCCGGCAGGTGTGAGTTCCCAGAAGGAACGCGGAGCCGAGGGTGTCTCTTATGGCACGTCACTGCTCTGCACTGAGTCAAAGTTGCCCAGCCCATTAGACCGGCTAGGAATATGTTCCCGAGGTGTTCGTACGCTGTGTCAACCTGGTTCTCCAAGGAAGGGAGCCGTGTGTCGCCCTGGATTCTGCACGCCCAGAAGTGTTCCGAAGGGCCTACACGGCTGTCTGTCGATCAGCAGGCAGACAGGACACTTGGGGTACTCAGTGTATTTGCACGGGAAGCGGTGCCAACGCGAGAGCCCTAGGAGACCCGAAAGGCCTCCTCGCCTTCCTTTTAGGCGGAACAACGACCGAGACCTCATGGAAACTGCTGCACGCAGAGCTTGCCAGGGGGACAAGTGGGTCCTTACCATGAGACTAGTGGTCACCGTGTGGCTTCCCAGAACGCACGAGGGCTGTGGGATTAGCTCCGCCTAAGAATTGAGAGCACCTGACTTCTCTGGGCAAAGTACTCGTTCCCCTCACAGGCGTGCCTGCAGTGAAAAGCAGCTGGGCAATTCCACACTTCTGCACACAGGTTCTAGGCCGCCAAGAATCCAGCTTTCGAAAAGGGAAAAAAGACTGCTTTGGTGCGCTGATGCTAGGGGTCACCTTGCGATTGCCCAGAACGAACGTGGGCCGCAGCTTAGCTCTCCTCTGAAAGGGCAGGCACCCCGTTTGTCTGGGGGACATACCGGTTTCCTCCCCAGCTGTGCCTGCAGTGAGTAGAAGCTGGACATAGTGAGCGTTTCAGAAACAGCTCCGAGGCTACCTGTATACAGCTTTCCAAAGGGGGAAAACACTGGTTTTCTAAGCAGTGCCACCTACCCTCGTTAACACCCGCCAGAAGTACGTGCAGAACTGGAAGTGCAAAGGGAGACCGTCGCGACACACTGGGCCCTTGGCTAAATAGTTTTCACTGCGCAGGCGTCTGCGTGTGGCAAGCTCCCTAACCGAGTGAAGGCCTGAGGAAGACCTAGTTGGCACTGCACCTTCCAAGGGCCTGCCAGTGTAAAGTGAGGAATTGTGCTCTTGGCTCAGGTTGGATCTCACCTCGACTTCCTGCTTGAGGCAGAGAGCGGGGAGGTATGAGTTCCAAGAAGGAACGCGGGGGAGACGTTTCTCTCCGGGTAAGTCCCTTTTCCGCACTGAGTCCAAGTGGCCCAGCCCAGGAGACCGTGTAGGACTGCGTTCCAGGGCTCTTTGCAAGCTGTGTCCACCTAGGTTTCTAAGGAAGAGAACGGTGTGTCGCCTTGGACTCTGCATGCCAAGGAGTGTTCCGAAGGGCCTACGCGGCTGTCTGTTGCTCAGCAGGCAGAGAGGAGGCCCGGCGGACTCAGTGTAGTTGCCCGGGAAACGGTGCGGACGCGAGAGCCCATCGCGTCCTGAAAGGCATCCTCGAGTTCCAGCTAGGCAGCACATCGACGCACACTTCCTGGAAACTGCTGTATGCCCCCACATGCCCGTTGGCGAAAGTGGAACTTACGGGGAGCCCAGTGATCACCCTGCGGTTTCCCCGAACGAACGAGGGCCGCGGCATTAGTGCCCGCCCAAGGATTGCAAGCACCCAGTTCCTCTGTGGAAATTAGTCCTTTACTCCCAAGGCGTTGCTGCAGTGAAGAGACGCAGGGCCTTTTCAGGGTTTGGCCGAGAGCTCCGTGGTTGCGCGGATGCAGCTTTCCAAACGGTAAAAGACTGCTTTTCTAAACAGGGCCCCCTATGGTAGCTACCACGCAGCGTAAGTACCTGCAGTATTTGAGGGGCGAAGGCAGACAAACGCGGCACACTGGGCCCTTCGCTGAATCCGTTTGAATGAGCGGGTGTCGAAGTGTGGCAAGCTCCCTAACCGAGTGAAGGCCTGAGGAAGGCCTTGCTGGCACTGCATCTCCCAGAGGCCTACCAGTGTAAAGTGGTGAATTGTGGTCTTCTTTGAGCAGGTTGGATGTCACGTCGAGTGCCTGCATGAGGTAGAGGCCCGGCAGGTGTGAGTTCCCAGAAGGAACGCGGAGCCGAGGGTGTCTCTTATGGCACGTCACTGCTCTGCACTGAGTCAAAGTTGCCCAGCCCATTAGACCGGCTAGGAATATGTTCCCGAGGTGTTCGTACGCTGTGTCAACCTGGTTCTCCAAGGAAGGGAGCCGTGTGTCGCCCTGGATTCTGCACGCCCAGAAGTGTTCCGAAGGGCCTACACGGCTGTCTGTCGATCAGCAGGCAGACAGGACACTTGGGGTACTCAGTGTATTTGCACGGGAAGCGGTGCCGACGCGAGAGCCCTAGGAGACCCGAAAGGCCTCCTCGCCTTCCTTTTAGGCGGAACAACGACCGAGACCTCATGGAAACTGCTGCACGCAGAGCTTGCCAGGGGGACAAGTGGGTCCTTACCATGAGACTAGTGGTCACCGTGTGGCTTCCCAGAACGCACGAGGGCTGTGGGATTAGCTCCGCCTAAGAATTGAGAGCACCTGACTTCTCTAGGCAAAGTACTCGTTCCCCTCACAGGCGTGCCTGCAGTGAAAAGCAGCTGGGCAATTCCACACTTCTGCACACAGGTTCTAGGCCGCCAAGAATCCAGCTTTCGAAAAGGGAAAAAAGACTGCTTTGGTGCGCTGATGCTAGGGGTCACCTTGCGATTGCCCAGAACGAACGTGGGCCGCAGCTTAGCTCTCCTCTGAAAGGGCAGGCACCCCGTTTGTCTGGGGGACATACCGGTTTCCTCCCCAGCTGTGCCTGCAGTGAGTAGAAGCTGGACATAGTGAGCGTTTCAGAAACAGCTCCGAGGCTACCTGTATCCAGCTTTCCAAAGGGGGAAAACACTGGTTTTCTAAGCAGTGCCACCTACCCTCGTTAACACCCGCCAGAAGTACGTGCAGAACTGGAAGTGCAAAGGGAGACCGTCGCGACACACTGGGCCCTTGGCTAAATAGTTTTCACTGCGCAGGCGTCTGCGTGTGGCAAGCTCCCTAACCGAGTGAAGGCCTGAGGAAGACCTAGTTGGCACTGCACCTTCCAAGGGCCTGCCAGTGTAAAGTGAGGAATTGTGCTCTTGGCTCAGGTTGGATCTCACCTCGACTTCCTGCTTGAGGCAGAGAGCGGGGAGGTATGAGTTCCAAGAAGGAACGCGGGGGAGACGTTTCTCTCCGGGTAAGTCCCTTTTCCGCACTGAGTCCAAGTGGCCCAGCCCAGGAGACTGTGTAGGACTGTGTTCCAGGGCTCTTTGCAAGCTGTGTCCACCTAGGTTTCTAAGGAAGAGAACGGTGTGTCGCCTTGGACTCTGCATGCCAAGGAGTGTTCCGAAGGGCCTACGCGGCTGTCTGTTGCTCAGCAGGCAGAGAGGAGGCCCGGCGGACTCAGTGTAGTTGCCCGGGAAACGGTGCGGACGCGAGAGCCCATCGCGTCCTGAAAGGCATCCTCGAGTTCCAGCTAGGCAGCACATCGACGCACACTTCCTGGAAACTGCTGTATGCCCCCACATGCCCGTTGGCGAAAGTGGAACTTACGGGGAGCCCAGTGATCACCCTGCGGTTTCCCCGAACGAACGAGGGCCGCGGCATTAGTGCCCCCCCAAGGATTGCAAGCACCCAGTTCCTCTGTGGAAATTAGTCCTTTACTCCCAAGGCGTTGCTGCAGTGAAGAGACGCAGGGCCTTTTCAGGGTTTGGCCGAGAGCTCCGTGGTTGCGAGGATGCAGCTTTCCAAACGGTAAAAGACTGCTTTTCTAAACAGGGCCCCCTATGGTAGCTACCACGCAGCGTAAGTACCTGCAGTATTTGAGGGGCGAAGGCAGACAAACGCGGCACACTGGGCCCTTCGCTGAATCCGTTTGAATGAGCGGGTGTCGAAGTGTGGCAAGCTCCCTAACCGAGTGAAGGCCTGAGGAAGGCCTTGCTGGCACTGCATCTCCCAGAGGCCTACCAGTGTAAAGTGGTGAATTGTGGTCTTCTTTGAGCAGGTTGGATGTCACGTCGAGTGCCTGCATGAGGTAGAGGCCCGGCAGGTGTGAGTTCCCAGAAGGAACGCGGAGCCGAGGGTGTCTCTTATGGCACGTCACTGCTCTGCACTGAGTCAAAGTTGCCCAGCCCATTAGACCGGCTAGGAATATGTTCCCGAGGTGTTCGTACGCTGTGTCAACCTGGTTCTCCAAGGAAGGGAGCCGTGTGTCGCCCTGGATTCTGCACGCCCAGAAGTGTTCCGAAGGGCCTACACGGCTGTCTGTCGATCAGCAGGCAGACAGGACACTTGGGGTACTCAGTGTATTTGCACGGGAAGCGGTGCCGACGCGAGAGCCCTAGGAGACCCGAAAGGCCTCCTCGCCTTCCTTTTAAGCGGAACAACGACCGAGACCTCATGGAAACTGCTGCACGCAGAGCTTGCCAGGGGGACAAGTGGGTCCTTACCATGAGACTAGTGGTCACCGTGTGGCTTCCCAGAACGCACGAGGGCTGTGGGATTAGCTCCGCCTAAGAATTGAGAGCACCTGACTTCTCTGGGCAAAGTACTCGTTCCCCTCACAAGCGTGCCTGCAGTGAAAAGCAGCTGGGCAATTCCACACTTCTGCACACAGGTTCTAGGCCGCCAAGAATCCAGATTTCGAAAAGGGAAAAAAGACTGCTTTGGTGCGCTGATGCTAGGGGTCACCTTGCGATTGCCCAGAACGAACGTGGGCCGCAGCTTAGCTCTCCTCTGAAAGGGCAGGCACCCCGTTTGTCTGGGGGACATACCGGTTTCCTCCCCAGCTGTGCCTGCAGTGAGTAGAAGCTGGACATAGTGAGCGTTTCAGAAACAGCTCCGAGGCTACCTGTATCCAGCTTTCCAAAGGGGGAAAACACTGGTTTTCTAAGCAGTGCCACCTACCCTCGTTAACACCCGCCAGAAGTACGTGCAGAACTGGAAGTGCAAAGGGAGAGCGTCGCGACACACTGGGCCCTTGGCTAAATAGTTTTCACTGCGCAGGCGTCTGCGTGTGGCAAGCTCCCTAACCGAGTGAAGGCCTGAGGAAGACCTAGTTGGCACTGCACCTTCCAAGGGCCTGTCAGTGTAAAGTGAGGAATTGTGCTCTTGGCTCAGGTTGGATCTCACCTCGACTTCCTGCTTGAGGCAGAGAGCGGGGAGGTATGAGTTCCAAGAAGGAACGCGGGGGAGACGTTTCTCTCCGGGTAAGTCCCCTTTCCGCACTGAGTCCAAGTGGCCCAGCCCAGGAGACCGTGTAGGACTGTGTTCCAGGGCTCTTTGCAAGCTGTGTCCACCTAGGTTTCTAAGGAAGAGAACGGTGTGTCGCCTTGGACTCTGCATGCCAAGGAGTGTTCCGAAGGGCCTACGCGGCTGTCTGTTGCTCAGCAGGCAGAGAGGAGTCCCGGCGGACTCAGTGTAGTTGCCCGGGAAACGGTGCGGACGCGAGAGCCCATCGCGTCCTGAAAGGCATCCTCGAGTTCCAGCTAGGCAGCACATCGACGCACACTTCCTGGAAACTGCTGTATGCCCCCACATGCCCGTTGGCGAAAGTGGAACTTACGGGGAGCCCAGTGATCACCCTGCGGTTTCCCCGAACGAACGAGGGCCGCGGCATTAGTGCCCCCCCAAGGATTGCAAGCACCCAGTTCCTCTGTGGAAATGAGTCCTTTACTCCCAAGGCGTTGCTGCAGTGAAGAGACGCAGGGCCTTTTCAGGGTTTGGCCGAGAGCTCCGTGGTTGCGAGGATGCAGCTTTCCAAACGGTAAAAGACTGCTTTTCTAAACAGGGCCCCCTATGGTAGCTACCACGCAGCGTAAGTACCTGCAGTATTTGAGGGGCGAAGGCAGACAAATGCGGCACACTGGGCCCTTCGCTGAATCCGTTTGAATGAGCGGGTGTCGAAGTGTGGCAAGCTCCCTAACCGAGTGAAGGCCTGAGGAAGGCCTTGCTGGCCCTGCATCTCCCAGAGGCCTACCAGTGTAAAGTGGTGAATTGTGGTCTTCTTTGAGCAGGTTGGATGTCACGTCGAGTGCCTGCATGAGGTAGAGGCCCGGCAGGTGTGAGTTCCCAGAAGGAACGCGGAGCCGAGGGTGTCTCTTATGGCACGTCACTGCTCTGCACTGAGTCAAAGTTGCCCAGCCCATTAGACCGGCTAGGAATATGTTCCCGAGGTGTTCATACGCTGTGTCAACCTGGTTCTCCAAGGAAGGGAGCCGTGTGTCGCCCTGGATTCTGCACGCCCAGAAGTGTTCCGAAGGGCCTACCCGGCTGTCTGTCGATCAGCAGGCAGACAGGACACTTGGGGTACTCAGTGTATTTGCACGGGAAGCGGTGCCGACGCGAGAGCACTAGGAGACCCGAAAGGCCTCCTCGCCTTCCTTTTAAGCGGAACAACGACCGAGACCTCATGGAAACTGCTGCACGCAGAGCTTGCCAGGGGGACAAGTGGGTCCTTACCATGAGACTAGTGGTCACCTTGTGGCTTCCCAGAATGCACCAGGGCTGTGGGATTAGCTCCCCCTAAGAATTGAGAGCACCTGACTTCTCTGGGCAAAGTACTCGTTCCCCTCACAGGCGTGCCTGCAGTGAAAAGCAGCTGGGCAATTCCACACTTCTGCACACAGGTTCTAGGCCGCCAAGAATCCAGCTTTCGAAAAGGGAAAAAAGACTGCTTTGGTGCGCTGATGCTAGGGGTCACCTTGCGATTGCCCAGAACGAACGTGGGCCGCAGCTTAGCTCTCCTCTGAAAGGGCAGGCATCCCGTTTGTCTGGGGGACATACTGGTTTCCTCCCCAGCTGTGCCTGCAGTGAGTAGAAGCTGGACATAGTGAGCGTTTCAGAAACAGCTCCGAGGCTACCTGTATCCAGCTTTCCAAAGGGGGAAAACACTGGTTTTATAAGCAGTGCCACCTACCCTCGTTAACACCCGCCAGAAGTACGTGCAGAACTGGAAGTGCAAAGGGAGAGCGTCGCGACACACTGGGCCCTTGGCTAAATAGTTTTCACTGCGCAGGCGTCTGCGTGTGGCAAGATCCCTAACCGAGTGAAGGCGTGAGGAAGACCTAGTTGGCACTGCACCTTCCAAGGGCCTGCCAGTGTAAAGTGAGGAATTGTGCTCTTGGCTCAGGGTGGATCTCACCTCGACTTCCTGCTTGAGGCAGAGAGCGGGGAGGTATGAGTTCCAAGAAGGAACGCGGGGGAGACGTTTCTCTCCGGGTAAGTCCCTTTTCCGCACTGAGTCCAAGTGGCCCAGCCCAGGAGACCGTGTAGGACTGTGTTCCAGGGCTCTTTGCAAGCTGTGTCCACCTAGGTTTCTAAGGAAGAGAACGGTGTGTCGCCTTGGACTCTGCATGCCAAGGAGTGTTCCGAAGGGCCTACGCGGCTGTCTGTTGCTCAGCAGGCAGAGAGGAGGCCCGGCGGACTCAGTGTAGTTGCCCGGGAAACGGTGCGGACGCGAGAGCCCATCGCGTCCTGAAAGGCATCCTCGAGTTCCAGCTACGCAGCACATCGACGCACACTTCCGGGAAACTGCTGTATGCCCCCACATGCCCGTTGGCGAAAGTGGAACTTACGGGGAGCCCAGTGATCACCCTGCGGTTTCCCCGAACGAATGACGGCCGCGGCATTAGTGCCCCCCCAAGGATTGCAAGCACCCAGTTCCTCTGTGGAAATGAGTCCTTTACTCCCAAGGCGTTGCTGCAGTTAAGAGACGCAGGGCCTTTTCAGGGTTTGGCCGAGAGCTCCGTGGTTGCGAGGATGCAGCTTTCCAAACGGTAAAAGACTGCTTTTCTAAACAGGGCCCCCTATGGTAGCTACCACGCAGCGTAAGTACCTGCAGTATTTGAGGGGCGTAGGCAGAGAAACGCGGCACACTGGGCCCTTCGCTGAATCCGTTTGAATGAGCGGGTGTCGAAGTGTGGCAAGCTCCCTAACCGAGTGAAGGCCTGAGGAAGGCCTTGCTGGCACTGCATCTCCCAGAGGCCTACCAGTGTAAAGTGGTGAATTGTGGTCTTCTTTGAGCAGGTTGGATGTCACGTTGAGTGCCTGCATGAGTTAGAGGCCCGGCAGGTGTGAGTTCCCAGAAGGAACGCGGAGCCGAGGGTGTCTCTTATGGCACGTCACTGCTCTGCACTGAGTCAAAGTTGCCCAACCCATTAGACCGGCTAGGAATATGTTCCCGAGGTGTTCGTACGCTGTGTCAACCTGGTTCTCCAAGGAAGGGAGCCGTATGTCGCCCTGGATTCTGCACGCCCAGAAGTGTTCCGAAGGGCCTACACGGCTGTCTGTCGATCAGCAGGCAGACAGGACACTTGGGGTACTCAGTGTATTTGCACGGGAAGCGGTGCCGACGCGAGAGCACTAGGAGACCCGAAAGGCCTCCTCGCCTTCCTTTTAAGCGGAACAACGACCGAGACCTCATGGAAACTGCTGCACGCAGAGCTTGCCAGGGGGACAAGTGGGTCCTTACCATGAGACTAGTGGTCACCTTGTGGCTTCCCAGAACGCACGAGGGCTGTGGGATTAGCTCCCCCTAAGAATTGAGAGCACCTGACTTCTCTGGGCAAAGTACTCGTTCCCCTCACAGGCGTGCCTGCAGTGAAAAGCAGCTGGGCAATTCCACACTTCTGCACACAGGTTCTAGGCCGCCAAGAATCCAGCTTTCGAAAAGGGAAAAAAGACTGCTTTGGTGCGCTGATGCTAGGGCTCACCTTGCGATTACCCAGAACGAACGTGGGCCGCAGCTTAGCTCTCCTCTGAAAGGGCAGGCACCCCGTTTGTCTGGGGGACATACTGGTTTCCTCCCCAGCTGTGCCTGCAGTGAGTAGAAGCTGGACATAGTGAGCGTTTCAGAAACAGCTCCGAGGCTACCTGTATCCAGCTTTCCAAAGGGGGAAAACACTGGTTTTCTAAGCAGTGCCACCTACCCTCGTTAACACCCGCCAGAAGTACGTGCAGAACTGGAAGTGCAAAGGGAGAGCGTTGCGACACACTGGGCCCTTGGCTAAATAGTTTTCACTGCGCAGGCGTCTGCGTGTGGCAAGCTCCCTAACCGAGTGAAGGCCTGAGGAAGACCTAGTTGGCACTGCACCTTCCAAGGGCCTGTCAGTGTAAAGTGAGGAATTGTGCTCTTGGCTCAGGTTGGATCTCACCTCGACTTCCTGCTTGAGGCAGAGAGCGGGGAGGTATGAGTTCCAAGAAGGAACGCGGGGGAGACGTTTCTCTCCGGGTAAGTCCCTTTTCCGCACTGAGTCCAAGTGGCCCAGACCAGGAGACCGTGTAGGACTGTGTTCCAGGGCTCTTTGCAAGCTGTGTCCACCTAGGTTTCTAAGGAAGAGAACGGTGTGTCGCCTTGGACTCTGCATGCCAAGGAGTGTTCCGAAGGGCCTACGCGGCTGTCTGTTGCTCAGCAGGCAGAGAGGAGGCCCGGCGGACTCAGTGTAGTTGCCCGGGAAACGGTGCGGACGCGAGAGCCCATCGCGTCCTGAAAGGCATCCTCGAGTTCCAGCTAGGCAGCACATCGACGCACACTTCCTGGAAACTGCTGTATGCCCCCACATGCCCGTTGGCGAAAGTGGAACTTACGGGGAGCCCAGTGATCACCCTGCGGTTTCCCCGAACGAACGAGGGCCCCGGCATTAGTGCCCCCCCAAGAATTGCAAGCACCCAGTTCCTCTGTGGAAATGAGTCCTTTACTCCCAAGGCGTTGCTGCAGTGAAGAGACGCAGGGCCTTTTCAGGGTTTGGCCGAGAGCTCCGTGGTTGCGAGGATGCAGCTTTCCAAACGGTAAAAGACTGCTTTTCTAAACAGGGCCCCCTATGGTAGCTACCACGCAGCATAAGTACCTGCAGTATTTGAGGGGCGAAGGCAGAGAAACGCGGCACACTGGGCACTTCGCTGAATCCGTTTGAATGAGCGGGTGTCGAAGTGTGGCAAGCTCCCTAGCCGAGTGAAGGCCTGAGGCAGGCCATGCTGGCACTGCATCTCCCAGAGGCCTACCAGTGTAAAGTGGTGAATTGTGGTCTTCTTTGAGCAGGTTGGATGTCACGTCGAGTGCCTGCATGAGGTAGAGGCCCGGCAGGTGTGAGTTCCCAGAAGGAACGCGCAGCCGAGGGTGTCTCTTATGGCACGTCACTGCTCTGCTCTGAGTCAAAGTTGCCCAGCCCATTAGACCGGCTAGGAATATGTTCCCGAGGTTTTCGTACGCTGTGTCAACCTGGTTCTCCAAGGAAGGGAGCCGTGTGTCGCCCTGGATTCTGCACGCCCAGAAGTGTTCCGAAGGGCCTACAAGGCTGTCTGTAAATCAGCAGGCAGACAGGACACTTGGGGTACTCAGTGTATTTGCACGGGAAGCGGTGCCGACGCGAGAGCCCTAGGAGACCCGAAAGGCCTCCTCGCCTTCCTTTTAAGCGGAACAACGACCGAGACCTCATGGAAACTGCTGCACGCAGAGCTTGCCAGGGGGACAAGTGGGTCCTTACCATGAGACTAGTGGTCACCTTGTGGCTTCCCAGAACGCACGAGGGCTGTGGGATTAGCTCCCCCTAAGAATTGAGAGCACCTGACTTCTCTGGGCAAAGTACTCGTTCCCCTCACAGGCGTGCCTGCAGTGAAAAGCAGCTGGGCAATTCCACACTTCTGCACACAGGTTCTAGGCCGCCAAGAATCCAGCTTTCGAAAAGGGAAAAAAGACTGCTTTGGTGCGCTGATGCTAGGGCTCACCTTGCGATTACCCAGAACGAACGTGGGCCGCAGCTTAGCTCTCCTCTGAAAGGGCAGGCACCCCGTTTGTCTGGGGGACATACCGGTTTCCTCCCCAGCTGTGCCTGCAGTGAGTAGAAGCTGGACATAGTGAGCGTTTCAGAAACAGCTCCGAGGCTACCTGTATCCAGCTTTCCAAAGGGGGAAAACACTGGTTTTCTAAGCAGTGCCACCTACCCTCGTTAACACCCACCAGAAGTACGTGCAGAACTGGAAGTGCAAAGGGAGAGCGTCGCGACACACTGGGCCCTTGGCTAAATAGGTTTCACTGCGCAGGCGTCTGCGTGTGGCAAGATCCCTAACCGAGTGAAGGCCTGAGGAAGACCTAGTTGGCACTGCACCTTCCAAGGGCCTGCCAGTGTAAAGTGAGGAATTGTGCTCTTGGCTCAGGTTGGATCTCACCTCGACTTCCTGCTTGAGGCAGAGAGCGGGGAGGTATGAGTTCCAAGAAGGAACGTGGGGGAGACGTTTCTCTCCGGGTAAGGCCCTTTTCCGCACAGAGTCCAAGTGGCCCAGCCCAGTAGACCGTGTAGGACTGTGTTCCAGGGCTCTTTGCAAGCTGTGTCAACCTAGGTTTCTAAGGAAGAGAACGGTGTGTCGCCTTGGACTCTGCATGCCAAGGAGTGTTCCGAAGGGCCTACGCGGCTGTCTGTTGCTCAGCAGGCAGAGAGGAGGCCCGGCACACTTAGTGTAGTTGCCCGGGAAACAGTGCGGACGCGAGAGCCCATCGCGTCCTGAAAGGCATCCTCGAGTTCCAGCTAGGCAGCACATCGACGCACACTTCCTGGAAACTGCTGTATGCCCCCACATGCCCGTTGGCGAAAGTGGAACTTACGGGGAGCCCAGTGATCACCCTGCGGTTTCCCCGAACGAACGAGGGCCGCGGCATTAGTGCCCCCCCAAGGATTGCAAGCACCCAGTTCCTCTGTGGAAATGAGTCCTTTACTCCCAAGGCGTTGCTGCAGTGAAGAGACGCAGGGCCTTTTCAGGGTTTGGCCGAGAGCTCCATGGTTGCGAGGATGCAGCTTTCCAAACGGTAAAAGACTGCTTTTCTAAACAGGGCCCCCTATGGTAGCTATCACGCAGCGTAAGTACCTGCAGTATTTGAGGGGCGAAGGCAGACAAACGCGGCACACTGGGCCCTTCGCTGAATCCGTTTGAATGAGCGGGTGTCGAAGTGTGGCAAGCTCCCTAACCGAGTGAAGGCCTGAGGAAGGCCTTGCTGGCACTGCATCTCCCAGAGGCCTACCAGTGTAAAGTGGTGAATTGTGGTCTTCTTTGAGCAGGTTGGATATCACGTCGAGTGCCTGCATGAGGTAGAGGCCCGGCAGGTGTGAGTTCCCAGAAGGATCGCGGAGCCGAGGGTGTCTCTTATGGCACGTCACTGCTCTGCACTGAGTCAAAGTTGCCCAGCCCATTAGACCGGCTAGGAATATGTTCCCGAGGTGTTCGTACGCTGTGTCAACCTGGTTCTCCAAGGAAGGGAGCCGTGTGTCGCCCTGGATTCTGCACGCCCAGAAGTGTTCCGAAGGGCCTACACGGCTGTCTGTCGATCAGCAGGCAGACAGGACACTTGGGGTACTCAGTGTATTTGCACGGGAAGCGGTGCCGACGCGAGAGCCCTAGGAGACCCGAAAGGCCTCCTCGCCTTCCTTTTAAGCGGAACAACGACCGAGACCTCATGGAAACTGCTGCACGCAGAGCTTGCCAGGGGGACAAGTGGGTCCTTACCATGAGACTAGTGGTCACCTTGTGGCTTCCCAGAACGCACGAGGGCTGTGGGATTAGCTCCCCCTAAGAATTGAGAGCACCTGACTTCTCTGGGCAAAGTACTCGTTCCCCTCACAGGCGTACCTGCAGTGAAAAGCAGCTGGGCAATTCCACACTTCTGCACACAGGTTCTAGGCCGCCAAGAATCCAGCTTTCGAAAAGGGAAAAAAGACTGCTTTGCTGCGCTGATGCTAGGGCTCACCTTGCGATTGCCCAGAACGAACGTGGGCCGCAGCTTAGATCTCCTCTGAAAGGGCAGGCACCCCGTTTGTCTGGGGGACATACTGGTTTCCTCCTCAGCTGTGCCTGCAGTGAGTAGGAGCTGGACATAGTGAGCGTTTCAGAAACAGCGCCGAGGCTACCTGTATCCAGCTTTCCAAAGGGGGAAAACACTGGTTTTCTAAGCAGTGCCACCTACCCTCATTAACACCCACCAGAAGTACGTGCAGAACTGGAAGTGCAAAGGGAGACCGTCGCGACACACTGGGCCCTTGGCTAAATAGTTTTCACTGCGCAGGCGTCTGCGTGTGGCAAGATCCCTAACCGAGTGAAGGCCCGAGGAAGACCTAGTTGGCACTGCACCTTCCAAGGGCCTGCCAGTGTAAAGTGAGGAATTGTGCTCTTGGCTCACGTTGGATCTCACCTCGACTTCCTGCTTGAGGCAGAGAGCGGGGAGTTATGAGTTCCAAGAAGGAACGCGGGGCAGACGTTTCTCTCCGGGTAAGTCCCTTTTCTGCACTGAGTCCAAGTGGCCCAGCCCAGGAGACCGTGTAGGACTGTGTTCCAGGGCTCTTTGCAAGCTGTGTCCACCAAGGTTTCTAAGGAAGAGAACGGTGTGTCGCCTTGGACTCTGCATGCCAAGGAGTGTTCCGAAGGGCCTACGCGGCTGTCTGTTGCTCAGCAGGCAGAGAGGAGGCCCGGCGGACTCAGTGTAGTTGCCCGGGAAACGGTGCGGACGCGAGAGCCCATCGCGTCCTGAAAGGCATCCTCGAGTTCCAGCTAGGCAGCACATCGACGCACACTTCCTGGAAACTGCTGTATGCCCCCACATGCCCGTTGGCGAAAGTGGAACTTACGGGGAGCCCAGTGATCACCCTGCGGTTTCCCCGAACGAACGAGGGCCGCGGCATTAGTGCCCCCCCAAGGATTGCAAGCACCCAGTTCCTCTGTGGAAATGAGTCCTTTACTCCCAAGGCGTTGCTGCAGTGAAGAGACGCAGGGCCTTTTCAGGGTTTGGCCGAGAGCTCCGTGGTTGCGAGGATGCAGCTTTCCAAACGGTAAAAGACTGCTTTTCTAAACAGGGCCCCCTATGGTAGCTACCACGCAGCGTAAGTACCTGCAGTATTTGAGGGGCGAAGGCAGACAAACGCGGCACACTGGGCCCTTCGCTGAATCCGTTTGAATGAGCGGGTGTTGAAGTGTGGCAAGCTCCCTAACCGAGTGAAGGCCTGAGGAAGGCCTTGCTGGCACTGCAATTCCCAGAGGCCTAAGAGTGTAAAGTGGTGAATTGTGGTCTTCTTTGAGCAGGTTGGATGTCACGTCGAGTGCCTGCATGAGGTAGAGGCGGGCAGGTGTGAGTTCCCAGAAGGAACGCGGAGCCGAGGGTGTCTATTATGGCACGTCACTGCTCTGCACTGAGTAAAAGTTGCCCAGCCCATTAGACCGGCTAGGAATATGTTCCCGAGGTGTTCGTACGCTGTGTCAACCTGGTTCTCCAAGGAAGGGAGCCGTGTGTCGCCCTGGATTCTGCACGCCCAGAAGTGTTCCGAAGGGCCTACACGGCTGTCTGTCGATCAGCAGGCAGACAGGACACTTGGGGTACTCAGTGTATTTGCACGGGAAGCGGTGCCGACGCGAGAGCCCTGGGAGACCCGAAAGGCCTCCTCGCCTTCCTTTTAAGTGGAACAACGACCGAGACCTCATGGAAACTGCTGCACGCAGAGCTTGCCAGGGGGACAAGTGGGTCCTTACCATGAGACTAGTGGTCACCTTGTGGCTTCCCAGAACGCACGAGGGCTGTGGGATTAGCTCCCCCTAAGAATTGAGAGCACCTGACTTCTCTGGGCAAAGTACTCGTTCCCCTCACAGGCGTGCCTGCAGTGAAAAGCAGCTGGGCAATTCCACACTTCTGCACACAGGTTCTAGGCCGCCAAGAATCCAGCTTTCGAAAAGGGAAAAAAGACTGCTTTGCTGCGCTGATGCTAGGGCTCACCTTGCGATTGCCCAGAACGAACGTGGGCCGCAGCTTAGCTCTCCTCTGAAAGGGCAGGCACCCCGTTTGTCTGGGGGACATACCGGTTTCCTCCCCAGCTGTGCCTGCAGTGAGTAGAAGCTGGACATAGTGAGCGTTTCAGAGACAGCTCCGAGGCTACCTGTATCCAGCTTTCCAAAGGGGGAAAACACTGGTTTTCTAAGCAGTGCCACCTACCCTCGTTAACACCCACCAGAAGTACGTGCAGAACTGGAAGTGCAAAGGGAGACCGTCGCGACACACTGGGCCCTTGGCTAAATAGTTTTCACTGCGCAGGCGTCTGCGTGTGGCAAGATCCCTAACCGAGGGAAGGCCTGAGGAAGACCTAGTTGGCACTGCGTCTTCCAAGGGCCTGCCAGTGTAAAGTGAGGAATTGTGCTCTTGGCTCAGGTTGGATCTCACCTCGACTTCCTGCTTGAGGCAGAGAGCGGGGAGGTATGAGTTCCAAAAAGGAACGCGGGGGAGACGTTTCTCTCCTGGTAAGTCCCTTTTCCGCACTGAGTCCAAGTGGCCCAGCCCAGGAGACCGTGTAGGACTGTGTTCCAGGGCTCTTTGCAAGCTGTGTCCACCTAGGTTTCTAAGGAAGAGAACGGTGTGTCGCCTTGGACTCTGCATGCCAAGGAGTGTTCCGAAGGGCCTACGCGGCTGTCTGTTGCTCAGCAGGCAGAGAGGAGGCCCGGCGGACTCAGTGTAGTTGCCCGGGAAACGGTGCGGACGCGAGAGCCCATCGCGTCCTGAAAGGCATCCTCGAGTTCCAGCTAGGCAGCACATCGACGCACACTTCCTGGAAACTGCTGTATGCCCCCACATGCCCGTTGGCGAAAGTGGAACTTACGGGGAGCCCAGTGATCACCCTGCGGTTTCCCCGAACGAACGAGGGCCGCGGCATTAGTGCCCCCCCAAGGATTGCAAGCACCCAGTTCCTCTGTGGAAATGAGTCCTTTACTCCCAAGGCGTTGCTGCAGTGAAGAGACGCAGGGCCTTTTCAGGGTTTGGCCGAGAGCTCCGTGGTTGCGCGGATGCAGCTTTCCAAACGGTAAAAGACTGCTTTTCTAAACAGGGCCCCCTATGGTAGCTAACACGCAGCGTAAGTACCTGCAGTATTTGAGGGGCGAAGGCAGACAAACGCGGCACACTGGGCCCTTCGCTGAATCCGTTTGAATGAGCGGGTGTCGAAGTGTGGCAAGCTCCCTAACCGAGTGAAGGCCTGAGGAAGGCCTTGCTGGCCCTGCATCTCCCAGAGGCCTACCAGTGTAAAGTGGTGAATTGTGGTCTTCTTTGAGCAGGTTGGATGTCACGTCGAGTGCCTGCATGAGGTAGAGGCCCGGCAGGTGTGAGTTCCCAGAAGGAACGCGGAGCCGAGGGTGTCTCTTATGGCACGTCACTGCTCTGCACTGAGTCAAAGTTGCCCAGCCCATTAGACCGGCTAGGAATATGTGCCTGAGGTGTTCGTACGCTGTGTCAACCTGGTTCTCCAAGGAAGGGAGCCGTGTGTCGCCCTGGATTCTGCACGCCCAGAAGTGTTCCGAAGGGCCTACACGGCTGTCTGTCGATCAGCAGGCAGACAGGACACTTGGGGTACTCAGTGTATTTGCACGGGAAGCGGTGCCGACGCGAGAGCCCTAGGAGACCCGAAAGGCCTCCTCGACTTCCTTTTAAGCGGAACAACGACCGAGACCTCATGGAAACTGCTGCACGCAGAGCTTGCCAGGGGAACAAGTGGGTCCTTACCATGAGACTAGTGGTCACCTTGTGGCTTCCCAGAACGCACGAGGGCTGTGGGATTAGCTCCCCCTAAGAATTGAGAGCACCTGACTTCTCTGGGCAAAGTACTCGTTCCCCTCACAGGCGTGCCTGCAGTGAAAAGCAGCTGGGCAATTCCACACTTCTGCACACAGGTTCTAGGCCGCCAAGAATCCAGCTTTCGAAAAGGGAAAAAAGACTGCTTTGGTGCGCTGATGCTAGGGGTCACCTTGTGATTGCCCAGAACGAACGTGGGCCGCAGCTTAGCTCTCCTCTGAAAGGGCAGGCACCCCGTTTGTCTGGGGGACATACCGGTTTCCTCCCCAGCTGTGCCTGCAGTGAGTAGAAGCTGGACATAGTGAGCGTTTCAGAAACAGCTCCGAGGCTACCTGTATCCAGCTTTCCAAAGGGGGAAAACACTGGTTTTCTAAGCAGTGCCACCTACCCTCGTTAACACCCGCCAGAAGTACGTGCAGAACTGGAAGTGCAAATGGAGACCGTCGCGACACACTGGGCCCTTGGCTAAATAGTTTTCACTGCGCAGGCGTCTGCGTGTGGCAAGATCCCTAACCGAGTGAAGGCCTGAGGAAGACCTAGTTGGCACTGCACCTTCCAAGGGCCTGCCAGTGTAAAGTGAGGAATTGTGCTCTTGGCTCAGGTTGGATCTCACCTCGACTTCCTGCTTGAGGCAGAGAGCGGGGAGGTATGAGTTCCAAGAAGGAACGCGGGGGAGACGTTTCTCTCCGGGTAAGTCCCTTTTCCGCACTGAGTCCAAGTGGCCCAGCCCAGGAGACCGTGTAGGACTGTGTTCCAGGGCTCTTTGCAAGCTGTGTCCACCTAGGTTTCTAAGGAAGAGAACGGTGTGTCGCCTTGGACTCTGCATGCCAAGGAGTGTTCCGAAGGGCCTACGCGGCTGTCTGTTGCTCAGCAGGCAGAGAGGAGGCCCGGCGGACTCAGTGTAGTTGCCCGGGAAACGGTGCGGACGCGAGAGCCCATCGCGTCCTGAAAGGCATCCTCGAGTTCCAGCTAGGCAGCACATCGACGCACACTTCCTGGAAACTGCTGTATGCCCCCACATGCCCGTTGGCGAAAGTGGAACTTACGGGGAGCCCAGTGATCACCCTGCGGTTTCCCCGAACGAACGAGGGCCGCGGCATTAGTCCCCCCCAAGGATTGCAAGCACCCAGTTCCTCTGTGGAAATGAGTCCTTTACTCCCAAGGCGTTGCTGCAGTGAAGAGACGCAGGGCCTTTTCAGGGTTTGGCCGAGAGCTCCGTGGTTGCGCGGATGCAGCTTTCCAAACGGTAAAAGACTGCTTTTCTAAACAGGGCCCCCTATGGTAGCTAACACGCAGCGTAAGTACCTGCAGTATTTGAGGGGCGAAGGCAGACAAACGCGGCACACTGGGCCCTTCGCTGAATCCGTTTGAATGAGCGGGTGTCGAAGTGTGGCAAGCTCCCTAACCAAGTGAAGGCCTGAGGAAGGCCTTGCTGGCACTGCATCTCCCAGAGGCCTACCAGTGTAAAGTGGTGAATTGTGGTCTTCTTTGAGCAGGTTGGATGTCACGTCGAGTGCCTGCATGAGGTAGAGGCCCGGCAGGTGTGAGTTCCCAGAAGGAACGCGGAGCCGAGGGTGTCTCTTATGGCACGTCACTGCTCTGCACTGAGTCAAAGTTGCCCAGCCCATTAGACCGGCTAGGAATATGTTCCCGAGGTGTTCGTACGCTGTGTCAACCTGGTTCTCCAAGGAAGGGAGCCGTGTGTCGCCCTGGATTCTGCACGCCCAGAAGTGTTCCGAAGGGCCTACACGGCTGTCTGTCGATCAGCAGGCAGACAGGACACTTGGGGTACTCAGTGTATTTGCACGGGAAGCGGTGCCGACGCGAGAGCCCTAGGAGACCCGAAAGGCCTCCTCGCCTTCCTTTTAAGCGGAACAACGACCGAGACCTCATGGAAACTGCTGCACGCAGAGCTTGCCAGGGGGACAAGTGGGTCCTTACCATGAGACTAGTGGTCACCTTGTGGCTTCCCAGAACGCACGAGGGCTGTGGGATTAGCTCCCCCTAAGAATTGAGAGCACCTGACTTCTCTGGGCAAAGTACTCGTTCCCCTCACAGGCGTGCCTGCAGTGAAATGCAGCTGGGCAATTCCACACTTCTGCACACAGGTTCTAGGCCGCCAAGAATCCAACTTTCGAAAAGGGAAAAAAGACTGCTTTGGTGCGCTGATGCTAGGGGTCACCTTGCGATTGCCCAGAACGAACGTGGGCCGCAGCTTAGCTCTCCTCTGAAAGGGCAGGCACCCCGTTTGTCTGGGGGACATACCGGTTTCCTCCCCAGCTGTGCCTGCAGTGAGTAGAAGCTGGACATAGTGAGCGTTTCAGAAACAGCTCCGAGGCTACCTGTATCCAGCTCTCCAAAGGGGGAAAACGCTGGTTTTCTAAGCAGTGCCACCTACCCTAGTTAACACCCACCAGAAGTACGTGCAGAACTGGAAGTGCAAAGGGAGAGCGTCGCGACACACTGGGCCCTTGGCTAAATAGTTTTCACTGTGCAGGCGTCTGCGTGTGGCAAGATCCCTAACCGAGTGAAGGCCTGAGGAAGACCTAGTTGGCACTGCACCTTCCAAGGGCCTGCCAGTGTAAAGTGAGGAATTGTGCTCTTGGCTCACGTTGGATCTCACCTCGACTTCCTGCTTGAGGCAGAGAGCGGGGAGGTATGAGTTCCAAGAAGGAACGCGGGGGAGACGTTTCTCTCCGGGTAAGTCCCTTTTCCGCACTGAGTCCAAGTGGCCCAGCCCAGGAGACCGTGTAGGACTGTGTTCCAGGGCTCTTTGCAAGCTGTGTCCACCTAGGTTTCTAAGGAAGAGAACGGTGTGTCGCCTTGGACTCTGCATGCCAAGGAGTGTTCCGAAGGGCCTACGCGGCTGTCTGTTGCTCAGCAGGCAGAGAGGAGGCCCGGCGGACTCAGTGTAGTTGCCCGGGAAACGGTGCGGACGCGAGAGCCCATCGCGTCCTGAAAGGCATCCTCGAGTTCCAGCTAGGCAGCACATCGACGCACACTTCCTGGAAACTGCTGTATGCCCCCACATGCCCGTTGGCGAAAGTGGAACTTACGGGGAGCCCAGTGATCACCCTGCGGTTTCCCCGAACGAACGAGGGCCGCGGCATTAGTGCCCCCCACAAGGATTGCAAGCACCCAGTTCCTCTGTGGAAATGACTCCTTTACTCCCAAGGCGTTGCTGCAGTGAAGAGACGCAGGGCCTTTTCAGGGTTTGGCCGAAAGCTCCGTGGTTGCGCGGATGCAGCTTTCCAAACGGTAAAAGACTGCTTTTCTAAACAGGGTCCCCTATGGTAGCTAACACGCAGCGTAAGTACCTGCAGTATTTGAGGGGCAAAGGCAGACAAACGCGGCACACTGGGCCCTTCGCTGAATCCGTTTAAATGAGCGGGTGTCGAAGTGTGGCAAGCTCCCTAACCGAGTGAAGGCCTGAGGAAGGCCTTGCTGGCCCTGCATCTCCCAGAGGCCTACCAGTGTAAAGTGGTGAATTGTGGTCTTCTTTGAGCAGGTTGGATGTCACGTCGAGTGCCTGCATGAGGTAGAGGCCCGGCAGGTGTGAGTTCCCAGAAGGAACGCGGAGCCGAGGGTGTCTCTTATGGCACGTCACTGCTCTGCACTGAGTCAAAGTTGCCCAGCCCATTAGACCGGCTAGGAATATGTTCCCGAGGTGTTCGTATGCTGTGTCAACCTGGTTCTCCAAGGAAGGGAGCCGTGTGTCGCCCTGGATTCTGCACGCCCAGAAGTGTTCCGAAGGGCCTACACGGCTGTCTGTCGATCAGCAGGCAGACAGGACACTTGGGGTACTCAGTGTATTTGCACGGGAAGCGGTGCCGACGCGAGAGCCCTGGGAGACCCGAAAGGCCTCCTCGCCTTCCTTTTAAGCGGAACAACGACCGAGACCTCATGGAAACTGCTGCACGCAGAGCTTGCCAGGGGGACAAGTGGGTCCTTACCATGAGAATACTGGTCACCTTGTGGCTTCCCAGAATGCACGAGGGCTGTGGGATTAGCTCCCCCTAAGAATTGAGAGCACCTGACTTCTCTGGGCAAAGTACTCGTTCCCCTCACAGGCGTGCCTGCAGTGAAGAGCAGCTGGGCAATTCCACACTTCTGCACACAGGTTCTAGGCCGCCAAGAATCCAGCTTTCGAAAAGGGAAAAAAGACTGCTTTGGTGCGCTGATGCTAGGGGTCACCTTGCGATTGCCCAGAACGAACGTGGGCCGCAGCTTAGCTCTCCTCTGAAAGGGCAGGCACCCCGTTTGTCTGGGGGACATACTGGTTTCCTCCCCAACTGTGCCTGCAGTGAGTAGAAGCTGGACATAGTGAACGTTTCAGAAACAGCTCCGAGGCTACCTGTATCCAGCTCTCCAAAGGGGGAAAACACTGGTTTTCTAAGCAGTGCCACCTACCCTCGTTAACACCCATCAGAAGTACGTGCAGAAATGGAAGTGCAAAGGGAGACCGTCGCGACACACTGGGCCCTTGGCTAAATAGTTTTCACTGCGCAGGCGTCTGCGTGTGGCAAGATCCCTAACCGA
This sequence comes from Eubalaena glacialis, assembly GCF_028564815.1. Classification (NCBI taxonomy): domain Eukaryota; kingdom Metazoa; phylum Chordata; class Mammalia; order Artiodactyla; family Balaenidae; genus Eubalaena; species Eubalaena glacialis. The sequence goes on along the minus strand of NC_083716.1, from coordinate 107,628,489 downwards.
GTGAAGGCCTGAGGAAGACCTAGTTGGCACTGCACCTTCCAAGGGCCTGCCAGTGTAAAGTGAGGAATTGTGCTCTTGGCTCAGGTTGGATCTCACCTCGACTTCCTGCTTGAGGCAGAGAGCGGGGAGGTATGAGTTCCAAGAAGGAACGCGGGGGAGACGTTTCTCTCCGGGTAAGTCCCTTTTCCGCACTGAGTCCAAGTGGCCCAGCCCAGGAGACCGTGTAGGACTGTGTTCCGGGGCTCTTTGCAAGCTGTGTCCACCTAGGTTTCTAAGGAAGAGAACGGTGTGTCGCCTTGGACTCTGCATGCCAAGGAGTGTTCCGAAGGGCCTACGCGGCTGTCTGTTGTTCAGCAGGCAGAGAGGAGGCCCGGCGGACTCAGTGTAGTTGCCCGGGAAACGGTGCGGATGGGAGAGCCCATCGCGTCCTGAAAGGCATCCTCGAGTTCCAGCTAGGCAGCACATCGACCCACACTTCCTGGAAACTGCTGTATGCCCCCACATGCCCGTTGGCGAAAGTGGAACTTACGGGGAGCCCAGTGATCACCCTGCGGTTTCCCCGAACGAACGAGGGCCGCGGCATTAGTGCCCCCCCAAGGATTGCAAGCACCCAGTTCCTCTGTGGAAATGAGTCCTTTACTCCCAAGGCGTTGCTGCAGTGAAGAGACGCAGGGCCTTTTCAGGGTTTGGCCGAGAGCTCCGTGGTTGCGCGGATGCAGCTTTCCAAACGGTAAAAGACTGCTTTTCTAAACAGGGCCCCCTATGGTAGCTAACACGCAGCGTAAGTACCTGCAGTATTTGAGGGGCGAAGGCAGACAAACGCGGCACACTGGGCCCTTCGCTGAATCCGTTTGAATGAGCGGGTGTCGAAGTGTGGCAAGCTCCCTAACCGAGTGAAGGCCTGAGGAAGGCCTTGCTGGCCCTGCATCTCCCAGAGGCCTACCAGTGTAAAGTGGTGAATTGTGGTCTTCTTTGAGCAGGTTGGATGTCACGTCGAGTGCCTGCATGAGGTAGAGGCCCGGCAGGTGTGAGTTCCCAGAAGGAACGCGGAGCCGAGGGTGTCTCTTATGGCACGTCACTGCTCTGCACTGAGTCAAAGTTGCCCAGCCCATTAGACCGGCTAGGAATATGTTCCCGAGGTGTTCGTACGCTGTGTCAACCTGGTTCTCCAAGGAAGGGAGCCGTGTGTCGCCCTGGATTCTGCACGCCCAGAAGTGTTCCGAAGGGCCTACACGGCTGTCTGTCGATCAGCAGGCAGACAGGACACTTGGGGTACTCAGTGTATTTGCACGGGAAGCGGTGCCGACGCGAGAGCCCTGGGAGACCCGAAAGGCCTCCTTGCCTTCCTTTTAAGCGGAACAACGACCGAGACCTCATGGAAACTGCTGCACGCAGAGCTTGCCAGGGGGACAAGTGGGTCCTTACCATGAGACTAGTGGTCACCTTGTGGCTTCCCAGAACGCACGAGGGCTGTGGGATTAGCTCCCCCTAAGAATTGAGAGCACCTGACTTCTCTGGGCAAAGTACTCGTTCCCCTCACAGGCGTGCCTGCAGTGAAAAGCAGCTGGGCAATTCCACACTTCTGCACACAGGTTCTAGGCCGCCATGAATCCAGCTTTCGAAAAGGGAAAAAAGACTGCTTTGGTGCGCTGATGCTAGGGGTCACCTTGCGATTGCCCAGAACGAACGTGGGCCGCAGCTTAGCTCTCCTCTGAAAGGGCAGGCACCCCGTCTGTCTGGGGGACATACTGGTTTCCTCCCTAGCTGCGCCTGCAGTGAGTAGAAGCTGGACATAGTGAGCGTTTCAGAAACAGCTCCGAGGCTACCTGTATCCAGCTCTCCAAAGGGGGAAAACGCTGATTTTCTAAGCAGTGCCACCTACCCTCGTTAACACCCACCAGAAGTACGTGCAGAACTGGAAGTGCAAAGGGAGAGCGTCGCGACACACTGGGCCCTTGGCTAAATAGTTTTCACTGTGCAGGCGTCTGCGTGTGGCAAGATCCCTAACCGAGTGAAGGCCTGAGGAAGACCTAGTTGGCACTGCACCTTCCAAGGGCCTGCCAGTGTAAAGTGAGGAATTGTGCTCTTGGCTCAGGTTGGATCTCACCTCGACTTCCTGCTTGAGGCAGAGAGCGGGGAGGTATGAGTTCCAAGAAGGAACGCGGGGGAGACGTTTCTCTCCGGGTAAGTCCCTTTTCCGCACTGAGTCCAAGTGGCCCAGCCCAGGAGACCGTGTAGGACTGTGTTCCAGGGCTCTTTGCAAGCTGTGTCCACCTAGGTTTCTAAGGAAGAGAACGGTGTGTCGCCTTGGACTCTGCATGCCAAGGAGTGTTCCGAAGGGCCTACGCGGCTGTCTGTTGCTCAGCAGGCAGAGAGGAGGCCCGGCGGACTCAGTGTAGTTGCCCGGGAAACGGTGCGGACGCGAGAGCCCATCGCGTCCTGAAAGGCATCCTCGAGTTCCAGCTAGGCAGCACATCGACGCACACTTCCTGGAAACTGCTGTATGCCCCCACATGCCCGTTGGCGAAAGTGGAACTTACGGGGAGCCCAGTGATCACCCTGCGGTTTCCCCGAACGAACGAGGGCCGCGGCATTAGTGCCCCCCCAAGGATTGCAAGCACCCAGTTCCTCTGTGGAAATGAGTCCTTTACTCCCAAGGCGTTGCTGCAGTGAAGAGACGCAGGGCCTTTTCAGGGTTTGGCCGAGAGCTCCGTGGTTGCGCGGATGCAGCTTTCCAAACGGTAAAAGACTGCTTTTCTAAACAGGGCCCCCTATGGTAGCTAACACGCAGCGTAAGTACCTGCAGTATTTGAGGGGCGAAGGCAGACAAACGCGGCACACTGGGCCCTTCGCTGAATCCGTTTGAATGAGCGGGTGTCGAAGTGTGGCAAGCTCCCTAACCGAGTGAAGGCCTGAGGAAGGCCTTGCTGGCCCTGCATCTCCCAGAGGCCTACCAGTGTAAAGTGGTGAATTGTGGTCTTCTTTGAGCAGGTTGGATGTCACGTCGAGTGCCTGCATGAGGTAGAGGCCCGGCAGGTGTGAGTTCCCAGAAGGAACGCGGAGCCGAGGGTGTCTCTTATGGCACGTCACTGCTCTGCACTGAGTCAAAGTTGCCCAGCCCATTAGACCGGCTAGGAATATGTTCCCGAGGTGTTCGTACGCTGTGTCAACCTGGTTCTCCAAGGAAGGGAGCCGTGTGTCGCCCTGGATTCTGCACGCCCAGAAGTGTTCCGAAGGGCCTACACGGCTGTCTGTCGATCAGCAGGCAGACAGGACACTTGGGGTACTCAGTGTATTTGCACGGGAAGCGGTGCCGACGTGAGAGCCCTGGGAGACCCGAAAGGCCTCCTCGCCTTCCTTTTAAGCGGAACAACGACCGAGACCTCATGGAAACTGCTGCACGCAGAGCTTGCCAGGGGGACAAGTGGGTCCTTACCATGAGAATAGTGGTCACCTTGTGGCTTCCCAGAATGCACGAGGGCTGTGGGATTAGCTCCCCCTAAGAATTGAGAGCACCTGACTTCTCTGGGCAAAGTACTCGTTCCCCTCACAGGCGTGCCTGCAGTGAAGAGCAGCTGGGCAATTCCACACTTCTGCACACAGGTTCTAGGCCGCCAAGAATCCAGCTTTCGAAAAGGGAAAAAAGACTGCTTTGGTGCGCTGATGCTAGGGGTCACCTTGCGATTGCCCAGAAGGAACGTGGGCCGCAGCTTAGCTCTCCTCTGAAAGGGCAGGCACCCCGTTTGTCTGGGGGACATACTGGTTTCCTCCCCAACTGTGCCTGCAGTGAGTAGAAGCTGGACATAGTGAACGTTTCAGAAACAGCTCCGAGGCTACCTGTATCCAGCTCTCCAAAGGGGGAAAACACTGGTTTTCTAAGCAGTGCCACCTACCCTCGTTAACACCCATCAGAAGTACGTGCAGAAATGGAAGTGCAAAGGGAGACCGTCGCGACACACTGGGCCCTTGGCTAAATAGTTTTCACTGCGCAGGCGTCTGCGTGTGGCAAGATCCCTAACCGAGTGAAGGCCTGAGGAAGACCTAGTTGGCACTGCACCTTCCAAGGGCCTGCCAGTGTAAAGTGAGGAATTGTGCTCTTGGCTCAGGTTGGATCTCACCTCGACTTCCTGCTTGAGGCAGAGAGCGGGGAGGTATGAGTTCCAAGAAGGAACGCGGGGGAGACGTTTCTCTCCGGGTAAGTCCCTTTTCCGCACTGAGTCCAAGTGGCCCAGCCCAGGAGACCGTGTAGGACTGTGTTCCGGGGCTCTTTGCAAGCTGTGTCCACCTAGGTTTCTAAGGAAGAGAACGGTGTGTCGCCTTGGACTCTGCATGCCAAGGAGTGTTCCGAAGGGCCTACGCGGCTGTCTGTTGTTCAGCAGGCAGAGAGGAGGCCCGGCGGACTCAGTGTAGTTGCCCGGGAAACGGTGCGGATGCGAGAGCCCATCGCGTCCTGAAAGGCATCCTCGAGTTCCAGCTAGGCAGCACATCGACGCACACTTCCTGGAAACTGCTGTATGCCCCCACATGCCCGTTGGCGAAAGTGGAACTTACGGGGAGCCCAGTGATCACCCTGCGGTTTCCCCGAACGAACGAGGGCCGCGGCATTAGTGCCCCCCCAAGGATTGCAAGCACCCAGTTCCTCTGTGGAAATGAGTCCTTTACTCCCAAGGCGTTGCTGCAGTGAAGAGACGCAGGGCCTTTTCAGGGTTTGGCCGAGAGCTCCGTGGTTGCGCGGATGCAGCTTTCCAAACGGTAAAAGACTGCTTTTCTAAACAGGGCCCCCTATGGTAGCTAACACGCAGCGTAAGTACCTGCAGTATTTGAGGGGCGAAGGCAGACAAACGCGGCACACTGGGCCCTTCGCTGAATCCGTTTGAATGAGCGGGTGTCGAAGTGTGGCAAGCTCCCTAACCGAGTGAAGGCCTGAGGAAGGCCTTGCTGGCCCTGCATCTCCCAGAGGCCTACCAGTGTAAAGTGGTGAATTGTGGTCTTCTTTGAGCAGGTTGGATGTCACGTCGAGTGCCTGCATGAGGTAGAGGCCCGGCAGGTGTGAGTTCCCAGAAGGAACGCGGAGCCGAGGGTGTCTCTTATGGCACGTCACTGCTCTGCACTGAGTCAAAGTTGCCCAGCCCATTAGACCGGCTAGGAATATGTTCCCGAGGTGTTCGTACGCTGTGTCAACCTGGTTCTCCAAGGAAGGGAGCCGTGTGTCGCCCTGGATTCTGCACGCCCAGAAGTGTTCCGAAGGGCCTACACGGCTGTCTGTCGATCAGCAGGCAGACAGGACACTTGGGGTACTCAGTGTATTTGCACGGGAAGCGGTGCCGACGCGAGAGCCCTAGGAGACCCGAAAGGCCTCCTTGCCTTCCTTTTAAGCGGAACAACGACCGAGACCTCATGGAAACTGCTGCACGCAGAGCTTGCCAGGGGGACAAGTGGGTCCTTACCATGAGACTAGTGGTCACCTTGTGGCTTCCCAGAACGCACGAGGGCTGTGGGATTAGCTCCCCCTAAGAATTGAGAGCACCTGACTTCTCTGGGCAAAGTACTCGTTCCCCTCACAGGCGTGCCTGCAGTGAAAAGCAGCTGGGCAATTCCACACTTCTGCACACAGGTTCTAGGCCGCCATGAATCCAGCTTTCGAAAAGGGAAAAAAGACTGCTTTGGTGCGCTGATGCTAGGGGTCACCTTGCGATTGCCCAGAACGAACGTGGGCCGCAGCTTAGCTCTCCTCTGAAAGGGCAGGCACCCCGTCTGTCTGGGGGACATACTGGTTTCCTCCCTAGCTGCGCCTGCAGTGAGTAGAAGCTGGACATAGTGAGCGTTTCAGAAACAGCTCCGAGGCTACCTGTATCCAGCTCTCCAAAGGGGGAAAACGCTGATTTTCTAAGCAGTGCCACCTACCCTCGTTAACACCCACCAGAAGTACGTGCAGAACTGGAAGTGCAAAGGGAGAGCGTCGCGACACACTGGGCCCTTGGCTAAATAGTTTTCACTGTGCAGGCGTCTGCGTGTGGCAAGATCCCTAACCGAGTGAAGGCCTGAGGAAGACCTAGTTGGCACTGCACCTTCCAAGGGCCTGCCAGTGTAAAGTGAGGAATTGTGCTCTTGGCTCAGGTTGGATCTCACCTCGACTTCCTGCTTGAGGCAGAGAGCGGGGAGGTATGAGTTCCAAGAAGGAACGCGGGGGAGACGTTTCTCTCCGGGTAAGTCCCTTTTCCGCACTGAGTCCAAGTGGCCCAGCCCAGGAGACCGTGTAGGACTGTGTTCCGGGGCTCTTTGCAAGCTGTGTCCACCTAGGTTTCTAAGGAAGAGAACGGTGTGTCGCCTTGGACTCTGCATGCCAAGGAGTGTTCCGAAGGGCCTACGCGGCTGTCTGTTGCTCAGCAGGCAGAGAGGAGGCCCGGCGGACTCAGTGTAGTTGCCCGGGAAACGGTGCGGACGCGAGAGCCCATCGCGTCCTGAAAGGCATCCTCGAGTTCCAGCTAGGCAGCACATCGATGCACACTTCCTGGAAACTGCTGTATGCCCCCACATGCCCGTTGGCGAAAGTGGAAGTTACGGGGAGCCCAGTGATCACCCTGCGGTTTCCCCGAACGAACGAGGGCCGCGGCATTAGTGCCCCCCCAAGGATTGCAAGCACCCAGTTCCTCTGTGGAAATGAGTCCTTTACTCCCAAGGCGTTGCTGCAGTGACGAGACGCAGGGCCTTTTCAGGGTTTGGCCGAGAGCTCCGTGGTTGCGCGGATGCAGCTTTCCAAACGGTAAAAGACTGCTTTTCTAAACAGGGCCCCCTATGGTAGCTAACACGCAGCGTAAGTACCTGCAGTATTTGAGGGGCGAAGGCAGACAAACGCGGCACACTGGGCCCTTCGCTGAATCCGTTTGAATGAGCGGGTGTCGAAGTGTGGCAAGCTCCCTAACCGAGTGAAGGCCTGAGGAAGGCCTTGCTGGCCCTGCATCTCCCAGAGGCCTACCAGTGTAAAGTGGTGAATTGTGGTCTTCTTTGAGCAGGTTGGATGTCACGTCGAGTGCCTGCATGAGGTAGAGGCCCGGCAGGTGTGAGTTCCCAGAAGGAACGCGGAGCCGAGGGTGTCTCTTATGGCACGTCACTGCTCTGCACTGAGTCAAAGTTGCCCAGCCCATTAGACCGGCTAGGAATATGTTCCCGAGGTGTTCGTACGCTGTGTCAACCTGGTTCTCCAAGGAAGGGAGCCGTGTGTCGCCCTGGATTCTGCACGCCCAGAAGTGTTCCGAAGGGCCTACACGGCTGTCTGTCGATCAGCAGGCAGACAGGACACTTGGGGTACTCAGTGTATTTGCACGGGAAGCGGTGCCGACGCGAGAGCCCTAGGAGACCCGAAAGGCCTCCTTGCCTTCCTTTTAAGCGGAACAACGACCGAGACCTCATGGAAACTGCTGCACGCAGAGCTTGCCAGGGGGACAAGTGGGTCCTTACCATGAGACTAGTGGTCACCTTGTGGCTTCCCAGAACGCACGAGGGCTGTGGGATTAGCTCCCCCTAAGAATTGAGAGCACCTGACTTCTCTGGGCAAAGTACTCGTTCCCCTCACAGGCGTGCCTGCAGTGAAAAGCAGCTGGGCAATTCCACACTTCTGCACACAGGTTCTAGGCCGCCATGAATCCAGCTTTCGAAAAGGGAAAAAAGACTGCTTTGGTGCGCTGATGCTAGGGGTCACCTTGCGATTGCCCAGAACGAACGTGGGCCGCAGCTTAGCTCTCCTCTGAAAGGGCAGGCACCCCGTCTGTCTGGGGGACATACTGGTTTCCTCCCTAGCTGCGCCTGCAGTGAGTAGAAGCTGGACATAGTGAGCGTTTCAGAAACAGCTCCGAGGCTACCTGTATCCAGCTCTCCAAAGGGGGAAAACGCTGATTTTCTAAGCAGTGCCACCTACCCTCGTTAACACCCACCAGAAGTACGTGCAGAACTGGAAGTGCAAAGGGAGAGCGTCGCGACACACTGGGCCCTTGGCTAAATAGTTTTCACTGTGCAGGCGTCTGCGTGTGGCAAGATCCCTAACCGAGTGAAGGCCTGAGGAAGACCTAGTTGGCACTGCACCTTCCAAGGGCCTGCCAGTGTAAAGTGAGGAATTGTGCTCTTGGCTCAGGTTGGATCTCACCTCGACTTCCTGCTTGAGGCAGAGAGCGGGGAGGTATGAGTTCCAAGAAGGAACGCGGGGGAGACGTTTCTCTCCGGGTAAGTCCCTTTTCCGCACTGAGTCCAAGTGGCCCAGCCCAGGAGACCGTGTAGGACTGTGTTCCAGGGCTCTTTGCAAGCTGTGTCCACCTAGGTTTCTAAGGAAGAGAACGGTGTGTCGCCTTGGACTCTGCATGCCAAGGAGTGTTCCGAAGGGCCTACGCGGCTGTCTGTTGCTCAGTAGGCAGAGAGGAGGCCCGGCGGACTCAGTGTAGTTGCCCGGGAAACGGTGCGGACGCGAGAGCCCATCGCGTCCTGAAAGGCATCCTCGAGTTCCAGCTAGGCAGCACATCGACGCACACTTCCTGGAAACTGCTGTATGCCCCCACATGCCCGTTGGCGAAAGTGGAACTTACGGGGAGCCCAGTGATCACCCTGCGGTTTCCCCGAACGAACGAGGGCCGCGGCATTAGTGCCCCCCCAAGGATTGCAAGCACCCAGTTCCTCTGTGGAAATGAGTCCTTTACTCCCAAGGCGTTGCTGCAGTGACGAGACGCAGGGCCTTTTCAGGGCTTGGCCGAGAGCTCCGTGGTTGCGCGGATGCAGCTTTCCAAACGGTAAAAGACTGCTTTTCTAAACAGGGCCCCCTATGGTAGCTAACACGCAGCGTAAGTACCTGCAGTATTTGAGGGGCGAAGGCAGACAAACGCGGCACACTGGGCCCTTCGCTGAATCCGTTTGAATGAGCGGGTGTCGAAGTGTGGCAAGCTCCCTAACCGAGTGAAGGCCTGAGGAAGGCCTTGCTGGCCCTGCATCTCCCAGAGGCCTACCAGTGTAAAGTGGTGAATTGTGGTCTTCTTTGAGCAGGTTGGATGTCACGTCGAGTGCCTGCATGAGGTAGAGGCCCGGCAGGTGTGAGTTCCCAGAAGGAACGCGGAGCCGAGGGTGTCTCTTATGGCACGTCACTGCTCTGCACTGAGTCAAAGTTGCCCAGCCCATTAGACCGGCTAGGAATATGTTCCGGAGGTGTTCGTACGCTGTGTCAACCTGGTTCTCCAAGGAAGGGAGCCGTGTGTCGCCCTGGATTCTGCACGCCCAGAAGTGTTCCGAAGGGCCTACACGGCTGTCTGTCGATCAGCAGGCAGACAGGACACTTGGGGTACTCAGTGTATTTGCACGGGAAGCTGTGCCGACGCGAGAGCCCTAGGAGACCCGAAAGGCCTCCTCGCCTTGCTTTTAAGCGGAACAACGACCGAGACCTCATGGAAAATGCTGCACGCAGAGCTTGCCAGGGGGACAAGTGGGTCCTTACCATGAGACTAGTGGTCACCTTGTGGCTTCCCAGAACGCACGAGGGCTGTGGGATTAGCTCCCCCTAAGAATTGAGAGCACCTGACTTCTCTGGGCAAAGTACTCGTTCCCCTCACAGGCGTGCCTGCAGTGAAAAGCAGCTGGGCAATTCCACACTTCTGCACACAGGTTCTAGGCCGCCAAGAATCCAGCTTTCGAAAAGGGAAAAAAGACTGCTTTGGTGCGCTGATGCTAGGGGTCACCTTGCGATTGCCCAGAACGAACGTGGGCCGCAGCTTAGCTCTCCTCTGAAAGGGCAGGCACCCCGTTTGTCTGGGGGACATACTGGTTTCCTCCCCAGCTGTGCCTGCAGTGAGTAGAAGCTGGACATAGTGAGCGTTTCAGAAACAGCTCCGAGGTTACCTGTATCCAGCTCTCCAAAGGGGGAAAACACTGGTTTTCTAAGCAGTGCCACCTACCCTCGTTAACACCCACCAGAAGTACGTGCAGAACTGGAAGTGCAAAGGGAGACCGTCGCGACACACTGGGCCCTTGGCTAAATAGTTTTCACTGCGCAGGCGTCTGCGTGTGGCAAGATCCCTAACCGAGTGAAGGCCTGAGGAAGACCTAGTTGGCACTGCACCTTCCAAGGGCCTGCCAGTGTAAAGTGAGGAATTGTGCTCTTGGCTCACGTTGGATCTCACCTCGACTTCCTGCTTGAGGCAGAGAGCGGGGAGGTATGAGTTCCAAGAAGGAACGCGGGGGAGACGTTTCTCTCCGGGTAAGTCCCTTTTCCGCACTGAGTCCAACTGGCCCAGCCCAGGAGACCGTGTAGGACTGTGTTCCAGGGCTTTTTGCAAGCTGTGTCCACCTAGGTTTCTAAGGAAGAGAACGGTGTGTCGCCTTGGACTCTGCATGCCAAGGAGTGTTCCGAAGGGCCTACGCGGCTGTCTGTTGCTCAGCAGGCAGAGAGGAGGCCCGGCGGACTCAGTGTAGTTGCCCGGGAAACGGTGCGGACGCGAGAGCCCATCGCGTCCTGAAAGGCATCCTCGAGTTCCAGCTAGGCAGCACATCGACGCACACTTCCTGGAAACTGCTGTATGCCCCCACATGCCCGTTGGCGAAAGTGGAACTTACGGGGAGCCCAGTGATCACCCTGCGGTTTCCCCGAACGAACGAGGGCCGCGGCATTAGTGCCCCCCCCAAGGATTGCAAGCACCCAGTTCCTCTGTGGAAATGAGTCCTTTACTCCCAAGGCGTTGCTGCAGTGAAGAGACGCAGGGCCTTTTCAGGGTTTGGCCGAGAGCTCCGTGGTTGCGCGGATGCAGCTTTCCAAACGGTAAAAGACTGCTTTTCTAAACAGGGCCCCCTATGGTAGCTAACACGCAGCGTAAGTACCTGCAGTATTTGAGGGGCGAAGGCAGACAAACGCGGCACACTGGGCCCTTCGCTGAATCCGTTTGAATGAGCGGGTGTCGAAGTGTGGCAAGCTCCCTAACCGAGTGAAGGCCTGAGGAAGGCCTTGCTGGCCCTGCATCTCCCAGAGGCCTACCAGTGTAAAGTGGTGAATTGTGGTCTTCTTTGAGCAGGTTGGATGTCACGTCGAGTGCCTGCATGAGGTAGAGGCCCGGCAGGTGTGAGTTCCCAGAAGGAACGCGGAGCCGAGGGTGTCTCTTATGGCACGTCACTGCTCTGCACTGAGTCAAAGTTGCCCAGCCCATTAGACCGGCTAGGAATATGTTCCCGAGGTGTTCGTACGCTGTGTCAACCTGGTTCTCCAAGGAAGGGAGCCGTGTGTCGCCCTGGATTCTGCACGCCCAGAAGTGTTCCGAAGGGCCTACACGGCTGTCTGTCGATCAGCAGGCAGACAGGACACTTGGGGTACTCAGTGTATTTGCACGGGAAGCGGTGCCGACGCGAGAGCCCTAGGAGACCCGAAAGGCCTCCTCGCCTTCCTTTTAAGCGGAACAACGACCGAGACCTCATGGAAACTGCTGCACGCAGAGCTTGCCAGGGGGACAAGTGGGTCCTTACCATGAGACTAGTGGTCACCTTGTGGCTTCCCAGAACGCAGGAGGGCTGTGGGATTAGCTCCCCCTAAGAATTGAGAGCACCTGACTTCGCTGGGCAAAGTACTCCTTCCCCTCACAGGCGTGCCTGCAGTGAAAAGCAGCTGGGCAATTCCACACTTCTGCACACAGGTTCTAGGCCGCCATGAATCCAGCTTTTGAAAAGGGAAAAAAGACTGCTTTGGTGCGCTGATGCTAGGGGTCACCTTGCGATTGCCCAGAACGAACGTGGGCCGCAGCTTAGCTCTCCTCTGAAAGGGCAGGCACCCCGTCTGTCTGGGGGACATACTGGTTTCCTCCCCAGCTGCGCCTGCAGTGAGTAGAAGCTGGACATAGTGAGCGTTTCAGAAACAGCTCCGAGGCTACCTGTATCCAGCTCTCCAAAGGGGGAAAACACTGGTTTTCTAAGCAGTGCCACCTACCCTCTTTAACACCCACCAGAAGTACGTGCAGAACTGGAAGTGCAAAGGGAGACCGTCGCGACACACTGGGCCCTTGGCTAAATAGTTTTCACTGTGCAGGCGTCTGCGTGTGGCAAGATCCCTAACCGAGTGAAGGCCTGAGGAAGACCTAGTTGGCACTGCACCTTCCAAGGGCCTGCCAGTGTAAAGTGAAGAATTGTGCTCTTGGCTCACGTTGGATCTCACCTCGACTTCCTGCTTGAGGCAGAGAGCGGGGAGGTATGAGTTCCAAGAAGGAACGCGGGGGAGACGTTTCTCTCCGGGTAAGTCCCTTTTCCGCACTGAGTCCAAGTGGCCCAGCCCAGGAGACCGTGTAGGACTGTGTTCCAGGGCTCTTTGCAAGCCGTGTCCACCTAGGTTTCTAAGGAAGAGAACGGTGTGTCGCCTTGGACTCTGCATGCCAAGGAGTGTTCCGAAGGGCCTACGCGGCTGTCTGTTGCTCAGCAGGCAGAGAGGAGGCCCGGCGGACTCAGTGTAGTTGCCCGGGAAACGGTGCGGACGCGAGAGCCCATCGCGTCCTGAAAGGCATCCTCGAGTTCCAGCTAGGCAGCACATCGACGCACACTTCCTGGAAACTGCTGTATGCCCCCACATGCCCGTTGGCGAAAGTGGAACTTACGGGGAGCCCAGTGATCACCCTGCGGTTTCCCTGAACGAACGAGGGCCGCGGCATTAGTGCCCCCCACAAGGATTGCAAGCACCCAGTTCCTCTGTGGAAATGAGTCCTTTACTCCCAAGGCGTTGCTGCAGTGAAGAGACGCAGGGCCTTTTCAGGGTTTGGCCGAAAGCTCCGTGGTTGCGCGGATGCAGCTTTCCAAACGGTAAAAGACTGCTTTTCTAAACAGGGCCCCCTATGGTAGCTAACACGCAGCGTAAGTACCTGCAGTATTTGAGGGGCAAAGGCTGACAAACGCGGCACACTGGGCCCTTCGCTGAATCCGTTTGAATGAGCGGGTGTCGAAGTGTGTCAATCTCCCTAACCGAGTGAAGGCCTGAGGAAGGCCTTGCTGGCACTGCATCTCCCAGAGGCCTACCAGTGTAAAGTGGTGAATTGTGGTCTTCTTTGAGCAGGTTGGATGTCACGTCGAGTGCCTGCATGAGGTAGAGGCCCGGCAGGTGTGAGTTCCCAGAAGGAACGCGGAGCCGAGGGTGTCTCTTATGGCACGTCACTGCTCTGCACTGAGTCAAAGTTGCCCAGCCCATTAGACCGGCTAGGAATATGTTCCCGAGGTGTTCGTACGCTGTGTCAACCTGGTTCTCCAAGGAAGGGAGCCGTGTGTCGCCCTGGATTCTGCACGCCCAGAAGTGTTCCGAAGGGCCTACACGGCTGTCTGTCGATCAGCAGGCAGACAGGACACTTGGGGTACTCAGTGTATTTGCACGGGAAGCGGTGCCGACGCGAGAGCCCTGGGAGACCCGAAAGGCCTCCTCGCCTTCCTTTTAAGCGGAACAACGACCGAGACCTCATGGAAACTGCTGCACGCAGAGCTTGCCAGGGGGACAAGTGGGTCCTTACCATGAGACTAGTGGTCACCTTGTGGCTTCCCAGAACGCACGAGGGCTGTGGGATTAGCTCCGCCTAAGAATTGAGAGCACCTGACTTCTCTGGGCAAAGTACTCGTTCCCCTCACAGGCGTGCCTGCAGTGAAAAGCAGCTGGGCAATTCCACACTTCTGCACACAGGTTCTAGGCCGCCAAGAATCCAGCTTTTGAAAAGGGAAAAAAGACTGCTTTGGTGCGCTGATGCTAGGGGTCACCTTGCGATTGCCCAGAACGAACGTGGGCCGCAGCTTAGCTCTCCTCTGAAAGGGCAGGCACCCCGTCTGTCTGGGGGACATACTGGTTTCCTCCCCAGCTGCGCCTGCAGTGAGTAGAAGCTGGACATAGTGAGCGTTTCAGAAACAGCTCCGAGGCTACCTGTATCCAGCTCTCCAAAGGGGGAAAACACTGGTTTTCTAAGCAGTGCCACCTACCCTCGTTAACACCCACCAGAAGTACGTGCAGAACTGGAAGTGCAAAGGGAGAGCGTCGCGACACACTGGGCCCTTGGTTAAATATTTTCACTGTGCAGGCGTCTGCGTGTGGCAAGATCCCTAACCGAGTGAAGGCCTGAGGAAGACCTAGTTGGCACTGCACCTTCCAAGGGCCTGCCAGTGTAAAGTGAGGAATTGTGCTCTTGGCTCACGTTGGATCTCACCTCGACTTCCTGCTTGAGGCAGAGAGCTGGGAGGTATGAGTTCCAAGAAGGAACGCGGGGGAGACGTTTCTCTCCGGGTAAGTCCCTTTTCCGCACTGAGTCCAAGTGGCCCAGCCCAGGAGACCGTGTAGGACTGTGTTCCAGGGCTCTTTGCAAGCTGTGTCCACCTAGGTTTCTAAGGAAGAGAACGGTGTGTCGCCTTGGACTCTGCATGCCAAGGAGTGTTCCGAAGGGCCTACGCGGCTGTCTGTTGCTCAGCAGGCAGAGAGGAGGCCCGGCGGACTCAGTGTAGTTGCCCGGGAAACGGTGCGGACGCGAGAGCCCATCGCGTCCTGAAAGGCATCCTCGAGTTCCAGCTAGGCAGCACATCGACGCACACTTCCTGGAAACTGCTGTATGCCCCCACATGCCCGTTGGCGAAAGTGGAACTTACGGGGAGCCCAGTGATCACCCTGCGGTTTCCCCGAACGAACGAGGGCCGCGGCATTAGTGCCCCCCACAAGGATTGCAAGCACCCAGTTCCTCTGTGGAAATGAGTCCTTTACTCCCAAGGCGTTGCTGCAGTGAAGAGACGCAGGGCCTTTTCAGGGTTTGGCCGAAAGCTCCGTGGTTGCGCGGATGCAGCTTTCCAAACGGTAAAAGACTGCTTTTCTAAACAGGGCCCCCTATGGTAGCTAACACGCAGCGTAAGTACCTGCAGTATTTGAGGGGCAAAGGCTGACAAACGCGGCACACTGGGCCCTTCGCTGAATCCGTTTGAATGAGCGGGTGTCGAAGTGTGTCAATCTCCCTAACCGAGTGAAGGCCTGAGGAAGGCCTTGCTGGCCCTGCATCTCCCAGAGGCCTACCAGTGTAAAGTGGTGAATTGTGGTCTTCTTTGAGCAGGTTGGATGTCACGTCGAGTGCCTGCATGAGGTAGAGGCCCGGCAGGTGTGAGTTCCCAGAAGGAACGCGGAGCCGAGGGTGTCTCTTATGGCACGTCACTGCTCTGCACTGAGTCAAAGTTGCCCAGCCCATTAGACCGGCTAGGAATATGTTCCCGAGGTGTTCGTACGCTGTGTCAACCTGGTTCTCCAAGGAAGGGAGCCGTGTGTCGCCCTGGATTCTGCACGCCCAGAAGTGTTCCGAAGGGCCTACACGGCTGTCTGTCGATCAGCAGGCAGACAGGACACTTGGGGTACTCAGTGTATTTGCACGGGAAGCGGTGCCGACGCGAGAGCCCTAGGAGACCCGAAAGGCCTCCTCGCCTTCCTTTTAAGCGGAACAACGACCGAGACCTCATGGAAACTGCTGCACGCAGAGCTTGCCAGGGGGACAAGTGGGTCCTTACCATGAGACTAGTGGTCACCTTGTGGCTTCCCAGAACGCACGAGGGCTGTGGGATTAGCTCCGCCTAAGAATTGAGAGCACCTGACTTCTCTGGGCAAAGTACTCGTTCCCCTCACAGGCGTGCCTGCAGTGAAAAGCAGCTGGGCAATTCCACACTTCTGCACACAGGTTCTAGGCCGCCAAGAATCCAGCTTTCGAAAAGGGAAAAAAGACTGCTTTGGTGTGCTGATGCTAGGGGTCACCTTGCGATTGCCCAGAACTAACGTGGGCCGCAGCTTAGCTCTCCTCTGAAAGGGCAGGCACCCCGTTTGTCTGGGGGACATACTGGTTTCCTCCCCAGCTGTGCCTGCAGTGAGTAGAAGCTGGACATAGTGAGCGTTTCAGAAACAGCTCCGAGGCTACCTGTATCCAGCTCTCCAAAGGGGGAAAACACTGGTTTTCTAAGCAGTGCCACCTACCCTCGTTAACACCCACCAGAAGTACGTGCAGAACTGGAAGTGCAAAGGGAGACCGTCGTGACACACTGGGCCCTTGGCTAAATAGTTTTCACTGCGCAGGCGTCTGCGTGTGGCAAGATCCCTAACCGAGTGACGGCCTGAGGAAGACCTAGTTGGCACTGCACCTTCCAAGGACCTGCCAGTGTAAAGTGAGGAATTGTGCTCTTGGCTCACGTTGGATCTCACCTCGACTTCCTGCTTGAGGCAGAGAGCGGGGAGGTATGAGTTCCAAGAAGGAACGCGGGGGAGACGTTTCTCTCCGGGTAAGTCCCTTTTCCGCACTGAGTCCAAGTGGCCCAGCCCAGGAGACCGTGTAGGACTGTGTTCCAGGGCTCTTTGCAAGCTGTGTCCACCTAGGTTTCTAAGGAAGAGAACGGTGTGTCGCCTTGGACTCTGCATGCCAAGGAGTGTTCCGAAGGGCCTACGCGGCTGTCTGTTGCTCAGCAGGCAGAGAGGAGGCCCGGCGGACTCAGTGTAGTTGCCCGGGAAACGGTGCGGACGCGAGAGCCCATCGCGTCCTGAAAGGCATCCTCGAGTTCCAGCTAGGCAGCACATCGACGCACACTTCCTGGAAACTGCTGTATGCCCCCACATGCCCGTTGGCGAAAGTGGAACTTACGGGGAGCCCAGTGATCACCCTGCGGTTTCCCCGAACGAACGAGGGCCGCGGCATTAGTGCCCCCCACAAGGATTGCAAGCACCCAGTTCCTCTGTGGAAATGAGTCCTTTACTCCCAAGGCGTTGCTGCAGTGAAGAGACGCAGGGCCTTTTCAGGGTTTGGCCGAGAGCTCCGTGGTTGCGCGGATGCAGCTTTCCAAACGGTAAAAGACTGCTTTTCTAAACAGGGCCCCCTATGGTAGCTAACACGCAGCGTAAGTACCTGCAGTATTTGAGGGGCGAAGGCAGACAAACGCGGCACACTGGGCCCTTCGCTGAATCCGTTTGAATGAGCGGGTGTCGAAGTGTGGCAAGCTCCCTAACCGAGTGAAGGCCTGAGGAAGGCCTTGCTGGCCCTGCATCTCCCAGAGTCCTACCAGTGTAAAGTGGTGAATTGTGGTCTTCTTTGAGCAGGTTGGATGTCACGTCGAGTGCCTGCATGAGGTAGAGGCCCGGCAGGTGTGAGTTCCCAGAAGGAACGCGGAGCCGAGGGTGTCTCTTATGGCACGTCACTGCTCTGCACTGAGTCAAAGTTGCCCAGCCCATTAGACCGGCTAGGAATATGTTCCCGAGGTGTTTGTACGCTGTGTCAACCTGGTTCTCCAAGGAAGGGAGCCGTGTCGCCCTGGATTCTGCACGCCCAGAAGTGTTCCGAAGGGCCTACACGGCTGTCTGTCGATCAGCAGGCAGACAGGACACTTGGGGTACTCAGTGTATTTGCACGGGAAGCGGTGCCGACGCGAGAGCCCTAGGAGACCCGAAAGGCCTCCTCGCCTTCCTTTTAAGCAGAACAACGACCGAGACCTCATGGAAACTGCTGCACGCAGAGCTTGCCAGGGGGACAAGTGGGTCCTTACCATGAGACTAGTGGTCACCTTGTGGCTTCCCAGAACGCACGAGGGCTGTGGGATTAGCTCCCCCTAAGAATTGAGAGCACCTGACTTCTCTGGGCAAAGTACTCGTTCCCCTCACAGGCGTGCCTGCAGTGAAAAGCAGCTGGGCAATTCCACACTTCTGCACACAGGTTCTAGGCCGCCATGAATCCAGCTTTTGAAAAGGGAAAAAAGACTGCTTTGGTGCGCTGATGCTAGGGGTCACCTTGCGATTGCCCAGAACGAACGTGGGCCGCAGCTTAGCTCTCCTCTGAAAGGGCAGGCACCCCGTCTGTCTGGGGGACATACTGGTTTCCTCCCCAGCTGCACCTGCAGTGAGTAGAAGCTGGACATAGTGAGCGTTTCAGAAACAGCTCCGAGGCTACCTGTATCCAGCTCTCCAAAGGGGGAAAACACTGGTTTTCTAAGCAGTGCCACCTACCCTCGTTAACACCCACCAGAAGTACGTGCAGAACTGGAAGTGCAAAGGGAGACCGTCGCGACACACTGGGCCCTTGGCTAAATAGTTTTCACTGTGCAGGCGTCTGCGTGTGGCAAGATCCCTAACCGAGTGAAGGCCTGAGGAAGACCTAGTTGGCACTGCACCTTCCAAGGGCCTGCCAGTGTAAAGTGAGGAATTGTGCTCTTGGCTCACGTTGGATCTCACCTCGACTTCCTGCTTGAGGCAGAGAGCGGGGAGGTATGAGTTCCAAGAAGGAACGCGGGGGAGACGTTTCTCTCCGGGTAAGTCCCTTTTCCGCACTGAGTCCAAGTGGCCCAGCCCAGGAGACCGTGTAGGACTGTGTTCCAGGGCTCTTTGCAAGCTGTGTCCACCTAGGTTTCTAAGGAAGAGAACGGTGTGTCGCCTTGGACTCTGCATGCCAAGGAGTGTTCCGAAGGGCCTACGCGGCTGTCTGTTGCTCAGCAGGCAGAGAGGAGGCCCGGCGGACTCAGTGTAGTTGCCCGGGAAACGGTGCGGACGCGAGAGCCCATCGCGTCCTGAAAGGCATCCTCGAGTTCCAGCTAGGCAGCACATCGACGCACACTTCCTGGAAACTGCTGTATGCCCCCACATGCCCGTTGGCGAAAGTGGAACTTACGGGGAGCCCAGTGATCACCCTGCGGTTTCCCCGAACGAACGAGGGCCGCGGCATTAGTGCCCCCCACAAGGATTGCAAGCACCCAGTTCCTCTGTGGAAATGAGTCCTTTACTCCCAAGGCGTTGCTGCAGTGAAGAGACGCAGGGCCTTTTCAGGGTTTGGCCGAAAGCTCCGTGGTTGCGCGGATGCAGCTTTCCAAACGGTAAAAGACTGCTTTTCTAAACAGGGCCCCCTATGGTAGCTAACACGCAGCGTAAGTACCTGCAGTATTTGAGGGGCAAAGGCTGACAAACGCGGCACACTGGGCCCTTCGCTGAATCCGTTTGAATGAGCGGGTGTCGAAGTGTGTCAATCTCCCTAACCGAGTGAAGGCCTGAGGAAGGCCTTGCTGGCCCTGCATCTCCCAGAGGCCTACCAGTGTAAAGTGGTGAATTGTGGTCTTCTTTGAGCAGGTTGGATGTCACGTCGAGTGCCTGCATGAGGTAGAGGCCCGGCAGGTGTGAGTTCCCAGAAGGAACGCGGAGCCGAGGGTGTCTCTTATGGCACGTCACTGCTCTGCACTGAGTCAAAGTTGCCCAGCCCATTAGACCGGCTAGGAATATGTTCCCGAGGTGTTCGTACGCTGTGTCAACCTGGTTCTCCAAGGAAGGGAGCCGTGTGTCGCCCTGGATTCTGCACGCCCAGAAGTGTTCCGAAGGGCCTACACGGCTGTCTGTCGATCAGCAGGCAGACAGGACACTTGGGGTACTCAGTGTATTTGCACGGGAAGCGGTGCCGACGCGAGAGCCCTGGGAGACCCGAAAGGCCTCCTCGCCTTCCTTTTAAGCGGAACAACGACCGAGACCTCATGGAAACTGCTGCACGCAGAGCTTGCCAGGGGGACAAGTGGGTCCTTACCATGAGACTAGTGGTCACCTTGTGGCTTCCCAGAATGCACGAGGGCTGTGGGATTAGCTCCGCCTAAGAATTGAGAGCACCTGACTTCTCTGGGCAAAGTACTCGTTCCCCTCACAGGCGTGCCTGCAGTGAAAAGCAGCTGGGCAATTCCACACTTCTGCACACAGGTTCTAGGCCGCCAAGAATCCAGCTTTTGAAAAGGGAAAAAAGACTGCTTTGGTGCGCTGATGCTAGGGGTCACCTTGCGATTGCCCAGAACGAACGTGGGCCGCAGCTTAGCTCTCCTCTGAAAGGGCAGGCACCCCGTCTGTCTGGGGGACATACTGGTTTCCTCCCCAGCTGCGCCTGCAGTGAGTAGAAGCTGGACATAGTGAGCGTTTCAGAAACAGCTCCGAGGCTACCTGTATCCAGCTCTCCAAAGGGGGAAAACTCTGGTTTTCTAAGCAGTGGCACCTACCCTCGTTAACACCCACCAGAAGTACGTGCAGAACTGGAAGTGCAAAGGGAGAGCGTCGCGACACACTGGGCCCTTGGCTAAATAGTTTTCACTGTGCAGGCGTCTGCGTGTGGCAAGATCCCTAACCGAGTGAAGGCCTGAGGAAGACCTAGTTGGCACTGCACCTTCCAAGGGACTGCCAGTGTAAAGTGAGGAATTGTGCTCTTGGCTCACGTTGGATCTCACCTCGACTTCCTGCTTGAGGCAGAGAGCGGGGAGGTATGAGTTCCAAGAAGGAACGCGGGGGAGACGTTTCTCTCAGGGTAAGTCCCTTTTCCGCACTGAGTCCAAGTGGCCCAGCCCAGGAGACCGTGTAGGACTGTGTTCCAGGGCTCTTTGCAAGCTGTGTCCACCTAGGTTTCTAAGGAAGAGAACGGTGTGTCGCCTTGGACTCTGCATGCCAAGGAGTGTTCCGAAGGGCCTACGCGGCTGTCTGTTGCTCAGCAGGCAGAGAGGAGGCCCGGCGGACTCAGTGTAGTTGCCCGGGAAACGGTGCGGACGCGAGAGCCCATCGCGTCCTGAAAGGCATCCTCGAGTTCCAGCTAGGCAGCACATCGACGCACACTTCCTGGAAACTGCTGTATGCCCCCACATGCCCGTTGGCGAAAGTGGAACTTACGGGGAGCCCAGTGATCACCCTGCGGTTTCCCCGAACGAACGAGGGCCGCGGCATTAGTGCCCCCCACAAGGATTGCAAGCACCCAGTTCCTCTGTGGAAATGAGTCCTTTACTCCCAAGGCGTTGCTGCAGTGAAGAGACGCAGGGCCTTTTCAGGGTTTGGCCGAAAGCTCCGTGGTTGCGCGGATGCAGCTTTCCAAACGGTAAAAGACTGCTTTTCTAAACAGGGCCCCCTATGGTAGCTAACACGCAGCGTAAGTACCTGCAGTATTTGAGGGGCAAAGGCTGACAAACGCGGCACACTGGGCCCTTCGCTGAATCCGTTTGAATGAGCGGGTGTCGAAGTGTGTCAATCTCCCTAACCGAGTGAAGGCCTGAGGAAGGCCTTGCTGGCACTGCATCTCCCAGAGGCCTACCAGTGTAAAGTGGTGAATTGTGGTCTTCTTTGAGCAGGTTGGATGTCACGTCGAGTGCCTGCATGAGGTAGAGGCCCGGCAGGTGTGAGTTCCCAGAAGGAACGCGGAGCAGAGCGTGTCTCTTATGGCACGTCACTGCTCTGCACTGAGTCAAAGTTGCCCAGCCCATTAGACCGGCTAGGAATATGTTCCCGAGGTGTTCGTACGCTGTGTCAACCTGGTTCTCCAAGGAAGGGAGCCGTGTGTCGCCCTGGATTCTGCACGCCCAGAAGTGTTCCGAAGGGCCTACACGGCTGTCTGTCGATCAGCAGGCAGACAGGACACTTGGGGTACTCAGTGTATTTGCACGGGAAGCGGTGCCGACGCGAGAGCCCTAGGAGACCCGAAAGACCTCCTCGCCTTCCTTTTAAGCGGAACAACGACCGAGACCTCATGGAAACTGCTGCACGCAGAGCTTGCCAGGGGGACAAGTGGGTCCTTACCATGAGACTAGTGGTCACCTTGTGGCTTCCCAGAACGCACGAGGGCTGTGGGATTAGCTCCCCCTAAGAATTGAGAGCACCTGACTTCTCTGGGCAAAGTACTCGTTCCCCTCACAGGCGTGCCTGCAGTGAAAAGCAGCTGGGCAATTCCACACTTCTGCACACAGGTTCTAGGCCGCCAAGAATCCAGCTTTCGAAAAGGGAAAAAAGACTGCTTTGGTGCGCTGATGCTAGGGGTCACCTTGCGATTGCCCAGAACGAACGTGGGCCGCAGCTTAGCTCTCCTCTGAAAGGGCAGGCACCCCGTTTGTCTGGGGGACATACTGCTTTCCTCCCCAGCTGTGCCTGCAGTGAGTAGAAGCTGGACATAGTGAGCGTTTCAGAAACAGCTCCGAGGCTACCTGTATCCAGCTTTCCAAAGGGGGAAAACACTGGTTTTCTAAGCAGTGCCACCTACCCTCGTTAACACCCACCAGAAGTACGTGCAGAACTGGAAGTGCAAAGGGAGACCGTCGCGACACACTGGGCCCTTGGCTAAATAGTTTTCACTGCACAGGCGTCTGTGTGTGGCAAGATCCCTAACCGAGTGACGGCCTGAGGAAGACCTAGTTGGCACTGCGTCTTCCAAGGGCCTGCCAGTGTAAAGTGAGGAATTGTGCTCTTGGCTCAGGTTGGATCTCACCTCGACTTCCTGCTTGAGGCAGAGAGCGGGGAGGTATGAGTTCCAAGAAGGAACGCGGGGTAGACGTTTCTCTCCGGGTAAGTCCCTTTTCCGCACTGAGTCCAAGTGGCCCAGCCCAGGAGACCGTGTAGGACTGTGTTCCGGGGCTCTTTGCAAGCTGTGTCCACCTAGGTTTCTAAGGAAGAGAACGGTGTGTCGCCTTGGACTCTGCATGCCAAGGAGTGTTCCGAAGGGCCTACGCGGCTGTCTGTTGCTCAGCAGGCAGAGAGGAGGCCCGGCGGACTCAGTGTAGTTGCCCGGGAAACGGTGCGGACGCGAGAGCCCATCGCGTCCTGAAAGGCATCCTCGAGTTCCAGCTAGGCAGCACATCGACGCACACTTCCTGGAAACTGCTGTATGCCCCCACATGCCCGTTGGCGAAAGTGGAACTTACGGGGAGCCCAGTGATCACCCTGCGGTTTCCCCGAACGAACGAGGGCCGCGGCATTAGTGCCCCCCACAAGGATTGCAAGCACCCAGTTCCTCTGTGGAAATGAGTCCTTTACTCCCAAGGCGTTGCTGCAGTGAAGAGACGCAGGGCCTTTTCAGGGTTTGGCCGAAAGCTCCGTGGTTGCGCGGATGCAGCTTTCCAAACGGTAAAAGACTGCTTTTCTAAACAGGGCCCCCTATGGTAGCTAACACGCAGCGTAAGTACCTGCAGTATTTGAGGGGCAAAGGCTGACAAACGCGGCACACTGGGCCCTTCGCTGAATCCGTTTGAATGAGCGGGTGTCGAAGTGTGTCAATCTCCCTAACCGAGTGAAGGCCTGAGGAAGGCCTTGCTGGCCCTGCATCTCCCAGAGGCCTACCAGTGTAAAGTGGTGAATTGTGGTCTTCTTTGAGCAGGTTGGATGTCACGTCGAGTGCCTGCATGAGGTAGAGGCCCGGCAGGTGTGAGTTCCCAGAAGGAACGCGGAGCCGAGGGTGTCTCTTATGGCACGTCACTGCTCTGCACTGAGTCAAAGTTGCCCAGCCCATTAGACCGGCTAGGAATATGTTCCCGAGGTGTTCGTACGCTGTGTCAACCTGGTTCTCCAAGGAAGGGAGCCGTGTGTCGCCCTGGATTCTGCACGCCCAGAAGTGTTCCGAAGGGCCTACACGGCTGTCTGTCGATCAGCAGGCAGACAGGACACTTGGGGTACTCAGTGTATTTGCACGGGAAGCGGTGCCGACGCGAGAGCCCTGGGAGACCCGAAAGGCCTCCTCGCCTTCCTTTTAAGCGGAACAACGACCGAGACCTCATGGAAACTGCTGCACGCAGAGCTTGCCAGGGGGACAAGTGGGTCCTTACCATGAGACTAGTGGTCACCTTGTGGCTTCCCAGAACGCACGAGGGCTGTGGGATTAGCTCCCCCTAAGAATTGAGAGCACCTGACTTCTCTGGGCAAAGTACTCGTTCCCCTCACAGGCGTGCCTGCAGTGAAAAGCAGCTGGGCAATTCCACACTTCTGCACACAGGTTCTAGGCCGCCAAGAATCCAGCTTTCGAAAAGGGAAAAAAGACTGCTTTGGTGCGCTGATGCTAGGGGTCACCTTGCGATTGCCCAGAACGAACGTGGGCCGCAGCTTAGCTCTCCTCTGAAAGGGCAGGCACCCCGTTTGTCTGGGGGACATACTGCTTTCCTCCCCAGCTGTGCCTGCAGTGAGTAGAAGCTGGACATAGTGAGCGTTTCAGAAACAGCTCCGAGGCTACCTGTATCCAGCTTTCCAAAGGGGGAAAACACTGGTTTTCTAAGCAGTGCCACCTACCCTCGTTAACACCCACCAGAAGTACGTGCAGAACTGGAAGTGCAAAGGGAGACCGTCGCGACACACTGGGCCCTTGGCTAAATAGTTTTCACTGCGCAGGCGTCTGCGTGTGGCAAGATCCCTAACCGAGGGAAGGCCTGAGGAAGACCTAGTTGGCACTGCGTCTTCCAAGGGCCTGCCAGTGTAAAGTGAGGAATTGTGCTCTTGGCTCAGGTTGGATCTCACCTCGACTTCCTGCTTGAGGCAGAGAGCGGGGAGGTATGTGTTCCAAGAAGGAACGCGGGGGAGACGTTTCTCTCCGGGTAAGTCCCTTTTCCGCACTGAGGCCAAGTGGCCCAGCCCAGGAGACCGTGTAGGACTGTGTTCCAGGGCTCTTTGCAAGCTGTGTCCACCTAGGTTTCTAAGGAAGAGAACGGTGTGTCGCCTTGGACTCTGCATGCCAAGGAGTGTTCCGAAGGGCCTACGCGGCTGTCTGTTGCTCAGCAGGCAGAGAGGAGGCCCGGCGGACTCAGTGTAGTTGCCCGGGAAACGGTGCGGACGCGAGAGCCCATTGCGTCCTGAAAGGCATCCTCGAGTTCCAGCTAGGCAGCACATCGACGCACACTTCCTGGAAACTGCTGTATGCCCCCACATGCCCGTTGGCGAAAGTGGAACTTACGGGGAGCCCAGTGATCACCCTGCGGTTTCCCCGAACGAACGAGGGCCGCGGCATTAGTGCCCCCCCAAGGATTGCAAGCACCCAGTTCCTCTGTGGAAATGAGTCCTTTACTCCCAAGGCGTTGCTGCAGTGAAGAGACGCAGGGCCTTTTCCGGGTTTGGCCGAGAGCTCCGTGGTTGCTCGGATGAAGCTTTCCAAACGGTAAAAGACTGCTTTTCTAAACAGGGCCCCCTATGGTAGCTACCACGCAGCGTAAGTACCTGCAGTATTTGAGGGGCGAAGGCAGACAAACGCGGCACACTGGGCCCTTCGCTGAATCCGTTTGAATGAGCGGGTGTCGAAGTGTGGCAAGCTCCCTAACCGAGTGAAGGCCTGAGGAAGGCCTTGCTGGCCCTGCATCTCCCAGAGGCCTACCAGTGTAAAGTGGTGAATTGTGGTCTTCTTTGAGCAGGTTGGATGTCACGTCGAGTGCCTGCATGAGGTAGAGGCCCGGCAGGTGTGAGTTCCCAGAAGGAACGCGGAGCCGAGGGTGTCTCTTATGGCACGTCACTGCTCTGCACTGAGTCAAAGTTGCCCAGCCCATTAGACCGGCTAGGAATATGTTCCCGAGGTGTTCGTACGCTGTGTCAACCTGGTTCTCCAAGGAAGGGAGCCGTGTGTCGCCCTGGATTCTGCACGCCCAGAAGTGTTCCGAAGGGCCTACACGGCTGTCTGTCGATCAGCAGGCAGACAGGACACTTGGGGTACTCAGTGTATTTGCACGGGAAGCGGTGCCGACGCGAGAGCCCTGGGAGACCCGAAAGGCCTCCTCGCCTTCCTTTTAAGCGGAACAACGACCGAGACCTCATGGAAACTGCTGCACGCAGAGCTTGCCAGGGGGACAAGTGGGTCCTTACCATGAGACTAGTGGTCACCTTGTGGCTTCCCAGAACGCACGAGGGCTGTGGGATTAGCTCCCCCTAAGAATTGAGAGCACCTGACTTCTCTGGGCAAAGTACTCGTTCCCCTCACAGGCGTGCCTGCAGTGAAAAGCAGCTGGGCAATTCCACACTTCTGCACACAGGTTCTAGGCCGCCAAGAATCCAGCTTTCGAAAAGGGAAAAAAGACTGCTTTGGTGCGCTGATGCTAGGGGTCACCTTGCGATTGCCCAGAACGAACGTGGGCCGCAGCTTAGCTCTCCTCTGAAAGGGCAGGCACCCCGTTTGTCTGGGGGACATACTGCTTTCCTCCCCAGCTGTGCCTGCAGTGAGTAGAAGCTGGACATAGTGAGCGTTTCAGAAACAGCTCCGAGGCTACCTGTATCCAGCTTTCCAAAGGGGGAAAACACTGGTTTTCTAAGCAGTGCCACCTACCCTCGTTAACACCCACCAGAAGTACGTGCAGAACTGGAAGTGCAAAGGGAGACCGTCGCGACACACTGGGCCCTTGGCTAAATAGTTTTCACTGCGCAGGCGTCTGCGTGTGGCAAGATCCCTAACCGAGGGAAGGCCTGAGGAAGACCTAGTTGGCACTGCGTCTTCCAAGGGCCTGCCAGTGTAAAGTGAGGAATTGTGCTCTTGGCTCAGGTTGGATCTCACCTCGACTTCCTGCTTGAGGCAGAGAGCGGGGAGGTATGTGTTCCAAGAAGGAACGCGGGGGAGACGTTTCTCTCCGGGTAAGTCCCTTTTCCGCACTGAGGCCAAGTGGCCCAGCCCAGGAGACCGTGTAGGACTGTGTTCCAGGGCTCTTTGCAAGCTGTGTCCACCTAGGTTTCTAAGGAAGAGAACGGTGTGTCGCCTTGGACTCTGCATGCCAAGGAGTGTTCCGAAGGGCCTACGCGGCTGTCTGTTGCTCAGCAGGCAGAGAGGAGGCCCGGCGGACTCAGTGTAGTTGCCCGGGAAACGGTGCGGACGCGAGAGCCCATCGCGTCCTGAAAGGCATCCTCGAGTTCCAGCTAGGCAGCACATCGACGCACACTTCCTGGAAACTGCTGTATGCCCCCACATGCCCGTTGGCGAAAGTGGAACTTACGGGGAGCCCAGTGATCACCCTGCGGTTTCCCCGAACGAACGAGGGCCGCGGCATTAGTGCCCCCCCAAGGATTGCAAGCACCCAGTTCCTCTGTGGAAATGAGTCCTTTACTCCCAAGGCGTTGCTGCAGTGAAGAGACGCAGGGCCTTTTCCGGGTTTGGCCGAGAGCTCCGTGGTTGCGAGGATGCAGCTTTCCAAACGGTAAAAGACTGCTTTTCTAAACAGGGCCCCCTATGGTAGCTACCACGCAGCGTAAGTACCTGCAGTATTTGAGGGGCGAAGGCAGACAAACGCGGCACACTGGGCCCTTCGCTGAATCCGTTTGAATGAGCGGGTGTCGAAGTGTGGCAAGCTCCCTAACCGAGTGAAGGCCTGAGGAAGGCCTTGCTGGCCCTGCATCTCCCAGAGGCCTACCAGTGTAAAGTGGTGAATTGTGGTCTTCTTTGAGCAGGTTGGATGTCACGTCGAGTGCCTGCATGAGGTAGAGGCCCGGCAGGTGTGAGTTCCCAGAAGGAACGCGGAGCCGAGGGTGTCTCTTATGGCACGTCACTGCTCTGCACTGAGTCAAAGTTGCCCAGCCCATTAGACCGGCTAGGAATATGTTCCCGAGGTGTTCGTACGCTGTGTCAACCTGGTTCTCCAAGGAAGGGAGCCGTGTGTCGCCCTGGATTCTGCACGCCCAGAAGTGTTCCGAAGGGCCTACACGGCTGTCTGTCGATCAGCAGGCAGACAGGACACTTGGGGTACTCAGTGTATTTGCACGGGAAGCGGTGCCGACGCGAGAGCCCTGGGAGACCCGAAAGGCCTCCTCGCCTTCCTTTTAAGCGGAACAACGACCGAGACCTCATGGAAACTGCTGCACGCAGAGCTTGCCAGGGGGACAAGTGGGTCCTTACCATGAGACTAGTGGTCACCTTGTGGCTTCCCAGAACGCACGAGGGCTGTGGGATTAGCTCCCCCTAAGAATTGAGAGCACCTGACTTCTCTGGGCAAAGTACTCGTTCCCCTCACAGGCGTGCCTGCAGTGAAAAGCAGCTGGGCAATTCCACACTTCTGCACACAGGTTCTAGGCCGCCAAGAATCCAGCTTTCGAAAAGGGAAAAAAGACTGCTTTGGTGCGCTGATGCTAGGGGTCACCTTGCGATTGCCCAGAACGAACGTGGGCCGCAGCTTAGCTCTCCTCTGAAAGGGCAGGCACCCCGTTTGTCTGGGGGACATACTGCTTTCCTCCCCAGCTGTGCCTGCAGTGAGTAGAAGCTGGACATAGTGAGCGTTTCAGAAACAGCTCCGAGGCTACCTGTATCCAGCTTTCCAAAGGGGGAAAACACTGGTTTTCTAAGCAGTGCCACCTACCCTCGTTAACACCCACCAGAAGTACGTGCAGAACTGGAAGTGCAAAGGGAGACAGTCGCGACACACTGGGCCCTTGGCTAAATAGTTTTCACTGCGCAGGCGTCTGCGTGTGGCAAGATCCCTAACCGAGGGAAGGCCTGAGGAAGACCTAGTTGGCACTGCGTCTTCCAAGGGCCTGCCAGTGTAAAGTGAGGAATTGTGCTCTTGGCTCAGGTTGGATCTCACCTCGACTTCCTGCTTGAGGCAGAGAGCGGGGAGGTATGAGTTCCAAGAAGGAACGCGGGGGAGACGTTTCTCTCCGGGTAAGTCCCTTTTCCGCACTGAGTCCAAGTGGCCCAGCCCAGGAGACCGTGTAGGACTGTGTTCCAGGGCTCTTTGCAAGCTGTGTCCACCTAGGTTTCTAAGGAAGAGAACGGTGTGTCGCCTTGGACTCTGCATGCCAAGGAGTGTTCCGAAGGGCCTACGCGGCTGTCTGTTGCTCAGCAGGCAGAGAGGAGGCCCGGCGGACTCAGTGTAGTTGCCCGGGAAACGGTGCAGACGCGAGAGCCCATCGCGTCCTGAAAGGCATCCTCGAGTTCCAGCTAGGCAGCACATCGACGCACACTTCCTGGAAACTGCTGTATGCCCCCACATGCCCGTTGGCGAAAGTGGAACTTACGGGGAGCCCAGTGATCACCCTGCGGTTTCCCCGAACGAACGAGGGCCGCGGCATTAGTGCCCCCCCAAGGATTGCAAGCACCCAGTTCCTCTGTGGAAATGAGTCCTTTACTCCCAAGGCGTTGCTGCAGTGAAGAGACGCAGGGCCTTTTCAGGGTTTGGCCGAGAGCTCCGTGGTTGCTCGGATGCAGCTTTCCAAACGGTAAAAGACTGCTTTTCTAAACAGGGCCCCCTATGGTAGCTACCACGCAGCGTAAGTACCTGCAGTATTTGAGGGGCGAAGGCAGACAAACGCGGCACACTGGGCCCTTCGCTGAATCCGTTTGAATGAGCGGGTGTCGAAGTGTGGCAAGCTCCCTAACCGAGTGAAGGCCTGAGGAAGGCCTTGCTGGCCCTGCATCTCCCAGAGGCCTACCAGTGTAAAGTGGTGAATTGTGGTCTTCTTTGAGCAGGTTGGATGTCACGTCGAGTGCCTGCATGAGGTAGAGGCCCGGCAGGTGTGAGTTCCCAGAAGGAACGCGGAGCCGAGGGTGTCTCTTATGGCACGTCACTGCTCTGCACTGAGTCAAAGTTGCCCAGCCCATTAGACCGGCTAGGAATATGTTCCCGAGGTGTTCGTACGCTGTGTCAACCTGGTTCTCCAAGGAAGGGAGCCGTGTGTCGCCCTGGATTCTGCACGCCCAGAAGTGTTCCGAAGGGCCTACACGGCTGTCTGTCGATCAGCAGGCAGACAGGACACTTGGGGTACTCAGTGTATTTGCACGGGAAGCGGTGCCGACGCGAGAGCCCTGGGAGACCCGAAAGGCCTCCTCGCCTTCCTTTTAAGCGGAACAACGACCGAGACCTCATGGAAACTGCTGCACGCAGAGCTTGCCAGGGGGACAAGTGGGTCCTTACCATGAGACTAGTGGTCACCTTGTGGCTTCCCAGAACGCACGAGGGCTGTGGGATTAGCTCCCCCTAAGAATTGAGAGCACCTGACTTCTCTGGGCAAAGTACTCGTTCCCCTCACAGGCGTGCCTGCAGTGAAAAGCAGCTGGGCAATTCCACACTTCTGCACACAGGTTCTAGGCCGCCAAGAATCCAGCTTTCGAAAAGGGAAAAAAGACTGCTTTGGTGCGCTGATGCTAGGGGTCACCTTGCGATTGCCCAGAACGAACGTGGGCCGCAGCTTAGCTCTCCTCTGAAAGGGCAGGCACCCCGTTTGTCTGGGGGACATACTGCTTTCCTCCCCAGCTGTGCCTGCAGTGAGTAGAAGCTGGACATAGTGAGCGTTTCAGAAACAGCTCCGAGGCTACCTGTATCCAGCTTTCCAAAGGGGGAAAACACTGGTTTTCTAAGCAGTGCCACCTACCCTCGTTAACACCCACCAGAAGTACGTGCAGAACTGGAAGTGCAAAGGGAGACCGTCGCGACACACTGGGCCCTTGGCTAAATAGTTTTCACTGCGCAGGCGTCTGCGTGTGGCAAGATCCCTAACCGAGGGAAGGCCTGAGGAAGACCTAGTTGGCACTGCGTCTTCCAAGGGCCTGCCAGTGTAAAGTGAGGAATTGTGCTCTTGGCTCAGGTTGGATCTCACCTCGACTTCCTGCTTGAGGCAGAGAGCGGGGAGGTATGTGTTCCAAGAAGGAACGCGGGGGAGACGTTTCTCTCCGGGTAAGTCCCTTTTCCGCACTGAGGCCAAGTGGCCCAGCCCAGGAGACCGTGTAGGACTGTGTTCCAGGGCTCTTTGCAAGCTGTGTCCACCTAGGTTTCTAAGGAAGAGAACGGTGT
The DNA here is from genome assembly GCF_028564815.1 of Eubalaena glacialis. Classification (NCBI taxonomy): domain Eukaryota; kingdom Metazoa; phylum Chordata; class Mammalia; order Artiodactyla; family Balaenidae; genus Eubalaena; species Eubalaena glacialis. The sequence continues at coordinate 107,598,030 of NC_083716.1, read as the reverse complement.
GTCGCCTTGGACTCTGCATGCCAAGGAGTGTTCCGAAGGGCCTACGCGGCTGTCTGTTGCTCAGCAGGCAGAGAGGAGGCCCGGCGGACTCAGTGTAGTTGCCCGGGAAACGGTGCGGACGCGAGAGCCCATCGCGTCCTGAAAGGCATCCTCGAGTTCCAGCTAGGCAGCACATCGACGCACACTTCCTGGAAACTGCTGTATGCCCCCACATGCCCGTTGGCGAAAGTGGAACTTACGGGGAGCCCAGTGATCACCCTGCGGTTTCCCCGAACGAACGAGGGCCGCGGCATTAGTGCCCCCCCAAGGATTGCAAGCACCCAGTTCCTCTGTGGAAATGAGTCCTTTACTCCCAAGGCGTTGCTGCAGTGAAGAGACGCAGGGCCTTTTCCGGGTTTGGCCGAGAGCTCCGTGGTTGCGAGGATGCAGCTTTCCAAACGGTAAAAGACTGCTTTTCTAAACAGGGCCCCCTATGGTAGCTAACACGCAGCGTAAGTACCTGCAGTATTTGAGGGGCGAAGGCAGACAAACGCGGCACACTGGGCCCTTCGCTGAATCCGTTTGAATGAGCGGGTGTCGAAGTGTGGCAAGCTCCCTAACCGAGTGAAGGCCTGAGGAAGGCCTTGCTGGCCCTGCATCTCCCAGAGGCCTACCAGTGTAAAGTGGTGAATTGTGGTCTTCTTTGAGCAGGTTGGATGTCACGTCGAGTGCCTGCATGAGGTAGAGGCCCGGCAGGTGTGAGTTCCCAGAAGGAACGCGGAGCCGAGGGTGTCTCTTATGGCACGTCACTGCTCTGCACTGAGTCAAAGTTGCCCAGCCCATTAGACCGGCTAGGAATATGTTCCCGAGGTGTTCGTACGCTGTGTCAACCTGGTTCTCCAAGGAAGGGAGCCGTGTGTCGCCCTGGATTCTGCACGCCCAGAAGTGTTCCGAAGGGCCTACACGGCTGTCTGTCGATCAGCAGGCAGACAGGACACTTGGGGTACTCAGTGTATTTGCACGGGAAGCGGTGCCGACGCGAGAGCCCTGGGAGACCCGAAAGGCCTCCTCGCCTTCCTTTTAAGCGGAACAACGACCGAGACCTCATGGAAACTGCTGCACGCAGAGCTTGCCAGGGGGACAAGTGGGTCCTTACCATGAGACTAGTGGTCACCTTGTGGCTTCCCAGAACGCACGAGGGCTGTGGGATTAGCTCCCCCTAAGAATTGAGAGCACCTGACTTCTCTGGGCAAAGTACTCGTTCCCCTCACAGGCGTGCCTGCAGTGAAAAGCAGCTGGGCAATTCCACACTTCTGCACACAGGTTCTAGGCCGCCAAGAATCCAGCTTTCGAAAAGGGAAAAAAGACTGCTTTGGTGCGCTGATGCTAGGGGTCACCTTGCGATTGCCCAGAACGAACGTGGGCCGCAGCTTAGCTCTCCTCTGAAAGGGCAGGCACCCCGTTTGTCTGGGGGACATACTGCTTTCCTCCCCAGCTGTGCCTGCAGTGAGTAGAAGCTGGACATAGTGAGCGTTTCAGAAACAGCTCCGAGGCTACCTGTATCCAGCTTTCCAAAGGGGGAAAACACTGGTTTTCTAAGCAGTGCCACCTACCCTCGTTAACACCCACCAGAAGTACGTGCAGAACTGGAAGTGCAAAGGGAGACCGTCGCGACACACTGGGCCCTTGGCTAAATAGTTTTCACTGCGCAGGCGTCTGCGTGTGGCAAGATCCCTAACCGAGGGAAGGCCTGAGGAAGACCTAGTTGGCACTGCGTCTTCCAAGGGCCTGCCAGTGTAAAGTGAGGAATTGTGCTCTTGGCTCAGGTTGGATCTCACCTCGACTTCCTGCTTGAGGCAGAGAGCGGGGAGGTATGTGTTCCAAGAAGGAACGCGGGGGAGACGTTTCTCTCCGGGTAAGTCCCTTTTCCGCACTGAGGCCAAGTGGCCCAGCCCAGGAGACCGTGTAGGACTGTGTTCCAGGGCTCTTTGCAAGCTGTGTCCACCTAGGTTTCTAAGGAAGAGAACGGTGTGTCGCCTTGGACTCTGCATGCCAAGGAGTGTTCCGAAGGGCCTACGCGGCTGTCTGTTGCTCAGCAGGCAGAGAGGAGGCCCGGCGGACTCAGTGTAGTTGCCCGGGAAACGGTGCGGACGCGAGAGCCCATCGCGTCCTGAAAGGCATCCTCGAGTTCCAGCTAGGCAGCACATCGACGCACACTTCCTGGAAACTGCTGTATGCCCCCACATGCCCGTTGGCGAAAGTGGAACTTACGGGGAGCCCAGTGATCACCCTGCGGTTTCCCTGAACGAACGAGGGCCGCGGCATTAGTGCCCCCCACAAGGATTGCAAGCACCCAGTTCCTCTGTGGAAATGAGTCCTTTACTCCCAAGGCGTTGCTGCAGTGAAGAGACGCAGGGCCTTTTCAGGGTTTGGCCGAAAGCTCCGTGGTTGCGCGGATGCAGCTTTCCAAACGGTAAAAGACTGCTTTTCTAAACAGGGCCCCCTATGGTAGCTAACACGCAGCGTAAGTACCTGCAGTATTTGAGGGGCAAAGGCTGACAAACGCGGCACACTGGGCCCTTCGCTGAATCCGTTTGAATGAGCGGGTGTCGAAGTGTGTCAATCTCCCTAACCGAGTGAAGGCCTGAGGAAGGCCTTGCTGGCACTGCATCTCCCAGAGGCCTACCAGTGTAAAGTGGTGAATTGTGGTCTTCTTTGAGCAGGTTGGATGTCACGTCGAGTGCCTGCATGAGGTAGAGGCCCGGCAGGTGTGAGTTCCCAGAAGGAACGCGGAGCCGAGGGTGTCTCTTATGGCACGTCACTGCTCTGCACTGAGTCAAAGTTGCCCAGCCCATTAGACCGGCTAGGAATATGTTCCCGAGGTGTTCGTACGCTGTGTCAACCTGGTTCTCCAAGGAAGGGAGCCGTGTGTCGCCCTGGATTCTGCACGCCCAGAAGTGTTCCGAAGGGCCTACATGGCTGTCTGTCGATCAGCAGGCAGACAGGACACTTGGGGTACTCAGTGTATTTGCACGGGAAGCGGTGCCGACGCGAGAGCCCTGGGAGACCCGAAAGGCCTCCTCGCCTTCCTTTTAAGCGGAACAACGACCGAGACCTCATGGAAACTGCTGCACGCAGAGCTTGCCAGGGGGACAAGTGGGTCCTTACCATGAGACTAGTGGTCACCTTGTGGCTTCCCAGAACGCACGAGGGCTGTGGGATTAGCTCCGCCTAAGAATTGAGAGCACCTGACTTCTCTGGGCAAAGTACTCGTTCCCCTCACAGGCGTGCCTGCAGTGAAAAGCAGCTGGGCAATTCCACACTTCTGCACACAGGTTCTAGGCCGCCAAGAATCCAGCTTTTGAAAAGGGAAAAAAGACTGCTTTGGTGCGCTGATGCTAGGGGTCACCTTGCGATTGCCCAGAACGAACGTGGGCCGCAGCTTAGCTCTCCTCTGAAAGGGCAGGCACCCCGTCTGTCTGGGGGACATACTGGTTTCCTCCCCAGCTGCGCCTGCAGTGAGTAGAAGCTGGACATAGTGAGCGTTTCAGAAACAGCTCCGAGGCTACCTGTATCCAGCTCTCCAAAGGGGGAAAACACTGGTTTTCTAAGCAGTGCCACCTACCCTCGTTAACACCCACCAGAAGTACGTGCAGAACTGGAAGTGCAAAGGGAGAGCGTCGCGACACACTGGGCCCTTGGTTAAATATTTTCACTGTGCAGGCGTCTGCGTGTGGCAAGATCCCTAACCGAGTGAAGGCCTGAGGAAGACCTAGTTGGCACTGCACCTTCCAAGGGCCTGCCAGTGTAAAGTGAGGAATTGTGCTCTTGGCTCACGTTGGATCTCACCTCGACTTCCTGCTTGAGGCAGAGAGCGGGGAGGTATGAGTTCCAAGAAGGAACGCGGGGGAGACGTTTCTCTCCGGGTAAGTCCCTTTTCCGCACTGAGTCCAAGTGGCCCAGCCCAGGAGACCGTGTAGGACTGTGTTCCAGGGCTCTTTGCAAGCTGTGTCCACCTAGGTTTCTAAGGAAGAGAACGGTGTGTCGCCTTGGACTCTGCATGCCAAGGAGTGTTCCGAAGGGCCTACGCGGCTGTCTGTTGCTCAGCAGGCAGAGAGGAGGCCCGGCGGACTCAGTGTAGTTGCCCGGGAAACGGTGCGGACGCGAGAGCCCATCGCGTCCTGAAAGGCATCCTCGAGTTCCAGCTAGGCAGCACATCGACGCACACTTCCTGGAAACTGCTGTATGCCCCCACATGCCCGTTGGCGAAAGTGGAACTTACGGGGAGCCCAGTGATCACCCTGCGGTTTCCCCGAACGAACGAGGGCCGCGGCATTAGTGCCCCCCACAAGGATTGCAAGCACCCAGTTCCTCTGTGGAAATGAGTCCTTTACTCCCAAGGCGTTGCTGCAGTGAAGAGACGCAGGGCCTTTTCAGGGTTTGGCCGAAAGCTCCGTGGTTGCGCGGATGCAGCTTTCCAAACGGTAAAAGACTGCTTTTCTAAACAGGGCCCCCTATGGTAGCTAACACGCAGCGTAAGTACCTGCAGTATTTGAGGGGCAAAGGCTGACAAACGCGGCACACTGGGCCCTTCGCTGAATCCGTTTGAATGAGCGGGTGTCGAAGTGTGTCAATCTCCCTAACCGAGTGAAGGCCTGAGGAAGGCCTTGCTGGCCCTGCATCTCCCAGAGGCCTACCAGTGTAAAGTGGTGAATTGTGGTCTTCTTTGAGCAGGTTGGATGTCACGTCGAGTGCCTGCATGAGGTAGAGGCCCGGCAGGTGTGAGTTCCCAGAAGGAACGCGGAGCCGAGGGTGTCTCTTATGGCACGTCACTGCTCTGCACTGAGTCAAAGTTGCCCAGCCCATTAGACCGGCTAGGAATATGTTCCCGAGGTGTTCGTACGCTGTGTCAACCTGGTTCTCCAAGGAAGGGAGCCGTGTGTCGCCCTGGATTCTGCACGCCCAGAAGTGTTCCGAAGGGCCTACACGGCTGTCTGTCGATCAGCAGGCAGACAGGACACTTGGGGTACTCAGTGTATTTGCACGGGAAGCGGTGCCGACGCGAGAGCCCTAGGAGACCCGAAAGGCCTCCTCGCCTTCCTTTTAAGCGGAACAACGACCGAGACCTCATGGAAACTGCTGCACGCAGAGCTTGCCAGGGGGACAAGTGGGTCCTTACCATGAGACTAGTGGTCACCTTGTGGCTTCCCAGAACGCACGAGGGCTGTGGGATTAGCTCCGCCTAAGAATTGAGAGCACCTGACTTCTCTGGGCAAAGTACTCGTTCCCCTCACAGGCGTGCCTGCAGTGAAAAGCAGCTGGGCAATTCCACACTTCTGCACACAGGTTCTAGGCCGCCAAGAATCCAGCTTTCGAAAAGGGAAAAAAGACTGCTTTGGTGTGCTGATGCTAGGGGTCACCTTGCGATTGCCCAGAACGAACGTGGGCCGCAGCTTAGCTCTCCTCTGAAAGGGCAGGCACCCCGTTTGTCTGGGGGACATACTGGTTTCCTCCCCAGCTGTGCCTGCAGTGAGTAGAAGCTGGACATAGTGAGCGTTTCAGAAACAGCTCCGAGGCTACCTGTATCCAGCTCTCCAAAGGGGGAAAACACTGGTTTTCTAAGCAGTGCCACCTACCCTCGTTAACACCCACCAGAAGTACGTGCAGAACTGGAAGTGCAAAGGGAGACCGTCGTGACACACTGGGCCCTTGGCTAAATAGTTTTCACTGCGCAGGCGTCTGCGTGTGGCAAGATCCCTAACCGAGTGACGGCCTGAGGAAGACCTAGTTGGCACTGCACCTTCCAAGGACCTGCCAGTGTAAAGTGAGGAATTGTGCTCTTGGCTCACGTTGGATCTCACCTCGACTTCCTGCTTGAGGCAGAGAGCGGGGAGGTATGAGTTCCAAGAAGGAACGCGGGGGAGACGTTTCTCTCCGGGTAAGTCCCTTTTCCGCACTGAGTCCAAGTGGCCCAGCCCAGGAGACCGTGTAGGACTGTGTTCCAGGGCTCTTTGCAAGCTGTGTCCACCTAGGTTTCTAAGGAAGAGAACGGTGTGTCGCCTTGGACTCTGCATGCCAAGGAGTGTTCCGAAGGGCCTACGCGGCTGTCTGTTGCTCAGCAGGCAGAGAGGAGGCCCGGCGGACTCAGTGTAGTTGCCCGGGAAACGGTGCGGACGCGAGAGCCCATCGCGTCCTGAAAGGCATCCTCGAGTTCCAGCTAGGCAGCACATCGACGCACACTTCCTGGAAACTGCTGTATGCCCCCACATGCCCGTTGGCGAAAGTGGAACTTACGGGGAGCCCAGTGATCACCCTGCGGTTTCCCCGAACGAACGAGGGCCGCGGCATTAGTGCCCCCCACAAGGATTGCAAGCACCCAGTTCCTCTGTGGAAATGAGTCCTTTACTCCCAAGGCGTTGCTGCAGTGAAGAGACGCAGGGCCTTTTCAGGGTTTGGCCGAGAGCTCCGTGGTTGCGCGGATGCAGCTTTCCAAACGGTAAAAGACTGCTTTTCTAAACAGGGCCCCCTATGGTAGCTAACACGCAGCGTAAGTACCTGCAGTATTTGAGGGGCGAAGGCAGACAAACGCGGCACACTGGGCCCTTCGCTGAATCCGTTTGAATGAGCGGGTGTCGAAGTGTGGCAAGCTCCCTAACCGAGTGAAGGCCTGAGGAAGGCCTTGCTGGCCCTGCATCTCCCAGAGTCCTACCAGTGTAAAGTGGTGAATTGTGGTCTTCTTTGAGCAGGTTGGATGTCACGTCGAGTGCCTGCATGAGGTAGAGGCCCGGCAGGTGTGAGTTCCCAGAAGGAACGCGGAGCCGAGGGTGTCTCTTATGGCACGTCACTGCTCTGCACTGAGTCAAAGTTGCCCAGCCCATTAGACCGGCTAGGAATATGTTCCCGAGGTGTTTGTACGCTGTGTCAACCTGGTTCTCCAAGGAAGGGAGCCGTGTCGCCCTGGATTCTGCACGCCCAGAAGTGTTCCGAAGGGCCTACACGGCTGTCTGTCGATCAGCAGGCAGACAGGACACTTGGGGTACTCAGTGTATTTGCACGGGAAGCGGTGCCGACGCGAGAGCCCTAGGAGACCCGAAAGGCCTCCTCGCCTTCCTTTTAAGCAGAACAACGACCGAGACCTCATGGAAACTGCTGCACGCAGAGCTTGCCAGGGGGACAAGTGGGTCCTTACCATGAGACTAGTGGTCACCTTGTGGCTTCCCAGAACGCACGAGGGCTGTGGGATTAGCTCCCCCTAAGAATTGAGAGCACCTGACTTCTCTGGGCAAAGTACTCGTTCCCCTCACAGGCGTGCCTGCAGTGAAAAGCAGCTGGGCAATTCCACACTTCTGCACACAGGTTCTAGGCCGCCATGAATCCAGCTTTTGAAAAGGGAAAAAAGACTGCTTTGGTGCGCTGATGCTAGGGGTCACCTTGCGATTGCCCAGAACGAACGTGGGCCGCAGCTTAGCTCTCCTCTGAAAGGGCAGGCACCCCGTCTGTCTGGGGGACATACTGGTTTCCTCCCCAGCTGCACCTGCAGTGAGTAGAAGCTGGACATAGTGAGCGTTTCAGAAACAGCTCCGAGGCTACCTGTATCCAGCTCTCCAAAGGGGGAAAACACTGGTTTTCTAAGCAGTGCCACCTACCCTCGTTAACACCCACCAGAAGTACGTGCAGAACTGGAAGTGCAAAGGGAGACCGTCGCGACACACTGGGCCCTTGGCTAAATAGTTTTCACTGTGCAGGCGTCTGCGTGTGGCAAGATCCCTAACCGAGTGAAGGCCTGAGGAAGACCTAGTTGGCACTGCACCTTCCAAGGGCCTGCCAGTGTAAAGTGAGGAATTGTGCTCTTGGCTCACGTTGGATCTCACCTCGACTTCCTGCTTGAGGCAGAGAGCGGGGAGGTATGAGTTCCAAGAAGGAACGCGGGGGAGACGTTTCTCTCCGGGTAAGTCCCTTTTCCGCACTGAGTCCAAGTGGCCCAGCCCAGGAGACCGTGTAGGACTGTGTTCCAGGGCTCTTTGCAAGCTGTGTCCACCTAGGTTTCTAAGGAAGAGAACGGTGTGTCGCCTTGGACTCTGCATGCCAAGGAGTGTTCCGAAGGGCCTACGCGGCTGTCTGTTGCTCAGCAGGCAGAGAGGAGGCCCGGCGGACTCAGTGTAGTTGCCCGGGAAACGGTGCGGACGCGAGAGCCCATCGCGTCCTGAAAGGCATCCTCGAGTTCCAGCTAGGCAGCACATCGACGCACACTTCCTGGAAACTGCTGTATGCCCCCACATGCCCGTTGGCGAAAGTGGAACTTACGGGGAGCCCAGTGATCACCCTGCGGTTTCCCCGAACGAACGAGGGCCGCGGCATTAGTGCCCCCCACAAGGATTGCAAGCACCCAGTTCCTCTGTGGAAATGAGTCCTTTACTCCCAAGGCGTTGCTGCAGTGAAGAGACGCAGGGCCTTTTCAGGGTTTGGCCGAAAGCTCCGTGGTTGCGCGGATGCAGCTTTCCAAACGGTAAAAGACTGCTTTTCTAAACAGGGCCCCCTATGGTAGCTAACACGCAGCGTAAGTACCTGCAGTATTTGAGGGGCAAAGGCTGACAAACGCGGCACACTGGGCCCTTCGCTGAATCCGTTTGAATGAGCGGGTGTCGAAGTGTGTCAATCTCCCTAACCGAGTGAAGGCCTGAGGAAGGCCTTGCTGGCCCTGCATCTCCCAGAGGCCTACCAGTGTAAAGTGGTGAATTGTGGTCTTCTTTGAGCAGGTTGGATGTCACGTCGAGTGCCTGCATGAGGTAGAGGCCCGGCAGGTGTGAGTTCCCAGAAGGAACGCGGAGCCGAGGGTGTCTCTTATGGCACGTCACTGCTCTGCACTGAGTCAAAGTTGCCCAGCCCATTAGACCGGCTAGGAATATGTTCCCGAGGTGTTCGTACGCTGTGTCAACCTGGTTCTCCAAGGAAGGGAGCCGTGTGTCGCCCTGGATTCTGCACGCCCAGAAGTGTTCCGAAGGGCCTACACGGCTGTCTGTCGATCAGCAGGCAGACAGGACACTTGGGGTACTCAGTGTATTTGCACGGGAAGCGGTGCCGACGCGAGAGCCCTGGGAGACCCGAAAGGCCTCCTCGCCTTCCTTTTAAGCGGAACAACGACCGAGACCTCATGGAAACTGCTGCACGCAGAGCTTGCCAGGGGGACAAGTGGGTCCTTACCATGAGACTAGTGGTCACCTTGTGGCTTCCCAGAATGCACGAGGGCTGTGGGATTAGCTCCGCCTAAGAATTGAGAGCACCTGACTTCTCTGGGCAAAGTACTCGTTCCCCTCACAGGCGTGCCTGCAGTGAAAAGCAGCTGGGCAATTCCACACTTCTGCACACAGGTTCTAGGCCGCCAAGAATCCAGCTTTTGAAAAGGGAAAAAAGACTGCTTTGGTGCGCTGATGCTAGGGGTCACCTTGCGATTGCCCAGAACGAACGTGGGCCGCAGCTTAGCTCTCCTCTGAAAGGGCAGGCACCCCGTCTGTCTGGGGGACATACTGGTTTCCTCCCCAGCTGCGCCTGCAGTGAGTAGAAGCTGGACATAGTGAGCGTTTCAGAAACAGCTCCGAGGCTACCTGTATCCAGCTCTCCAAAGGGGGAAAACACTGGTTTTCTAAGCAGTGCCACCTACCCTCGTTAACACCCACCAGAAGTACGTGCAGAACTGGAAGTGCAAAGGGAGAGCGTCGCGACACACTGGGCCCTTGGCTAAATAGTTTTCACTGTGCAGGCGTCTGCGTGTGGCAAGATCCCTAACCGAGTGAAGGCCTGAGGAAGACCTAGTTGGCACTGCACCTTCCAAGGGACTGCCAGTGTAAAGTGAGGAATTGTGCTCTTGGCTCACGTTGGATCTCACCTCGACTTCCTGCTTGAGGCAGAGAGCGGGGAGGTATGAGTTCCAAGAAGGAACGCGGGGGAGACGTTTCTCTCAGGGTAAGTCCCTTTTCCGCACTGAGTCCAAGTGGCCCAGCCCAGGAGACCGTGTAGGACTGTGTTCCAGGGCTCTTTGCAAGCTGTGTCCACCTAGGTTTCTAAGGAAGAGAACGGTGTGTCGCCTTGGACTCTGCATGCCAAGGAGTGTTCCGAAGGGCCTACGCGGCTGTCTGTTGCTCAGCAGGCAGAGAGGAGGCCCGGCGGACTCAGTGTAGTTGCCCGGGAAACGGTGCGGACGCGAGAGCCCATCGCGTCCTGAAAGGCATCCTCGAGTTCCAGCTAGGCAGCACATCGACGCACACTTCCTGGAAACTGCTGTATGCCCCCACATGCCCGTTGGCGAAAGTGGAACTTACGGGGAGCCCAGTGATCACCCTGCGGTTTCCCCGAACGAACGAGGGCCGCGGCATTAGTGCCCCCCACAAGGATTGCAAGCACCCAGTTCCTCTGTGGAAATGAGTCCTTTACTCCCAAGGCGTTGCTGCAGTGAAGAGACGCAGGGCCTTTTCAGGGTTTGGCCGAAAGCTCCGTGGTTGCGCGGATGCAGCTTTCCAAACGGTAAAAGACTGCTTTTCTAAACAGGGCCCCCTATGGTAGCTAACACGCAGCGTAAGTACCTGCAGTATTTGAGAGGCAAAGGCTGACAAACGCGGCACACTGGGCCCTTCGCTGAATCCGTTTGAATGAGCGGGTGTCGAAGTGTGTCAATCTCCCTAACCGAGTGAAGGCCTGAGGAAGGCCTTGCTGGCACTGCATCTCCCAGAGGCCTACCAGTGTAAAGTGGTGAATTGTGGTCTTCTTTGAGCAGGTTGGATGTCACGTCGAGTGCCTGCATGAGGTAGAGGCCCGGCAGGTGTGAGTTCCCAGAAGGAACGGGGAGCAGAGCGTGTTTCTTATGGCACGTCACTGCTCTGCACTGAGTCAAAGTTGCCCAGCCCATTAGACCGGCTAGGAATATGTTCCCGAGGTGTTCGTACGCTGTGTCAACCTGGTTCTCCAAGGAAGGGAGCCGTGTGTCGCCCTGGATTCTGCACGCCCAGAAGTGTTCCGAAGGGCCTACACGGCTGTCTGTCGATCAGCAGGCAGACAGGACACTTGGGGTACTCAGTGTATTTGCACGGGAAGCGGTGCCGACGCGAGAGCCCTAGGAGACCCGAAAGGCCTCCTCGCCTTCCTTTTAAGCGGAACAACGACCGAGACCTCATGGAAACTGCTGCACGCAGAGCTTGCCAGGGGGACAAGTGGGTCCTTACCATGAGACTAGTGGTCACCTTGTGGCTTCCCAGAACGCACGAGGGCTGTGGGATTAGCTCCCCCTAAGAATTGAGAGCACCTGACTTCTCTGGGCAAAGTACTCGTTCCCCTCACAGGCGTGCCTGCAGTGAAAAGCAGCTGGGCAATTCCACACTTCTGCACACAGGTTCTAGGCCGCCAAGAATCCAGCTTTCGAAAAGGGAAAAAAGACTGCTTTGGTGCGCTGATGCTAGGGGTCACCTTGCGATTGCCCAGAACGAACGTGGGCCGCAGCTTAGCTCTCCTCTGAAAGGGCAGGCACCCCGTTTGTCTGGGGGACATACTGCTTTCCTCCCCAGCTGTGCCTGCAGTGAGTAGAAGCTGGACATAGTGAGCGTTTCAGAAACAGCTCCGAGGCTACCTGTATCCAGCTTTCCAAAGGGGGAAAACACTGGTTTTCTAAGCAGTGCCACCTACCCTCGTTAACACCCACCAGAAGTACGTGCAGAACTGGAAGTGCAAAGGGAGACCGTCGCGACACACTGGGCCCTTGGCTAAATAGTTTTCACTGCGCAGGCGTCTGCGTGTGGCAAGATCCCTAACCGAGTGACGGCCTGAGGAAGACCTAGTTGGCACTGCGTCTTCCAAGGGCCTGCCAGTGTAAAGTGAGGAATTGTGCTCTTGGCTCAGGTTGGATCTCACCTCGACTTCCTGCTTGAGGCAGAGAGCGGGGAGGTATGAGTTCCAAGAAGGAACGCGGGGTAGACGTTTCTCTCCGGGTAAGTCCCTTTTCCGCACTGAGTCCAAGTGGCCCAGCCCAGGAGACCGTGTAGGACTGTGTTCCAGGGCTCTTTGCAAGCTGTGTCCACCTAGGTTTCTAAGGAAGAGAACGGTGTGTCGCCTTGGACTCTGCATGCCAAGGAGTGTTCCGAAGGGCCTACGCGGCTGTCTGTTGCTCAGCAGGCAGAGAGGAGGCCCGGCGGACTCAGTGTAGTTGCCCGGGAAACGGTGCGGACGCGAGAGCCCATCGCGTCCTGAAAGGCATCCTCGAGTTCCAGCTAGGCAGCACATCGACGCACACTTCCTGGAAACTGCTGTATGCCCCCACATGCCCGTTGGCGAAAGTGGAACTTACGGGGAGCCCAGTGATCACCCTGCGGTTTCCCCGAACGAACGAGGGCCGCGGCATTAGTGCCCCCCCAAGGATTGCAAGCACCCAGTTCCTCTGTGGAAATGAGTCCTTTACTCCCAAGGCGTTGCTGCAGTGAAGAGACGCAGGGCCTTTTCCGGGTTTGGCCGAGAGCTCCGTGGTTGCGAGGATGCAGCTTTCCAAACGGTAAAAGACTGCTTTTCTAAACAGGGCCCCCTATGGTAGCTACCACGCAGCGTAAGTACCTGCAGTATTTGAGGGGCGAAGGCAGACAAACGCGGCACACTGGGCCCTTCGCTGAATCCGTTTGAATGAGCGGGTGTCGAAGTGTGGCAAGCTCCCTAACCGAGTGAAGGCCTGAGGAAGGCCTTGCTGGCACTGCATCTCCCAGAGGCCTACCAGTGTAAAGTGGTGAATTGTGGTGTTCTTTGAGCAGGTTGGATGTCACGTCGAGTGCCTGCATGAGGTAGAGGCCCGGCAGGTGTGAGTTCCCAGAAGGAACGCGGAGCCGAGGGTGTCTCTTATGGCACGTCACTGCTCTGCACTGAGTCAAAGTTGCCCAGCCCATTAGACCGGCTAGGAATATGTTCCCGAGGTGTTCGTACGCTGTGTCAACCTGGTTCTCCAAGGAAGGGAGCCGTGTGTCGCCCTGGATTCTGCACGCCCAGAAGTGTTCCGAAGGGCCTACACGGCTGTCTGTCGATCAGCAGGCAGACAGGACACTTGGGGTACTCAGTGTATTTGCACGGGAAGCGGTGCCGACGCGAGAGCCCTGGGAGACCCGAAAGGCCTCCTCGCCTTCCTTTTAAGCGGAACAACGACCGAGACCTCATGGAAACTGCTGCACGCAGAGCTTGCCAGGGGGACAAGTGGGTCCTTACCATGAGACTAGTGGTCACCTTGTGGCTTCCCAGAACGCACGAGGGCTGTGGGATTAGCTCCCCCTAAGAATTGAGAGCACCTGACTTCTCTGGGCAAAGTACTCGTTCCCCTCACAGGCGTGCCTGCAGTGAAAAGCAGCTGGGCAATTCCACACTTCTGCACACAGGTTCTAGGCCGCCAAGAATCCAGCTTTCGAAAAGGGAAAAAAGACTGCTTTGGTGCGCTGATGCTAGGGGTCACCTTGCGATTGCCCAGAACGAACGTGGGCCGCAGCTTAGCTCTCCTCTGAAAGGGCAGGCACCCCGTTTGTCTGGGGGACATACTGCTTTCCTCCCCAGCTGTGCCTGCAGTGAGTAGAAGCTGGACATAGTGAGCGTTTCAGAAACAGCTCCGAGGCTACCTGTATCCAGCTTTCCAAAGGGGGAAAACACTGGTTTTCTAAGCAGTGCCACCTACCCTCGTTAACACCCACCAGAAGTACGTGCAGAACTGGAAGTGCAAAGGGAGACCGTCGCGACACACTGGGCCCTTGGCTAAATAGTTTTCACTGCGCAGGCGTCTGCGTGTGGCAAGATCCCTAACCGAGGGAAGGCCTGAGGAAGACCTAGTTGGCACTGCGTCTTCCAAGGGCCTGCCAGTGTAAAGTGAGGAATTGTGCTCTTGGCTCAGGTTGGATCTCACCTCGACTTCCTGCTTGAGGCAGAGAGCGGGGAGGTATGTGTTCCAAGAAGGAACGCGGGGGAGACGTTTCTCTCCGGGTAAGTCCCTTTTCCGCACTGAGGCCAAGTGGCCCAGCCCAGGAGACCGTGTAGGACTGTGTTCCAGGGCTCTTTGCAAGCTGTGTCCACCTAGGTTTCTAAGGAAGAGAACGGTGTGTCGCCTTGGACTCTGCATGCCAAGGAGTGTTCCGAAGGGCCTACGCGGCTGTCTGTTGCTCAGCAGGCAGAGAGGAGGCCCGGCGGACTCAGTGTAGTTGCCCGGGAAACGGTGCGGACGCGAGAGCCCATCGCGTCCTGAAAGGCATCCTCGAGTTCCAGCTAGGCAGCACATCGACGCACACTTCCTGGAAACTGCTGTATGCCCCCACATGCCCGTTGGCGAAAGTGGAACTTACGGGGAGCCCAGTGATCACCCTGCGGTTTCCCCGAACGAACGAGGGCCGCGGCATTAGTGCCCCCCCAAGGATTGCAAGCACCCAGTTCCTCTGTGGAAATGAGTCCTTTACTCCCAAGGCGTTGCTGCAGTGAAGAGACGCAGGGCCTTTTCCGGGTTTGGCCGAGAGCTCCGTGGTTGCTCGGATGCAGCTTTCCAAACGGTAAAAGACTGCTTTTCTAAACAGGGCCCCCTATGGTAGCTACCACGCAGCGTAAGTACCTGCAGTATTTGAGGGGCGAAGGCAGACAAACGCGGCACACTGGGCCCTTCGCTGAATCCGTTTGAATGAGCGGGTGTCGAAGTGTGGCAAGCTCCCTAACCGAGTGAAGGCCTGAGGAAGGCCTTGCTGGCCCTGCATCTCCCAGAGGCCTACCAGTGTAAAGTGGTGAATTGTGGTCTTCTTTGAGCAGGTTGGATGTCACGTCGAGTGCCTGCATGAGGTAGAGGCCCGGCAGGTGTGAGTTCCCAGAAGGAACGCGGAGCCGAGGGTGTCTCTTATGGCACGTCACTGCTCTGCACTGAGTCAAAGTTGCCCAGCCCATTAGACCGGCTAGGAATATGTTCCCGAGGTGTTCGTACGCTGTGTCAACCTGGTTCTCCAAGGAAGGGAGCCGTGTGTCGCCCTGGATTCTGCACGCCCAGAAGTGTTCCGAAGGGCCTACACGGCTGTCTGTCGATCAGCAGGCAGACAGGACACTTGGGGTACTCAGTGTATTTGCACGGGAAGCGGTGCCGACGCGAGAGCCCTGGGAGACCCGAAAGGCCTCCTCGCCTTCCTTTTAAGCGGAACAACGACCGAGACCTCATGGAAACTGCTGCACGCAGAGCTTGCCAGGGGGACAAGTGGGTCCTTACCATGAGACTAGTGGTCACCTTGTGGCTTCCCAGAACGCACGAGGGCTGTGGGATTAGCTCCCCCTAAGAATTGAGAGCACCTGACTTCTCTGGGCAAAGTACTCGTTCCCCTCACAGGCGTGCCTGCAGTGAAAAGCAGCTGGGCAATTCCACACTTCTGCACACAGGTTCTAGGCCGCCAAGAATCCAGCTTTCGAAAAGGGAAAAAAGACTGCTTTGGTGCGCTGATGCTAGGGGTCACCTTGCGATTGCCCAGAACGAACGTGGGCCGCAGCTTAGCTCTCCTCTGAAAGGGCAGGCACCCCGTTTGTCTGGGGGACATACTGCTTTCCTCCCCAGCTGTGCCTGCAGTGAGTAGAAGCTGGACATAGTGAGCGTTTCAGAAACAGCTCCGAGGCTACCTGTATCCAGCTTTCCAAAGGGGGAAAACACTGGTTTTCTAAGCAGTGCCACCTACCCTCGTTAACACCCACCAGAAGTACGTGCAGAACTGGAAGTGCAAAGGGAGACCGTCGCGACACACTGGGCCCTTGGCTAAATAGTTTTCACTGCGCAGGCGTCTGCGTGTGGCAAGATCCCTAACCGAGGGAAGGCCTGAGGAAGACCTAGTTGGCACTGCGTCTTCCAAGGGCCTGCCAGTGTAAAGTGAGGAATTGTGCTCTTGGCTCAGGTTGGATCTCACCTCGACTTCCTGCTTGAGGCAGAGAGCGGGGAGGTATGTGTTCCAAGAAGGAACGCGGGGGAGACGTTTCTCTCCGGGTAAGTCCCTTTTCCGCACTGAGGCCAAGTGGCCCAGCCCAGGAGACCGTGTAGGACTGTGTTCCAGGGCTCTTTGCAAGCTGTGTCCACCTAGGTTTCTAAGGAAGAGAACGGTGTGTCGCCTTGGACTCTGCATGCCAAGGAGTGTTCCGAAGGGCCTACGCGGCTGTCTGTTGCTCAGCAGGCAGAGAGGAGGCCCGGCGGACTCAGTGTAGTTGCCCGGGAAACGGTGCGGACGCGAGAGCCCATCGCGTCCTGAAAGGCATCCTCGAGTTCCAGCTAGGCAGCACATCGACGCACACTTCCTGGAAACTGCTGTATGCCCCCACATGCCCGTTGGCGAAAGTGGAACTTACGGGGAGCCCAGTGATCACCCTGCGGTTTCCCCGAACGAACGAGGGCCGCGGCATTAGTGCCCCCCCAAGGATTGCAAGCACCCAGTTCCTCTGTGGAAATGAGTCCTTTACTCCCAAGGCGTTGCTGCAGTGAAGAGACGCAGGGCCTTTTCCGGGTTTGGCCGAGAGCTCCGTGGTTGCGAGGATGCAGCTTTCCAAACGGTAAAAGACTGCTTTTCTAAACAGGGCCCCCTATGGTAGCTACCACGCAGCGTAAGTACCTGCAGTATTTGAGGGGCGAAGGCAGACAAACGCGGCACACTGGGCCCTTCGCTGAATCCGTTTGAATGAGCGGGTGTCGAAGTGTGGCAAGCTCCCTAACCGAGTGAAGGCCTGAGGAAGGCCTTGCTGGCCCTGCATCTCCCAGAGGCCTACCAGTGTAAAGTGGTGAATTGTGGTCTTCTTTGAGCAGGTTGGATGTCACGTCGAGTGCCTGCATGAGGTAGAGGCCCGGCAGGTGTGAGTTCCCAGAAGGAACGCGGAGCCGAGGGTGTCTCTTATGGCACGTCACTGCTCTGCACTGAGTCAAAGTTGCCCAGCCCATTAGACCGGCTAGGAATATGTTCCCGAGGTGTTCGTACGCTGTGTCAACCTGGTTCTCCAAGGAAGGGAGCCGTGTGTCGCCCTGGATTCTGCACGCCCAGAAGTGTTCCGAAGGGCCTACACGGCTGTCTGTCGATCAGCAGGCAGACAGGACACTTGGGGTACTCAGTGTATTTGCACGGGAAGCGGTGCCGACGCGAGAGCCCTGGGAGACCCGAAAGGCCTCCTCGCCTTCCTTTTAAGCGGAACAACGACCGAGACCTCATGGAAACTGCTGCACGCAGAGCTTGCCAGGGGGACAAGTGGGTCCTTACCATGAGACTAGTGGTCACCTTGTGGCTTCCCAGAACGCACGAGGGCTGTGGGATTAGCTCCCCCTAAGAATTGAGAGCACCTGACTTCTCTGGGCAAAGTACTCGTTCCCCTCACAGGCGTGCCTGCAGTGAAAAGCAGCTGGGCAATTCCACACTTCTGCACACAGGTTCTAGGCCGCCAAGAATCCAGCTTTCGAAAAGGGAAAAAAGACTGCTTTGGTGCGCTGATGCTAGGGGTCACCTTGCGATTGCCCAGAACGAACGTGGGCCGCAGCTTAGCTCTCCTCTGAAAGGGCAGGCACCCCGTTTGTCTGGGGGACATACTGCTTTCCTCCCCAGCTGTGCCTGCAGTGAGTAGAAGCTGGACATAGTGAGCGTTTCAGAAACAGCTCCGAGGCTACCTGTATCCAGCTTTCCAAAGGGGGAAAACACTGGTTTTCTAAGCAGTGCCACCTACCCTCGTTAACACCCACCAGAAGTACGTGCAGAACTGGAAGTGCAAAGGGAGACCGTCGCGACACACTGGGCCCTTGGCTAAATAGTTTTCACTGCGCAGGCGTCTGCGTGTGGCAAGATCCCTAACCGAGGGAAGGCCTGAGGAAGACCTAGTTGGCACTGCGTCTTCCAAGGGCCTGCCAGTGTAAAGTGAGGAATTGTGCTCTTGGCTCAGGTTGGATCTCACCTCGACTTCCTGCTTGAGGCAGAGAGCGGGGAGGTATGTGTTCCAAGAAGGAACGCGGGGGAGACGTTTCTCTCCGGGTAAGTCCCTTTTCCGCACTGAGGCCAAGTGGCCCAGCCCAGGAGACCGTGTAGGACTGTGTTCCAGGGCTCTTTGCAAGCTGTGTCCACCTAGGTTTCTAAGGAAGAGAACGGTGTGTCGCCTTGGACTCTGCATGCCAAGGAGTGTTCCGAAGGGCCTACGCGGCTGTCTGTTGCTCAGCAGGCAGAGAGGAGGCCCGGCGGACTCAGTGTAGTTGCCCGGGAAACGGTGCGGACGCGAGAGCCCATCGCGTCCTGAAAGGCATCCTCGAGTTCCAGCTAGGCAGCACATCGACGCACACTTCCTGGAAACTGCTGTATGCCCCCACATGCCCGTTGGCGAAAGTGGAACTTACGGGGAGCCCAGTGATCACCCTGCGGTTTCCCCGAACGAACGAGGGCCGCGGCATTAGTGCCCCCCCAAGGATTGCAAGCACCCAGTTCCTCTGTGGAAATGAGTCCTTTACTCCCAAGGCGTTGCTGCAGTGAAGAGACGCAGGGCCTTTTCCGGGTTTGGCCGAGAGCTCCGTGGTTGCTCGGATGCAGCTTTCCAAACGGTAAAAGACTGCTTTTCTAAACAGGGCCCCCTATGGTAGCTACCACGCAGCGTAAGTACCTGCAGTATTTGAGGGGCGAAGGCAGACAAACGCGGCACACTGGGCCCTTCGCTGAATCCGTTTGAATGAGCGGGTGTCGAAGTGTGGCAAGCTCCCTAACCGAGTGAAGGCCTGAGGAAGGCCTTGCTGGCCCTGCATCTCCCAGAGGCCTACCAGTGTAAAGTGGTGAATTGTGGTCTTCTTTGAGCAGGTTGGATGTCACGTCGAGTGCCTGCATGAGGTAGAGGCCCGGCAGGTGTGAGTTCCCAGAAGGAACGCGGAGCCGAGGGTGTCTCTTATGGCACGTCACTGCTCTGCACTGAGTCAAAGTTGCCCAGCCCATTAGACCGGCTAGGAATATGTTCCCGAGGTGTTCGTACGCTGTGTCAACCTGGTTCTCCAAGGAAGGGAGCCGTGTGTCGCCCTGGATTCTGCACGCCCAGAAGTGTTCCGAAGGGCCTACACGGCTGTCTGTCGATCAGCAGGCAGACAGGACACTTGGGGTACTCAGTGTATTTGCACGGGAAGCGGTGCCGACGCGAGAGCCCTGGGAGACCCGAAAGGCCTCCTCGCCTTCCTTTTAAGCGGAACAACGACCGAGACCTCATGGAAACTGCTGCACGCAGAGCTTGCCAGGGGGACAAGTGGGTCCTTACCATGAGACTAGTGGTCACCTTGTGGCTTCCCAGAACGCACGAGGGCTGTGGGATTAGCTCCCCCTAAGAATTGAGAGCACCTGACTTCTCTGGGCAAAGTACTCGTTCCCCTCACAGGCGTGCCTGCAGTGAAAAGCAGCTGGGCAATTCCACACTTCTGCACACAGGTTCTAGGCCGCCAAGAATCCAGCTTTCGAAAAGGGAAAAAAGACTGCTTTGGTGCGCTGATGCTAGGGGTCACCTTGCGATTGCCCAGAACGAACGTGGGCCGCAGCTTAGCTCTCCTCTGAAAGGGCAGGCACCCCGTTTGTCTGGGGGACATACTGCTTTCCTCCCCAGCTGTGCCTGCAGTGAGTAGAAGCTGGACATAGTGAGCGTTTCAGAAACAGCTCCGAGGCTACCTGTATCCAGCTTTCCAAAGGGGGAAAACACTGGTTTTCTAAGCAGTGCCACCTACCCTCGTTAACACCCACCAGAAGTACGTGCAGAACTGGAAGTGCAAAGGGAGACCGTCGCGACACACTGGGCCCTTGGCTAAATAGTTTTCACTGCGCAGGCGTCTGCGTGTGGCAAGATCCCTAACCGAGGGAAGGCCTGAGGAAGACCTAGTTGGCACTGCGTCTTCCAAGGGCCTGCCAGTGTAAAGTGAGGAATTGTGCTCTTGGCTCAGGTTGGATCTCACCTCGACTTCCTGCTTGAGGCAGAGAGCGGGGAGGTATGTGTTCCAAGAAGGAACGCGGGGGAGACGTTTCTCTCCGGGTAAGTCCCTTTTCCGCACTGAGGCCAAGTGGCCCAGCCCAGGAGACCGTGTAGGACTGTGTTCCAGGGCTCTTTGCAAGCTGTGTCCACCTAGGTTTCTAAGGAAGAGAACGGTGTGTCGCCTTGGACTCTGCATGCCAAGGAGTGTTCCGAAGGGCCTACGCGGCTGTCTGTTGCTCAGCAGGCAGAGAGGAGGCCCGGCGGACTCAGTGTAGTTGCCCGGGAAACGGTGCGGACGCGAGAGCCCATCGCGTCCTGAAAGGCATCCTCGAGTTCCAGCTAGGCAGCACATCGACGCACACTTCCTGGAAACTGCTGTATGCCCCCACATGCCCGTTGGCGAAAGTGGAACTTACGGGGAGCCCAGTGATCACCCTGCGGTTTCCCCGAACGAACGAGGGCCGCGGCATTAGTGCCCCCCCAAGGATTGCAAGCACCCAGTTCCTCTGTGGAAATGAGTCCTTTACTCCCAAGGCGTTGCTGCAGTGAAGAGACGCAGGGCCTTTTCCGGGTTTGGCCGAGAGCTCCGTGGTTGCGAGGATGCAGCTTTCCAAACGGTAAAAGACTGCTTTTCTAAACAGGGCCCCCTATGGTAGCTACCACGCAGCGTAAGTACCTGCAGTATTTGAGGGGCGAAGGCAGACAAACGCGGCACACTGGGCCCTTCGCTGAATCCGTTTGAATGAGCGGGTGTCGAAGTGTGGCAAGCTCCCTAACCGAGTGAAGGCCTGAGGAAGGCCTTGCTGGCCCTGCATCTCCCAGAGGCCTACCAGTGTAAAGTGGTGAATTGTGGTCTTCTTTGAGCAGGTTGGATGTCACGTCGAGTGCCTGCATGAGGTAGAGGCCCGGCAGGTGTGAGTTCCCAGAAGGAACGCGGAGCCGAGGGTGTCTCTTATGGCACGTCACTGCTCTGCACTGAGTCAAAGTTGCCCAGCCCATTAGACCGGCTAGGAATATGTTCCCGAGGTGTTCGTACGCTGTGTCAACCTGGTTCTCCAAGGAAGGGAGCCGTGTGTCGCCCTGGATTCTGCACGCCCAGAAGTGTTCCGAAGGGCCTACACGGCTGTCTGTCGATCAGCAGGCAGACAGGACACTTGGGGTACTCAGTGTATTTGCACGGGAAGCGGTGCCGACGCGAGAGCCCTGGGAGACCCGAAAGGCCTCCTCGCCTTCCTTTTAAGCGGAACAACGACCGAGACCTCATGGAAACTGCTGCACGCAGAGCTTGCCAGGGGGACAAGTGGGTCCTTACCATGAGACTAGTGGTCACCTTGTGGCTTCCCAGAACGCACGAGGGCTGTGGGATTAGCTCCCCCTAAGAATTGAGAGCACCTGACTTCTCTGGGCAAAGTACTCGTTCCCCTCACAGGCGTGCCTGCAGTGAAAAGCAGCTGGGCAATTCCACACTTCTGCACACAGGTTCTAGGCCGCCAAGAATCCAGCTTTCGAAAAGGGAAAAAAGACTGCTTTGGTGCGCTGATGCTAGGGGTCACCTTGCGATTGCCCAGAACGAACGTGGGCCGCAGCTTAGCTCTCCTCTGAAAGGGCAGGCACCCCGTTTGTCTGGGGGACATACTGCTTTCCTCCCCAGCTGTGCCTGCAGTGAGTAGAAGCTGGACATAGTGAGCGTTTCAGAAACAGCTCCGAGGCTACCTGTATCCAGCTTTCCAAAGGGGGAAAACACTGGTTTTCTAAGCAGTGCCACCTACCCTCGTTAACACCCACCAGAAGTACGTGCAGAACTGGAAGTGCAAAGGGAGACCGTCGCGACACACTGGGCCCTTGGCTAAATAGTTTTCACTGCGCAGGCGTCTGCGTGTGGCAAGATCCCTAACCGAGGGAAGGCCTGAGGAAGACCTAGTTGGCACTGCGTCTTCCAAGGGCCTGCCAGTGTAAAGTGAGGAATTGTGCTCTTGGCTCAGGTTGGATCTCACCTCGACTTCCTGCTTGAGGCAGAGAGCGGGGAGGTATGTGTTCCAAGAAGGAACGCGGGGGAGACGTTTCTCTCCGGGTAAGTCCCTTTTCCGCACTGAGGCCAAGTGGCCCAGCCCAGGAGACCGTGTAGGACTGTGTTCCAGGGCTCTTTGCAAGCTGTGTCCACCTAGGTTTCTAAGGAAGAGAACGGTGTGTCGCCTTGGACTCTGCATGCCAAGGAGTGTTCCGAAGGGCCTACGCGGCTGTCTGTTGCTCAGCAGGCAGAGAGGAGGCCCGGCGGACTCAGTGTAGTTGCCCGGGAAACGGTGCGGACGCGAGAGCCCATCGCGTCCTGAAAGGCATCCTCGAGTTCCAGCTAGGCAGCACATCGACGCACACTTCCTGGAAACTGCTGTATGCCCCCACATGCCCGTTGGCGAAAGTGGAACTTACGGGGAGCCCAGTGATCACCCTGCGGTTTCCCCGAACGAACGAGGGCCGCGGCATTAGTGCCCCCCCAAGGATTGCAAGCACCCAGTTCCTCTGTGGAAATGAGTCCTTTACTCCCAAGGCGTTGCTGCAGTGAAGAGACGCAGGGCCTTTTCCGGGTTTGGCCGAGAGCTCCGTGGTTGCGAGGATGCAGCTTTCCAAACGGTAAAAGACTGCTTTTCTAAACAGGGCCCCCTATGGTAGCTACCACGCAGCGTAAGTACCTGCAGTATTTGAGGGGCGAAGGCAGACAAACGCGGCACACTGGGCCCTTCGCTGAATCCGTTTGAATGAGCGGGTGTCGAAGTGTGGCAAGCTCCCTAACCGAGTGAAGGCCTGAGGAAGGCCTTGCTGGCCCTGCATCTCCCAGAGGCCTACCAGTGTAAAGTGGTGAATTGTGGTCTTCTTTGAGCAGGTTGGATGTCACGTCGAGTGCCTGCATGAGGTAGAGGCCCGGCAGGTGTGAGTTCCCAGAAGGAACGCGGAGCCGAGGGTGTCTCTTATGGCACGTCACTGCTCTGCACTGAGTCAAAGTTGCCCAGCCCATTAGACCGGCTAGGAATATGTTCCCGAGGTGTTCGTACGCTGTGTCAACCTGGTTCTCCAAGGAAGGGAGCCGTGTGTCGCCCTGGATTCTGCACGCCCAGAAGTGTTCCGAAGGGCCTACACGGCTGTCTGTCGATCAGCAGGCAGACAGGACACTTGGGGTACTCAGTGTATTTGCACGGGAAGCGGTGCCGACGCGAGAGCCCTGGGAGACCCGAAAGGCCTCCTCGCCTTCCTTTTAAGCGGAACAACGACCGAGACCTCATGGAAACTGCTGCACGCAGAGCTTGCCAGGGGGACAAGTGGGTCCTTACCATGAGACTAGTGGTCACCTTGTGGCTTCCCAGAACGCACGAGGGCTGTGGGATTAGCTCCCCCTAAGAATTGAGAGCACCTGACTTCTCTGGGCAAAGTACTCGTTCCCCTCACAGGCGTGCCTGCAGTGAAAAGCAGCTGGGCAATTCCACACTTCTGCACACAGGTTCTAGGCCGCCAAGAATCCAGCTTTCGAAAAGGGAAAAAAGACTGCTTTGGTGCGCTGATGCTAGGGGTCACCTTGCGATTGCCCAGAACGAACGTGGGCCGCAGCTTAGCTCTCCTCTGAAAGGGCAGGCACCCCGTTTGTCTGGGGGACATACTGCTTTCCTCCCCAGCTGTGCCTGCAGTGAGTAGAAGCTGGACATAGTGAGCGTTTCAGAAACAGCTCCGAGGCTACCTGTATCCAGCTTTCCAAAGGGGGAAAACACTGGTTTTCTAAGCAGTGCCACCTACCCTCGTTAACACCCACCAGAAGTACGTGCAGAACTGGAAGTGCAAAGGGAGACCGTCGCGACACACTGGGCCCTTGGCTAAATAGTTTTCACTGCGCAGGCGTCTGCGTGTGGCAAGATCCCTAACCGAGGGAAGGCCTGAGGAAGACCTAGTTGGCACTGCGTCTTCCAAGGGCCTGCCAGTGTAAAGTGAGGAATTGTGCTCTTGGCTCAGGTTGGATCTCACCTCGACTTCCTGCTTGAGGCAGAGAGCGGGGAGGTATGTGTTCCAAGAAGGAACGCGGGGGAGACGTTTCTCTCCGGGTAAGTCCCTTTTCCGCACTGAG
Organism: Eubalaena glacialis; assembly: GCF_028564815.1. NCBI lineage: Eukaryota > Metazoa > Chordata > Mammalia > Artiodactyla > Balaenidae > Eubalaena > Eubalaena glacialis. The sequence continues at coordinate 107,573,990 of NC_083716.1, read as the reverse complement.
GCCAAGTGGCCCAGCCCAGGAGACCGTGTAGGACTGTGTTCCAGGGCTCTTTGCAAGCTGTGTCCACCTAGGTTTCTAAGGAAGAGAACGGTGTGTCGCCTTGGACTCTGCATGCCAAGGAGTGTTCCGAAGGGCCTACGCGGCTGTCTGTTGCTCAGCAGGCAGAGAGGAGGCCCGGCGGACTCAGTGTAGTTGCCCGGGAAACGGTGCGGACGCGAGAGCCCATCGCGTCCTGAAAGGCATCCTCGAGTTCCAGCTAGGCAGCACATCGACGCACACTTCCTGGAAACTGCTGTATGCCCCCACATGCCCGTTGGCGAAAGTGGAACTTACGGGGAGCCCAGTGATCACCCTGCGGTTTCCCCGAACGAACGAGGGCCGCGGCATTAGTGCCCCCCCAAGGATTGCAAGCACCCAGTTCCTCTGTGGAAATGAGTCCTTTACTCCCAAGGCGTTGCTGCAGTGAAGAGACGCAGGGCCTTTTCCGGGTTTGGCCGAGAGCTCCGTGGTTGCGAGGATGCAGCTTTCCAAACGGTAAAAGACTGCTTTTCTAAACAGGGCCCCCTATGGTAGCTACCACGCAGCGTAAGTACCTGCAGTATTTGAGGGGCGAAGGCAGACAAACGCGGCACACTGGGCCCTTCGCTGAATCCGTTTGAATGAGCGGGTGTCGAAGTGTGGCAAGCTCCCTAACCGAGTGAAGGCCTGAGGAAGGCCTTGCTGGCCCTGCATCTCCCAGAGGCCTACCAGTGTAAAGTGGTGAATTGTGGTCTTCTTTGAGCAGGTTGGATGTCACGTCGAGTGCCTGCATGAGGTAGAGGCCCGGCAGGTGTGAGTTCCCAGAAGGAACGCGGAGCCGAGGGTGTCTCTTATGGCACGTCACTGCTCTGCACTGAGTCAAAGTTGCCCAGCCCATTAGACCGGCTAGGAATATGTTCCCGAGGTGTTCGTACGCTGTGTCAACCTGGTTCTCCAAGGAAGGGAGCCGTGTGTCGCCCTGGATTCTGCACGCCCAGAAGTGTTCCGAAGGGCCTACACGGCTGTCTGTCGATCAGCAGGCAGACAGGACACTTGGGGTACTCAGTGTATTTGCACGGGAAGCGGTGCCGACGCGAGAGCCCTGGGAGACCCGAAAGGCCTCCTCGCCTTCCTTTTAAGCGGAACAACGACCGAGACCTCATGGAAACTGCTGCACGCAGAGCTTGCCAGGGGGACAAGTGGGTCCTTACCATGAGACTAGTGGTCACCTTGTGGCTTCCCAGAACGCACGAGGGCTGTGGGATTAGCTCCCCCTAAGAATTGAGAGCACCTGACTTCTCTGGGCAAAGTACTCGTTCCCCTCACAGGCGTGCCTGCAGTGAAAAGCAGCTGGGCAATTCCACACTTCTGCACACAGGTTCTAGGCCGCCAAGAATCCAGCTTTCGAAAAGGGAAAAAAGACTGCTTTGGTGCGCTGATGCTAGGGGTCACCTTGCGATTGCCCAGAACGAACGTGGGCCGCAGCTTAGCTCTCCTCTGAAAGGGCAGGCACCCCGTTTGTCTGGGGGACATACTGCTTTCCTCCCCAGCTGTGCCTGCAGTGAGTAGAAGCTGGACATAGTGAGCGTTTCAGAAACAGCTCCGAGGCTACCTGTATCCAGCTTTCCAAAGGGGGAAAACACTGGTTTTCTAAGCAGTGCCACCTACCCTCGTTAACACCCACCAGAAGTACGTGCAGAACTGGAAGTGCAAAGGGAGACCGTCGCGACACACTGGGCCCTTGGCTAAATAGTTTTCACTGCGCAGGCGTCTGCGTGTGGCAAGATCCCTAACCGACGGAAGGCCTGAGGAAGACCTAGTTGGCACTGCGTCTTCCAAGGGCCTGCCAGTGTAAAGTGAGGAATTGTGCTCTTGGCTCAGGTTGGATCTCACCTCGACTTCCTGCTTGAGGCAGAGAGCGGGGAGGTATGAGTTCCAAGAAGGAACGCGGGGGAGACGTTTCTCTCCGGGTAAGTCCCTTTTCCGCACTGAGTCCAAGTGGCCCAGCCCAGGAGACCGTGTAGGACTGTGTTCCAGGGCTCTTTGCAAGCTGTGTCCACCTAGGTTTCTAAGGAAGAGAACGGTGTGTCGCCTTGGACTCTGCATGCCAAGGAGTGTTCCGAAGGGCCTACGCGGCTGTCTGTTGCTCAGCAGGCAGAGAGGAGGCCCGGCGGACTCAGTGTAGTTGCCCGGGAAACGGTGCGGACGCGAGAGCCCATCGCGTCCTGAAAGGCATCCTCGAGTTCCAGCTAGGCAGCACATCGACGCACACTTCCTGGAAACTGCTGTATGCCCCCACATGCCCGTTGGCGAAAGTGGAACTTACGGGGAGCCCAGTGATCACCCTGCGGTTTCCCCGAACGAACGAGGGCCGCGGCATTAGTGCCCCCCCAAGGATTGCAAGCACCCAGTTCCTCTGTGGAAATGAGTCCTTTACTCCCAAGGCGTTGCTGCAGTGAAGAGACGCAGGGCCTTTTCCGGGTTTGGCCGAGAGCTCCGTGGTTGCTCGGATGCAGCTTTCCAAACGGTAAAAGACTGCTTTTCTAAACAGGGCCCCCTATGGTAGCTACCACGCAGCGTAAGTACCTGCAGTATTTGAGGGGCGAAGGCAGACAAACGCGGCACACTGGGCCCTTCGCTGAATCCGTTTGAATGAGCGGGTGTCGAAGTGTGGCAAGCTCCCTAACCGAGTGAAGGCCTGAGGAAGGCCTTGCTGGCCCTGCATCTCCCAGAGGCCTACCAGTGTAAAGTGGTGAATTGTGGTCTTCTTTGAGCAGGTTGGATGTCACGTCGAGTGCCTGCATGAGGTAGAGGCCCGGCAGGTGTGAGTTCCCAGAAGGAACGCGGAGCCGAGGGTGTCTCTTATGGCACGTCACTGCTCTGCACTGAGTCAAAGTTGCCCAGCCCATTAGACCGGCTAGGAATATGTTCCCGAGGTGTTCGTACGCTGTGTCAACCTGGTTCTCCAAGGAAGGGAGCCGTGTGTCGCCCTGGATTCTGCACGCCCAGAAGTGTTCCGAAGGGCCTACACGGCTGTCTGTCGATCAGCAGGCAGACAGGACACTTGGGGTACTCAGTGTATTTGCACGGGAAGCGGTGCCGACGCGAGAGCCCTGGGAGACCCGAAAGGCCTCCTCGCCTTCCTTTTAAGCGGAACAACGACCGAGACCTCATGGAAACTGCTGCACGCAGAGCTTGCCAGGGGGACAAGTGGGTCCTTACCATGAGACTAGTGGTCACCTTGTGGCTTCCCAGAACGCACGAGGGCTGTGGGATTAGCTCCCCCTAAGAATTGAGAGCACCTGACTTCTCTGGGCAAAGTACTCGTTCCCCTCACAGGCGTGCCTGCAGTGAAAAGCAGCTGGGCAATTCCACACTTCTGCACACAGGTTCTAGGCCGCCAAGAATCCAGCTTTCGAAAAGGGAAAAAAGACTGCTTTGGTGCGCTGATGCTAGGGGTCACCTTGCGATTGCCCAGAACGAACGTGGGCCGCAGCTTAGCTCTCCTCTGAAAGGGCAGGCACCCCGTTTGTCTGGGGGACATACTGCTTTCCTCCCCAGCTGTGCCTGCAGTGAGTAGAAGCTGGACATAGTGAGCGTTTCAGAAACAGCTCCGAGGCTACCTGTATCCAGCTTTCCAAAGGGGGAAAACACTGGTTTTCTAAGCAGTGCCACCTACCCTCGTTAACACCCACCAGAAGTACGTGCAGAACTGGAAGTGCAAAGGGAGACCGTCGCGACACACTGGGCCCTTGGCTAAATAGTTTTCACTGCGCAGGCGTCTGCGTGTGGCAAGATCCCTAACCGAGGGAAGGCCTGAGGAAGACCTAGTTGGCACTGCGTCTTCCAAGGGCCTGCCAGTGTAAAGTGAGGAATTGTGCTCTTGGCTCAGGTTGGATCTCACCTCGACTTCCTGTTTGAGGCAGAGAGCGGGGAGGTATGTGTTCCAAGAAGGAACGCGGGGGAGACGTTTCTCTCCGGGTAAGTCCCTTTTCCGCACTGAGGCCAAGTGGCCCAGCCCAGGAGACCGTGTAGGACTGTGTTCCAGGGCTCTTTGCAAGCTGTGTCCACCTAGGTTTCTAAGGAAGAGAACGGTGTGTCGCCTTGGACTCTGCATGCCAAGGAGTGTTCCGAAGGGCCTACGCGGCTGTCTGTTGCTCAGCAGGCAGAGAGGAGGCCCGGCGGACTCAGTGTAGTTGCCCGGGAAACGGTGCGGACGCGAGAGCCCATCGCGTCCTGAAAGGCATCCTCGAGTTCCAGCTAGGCAGCACATCGACGCACACTTCCTGGAAACTGCTGTATGCCCCCACATGCCCGTTGGCGAAAGTGGAACTTACGGGGAGCCCAGTGATCACCCTGCGGTTTCCCCGAACGAACGAGGGCCGCGGCATTAGTGCCCCCCCAAGGATTGCAAGCACCCAGTTCCTCTGTGGAAATGAGTCCTTTACTCCCAAGGCGTTGCTGCAGTGAAGAGACGCAGGGCCTTTTCCGGGTTTGGCCGAGAGCTCCGTGGTTGCGAGGATGCAGCTTTCCAAACGGTAAAAGACTGCTTTTCTAAACAGGGCCCCCTATGGTAGCTACCACGCAGCGTAAGTACCTGCAGTATTTGAGGGGCGAAGGCAGACAAACGCGGCACACTGGGCCCTTCGCTGAATCCGTTTGAATGAGCGGGTGTCGAAGTGTGGCAAGCTCCCTAACCGAGTGAAGGCCTGAGGAAGGCCTTGCTGGCCCTGCATCTCCCAGAGGCCTACCAGTGTAAAGTGGTGAATTGTGGTCTTCTTTGAGCAGGTTGGATGTCACGTCGAGTGCCTGCATGAGGTAGAGGCCCGGCAGGTGTGAGTTCCCAGAAGGAACGCGGAGCCGAGGGTGTCTCTTATGGCACGTCACTGCTCTGCACTGAGTCAAAGTTGCCCAGCCCATTAGACCGGCTAGGAATATGTTCCCGAGGTGTTCGTACGCTGTGTCAACCTGGTTCTCCAAGGAAGGGAGCCGTGTGTCGCCCTGGATTCTGCACGCCCAGAAGTGTTCCGAAGGGCCTACACGGCTGTCTGTCGATCAGCAGGCAGACAGGACACTTGGGGTACTCAGTGTATTTGCACGGGAAGCGGTGCCGACGCGAGAGCCCTGGGAGACCCGAAAGGCCTCCTCGCCTTCCTTTTAAGCGGAACAACGACCGAGACCTCATGGAAACTGCTGCACGCAGAGCTTGCCAGGGGGACAAGTGGGTCCTTACCATGAGACTAGTGGTCACCTTGTGGCTTCCCAGAACGCACGAGGGCTGTGGGATTAGCTCCCCCTAAGAATTGAGAGCACCTGACTTCTCTGGGCAAAGTACTCGTTCCCCTCACAGGCGTGCCTGCAGTGAAAAGCAGCTGGGCAATTCCACACTTCTGCACACAGGTTCTAGGCCGCCAAGAATCCAGCTTTCGAAAAGGGAAAAAAGACTGCTTTGGTGCGCTGATGCTAGGGGTCACCTTGCGATTGCCCAGAACGAACGTGGGCCGCAGCTTAGCTCTCCTCTGAAAGGGCAGGCACCCCGTTTGTCTGGGGGACATACTGCTTTCCTCCCCAACTGTGCCTGCAGTGAGTAGAAGCTGGACATAGTGAGCGTTTCAGAAACAGCTCCGAGGCTACCTGTATCCAGCTTTCCAAAGGGGGAAAACACTGGTTTTCTAAGCAGTGCCACCTACCCTCGTTAACACCCACCAGAAGTACGTGCAGAACTGGAAGTGCAAAGGGAGACCGTCGCGACACACTGGGCCCTTGGCTAAATAGTTTTCACTGCGCAGGCGTCTGCGTGTGGCAAGATCCCTAACCGAGGGAAGGCCTGAGGAAGACCTAGTTGGCACTGCGTCTTCCAAGGGCCTGCCAGTGTAAAGTGAGGAATTGTGCTCTTGGCTCAGGTTGGATCTCACCTCGACTTCCTGCTTGAGGCAGAGAGCGGGGAGGTATGTGTTCCAAGAAGGAACGCGGGGGAGACGTTTCTCTCCGGGTAAGTCCCTTTTCCGCACTGAGGCCAAGTGGCCCAGCCCAGGAGACCGTGTAGGACTGTGTTCCAGGGCTCTTTGCAAGCTGTGTCCACCTAGGTTTCTAAGGAAGAGAACGGTGTGTCGCCTTGGACTCTGCATGCCAAGGAGTGTTCCGAAGGGCCTACGCGGCTGTCTGTTGCTCAGCAGGCAGAGAGGAGGCCCGGCGGACTCAGTGTAGTTGCCCGGGAAACGGTGCGGACGCGAGAGCCCATCGCGTCCTGAAAGGCATCCTCGAGTTCCAGCTAGGCAGCACATCGACGCACACTTCCTGGAAACTGCTGTATGCCCCCACATGCCCGTTGGCGAAAGTGGAACTTACGGGGAGCCCAGTGATCACCCTGCGGTTTCCCCGAACGAACGAGGGCCGCGGCATTAGTGCCCCCCCAAGGATTGCAAGCACCCAGTTCCTCTGTGGAAATGAGTCCTTTACTCCCAAGGCGTTGCTGCAGTGAAGAGACGCAGGGCCTTTTCCGGGTTTGGCCGAGAGCTCCGTGGTTGCGAGGATGCAGCTTTCCAAACGGTAAAAGACTGCTTTTCTAAACAGGGCCCCCTATGGTAGCTACCACGCAGCGTAAGTACCTGCAGTATTTGAGGGGCGAAGGCAGACAAACGCGGCACACTGGGCCCTTCGCTGAATCCGTTTGAATGAGCGGGTGTCGAAGTGTGGCAAGCTCCCTAACCGAGTGAAGGCCTGAGGAAGGCCTTGCTGGCCCTGCATCTCCCAGAGGCCTACCAGTGTAAAGTGGTGAATTGTGGTCTTCTTTGAGCAGGTTGGATGTCACGTCGAGTGCCTGCATGAGGTAGAGGCCCGGCAGGTGTGAGTTCCCAGAAGGAACGCGGAGCCGAGGGTGTCTCTTATGGCACGTCACTGCTCTGCACTGAGTCAAAGTTGCCCAGCCCATTAGACCGGCTAGGAATATGTTCCCGAGGTGTTCGTACGCTGTGTCAACCTGGTTCTCCAAGGAAGGGAGCCGTGTGTCGCCCTGGATTCTGCACGCCCAGAAGTGTTCCGAAGGGCCTACACGGCTGTCTGTCGATCAGCAGGCAGACAGGACACTTGGGGTACTCAGTGTATTTGCACGGGAAGCGGTGCCGACGCGAGAGCCCTGGGAGACCCGAAAGGCCTCCTCGCCTTCCTTTTAAGCGGAACAACGACCGAGACCTCATGGAAACTGCTGCACGCAGAGCTTGCCAGGGGGACAAGTGGGTCCTTACCATGAGACTAGTGGTCACCTTGTGGCTTCCCAGAACGCACGAGGGCTGTGGGATTAGCTCCCCCTAAGAATTGAGAGCACCTGACTTCTCTGGGCAAAGTACTCGTTCCCCTCACAGGCGTGCCTGCAGTGAAAAGCAGCTGGGCAATTCCACACTTCTGCACACAGGTTCTAGGCCGCCAAGAATCCAGCTTTCGAAAAGGGAAAAAAGACTGCTTTGGTGCGCTGATGCTAGGGGTCACCTTGCGATTGCCCAGAACGAACGTGGGCCGCAGCTTAGCTCTCCTCTGAAAGGGCAGGCACCCCGTTTGTCTGGGGGACATACTGCTTTCCTCCCCAGCTGTGCCTGCAGTGAGTAGAAGCTGGACATAGTGAGCGTTTCAGAAACAGCTCCGAGGCTACCTGTATCCAGCTTTCCAAAGGGGGAAAACACTGGTTTTCTAAGCAGTGCCACCTACCCTCGTTAACACCCACCAGAAGTACGTGCAGAACTGGAAGTGCAAAGGGAGACCGTCGCGACACACTGGGCCCTTGGCTAAATAGTTTTCACTGCGCAGGCGTCTGCGTGTGGCAAGATCCCTAACCGAGGGAAGGCCTGAGGAAGACCTAGTTGGCACTGCGTCTTCCAAGGGCCTGCCAGTGTAAAGTGAGGAATTGTGCTCTTGGCTCAGGTTGGATCTCACCTCGACTTCCTGCTTGAGGCAGAGAGCGGGGAGGTATGTGTTCCAAGAAGGAACGCGGGGGAGACGTTTCTCTCCGGGTAAGTCCCTTTTCCGCACTGAGGCCAAGTGGCCCAGCCCAGGAGACCGTGTAGGACTGTGTTCCAGGGCTCTTTGCAAGCTGTGTCCACCTAGGTTTCTAAGGAAGAGAACGGTGTGTCGCCTTGGACTCTGCATGCCAAGGAGTGTTCCGAAGGGCCTACGCGGCTGTCTGTTGCTCAGCAGGCAGAGAGGAGGCCCGGCGGACTCAGTGTAGTTGCCCGGGAAACGGTGCGGACGCGAGAGCCCATCGCGTCCTGAAAGGCATCCTCGAGTTCCAGCTAGGCAGCACATCGACGCACACTTCCTGGAAACTGCTGTATGCCCCCACATGCCCGTTGGCGAAAGTGGAACTTACGGGGAGCCCAGTGATCACCCTGCGGTTTCCCCGAACGAACGAGGGCCGCGGCATTAGTGCCCCCCCAAGGATTGCAAGCACCCAGTTCCTCTGTGGAAATGAGTCCTTTACTCCCAAGGCGTTGCTGCAGTGAAGAGACGCAGGGCCTTTTCCGGGTTTGGCCGAGAGCTCCGTGGTTGCGAGGATGCAGCTTTCCAAACGGTAAAAGACTGCTTTTCTAAACAGGGCCCCCTATGGTAGCTACCACGCAGCGTAAGTACCTGCAGTATTTGAGGGGCGAAGGCAGACAAACGCGGCACACTGGGCCCTTCGCTGAATCCGTTTGAATGAGCGGGTGTCGAAGTGTGGCAAGCTCCCTAACCGAGTGAAGGCCTGAGGAAGGCCTTGCTGGCCCTGCATCTCCCAGAGGCCTACCAGTGTAAAGTGGTGAATTGTGGTCTTCTTTGAGCAGGTTGGATGTCACGTCGAGTGCCTGCATGAGGTAGAGGCCCGGCAGGTGTGAGTTCCCAGAAGGAACGCGGAGCCGAGGGTGTCTCTTATGGCACGTCACTGCTCTGCACTGAGTCAAAGTTGCCCAGCCCATTAGACCGGCTAGGAATATGTTCCCGAGGTGTTCGTACGCTGTGTCAACCTGGTTCTCCAAGGAAGGGAGCCGTGTGTCGCCCTGGATTCTGCACGCCCAGAAGTGTTCCGAAGGGCCTACACGGCTGTCTGTCGATCAGCAGGCAGACAGGACACTTGGGGTACTCAGTGTATTTGCACGGGAAGCGGTGCCGACGCGAGAGCCCTGGGAGACCCGAAAGGCCTCCTCGCCTTCCTTTTAAGCGGAACAACGACCGAGACCTCATGGAAACTGCTGCACGCAGAGCTTGCCAGGGGGACAAGTGGGTCCTTACCATGAGACTAGTGGTCACCTTGTGGCTTCCCAGAACGCACGAGGGCTGTGGGATTAGCTCCCCCTAAGAATTGAGAGCACCTGACTTCTCTGGGCAAAGTACTCGTTCCCCTCACAGGCGTGCCTGCAGTGAAAAGCAGCTGGGCAATTCCACACTTCTGCACACAGGTTCTAGGCCGCCAAGAATCCAGCTTTCGAAAAGGGAAAAAAGACTGCTTTGGTGCGCTGATGCTAGGGGTCACCTTGCGATTGCCCAGAACGAACGTGGGCCGCAGCTTAGCTCTCCTCTGAAAGGGCAGGCACCCCGTTTGTCTGGGGGACATACTGCTTTCCTCCCCAACTGTGCCTGCAGTGAGTAGAAGCTGGACATAGTGAGCGTTTCAGAAACAGCTCCGAGGCTACCTGTATCCAGCTTTCCAAAGGGGGAAAACACTGGTTTTCTAAGCAGTGCCACCTACCCTCGTTAACACCCACCAGAAGTACGTGCAGAACTGGAAGTGCAAAGGGAGACCGTCGCGACACACTGGGCCCTTGGCTAAATAGTTTTCACTGCGCAGGCGTCTGCGTGTGGCAAGATCCCTAACCGAGGGAAGGCCTGAGGAAGACCTAGTTGGCACTGCGTCTTCCAAGGGCCTGCCAGTGTAAAGTGAGGAATTGTGCTCTTGGCTCAGGTTGGATCTCACCTCGACTTCCTGCTTGAGGCAGAGAGCGGGGAGGTATGTGTTCCAAGAAGGAACGCGGGGGAGACGTTTCTCTCCGGGTAAGTCCCTTTTCCGCACTGAGGCCAAGTGGCCCAGCCCAGGAGACCGTGTAGGACTGTGTTCCAGGGCTCTTTGCAAGCTGTGTCCACCTAGGTTTCTAAGGAAGAGAACGGTGTGTCGCCTTGGACTCTGCATGCCAAGGAGTGTTCCGAAGGGCCTACGCGGCTGTCTGTTGCTCAGCAGGCAGAGAGGAGGCCCGGTGGACTCAGTGTAGTTGCCCGGGAAACGGTGCGGACGCGAGAGCCCATCGCGTCCTGAAAGGCATCCTCGAGTTCCAGCTAGGCAGCACATCGACGCACACTTCCTGGAAACTGCTGTATGCCCCCACATGCCCGTTGGCGAAAGTGGAACTTACGGGGAGCCCAGTGATCACCCTGCGGTTTCCCCGAACGAACGAGGGCCGCGGCATTAGTGCCCCCCCAAGGATTGCAAGCACCCAGTTCCTCTGTGGAAATGAGTCCTTTACTCCCAAGGCGTTGCTGCAGTGAAGAGACGCAGGGCCTTTTCCGGGTTTGGCCGAGAGCTCCGTGGTTGCGAGGATGCAGCTTTCCAAACGGTAAAAGACTGCTTTTCTAAACAGGGCCCCCTATGGTAGCTACCACGCAGCGTAAGTACCTGCAGTATTTGAGGGGCGAAGGCAGACAAACGCGGCACACTGGGCCCTTCGCTGAATCCGTTTGAATGAGCGGGTGTCGAAGTGTGGCAAGCTCCCTAACCGAGTGAAGGCCTGAGGAAGGCCTTGCTGGCCCTGCATCTCCCAGAGGCCTACCAGTGTAAAGTGGTGAATTGTGGTCTTCTTTGAGCAGGTTGGATGTCACGTCGAGTGCCTGCATGAGGTAGAGGCCCGGCAGGTGTGAGTTCCCAGAAGGAACGCGGAGCCGAGGGTGTCTCTTATGGCACGTCACTGCTCTGCACTGAGTCAAAGTTGCCCAGCCCATTAGACCGGCTAGGAATATGTTCCCGAGGTGTTCGTACGCTGTGTCAACCTGGTTCTCCAAGGAAGGGAGCCGTGTGTCGCCCTGGATTCTGCACGCCCAGAAGTGTTCCGAAGGGCCTACACGGCTGTCTGTCGATCAGCAGGCAGACAGGACACTTGGGGTACTCAGTGTATTTGCACGGGAAGCGGTGCCGACGCGAGAGCCCTGGGAGACCCGAAAGGCCTCCTCGCCTTCCTTTTAAGCGGAACAACGACCGAGACCTCATGGAAACTGCTGCACGCAGAGCTTGCCAGGGGGACAAGTGGGTCCTTACCATGAGACTAGTGGTCACCTTGTGGCTTCCCAGAACGCACGAGGGCTGTGGGATTAGCTCCCCCTAAGAATTGAGAGCACCTGACTTCTCTGGGCAAAGTACTCGTTCCCCTCACAGGCGTGCCTGCAGTGAAAAGCAGCTGGGCAATTCCACACTTCTGCACACAGGTTCTAGGCCGCCAAGAATCCAGCTTTCGAAAAGGGAAAAAAGACTGCTTTGGTGCGCTGATGCTAGGGGTCACCTTGCGATTGCCCAGAACGAACGTGGGCCGCAGCTTAGCTCTCCTCTGAAAGGGCAGGCACCCCGTTTGTCTGGGGGACATACTGCTTTCCTCCCCAGCTGTGCCTGCAGTGAGTAGAAGCTGGACATAGTGAGCGTTTCAGAAACAGCTCCGAGGCTACCTGTATCCAGCTTTCCAAAGGGGGAAAACACTGGTTTTCTAAGCAGTGCCACCTACCCTCGTTAACACCCACCAGAAGTACGTGCAGAACTGGAAGTGCAAAGGGAGACCGTCGCGACACACTGGGCCCTTGGCTAAATAGTTTTCACTGCGCAGGCGTCTGCGTGTGGCAAGATCCCTAACCGAGGGAAGGCCTGAGGAAGACCTAGTTGGCACTGCGTCTTCCAAGGGCCTGCCAGTGTAAAGTGAGGAATTGTGCTCTTGGCTCAGGTTGGATCTCACCTCGACTTCCTGCTTGAGGCAGAGAGCGGGGAGGTATGTGTTCCAAGAAGGAACGCGGGGGAGACGTTTCTCTCCGGGTAAGTCCCTTTTCCGCACTGAGGCCAAGTGGCCCAGCCCAGGAGACCGTGTAGGACTGTGTTCCAGGGCTCTTTGCAAGCTGTGTCCACCTAGGTTTCTAAGGAAGAGAACGGTGTGTCGCCTTGGACTCTGCATGCCAAGGAGTGTTCCGAAGGGCCTACGCGGCTGTCTGTTGCTCAGCAGGCAGAGAGGAGGCCCGGCGGACTCAGTGTAGTTGCCCGGGAAACGGTGCGGACGCGAGAGCCCATCGCGTCCTGAAAGGCATCCTCGAGTTCCAGCTAGGCAGCACATCGACGCACACTTCCTGGAAACTGCTGTATGCCCCCACATGCCCGTTGGCGAAAGTGGAACTTACGGGGAGCCCAGTGATCACCCTGCGGTTTCCCCGAACGAACGAGGGCCGCGGCATTAGTGCCCCCCCAAGGATTGCAAGCACCCAGTTCCTCTGTGGAAATGAGTCCTTTACTCCCAAGGCGTTGCTGCAGTGAAGAGACGCAGGGCCTTTTCCGGGTTTGGCCGAGAGCTCCGTGGTTGCGAGGATGCAGCTTTCCAAACGGTAAAAGACTGCTTTTCTAAACAGGGCCCCCTATGGTAGCTACCACGCAGCGTAAGTACCTGCAGTATTTGAGGGGCGAAGGCAGACAAACGCGGCACACTGGGCCCTTCGCTGAATCCGTTTGAATGAGCGGGTGTCGAAGTGTGGCAAGCTCCCTAACCGAGTGAAGGCCTGAGGAAGGCCTTGCTGGCCCTGCATCTCCCAGAGGCCTACCAGTGTAAAGTGGTGAATTGTGGTCTTCTTTGAGCAGGTTGGATGTCACGTCGAGTGCCTGCATGAGGTAGAGGCCCGGCAGGTGTGAGTTCCCAGAAGGAACGCGGAGCCGAGGGTGTCTCTTATGGCACGTCACTGCTCTGCACTGAGTCAAAGTTGCCCAGCCCATTAGACCGGCTAGGAATATGTTCCCGAGGTGTTCGTACGCTGTGTCAACCTGGTTCTCCAAGGAAGGGAGCCGTGTGTCGCCCTGGATTCTGCACGCCCAGAAGTGTTCCGAAGGGCCTACACGGCTGTCTGTCGATCAGCAGGCAGACAGGACACTTGGGGTACTCAGTGTATTTGCACGGGAAGCGGTGCCGACGCGAGAGCCCTGGGAGACCCGAAAGGCCTCCTCGCCTTCCTTTTAAGTGGAACAACGACCGAGACCTCATGGAAACTGCTGCACGCAGAGCTTGCCAGGGGGACAAGTGGGTCCTTACCATGAGACTAGTGGTCACCTTGTGGCTTCCCAGAACGCACGAGGGCTGTGGGATTAGCTCCCCCTAAGAATTGAGAGCACCTGACTTCTCTGGGCAAAGTACTCGTTCCCCTCACAGGCGTGCCTGCAGTGAAAAGCAGCTGGGCAATTCCACACTTCTGCACACAGGTTCTAGGCCGCCAAGAATCCAGCTTTCGAAAAGGGAAAAAAGACTGCTTTGGTGCGCTGATGCTAGGGGTCACCTTGCGATTGCCCAGAACGAACGTGGGCCGCAGCTTAGCTCTCCTCTGAAAGGGCAGGCACCCCGTTTGTCTGGGGGACATACTGCTTTCCTCCCCAGCTGTGCCTGCAGTGAGTAGAAGCTGGACATAGTGAGCGTTTCAGAAACAGCTCCGAGGCTACCTGTATCCAGCTTTCCAAAGGGGGAAAACACTGGTTTTCTAAGCAGTGCCACCTACCCTCGTTAACACCCACCAGAAGTACGTGCAGAACTGGAAGTGCAAAGGGAGACCGTCGCGACACACTGGGCCCTTGGCTAAATAGTTTTCACTGCGCAGGCGTCTGCGTGTGGCAAGATCCCTAACCGAGGGAAGGCCTGAGGAAGACCTAGTTGGCACTGCGTCTTCCAAGGGCCTGCCAGTGTAAAGTGAGGAATTGTGCTCTTGGCTCAGGTTGGATCTCACCTCGACTTCCTGCTTGAGGCAGAGAGCGGGGAGGTATGTGTTCCAAGAAGGAACGCGGGGTAGACGTTTCTCTCCGGGTAAGTCCCTTTTCCGCACTGAGGCCAAGTGGCCCAGCCCAGGAGACCGTGTAGGACTGTGTTCCAGGGCTCTTTGCAAGCTGTGTCCACCTAGGTTTCTAAGGAAGAGAACGGTGTGTCGCCTTGGACTCTGCATGCCAAGGAGTGTTCCGAAGGGCCTACGCGGCTGTCTGTTGCTCAGCAGGCAGAGAGGAGGCCCGGCGGACTCAGTGTAGTTGCCCGGGAAACGGTGCGGACGCGAGAGCCCATCGCGTCCTGAAAGGCATCCTCGAGTTCCAGCTAGGCAGCACATCGATGCACACTTCCTGGAAACTGCTGTATGCCCCCACATGCCCGTTGGCGAAAGTGGAACTTACGGGGAGCCCAGTGATCACCCTGCGGTTTCCCCGAACGAACGAGGGCCGCGGCATTAGTGCCCCCCCAAGGATTGCAAGCACCCAGTTCCTCTGTGGAAATGAGTCCTTTACTCCCAAGGCGTTGCTGCAGTGAAGAGACGCAGGGCCTTTTCCGGGTTTGGCCGAGAGCTCCGTGGTTGCGAGGATGCAGCTTTCCAAACGGTAAAAGACTGCTTTTCTAAACAGGGCCCCCTATGGTAGCTACCACGCAGCGTAAGTACCTGCAGTATTTGAGGGGCGAAGGCAGACAAACGCGGCACACTGGGCCCTTCGCTGAATCCGTTTGAATGAGCGGGTGTCGAAGTGTGGCAAGCTCCCTAACCGAGTGAAGGCCTGAGGAAGGCCTTGCTGGCCCTGCATCTCCCAGAGGCCTACCAGTGTAAAGTGGTGAATTGTGGTCTTCTTTGAGCAGGTTGGATGTCACGTCGAGTGCCTGCATGAGGTAGAGGCCCGGCAGGTGTGAGTTCCCAGAAGGAACGCGGAGCCGAGGGTGTCTCTTATGGCACGTCACTGCTCTGCACTGAGTCAAAGTTGCCCAGCCCATTAGACCGGCTAGGAATATGTTCCCGAGGTGTTCGTACGCTGTGTCAACCTGGTTCTCCAAGGAAGGGAGCCGTGTGTCGCCCTGGATTCTGCACGCCCAGAAGTGTTCCGAAGGGCCTACACGGCTGTCTGTCGATCAGCAGGCAGACAGGACACTTGGGGTACTCAGTGTATTTGCACGGGAAGCGGTGCCGACGCGAGAGCCCTGGGAGACCCGAAAGGCCTCCTCGCCTTCCTTTTAAGCGGAACAACGACCGAGACCTCATGGAAACTGCTGCACGCAGAGCTTGCCAGGGGGACAAGTGGGTCCTTACCATGAGACTAGTGGTCACCTTGTGGCTTCCCAGAACGCACGAGGGCTGTGGGATTAGCTCCCCCTAAGAATTGAGAGCACCTGACTTCTCTGGGCAAAGTACTCGTTCCCCTCACAGGCGTGCCTGCAGTGAAAAGCAGCTGGGCAATTCCACACTTCTGCACACAGGTTCTAGGCCGCCAAGAATCCAGCTTTCGAAAAGGGAAAAAAGACTGCTTTGGTGCGCTGATGCTAGGGGTCACCTTGCGATTGCCCAGAACGAACGTGGGCCGCAGCTTAGCTCTCCTCTGAAAGGGCAGGCACCCCGTTTGTCTGGGGGACATACTGGTTTCCTCCCCAGCTGTGCCTGCAGTGAGTAGAAGCTGGACATAGTGAGCGTTTCAGAAACAGCTCCGAGGCTACCTGTATCCAGCTTTCCAAAGGGGGAAAACACTGGTTTTCTAAGCAGTGCCACCTACCCTCGTTAACACCCACCAGAAGTACGTGCAGAACTGGAAGTGCAAAGGGAGACTGTCGCGACACACTGGGCCCTTGGCTAAATAGTTTTCACTGCGCAGGCGTCTGCGTGTGGCAAGATCCCTAACCGAGGGAAGGCCTGAGGAAGACCTAGTTGGCACTGCGTCTTCCAAGGGCCTGCCAGTGTAAAGTGAGGAATTGTGCTCTTGGCTCAGGTTGGATCTCACCTCGACTTCCTGCTTGAGGCAGAGAGCGGGGAGGTATGAGTTCCAAGAAGGAACGCGGGGGAGACGTTTCTCTCCGGGTAAGTCCCTTTTCCGCACTGAGGCCAAGTGGCCCAGCCCAGGAGACCGTGTAGGACTGTGTTCCAGGGCTCTTTGCAAGCTGTGTCCACCTAGGTTTCTAAGGAAGAGAACGGTGTGTCGCCTTGGACTCTGCATGCCAAGGAGTGTTCCGAAGGGCCTACGCGGCTGTCTGTTGCTCAGCAGGCAGAGAGGAGGCCCGGCGGACTCAGTGTAGTTGCCCGGGAAACGGTGCGGACGCGAGAGCCCATCGCGTCCTGAAAGGCATCCTCGAGTTCCAGCTAGGCAGCACATCGACGCACACTTCCTGGAAACTGCTGTATGCCCCCACATGCCCGTTGGCGAAAGTGGAACTTACGGGGAGCCCAGTGATCACCCTGCGGTTTCCCCGAACGAACGAGGGCCGCGGCATTAGTGCCCCCCCAAGGATTGCAAGCACCCAGTTCCTCTGTGGAAATGAGTCCTTTACTCCCAAGGCGTTGCTGCAGTGAAGAGACGCAGGGCCTTTTCCGGGTTTGGCCGAGAGCTCCGTGGTTGCGAGGATGCAGCTTTCCAAACGGTAAAAGACTGCTTTTCTAAACAGGGCCCCCTATGGTAGCTACCACGCAGCGTAAGTACCTGCAGTATTTGAGGGGCGAAGGCAGACAAACGCGGCACACTGGGCCCTTCGCTGAATCCGTTTGAATGAGCGGGTGTCGAAGTGTGGCAAGCTCCCTAACCGAGTGAAGGCCTGAGGAAGGCCTTGCTGGCCCTGCATCTCCCAGAGGCCTACCAGTGTAAAGTGGTGAATTGTGGTCTTCTTTGAGCAGGTTGGATGTCACGTCGAGTGCCTGCATGAGGTAGAGGCCCGGCAGGTGTGAGTTCCCAGAAGGAACGCGGAGCCGAGGGTGTCTCTTATGGCACGTCACTGCTCTGCACTGAGTCAAAGTTGCCCAGCCCATTAGACCGGCTAGGAATATGTTCCCGAGGTGTTCGTACGCTGTGTCAACCTGGTTCTCCAAGGAAGGGAGCCGTGTGTCGCCCTGGATTCTGCACGCCCAGAAGTGTTCCGAAGGGCCTACACGGCTGTCTGTCGATCAGCAGGCAGACAGGACACTTGGGGTACTCAGTGTATTTGCACGGGAAGCGGTGCCGACGCGAGAGCCCTGGGAGACCCGAAAGGCCTCCTCGCCTTCCTTTTAAGCGGAACAACGACCGAGACCTCATGGAAACTGCTGCACGCAGAGCTTGCCAGGGGGACAAGTGGGTCCTTACCATGAGACTAGTGGTCACCTTGTGGCTTCCCAGAACGCACGAGGGCTGTGGGATTAGCTCCCCCTAAGAATTGAGAGCACCTGACTTCTCTGGGCAAAATACTCGTTCCCCTCACAGGCGTGCCTGCAGTGAAAAGCAGCTGGGCAATTCCACACTTCTGCACACAGGTTCTAGGCCGCCAAGAATCCAGCTTTCGAAAAGGGAAAAAAGACTGCTTTGGTGCGCTGATGCTAGGGGTCACCTTGCGATTGCCCAGAACGAACGTGGGCCGCAGCTTAGCTCTCCTCTGAAAGGGCAGGCACCCCGTTTGTCTGGGGGACATACTGGTTTCCTCCCCAGCTGTGCCTGCAGTGAGTAGAAGCTGGACATAGTGAGCGTTTCAGAAACAGCTCCGAGGCTACCTGTATCCAGCTTTCCAAAGGGGGAAAACACTGGTTTTCTAAGCAGTGCCACCTACCCTCGTTAACACCCACCAGAAGTACGTGCAGAACTGGAAGTGCAAAGGGAGACTGTCGCGACACACTGGGCCCTTGGCTAAATAGTTTTCACTGCGCAGGCGTCTGCGTGTGGCAAGATCCCTAACCGAGGGAAGGCCTGAGGAAGACCTAGTTGGCACTGCGTCTTCCAAGGGCCTGCCAGTGTAAAGTGAGGAATTGTGCTCTTGGCTCAGGTTGGATCTCACCTCGACTTCCTGCTTGAGGCAGAGAGCGGGGAGGTATGAGTTCCAAGAAGGAACGCGGGGGAGACGTTTCTCTCCGGGTAAGTCCCTTTTCCGCACTGAGTCCAAGTGGCCCAGCCCAGGAGACCGTGTAGGACTGTGTTCCAGGGCTCTTTGCAAGCTGTGTCCACCTAGGTTTCTAAGGAAGAGAACGGTGTGTCGCCTTGGACTCTGCATGCCAAGGAGTGTTCCGAAGGGCCTACGCGGCTGTCTGTTGCTCAGCAGGCAGAGAGGAGGCCCGGCGGACTCAGTGTAGTTGCCCGGGAAACGGTGCGGACGCGAGAGCCCATCGCGTCCTGAAAGGCATCCTCGAGTTCCAGCTAGGCAGCACATCGACGCACACTTCCTGGAAACTGCTGTATGCCCCCACATGCCCGTTGGCGAAAGTGGAACTTACGGGGAGCCCAGTGATCACCCTGCGGTTTCCCCGAACGAACGAGGGCCGCGGCATTAGTGCCCCCCCAAGGATTGCAAGCACCCAGTTCCTCTGTGGAAATGAGTCCTTTACTCCCAAGGCGTTGCTGCAGTGAAGAGACGCAGGGCCTTTTCCGGGTTTGGCCGAGAGCTCCGTGGTTGCGAGGATGCAGCTTTCCAAACGGTAAAAGACTGCTTTTCTAAACAGGGCCCCCTATGGTAGCTACCACGCAGCGTAAGTACCTGCAGTATTTGAGGGGCGAAGGCAGACAAACGCGGCACACTGGGCCCTTCGCTGAATCCGTTTGAATGAGCGGGTGTCGAAGTGTGGCAAGCTCCCTAACCGAGTGAAGGCCTGAGGAAGGCCTTGCTGGCCCTGCATCTCCCAGAGGCCTACCAGTGTAAAGTGGTGAATTGTGGTCTTCTTTGAGCAGGTTGGATGTCACGTCGAGTGCCTGCATGAGGTAGAGGCCCGGCAGGTGTGAGTTCCCAGAAGGAACGCGGAGCCGAGGGTGTCTCTTATGGCACGTCACTGCTCTGCACTGAGTCAAAGTTGCCCAGCCCATTAGACCGGCTAGGAATATGTTCCCGAGGTGTTCGTACGCTGTGTCAACCTGGTTCTCCAAGGAAGGGAGCCGTGTGTCGCCCTGGATTCTGCACGCCCAGAAGTGTTCCAAAGGGCCTACACGGCTGTCTGTCGATCAGCAGGCAGACAGGACACTTGGGGTACTCAGTGTATTTGCACGGGAAGCGGTGCCGACGCGAGAGCCCTGGGAGACCCGAAAGGCCTCCTCGCCTTCCTTTTAAGCGGAACAACGACCGAGACCTCATGGAAACTGCTGCACGCAGAGCTTGCCAGGGGGACAAGTGGGTCCTTACCATGAGACTAGTGGTCACCTTGTGGCTTCCCAGAACGCACGAGGGCTGTGGGATTAGCTCCCCCTAAGAATTGAGAGCACCTGACTTCTCTGGGCAAAGTACTCGTTCCCCTCACAGGCGTGCCTGCAGTGAAAAGCAGCTGGGCAATTCCACACTTCTGCACACAGGTTCTAGGCCGCCAAGAATCCAGCTTTCGAAAAGGAAAAAAAGACTGCTTTGGTGCGCTGATGCTAGGGGTCACCTTGCGATTGCCCAGAACGAACGTGGGCCGCAGCTTAGCTCTCCTCTGAAAGGGCAGGCACCCCGTTTGTCTGGGGGACATACTGGTTTCCTCCCCAGCTGTGCCTGCAGTGAGTAGAAGCTGGACATAGTGAGCGTTTCAGAAACAGCTCCGAGGCTACCTGTATCCAGCTTTCCAAAGGGGGAAAACACTGGTTTTCTAAGCAGTGCCACCTACCCTCGTTAACACCCACCAGAATTACGTGCAGAACTGGAAGTGCAAAGGGAGACCGTCGCGACACACTGGGCCCTTGGCTAAATAGTTTTCACTGCGCAGGCGTCTGCGTGTGGCAAGATCCCTAACCGAGGGAAGGCCTGAGGAAGACCTAGTTGGCACTGCGTCTTCCAAGGGCCTGCCAGTGTAAAGTGAGGAATTGTGCTCTTGGCTCAGGTTGGATCTCACCTCGACTTCCTGCTTGAGGCAGAGAGCGGGGAGGTATGAGTTCCAAGAAGGAACGCGGGGGAGACGTTTCTCTCCGGGTAAGTCCCTTTTCCGCACTGAAGCCAAGTGGCCCAGCCCAGGAGACCGTGTAGGACTGTGTTCCAGGGCTCTTTGCAAGCTGTGTCCACCTAGGTTTCTAAGGAAGAGAACGGTGTGTCGCCTTGGACTCTGCATGCCAAGGAGTGTTCCGAAGGGCCTACGCGGCTGTCTGTTGCTCAGCAGGCAGAGAGGAGGCCCGGCGGACTCAGTGTAGTTGCCCGGGAAACGGTGCGGACGCGAGAGCCCATCGCGTCCTGAAAGGCATCCTCGAGTTCCAGCTAGGCAGCACATCGACGCACACTTCCTGGAAACTGCTGTATGCCCCCACATGCCCGTTGGCGAAAGTGGAACTTACGGGGAGCCCAGTGATCACCCTGCGGTTTCCCCGAACGAACGAGGGCCGCGGCATTAGTGCCCCCCCAAGGATTGCAAGCACCCAGTTCCTCTGTGGAAATGAGTCCTTTACTCCCAAGGCGTTGCTGCAGTGTAGAGATGCAGGGCCTTTTCCGGGTTTGGCCGAGAGCTCCGTGGTTGCGAGGATGCAGCTTTCCAAACGGTAAAAGACTGCTTTTCTAAACAGGGCCCCCTATGGTAGCTACCACGCAGCGTAAGTACCTGCAGTATTTGAGGGGCGAAGGCAGACAAACGCGGCACACTGGGCCCTTCGCTGAATCCGTTTGAATGAGCGGGTGTCGAAGTGTGGCAAGCTCCCTAACCGAGTGAAGGCCTGAGGAAGGCCTTGCTGGCACTGCATCTCCCAGAGGCCTACCAGTGTAAAGTGGTGAATTGTGGTGTTCTTTGAGCAGGTTGGATGTCACGTCGAGTGCCTGCATGAGGTAGAGGCCCGGCAGGTGTGAGTTCCCAGAAGGAACGCGGAGCCGAGGGTGTCTCTTATGGCACGTCACTGCTCTGCACTGAGTCAAAGTTGCCCAGCCCATTAGACCGGCTAGGAATATGTTCCCGAGGTGTTCGTACGCTGTGTCAACCTGGTTCTCCAAGGAAGGGAGCCGTGTGTCGCCCTGGATTCTGCACGCCCAGAAGTGTTCCGAAGGGCCTACACGGCTGTCTGTCGATCAGCAGGCAGACAGGACACTTGGGGTACTCAGTGTATTTGCACGGGAAGCGGTGCCGACGCGAGAGCCCTGGGAGACCCGAAAGGCCTCCTCGCCTTCCTTTTAAGCGGAACAACGACCGAGACCTCATGGAAACTGCTGCACGCAGAGCTTGCCAGGGGGACAAGTGGGTCCTTACCATGAGACTAGTGGTCACCTTGTGGCTTCCCAGAACGCACGAGGGCTGTGGGATTAGCTCCCCCTAAGAATTGAGAGCACCTGACTTCTCTGGGCAAAGTACTCGTTCCCCTCACAGGCGTGCCTGCAGTGAAAAGCAGCTGGGCAATTCCACACTTCTGCACACAGGTTCTAGGCCGCCAAGAATCCAGCTTTCGAAAAGGGAAAAAAGACTGCTTTGGTGCGCTGATGCTAGGGGTCACCTTGCGATTGCCCAGAACGAACGTGGGCCGCAGCTTAGCTCTCCTCTGAAAGGGCAGGCACCCCGTTTGTCTGGGGGACATACTGGTTTCCTCCCCAGCTGTGCCTGCAGTGAGTAGAAGCTGGACATAGTGAGCGTTTCAGAAACAGCTCCGAGACTACCTGTATCCAGCTTTCCAAAGGGGGAAAACACTGGTTTTCTAAGCAGTGCCACCTACCCTCGTTAACACCCACCAGAAGTACGTGCAGAACTGGAAGTGCAAAGGGAGACCGTCGCGACACACTGGGCCCTTGGCTAAATAGTTTTCACTGCGCAGGCGTCTGCGTGTGGCAAGATCCCTAACCGAGGGAAGGCCTGAGGAAGACCTAGTTGGCACTGCGTCTTCCAAGGGCCTGCCAGTGTAAAGTGAGGAATTGTGCTCTTGGCTCACGTTGGATCTCACCTCGACTTCCTGCTTGAGGCAGAGAGCGGGGAGGTATGAGTTCCAAGAAGGAACGCGGGGGAGACGTTTCTCTCCGGGTAAGTCCCTTTTCCGCACTGAGGCCAAGTGGCCCAGCCCAGGAGACCGTGTAGGACTGTGTTCCAGGGCTCTTTGCAAGCTGTGTCCACCTAGGTTTCTAAGGAAGAGAACGGTGTGTCGCCTTGGACTCTGCATGCCAAGGAGTGTTCCGAAGGGCCTACGCGGCTGTCTGTTGCTCAGCAGGCAGAGAGGAGGCCCGGCGGACTCAGTGTAGTTGCCCGGGAAACGGTGCGGACGCGAGAGCCCATCGCGTCCTGAAAGGCATCCTCGAGTTCCAGCTAGGCAGCACATCGACGCACACTTCCTGGAAACTGCTGTATGCCCCCACATGCCCGTTGGCGAAAGTGGAACTTACGGGGAGCCCAGTGATCACCCTGCGGTTTCCCCGAACGAACGAGGGCCGCGGCATTAGTGCCCCCCCAAGGATTGCAAGCACCCAGTTCCTCTGTGGAAATGAGTCCTTTACTCCCAAGGCGTTGCTGCAGTGAAGAGACGCAGGGCCTTTTCCGGGTTTGGCCGAGAGCTCCGTGGTTGCGAGGATGCAGCTTTCCAAACGGTAAAAGACTGCTTTTCTAAACAGGGCCCCCTATGGTAGCTACCACGCAGCGTAAGTACCTGCAGTATTTGAGGGGCGAAGGCAGACAAACGCGGCACACTGGGCCCTTCGCTGAATCCGTTTGAATGAGCGGGTGTCGAAGTGTGGCAAGCTCCCTAACCGAGTGAAGGCCTGAGGAAGGCCTTGCTGGCCCTGCATCTCCCAGAGGCCTACCAGTGTAAAGTGGTGAATTGTGGTCTTCTTTGAGCAGGTTGGATGTCACGTCGAGTGCCTGCATGAGGTAGAGGCCCGGCAGGTGTGAGTTCCCAGAAGGAACGCGGAGCCGAGGGTGTCTCTTATGGCACGTCACTGCTCTGCACTGAGTCAAAGTTGCCCAGCCCATTAGACCGGCTAGGAATATGTTCCCGAGGTGTTCGTACGCTGTGTCAACCTGGTTCTCCAAGGAAGGGAGCCGTGTGTCGCCCTGGATTCTGCACGCCCAGAAGTGTTCCGAAGGGCCTACACGGCTGTCTGTCGATCAGCAGGCAGACAGGACACTTGGGGTACTCAGTGTATTTGCACGGGAAGCGGTGCCGACGCGAGAGCCCTGGGAGACCCGAAAGGCCTCCTCGCCTTCCTTTTAAGCGGAACAACGACCGAGACCTCATGGAAACTGCTGCACGCAGAGCTTGCCAGGGGGACAAGTGGGTCCTTACCATGAGACTAGTGGTCACCTTGTGGCTTCCCAGAACGCACGAGGGCTGTGGGATTAGCTCCCCCTAAGAATTGAGAGCACCTGACTTCTCTGGGCAAAGTACTCGTTCCCCTCACAGGCGTGCCTGCAGTGAAAAGCAGCTGGGCAATTCCACACTTCTGCACACAGGTTCTAGGCCGCCAAGAATCCAGCTTTCGAAAAGGGAAAAAAGACTGCTTTGGTGCGCTGATGCTAGGGGTCACCTTGCGATTGCCCAGAACGAACGTGGGCCGCAGCTTAGCTCTCCTCTGAAAGGGCAGGCACCCCGTTTGTCTGGGGGACATACTGGTTTCCTCCCCAGCTGTGCCTGCAGTGAGTAGAAGCTGGACATAGTGAGCGTTTCAGAAACAGCTCCGAGGCTACCTGTATCCAGCTTTCCAAAGGGGGAAAACACTGGTTTTCTAAGCAGTGCCACCTACCCTCGTTAACACCCACCAGAAGTACGTGCAGAACTGGAAGTGCAAAGGGAGACCGTCGCGACACACTGGGCCCTTGGCTAAATAGTTTTCACTGCGCAGGCGTCTGCGTGTGGCAAGATCCCTAACCGAGGGAAGGCCTGAGGAAGACCTAGTTGGCACTGCGTCTTCCAAGGGCCTGCCAGTGTAAAGTGAGGAATTGTGCTCTTGGCTCAGGTTGGATCTCACCTCGACTTCCTGCTTGAGGCAGAGAGCGGGGAGGTATGAGTTCCAAGAAGGAACGCGGGGGAGACGTTTCTCTCCGGGTAAGTCCCTTTTCCGCACTGAGGCCAAGTGGCCCAGCCCAGGAGACCGTGTAGGACTGTGTTCCAGGGCTCTTTGCAAGCTGTGTCCACCTAGGTTTCTAAGGAAGAGAACGGTGTGTCGCCTTGGACTCTGCATGCCAAGGAGTGTTCCGAAGGGCCTACGCGGCTGTCTGTTGCTCAGCAGGCAGAAAGGAGGCCCGGCGGACTCAGTGTAGTTGCCCGGGAAACGGTGCGGACGCGAGAGCCCATCGCGTCCTGAAAGCCATCCTCGAGTTCCAGCTAGGCAGCACATCGACGCACACTTCCTGGAAACTGCTGTATGCCCCCACATGCCCGTTGGCGAAAGTGGAACTTACGGGGAGCCCAGTGATCACCCTGCGGTTTCCCCGAACGAACGAGGGCCGCGGCATTAGTGCCCCCCCAAGGATTGCAAGCACCCAGTTCCTCTGTGGAAATGAGTCCTTTACTCCCAAGGCGTTGCTGCAGTGAAGAGACGCAGGGCCTTTTCCGGGTTTGGCCGAGAGCTCCGTGGTTGCGAGGATGCAGCTTTCCAAACGGTAAAAGACTGCTTTTCTAAACAGGGCCCCCTATGGTAGCTACCACGCAGCGTAAGTACCTGCAGTATTTGAGGGGCGAAGGCAGACAAACGCGGCACACTGGGCCCTTCGCTGAATCCGTTTGAATGAGCGGGTGTCGAAGTGTGGCAAGCTCCCTAACCGAGTGAAGGCCTGAGGAAGGCCTTGCTGGCCCTGCATCTCCCAGAGGCCTACCAGTGTAAAGTGGTGAATTGTGGTCTTCTTTGAGCAGGTTGGATGTCACGTCGAGTGCCTGCATGAGGTAGAGGCCCGGCAGGTGTGAGTTCCCAGAAGGAACGCGGAGCCGAGGGTGTCTCTTATGGCACGTCACTGCTCTGCACTGAGTCAAAGTTGCCCAGCCCATTAGACCGGCTAGGAATATGTTCCCGAGGTGTTCGTACGCTGTGTCAACCTGGTTCTCCAAGGAAGGGAGCCGTGTGTCGCCCTGGATTCTGCACGCCCAGAAGTGTTCCGAAGGGCCTACACGGCTGTCTGTCGATCAGCAGGCAGACAGGACACTTGGGGTACTCAGTGTATTTGCACGGGAAGCGGTGCCGACGCGAGAGCCCTGGGAGACCCGAAAGGCCTCCTCGCCTTCCTTTTAAGCGGAACAACGACCGAGACCTCATGGAAACTGCTGCACGCAGAGCTTGCCAGGGGGACAAGTGGGTCCTTACCATGAGACTAGTGGTCACCTTGTGGCTTCCCAGAACGCACGAGGGCTGTGGGATTAGCTCCCCCTAAGAATTGAGAGCACCTGACTTCTCTGGGCAAAGTACTCGTTCCCCTCACAGGCGTGCCTGCAGTGAAAAGCAGCTGGGCAATTCCACACTTCTGCACACAGGTTCTAGGCCGCCAAGAATCCAGCTTTCGAAAAGGGAAAAAAGACTGCTTTGGTGCGCTGATGCTAGGGGTCACCTTGCGATTGCCCAGAACGAACGTGGGCCGCAGCTTAGCTCTCCTCTGAAAGGGCAGGCACCCCGTTTGTCTGGGGGACATACTGCTTTCCTCCCCAGCTGTGCCTGCAGTGAGTAGAAGCTGGACATAGTGAGCATTTCAGAAACAGCTCCGAGGCTACCTGTATCCAGCTTTCCAAAGGGGGAAAACACTGGTTTTCTAAGCAGTGCCACCTACCCTCGTTAACACCCACCAGAAGTACGTGCAGAACTGGAAGTGCAAAGGGAGACCGTCGCGACACACTGGGCCCTTGGCTAAATAGTTTTCACTGCGCAGGCGTCTGCGTGTGGCAAGATCCCTAACCGAGGGAAGGCCTGAGGAAGACCTAGTTGGCACTGCGTCTTCCAAGGGCCTGCCAGTGTAAAGTGAGGAATTGTGCTCTTGGCTCAGGTTGGATCTCACCTCGACTTCCTGCTTGAGGCAGAGAGCGGGGAGGTATGAGTTCCAAGAAGGAATGCGGGGGAGACGTTTCTCTCCGGGTAAGTCCCTTTTCCGCACTGAGGCCAAGTGGCCCAGCCCAGGAGACCGTGTAGGACTGTGTTCCAGGGCTCTTTGCAAGCTGTGTCCACCTAGGTTTCTAAGGAAGAGAACGGTGTGTCGCCTTGGACTCTGCATGCCAAGGAGTGTTCCGAAGGGCCTACGCGGCTGTCTGTTGCTCAGCAGGCAGAGAGGAGGCCCGGCGGACTCAGTGTAGTTGCCCGGGAAACGGTGCGGACGCGAGAGCCCATCGCGTCCTGAAAGCCATCCTCGAGTTCCAGCTAGGCAGCACATCGACGCACACTTCCTGGAAACTGCTGTATGCCCCCACATGCCCGTTGGCGAAAGTGGAACTTACGGGGAGCCCAGTGATCACCCTGCGGTTTCCCCGAACGAACGAGGGCCGCGGCATTAGTGCCCCCCCAAGGATTGCAAGCACCCAGTTCCTCTGTGGAAATGAGTCCTTTACTCCCAAGGCGTTGCTGCAGTGAAGAGACGCAGGGCCTTTTCCGGGTTTGGCCGAGAGCTCCGTGGTTGCGAGGATGCAGCTTTCCAAACGGTAAAAGACTGCTTTTCTAAACAGGGCCCCCTATGGTAGCTACCACGCAGCGTAAGTACCTGCAGTATTTGAGGGGCGAAGGCAGACAAACGCGGCACACTGGGCCCTTCGCTGAATCCGTTTGAATGAGCGGGTGTCGAAGTGTGGCAAGCTCCCTAACCGAGTGAAGGCCTGAGGAAGGCCTTGCTGGCCCTGCATCTCCCAGAGGCCTACCAGTGTAAAGTGGTGAATTGTGGTCTTCTTTGAGCAGGTTGGATGTCACGTCGAGTGCCTGCATGAGGTAGAGGCCCGGCAGGTGTGAGTTCCCAGAAGGAACGCGGAGCCGAGGGTGTCTCTTATGGCACGTCACTGCTCTGCACTGAGTCAAAGTTGCCCAGCCCATTAGACCGGCTAGGAATATGTTCCCGAGGTGTTCGTACGCTGTGTCAACCTGGTTCTCCAAGGAAGGGAGCCGTGTGTCGCCCTGGATTCTGCACGCCCAGAAGTGTTCCGAAGGGCCTACACGGCTGTCTGTCGATCAGCAGGCAGACAGGACACTTGGGGTACTCAGTGTATTTGCACGGGAAGCGGTGCCGACGCGAGAGCCCTGGGAGACCCGAAAGGCCTCCTCGCCTTCCTTTTAAGCGGAACAACGACCGAGACCTCATGGAAACTGCTGCACGCAGAGCTTGCCAGGGGGACAAGTGGGTCCTTACCATGAGACTAGTGGTCACCTTGTGGCTTCCCAGAACGCACGAGGGCTGTGGGATTAGCTCCCCCTAAGAATTGAGAGCACCTGACTTCTCTGGGCAAAGTACTCGTTCCCCTCACAGGCGTGCCTGCAGTGAAAAGCAGCTGGGCAATTCCACACTTCTGCACACAGGTTCTAGGCCGCCAAGAATCCAGCTTTCGAAAAGGGAAAAAAGACTGCTTTGGTGCGCTGATGCTAGGGGTCACCTTGCGATTGCCCAGAACGAACGTGGGCCGCAGCTTAGCTCTCCTCTGAAAGGGCAGGCACCCCGTTTGTCTGGGGGACATACTGGTTTCCTCCCCAGCTGTGCCTGCAGTGAGTAGAAGCTGGACATAGTGAGCGTTTCAGAAACAGCTCCGAGGCTACCTGTATCCAGCTTTCCAAAGGGGGAAAACACTGGTTTTCTAAGCAGTGCCACCTACCCTCGTTAACACCCACCAGAAGTACGTGCAGAACTGGAAGTGCAAAGGGAGACCGTCGCGACACACTGGGCCCTTGGCTAAATAGTTTTCACTGCGCAGGCGTCTGCGTGTGGCAAGATCCCTAACCGAGGGAAGGCCTGAGGAAGACCTAGTTGGCACTGCGTCTTCCAAGGGCCTGCCAGTGTAAAGTGAGGAATTGTGCTCTTGGCTCAGGTTGGATCTCACCTCGACTTCCTGCTTGAGGCAGAGAGCGGGGAGGTATGTGTTCCAAGAAGGAACGCGGGGGAGACGTTTCTCTCCGGGTAAGTCCCTTTTCCGCACTGAGGCCAAGTGGCCCAGCCCAGGAGACCGTGTAGGACTGTGTTCCAGGGCTCTTTGCAAGCTGTGTCCACCTAGGTTTCTAAGGAAGAGAACGGTGTGTCGCCTTGGACTCTGCATGCCAAGGAGTGTTCCGAAGGGCCTACGCGGCTGTCTGTTGCTCAGCAGGCAGAGAGGAGGCCCGGCGGACTCAGTGTAGTTGCCCGGGAAACGGTGCGGACGCGAGAGCCCATCGCGTCCTGAAAGGCATCCTCGAGTTCCAGCTAGGCAGCACATCGACGCACACTTCCTGGAAACTGCTGTATGCCCCCACATGCCCGTTGGCGAAAGTGGAACTTACGGGGAGCCCAGTGATCACCCTGCGGTTTCCCTGAACGAACGAGGGCCGCGGCATTAGTGCCCCCCCCCAAGGATTGCAAGCACCCAGTTCCTCTGTGGAAATGAGTCCTTTACTCCCAAGGCGTTGCTGCAGTGAAGAGACGCAGGGCCTTTTCCGGGTTTGGCCGAGAGCTCCGTGGTTGCGAGGATGCAGCTTTCCAAACGGTAAAAGACTGCTTTTCTAAACAGGGCCCCCTATGGTAGCTACCACGCAGCGTAAGTACCTGCAGTATTTGAGGGGCGAAGGCAGACAAACGCGGCACACTGGGCCCTTCGCTGAATCCGTTTGAATGAGCGGGTGTCGAAGTGTGGCAAGCTCCCTAACCGAGTGAAGGCCTGAGGAAGGCCTTGCTGGCCCTGCATCTCCCAGAGGCCTACCAGTGTAAAGTGGTGAATTGTGGTCTTCTTTGAGCAGGTTGGATGTCACGTCGAGTGCCTGCATGAGGTAGAGGCCCGGCAGGTGTGAGTTCCCAGAAGGAACGCGGAGCCGAGGGTGTCTCTTATGGCACGTCACTGCTCTGCACTGAGTCAAAGTTGCCCAGCCCATTAGACCGGCTAGGAATATGTTCCCGAGGTGTTCGTACGCTGTGTCAACCTGGTTCTCCAAGGAAGGGAGCCGTGTGTCGCCCTGGATTCTGCACGCCCAGAAGTGTTCCGAAGGGCCTACACGGCTGTCTGTCGATCAGCAGGCAGACAGGACACTTGGGGTACTCAGTGTATTTGCACGGGAAGCGGTGCCGACGCGAGAGCCCTGGGAGACCCGAAAGGCCTCCTCGCCTTCCTTTTAAGCGGAACAACGACCGAGACCTCATGGAAACTGCTGCACGCAGAGCTTGCCAGGGGGACAAGTGGGTCCTTACCATGAGACTAGTGGTCACCTTGTGGCTTCCCAGAACGCACGAGGGCTGTGGGATTAGCTCCCCCTAAGAATTGAGAGCACCTGACTTCTCTGGGCAAAGTACTCGTTCCCCTCACAGGCGTGCCTGCAGTGAAAAGCAGCTGGGCAATTCCACACTTCTGCACACAGGTTCTAGGCCGCCAAGAATCCAGCTTTCGAAAAGGGAAAAAAGACTGCTTTGGTGCGCTGATGCTAGGGGTCACCTTGCGATTGCCCAGAACGAACGTGGGCCGCAGCTTAGCTCTCCTCTGAAAGGGCAGGCACCCCGTTTGTCTCGGGGACATACTGGTTTCCTCCCCAGCTGTGCCTGCAGTGAGTAGAAGCTGGACATAGTGAGCGTTTCAGAAACAGCTCCGAGGCTACCTGTATCCAGCTTTCCAAAGGGGGAAAACACTGGTTTTCTAAGCAGTGCCACCTACCCTCGTTAACACCCACCAGAAGTACGTGCAGAACTGGAAGTGCAAAGGGAGACCGTCGCGACACACTGGGCCCTTGGCTAAATAGTTTTCACTGCGCAGGCGTCTGCGTGTGGCAAGATCCCTAACCGAGGGAAGGCCTGAGGAAGACCTAGTTGGCACTGCGTCTTCCAAGGGCCTGCCAGTGTAAAGTGAGGAATTGTGCTCTTGGCTCACGTTGGATCTCACCTCGACTTCCTGCTTGAGGCAGAGAGCGGGGAGGTATGTGTTCCAAGAAGGAACGCGGGGGAGACGTTTCTCTCCGGGTAAGTCCCTTTTCCGCACTGAGGCCAAGTGGCCCAGCCCAGGAGACCGTGTAGGACTGTGTTCCAGGGCTCTTTGCAAGCTGTGTCCACCTAGGTTTCTAAGGAAGAGAACGGTGTGTCGCCTTGGACTCTGCATGCCAAGGAGTGTTCCGAAGGGCCTACGCGGCTGTCTGTTGCTCAGCAGGCAGAGAGGAGGCCCGGCGGACTCAGTGTAGTTGCCCGGGAAACGGTGCGGACGCGAGAGCCCATCGCGTCCTGAAAGGCATCCTCGAGTTCCAGCTAGGCAGCACATCGACGCACACTTCCTGGAAACTGCTGTATGCCCCCACATGCCCGTTGGCGAAAGTGGAACTTACGGGGAGCCCAGTGATCACCCTGCGGTTTCCCCGAACGAACGAGGGCCGCGGCATTAGTGCCCCCCCAAGGATTGCAAGCACCCAGTTCCTCTGTGGAAATGAGTCCTTTACTCCCAAGGCGTTGCTGCAGTGAAGAGACGCAGGGCCTTTTCCGGGTTTGGCCGAGAGCTCCGTGGTTGCGAGGATGCAGCTTTCCAAACGGTAAAAGACTGCTTTTCTAAACAGGGCCCCCTATGGTAGCTACCACGCAGCGTAAGTACCTGCAGTATTTGAGGGGCGAAGGCAGACAAACGCGGCACACTGGGCCCTTCGCTGAATCCGTTTGAATGAGCGGGTGTCGAAGTGTGGCAAGCTCCCTAACCGAGTGAAGGCCTGAGGAAGGCCTTGCTGGCCCTGCATCTCCCAGAGGCCTACCAGTGTAAAGTGGTGAATTGTGGTCTTCTTTGAGCAGGTTGGATGTCACGTCGAGTGCCTGCATGAGGTAGAGGCCCGGCAGGTGTGAGTTCCCAGAAGGAACGCGGAGCCGAGGGTGTCTCTTATGGCACGTCACTGCTCTGCACTGAGTCAAAGTTGCCCAGCCCATTAGACCGGCTAGGAATATGTTCCCGAGGTGTTCGTACGCTGTGTCAACCTGGTTCTCCAAGGAAGGGAGCCGTGTGTCGCCCTGGATTCTGCACGCCCAGAAGTGTTCCGAAGGGCCTACACGGCTGTCTGTCGATCAGCAGGCAGACAGGACACTTGGGGTACTCAGTGTATTTGCACGGGAAGCGGTGCCGACGCGAGAGCCCTGGGAGACCCGAAAGGCCTCCTCGCCTTCCTTTTAAGCGGAACAACGACCGAGACCTCATGGAAACTGCTGCACGCAGAGCTTGCCAGGGGGACAAGTGGGTCCTTACCATGAGACTAGTGGTCACCTTGTGGCTTCCCAGAACGCACGAGGGCTGTGGGATTAGCTCCCCCTAAGAATTGAGAGCACCTGACTTCTCTGGGCAAAGGACTCGTTCCCCTCACAGGCGTGCCTGCAGTGAAAAGCAGCTGGGCAATTCCACACTTCTGCACACAGGTTCTAGGCCGCCAAGAATCCAGCTTTCGAAAAGGAAAAAAAGACTGCTTTGGTGCGCTGATGCTAGGGGTCACCTTGCGATTGCCCAGAACGAACGTGGGCCGCAGCTTAGCTCTCCTCTGAAAGGGCAGGCACCCCGTTTGTCTGGGGGACATACTGGTTTCCTCCCCAGCTGTGCCTGCAGTGAGTAGAAGCTGGACATAGTGAGCGTTTCAGAAACAGCTCCGAGGCTACCTGTATCCAGCTTTCCAAAGGGGGAAAACACTGGTTTTCTAAGCAGTGCCACCTACCCTCGTTAACACCCACCAGAATTACGTGCAGAACTGGAAGTGCAAAGGGAGACCGTCGCGACACACTGGGCCCTTGGCTAAATAGTTTTCACTGCGCAGGCGTCTGCGTGTGGCAAGATCCCTAACCGAGGGAAGGCCTGAGGAAGACCTAGTTGGCACTGCGTCTTCCAAGGGCCTGCCAGTGTAAAGTGAGGAATTGTGCTCTTGGCTCAGGTTGGATCTCACCTCGACTTCCTGCTTGAGGCAGAGAGCGGGGAGGTATGAGTTCCAAGAAGGAACGCGGGGGAGACGTTTCTCTCCGGGTAAGTCCCTTTTCCGCACTGAGGCCAAGTGGCCCAGCCCAGGAGACCGTGTAGGACTGTGTTCCAGGGCTCTTTGCAAGCTGTGTCCACCTAGGTTTCTAAGGAAGAGAACGGTGTGTCGCCTTGGACTCTGCATGCCAAGGAGTGTTCCGAAGGGCCTACGCGGCTGTCTGTTGCTCAGCAGGCAGAGAGGAGGCCCGGCGGACTCAGTGTAGTTGCCCGGGAAACGGTGCGGACGCAAGAGCCCATCGCGTCCTGAAAGGCATCCTCGAGTTCCAGCTAGGCAGCACATCGACGCACACTTCCTGGAAACTGCTGTATGCCCCCACATGCCCGTTGGCGAAAGTGGAACTTACGGGGAGCCCAGTGATCACCCTGCGGTTTCCCCGAACGAACGAGGGCCGCGGCATTAGTGCCCCCCCAAGGATTGCAAGCACCCAGTTCCTCTGTGGAAATGAGTCCTTTACTCCCAAGGCGTTGCTGCAGTGAAGAGACGCAGGGCCTTTTCCGGGTTTGGCCGAGAGCTCCGTGGTTGCGAGGATGCAGCTTTCCAAACGGTAAAAGACTGCTTTTCTAAACAGGGCCCCCTATGGTAGCTACCACGCAGCGTAAGTACCTGCAGTATTTGAGGGGCGAAGGCAGACAAACGCGGCACACTGGGCCCTTCGCTGAATCCGTTTGAATGAGCGGGTGTCGAAGTGTGGCAAGCTCCCTAACCGAGTGAAGGCCTGAGGAAGGCCTTGCTGGCCCTGCATCTCCCAGAGGCCTACCAGTGTAAAGTGGTGAATTGTGGTCTTCTTTGAGCAGGTTGGATGTCACGTCGAGTGCCTGCATGAGGTAGAGGCCCGGCAGGTGTGAGTTCCCAGAAGGAACGCGGAGCCGAGGGTGTCTCTTATGGCACGTCACTGCTCTGCACTGAGTCAAAGTTGCCCAGCCCATTAGACCGGCTAGGAATATGTTCCCGAGGTGTTCGTACGCTGTGTCAACCTGGTTCTCCAAGGAAGGGAGCCGTGTGTCGCCCTGGATTCTGCACGCCCAGAAGTGTTCCGAAGGGCCTACACGGCTGTCTGTCGATCAGCAGGCAGACAGGACACTTGGGGTACTCAGTGTATTTGCACGGGAAGCGGTGCCGACGCGAGAGCCCTGGGAGACCCGAAAGGCCTCCTCGCCTTCCTTTTAAGCGGAACAACGACCGAGACCTCATGGAAACTGCTGCACGCAGAGCTTGCCAGGGGGACAAGTGGGTCCTTACCATGAGACTAGTGGTCACCTTGTGGCTTCCCAGAACGCACGAGGGCTGTGGGATTAGCTCCCCCTAAGAATTGAGAGCACCTGACTTCTCTGGGCAAAGTACTCGTTCCCCTCACAGGCGTGCCTGCAGTGAAAAGCAGCTGGGCAATTCCACACTTCTGCACACAGGTTCTAGGCCGCCAAGAATCCAGCTTTCGAAAAGGGAAAAAAGACTGCTTTGGTGCGCTGATGCTAGGGGTCACCTTGCGATTGCCCAGAACGAACGTGGGCCGCAGCTTAGCTCTCCTCTGAAAGGGCAGGCACCCCGTTTGTCTGGGGGACATACTGGTTTCCTCCCCAGCTGTGCCTGCAGTGAGTAGAAGCTGGACATAGTGAGCGTTTCAGAAACAGCTCCGAGGCTACCTGTATCCAGCTTTCCAAAGGGGGAAAACACTGGTTTTCTAAGCAGTGCCACCTACCCTCGTTAACACCCACCAGAAGTACGTGCAGAACTGGAAGTGCAAAGGGAGACCGTCGCGACACACTGGGCCCTTGGCTAAATAGTTTTCACTGCGCAGGCGTCTGCGTGTGGCAAGATCCCTAACCGAGGGAAGGCCTGAGGAAGACCTAGTTGGCACTGCGTCTTCCAAGGGCCTGCCAGTGTAAAGTGAGGAATTGTGCTCTTGGCTCAGGTTGGATCTCACCTCGACTTCCTGCTTGAGGCAGAGAGCGGGGAGGTATGTGTTCCAAGAAGGAACGCGGGGGAGACGTTTCTCTCCGGGTAAGTCCCCTTTCCGCACTGAGTCCAAGTGGCCCAGCCCAGGAGACCGTGTAGGACTGTGTTCCAGGGCTCTTTGCAAGCTGTGTCCACCTAGGTTTCTAAGGAAGAGAACGGTGTGTCGCCTTGGACTCTGCATGCCAAGGAGTGTTCCGAAGGGCCTACGCGGCTGTCTGTTGCTCAGCAGGCAGAGAGGAGGCCCGGCGGACTCAGTGTAGTTGCCCGGGAAACGGTGCGGACGCGAGAGCCCATCGCGTCCTGAAAGGCATCCTCGAGTTCCAGCTAGGCAGCACATCGACGCACACTTCCTGGAAACTGCTGTATGCCCCCACATGCCCGTTGGCGAAAGTGGAACTTACGGGGAGCTCAGTGATCACCCTGCGGTTTCCCCGAACGAACGAGGGCCGCGGCATTAGTGCCCCCCCAAGGATTGCAAGCACCCAGTTCCTCTGTGGAAATGAGTCCTTTACTCCCAAGGCGTTGCTGCAGTGAAGAGACGCAGGGCCTTTTCCGGGTTTGGCCGAGAGCTCCGTGGTTGCGAGGATGCAGCTTTCCAAACGGTAAAAGACTGCTTTTCTAAACAGGGCCCCCTATGGTAGCTACCACGCAGCGTAAGTACCTGCAGTATTTGAGGGGCGAAGGCAGACAAACGCGGCACACTGGGCCCTTCGCTGAATCCGTTTGAATGAGCGGGTGTCGAAGTGTGGCAAGCTCCCTAACCGAGTGAAGGCCTGAGGAAGGCCTTGCTGGCACTGCATCTCCCAGAGGCCTACCAGTGTAAAGTGGTGAATTGTGGTCTTCTTTGAGCAGGTTGGATGTCACGTCGAGTGCCTGCATGAGGTAGAGGCCCGGCAGGTGTGAGTTCCCAGAAGGAACGCGGAGCCGAGGGTGTCTCTTATGGCACGTCACTGCTCTGCACTGAGTCAAAGTTGCCCAGCCCATTAGACCGGCTAGGAATATGTTCCCGAGGTGTTCGTACGCTGTGTCAACCTGGTTCTCCAAGGAAGGGAGCCGTGTGTCGCCCTGGATTCTGCACGCCCAGAAGTGTTCCGAAGGGCCTACACGGCTGTCTGTCGATCAGCAGGCAGACAGGACACTTGGGGTACTCAGTGTATTTGCACGGGAAGCGGTGCCGACACGAGAGCCCTGGGAGACCCGAAAGGCCTCCTCGCCTTCCTTTTAAGCGGAACAACGACCGAGACCTCATGGAAACTGCTGCACGCAGAGCTTGCCAGGGGGACAAGTGGGTCCTTACCATGAGACTAGTGGTCACCTTGTGGCTTCCCAGAACGCACGAGGGCTGTGGGATTAGCTCCCCCTAAGAATTGAGAGCACCTGACTTCTCTGGGCAAAGTACTCGTTCCCCTCACAGGCGTGCCTGCAGTGAAAAGCAGCTGGGCAATTCCACACTTCTGCACACAGGTTCTAGGCCGCCAAGAATCCAGCTTTCGAAAAGGGAAAAAAGACTGCTTTGGTGCGCTGATGCTAGGGGTCACCTTGCGATTGCCCAGAACGAACGTGGGCCGCAGCTTAGCTCTCCTCTGAAAGGGCAGGCACCCCGTTTGTCTGGGGGACATACTGGTTTCCTCCCCAGCTGTGCCTGCAGTGAGTAGAAGCTGGACATAGTGAGCGTTTCAGAAACAGCTCCGAGGCTACCTGTATCCAGCTTTCCAAAGGGGGAAAACACTGGTTTTCTAAGCAGTGCCACCTACCCTCGTTAACACCCACCAGAAGTACGTGCAGAACTGGAAGTGCAAAGGGAGACCGTCGCGACACACTGGGCCCTTGGCTAAATAGTTTTCACTGCGCAGGCGTCTGCGTGTGGCAAGATCCCTAACCGAGGGAAGGCCTGAGGAAGACCTAGTTGGCACTGCGTCTTCCAAGGGCCTGCCAGTGTAAAGTGAGGAATTGTGCTCTTGGCTCAGGTTGGATCTCACCTCGACTTCCTGCTTGAGGCAGAGAGCGGGGAGGTATGTGTTCCAAGAAGGAACGCGGGGGAGACGTTTCTCTCCGGGTAAGTCCCCTTTCCGCACTGAGTCCAAGTGGCCCAGCCCAGGAGACCGTGTAGGACTGTGTTCCAGGGCTCTTTGCAAGCTGTGTCCACCTAGGTTTCTAAGGAAGAGAACGGTGTGTCGCCTTGGACTCTGCATGCCAAGGAGTGTTCCGAAGGGCCTACGCGGCTGTCTGTTGCTCAGCAGGCAGAGAGGAGGCCCGGCGGACTCAGTGTAGTTGCCCGGGAAACGGTGCAGACGCGAGAGCCCATCGCGTCCTGAAAGGCATCCTCGAGTTCCAGCTAGGCAGCACATCGACGCACACTTCCTGGAAACTGCTGTATGCCCCCACATGCCCGTTGGCGAAAGTGGAACTTACGGGGAGCTCAGTGATCACCCTGCGGTTTCCCCGAACGAACGAGGGCCGCGGCATTAGTGCCCCCCCAAGGATTGCAAGCACCCAGTTCCTCTGTGGAAATGAGTCCTTTACTCCCAAGGCGTTGCTGCAGTGAAGAGACGCAGGGCCTATTCCGGGTTTGGCCGAGAGCTCCGTGGTTGCGAGGATGCAGCTTTCCAAACGGTAAAAGACTGCTTTTCTAAACAGGGCCCCCTATGGTAGCTACCACGCAGCGTAAGTACCTGCAGTATTTGAGGGGCGAAGGCAGACAAACGCGGCACACTGGGCCCTTCGCTGAATCCGTTTGAATGAGCGGGTGTCGAAGTGTGGCAAGCTCCCTAACCGAGTGAAGGCCTGAGGAAGGCCTTGCTGGCACTGCATCTCCCAGAGGCCTACCAGTGTAAAGTGGTGAATTGTGGTCTTCTTTGAGCAGGTTGGATGTCACGTCGAGTGCCTGCATGAGGTAGAGGCCCGGCAGGTGTGAGTTCCCAGAAGGAACGCGGAGCCGAGGGTGTCTCTTATGGCACGTCACTGCTCTGCACTGAGTCAAAGTTGCCCAGCCCATTAGACCGGCTAGGAATATGTTCCCGAGGTGTTCGTACGCTGTGTCAACCTGGTTCTCC
Organism: Eubalaena glacialis; assembly: GCF_028564815.1. Classification (NCBI taxonomy): domain Eukaryota; kingdom Metazoa; phylum Chordata; class Mammalia; order Artiodactyla; family Balaenidae; genus Eubalaena; species Eubalaena glacialis. The sequence continues at coordinate 107,536,816 of NC_083716.1, read as the reverse complement.
AAGGAAGGGAGCCGTGTGTCGCCCTGGATTCTGCACGCCCAGAAGTGTTCCGAAGGGCCTACACGGCTGTCTGTCGATCAGCAGGCAGACAGGACACTTGGGGTACTCAGTGTATTTGCACGGGAAGCGGTGCCGACGCGAGAGCCCTGGGAGACCCGAAAGGCCTCCTCGCCTTCCTTTTAAGCGGAACAACGACCGAGACCTCATGGAAACTGCTGCACGCAGAGCTTGCCAGGGGGACAAGTGGGTCCTTACCATGAGACTAGTGGTCACCTTGTGGCTTCCCAGAACGCACGAGGGCTGTGGGATTAGCTCCCCCTAAGAATTGAGAGCACCTGACTTCTCTGGGCAAAGTACTCGTTCCCCTCACAGGCGTGCCTGCAGTGAAAAGCAGCTGGGCAATTCCACACTTCTGCACACAGGTTCTAGGCCGCCAAGAATCCAGCTTTCGAAAAGGGAAAAAAGACTGCTTTGGTGCGCTGATGCTAGGGGTCACCTTGCGATTGCCCAGAACGAACGTGGGCCGCAGCTTAGCTCTCCTCTGAAAGGGCAGGCACCCCGTTTGTCTGGGGGACATACTGGTTTCCTCCCCAGCTGTGCCTGCAGTGAGTAGAAGCTGGACATAGTGAGCGTTTCAGAAATAGCTCCGAGGCTACCTGTATCCAGCTTTCCAAAGGGGGAAAACACTGGTTTTCTAAGCAGTGCCACCTACCCTCGTTAACACCCACCAGAAGTACGTGCAGAACTGGAAGTGCAAAGGGAGACCGTCGCGACACACTGGGCCCTTGGCTAAATAGTTTTCACTGCGCAGGCGTCTGCGTGTGGCAAGATCCCTAACCGAGGGAAGGCCTGAGGAAGACCTAGTTGGCACTGCGTCTTCCAAGGGCCTGCCAGTGTAAAGTGAGGAATTGTGCTCTTGGCTCAGGTTGGATCTCACCTCGACTTCCTGCTTGAGGCAGAGAGCGGGGAGGTATGTGTTCCAAGAAGGAACGCGGGGGAGACGTTTCTCTCCGGGTAAGTCCCTTTTCCGCACTGAGTCCAAGTGGCCCAGCCCAGGAGACCGTGTAGGACTGTGTTCCAGGGCTCTTTGCAAGCTGTGTCCACCTAGGTTTCTAAGGAAGAGAACGGTGTGTCGCCTTGGACTCTGCATGCCAAGGAGTGTTCCGAAGGGCCTACGCGGCTGTCTGTTGCTCAGCAGGCAGAGAGGAGGCCCGGCGGACTCAGTGTAGTTGCCCGGGAAACGGTGCGGACGCGAGAGCCCATCGCGTCCTGAAAGGCATCCTCGAGTTCCAGCTAGGCAGCACATCGACGCACACTTCCTGGAAACTGCTGTATGCCCCCACATGCCCGTTGGCGAAAGTGGAACTTACGGGGAGCTCAGTGATCACCCTGCGGTTTCCCCGAACGAACGAGGGCCGCGGCATTAGTGCCCCCCCAAAGATTGCAAGCACCCAGTTCCTCTGTGGAAATGAGTCCTTTACTCCCAAGGCGTTGCTGCAGTGAAGAGACGCAGGGCATTTTCCGGGTTTGGCCGAGAGCTCCGTGGTTGCGAGGATGCAGCTTTCCAAACGGTAAAAGACTGCTTTTCTAAACAGGGCCCCCTATGGTAGCTACCACGCAGCGTAAGTACCTGCAGTATTTGAGGGGCGAAGGCAGACAAACGCGGCACACTGGGCCCTTCGCTGAATCCGTTTGAATGAGCGGGTGTCGAAGTGTGGCAAGCTCCCTAACCGAGTGAAGGCCTGAGGAAGGCCTTGCTGGCACTGCATCTCCCAGAGGCCTACCAGTGTAAAGTGGTGAATTGTGGTCTTCTTTGAGCAGGTTGGATGTCACGTCGAGTGCCTGCATGAGGTAGAGGCCCGGCAGGTGTGAGTTCCCAGAAGGAACGCGGAGCCGAGGGTGTCTCTTATGGCACGTCACTGCTCTGCACTGAGTCAAAGTTGCCCAGCCCATTAGACCGGCTAGGAATATGTTCCCGAGGTGTTCGTACGCTGTGTCAACCTGGTTCTCCAAGGAAGGGAGCCGTGTGTCGCCCTGGATTCTGCACGCCCAGAAGTGTTCCGAAGGGCCTACACGGCTGTCTGTCGATCAGCAGGCAGACAGGACACTTGGGGTACTCAGTGTATTTGCACGGGAAGCGGTGCCGACGCGAGAGCCCTGGGAGACCCGAAAGGCCTCCTCGCCTTCCTTTTAAGCGGAACAACGACCGAGACCTCATGGAAACTGCTGCACGCAGAGCTTGCCAGGGGGACAAGTGGGTCCTTACCATGAGACTAGTGGTCACCTTGTGGCTTCCCAGAACGCACGAGGGCTGTGGGATTAGCTCCCCCTAAGAATTGAGAGCACCTGACTTCTCTGGGCAAAGTACTCGTTCCCCTCACAGGCGTGCCTGCAGTGAAAAGCAGCTGGGCAATTCCACACTTCTGCACACAGGTTCTAGGCCGCCAAGAATCCAGCTTTCGAAAAGGGAAAAAAGACTGCTTTGGTGCGCTGATGCTAGGGGTCACCTTGCGATTGCCCAGAACGAACGTGGGCCGCAGCTTAGCTCTCCTCTGAAAGGGCAGGCACCCCGTTTGTCTGGGGGACATACTGCTTTCCTCCCCAGCTGTGCCTGCAGTGAGTAGAAGCTGGACATAGTGAGCGTTTCAGAAACAGCTCCGAGGCTACCTGTATCCAGCTTTCCAAAGGGGGAAAACACTGGTTTTCTAAGCAGTGCCACCTACCCTCGTTAACACCCACCAGAAGTACGTGCAGAACTGGAAGTGCAAAGGGAGACCGTCGCGACACACTGGGCCCTTGGCTAAATAGTTTTCACTGCGCAGGCGTCTGCGTGTGGCAAGATCCCTAACCGAGGGAAGGCCTGAGGAAGACCTAGTTGGCACTGCGTCTTCCAAGGGCCTGCCAGTGTAAAGTGAGGAATTGTGCTCTTGGCTCAGGTTGGATCTCACCTCGACTTCCTGCTTGAGGCAGAGAGCGGGGAGGTATGTGTTCCAAGAAGGAACGCGGGGGAGACGTTTCTCTCCGGGTAAGTCCCTTTTCCGCACTGAGGCCAAGTGGCCCAGCCCAGGAGACCGTGTAGGACTGTGTTCCAGGGCTCTTTGCAAGCTGTGTCCACCTAGGTTTCTAAGGAAGAGAACGGTGTGTCGCCTTGGACTCTGCATGCCAAGGAGTGTTCCGAAGGGCCTACGCGGCTGTCTGTTGCTCAGCAGGCAGAGAGGAGGCCCGGCGGACTCAGTGTAGTTGCCCGGGAAACGGTGTGGACGCGAGAGCCCATCGCGTCCTGAAAGGCATCCTCGAGTTCCAGCTAGGCAGCACATCGACGCACACTTCCTGGAAACTGCTGTATGCCCCCACATGCCCGTTGGCGAAAGTGGAACTTACGGGGAGCCCAGTGATCACCCTGCGGTTTCCCCGAACGAACGAGGGCCGCGGCATTAGTGCCCCCCCAAGGATTGCAAGCACCCAGTTCCTCTGTGGAAATTAGTCCTTTACTCCCAAGGCGTTGCTGCAGTGAAGAGACGCAGGGCCTTTTCCGGGTTTGGCCGAGAGCTCCGTGGTTGCGAGGATGCAGCTTTCCAAACGGTAAAAGACTGCTTTTCTAAACAGGGCCCCCTATGGTAGCTACCACGCAGCGTAAGTACCTGCAGTATTTGAGGGGCGAAGGGAGACAAACGCGGCACACTGGGCCCTTCGCTGAATCCGTTTGAATGAGCGGGTGTCGAAGTGTGGCAAGCTCCCTAACCGAGTGAAGGCCTGAGGAAGGCCTTGCTGGCCCTGCATCTCCCAGAGGCCTACCAGTGTAAAGTGGTGAATTGTGGTCTTCTTTGAGCAGGTTGGATGTCACGTCGAGTGCCTGCATGAGGTAGAGGCCCGGCAGGTGTGAGTTCCCAGAAGGAACGCGGAGCCGAGGGTGTCTCTTATGGCACGTCACTGCTCTGCACTGAGTCAAAGTTGCCCAGCCCATTAGACCGGCTAGGAATATGTTCCCGAGGTGTTCGTACGCTGTGTCAACCTGTTTCTCCAAGGAAGGGAGCCGTGTGTCGCCCTGGATTCTGCACGCCCAGAAGTGTTCCGAAGGGCCTACACGGCTGTCTGTCGATCAGCAGGCAGACAGGACACTTGGGGTACTCAGTGTATTTGCACGGGAAGCGGTGCCGACGCGAGAGCCCTGGGAGACCCGAAAGGCCTCCTCGCCTTCCTTTTAAGCGGAACAACGACCGAGACCTCATGGAAACTGCTGCACGCAGAGCTTGCCAGGGGGACAAGTGGGTCCTTACCATGAGACTAGTGGTCACCTTGTGGCTTCCCAGAACGCACGAGGGCTGTGGGATTAGCTCCCCCTAAGAATTGAGAGCACCTGACTTCTCTGGGCAAAGTACTCGTTCCCCTCACAGGCGTGCCTGCAGTGAAAAGCAGCTGGGCAATTCCACACTTCTGCACACAGGTTCTAGGCCGCCAAGAATCCAGCTTTCGAAAAGGGAAAAAAGACTGCTTTGGTGCGCTGATGCTAGGGGTCACCTTGCGATTGCCCAGAACGAACGTGGGCCGCAGCTTAGCTCTCCTCTGAAAGGGCAGGCACCCCGTTTGTCTGGGGGACATACTGGTTTCCTCCCCAGCTGTGCCTGCAGTGAGTAGAAGCTGGACATAGTGAGCGTTTCAGAAACAGCTCCGAGGCTACCTGTATCCAGCTTTCCAAAGGGGGAAAACACTGGTTTTCTAAGCAGTGCCACCTACCCTCGTTAACACCCACCAGAAGTACGTGCAGAACTGGAAGTGCAAAGGGAGACCGTCGCGACACACTGGGCCCTTGGCTAAATAGTTTTCACTGCGCAGGCGTCTGCGTGTGGCAAGATCCCTAACCGAGGGAAGGCCTGAGGAAGACCTAGTTGGCACTGCACCTTACAAGGGCCTGCCAGTGTAAAGTGAGGAATTGTGCTCTTGGCTCAGGTTGGATCTCACCTCGACTTCCTGCTTGAGGCAGAGAGCGGGGAGGTATGTGTTCCAAGAAGGAACGCGGGGGAGACGTTTCTCTCCGGGTAAGTCCCTTTTCCGCACTGAGGCCAAGTGGCCCAGCCCAGGAGACCGTGTAGGACTGTGTTCCAGGGCTCTTTGCAAGCTGTGTCCACCTAGGTTTCTAAGGAAGAGAACGGTGTGTCGCCTTGGACTCTGCATGCCAAGGAGTGTTCCGAAGGGCCTACGCGGCTGTCTGTTGCTCAGCAGGCAGAGAGGAGGCCCGGCGGACTCAGTGTAGTTGCCCGGGAAACGGTGCGGACGCGAGAGCCCATCGCGTCCTGAAAGGCATCCTCGAGTTCCAGCTAGGCAGCACATCGACGCACACTTCCTGGAAACTGCTGTATGCCCCCACATGCCCGTTGGCGAAAGTGGAACTTACGGGGAGCCCAGTGATCACCCTGCGGTTTCCCCGAACGAACGAGGGCCGCGGCATTAGTGCCCCCCCAAGGATTGCAAGCACCCAGTTCCTCTGTGGAAATTAGTCCTTTACTCCCAAGGCGTTGCTGCAGTGAAGAGACGCAGGGCCTTTTCCGGGTTTGGCCGAGAGCTCCGTGGTTGCGAGGATGCAGCTTTCCAAACGGTAAAAGACTGCTTTTCTAAACAGGGCCCCCTATGGTAGCTACCACGCAGCGTAAGTACCTGCAGTATTTGAGGGGCGAAGGCAGACAAACGCGGCACACTGGGCCCTTCGCTGAATCCGTTTGAATGAGCGGGTGTCGAAGTGTGGCAAGCTCCCTAACCGAGTGAAGGCCTGAGGAAGGCCTTGCTGGCCCTGCATCTCCCAGAGGCCTACCAGTGTAAAGTGGTGAATTGTGGTCTTCTTTGAGCAGGTTGGATGTCACGTCGAGTGCCTGCATGAGGTAGAGGCCCGGCAGGTGTGAGTTCCCAGAAGGAACGCGGAGCCGAGGGTGTCTCTTATGGCACGTCACTGCTCTGCACTGAGTCAAAGTTGCCCAGCCCATTAGACCGGCTAGGAATATGTTCCCGAGGTGTTCGTACGCTGTGTCAACCTGTTTCTCCAAGGAAGGGAGCCGTGTGTCGCCCTGGATTCTGCACGCCCAGAAGTGTTCCGAAGGGCCTACACGGCTGTCTGTCGATCAGCAGGCAGACAGGACACTTGGGGTACTCAGTGTATTTGCACGGGAAGCGGTGCCGACGCGAGAGCCCTGGGAGACCCGAAAGGCCTCCTCGCCTTCCTTTTAAGCGGAACAACGACCGAGACCTCATGGAAACTGCTGCACGCAGAGCTTGCCAGGGGGACAAGTGGGTCCTTACCATGAGACTAGTGGTCACCTTGTGGCTTCCCAGAACGCACGAGGGCTGTGGGATTAGCTCCCCCTAAGAATTGAGAGCACCTGACTTCTCTGGGCAAAGTACTCGTTCCCCTCACAGGCGTGCCTGCAGTGAAAAGCAGCTGGGCAATTCCACACTTCTGCACACAGGTTCTAGGCCGCCAAGAATCCAGCTTTCGAAAAGGGAAAAAAGACTGCTTTGGTGCGCTGATGCTAGGGGTCACCTTGCGATTGCCCAGAACGAACGTGGGCCGCAGCTTAGCTCTCCTCTGAAAGGGCAGGCACCCCGTTTGTCTGGGGGACATACTGGTTTCCTCCCCAGCTGTGCCTGCAGTGAGTAGAAGCTGGACATAGTGAGCGTTTCAGAAACAGCTCCGAGGCTACCTGTATCCAGCTTTCCAAAGGGGGAAAACACTGGTTTTCTAAGCAGTGCCACCTACCCTCGTTAACACCCACCAGAAGTACGTGCAGAACTGGAAGTGCAAAGGGAGACCGTCGCGACACACTGGGCCCTTGGCTAAATAGTTTTCACTGCGCAGGCGTCTGCGTGTGGCAAGATCCCTAACCGAGGGAAGGCCTGAGGAAGACCTAGTTGGCACTGCACCTTACAAGGGCCTGCCAGTGTAAAGTGAGGAATTGTGCTCTTGGCTCAGGTTGGATCTCACCTCGACTTCCTGCTTGAGGCAGAGAGCGGGGAGGTATGTGTTCCAAGAAGGAACGCGGGGGAGACGTTTCTCTCCGGGTAAGTCCCTTTTCCGCACTGAGGCCAAGTGGCCCAGCCCAGGAGACCGTGTAGGACTGTGTTCCAGGGCTCTTTGCAAGCTGTGTCCACCTAGGTTTCTAAGGAAGAGAACGGTGTGTCGCCTTGGACTCTGCATGCCAAGGAGTGTTCCGAAGGGCCTACGCGGCTGTCTGTTGCTCAGCAGGCAGAGAGGAGGCCCGGCGGACTCAGTGTAGTTGCCCGGGAAACGGTGCGGACGCGAGAGCCCATCGCGTCCTGAAAGGCATCCTCGAGTTCCAGCTAGGCAGCACATCGACGCACACTTCCTGGAAACTGCTGTATGCCCCCACATGCCCGTTGGCGAAAGTGGAACTTACGGGGAGCCCAGTGATCACCCTGCGGTTTCCCCGAACGAACGAGGGCCGCGGCATTAGTGCCCCCCCAAGGATTGCAAGCACCCAGTTCCTCTGTGGAAATTAGTCCTTTACTCCCAAGGCGTTGCTGCAGTGAAGAGACGCAGGGCCTTTTCCGGGTTTGGCCGAGAGCTCCGTGGTTGCGAGGATGCAGCTTTCCAAACGGTAAAAGACTGCTTTTCTAAACAGGGCCCCCTATGGTAGCTACCACGCAGCGTAAGTACCTGCAGTATTTGAGGGGCGAAGGCAGACAAACGCGGCACACTGGGCCCTTCGCTGAATCCGTTTGAATGAGCGGGTGTCGAAGTGTGGCAAGCTCCCTAACCGAGTGAAGGCCTGAGGAAGGCCTTGCTGGCCCTGCATCTCCCAGAGGCCTACCAGTGTAAAGTGGTGAATTGTGGTCTTCTTTGAGCAGGTTGGATGTCACGTCGAGTGCCTGCATGAGGTAGAGGCCCGGCAGGTGTGAGTTCCCAGAAGGAACGCGGAGCAGAGCGTGTCTCTTATGGCACGTCACTGCTCTGCACTGAGTCAAAGTTGCCCAGCCCATTAGACCGGCTAGGAATATGTTCCCGAGGTGTTCGTACGCTGTGTCAACCTGTTTCTCCAAGGAAGGGAGCCTTGTGTCGCCCTGGATTCTGCACGCCCAGAAGTGTTCCGAAGGGCCTACACGGCTGTCTGTCGATCAGCAGGCAGACAGGACACTTGGGGTACTCAGTGTATTTGCACGGGAAGCGGTGCCGACGCGAGAGCCCTGGGAGACCCGAAAGGCCTCCTCGCCTTCCTTTTAAGCGGAACAACGACCGAGACCTCATGGAAACTGCTGCACGCAGAGCTTGCCAGGGGGACAAGTGGGTCCTTACCATGAGACTAGTGGTCACCTTGTGGCTTCCCAGAACGCACGAGGGCTGTGGGATTAGCTCCCCCTAAGAATTGAGAGCACCTGACTTCTCTGGGCAAAGTACTCGTTCCCCTCACAGGCGTGCCTGCAGTGAAAAGCAGCTGGGCAATTCCACACTTCTGCACACAGGTTCTAGGCCGCCAAGAATCCAGCTTTCGAAAAGGGAAAAAAGACTGCTTTGGTGCGCTGATGCTAGGGGTCACCTTGCGATTGCCCAGAACGAACGTGGGCCGCAGCTTAGCTCTCCTCTGAAAGGGCAGGCACCCCGTTTGTCTGCGGGACATACTGGTTTCCTCCCCAGCTGTGCCTGCAGTGAGTAGAAGCTGGACATAGTGAGCGTTTCAGAAACAGCTCCGAGGCTACCTGTATCCAGCTTTCCAAAGGGGGAAAACACTGGTTTTCTAAGCAGTGCCACCTACCCTCGTTAACACCCACCAGAAGTACGTGCAGAACTGGAAGTGCAAAGGGAGACCGTCGCGACACACTGGGCCCTTGGCTAAATAGTTTTCACTGCGCAGGCGTCTGCGTGTGGCAAGATCCCTAACCGAGGGAAGGCCTGAGGAAGACCTAGTTGGCACTGCGTCTTCCAAGGGCCTGCCAGTGTAAAGTGAGGAATTGTGCTCTTGGCTCACGTTGGATCTCACCTCGACTTCCTGCTTGAGGCAGAGAGCGGGGAGGTATGTGTTCCAAGAAGGAACGCGGGGGAGACGTTTCTCTCCGGGTAAGTCCCTTTTCCGCACTGAGGCCAAGTGGCCCAGCCCAGGAGACCGTGTAGGACTGTGTTCCAGGGCTCTTTGCAAGCTGTGTCCACCTAGGTTTCTAAGGAAGAGAACGGTGTGTCGCCTTGGACTCTGCATGCCAAGGAGTGTTCCGAAGGGCCTACGCGGCTGTCTGTTGCTCAGCAGGCAGAGAGGAGGCCCGGCGGACTCAGTGTAGTTGCCCGGGAAACGGTGCGGACGCGAGAGCCCATCGCGTCCTGAAAGGCATCCTCGAGTTCCAGCTAGGCAGCACATCGACGCACACTTCCTGGAAACTGCTGTATGCCCCCACATGCCCGTTGGCGAAAGTGGAACTTACGGGGAGCCCAGTGATCACCCTGCGGTTTCCCCGAACGAACGAGGGCCGCGGCATTAGTGCCCCCCCAAGGATTGCAAGCACCCAGTTCCTCTGTGGAAATGAGTCCTTTACTCCAAAGGCGTTGCTGCAGTGAAGAGACGCAGGGCCTTTTCCGGGTTTGGCCGAGAGCTCCGTGGTTGCGAGGATGCAGCTTTCCAAACGGTAAAAGACTGCTTTTCTAAACAGGGCCCCCTATGGTAGCTACCACGCAGCGTAAGTACCTGCAGTATTTGAGGGGCGAAGGCAGACAAACGCGGCACACTGGGCCCTTCGCTGAATCCGTTTGAATGAGCGGGTGTCGAAGTGTGGCAAGCTCCCTAACCGAGTGAAGGCCTGAGGAAGGCCTTGCTGGCCCTGCATCTCCCAGAGGCCTACCAGTGTAAAGTGGTGAATTGTGGTCTTCTTTGAGCAGGTTGGATGTCACGTCGAGTGCCTGCATGAGGTAGAGGCCCGGCAGGTGTGAGTTCCCAGAAGGAACGCGGAGCCGAGGGTGTCTCTTATGGCACGTCACTGCTCTGCACTGAGTCAAAGTTGCCCAGCCCATTAGACCGGCTAGGAATATGTTCCCGAGGTGTTCGTACGCTGTGTCAACCTGGTTCTCCAAGGAAGGGAGCCGTGTGTCGCCCTGGATTCTGCACGCCCAGAAGTGTTCCGAAGGGCCTACACGGCTGTCTGTCGATCAGCAGGCAGACAGGACACTTGGGGTACTCAGTGTATTTGCACGGGAAGCGGTGCCGACGCGAGAGCCCTGGGAGACCCGAAAGGCCTCCTCGCCTTCCTTTTAAGCGGAACAACGACCGAGACCTCATGGAAACTGCTGCACGCAGAGCTTGCCAGGGGGACAAGTGGGTCCTTACCATGAGACTAGTGGTCACCTTGTGGCTTCCCAGAACGCACGAGGGCTGTGGGATTAGCTCCCCCTAAGAATTGAGAGCACCTGACTTCTCTGGGCAAAGTACTCGTTCCCCTCACAGGCGTGCCTGCAGTGAAAAGCAGCTGGGCAATTCCACACTTCTGCACACAGGTTCTAGGCCGCCAAGAATCCAGCTTTCGAAAAGGGAAAAAAGACTGCTTTGGTGCGCTGATGCTAGGGGTCACCTTGCGATTGCCCAGAACGAACGTGGGCCGCAGCTTAGCTCTCCTCTGAAAGGGCAGGCACCCCGTTTGTCTGGGGGACATACTGGTTTCCTCCCCAGCTGTGCCTGCAGTGAGTAGAAGCTGGACATAGTGAGCGTTTCAGAAACAGCTCCGAGGCTACCTGTATCCAGCTTTCCAAAGGGGGAAAACACTGGTTTTCTAAGCAGTGCCACCTACCCTCGTTAACACCCACCAGAAGTACGTGCAGAACTGGAAGTGCAAAGGGAGACCGTCGCGACACACTGGGCCCTTGGCTAAATAGTTTTCACTGCGCAGGCGTCTGCGTGTGGCAAGATCCCTAACCGAGGGAAGGCCTGAGGAAGACCTAGTTGGCACTGCACCTTACAAGGGCCTGCCAGTGTAAAGTGAGGAATTGTGCTCTTGGCTCAGGTTGGATCTCACCTCGACTTCCTGCTTGAGGCAGAGAGCGGGGAGGTATGTGTTCCAAGAAGGAACGCGGGGGAGACGTTTCTCTCCGGGTAAGTCCCTTTTCCGCACTGAGGCCAAGTGGCCCAGCCCAGGAGACCGTGTAGGACTGTGTTCCAGGGCTCTTTGCAAGCTGTGTCCACCTAGGTTTCTAAGGAAGAGAACGGTGTGTCGCCTTGGACTCTGCATGCCAAGGAGTGTTCCGAAGGGCCTACGCGGCTGTCTGTTGCTCAGCAGGCAGAGAGGAGGCCCGGCGGACTCAGTGTAGTTGCCCGGGAAACGGTGCGGACGCGAGAGCCCATCGCGTCCTGAAAGGCATCCTCGAGTTCCAGCTAGGCAGCACATCGACGCACACTTCCTGGAAACTGCTGTATGCCCCCACATGCCCGTTGGCGAAAGTGGAACTTACGGGGAGCCCAGTGATCACCCTGCGGTTTCCCCGAACGAACGAGGGCCGCGGCATTAGTGCCCCCCCAAGGATTGCAAGCACCCAGTTCCTCTGTGGAAATTAGTCCTTTACTCCCAAGGCGTTGCTGCAGTGAAGAGACGCAGGGCCTTTTCCGGGTTTGGCCGAGAGCTCCGTGGTTGCGAGGATGCAGCTTTCCAAACGGTAAAAGACTGCTTTTCTAAACAGGGCCCCCTATGGTAGCTACCACGCAGCGTAAGTACCTGCAGTATTTGAGGGGCGAAGGCAGACAAACGCGGCACACTGGGCCCTTCGCTGAATCCGTTTGAATGAGCGGGTGTCGAAGTGTGGCAAGCTCCCTAACCGAGTGAAGGCCTGAGGAAGGCCTTGCTGGCCCTGCATCTCCCAGAGGCCTACCAGTGTAAAGTGGTGAATTGTGGTCTTCTTTGAGCAGGTTGGATGTCACGTCGAGTGCCTGCATGAGGTAGAGGCCCGGCAGGTGTGAGTTCCCAGAAGGAACGCGGAGCCGAGGGTGTCTCTTATGGCACGTCACTGCTCTGCACTGAGTCAAAGTTGCCCAGCCCATTAGACCGGCTAGGAATATGTTCCCGAGGTGTTCGTACGCTGTGTCAACCTGTTTCTCCAAGGAAGGGAGCCGTGTGTCGCCCTGGATTCTGCACGCCCAGAAGTGTTCCGAAGGGCCTACACGGCTGTCTGTCGATCAGCAGGCAGACAGGACACTTGGGGTACTCAGTGTATTTGCACGGGAAGCGGTGCCGACGCGAGAGCCCTGGGAGACCCGAAAGGCCTCCTCGCCTTCCTTTTAAGCGGAACAACGACCGAGACCTCATGGAAACTGCTGCACGCAGAGCTTGCCAGGGGGACAAGTGGGTCCTTACCATGAGACTAGTGGTCACCTTGTGGCTTCCCAGAACGCACGAGGGCTGTGGGATTAGCTCCCCCTAAGAATTGAGAGCACCTGACTTCTCTGGGCAAAGTACTCGTTCCCCTCACAGGCGTGCCTGCAGTGAAAAGCAGCTGGGCAATTCCACACTTCTGCACACAGGTTCTAGGCCGCCAAGAATCCAGCTTTCGAAAAGGGAAAAAAGACTGCTTTGGTGCGCTGATGCTAGGGGTCACCTTGCGATTGCCCAGAACGAACGTGGGCCGCAGCTTAGCTCTCCTCTGAAAGGGCAGGCACCCCGTTTGTCTGGGGGACATACTGGTTTCCTCCCCAGCTGTGCCTGCAGTGAGTAGAAGCTGGACATAGTGAGCGTTTCAGAAACAGCTCCGAGGCTACCTGTATCCAGCTTTCCAAAGGGGGAAAACACTGGTTTTCTAAGCAGTGCCACCTACCCTCGTTAACACCCACCAGAAGTACGTGCAGAACTGGAAGTGCAAAGGGAGACCGTCGCGACACACTGGGCCCTTGGCTAAATAGTTTTCACTGCGCAGGCGTCTGCGTGTGGCAAGATCCCTAACCGAGGGAAGGCCTGAGGAAGACCTAGTTGGCACTGCACCTTACAAGGGCCTGCCAGTGTAAAGTGAGGAATTGTGCTCTTGGCTCAGGTTGGATCTCACCTCGACTTCCTGCTTGAGGCAGAGAGCGGGGAGGTATGTGTTCCAAGAAGGAACGCGGGGGAGACGTTTCTCTCCGGGTAAGTCCCTTTTCCGCACTGAGGCCAAGTGGCCCAGCCCAGGAGACCGTGTAGGACTGTGTTCCAGGGCTCTTTGCAAGCTGTGTCCACCTAGGTTTCTAAGGAAGAGAACGGTGTGTCGCCTTGGACTCTGCATGCCAAGGAGTGTTCCGAAGGGCCTACGCGGCTGTCTGTTGCTCAGCAGGCAGAGAGGAGGCCCGGCGGACTCAGTGTAGTTGCCCGGGAAACGGTGCGGACGCGAGAGCCCATCGCGTCCTGAAAGGCATCCTCGAGTTCCAGCTAGGCAGCACATCGACGCACACTTCCTGGAAACTGCTGTATGCCCCCACATGCCCGTTGGCGAAAGTGGAACTTACGGGGAGCCCAGTGATCACCCTGCGGTTTCCCCGAACGAACGAGGGCCGCGGCATTAGTGCCCCCCCAAGGATTGCAAGCACCCAGTTCCTCTGTGGAAATTAGTCCTTTACTCCCAAGGCGTTGCTGCAGTGAAGAGACGCAGGGCCTTTTCCGGGTTTGGCCGAGAGCTCCGTGGTTGCGAGGATGCAGCTTTCCAAACGGTAAAAGACTGCTTTTCTAAACAGGGCCCCCTATGGTAGCTACCACGCAGCGTAAGTACCTGCAGTATTTGAGGGGCGAAGGCAGACAAACGCGGCACACTGGGCCCTTCGCTGAATCCGTTTGAATGAGCGGGTGTCGAAGTGTGGCAAGCTCCCTAACCGAGTGAAGGCCTGAGGAAGGCCTTGCTGGCCCTGCATCTCCCAGAGGCCTACCAGTGTAAAGTGGTGAATTGTGGTCTTCTTTGAGCAGGTTGGATGTCACGTCGAGTGCCTGCATGAGGTAGAGGCCCGGCAGGTGTGAGTTCCCAGAAGGAACGCGGAGCAGAGCGTGTCTCTTATGGCACGTCACTGCTCTGCACTGAGTCAAAGTTGCCCAGCCCATTAGACCGGCTAGGAATATGTTCCCGAGGTGTTCGTACGCTGTGTCAACCTGTTTCTCCAAGGAAGGGAGCCTTGTGTCGCCCTGGATTCTGCACGCCCAGAAGTGTTCCGAAGGGCCTACACGGCTGTCTGTCGATCAGCAGGCAGACAGGACACTTGGGGTACTCAGTGTATTTGCACGGGAAGCGGTGCCGACGCGAGAGCCCTGGGAGACCCGAAAGGCCTCCTCGCCTTCCTTTTAAGCGGAACAACGACCGAGACCTCATGGAAACTGCTGCACGCAGAGCTTGCCAGGGGGACAAGTGGGTCCTTACCATGAGACTAGTGGTCACCTTGTGGCTTCCCAGAACGCACGAGGGCTGTGGGATTAGCTCCCCCTAAGAATTGAGAGCACCTGACTTCTCTGGGCAAAGTACTCGTTCCCCTCACAGGCGTGCCTGCAGTGAAAAGCAGCTGGGCAATTCCACACTTCTGCACACAGGTTCTAGGCCGCCAAGAATCCAGCTTTCGAAAAGGGAAAAAAGACTGCTTTGGTGCGCTGATGCTAGGGGTCACCTTGCGATTGCCCAGAACGAACGTGGGCCGCAGCTTAGCTCTCCTCTGAAAGGGCAGGCACCCCGTTTGTCTGCGGGACATACTGGTTTCCTCCCCAGCTGTGCCTGCAGTGAGTAGAAGCTGGACATAGTGAGCGTTTCAGAAACAGCTCCGAGGCTACCTGTATCCAGCTTTCCAAAGGGGGAAAACACTGGTTTTCTAAGCAGTGCCACCTACCCTCGTTAACACCCACCAGAAGTACGTGCAGAACTGGAAGTGCAAAGGGAGACCGTCGCGACACACTGGGCCCTTGGCTAAATAGTTTTCACTGCGCAGGCGTCTGCGTGTGGCAAGATCCCTAACCGAGGGAAGGCCTGAGGAAGACCTAGTTGGCACTGCGTCTTCCAAGGGCCTGCCAGTGTAAAGTGAGGAATTGTGCTCTTGGCTCACGTTGGATCTCACCTCGACTTCCTGCTTGAGGCAGAGAGCGGGGAGGTATGTGTTCCAAGAAGGAACGCGGGGGAGACGTTTCTCTCCGGGTAAGTCCCTTTTCCGCACTGAGGCCAAGTGGCCCAGCCCAGGAGACCGTGTAGGACTGTGTTCCAGGGCTCTTTGCAAGCTGTGTCCACCTAGGTTTCTAAGGAAGAGAACGGTGTGTCGCCTTGGACTCTGCATGCCAAGGAGTGTTCCGAAGGGCCTACGCGGCTGTCTGTTGCTCAGCAGGCAGAGAGGAGGCCCGGCGGACTCAGTGTAGTTGCCCGGGAAACGGTGCGGACGCGAGAGCCCATCGCGTCCTGAAAGGCATCCTCGAGTTCCAGCTAGGCAGCACATCGACGCACACTTCCTGGAAACTGCTGTATGCCCCCACATGCCCGTTGGCGAAAGTGGAACTTACGGGGAGCCCAGTGATCACCCTGCGGTTTCCCCGAACGAACGAGGGCCGCGGCATTAGTGCCCCCCCAAGGATTGCAAGCACCCAGTTCCTCTGTGGAAATGAGTCCTTTACTCCAAAGGCGTTGCTGCAGTGAAGAGACGCAGGGCCTTTTCCGGGTTTGGCCGAGAGCTCCGTGGTTGCGAGGATGCAGCTTTCCAAACGGTAAAAGACTGCTTTTCTAAACAGGGCCCCCTATGGTAGCTACCACGCAGCGTAAGTACCTGCAGTATTTGAGGGGCGAAGGCAGACAAACGCGGCACACTGGGCCCTTCGCTGAATCCGTTTGAATGAGCGGGTGTCGAAGTGTGGCAAGCTCCCTAACCGAGTGAAGGCCTGAGGAAGGCCTTGCTGGCCCTGCATCTCCCAGAGGCCTACCAGTGTAAAGTGGTGAATTGTGGTCTTCTTTGAGCAGGTTGGATGTCACGTCGAGTGCCTGCATGAGGTAGAGGCCCGGCAGGTGTGAGTTCCCAGAAGGAACGCGGAGCCGAGGGTGTCTCTTATGGCACGTCACTGCTCTGCACTGAGTCAAAGTTGCCCAGCCCATTAGACCGGCTAGGAATATGTTCCCGAGGTGTTCGTACGCTGTGTCAACCTGGTTCTCCAAGGAAGGGAGCCGTGTGTCGCCCTGGATTCTGCACGCCCAGAAGTGTTCCGAAGGGCCTACACGGCTGTCTGTCGATCAGCAGGCAGACAGGACACTTGGGGTACTCAGTGTATTTGCACGGGAAGCGGTGCCGACGCGAGAGCCCTGGGAGACCCGAAAGGCCTCCTCGCCTTCCTTTTAAGCGGAACAACGACCGAGACCTCATGGAAACTGCTGCACGCAGAGCTTGCCAGGGGGACAAGTGGGTCCTTACCATGAGACTAGTGGTCACCTTGTGGCTTCCCAGAACGCACGAGGGCTGTGGGATTAGCTCCCCCTAAGAATTGAGAGCACCTGACTTCTCTGGGCAAAGTACTCGTTCCCCTCACAGGCGTGCCTGCAGTGAAAAGCAGCTGGGCAATTCCACACTTCTGCACACAGGTTCTAGGCCGCCAAGAATCCAGCTTTCGAAAAGGGAAAAAAGACTGCTTTGGTGCGCTGATGCTAGGGGTCACCTTGCGATTGCCCAGAACGAACGTGGGCCGCAGCTTAGCTCTCCTCTGAAAGGGCAGGCACCCCGTTTGTCTGGGGGACATACTGCTTTCCTCCCCAGCTGTGCCTGCAGTGAGTAGAAGCTGGACATAGTGAGCGTTTCAGAAACAGCTCCGAGGCTACCTGTATCCAGCTTTCCAAAGGGGGAAAACACTGGTTTTCTAAGCAGTGCCACCTACCCTCGTTAACACCCACCAGAAGTACGTGCAGAACTGGAAGTGCAAAGGGAGACCGTCGCGACACACTGGGCCCTTGGCTAAATAGTTTTCACTGCGCAGGCGTCTGCGTGTGGCAAGATCCCTAACCGAGGGAAGGCCTGAGGAAGACCTAGTTGGCACTGCACCTTACAAGGGCCTGCCAGTGTAAAGTGAGGAATTGTGCTCTTGGCTCAGGTTGGATCTCACCTCGACTTCCTGCTTGAGGCAGAGAGCGGGGAGGTATGTGTTCCAAGAAGGAACGCGGGGGAGACGTTTCTCTCCGGGTAAGTCCCTTTTCCGCACTGAGGCCAAGTGGCCCAGCCCAGGAGACCGTGTAGGACTGTGTTCCAGGGCTCTTTGCAAGCTGTGTCCACCTAGGTTTCTAAGGAAGAGAACGGTGTGTCGCCTTGGACTCTGCATGCCAAGGAGTGTTCCGAAGGGCCTACGCGGCTGTCTGTTGCTCAGCAGGCAGAGAGGAGGCCCGGCGGACTCAGTGTAGTTGCCCGGGAAACGGTGCGGACGCGAGAGCCCATCGCGTCCTGAAAGGCATCCTCGAGTTCCAGCTAGGCAGCACATCGACGCACACTTCCTGGAAACTGCTGTATGCCCCCACATGCCCGTTGGTGAAAGTGGAACTTACGGGGAGCCCAGTGATCACCCTGCGGTTTCCCCGAACGAACGAGGGCCGCGGCATTAGTGCCCCCCCAAGGATTGCAAGCACCCAGTTCCTCTGTGGAAATTAGTCCTTTACTCCCAAGGCGTTGCTGCAGTGAAGAGACGCAGGGCCTTTTCAGGGTTTGGCCGAGAGCTCCGTGGTTGCGAGGATGCAGCTTTCCAAACGGTAAAAGACTGCTTTTCTAAACAGGGCCCCCTATGGTAGCTACCACGCAGCGTAAGTACCTGCAGTATTTGAGGGGCGAAGGCAGACAAACGCGGCACACTGGGCCCTTCGCTGAATCCGTTTGAATGAGCGGGTGTCGAAGTGTGGCAAGCTCCCTAACCGAGTGAAGGCCTGAGGAAGGCCTTGCTGGCCCTGCATCTCCCAGAGGCCTACCAGTGTAAAGTGGTGAATTGTGGTCTTCTTTGAGCAGGTTGGATGTCACGTCGAGTGCCTGCATGAGGTAGAGGCCCGGCAGGTGTGAGTTCCCAGAAGGAACGCGGAGCAGAGCGTGTCTCTTATGGCACGTCACTGCTCTGCACTGAGTCAAAGTTGCCCAGCCCATTAGACCGGCTAGGAATATGTTCCCGAGGTGTTCGTACGCTGTGTCAACCTGTTTCTCCAAGGAAGGGAGCCGTGTGTCGCCCTGGATTCTGCACGCCCAGAAGTGTTCCGAAGGGCCTACACGGCTGTCTGTCGATCAGCAGGCAGACAGGACACTTGGGGTACTCAGTGTATTTGCACGGGAAGCGGTGCCGACGCGAGAGCCCTGGGAGACCCGAAAGGCCTCCTCGCCTTCCTTTTAAGCGGAACAACGACCGAGACCTCATGGAAACTGCTGCACGCAGAGCTTGCCAGGGGGACAAGTGGGTCCTTACCATGAGACTAGTGGTCACCTTGTGGCTTCCCAGAACGCACGAGGGCTGTGGGATTAGCTCCCCCTAAGAATTGAGAGCACCTGACTTCTCTGGGCAAAGTACTCGTTCCCCTCACAGGCGTGCCTGCAGTGAAAAGCAGCTGGGCAATTCCACACTTCTGCACACAGGTTCTAGGCCGCCAAGAATCCAGCTTTCGAAAAGGGAAAAAAGACTGCTTTGGTGCGCTGATGCTAGGGGTCACCTTGCGATTGCCCAGAACGAACGTGGGCCGCAGCTTAGCTCTCCTCTGAAAGGGCAGGCACCCCGTTTGTCTGGGGGACATACTGCTTTCCTCCCCAGCTGTGCCTGCAGTGAGTAGAAGCTGGACATAGTGAGCGTTTCAGAAACAGCTCCGAGGCTACCTGTATCCAGCTTTCCAAAGGGGGAAAACACTGGTTTTCTAAGCAGTGCCACCTACCCTCGTTAACACCCACCAGAAGTACGTGCAGAACTGGAAGTGCAAAGGGAGACCGTCGCGACACACTGGGCCCTTGGCTAAATAGTTTTCACTGCGCAGGCGTCTGCGTGTGGCAAGATCCCTAACCGAGGGAAGGCCTGAGGAAGACCTAGTTGGCACTGCGTCTTCCAAGGGCCTGCCAGTGTAAAGTGAGGAATTGTGCTCTTGGCTCAGGTTGGATCTCACCTCGACTTCCTGCTTGAGGCAGAGAGCGGGGAGGTATGTGTTCCAAGAAGGAACGCGGGGGAGACGTTTCTCTCCGGGTAAGTCCCTTTTCCGCACTGAGGCCAACTGGCCCAGCCCAGGAGACCGTGTAGGACTGTGTTCCAGGGCTCTTTGCAAGCTGTGTCCACCTAGGTTTCTAAGGAAGAGAACGGTGTGTCGCCTTGGACTCTGCATGCCAAGGAGTGTTCCGAAGGGCCTACGCGGCTGTCTGTTGCTCAGCAGGCAGAGAGGAGGCCCGGCGGACTCAGTGTAGTTGCCCGGGAAACGGTGCGGACGCGAGAGCCCATCGTGTCCTGAAAGCCATCCTCGAGTTCCAGCTAGGCAGCACATCGACGCACACTTCCTGGAAACTGCTGTATGCCCCCACATGCCCGTTGGCGAAAGTGGAACTTACGGGGAGCCCAGTGATCACCCTGCGGTTTCCCCGAACGAACGAGGGCCGCGGCATTAGTGCCCCCCCAAGGATTGCAAGCACCCAGTTCCTCTGTGGAAATGAGTCCTTTACTCCCAAGGCGTTGCTGCAGTGAAGAGACGCAGGGCCTTTTCCGGGTTTGGCCGAGAGCTCCGTGGTTGCGAGGATGCAGCTTTCCAAACGGTAAAAGACTGCTTTTCTAAACAGGGCCCCCTATGGTAGCTACCACGCAGCGTAAGTACCTGCAGTATTTGAGGGGCGAAGGCAGACAAACGCGGCACACTGGGCCCTTCGCTGAATCCGTTTGAATGAGCGGGTGTCGAAGTGTGGCAAGCTCCCTAACCGAGTGAAGGCCTGAGGAAGGCCTTGCTGGCCCTGCATCTCCCAGAGGCCTACCAGTGTAAAGTGGTGAATTGTGGTCTTCTTTGAGCAGGTTGGATGTCACGTCGAGTGCCTGCATGAGGTAGAGGCCCGGCAGGTGTGAGTTCCCAGAAGGAACGCGGAGCCGAGGGTGTCTCTTATGGCACGTCACTGCTCTGCACTGAGTCAAAGTTGCCCAGCCCATTAGACCGGCTAGGAATATGTTCCCGAGGTGTTCGTACGCTGTGTCAACCTGGTTCTCCAAGGAAGGGAGCCGTGTGTCGCCCTGGATTCTGCACGCCCAGAAGTGTTCCGAAGGGCCTACACGGCTGTCTGTCGATCAGCAGGCAGACAGGACACTTGGGGTACTCAGTGTATTTGCACGGGAAGCGGTGCCGACGCGAGAGCCCTGGGAGACCCGAAAGGCCTCCTCGCCTTCCTTTTAAGCGGAACAACGACCGAGACCTCATGGAAACTGCTGCACGCAGAGCTTGCCAGGGGGACAAGTGGGTCCTTACCATGAGACTAGTGGTCACCTTGTGGCTTCCCAGAACGCACGAGGGCTGTGGGATTAGCTCCCCCTAAGAATTGAGAGCACCTGACTTCTCTGGGCAAAGTACTCGTTCCCCTCACAGGCGTGCCTGCAGTGAAAAGCAGCTGGGCAATTCCACACTTCTGCACACAGGTTCTAGGCCGCCAAGAATCCAGCTTTCGAAAAGGGAAAAAAGACTGCTTTGGTGCGCTGATGCTAGGGGTCACCTTGCGATTGCCCAGAACGAACGTGGGCCGCAGCTTAGCTCTCCTCTGAAAGGGCAGGCACCCCGTTTGTCTGCGGGACATACTGCTTTCCTCCCCAGCTGTGCCTGCAGTGAGTAGAAGCTGGACATAGTGAGCGTTTCAGAAACAGCTCCGAGGCTACCTGTATCCAGCTTTCCAAAGGGGGAAAACACTGGTTTTCTAAGCAGTGCCACCTACCCTCGTTAACACCCACCAGAAGTACGTGCAGAACTGGAAGTGCAAAGGGAGACCGTCGCGACACACTGGGCCCTTGGCTAAATAGTTTTCACTGCGCAGGCGTCTGCGTGTGGCAAGATCCCTAACCGAGGGAAGGCCTGAGGAAGACCTAGTTGGCACTGCGTCTTCCAAGGGCCTGCCAGTGTAAAGTGAGGAATTGTGCTCTTGGCTCAGGTTGGATCTCACCTCGACTTCCTGCTTGAGGCAGAGAGCGGGGAGGTATGTGTTCCAAGAAGGAACGCGGGGGAGACGTTTCTCTCCGGGTAAGTCCCTTTTCCGCACTGAGGCCAAGTGGCCCAGCCCAGGAGACCGTGTAGGACTGTGTTCCAGGGCTCTTTGCAAGCTGTGTCCACCTAGGTTTCTAAGGAAGAGAACGGTGTGTCGCCTTGGACTCTGCATGCCAAGGAGTGTTCCGAAGGGCCTACGCGGCTGTCTGTTGCTCAGCAGGCAGAGAGGAGGCCCGGCGGACTCAGTGTAGTTGCCCGGGAAACAGTGCGGACGCGAGAGCCCATCGCGTCCTGAAAGGCATCCTCGAGTTCCAGCTAGGCAGCACATCGACGCACACTTCCTGGAAACTGCTGTATGCCCCCACATGCCCGTTGGCGAAAGTGGAACTTACGGGGAGCCCAGTGATCACCCTGCGGTTTCCCCGAACGAACGAGGGCCGCGGCATTAGTGCCCCCCCAAGGATTGCAAGAACCCAGTTCCTCTGTGGAAATTAGTCCTTTACTCCCAAGGCGTTGCTGCAGTGAAGAGACGCAGGGCCTTTTCAGGGTTTGGCCGAGAGCTCCGTGGTTGCGAGGATGCAGCTTTCCAAACGGTAAAAGACTGCTTTTCTAAACAGGGCCCCCTATGGTAGCTACCACGCAGCGTAAGTACCTGCAGTATTTGAGGGGCGAAGGCAGACAAACGCGGCACACTGGGCCCTTCGCTGAATCCGTTTGAATGAGCGGGTGCCGAAGTGTGGCAAGCTCCCTAACCGAGTGAAGGCCTGAGGAAGGCCTTGTTGGCACTGCATCTCCCAGAGGCCTACCAGCGTAAAGTGGTGAATTGTGGTCTTCTTTGAGCAGGATGGATGTCATGTCGAGTGCCTGCATGAGGTAGAGGCCCGGCAGGTGTGAGTTCCCAGAAGGAACGCGGAGCAGAGCGTGTCTCTTATGGCACGTCACTGCTCTGCACTGAGTCAAAGTTGCCCAGCCCATTAGACCGGCTAGGAATATGTTCCCGAGGTGTTCGTACGCTGTGTCAACCTGGTTCTCCAAGGAAGGGAGCCGTGTGTCGCCCTGGATTCTGCACGCCCAGAAGTGTTCCGAAGGGCCTACACGGCTGTCTGTCGATCAGCAGGCAGACAGGACACTTGGGGTACTCAGTGTATTTGCACGGGAAGCGGTGCCGACGCGAGAGCCCTGGGAGACCCGAAAGGCCTCCTCGCCTTCCTTTTAAGCGGAACAACGACCGAGACCTCATGGAAACTGCTGCACGCAGAGCTTGCCAGGGGGACAAGTGGGTCCTTACCATGAGACTAGTGGTCACCTTGTGGCTTCCCAGAACGCACGAGGGCTGTGGGATTAGCTCCCCCTAAGAATTGAGAGCACCTGACTTCTCTGGGCAAAGTACTCGTTCCCCTCACAGGCGTGCCTGCAGTGAAAAGCAGCTGGGCAATTCCACACTTCTGCACACAGGTTCTAGGCCGCCAAGAATCCAGCTTTCGAAAAGGGAAAAAAGACTGCTTTGGTGCGCTGATGCTAGGGGTCACCTTGCGATTGCCCAGAACGAACGTGGGCCGCAGCTTAGCTCTCCTCTGAAAGGGCAGGCACCCCGTTTGTCTGGGGGACATACTGCTTTCCTCCCCAGCTGTGCCTGCAGTGAGTAGAAGCTGGACATAGTGAGCGTTTCAGAAACAGCTCCGAGGCTACCTGTATCCAGCTTTCCAAAGGGGGAAAACAGTGGTTTTCTAAGCAGTGCCACCTACCCTCGTTAACACCCACCAGAAGTACGTGCAGAACTGGAAGTGCAAAGGGAGACCGTCGCGACACACTGGGCCCTTGGCTAAATAGTTTTCACTGCGCAGGCGTCTGCGTGTGGCAAGATCCCTAACCGAGGGAAGGCCTGAGGAAGACCTAGTTGGCACTGCGTCTTCCAAGGGCCTGCCAGTGTAAAGTGAGGAATTGTGCTCTTGGCTCAGGTTGGATCTCACCTCGACTTCCTGCTTGAGGCAGAGAGCGGGGAGGTATGTGTTCCAAGAAAGAACGCGGGGGAGACGTTTCTCTCCAGGTAAGTCCCTTTTCCGCACTGAGGCCAAGTGGCCCAGCCCAGGAGACCGTGTAGGACTGTGTTCCAGGGCTCTTTGCAAGCTGTGTCCACCTAGGTTTCTAAGGAAGAGAACGGTGTGTCGCCTTGGACTCTGCATGCCAAGGAGTGTTCCGAAGGGCCTACGCGGCTGTCTGTTGCTCAGCAGGCAGAGAGGAGGCCCGGCGGACTCAGTGTAGTTGCCCGGGAAACGGTGCGGACGCGAGAGCCCATCGCGTCCTGAAAGGCATCCTCGAGTTCCAGCTAGGCAGCACATCGACGCACACTTCCTGGAAACTGCTGTATGCCCCCACATGCCCGTTGGCGAAAGTGGAACTTACGGGGAGCCCAGTGATCACCCTGCGGTTTCCCCGAACGAACGAGGGCCGCGGCATTAGTGCCCCCCCAAGGATTGCAAGCACCCAGTTCCTCTGTGGAAATGAGTCCTTTACTCCCAAGGCGTTGCTGCAGTGAAGAGACGCAGGGCCTTTTCCGGGTTTGGCCGAGAGCTCCGTGGTTGCGAGGATGCAGCTTTCCAAACGGTAAAAGACTGCTTTTCTAAACAGGGCCCCCTATGGTAGCTACCACGCAGCGTAAGTACCTGCAGTATTTGAGGGGCGAAGGCAGACAAACGCGGCACACTGGGCCCTTCGCTGAATCCGTTTGAATGAGCGGGTGTCGAAGTGTGGCAAGCTCCCTAACCGAGTGAAGGCCTGAGGAAGGCCTTGCTGGCCCTGCATCTCCCAGAGGCCTACCAGTGTAAAGTGGTGAATTGTGGTCTTCTTTGAGCAGGTTGGATGTCACGTCGAGTGCCTGCATGAGGTAGAGGCCCGGCAGGTGTGAGTTCCCAGAAGGAACGCGGAGCCGAGGGTGTCTCTTATGGCACGTCACTGCTCTGCACTGAGTCAAAGTTGCCCAGCCCATTAGACCGGCTAGGAATATGTTCCCGAGGTGTTCGTACGCTGTGTCAACCTGGTTCTCCAAGGAAGGGAGCCGTGTGTCGCCCTGGATTCTGCACGCCCAGAAGTGTTCCGAAGGGCCTACACGGCTGTCTGTCGATCAGCAGGCAGACAGGACACTTGGGGTACTCAGTGTATTTGCACGGGAAGCGGTGCCGACGCGAGAGCCCTGGGAGACCCGAAAGGCCTCCTCGCCTTCCTTTTAAGCGGAACAACGACCGAGAGCTCATGGAAACTGCTGCACGCAGAGCTTGCCAGGGGGACAAGTGGGTCCTTACCATGAGACTAGTGGTCACCTTGTGGCTTCCCAGAACGCACGAGGGCTGTGGGATTAGCTCCCCCTAAGAATTGAGAGCACCTGACTTCTCTGGGCAAAGTACTCGTTCCCCTCACAGGCGTGCCTGCAGTGAAAAGCAGCTGGGCAATTCCACACTTCTGCACACAGGTTCTAGGCCGCCAAGAATCCAGCTTTCGAAAAGGGAAAAAAGACTGCTTTGGTGCGCTGATGCTAGGGGTCACCTTGCGATTGCCCAGAACGAACGTGGGCCGCAGCTTAGCTCTCCTCTGAAAGGGCAGGCACCCCGTTTGTCTGGGGGACATACTGGTTTCCTCCCCAGCTGTGCCTGCAGTGAGTAGAAGCTGGACATAGTGAGCGTTTCAGAAACAGCTCCGAGGCTACCTGTATCCAGCTTTCCAAAGGGGGAAAACAGTGGTTTTCTAAGCAGTGCCACCTACCCTCGTTAACACCCACCAGAAGTACGTGCAGAACTGGAAGTGCAAAGGGAGACCGTCGCGACACACTGGGCCCTTGGCTAAATAGTTTTCACTGCGCAGGCGTCTGCGTGTGGCAAGATCCCTAACCGAGGGAAGGCCTGAGGAAGACCTAGTTGGCACTGCGTCTTCCAAGGGCCTGCCAGTGTAAAGTGAGGAATTGTGCTCTTGGCTCAGGTTGGATCTCACCTCGACTTCCTGCTTGAGGCAGAGAGCGGGGAGGTATGTGTTCCAAGAAGG
Source organism: Eubalaena glacialis (assembly GCF_028564815.1). Taxonomy (NCBI): domain Eukaryota; kingdom Metazoa; phylum Chordata; class Mammalia; order Artiodactyla; family Balaenidae; genus Eubalaena; species Eubalaena glacialis. The sequence continues at coordinate 107,511,696 of NC_083716.1, read as the reverse complement.
AACGCGGGGGAGACGTTTCTCTCCGGGTAAGTCCCTTTTCCGCACTGAGGCCAAGTGGCCCAGCCCAGGAGACCGTGTAGGACTGTGTTCCAGGGCTCTTTGCAAGCTGTGTCCACCTAGGTTTCTAAGGAAGAGAACGGTGTGTCGCCTTGGACTCTGCATGCCAAGGAGTGTTCCGAAGGGCCTACGCGGCTGTCTGTTGCTCAGCAGGCAGAGAGGAGGCCCGGCGGACTCAGTGTAGTTGCCCGGGAAACGGTGCGGACGCGAGAGCCCATCGCGTCCTGAAAGGCATCCTCGAGTTCCAGCTAGGCAGCACATCGACGCACACTTCCTGGAAACTGCTGTATGCCCCCACATGCCCGTTGGCGAAAGTGGAACTTACGGGGAGCCCAGAGATCACCCTGCGGTTTCCCCGAACGAACGAGGGCCGCGGCATTAGTGCCCCCCCAAGGATTGCAAGCACCCAGTTCCTCTGTGGAAATGAGTCCTTTACTCCCAAGGCGTTGCTGCAGTGAAGAGACGCAGGGCCTTTTCCGGGTTTGGCCGAGAGCTCCGTGGTTGCGAGGATGCAGCTTTCCAAACGGTAAAAGACTGCTTTTCTAAACAGGGCCCCCTATGGTAGCTACCACGCAGCGTAAGTACCTGCAGTATTTGAGGGGCGAAGGGAGACAAACGCGGCACACTGGGCCCTTCGCTGAATCCGTTTGAATGAGCGGGTGTCGAAGTGTGGCAAGCTCCCTAACCGAGTGAAGGCCTGAGGAAGGCCTTGCTGGCACTGCATCTCCCAGAGGCGTACCAGTGTAAAGTGGTGAATTGTGGTCTTCTTTGAGCAGGTTGGATGTCACGTCGAGTGCCTGCATGAGGTAGAGGCCCGGCAGGTGTGAGTTCCCAGAAGGAACGCGGAGCCGAGGGTGTCTCTTATGGCACGTCACTGCTCTGCACTGAGTCAAAGTTGCCCAGCCCATTAGACCGGCTAGGAATATGTTCCCGAGGTGTTCGTACGCTGTGTCAACCTGGTTCTCCAAGGAAGGGAGCCGTGTGTCGCCCTGGATTCTGCACGCCCAGAAGTGTTCCGAAGGGCCTACACGGCTGTCTGTCGATCAGCAGGCAGACAGGACACTTGGGGTACTCAGTGTATTTGCACGGGAAGCGGTGCCGACGCGAGAGCCCTGGGAGACCGAAAGGCCTCCTCGCCTTCCTTTTAAGCGGAACAACGACCGAGACCTCATGGAAACTGCTGCACGCAGAGCTTGCCAGGGGGACAAGTGGGTCCTTACCATGAGACTAGTGGTCACCTTGTGGCTTCCCAGAACGCACGAGGGCTGTGGGATTAGCTCCCCCTAAGAATTGAGAGCACCTGACTTCTCTGGGCAAAGTACTCGTTCCCCTCACAGGCGTGCCTGCAGTGAAAAGCAGCTGGGCAATTCCACACTTCTGCACACAGGTTCTAGGCCGCCAAGAATCCAGCTTTCGAAAAGGGAAAAAAGACTGCTTTGGTGCGCTGATGCTAGGGGTCACCTTGCGATTGCCCAGAACGAACGTGGGCCGCAGCTTAGCTCTCCTCTGAAAGGGCAGGCACCCCGTTTGTCTGGGGGACATACTGGTTTCCTCCCCAGCTGTGCCTGCAGTGAGTAGAAGCTGGACATAGTGAGCGTTTCAGAAACAGCTCCGAGGCTACCTGTATCCAGCTTTCCAAAGGGGGAAAACACTGGTTTTCTAAGCAGTGCCACCTACCCTCGTTAACACCCACCAGAAGTACGTGCAGAACTGGAAGTGCAAAGGGAGACCGTCGCGACACACTGGGCCCTTGGCTAAATAGTTTTCACTGCGCAGGCGTCTGCGTGTGGCAAGATCCCTAACCGAGGGAAGGCCTGAGGAAGACCTAGTTGGCACTGCGTCTTCCAAGGGCCTGCCAGTGTAAAGTGAGGAATTGTGCTCTTGGCTCAGGTTGGATCTCACCTCGACTTCCTGCTTGAGGCAGAGAGCGGGGAGGTATGTGTTCCAAGAAGGAACGCGGGGGAGACGTTTCTCTCCGGGTAAGTCCCTTTTCCGCACTGAGGCCAAGTGGCCCAGCCCAGGAGACCGTGTAGGACTGTGTTCCAGGGCTCTTTGCAAGCTGTGTCCACCTAGGTTTCTAAGGAAGAGAATGGTGTGTCGCCTTGGACTCTGCATGCCAAGGAGTGTTCCGAAGGGCCTACGCGGCTGTCTGTTGCTCAGCAGGCAGAGAGGAGGCCCGGCGGACTCAGTGTAGTTGCCCGGGAAACGGTGCGGACGCGAGAGCCCATCGCGTCCTGAAAGGCATCCTCGAGTTCCAGCTAGGCAGCACATCGACGCACACTTCCTGGAAACTGCTGTATGCCCCCACATGCCCGTTGGCGAAAGTGGAACTTACGGGGAGCCCAGAGATCACCCTGCGGTTTCCCCGAACGAACGAGGGCCGCGGCATTAGTGCCCCCCCAAGGATTGCAAGCACCCAGTTCCTCTGTGGAAATGAGTCCTTTACTCCCAAGGCGTTGCTGCAGTGAAGAGACGCAGGGCCTTTTCCGGGTTTGGCCGAGAGCTCCGTGGTTGCGAGGATGCAGCTTTCCAAACGGTAAAAGACTGCTTTTCTAAACAGGGCCCCCTATGGTAGCTACCACGCAGCGTAAGTACCTGCAGTATTTGAGGGGCGAAGGCAGACAAACGCGGCACACTGGGCCCTTCGCTGAATCCGTTTGAATGAGCGGGTGTCGAAGTGTGGCAAGCTCCCTAACCGAGTGAAGGCCTGAGGAAGGCCTTGCTGGCACTGCATCTCCCAGAGGCGTACCAGTGTAAAGTGGTGAATTGTGGTCTTCTTTGAGCAGGTTGGATGTCACGTCGAGTGCCTGCATGAGGTAGAGGCCCGGCAGGTGTGAGTTCCCAGAAGGAACGCGGAGCCGAGGGTGTCTCTTATGGCACGTCACTGCTCTGCACTGAGTCAAAGTTGCCCAGCCCATTAGACCGGCTAGGAATATGTTCCCGAGGTGTTCGTACGCTGTGTCAACCTGGTTCTCCAAGGAAGGGAGCCGTGTGTCGCCCTGGATTCTGCACGCCCAGAAGTGTTCCGAAGGGCCTACACGGCTGTCTGTCGATCAGCAGGCAGACAGGACACTTGGGGTACTCAGTGTATTTGCACGGGAAGCGGTGCCGACGCGAGAGCCCTGGGAGACCCGAAAGGCCTCCTCGCCTTCCTTTTAAGCGGAACAACGACCGAGACCTCATGGAAACTGCTGCACGCAGAGCTTGCCAGGGGGACAAGTGGGTCCTTACCATGAGACTAGTGGTCACCTTGTGGCTTCCCAGAACGCACGAGGGCTGTGGGATTAGCTCCCCCTAAGAATTGAGAGCACCTGACTTCTCTGGGCAAAGTACTCGTTCCCCTCACAGGCGTGCCTGCAGTGAAAAGCAGCTGGGCAATTCCACACTTCTGCACACAGGTTCTAGGCCGCCAAGAATCCAGCTTTCGAAAAGGGAAAAAAGACTGCTTTGGTGCGCTGATGCTAGGGGTCACCTTGCGATTGCCCAGAACGAACGTGGGCCGCAGCTTAGCTCTCCTCTGAAAGGGCAGGCACCCCGTTTGTCTGGGGGACATACTGCTTTCCTCCCCAGCTGTGCCTGCAGTGAGTAGAAGCTGGACATAGTGAGCGTTTCAGAAACAGCTCCGAGGCTACCTGTATCCAGCTTTCCAAAGGGGGAAAACACTGGTTTTCTAAGCAGTGCCACCTACCCTCGTTAACACCCGCCAGAAGTACGTGCAGAACTGGAAGTGCAAAGGGAGACCGTCGCGACACACTGGGCCCTTGGCTAAATAGTTTTCACTGCGCAGGCGTCTGCGTGTGGCAAGATCCCTAACCGAGGGAAGGCCTGAGGAAGACCTAGTTGGCACTGCGTCTTCCAAGGGCCTGCCAGTGTAAAGTGAGGAATTGTGCTCTTGGCTCAGGTTGGATCTCACCTCGACTTCCTGCTTGAGGCAGAGAGCGGGGAGGTATGTGTTCCAAGAAGGAACGCGGGGGAGACGTTTCTCTCCGGGTAAGTCCCTTTTCCGCACTGAGGCCAAGTGGCCCAGCCCAGGAGACCGTGTAGGACTGTGTTCCAGGGCTCTTTGCAAGCTGTGTCCACCTAGGTTTCTAAGGAAGAGAACGGTGTGTCGCCTTGGACTCTGCATGCCAAGGAGTGTTCCGAAGGGCCTACGCGGCTGTCTGTTGCTCAGCAGGCAGAGAGGAGGCCCGGCGGACTCAGTGTAGTTGCCCGGGAAACGGTGCGGACGCGAGAGCCCATCGCGTCCTGAAAGGCATCCTCGAGTTCCAGCTAGGCAGCACATCGACGCACACTTCCTGGAAACTGCTGTATGCCCCCACATGCCCGTTGGCGAAAGTGGAACTTACGGGGAGCCCAGTGATCACCCTGCGGTTTCCCCGAACGAACGAGGGCCGCGGCATTAGTGCCCCCCCCCAAGGATTGCAAGCACCCAGTTCCTCTGTGGAAATGAGTCCTTTACTCCCAAGGCGTTGCTGCAGTGAAGAGACGCAGGGCCTTTTCCGGGTTTGGCCGAGAGCTCCGTGGTTGCGAGGATGCAGCTTTCCAAACGGTAAAAGACTGCTTTTCTAAACAGGGCCCCCTATGGTAGCTACCACGCAGCGTAAGTACCTGCAGTATTTGAGGGGCGAAGGCAGACAAACGCGGCACACTGGGCCCTTTGCTGAATCCGTTTGAATGAGCGGGTGTCGAAGTGTGGCAAGCTCCCTAACCGAGTGAAGGCCTGAGGAAGGCCTTGCTGGCACTGCATCTCCCAGAGGCCTACCAGTGTAAAGTGGTGAATTGTGGTCTTCTTTGAGCAGGTTAGATGTCACGTCGAGTGCCTGCATGAGGTAGAGGCCCGGCAGGTGTGAGTTCCCAGAAGGAACGCGGAGCCGAGGGTGTCTCTTATGGCACGTCACTGCTCTGCACTGAGTCAAAGTTGCCCAGCCCATTAGACCGGCTAGGAATATGTTCCCGAGGTGTTCGTACGCTGTGTCAACCTGGTTCTCCAAGGAAGGGAGCCGTGTGTCGCCCTGGATTCTGCACGCCCAGAAGTGTTCCGAAGGGCCTACACGGCTGTCTGTCGATCAGCAGGCAGACAGGACACTTGGGGTACTCAGTGTATTTGCACGGGAAGCGGTGCCGACGCGAGAGCCCTGGGAGACCCGAAAGGCCTCCTCGCCTTCCTTTTAAGCGGAACAACGACCGAGACCTCATGGAAACTGCTGCACGCAGAGCTTGCCAGGGGGACAAGTGGGTCCTTACCATGAGACTACTGGTCACCTTGTGGCTTCCCAGAACGCACGAGGGCTGTGGGATTAGCTCCCCCTAAGAATTGAGAGCACCTGACTTCTCTGGGCAAAGTACTCGTTCCCCTCACAGGCGTGCCTGCAGTGAAAAGCAGCTGGGCAATTCCACACTTCTGCACACAGGTTCTAGGCCGCCAAGAATCCAGCTTTCGAAAAGGGAAAAAAGACTGCTTTGGTGCGCTGATGCTAGGGGTCACCTTGCGATTGCCCAGAACGAACGTGGGCCGCAGCTTAGCTCTCCTCTGAAAGGGCAGGCACCCCGTTTGTCTGGGGGACATACTGGTTTCCTCCCCAGCTGTGCCTGCAGTGAGTAGAAGCTGGACATAGTGAGCGTTTCAGAAACAGCTCCGAGGCTACCTGTATCCAGCTTTCCAAAGGGGGAAAACACTGGTTTTCTAAGCAGTGCCACCTACCCTCGTTAACACCCACCAGAAGTACGGGCAGAATTGGAAGTGCAAAGGGAGACCGTCGCGACACACTGGGCCCTTGGCTAAATAGTTTTCACTGCGCAGGCGTCTGCGTGTGGCAAGATCCCTAACCGAGGGAAGGCCTGAGGAAGACCTAGTTGGCACTGCGTCTTCCAAGGGCCTGCCAGTGTAAAGTGAGGAATTGTGCTCTTGGCTCAGGTTGGATCTCACCTCGACTTCCTGCTTGAGGCAGAGAGCGGGGAGGTATGTGTTCCAAGAAGGAACGCGGGGGAGACGTTTCTCTCCGGGTAAGTCCCTTTTCCGCACTGAGGCCAAGTGGCCCAGCCCAGGAGACCGTGTAGGACTGTGTTCCAGGGCTCTTTGCAAGCTGTGTCCACCTAGGTTTCTAAGGAAGAGAACGGTGTGTCGCCTTGGACTCTGCATGCCAAGGAGTGTTCCGAAGGGCCTACGCGGCTGTCTGTTGCTCAGCAGGCAGAGAGGAGGCCCGGCGGACTCAGTGTAGTTGCCCGGGAAACGGTGCGGACGCGAGAGCCCATCGCGTCCTGAAAGGCATCCTCGAGTTCCAGCTAGGCAGCACATCGACGCACACTTCCTGGAAACTGCTGTATGCCCCCACATGCCCGTTGGCGAAAGTGGAACTTACGGGGAGCCCAGTGATCACCCTGCGGTTTCCCCGAACGAACGAGGGCCGCGGCATTAGTGCCCCCCCCCCAAGGATTGCAAGCAACCAGTTCCTCTGTGGAAATGAGTCCTTTACTCCCAAGGCGTTGCTGCAGTGAAGAGACGCAGGGCCTTTTCCGGGTTTGGCCGAGAGCTCCGTGGTTGCGAGGATGCAGCTTTCCAAACGGTAAAAGACTGCTTTTCTAAACAGGGCCCCCTATGGTAGCTACCACGCAGCGTAAGTACCTGCAGTATTTGAGGGGCGAAGGCAGACAAACGCGGCACACTGGGCCCTTCGCTGAATCCGTTTGAATGAGCGGGTGTCGAAGTGTGGCAAGCTCCCTAACCGAGTGAAGGCCTGAGGAAGGCCTTGCTGGCACTGCATCTCCCAGAGGCCTACCAGTGTAAAGTGGTGAATTGTGGTCTTCTTTGAGCAGGTTGGATGTCACGTCGAGTGCCTGCATGAGGTAGAGGCCCGGCAGGTGTGAGTTCCCAGAAGGAACGCGGAGCCGAGGGTGTCTCTTATGGCACGTCACTGCTCTGCACTGAGTCAAAGTTGCCCAGCCCATTAGACCGGCTAGGAATATGTTCCCGAGGTGTTCGTACGCTGTGTCAACCTGGTTCTCCAAGGAAGGGAGCCGTGTGTCGCCCTGGATTCTGCACGCCCAGAAGTGTTCCGAAGGGCCTACACGGCTGTCTGTCGATCAGCAGGCAGACAGGACACTTGGGGTACTCAGTGTATTTGCACGGGAAGCGGTGCCGACGCGAGAGCCCTGGGAGACCCGAAAGGCCTCCTCGCCTTCCTTTTAAGCGGAACAACGACCGAGACCTCATGGAAACTGCTGCACGCAGAGCTTGCCAGGGGGACAAGTGGGTCCTTACCATGAGACTAGTGGTCACCTTGTGGCTTCCCAGAACGCACGAGGGCTGTGGGATTAGCTCCCCCTAAGAATTGAGAGCACCTGACTTCTCTGGGCAAAGTACTCGTTCCCCTCACAGGCGTGCCTGCAGTGAAAAGCAGCTGGGCAATTCCACACTTCTGCACACAGGTTCTAGGCCGCCAAGAATCCAGCTTTCGAAAAGGGAAAAAAGACTGCTTTGGTGCGCTGATGCTAGGGGTCACCTTGCGATTGCCCAGAACGAACGTGGGCCGCAGCTTAGCTCTCCTCTGAAAGGGCAGGCACCCCGTTTGTCTGGGGGACATACTGGTTTCCTCCCCAGCTGTGCCTGCAGTGAGTAGAAGCTGGACATAGTGAGCGTTTCAGAAACAGCTCCGAGGCTACCTGTATCCAGCTTTCCAAAGGGGGAAAACACTGGTTTTCTAAGCAGTGCCACCTACCCTCGTTAACACCCACCAGAAGTACGGGCAGAATTGGAAGTGCAAAGGGAGACCGTCGCGACACACTGGGCCCTTGGCTAAATAGTTTTCACTGCGCAGGCGTCTGCGTGTGGCAAGATCCCTAACCGAGGGAAGGCCTGAGGAAGACCTAGTTGGCACTGCGTCTTCCAAGGGCCTGCCAGTGTAAAGTGAGGAATTGTGCTCTTGGCTCACGTTGGATCTCACCTCGACTTCCTGCTTGAGGCAGAGAGCGGGGAGGTATGTGTTCCAAGAAGGAACGCGGGGGAGACGTTTCTCTCCGGGTAAGTCCCTTTTCCGCACTGAGGCCAAGTGGCCCAGCCCAGGAGACCGTGTAGGACTGTGTTCCAGGGCTCTTTGCAAGCTGTGTCCACCTAGGTTTCTAAGGAAGAGAACGGTGTGTCGCCTTGGACTCTGCATGCCAAGGAGTGTTCCGAAGGGCCTACGCGGCTGTCTGTTGCTCAGCAGGCAGAGAGGAGGCCCGGCGGACTCAGTGTAGTTGCCCGGGAAACGGTGCGGACGCGAGAGCCCATCGCGTCCTGAAAGGCATCCTCGAGTTCCAGCTAGGCAGCACATCGACGCACACTTCCTGGAAACTGCTGTATGCCCCCACATGCCCGTTGGCGAAAGTGGAACTTACGGGGAGCCCAGTGATCACCCTGCGGTTTCCCCGAACGAACGAGGGCCGCGGCATTAGTGCCCCCCCCCCAAGGATTGCAAGCACCCAGTTCCTCTGTGGAAATGAGTCCTTTACTCCCAAGGCGTTGCTGCAGTGAAGAGACGCAGGGCCTTTTCCGGGTTTGGCCGAGAGCTCCGTGGTTGCGAGGATGCAGCTTTCCAAACGGTAAAAGACTGCTTTTCTAAACAGGGCCCCCTATGGTAGCTACCACGCAGCGTAAGTACCTGCAGTATTTGAGGGGCGAAGGCAGACAAACGCGGCACACTGGGCCCTTCGCTGAATCCGTTTGAATGAGCGGGTGTCGAAGTGTGGCAAGCTCCCTAACCGAGTGAAGGCCTGAGGAAGGCCTTGCTGGCACTGCATCTCCCAGAGGCCTACCAGTGTAAAGTGGTGAATTGTGGTCTTCTTTGAGCAGGTTGGATGTCACGTCGAGTGCCTGCATGAGGTAGAGGCCCGGCAGGTGTGAGTTCCCAGAAGGAACGCGGAGCCGAGGGTGTCTCTTATGGCACGTCACTGCTCTGCACTGAGTCAAAGTTGCCCAGCCCATTAGACCGGCTAGGAATATGTTCCCGAGGTGTTCGTACGCTGTGTCAACCTGGTTCTCCAAGGAAGGGAGCCGTGTGTCGCCCTGGATTCTGCACGCCCAGAAGTGTTCCGAAGGGCCTACACGGCTGTCTGTCGATCAGCAGGCAGACAGGACACTTGGGGTACTCAGTGTATTTGCACGGGAAGCGGTGCCGACGCGAGAGCCCTGGGAGACCCGAAAGGCCTCCTCGCCTTCCTTTTAAGCGGAACAACGACCGAGAGCTCATGGAAACTGCTGCACGCAGAGCTTGCCAGGGGGACAAGTGGGTCCTTACCATGAGACTAGTGGTCACCTTGTGGCTTCCCAGAACGCACGAGGGCTGTGGGATTAGCTCCCCCTAAGAATTGAGAGCACCTGACTTCTCTGGGCAAAGTACTCGTTCCCCTCACAGGCGTGCCTGCAGGGAAAAGCAGCTGGGCAATTCCACACTTCTGCACACAGGTTCTAGGCCGCCAAGAATCCAGCTTTCGAAAAGGGAAAAAAGACTGCTTTGGTGCGCTGATGCTAGGGGTCACCTTGCGATTGCCCAGAACGAACGTGGGCCGCAGCTTAGCTCTCCTCTGAAAGGGCAGGCACCCCGTTTGTCTGGGGGACATACTGGTTTCCTCCCCAGCTGTGCCTGCAGTGAGTAGAAGCTGGACATAGTGAGCGTTTCAGAAACAGCTCCGAGGCTACCTGTATCCAGCTTTCCAAAGGGGGAAAACACTGGTTTTCTAAGCAGTGCCACCTACCCTCGTTAACACCCGCCAGAAGTACGTGCAGAACTGGAAGTGCAAAGGGAGACCGTCGCGACACACTGGGCCCTTGGCTAAATAGTTTTCACTGCGCAGGCGTCTGCGTGTGGCAAGATCCCTAACCGAGGGAAGGCCTGAGGAAGACCTAGTTGGCACTGCGTCTTCCAAGGGCCTGCCAGTGTAAAGTGAGGAATTGTGCTCTTGGCTCAGGTTGGATCTCACCTCGACTTCCTGCTTGAGGCAGAGAGCGGGGAGGTATGTGTTCCAAGAAGGAACGCGGGGGAGACGTTTCTCTCCGGGTAAGTCCCTTTTCCGCACTGAGGCCAAGTGGCCCAGCCCAGGAGACCGTGTAGGACTGTGTTCCAGGGCTCTTTGCAAGCTGTGTCCACCTAGGTTTCTAAGGAAGAGAACGGTGTGTCGCCTTGGACTCTGCATGCCAAGGAGTGTTCCGAAGGGCCTACGCGGCTGTCTGTTGCTCAGCAGGCAGAGAGGAGGCCCGGCGGACTCAGTGTAGTTGCCCGGGAAACGGTGCGGACGCGAGAGCCCATCGCGTCCTGAAAGGCATCCTCGAGTTCCAGCTAGGCAGCACATCGACGCACACTTCCTGGAAACTGCTGTATGCCCCCACATGCCCGTTGGCGAAAGTGGAACTTACGGGGAGCCCAGTGATCACCCTGCGGTTTCCCCGAACGAACGAGGGCCGCGGCATTAGTGCCCCCCCCCAAGGATTGCAAGCACCCAGTTCCTCTGTGGAAATGAGTCCTTTACTCCCAAGGCGTTGCTGCAGTGAAGAGACGCAGGGCCTTTTCCGGGTTTGGCCGAGAGCTCCGTGGTTGCGAGGATGCAGCTTTCCAAACGGTAAAAGACTGCTTTTCTAAACAGGGCCCCCTATGGTAGCTACCACGCAGCGTAAGTACCTGCAGTATTTGAGGGGCGAAGGCAGACAAACGCGGCACACTGGGCCCTTCGCTGAATCCGTTTGAATGAGCGGGTGTCGAAGTGTGGCAAGCTCCCTAACCGAGTGAAGGCCTGAGGAAGGCCTTGCTGGCACTGCATCTCCCAGAGGCCTACCAGTGTAAAGTGGTGAATTGTGGTCTTCTTTGAGCAGGTTAGATGTCACGTCGAGTGCCTGCATGAGGTAGAGGCCCGGCAGGTGTGAGTTCCCAGAAGGAACGCGGAGCCGAGGGTGTCTCTTATGGCACGTCACTGCTCTGCACTGAGTCAAAGTTGCCCAGCCCATTAGACCGGCTAGGAATATGTTCCCGAGGTGTTCGTACGCTGTGTCAACCTGGTTCTCCAAGGAAGGGAGCCGTGTGTCGCCCTGGATTCTGCACGCCCAGAAGTGTTCCGAAGGGCCTACACGGCTGTCTGTCGATCAGCAGGCAGACAGGACACTTGGGGTACTCAGTGTATTTGCACGGGAAGCGGTGCCGACGCGAGAGCCCTGGGAGACCCGAAAGGCCTCCTCGCCTTCCTTTTAAGCGGAACAACGACCGAGACCTCATGGAAACTGCTGCACGCAGAGCTTGCCAGGGGGACAAGTGGGTCCTTACCATGAGACTAGTGGTCACCTTGTGGCTTCCCAGAACGCACGAGGGCTGTGGGATTAGCTCCCCCTAAGAATTGAGAGCACCTGACTTCTCTGGGCAAGGTACTCGTTCCCCTCACAGGCGTGCCTGCAGGGAAAAGCAGCTGGGCAATTCCACACTTCTGCACACAGGTTCTAGGCCGCCAAGAATCCAGCTTTCGAAAAGGGAAAAAAGACTGCTTTGGTGCGCTGATGCTAGGGGTCACCTTGCGATTGCCCAGAACGAACGTGGGCCGCAGCTTAGCTCTCCTCTGAAAGGGCAGGCACCCCGTTTGTCTGGGGGACATACTGGTTTCCTCCCCAGCTGTGCCTGCAGTGAGTAGAAGCTGGACATAGTGAGCGTTTCAGAAACAGCTCCGAGGCTACCTGTATCCAGCTTTCCAAAGGGGGAAAACACTGGTTTTCTAAGCAGTGCCACCTACCCTCGTTAACACCCACCAGAAGTACGTGCAGAACTGGAAGTGCAAAGGGAGACCGTCGCGACACACTGGGCCCTTGGCTAAATAGTTTTCACTGCGCAGGCGTCTGCGTGTGGCAAGATCCCTAACCGAGGGAAGGCCTGAGGAAGACCTAGTTGGCACTGCGTCTTCCAAGGGCCTGCCAGTGTAAAGTGAGGAATTGTGCTCTTGGCTCAGGTTGGATCTCACCTCGACTTCCTGCTTGAGGCAGAGAGCGGGGAGGTATGTGTTCCAAGAAGGAACGCGGGGGAGACGTTTCTCTCCGGGTAAGTCCCTTTTCCGCACTGAGGCCAAGTGGCCCAGCCCAGGAGACCGTGTAGGACTGTGTTCCAGGGCTCTTTGCAAGCTGTGTCCACCTAGGTTTCTAAGGAAGAGAACGGTGTGTCGCCTTGGACTCTGAATGCCAAGGAGTGTTCCGAAGGGCCTACGCGGCTGTCTGTTGCTCAGCAGGCAGAGAGGAGGCCCGGCGGACTCAGTGTAGTTGCCCGGGAAACGGTGCGGACGCGAGAGCCCATCGCGTCCTGAAAGGCATCCTCGAGTTCCAGCTAGGCAGCACATCGACGCACACTTCCTGGAAACTGCTGTATGCCCCCACATGCCCGTTGGCGAAAGTGGAACTTACGGGGAGCCCAGTGATCACCCTGATCGAACGAGGGCCGCGGCATTAGTGCCCCCCCCCCAAGGATTGCAAGCACCCAGTTCCTCTGTGGAAATGAGTCCTTTACTCCCAAGGCGTTGCTGCAGTGAAGAGACGCAGGGCCTTTTCAGGGTTTGGCCGAGAGCTCCGTGGTTGCGAGGATGCAGCTTTCCAAACGGTAAAAGACTGCTTTTCTAAACAGGGCCCCCTATGGTAGCTACCACGCAGCGTAAGTACCTGCAGTATTTGAGGGGCGAAGGCAGACAAACGCGGCACACTGGGCCCTTCGCTGAATCCGTTTGAATGAGCGGGTGTCGAAGTGTGGCAAGCTCCCTAACCGAGTGAAGGCCTGAGGAAGGCCTTGCTGGCACTGCATCTCCCAGAGGCCTACCAGTGTAAAGTGGTGAATTGTGGTCTTCTTTGAGCAGGTTGGATGTCACGTCGAGTGCCTGCATGAGGTAGAGGCCCGGCAGCTGTGAGTTCCCAGAAGGAACGCGGAGCCGAGGGTGTCTCTTATGGCACGTCACTGCCCTGCACTGAGTCAAAGTTGCCCAGCCCATTAGACCGGCTAGGAATATGTTCCCGAGGTGTTCGTACGCTGTGTCAACCTGGTTCTCCAAGGAAGGGAGCCGTGTGTCGCCCTGGATTCTGCACGCCCAGAAGTGTTCCGAAGGGCCTACACGGCTGTCTGTCGATCAGCAGGCAGACAGGACACTTGGGGTACTCAGTGTATTTGCACGGGAAGCGGTGCCGACGCGAGAGCCCTGGGAGACCCGAAAGGCCTCCTCGCCTTCCTTTTAAGCGGAACAACGACCGAGACCTCATGGAAACTGCTGCACGCAGAGCTTGCCAGGGGGACAAGTGGGTCCTTACCATGAGACTAGTGGTCACCTTGTGGCTTCCCAGAACGCACGAGGGCTGTGGGATTAGCTCCCCCTAAGAATTGAGAGCACCTGACTTCTCTGGGCAAAGTACTCGTTCCCCTCACAGGCGTGCCTGCAGTGAAAAGCAGCTGGGCAATTCCACACTTCTGCACACAGGTTCTAGGCCGCCAAGAATCCAGCTTTCGAAAAGGGAAAAAAGACTGCTTTGGTGCGCTGATGCTAGGGGTCACCTTGCGATTGCCCAGAACGAACGTGGGCCGCAGCTTAGCTCTCCTCTGAAAGGGCAGGCACCCCGTTTGTCTGGGGGACATACTGCTTTCCTCCCCAGCTGTGCCTGCAGTGAGTAGAAGCTGGACATAGTGAGCGTTTCAGAAACAGCTCCGAGGCTACCTGTATCCAGCTTTCCAAAGGGGGAAAACACTGGTTTTCTAAGCAGTGCCACCTACCCTCGTTAACACCCACCAGAAGTACGTGCAGAACTGGAAGTGCAAAGGGAGACCGTCGCGACACACTGGGCCCTTGGCTAAATAGTTTTCACTGCGCAGGCGTCTGCGTGTGGCAAGATCCCTAACCGAGGGAAGGCCTGAGGAAGACCTAGTTGGCACTGCGTCTTCCAAGGGCCTGCCAGTGTAAAGTGAGGAATTGTGCTCTTGGCTCAGGTTGGATCTCACCTCGACTTCCTGCTTGAGGCAGAGAGCGGGGAGGTATGTGTTCCAAGAAGGAACGCGGGGGAGACGTTTCTCTCCGGGTAAGTCCCTTTTCCGCACTTAGGCCAAGTGGCCTAGCCCAGGAGACCGTGTAGGACTGTGTTCCAGGGCTCTTTGCAAGCTGTGTCCACCTAGGTTTCTAAGGAAGAGAACGGTGTGTCGCCTTGGACTCTGCATGCCAAGGAGTGTTCCGAAGGGCCTACGCGGCTGTCTGTTGCTCAGCAGGCAGAGAGGAGGCCCGGCGGACTCAGTGTAGTTGCCCGGGAAACGGTGCGGACGCGAGAGCCCATCGCGTCCTGAAAGGCATCCTCGAGTTCCAGCTAGGCAGCACATCGACGCACACTTCCTGGAAACTGCTGTATGCCCCCACATGCCCGTTGGCGAAAGTGGAACTTACGGGGAGCCCAGTGATCACCCTGCGGTTTCCCCGAACGAACGAGGGCCGCGGCATTAGTGCCCCCCCCCCAAGGATTGCAAGCACCCAGTTCCTCTGTGGAAATGAGTCCTTTACTCCCAAGGCGTTGCTGCAGTGAAGAGACGCAGGGCCTTTTCCGGGTTTGGCCGAGAGCTCCGTGGTTGCGAGGATGCAGCTTTCCAAACGGTAAAAGACTGCTTTTCTAAACAGGGCCCCCTATGGTAGCTACCACGCAGCGTAAGTACCTGCAGTATTTGAGGGGCGAAGGCAGACAAACGCGGCACACTGGGCCCTTCGCTGAATCCGTTTGAATGAGCGGGTGTCGAAGTGTGGCAAGCTCCCTAACCGAGTGAAGGCCTGAGGAAGGCCTTGCTGGCACTGCATCTCCCAGAGGCCTACCAGTGTAAAGTGGTGAATTGTGGTCTTCTTTGAGCAGGTTGGATGTCACGTCGAGTGCCTGCATGAGGTAGAGGCCCGGCAGGTGTGAGTTCCCAGAAGGAACGCGGAGCCGAGGGTGTCTCTTATGGCACGTCACTGCTCTGCACTGAGTCAAAGTTGCCCAGCCCATTAGACCGGCTAGGAATATGTTCCCGAGGTGTTCGTACGCTGTGTCAACCTGGTTCTCCAAGGAAGGGAGCCGTGTGTCGCCCTGGATTCTGCACGCCCAGAAGTGTTCCGAAGGGCCTACACGGCTGTCTGTCGATCAGCAGGCAGACAGGACACTTGGGGTACTCAGTGTATTTGCACGGGAAGCGGTGCCGACGCGAGAGCCCTGGGAGACCCGAAAGGCCTCCTCGCCTTCCTTTTAAGCGGAACAACGACCGAGAGCTCATGGAAACTGCTGCACGCAGAGCTTGCCAGGGGGACAAGTGGGTCCTTACCATGAGACTAGTGGTCACCTTGTGGCTTCCCAGAACGCACGAGGGCTGTGGGATTAGCTCCCCCTAAGAATTGAGAGCACCTGACTTCTCTGGGCAAAGTACTCGTTCCCCTCACAGGCGTGCCTGCAGTGAAAAGCAGCTGGGCAATTCCACACTTCTGCACACAGGTTCTAGGCCGCCAAGAATCCAGCTTTCGAAAAGGGAAAAAAGACTGCTTTGGTGCGCTGATGCTAGGGGTCACCTTGCGATTGCCCAGAACGAACGTGGGCCGCAGCTTAGCTCTCCTCTGAAAGGGCAGGCACCCCGTTTGTCTGGGGGACATACTGGTTTCCTCCCCAGCTGTGCCTGCAGTGAGTAGAAGCTGGACATAGTGAGCGTTTCAGAAACAGCTCCGAGGCTACCTGTATCCAGCTTTCCAAAGGGGGAAAACACTGGTTTTCTAAGCAGTGCCACCTACCCTCGTTAACACCCACCAGAAGTACGTGCAGAACTGGAAGTGCAAAGGGAGACCGTCGCGACACACTGGGCCCTTGGCTAAATAGTTTTCACTGCGCAGGCGTCTGCGTGTGGCAAGATCCCTAACCGAGGGAAGGCCTGAGGAAGACCTAGTTGGCACTGCGTCTTCCAAGGGCCTGCCAGTGTAAAGTGAGGAATTGTGCTCTTGGCTCAGGTTGGATCTCACCTCGACTTCCTGCTTGAGGCAGAGAGCGGGGAGGTATGTGTTCCAAGAAGGAACGCGGGGGAGACGTTTCTCTCCGGGAAAGTCCCTTTTCCGCACTGAGGCCAAGTGGCCCAGCCCAGGAGACCGTGTAGGACTGTGTTCCAGGGCTCTTTGCAAGCTGTGTCCACCTAGGTTTCTAAGGAAGAGAACGGTGTGTCGCCTTGGACTCTGCATGCCAAGGAGTGTTCCGAAGGGCCTACGCGGCTGTCTGTTGCTCAGCAGGCAGAGAGGAGGCCCGGCGGACTCAGTGTAGTTGCCCGGGAAACGGTGCGGACGCGAGAGCCCATCGCGTCCTGAAAGGCATCCTCGAGTTCCAGCTAGGCAGCACATCGACGCACACTTCCTGGAAACTGCTGTATGCCCCCACATGCCCGTTGGCGAAAGTGGAACTTACGGGGAGCCCAGTGATCACCCTGCGGTTTCCCCGAACGAACGAGGGCCGCGGCATTAGTGCCCCCCCAAGGATTGCAAGCACCCAGTTCCTCTGTGGAAATGAGTCCTTTACTCCCAAGGCGTTGCTGCAGTGAAGAGACGCAGGGCCTTTTCCGGGTTTGGCCGAGAGCTCCGTGGTTGCGAGGATGCAGCTTTCCAAACGGTAAAAGACTGCTTTTCTAAACAGGGCCCCCTATGGTAGCTACCACGCAGCGTTAGTACCTGCAGTATTTGAGGGGCGAAGGCAGACAAACGCGGCACACTGGGCCCTTCGCTGAATCCGTTTGAATGAGCGGGTGTCGAAGTGTGGCAAGCTCCCTAACCGAGGGAAGGCCTGAGGAAGGCCTTGCTGGCACTGCATCTCCCAGAGGCCTACCAGTGTAAAGTGGTGAATTGTGGTCTTCTTTGAGCAGGTTGGATGTCACGTCGAGTGCCTGCATGAGGTAGAGGCCCGGCAGGTGTGAATTCCCAGAAGGAACGCGGAGCCGAGGGTGTCTCTTATGGCACGTCACTGCTCTGCACTGAGTCAAAGTTGCCCAGCCCATTAGACCGGCTAGGAATATGTTCCCGAGGTGTTCGTACGCTGTGTCAACCTGGTTCTCCAAGGAAGGGAGCCGTGTGTCGCCCTGGATTCTGCACGCCCAGAAGTGTTCCGAAGGGCCTACACGGCTGTCTGTCGATCAGCAGGCAGACAGGACACTTGGGGTACTCAGTGTATTTGCACGGGAAGCGGTGCCGACGCGAGAGCCCTGGGAGACCCGAAAGGCCTCCTCGCCTTCCTTTTAAGCGGAACAACGACCGAGACCTCATGGAAACTGCTGCACGCAGAGCTTGCCAGGGGGACAAGTGGGTCCTTACCATGAGACTAGTGGTCACCTTGTGGCTTCCCAGAACGCACGAGGGCTGTGGGATTAGCTCCCCCTAAGAATTGAGAGCACCTGACTTCTCTGGGCAAAGTACTCGTTCCCCTCACAGGCGTGCCTGCAGTGAAAAGCAGCTGGGCAATTCCACACTTCTGCACACAGGTTCTAGGCCGCCAAGAATCCAGCTTTCGAAAAGGGAAAAAAGACTGCTTTGGTGCGCTGATGCTAGGGGTCACCTTGCGATTGCCCAGAACGAACGTGGGCCGCAGCTTAGCTCTCCTCTGAAAGGGCAGGCACCCCGTTTGTCTGGGGGACATACTGCTTTCCTCCCCAGCTGTGCCTGCAGTGAGTAGAAGCTGGACATAGTGAGCGTTTCAGAAACAGCTCCGAGGCTACCTGTATCCAGCTTTCCAAAGGGGGAAAACACTGGTTTTCTAAGCAGTGCCACCTACCCTCGTTAACACCCACCAGAAGTACGTGCAGAACTGGAAGTGCAAAGGGAGACCGTCGCGACACACTGGGCCCTTGGCTAAATAGTTTTCACTGCGCAGGCGTCTGCGTGTGGCAAGATCCCTAACCGAGGGAAGGCCTGAGGAAGACCTAGTTGGCACTGCGTCTTCCAAGGGCCTGCCAGTGTAAAGTGAGGAATTGTGCTCTTGGCTCAGGTTGGATCTCACCTCGACTTCCTGCTTGAGGCAGAGAGCGGGGAGGTATGTGTTCCAAGAAGGAACGCGGGGGAGACGTTTCTCTCCGGGTAAGTCCCTTTTCCGCACTTAGGCCAAGTGGCCTAGCCCAGGAGACCGTGTAGGACTGTGTTCCAGGGCTCTTTGCAAGCTGTGTCCACCTAGGTTTCTAAGGAAGAGAACGGTGTGTCGCCTTGGACTCTGCATGCCAAGGAGTGTTCCGAAGGGCCTACGCGGCTGTCTGTTGCTCAGCAGGCAGAGAGGAGGCCCGGCGGACTCAGTGTAGTTGCCCGGGAAACGGTGCGGACGCGAGAGCCCATCGCGTCCTGAAAGGCATCCTCGAGTTCCAGCTAGGCAGCACATCGACGCACACTTCCTGGAAACTGCTGTATGCCCCCACATGCCCGTTGGCGAAAGTGGAACTTACGGGGAGCCCAGTGATCACCCTGCGGTTTCCCCGAACGAACGAGGGCCGCGGCATTAGTGCCCCCCCCCCAAGGATTGCAAGCACCCAGTTCCTCTGTGGAAATGAGTCCTTTACTCCCAAGGCGTTGCTGCAGTGAAGAGACGCAGGGCCTTTTCCGGGTTTGGCCGAGAGCTCCGTGGTTGCGAGGATGCAGCTTTCCAAACGGTAAAAGACTGCTTTTCTAAACAGGGCCCCCTATGGTAGCTACCACGCAGCGTAAGTACCTGCAGTATTTGAGGGGCGAAGGCAGACAAACGCGGCACACTGGGCCCTTCGCTGAATCCGTTTGAATGAGCGGGTGTCGAAGTGTGGCAAGCTCCCTAACCGAGTGAAGGCCTGAGGAAGGCCTTGCTGGCACTGCATCTCCCAGAGGCCTACCAGTGTAAAGTGGTGAATTGTGGTCTTCTTTGAGCAGGTTGGATGTCACGTCGAGTGCCTGCATGAGGTAGAGGCCCGGCAGGTGTGAGTTCCCAGAAGGAACGCGGAGCCGAGGGTGTCTCTTATGGCACGTCACTGCTCTGCACTGAGTCAAAGTTGCCCAGCCCATTAGACCGGCTAGGAATATGTTCCCGAGGTGTTCGTACGCTGTGTCAACCTGGTTCTCCAAGGAAGGGAGCCGTGTGTCGCCCTGGATTCTGCACGCCCAGAAGTGTTCCGAAGGGCCTACACGGCTGTCTGTCGATCAGCAGGCAGACAGGACACTTGGGGTACTCAGTGTATTTGCACGGGAAGCGGTGCCGACGCGAGAGCCCTGGGAGACCCGAAAGGCCTCCTCGCCTTCCTTTTAAGCGGAACAACGACCGAGAGCTCATGGAAACTGCTGCACGCAGAGCTTGCCAGGGGGACAAGTGGGTCCTTACCATGAGACTAGTGGTCACCTTGTGGCTTCCCAGAACGCACGAGGGCTGTGGGATTAGCTCCCCCTAAGAATTGAGAGCACCTGACTTCTCTGGGCAAAGTACTCGTTCCCCTCACAGGCGTGCCTGCAGTGAAAAGCAGCTGGGCAATTCCACACTTCTGCACACAGGTTCTAGGCCGCCAAGAATCCAGCTTTCGAAAAGGGAAAAAAGACTGCTTTGGTGCGCTGATGCTAGGGGTCACCTTGCGATTGCCCAGAACGAACGTGGGCCGCAGCTTAGCTCTCCTCTGAAAGGGCAGGCACCCCGTTTGTCTGGGGGACATACTGGTTTCCTCCCCAGCTGTGCCTGCAGTGAGTAGAAGCTGGACATAGTGAGCGTTTCAGAAACAGCTCCGAGGCTACCTGTATCCAGCTTTCCAAAGGGGGAAAACACTGGTTTTCTAAGCAGTGCCACCTACCCTCGTTAACACCCACCAGAAGTACGTGCAGAACTGGAAGTGCAAAGGGAGACCGTCGCGACACACTGGGCCCTTGGCTAAATAGTTTTCACTGCGCAGGCGTCTGCGTGTGGCAAGATCCCTAACCGAGGGAAGGCCTGAGGAAGACCTAGTTGGCACTGCGTCTTCCAAGGGCCTGCCAGTGTAAAGTGAGGAATTGTGCTCTTGGCTCAGGTTGGATCTCACCTCGACTTCCTGCTTGAGGCAGAGAGCGGGGAGGTATGTGTTCCAAGAAGGAACGCGGGGGAGACGTTTCTCTCCGGGAAAGTCCCTTTTCCGCACTGAGGCCAAGTGGCCCAGCCCAGGAGACCGTGTAGGACTGTGTTCCAGGGCTCTTTGCAAGCTGTGTCCACCTAGGTTTCTAAGGAAGAGAACGGTGTGTCGCCTTGGACTCTGCATGCCAAGGAGTGTTCCGAAGGGCCTACGCGGCTGTCTGTTGCTCAGCAGGCAGAGAGGAGGCCCGGCGGACTCAGTGTAGTTGCCCGGGAAACGGTGCGGACGCGAGAGCCCATCGCGTCCTGAAAGGCATCCTCGAGTTCCAGCTAGGCAGCACATCGACGCACACTTCCTGGAAACTGCTGTATGCCCCCACATGCCCGTTGGCGAAAGTGGAACTTACGGGGAGCCCAGTGATCACCCTGCGGTTTCCCCGAACGAACGAGGGCCGCGGCATTAGTGCCCCCCCAAGGATTGCAAGCACCCAGTTCCTCTGTGGAAATGAGTCCTTTACTCCCAAGGCGTTGCTGCAGTGAAGAGACGCAGGGCCTTTTCCGGGTTTGGCCGAGAGCTCCGTGGTTGCGAGGATGCAGCTTTCCAAACGGTAAAAGACTGCTTTTCTAAACAGGGCCCCCTATGGTAGCTACCACGCAGCGTTAGTACCTGCAGTATTTGAGGGGCGAAGGCAGACAAACGCGGCACACTGGGCCCTTCGCTGAATCCGTTTGAATGAGCGGGTGTCGAAGTGTGGCAAGCTCCCTAACCGAGGGAAGGCCTGAGGAAGGCCTTGCTGGCACTGCATCTCCCAGAGGCCTACCAGTGTAAAGTGGTGAATTGTGGTCTTCTTTGAGCAGGTTGGATGTCACGTCGAGTGCCTGCATGAGGTAGAGGCCCGGCAGGTGTGAATTCCCAGAAGGAACGCGGAGCCGAGGGTGTCTCTTATGGCACGTCACTGCTCTGCACTGAGTCAAAGTTGCCCAGCCCATTAGACCGGCTAGGAATATGTTCCCGAGGTGTTCGTACGCTGTGTCAACCTGGTTCTCCAAGGAAGGGAGCCGTGTGTCGCCCTGGATTCTGCACGCCCAGAAGTGTTCCGAAGGGCCTACACGGCTGTCTGTCGATCAGCAGGCAGACAGGACACTTGGGGTACTCAGTGTATTTGCACGGGAAGCGGTGCCGACGCGAGAGCCCTGGGAGACCCGAAAGGCCTCCTCGCCTTCCTTTTAAGCGGAACAACGACCGTGACCTCATGGAAACTGCTGCACGCAGAGCTTGCCAGGGGGACAAGTGGGTCCTTACCATGAGACTAGTGGTCACCTTGTGGCTTCCCAGAACGCACGAGGGCTGTGGGATTAGCTCCCCCTAAGAATTGAGAGCACCTGACTTCTCTGGGCAAAGTACTCGTTCCCCTCACAGGCGTGCCTGCAGTGAAAAGCAGCTGGGCAATTCCACACTTCTGCACACAGGTTCTAGGCCGCCAAGAATCCAGCTTTCGAAAAGGGAAAAAAGACTGCTTTGGTGCGCTGATGCTAGGGGTCACCTTGCGATTGCCCAGAACGAACGTGGGCCGCAGCTTAGCTCTCCTCTGAAAGGGCAGGCACCCCGTTTGTCTGGGGGACATACTGGTTTCCTCCCCAGCTGTGCCTGCAGTGAGTAGAAGCTGGACATAGTGAGCGTTTCAGAAACAGCTCCGAGGCTACCTGTATCCAGCTTTCCAAAGGGGGAAAACACTGGTTTTCTAAGCAGTGCCACCTACCCTCGTTAACACCCACCAGAAGTACGTGCAGAACTGGAAGTGCAAAGGGAGACCGTCGCGACACACTGGGCCCTTGGCTAAATAGTTTTCACTGCGCAGGCGTCTGCGTGTGGCAAGATCCCTAACCGAGGGAAGGCCTGAGGAAGACCTAGTTGGCACTGCGTCTTCCAAGGGCCTGCCAGTGTAAAGTGAGGAATTGTGCTCTTGGCTCAGGTTGGATCTCACCTCGACTTCCTGCTTGAGGCAGAGAGCGGGGAGGTATGTGTTCCAAGAAGGAACGCGGGGGAGACGTTTCTCTCCGGGTAAGTCCCTTTTCCGCACTGAGGCCAAGTGGCCCAGCCCAGGAGACCGTGTAGGACTGTGTTCCAGGGCTCTTTGCAAGCTGTGTCCACCTAGGTTTCTAAGGAAGAGAACGGTGTGTCGCCTTGGACTCTGCATGCCAAGGAGTGTTCCGAAGGGCCTACGCGGCTGTCTGTTGCTCAGCAGGCAGAGAGGAGGCCCGGCGGACTCAGTGTAGTTGCCCGGGAAACGGTGCGGACGCGAGAGCCCATCGCGTCCTGAAAGGCATCCTCGAGTTCCAGCTAGGCAGCACATCGACGCACACTTCCTGGAAACTGCTGTATGCCCCCACATGCCCGTTGGCGAAAGTGGAACTTACGGGGAGCCCAGTGATCACCCTGCGGTTTCCCCGAACGAACGAGGGCCGCGGTATTAGTGCCCCCCCAAGGATTGCAAGCACCCAGTTCCTCTGTGGAAATGAGTCCTTTACTCCCAAGGCGTTGCTGCAGTGAAGAGACGCAGGGCCTTTTCAGGGTTTGGCCGAGAGCTCCGTGGTTGCGAGGATGCAGCTTTCCAAACGGTAAAAGACTGCTTTTCTAAACAGGGCCCCCTATGGTAGCTACCACGCAGCGTTAGTACCTGCAGTATTTGAGGGGCGAAGGCAGACAAACGCGGCACACTGGGCCCTTCGCTGAATCCGTTTGAATGAGCGGGTGTCGAAGTGTGGCAAGCTCCCTAACCGAGTGAAGGCCTGAGGAAGGCCTTGCTGGCACTGCATCTCCCAGAGGCCTACCAGTGTAAAGTGGTGAATTGTGGTCTTCTTTGAGCAGGTTAGATGTCACGTCGAGTGCCTGCATGAGGTAGAGGCCCGGCAGGTGTGAGTTCCCAGAAGGAACGCGGAGCCGAGGGTGTCTCTTATGGCACGTCACTGCTCTGCACTGAGTCAAAGTTGCCCAGCCCATTAGACCGGCTAGGAATATGTTCCCGAGGTGTTCGTACGCTGTGTCAACCTGGTTCTCCAAGGAAGGGAGCCGTGTGTCGCCCTGGATTCTGCACGTCCAGAAGTGTTCCGAAGGGCCTACACGGCTGTCTGTCGATCAGCAGGCAGACAGGACACTTGGGGTACTCAGTGTATTTGCACGGGAAGCGGTGCCGACGCGAGAGCCCTGGGAGACCCGAAAGGCCTCCTCGCCTTCCTTTTAAGCGGAACAACGACCGAGACCTCATGGAAACTGCTGCACGCAGAGCTTGCCAGGGGGACAAGTGGGTCCTTACCATGAGACTAGTGGTCACCTTGTGGCTTCCCAGAACGCACGAGGGCTGTGGGATTAGCTCCCCCTAAGAATTGAGAGCACCTGACTTCTCTGGGCAAAGTACTCGTTCCCCTCACAGGCGTGCCTGCAGTGAAAAGCAGCTGGGCAATTCCACACTTCTGCACACAGGTTCTAGGCCGCCAAGAATCCAGCTTTCGAAAAGGGAAAAAAGACTGCTTTGGTGCGCTGATGCTAGGGGTCACCTTGCGATTGCCCAGAACGAACGTGGGCCGCAGCTTAGCTCTCCTCTGAAAGGGCAGGCACCCCGTTTGTCTGGGGGACATACTGGTTTCCTCCCCAGCTGTGCCTGCAGTGAGTAGAAGCTGGACATAGTGAGCGTTTCAGAAACAGCTCCGAGGCTACCTGTATCCAGCTTTCCAAAGGGGGAAAACACTGGTTTTCTAAGCAGTGCCACCTACCCTCGTTAACACCCACCAGAAGTACGTGCAGAACTGGAAGTGCAAAGGGAGACCGTCGCGACACACTGGGCCCTTGGCTAAATAGTTTTCACTGCGCAGGCGTCTGCGTGTGGCAAGATCCCTAACCGAGGGAAGGCCTGAGGAAGACCTAGTTGGCACTGCGTCTTCCAAGGGCCTGCCAGTGTAAAGTGAGGAATTGTGATCTTGGCTCAGGTTGTATCTCACCTCGACTTCCTGCTTGAGGCAGAGAGCGGGTAGGTATGAGTTCCAAGAAGGAACGCGGGGGAGACGTTTCTCTCCGGGTAAGTCCCTTTTCCGCACTGAGGCCAAGTGGCCCAGCCCAGGAGACCGTGTAGGACTGTGTTCCAGGGCTCTTTGCAAGCTGTGTCCACCTAGGTTTCTAAGGAAGAGAACGGTGTGTCGCCTTGGACTCTGCATGCCAAGGAGTGTTCCGAAGGGCCTACGCGGCTGTCTGTTGCTCAGCAGGCAGAGAGGAGGCCCGGCGGACTCAGTGTAGTTGCCCGGGAAACGGTGCGGACGCGAGAGCCCATCGCGTCCTGAAAGGCATCCTCGAGTTCCAGCTAGGCAGCACATCGACGCACACTTCCTGGAAACTGCTGTATGCCCCCACATGCCCGTTGGCGAAAGTGGAACTTACGGGGAGCCCAGTGATCACCCTGCGGTTTCCCCGAACGAACGAGGGCCGCGGCATTAGTGCCCCCCCAAGGATTGCAAGCACCCAGTTCCTCTGTGGAAATGAGTCCTTTACTCCCAAGGCGTTGCTGCAGTGAAGAGACGCAGGGCCTTTTCCGGGTTTTGCCGAGAGCTCCGTGGTTGCGAGGATGCAGCTTTCCAAACGGTAAAAGACTGCTTTTCTAAACAGGGCCCCCTATGGTAGCTACCACGCAGCGTTAGTACCTGCAGTATTTGAGGGGCGAAGGCAGACAAACGCGGCACACTGGGCCCTTCGCTGAATCCGTTTGAATGAGCGGGTGTCGAAGTGTGGCAAGCTCCCTAACCGAGGGAAGGCCTGAGGAAGGCCTTGCTGGCACTGCATCTCCCAGAGGCCTACCAGTGTAAAGTGGTGAATTGTGGTCTTCTTTGAGCAGGTTGGATGTCACGTCGAGTGCCTGCATGAGGTAGAGGCCCGGCAGGTGTGAATTCCCAGAAGGAACGCGGAGCCGAGGGTGTCTCTTATGGCACGTCACTGCTCTGCACTGAGTCAAAGTTGCCCAGCCCATTAGACCGGCTAGGAATATGTTCCCGAGGTGTTCGTACGCTGTGTCAACCTGGTTCTCCAAGGAAGGGAGCCGTGTGTCGCCCTGGATTCTGCACGCCCAGAAGTGTTCCGAAGGGCCTACACGGCTGTCTGTCGATCAGCAGGCAGACAGGACACTTGGGGTACTCAGTGTATTTGCACGGGAAGCGGTGCCGACGCGAGAGCCCTGGGAGACCCGAAAGGCCTCCTCGCCTTCCTTTTAAGCGGAACAACGACCGAGACCTCATGGAAACTGCTGCACGCAGAGCTTGCCAGGGGGACAAGTGGGTCCTTACCATGAGACTAGTGGTCACCTTGTGGCTTCCCAGAACGCACGAGGGCTGTGGGATTAGCTCCCCCTAAGAATTGAGAGCACCTGACTTCTCTGGGCAAAGTACTCGTTCCCCTCACAGGCGTGCCTGCAGTGAAAAGCAGCTGGGCAATTCCACACTTCTGCACACAGGTTCTAGGCCGCCAAGAATCCAGCTTTCGAAAAGGGAAAAAAGACTGCTTTGGTGCGCTGATGCTAGGGGTCACCTTGCGATTGCCCAGAACGAACGTGGGCCGCAGCTTAGCTCTCCTCTGAAAGGGCAGGCACCCCGTTTGTCTGGGGGACATACCGGTTTCCTCCCCAGCTGTGCCTGCAGTGAGTAGAAGCTGGACATAGTGAGCGTTTCAGAAACAGCTCCGAGGCTACCTGTATCCAGCTTTCCAAAGGGGGAAAACACTGGTTTTCTAAGCAGTGCCACCTACCCTCGTTAACACCCGCCATAAGTACGTGCAGAAATGGAAGTGCAAAGGGAGACCGTCGCGACACACTGGGCCCTTGGCTAAATAGTTTTCACTGCGCAGGCGTCTGCGTGTGGCAAGATCCCTAACCGAGGGAAGGCCTGAGGAAGACCTAGTTGGCAATTCGTCTTCCAAGGGCCTGCCAGTGTAAAGTGAGGAATTGTGCTCTTGGCTCAGGTTGGATCTCACCTCGACTTCCTGCTTGAGGCAGAGAGCGGGGTGGTATGTGTTCCAAGAAGGAACGCGGGGGAGACGTTTCTCTCAGGGTAAGTCCCTTTTCCGCACTGAGTCCAAGTGGCCCAGCCCAGGAGACCGTGTAGGACTGTGTTCCAGAGCTCTTTGCAAGCTGTGTCCACCTAGGTTTCTAAGGAAGAGAACGGTGTGTCGCCTTGGACTCTGCATGCCAAGGAGTGTTCCGAAGGGCCTACGCGGCTGTCTGTTGCTCAGCAGGCAGAGAGGAGGCCCGGCGGACTCAGTGTAGTTGCCCGGGAAACGGTGCGGACGCGAGAGCCCATCGCGTCCTGAAAGGCATCCTCGAGTTCCAGCTAGGCAGCACATCGACGCACACTTCCTGGAAACTGCTGTATGCCCCCACATGCCCGTTGGCGAAAGTGGAACTTACGGGGAGCCCAGTGATCACCCTGCGGTTTCCCCGAACGAACGAGGGCCGCGGCATTAGTGCCCCCCCCCAAGGATTGCAAGCACCCAGTTCCTCTGTGGAAATGAGTCCTTTACTCCCAAGGCGTTGCTGCAGTGAAGAGACGCAGGGCCTTTTCCGGGTTTGGCCGAGAGCTCCGTGGTTGCGAGGATGCAGCTTTCCAAACGGTAAAAGACTGCTTTTCTAAACAGGGCCCCCTATGGTAGCTACCACGCAGCGTAAGTACCTGCAGTATTTGAGGGGCGAAGGCAGACAAACGCGGCACACTGGGCCCTTCGCTGAATCCGTTTGAATGAGCGGGTGTCGAAGTGTGGCAAGCTCCCTAACCGAGTGAAGGCCTGAGGAAGGCCTTGCTGGCACTGCATCTCCCAGAGGCCTACCAGTGTAAAGTGGTGAATTGTGGTCTTCTTTGAGCAGGTTGGATGTCACGTCGAGTGCCTGCATGAGGTAGAGGCCCGGCAGGTGTGAGTTCCCAGAAGGAACGCGGAGCCGAGGGTGTCTCTTATGGCACGTCACTGCTCTGCACTGAGTCAAAGTTGCCCAGCCCATTAGACCGGCTAGGAATATGTTCCCGAGGTGTTCGTACGCTGTGTCAACCTGGTTCTCCAAGGAAGGGAGCCGTGTGTCGCCCTGGATTCTGCACGCCCAGAAGTGTTCCGAAGGGCCTACACGGCTGTCTGTCGATCAGCAGGCAGACAGGACACTTGGGGTACTCAGTGTATTTGCACGGGAAGCGGTGCCGACGCGAGAGCCCTGGGAGACCCGAAAGGCCTCCTCGCCTTCCTTTTAAGCGGAACAACGACCGAGACCTCATGGAAACTGCTGCACGCAGAGCTTGCCAGGGGGACAAGTGGGTCCTTACCATGAGACTAGTGGTCACCTTGTGGCTTCCCAGAACGCACGAGGGCTGTGGGATTAGCTCCCCCTAAGAATTGAGAGCACCTGACTTCTCTGGGCAAAGTACTCGTTCCCCTCACAGGCGTGCCTGCAGTGAAAAGCAGCTGGGCAATTCCACACTTCTGCACACAGGTTCTAGGCCGCCAAGAATCCAGCTTTCGAAAAGGGAAAAAAGACTGCTTTGGTGCGCTGATGCTAGGGGTCACCTTGCGATTGCCCAGAACGAACGTGGGCCGCAGCTTAGCTCTCCTCTGAAAGGGCAGGCACCCCGTTTGTCTGGGGGACATACTGGTTTCCTCCCCAGCTGTGCCTGCAGTGAGTAGAAGCTGGACATAGTGAGCGTTTCAGAAACAGCTCCGAGGCTACCTGTATCCAGCTTTCCAAAGGGGGAAAACACTGGTTTTCTAAGCAGTGCCACCTACCCTCGTTAACACCCGCCAGAAGTACGTGCAGAACTGGAAGTGCAAAGGGAGACCGTCGCGACACACTGGGCCCTTGGCTAAATAGTTTTCACTGCGCAGGCGTCTGCGTGTGGCAAGATCCCTAACCGAGGGAAGGCCTGAGGAAGACCTAGTTGGCACTGCGTCTTCCAAGGGCCTGCCAGTGTAAAGTGAGGAATTGTGCTCTTGGCTCAGGTTGGATCTCACCTCGACTTCCTGCTTGAGGCAGAGAGCGGGGAGGTATGTGTTCCAAGAAGGAACGCGGGGGAGACGTTTCTCTCCGGGTAAGTCCCTTTTCCGCACTGAGGCCAAGTGGCCCAGCCCAGGAGACCGTGTAGGACTGTGTTCCAGGGCTCTTTGCAAGCTGTGTCCACCTAGGTTTCTAAGGAAGAGAACGGTGTGTCGCCTTGGACTCTGCATGCCAAGGAGTGTTCCGAAGGGCCTACGCGGCTGTCTGTTGCTCAGCAGGCAGAGAGGAGGCCCGGCGGACTCAGTGTAGTTGCCCGGGAAACGGTGCGGACGCGAGAGCCCATCGCGTCCTGAAAGGCATCCTCGAGTTCCAGCTAGGCAGCACATCGACGCACACTTCCTGGAAACTGCTGTATGCCCCCACATGCCCGTTGGCGAAAGTGGAACTTACGGGGAGCCCAGTGATCACCCTGCGGTTTCCCGAACGAAAGAGGGCCGCGGCATTAGTGCCCCCCCAAGGATTGCAAGCACACAGTTCCTCTGTGGAAATGAGTCCTTTACTCCCAAGGCGTTGCTGCAGTGAAGAGACGCAGGGCCTTTTCCGGGTTTGGCCGAGAGCTCCGTGGTTGCGAGGATGCAGCTTTCCAAACGGTAAAAGACTGCTTTTCTAAACAGGGCCCCCTATGGTAGCTACCACGCAGCGTAAGTACCTGCAGTATTTGAGGGGCGAAGGCAGACAAACGCGGCACACTGGGCCCTTCGCTGAATCCGTTTGAATGAGCGGGTGTCGAAGTGTGGCAAGCTCCCTAACCGAGTGAAGGCCTGAGGAAGGCCTTGCTGGCACTGCATCTCCCAGAGGCCTACCAGTGTAAAGTGGTGAATTGTGGTCTTCTTTGAGCAGGTTAGATGTCACGTCGAGTGCCTGCATGAGGTAGAGGCCCGGCAGGTGTGAGTTCCCAGAAGGAACGCGGAGCCGAGGGTGTCTCTTATGGCACGTCACTGCTCTGCACTGAGTCAAAGTTGCCCAGCCCATTAGACCGGCTAGGAATATGTTCCCGAGGTGTTCGTACGCTGTGTCAACCTGGTTCTCCAAGGAAGGGAGCCGTGTGTCGCCCTGGATTCTGCACGCCCAGAAGTGTTCCGAAGGGCCTACACGGCTGTCTGTCGATCAGCAGGCAGACAGGACACTTGGGGTACTCAGTGTATTTGCACGGGAAGCGGTGCCGACGCGAGAGCCCTGGGAGACCCGAAAGGCCTCCTCGCCTTCCTTTTAAGCGGAACAACGACCGAGACCTCATGGAAACTGCTGCACGCAGAGCTTGCCAGGGGGACAAGTGGGTCCTTACCATGAGACTAGTGGTCACCTTGTGGCTTCCCAGAACGCACGAGGGCTGTGGGATTAGCTCCCCCTAAGAATTGAGAGCACCTGACTTCTCTGGGCAAAGTACTCGTTCCCCTCACAGGCGTGCCTGCAGTGAAAAGCAGCTGGGCAATTCCACACTTCTGCACACAGGTTCTAGGCCGCCAAGAATCCAGCTTTCGAAAAGGGAAAAAAGACTGCTTTGGTGCGCTGATGCTAGGGGTCACCTTGCGATTGCCCAGAACGAACGTGGGCCGCAGCTTAGCTCTCCTCTGAAAGGGCAGGCACCCCGTTTGTCTGGGGGACATACTGGTTTCCTCCCCAGCTGTGCCTGCAGTGAGTAGAAGCTGGACATACTGAGCGTTTCAGAAACAGCTCCGAGGCTACCTGTATCCAGCTTTCCAAAGGGGGAAAACACTGGTTTTCTAAGCAGTGCCACCTACCCTCGTTAACACCCGCCAGAAGTACGTGCAGAACTGGAAGTGCAAAGGGAGACCGTCGCGACACACTGGGCCCTTGGCTAAATAGTTTTCACTGCGCAGGCGTCTGCGTGTGGCAAGATCCCTAACCGAGGGAAGGCCTGAGGAAGACCTAGTTGGCACTGCGTCTTCCAAGGGCCTGCCAGTGTAAAGTGAGGAATTGTGCTCTTGGCTCAGGTTGGATCTCACCTCGACTTCCTGCTTGAGGCAGAGAGCGGGGAGGTATGTGTTCCAAGAAGGAACGCGGGGGAGACGTTTCTCTCCGGGTAAGTCCCTTTTCCGCACTGAGGCCAAGTGGCCCAGCCCAGGAGACCGTGTAGGACTGTGTTCCAGGGCTCTTTGCAAGCTGTGTCCACCTAGGTTTCTAAGGAAGAGAACGGTGTGTCGCCTTGGACTCTGCATGCCAAGGAGTGTTCCGAAGGGCCTACGCGGCTGTCTGTTGCTCAGCAGGCAGAGAGGAGGCCCGGCGGACTCAGTGTAGTTGCCCGGGAAACGGTGCGGACGCGAGAGCCCATCGCGTCCTGAAAGGCATCCTCGAGTTCCAGCTAGGCAGCACATCGACGCACACTTCCTGGAAACTGCTGTATGCCCCCACATGCCCGTTGGCGAAAGTGGAACTTACGGGGAGCCCAGTGATCACCCTGCGGTTTCCCGAACGAAAGAGGGCCGCGGCATTAGTGCCCCCCCAAGGATTGCAAGCACCCAGTTCCTCTGTGGAAATGAGTCCTTTACTCCCAAGGCGTTGCTGCAGTGAAGAGACGCAGGGCCTTTTCCGGGTTTGGCCGAGAGCTCCGTGGTTGCGAGGATGCAGCTTTCCAAACGGTAAAAGACTGCTTTTCTAAACAGGGCCCCCTATGGTAGCTACCACGCAGCGTAAGTACCTGCAGTATTTGAGGGGCGAAGGCAGACAAACGCGGCACACTGGGCCCTTCGCTGAATCCGTTTGAATGAGCGGGTGTCGAAGTGTGGCAAGCTCCCTAACCGAGTGAAGGCCTGAGGAAGGCCTTGCTGGCACTGCATCTCCCAGAGGCCTACCAGTGTAAAGTGGTGAATTGTGGTCTTCTTTGAGCAGGTTAGATGTCACGTCGAGTGCCTGCATGAGGTAGAGGCCCGGCAGGTGTGAGTTCCCAGAAGGAACGCGGAGCCGAGGGTGTCTCTTATGGCACGTCACTGCTCTGCACTGAGTCAAAGTTGCCCAGCCCATTAGACCGGCTAGGAATATGTTCCCGAGGTGTTCGTACGCTGTGTCAACCTGGTTCTCCAAGGAAGGGAGCCGTGTGTCGCCCTGGATTCTGCACGCCCAGAAGTGTTCCGAAGGGCCTACACGGCTGTCTGTCGATCAGCAGGCAGACAGGACACTTGGGGTACTCAGTGTATTTGCACGGGAAGCGGTGCCGACGCGAGAGCCCTGGGAGACCCGAAAGGCCTCCTCGCCTTCCTTTTAAGCGGAACAACGACCGAGACCTCATGGAAACTGCTGCACGCAGAGCTTGCCAGGGGGACAAGTGGGTCCTTACCATGAGACTAGTGGTCACCTTGTGGCTTCCCAGAACGCACGAGGGCTGTGGGATTAGCTCCCCCTAAGAATTGAGAGCACCTGACTTCTCTGGGCAAAGTACTCGTTCCCCTCACAGGCGTGCCTGCAGTGAAAAGCAGCTGGGCAATTCCACACTTCTGCACACAGGTTCTAGGCCGCCAAGAATCCAGCTTTCGAAAAGGGAAAAAAGACTGCTTTGGTGCGCTGATGCTAGGGGTCACCTTGCGATTGCCCAGAACGAACGTGGGCCGCAGCTTAGCTCTCCTCTGAAAGGGCAGGCACCCCGTTTGTCTGGGGGACATACTGGTTTCCTCCCCAGCTGTGCCTGCAGTGAGTAGAAGCTGGACATAGTGAGCGTTTCAGAAACAGCTCCGAGGCTACCTGTATCCAGCTTTCCAAAGGGGGAAAACACTGGTTTTCTAAGCAGTGCCACCTACCCTCGTTAACACCCGCCAGAAGTACGTGCAGAACTGGAAGTGCAAAGGGAGACCGTCGCGACACACTGGGCCCTTGGCTAAATAGTTTTCAATGCGCAGGCGTCTGCGTGTGGCAAGATCCCTAACCGAGGGAAGGCCTGAGGAAGACCTAGTTGGCACTGCGTCTTCCAAGGGCCTGCCAGTGTAAAGTGAGGAATTGTGCTCTTGGCTCAGGTTGGATCTCACCTCGACTTCCTGCTTGAGGCAGAGAGCGGGGAGGTATGTGTTCCAAGAAGGAACGCGGGGGAGACGTTTCTCTCCGGGTAAGTCCCTTTTCCGCACTGAGGCCAAGTGGCCCAGCCCAGGAGACCGTGTAGGACTGTGTTCCAGGGCTCTTTGCAAGCTGTGTCCACCTAGGTTTCTAAGGAAGAGAACGGTGTGTCGCCTTGGACTCTGCATGCCAAGGAGTGTTCCGAAGGGCCTACGCGGCTGTCTGTTGCTCAGCAGGCAGAGAGGAGGCCCGGCGGACTCAGTGTAGTTGCCCGGGAAACGGTGCGGACGCGAGAGCCCATCGCGTCCTGAAAGGCATCCTCGAGTTCCAGCTAGGCAGCACATCGACGCACACTTCCTGGAAACTGCTGTATGCCCCCACATGCCCGTTGGCGAAAGTGGAACTTACGGGGAGCCCAGTGATCACCCTGCGGTTTCCCCGAACGAACGAGGGCCGCGGCATTAGTGCCCCCCCAAGGATTGCAAGCACCCAGTTCCTCTGTGGAAATGAGTCCTTTACTCCCAAGGCGTTGCTGCAGTGAAGAGACGCAGGGCCTTTTCCGGGTTTGGCCGAGAGCTCCGTGGTTGCGAGGATGCAGCTTTCCAAACGGTAAAAGACTGCTTTTCTAAACAGGGCCCCCTATGGTAGCTACCACGCAGCGTTATTACCTGCAGTATTTGAGGGGCGAAGGCAGACAAACGCGGCACACTGGGCCCTTCGCTGAATCCGTTTGAATGAGCGGGTGTCGAAGTGTGGCAAGCTCCCTAACCGAGTGAAGGCCTGAGGAAGGCCTTGCTGGCACTGCATCTCCCAGAGGCCTACCAGTGTAAAGTGGTGAATTGTGGTCTTCTTTGAGCAGGTTGGATGTCACGTCGAGTGCCTGCATGAGGTAGAGGCCCGGCAGGTGTGAGTTCCCAGAAGGAACGCGGAGCCGAGGGTGTCTCTTATGGCACGTCACTGCTCTGCACTGAGTCAAAGTTGCCCAGCCCATTAGACCGGCTAGGAATATGTTCCCGAGGTGTTCGTACGCTGTGTCAACCTGGTTCTCCAAGGAAGGGAGCCGTGTGTCGCCCTGGATTCTGCACGCCCAGAAGTGTTCCGAAGGGCCTACACGGCTGTCTGTCGATCAGCAGGCAGACAGGACACTTGGGGTACTCAGTGTATTTGCACGGGAAGCGGTGCTGACGCGAGAGCCCTGGGAGACCCGAAAGGCCTCCTCGCCTTCCTTTTAAGCGGAACAACGACCGAGACCTCATGGAAACTGCTGCACGCAGAGCTTGCCAGGGGGACAAGTGGGTCCTTACCATGAGACTAGTGGTCACCTTGTGGCTTCCCAGAACGCACGAGGGCTGTGGGATTAGCTCCCCCTAAGAATTGAGAGCACCTGACTTCTCTGGGCAAAGTACTCGTTCCCCTCACAGGCGTGCCTGCAGTGAAAAGCAGCTGGGCAATTCCACACTTCTGCACACAGGTTCTAGGCCGCCAAGAATCCAGCTTTCGAAAAGGGAAAAAAGACTGCTTTGGTGCGCTGATGCTAGGGGTCACCTTGCGATTGCCCAGAACGAACGTGGGCCGCAGCTTAGCTCTCCTCTGAAAGGGCAGGCACCCCGTTTGTCTGGGGGACATACTGGTTTCCTCCCCAGCTGTGCCTGCAGTGAGTAGAAGCTGGACATAGTGAGCGTTTCAGAAACAGCTCCGAGGCTACCTATATCCAGCTTTCCAAAGGGGGAAAACACTGGTTTTCTAAGCAGTGCCACCTACCCTCGTTAACACCCGCCATAAGTACGTGCAGAACTGGAAGTGCAAAGGGAGACCGTCGCGACACACTGGGCCCTTGGCTAAATAGTTTTCACTGCGCAGGCGTCTGCGTGTGGCAAGCTCCCTAACCGAGGGAAGGCCTGAGGAAGGCCTTGCTGGCACTGCGTCTTCCAAGGGCCTGCCAGTGTAAAGTGAGGAATTGTGCTCTTGGCTCAGGTTGGATCTCACCTCGACTTCCTGCTTGAGGCAGAGAGCGGGGAGGTATGTGTTCCAAGAAGGAACGCGGGGGAGACGTTTCTCTCAGGGTAAGTCCCTTTTCCGCACTGAGGCCAAGTGGCCCAACCCAGGAGACCGTGTAGGACTGTGTTCCAGGGCTCTTTGCAAGCTGTGTCCACCTAGGTTTCTAAGGAAGAGAACGGTGTGTCGCCTTGGACTCTGCATGCCAAGGAGTGTTCCGAAGGGCCTACGCGGCTGTCTGTTGCTCAGCAGGCAGAGAGGAGGCCCGGCGGACTCAGTGTAGTTGCCCGGGAAACGGTGCGGACGCGAGAGCCCATCGCGTCCTGAAAGGCATCCTCGAGTTCCAGCTAGGCAGCACATCGACGCACACTTCCTGGAAACTGCTGTATGCCCCCACATGCCCGTTGTCGAAAGTGGAACTTACGGGGAGCCCAGTGATCACCCTGCGGTTTCCCCGAACGAACGAGGGCCGCGGCATTAGTGCCCCCCCCCAAGGATTGCAAGCACCCAGTTCCTCTGTGGAAATGAGTCCTTTACTCCCAAGGCGTTGCTGCAGTGAAGAGACACAGGGCCTTTTCCGGGTTTGGCCGAGAGCTCCGTGGTTGCGAGGATGCAGCTTTCCAAACGGTAAAAGACTGCTTTTCTAAACAGGGCCCCCTATGGTAGCTACCACGCAGCGTAAGTACCTGCAGTATTTGAGGGGCGAAGGCAGACAAACGCGGCACACTGGGCCCTTCGCTGAATCCGTTTGAATGAGCGGGTGTCGAAGTGTGGCAAGCTCCCTAACCGAGTGAAGGCCTGAGGAAGGCCTTGCTGGCACTGCATCTCCCAGAGGCCTACCAGTGTAAAGTGGTGAATTGTGGTCTTCTTTGAGCAGGTTGGATGTCACGTCGAGTGCCTGCATGAGGTAGAGGCCCGGCAGGTGTGAGTTCCCAGAAGGAACGCGGAGCCGAGGGTGTCTCTTATGGCACGTCACTGCTCTGCACTGAGTCAAAGTTGCCCAGCCCATTAGACCGGCTAGGAATATGTTCCCGAGGTGTTCGTACGCTGTGTCAACCTGGTTCTCCAAGGAAGGGAGCCGTGTGTCGCCCTGGATTCTGCACGCCCAGAAGTGTTCCGAAGGGCCTACACGGCTGTCTGTCGATCAGCAGGCAGACAGGACACTTGGGGTACTCAGTGTATTTGCACGGGAAGCGGTGCCGACGCGAGAGCCCTGGGAGACCCGAAAGGCCTCCTCGCCTTCCTTTTAAGCGGAACAACGACCGAGACCTCATGGAAACTGCTGCACGCAGAGCTTGCCAGGGGGACAAGTGGGTCCTTACCATGAGACTAGTGGTCACCTTGTGGCTTCCCAGAACGCACGAGGGCTGTGGGATTAGCTCCCCCTAAGAATTGAGAGCACCTGACTTCTCTGGGCAAAGTACTCGTTCCCCTCACAGGCGTGCCTGCAGTGAAAAGCAGCTGGGCAATTCCACACTTCTGCACACAGGTTCTAGGCCGCCAAGAATCCAGCTTTCGAAAAGGGAAAAAAGACTGCTTTGGTGCGCTGATGCTAGGGGTCACCTTGCGATTGCCCAGAACGAACGTGGGCCGCAGCTTAGCTCTCCTCTGAAAGGGCAGGCACCCCGTTTGTCTGGGGGACATACTGGTTTCCTCCCCAGCTGTGCCTGCAGTGAGTAGAAGCTGGACATAGTGAGCATTTCAGAAACAGCTCCTAGGCTACCTGTATCCAGCTTTCCAAAGGGGGAAAACACTGGTTTTCTAAGCAGTGCCACCTACCCTCGTTAACACCCGCCAGAAGTACGTGCAGAACTGGAAGTGCAAAGGGAGACCGTCGCGACACACTGGGCCCTTGGCTAAATAGTTTTCACTGCGCAGGCGTCTGCGTGTGGCAAGCTCCCTAACCGAGGGAAGGCCTGAGGAAGACCTAGTTGGCACTGCCTCTTCCAAGGGCCTGCCAGTGTAAAGTGAGGAATTGTGCTCTTGGCTCAGGTTGGATCTCACCTCGACTTCCTGCTTGAGGCAGAGAGCGGGGAGGTATGAGTTCCAAGAAGGAACGCGGGGGAGACGTTTCTCTCAGGGTAAGTCACCTTTCCGCACTGAGTCCAAGTGGCCCAGCCCAGGAGACCGTGTAGGACTGTGTTCCAGGGCTCTTTGCAAGCTGTGTCAACCTAGGTTTCTAAGGAAGAGAACGGTGTGTCGCCTTGGACTCTGCATGCCAAGGAGTGTTCCGAAGGGCCTACGCGGCTGTCTGTTGCTCAGCAGGCAGAGAGGAGGCCCGGCGGACTCAGTGTAGTTGCCCGGGAAACGGTGCGGACGC
This sequence comes from Eubalaena glacialis, assembly GCF_028564815.1. NCBI lineage: Eukaryota > Metazoa > Chordata > Mammalia > Artiodactyla > Balaenidae > Eubalaena > Eubalaena glacialis. Next base: position 107,475,224 of record NC_083716.1, on the reverse strand, counting down.
GAGAGCCCATCGCGTCCTGAAAGGCATCCTCGAGTTCCAGCTAGGCAGCACATCGACGCACACTTCCTGGAAACTGCTGTATGCCCCCACATGCCCGTTGGCGAAAGTGGAACTTACGGGGAGCCCAGTGATCACCCTGCGGTTTCCCCGAACGAACGAGGGCCGCGGCATTAGTGCCCCCCCAAGGATTGCAAGCACCCAGTTCCTCTGTGGAAATGAGTCCTTTACTCCCAAGGCGTTGCTGCAGTGAAGAGACGCAGGGCCTTTTCCGGGTTTGGCCGAGAGCTCCGTGGTTGCGAGGATGCAGCTTTCCAAACGGTAAAAGACTGCTTTTCTAAACAGGGCCCCCTATGGTAGCTACCACGCAGCGTTAGTACCTGCAGTATTTGAGGGGCGAAGGCAGACAAACGCGGCACACTGGGCCCTTCGCTGAATCCGTTTGAATGAGCGGGTGTCGAAGTGTGGCAAGCTCCCTAACCGAGTGAAGGCCTGAGGAAGGCCTTGCTGGCACTGCATCTCCCAGAGGCCTACCAGTGTAAAGTGGTGAATTGTGGTCTTCTTTGAGCAGGTTGGATGTCACGTCGAGTGCCTGCATGAGGTAGAGGCCCGGCAGGTGTGAGTTCCCAGAAGGAACGCGGAGCCGAGGGTGTCTCTTATGGCACGTCACTGCTCTGCACTGAGTCAAAGTTGCCCAGCCCATTAGACCGGCTAGGAATATGTTCCCGAGGTGTTCGTACGCTGTGTCAACCTGGTTCTCCAAGGAAGGGAGCCGTGTGTCGCCCTGGATTCTGCACGCCCAGAAGTGTTCCGAAGGGCCTACACGGCTGTCTGTCGATCAGCAGGCAGACAGGACACTTGGGGTACTCAGTGTATTTGCACGGGAAGCGGTGCCGACGCGAGAGCCCTGGGAGACCCGAAAGGCCTCCTCGCCTTCCTTTTAAGCGGAACAACGACCGAGACCTCATGGAAACTGCTGCACGCAGAGCTTGCCAGGGGGACAAGTGGGTCCTTACCATGAGACTAGTGGTCACCTTGTGGCTTCCCAGAACGCACGAGGGCTGTGGGATTAGCTCCCCCTAAGAATTGAGAGCACCTGACTTCTCTGGGCAAAGTACTCGTTCCCCTCACAGGCGTGCCTGCAGTGAAAAGCAGCTGGGCAATTCCACACTTCTGCACACAGGTTCTAGGCCGCCAAGAATCCAGCTTTCGAAAAGGGAAAAAAGACTGCTTTGGTTCGCTGATGCTAGGGGTCACCTTGCGATTGCCCAGAACGAACGTGGGCCGCAGCTTAGCTCTCCTCTGAAAGGGCAGGCACCCCGTTTGTCTGGGGGACATACTGCTTTCCTCCCCAGCTGTGCCTGCAGTGAGTAGAAGCTGGACATAGTGAGCGTTTCAGAAACAGCTCCGAGGCTACCTGTATCCAGCTTTCCAAAGGGGGAAAACACTGGTTTTCTAAGCAGTGCCACCTACCCTCGTTAACACCCACCAGAAGTACGTGCAGAACTGGAAGTGCAAAGGGAGACCGTCGCGACACACTGGGCCCTTGGCTAAATAGTTTTCACTGCGCAGGCGTCTGCGTGTGGCAAGATCCCTAACCGAGGGAAGGCCTGAGGAAGACCTAGTTGGCACTGCGTCTTCCAAGGGCCTGCCAGTGTAAAGTGAGGAATTGTGCTCTTGGCTCAGGTTGGATCTCACCTCGACTTCCTGCTTGAGGCAGAGAGCGGGGAGGTATGTGTTCCAAGAAGGAACGCGGGGGAGACGTTTCTCTCAGGGTAAGTCCCTTTTCCGCACTGAGGCCAAGTGGCCCAGCCCAGGAGACCGTGTAGGACTGTGTTCCAGGGCTCTTTGCAAGCTGTGTCCACCTAGGATTCTAAGGAAGAGAACGGTGTGTCGCCTTGGACTCTGCATGCCAAGGAGTGTTCCGAAGGGCCTACGCGGCTGTCTGTTGCTCAGCAGGCAGAGAGGAGGCCCGGCGGACTCAGTGTAGTTGCCCGGGAAACGGTGCGGACGCGAGAGCCCATCGCGTCCTGAAAGGCATCCTCGAGTTCCAGCTAGGCAGCACATCGACGCACACTTCCTGGAAACTGCTGTATGCCCCCACATGCCCGTTGGCGAAAGTGGAACTTACGGGGAGCCCAGTGATCACCCTGCGGTTTCCCCGAACGAACGAGGGCCGCGGCATTAGTGCCCCCCCAAGGATTGCAAGCACCCAGTTCCTCTGTGGAAATGAGTCCTTTACTCCCAAGGCGTTGCTGCAGTGAAGAGACGCAGGGCCTTTTCCGGGTTTGGCCGAGAGCTCCGTGGTTGCGAGGATGCCGCTTTCCAAACGGTAAAAGACTGCTTTTCTAAACAGGGCCCCCTATGGTAGCTACCACGCAGCGTTAGTACCTGCAGTATTTGAGGGGCGAAGGCAGACAAACGCGGCACACTGGGCCCTTCGCTGAATCCGTTTGAATGAGCGGGTGTCGAAGTGTGGCAAGCTCCCTAACCGAGTGAAGGCCTGAGGAAGGCCTTGCTGGCACTGCATCTCCCAGAGGCCTACCAGTGTAAAGTGGTGAATTGTGGTCTTCTTTGAGCAGGTTGGATGTCACGTCGAGTGCCTGCATGAGGTAGAGGCCCGGCAGGTGTGAGTTCCCAGAAGGAACGCGGAGCCGAGGGTGTCTCTTATGGCACGTCACTGCTCTGCACTGAGTCAAAGTTGCCCAGCCCATTAGACCGGCTAGGAATATGTTCCCGAGGTGTTCGTACGCTGTGTCAACCTGGTTCTCCAAGGAAGGGAGCCGTGTGTCGCCCTGGATTCTGCACGCCCAGAAGTGTTCCGAAGGGCCTACACGGCTGTCTGTCGATCAGCAGGCAGACAGGACACTTGGGGTACTCAGTGTATTTGCACGGGAAGCGGTGCCGACGCGAGAGCCCTGGGAGACCCGAAAGGCCTCCTCGCCTTCCTTTTAAGCGGAACAACGACCGAGAACTCATGGAAACTGCTGCACGCAGAGCTTGCCAGGGGGACAAGTGGGTCCTTACCATGAGACTAGTGGTCACCTTGTGGCTTCCCAGAACGCACGAGGGCTGTGGGATTAGCTCCCCCTAAGAATTGAGAGCACCTGACTTCTCTGGGCAAAGTACTCGTTCCCCTCACAGGCGTGCCTGCAGTGAAAAGCAGCTGGGCAATTCCACACTTCTGCACACAGGTTCTAGGCCGCCAAGAATCCAGCTTTCGAAAAGGGAAAAAAGACTGCTTTGGTGCGCTGATGCTAGGGGTCACCTTGCGATTGCCCAGAACGAACGTGGGCCGCAGCTTAGCTCTCCTCTGAAAGGGCAGGCACCCCGTTTGTCTGGGGGACATACTGCTTTCCTCCCCAGCTGTGCCTGCAGTGAGTAGAAGCTGGACATAGTGAGCGTTTCAGAAACAGCTCCGAGGCTACCTGTATCCAGCTTTCCAAAGGGGGAAAACACTGGTTTTCTAAGCAGTGCCACCTACCCTCGTTAACACCCGCCAGAAGTACGTGCAGAACTGGAAGTGCAAAGGGAGACCGTCGCGACACACGGGGAACTTGGCTAAATAGTTTTCACTGCGCAGGCGTCTGCGTGTGGCAAGCTCCCTAACCGAGGGAAGGCCTGAGGAAGGCCTTGCTGGCACTGCATCTCCCAGTGGCCTACCAGTGTAAAGTGGTGAATTGTGGTCTTCCTTGAGCAGGTTGGATGTCACGTCGAGTGCCTGCATGAGGTAGAGGCCCGGCAGGTGTGAGTTCCCAGAAGGAACGCGGAGCCGAGGGTGTCTCTTATGGCACGTCACTGCTCTGCACTGAGTCAAAGTTGCCCAGCCCATTAGACCGGCTAGGAATATGTTCCCGAGGTGTTCGTACGCTGTGTCAACCTGGTTCTCCAAGGAAGGGAGCCGTGTGTCGCCCTGGATTCTGCACGCCCAGAAGTGTTCCGAAGGGCCTACACGGCTGTCTGTCGATCAGCAGGCAGACAGGACACTTGGGGTACTCAGTGTATTTGCACGGGAAGCGGTGCCGACGCGAGAGCCCTGGGAGACCCGAAAGGCCTCCTCGCCTTCCTTTTAAGCGGAACAACGACCGAGACCTCATGGAAACTGCTGCACGCAGAGCTTGCCAGGGGGACAAGTGGGTCCTTACCATGAGACTAGTGGTCACCTTGTGGCTTCCCAGAACGCACGAGGGCTGTGGGATTAGCTCCCCCTAAGAATTGAGAGCACCTGACTTCTCTGGGCAAAGTACTCGTTCCCCTCACAGGCGTGCCTGCAGTGAAAAGCAGCTGGGCAATTCCACACTTCTGCACACAGGTTCTAGGCCGCCAAGAATCCAGCTTTCGAAAAGGGAAAAAAGACTGCTTTGGTGCGCTGATGCTAGGGGTCACCTTGCGATTGCCCAGAACGAACGTGGGCCGCAGCTTAGCTCTCCTCTGAAAGGGCAGGCACCCCGTTTGTCTGGGGGACATACTGGTTTCCTCCCCAGCTGTGCCTGCAGTGAGTAGAAGCTGGACATAGTGAGCGTTTCAGAAACAGCTCCGAGGCTACCTGTATCCAGCTTTCCAAAGGGGGAAAACACTGGTTTTCTAAGCAGTGCCACCTACCCTCGTTAACACCCACCAGAAGTACGTGCAGAACTGGAAGTGCAAAGGGAGACCGTCGCGACACACTGGGCCCTTGGCTAAATAGTTTTCACTGCGCAGGCGTCTGCGTGTGGCAAGATCCCTAACCGAGGGAAGGCCTGAGGAAGACCTAGTTGGCACTGCGTCTTCCAAGGGCCTGCCAGTGTAAAGTGAGGAATTGTGCTCTTGGCTCACGTTGGATCTCACCTCGACTTCCTGCTTGAGGCAGAGAGCGGGGAGGTATGTGTTCCAAGAAGGAACGCGGGGGAGACGTTTCTCTCAGGGTAAGTCCCTTTTCCGCACTGAGTCCAAGTGGCCCAGCCCAGGAGACCGTGTAGGACTGTGTTCCAGAGCTCTTTGCAAGCTGTGTCCACCTAGGTTTCTAAGGAAGAGAACGGTGTGTCGCCTTGGACTCTGCATGCCAAGGAGTGTTCCGAAGGGCCTACGCGGCTGTCTGTTGCTCAGCAGGCAGAGAGGAGGCCCGGCGGACTCAGTGTAGTTGCCCGGGAAACGGTGCGGACGCGAGAGCCCATCGCGTCCTGAAAGGCATCCTCGAGTTCCAGCTAGGCAGCACATCGACGCACACTTCCTGGAAACTGCTGTATGCCCCCACATGCCCGTTGGCGAAAGTGGAACTTACGGGGAGCCCAGTGATCACCCTGCGGTTTCCCCGAACGAACGAGGGCCGCGGCATTAGTGCCCCCCCCCCCAAGGATTGCAAGCACCCAGTTCCTCTGTGGAAATGAGTCCTTTACTCCCAAGGCGTTGCTGCAGTGAAGAGACGCAGGGCCTTTTCCGGGTTTGGCCGAGAGCTCCGTGGTTGCGAGGATGCAGCTTTCCAAACGGTAAAAGACTGCTTTTCTAAACAGGGCCCCCTATGGTAGCTACCACGCAGCGTTATTACCTGCAGTATTTGAGGGGCGAAGGCAGACAAACGCGGCACACTGGGCCCTTCGCTGAATCCGTTTGAATGAGCGGGTGTCGAAGTGTGGCAAGCTCCCTAACCGAGTGAAGGCCTGAGGAAGGCCTTGCTGGCACTGCATCTCCCAGAGGCCTACCAGTGTAAAGTGGTGAATTGTGGTCTTCTTTGAGCAGGTTAGATGTCACGTCGAGTGCCTGCATGAGGTAGAGGCCCGGCAGGTGTGAGTTCCCAGAAGGAACGCGGAGCCGAGGGTGTCTCTTATGGCACGTCACTGCTCTGCACTGAGTCAAAGTTGCCCAGCCCATTAGACCGGCTAGGAATATGTTCCCGAGGTGTTCGTACGCTGTGTCAACCTGGTTCTCCAAGGAAGGGAGCCGTGTGTCCCCCTGGATTCTGCACGCCCAGAAGTGTTCCGAAGGGCCTACACGGCTGTCTGTCGATCAGCAGGCAGACAGGACACTTGGGGTACTCAGTGTATTTGCACGGGAAGCGGTGCCGACGCGAGAGCCCTGGGAGACCCGAAAGGCCTCCTCGCCTTCCTTTTAAGCGGAACAACGACCGAGACCTCATGGAAACTGCTGCACGCAGAGCTTGCCAGGGGGACAAGTGGGTCCTTACCATGAGACTAGTGGTCACCTTGTGGCTTCCCAGAACGCACGAGGGCTGTGGGATTAGCTCCCCCTAAGAATTGAGAGCACCTGACTTCTCTGGGCAAAGTACTCGTTCCCCTCACAGGCGTGCCTGCAGTGAAAAGCAGCTGGGCAATTCCACACTTCTGCACACAGGTTCTAGGCCGCCAAGAATCCAGCTTTCGAAAAGGGAAAAAAGACTGCTTTGGTGCGCTGATGCTAGGGGTCACCTTGCGATTGCCCAGAACGAACGTGGGCCGCAGCTTAGCTCTCCTCTGAAAGGGCAGGCACCCCGTTTGTCTGGGGGACATACTGGTTTCCTCCCCAGCTGTGCCTGCAGTGAGTAGAAGCTGGACATAGTGAGCGTTTCAGAAACAGCTCCGAGGCTACCTGTATCCAGCTTTCCAAAGGGGGATAACACTGGTTTTCTAAGCAGTGCCACCTACCCTCGTTAACACCCGCCATAAGTACGTGCAGAACTGGAAGTGCAAAGGGAGACCGTCGCGACACACTGGGCCCTTGGCTAAATAGTTTTCACTGCGCAGGCGTCTGCGTGTGGCAAGATCCGTAACCGAGGGAAGGCCTGAGGAAGACCTAGTTGGCACTGCGTCTTCCAAGGGCCTGCCAGTGTAAAGTGAGGAATTGTGCTCTTGGCTCACGTTGGATCTCACCTCGACTTCCTGCTTGAGGCAGAGAGCGGGGAGGTATGTGTTCCAAGAAGGAACGCGGGGGAGACGTTTCTCTCAGGGTAAGTCCCTTTTCCGCACTGAGGCCAAGTGGCCCAGCCCAGGAGACCGTGTAGGACTGTGTTCCAGGGCTCTTTGCAAGCTGTGTCCACCTAGGTTTCTAAGGAAGAGAACGGTGTGTCGCCTTGGACTCTGCATGCCAAGGAGTGTTCCGAAGGGCCTACGCGGCTGTCTCTTGCTCAGCAGGCAGAGAGGAGGCCCGGCGGACTCAGTGTAGTTGCCCGGGAAACGGTGCGGACGCGAGAGCCCATCGCGTCCTGAAAGGCATCCTCGAGTTCCAGCTAGGCAGCACATCGACGCACACTTCCTGGAAACTGCTGTATGCCCCCACATGCCCGTTGGCGAAAGTGGAACTTACGGGGAGCCCAGTGATCACCCTGCGGTTTCCCCGAACGAACGAGGGCCGCGGCATTAGTGCCCCCCCAAGGATTGCAAGCACCCAGTTCCTCTGTGGAAATGAGTCCTTTACTCCCAAGGCGTTGCTGCAGTGAAGAGACGCAGGGCCTTTTCCGGGTTTGGCCGAGAGCTCCGTGGTTGCGAGGATGCAGCTTTCCAAACGGTAAAAGACTGCTTTTCTAAACAGGGCCCCCTATGGTAGCTACCACGCAGCGTTATTACCTGCAGTATTTGAGGGGCGAAGGCAGACAAACGCGGCACACTGGGCCCTTCGCTGAATCCGTTTGAATGAGCGGGTGTCGAAGTGTGGCAAGCTCCCTAACCGAGTGAAGGCCTGAGGAAGGCCTTGCTGGCACTGCATCTCCCAGAGGCCTACCAGTGTAAAGTGGTGAATTGTGGTCTTCTTTGAGCAGGTTGGATGTCACGTCGAGTGCCTGCATGAGGTAGAGGCCCGGCAGGTGTGAGTTCCCAGAAGGAACGCGGAGCCGAGGGTGTCTCTTATGGCACGTCACTGCTCTGCACTGAGTCAAAGTTGCCCAGCCCATTAGACCGGCTAGGAATATGTTCCCGAGGTGTTCGTACGCTGTGTCAACCTGGTTCTCCAAGGAAGGGAGCCGTGTGTCGCCCTGGATTCTGCACGCCCAGAAGTGTTCCGAAGGGCCTACACGGCTGTCTGTCGATCAGCAGGCAGACAGGACACTTGGGGTACTCAGTGTATTTGCACGGGAAGCGGTGCTGACGCGAGAGCCCTGGGAGACCCGAAAGGCCTCCTCGCCTTCCTTTTAAGCGGAACAACGACCGAGACCTCATGGAAACTGCTGCACGCAGAGCTTGCCAGGGGGACAAGTGGGTCCTTACCATGAGACTAGTGGTCACCTTGTGGCTTCCCAGAACGCACGAGGGCTGTGGGATTAGCTCCCCCTAAGAATTGAGAGCACCTGACTTCTCTGGGCAAAGTACTCGTTCCCCTCACAGGCGTGCCTGCAGTGAAAAGCAGCTGGGCAATTCCACACTTCTGCACACAGGTTCTAGGCCGCCAAGAATCCAGCTTTCGAAAAGGGAAAAAAGACTGCTTTGGTGCGCTGATGCTAGGGGTCACCTTGCGATTGCCCAGAACGAACGTGGGCCGCAGCTTAGCTCTCCTCTGAAAGGGCAGGCACCCCGTTTGTCTGGGGGACATACTGGTTTCCTCCCCAGCTGTGCCTGCAGTGAGTAGAAGCTGGACATAGTGAGCGTTTCAGAAACAGCTCCGAGGCTACCTATATCCAGCTTTCCAAAGGGGGAAAACACTGGTTTTCTAAGCAGTGCCACCTACCCTCGTTAACACCCGCCATAAGTACGTGCAGAACTGGAAGTGCAAAGGGAGACCGTCGCGACACACTGGGCCCTTGGCTAAATAGTTTTCACTGCGCAGGCGTCTGCGTGTGGCAAGCTCCCTAACCGAGGGAAGGCCTGAGGAAGGCCTTGCTGGCACTGCGTCTTCCAAGGGCCTGCCAGTGTAAAGTGAGGAATTGTGCTCTTGGCTCAGGTTGGATCTCACCTCGACTTCCTGCTTGAGGCAGAGAGCGGGGAGGTATGTGTTCCAAGAAGGAACGCGGAGGAGACGTTTCTCTCAGGGTAAGTCCCTTTTCCGCACTGAGTCCAAGTGGCCCAGCCCAGGAGACCGTGTAGGACTGTGTTCCAGAGCTCTTTGCAAGCTGTGTCCACCTAGGTTTCTAAGGAAGAGAACGGTGTGTCGCCTTGGACTCTGCATGCCAAGGAGTGTTCCGAAGGGCCTACGCGGCTGTCTGTTGCTCAGCAGGCAGAGAGGAGGCCCGGCGGACTCAGTGTAGTTGCCCGGGAAACGGTGCGGACGCGAGAGCCCATCGCGTCCTGAAAGGCATCCTCGAGTTCCAGCTAGGCAGCACATCGACGCACACTTCCTGGAAACTGCTGTATGCCCCCACATGCCCGTTGGCGAAAGTGGAACTTACGGGGAGCCCAGTGATCACCCTGCGGTTTCCCCGAACGAACGAGGGCCGCGGCATTAGTGCCCCCCCAAGGATTGCAAGCACCCAGTTCCTCTGTGGAAATGAGTCCTTTACTCCCAAGGCGTTGCTGCAGTGAAGAGACGCAGGGCCTTTTCCGGGTTTGGCCGAGAGCTCCGTGGTTGCGAGGATGCAGCTTTCCAAACGGTAAAAGACTGCTTTTCTAAACAGGGCCCCCTATGGTAGCTACCACGCAGCGTTAGTACCTGCAGTATTTGAGGGGCGAAGGCAGACAAACGCGGCACACTGGGCCCTTCGCTGAATCCGTTTGAATGAGCGGGTGTCGAAGTGTGGCAAGCTCCCTAACCGAGTGAAGGCCTGAGGAAGGCCTTGCTGGCCCTGCATCTCCCAGAGGCCTACCAGTGTAAAGTGGTGAATTGTGGTCTTCTTTGAGCAGGTTGGATGTCACGTCGAGTGCCTGCATGAGGTAGAGGCCCGGCAGGTGTGAGTTCCCAGAAGGAACGCGGAGCCGAGGGTGTCTCTTATGGCACGTCACTGCTCTGCACTGAGTCAAAGTTGCCCAGCCCATTAGACCGGCTAGGAATATGTTCCCGAGGTGTTCGTACGCTGTGTCAACCTGGTTCTCCAAGGAAGGGAGCCGTGTGTCGCCCTGGATTCTGCACGCCCAGAAGTGTTCCGAAGGGCCTACACGGCTGTCTGTCGATCAGCAGGCAGACAGGACACTTGGGGTACTCAGTGTATTTGCACGGGAAGCGGTGCCGACGCGAGAGCCCTGGGAGACCCGAAAGGCCTCCTCGCCTTCCTTTTAAGCGGAACAACGACCGAGACCTCATGGAAACTGCTGCACGCAGAGCTTGCCAGGGGGACAAGTGGGTCCTTACCATGAGACTAGTGGTCACCTTGTGGCTTCCCAGAACGCACGAGGGCTGTGGGATTAGCTCCCCCTAAGAATTGAGAGCACCTGACTTCTCTGGGCAAAGTACTCGTTCCCCTCACAGGCGTGCCTGCAGTGAAAAGCAGCTGGGCAATTCCACACTTCTGCACACAGGTTCTAGGCCGCCAAGAATCCAGCTTTCGAAAAGGGAAAAAAGACTGCTTTGGTGCGCTGATGCTAGGGGTCACCTTGCGATTGCCCAGAACGAACGTGGGCCGCAGCTTAGCTCTCCTCTGAAAGGGCAGGCACCCCGTTTGTCTGGGGGACATACTGCTTTCCTCCCCAGCTGTGCCTGCAGTGAGTAGAAGCTGGACATAGTGAGCGTTTCAGAAACAGCTCCGAGGCTACCTGTATCCAGCTTTCCAAAGGGGGAAAACACTGGTTTTCTAAGCAGTGCCACCTACCCTCGTTAACACCCACCAGAAGTACGTGCAGAACTGGAAGTGCAAAGGGAGACCGTCGCGACACACTGGGCCCTTGGCTAAATAGTTTTCACTGCGCAGGCGTCTGCGTGTGGCAAGATCCCTAACCGAGGGAAGGCCTGAGGAAGACCTAGTTGGCACTGCGTCTTCCAAGGGCCTGCCAGTGTAAAGTGAGGAATTGTGCTCTTGGCTCAGGTTGGATCTCACCTCGACTTCCTGCTTGAGGCAGAGAGCGGGGAGGTATGTGTTCCAAGAAGGAACGCGGGGGAGACGTTTCTCTCCGGGTAAGTCCCTTTTCCGCACTGAGGCCAAGTGGCCCAGCCCAGGAGACCGTGTAGGACTGTGTTCCAGGGCTCTTTGCAAGCTGTGTCCACCTAGGATTCTAAGGAAGAGAACGGTGTGTCGCCTTGGACTCTGCATGCCAAGGAGTGTTCCGAAGGGCCTACGCGGCTGTCTGTTGCTCAGCAGGCAGAGAGGAGGCCCGGCGGACTCAGTGTAGTTGCCCGGGAAACGGTGCGGACGCGAGAGCCCATCGCGTCCTGAAAGGCATCCTCGAGTTCCAGCTAGGCAGCACATCGACGCACACTTCCTGGAAACTGCTGTATGCCCCCACATGCCCGTTGGCGAAAGTGGAACTTACGGGGAGCCCAGTGATCACCCTGCGGTTTCCCCGAACGAACGAGGGCCGCGGCATTAGTGCCCCCCCAAGGATTGCAAGCACCCAGTTCCTCTGTGGAAATGAGTCCTTTACTCCCAAGGCGTTGCTGCAGTGAAGAGACGCAGGGCCTTTTCCGGGTTTGGCCGAGAGCTCCGTGGTTGCGAGGATGCAGCTTTCCAAACGGTAAAAGACTGCTTTTCTAAACAGGGCCCCCTATGGTAGCTACCACGCAGCGTTATTACCTGCAGTATTTGAGGGGCGAAGGCAGACAAACGCGGCACACTGGGCCCTTCGCTGAATCCGTTTGAATGAGCGGGTGTCGAAGTGTGGCAAGCTCCCTAACCGAGTGAAGGCCTGAGGAAGGCCTTGCTGGCACTGCATCTCCCAGAGGCCTACCAGTGTAAAGTGGTGAATTGTGGTCTTCTTTGAGCAGGTTGGATGTCACGTCGAGTGCCTGCATGAGGTAGAGGCCCGGCAGGTGTGAGTTCCCAGAAGGAACGCGGAGCCGAGGGTGTCTCTTATGGCACGTCACTGCTCTGCACTGAGTCAAAGTTGCCCAGCCCATTAGACCGGCTAGGAATATGTTCCCGAGGTGTTCGTACGCTGTGTCAACCTGGTTCTCCAAGGAAGGGAGCCGTGTGTCGCCCTGGATTCTGCACGCCCAGAAGTGTTCCGAAGGGCCTACACGGCTGTCTGTCGATCAGCAGGCAGACAGGACACTTGGGGTACTCAGTGTATTTGCACGGGAAGCGGTGCCGACGCGAGAGCCCTGGGAGACCCGAAAGGCCTCCTCGCCTTCCTTTTAAGCGGAACAACGACCGAGACCTCATGGAAACTGCTGCACGCAGAGCTTGCCAGGGGGACAAGTGGGTCCTTACCATGAGACTAGTGGTCACCTTGTGGCTTCCCAGAACGCACGAGGGCTGTGGGATTAGCTCCCCCTAAGAATTGAGAGCACCTGACTTCTCTGGGCAAAGTACTCGTTCCCCTCACAGGCGTGCCTGCAGTGAAAAGCAGCTGGGCAATTCCACACTTCTGCACACAGGTTCTAGGCCGCCAAGAATCCAGCTTTCGAAAAGGGAAAAAAGACTGCTTTGGTGCGCTGATGCTAGGGGTCACCTTGCGATTGCCCAGAACGAACGTGGGCCGCAGCTTAGCTCTCCTCTGAAAGGGCAGGCACCCCGTTTGTCTGGGGGACATACTGGTTTCCTCCCCAGCTGTGCCTGCAGTGAGTAGAAGCTGGACATAGTGAGCGTTTCAGAAACAGCTCCGAGGCTACCTGTATCCAGCTTTCCAAAGGGGGAAAACACTGGTTTTCTAAGCAGTGCCACCTACCCTCGTTAACACCCGCCAGAAGTACGTGCAGAACTGGAAGTGCAAAGGGAGACCGTCGCGACACACGGGGAACTTGGCTAAATAGTTTTCACTGCGCAGGCGTCTGCGTGTGGCAAGCTCCCTAACCGAGGGAAGGCCTGAGGAAGGCCTTGCTGGCACTGCATCTCCCAGTGGCCTACCAGTGTAAAGTGGTGAATTGTGGTCTTCTTTGAGCAGGTTGGATGTCACGTCGAGTGCCTGCATGAGGTAGAGGCCCGGCAGGTGTGAGTTCCCAGAAGGAACGCGGAGCCGAGGGTGTCTCTTATGGCACGTCACTGCTCTGCACTGAGTCAAAGTTGCCCAGCCCATTAGACCGGCTAGGAATATGTTCCCGAGGTGTTCGTACGCTGTGTCAACCTGGTTCTCCAAGGAAGGGAGCCGTGTGTCGCCCTGGATTCTGCACGCCCAGAAGTGTTCCGAAGGGCCTACACGGCTGTCTGTCGATCAGCAGGCAGACAGGACACTTGGGGTACTCAGTGTATTTGCACGGGAAGCGGTGCCGACGCGAGAGCCCTGGGAGACCCGAAAGGCCTCCTCGCCTTCCTTTTAAGCGGAACAACGACCGAGACCTCATGGAAACTGCTGCACGCAGAGCTTGCCAGGGGGACAAGTGGGTCCTTACCATGAGACTAGTGGTCACCTTGTGGCTTCCCAGAACGCACGAGGGCTGTGGGATTAGCTCCCCCTAAGAATTGAGAGCACCTGACTTCTCTGGGCAAAGTACTCGTTCCCCTCACAGGCGTGCCTGCAGTGAAAAGCAGCTGGGCAATTCCACACTTCTGCACACAGGTTCTAGGCCGCCAAGAATCCAGCTTTCGAAAAGGGAAAAAAGACTGCTTTGGTGCGCTGATGCTAGGGGTCACCTTGCGATTGCCCAGAACGAACGTGGGCCGCAGCTTAGCTCTCCTCTGAAAGGGCAGGCACCCCGTTTGTCTGGGGGACATACTGGTTTCCTCCCCAGCTGTGCCTGCAGTGAGTAGAAGCTGGACATAGTGAGCGTTTCAGAAACAGCTCCGAGGCTACCTGTATCCAGCTTTCCAAAGGGGGAAAACACTGGTTTTCTAAGCAGTGCCACCTACCCTCGTTAACACCCGCCATAAGTACGTGCAGAACTGGAAGTGCAAAGGGAGACCGTCGCGACACACTGGGCCCTTGGCTAAATAGTTTTCACTGCGCAGGCGTCTGCGTGTGGCAAGATCCCTAACCGAGGGAAGGCCTGAGGAAGACCTAGTTGGCACTGCGTCTTCCAAGGGCCTGCCAGTGTAAAGTGAGGAATTGTGCTCTTGGCTCACGTTGGATCTCACCTCGACTTCCTGCTTGAGGCAGAGAGCGGGGAGGTATGTGTTCCAAGAAGGAACGCGGGGGAGACGTTTCTCTCAGGGTAAGTCCCTTTTCCGCACTGAGTCCAAGTGGCCCAGCCCAGGAGACCGTGTAGGACTGTGTTCCAGAGCTCTTTGCAAGCTGTGTCCACCTAGGTTTCTAAGGAAGAGAACGGTGTGTCGCCTTGGACTCTGCATGCCAAGGAGTGTTCCGAAGGGCCTACGCGGCTGTCTGTTGCTCAGCAGGCAGAGAGGAGGCCCGGCGGACTCAGTGTAGTTGCCCGGGAAACGGTGCGGACGCGAGAGCCCATCGCGTCCTGAAAGGCATCCTCGAGTTCCAGCTAGGCAGCACATCGACGCACACTTCCTGGAAACTGCTGTATGCCCCCACATGCCCGTTGGCGAAAGTGGAACTTACGGGGAGCCCAGTGATCACCCTGCGGTTTCCCCGAACGAACGAGGGCCGCGGCATTAGTGCCCCCCCCCAAGGATTGCAAGCACCCAGTTCCTCTGTGGAAATGAGTCCTTTACTCCCAAGGCGCTGCTGCAGTGAAGAGACACAGGGCCTTTTCCGGGTTTGGCCGAGAGCTCCGTGGTTGCGAGGATGCAGCTTTCCAAACGGTAAAAGACTGCTTTTCTAAACAAGGCCCCCTATGGTAGCTACCACGCAGCGTAAGTACCTGCAGTATTTGAGGGGCGAAGGCAGACAAACGCGGCACACTGGGCCCTTCGCTGAATCCGTTTGAATGAGCGGGTGTCGAAGTGTGGCAAGCTCCCTAACCGAGTGAAGGCCTGAGGAAGGCCTTGCTGGCACTGCATCTCCCAGAGGCCTACCAGTGTAAAGTGGTGAATTGTGGTCTTCTTTGAGCAGGTTAGATGTCACGTCGAGTGCCTGCATGAGGTAGAGGCCCGGCAGGTGTGAGTTCCCAGAAGGAACGCGGAGCCGAGGGTGTCTCTTATGGCACGTCACTGCTCTGCACTGAGTCAAAGTTGCCCAGCCCATTAGACCGGCTAGGAATATGTTCCCGAGGTGTTCGTACGCTGTGTCAACCTGGTTCTCCAAGGAAGGGAGCCGTGTGTCGCCCTGGATTCTGCATGCCCAGAAGTGTTCCGAAGGGCCTACACGGCTGTCTGTCGATCAGCAGGCAGACAGGACACTTGGGGTACTCAGTGTATTTGCACGGGAAGCGGTGCCGACGCGAGAGCCCTGGGAGACCCGAAAGGCCTCCTCGCCTTCCTTTTAAGCGGAACAACGACCGAGACCTCATGGAAACTGCTGCACGCAGAGCTTGCCAGGGGGACAAGTGGGTCCTTACCATGAGACTAGTGGTCACCTTGTAGCTTCCCAGAACGCACGAGGGCTGTGGGATTAGCTCCCCCTAAGAATTGAGAGCACCTGACTTCTCTGGGCAAAGTACTCGTTCCCCTCACAGGCGTGCCTGCAGTGAAAAGCAGCTGGGCAATTCCACACTTCTGCACACAGGTTCTAGGCCGCCAAGAATCCAGCTTTCGAAAAGGGAAAAAAGACTGCTTTGGTGCGCTGATGCTAGGGGTCACCTTGCGATTGCCCAGAACGAACGTGGGCCGCAGCTTAGCTCTCCTCTGAAAGGGCAGGCACCCCGTTTGTCTGGGGGACATACTGGTTTCCTCCCCAGCTGTGCCTGCAGTGAGTAGAAGCTGGACATAGTGAGCGTTTCAGAAACAGCTCCGAGGCTACCTGTATCCAGCTTTCCAAAGGGGGAAAACACTGGTTTTCTAAGCAGTGCCACCTACCCTCGTTAACACCCACCAGAAGTACGTGCAGAACTGGAAGTGCAAAGGGAGACCATCGCGACACACTGGGCCCTTGGCTAAATAGTTTTCACTGCGCAGGCGTCTGCGTGTGGCAAGATCCCTAACCGAGGGAAGGCCTGAGGAAGACCTAGTTGGCACTGCGTCTTCCAAGGGCCTGCCAGTGTAAAGTGAGGAATTGTGCTCTTGGCTCAGGTTGGATCTCACCTCGACTTCCTGCTTGAGGCAGAGAGCGGGGAGGTATGTGTTCCAAGAAGGAACGCGGGGGAGACGTTTCTCTCAGGGTAAGTCCCTTTTCCGCACTGAGGCCAAGTGGCCCAGCCCAGGAGACCGTGTAGGACTGTGTTCCAGGGCTCTTTGCAAGCTGTGTCCACCTAGGTTTCTAAGGAAGAGAACGGTGTGTCGCCTTGGACTCTGTATGCCAAGGAGTGTTCCGAAGGGCCTACGCGGCTGTCTGTTGCTCAGCAGGCAGAGAGGAGGCCCGGCGGACTCAGTGTAGTTGCCCGGGAAACGGTGCGGACGCGAGAGCCCATCGCGTCCTGAAAGGCATCCTCGAGTTCCAGCTAGGCAGCACATCGACGCACACTTCCTGGAAACTGCTGTATGCCCCCACATGCCCGTTGGCGAAAGTGGAACTTACGGGGAGCCCAGTGATCACCCTGCGGTTTCCCCGAACGAACGAGGGCCGCGGCATTAGTGCCCCACCCCCCAAGGATTGCAAGCACCCAGTTCCTCTGTGGAAATGAGTCCTTTACTCCCAAGGCGTTGCTGCAGTGAAGAGACACAGGGCCTTTTCCGGGTTTGGCCGAGAGCTCCGTGGTTGCGAGGATGCAGCTTTCCAAACGGTGAAAGACTGCTTTTCTAAACAGGGCCCCCTATGGTAGCTACCACGCAGCGTAAGTACCTGCAGTATTTGAGGGGCGAAGGCAGACAAACGCGGCACACTGGGCCCTTCGCTGAATCCGTTTGAATGAGCGGGTGTCGAAGTGTGGCAAGCTCCCTAACCGAGTGAAGGCCTGAGGAAGGCCTTGCTGGCACTGCATCTCCCAGAGGCCTACCAGTGTAAAGTGGTGAATTGTGGTCTTCTTTGAGCAGGTTGGATGTCACGTCGAGTGCCTGCATGAGGTAGAGGCCCGGCAGGTGTGAGTTCCCAGAAGGAACGCGGAGCCGAGGGTGTCTCTTATGGCACGTCACTGCTCTGCACTGAGTCAAAGTTGCCCAGCCCATTAGACCGGCTAGGAATATGTTCCCGAGGTGTTCGTACGCTGTGTCAACCTGGTTCTCCAAGGAAGGGAGCCGTGTGTCGCCCTGGATTCTGCACGCCCAGAAGTGTTCCGAAGGGCCTACACGGCTGTCTGTCGATCAGCAGGCAGACAGGACACTTGGGGTACTCAGTGTATTTGCACGGGAAGCGGTGCCGACGCGAGAGCCCTGGGAGACCCGAAAGGCCTCCTCGCCTTCCTTTTAAGCGGAACAACGACCGAGACCTCATGGAAACTGCTGCACGCAGAGCTTGCCAGGGGGACAAGTGGGTCCTTACCATGAGACTAGTGGTCACCTTGTGGCTTCCCAGAACGCACGAGGGCTGTGGGATTAGCTCCCCCTAAGAATTGAGAGCACCTGACTTCTCTGGGCAAAGTACTCGTTCCCCTCACAGGCGTGCCTGCAGTGAAAAGCAGCTGGGCAATTCCACACTTCTGCACACAGGTTCTAGGCCGCCAAGAATCCAGCTTTCGAAAAGGGAAAAAAGACTGCTTTGGTGCGCTGATGCTAGGGGTCACCTTGCGATTGCCCAGAACGAACGTGGGCCGCAGCTTAGCTCTCCTCTGAAAGGGCAGGCACCCCGTTTGTCTGGGGGACATACTGCTTTCCTCCCCAGCTGTGCCTGCAGTGAGTAGAAGCTGGACATAGTGAGCGTTTCAGAAACAGCTCCGAGGCTACCTGTATCCAGCTTTCCAAAGGGGGAAAACACTGGTTTTCTAAGCAGTGCCACCTACCCTCGTTAACACCCGCCATAAGTACGTGCAGAACTGGAAGTGCAAAGGGAGACCGTCGCGACACACTGGGCCCTTGGCTAAATAGTTTTCACTGCGCAGGCGTCTGCGTGTGGCAAGATCCGTAACCGAGGGAAGGCCTGAGGAAGACCTAGTTGGCACTGCGTCTTCCAAGGGCCTGCCAGTGTAAAGTGAGGAATTGTGCTCTTGGCTCAGGTTGGATCTCACCTCGACTTCCTGCTTGAGGCAGAGAGCGGGGAGGTATGTGTTCCAAGAAGGAACGCGGGGGAGACGTTTCTCTCCGGGTAAGTCCCTTTTCCGCACTGAGTCCAAGTGGCCCAGCCCAGGAGACCGTGTAGGACTGTGTTCCAGGGCTCTTTGCAAGCTGTGTCCACCTAGGTTTCTAAGGAAGAGAACGGTGTGTCGCCTTGGACTCTGCATGCCAAGGAGTGTTCCGAAGGGCCTACGCGGCTGTCTGTTGCTCAGCAGGCAGAGAGGAGGCCCGGCGGACTCAGTGTAGTTGCCCGGGAAACGGTGCGGACGCGAGAGCCCATCGCGTCCTGAAAGGCATCCTCGAGTTCCAGCTAGGCAGCACATCGACGCACACTTCCTGGAAACTGCTGTATGTCCCCACATGCCCGTTGGCGAAAGTGGAACTTACGGGGAGCCCAGTGATCACCCTGCGGTTTCCCCGAACGAACGAGGGCCGCGGCATTAGTGCCCCCCCAAGGATTGCAAGCACCCAGTTCCTCTGTGGAAATGAGTCCTTTACTCCCAAGGCGTTGCTGCAGTGAAGAGACGCAGGGCCTTTTCCGGGTTTGGCCGAGAGCTCCGTGGTTGCGCGGATGCAGCTTTCCAAACGGTAAAAGACTGCTTTTCTAAACAGGGCCCCCTATGGTAGCTACCACGCAGCGTTAGTACCTGCAGTATTTGAGGGGCGAAGGCAGACAAACGCGGCACACTGGGCCCTCCGCTGAATCCGCTTGAATGAGCGGGTGTCGAAGTGTGGCAAGCTCCCTAACCGAGTGAAGGCCTGAGGAAGGCCTTGCTGGCACTGCATCTCCCAGAGGCCTACCAGTGTAAAGTGGTGAATTGTGGTCTTCTTTGAGCAGGTTGGATGTCACGTCGAGTGCCTGCATGAGGTAGAGGCCCGGCAGGTGTGAGTTCCCAGAAGGAACGCGGAGCCGAGGGTGTCTCTTATGGCACGTCACTGCTCTGCACTGAGTCAAAGTTGCCCAGCCCATTAGACCGGCTAGGAATATGTTCCCGAGGTGTTCGTACGCTGTGTCAACCTGGTTCTCCAAGGAAGGGAGCCGTGTGTCGCCCTGGATTCTGCACGCCCAGAAGTGTTCCGAAGGGCCTACACGGCTGTCTGTCGATCAGCAGGCAGACAGGACACTTGGGGTACTCAGTGTATTTGCACGGGAAGCGGTGCCGACGCGAGAGCCCTGGGAGACCCGAAAGGCCTCCTCGCCTTCCTTTTAAGCGGAACAACGACCGAGACCTCATGGAAACTGCTGCACGCAGAGCTTGCCAGGGGGACAAGTGGGTCCTTACCATGAGACTAGTGGTCACCTTGTGGCTTCCCAGAACGCACGAGGGCTGTGGGATTAGCTCCCCCTAAGAATTGAGAGCACCTGACTTCTCTGGGCAAAGTACTCGTTCCCCTCACAGGCGTGCCTGCAGTGAAAAGCAGCTGGGCAATTCCACACTTCTGCACACAGGTTCTAGGCCGCCAAGAATCCAGCTTTCGAAAAGGGAAAAAAGACTGCTTTGGTGCGCTGATGCTAGGGGTCACCTTGCGATTGCCCAGAACGAACGTGGGCCGCAGCTTAGCTCTCCTCTGAAAGGGCAGGCACCCCGTTTGTCTGGGGGACATACTGCTTTCCTCCCCAGCTGTGCCTGCAGTGAGTAGAAGCTGGACATAGTGAGCGTTTCAGAAACAGCTCCGAGGCTACCTGTATCCAGCTTTCCAAAGGGGGAAAACACTGGTTTTCTAAGCAGTGCCACCTACCCTCGTTAACACCCGCCATAAGTACGTGCAGAACTGGAAGTGCAAAGGGAGACCGTCGCGACACACTGGGCCCTTGGCTAAATAGTTTTCACTGCGCAGGCGTCTGCGTGTGGCAAGATCCGTAACCGAGGGAAGGCCTGAGGAAGACCTAGTTGGCACTGCGTCTTCCAAGGGCCTGCCAGTGTAAAGTGAGGAATTGTGCTCTTGGCTCACGTTGGATCTCACCTCGACTTCCTGCTTGAGGCAGAGAGCGGGGAGGTATGTGTTCCAAGAAGGAACGCGGGGGAGACGTTTCTCTCCGGGTAAGTCCCTTTTCCGCACTGAGGCCAAGTGGCCCAGCCCAGGAGACCGTGTAGGACTGTGTTCCAGGGCTCTTTGCAAGCTGTGTCCACCTAGGTTTCTAAGGAAGAGAACGGTGTGTCGCCTTGGACTCTGCATGCCAAGGAGTGTTCCGAAGGGCCTACGCGGCTGTCTGTTGCTCAGCAGGCAGAGAGGAGGCCCGGCGGACTCAGTGTAGTTGCCCGGGAAACGGTGCGGACGCGAGAGCCCATCGCGTCCTGAAAGGCATCCTCGAGTTCCAGCTAGGCAGCACATCGACGCACACTTCCTGGAAACTGCTGTATGTCCCCACATGCCCGTTGGCGAAAGTGGAACTTACGGGGAGCCCAGTGATCACCCTGCGGTTTCCCCGAACGAACGAGGGCCGCGGCATTAGTGCCCCCCCAAGGATTGCAAGCACCCAGTTCCTCTGTGGAAATGAGTCCTTTACTCCCAAGGCGTTGCTGCAGTGAAGAGACGCAGGGCCTTTTCCGGGTTTGGCCGAGAGCTCCGTGGTTGCGCGGATGCAGCTTTCCAAACGGTAAAAGACTGCTTTTCTAAACAGGGCCCCCTATGGTAGCTACCACGCAGCGTTAGTCCCTGCAGTATTTGAGGGGCGAAGGCAGACAAACGCGGCACACTGGGCCCTCCGCTGAATCCGCTTGAATGAGCGGGTGTCGAAGTGTGGCAAGCTCCCTAACCGAGTGAAGGCCTGAGGAAGGCCTTGCTGGCACTGCATCTCCCAGAGGCCTACCAGTGTAAAGTGGTGAATTGTGGTCTTCTTTGAGCAGGTTGGATGTCACGTCGAGTGCCTGCATGAGGTAGAGGCCCGGCAGGTGTGAGTTCCCAGAAGGAACGCGGAGCCGAGGGTGTCTCTTATGGCACGTCACTGCTCTGCACTGAGTCAAAGTTGCCCAGCCCATTAGACCGGCTAGGAATATGTTCCCGAGGTGTTCGTACGCTGTGTCAACCTGGTTCTCCAAGGAAGGGAGCCGTGTGTCGCCCTGGATTCTGCACGCCCAGAAGTGTTCCGAAGGGCCTACACGGCTGTCTGTCGATCAGCAGGCAGACAGGACACTTGGGGTACTCAGTGTATTTGCACGGGAAGCGGTGCCGACACGAGAGCCCTGGGAGACCCGAAAGGCCTCCTCGCCTTCCTTTTAAGCGGAACAACGACCGAGACCTCATGGAAACTGCTGCACGCAGAGCTTGCCAGGGGGACAAGTGGGTCCTTACCATGAGACTAGTGGTCACCTTGTGGCTTCCCAGAACGCACGAGGGCTGTGGGATTAGCTCCCCCTAAGAATTGAGAGCACCTGACTTCTCTGGGCAAAGTACTCGTTCCCCTCACAGGCGTGCCTGCAGTGAAAAGCAGCTGGGCAATTCCACACTTCTGCACACAGGTTCTAGGCCGCCAAGAATCCAGCTTTCGAAAAGGGAAAAAAGACTGCTTTGGTGCGCTGATGCTAGGGGTCACCTTGCGATTGCCCAGAACGAACGTGGGCCGCAGCTTAGCTCTCCTCTGAAAGGGCAGGCACCCCGTTTGTCTGGGGGACATACTGGTTTCCTCCCCAGCTGTGCCTGCAGTGAGTAGAAGCTGAACATAGTGAGCGTTTCAGAAACAGCTCCGAGGCTACCTGTATCCAGCTTTCCAAAGGGGGATAACACTGGTTTTCTAAGCAGTGCCACCTACCCTCGTTAACACCCGCCATAAGTACGTGCAGAACTGGAAGTGCAAAGGGAGACCGTCGCGACACACTGGGCCCTTGGCTAAATAGTTTTCACTGCGCAGGCGTCTGCGTGTGGCAAGATCCGTAACCGAGGGAAGGCCTGAGGAAGACCTAGTTGGCACTGCGTCTTCCAAGGGCCTGCCAGTGTAAAGTGAGGAATTGTGCTCTTGGCTCACGTTGGATCTCACCTCGACTTCCTGCTTGAGGCAGAGAGCGGGGAGGTATGTGTTCCAAGAAGGAACGCGGGGGAGACGTTTCTCTCAGGGTAAGTCCCTTTTCCGCACTGAGGCCAAGTGGCCCAGCCCAGGAGACCGTGTAGGACTGTGTTCCAGGGCTCTTTGCAAGCTGTGTCCACCTAGGTTTCTAAGGAAGAGAACGGTGTGTCGCCTTGGACTCTGCATGCCAAGGAGTGTTCCGAAGGGCCTACGCGGCTGTCTGTTGCTCAGCAGGCAGAGAGGAGGCCCGGCGGACTCAGTGTAGTTGCCCGGGAAACGGTGCGGACGCGAGAGCCCATCGCGTCCTGAAAGGCATCCTCGAGTTCCAGCTAGGCAGCACATCGACGCACACTTCCTGGAAACTGCTGTATGCCCCCACATGCCCGTTGGCGAAAGTGGAACTTACGGGGAGCCCAGTGATCACCCTGCGGTTTCCCCGAACGAACGAGGGCCGCGGCATTAGTGCCCCCCCAAGGATTGCAAGCACCCAGTTCCTCTGTGGAAATGAGTCCTTTACTCCCAAGGCGTTGCTGCAGTGAAGAGACGCAGGGCCTTTTCCGGGTTTGGCCGAGAGCTCCGTGGTTGCGCGGATGCAGCTTTCCAAACGGTAAAAGACTGCTTTTCTAAACAGGGCCCCCTATGGTAGCTACCACGCAGCGTTAGTACCTGCAGTATTTGAGGGGCGAAGGCAGACAAACGCGGCACACTGGGCCCTCCGCTGAATCCGCTTGAATGAGCGGGTGTCAAAGTGTGGCAAGCTCCCTAACCGAGTGAAGGCCTGAGGAAGGCCTTGCTGGCACTGCATCTCCCAGAGGCCTACCAGTGTAAAGTGGTGAATTGTGGTCTTCTTTGAGCAGGTTGGATGTCACGTCGAGTGCCTGCATGAGGTAGAGGCCCGGCAGGTGTGAGTTCCCAGAAGGAACGCGGAGCCGAGGGTGTCTCTTATGGCACGTCACTGCTCTGCACTGAGTCAAAGTTGCCCAGCCCATTAGACCGGCTAGGAATATGTTCCCGAGGTGTTCGTACGCTGTGTCAACCTGGTTCTCCAAGGAAGGGAGCCGTGTGTCGCCCTGGATTCTGCACGCCCAGAAGTGTTCCGAAGGGCCTACACGGCTGTCTGTCGATCAGCAGGCAGACAGGACACTTGGGGTACTCAGTGTATTTGCACGGGAAGCGGTGCCGACGCGAGAGCCCTGGGAGACCCGAAAGGCCTCCTCGCCTTCCTTTTAAGCGGAACAACGACCGAGACCTCATGGAAACTGCTGCACGCAGAGCTTGCCAGGGGGACAAGTGGGTCCTTACCATGAGACTAGTGGTCACCTTGTGGCTTCCCAGAACGCACGAGGGCTGTGGGATTAGCTCCCCCTAAGAATTGAGAGCACCTGACTTCTCTGGGCAAAGTACTCGTTCCCCTCACAGGCGTGCCTGCAGTGAAAAGCAGCTGGGCAATTCCACACTTCTGCACACAGGTTCTAGGCCGCCAAGAATCCAGCTTTCGAAAAGGGAAAAAAGACTGCTTTGGTGCGCTGATGCTAGGGGTCACCTTGCGATTGCCCAGAACGAACGTGGGCCGCAGCTTAGCTCTCCTCTGAAAGGGCAGGCACCCCGTTTGTCTGGGGGACATACTGCTTTCCTCCCCAGCTGTGCCTGCAGTGAGTAGAAGCTGGACATAGTGAGCGTTTCAGAAACAGCTCCGAGGCTACCTGTATCCAGCTTTCCAAAGGGGGAAAACACTGGTTTTCTAAGCAGTGCCACCTACCCTCGTTAACACCCGCCATAAGTACGTGCAGAACTGGAAGTGCAAAGGGAGACCGTCGCGACACCCTGGGCCCTTGGCTAAATAGTTTTCACTGCGCAGGCGTCTGCGTGTGGCAAGATCCGTAACCGAGGGAAGGCCTGAGGAAGACCTAGTTGGCACTGCGTCTTCCAAGGGCCTGCCAGTGTAAAGTGAGGAATTGTGCTCTTGGCTCACGTTGGATCTCACCTCGACTTCCTGCTTGAGGCAGAGAGCGGGGAGGTATGTGTTCCAAGAAGGAACGCGGGGGAGACGTTTCTCTCAGGGTAAGTCCCTTTTCCGCACTGAGGCCAAGTGGCCCAGCCCAGGAGACCGTGTAGGACTGTGTTCCAGGGCTCTTTGCAAGCTGTGTCCACCTAGGTTTCTAAGGAAGAGAACGGTGTGTCGCCTTGGACTCTGCATGCCAAGGAGTGTTCCGAAGGGCCTACGCGGCTGTCTGTTGCTCAGCAGGCAGAGAGGAGGCCCGGCGGACTCAGTGTAGTTGCCCGGGAAACGGTGTGGACGCGAGAGCCCATCGCGTCCTGAAAGGCATCCTCGAGTTCCAGCTAGGCAGCACATCGACGCACACTTCCTGGAAACTGCTGTATGCCCCCACATGCCCGTTGGCGAAAGTGGAACTTACGGGGAGCCCAGTGATCACCCTGCGGTTTCCCCGAACGAACGAGGGCCGCGGCATTAGTGCCCCCCCAAGGATTGCAAGCACCCAGTTCCTCTGTGGAAATGAGTCCTTTACTCCCAAGGCGTTGCTGCAGTGAAGAGACGCAGGGCCTTTTCCGGGTTTGGCCGAGAGCTCCGTGGTTGCGCGGATGCAGCTTTCAAAACGGTAAAAGACTGCTTTTCTAAACAGGGCCCCCTATGGTAGCTACCACGCAGCGTTAGTCCCTGCAGTATTTGAGGGGCGAAGGCAGACAAACGCGGCACACTGGGCCCTTCGCTGAATCCGTTTGAATGAGCGGGTGTCGAAGTGTGGCAAGCTCCCTAACCGAGTGAAGGCCTGAGGAAGGCCTT
This sequence comes from Eubalaena glacialis, assembly GCF_028564815.1. Classification (NCBI taxonomy): domain Eukaryota; kingdom Metazoa; phylum Chordata; class Mammalia; order Artiodactyla; family Balaenidae; genus Eubalaena; species Eubalaena glacialis. The sequence goes on along the minus strand of NC_083716.1, from coordinate 107,450,354 downwards.
GCTGGCACTGCATCTCCCAGAGGCCTACCAGTGTAAAGTGGTGAATTGTGGTCTTCTTTGAGCAGGTTGGATGTCACGTCGAGTGCCTGCATGAGGTAGAGGCCCGGCAGCTGTGAGTTCCCAGAAGGAACGCGGAGCCGAGGGTGTCTCTTATGGCACGTCACTGCTCTGCACTGAGTCAAAGTTGCCCAGCCCATTAGACCGGCTAGGAATATGTTCCCGAGGTGTTCGTACGCTGTGTCAACCTGGTTCTCCAAGGAAGGGAGCCGTGTGTCGCCCTGGATTCTGCACGCCCAGAAGTGTTCCGAAGGGCCTACACGGCTGTCTGTCGATCAGCAGGCAGACAGGACACTTGGGGTACTCAGTGTATTTGCACGGGAAGCGGTGCCGACGCGAGAGCCCTGGGAGACCCGAAAGGCCTCCTCGCCTTCCTTTTAAGCGGAACAACGACCGAGACCTCATGGAAACTGCTGCACGCAGAGCTTGCCAGGGGGACAAGTGGGTCCTTACCATGAGACTAGTGGTCACCTTGTGGCTTCCCAGAACGCACGAGGGCTGTGGGATTAGCTCCCCCTAAGAATTGAGAGCACCTGACTTCTCTGGGCAAAGTACTCGTTCCCCTCACAGGCGTGCCTGCAGTGAAAAGCAGCTGGGCAATTCCACACTTCTGCACACAGGTTCTAGGCCGCCAAGAATCCAGCTTTCGAAAAGGGAAAAAAGACTGCTTTGGTGCGCTGATGCTAGGGGTCACCTTGCGATTGCCCAGAACGAACGTGGGCCGCAGCTTAGCTCTCCTCTGAAAGGGCAGGCACCCCGTTTGTCTGGGGGACATACTGCTTTCCTCCCCAGCTGTGCCTGCAGTGAGTAGAAGCTGGACATAGTGAGCGTTTCAGAAACAGCTCCGAGGCTACCTGTATCCAGCTTTCCAAAGGGGGAAAACACTGGTTTTCTAAGCAGTGCCACCTACCCTCGTTAACACCCGCCATAAGTACGTGCAGAACTGGAAGTGCAAAGGGAGACCGTCGCGACACACTGGGCCCTTGGCTAAATAGTTTTCACTGCGCAGGCGTCTGCGTGTGGCAAGATCCGTAACCGAGGGAAGGCCTGAGGAAGACCTAGTTGGCACTGCGTCTTCCAAGGGCCTGCCAGTGTAAAGTGAGGAATTGTGCTCTTGGCTCACGTTGGATCTCACCTCGACTTCCTGCTTGAGGCAGAGAGCGTGGAGGTATGTGTTCCAAGAAGGAACGCGGGGGAGACGTTTCTCTCAGGGTAAGTCCCTTTTCCGCACTGAGGCCAAGTGGCCCAGCCCAGGAGACCGTGTAGGACTGTGTTCCAGGGCTCTTTGCAAGCTGTGTCCACCTAGGTTTCTAAGGAAGAGAACGGTGTGTCGCCTTGGACTCTGCATGCCAAGGAGTGTTCCGAAGGGCCTACGCGGCTGTCTGTTGCTCAGCAGGCAGAGAGGAGGCCCGGCGGACTCAGTGTAGTTGCCCGGGAAACGGTGCGGACGCGAGAGCCCATCGCGTCCTGAAAGGCATCCTCGAGTTCCAGCTAGGCAGCACATCGACGCACACTTCCTGGAAACTGCTGTATGCCCCCACATGCCCGTTGGCGAAAGTGGAACTTACGGGGAGCCCAGTGATCACCCTGCGGTTTCCCCGAACGAACGAGGGCCGCGGCATTAGTGCCCCCCCAAGGATTGCAAGCACCCAGTTCCTCTGTGGAAATGAGTCCTTTACTCCCAAGGCGTTGCTGCAGTGAAGAGACGCAGGGCCTTTTCCGGGTTTGGCCGAGAGCTCCGTGGTTGCGCGGATGCAGCTTTCAAAACGGTAAAAGACTGCTTTTCTAAACAGGGCCCCCTATGGTAGCTACCACGCAGCGTTAGTCCCTGCAGTATTTGAGGGGCGAAGGCAGACAAACGCGGCACACTGGGCCCTTCGCTGAATCCGTTTGAATGAGCGGGTGTCGAAGTGTGGCAAGCTCCCTAACCGAGTGAAGGCCTGAGGAAGGCCTTGCTGGCACTGCATCTCCCAGAGGCCTACCAGTGTAAAGTGGTGAATTGTGGTCTTCTTTGAGCAGGTTGGATGTCACGTCGAGTGCCTGCATGAGGTAGAGGCCCGGCAGGTGTGAGTTCCCAGAAGGAACGCAGAGCGGAGGGTGTCTCTTATGGCACGTCACTGCTCTGCACTGAGTCAAAGTTGCCCAGCCCATTAGACCGGCTAGGAATATGTTCCCGAGGTGTTCGTACGCTGTGTCAACCTGGTTCTCCAAGGAAGGGAGCCGTGTGTCGCCCTGGATTCTGCACGCCCAGAAGTGTTCCGAAGGGCCTACACGGCTGTCTGTCGATCAGCAGGCAGACAGGACACTTGGGGTACTCAGTGTATTTGCACGGGAAGCGGTGCCGACGCGAGAGCCCTGGGAGACCCGAAAGGCCTCCTCGCCTTCCTTTTAAGCGGAACAACGACCGAGACCTCATGGAAACTGCTGCACGCAGAGCTTGCCAGGGGGACAAGTGGGTCCTTACCATGAGACTAGTGGTCACCTTGTGGCTTCCCAGAACGCACGAGGGCTGTGGGATTAGCTCCCCCTAAGAATTGAGAGCACCTGACTTCTCTGGGCAAAGTACTCGTTCCCCTCACAGGCGTGCCTGCAGTGAAAAGCAGCTGGGCAATTCCACACTTCTGCACACAGGTTCTAGGCCGCCAAGAATCCAGCTTTCGAAAAGGGAAAAAAGACTGCTTTGGTGCGCTGATGCTAGGGGTCACCTTGCGATTGCCCAGAACGAACGTGGGCCGCAGCTTAGCTCTCCTCTGAAAGGGCAGGCACCCCGTTTGTCTGGGGGACATACTGCTTTCCTCCCCAGCTGTGCCTGCAGTGAGTAGAAGCTGGACATAGTGAGCGTTTCAGAAACAGCTCCGAGGCTACCTGTATCCAGCTTTCCAAAGGGGGAAAACACTGGTTTTCTAAGCAGTGCCACCTACCCTCGTTAACACCCGCCATAAGTACGTGCAGAACTGGAAGTGCAAAGGGAGACCGTCGCGACACACTGGGCCCTTGGCTAAATAGTTTTCACTGCGCAGGCGTCTGCGTGTGGCAAGATCCGTAACCGAGGGAAGGCCTGAGGAAGACCTAGTTGGCACTGCGTCTTCCAAGGGCCTGCCAGTGTAAAGTGAGGAATTGTGCTCTTGGCTCACGTTGGATCTCACCTCGACTTCCTGCTTGAGGCAGAGAGCGTGGAGGTATGTGTTCCAAGAAGGAACGCGGGGGAGACGTTTCTCTCAGGGTAAGTCCCTTTTCCGCACTGAGGCCAAGTGGCCCAGCCCAGGAGACCGTGTAGGACTGTGTTCCAGGGCTCTTTGCAAGCTGTGTCCACCTAGGTTTCTAAGGAAGAGAACGGTGTGTCGCCTTGGACTCTGCATGCCAAGGAGTGTTCCGAAGGGCCTACGCGGCTGTCTGTTGCTCAGCAGGCAGAGAGGAGGCCCGGCGGACTCAGTGTAGTTGCCCGGGAAACGGTGCGGACGCGAGAGCCCATCGCGTCCTGAAAGGCATCCTCGAGTTCCAGCTAGGCAGCACATCGACGCACACTTCCTGGAAACTGCTGTATGCCCCCACATGCCCGTTGGCGAAAGTGGAACTTACGGGGAGCCCAGTGATCACCCTGCGGTTTCCCCGAACGAACGAGGGCCGCGGCATTAGTGCCCCCCCAAGGATTGCAAGCACCCAGTTCCTCTGTGGAAATGAGTCCTTTACTCCCAAGGCGTTGCTGCAGTGAAGAGACGCAGGGCCTTTTCCGGGTTTGGCCGAGAGCTCCGTGGTTGCGCGGATGCAGCTTTCAAAACGGTAAAAGACTGCTTTTCTAAACAGGGCCCCCTATGGTAGCTACCACGCAGCGTTAGTCCCTGCAGTATTTGAGGGGCGAAGGCAGACAAACGCGGCACACTGGGCCCTTCGCTGAATCCGTTTGAATGAGCGGGTGTCGAAGTGTGGCAAGCTCCCTAACCGAGTGAAGGCCTGAGGAAGGCCTTGCTGGCACTGCATCTCCCAGAGGCCTACCAGTGTAAAGTGGTGAATTGTGGTCTTCTTTGAGCAGGTTGGATGTCACGTCGAGTGCCTGCATGAGGTAGAGGCCCGGCAGCTGTGAGTTCCCAGAAGGAACGCGGAGCCGAGGGTGTCTCTTATGGCACGTCACTGCTCTGCACTGAGTCAAAGTTGCCCAGCCCATTAGACCGGCTAGGAATATGTTCCCGAGGTGTTCGTACGCTGTGTCAACCTGGTTCTCCAAGGAAGGGAGCCGTGTGTCGCCCTGGATTCTGCACGCCCAGAAGTGTTCCGAAGGGCCTACACGGCTGTCTGTCGATCAGCAGGCAGACAGGACACTTGGGGTACTCAGTGTATTTGCACGGGAAGCGGTGCCGACGCGAGAGCCCTGGGAGACCCGAAAGGCCTCCTCGCCTTCCTTTTAAGCGGAACAACGACCGAGACCTCATGGAAACTGCTGCACGCAGAGCTTGCCAGGGGGACAAGTGGGTCCTTACCATGAGACTAGTGGTCACCTTGTGGCTTCCCAGAACGCACGAGGGCTGTGGGATTAGCTCCCCCTAAGAATTGAGAGCACCTGACTTCTCTGGGCAAAGTACTCGTTCCCCTCACAGGCGTGCCTGCAGTGAAAAGCAGCTGGGCAATTCCACACTTCTGCACACAGGTTCTAGGCCGCCAAGAATCCAGCTTTCGAAAAGGGAAAAAAGACTGCTTTGGTGCGCTGATGCTAGGGGTCACCTTGCGATTGCCCAGAACGAACGTGGGCCGCAGCTTAGCTCTCCTCTGAAAGGGCAGGCACCCCGTTTGTCTGGGGGACATACTGGTTTCCTCCCCAGCTGTGCCTGCAGTGAGTAGAAGCTGGACATAGTGAGCGTTTCAGAAACAGCTCCGAGGCTACCTGTATCCAGCTTTCCAAAGGGGGAAAACACTGGTTTTCTAAGCAGTGCCACCTACCCTCGTTAACACCCGCCAGAAGTACGTGCAGAACTGGAAGTGCAAAGGGAGACCGTCGCGACACACTGGGCCCTTGGCTAAATAGTTTTCACTGCGCAGGCGTCTGCGTGTGGCAAGATCCCTAACCGAGGGAAGGCCTGAGGAAGACCTAGTTGGCACTGCGTCTTCCAAGGGCCTGCCAGTGTAAAGTGAGTAATTGTGCTCTTGGCTCAGGTTGGATCTCACCTCGACTTCCTGCTTGAGGCAGAGAGCGGGGAGGTATGTGTTCCAAGAAGGAACGCGGGGGAGACGTTTCTCTCCGGGTAAGTCCCTTTTCCGCACTGAGTCCAAGTGGCCCAGCCCAGGAGACCGTGTAGGACTGTGTTCCAGGGCTCTTTGCAAGCTGTGTCCACCTAGGTTTCTAAGGAAGAGAACGGTGTGTCGCCTTGGACTCTGCATGCCAAGGAGTGTTCCGAAGGGCCTACGCGGCTGTCTGTTGCTCAGCAGGCAGAGAGGAGGCCCGGCGGACTCAGTGTAGTTGCCCGGGAAACGGTGCGGACGCGAGAGCCCATCGCGTCCTGAAAGGCATCCTCGAGTTCCAGCTAGGCAGCACATCGACGCACACTTCCTGGAAACTGCTGTATGTCCCCACATGCCCGTTGGCGAAAGTGGAACTTACGGGGAGCCCAGTGATCACCCTGCGGTTTCCCCGAACGAACGAGGGCCGCGGCATTAGTGCCCCCCCAAGGATTGCAAGCACCCAGTTCCTCTGTGGAAATGAGTCCTTTACTCCCAAGGCGTTGCTGCAGTGAAGAGACGCAGGGCCTTTTCCGGGTTTGGCCGAGAGCTCCGTGGTTGCGAGGATGCAGCTTTCCAAACGGTAAAAGACTGCTTTTCTAAACAGGGCCCCCTATGGTAGCTACCACGCAGCGTTAGTACCTGCAGTATTTGAGGGGCGAAGGCAGACAAACGCGGCACACTGGGCCCTCCGCTGAATCCGCTTGAATGAGCGGGTGTCGAAGTGTGGCAAGCTCCCTAACCGAGTGAAGGCCTGAGGAAGGCCTTGCTGGCACTGCATCTCCCAGAGGCCTACCAGTGTAAAGTGGTGAATTGTGGTCTTCTTTGAGCAGGTTGGATGTCACGTCGAGTGCCTGCATGAGGTAGAGGCCCGGCAGGTGTGAGTTCCCAGAAGGAACGCGGAGCCGAGGGTGTCTCTTATGGCACGTCACTGCTCTGCACTGAGTCAAAGTTGCCCAGCCCATTAGACCGGCTAGGAATATGTTCCCGAGGTGTTCGTACGCTGTGTCAACCTGGTTCTCCAAGGAAGGGAGCCGTGTGTCGCCCTGGATTCTGCACGCCCAGAAGTGTTCCGAAGGGCCTACACGGCTGTCTGTCGATCAGCAGGCAGACAGGACACTTGGGGTACTCAGTGTATTTGCACGGGAAGCGGTGCCGACGCGAGAGCCCTGGGAGACCCGAAAGGCCTCCTCGCCTTCCTTTTAAGTGGAACAACGACCGAGACCTCATGGAAACTGCTGCACGCAGAGCTTGCCAGGGGGACAAGTGGGTCCTTACCATGAGACTAGTGGTCACCTTGTGGCTTCCCAGAACGCACGAGGGCTGTGGGATTAGCTCCCCCTAAGAATTGAGAGCACCTGACTTCTCTGGGCAAAGTACTCGTTCCCCTCACAGGCGTGCCTGCAGTGAAAAGCAGCTGGGCAATTCCACACTTCTGCACACAGGTTCTAGGCCGCCAAGAATCCAGCTTTCGAAAAGGGAAAAAAGACTGCTTTGGTGCGCTGATGCTAGGGGTCACCTTGCGATTGCCCAGAACGAACGTGGGCCGCAGCTTAGCTCTCCTCTGAAAGGGCAGGCACCCCGTTTGTCTGGGGGACATACTGGTTTCCTCCCCAGCTGTGCCTGCAGTGAGTAGAAGCTGGACATAGTGAGCGTTTCAGAAACAGCTCCGAGGCTACCTGTATCCAGCTTTCCAAAGGGGGAAAACACTGGTTTTCTAAGCAGTGCCACCTACCCTCGTTAACACCCGCCAGAAGTACGTGCAGAACTGGAAGTGCAAAGGGAGACCGTCGCGACACACTGGGCCCTTGGCTAAATAGTTTTCACTGCGCAGGCGTCTGCGTGTGGCAAGATCCGTAACCGAGGGAAGGCCTGAGGAAGACCTAGTTGGCACTGCGTCTTCCAAGGGCCTGCCAGTGTAAAGTGAGGAATTGTGCTCTTGGCTCACGTTGGATCTCACCTCGACTTCCTGCTTGAGGCAGAGAGCGGGGAGGTATGTGTTCCAAGAAGGAACGCGGGGGAGACGTTTCTCTCAGGGTAAGTCCCTTTTCCGCACTGAGGCCAAGTGGCCCAGCCCAGGAGACCGTGTAGGACTGTGTTCCAGGGCTCTTTGCAAGCTGTGTCCACCTAGGTTTCTAAGGAAGAGAACGGTGTGTCGCCTTGGACTCTGCATGCCAAGGAGTGTTCCGAAGGGCCTACGCGGCTGTCTGTTGCTCAGCAGGCAGAGAGGAGGCCCGGCGGACTCAGTGTAGTTGCCCGGGAAACGGTGCGGACGCGAGAGCCCATCGCGTCCTGAAAGGCATCCTCGAGTTCCAGCTAGGCAGCACATCGACGCACACTTCCTGGAAACTGCTGTATGCCCCCACATGCCCGTTGGCGAAAGTGGAACTTACGGGGAGCCCAGTGATCACCCTGCGGTTTCCCCGAACGAACGAGGGCCGCGGCATTAGTGCCCCCCCAAGGATTGCAAGCACCCAGTTCCTCTGTGGAAATGAGTCCTTTACTCCCAAGGCGTTGCTGCAGTGAAGAGACGCAGGGCCTTTTCCGGGTTTGGCCGAGAGCTCCGTGGTTGCGCGGATGCAGCTTTCAAAACGGTAAAAGACTGCTTTTCTAAACAGGGCCCCCTATGGTAGCTACCACGCAGCGTTAGTCCCTGCAGTATTTGAGGGGCGAAGGCAGACAAACGCGGCACACTGGGCCCTTCGCTGAATCCGTTTGAATGAGCGGGTGTCGAAGTGTGGCAAGCTCCCTAACCGAGTGAAGGCCTGAGGAAGGCCTTGCTGGCACTGCATCTCCCAGAGGCCTACCAGTGTAAAGTGGTGAATTGTGGTCTTCTTTGAGCAGGTTGGATGTCACGTCGAGTGCCTGCATGAGGTAGAGGCCCGGCAGCTGTGAGTTCCCAGAAGGAACGCGGAGCCGAGGGTGTCTCTTATGGCACGTCACTGCTCTGCACTGAGTCAAAGTTGCCCAGCCCATTAGACCGGCTAGGAATATGTTCCCGAGGTGTTCGTACGCTGTGTCAACCTGGTTCTCCAAGGAAGGGAGCCGTGTGTCGCCCTGGATTCTGCACGCCCAGAAGTGTTCCGAAGGGCCTACACGGCTGTCTGTCGATCAGCAGGCAGACAGGACACTTGGGGTACTCAGTGTATTTGCACGGGAAGCGGTGCCGACGCGAGAGCCCTGGGAGACCCGAAAGGCCTCCTCGCCTTCCTTTTAAGCGGAACAACGACCGAGACCTCATGGAAACTGCTGCACGCAGAGCTTGCCAGGGGGACAAGTGGGTCCTTACCATGAGACTAGTGGTCACCTTGTGGCTTCCCAGAACGCACGAGGGCTGTGGGATTAGCTCCCCCTAAGAATTGAGAGCACCTGACTTCTCTGGGCAAAGTACTCGTTCCCCTCACAGGCGTGCCTGCAGTGAAAAGCAGCTGGGCAATTCCACACTTCTGCACACAGGTTCTAGGCCGCCAAGAATCCAGCTTTCGAAAAGGGAAAAAAGACTGCTTTGGTGCGCTGATGCTAGGGGTCACCTTGCGATTGCCCAGAACGAACGTGGGCCGCAGCTTAGCTCTCCTCTGAAAGGGCAGGCACCCCGTTTGTCTGGGGGACATACTGGTTTCCTCCCCAGCTGTGCCTGCAGTGAGTAGAAGCTGGACATAGTGAGCGTTTCAGAAACAGCTCCGAGGCTACCTGTATCCAGCTTTCCAAAGGGGGAAAACACTGGTTTTCTAAGCAGTGCCACCTACCCTCGTTAACACCCGCCATAAGTACGTGCAGAACTGGAAGTGCAAAGGGAGAGCGTCGCGACACACTGGGCCCTTGGCTAAATAGTTTTCACTGCGCAGGCGTCTGCGTGTGGCAAGATCCCTAACCGAGGGAAGGCCTGAGGAAGACCTAGTTGGCACTGCGTCTTCCAAGGTCCTGCCAGTGTAATGTGAGGAATTGTGCTCTTGGCTCACGTTGGATCTCACCTCGACTTCCTGCTTGAGGCAGAGAGCGGGGAGGTATGTGTTCCAAGAAGGAACGCGGAGGAGACGTTTCTCTCAGGGTAAGTCCCTTTTCCGCACTGAGGCCAAGTGGCCCAGCCCAGGAGACCGTGTAGGACTGTGTTCCAGAGCTCTGTGCAAGCTGTGTCCACCTAGGTTTCTAAGGAAGAGAACGGTGTGTCGCCTTGGACTCTGCATGCCAAGGAGTGTTCCGAAGGGCCTACTCGGCTGTCTGTTGCTCAGCAGGCAGAGAGGAGGCCCGGCGGACTCAGTGTAGTTGCCCGGGAAACGGTGCGGACGCGAGAGCCCATCGCGTCCTGAAAGGCATCCTCGAGTTCCAGCTAGGCAGCACATCGACGCACACTTCCTGGAAACTGCTGTATGCCCCCACATGCCCGTTGGCGAAAGTGGAACTTACGGGGAGCCCAGTGATCACCCTGCGGTTTCCCCGAACGAACGAGGGCCGCGGCATTAGTGCCCCCCCAAGGATTGCAAGCACCCAGTTCCTCTGTGGAAATGAGTCCTTTACTCCCAAGGCGTTGCTGCAGTGAAGAGACGCAGGGCCTTTTCCGGGTTTGGCCGAGAGCTCCGTGGTTGCGAGGATGCAGCTTTCCAAACGGTAAAAGACTGCTTTTCTAAACAGGGCCCCCTATGGTAGCTACCACGCAGCGTTAGTACCTGCAGTATTTGAGGGGCGAAGGCAGACAAACGCGGCACACTGGGCCCTTCGCTGAATCCGTTTGAATGAGCGGGTGTCGAAGTGTGGCAAGCTCCCTAACCGAGTGAAGGCCTGAGGAAGGCCTTGCTGGCACTGCATCTCCCAGAGGCCTACCAGTGTAAAGTGGTGAATTGTGGTCTTCTTTGAGCAGGTTGGATGTCACGTCGAGTGCCTGCATGAGGTAGAGGCCCGGCAGCTGTGAGTTCCCAGAAGGAACGCGGAGCCGAGGGTGTCTCTTATGGCACGTCACTGCTCTGCACTGAGTCAAAGTTGCCCAGCCCATTAGACCGGCTAGGAATATGTTCCCGAGGTGTTCGTACGCTGTGTCAACCTGGTTCTCCAAGGAAGGGAGCCGTGTGTCGCCCTGGATTCTGCACGCCCAGAAGTGTTCCGAAGGGCCTACACGGCTGTCTGTCGATCAGCAGGCAGACAGGACACTTGGGGTACTCAGTGTATTTGCACGGGAAGCGGTGCCGACGCGAGAGCCCTGGGAGACCCGAAAGGCCTCCTCGCCTTCCTTTTAAGCGGAACAACGACCGAGACCTCATGGAAACTGCTGCACGCAGAGCTTGCCAGGGGGACAAGTGGGTCCTTTCCATGAGACTAGTGGTCACCTTGTGGCTTCCCAGAACGCACGAGGGCTGTGGGATTAGCTCCCCCTAAGAATTGAGAGCACCTGACTTCTCTGGGCAAAGTACTCGTTCCCCTCACAGGCGTGCCTGCAGTGAAAAGCAGCTGGGCAATTCCACACTTCTGCACACAGGTTCTAGGCCGACAAGAATCCAGCTTTCGAAAAGGGAAAAAAGACTGCTTTGGTGCGCTGATGCTAGGGGTCACCTTGCGATTGCCCAGAACGAACGTGGGCCGCAGCTTAGCTCTCCTCTGAAAGGGCAGGCACCCCGTTTGTCTGGGGGACATACTGGTTTCCTCCCCAGCTGTGCCTGCAGTGAGTAGAAGCTGGACATAGTGAGCGTTTCAGAAACAGCTCCGAGGCTACCTGTATCCAGCTTTCCAAAGGGGGAAAACACTGGTTTTCTAAGCAGTGCCACCTACCCTCGTTAACACCCGCCAGAAGTACGTGCAGAACTGGAAGTGCAAAGGGAGACCGTCGCGACACACTGGGCCCTTGGCTAAATAGTTTTCACTGTGCAGGCGTCTGAGTGTGGCAAGATCCCTAACCGAGGGAAGGCCTGAGGAAGACCTAGTTGGCACTGCGTCTTCCAAGGGCCTGCCAGTGTAAAGTGAGGAATTGTGCTCTTGGCTCACGTTGGATCTCACCTCGACTTCCTGCTTGAGGCAGAGAGCGGGGAGGTATGTGTTCCAAGAAGGAACGCGGGGGAGACGTTTCTCTCAGGGTAAGTCCCTTTTCCGCACTGAGGCCAAGTGGCCCAGCCCAGGAGACCGTGTAGGACTGTGTTCCAGGGCTCTTTGCAAGCTGTGTCCACCTAGGTTTCTAAGGAAGAGAACGGTGTGTCGCCTTGGACTCTGCATGCCAAGGAGTGTTCCGAAGGGCCTACGCGGCTGTCTGTTGCTCAGCAAGCAGAGAGGAGGCCCAGCGGACTCAGTGTAGTTGCCCGGGAAACGGTGCGGACGCGAGAGCCCATCGCGTCCTGAAAAGCATCCTCGAGTTCCAGCTAGGCAGCACATCGACGCACACTTCCTGGAAACTGCTGTATGCCCCCACATGCCCGTTGGCGAAAGTGGAACTTACGGGGAGCCCAGTGATCACCCTGCGGTTTCCCCGAACGAACGAGGGCCGCGGCATTAGTGCCCCCCCCCCCCCAAGGATTGCAAGAACCCAGTTCCTCTGTGGAAATGAGTCCTTTACTCCCAAGGCGTTGCTGCAGTGAAGAGACGCAGGGTCTTTTCCGGGTGTGGCCGAGAGCTCCGTGGTTGCGAGGATGCAGCTTTCCAAACGGTAAAAGACTGCTTTTCTAAACAGGGCCCCCTATGGTAGCTACCACGCAGCGTTAGTCCCTGCAGTATTTGAGGGGCGAAGGCAGACAAACGCGGCACACTGGGCCCTTCGCTGAATCCGTTTGAATGAGCGGGTGTCGAAGTGTGGCAAGCTCCCTAACCGAGTGAAGGCCTGAGGAAGGCCTTGCTGGCACTGCATCTCCCAGAGGCCTACCAGTGTAAAGTGGTGAATTGTGGTCTTCTTTGAGCAGGTTGGATGTCACGTCGAGTGCCTGCATGAGGTAGAGGCCCGGCAGGTGTGAGTTCCCAGAAGGAACGCGGAGCCGAGGGTGTCTCTTATGGCACGTCACTGCTCTGCACTGAGTCAAAGTTGCCCAGCCCATTAGACCGGCTAGGAATATGTTCCCGAGGTGTTCGTACGCTGTGTCAACCTGGTTCTCCAAGGAAGGGAGCCGTGTGTCGCCCTGGATTCTGCACGCCCAGAAGTGTTCTGAAGGGCCTACACGGCTGTCTGTCGATCAGCAGGCAGACAGGACACTTGGGGTACTCAGTGTATTTGCACGGGAAGCGGTGCCGACGCGAGAGCCCTGGGAGACCCGAAAGGCCTCCTCGCCTTCCTTTTAAGCGGAACAACGACCGAGACCTCATGGAAACTGCTGCACGCAGAGCTTGCCAGGGGGACAAGTGGGTCCTTTCCATGAGACTAGTGGTCACCTTGTGGCTTCCCAGAACGCACGAGGGCTGTGGGATTAGCTCCCCCTAAGAATTGAGAGCACCTGACTTCTCTGGGCAAAGTACTCGTTCCCCTCACAGGCGTGCCTGCAGTGAAAAGCAGCTGGGCAATTCCACACTTCTGCACACAGGTTCTAGGCCGACAAGAATCCAGCTTTCGAAAAGGGAAAAAAGACTGCTTTGGTGCGCTGATGCTAGGGGTCACCTTGCGATTGCCCAGAACGAACGTGGGCCGCAGCTTAGCTCTCCTCTGAAAGGGCAGGCACCCCGTTTGTCTGGGGGACATACTGGTTTCCTCCCCAGCTGTGCCTGCAGTGAGTAGAAGCTGGACATAGTGAGCGTTTCAGAAACAGCTCCGAGGCTACCTGTATCCAGCTTTCCAAAGGGGGAAAACACTGGTTTTCTAAGCAGTGCCACCTACCCTCGTTAACACCCGCCAGAAGTACGTGCAGAACTGGAAGTGCAAAGGGAGACCGTCGCGACACACTGGGCCCTTGGCTAAATAGTTTTCACTGTGCAGGCGTCTGAGTGTGGCAAGATCCCTAACCGAGGGAAGGCCTGAGGAAGACCTAGTTGGCACTGCGTCTTCCAAGGGCCTGCCAGTGTAAAGTGAGGAATTGTGCTCTTGGCTCACGTTGGATCTCACCTCGACTTCCTGCTTGAGGCAGAGAGCGGGGAGGTATGTGTTCCAAGAAGGAACGCGGGGGAGACGTTTCTCTCAGGGTAAGTCCCTTTTCCGCACTGAGGCCAAGTGGCCCAGCCCAGGAGACCGTGTAGGACTGTGTTCCAGGGCTCTTTGCAAGCTGTGTCCACCTAGGTTTCTAAGGAAGAGAACGGTGTGTCGCCTTGGACTCTGCATGCCAAGGAGTGTTCCGAAGGGCCTACGCGGCTGTCTGTTGCTCAGCAAGCAGAGAGGAGGCCCAGCGGACTCAGTGTAGTTGCCCGGGAAACGGTGCGGACGCGAGAGCCCATCGCGTCCTGAAAAGCATCCTCGAGTTCCAGCTAGGCAGCACATCGACGCACACTTCCTGGAAACTGCTGTATGCCCCCACATGCCCGTTGGCGAAAGTGGAACTTACGGGGAGCCCAGTGATCACCCTGCGGTTTCCCCGAACGAACGAGGGCCGCGGCATTAGTGCCCCCCCCCCCCAAGGATTGCAAGAACCCAGTTCCTCTGTGGAAATGAGTCCTTTACTCCCAAGGCGTTGCTGCAGTGAAGAGACGCAGGGTCTTTTCCGGGTTTGGCCGAGAGCTCCGTGGTTGCGAGGATGCAGCTTTCCAAACGGTAAAAGACTGCTTTTCTAAACAGGGCCCCCTATGGTAGCTACCACGCAGCGTTAGTCCCTGCAGTATTTGAGGGGCGAAGGCAGACAAACGCGGCACACTGGGCCCTTCGCTGAATCCGTTTGAATGAGCGGGTGTCGAAGTGTGGCAAGCTCCCTAACCGAGTGAAGGCCTGAGGAAGGCCTTGCTGGCACTGCATCTCCCAGAGGCCTACCAGTGTAAAGTGGTGAATTGTGGTCTTCTTTGAGCAGGTTGGATGTCACGTCGAGTGCCTGCATGAGGTAGAGGCCCGGCAGGTGTGAGTTCCCAGAAGGAACGCGGAGCCGAGGGTGTCTCTTATGGCACGTCACTGCTCTGCACTGAGTCAAAGTTGCCCAGCCCATTAGACCGGCTAGGAATATGTTCCCGAGGTGTTCGTACGCTGTGTCAACCTGGTTCTCCAAGGAAGGGAGCCGTGTGTCGCCCTGGATTCTGCACGCCCAGAAGTGTTCTGAAGGGCCTACACGGCTGTCTGTCGATCAGCAGGCAGACAGGACACTTGGGGTACTCAGTGTATTTGCACGGGAAGCGGTGCCGACGCGAGAGCCCTGGGAGACCCGAAAGGCCTCCTCGCCTTCCTTTTAAGCGGAACAACGACCGAGACCTCATGGAAACTGCTGCACGCAGAGCTTGCCAGGGGGACAAGTGGGTCCTTACCATGAGATTAGTGGTCACCTTGTGGCTTCCCAGAACGCACGAGGGCTGTGGGATTAGCTCCCCCTAAGAATTGAGAGCACCTGACTTCTCTGGGCAAAGTACTCGTTCCCCTCACAGGCGTGCCTGCAGTGAAAAGCAGCTGGGCAATTCCACACTTCTGCACACAGGTTCTAGGCCGCCAAGAATCCAGCTTTCGAAAAGGGAAAAAAGACTGCTTTGGTGCGCTGATGCTAGGGGTCACCTTGCGATTGCCCAGAACGAACGTGGGCCGCAGCTTAGCTCTCCTCTGAAAGGGCAGGCACCCCGTTTGTCTGGGGGACATACTGCTTTCCTCCCCAGCTGTGCCTGCAGTGAGTAGAAGCTGGACATAGTGAGCGTTTCAGAAACAGCTCCGAGGCTACCTGTATCCAGCTTTCCAAAGGGGGAAAACACTGGTTTTCTAAGCAGTGCCACCTACCCTCGTTAACACCCGCCAGAAGTACGTGCAGAACTGGAAGTGCAAAGGGAGACCGTCGCGACACACTGGGCCCTTGGCTAAATAGTTTTCAATGCGCAGGCGTCTGCGTGTGGCAAGATCCCTAACCGAGGGAAGGCCTGAGGAAGACCTAGTTGGCACTGCGTCTTCCAAGGGCCTGCCAGTGTAAAGTGAGGAATTGTGCTCTTGGCTCACGTTGGATCTCACCTCGACTTCCTGCTTGAGGCAGAGAGCGGGGAGGTATGTGTTCCAAGAAGGAACGCGGGGGAGACGTTTCTCTCAGGGTAAGTCCCTTTTCCGCACTGAGGCCAAGTGGCCCAGCCCAGGAGACCGTGTAGGACTGTGTTCCAGGGCTCTTTGCAAGCTGTGTCCACCTAGGTTTCTAAGGAAGAGAACGGTGTGTCGCCTTGGACTCTGCATGCCAAGGAGTGTTCCGAAGGGCCTACGCGGCTGTCTGTTGCTCAGCAAGCAGAGAGGAGACCCGGCGGACTCAGTGTAGTTGCCCGGGAAACGGTGCGGACGCGAGAGCCCATCGCGTCCTGAAAGGCATCCTCGAGTTCCAGCTAGGCAGCACATCGACGCACACTTCCTGGAAACTGCTGTATGCCCCCACATGCCCGTTGGCGAAAGTGGAACTTACGGGGAGCCCAGTGATCACCCTGCGGTTTCCCCGAACGAACGAGGGCCGCGGCATTAGTGCCCCCCCCCCCAAGGATTGCAAGCACCCTGTTCCTCTGTGGAAATGAGTCCTTTACTCCCAAGGCGTTGCTGCAGTGAAGAGACGCAGGGCCTTTTCCGGGTTTGGCCGAGAGCTCCGTGGTTGCGAGGATGCAGCTTTCCAAACGGTAAAAGACTGCTTTTCTAAACAGGGCCCCCTATGGTAGCTACCACGCAGCGTTAGTCCCTGCAGTATTTGAGGGGCGAAGGCAGACAAACGCGGCACACTGGGCCCTTCGCTGAATCCGTTTGAATGAGCGGGTGTCGAAGTGTGGCAAGCTCCCTAACCGAGTGAAGGCCTGAGGAAGGCCTTGCTGGCACTGCATCTCCCAGAGGCCTACCAGTGTAAAGTGGTGAATTGTGGTCTTCTTTGAGCAGGTTGGATGTCACGTCGAGTGCCTGCATGAGGTAGAGGCCCGGCAGGTGTGAGTTCCCAGAAGGAATGCGGAGCCGAGGGTGTCTCTTATGGCACGTCACTGCTCTGCACTGAGTCAAAGTTGCCCAGCCCATTAGACCGGCTAGGAATATATTCCCGAGGTGTTCGTACGCTGTGTCAACCTGGTTCTCCAAGGAAGGGAGCCGTGTGTCGCCCTGGATTCTGCACGCCCAGAAGTGTTCCGAAGGGCCTACACGGCTGTCTGTCGATCAGCAGGCAGACAGGACACTTGGGGTACTCAGTGTATTTGCACGGGAAGCGGTGCCGACGCGAGAGCCCTGGGAGACCCGAAAGGCCTCCTCGCCTTCCTTTTAAGCGGAACAACGACCGAGACCTCATGGAAACTGCTGCACGCAGAGCTTGCCAGGGGGACAAGTGGGTCCTTACCATGAGACTAGTGGTCACCTTGTGGCTTCCCAGAACGCACGAGGGCTGTGGGATTAGCTCCCCCTAAGAATTGAGAGCACCTGACTTCTCTGGGCAAAGTACTCGTTCCCCTCACAGGCGTGCCTGCAGTGAAAAGCAGCTGGGCAATTCCACACTTCTGCACACAGGTTCTAGGCCGCCAAGAATCCAGCTTTCGAAAAGGGAAAAAAGACTGCTTTGGTGCGCTGATGCTAGGGGTCACCTTGCGATTGCCCAGAACGAACGTGGGCCGCAGCTTAGCTCTCCTCTGAAAGGGCAGGCACCCCGTTTGTCTGGGGGACATACTGCTTTCCTCCCCAGCTGTGCCTGCAGTGAGTAGAAGCTGGACATAGTGAGCGTTTCAGAAACAGCTCCGAGGCTACCTGTATCCAGCTTTCCAAAGGGGGAAAACACTGGTTTTCTAAGCAGTGCCACCTACCCTCGTTAACACCCACCAGAAGTACGTGCAGAACTGGAAGTGCAAAGGGAGACCGTCGCGACACACTGGACCCTTGGCTAAATAGTTTTCACTGCGCAGGCGTCTGCGTGTGGCAAGATCCCTAACCGAGGGAAGGCCTGAGGAAGACCTAGTTGGCACTGCGTCTTCCAAGGGCCTGCCAGTGTAAAGTGAGGAATTGTGCTCTTGGCTCACGTTGGATCTCACCTCGACTTCCTGCTTGAGGCAGAGAGCGGGGAGGTATGTGTTCCAAGAAGGAACGCGGGGGAGACGTTTCTCTCAGGGTAAGTCCCTTTTCCGCACTGAGGCCAAGTGGCCCAGCCCAGGAGACCGTGTAGGACTGTGTTCCAGGGCTCTTTGCAAGCTGTGTCCACCTAGGTTTCTAAGGAAGAGAACGGTGTGTCGCCTTGGACTCTGCATGCCAAGGAGTGTTCCGAAGGGCCTACGCGGCTGTCTGTTGCTCAGCAAGCAGAGAGGAGGCCCGGCGGACTCAGTGTAGTTGCCCGGGAAACGGTGCGGACGCGAGAGCCCATCGCGTCCTGAAAGGCATCCTCGAGTTCCAGCTAGGCAGCACATCGACGCACACTTCCTGGAAACTGCTGTATGCCCCCACATGCCCGTTGGCGAAAGTGGAACTTACGGGGAGCCCAGTGATCACCCTGCGGTTTCCCCGAACGAACGAGGGCCGCGGCATTAGTGCCCCCCCCCAAGGATTGCAAGCACCCAGTTCCTCTGTGGAAATGAGTCCTTTACTCCCAAGGCGTTGCTGCAGTGAAGAGACGCAGGGCCTTTTCCGGGTTTGGCCAAGAGCTCCGTGGTTGCGAGGATGCAGCTTTCCAAACGGTAAAAGACTGCTTTTCTAAACAGGGCCCCCTATGGTAGCTACCACGCAGCGTAAGTACCTGCAGTATTTGAGGGGCGAAGGCAGACAAACGCGGCACACTGGGCCCTTCGATGAATCCGTTTGAATGAGCGGGTGTCGAAGTGTGGCAAGCTCCCTACCGAGTGAAGGCCTGAGGAAGGCCTTGCTGGCACTGCATCTCCCAGAGGCCTACCAGTGTAAAGTGGTGAATTGTGGTCTTCTTTGAGCAGGTTGGATGTCACGTCGAGTGCCTGCATGAGGTAGAGGCCCGGCAGGTGTGAGTTCCCAGAAGGAACGCGGAGCCGAGGGTGTCTCTTATGGCACGTCACTGCTCTGCACTGAGTCAAAGTTGCCCAGCCCATTAGACCGGCTAGGAATATGTTCCCGAGGTGTTCGTACGCTGTGTCAACCTGGTTCTCCAAGGAAGGGAGCCGTGTGTCGCCCTGGATTCTGCACGCCCAGAAGTGTTCCGAAGGGCCTACACGGCTGTCTGTCGATCAGCAGGCAGACAGGACACTTGGGGTACTCAGTGTATTTGCACGGGAAGCAGTGCCGACGCGAGAGCCCTGGGAGACCCAAAAGGCCTCCTCACCTTCCTTTTAAGCGGAACAACGACCGAGACCTCATGGAAACTGCTGCACGCAGAGCTTGCCAGGGGGACAAGTGGGTCCTTACCATGAGACTAGTGGTCACCTTGTGGCTTCCCAGAACGCACGAGGGCTGTGGGATTAGCTCCCCCTAAGAATTGAGAGCACCTGACTTCTCTGGGCAAAGTACTCGTTCCCCTCACAGGCGTGCCTGCAGTGAAAAGCAGCTGGGCAATTCCACACTTCTGCACACAGGTTCTAGGCCGCCAAGAATCCAGCTTTCGAAAAGGGAAAAAAGACTGCTTTGGTGCGCTGATGCTAGGGGTCACCTTGCGATTGCCCAGAACGAACGTGGGCCGCAGCTTAGCTCTCCTCTGAAAGGGCAGGCACCCCGTTTGTCTGGGGGACATACTGGTTTCCTCCCCAGCTGTGCCTGCAGTGAGTAGAAGCTGGACATAGTGAGCGTTTCAGAAACAGCTCCGAGGCTACCTGTATCCAGCTTTCCAAAGGGGGAAGACACTGGTTTTCTAAGCAGTGCCACCTACCCTCGTTAACACCCGCCAGAAGTACGTGCAGAACTGGAAGTGCAAAGGGAGACCGTCGCGACACACTGGGCCCTTGGCTAAATAGTTTTCACTGCGCAGGCGTCTGCGTGTGGCAAGATCCCTAACCGAGGGAAGGCCTGAGGAAGACCTAGTTGGCACTGCGTCTTCCAAGGGCCTGCCAGTGTAAAGTGAGGAATTGTGCTCTTGGCTCAGGTTGGATCTCACCTCGACTTCCTGCTTGAGGCAGAGAGCGGGGAGGTATGTGTTCCAAGAAGGAATGCGGGGGAGACGTTTCTCTCAGGGTAAGTCCCTTTTCCGCACTGAGGCCAAGTGGCCCACCCCAGGAGACCGTGTAGGACTGTGTTCCAGGGCTCTTTGCAAGCTGTGTCCACCTAGGTTTCTAAGGAAGAGAACGGTGTGTCGCCTTGGACTCTGCATGCCAAGGAGTGTTCCGAAGGGCCTACGCGGCTGTCTGTTGCTCAGCAAGCAGAGAGGAGGCCCCCGGCGGACTCAGTGTAGTTGCCCGGGAAACGGTGCGGACGCGAGAGCCCATCGCGTCCTGAAAGGCATCCTCGAGTTCCAGCTAGGCAGCACATCGACGCACACTTCCTGGAAACTGCTGTATGCCCCCACATGCCCGTTGGCGAAAGTGGAACTTACGGGGAGCCCAGTGATCACCCTGCGGTTTTCCCGAACGAACGAGGGCCGCGGCATTAGTGCCCGCCCCCCCAAGGATTGCAAGCATCCAGTTCCTCTGTGGAAATGAGTCCTTTACTCCCAAGGCGTTGCTGCAGTGAAGAGACGCAGGGCCTTTTCCGGGTTTGGCCAAGAGCTCCGTGGTTGCGAGGATGCAGCTTTCCAAACGGTAAAAGACTTCTTTTCTAAACAGGGCCCCCTATGGTAGCTACCACGCAGCGTAAGTACCTGCAGTATTTGAGGGGCGAAGGCAGACAAACGCGGCACACTGGGCCCTTCGCTGAATCCGTTTGAATGAGCGGGTGTCGAAGTGTGGCAAGCTCCCTATCGAGTGAAGGCCTGAGGAAGGCCTTGCTGGCACTGCATCTCCCAGAGGCCTACCAGTGTAAAGTGGTGAATTGTGGTCTTCTTTGAGCAGGTTGGATGTCACGTCGAGTGCCTGCATGAGGTAGAGGCCCGGCAGGTGTGAGTTCCCAGAAGGAACGCGGAGACGAGGGTGTCTCTTATGGCACGTCACTGCTCTGCACTGAGTCAAAGTTGCCCAGCCCATTAGACCGGCTAGGAATATGTTCCCGAGGTGTTCGTACGCTGTGTCAACCTGGTTCTCCAAGGAAGGGAGCCGTGTGTCGCCCTGGATTCTGCACGCCCAGAAGTGTTCCGAAGGGCCTACACGGCTGTCTGTCGATCAGCAGGCAGACAGGACACTTGGGGTACTCAGTGTATTTGCACGGGAAGCGGTGCCGACGCGAGAGCCCTGGGAGACCCGAAAGGCCTCCTCGCCTTCCTTTTAAGCGGAACAACGACCGAGACCTCATGGAAACTGCTGCACGCAGAGCTTGCCAGGGGGACAAGTGGGTCCTTACCATGAGACTAGTGGTCACCTTGTGGCTTCCCAGAACGCACGAGGGCTGTGGGATTAGCTCCCCCTAAGAATTGAGAGCACCTGACTTCTCTGGGCAAAGTACTCGTTCCCCTCACAGGCGTGCCTGCAGTGAAAAGCAGCTGGGCAATTCCACACTTCTGCACACAGGTTCTAGGCCGCCAAGAATCCAGCTTTCGAAAAGGGAAAAAAGACTGCTTTGGTGCGCTGATGCTAGGGCTCACCTTGCGATTGCCCAGAACGAACGTGGGCCGCAGCTTAGCTCTCCTCTGAAAGGGCAGGCACCCCGTTTGTCTGGGGGACATACTGGTTTCCTCCCCAGCTGTGCCTGCAGTGAGTAGAAGCTGGACATAGTGAGCGTTTCAGAAACAGCTCCGAGGCTACCTGTATCCAGCTTTCCAAAGGGGGAAGACACTGGTTTTCTAAGCAGTGCCACCTACCCTCGTTAACACCCGCCAGAAGTACGTGCAGAACTGGAAGTGCAAAGGGAGACCGTCGCGACACACTGGGCCCTTGGCTAAATAGTTTTCACTGCGCAGGCGTCTGCGTGTGGCAAGATCCCTAACCGAGGGAAGGCCTGAGGAAGACCTAGTTGGCACTGCGTCTTCCAAGGGCCTGCCAGTGTAAAGTGAGGAATTGTGCTCTTGGCTCAGGTTGGATCTCACCTCGACTTCCTGCTTGAGGCAGAGAGCGGGGAGGTATGTGTTCCAAGAAGGAACGCGGGGGAGACGTTTCTCTCCGGGTAAGTCCATTTTCCGCACTAAGTCCAAGTGGCCCAGCCCAGGAAACCGTGTAGGACTGTGTTCCAGGGCTCTTTGCAAGCTGTGTCAACCTAGGTTTCTAAGGAAGAGAACGGTGTGTCGCCTTGGACTCTGCATGCCAAGGAGTGTTCCGAAGGGCCTACGCGGCTGTCTGTTGCTCAGAAGGCAGAGAGGAGACCCGGCGGACTCAGTGTAGTTGCCCGGGAAACGGTGCGGACGCGAGAGCCCATCGCGTCCTGAAAGGCATCCTCGAGTTCCAGCTAGGCAGCACATCGACGCACACTTCCTGGAAACTGCTGTATGCCCCCACATGCCCGTTGGCGAAAGTGGAACTTACGGGGAGCCCAGTGATCACCCTGCGGTTTCCCCGAACGAACGAGGGCCGCGGCATTAGTGCCCCCCCCCCAAGGATTGCAAGCACCCAGTTCCTCTGTGGAAATGAGTCCTTTACTCCCAAGGCGTTGCTGCAGTGAAGAGACGCAGGGCCTTTTCAGGGTTTGGCCGAGAGCTCCGTGGTTGCGAGGATGCAGCTTTCCAAACGGTAAAAGACTGCTTTTCTAAACAGGGCCCCCTATGGTAGCTACCACGCAGCGTAAGTACCTGCAGTATTTGAGGGGCGAAGGCAGACAAACGCGGCACACTGGGCCCTTCGCTGAATCCGTTTGAATGAGCGGGTGTCGAAGTGTGGCAAGCTCCCTAACCGAGTGAAGGCCTGAGGAAGGCCTTGCTGGCACTGCATCTCCCAGAGGCCTACCAGTGTAAAGTGGTGAATTGTGGTCTTCTTTGAGCAGGTTGGATGTCACGTCGAGTGCCTGCATGAGGTAGAGGCCCGGCAGCTGTGAGTTCCCAGAAGGAACGCGGAGCCGAGGGTGTCTCTTATGGCACGTCACTGCTCTGCACTGAGTCAAAGTTGCCCAGCCCATTAGACCGGCTAGGAATATGTTCCCGAGGTGTTCGTACGCTGTGTCAACCTGGTTCTCCAAGGAAGGGAGCCGTGTGTCGCCCTGGATTCTGCACGCCCAGAAGTGTTCTGAAGGGCCTACACGGCTGTCTGTCGATCAGCAGGCAGACAGGACACTTGGGGTACTCAGTGTATTTGCACGGGAAGCGGTGCCGACGCGAGAGCCCTGGGAGACCCGAAAGGCCTCCTCGCCTTCCTTTTAAGCGGAACAACGACCGAGACCTCATGGAAACTGCTGCACGCAGAGCTTGCCAGGGGGACAAGTGGGTCCTTACCATGAGACTAGTGGTCACCTTGTGGCTTCCCAGAACGCACGAGGGCTGTGGGATTAGCTCCCCCTAAGAATTGAGAGCACCTGACTTCTCTGGGCAAAGTACTCGTTCCCCTCACAGGCGTGCCTGCAGTGAAAAGCAGCTGGGCAATTCCACACTTCTGCACACAGGTTCTAGGCCGCCAAGGATCCAGCTTTCGAGAAGGGAAAAAAGACTGCTTTGGTGCGCTGATGCTAGGGGTCACCTTGCGATTGCCCAGAACGAACGTGGGCCGCAGCTTAGCTCTCCTCTGAAAGGGCAGGCACCCCGTTTGTCTGGGGGACATACTGGTTTCCTCCCCAGCTGTGCCTGCAGTGAGTAGAAGCTGGACATAGTGAGCGTTTCAGAAACAGCTCCGAGGCTACCTGTATCCAGCTTTCCAAAGGGGGAAGACACTGGTTTTCTAAGCAGTGCCACCTACCCTCGTTAACACCCGCCAGAAGTACGTGCAGAACTGGAAGTGCAAAGGGAGACCGTCGCGACACACTGGGCCCTTGGCTAAATAGTTTTCACTGCGCAGGCGTCTGCGTGTGGCAAGATCCCTAACCGAGGGAAGGCCTGAGGAAGACCTAGTTGGCACTGCGTCTTCCAAGGGCCTGCCAGTGTAAAGTGAGGAATTGTGCTCTTGGCTCAGGTTGGATCTCACCTCGACTTCCTGCTTGAGGCAGAGAGCGGGGAGGTATGTGTTCCAAGAAGGAACGCGGGGGAGACGTTTCTCTCAGGGTAAGTCCCTTTTCCGCACTGAGTCCAAGTGGCCCAGCCCAGGAGACCGTGTAGGACTGTGTTCCAGGGCTCTTTGCAAGCTGTGTCCACCTAGGTTTCTAAGGAAGAGAACGGTGTGTCGCCTTGGACTCTGCATGCCAAGGAGTGTTCCGAAGGGCCTACGCGGCTGTCTGTTGCTCAGCAGGCAGAGAGGAGGCCCGGCGGACTCAGTGTAGTTGCCCGGGAAACGGTGCGGACGCGAGAGCCCATCGCGTCCTGAAAGGCATCCTCGAGTTCCAGCTAGGCAGCACATCGACGCACACTTCCTGGAAACTGCTGTATGCCCCCACATGCCCGTTGGCGAAAGTGGAACTTACGGGGAGCCCAGTGATCACCCTGCGGTTTCCCCGAACGAACGAGGGCCGCGGCATTAGTGCCCCCCCCCCCCCAAGGATTGCAAGCACCCAGTTCCTCTGTGGAAATGAGTCCTTTACTCCCAAGGCGTTGCTGCAGTGAAGAGACGCAGGGCCTTTTCAGGGTTTGGCCGAGAGCTCCGTGGTTGCGCGGATGCAGCTTTCCAAACGGTAAAAGACTGCTTTTCTAAACAGGGCCCCCTATGGTAACTACCACGCAGCGTAAGTACCTGCAGTATTTGAGGGGCGAAGGCAGACAAACGCGGCACACTGGGCACTTCGCTGAATCCGTTTGAATGAGCGGGTGTCGAAGTGTGGCAAGCTCCCTAACCGAGTGAAGGCCTGAGGAAGGCCTTGCTGGCACTGCATCTCCCAGAGGCCTACCAGTGTAAAGTGGTGAATTGTGGTCTTCTTTGAGCAGGTTAGATGTCACGTCGAGTGCCTGCATGAGGTAGAGGCGGGCAGGTGTGAGTTCCCAGAAGGAACGCGGAGCCGAGGGTGTCTCTTATGGCACGTCACTGCTCTGCACTGAGTCAAAGTTGCCCAGCCCATTAGACCGGCTAGGAATATGTTCCCGAGGTGTTCGTACGCTGTGTCAACCTGGTTCTCCAAGGAAGGGAGCCGTGTGTCGCCCTGGATTCTGCACGCCCAGAAGTGTTCCGAAGGGCCTACACGGCTGTCTGTCGATCAGCAGGCAGAGAGGACACTTGGGGTACTCAATATATTTGCACGGGAAGCGGTGCCGACGCGAGAGCCCTGGGAGACCCGAAAGGCCTCCTCGCCTTCCTTTTAAGCGGAACAACGACCGAGACCTCATGGAAACTGCTGCACGCAGAGCTTGCCAGGGGGACAAGTGGGTCCTTACCATGAGACTAGTGGTCACCTTGTGGCTTCCCAGAACGCACGAGGGCTGTGGGATTAGCTCCCCCTAAGAATTGAGAGCACCTGACTTCTCTGGGCAAAGTACTCGTTCCCCTCACAGGCGTGCCTGCAGTGAAAAGCAGCTGGGCAATTCCACACTTCTGCACACAGGTTCTAGGCCGCCAAGAATCCAGCTTTCGAAAAGGGAAAAAAGACTGCTTTGGTGCGCTGATGCTAGGGCTCACCTTGCGATTGCCCAGAACGAACGTGGGCCGCAGCTTAGCTCTCCTCTGAAAGGGCAGGCACCCCGTTTGTCTGGGGGACATACTGGTTTCCTCCCCAGCTGTGCCTGCAGTGAGTAGAAGCTGGACATAGTGAGCGTTTCAGAAACAGCTCCGAGGCTACCTGTATCCAGCTTTCCAAAGGGGGAAGACACTGGTTTTCTAAGCAGTGCCACCTACCCTCGTTAACACCCGCCAGAAGTACGTGCAGAACTGGAAGTGCAAAGGGAGACCGTCGCGACACACTGGGCCCTTGGCTAAATAGTTTTCACTGCGCAGGCGTCTGCGTGTGGCAAGATCCCTAACCGAGGGAAGGCCTGAGGAAGACCTAGTTGGCACTGCGTCTTCCAAGGGCCTGCCAGTGTAAAGTGAGGAATTGTGCTCTTGGCTCACGTTGGATCTCACCTCGACTTCCTGCTTGAGGCAGAGAGCGGGGAGGTATGTGTTCCAAGAAGGAACGCGGGGGAGACGTTTCTCTCAGGGTAAGTCCCTTTTCCGCACTGAGGCCAAGTGGCCCAGCCCAGGAGACCGTGTAGGACTGTGTTCCAGGGCTCTTTGCAAGCTGTGTCCACCTAGGTTTCTAAGGAAGAGAACGGTGTGTCGCCTTGGACTCTGCATGCCAAGGAGTGTTCCGAAGGGCCTACACGGCTGTCTGTTGCTCAGCAGGCAGAGAGGAGGCCCGGCGGACTCAGTGTAGTTGCCCGGGAAACGGTGCGGATGCGAGAGCCCATCGCGTCCTGAAAGGCATCCTCGAGTTCCAGCTAGGCAGCACATCGACGCACACATCCTGGAAACTGCTGTATGCCCCCACATGCCCGTTGGCGAAAGTGGAACTTACGGGGAGCCCAGTGATCACCCTGCGGTTTCCCCGAACGAACGAGGGCCGCGGCATTAGTGCCCCCCCAAGGATTGCAAGCACCCAGTTCCTCTGTGGAAATGAGTCCTTTACTCCCAAGGCGTTGCTGCAGTGAAGAGACGCAGGGCCTTTTCCGGGTTTGGCCGAGAGCTCCGTGGTTGCGAGGATGCAGCTTTCCAAACGGTAAAAGACTGCTTTTCTAAACAGGGCCCCCTATGGTAGCTACCACGCAGCGTTAGTACCTGCAGTATTTGAGGGGCGAAGGCAGACAAACGCGGCACACTGGGCCCTTCGCTGAATCCGTTTGAATGAGCGGGTGTCGAAGTGTGGCAAGCTCCCTAACCGAGTGAAGGCCTGAGGAAGGCCTTGCTGGCACTGCATCTCCCAGAGGCCTACCAGTGTAAAGTGGTGAATTGTGGTCTTCTTTGAGCAGGTTGGATGTCACGTCGAGTGCCTGCATGAGGTAGAGGCCCGGCAGGTGTGAGTTCCCAGAAGGAACGCGGAGCCGAGGGTGTCTCTTATGGCACGTCACTGCTCTGCACTGAGTCAAAGTTGCCCAGCCCATTAGACCGGCTAGGAATATGTTCCCGAGGTGTTCGTACGCTGTGTCAACCTGGTTCTCCAAGGAAGGGAGCCGTGTGTCGCCCTGGATTCTGCACGCCCAGAAGTGTTCCGAAGGGCCTACACGGCTGTCTGTCGATCAGCAGGCAGACAGGACACTTGGGGTACTCAGTGTATTTGCACGGGAAGCGGTGCCGACGCGAGAGCCCTGGGAGACCCGAAAGGCCTCCTCGCCTTCCTTTTAAGCGGAACAACGACCGAGACCTCATGGAAACTGCTGCACGCAGAGCTTGCCAGGGGGACAAGTGGGTCCTTACCATGAGACTAGTGGTCACCTTGTGGCTTCCCAGAACGCACGAGGGCTGTGGGATTAGCTCCCCCTAAGAATTGAGAGCACCTGACTTCTCTGGGCAGAGTACTCGTTCCCCTCACAGGCGTGCCTGCGGTGAAAAGCAGCTGGGCAATTCCACACTTCTGCACACAGGATCTAGGCCGCCAAGAATCCAGCTTTCGAAAAGGGAAAAAAGACTGCTTTGGTGCGCTGATGCTAGGGGTCACCTTGCGATTGCCCAGAACGAACGTGGGCCGCAGCTTAGCTCTCCTCTGAAAGGGCAGGCACCCCGTTTGTCTGGGGGACATACTGGTTTCCTCCCCAGCTGTGCCTGCAGTGAGTAGAAGCTGGACATAGTGAGCGTTTCAGAAACAGCTCCGAGGCTACCTGTATCCAGCTTTCCAAAGGGGGAAAACACTGGTTTTCTAAGCAGTGCCACCTACCCTCGTTAACACCCGCCATAAGTACGTGCAGAACTGGAAGTGCAAAGGGAGACCGTCGCGACACCCTGGGCCCTTGGCTAAATAGTTTTCACTGCGCAGGCGTCTGCGTGTGGCAAGATCCCTAACCGAGGGAAGGCCTGAGGAAGACCTAGTTGGCACTGCGTCTTCCAAGGACCTGCCAGTGTAAAGTGAGGAATTGTGCTCTTGGCTCAGGTTGGATCTCACCTCGACTTCCTGCTTGAGGCAGAGAGCGGGGAGGTATGTGTTCCAAGAAGGAACGCGGGGGAGACGTTTCTCTCAGGGTAAGTCCCTTTTCCGCACTGAGGCCAAGTGGCCCAGCCCAGGAGACCGTGTAGGACTGTGATCCAGGGCTCTTTGCAAGCTGTGTCCACCTAGGTTTCTAAGGAAGAGAACGGTGTGTCGCCTTGGACTCTGCATGCCAAGGAGTGTTCCGAAGGGCCTACGCAGCTGTCTGTTGCTCAGCAGGCAGAGAGGAGGCCCGGCGGACTCAGTGTAGTTGCCCGGGAAACGGTGCGGACGCGAGAGCCCATCGCGTCCTGAAAGGCATCCTCGAGTTCCAGCTAGGCAGCACATCGACGCACACTTCCTGGAAACTGCTGTATGCCCCCACATGCCCGTTGGCGAAAGTGGAACTTACGGGGAGCCCAGTGATCACCCTGCGGTTTCCCCGAACGAACGAGGGCCGCGGCATTAGTGCCCCACCCCAAGGATTGCAAGCACCCAGTTCCTCTGTGGAAATGAGTCCTTTACTCCCAAGGCGTTGCTGCAGTGAAGAGACGCAGGGCCTTTTCAGGGTTTGGCCGAGAGCTCCGTGGTTGCGCGGATGCATCTTTCCAAACGGTAAAAGACTGCTTTTCTAAACAGGGCCCCCTATGGTAACTACCACGCAGCGTAAGTACCTGCAGTATTTGAGGGGCGAAGGCAGACAAACGCGGCACACTGGGCCCTTCGCTGAATCCGTTTGAATGAGCGGGTGTCGAAGTGTGGCAAGCTCCCTAACCGAGTGAAGGCCTGAGGAAGGCCTTGCTGGCACTGCATCTCCCAGAGGCCTACCAGTGTAAAGTGGTGAATTGTGGTCTTCTTTGAGCAGGTTAGATGTCACGTCGAGTGCCTGCATGAGGTAGAGGCGGGCAGGTGTGAGTTCCCAGAAGGAACGCGGAGCCGAGGGTGTCTCTTATGGCACGTCACTGCTCTGCACTGAGTCAAAGTTGCCCAGCCCATTAGACCGGCTAGGAATATGTTCCCGAGGTGTTCGTACGCTGTGTCAACCTGGTTCTCCAAGGAAGGGAGCCGTGTGTCGCCCTGGATTCTGCACGCCCAGAAGTGTTCCGAAGGGCCTACACGGCTGTCTGTCGATCAGCAGGCAGACAGGACACTTGGGGTACTCAGTGTATTTGCACGGGAAGCGGTGCCGACGCGAGAGCCCTGGGAGACCCGAAAGGCCTCCTCGCCTTCCTTTTAAGCGGAACAACGACCGAGACCTCATGGAAACTGCTGCACGCAGAGCTTGCCAGGGGGACAAGTGGGTCCTTACCATGAGACTAGTGGTCACCTTGTGGCTTCCCAGAACGCACGAGGGCTGTGGGATTAGCTCCCCCTAAGAATTGAGAGCACCTGACTTCTCTGGGCAAAGTACTCGTTCCCCTCACAGGCGTGCCTGCAGTGAAAAGCAGCTGGGCAATTCCACACTTCTGCACACAGGTTCTAGGCCGCCAAGAATCCAGCTTTCGAAAAGGGAAAAAAGACTGCTTTGGTGCGCTGATGCTAGGGCTCACCTTGCGATTGCCCAGAACGAACGTGGGCCGCAGCTTAGCTCTCCTCTGAAAGGGCAGGCACCCCGTTTGTCTGGGGGACATACTGGTTTCCTCCCCAGCTGTGCCTGCAGTGAGTAGAAGCTGGACATAGTGAGCGTTTCAGAAACAGCTCCGAGGCTACCTGTATCCAGCTTTCCAAAGGGGGAAGACACTGGTTTTCTAAGCAGTGCCACCTACCCTCGTTAACACCCGCCAGAAGTACGTGCAGAACTGGAAGTGCAAAGGGAGACCGTCGCGACACACTGGGCCCTTGGCTAAATAGTTTTCACTGTGCAGGCGTCTGCGTGTGGCAAGATCCCTAACCGAGGGAAGGCCTGAGGAAGACCTAGTTGGCACTGCGTCTTCCAAGGGCCTGCCAGTGTAAAGTGAGGAATTGTGCTCTTGGCTCAGGTTGGATCTCACCTCGACTTCCTGCTTGAGGCAGAGAGCGGGGAGGTATGTGTTCCAAGAAGGAACGCGGGGGAGACGTTTCTCTCAGGGTAAGTCCCTTTTCCGCACTGAGGCCAAGTGGCCCAGCCCAGGAGACCGTGTAGGACTGTGTTCCAGGGCTCTTTGCAAGCTGTGTCCACCTAGGTTTCTAAGGAAGAGAACGGTGTGTCGCCTTGGACTCTGCATGCCAAGGAGTGTTCCGAAGGGCCTACGCGGCTGTCTGTTGCTCAGCAGGCAGAGAGGAGGCCCGGCGGACTCAGTGTAGTTGCCCGGGAAACGGTGCGGACGCGAGAGCCCATCGCGTCCTGAAAGGCATCCTCGAGTTCCAGCTAGGCAGCACATCGACGCACTCTTCCTGGAAACTGCTGTATGCCCCCACATGCCCGTTGGCGAAAGTGGAACTTACGGGGAGCCCAGTGATCACCCTGCGGTTTCCCCGAACGAACGAGGGCCGCGGCATTAGTGCCCCCCCCCAAGGATTGCAAGCACCCAGTTCCTCTGTGGAAATGAGTCCTTTACTCCCAAGGCGTTGCTGCAGTGAAGAGACGCAGGGCCTTTTCAGGGTTTGGCCGAGAGCTCCGTGGTTGCGCGGATGCAGCTTTCCAAACGGTAAAAGACTGCTTTTCTAAACAGGGCCCCCTATGGTAACTACCACGCAGCGTTAGTACCTGCAGTATTTGAGGGGCGAAGGCAGACAAACGCGGCACACTGGGCCCTTCGCTGAATCCGTTTGAATGAGCGGGTGTCGAAGTGTGGCAAGCTCCCTAACCAAGTGAAGGCCTGAGGAAGGCCTTGCTGGCACTGCATCTCCCAGAGGCCTACCAGTGTAAAGTGGTGAATTGTGGTCTTCTTTGAGCAGGTTAGATGTCACGTCGAGTGCCTGCATGAGGTAGAGGCGGGCAGGTGTGAGTTCCCAGAAGGAACGCGGAGCCGAGGGTGTCTCTTATGGCACGTCACTGCTCTGCACTGAGTCAAAGTTGCCCAGCCCATTAGACCGGCTAGGAATATGTTCCCGAGGTGTTCGTACGCTGTGTCAACCTGGTTCTCCAAGGAAGGGAGCCGTGTGTCGCCCTGGATTCTGCACGGCCAGAAGTGTTCCGAAGGGCCTACACGGCTGTCTGTCGATCAGCAGGCAGACAGGACACTTGGGGTACTCAGTGTATTTGCACGGGAAGCGGTGCCGACGCGAGAGCCCTGGGAGACCCGAAAGGCCTCCTCGCCTTCCTTTTAAGCGGAACAACGACCGAGACCTCATGGAAACTGCTGCACGCAGAGCTTGCCAGGGGGACAAGTGGGTCCTTACCATGAGACTAGTGGTCACCTTGTGGCTTCCCAGAACGCACGAGGGCTGTGGGATTAGCTCCCCCTAAGAATTGAGAGCACCTGACTTCTCTGGGCAAAGTACTCGTTCCCCTCACAGGCGTGCCTGCAGTGAAAAGCAGCTGGGCAATTCCACACTTCTGCACACAGGTTCTAGGCCGCCAAGAATCCAGCTTTCGAAAAGGGAAAAAAGACTGCTTTGGTGCGCTGATGCTAGGGGTCACCTTGCGATTGCCCAGAACGAACGTGGGCCGCAGCTTAGCTCTCCTCTGAAAGGGCAGGCACCCCGTTTGTCTGGGGGACATACTGGTTTCCTCCCCAGCTGTGCCTGCAGTGAGTAGAAGCTGGACATAGTGAGCGTTTCAGAAACAGCTCCGAGGCTACCTGTATCCAGCTTTCCAAAGGGGGAAGACACTGGTTTTCTAAGCAGTGCCACCTACCCTCGTTAACACCCGCCATAAGTACGTGCAGAACTGGAAGTGCAAAGGGAGACCGTCGCGACACACTGGGCCCTTGGCTAAATAGTTTTCACTGCGCAGGCGTCTGCGTGTGGCAAGCTCCCTAACCGAGTGAAGGCCTGAGGAAGACCTAGTTGGCACTGCGTCTTCCAAGGGCCTGCCATTGTAAAGTGAGGAATTGTGCTCTTGGCTCAGGTTGGATCTCACCTCGACTTCCTGCTTGAGGCAGAGAGCGGGGAGGTATGTGTTCCAAGAAGGAACGCGGGGGAGACGTTTCTCTCAGGGTAAGTCCCTTTTCCGCACTGAGGCCAAGTGGCCCAGCCC
The DNA here is from genome assembly GCF_028564815.1 of Eubalaena glacialis. NCBI lineage: Eukaryota > Metazoa > Chordata > Mammalia > Artiodactyla > Balaenidae > Eubalaena > Eubalaena glacialis. The sequence continues at coordinate 107,418,849 of NC_083716.1, read as the reverse complement.
AGGAGACCGTGTAGGACTGTGTTCCAGGGCTCTTTGCAAGCTGTGTCCACCTAGGTTTCTAAGGAAGAGAACGGTGTGTCGCCTTGGACTCTGCATGCCAAGGAGTGTTCCGAAGGGCCTACGCGGCTGTCTGTTGCTCAGCAGGCAGAGAGGAGGCCCGGCGGACTCAGTGTAGTTGCCCGGGAAACGGTGCGGACGCGAGAGCCCATCGCGTCCTGAAAGGCATCCTCGAGTTCCAGCTAGGCAGCACATCGACGCACACTTCCTGGAAACTGCTGTATGCCCCCACATGCCCGTTGGCGAAAGTGGAACTTACGGGGAGCCCAGTGATCACCCTGCGGTTTCCCCGAACGAACGAGGGCCGCTGCATTAGTGCCCCCCTCCCAAGGATTGCAAGCACCCAGTTCCTCTGTGGAAATGAGTCCTTTACTCCCAAGGCGTTGCTGCAGTGAAGAGACGCAGGGCCTTTTCAGGGTTTGGCCGAGAGCTCCGTGGTTGCTCGGATGAAGCTTTCCAAATGGTAAAAGACTGCTTTTCTAAACAGGGCCCCCTATGGTAGCTACCACGCAGCGTAAGTACCTGCAGTATTTGAGGGGCGAAGGCAGACAAACGCGGCACACTGGGCCCTTCGCTGAATCCGTTTGAATGAGCGGGTGTCGAAGTGTGGCAAGCTCCCTAACCGAGTGAAGGCCTGAGGAAGGCCTTGCTGGCACTGCATCTCCCAGAGGCCTACCAGTGTAAAGTGGTGAATTGTGGTCTTCTTTGAGCAGGTTGGATGTCACGTCGAGTGCCTGCATGAGGTAGAGGCGGGCAGGTGTGAGTTCCCAGAAGGAACGCGGAGCCGAGGGTGTCTATTATGGCACGTCACTGCTCTGCACTGAGTCAAAGTTGCCCAGCCCATTAGACCGGCTAGGAATATGTTCCCGAGGTGTTCGTACGCTGTGTCAACCTGGTTCTCCAAGGAAGGGAGCCGTGTGTCGCCCTGGATTCTGCATGCCCAGAAGTGTTCCGAAGGGCCTACACGGCTGTCTGTCGATCAGCAGGCAGACAGGACACTTGGGGTACTCAGTGTATTTGCACGGGAAGCGGTGCCGACGCGAGAGCCCTGGGAGACCCGAAAGGCCTCCTCGCCTTCCTTTTAAGCGGAACAACGACCGAGACCTCATGGAAACTGCTGCACGCAGAGCTTGCCAGGGGGACAAGTGGGTCCTTACCATGAGACTAGTGGTCACCTTGTGGCTTCCCAGAACGCACGAGGGCTGTGGGATTAGCTCCCCCTAAGAATTGAGAGCACCTGACTTCTCTGGGCAAAGTACTCGTTCCCCTCACAGGCGTGCCTGCAGTGAAAAGCAGCTGGGCAATTCCACACTTCTGCACACAGGTTCTAGGCCGCCAAGAATCCAGCTTTCGAAAAGGGAAAAAAGACTGCTTTGGTGCGCTGATGCTAGGGGTCACCTTGCGATTGCCCAGAACGAACGTGGGCCGCAGCTTAGCTCTCCTCTGAAAGGGCAGGCACCCCGTTTGTCTGGGGGACATACTGCTTTCCTCCCCAGCTGTGCCTGCAGTGAGTAGAAGCTGGACATAGTGAGCGTTTCAGAAACAGCTCCGAGGCTACCTGTATCCAGCTTTCCAAAGGGGGAAGACACTGGTTTTCTAAGCAGTGCCACCTACCCTCGTTAACACCCGCCATAAGTACGTGCAGAACTGGAAGTGCAAAGGGAGACCGTCGCGACACACTGGGCCCTTGGCTAAATAGTTTTCACTGCGCAGGCGTCTGCGTGTGGCAAGCTCCCTAACCGAGTGAAGGCCTGAGGAAGACCTAGTTGGCACTGCGTCTTCCAAGGGCCTGCCATTGTAAAGTGAGGAATTGTGCTCTTGGCTCAGGTTGGATCTCACCTCGACTTCCTGCTTGAGGCAGAGAGCGGGGAGGTATGTGTTCCAAGAAGGAACGCGGGGGAGACGTTTCTCTCAGGGTAAGTCCCTTTTCCGCACTGAGGCCAAGTGGCCCAGCCCAGGAGACCGTGTAGGACTGTGTTCCAGGGCTCTTTGCAATCTGTGTCCACCTAGGTTTCTAAGGAAGAGAACGGTGTGTCGCCTTGGACTCTGCATGCCAAGGAGTGTTCCGAAGGGCCTACGCAGCTGTCTGTTGCTCAGCAGGCAGAGAGGAGGCCCGGCGGACTCAGTGTAGTTGCCCGGGAAACGGTGCGGACGCGAGAGCCCATCGTGTCCTGAAAGGCATCCTCGAGTTCCAGCTAGGCAGCACATCGACGCACACTTCCTGGAAACTGCTGTATGCCCCCACATGCCCGTTGGCGAAAGTGGAACTTACGGGGAGCCCAGTGATCACCCTGCGGTTTCCCCGAACGAACGAGGGCCGCTGCATTAGTGCCCCCCTCCCAAGGATTGCAAGCACCCAGTTCCTCTGTGGAAATGAGTCCTTTACTCCCAAGGCGTTGCTGCAGTGAAGAGACGCAGGGCCTTTTCAGGGTTTGGCCGAGAGCTCCGTGGTTGCTCGGATGAAGCTTTCCAAATGGTAAAAGACTGCTTTTCTAAACAGGGCCCCCTATGGTAGCTACCACGCAGCGTAAGTACCTGCAGTATTTGAGGGGCGAAGGCAGACAAACGCGGCACACTGGGCCCTTCGCTGAATCCGTTTGAATGAGCGGGTGTCGAAGTGTGGCAAGCTCCCTAACCGAGTGAAGGCCTGAGGAAGGCCTTGCTGGCACTGCATCTCCCAGAGGCCTACCAGTGTAAAGTGGTGAATTGTGGTCTTCTTTGAGCAGGTTGGATGTCACGTCGAGTGCCTGCATGAGGTAGAGGCGGGCAGGTGTGAGTTCCCAGAAGGAACGCGGAGCCGAGGGTGTCTATTATGGCACGTCACTGCTCTGCACTGAGTCAAAGTTGCCCAGCCCATTAGACCGGCTAGGAATATGTTCCCGAGGTGTTCGTACGCTGTGTCAACCTGGTTCTCCAAGGAAGGGAGCCGTGTGTCGCCCTGGATTCTGCATGCCCAGAAGTGTTCCGAAGGGCCTACACGGCTGTCTGTCGATCAGCAGGCAGACAGGACACTTGGGGTACTCAGTGTATTTGCACGGGAAGCGGTGCCGACGCGAGAGCCCTGGGAGACCCGAAAGGCCTCCTCGCCTTCCTTTTAAGCGGAACAACGACCGAGACCTCATGGAAACTGCTGCACGCAGAGCTTGCCAGGGGGACAAGTGGGTCCTTACCATGAGACTAGTGGTCACCTTGTGGCTTCCCAGAACGCACGAGGGCTGTGGGATTAGCTCCCCCTAAGAATTGAGAGCACCTGACTTCTCTGGGCAAAGTACTCGTTCCCCTCACAGGCGTGCCTGCAGTGAAAAGCAGCTGGGCAATTCCACACTTCTGCACACAGGTTCTAGGCCGCCAAGAATCCAGCTTTCGAAAAGGGAAAAAAGACTGCTTTGGTGCGCTGATGCTAGGGGTCACCTTGCGATTGCCCAGAACGAACGTGGGCCGCAGCTTAGCTCTCCTCTGAAAAGGCAGGCACCCCGTTTGTCTGGGGGACATACTGGTTTCCTCCCCAGCTGTGCCTGCAGTGAGTAGAAGCTGGACATAGTGAGCGTTTTAGAAACAGCTCCGAGGCTACCTGTATCCAGCTTTCCAAAGGGGGAAAACACTGGTTTTCTAAGCAGTGCCACCTACCCTCGTTAACACCCGCCATAAGTACGTGCAGAACTGGAAGTGCAAAGGGAGACCGTCGCGACACACTGGGCCCTTGGCTAAATAGTTTTCACTGCGCAGGCGTCTGCGTGTGGCAAGATCCCTAACCGAGGGAAGGCCTGAGGAAGACCTAGTTGGCACTGCGTCTTCCAAGGGCCTGCCAGTGTAAAGTGAGGAATTGTGCTCTTGGCTCAGGTTGGATCTCACCTCGACTTCCTGCTTGAGGCAGAGAGCGGGGAGGTATGTGTTCCAAGAAGGAACGCGGGGGAGACGTTTCTCTCAGGGTAAGTCCCTTTTCCGCACTGAGGCCAAGTGGCCCAGCCCAGGAGACCGTGTAGGACTGTGTTCCAGGGCTCTTTGCAAGCTGTGTCCACCTAGGTTTCTAAGGAAGAGAACGGTGTGTCGCCTTGGACTCTGCATGCCAAGGAGTGTTCCGAAGGACCTACGCGGCTGTCTGTTGCTCAGCAGGCAGAGAGGAGGCCCGGCGGACTCAGTGTAGTTGCCCGGGAAACGGTGCGGATGCGAGAGCCCATCGCGTCCTGAAAGGCATCCTCGAGTTCGAGCTAGGCAGCACATCGACGCACTCTTCCTGGAAACTGCTGTATGCCCCCACATGCCCGTTGGCGAAAGTGGAACTTACGGGGAGCCCAGTGATCACCCTGCGGTTTCCCCGAACGAACGAGGGCCGCGGCATTAGTGCCCCCCCCAAGGATTGCAAGCACCCAGTTCCTCTGTGGAAATGAGTCTTTTACTCCCAAGGCGTTGCTGCAGTGAAGAGACGCAGGGCCTTTTCCGGGTTTGGCCGAGAGCTCCGTGGTTGCGAGGATGCAGCTTTCCAAACGGTAAAAGACTGCTTTTCTAAACAAGGCCCCCTATGGTAGCTACCACGCAGCGTTAGTACCTGCAGTATTTGAGGGGCGAAGGCAGACAAACGCGGCACACTGGGCCCTTCGCTGAATCCGTTTGAATGAGCGGGTGTCGAAGTGTGGCAAGCTCCCTAACCGAGTGAAGGCCTGAGGAAGGCCTTGCTGGCACTGCATCTCCCAGAGGCCTACCAGTGTAAAGTGGTGAATTGTGGTCTTCTTTGAGCAGGTTGGATGTCACGTCGAGTGCCTGCATGAGGTAGAGGCCCGGCAGGTGTGAGTTCCCAGAAGGAACGCGGAGCAGAGCGTGTCTCTTATGGCACGTCACTGCTCTGCACTGAGTCAAAGTTGCCCAGCCCATTAGACCGGCTAGGAATATGTTCCCGAGGTGTTCGTACGCTGTGTCAACCTGGTTCTCCAAGGAAGGGAGCCGTGTGTCGCCCTGGATTCTGCACGCCCAGAAGTGTTCCGAAGGGCCTACACGGCTGTCTGTCGATCAGCAGGCAGACAGGACACTTGGGGTACTCAGTGTATTTGCACGGGAAGCGGTGCCGACGCGAGAGCCCTAGGAGACCCGAAAGGCCTCCTCGCCTTCCTTTTAAGCGGAACAACGACCGAGACCTCATGGAAACTGCTGCACGCAGAGCTTGCCAGGGGGACAAGTGGGTCCTTACCATGAGACTAGTGGTCACCTTGTGGCTTCCCAGAACGCACGAGGGCTGTGGGATTATCTCCCCCTAAGAATTGAGAGCACCTGACTTCTCTGGGCAAAGTACTCGTTCCCCTCACAGGCGTGCCTGCAGTGAAAAGCAGCTGGGCAATTCCACACTTCTGCACACAGGATCTAGGCCGCCAAGAATCCAGCTTTCGAAAAGGGAAAAAAGACTGCTTTGGTGCGCTGATGCTAGGGGTCACCTTGCGATTGCCCAGAACGAACGTGGGCCGCAGCTTAGCTCTCCTCTGAAAGGGCAGGCACCCCGTTTGTCTGGGGGACATACTGGTTTCCTCCCCAGCTGTGCCTGCAGTGAGTAGAAGCTGGACATAGTGAGCGTTTCAGAAACAGCTCCGAGGCTACCTGTATCCAGCTTTCCAAAGGGGGAAAACACTGGTTTTCTAAGCAGTGCCACCTACCCTCGTTAACACCCGCCAGAAGTACTTGCAGAACTGGAAGTGCAAAGGGAGACCGTCGCGACACACTGGGCCCTTGGCTAAATAGTTTTCACTGCGCAGGCGTCTGCGTGTGGCAAGATCCCTAACCGAGGGAAGGCCTGAGGAAGACCTAGTTGGCACTGCGTCTTCCAAGGGCCTGCCAGTGTAAAGTGAGGAATTGTGCTCTTGGCTCAGGTTGGATCTCACCTCGACTTCCTGCTTGAGGCAGAGAGCGGGGAGGTATGTGTTCCAAGAAGGAACGCGGGGGAGACGTTTCTCTCAGGGTAAGTCCCTTTTCCGCACTGAGTCCAAGTGGCCCAGCCCAGGAGACCGTGTAGGACTGTGTTCCAGGGCTCTTTGCAAGCTGTGTCCACCTAGGTTTCTAAGGAAGAGAACGGTGTGTCGCCTTGGACTCTGCATGCCAAGGAGTGTTCCGAAGGGCCTACGCGGCTGTCTGTTGCTCAGCAGGCAGAGAGGAGGCCCGGCGGACTCAGTGTAGTTGCCCGGGAAACGGTGCGGACGCGAGAGCCCATCGCGTCCTGAAAGGCATCCTCGAGTTCCAGCTAGGCAGCACATCGACGCACACTTCCTGGAAACTGCTGTATGCCCCCACATGCCCGTTGGCGAAAGTGGAACTTACGGGGAGCCCAGTGATCACCCTGCGGTTTCCCCGAACGAACGAGGGCCGCGGCATTAGTGCCCCCCCCCAAGGATTGCAAGCACCCAGTTCCTCTGTGGAAATGAGTCCTTTACTCCCAAGGTGTTGCTGCAGTGAAGAGATGCAGGGCCTTTTCAGGGTTTGGCCGAGAGCTCCGTGGTTGCGAGGATGCAGCTTTCCAAACGGTAAAAGACTGCTTTTCTAAACAGGGCCCCCTATGGTAGCTACCACGCAGCGTAAGTACCTGCAGTATTTGAGGGGCGAAGGCAGACAAACGCGGCACACTGGGCCCTTCGCTGAATCCGTTTGAATGAGCGGGTGTCGAAGTGTGGCAAGCTCCCTAACCGAGTGAAGGCCTGAGGAAGGCCTTGCTGGCACTGCATCTCCCAGAGGCCTACCAGTGTAAAGTGGTGAATTGTGGTCTTCTTTGAGCAGGTTGGATGTCACGTCGAGTGCCTGCATGAGGTAGAGGCCCGGCAGGTGTGAGTTCCCAGAAGGAACGCGGAGCCGAGGGTGTCTCTTATGGCACGTCACTGCTCTGCACTGAGTCAAAGTTGCCCAGCCCATTAGACCGGCTAGGAATATGTTCCCGAGGTGTTCGTACGCTGTGTCAACCTGGTTCTCCAAGGAAGGGAGCCGTGTGTCGCCCTGGATTCTGCACGCCCAGAAGTGTTCCGAAGGGCCTACACGGCTGTCTGTCGATCAGCAGGCAGACAGGACACTTGGGGTACTCAGTGTATTTGCACGGGAAGCGGTGCCGACGCGAGAGCCCTGGGAGACCCGAAAGGCCTCCTCGCCTTCCTTTTAAGCGGAACAACGACCGAGACCTCATGGAAACTGCTGCACGCAGAGCTTGCCAGGGGGACAAGTGGGTCCTTACCATGTGACTAGTGGTCACCTTGTGGCTTCCCAGAACGCACGAGGGCTGTGGGATTAGCTCCCCCTAAGAATTGAGAGCACCTGACTTCTCTGGGCAAAGTACTCGTTCCCCTCACAGGCGTGCCTGCAGTGAAAAGCAGCTGGGCAATTCCACACTTCTGCACACAGGTTCTAGGCCGCCAAGAATCCAGCTTTCGAAAAGGGGAAAAAGACTGCTTTGGTGCGCTGATGCTAGGGGTCACCTTGCGATTGCCCAGAACGAACGTGGGCCGCAGCTTAGCTCTCCTCTGAAAGGGCAGGCACCCCGTTTGTCTGGGGGACATACTGGTTTCCTCCCCAGCTGTGCCTGCAGTGAGTAGAAGCTGGACATAGTGAGCGTTTCAGAAACAGCTCCGAGGCTACCTGTATCCAGCTTTCCAAAGGGGGAAGACACTGGTTTTCTAAGCAGTGCCACCTACCCTCGTTAACACCCGCCATAAGTACGTGCAGAACTGGAAGTGCAAAGGGAGACCGTCGCGACACACTGGGCCCTTGGCTAAATAGTTTTCACTGCGCAGGCGTCTGCGTGTGGCAAGATCCCTAACCGAGGGAAGGCCTGAGGAAGACCTAGTTGGCACTGCGTCTTCCAAGGGCCTGCCAGTGTAAAGTGAGAAATTGTGCTCTTGGCTCAGGTTGGATCTCACCTCGACTTCCTGCTTGAGGCAGAGAGCGGGGAGGTATGTGTTCCAAGAAGGAACGCGGGGGAGACGTTTCTCTCCGGGTAAGTCCCTTTTCCGCACTGAGTCCAAGTGGCCCAGCCCAGGAGACCGTGTAGGACTGTGTTCCAGGGCTCTTTGCAAGCTGTGTCAACCTAGGTTTCTAAGGAAGAGAACGGTGTGTCGCCTTGGACTCTGCATGCCAAGGAGTGTTCCGAAGGGCCTACGCGGCTGTCTGTTGCTCAGCAGGCAGAGAGGAGACCCGGCGGACTCAGTGTAGTTGCCCGGGAAACGGTGCGGACGCGAGAGCCCATCGCGTCCTGAAAGGCATCCTCGAGTTCCAGCTAGGCAGCACATCGACGCACACTTCCTGGAAACTGCTGTATGCCCCCACATGCCCGTTGGCGAAAGTGGAACTTACGGGGAGCCCAGTGATCACCCTGCGGTTTCCCCGAACGAACGAGTGCCGCTGCATTAGTGCCCCCCCCCCCAAGGATTGCAAGCACCCAGTTCCTCTGTGGAAATGAGTCCTTTACTCCCAAGGCGTTGCTGCAGTGAAGAGACGCAGGGCCTTTTCAGGGTTTGGCCGAGAGCTCCGTGGTTGCGAGGATGCAGCTTTCCAAACGGTAAAAGACTGCTTTTCTAAACAGGGCCCCCTATGGTAGCTACCACGCAGCGTAAGTACCTGCAGTATTTGAGGGGCAAAGGCAGACAAACGCGGCACACTGGGCCCTTCGCTGAATCCGTTTGAATGAGCGGGTGTCGAAGTGTGGCAAGCTCCCTAACCGAGTGAAGGCCTGAGGAAGACCTTGCTGGCACTGCATCTCCCAGAGGCCTACCAGTGTAAAGTGGTGAATTGTGGTCTTCTTTGAGCAGGTTGGATGTCACGTCGAGTGCCTGCATGAGGTAGAGGCCCGGCAGGTGTGAGTTCCCAGAAGGAACGCGGAGCCGAGGGTGTCTCTTACGGCACGTCACTGCTCTGCACTGAGTCAAAGTTGCCCAGCCCATTAGACCGGCTAGGAATATGTTCCCGAGGTGTTCGTACGCTGTGTCAACCTGGTTCTCCAAGGAAGGGAGCCGTGTGTCGCCCTGGATTCTGCACGCCCAGAAGTGTTCCGAAGGGCCTACACGGCTGTCTGTCGATCAGCAGGCAGACAGGACACTTGGGGTACTCAGTGTATTTGCACGGGAAGCGGTGCCGACGCGAGAGCCCTAGGAGACCCGAAAGGCCTCCTCGCCTTCCTTTTAAGCGGAACAACGACCGAGACCTCATGGAAACTGCTGCACGCAGAGCTTGCCAGGGGGACAAGTGGGTCCTTACCATGAGACTAGTGGTCACCTTGTGGCTTCCCAGAACGCACGAGGGCTGTGGAATTAGCTCCCCCTAAGAATTCAGAGCACCTGACTTCTCTGGGCAAAGTACTCGTTCCCCTCACAGTCGGGCCTGCAGTGAAAAGCAGCTGGGCAATTCCACACTTCTGCACACAGGTTCTAGGCCGCCAAGAATCCAGCTTTCGAAAAGGGAAAAAAGACTGCTTTGGTGCGCTGATGCTAGGGGTCACCTTGCGATTGCCCAGAACGAACGTGGGCCGCAGCTTAGCTCTCCTCTGAAAGGGCAGGCACCCCGTTTGTCTGGGGGACATACTGGTTTCCTCCCCAGCTGTGCCTGCAGTGAGTAGAAGCTGGACATAGTGAGCGTTTCAGTAACAGCTCCGAGGCTACCTGTATCCAGCTTTCCAAAGGGGGAAGACACTGGTTTTCTAAGCAGTGCCACCTACCCTCGTTAACACCCGCCATAAGTACGTGCAGAACTGGAAGTGCAAAGGGAGACCGTCGCGACACACTGGGCCCTTGGCTAAATAGTTTTCACTGCACAGGCGTCTGCGTGTGGCAAGATCCCTAACCGAGGGAAGGCCTGAGGAAGACCTAGTTGGCACTGCGTCTTCCAAGGGCCTGCCAGTGTAAAGTGAGGAATTGTGCTCTTGGCTCAGGTTGGATCTCACCTCGACTTCCTGCTTGAGGCAGAGAGCGGGGAGGTATGTGTTCCAAGAAGGAACGCGGGGGAGACGTTTCTCTCCGGGTAAGTCCCTTTTCCGCACTGAGTCCAAGTGGCCCAGCCCAGGAGACCGTGTAGGACTGTGTTCCAGGGCTCTTTGCAAGCTGTGTCAACCTAGGTTTCTAAGGAAGAGAACGGTGTGTCGCCTTGGACTCTGCATGCCAAGGAGTGTTCCGAAGGGCCTACGCGGCTGTCTGTTGCTCAGCAGGCAGAGAGGAGACCCGGCGGACTCAGTGTAGTTGCCCGGGAAACGGTGCGGACGCGAGAGCCCATCGCGTCCTGAAAGGCATCCTCGAGTTCCAGCTAGGCAGCACATCGACGCACACTTCCTGGAAACTGCTGTATGCCCCCACATGCCCGTTGGCGAAAGTGGAACTTACGGGGAACCCAGTGATCACCGTGCGGTTTCCCCGAACGAACGAGGGCTGCGGCATTAGTGCCCCCCCAAGGATTGCAAGCACCCAGTTCCTCTGTGGAAATGAGTCCTTTACTCCCAAGGCGTTGCTGCAGTGAAGAGACGCAGGGCCTTTTCAGGGTTTGGCCGAGAGCTCCGTGGTTGCGAGGATGCAGCTTTCCAAACGGTAAAAGACTGCTTTTCTAAACAGGGCCCCCTATGGTAGCTACCACGCAGCGTAAGTACCTGCAGTATTTGAGGGGCAAAGGCAGACAAACGCGGCACACTGGGCCCTTCGCTGAATCCGTTTGAATGAGCGGGTGTCGAAGTGTGGCAAGCTCCCTAACCGAGTGAAGGCCTGAGGAAGGCCTTGCTGGCACTGCATCTCCCAGAGGCCTACCAGTGTAAAGTGGTGAATTGTGGTCTTCTTTGAGCAGGTTGGATGTCACGTCGAGTGCCTGCATGAGGTAGAGGCCCGGCAGGTGTGAGTTCCCAGAAGGAACGCGGAGCCGAGGGTGTCTCTTACGGCACGTCACTGCTCTGCACTGAGTCAAAGTTGCCCAGCCCATTAGACCGGCTAGGAATATGTTCCCGAGGTGTTCGTACGCTGTGTCAACCTGGTTCTCCAAGGAAGGGAGCCGTGTGTCGCCCTGGATTCTGCACGCCCAGAAGTGTTCCGAAGGGCCTACACGGCTGTCTGTCGATCAGCAGGCAGACAGGACACTTGGGGTACTCAGTGTATTTGCCCGGGAAGCGGTGCCGACGCGAGAGCCCTAGGAGACCCGAAAGGCCTCCTCGCCTTCCTTTTAAGCGGAACAACGACCGAGACCTCATGGAAACTGCTGCACGCAGAGCTTGCCAGGGGGACAAGTGGGTCCTTACCATGAGACTAGTGGTCACCTTGTGGCTTCCCAGAACGCACGAGGGCTGTGGAATTAGCTCCCCCTAAGAATTCAGAGCACCTGACTTCTCTGGGCAAAGTACTCGTTCCCCTCACAGTCGGGCCTGCAGTGAAAAGCAGCTGGGCAATTCCACACTTCTGCACACAGGTTCTAGGCCGCCAAGAATCCAGCTTTCGAAAAGGGAAAAAAGACTGCTTTGGTGCGCTGATGCTAGGGGTCACCTTGCGATTGCCCAGAACGAACGTGGGCCGCAGCTTAGCTCTCCTCTGAAAGGGCAGGCACCCCGTTTGTCTGGGGGACATACTGGTTTCCTCCCCAGCTGTGCCTGCAGTGAGTAGAAGCTGGACATAGTGAGCGTTTCAGAAACAGCTCCGAGGCTACCTGTATCCAGCTCTCCAAAGGGGGAAAACACGGGTTTTCTAAGCAGTGCCACCTACCCTCGTTAACACCCATCAGAAGTACGTGCAGAACTGGAAATGCAAAGGGAGACCGTCGCGACACACTGGGCCCTTGGCTAAATAGTTTTCACTGCGCAGGCGTCTGCGTGTGGCAAGATCCCTAACCGAGTGAAGGCCTGAGGAAGACCTAGTTGGCACTGCGTCTTCCAAGGGCCTGCCAGTGTAAAGTGAGGAATTGTGCTCTTGGCTCAGGTTGGATCTCACCTCGACTTCCTGCTTGAGGCAGAGAGCGGGGAGGTATGTGTTCCAAGAAGGAACGCGGGGGAGACGTTTCTCTCCGGGTAAGTCCCTTTTCCGCACTGAGGCCAAGTGGCCCAGCCCAGGAGACCGTGTAGGACTGTGTTCCAGGGCTCTTTGCAAGCTGTGTCAACCTAGGTTTCTAAGGAAGAGAACGGTGTGTCGCCTTGGAATCTGCATGCCAAGGAGTGTTCCGAAGGGCCTACGCGGCTGTCTGTTGCTCAGCAGGCAGAGAGGAGACCCGGCGGACTCAGTGTAGTTGCCCGGGAAACGGTGCGGACGCGAGAGCCCATCGCGTCCTGAAAGGCATCCTCGAGTTCCAGCTAGGCAGCACATCGACGCACACTTCCTGGAAACTGCTGTATGCCCCCACATGCCCGTTGGCGAAAGTGGAACTTACGGGGAGCCCAGTGATCACCCTGCGGTTTCCCCGAACGAACGAGGGCCGCTGCATTAGTGCCCCCCCCCCCAAGGATTGCAAGCACCCAGTTGCTCTGTGGAAATGAGTCCTTTACTCCCAAGGCGTTACTGCAGTGAAGAGACGCAGGGCCTTTTCAGGGTTTGGCCGAGAGCTCCGTGGTTGCGAGGATGCAGCTTTCCAAACGGTAAAAGACTGCTTTTCTAAACAGGGCCCCCTATGGTAGCTACCACGCAGCGTAAGTACCTGCAGTATTTGAGGGGCGAAGGCAGACAGACGCGGCACACTGGGCCCTTCGCTGAATCCGTTTGAATGAGCGGGTGTCGAAGTGTGGCAAGCTCCCTAACCGAGTGAAGGCCTGAGGAAGACCTTGCTGGCACTGCATCTCCCAGAGGCCTACCAGTGTAAAGTGGTGAATTGTGGTCTTCTTTGAGCAGGTTGGATGTCACGTCGAGTGCCTGCATGAGGTAGAGGCCCGGCAGGTGTGAGTTCCCAGAAGGAACGCGGAGCCGAGGGTGTCTCTTATGGCACGTCACTGCTCTGCACTGAGTCAAAGTTGCCCAGCCCATTAGACCGGCTAGGAATATGTTCCCGAGGTGTTCGTACGCTGTGTCAACCTGGTTCTCCAAGGAAGGGAGCCGTGTGTCGCCCTGGATTCTGCACGCCAAGAAGTGTTCCGAAGGGCCTACACGGCTGTCTGTCGATCAGCAGGCAGACAGGACACTTGGGGTACTCAGTGTATTTGCACGGGAAGCGGTGCCGACGAGAGAGCCCTAGGAGACCCGAATGGCCTCCTCGCCTTCCTTTTAAGCGGAACAACGACCGAGACCTCATGGAAACTGCTGCACGCAGAGCTTGCCAGGGGGACAAGTGGGTCCTTACCATGAGACTAGTGGTCACCTTGTGGCTTCCCAGAACGCACGAGGGCTGTGGGATTAGCTCCCCCTAAGAATTCAGAGCACCTGACTTCTCTGGGCAAAGTACTCGTTCCCCTCACAGGCGTGCCTGCAGTGAAAAGCAGCTGGGCAATTCCACACTTCTGCACACAGGTTCTAGGCCGCCAAGAATCCAGCTTTCGAAAAGGGAAAAAAGACTGCTTTGGTGCGCTGATGCTAGGGGTCACCTTGCGATTGCCCAGAACGAACGTGGGCCGCAGCTTAGCTCTCCTCTGAAAGGGCAGGCACCCCGTTTATCTGGGGGACATACTGCTTTCCTCCCAGGCTGTGCCTGCAGTGAGTAGAAGCTGGACATAGTGAGCGTTTCAGAAACAGCTCCGTGGCTACCTGTATCCAGCTTTCCAAAGGGGGAAGACACTGGTTTTCTAAGCAGTGCCACCTACCCTCGTTAACACCCGCCATAAGTACGTGCAGAACTGGAAGTGCAAAGGGAGACCATCGCGACACACTGGGCCCTTGGCTAAATAGTTTTCACTGCGCAGGCGTCTGCGTGTGGCAAGATCCCTAACCGAGGGAAGGCCTGAGGAAGACCTAGTTGGCACTGCGTCTTCCAAGGGCCTGCCAGTGTAAAGTGAGGAATTGTGCTCTTGGCTCAGGTTGGATCTCACCTCGACTTCCTGCTTGAGGCAGAGAGCGGGGAGGTATGTGTTCCAAGAAGGAACGCGGGGGAGACGTTTCTCTCAGGGTAAGTCCCTTTTCCACACTGAGGCCAAGTGGCCCAGCCCAGGAGACCGTGTAGGACTGTGTTCCAGGGCTCTTTGCAAGCTGTGTCCACCTAGGTTTCTAAGGAAGAGAACGGTGTGTCGCCTTGGACTCTGCATGCCAAGGAGTGTTCCGAAGGGCCTACGCGGCTGTCTGTTGCTCAGCAGGCAGAGAGGAGGCCCGGCGGACTCAGTGTAGTTGCCCGGGAAACGGTGCGGACGCGAGAGCCCATCGCGTCCTGAAAGGCATCCTCGAGTTCCAGCTAGGCAGCACATCGATGCACACTTCCTGGAAACTGCTGTATGCCCCCACATGCCCGTTGGCGAAAGTGGAACTTACGGGGAGGCCAGTGATCACCCTGCGGTTTCCCCGAACGAACGAGGGCGGCTGCATTAGTGCCCCCCCAAGGATTGCAGGCACCCAGTTCCTCTGTGGAAATGAGTCCTTTACTCCCAAGGCGTTGCTGCAGTGAAGAGACGCAGGACATTTTCAGGGTTTGGCCGAGAGCTCCGTGGTTGCGAGGATGCAGCTTTCCAAACGGTAAAAGACTGCTTTTCTAAACAGGGCCCCCTATGGTAGCTACCACGCAGCGTAAGTCCCTGCAGTATTTGAGGGGCGAAGGCAGACAAACGCGGCACACTGGGCCCTTCGCTGAATCCGTTTGAATGAGCGGGTGTCGAAGTGTGGCAAGCTCTCTAACCGAGTGAAGGCCTGAGGAAGGCCTTGCTGGCACTGCATCTCCCAGAGGCCTACCAGTGTAAAGTGGTGAATTGTGGTCTTCTTTGAGCAGGTTGGATGTCACGTCGAGTGCCTGCATGAGGTAGAGGCCCGGCAGGTGTCAGTTCCCAGAAGGAACGCGGAGCCGAGGGTGTCTCTTATGGCATGTCACTGCTCTGCACTGAGTCAAACTTGCCCAGCCCATTAGACCGGCTAGGAATATGTTCCCGAGGTGTTCGTACGCTGTGTCAACCTGGTTCTCCAAGGAAGGGAGCCGTGTGTCGCCCTGGATTCTGCACGCCAAGAAGTGTTCCGAAGGGCCTACACGGCTATCTGTCGATCAGCAGGCAGACAGGACACTTGGGGTACTCAGTGTATTTGCACGGGAAGCGGTGCCGACGCGAGAGCCCTAGGAGACCCGAAAGGCCTCCTCGCCTTCCTTTTAAGCGGAACAACGACCGAGACCTCATGGAAACTGCTGCACGCAGAGCTTGCCAGGTGAACAAGTGGGTCCTTACCATGAGACTAGTGGTCACCTTGTGGCTTCCCAGAACGCACGAGGGCTGTGGGATTAGCTCCCCCTAAGAATTCAGAGCACCTGACTTCTCTGGGCAAAGTACTCGTTCCCCTCACAGGCGTGCCTGCAGTGAAAAGCAGCTGGGCAATTCCACACTTCTGCACACAGGTTCTACGCCGCCAAGAATCCAGCTTTCGAAAAGGGAAAAAAGACTGCTTTGGTGCGCTGATGCTAGGGCTCACCTTGCGATTGCCCAGAACGAACGTGGGCCGCAGCTTAGCTCTCCTCTGAAAGGGCAGGCACCCCGTTTGTCTGGGGGACATACTGCTTTCCTCCCCAGCTGTGCCTGCAGTGAGTAGAAGCTGGACATAGTGAGCGTTTCAGAAACAGCTCCGAGGCTACCTGTATCCAGCTCTCCAAAGGGGGAAAACACGGGTTTTCTAAGCAGTGCCACCTACCCTCGTTAACACCCACCAGAAGTACGTGCAGAACTGGAAGTGCAAAGGGAGACCGTCGCGACACACTGGGCCCTTGGCTAAATAGTTTTCACTGCGCAGGCGTCTGCGTGTGGCAAGATCCCTAACCGAGTGAAGGCCTGAGGAAGACCTAGTTGGCACTGCAACTTCCAAGGGCCTGCCAGTGTAAAGTGAGGAATTGTGCTCTTGGCTCAGGTTGGATCTCACCTCGACTTCCTGCTTGAGGCAGAGAGCGGGGAGGTATGTGTTCCAAGAAGGAACGCGGGGGAGACGTTTCTCTCAGGGTAAGTCCCTTTTCCGCACTGAGTCCAAGTGGCCCAGCCCAGGAGACCGTGTAGGACTGTGTTCCAGGGCTCTTTGCAAGCTGTGTCAACCTAGGTTTCTAAGGAAGAGAACGGTGTGTCGCCTTGGAATCTGCATGCCAAGGAGTGTTCCGAAGGGCCTACGCGGCTGTCTGTTGCTCAGCAGGCAGAGAGGAGACCCGGCGGACTCAGTGTAGTTGCCCGGGAAACGGTGCGGACGCGAGAGCCCATCGCGTCCTGAAAGGCATCCTCGAGTTCCAGCTAGGCAGCACATCGACGCACACTTCCTGGAAACTGCTGTATGCCCCCACATGCCCGTTGGCGAAAGTGGAACTTACGGGGAGCCCAGTGATCACCCTGCGGTTTCCCCGAACGAACGAGGGCCGCTGCATTAGTGCCCCCCCCCCAAGGATTGCAAGCACCCAGTTGCTCTGTGGAAATGAGTCCTTTACTCCCAAGGCGTTACTGCAGTGAAGAGACGCAGGGCCTTTTCAGGGTTTGGCCGAGAGCTCCGTGGTTGCGAGGATGCAGCTTTCCAAACGGTAAAAGACTGCTTTTCTAAACAGGGCCCCCTATGGTAGCTACCACGCAGCGTAAGTACCTGCAGTATTTGAGGGGCGAAGGCAGACAGACGCGGCACACTGGGCCCTTCGCTGAATCCGTTTGAATGAGCGGGTGTCGAAGTGTGGCAAGCTCCCTAACCGAGTGAAGGCCTGAGGAAGACCTTGCTGGCACTGCATCTCCCAGAGGCCTACCAGTGTAAAGTGGTGAATTGTGGTCTTCTTTGAGCAGGTTGGATGTCACGTCGAGTGCCTGCATGAGGTAGAGGCCCGGCAGGTGTGAGTTCCCAGAAGGAACGCGGAGCCGAGGGTGTCTCTTATGGCACGTCACTGCTCTGCACTGAGTCAAAGTTGCCCAGCCCATTAGACCGGCTAGGAATATGTTCCCGAGGTGTTCTTACGCTGTGTCAACCTGGTTCTCCAAGGAAGGGAGCCGTGTGTCGCCCTGGATTCTGCACGCCAAGAAGTGTTCCGCAGGGCCTACACGGCTGTCTGTCGATCAGCAGGCAGACAGGACACTTGGGGTACTCAGTGTATTTGCACGGGAAGCGGTGCCGACGCGAGAGCCCTAGGAGACCCGAAAGGCCTCCTCGCCTTCCTTTTAAGCGGAACAACGACCGAGACCTCATGGAAACTGCTGCACGCAGAGCTTGCCAGGGGGACAAGTGGGTCCTTACCATGAGACTAGTGGTCACCTTGTGGCTTCCCAGAACGCACGAGGGCTGTGGGATTAGCTCCCCCTAAGAATTGAGAGCACCTGACTTCTCTGGGCAAAGTACTCGTTCCCCTCACAGTCGGGCCTGCAGTGAAAAGCAGCTGGGCAATTCCACACTTCTGCACACAGGTTCTAGGCCGCCAAGAATCCAGCTTTCGAAAAGGGAAAAAAGACTGCTTTGGTGCGCTGATGCTAGGGGTCACCTTGCGATTGCCCAGAACGAACGTGGGCCGCAGCTTAGCTCTCCTCTGAAAGGGCAGGCACCCCGTTTGTCTGGGGGACATACTGGTTTCCTCCCCAGCTGTGCCTGCAGTGAGTAGAAGCTGGACATAGTGAGCGTTTCAGAAACAGCTCCGAGGCTACCTGTATCCAGCTTTCCAAAGGGGGAAGACACTGGTTTTCTAAGCAGTGCCACCTACCCTCGTTAACACCCACCAGAAGTACGTGCAGAACTGGAAGTGCAAAGGGAGACCGTCGCGACACACTGGGCCCTTGGCTAAATAGTTTTCACTGCGCAGGCGTCTGCGTGTGGCAAGATCCCTAACCGAGTGAAGGCCTGAGGAAGACCTAGTTGGCACTGCACCTTCCAAGGGGCTGCCAGTGTAAAGTGAGGAATTGTGCTCTTGGCTCAGGTTGGATCTCACCTCGACTTCCTGCTTGAGGCAGAGAGCGGGGAGGTATGTGTTCCAAGAAGGAACGCGGGGGAGACGTTTCTCTCCGGGTAAGTCCCTTTTCCGCACTGAGTCCAAGTGGCCCAGCCCAGGAGACCGTGTAGGACTGTGTTCCAGGGCTCTTTGCAAGCTGTGTCAACCTAGGTTTCTAAGGAAGAGAACGGTGTGTCGCCTTGGACTCTGCATGCCAAGGAGTGTTCCGAAGGGCCTACGCGGCTGTCTGTTGCTCAGCAGGCAGAGAGGAGACCCGGCGGACTCAGTGTAGTTGCCCGGGAAACGGTGCGGACGCGAGAGCCCATCGCGTCCTGAAAGGCATCCTCGAGTTCCAGCTAGGCAGCACATCGAGGCACACGTCCTGGAAACTGCTGTATGCCCCCACATGCCCGTTGGCGAAAGTGGAACTTACGGGGAGCCCAGTGATCACCCTGCGGTTTCCCCGAACGAACGAGGGCCGCTGCATTAGTGCCCCCCCCCAAGGATTGCAAGCACACAGTTCCTCTGTGGAAATGAGTCCTTTACTCCCAAGGCGTTGCTGCAGTGAAGAGACGCAGGGCCTTTTCCGGGTTTGGCCGAGAGCTCCGTGGTTGCGAGGATGCAGCTTTCCAAATGGTAAAAGACTGCTTTTCTAAACAGGGCCCCCTATGGTAGCTACCACACAGCGTAAGTACCTGCAGTATTTGAGGGGCGAAGGCAGACAAACGCGGCACACTGGGCCCTTCGCTGAATCCGTTTGAATGAGCGGGTGTCGAAGTGTGGCAAGCTCCCTAACCGAGTGAAGGCCTGAGGAAGGCCTTGCTGGCACTGCATCTCCCAGAGGCCTACCAGTGTAAAGTGGTGAATTGTGGTCTTCTTTGAGAAGGTTGGATGTCACGTCGAGTGCCTGCATGAGGTAGAGGCCCGGCAGGTGTGAGTTCCCAGAAGGAACGCGGAGCCGAGGGTGTCTCTTATGGCACGTCACTGCTCTGCACTGAGTCAAAGTTGCCCAGCCCATTAGACCGGCTAGGAATATGTTCCCGAGGTGTTCGTACGCTGTGTCAACCTGGTTCTCCAAGGAAGGGAGCCGTGTGTCGCCCTGGATTCTGCACGCCAAGAAGTGTTCCGAAGGGCCTACACGGCTGTCTGTCGATCAGCAGGCAGACAGGACACTTGGGGTACTCAGTGTATTTGCACGGGAAGCGGTGCCGACGCGAGAGTCCTAGGAGACCCGAAAGGCCTCCTCGCCTTCCTTTTAAGCGGAACAACGACCGAGACCTCATGGAAACTGCTGCACGCAGAGCTTGCCAGGGGGATAAGTGGGTCCTTACCATGAGACTAGTGGTCACCTTGTGGCTTCCCAGAACGCACGAGGGCTGTGGGATTAGCTCCCCCTAAGAATTGAGAGCACCTGACTTCTCTGGGCAAAGTACTCGTTCCCCTCCCAGGCGTGCCTGCAGTGAAAAGCAGCTGGGCAATTCCACACTTCTGCACACAGGTTCTAGGCCGCCAAAAATCCACCTTCCGAAAAGGGAAAAAAGACTGCTTTGGTGCGCTGATGCTAGGGGTCACCTTGCGATTGCCCAGAACGAACGTGGGCCGCAGCTTAGCTCTCCTCTGAAAGGGCAGGCACCCCGTTTGTCTGGGGGACATACTGGTTTCCTCCCCAGCTGTGCCTGCAGTGAGTAGAAGCTGGACATAGTGAGCGTTTCAGAAACAGCTCCGAGGCTACCTGTATCCAGCTTTCCAAAGGGGGAAGACACTGGTTTTCTAAGCAGTGCCACCTGCCCTCGTTAACACCCGCCATAAGTACGTGCAGAACTGGAAGTGCAAAGGGAGACCGTCGCGACACACTGGGCCCTTGGCTAAATAGTTTTCACTGCGCAGGCGTCTGCGTGTGGCAAGATCCCTAACCGAGGGAAGGCCTGAGGAAGACCTAGTTGGCACTGCGTCTTCCAAGGGCCTGCCAGTGTAAAGTGAGGAATTGTGCTCTTGGCTCAGGTTGGATCTCACCTCGACTTCCTGCTTGAGGCAGAGAGCGGGGAGGTATGTGTTCCAAGAAGGAACGCGGGGGAGACGTTTCTCTCCGGGTAAGTCCCCTTTCCGCACTGAGTCCAAGTGGCCCAGCCCAGGAGACCGTGTAGGACTGTGTTCCAGGGCTCTTTGCAAGCTGTGTCAACCTAGGTTTCTAAGGAAGAGAACGGTGTGTCGCCTTGGACTCTGCATGCCAAGGAGTGTTCCGAAGGGCCTACGCGGCTGTCTGTTGCTCAGCAGGCAGAGAGGAGGCCCGGCGGACTCAGTGTAGTTGCCCGGGAAACGGTGCGGACGCGAGAGCCCATCGCGTCCTGAAAGGCATCCTCGAGTTCCAGCTAGGCAGCACATCGACGCACACTTCCTGGAAACTGCTGTATGCCCCCACATGCCCGTTGGCGAAAGTGGAACTTACGGGGAGCCCAGTGATCACCCTGCGGTTTCCCCGAACGAACGAGGGCCGCGGCATTAGTGCCCCCCCAAGGATTGCAAGCACCCAGTTCCTCTGTGGAAATGAGTCCTTTACTCCCAAGGCGTTGCTGCAGTGAAGAGACGCAGGGCCTTTTCAGGGTTTGGCCGAGAGCTCCGTGGTTGCGAGGATGCAGCTTTCCAAACGGTAAAAGACTGCTTTTCTAAACAGGGCCCCCTATGGTAGCTACCACGCAGCGTAAGTACCTGCAGTATTTGAGGGGCGAAGGCAGACAAACGCGGCACACTGGGCCCTTCGCTGAATCCGTTTGAATGAGCGGGTGTCGAAGTGTGGCAAGCTCCCTAACCGAGTGAAGGCCTGAGGAAGGCCTTGCTGGCACTGCATCTCCCAGAGGCCTACCAGTGTAAAGTGGTGAATTGTGGTCTTCTTTGAGCAGGTTGGATGTCACGTCGAGTGCCTGCATGAGGTAGAGGCCCGGCAGGTGTGAGTTCCCAGAAGGAACGCGGAGCCGAGGGTGTCTCTTATGGCACGTCACTGCTCTGCACTGAGTCAAAGTTGCCCAGCCCATTAGACCGGCTAGGAATATGTTCCCGAGGTGTTCGTACGCTGTGTCAACCTGGTTCTCCAAGGAAGGGAGCCGTATGTCGCCCTGGATTCTGCATGCCCAGAAGTGTTCCGAAGGGCCTACACGGCTGTCTGTCGATCAGTAGGCAGACAGGACACTTGGGGTACTCAGTGTCTTTGCACGGGAAGCGGTGCCGACGCGAGAGCCCTAGGAGACCCGAAACGCCTCCTCGCCTTCCTTTTAAGCGGAACAACGACCGAGACCTCATGGAAACTGCTGCACGCAGAGCTTGCCAGGGGAACAAGTGGGTCCTTACCATGAGACTAGTGGTCACCTTGTGGCTTCCCAGAACGCACGAGGGCTGTGGGATTAGCTCCCCCTAAGAATTGAGAGCACCTGACTTCTCTGGGCAAAGTACTCGTTCCCCTCACAGGCGTGCCTGCAGTGAAAAGCTGCTGGGTAATTCCACACTTCTGCACACAGGTTCTAGGCCGCCAAGAATCCAGCTTTCGAAAAGGGAAAAAAGACTGCTTTGGTGCGCTGATGTTAGGGGTCACCTTGCGATTGCCCAGAACGAACGTGGGCCGCAGCTTAGCTCTCCTCTGTAAGGGCAGGCACCCCGTTTGTCTGGGGGACATACTGCTTTCCTCCCCAGCTGTGCCTGCAGTGAGTAGAAGCTGGACATAGTGAGCGTTTCAGAAACAGCTCCGAGGCTACCTGTATCCAGCTTTCCAAAGGGGGAAAACACTGGTTTTCTAAGCAGTGCCACCTACCCTCGTTAACACCCACCAGAAGTACGTGCAGAACTGGAAGTGCAAAGGGAGACCGTCGCGACACACTGGGCCCTTGGCTAAATAGTTTTCACTGCGCAGGCGTCTGCGTGTGGCAAGATCCCTAACCGAGTGAAGGCCTGAGGAAGACCTAGTTGGCACTGCACCTTCCAAGGGCCTGCCAGTGTAAAGTGAGGAATTGTGCTCTTGGCTCAGGTTGGATCTCACCTCGACTTCCTGCTTGAGGCAGAGAGCGGGGAGGTATGAGTTCCAAGAAGGAACGCGGGGGAGACGTTTCCCTCAGGGTAAGTCCCTTTTCCGCACTGAGACCAAGTGGCCCAGCCCAGGAGACCTTGTAGGACTGTGTTCCAGGGCTCTTTGCAAGCTGTGTCAACCTAGGTTTCTAAGGAAGAGAACGGTGTGTCGCCTTGGACTCTGCATGCCAAGGAGTGTTCCGAAGGGCCTACGCGGCTGTCTCTTGCTCAGCAGGCAGAGAGGAGACCCGGCGGACTCAGTGTAGTTGCCCAGGAAACGGTGCGGATGCGAGAGCCTATCGCGTCCTGAAAGGCATCCTCGAGTTCCAGCTAGGCAGCACATCGACGCACACTTCCTGGAAACTGCTGTATGCCCCCACATGCCCGCTGGCGAAAGTGGAACTTACGGGGAACCCAGTGATCACCCTGCGGTTTCCCCGAACGAACGAGGGCCGCGGCATTAGTGCCCCCCCAAGGATTGCAAGCACCCAGTTCCTCTGTGGAAATGAGTCCTTTACTCCCAAGGCGTTGCTGCAGTGAAGAGACGCAGGGCCTTTTCAGGATTTGGCCGAGAGCTCCGTGGTTGCGAGGATGCAGCTTTCCAAACGGTAAAACACTGCTTTTCTAAACAGGGCCCCCTATGGTAACTACCACGCAGCGTAAGTACCTGCAGTATTTGAGGGGCAAAGGCAGACAAACGCAGCACACTGGGCCCTTCGCTGAATCCGTTTGAATGAGCGGGTGTCGAAGTGTGGCAAGCTCCCTAACCGAGTGAAGGCCTGAGGAAGGCCTTGCTGGCACTGCATCTCCCAGAGGCCTACCAGTGTAAAGTGGTGAATTGTGGTCTTCTTTGAGCAGGTTGGATGTCACGTCGAGTGCCTGCATGAGGTAGAGGCCCGGCAGGTGTGAGTTCCCAGAAGGAACGCGGAGCCGAGGGTGTCTCTTATGGCACGTCACTGCTCTGCACTGAGTCAAAGTTGCCCAGCCCATTAGACCGGCTAGGAATATGTTCCCGAGGTGTTCGTACGCTGTGTCAACCTGGTTCTCCAAGGAAGGGAGCCGTGTGTCGCCCTGGATGCTGCACGCCCAGAAGTGTTCCGAAGGGCCTACACGGCTGTCTGTCGATCAGCAGGCAGACAGGACACTTGGGGTACTCAGTGTATTTGCACGGGAAGCGGTGCCGACGCGAGAGCCCTAGGAGACCCGAAAGGCCTCCTCGCCTTCCTTTTAAGCGGAACAACGACCGTGACCTCATGGAAACTGCTGCACGCAGAGCTTGCCAGGGGGACAAGTGGGTCCTTACCATGAGACTAGTGGTCACCTTGTGGCTTCCCAGAACGCACGAGGGCTGTGGGATTAGCTCCCACTAAGAATTGAGAGCACCTGACTTCTCTGGGCAAAGTACTCGTTCCCCTCACAGGCGTGCCTGCAGTGAAAAGCAGCTGGGCAATTCCACACTTCTGCACACAGGTCCTAGGCCGCCAAGAATCCAGCTTTCGAAAAGGGAAAAAAAACTGCTTTGGTGCGCTGATGCTAGGGGTCACCTTGCGATTGCCCAGAACGAACGTGGGCCGCAGCTTAGCTCTCCTCTGAAAGGGCAGGCACCCCGTTTGTCTGGGGGACATACTGGTTTCCTCCCCAGCTGTGCCTGCAGTGAGTAGAAGCTGGACATAGTGAGCGTTTCAGAAACAGCTCCGAGGCTACCTGTATCCAGCTTTCCAAAGGGGGAAGACACTGGTTTTCTAAGCAGTGCCACCTACCCTCGTTAACACCCGCCATAAGTACGTGCAGAACTGGAAGTGCAAAGGGAGACCGTCGCGACACACTGGGCCCTTGGCTAAATAGTTTTCACTGCGCAGGCGTCTGCGTGTGGCAAGATCCCTAACCGAGGGAAGGCCTGAGGAAGACCTAGTTGGCACTGCGTCTTCCAAGGGCCTGCCAGTGTAAAGTGAGGAATTGTGCTCTTGGCTCAGGTTGGATCTCACCTCGACTTCCTGCTTGAGGCAGAGAGCGGGGAGGTATGTGTTCCAAGAAGGAACGCGGGGGAGACGTTTCTCTCCGGGTAAGTCCCTTTTCCGCACTGAGTCCAAGTGGCCCAGCCCAGGAGACCGTGTAGGACTGTGTTCCAGGGCTCTTTGCAAGCTGTGTCAACCTAGGTTTCTAAGGAAGAGAACGGTGTGTCGCCGTGGACTCTGCATGCCAAGGAGTGTTCCGAAGGGCCTACGCGGCTGTCTCTTGCTCAGCAGGCAGAGAGGAGACCCGGCGGACTCAGTGTAGTTGCCCGGGAAACGGTGCGGATGCGAGAGCCCATCGCGTCCTGAAAGGCATCCTCGAGTTCCAGCTAGGCAGCACATCGATGCACACTTCCTGGAAACTGCTGTATGCCCCCACATGCCCGCTGGCGAAAGTGGAACTTACGGGGAGCCCAGTGATCACCCTGCGGTTTCCCCGAACGAACGAGGGCCGCGGCATTAGTGCCCCCCCAAGGATTGCAAGCACCCAGATCCTCTGTGGAAATGAGTCCTTTACTCCCAAGGCGTTGCTGCAGTGAAGAGACGCAGGGCCTTTTCAGGGTTTGGCCGAGAGCTCCGTGGTTGCGAGGATGCAGCTTTCCAAACGGTAAAAGACTGCTTTTCTAAACAGGGCCCCCTATGGTAGCTACCACGCAGCGTAAGTACCTGCAGTATTTGAGGGGCAAAGGCAGACAAACGCGGCACACTGGGCCCTTCGCTGAATCCGTTTGAATGAGCGGGTGTCGAAGTGTGGCAAGCTCCCTAACCGAGTGAAGGCCTGAGGAAGGCCTTGCTGGCACTGCATCTCCCAGAGGCCTACCAGTGTAAAGTGGTGAATTGTGGTCTTCTTTGAGCAGGTTGGATGTCACGTCGAGTGCCTGCATGAGGTAGAGGCCCGGCAGGTGTGAGTTCCCAGAAGGAACGCGGAGCAGTGCGTGTCTCTTATGGCACGTCACTGCTCTGCACTGAGTCAAAGTTGTCCAGCCCATTAGACCGGCTAGGAATATGTTCCCGAGGTGTTCATACGCTGTGTCAACCTGGTTCTCCAAGGAAGGGAGCCGTGTGTCGCCCTGGATTCTGCACGCCCAGAAGTGTTCCGAAGGGCCTACACGGCTGTCTGTCGATCAGCAGGCAGACAGGACACTTGGGGTACTCAGTGTATTTGCACGGGAAGCGGTGCCGACGAGAGAGCCCTGGGAGACCCGAAAGGCCTCCTCGCCTTCCTTTTAAGCGGAACAACGACCGAGACTTCATGGAAACTGCTGCACGCAGAGCTTGCCAGGGGGACAAGTGGGTCCTTACCATGAGACTAGTGGTCACCTTGTGGCTTCCCAGAACGCACGAGGGCTGTGGGATTAGCTCCCCCTAAGAATTGAGAGCACCTGACTTCTCTGGGCAAAGTACTCGTTCCCCTCACAGGCGTGCCTGCAGTGAAAAGCAGCTGGGCAATTCCACACTTCTGCACACAGGTTCTAGGCCGCCATGAATCCAGCTTTCGAAAAGGGAAAAAAGAGTGCTTTGGTGCGCTGATGCTAGGGGTCACCTTGCGATTGCCCAGAACGAACGTGGGCCGCAGCTTAGCTCTCCTCTGAAAGGGCACGCACCCCGTTTGTCTGGGGGACATACTGGTTTCCTCCCCAGCTGTGCCTGCAGTGAGTAGAAGCTGGACATAGTGAGCGTTTCAGAAACAGCTCCGAGGCTACCTGTATCCAGCTTTCCAAAGGGGGAAAACACTGGTTTTCTAAGCAGTGCCACCTACCCTCGTTAACACCCACCAGAAGTACGTGCAGAACTGGAAGTGCAAAGGGAGACCGTCGCGACACACTGGGCCCTTGGCTAAATAGTTTTCACTGCGCAGGCGTCTGCGTGTGGCAAGATCCCTAACCGAGGGAAGGCCTGAGGAAGACCTAGTTGGCACTGCGTCTTCCAAGGGCCTGCCAGTGTAAAGTGAGGAATTGTGCTCTTGGCTCACGTTGGATCTCACCTCGACTTCCTGCTTGAGGCAGAGAGCGGGGAGGTATGTGTTCCAAGAAGGAACGCGGGGGAGACGTTTCTCTCCGGGTAAGTCCCTTTTCCGCACTGAGTCCAAGTGGCCCAGCCCAGGAGACCGTGTAGGACTGTGTTCCAGGGCTCTTTGCAAGCTGTGTCAACCTAGGTTTCTAAGGAAGAGAACGGTGTGTCGCCTTGGACTCTGCATGCCAAAGAGTGTTCCGAAGGGCCTACGCGGCTGTCTCTTGCTCAGCAGGCAGAGAGGAGACCCGGCGGACTCAGTGTAGTTGCCCGGGAAACGGTGCGGATGCGAGAGCCCATCGCGTCCTGAAAGGCATCCTCGAGTTCCAGCTAGGCAGCACATCGACGCACACTTCCTGGAAACTGCTGTATGCCCCCACATGCCCGTTGGCGAAAGTGGAACTTACGGGGAGCCCAGTGATCACCCTGCGGTTTCCCCGAACGAACGAGGGCCGCGGCCTTAGTGCCCCCCCAAGGATTGCAAGAACCCAGTTCCTCTGTGGAAATGAGTCCTTTACTCCCAAGGCGTTGCTGCAGTGAAGAGACGCAGGGCCTTTTCAGGGTTTGGCCGAGAGCTCCGTGGTTGCGAGGATGCAGCTTTCCAAACGGTAAAAGACTGCTTTTCTAAACAGGGCCCCATATGGTAGCTACCACGCAGCGTAAGTACCTGCAGTATTTGAGGGGCGAAGGCAGACAAACGCGGCACACTGGGCCCTTCGCTGAATCCGTTTGAATGAGCGGGTGTCGAAGTGTGGCAAGCTCCCTAACCGAGTGAATGCCTGAGGAAGGCCTTGTTGGCACTTCATCTCCAAGAGGCCTACCAGTGTAAAGTGGTGAATTGTGGTCTTCTTTGAGCAGGTTGGATGTCACGTCGAGTGCCTGCATGAGGTAGAGGCCCGGCAGGTGTGAGTTCCCAGAAGGAACGCGGAGCCGAGGGTGTCTCTTATGGCACGTCACTGCTCTGCACTGAGTCAAAGTTGCCCAGCCCATTAGACCGGCTAGGAATATGTTCCCGAGGTGTTCGTACGCTGTGTCAACCTGGTTCTCCAAGGAAGGGAGCCGTGTGTCGCCCTGGATTCTGCACGCCCAGAAGTGTTCCGAAGGGCCTACACGGCTGTCTGTCGATCAGCAGGCAGACAGGACACTTGGGGTACTCAGTGTATTTGCACGGGAAGCAGTGCCGACGCGAGAGCCCTGGGAGACCCGAAAGGCCTCCTCGCCTTCCTTTTAAGCGGAACAACGACCGAGACCTCATGGAAACTGCTGCACGCAGAGCTTGCCAGGGGGACAAGTAGGTCCTTACCATGAGACTAGTGGTCACCTTGTGGCTTCCCAGAACGCACGAGGGCTGTGGGATTAGCTCCCACTAAGAATTGAGAGCACCTGACTTCTCTGGGCAAAGTACTCGTTCCCCTCACAGGCGTGCCTGCAGTTAAAAGCAGCTGGGCAATTCCACACTTCTGCACACAGGTCCTAGGCCGCCAAGAATCCAGCTTTCGAAAAGGGAAAAAAAACTGCTTTGGTGCGCTGATGCTAGGGGTCACCTTGCGATTGCCCAGAACGAACGTGGGCCGCAGCTTAGCTCTCCTCTGAAAGGGCAGGCACCCCGTTTGTCTGGGGGACATACTGGTTTCCTCCCCAGCTGTGCCTGCAGTGAGTAGAAGCTGGACATAGTGAGCGTTTCAGAAACAGCTCCGAGGCTACCTGTATCCAGCTTTCCAAAGGGGGAAGACACTGGTTTTCTAAGCAGTGCCACCTACCCTCGTTAACACCCGCCATAAGTACGTGCAGAACTGGAAGTGCAAAGGGAGACCGTCGCGACACACTGGGCCCTTGGCTAAATAGTTTTCACTGCGCAGGCGTCTGCGTGTGGCAAGATCCCTAACCGAGGGAAGGCCTGAGGAAGACCTAGTTGGCACTGCGTCTTCCAAGGGCCTGCCAGTGTAAAGTGAGGAATTGTGCTCTTGGCTCAGGTTGGATCTCACCTCGACTTCCTGCTTGAGGCAGAGAGCGGGGAGGTATGTGTTCCAAGAAGGAATGCGGGGGAGACGTTTCTCTCAGGGTAAGTCCCTTTTCCGCACTGAGTCCAAGTGGCCCAGCCCAGGAGACCGTGTAGGACTGTGTTCCAGGGCTCTTTGCAAGCTGTGTCAACCTAGGTTTCTAAGGAAGAGAACGGTGTGTCGCCTTGGACTCTGCATGCCAAGGAGTGTTCCGAAGGGCCTACGCGGCTGTCTCTTGCTCAGCAGGCAGAGAGGAGACCCGGCGGACTCAGTGTAGTTGCCCGGGAAACGGTGCGGATGCGAGAGCCCATCGCGTCCTGAAAGGCATCCTCGAGTTCCAGCTAGGCAGCACATCGACGCACACTTCCTGGAAACTGCTGTATGCCCCCACATGCCCGTTGGCGAAAGTGGAACTTACGGGGAGCCCAGTGATCACCCTGCGGTTTCCCCGAACGAACGAGGGCCGCGGCATTAGTGCCCCCCCAAGGATTGCAAGCACCCAGTTCCTCTGTGGAAATGAGTCCTTTACTCCCAAGGCGTTGCTGCAGTGAAGAGACGCAGGGCCTTTTCAGGGTTTGGCCGAGAGCTCCGTGGTTGCGAGGATGCAGCTTTCCAAACGGTAAAAGACTGCTTTTCTAAACAGGGCCCCCTATGGTAACTACCACGCAGCGTAAGTACCTGCAGTATTTGAGGGGCAAAGGCAGACAAACGCGGCACACTGGGCCCTTCGCTGAATCCGTTTGAATGAGCGGGTGTCGAAGTGTGGCAAGCTCCCTAACCGAGTGAAGGCCTGAGGAAGGCCTTGCTGGCACTGCATCTCCCAGAGGCCTACCAGTGTAAAGTGGTGAATTGTGGTCTTCTTTGAGCAGGTTGGATGTCACGTCGAGTGCCTGCATGAGGTAGAGGCCCGGCAGGTGTGAGTTCCCAGAAGGAACGCGGAGCCGAGGGTGTCTCTTATGGCACGTCACTGCTCTGCACTGAGTCAAAGTTGCCCAGCCCATTAGACCGGCTAGGAATATGTTCCCGTGGTGTTCGTACGCTGTGTCAACCTGGTTCTCCAAGGAAGGGAGCCGTGTGTCGCCCTGGATGCTGCACGCCCAGAAGTGTTCCTAAGGGCCTACACGGCTGTCTGTCGATCAGCAGGCAGACAGGACACTTGGGGTACTCAGTGTATTTGCACGGGAAGCGGTGCCGACGCGAGAGCCCTGGGAGACCCGAAAGGCCTCCTCGCGTTCCTTTTAAGCGGAACAACGACCGAGACCTCATGGAAACTGCTGCACGCAGAGCTTGCCAGGGGGACAAGTGGGTCCTTACCATGAGACTAGTGGTCACCTTGTGGCTTCCCAGAACGCACGAGGGCTGTGGGATTAGCTCCCCCTAAGAATTGAGAGCACCTGACTTCTCTGGGCAAAGTACTCGTTCCCCTCACAGTCGGGCCTGCAGTGAAAAGCAGCTGGGCAATTCTACACTTCTGCACACAGGTTCTAGGCCGCCAAGAATCCAGCTTTCGAAAAGGGAAAAAAGACTGCTTTGGTGCGCTGATGCTAGGGGTCACCTTGCGATTGCCCAGAACGAACGTGGGCCGCAGCTTAGCTCTCCTCTGAAAGGGCAGGCACCCCGTTTGTCTGGGGGACATACTGGTTTCCTCCCCAGCTGTGCCTGCAGTGAGTAGAAGCTGGACATAGTGAGCGTTTCAGAAACAGCTCCGAGGCTACCTGTATCCAGCTTTCCAAAGGGGGAAAACACTGGTTTTCTAAGCAGTGCCACCTACCCTCGTTAACACCCACCAGAAGTACGTGCAGAACTGGAAGTGCAAAGGGAGACCGTCGCGACACACTGGGCCCTTGGCTAAATAGTTTTCACTGCGCAGGCGTCTGCGTGTGGCAAGATCCCTAACCGAGTGAAGGCCAGAGGAAGACCTAGTTGGCACTGCACCTTCCAAGGGCCTGCCAGTGTAAAGTGAGGAATTGTGCTCTTGGCTCAGGTTGGATCTCACCTCGACTTCCTGCTTGAGGCAGAGAGCGGGGAGGTATGTGTTCCAAGAAGGAACGCGGGGGAGACGTTTCTCTCCGGGTAAGTCCCTTTTCCGCACTGAGTCCAAGTGGCCCAGCCCAGGAGACCGTGTAGGACTGTGTTCCAGGGCTCTTTGCAAGCTGTGTCAACCTAGGTTTCTAAGGAAGAGAACGGTGTGTCGCCTTGGACTCTGCATGCCAAGGAGTGTTCCGAAGGGCCTACGCGGCTGTCTCTTGCTCAGCAGGCAGAGAGGAGGCCCGGCGGACTCAGTGTAGTTGCCCGGGAAACGGTGCGGATGCGAGAGCCCATCGCGTCCTGAAAGGCATCCTCGAGTTCCAGCTAGGCAGCACATCGACGCACACTTCCTGGAAACTGCTGTATGCCCCCACATGCCCGTTGGCGAAAGTGGAACTTACGGGGAGCCCAGTGATCACCCTGCGGTTTCCCCGAACGAACGAGGGCCGCGGCATTAGTGCCCCCCCAAGGATTGCAAGCACCCAGTTCCTCTGTGGAAATGAGTCCTTTACTCCCAAGGCGTTGCTGCAGTGAAGAGACGCAGGGCCTTTTCAGGGTTTGGCCGAGAGCTCCGTGGTTGCGAGGATGCAGCTTTCCAAACGGTAAAAGACTGCTTTTCTAAACAGGGCCCCCTATGGTAACTACCACGCAGCGTAAGTACCTGCAGTATTTGAGGGGCAAAGGCAGACAAACGCGGCACACTGGGCCCTTCGCTGAATCCGTTTGAATGAGCGGGTGTCGAAGTGTGGCAAGCTCCCTAACCGAGTGAAGGCCTGAGGAAGGCCTTGCTGGCACTGCATCTCCCAGAGGCCTACCAGTGTAAAGTGGTGAATTGTGGTCTTCTTTGAGCAGGTTGGATGTCACGTCGAGTGCCTGCATGAGGTAGAGGCCCGGCAGGTGTGAGTTCCCAGAAGGAACGCGGAGCCGAGGGTGTCTCTTATGGCACGTCACTGCTCTGCACTGAGTCAAAGTTGCCCAGCCCATTAGACCGGCTAGGAATATGTTCCCGAGGTGTTCGTACGCTGTGTCAACCTGGTTCTCCAAGGAAGGGAGCCGTGTGTCGCCCTGGATGCTGCACGCCCAGAAGTGTTCCTAAGGGCCTACACGGCTGTCTGTCGATCAGCAGGCAGACAGGACACTTGGGGTACTCAGTGTATTTGCACGGGAAGCGGTGCCGACGCGAGAGCCCTGGGAGACCCGAAAGGCCTCCTCGCGTTCCTTTTAAGCGGAACAACGACCGAGACCTCATGGAAACTGCTGCACGCAGAGCTTGCCAGGGGGACAAGTGGGTCCTTACTATGAGATTAGTGGTCACCTTGTGGCTTCCCAGAACGCACGAGGGCTGTGGGATTAGCTCCCCCTAAGAATTGAGAGCACCTGACTTCTCTGGGCAAAGTACTCGTTCCCCTCACAGTCGGGCCTGCGGTGAAAAGCAGCTGGGCAATTCCACACTTCTGCACACAGGTACTAGGCCGCCAAGAATCCAGCCTTCGAAAAGGGAAAAAAGAGTGCTTTGGTGCGCTGATGCTAGGGGTCACCTTGCGATTGCCCAGAACGAACGTGGGCCGCAGCTTAGCTCTCCTCTGAAAGGGCACGCACCCCGTTTGTCTGGCGGACATACTGGTTTCCTCCCCAGCTGTGCCTGCAGTGAGTAGAAGCTGGACATAGTGAGCGTTTCAGAAACAGCTCCGAGGCTATCTGTATCCAGCTTTCCAAAGGGGGAAAACACTGGTTTTCTAAGCAGTGCCACCTACCCTCGTTAACACCCACCAGAAGTACGTGCAGAACTGGAAGTGCAAAGGGAGACCGTCGCGACACACTGGGCCCTTGGCTAAATAGTTTTCACTGCGCAGGCGTCTGCGTGTGGCAAGATCCCTAACCGAGGGAAGGCCTGAGGAAGACCTAGTTGGCACTGCGTCTTCCAAGGGCCTGCCAGTGTAAAGTGAGGAATTGTGCTCTTGGCTCAGGTTGGATCTCACCTCGACTTCCTCCTTGAGGCAGAGAGCGGGGAGGTATGTGTTCCAAGAAGGAACGCGGGGGAGACGTTTCTCTCCGGGTAAGTCCCTTTTCCGCACTGAGTCCAAGTGGCCCAGCCCAGGAGACCGTGTAGGACTGTGTTCCAGGGCTCTTTGCAAGCTGTGTCAACCTAGGTTTCTAAGGAAGAGAACGGTGTGTCGCCTTGGACTCTGCATGCCAAGGAGTGTTCCGAAGGGCCTACGCGGCTGTCTGTTGCTCAGCAGGCAGAGAGGAGGCCCGGCGGACTCAGTGTAGTTGCCCGGGAAACGGTGCGGATGCGAGAGCCCATCGCGTCCTGAAAGGCATCCTCGAGTTCCAGCTAGGCAGCACATCGACGCACACTTCCTGGAAACTGCTGTATGCCCCCACATGCCCGTTGGCGAAAGTGGAACTTACGGGGAGCCCAGTGATCACCCTGCGGTTTCCCCGAACGAACGAGGGCCGCGGCATTAGTGCCCCCCCAAGGATTGCAAGCACCCAGTTCCTCTGTGGAAATGAGTCCTTTACTCCCAAGGCGTTGCTGCAGTGAAGAGACGCAGGGCCTTTTCAGGGTTTGGCCGAGAGCTCCGTGGTTGCGAGGATGCAGCTTTCCAAACGGTAAAAGACTGCTTTTCTAAACAGGGCCCCCTATGGTAGCTACCACGCAGCGTAAGTACCTGCAGTATTTGAGGGGCGAAGGCAGACAAACGCGGCACACTGGGCCCTTCGCTGAATCCGTTTGAATGAGCGGGTGTCGAAGTGTGGCAAGCTCCCTAACCGAATGAAGGCCTGAGGAAGGCCTTGCTGGCACTGCATCTCCCAGAGGTCTACCAGTGTAAAGTGGTGAATTGTGGTCTTCTTTGAGCAGGTTGGATGTCACGTCGAGTGCCTGCATGAGGTAGAGGCCCGGCAGGTGTGAGTTCCCAGAAGGAACGCGGAGCCGAGGGTGTCTCTTATGGCACGTCACTGCTCTGCACTGAGTCAAAGTTGCCCAGCCCATGAGACCGGCTAGGAATATGTTCCCGAGGTGTTCGTACGCTGTGTCAACCTGGTTCTCCAAGGAAGGGAGCCGTGTGTCGCCCTGGATTCTGCACGCCCAGAAGTGTTCCGAAGGGCCTACACGGCTGTCTGTCGATCAGCAGGCAGACAGGACACTTGGGGTACTCAGTGTATTTGCACGGGAAGCTGTTCCGACGCGAGAGCCCTGGGAGACCCGAAAGGCCTCCTCGCCTTCCTTTTAAGCGGAACAACGACCGAGACCTCATGGAAACTGCTGCACGCAGAGCTTGCCAGGGGGACAAGTGGGTCCTTACCATGAGACTAGTGGTCACCTTGTGGCTTCCCAGAACGCACGAGGGCTGTGGGATTAGCTCCCCCTAAGAATTGAGAGCACCTGACTTCTCTGGGCAAAGTACTCGTTCCCCTCACAGTCGGGCCTGCAGTGAAAAGCAGCTGGGCAATTCCACACTTCTGCACACAGGTTCTAGGCCGCCAAGAATCCAGCTTTCGAAAAGGGAAAAAAGACTGCTTTGGTGCGCTGATGCTAGGGGTCACCTTGCGATTGCCCAGAACGAACGTGGGCCGCAGCTTAGCTCTCCTCTGAAAGGGCACGCACCCCGTTTGTCTGGGGGACATACTGCTTTCCTCCCCAGCTGTGCCTGCAGTGAGTAGAAGCTGGACATAGTGAGCGTTTCAGAAACAGCTCCGAGGCTACCTGTATCCAGCTTTCCAAAGGGGGAAACACTGGTTTTCTAAGCAGTGCCACCTACCCTCGTTAACACCCACCAGAAGTACGTGCAGAACTGGAAGTGCAAAGGGAGACCGTCGCGACACATTGGGCCCTTGGCTAAATAGTTTTCACTGCGCAGGCGTCTGCGTGTGGCAAGATCCCTAACCGAGTGAAGGCCTGAGGAAGACCTAGTTGGCACTGCACCTTCCAAGGGCCTGCCAGTGTAAAGTGAGGAATTGTGCTCTTGGCTCAGGTTGGATCTCACCTCGACTTCCTGCTTGAGGCAGACAGCGGGGAGGTATGTGTTCCAAGAAGGAACGCGGGGGAGACGTTTCTCTCCGGGTAAGTCCCTTTTCCGCACTGAGTCCAAGTGGCCCAGCCCAGGAGACCGTGTAGGACTGTGTTCCAGGGCTCTTTGCAAGCTGTGTCAACCTAGGTTTCTAAGGAAGAGAACGGTGTGTCGCCTTGGACTCTGCATGCCAAGGAGTGTTCCGAAGGGCCTACGCGGCTGTCTCTTGCTCAGCAGGCAGAGAGGAGACCCGGCGGACTCAGTGTAGTTGCCCGGGAAACGGTGCGGATGCGAGAGCCCATCGCGTCCTGAAAGGCCTCCTCGATTTCCAGCTAGGCAGCTCATCGACGCACACTTCCTGGAAACTGCTGTATGCCCCCACATGCCCGTTGGCGAAAGTGGAACTTACGGGGAGCCCAGTGATCACCCTGCGGTTTCCCCGAACGAACGAGGGCCGCGGCATTAGTGCCCCCCCAAGGATTGCAAGCACCCAGTTCCTCTGTGGAAATGAGTCCTTTACTCCCAAGGCGTTGCTGCAGTGAAGAGACGCAGGGCCTTTTCAGGGTTTGGCCGAGAGCTCCGTGGTTGCGAGGATGCAGCTTTCCAAACGGTAAAAGACTGCTTTTCTAAACAGGGCCCCCTATGGTAGCTACCACGCAGCGTAAGTACCTGCAGTATTTGAG
This sequence comes from Eubalaena glacialis, assembly GCF_028564815.1. Taxonomy (NCBI): domain Eukaryota; kingdom Metazoa; phylum Chordata; class Mammalia; order Artiodactyla; family Balaenidae; genus Eubalaena; species Eubalaena glacialis. Next base: position 107,384,053 of record NC_083716.1, on the reverse strand, counting down.
GGGCGAAGGCAGACAAACGCGGCACACTGGGCCCTTCGCTGAATCCGTTTGAATGAGCGGGTGTCGAAGTGTGGCAAGCTCCCTAACCGAATGAAGGCCTGAGGAAGGCCTTGCTGGCACTGCATCTCCCAGAGGTCTACCAGTGTAAAGTGGTGAATTGTGGTCTTCTTTGAGCAGGTTGGATGTCACGTCGAGTGCCTGCATGAGGTAGAGGCCCGGCAGGTGTGAGTTCCCAGAAGGAACGCGGAGCCGAGGGTGTCTCTTATGGCACGTCACTGCTCTGCACTGAGTCAAAGTTGCCCAGCCCATGAGACCGGCTAGGAATATGTTCCCGAGGTGTTCGTACGCTGTGTCAACCTGGTTCTCCAAGGAAGGGAGCCGTGTGTCGCCCTGGATTCTGCACGCCCAGAAGTGTTCCGAAGGGCCTACACGGCTGTCTGTCGATCAGCAGGCAGACAGGACACTTGGGGTACTCAGTGTATTTGCACGGGAAGCTGTTCCGTCGCGAGAGCCCTGGGAGACCCGAAAGGCCTCCTCGCCTTCCTTTTAAGCGGAACAACGACCGAGACCTCATGGAAACTGCTGCACGCAGAGCTTGCCAGGGGGACAAGTGGGTCCTTACCATGAGACTAGTGGTCACCTTGTGGCTTCCCAGAACGCACGAGGGCTGTGGGATTAGCTCCCCCTAAGAATTGAGAGCACCTGACTTCTCTGGGCAAAGTACTCGTTCCCCTCACAGGCATGCCTGCAGTGAAAAGCAGCTGGGCAATTCCACACTTCTGCACACAGGTTCTAGGCCGCCAAGAATCCAGCTTTCGAAAAGGGAAAAAAGACTGCTTTGGTGCGCTGATGCTAGGGGTCACCTTGCGATTGCCCAGAACGAACGTGGGCCGCAGCTTAGCTCTCCTCTGAAAGGGCAGGCACCCCGTTTGTCTGGGGGACATACTGGTTTCCTCCCCAGCTGTGCCTGCAGTGAGTAGAAGCTGGACATAGTGAGCGTTTCAGAAACAGCTCCGAGGCTACCTGTATCCAGCTTTCCAAAGGGGGAAAACACTGGTTTTCTAAGCAGTGCCACCTACCCTCGTTAACACCCACCAGAAGTACGTGCAGAACTGGAAGTGCAAAGGGAGACCGTCGCGACACACTGGGCCCTTGGCTAAATAGTTTTCACTGCGCAGGCATCTGCGTGTGGCAAGCTCCCTAACCGAGGGAAGTCCTGAGGAAGACCTAGTTGGCACTGCGTCTTCCAAGGGCCTGCCAGTGTAAAGTGAGGAATTGTGCTCTTGGCTCAGGTTGGATCTCACCTCGACTTCCTGCTTGAGGCAGAGAGCGGGGAGGTATGTGTTCTAAGAAGGAACGCGGGGGAGACGTTTCTCTCAGGGTAAGTCACCTTTCCGCACTGAGTCCAAGTGGCCCAGCCCAGGAGACCGTGTAGGACTGTGTTCCAGGGCTCTTTGCAAGCTGTGTCCACCTAGGTTTCTAAGGAAGAGAACGGTGTGTCGCCTTGGACTCTGCATGCCAAGGAGTGTTCCGAAGGGCCTACGCGGCTGTCTGTTGCTCAGCAGGCAGAGAGGAGACCCGGCGGACTCAGTGTAGTTGCCCGGGAAACGGTGCGGACGCGAGAGCCCATCGCGTCCTGAAAGGCATCCTCGAGTTCCAGCTAGGCAGCACATCGACGCACACTTCCTGGAAACTGCTGTATGCCCCCACATGCCCGTTGGCGAAAGTGGAACTTACGGGGAGCCCAGTGATCACCCTGCGGTTTCCCCGAACGAACGAGGGCCGCGGCATTAGTGCCCCCCCAAGGATTGCAAGCACCCATTTCCTCTGTGGAAATGAGTCCTTTACTCCCAAGGCGTTGCTGCAGTGAAGAGACGCAGGGCCTTTTCAGGGTTTGGCCGAGAGCTCCGTGGTTGCGAGGATGCAGCTTTCCAAACGGTAAAAGACTGCTTTTCTAAACAGGGCCCCATATGGTAGCTACCACGCAGCGTAAGTACCTGCAGTATTTGAGGGGCGAAGGCAGACAAACGCGGCACACTGGGCCCTTCGCTGAATCCGTTTGAATGAGCGGGTGTCGAAGTGTGGCAAGCTCCCTAACCGAGTGAAGGCCTGAGGAAGGCCTTGTTGGCACTGCATCTCCAAGAGGCCTCCCAGTGTAAAGTGGTGAATTGTGGTCTTCTTTGAGCAGGTTGGATGTCACGTCGAGTGCCTGCATGAGGTAGAGGCCCGGCAGGTGTGAGTTCCCAGAAGGAACGCGGAGCAGTGCGTGTCTCTTATGGCACGTCACTGCTCTGCACTGAGTCAAAGTTGCCCAGCCCATTAGACCGGCTAGGAATATGTTCCCGAGGTGTTCATACGCTGTGTCAACCTGGTTCTCCAAGGAAGGGAGCCGTGTGTCGCCCTGGATTCTGCACGCCCAGAAGTGTTCCGAAGGGCCTACACGGCTGTCTGTCGATCAGCAGGCAGACAGGACACTTGGGGTACTCATTGTATTTGCACGGGAAGCGGTGCCGACGCGAGAGCCCTGGGAGACCCGAAAGGCCTCCTCGCGTTCCTTTTAAGCGGAACAACGACCGAGACCTCATGGAAACTGCTGCACGCAGAGCTTGCCAGGGGGATAAGTGGGTCCTTACCATGAGACTAGTGGTCACTTGTGGCTTCCCAGAACACACGAGGGCTGTGGGATTAGATCCCCCTAAGAATTGAGAGCACCTGACTTCTCTGGGCAAAGTACTCGTTCCCCTCCCAGGCGTGCCTGCAGTGAAAAGCAGCTGGGCAATTCCACACTTCTGCACACAGGTTCTAGGCCGCCAAGAATCCAGCTTTCGAAAAGGGAAAAAAGACTGCTTTGGTGCGCTGATGCTAGGGGTCACCTTGCGATTGCCCAGAACGAACGTGGGCCGCAGCTTAGCTCTCCTCTGAAAGGGCAGGCACCCCGTTTGTCTGGGGGACATACTGGTTTCCTCCCCAGCTGTGCCTGCAGTGAGTAGAAGCTGGACATAGTGAGCGTTTCAGAAACAGCTCCGAGGCTACCTGTATCCAGCTTTCCAAAGGGGGAAAACACTGGTATTCTAAGCAGTGCCACCTACCCTCGTTAACACCCACCAGAAGTACGTGCAGAACTGGAAGTGCAAAGGGAGACCGTCGCGACACACTGGGCCCTTGGCTAAATAGTTTTCACTGCGCAGGCGTCTGCGTGTGGCAAGATCCCTAACCGAGGGAAGGCCTGAGGAAGACCTAGTTGGCACTGCGTCTTCCAAGGGCCTGCCAGTGTAAAGTGAGGAATTGTGCTCTTGGCTCCGGTTGGATCTCACCTCGACTTCCTGCTTGAGGCAGAGAGCGGGGAGGTATGTGTTCCAAGAAGGAATGCGGGGGAGACGTTTCTCTCAGGGTAAGTCCCTTTTCCGCACTGAGTCCAAGTGGCCCAGCCCAGGAGACCGTGTAGGACTGTGTTCCAGGGCTCTTTGCAAGCTGTGTCAACCTAGGTTTCTAAGGAAGAGAACGGTGTGTCGCCTTGGACTCTGCATGCCAAGGAGTGTTCCGAAGGGCCTACGCGGCTGTCTCTTGCTCAGCAGGCAGAGAGGAGACCCGGCGGACTCAGTGTAGTTGCCCGGGAAACGGTGCGGATGCGAGAGCCCATCGCGTCCTGAAAGGCATCCTCGAGTTCCAGCTAGGCAGCACATCGACGCACACTTCCTGGAAACTGCTGTATGCCCCCACATGCCCGCTGCCGAAAGTGGAACTTACGGGGAGCCCAGTGATCACCCTGCGGTTTCCCCGAACGAACGAGGGCCGCGGCATTAGTGCCCCCCCAAGGATTGCAAGCACCCAGTTCCTCTGTGGAAATGAGTCCTTTACTCCCAAGGCGTTGCTGCAGTGAAGAGACGCAGGGCCTTTTCAGGGTTTGGCCGAGAGCTCCGTGGTTGCGAGGATGCAGCTTTCCAAACGGTAAAACACTGCTTTTCTAAACAGGGCCCCCTATGGTAACTACCACGCAGCGTAAGTACCTGCAGTATTTGAGGGGCAAAGGCAGACAAACGCGGCACACTGGGCCCTTCGCTGAATCCGTTTGAATGAGCGGGTGTCGAAGTGTGGCAAGCTCCCTAACCGAGTGAAGGCCTGAGGAAGGCCTTGCTGGCACTGCATCTCCCAGAGGCCTACCAGTGTAAAGTGGTGAATTGTGGTCTTCTTTGAGCAGGTTGGATGTCACGTCGAGTGCCTGCATGAGGTAGAGGCCCGGCAGGTGTGAGTTCCCAGAAGGAACGCGGAGCCGAGGGTGTCTCTTATGGCACGTCACTGCTCTGCACTGAGTCAAAGTTGCCCAGCCCATTAGACCGGCTAGGAATATGTTCCCGAGGTGTTCGTACGCTGTGTCAACCTGGTTCTCCAAGGAAGGGAGCCGTGTGTCGCCCTGGATTCTGCACGCCCAGAAGTGTTCCGAAGGGCCTACACGGCTGTCTGTCGATCAGCAGGCAGACAGGACACTTGGGTACTCAGTGTATTCGCACGGGAAGCGGTGCCGACGCGAGAGCCCTGGGAGACCCAAAAGGCCTCCTCGCCTTCCTTTTAAGCGGAACAACGACCGAGACCTCATGGAAACTGCTGCACGCAGAGCTTGCCAGGGGGACAAGTGGGTACTTACCATGAGACTAGTGGTCACCTTGTGGCTTCCCAGAACGCACGAGGGCTGTAGGATTAGCTCCCCCTAAGAATTGAGAGCACCTGACTTCTCTGGGCAAAGTACTCGTTCCCCTCCCAGGCGTGCCTGCAGTGAAAAGCAGCTGGGCAATTCCACACTTCTGCACACAGGTTCTAGGCCGCCAAGAATCCAGCTTTCGAAAAGGGAAAAAAGACTGCTTTGGTGCGCTGATGCTAGGGGTCACCTTGCGATTGCCCAGAACGAACGTGGGCCGCAGCTTAGCTCTCCTCTGAAAGGGCAGGCACCCCGTTTGTCTGGGGGACATACTGGTTTCCTCCCCAGCTGTGCCTGCAGTGAGTAGAAGCTGGACATAGTGAGCGTTTCAGAAACAGCTCCGAGGCTACCTGTATCCAGCTTTCCAAAGGGGGAAAACACTGGTTTTCTAAGCAGTGCCACCTACCCTCGTTAACACCCACCAGAAGTACGTGCAGAACTGGAAGTGCAAAGGGAGACCGTCGCGACACACTGGGCCCTTGGCTAAATAGTTTTCACTGCGCAGGCGTCTGCGTGTGGCAAGATCCTTAACCGAGGGAAGGCCTGAGGAAGACCTAGTTGGCACTGCGTCTTCCAAGGGCCTGCCAGTGTAAAGTGAGGAATTGTGCTCTTGGCTCAGGTTGGATCTCACCTCGACTTCCTGCTTGAGGCAGAGAGCGGGGAGGTATGTGTTCCAAGAAGGAATGCGGGGGAGACGTTTCTCTCCGGGTAAGTCCCTTTTCCGCACTGAGTCCAAGTGGCCCAGCCCAGGAGACCGTGTAGGACTGTGTTCCAGGGCTCTTTGCAAGCTGTGTCCACCTAGGTTTCTAAGGAAGAGAACGGTGTGTCGCCTTGGACTCTGCATGCCAAGGAGTGTTCCGAAGGGCCTACGCGGCTGTCTGCTGCTGAGCAGGCAGAGAGGAGACCCGGCGGACTCAGTGTAGTTGCCCGGGAAACGGTGCGGACGCGAGAGCCCATCGCGTCCTGAAAGGCATCCTCGAGTTCCAGCTAGGCAGCACATCGACGCACACTTCCTGGAAACTGCTGTATGCCCCCACATACCCGTTGGCGAAAGTGGAACTTACGGGGAGCCCAGTGATCACCCTGCGGTTTCCCCGAACGAACGAGGGCCGCGGCATTAGTGCCCCCCCAAGGATTGCAAGCACCCAGTTCCTCTGTGGAAATGAGTCCTTTACTCCCAAGGCGTTGCTGCAGTGAAGAGACGCAGGGCCTTTTCCGGGTTTGGCCGAGAGCTCCGTGGTTGCGAGGATGCAGCTTTCCAAACGGTAAAAGACTGCTTTTCTAAACAGGGCCCCCTATGGTAGCTACCACGCAGCGTAAGTACCTGCAGTATTTGAGGGGCGAAGGCAGACAAACGCGGCACACTGGGCCCTTCGCTGAATCCGTTTGAATGAGCGGGTGTCGAAGTGTGGCAAGCTCCCTAACCGAGTGAAGGCCTGAGGAAGGCCTTGCTGGCACTGCATCTCCCAGAGGCCTACCAGTGTAAAGTGGTGAATTGTGGTCTTCTTTGAGCAGGTTGGATGTCACGTCGAGTGCCTGCATGAGGTAGAGTCCCGGCAGGTGTGAGTTCCCAGAAGGAACGCGGAGCCGAGGGTGTCTCTTATGGCACGTCACTGCTCTGCACTGAGTCAAAGTTGCCCAGCCCATGAGACCGGCTAGGAATATGTTCCCGAGGTGTTCGTACGCTGTGTCAACCTGGTTCTCCAAGGAAGGGAGCCGTGTGTCGCCCTGGATTCTGCACGCCCAGAAGTGTTCCGAAGGGCCTACACGGCTGTCTGTCGATCAGCAGGCAGACAGGACACTTGGGGTACTCAGTGTATTTGCACGGGAAGCGGTGCCGACGCGAGAGCCCTGGGAGACCCGAAAGGCCTCCTCGCCTTCCTTTTAAGCGGAACAACGACCGAGACCTCATGGAAACTGCTGCACGCAGAGCTTGCCAGGGGGACAAGTGGGTCCTTACCATGAGACTAGTGGTCACCTTGTGGCTTCCCAGAACGCACGAGGGCTGTGGGATTAGCTCCCCCTAAGAATTGAGAGCACCTGACTTCTCTGGGCAAAGTACTCGTTCCCCTCACAGGCGTGCCTGCAGTGAAAAGCAGCTGGGCAATTCCACACTTCTGCACACAGGTTCTAGGCCGCCAAGAATCCAGCTTTCGAAAAGGGAAAAAAGACTGCTTTGGTGCGCTGATGCTAGGGGTCACCTTGCGATTGCCCAGAACGAACGTGGGCCGCAGCTTAGCTCTCCTCTGAAAGGGCAGGCACCCCGTTTGTCTGGGGGACATACTGGTTTCCTCCCCAGCTGTGCCTGCAGTGAGTAGAAGCTGGACATAGTGAGCGTTTCAGAAACAGCTCCAAGGCTACCTGTATCCATCTTTCCAAAGGGGGAAAACACTGGTTTTCTAAGCAGTGCCACCTACCCTCGTTAACACCCACCAGAAGTACGTGCAGAACTGGAAGTGCAAAGGGAGACCGTCGCGACACACTGGGCCCTTGGCTAAATAGTTTTCACTGCGCAGGCGTCTGCGTGTGGCAAGATCCCTAACCGAGGGAAGGCCTGAGGAAGACCTAGTTGGCACTGCGTCTTCCAAGGGCCTGCCAGTGTAAAGTGAGGAATTGTGCTCTTGGCTCCGGTTGGATCTCACCTCGACTTCCTGCTTGAGGCAGAGAGCGGGGAGGTATGTGTTCCAAGAAGGAACGCGGGGGAGACGTTTCTCTCCGGGTAAGTCCCTTTTCCGCACTGAGTCCAAGTGGCCCAGCCCAGGAGACCGTGTAGGACTGTGTTCCAGGGCTCTTTGCAAGCTGTGTCCACCTAGGTTTCTAAGGAAGAGAACGGTGTGTCGCCTTGGACTCTGCATGCCATGGAGTGTTCCGAAGGGCCTACGCGGCTGTCTGCTGCTCAGCAGGCAGAGAGGAGGCCCGGCGGACTCAGTGTAGTTGCCCGGGAAACGGTGCGGACGCGAGAGCCCATCGCGTCCTGAAAGGCATCCTCGAGTTCCAGCTAGGCAGCACATCGACGCACACTTCCTGGAAACTGCTATATGCCCCCACATGCCCGTTGGCGAAAGTGGCACTTACGGGGAGCCCAGTGATCACCCTGCGGTTTCCCCGAACGAACGAGGGCCGCGGCATTAGTGCCCCCCCAAGGATTGCAAGCACCCAGTTCCTCTGTGGAAATGAGTCCTTTACTCCCAAGGCGTTGCTGCAGTGAAGAGACGCAGGGCCTTTTCAGGGTTTGGCCGAGAGCTCCGTGGTTGCGAGGATGCAGCTTTCCAAACGGTAAAAGACTGCTTTTCTAAACAGGGCCCCCTATGGTAGCTACCACGCAGCGTAAGTACCTGCAGTATTTGAGGGGCGAAGGCAGATAAACGCGGCACACTGGGCCCTTCGCTGAATCCGTTTGAATGAGCGGGTGTCGAAGTGTGGCAAGCTCCCTAACCGAGTGAAGGCCTGAGGAAGGCCTTGCTGGCACTGCATCTCCCAGAGGCCTACCAGTGTAAAGTGGTGAATTGTGGTCTTCTTTGAGCAGGTTGGATGTCACGTCGAGTGCCTGCATGAGGTAGAGGCCCGGCAGGTGTGAGTTCCCAGAAGGAACGCGGAGCCGAGGGTGTCTCTTATGGCACGTCACTGCTCTGCACTGAGTCAAAGTTGCCCAGCCCATTAGACCGGCTAGGAATATGTTCCCGAGGTGTTCGTACGCTGTGTCAACCTGGTTCTCCAAGGAAGGGAGCCGTGTGTCGCCCTGGATTCTGCACGCCCAGAAGTGTTCCGAAGGGCCTACACGGCTGTCTGTCGATCAGCAGGCAGACAGGACACTTGGGGTACTCAGTGTATTTGCACGGGAAGCGGTGACGACGCGAGAGCCCTAGGAGACCCGAAAGGCCTCCTTGCGTTCCTTTTAAGCGGAACAACGACCGAGACCTCATGGAAACTGCTGCACGCAGAGCTTGCCAGGGGGACAAGTGGGTCCTTACCATGAGACTAGTGGTCACCTTGTGGCTTCCCAGACCGCACGAGGGCTGTGGGATTAGATCCCCCTAAGAATTGAGAGCACCTGACTTCTCTGGGCAAAGTACTCGTTCCCCTCCCAGGCGTGCCTGCGGTGAAAAGCAGCTGGGCAATTCCACACTTTTGCACACAGGTTCTAGGCCGCCCAGAATCCAGCTTTCGAGATGGGAAAAGACTGCTTTGGTGCGCTGATGCTAGGGGTCACCTTGCGATTGCCCAGAACGAACGTGGGCCGCAGCTTAGCTCTCCTCTGAAAGTGCAGGCACCCCGTTTGTCTGGGGGACATACTGGTTTCCTCCCCAGCTGTGCCTGCAGTGAGTAGAAGCTGGACATAGTGAGCGTTTCAGAAACAGCTCCGAGGCTACCTGTATCCAGCTTTCCAAAGGGGGAAAACACTGGTTTTCTAAGCAGTGCCACCAACCCTCGTTAACACCCGCCATAAGTACGTGCAGAACTGGAAGTGCAAAGGGAGACCGTCGCGACACACTGGGCCCTTGGCTAAATAGTTTTCACTGCGCAGGCGTCTGCGTGTGGCAAGCTCCCTAACCGAGTGAAGGCCTGAGGAAAACCTAGTTGGCACTGCGTCTTCCAAGGGCCTGCCAGTGTAAAGTGAGGAATTGTGCTCTTGGCTCAGGTTGGATCTCACCTCGACTTCCTGCTTGAGGCAGAGAGCGGGGAGGTATGAGTTCCAAGAAGGAACGCGGGGGAGAAGTTTCTCTCAGGGTAAGTCACCTTTCCGCACTGAGTCCAAGTGGCCCAGCCCAGGAGACCGTGTAGGACTGTGTTCCAGGGCTCTTTGCAAGCTGTGTCCACCTAGGTTTCTAAGGAAGAGAACGGTGTGTCGCCTTGGACTCTGCATGCCAAGGAGTGTTCCGAAGGGCCTACGCGGCTGTCTGTTGCTCAGCAGGCAGAGAGGAGGCCCGGCGGACTCAGTGTAGTTGCCCGGGAAACGGTGCGGACGCGAGAGCCCATCGCGTCCTGAAAGGCATCCTCGAGTTCCAGCTAGGCAGCACATCGACGCACACTTCCTGGAAACTGCTGTATGCCCCCACATGCCCGTTGGCGAAAGTGGAACTTACGGGGAGCCCAGTGATCACCCTGCGGTTTCCCCGAACGAACGAGGGCGGCGGCATTAGTGCCCCCCCAAGGATTGCAGGCACCCAGTTCCTCTGTGGAAATGAGTCCTTTACTCCCAAGGCGTTGCTGCAGTGAAGAGACGCAGGGCCTTTTCAGGGTTTGGCCGAGAGCTCCGTGGTTGCGAGGATGCAGCTTTCCAAACGGTGAAAGACTGCTTTTCTAAACAGGGCCCCCTATGGTAGCTACCACGCAACGTTAAGTACCTGCAGTATTTGAGGGGCGAAGGCAGACAAACGCGACACACTGGGCCCTTCGCTGAATCCATTTGAATGAGCGGGTGTCGAAGTGTGGCAAGCTCCCTAACCGAGTGAAGGCCTGAGGAAGGCCTTGTTGGCACTGCATCTCCCAGAGGCCTACCAGCGTAAAGTGGTGAATTGTGGTCTTCTTTGAGCAGGTTGGATGTCACGTCGAGTGCCTGCATGAGGTAGAGGCCCAGCAGGTGTGAGTTCCCAGAAGGAACGCGGAGCAGAGCGTGTCTCTTATGGCCCGTCACTGCTCTGCACTGAGTCAAAGTTGCCCAGCCCATTAGACCGGCTAGGAATATGTTCCCGAGGTGTTCGTACGCTGTGTCAACCTGGTTCTCCAAGGAAGGGAGCCGTGTGTCGCCCTGGATTCTGCACGCCCAGAAGTGTTCCGAAGGGCCTACACGGCTGTCTGTCCATCAGCAGGCAGACAGGACACTTGGGGTACTCAGTGTATTTGCACGGGAAGCGGTGCCGACGCGAGAGCCCTAGGAGACCCGAAAGGCCTCCTCGCCTTCCTTTTAAGCGGAACAACGACCGAGACCTCATGGAAACTGCTGCACGCAGAGCTTGCCAGGGGGACAAGTGGGTCCTTACCATGAGACTAGTGGTCACCTTGTGGCTTCCCAGAACGCACGAGGGCTGTGGGATTAGCTCCCCCTAAGAATTGAGAGCACCTGACTTCTCTGGGCAAAGTACTCGTTCCCCTCCCAGGCGTGCCTGCGGTGAAAAGCAGCTGGGCAATTCCACACTTTTGCACACAGGTTCTAGGCCGCCCAGAATCCAGCTTTCGAGACGGGAAAAGACTGCTTTGGTGCGCTGATGCTAGGGGTCACCTTGCGATTGCCCAGAACGAACGTGGGCCGCAGCTTAGCTCTCCTCTGAAAGGGCAGGCACCCCGTTTGTCTGGGGGACATACTGGTTTCCTCCCCAGCTGTGCCTGCAGTGAGTAGAAGCTGGACATAGTGAGCGTTTCAGAAACAGCTCCGAGGCTACCTGTATCCAGCTTTCCAAAGGGGGAAAACACTGGTTTTCTAAGCAGTGCCACCTACCCTCGTTAACACCCGCCATAAGTACGTGCAGAACTGGAAGTGCAAAGGGAGACCGTCGCGACACACTGGGCCCTTGGCTAAATAGTTTTCACTGCGCAGGCGTCTGCGTGTGGCAAGCTCCCTAACCGAGTGAAGGCCTGAGGAAGACCTAGTTGGCACTGCCTCTTCCAAGGGCCTGCCAGTGTAAAGTGAGGAATTGTGCTCTTGGCTCAGGTTGGATCTCACCTCGACTTCCTGCTTGAGGCAGAGAGCGGGGAGGTATGAGTTCCAAGAAGGAAGGCGGGGGAGACGTTTCTCTCAGGGTAAGTCACCTTTCCGCACTGAGTCCAAGTGGCCCAGCCCAGGAGACCGTGTAGGACTGTGTTCCAGGGCTCTTTGCAAGCTGTGTCCACCTAGGTTTCTAAGGAAGAGAACGGTGTGTCGCCTTGGACTCTGCATGCCAAGGAGTGTTCCGAAGGGCCTACGCGGCTGTCTGTTGCTCAGCAGGCAGAGAGGAGGCCCGGCGGACTCAGTGTAGTTGCCCGGGAAACGGTGCGGACGCGAGAGCCCATCGCGTCCTGAAAGGCATCCTCGAGTTCCAGCTAGGCAGCACATCGACGCACACTTCCTGGAAACTGCTGTATGCCCCCACATGCCCGTTGGCGAAAGTGGAACTTACGGGGAGCCCAGTGATCACCCTGCGGTTTCCCCGAACGAACGAGGGCGGCGGCATTAGTGCCCCCCCAAGGATTGCAGGCACCCAGTTCCTCTGTGGAAATGAGTCCTTTACTCCCAAGGCGTTGCTGCAGTGAAGAGACGCAGGGCCTTTTCAGGGTTTGGCCGAGAGCTCCGTGGTTGCGAGGATGCAGCTTTCCAAACGGTGAAAGACTGCTTTTCTAAACAGGGCCCCCTATGGTAGCTACCACGCAACGTTAAGTACCTGCAGTATTTGAGGGGCGAAGGCAGACAAACGCGACACACTGGGCCCTTCGCTGAATCCATTTGAATGAGCGGGTGTCGAAGTGTGGCAAGCTCCCTAACCGAGTGAAGGCCTGAGGAAGGCCTTGTTGGCACTGCATCTCCCAGAGGCCTACCAGCGTAAAGTGGTGAATTGTGGTCTTCTTTGAGCAGGTTGGATGTCACGTCGAGTGCCTGCATGAGGTAGAGGCCCAGCAGGTGTGAGTACCCAGAAGGAACGCGGAGCAGAGCGTGTCTCTTATGGCCCGTCACTGCTCTGCACTGAGTCAAAGTTGCCCAGCCCATTAGACCGGCTAGGAATATGTTCCCGAGGTGTTCGTACGCTGTGTCAACCTGGTTCTCCAAGGAAGGGAGCCGTGTGTCGCCCTGGATTCTGCACGCCCAGAAGTGTTCCGAAGGGCCTACACGGCTGTCTGTCCATCAGCAGGCAGACAGGACACTTGGGGTACTCAGTGTATTTGCACGGGAAGCGGTGCCGACGCGAGAGCCCTAGGAGACCCGAAAGGCCTCCTCGCCTTCCTTTTAAGCGGAACAACGACCGAGACCTCATGGAAACTGCTGCACGCAGAGCTTGCCAGGGGGACAAGTGGGTCCTTACCATGAGACTAGTGGTCACCTTGTGGCTTCCCAGAACGCACGAGGGCTGTGGGATTAGCTCCCCCTAAGAATTGAGAGCACCTGACTTCTCTGGGCAAAGTACTCGTTCCCCTCCCAGGCGTGCCTGCGGTGAAAAGCAGCTGGGCAATTCCACACTTTTGCACACAGGTTCTAGGCCGCCCAGAATCCAGCTTTCGAGACGGGAAAAGACTGCTTTGGTGTGCTGATGCTAGGGGTCACCTTGCGATTGCCCAGAACGAACGTGGGCCGCAGCTTAGCTCTCCTCTGAAAGGGCAGGCACCCCGTTTGTCTGGGGGACATACTGGTTTCCTCCCCAGCTGTGCCTGCAGTGAGTAGAAGCTGGACATAGTGAGCGTTTCAGAAACAGCTCCGAGGCTACCTGTATCCAGCTTTCCAAAGGGGGAAAACACTGGTTTTCTAAGCAGTGCCACCTACCCTCGTTAACACCCGCCATAAGTACGTGCAGAACTGGAAGTGCAAAGGGAGACCGTCGCGACACACTGGGCCCTTGGCTAAATAGTTTTCACTGCGCAGGCGTCTGCGTGTGGCAAGCTCCCTAACCGAGTGAAGGCCTGAGGAAGACCTAGTTGGCACTGCCTCTTCCAAGGGCCTGCCAGTGTAAAGTGAGGAATTGTGCTCTTGGCTCAGGTTGGATCTCACCTCGACTTCCTGCTTGAGGCAGAGAGCGGGGAGGTATGAGTTCCAAGAAGGAAGGCGGGGGAGACGTTTCTCTCAGGGTAAGTCACCTTTCCGCACTGAGTCCAAGTGGCCCAGCCCAGGAGACCGTGTAGGACTGTGTTCCAGGGCTCTTTGCAAGCTGTGTCAACCTAGGTTTCTAAGGAAGAGAACGGTGTGTCGCCTTGGACTCTGCATGCCAAGGAGTATTCCGAAGGGCCTACGCGGCTGTCTGTTGCTCAGCAGGCAGAGAGGAGGCCCGGCGGACTCAGTGTAGTTGCCCGGGAAACGGTGCGGACGCGAGAGCCCATCGCGTCCTGAAAGGCATCCTCGAGTTCCAGCTAGGCAGCACATCGACGCACACTTCCTGGAAACTGCTGTATGCCCCCACATGCCCGTTGACGAAAGTGGAACTTACGGGGAGCCCAGTGATCACCCTGCGGTTTCCCCGAACGAACGAGGGTGGCGGCATTAGTGCCCCCCCAAGGATTGCAGGCACCCAGTTCCTCTGTGGAAATGAGTCCTTTACTCCCAAGGCGTTGCTGCAGTGAAGAGACGCAGGGCCTTTTCAGGGTTTGGCCGAGAGCTCCGTGGTTGCGAGGATGCAGCTTTCCAAACGGTGAAAGACTGATTTTCTCAACAGGGCCCCCTATGGTAGCTACCACGCAACGTTAAGTACCTGCAGTATTTGAGGGGCGAAGGCAGACAAACGCGACACACTGGGCCCTTCGCTGAATCCGTTTGAATGAGCGGGTGTCGAAGTGTGGCAAGCTCCCTAACCGAGTGAAGGCCTGAGGAAGGCCTTGTTGGCACTGCATCTCCCAGAGGCCTACCAGCGTAAAGTGGTGAATTGTGGTCTTCTTTGAGCAGGTTGGATGTCACGTCGAGTGCCTGCATGAGGTAGAGGCCCGGCAGGTGTGAGTTCCCAGAAGGAACGCGGAGCAGAGCATGTCTCTTATGGCCCGTCACTGCTCTGCACTGAGTCAAAGTTGCCCAGCCCATTAGACCGGCTAGGAATATGTTCCCGAGGTGTTCGTACGCTGTGTCAACCTGGTTCTCCAAGGAAGGGAGCCGTGTGTCGCCCTGGATTCTGCACGCCCAGAAGTGTTCCGAAGGGCCTACACGGCTGTCTGTCGATCAGCAGGCAGACAGGACACTTGGGGTACTCAGTGTATTTGCACGGGAAGCGGTGCCGACGCGAGAGCCCTAGGAGACCCGAAAGGCCTCCTCGCCTTCCTTTTAAGCGGAACAACGACCGAGACCTCATGGAAACTGCTGCACGCAGAGCTTGCCAGGGGGACAAGTGGGTCCTTACCATGAGACTAGTGGTCACCTTGTGGCTTCCCAGAACGCACGAGGGCTGTGGGATTAGCTCCCCCTAAGAATTGAGAGCACCTGACTTCTCTGGGCAAAGTACTCGTTCCCCTCCCAGGCGTGCCTGCGGTGAAAAGCAGCTGGGCAATTCCACACTTTTGCACACAGGTTCTAGGCCGCCCAGAATCCAGCTTTCGAGACGGGAAAAGACTGCTTTGGTGCGCTGATGCTAGGGGTCACCTTGCGATTGCCCAGAACGAACGTGGGCCGCAGCTTAGCTCTCCTCTGAAAGGGCAGGCACCCCGTTTGTCTGGGGGACATACTGGTTTCCTCCCCAGCTGTGCCTGCAGTGAGTAGAAGCTGGACATAGTGAGCGTTTCAGAAACAGCTCCGAGGCTACCTGTATCCAGCTTTCCAAAGGGGGAAAACACTGGTTTTCTAAGCAGTGCCACCTACCCTCGTTAACACCCGCCATAAGTACGTGCAGAACTGGAAGTGCAAAGGGAGACCGTCGCGACACACTGGGCCCTTGGCTAAATAGTTTTCACTGCGCAGGCGTCTGCGTGTGGCAAGCTCCCTAACCGAGTGAAGGCCTGAGGAAGACCTAGTTGGCACTGCCTCTTCCAAGGGCCTGCCAGTGTAAAGTGAGGAATTGTGCTCTTGGCTCAGGTTGGATCTCACCTCGACTTCCTGCTTGAGGCAGAGAGCGGGGAGGTATGAGTTCCAAGAAGGAACGCGGGGGAGAAGTTTCTCTCAGGGTAAGTCACCTTTCCGCACTGAGTCCAAGTGGCCCAGCCCAGGAGACCGTGTAGGACTGTGTTCCAGGGCTCTTTGCAAGCTGTGTCAACCTAGGTTTCTAAGGAAGAGAACGGTGTGTCGCCTTGGACTCTGCATGCCAAGGAGTATTCTGAAGGGCCTACGTGGCTGTCTGTTGCTCAGCAGGCAGAGAGGAGGCCCCCGGCGGACTCAGTGTAGTTGCCCGGGAAACGGTGCGGACGCGAGAGCCCATCGCGTCCTGAAAGGCATCCTCGAGTTCCAGCTAGGCAGCACATCGACGCACACTTCCTGGAAACTGCTGTATGCCCCCACATGCCCGTTGGCGAAAGTGGAACTTACGGGGAGCCCAGTGATCACCCTGCGGTTTCCCCGAACGAACGAGGGCGGCGGCATTAGTGCCCCCCCAAGGATTGCAGGCACCCAGTTCCTCTGTGGAAATGAGTCCTTTACTCCCAAGGCGTTGCTGCAGTGAAGAGACGCAGGGCCTTTTCAGGGTTTGGCCGAGAGCTCCGTGGTTGCGAGGATGCAGCTTTCCAAACGGTGAAAGACTGCTTTTCTAAACAGGGCCCCCTATGGTAGCTACCACGCAACGTTAAGTACCTGCAGTATTTGAGGGGCGAAGGCAGACAAACGCGACACACTGGGCCCTTCGCTGAATCCGTTTGAATGAGCGGGTGTCGAAGTGTGGCGAGCTCCCTAACCGAGTGAAGGCCTGAGGAAGGCCTTGTTGGCACTGCATCTCCCAGAGGCCTACCAGCGGAAAGTGGTGAATTGTGGTCTTCTTTGAGCAGGTTGGATGTCACACCGAGTGCCTGCATGAGGTAGAGGCCCGGCAGGTGTGAGTTCCCAGAAGGAACGCGGAGCAGAGCGTGTCTCTTATGGCCCGTCACTGCTCTGCACTGAGTCAAAGTTGCCCAGCCCATTAGACCGGCTAGGAATATGTTCCCGAGGTGTTCGTACGCTGTGTCAACCTGGTTCTCCAAGGAAGGGAGCCGTGTGTCGCCCTGGATTCTGCACGCCCAGAAGTGTTCCGAAGGGCCTACACGGCTGTCTGTCGATCAGCAGGCAGACAGGACACTTGGGGTACTCAGTGTATTTGCACGGGAAGCGGTGCCGACGCGAGAGCCCTAGGAGACCCGAAAGGCCTCCTCGCCTTCCTTTTAAGCGGAACAACGACCGAGACCTCATGGAAACTGCTGCACGCAGAGCTTGCCAGGGGGACAAGTGGGTCCTTACCATGAGACTAGTGGTCACCTTGTGGCTTCCCAGAACGCACGAGGGCTGTGGGATTAGCTCCCCCTAAGAATTGAGAGCACCTGACTTCTCTGGGCAAAGTACTCGTTCCCCTCCCAGGCGTGCCTGCGGTGAAAAGCAGCTGGGCAATTCCACACTTTTGCACACAGGTTCTAGGCCGCCCAGAATCCAGCTTTCGAGACGGGAAAAGACTGCTTTGGTGCGCTGATGCTAGGGGTCACCTTGCGATTGCCCAGAACGAACGTGGGCCGCAGCTTAGCTCTCCTCTGAAAGGGCAGGCACCCCGTTTGTCTGGGGGACATACTGGTTTCCTCCCCAGCTGTGCATGCAGTGAGTAGAAGCTGGACATAGTGAGCGTTTCAGAAACAGCTCCGAGGCTACCTGTATCCAGCTTTCCAAAGGGGGAAAACACTGGTTTTCTAAGCAGTGCCACCTACCCTCGTTAACACCCGCCATAAGTACGTGCAGAACTGGAAGTGCAAAGGGAGACCGTCGCGACACACTGGGCCCTTGGCTAAATAGTTTTCACTGCGCAGGCATCTGCGTGTGGCAAGCTCCCTAACCGAGGGAAGTCCTGAGGAAGACCTAGTTGGCACTGCGTCTTCCAAGGGCCTGCCAGTGTAAAGTGAGGAATTGTGCTCTTGGCTCAGGTTGGATCTCACCTCGACTTCCTGCTTGAGGCAGAGAGCGGGGAGGTATGTGTTCTAAGAAGGAACGCGGGGGAGACGTTTCTCTCAGGGTAAGTCACCTTTCCGCACTGAGTCCAAGTGGCCCAGCCCAGGAGACCGTGTAGGACTGTGTTCCAGGGCTCTTTGCAAGCTGTGTCCACCTAGGTTTCTAAGGAAGAGAACGGTGTGTCGCCTTGGACTCTGCATGCCAAGGAGTGTTCCGAAGGGCCTACGCGGCTGTCTGCTGCTCAGCAGGCAGAGAGGAGACCCGGCGGACTCAGTGTAGTTGCCCGGGAAACGGTGCGGACGCGAGAGCCCATCGCGTCCTGAAAGGCATCCTCGAGTTCCAGCTAGGCAGCACATCGACGCACACTTCCTGGAAACTGCTGTATGCCCCCACATGCCCGTTGGCGAAAGTGGAACTTACGGGGAGCCCAGTGATCACCCTGCGGTTTCCCCGAACGAACGAGGGCGGCGGCATTAGTGCACCCCCAAGGATTGCAAGCACCCATTTCCTCTGTGGAAATGAGTCCTTTACTCCCAAGGCGTTGCTGCAGTGAAGAGACGCAGGGCCTTTTCAGGGTTTGGCCGAGAGCTCCGTGGTTGCGAGGATGCAGCTTTCCAAACGGTAAAAGACTGCTTTTCTAAACAGGGCCCCATATGGTAGCTACCACGCAGCGTAAGTACCTGCAGTATTTGAGGGGCGAAGGCAGACAAACGCGGCACACTGGGCCCTTCGCTGAATCCGTTTGAATGAGCGGGTGTCGAAGTGTGGCAAGCTCCCTAACCGAGTGAAGGCCTGAGGAAGGCCTTGTTGGCACTGCATCTCCAAGAGGCCTCCCAGTGTAAAGTGGTGAATTGTGGTCTTCTTTGAGCAGGTTGGATGTCACGTCGAGTGCCTGCATGAGGTAGAGGCCCGGCAGGTGTGAGTTCCCAGAAGGAACGCGGAGCAGTGCGTGTCTCTTATGGCACGTCACTGCTCTGCACTGAGTCAAAGTTGCCCAGCCCATTAGACCGGCTAGGAATATGTTCCCGAGGTGTTCATACGCTGTGTCAACCTGGTTCTCCAAGGAAGGGAGCCGTGTGTCGCCCTGGATTCTGCACGCCCAGAAGTGTTCCGAAGGGCCTACACAGCTGTCTGTCGATCAGCAGGCAGACAGGACACTTGGGGTACTCATTGTATTTGCACGGGAAGCGGTGCCGACGCGAGAGCCCTGGGAGACCCGAAAGGCCTCCTCGCGTTCCTTTTAAGCGGAACAACGACCGAGACCTCATGGAAACTGCTGCACGCAGAGCTTGCCAGGGGGATAAGTGGGTCCTTACCATGAGACTAGTGGTCACTTGTGGCTTCCCAGAACACACGAGGGCTGTGGGATTAGATCCCCCTAAGAATTGAGAGCACCTGACTTCTCTGGGCAAAGTACTCGTTCCCCTCCCAGGCGTGCCTGCAGTGAAAAGCAGCTGGGCAATTCCACACTTCTGCACACAGGTTCTAGGCCGCCAAGAATCCAGCTTTCGAAAAGGGAAAAAAGACTGCTTTGGTGCGCTGATGCTAGGGGTCACCTTGCGATTGCCCAGAACGAACGTGGGCCGCAGCTTAGCTCTCCTCTGAAAGGGCAGGCACCCCGTTTGTCTGGGGGACATACTGGTTTCCTCCCCAGCTGTGCCTGCAGTGAGTAGAAGCTGGACATAGTGAGCGTTTCAGAAACAGCTCCGAGGCTACCTGTATCCAGCTTTCCAAAGGGGGAAAACACTGGTTTTCTAAGCAGTGCCACCTACCCTCGTTAACACCCACCAGAAGTACGTGCAGAACTGGAAGTGCAAAGGGAGACCGTCGCGACACACTGGGCCCTTGGCTAAATAGTTTTCACTGCGCAGGCGTCTGCGTGTGGCAAGATCCCTAACCGAGGGAAGGCCTGAGGAAGACCTAGTTGGCACTGCGTCTTCCAAGGGCCTGCCAGTGTAAAGTGAGGAATTGTGCTCTTGGCTCAGGTTGGATCTCACCTCGACTTCCTGCTTGAGGCAGAGAGCGGGGAGGTATGTGTTCCAAGAAGGAACGCGGGGGAGACGTTTCTCTCCGGGTAAGTCCCTTTTCCGCACTGAGTCCAAGTGGCCCAGCCCAGGAGACCGTGTAGGACTGTGTTCCAGGGCTCTTTGCAAGCTGTGTCAACCTAGGTTTCTAAGGAAGAGAACGGTGTGTCGCCTTGGACTCTGCATGCCAAGGAGTGTTCCGAAGGGCCTACGCGGCTGTCTCTTGCTCAGCAGGCAGAGAGGAGACCCGGCGGACTCAGTGTAGTTGCCCGGGAAACGGTGCGGATGCGAGAGCCCATCGCGTCCTGAAAGGCATCCTCGAGTTCCAGCTAGGCAGCACATCGACGCACACTTCCTGGAAACTGCTGTATGCCCCCACATGCCCGCTGCCGAAAGTGGAACTTACGGGGAGCCCAGTGATCACCCTGCGGTTTCCCCGAACGAACGAGGGCCGCGGCATTAGTGCCCCCCCAAGGATTGCAAGCACCCAGTTCCTCTGTGGAAATGAGTCCTTTACTCCCAAGGCGTTGCTGCAGTGAAGAGACGCAGGGCCTTTTCAGGGTTTGGCCGAGAGCTCCGTGGTTGCGAGGATGCAGCTTTCCAAACGGTAAAACACTGCTTTTCTAAACAGGGCCCCCTATGGTAACTACCACGCAGCGTAAGTACCTGCAGTATTTGAGGGGCAAAGGCAGACAAACGCGGCACACTGGGCCCTTCGCTGAATCCGTTTGAATGAGCGGGTGTCGAAGTGTGGCAAGCTCCCTAACCGAGTGAAGGCCTGAGGAAGGCCTTGCTGGCACTGCATCTCCCAGAGGCCTACCAGTGTAAAGTGGTGAATTGTGGTCTTCTTTGAGCAGGTTGGATGTCACGTCGAGTGCCTGCATGAGGTAGAGGCCCGGCAGGTGTGAGTTCCCAGAAGGAACGCGGAGCCGAGGGTGTCTCTTATGGCACGTCACTGCTCTGCACTGAGTCAAAGTTGCCCAGCCCATTAGACCGGCTAGGAATATGTTCCCGAGGTGTTCGTACGCTGTGTCAACCTGGTTCTCCAAGGAAGGGAGCCGTGTGTCGCCCTGGATTCTGCACGCCCAGAAGTGTTCCGAAGGGCCTACACGGCTGTCTGTCGATCAGCAGGCAGACAGGACACTTGGGTACTCAGTGTATTCGCACGGGAAGCGGTGCCGACGCGAGAGCCCTGGGAGACCCAAAAGGCCTCCTCGCCTTCCTTTTAAGCGGAACAACGACCGAGACCTCATGGAAACTGCTGCACGCAGAGCTTGCCAGGGGGACAAGTGGGTACTTACCATGAGACTAGTGGTCACCTTGTGGCTTCCCAGAACGCACGAGGGCTGTAGGATTAGCTCCCCCTAAGAATTGAGAGCACCTGACTTCTCTGGGCAAAGTACTCGTTCCCCTCCCAGGCGTGCCTGCAGTGAAAAGCAGCTGGGCAATTCCACACTTCTGCACACAGGTTCTAGGCCGCCAAGAATCCAGCTTTCGAAAAGGGAAAAAAGACTGCTTTGGTGCGCTGATGCTAGGGGTCACCTTGCGATTGCCCAGAACGAACGTGGGCCGCAGCTTAGCTCTCCTCTGAAAGGGCAGGCACCCCGTTTGTCTGGGGGACATACTGGTTTCCTCCCCAGCTGTGCCTGCAGTGAGTAGAAGCTGGACATAGTGAGCGTTTCAGAAACAGCTCCGAGGCTACCTGTATCCAGCTTTCCAAAGGGGGAAAACACTGGTTTTCTAAGCAGTGCCACCTACCCTCGTTAACACCCACCAGAAGTACGTGCAGAACTGGAAGTGCAAAGGGAGACCGTCGCGACACACTGGGCCCTTGGCTAAATAGTTTTCACTGCGCAGGCGTCTGCGTGTGGCAAGATCCCTAACCGAGGGAAGGCCTGAGGAAGACCTAGTTGGCACTGCGTCTTCCAAGGGCCTGCCAGTGTAAAGTGAGGAATTGTGCTCTTGGCTCCGGTTGGATCTCACCTCGACTTCCTGCTTGAGGCAGAGAGCGGGGAGGTATGTGTTCCAAGAAGGAACGCGGGGGAGACGTTTCTCTCAGGGTAAGTCCCTTTTCCGCACTGAGTCCAAGTGGCCCAGCCCAGGAGACCGTGTAGGACTGTGTTCCAGGGCTCTTTGCAAGCTGTGTCCACCTAGGTTTCTAAGGAAGAGAACGGTGTGTCGCCTTGGACTCTGCATGCCATGGAGTGTTCCGAAGGGCCTACGCGGCTGTCTGCTGCTCAGCAGGCAGAGAGGAGGCCCGGCGGACTCAGTGTAGTTGCCCGGGAAACGGTGCGGACGCGAGAGCCCATCGCGTCCTGAAAGGCATCCTCGAGTTCCAGCTAGGCAGCACATCGACGCACACTTCCTGGAAACTGCTATATGCCCCCACATGCCCGTTGGCGAAAGTGGCACTTACGGGGAGCCCAGTGATCACCCTGCGGTTTCCCCGAACGAACGAGGGCCGCGGCATTAGTGCCCCCCCAAGGATTGCAAGCACCCAGTTCCTCTGTGGAAATGAGTCCTTTACTCCCAAGGCGTTGCTGCAGTGAAGAGACGCAGGGACTTTTCAGGGTTTGGCCGAGAGCTCCGTGGTTGCGAGGATGCAGCTTTCCAAACGGTAAAAGACTGCTCTTCTAAACAGGGCCCCCTATGGTAGCTACCACGCAGCGTAAGTACCTGCAGTATTTGAGGGGCGAAGGCAGATAAACGCGGCACACTGGGCCCTTCGCTGAATCCGTTTGAATGAGCGGGTGTCGAAGTGTGGCAAGCTCCCTAACCGAGTGAAGGCCTGAGGAAGGCCTTGCTGGCACTGCATCTCCCAGAGGCCTACCAGTGTAAAGTGGTGAATTGTGGTCTTCTTTGAGCAGGTTGGATGTCACGTCGAGTGCCTGCATGAGGTAGAGGCCCGGCAGGTGTGAGTTCCCAGAAGGAACGCGGAGCCGAGGGTGTCTCTTATGGCACGTCACTGCTCTGCACTGAGTCAAAGTTGCCCAGCCCATTAGACCGGCTAGGAATATGTTCCCGAGGTGTTCGTACGCTGTGTCAACCTGGTTCTCCAAGGAAGGGAGCCGTGTGTCGCCCTGGATTCTGCACGCCCAGAAGTGTTCCGAAGGGCCTACACGGCTGTCTGTCGATCAGCAGGCAGACAGGACACTTGGGGTACTCAGTGTATTTGCACGGGAAGCGGTGACGACGCGAGAGCCCTAGGAGACCCGAAAGGCCTCCTCGCGTTCCTTTTAAGCGGAACAACGACCGAGACCTCATGGAAACTGCTGCACGCAGAGCTTGCCAGGGGGACAAGTGGGTCCTTACCATGAGACTAGTGGTCACCTTGTGGCTTCCCAGACCGCACGAGGGCTGTGGGATTAGATCCCCCTAAGAATTGAGAGCACCTGACTTCTCTGGGCAAAGTACTCGTTCCCCTCCCAGGCGTGCCTGCGGTGAAAAGCAGCTGGGCAATTCCACACTTTTGCACACAGGTTCTAGGCCGCCCAGAATCCAGCTTTCGAGATGGGAAAAGACTGCTTTGGTGCGCTGATGCTAGGGGTCACCTTGCGATTGCCCAGAACGAACGTGGGCCGCAGCTTAGCTCTCCTCTGAAAGTGCAGGCACCCCGTTTGTCTGGGGGACATACTGGTTTCCTCCCCAGCTGTGCCTGCAGTGAGTAGAAGCTGGACATAGTGAGCGTTTCAGAAACAGCTCCGAGGCTACCTGTATCCAGCTTTCCAAAGGGGGAAAACACTGGTTTTCTAAGCAGTGCCACCTACCCTCGTTAACACCCGCCATAAGTACGTGCAGAACTGGAAGTGCAAAGGGAGACCGTCGCGACACACTGGGCCCTTGGCTAAATAGTTTTCACTGCGCAGGCGTCTGCGTGTGGCAAGCTCCCTAACCGAGTGAAGGCCTGAGGAAGACCTAGTTGGCACTGCGTCTTCCAAGGGCCTGCCAGTGTAAAGTGAGGAATTGTGCTCTTGGCTCAGGTTGGATCTCACCTCGACTTCCTGCTTGAGGCAGAGAGCGGGGAGGTATGAGTTCCAAGAAGGAACGCGGGGGAGAAGTTTCTCTCAGGGTAAGTCACCTTTCCGCACTGAGTCCAAGTGGCCCAGCCCAGGAGACCGTGTAGGACTGTGTTCCAGGGCTCTTTGCAAGCTGTGTCCACCTAGGTTTCTAAGGAAGAGAACGGTGTATCGCCTTGGACTCTGCATGCCAAGGAGTGTTCCGAAGGGCCTACGCGGCTGTCTGTTGCTCAGCAGGCAGAGAGGAGGCCCGGCGGACTCAGTGTAGTTGCCCGGGAAACGGTGCGGACGCGAGAGCCCATCGCGTCCTGAAAGGCATCCTCGAGTTCCAGCTAGGCAGCACATCGACGCACACTTCCTGGAAACTGCTGTATGCCCCACATGCCCGTTGGCGAAAGTGGAACTTACGGGGAGCCCAGTGATCACCCTGCGGTTTCCCCGAACGAGCGAAGGCGGCGGCATTAGTGCCACCCCAAGGATTGCAGGCACCCAGTTCCTCTGTGGAAATGAGTCCTTTACTCCCAAGGCGTTGCTGCAGTGAAGAGACGCAGGGCCTTTTCAGGGTTTGGCCGAGAGCTCCGTGGTTGCGAGGATGCAGCTTTCCAAACGGTGAAAGACTGCTTTTCTAAACAGGGCCCCCTATGGTAGCTACCACGCAACGTTAAGTACCTGCAGTATTTGAGGGGCGAAGGCAGACAAACGCGACACACTGGGCCCTTCGCTGAATCCATTTGAATGAGCGGGTGTCGAAGTGTGGCAAGCTCCCTAACCGAGTGAAGGCCTGAGGAAGGCCTTGTTGGCACTGCATCTCCCAGAGGCCTACCAGCGTAAAGTGGTGAATTGTGGTCTTCTTTGAGCAGGTTGGATGTCACACCGAGTGCCTGCATGAGGTAGAGGCCCGGCAGGTGTGAGTTCCCAGAAGGAACGCGGAGCAGAGCGTGTCTCTTATGGCACGTCACTGCTCTGCACTGAGTCAAAGTTGCCCAGCCCATTAGACTGGCTAGGAATATGTTCCCGAGGTGTTCGTACGCTGTGTCAACCTGGTTCTCCAAGGAAGGGAGCCGTGTGTCGCCCTGGATTCTGCACGCCCAGAAGTGTTCCGAAGGGCCTACACGGCTGTCTGTCCATCAGCAGGCAGACAGGACACTTGGGGTACTCAGTGTATTTGCACGGGAAGCGGTGCCGACGCGAGAGCCCTAGGAGACCCGAAAGGCCTCCTCGCCTTCCTTTTAAGCAGAACAACGACCGAGACCTCATGGAAACTGCTGCACACACAGCTTGCCAGGGGGACAACTGGGTCCTTACCATGAGACTAGTGGTCACCTTGTGGCTTCCCAGAACGCACGAGGGCTGTGGGATTACCTCCCCCTAAGAATTGAGAGCACCTGGCTTCTCTGGGCAAAGTACTCGTTCCCCTCCCAGGCGTGCCTGTAGTGAAAAGCAGCTGGGCAATTCCACACTTTTGCACACAGGTTCTAGGCCGCCCAGAATCCAGCTTTCGAGACGGGAAAAGACTGCTTTGGTGCGCTGATGCTAGGGGTCACCTTGCGATTGCCCAGAACGAACGTGGGCCGCAGCTTAGCTCTCCTCTGAAAGGGCAGGCACCCCGTTTGTCTGGGGGACATACTGGTTTCCTCCCCAGCTGTGCCTGCAGTGAGTAGAAGCTGGACATAGTGAGCGTTTCAGAAACAGCTCCGAGGCTACCTGTATCCAGCTTTCCAAAGGGGGAAAACACTGGTTTTCTAAGCAGTGCCACCTACCCTCGTTAACACCCGCCATAAGTACGTGCAGAACTGGAAGTGCAAAGGGAGACCGTCGCGACACACTGGGCCCTTGGCTAAATAGTTTTCACTGCGCAGGCGTCTGCGTGTGGCAAGCTCCCTAACCGAGTGAAGGCCTGAGGAAAACCTAGTTGGCACTGCGTCTTCCAAGGGCCTGCCAGTGTAAAGTGAGGAATTGTGCTCTTGGCTCAGGTTGGATCTCACCTCGACTTCCTGCTTGAGGCAGAGAGCGGGGAGGTATGAGTTCCAAGAAGGAACGCGGGGGAGAAGTTTCTCTCAGGGTAAGTCACCTTTCCGCACTGAGTCCAAGTGGCCCAGCCCAGGAGACCGTGTAGGACTGTGTTCCAGGGCTCTTTGCAAGCTGTGTCCACCTAGGTTTCTAAGGAAGAGAACGGTGTGTCGCCTTGGACTCTGCATGCCAAGGAGTGTTCCGAAGGGCCTACGCGGCTGTCTGTTGCTCAGCAGGCAGAGAGGAGGCCCGGCGGACTCAGTGTAGTTGCCCGGGAAACGGTGCGGACGCGAGAGCCCATCGCGTCCTGAAAGGCATCCTCGAGTTCCAGCTAGGCAGCACATCGACGCACACTTCCTGGAAACTGCTGTATGCCCCCACATGCCCGTTGGCGAAAGTGGAACTTACGGGGAGCCCAGTGATCACCCTGCGGTTTCCCCGAACGAACGAGGGCGGCTGCATTAGTGCCCCCCCAAGGATTGCAGGCACCCAGTTCCTCTGTGGAAATGAGTCCTTTACTCCCAAGGCGTTGCTGCAGTGAAGAGACGCAGGACATTTTCAGGGTTTGGCCGAGAGCTCCGTGGTTGCGAGGATGCAGCTTTCCAAACGGTGAAAGACTGCTTTTCTCAACAGGGCCCCCTATGGTAGCTACCACGCAACGTTAAGTACCTGCAGTATTAGAGGGGCGAAGGCAGACAAACGCGACACACTGGGCCCTTCGCTGAATCCGTTTGAATGAGCGGGTGTCGAAGTGTGGCAAGCTCCCTAACCGAGTGAAGGCCTGAGGAAGGCCTTGTTGGCACTGCATCTCCCAGAGGCCTACCAGCGTAAAGTGGTGAATTGTGGTCTTCTTTGAGCAGGTTGGATGTCACGTCGAGTGCCTGCATGAGGTAGAGGCCCGGCAGGTGTGAGTTCCCAGAAGGAACGCGGAGCAGAGCGTGTCTCTTATGGCACGTCACTGCTCTGCACTGAGTCAAAGTTGCCCAGCCCATTAGACCGGCTAGGAATATGTTCCCGAGGTGTTCGTACGCTGTGTCAACCTGGTTCTCCAAGGAAGGGAGCCGTGTGTCGCCCTGGATTCTGCACGCCCAGAAGTGTTCCGAAGGGCCTACACGGCTGTCTGTCGATCAGCAGGCAGACAGGACACTTGGGGTACTCAGTGTATTTGCACGGGAAGCGGTGCCGACGCGAGAGCCCTAGGAGACCCGAAAGGCCTCCTCGCCTTCCTTTTAAGCGGAACAACGACCGAGACCTCATGGAAACTGCTGCACGCAGAGCTTGCCAGGGGGACAAGTGGGTCCTTACCATGAGACTAGTGGTCACCTTGTGGCTTCCCAGAACGCACGAGGGCTGTGGGATTAGCTCCCCCTAAGAATTGAGAGCACCTGACTTCTCTGGGCAAAGTACTCGTTCCCCTCCCAGGCGTGCCTGCGGTGAAAAGCAGCTGGGCAATTCCACACTTTTGCACACAGGTTCTAGGCCGCCCAGAATCCAGCTTTCGCGACGGGAAAAGACTGCTTTGGTGCGCTGATGCTAGGGGTCACCTTGCGATTGCCCAGAACGAACGTGGGCCGCAGCTTAGCTCTCCTCTGAAAGGGCAGGCACCCCGTTTGTCTGGGGGACATACTGGTTTCCTCCCCAGCTGTGCCTGCAGTGAGTAGAAGCTGGACATAGTGAGCGTTTCAGAAACAGCTCCGAGGCTACCTGTATCCAGCTTTCCAAAGGGGGAAAACACTGGTTTTCTAAGCAGTGCCACCTACCCTCGTTAACACCCACCAGAAGTAAGTGCAGAACTGGAAGTGCAAAGGGAGACCGTCGCGACACACTGGGCCCTTGGCTAAATAGTTTTCACTGCGCAGGCGTCTGCGTGTGGCAAGCTCCCTAACCGAGTGAAGGCCTGAGGAAGACCTAGTTGGCACTGCGTCTTCCAAGGGCCTGCCAGTGTAAAGTGAGGAATTGTGCTCTTGGCTCAGGTTGGATCTCACCTCGACTTCCTGCTTGAGGCAGAGAGCGGGGAGGTATGAGTTCCAAGAAGGAACGCGGGGGAGACGTTTCTCTCAGGGTAAGTCACCTTTCCGCACTGAGTCCAAGTGGCCCAGCCCAGGAGACCGTGTAGGACTGTGTTCCAGGGCTCTTTGCAAGCTGTGTCAACCTAGGTTTCTAAGGAAGAGAACGGTGTGTCGCCTTGGACTCTGCATGCCAAGGAGTGTTCCGAAGGGCCTACGCGGCTGTCTGTTGCTCAGCAGGCAGAGAGGAGGCCCGGCGGACTCAGTGTAGTTGCCCGGGAAACGGTGCGGACGCGAGAGCCCATCGCGTCCTGAAAGGCATCCTCGAGTTCCAGCTAGGCAGCACATCGACGCACACTTCCTGGAAACTGCTGTATGCCCCCACATGCCCGTTGGCGAAAGTGGAACTTACGGGGAGCCCAGTGATCACCCTGCGGTTTCCCCGAACGAACGAGGGCGGCGGCATTAGTGCCCCCCCAAGGATTGCAGGCACCCAGTTCCTCTGTGGAAATGAGTCCTTTACTCCCAAGGCGTTGCTGCAGTGAAGAGACGCAGGGCCTTTTCAGGGTTTGGCCGAGAGCTCCGTGGTTGCGAGGATGCAGCTTTCCAAACGGTGAAAGACTGCTTTTCTAAACAGGGCCCCCTATGGTAGCTACCACGCAACGTTAAGTACCTGCAGTATTTGAGGGGCGAAGGCAGACAAACGCGACACACTGGGCCCTTCGCTGAATCCATTTGAATGAGCGGGTGTCGAAGTGTGGCAAGCTCCCTAACCGAGTGAAGGCCTGAGGAAGGCCTTGTTGGCACTGCATCTCCCAGAGGCCTACCAGCGTAAAGTGGTGAATTGTGGTCTTCTTTGAGCAGGTTGGATGTCACGTCGAGTGCCTGCATGAGGTAGAGGCCCGGCAGGTGTGAGTTCCCAGAAGGAACGCGGAGCAGAGCGTGTCTCTTATGGCCCGTCACTGCTCTGCACTGAGTCAAAGTTGCCCAGCCCATTAGACCGGCTAGGAATATGTTCCCGAGGTGTTCGTACGCTGTGTCAACCTGGTTCTCCAAGGAAGGGAGCCGTGTGTCGCCCTGGATTCTGCACGCCCAGAAGTGTTCCGAAGGGCCTACACGGCTGTCTGTCCATCAGCAGGCAGACAGGACACTTGGGGTACTCAGTGTATTTGCACGGGAAGCGGTGCCGACGCGAGAGCCCTAGGAGACCCGAAAGGCCTCCTCGCCTTCCTTTTAAGCGGAACAACGACCGAGACCTCATGGAAACTGCTGCACGCAGAGCTTGCCAGGGGGACAAGTGGGTCCTTACCATGAGACTAGTGGTCACCTTGTGGCTTCCCAGAACGCACGAGGGCTGTGGGATTAGCTCCCCCTAAGAATTGAGAGCACCTGACTTCTCTGGGCAAAGTACTCGTTCCCCTCCCAGGCGTGCCTGCGGTGAAAAGCAGCTGGGCAATTCCACACTTTTGCACACAGGTTCTAGGCCGCCCAGAATCCAGCTTTCGAGACGGGAAAAGACTGCTTTGGTGCGCTGATGCTAGGGGTCACCTTGCGATTGCCCAGAACGAACGTGGGCCGCAGCTTAGCTCTCCTCTGAAAGGGCAGGCACCCCGTTTGTCTGGGGGACATACTGGTTTCCTCCCCAGCTGTGCCTGCAGTGAGTAGAAGCTGGACATAGTGAGCGTTTCAGAAACAGCTCCGAGGCTACCTGTATCCAGCTTTCCAAAGGGGGAAAACACTGGTTTTCTAAGCAGTGCCACCTACCCTCGTTAACACCCGCCATAAGTACGTGCAGAACTGGAAGTGCAAAGGGAGACCGTCGCGACACACTGGGCCCTTGGCTAAATAGTTTTCACTGCGCAGGCGTCTGCGTGTGGCAAGCTCCCTAACCGAGTGAAGGCCTGAGGAAGACCTAGTTGGCACTGCCTCTTCCAAGGGCCTGCCAGTGTAAAGTGAGGAATTGTGCTCTTGGCTCAGGTTGGATCTCACCTCGACTTCCTGCTTGAGGCAGAGAGCGGGGAGGTATGAGTTCCAAGAAGGAACGCGGGGGAGACGTTTCTCTCAGGGTAAGTCACCTTTCCGCACTGAGTCCAAGTGGCCCAGCCCAGGAGACCGTGTAGGACTGTGTTCCAGGGCTCTTTGCAAGCTGTGTCAACCTAGGTTTCTAAGGAAGAGAACGGTGTGTCGCCTTGGACTCTGCATGCCAAGGAGTATTCCGAAGGGCCTACGCGGCTGTCTGTTGCTCAGCAGGCAGAGAGGAGGCCCGGCGGACTCAGTGTAGTTGCCCGGGAAACGGTGCGGACGCGAGAGCCCATCGCGTCCTGAAAGGCATCCTCGAGTTCCAGCTAGGCAGCACATCGACGCACACTTCCTGGAAACTGCTGTATGCCCCCACATGCCCGTTGACGAAAGTGGAACTTACGGGGAGCCCAGTGATCACCCTGCGGTTTCCCCGAACGAACGAGGGTGGCGGCATTAGTGCCCCCCCAAGGATTGCAGGCACCCAGTTCCTCTGTGGAAATGAGTCCTTTACTCCCAAGGCGTTGCTGCAGTGAAGAGACGCAGGGCCTTTTCAGGGTTTGGCCGAGAGCTCCGTGGTTGCGAGGATGCAGCTTTCCAAACGGTGAAAGACTGATTTTCTCAACAGGGCCCCCTATGGTAGCTACCACGCAACGTTAAGTACCTGCAGTATTTGAGGGGCGAAGGCAGACAAACGCGACACACTGGGCCCTTCGCTGAATCCGTTTGAATGAGCGGGTGTCGAAGTGTGGCAAGCTCCCTAACCGAGTGAAGGCCTGAGGAAGGCCTTGTTGGCACTGCATCTCCCAGAGGCCTACCAGCGTAAAGTGGTGAATTGTGGTCTTCTTTGAGCAGGTTGGATGTCACGTCGAGTGCCTGCATGAGGTAGAGGCCCGGCAGGTGTGAGTTCCCAGAAGGAACGCGGAGCAGAGCGTGTCTCTTATGGCCCGTCACTGCTCTGCACTGAGTCAAAGTTGCCCAGCCCATTAGACCGGCTAGGAATATGTTCCCGAGGTGTTCGTACGCTGTGTCAACCTGGTTCTCCAAGGAAGGGAGCCGTGTGTCGCCCTGGATTCTGCACGCCCAGAAGTGTTCCGAAGGGCCTACACGGCTGTCTGTCCATCAGCAGGCAGACAGGACACTTGGGGTACTCAGTGTATTTGCACGGGAAGCGGTGCCGACGCGAGAGCCCTAGGAGACCCGAAAGGCCTCCTCGCCTTCCTTTTAAGCGGAACAACGACCGAGACCTCATGGAAACTGCTGCACGCAGAGCTTGCCAGGGGGACAAGTGGGTCCTTACCATGAGACTAGTGGTCACCTTGTGGCTTCCCAGAACGCACGAGGGCTGTGGGATTAGCTCCCCCTAAGAATTGAGAGCACCTGACTTCTCTGGGCAAAGTACTCGTTCCCCTCCCAGGCGTGCCTGCGGTGAAAAGCAGCTGGGCAATTCCACACTTTTGCACACAGGTTCTAGGCCGCCCAGAATCCAGCTTTCGAGACGGGAAAAGACTGCTTTGGTGCGCTGATGCTAGGGGTCACCTTGCGATTGCCCAGAACGAACGTGGGCCGCAGCTTAGCTCTCCTCTGAAAGGGCAGGCACCCCGTTTGTCTGGGGGACATACTGGTTTCCTCCCCAGCTGTGCCTGCAGTGAGTAGAAGCTGGACATAGTGAGCGTTTCAGAAACAGCTCCGAGGCTACCTGTATCCAGCTTTCCAAAGGGGGAAAACACTGGTTTTCTAAGCAGTGCCACCTACCCTCGTTAACACCCGCCATAAGTACGTGCAGAACTGGAAGTGCAAAGGGAGACCGTCGCGACACACTGGGCCCTTGGCTAAATAGTTTTCACTGCGCAGGCGTCTGCGTGTGGCAAGCTCCCTAACCGAGTGAAGGCCTGAGGAAGACCTAGTTGGCACTGCCTCTTCCAAGGGCCTGCCAGTGTAAAGTGAGGAATTGTGCTCTTGGCTCAGGTTGGATCTCACCTCGACTTCCTGCTTGAGGCAGAGAGCGGGGAGGTATGAGTTCCAAGAAGGAACGCGGGGGAGACGTTTCTCTCAGGGTAAGTCACCTTTCCGCACTGAGTCCAAGTGGCCCAGCCCAGGAGACCGTGTAGGACTGTGTTCCAGGGCTCTTTGCAAGCTGTGTCAACCTAGGTTTCTAAGGAAGAGAACGGTGTGTCGCCTTGGACTCTGCATGCCAAGGAGTATTCTGAAGGGCCTACGTGGCTGTCTCTTGCTCAGCAGGCAGAGAGGAGGCCCCCGGCGGACTCAGTGTAGTTGCCCGGGAAACGGTGCGGACGCGAGAGCCCATCGCGTCCTGAAAGGCATCCTCGAGTTCCAGCTAGGCAGCACATCGACGCACACTTCCTGGAAACTGCTGTATGCCCCCACATGCCCGTTGGCGAAAGTGGAACTTACGGGGAGCCCAGTGATCACCCTGCGGTTTCCCCGAACGAACGAGGGCGGCGGCATTAGTGCCCCCCCAAGGATTGCAGGCACCCAGTTCCTCTGTGGAAATGAGTCCTTTACTCCCAAGGCGTTGCTGCAGTGAAGAGACGCAGGGCCTTTTCAGGGTTTGGCCGAGAGCTCCGTGGTTGCGAGGATGCAGCTTTCCAAACGGTGAAAGACTGCTTTTCTAAACAGGGCCCCCTATGGTAGCTACCACGCAACGTTAAGTACCTGCAGTATTTGAGGGGCGAAGGCAGACAAACGCGACACACTGGGCCCTTCGCTGAATCCGTTTGAATGAGCGGGTGTCGAAGTGTGGCGAGCTCCCTAACCGAGTGAAGGCCTGAGGAAGGCCTTGTTGGCACTGCATCTCCCAGAGGCCTACCAGCGGAAAGTGGTGAATTGTGGTCTTCTTTGAGCAGGTTGGATGTCACACCGAGTGCCTGCATGAGGTAGAGGCCCGGCAGGTGTGAGTTCCCAGAAGGAACGCGGAGCAGAGCGTGTCTCTTATGGCCCGTCACTGCTCTGCACTGAGTCAAAGTTGCCCAGCCCATTAGACCGGCTAGGAATATGTTCCCGAGGTGTTCGTACGCTGTGTCAACCTGGTTCTCCAAGGAAGGGAGCCGTGTGTCGCCCTGGATTCTGCACGCCCAGAAGTGTTCCGAAGGGCCTACACGGCTGTCTGTCGATCAGCAGGCAGACAGGACACTTGGGGTACTCAGTGTATTTGCACGGGAAGCGGTGCCGACGCGAGAGCCCTAGGAGACCCGAAAGGCCTCCTCGCCTTCCTTTTAAGCGGAACAACGACCGAGACCTCATGGAAACTGCTGCACGCAGAGCTTGCCAGGGGGACAAGTGGGTCCTTACCATGAGACTAGTGGTCACCTTGTGGCTTCCCAGAACGCACGAGGGCTGTGGGATTAGCTCCCCCTAAGAATTGAGAGCACCTGACTTCTCTGGGCAAAGTACTCGTTCCCCTCCCAGGCGTGCCTGCGGTGAAAAGCAGCTGGGCAATTCCACACTTTTGCACACAGGTTCTAGGCCGCCCAGAATCCAGCTTTCGAGACGGGAAAAGACTGCTTTGGTGCGCTGATGCTAGGGGTCACCTTGCGATTGCCCAGAACGAACGTGGGCCGCAGCTTAGCTCTCCTCTGAAAGGGCAGGCACCCCGTTTGTCTGGGGGACATACTGGTTTCCTCCCCAGCTGTGCATGCAGTGAGTAGAAGCTGGACATAGTGAGCGTTTCAGAAACAGCTCCGAGGCTACCTGTATCCAGCTTTCCAAAGGGGGAAAACACTGGTTTTCTAAGCAGTGCCACCTACCCTCATTAACACCCGCCATAAGTACGTGCAGAACTGGAAGTGCAAAGGGAGACCGTCGCGACACACTGGGCCCTTGGCTAAATAGTTTTCACTGCGCAGGCGTCTGCGTGTGGCAAGCTCCCTAACCGAGTGAAGGCCTGAGGAAGACCTAGTTGGCACTGCCTCTTCCAAGGGCCTGCCAGTGTAAAGTGAGGAATTGTGCTCTTGGCTCAGGTTGGATCTCACCTCGACTTCCTGCTTGAGGCAGAGAGCGGGGAGGTATGAGTTCCAAGAAGGAACGCGGGGGAGACGTTTCTCTCAGGGTAAGTCAACTTTCCGCACTGAGTCCAAGTGGCCCAGCCCAGGAGACCGTGTAGGACTGTGTTCCAGGGCTCTTTGCAAGCTGTGTCAACCTAGGTTTCTAAGGAAGAGAACGGTGTGTCGCCTTGGACTCTGCATGCCAAGGAGTGTTCCGAAGGGCCTACGCGGCTGTCTGTTGCTCAGCAGGCAGAGAGGAGGCCCGGCGGACTCAGTGTAGTTGCCCGGGAAACGGTGCGGACGCGAGAGCCCATCGCGTCCTGAAAGGCATCCTCGAGTTCCAGCTAGGCAGCACATCGACGCACACTTCCTGGAAACTGCTGTATGCCCCCACATGCCCGTTGGCGAAAGTGGAACTTACGGGGAGCCCAGTGATCACCCTGCGGTTTCCCCGAACGAACGAGGGCGGCGGCATTAGTGCCCCCCCAAGGATTGCAGGCACCCAGTTCCTCTGTGGAAATGAGTCCTTTACTCCCAAGGCGTTGCTGCAGTGAAGAGACGCAGGGCCTTTTCAGGGTTTGGCCGAGAGCTCCGTGGTTGCGAGGATGCAGCTTTCCAAATGGTGAAAGACTGCTTTTCTCAACAGGGCCCCCTATGGTAGCTACCACGCAACGTTAAGTACCTGCAGTATTTGAGGGGCGAAGGCAGACAAACGCGACACACTGGGCCCTTCGCTGAATCCATTTGAATGAGCGGGTGTCGAAGTGTGGCAAGCTCCCTAACCGAGTGAAGGCCTGAGGAAGGCCTTGTTGGCACTGCATCTCCCAGAGGCCTACCAGCGTAAAGTGGTGAATTGTGGTCTTCTTTGAGCAGGTTGGATGTCACGTCGAGTGCCTGCATGAGGTAGAGGCCCGGCAGGTGTGAGTTCCCAGAAGGAACGCGGAGCAGAGCGTGTCTCTTATGGCCCGTCACTGCTCTGCACTGAGTCAAAGTTGCCCAGCCCATTAGACCGGCTAGGAATATGTTCCCGAGGTGTTCGTACGCTGTGTCAACCTGGTTCTCCAAGGAAGGGAGCCGTGTGTCGCCCTGGATTCTGCACGCCCAGAAGTGTTCCGAAGGGCCTACACGGCTGTCTGTCGATCAGCAGGCAGACAGGACACTTGGGGTACTCAGTGTATTTGCACGGGAAGCGGTGCCGACGCGAGAGCCCTAGGAGACCCGAAAGGCCTTCTCGCCTTCCTTTTAAGCGGAACAACGACCGAGACCTCATGGAAACTGCTGCACGCAGAGCTTGCCAGGGGGACAAGTGGGTCCTTACCATGAGACTAGTGGTCACCTTGTGGCTTCCCAGAACGCACGCGGGCTGTGGGATTAGCTCTCCCTAAGAATTGAGAGCACCTGACTTCTCTGGGCAAAGTACTCGTTCCCCTCCCAGGCGTGCCTGCGGTGAAAAGCAGCTGGGCAATTCCACACTTTTGCACACAGGTTCTAGGCCGCCCAGAATCCAGCTTTCGAGACGGGAAAAGACTGCTTTGGTGCGCTGATGCTAGGGGTCACCTTGCGATTGCCCAGAACGAACGTGGGCCGCAGCTTAGCTCTCCTCTGAAAGGGCAGGCACCCCGTTTGTCTGGGGGACATACTGGTTTCCTCCCCAGCTGTGCCTGCAGTGAGTAGAAGCTGGACATAGTGAGCGTTTCAGAAACAGCTCCGAGGCTACCTGTATCCAGCTTTCCAAAGGGGGAAAACACTGGTTTTCTAAGCAGTGCCACCTACCCTCGTTAACACCCGCCATAAGTACGTGCAGAACTGGAAGTGCAAAGGGAGACCGTCGCGACACACTGGGCCCTTGGCTAAATAGTTTTCACTGCGCAGGCGTCTGCGTGTGGCAAGCTCCCTAACCGAGTGAAGGCCTGAGGAAGACCTAGTTGGCACTGCCTCTTCCAAGGGCCTGCCAGTGTAAAGTGAGGAATTGTGCTCTTGGCTCAGGTTGGATCTCACCTCGACTTCCTGCTTGAGGCAGAGAGCGGGGAGGTATGAGTTCCAAGAAGGAACGCGGGGGAGACGTTTCTCTCAGGGTAAGTCACCTTTCCGCACTGAGTCCAAGTGGCCCAGCCCAGGAGACCGTGTAGGACTGTGTTCCAGGGCTCTTTGCAAGCTGTGTCAACCTAGGTTTCTAAGGAAGAGAACGGTGTGTCGCCTTGGACTCTGCATGCCAAGGAGTGTTCCGAAGGGCCTACGCGGCTGTCTGTTGCTCAGCAGGCAGAGAGGAGGCCCGGCGGACTCAGTGTAGTTGCCCGGGAAACGGTGCGGACGCGAGAGCCCATCGCGACCTGAAAGGCATCCTCGAGTTCCAGCTAGGCAGCACATCGACGCACACTTCCTGGAAACTGCTGTATGCCCCCACATGCCCGTTGGCGAAAGTGGAACTTACGGGGAGCCCAGTGATCACCCTGCGGTTTCCCCGAACGAACGAGGGCGGCGGCATTAGTGCCCCCCCAAGAATTGCAGGCACCCAGTTCCTCTGTGGAAATGAGTCCTTTACTCCCAAGGCGTTGCTGCAGTGAAGAGACGCAGGGCCTTTTCAGGGTTTGGCCGAGAGCTCCGTGGTTGCGAGGATGCAGCTTTCCAAACGGTGAAAGACTGCTTTTCTCAACAGGGCCCCCTATGGTAGCTACCACGCAACGTTAAGTACCTGCAGTATTTGAGGGGCGAAGGCAGACAAACGCGACACACTGGGCCCTTCGCTGAATCCATTTGAATGAGCGGGTGTCGAAGTGTGGCAAGCTCCCTAACCGAGTGAAGGCCTGAGGAAGGCCTTGTTGGCACTGCATCTCCCAGAGGCCTACCAGCGTAAAGTGGTGAATTGTGGTCTTCTTTGAGCAGGTTGGATGTCACGTCGAGTGCCTGCATGAGGTAGAGGCCCGGCAGGTGTGAGTTCCCAGAAGGAACGCGGAGCAGAGCGTGTCTCTTATGGCACGTCACTGCTCTGCACTGAGTCAAAGTTGCCCAGCCCATTAGACCGGCTAGGAATATGTTCCCGAGGTGTTCGTACGCTGTGTCAACCTGGTTCTCCAAGGAAGCGAGCCGTGTGTCGCCCTGGATTCTGCACGCCCAGAAGTGTTCCGAAGGGCCTACACGGCTGTCTGTCCATCAGCAGGCAGACAGGACACTTGGGGTACTCAGTGTACTTGCACGGGAAGCGGTGCCGACGCGAGAGCCCTAGGAGACCCGAAAGGCCTCCTCGCCTTCCTTTTAAGCGGAACAACGACCGAGACCTCATGGAAACTGCTGCACGCAGAGCTTGCCAGGGGGACAAGTGGGTCCTTACCATGAGACTAGTGGTCACCTTGTGGCTTCCCAGAACGCACGAGGGCTGTGGGATTAGCTCCCCCTAAGAATTGAGAGCACCTGACTTCTCTGGGCAAAGTACTCGTTCCCCTCCCAGGCGTGCCTGCGGTGAAAAGCAGCTGGGCAATTCCACACTTTTGCACACAGGTTCTAGGCCGCCCAGAATCCAGCTTTCGCGACGGGAAAAGACTGCTTTGGTGCGCTGCTGCTAGGGGTCACCTTGCGATTGCCCAGAACGAACGTGGGCCGCAGCTTAGCTCTCCTCTGAAAGGGCAGGCACCCCGTTTGTCTGGGGGACATACTGGTTTCCTCCCCAGCTGTGCCTGCAGTGAGTAGAAGCTGGACATAGTGAGCGTTTCAGAAACAGCTCCGAGGCTACCTGTATCCAGCTTTCCAAAGGGGGAAAACACTGGTTTTCTAAGCAGTGCCACCTACCCTCGTTAACACCCGCCATAAGTACGTGCAGAACTGGAAGTGCAAAGGGAGACCGTCGCGACACACTGGGCCCTTGGCTAAATAGTTTTCACTGCGCAGGCGTCTGCGTGTGGCAAGCTCCCTAACCGAGTGAAGGCCTGAGGAAGACCTAGTTGGCACTGCCTCTTCCAAGGGCCTGCCAGTGTAAAGTGAGGAATTGTGCTCTTGGCTCAGGTTGGATCTCACCTCGACTTCCTGCTTGAGGCAGAGAGCGGGGAGGTATGAGTTCCAAGAAGGAACGCGGGGGAGACGTTTCTCTCAGGGTAAGTCACCTTTCCGCACTGAGTCCAAGTGGCCCAGCCCAGGAGACCGTGTAGGACTGTGCTCCAGGGCTCTTTGCAAGCTGTGTCAACCTAGGTTTCTAAGGAAGAGAACGGTGTGTCGCCTTGGACTCTGCATGCCAAGGAGTGTTCCGAAGGGCCTACGCGGCTGTCTGTTGCTCAGCAGGCAGAGAGGAGGCCCGGCGGACTCAGTGTAGTTGCCCGGGAAACGGTGCGGACGCGAGAGCCCATCGCGTCCTGAAAGGCATCCTCGAGTTCCAGCTAGGCAGCACATCGACGCACACTTCCTGGAAACTGCTGTATGCCCCCACATGCCCGTTGGCGAAAGTGGAACTTACGGGGAGCCCAGTGATCACCCTGCGGTTTCCCCAAACGAACGAGGGCGGCGGCATTAGTGCCCCCCCAAGGATTGCAGGCACCCAGTTCCTCTGTGGAAATGAGTCCTTTACTCCCAAGGCGTTGCTGCAGTGAAGAGACGCAGGGCCTTTTCAGGGTTTGGCCGAGAGCTCCGTGGTTGCGAGGATGCAGCTTTCCAAACGGTGAAAGACTGCTTTTCTCAACAGGGCCCCCTATGGTAGCTACCACGCAACGTTAAGTACCTGCAGTATTTGAGGGGCGAAGGCAGACAAACGCGACACACTGGGCCCTTCGCTGAATCCGTTTGAATGAGCGGGTGTCGAAGTGTGGCAAGCTCCCTAACCGAGTGAAGGCCTGAGGAAGGCCTTGTTGGCACTGCATCTCCCAGAGGCCTACCAGCGGAAAGTGGTGAATTGTGGTCTTCTTTGAGCAGGTTGGATGTCACGTCGAGTGCCTGCATGAGGTAGAGGCCCGGCAGGTGTGAGTTCCCAGAAGGAACGCGGAGCAGAGCGTGTCTCTTATGGCACGTCACTGCTCTGCACTGAGTCAAAGTTGCCCAGCCCATTAGACCGGCTAGGAATATGTTCCCGAGGTGTTCGTACGCTGTGTCAACCTGGTTCTCCAAGGAAGGGAGCCGTGTGTCGCCCTGGATTCTGCACGCCCAGAAGTGTTCCGAAGGGCCTACACGGCTGTCTGTCGATCAGCAGGCAGACAGGACACTTGGGGTACTCAGTGTACTTGCACGGGAAGCGGTGCCGACGCGAGAGCCCTAGGAGACCCGAAAGGCCTCCTCGCCTTCCTTTTAAGCGGAACAACGACCGAGACCTCATGGAAACTGCTGCACGCAGAGCTTGCCAGGGGGACAAGTGGGTCCTTACCATGAGACTAGTGGTCACCTTGTGGCTTCCCAGAACGCACGAGGGCTGTGGGATTAGCTCCCCCTAAGAATTGAGAGCACCTGACTTCTCTGGGCAAAGTACTCGTTCCCCTCCCAGGCGTGCCTGCGGTGAAAAGCAGCTGGGCAATTCCACACTTTTGCACACAGGTTCTAGGCTGCCCACAATCCAGCTTTCGCGACGGGAAAAGACTGCTTTGGTGCGCTGATGCTAGGGGTCACCTTGCGATTGCCCAGAACGAACGTGGGCCGCAGCTTAGCTCTCCTCTGAAAGGGCAGGCACCCCGTTTGTCTGGGTTACATACTGGTTTCCTCCCCAGCTGTGCCTGCAGTGAGTAGAAGCTGGACATAGTGAGCGTTTCAGAAACAGCTCCGAGGCTACCTGTATCCAGCTTTCCAAAGGGGGAAAACACTGGTTTTCTAAGCAGTGCCACCTACCCTCGTTAACACCCGCCATAAGTACGTGCAGAACTGGAAGTGCAAAGGGAGACCGTCGCGACACACTGGGCCCTTGGCTAAATAGTTTTCACTGCGCAGGCGTCTGCGTGTGGCAAGCTCCCTAACCGAGTGAAGGCCTGAGGAAGACCTAGTTGGCACTGCCTCTTCCAAGGGCCTGCCAGTGTAAAGTGAGGAATTGTGCTCTTGGCTCAGGTTGGATCTCACCTCGACTTCCTGCTTGAGGCAGAGAGCGGGGAGGTATGAGTTCCAAGAAGGAACGCGGGGGAGACGTTTCTCTCCGGGTAAGTCCCTTTTCCGCACTGAGTCCAAGTGGCCCAGCCCAGGAGACCGTGTAGGACTGTGTTCCAGGGCTCTTTGCAAGCTGTGTCAACCTAGGTTTCTAAGGAAGAGAACGGTGTGTCGCCTTGGACTCTGCATGCCAAGGAGTGTTCCGAAGGGCCTACGCGGCTGTCTGTTGCTCAGCAGGCAGAGAGGAGGCCCGGCGGACTCAGTGTAGTTGCCCGGGAAACGGTGCGGACGCGAGAGCCCATCGCGTCCTGAAAGGCATCCTCGAGTTCCAGCTAGGCAGCACATCGACGCACACTTCCTGGAAACTGCTGTATGCCCCCACATGCCCGTTGGCGAAAGTGGCACTTACGGGGAGCCCAGTGATCACCCTGCGGTTTCCCCGAACGAACGAGGGCGGCGGCATTAGTGCCCCCCCAAGGATTGCAGGCACCCAGTTCCTCTGTGGAAATGAGTCCTTTACTCCCAAGGCGTTGCTGCAGTGAAGAGACGCAGGGCCTTTTCAGGGTTTGGCCGAGAGCTCCGTGGTTGCGAGGATGCAGCTTTCCAAACGGTGAAAGACTGCTTTTCTAAACAGGGCCCCCTATGGTAGCTACCACGCAACGTTAAGTACCTGCAGTATTTGAGGGGCGAAGGCAGACAAACGCGACACACTGGGCCCTTCGCTGAATCCGTTTGAATGAGCGGGTGTCGAAGTGTGGCGAGCTCCCTAACCGAGTGAAGGCCTGAGGAAGGCCTTGTTGGCACTGCATCTCCCAGAGGCCTACCAGCGGAAAGTGGTGAATTGTGGTCTTCTTTGAGCAGGTTGGATGTCACACCGAGTGCCTGCATGAGGTAGAGGCCCGGCAGGTGTGAGTTCCCAGAAGGAACGCGGAGCAGAGCGTGTCTCTTATGGCCCGTCACTGCTCTGCACTGAGTCAAAGTTGCCCAGCCCATTAGACCGGCTAGGAATATGTTCCCGAGGTGTTCGTACGCTGTGTCAACCTGGTTCTCCAAGGAAGGGAGCCGTGTGTCGCCCTGGATTCTGCACGCCCAGAAGTGTTCCGAAGGGCCTACACGGCTGTCTGTCGATCAGCAGGCAGACAGGACACTTGGGGTACTCAGTGTATTTGCACGGGAAGCGGTGCCGACGCGAGAGCCCTAGGAGACCCGAAAGGCCTCCTCGCCTTCCTTTTAAGCGGAACAACGACCGAGACCTCATGGAAACTGCTGCACGCAGAGCTTGCCAGGGGGACAAGTGGGTCCTTACCATGAGACTAGTGGTCACCTTGTGGCTTCCCAGAACGCACGAGGGCTGTGGGATTAGCTCCCCCTAAGAATTGAGAGCACCTGACTTCTCTGGGCAAAGTACTCGTTCCCCTCCCAGGCGTGCCTGCGGTGAAAAGCAGCTGGGCAATTCCACACT
This sequence comes from Eubalaena glacialis, assembly GCF_028564815.1. NCBI lineage: Eukaryota > Metazoa > Chordata > Mammalia > Artiodactyla > Balaenidae > Eubalaena > Eubalaena glacialis. Next base: position 107,343,071 of record NC_083716.1, on the reverse strand, counting down.
TTTGCACACAGGTTCTAGGCTGCCCACAATCCAGCTTTCGCGACGGGAAAAGACTGCTTTGGTGCGCTGATGCTAGGGGTCACCTTGCGATTGCCCAGAACGAACGTGGGCCGCAGCTTAGCTCTCCTCTGAAAGGGCAGGCACCCCGTTTGTCTGGGGGACATACTGGTTTCCTCCCCAGCTGTGCATGCAGTGAGTAGAAGCTGGACATAGTGAGCGTTTCAGAAACAGCTCCGAGGCTACCTGTATCCAGCTTTCCAAAGGGGGAAAACACTGGTTTTCTAAGCAGTGCCACCTACCCTCGTTAACACCCGCCATAAGTACGTGCAGAACTGGAAGTGCAAAGGGAGACCGTCGCGACACACTGGGCCCTTGGCTAAATAGTTTTCACTGCGCAGGCGTCTGCGTGTGGCAAGCTCCCTAACCGAGTGAAGGCCTGAGGAAGACCTAGTTGGCACTGCCTCTTCCAAGGGCCTGCCAGTGTAAAGTGAGGAATTGTGCTCTTGGCTCAGGTTGGATCTCACCTCGACTTCCTGCTTGAGGCAGAGAGCGGGGAGGTATGAGTTCCAAGAAGGAACGCGGGGGAGACGTTTCTCTCAGGGTAAGTCAACTTTCCGCACTGAGTCCAAGTGGCCCAGCCCAGGAGACCGTGTAGGACTGTGTTCCAGGGCTCTTTGCAAGCTGTGTCAACCTAGGTTTCTAAGGAAGAGAACGGTGTGTCGCCTTGGACTCTGCATGCCAAGGAGTGTTCCGAAGGGCCTACGCGGCTGTCTGTTGCTCAGCAGGCAGAGAGGAGGCCCGGCGGACTCAGTGTAGTTGCCCGGGAAACGGTGCGGACGCGAGAGCCCATCGCGTCCTGAAAGGCATCCTCGAGTTCCAGCTAGGCAGCACATCGACGCACACTTCCTGGAAACTGCTGTATGCCCCCACATGCCCGTTGGCGAAAGTGGCACTTACGGGGAGCCCAGTGATCACCCTGCGGTTTCCCCGAACGAACGAGGGCGGCGGCATTAGTGCCCCCCCAAGGATTGCAGGCACCCAGTTCCTCTGTGGAAATGAGTCCTTTACTCCCAAGGCGTTGCTGCAGTGAAGAGACGCAGGGCCTTTTCAGGGTTTGGCCGAGAGCTCCGTGGTTGCGAGGATGCAGCTTTCCAAATGGTGAAAGACTGCTTTTCTCAACAGGGCCCCCTATGGTAGCTACCACGCAACGTTAAGTACCTGCAGTATTTGAGGGGCGAAGGCAGACAAACGCGACACACTGGGCCCTTCGCTGAATCCGTTTGAATGAGCGGGTGTCGAAGTGTGGCAAGCTCCCTAACCGAGTGAAGGCCTGAGGAAGGCCTTGTTGGCACTGCATCTCCCAGAGGCCTACCAGCGTAAAGTGGTGAATTGTGGTCTTCTTTGAGCAGGTTGGATGTCACGTCGAGTGCCTGCATGAGGTAGAGGCCCGGCAGGTGTGAGTTCCCAGAAGGAACGCGGAGCAGAGCGTGTCTCTTATGGCACGTCACTGCTCTGCACTGAGTCAAAGTTGCCCAGCCCATTAGACCGGCTAGGAATATGTTCCCGAGGTGTTCGTACGCTGTGTCAACCTGGTTCTCCAAGGAAGGGAGCCGTGTGTCGCCCTGGATTCTGCACGCCCAGAAGTGTTCCGAAGGGCCTACACGGCTGTCTGTCCATCAGCAGGCAGACAGGACACTTGGGGTACTCAGTGTACTTGCACGGGAAGCGGTGCCGACGCGAGAGCCCTAGGAGACCCGAAAGGCCTCCTCGCCTTCCTTTTAAGCGGAACAACGACCGAGACCTCATGGAAACTGCTGCACGCAGAGCTTGCCAGGGGGACAAGTGGGTCCTTACCATGAGACTAGTGGTCACCTTGTGGCTTCCCAGAACGCACGAGGGCTGTGGGATTAGCTCCCCCTAAGAATTGAGAGCACCTGACTTCTCTGGGCAAAGTACTCGTTCCCCTCCCAGGCGTGCCTGCGGTGAAAAGCAGCTGGGCAATTCCACACTTTTGCACACAGGTTCTAGGCCGCCCAGAATCCAGCTTTCGCGACGGGAAAAGACTGCTTTGGTGCGCTGATGCTAGGGGTCACCTTGCGATTGCCCAGAACGAACGTGGGCCGCAGCTTAGCTCTCCTCTGAAAGGGCAGGCACCCCGTTTGTCTGGGGGACATACTGGTTTCCTCCCCAGCTGTGCCTGCAGTGAGTAGAAGCTGGACATAGTGAGCGTTTCAGAAACAGCTCCGAGGCTACCTGTATCCAGCTTTCCAAAGGGGGAAAACACTGGTTTTCTAAGCAGTGCCACCTACCCTCGTTAACACCCGCCATAAGTACGTGCAGAACTGGAAGTGCAAAGGGAGACCGTCGCGACACACTGGGCCCTTGGCTAAATAGTTTTCACTGCGCAGGCGTCTGCGTGTGGCAAGCTCCCTAACCGAGTGAAGGCCTGAGGAAGACCTAGTTGGCACTGCCTCTTCCAAGGGCCTGCCAGTGTAAAGTGAGGAATTGTGCTCTTGGCTCAGGTTGGATCTCACCTCGACTTCCTGCTTGAGGCAGAGAGCGGGGAGGTATGAGTTCCAAGAAGGAACGCGGGGGAGACGTTTCTCTCAGGGTAAGTCACCTTTCCGCACTGAGTCCAAGTGGCCCAGCCCAGGAGACCGTGTAGGACTGTGCTCCAGGGCTCTTTGCAAGCTGTGTCAACCTAGGTTTCTAAGGAAGAGAACGGTGTGTCGCCTTGGACTCTGCATGCCAAGGAGTGTTCCGAAGGGCCTACGCGGCTGTCTGTTGCTCAGCAGGCAGAGAGGAGGCCCGGCGGACTCAGTGTAGTTGCCCGGGAAACGGTGCGGACGCGAGAGCCCATCGCGTCCTGAAAGGCATCCTCGAGTTCCAGCTAGGCAGCACATCGACGCACACTTCCTGGAAACTGCTGTATGCCCCCACATGCCCGTTGGCGAAAGTGGAACTTACGGGGAGCCCAGTGATCACCCTGCGGTTTCCCCAAACGAACGAGGGCGGCGGCATTAGTGCCCCCCCAAGGATTGCAGGCACCCAGTTCCTCTGTGGAAATGAGTCCTTTACTCCCAAGGCGTTGCTGCAGTGAAGAGACGCAGGGCCTTTTCAGGGTTTGGCCGAGAGCTCCGTGGTTGCGAGGATGCAGCTTTCCAAACGGTGAAAGACTGCTTTTCTCAACAGGGCCCCCTATGGTAGCTACCACGCAACGTTAAGTACCTGCAGTATTTGAGGGGCGAAGGCAGACAAACGCGACACACTGGGCCCTTCGCTGAATCCGTTTGAATGAGCGGGTGTCGAAGTGTGGCAAGCTCCCTAACCGAGTGAAGGCCTGAGGAAGGCCTTGTTGGCACTGCATCTCCCAGAGGCCTACCAGCGGAAAGTGGTGAATTGTGGTCTTCTTTGAGCAGGTTGGATGTCACGTCGAGTGCCTGCATGAGGTAGAGGCCCGGCAGGTGTGAGTTCCCAGAAGGAACGCGGAGCAGAGCGTGTCTCTTATGGCACGTCACTGCTCTGCACTGAGTCAAAGTTGCCCAGCCCATTAGACCGGCTAGGAATATGTTCCCGAGGTGTTCGTACGCTGTGTCAACCTGGTTCTCCAAGGAAGGGAGCCGTGTGTCGCCCTGGATTCTGCACGCCCAGAAGTGTTCCGAAGGGCCTACACGGCTGTCTGTCGATCAGCAGGCAGACAGGACACTTGGGGTACTCAGTGTACTTGCACGGGAAGCGGTGCCGACGCGAGAGCCCTAGGAGACCCGAAAGGCCTCCTCGCCTTCCTTTTAAGCGGAACAACGACCGAGACCTCATGGAAACTGCTGCACGCAGAGCTTGCCAGGGGGACAAGTGGGTCCTTACCATGAGACTAGTGGTCACCTTGTGGCTTCCCAGAACGCACGAGGGCTGTGGGATTAGCTCCCCCTAAGAATTGAGAGCACCTGACTTCTCTGGGCAAAGTACTCGTTCCCCTCCCAGGCGTGCCTGCGGTGAAAAGCAGCTGGGCAATTCCACACTTTTGCACACAGGTTCTAGGCTGCCCACAATCCAGCTTTCGCGACGGGAAAAGACTGCTTTGGTGCGCTGATGCTAGGGGTCACCTTGCGATTGCCCAGAACGAACGTGGGCCGCAGCTTAGCTCTCCTCTGAAAGGGCAGGCACCCCGTTTGTCTGGGTTACATACTGGTTTCCTCCCCAGCTGTGCCTGCAGTGAGTAGAAGCTGGACATAGTGAGCGTTTCAGAAACAGCTCCGAGGCTACCTGTATCCAGCTTTCCAAAGGGGGAAAACACTGGTTTTCTAAGCAGTGCCACCTACCCTCGTTAACACCCGCCATAAGTACGTGCAGAACTGGAAGTGCAAAGGGAGACCGTCGCGACACACTGGGCCCTTGGCTAAATAGTTTTCACTGCGCAGGCGTCTGCGTGTGGCAAGCTCCCTAACCGAGTGAAGGCCTGAGGAAGACCTAGTTGGCACTGCGTCTTCCAAGGGCCTGCCAGTGTAAAGTGAGGAATTGTGCTCTTGGCTCAGGTTGGATCTCACCTCGACTTCCTGCTTGAGGCAGAGAGCGGGGAGGTATGAGTTCCAAGAAGGAACGCGGGGGAGACGTTTCTCTCAGGGTAAGTCACCTTTCCGCACTGAGTCCAAGTGGCCCAGCCCAGGAGACCATGTAGGACTGTGTTCCAGGGCTCTTTGCAAGCTGTGTCAACCTAGGTTTCTAAGGAAGAGAACGGTGTGTCGCCTTGGACTCTGCATGCCAAGGAGTGTTCCGAAGGGCCTACGCGGCTGTCTGTTGCTCAGCAGGCAGAGAGGAGGCCCGGCGGACTCAGTGTAGTTGCCCGGGAAACGGTGCGGACGCGAGAGCCCATCGCGTCCTGAAAGGCATCCTCGAGTTCCAGCTAGGCAGCACATCGACGCACACTTCCTGGAAACTGCTGTATGCCCCCACATGCCCGTGGGCGAAAGTGGAACTTATGGGGAGCCCAGTGATCACCCTGCGGTTTCCCCGAACGAACGAGGGCGGCGGCATTAGTGCCCCCCCAAGGATTGCAGGCACCCAGTTCCTCTGTGGAAATGAGTCCTTTACTCCCAAGGCGTTGCTGCAGTGAAGAGACGCAGGGCCTTTTCAGGGTTTGGCCGAGAGCTCCGTGGTTGCGAGGATGCAGCTTTCCAAACGGTGAAAGACTGCTTTTCTCAACAGGGCCCCCTATGGTAGCTACCACGCAACGTTAAGTACCTGCAGTATTTGAGGGGCGAAGGCAGACAAACGCGACACACTGGGCCCTTCGCTGAATCCGTTTGAATGAGCGGGTGTCGAAGTGTGGCAAGCTCCCTAACCGAGTGAAGGCCTGAGGAAGGCCTTGTTGGCACTGCATCTCCCAGAGGCCTACCAGCGTAAAGTGGTGAATTGTGGTCTTCTTTGAGCAGGTTGGATGTCACGTCGAGTGCCTGCATGAGGTAGAGGCCCGGCAGGTGTGAGTTCCCAGAAGGAACGCGGAGCAGAGCGTGTCTCTTATGGCACGTCACTGCTCTGCACTGAGTCAAAGTTGCCCAGCCCATTAGACCGGCTAGGAATATGTTCCCGAGGTGTTCGTACGCTGTGTCAACCTGGTTCTCCAAGGAAGGGAGCCGTGTGTCGCCCTGGATTCTGCACGCCCAGAAGTGTTCCGAAGGGCCTACACAGCTGTCTGTCGATCAGCAGGCAGACAGGACACTTGGGGTACTCAGTGTATTTGCACGGGAAGCGGTGCCGACGCGAGAGCCCTAGGAGACCCGAAAGGCCTCCTCGCCTTCCTTTTAAGCGGAACAACGACCGAGACCTCATGGAAACTGCTGCACGCAGAGCTTGCCAGGGGGACAAGTGGGTCCTTACCATGAGACTAGTGGTCACCTTGTGGCTTCCCAGAACGCACGAGGGCTGTGGGATTAGCTCCCCCTAAGAATTGAGAGCACCTGACTTCTCTGGGAAAAGTACTCGTTCCCCTCCCAGGCGTGCCTGCGGTGAAAAGCAGCTGGGCAATTCCACACTTTTGCACACAGGTTCTAGGCCGCCCAGAATCCAGCTTTCGCGACGGGAAAAGACTGCTTTGGTGCGCAGATGCTAGGGGTCACCTTGCGATTGCCCAGAACGAACGTGGGCCGCAGCTTAGCTCTCCTCTGAAAGGGCAGGCACCCCGTTTGTCTGGGGGACATACTGGTTTCCTCCCCAGCTGTGCCTGCAGTGAGTAGGAGCTGGACATAGTGAGCGTTTCAGAAACAGCTCCGAGGCTACATGTATCCAGCTTTCCAAAGGGGGAAAACACTGGTTTTCTAAGCAGTGCCACCTACCCTCGTTAACACCCGCCATAAGTACGTGCAGAACTGGAAGTGCAAAGGGAGACCGTCGCGACACACTGGGCCCTTGGCTAAATAGTTTTCACTGCGCAGGCGTCTGCGTGTGGCAAGCTCCCTAACCGAGTGAAGGCCTGAGGAAGACCTAGTTGGCACTGCCTCTTCCAAGGGCCTGCCAGTGTAAAGTGAGGAATTGTGCTCTTGGCTCAGGTTGGATCTCACCTCGACTTCCTGCTTGAGGCAGAGAGCGGGGAGGTATGAGTTCCAAGAAGGAACGCGGGGGAGACGTTTCTCTCCGGGTAAGTCCCTTTTCCGCACTGAGTCCAAGTGGCCCAGCCCAGGAGACCGTGTAGGACTGTGTTCCAGGGCTCTTTGCAAGCTGTGTCAACCTAGGTTTCTAAGGAAGAGAACGGTGTGTCGCCTTGGACTCTGCATGCCAAGGAGTGTTCCGAAGGGCCTACGCGGCTGTCTGTTGCTCAGCAGGCAGAGAGGAGGCCCGGCGGACTCAGTGTAGTTGCCCGGGAAACGGTGCGGACGCGAGAGCCCATCGCGTCCTGAAAGGCATCCTCGAGTTCCAGCTAGGCAGCACATCGACGCACACTTCCTGGAAACTGCTGTATGCCCCCACATGCCCGTTGGCGAAAGTGGCACTTACGGGGAGCCCAGTGATCACCCTGTGGTTTCCCCGAACGAACGAGGGCGGCGGCATTAGTGCCCCCCCAAGGATTGCAGGCACCCAGTTCCTCTGTGGAAATGAGTCCTTTACTCCCAAGGCGTTGCTGCAGTGAAGAGACGCAGGGCCTTTTCAGGGTTTGGCCGAGAGCTCCGTGGTTGCGAGGATGCAGCTTTCCAAACGGTGAAAGACTGCTTTTCTCAACAGGGCCCCCTATGGTAGCTACCACGCAACGTTAAGTACCTGCAGTATTTGAGGGGCGAAGGCAGACAAACGCGACACACTGGGCCCTTCGCTGAATCCGTTTGAATGAGCGGGTGTCGAAGTGTGGCAAGCTCCCTAACCGAGTGAAGGCCTGAGGAAGGCCTTGTTGGCACTGCATCTCCCAGAGGCCTACCAGCGTAAAGTGGTGAATTGTGGTCTTCTTTGAGCAGGTTGGATGTCACGTCGAGTGCCTGCATGAGGTAGAGGCCCGGCAGGTGTGAGTTCCCAGAAGGAACGCGGAGCAGAGCGTGTCTCTTATGGCACGTCACTGCTCTGCACTGAGTCAAAGTTGCCCAGCCCATTAGACCGGCTAGGAATATGTTCCCGAGGTGTTCGTACGCTGTGTCAACCTGGTTCTCCAAGGAAGGGAGCCGTGTGTCGCCCTGGATTCTGCACGCCCAGAAGTGTTCCGAAGGGCCTACACGGCTGTCTGTCGATCAGCAGGCAGACAGGACACTTGGGGTACTCAGTGTATTTGCACGGGAAGCGGTGCCGACGCGAGAGCCCTAGGAGACCCGAAAGGCCTCCTCGCCTTCCTTTTAAGCGGAACAACGACCGAGACCTCATGGAAACTGCTGCACGCAGAGCTTGCCAGGGGGACAAGTGGGTCCTTACCATGAGACTAGTGGTCACCTTGTGGCTTCCCAGAACGCACGAGGGCTGTGGGATTAGCTCCCCCTAAGAATTGAGAGCACCTGACTTCTCTGGGAAAAGTACTCGTTCCCCTCCCAGGCGTGCCTGCGGTGAAAAGCAGCTGGGCAATTCCACACTTTTGCACACAGGTTCTAGGCCGCCCAGAATCCAGCTTTCGCGACGGGAAAAGACTGCTTTGGTGCGCAGATGCTAGGGGTCACCTTGCGATTGCCCAGAACGAACGTGGGCCGCAGCTTAGCTCTCCTCTGAAAGGGCAGGCACCCCGTTTGTCTGGGGGACATACTGGTTTCCTCCCCAGCTGTGCCTGCAGTGAGTAGAAGCTGGACATAGTGAGCGTTTCAGAAACAGCTCCGAGGCTACCTGTATCCAGCTTTCCAAAGGGGGAAAACACTGGTTTTCTAAGCAGTGCCACCTACCCTCGTTAACACCCGCCATAAGTACGCGCAGAACTGGAAGTGCAAAGGGAGACCGTCGCGACACACTGGGCCCTTGGCTAAATAGTTTTCACTGCGCAGGCGTCTGCGTGTGGCAAGCTCCCTAACCGAGTGAAGGCCTGAGGAAGACCTAGTTGGCACTGCCTCTTCCAAGGGCCTGCCAGTGTAAAGTGAGGAATTGTGCTCTTGGCTCAGGTTGGATCTCACCTCGACTTCCTGCTTGAGGCAGAGAGCGGGGAGGTATGAGTTCCAAGAAGGAACGCGGGGGAGACGTTTCTCTCAGGGTAAGTCACCTTTCCGCACTGAGTCCAAGTGGCCCAGCCCAGGAGACCATGTAGGACTGTGTTCCAGGGCTCTTTGCAAGCTGTGTCAACCTAGGTTTCTAAGGAAGAGAACGGTGTGTCGCCTTGGACTCTGCATGCCAAGGAGTGTTCCGAAGGGCCTACGCGGCTGTCTGTTGCTCAGCAGGCAGAGAGGAGGCCCGGCGGACTCAGTGTAGTTGCCCGGGAAACGGTGCGGACGCGAGAGCCCATCGCGTCCTGAAAGGCATCCTCGAGTTCCAGCTAGGCAGCACATCGACGCACACTTCCTGGAAACTGCTGTATGCCCCCACATGCCCGTGGGCGAAAGTGGAACTTACGGGGAGCCCAGTGATCACCCTGCGGTTTCCCCGAACGAACGAGGGCGGCGGCATTAGTGCCCCCCCAAGGATTGCAGGCACCCAGTTCCTCTGTGGAAATGAGTCCTTTACTCCCAAGGCGTTGCTGCAGTGAAGAGACGCAGGGCCTTTTCAGGGTTTGGCCGAGAGCTCCGTGGTTGCGAGGATGCAGCTTTCCAAACGGTGAAAGACTGCTTTTCTGAACAGGGCCCCCTATGGTAGCTACCACGCAACGTTAAGTACCTGCAGTATTTGAGGGGCGAAGGCAGACAAACGCGACACACTGGGCCCTTCGCTGAATCCGTTTGAATGAGCGGGTGTCGAAGTGTGGCAAGCTCCCTAACCGAGTGAAGGCCTGAGGAAGGCCTTGTTGGCACTGCATCTCCCAGAGGCCTACCAGCGTAAAGTGCTGAATTGTGGTCTTCTTTGAGCAGGTTGGATGTCACACCGATTGCCTGCATGAGGTAGAGGCCCGGCAGGTGTGAGTTCCCAGAAGGAACGCGGAGCAGAGCGTGTCTCTTATGGCACGTCACTGCTCTGCACTGAGTCAAAGTTGCCCAGCCCATTAGACCGGCTAGGAATATGTTCCCGAGGTGTTCGTACGCTGTGTCAACCTGGTTCTCCAAGGAAGGGAGCCGTGTGTCGCCCTGGATTCTGCACGCCCAGAAGTGTTCCGAAGGGCCTACACGGCTGTCTGTCGATCAGCAGGCAGACAGGACACTTGGGGTACTCAGTGTACTTGCACGGGAAGCGGTGCCGACGCGAGAGCCCTAGGAGACCCGAAAGGCCTCCTCGCCTTCCTTTTAAGCGGAACAACGACCGAGACCTCATGGAAAATGCTGCACGCAGAGCTTGCCAGGGGGACAAGTGGGTCCTTACCATGAGACTAGTGGTCACCTTGTGGCTTCCCAGAACGCACGAGGGCTGTGGGATTAGCTCCCCCTAAGAATTGAGAGCACCTGACTTCTCTGGGCAAAGTACTCGTTCCCCTCCCAGGCGTGCCTGCGGTGAAAAGCAGCTGGGCAATTCCACACTTTTGCACACAGGTTCTAGGCTGCCCACAATCCAGCTTTCGCGACGGGAAAAGACTGCTTTGGTGCGCTGATGCTAGGAGTCACCTTGCGATTGCCCAGAACGAACGTGGGCCGCAGCTTAGCTCTCCTCTGAAAGGGCAGGCACCCCGTTTGTCTGGGTTACATACTGGTTTCCTCCCCAGCTGTGCCTGCAGTGAGTAGAAGCTGGACATAGTGAGCGTTTCAGAAACAGCTCCGAGGCTACCTGTATCCAGCTTTCCAAAGGGGGAAAACACTGGTTTTCTAAGCAGTGCCACCTACCCTCGTTAACACCCGCCATAAGTACGTGCAGAACTGGAAGTGCAAAGGGAGACCGTCGCGACACACTGGGCCCTTGGCTAAATAGTTTTCACTGCGCAGGCGTCTGCGTGTGGCAAGCTCCCTAACCGAGTGAAGGCCTGAGGAAGACCTAGTTGGCACTGCCTCTTCCAAGGGCCTGCCAGTGTAAAGTGAGGAATTGTGCTCTTGGCTCAGGTTGGATCTCACCTCGACTTCCTGCTTGAGGCAGAGAGCGGGGAGGTATGAGTTCCAAGAAGGAACGCGGGGGAGACGTTTCTCTCCGGGTAAGTCCCTTTTCCGCACTGAGTCCAAGTGGCCCAGCCCAGGAGACCGTGTAGGACTGTGTTCCAGGGCTCTTTGCAAGCTGTGTCAACCTAGGTTTCTAAGGAAGAGAACGGTGTGTCGCCTTGGACTCTGCATGCCAAGGAGTGTTCCGAAGGGCCTACGCGGCTGTCTGTTGCTCAGCAGGCAGAGAGGAGGCCCGGCGGACTCAGTGTAGTTGCCCGGGAAACGGTGCGGACGCGAGAGCCCATCGCGTCCTGAAAGGCATCCTCGAGTTCCAGCTAGGCAGCACATCGACGCACACTTCCTGGAAACTGCTGTATGCCCCCACATGCCCGTTGGCGAAAGTGGCACTTACGGGGAGCCCAGTGATCACCCTGCGGTTTCCCCGAACGAACGAGGGCGGCGGCATTAGTGCCCCCCCAAGGATTGCAGGCACCCAGTTCCTCTGTGGAAATGAGTCCTTTACTCCCAAGGCGTTGCTGCAGTGAAGAGACGCAGGGCCTTTTCAGGGTTTGGCCGAGAGCTCCGTGGTTGCGAGGATGCAGCTTTCCAAACGGTGAAAGACTGCTTTTCTCAACAGGGCCCCCTATGGTAGCTACCACGCAACGTTAAGTACCTGCAGTATTTGAGGGGCGAAGGCAGACAAACGCGACACACTGGGCCCTTCGCTGAATCCGTTTGAATGAGCGGGTGTCGAAGTGTGGCAAGCTCCCTAACCGAGTGAAGGCCTGAGGAAGGCCTTGTTGGCACTGCATCTCCCAGAGGCCTACCAGCGTAAAGTGGTGAATTGTGGTCTTCTTTGAGCAGGTTGGATGTCACGTCGAGTGCCTGCATGAGGTAGAGGCCCGGCAGGTGTGAGTTCCCAGAAGGAACGCGGAGCAGAGCGTGTCTCTTATGGCACGTCACTGCTCTGCACTGAGTCAAAGTTGCCCAGCCCATTAGACCGGCTAGGAATATGTTCCCGAGGTGTTCGTACGCTGTGTCAACCTGGTTCTCCAAGGAAGGGAGCCGTGTGTCGCCCTGGATTCTGCACGCCCAGAAGTGTTCCGAAGGGCCTACACGGCTGTCTGTCCATCAGCAGGCAGACAGGACACTTGGGGTACTCAGTGTACTTGCACGGGAAGCGGTGCCGACGCGAGAGCCCTAGGAGACCCGAAAGGCCTCCTCGCCTTCCTTTTAAGCGGAACAACGACCGAGACCTCATGGAAACTGCTGCACGCAGAGCTTGCCAGGGGGACAAGTGGGTCCTTACCATGAGACTAGTGGTCACCTTGTGGCTTCCCAGAACGCACGAGGGCTGTGGGATTAGCTCCCCCTAAGAATTGAGAGCACCTGACTTCTCTGGGAAAAGTACTCGTTCCCCTCCCAGGCGTGCCTGCGGTGAAAAGCAGCTGGGCAATTCCACACTTTTGCACACAGGTTCTAGGCCGCCCAGAATCCAGCTTTCGCGACGGGAAAAGACTGCTTTGGTGCGCAGATGCTAGGGGTCACCTTGCGATTGCCCAGAACGAACGTGGGCCGCAGCTTAGCTCTCCTCTGAAAGGGCAGGCACCCCGTTTGTCTGGGGGACATACTGGTTTCCTCCCCAGCTGTGCCTGCAGTGAGTAGAAGCTGGACATAGTGAGCGTTTCAGAAACAGCTCCGAGGCTACCTGTATCCAGCTTTCCAAAGGGGGAAAACACTGGTTTTCTAAGCAGTGCCACCTACCCTCGTTAACACCCGCCATAAGTACGTGCAGAACTGGAAGTGCAAAGGGAGACCGTCGCGACACACTGGGCCCTTGGCTAAATAGTTTTCACTGCGCAGGCGTCTGCGTGTGGCAAGCTCCCTAACCGAGTGAAGGCCTGAGGAAGACCTAGTTGGCACTGCGTCTTCCAAGGGCCTGCCAGTGTAAAGTGAGGAATTGTGCTCTTGGCTCAGGTTGGATCTCACCTCGACTTCCTGCTTGAGGCAGAGAGCGGGGAGGTATGAGTTCCAAGAAGGAACGCGGGGGAGACGTTTCTCTCAGGGTAAGTCACCTTTCCGCACTGAGTCCAAGTGGCCCAGCCCAGGAGACCATGTAGGACTGTGTTCCAGGGCTCTTTGCAAGCTGTGTCAACCTAGGTTTCTAAGGAAGAGAACGGTGTGTCGCCTTGGACTCTGCATGCCAAGGAGTGTTCCGAAGGGCCTACGCGGCTGTCTGTTGCTCAGCAGGCAGAGAGGAGGCCCGGCGGACTCAGTGTAGTTGCCCGGGAAACGGTGCGGACGCGAGAGCCCATCGCGACCTGAAAGGCATCCTCGAGTTCCAGCTAGGCAGCACATCGACGCACACTTCCTGGAAACTGCTGTATGCCCCCACATGCCCGTGGGCGAAAGTGGAACTTACGGGGAGCCCAGTGATCACCCTGCGGTTTCCCCGAACGAACGAGGGCGGCGGCATTAGTGCCCCCCCAAGGATTGCAGGCACCCAGTTCCTCTGTGGAAATGAGTCCTTTACTCCCAAGGCGTTGCTGCAGTGAAGAGACGCAGGGCCTTTTCAGGGTTTGGCCGAGAGCTCCGTGGTTGCGAGGATGCAGCTTTCCAAACGGTGAAAGACTGCTTTTCTCAACAGGGCCCCCTATGGTAGCTACCACGCAACGTTAAGTACCTGCAGTATTTGAGGGGCGAAGGCAGACAAACGCGACACACTGGGCCCTTCGCTGAATCCGTTTGAATGAGCGGGTGTCGAAGTGTGGCAAGCTCCCTAACCGAGTGAAGGCCTGAGGAAGGCCTTGTTGGCACTGCATCTCCCAGAGGCCTACCAGCGTAAAGTGGTGAATTGTGGTCTTCTTTGAGCAGGTTGGATGTCACGTCGAGTGCCTGCATGAGGTAGAGGCCCGGCAGGTGTGAGTTCCCAGAAGGAACGCGGAGCAGAGCGTGTCTCTTATGGCACGTCACTGCTCTGCACTGAGTCAAAGTTGCCCAGCCCATTAGACCGGCTAGGAATATGTTCCCGAGGTGTTCGTACGCTGTGTCAACCTGGTTCTCCAAGGAAGGGAGCCGTGTGTCGCCCTGGATTCTGCACGCCCAGAAGTGTTCCGAAGGGCCTACACGGCTGTCTGTCGATCAGCAGGCAGACAGGACACTTGGGGTACTCAGTGTACTTGCACGGGAAGCGGTGCCGACGCGAGAGCCCTAGGAGACCCGAAAGGCCTCCTCGCCTTCCTTTTAAGCGGAACAACGACCGAGACCTCATGGAAACTGCTGCACGCAGAGCTTGCCAGGGGGACAAGTGGGTCCTTACCATGAGACTAGTGGTCACCTTGTGGCTTCCCAGAACGCACGAGGGCTGTGGGATTAGCTCCCCCTAAGAATTGAGAGCACCTGACTTCTCTGGGCAAAGTACTCGTTCCCCTCCCAGGCGTGCCTGCGGTGAAAAGCAGCTGGGCAATTCCACACTTTTGCACACAGGTTCTAGGCCGCCCAGAATCCAGCTTTCGCGACGGGAAAAGACTGCTTTGGTGCGCAGATGCTAGGGGTCACCTTGCGATTGCCCAGAACGAACGTGGGCCGCAGCTTAGCTCTCCTCTGAAAGGGCAGGCACCCCGTTTGTCTGGGGGACATACTGGTTTCCTCCCCAGCTGTGCCTGCAGTGAGTAGGAGCTGGACATAGTGAGCGTTTCAGAAACAGCTCCGAGGCTACCTGTATCCAGCTTTCCAAAGGGGGAAAACACTGGTTTTCTAAGCAGTGCCACCTACCCTCGTTAACACCCGCCATAAGTACGTGCAGAACTGGAAGTGCAAAGGGAGACCGTCGCGACACACTGGGCCCTTGGCTAAATAGTTTTCACTGCGCAGGCGTCTGCGTGTGGCAAGCTCCCTAACCGAGTGAAGGCCTGAGGAAGACCTAGTTGGCACTGCCTCTTCCAAGGGCCTGCCAGTGTAAAGTGAGGAATTGTGCTCTTGGCTCAGGTTGGATCTCACCTCGACTTCCTGCTTGAGGCAGAGAGCGGGGAGGTATGAGTTCCAAGAAGGAACGCAGGGGAGACGTTTCTCTCCGGGTAAGTCCCTTTTCCGCACTGAGTCCAAGTGGCCCAGCCCAGGAGACCGTGTAGGACTGTGTTCCAGGGCTCTTTGCAAGCTGTGTCAACCTAGGTTTCTAAGGAAGAGAACGGTGTGTCGCCTTGGACTCTGCATGCCAAGGAGTGTTCCGAAGGGCCTACGCGGCTGTCTGTTGCTCAGCAGGCAGAGAGGAGGCCCGGCGGACTCAGTGTAGTTGCCCGGGAAACGGTGCGGACGCGAGAGCCCATCGCGTCCTGAAAGGCATCCTCGAGTTCCAGCTAGGCAGCACATCGACGCACACTTCCTGGAAACTGCTGTATGCCCCCACATGCCCGTTGGCGAAAGTGGCACTTACGGGGAGCCCAGTGATCACCCTGTGGTTTCCCCGAACGAACGAGGGCGGCGGCATTAGTGCCCCCCCAAGGATTGCAGGCACCCAGTTCCTCTGTGGAAATGAGTCCTTTACTCCCAAGGCGTTGCTGCAGTGAAGAGACGCAGGGCCTTTTCAGGGTTTGGCCGAGAGCTCCGTGGTTGCGAGGATGCAGCTTTCCAAACGGTGAAAGACTGCTTTTCTCAACAGGGCCCCCTATGGTAGCTACCACGCAACGTTAAGTACCTGCAGTATTTGAGGGGCGAAGGCAGACAAACGCGACACACTGGGCCCTTCGCTGAATCCGTTTGAATGAGCGGGTGTCGAAGTGTGGCAAGCTCCCTAACCGAGTGAAGGCCTGAGGAAGGCCTTGTTGGCACTGCATCTCCCAGAGGCCTACCAGCGTAAAGTGGTGAATTGTGGTCTTCTTTGAGCAGGTTGGATGTCACGTCGAGTGCCTGCATGAGGTAGAGGCCCGGCAGGTGTGAGTTCCCAGAAGGAACGCGGAGCAGAGCGTGTCTCTTATGGCACGTCACTGCTCTGCACTGAGTCAAAGTTGCCCAGCCCATTAGACCGGCTAGGAATATGTTCCCGAGGTGTTCGTACGCTGTGTCAACCTGGTTCTCCAAGGAAGGGAGCCGTGTGTCGCCCTGGATTCTGCACGCCCAGAAGTGTTCCGAAGGGCCTACATGGCTGTCTGTCGATCAGCAGGCAGACAGGACACTTGGGGTACTCAGTGTATTTGCACGGGAAGCGGTGCCGACGCGAGAGCCCTAGGAGACCCGAAAGGCCTCCTCGCCTTCCTTTTAAGCGGAACAACGACCGAGACCTCATGGAAACTGCTGCACGCAGAGCTTGCCAGGGGGACAAGTGGGTCCTTACCATGAGACTAGTGGTCACCTTGTGGCTTCCCAGAACGCACGAGGGCTGTGGGATTAGCTCCCCCTAAGAATTGAGAGCACCTGACTTCTCTGGGCAAAGTACTCGTTCCCCTCCCAGGCGTGCCTGCGGTGAAAAGCAGCTGGGCAATTCCACACTTTTGCACACAGGTTCTAGGCCGCCCACAATCCAGCTTTCGCGACGGGAAAAGACTGCTTTGGTGCGCTGATGCTAGGGGTCACCTTGCGATTGCCCAGAACGAACGTGGGCCGCAGCTTAGCTCTCCTCTGAAAGGGCAGGCACCCCGTTTGTCTGGGGGACATACTGGTTTCCTCCCCAGCTGTGCCTGCAGTGAGTAGGAGCTGGACATAGTGAGCGTTTCAGAAACAGCTCCGAGGCTACCTGTATCCAGCTTTCCAAAGGGGGAAAACACTGGTTTTCTAAGCAGTGCCACCTACCCTCGTTAACACCCGCCATAAGTACGTGCAGAACTGGAAGTGCAAAGGGAGACCGTCGCGACACACTGGGCCCTTGGCTAAATAGTTTTCACTGCGCAGGCGTCTGCGTGTGGCAAGCTCCCTAACCGAGTGAAGGCCTGAGGAAGACCTAGTTGGCACTGCGTCTTCCAAGGGCCTGCCAGTGTAAAGTGAGGAATTGTGCTCTTGGCTCAGGTTGGATCTCACCTCGACTTCCTGCTTGAGGCAGAGAGCGGGGAGGTATGAGTTCCAAGAAGGAACGCAGGGGAGACGTTTCTCTCAGGGTAAGTCCCTTTTCCGCACTGAGTCCAAGTGGCCCAGCCCAGGAGACCGTGTAGGACTGTGTTCCAGGGCTCTTTGCAAGCTGTGTCAACCTAGGTTTCTAAGGAAGAGAACGGTGTGTCGCCTTGGACTCTGCATGCCAAGGAGTGTTCCGAAGGGCCTACGCGGCTGTCTGTTGCTCAGCAGGCAGAGAGGAGGCCCGGCGGACTCAGTGTAGTTGCCCGGGAAACGGTGCGGACGCGAGAGCCCATCGCGTCCTGAAAGGCATCCTCGAGTTCCAGCTAGGCAGCACATCGACGCACACTTCCTGGAAACTGCTGTATGCCCCCACATGCCCGTTGGCGAAAGTGGCACTTACGGGGAGCCCAGTGATCACCCTGTGGTTTCCCCGAACGAACGAGGGCGGCGGCATTAGTGCCCCCCCAAGGATTGCAGGCACCCAGTTCCTCTGTGGAAATGAGTCCTTTACTCCCAAGGCGTTGCTGCAGTGAAGAGACGCAGGGCCTTTTCAGGGTTTGGCCGAGAGCTCCGTGGTTGCGAGGATGCAGCTTTCCAAACGGTGAAAGACTGCTTTTCTCAACAGGGCCCCCTATGGTAGCTACCACGCAACGTTAAGTACCTGCAGTATTTGAGGGGCGAAGGCAGACAAACGCGACACACTGGGCCCTTCGCTGAATCCGTTTGAATGAGCGGGTGTCGAAGTGTGGCAAGCTCCCTAACCGAGTGAAGGCCTGAGGAAGGCCTTGTTGGCACTGCATCTCCCAGAGGCCTACCAGCGTAAAGTGGTGAATTGTGGTCTTCTTTGAGCAGGTTGGATGTCACGTCGAGTGCCTGCATGAGGTAGAGGCCCGGCAGGTGTGAGTTCCCAGAAGGAACGCGGAGCAGAGCGTGTCTCTTATGGCACGTCACTGCTCTGCACTGAGTCAAAGTTGCCCAGCCCATTAGACCGGCTAGGAATATGTTCCCGAGG
Source organism: Eubalaena glacialis (assembly GCF_028564815.1). Lineage (NCBI taxonomy): Eukaryota > Metazoa > Chordata > Mammalia > Artiodactyla > Balaenidae > Eubalaena > Eubalaena glacialis. The sequence goes on along the minus strand of NC_083716.1, from coordinate 107,325,422 downwards.
TGTTCGTACGCTGTGTCAACCTGGTTCTCCAAGGAAGGGAGCCGTGTGTCGCCCTGGATTCTGCACGCCCAGAAGTGTTCCGAAGGGCCTACATGGCTGTCTGTCGATCAGCAGGCAGACAGGACACTTGGGGTACTCAGTGTATTTGCACGGGAAGCGGTGCCGACGCGAGAGCCCTAGGAGACCCGAAAGGCCTCCTCGCCTTCCTTTTAAGCGGAACAACGACCGAGACCTCATGGAAACTGCTGCACGCAGAGCTTGCCAGGGGGACAAGTGGGTCCTTACCATGAGACTAGTGGTCACCTTGTGGCTTCCCAGAACGCACGAGGGCTGTGGGATTAGCTCCCCCTAAGAATTGAGAGCACCTGACTTCTCTGGGCAAAGTACTCGTTCCCCTCCCAGGCGTGCCTGCGGTGAAAAGCAGCTGGGCAATTCCACACTTTTGCACACAGGTTCTAGGCCGCCCACAATCCAGCTTTCGCGACGGGAAAAGACTGCTTTGGTGCGCTGATGCTAGGGGTCACCTTGCGATTGCCCAGAACGAACGTGGGCCGCAGCTTAGCTCTCCTCTGAAAGGGCAGGCACCCCGTTTGTCTGGGGGACATACTGGTTTCCTCCCCAGCTGTGCCTGCAGTGAGTAGAAGCTGGACATAGTGAGCGTTTCAGAAACAGCTCCGAGGCTACCTGTATCCAGCTTTCCAAAGGGGGAAAACACTGGTTTTCTAAGCAGTGCCACCTACCCTCGTTAACACCCGCCATAAGTACGTGCAGAACTGGAAGTGCAAAGGGAGACCGTCGCGACACACTGGGCCCTTGGCTAAATAGTTTTCACTGCGCAGGCGTCTGCGTATGGCAAGCTCCCTAACCGAGTGAAGGCCTGAGGAAGACCTAGTTGGCACTGCGTCTTCCAAGGGCCTGCCAGTGTAAAGTGAGGAATTGTGCTCTTGGCTCAGGTTGGATCTCACCTCGACTTCCTGCTTGAGGCAGAGAGCGGGGAGGTATGAGTTCCAAGAAGGAACGCGGGGGAGACGTTTCTCTCAGAGTAAGTCCCTTTTCCGCACTGAGTCCAAGTGGCCCAGCCCAGGAGACCGTGTAGGACTGTGTTCCAGGGCTCTTTGCAAGCTGTGTCCACCTAGGTTTCTAATGAAGAGAACGGTGTGTCGCCTTGGACTCTGCATGCCAAGGAGTGTTCCGAAGGGCCTACGCGGCTGTCTGTTGCTCAGCAGGCAGAGAGGAGGCCCGGCGGACTCAGTGTAGTTGCCCGGGAAACGGTGCGGACGCGAGAGCCCATCGCGTCCTGAAAGGCATCCTCGAGTTCCAGCTAGGCAGCACATCGACGCACACTTCCTAGAAACTGCTGTATGCCCCCACATGCCCGTTGGCGAAAGTGGAACTTACGGGGAGCCCAGTGATCACCCTGCGGTTTCCCCGAACGAACGAGCGCCGCGGCATTAGTGCCCCCCCAAGGATTGCAGGCACCCAGTTCCTCTGTGGAAATGAGTCCTTTACTCCCAAGGCGTTGCTGCAGTGAAGAGACGCAGGGCCTTTTCAGGGTTTGGCCGAGAGCTCCGTGGTTGCGAGGATGCAGCTTTCCAAACGGTGAAAGACTGCTTTTCTCAACAGGGCCCCCTATGGTAGCTACCACGCAACGTTAAGTACCTGCAGTATTTGAGGGGCGAAGGCAGACAAACGCGACACACTGGGCCCTTCGCTGAATCCGTTTGAATGAGCGGGTGTCGAAGTGTGGCAAGCTCCCTAACCGAGTGAAGGCCTGAGGAAGGCCTTGTTGGCACTGCATCTCCCAGAGGCCTACCAGCGTAAAGTGGTGAATTGTGGTCTTCTTTGAGCAGGTTGGATGTCACGTCGAGTGCCTGCATGAGGTAGAGGCCCGGCAGGTGTGAGTTCCCAGAAGGAACGCGGAGCAGAGCGTGTCTCTTATGGCACGTCACTGCTCTGCACTGAGTCAAAGTTGCCCAGCCCATTAGACCGGCTAGGAATATGTTCCCGAGGTGTTCGTACGCTGTGTCAACCTGGTTCTCCAAGGAAGGGAGCCGTGTGTCGCCCTGGATTCTGCACGCCCAGAAGTGTTCCGAAGGGCCTACACGGCTGTCTGTCGATCAGCAGGCAGACAGGACACTTGGGGTACTCAGTGTATTTGCACGGGAAGCGGTGCTGACGCGAGAGCCCTAGGAGACCCGAAAGGCCTCCTCGCCTTCCTTTTAAGCGGAACAACGACCGAGACCTCATGGAAACTGCTGCACGCAGAGCTTGCCAGGGGGACAAGTGGGTCCTTACCATGAGACTAGTGGTCACCTTGTGGCTTCCCAGAACGCACGAGGGCTGTGGGATTAGCTCCCCCTAAGAATTGAGAGCACCTGACTTCTCTGGGCAAAGTACTCGTTCCCCTCCCAGGCGTGCCTGCGGTGAAAAGCAGCTGGGCAATTCCACACTTTTGCACACAGGTTCTAGGCCGCCCAGAATCCAGCTTTCGCGATGGGAAAAGACTGCTTTGGTGCGCTGATGCTAGGGGTCACCTTGCGATTGCCCAGAACGAACGTGGGCCGCAGCTTAGCTCTCCTCTGAAAGGGCAGGCACCCCGTTTGTCTGGGGGACATACTGGTTTCCTCCCCAGCTGTGCCTGCAGTGAGTAGAAGCTGGACATAGTGAGCGTTTCAGAAACAGCTCCGAGGCTACCTGTATCCAGCTTTCCAAAGGGGGAAAACACTGGTTTTCTAAGCAGTGCCACCTACCCTCGTGAACACCCGCCATAAGTACATGCAGGACTGGAAGTGCAAAGGGAGACCGTCGCGACACACTGGGCCCTTGGCTAAATAGTTTTCACTGCGCAGGCGTCTGCGTGTGGCAAGCTCCCTAACCGAGTGAAGGCCTGAGGAAGACCTAGTTGGCACTGCGTCTTCCAAGGGCCTGCCAGTGTAAAGTGAGGAATTGTGCTCTTGGCTCAGGTTGGATCTCACCTCGACTTCCTGCTTGAGGCAGAGAGCGGGGAGGTATGAGTTCCAAGAAGGAACGCGGGGGAGACGTTTCTCTCAGGGTAAGTCACCTTTCCGCACTGAGTCCAAGTGGCCCAGCCCAGGAGACCGTGTAGGACTGTGTTCCAGGGCTCTTTGCAAGCTGTGTCCACCTAGGTTTCTAAGGAAGAGAACGGTGTGTCGCCTTGGACTCTGCATGCCAAGGAGTGTTCCGAAGGGCCTACGCGGCTGTCTGTTGCTCAGCAGGCAGAGAGGAGGCCCGGCGGACTCAGTGTAGTTGCCCGGGAAACGGTGCGGACGCGAGAGCCCATCGCGTCCTGAAAGGCATCCTCGAGTTCCAGCTAGGCAGCACATCGACGCACACTTCCTGGAAACTGCTGTATGCCCCCACATGCCCGTTGGCGAAAGTGGCACTTACGGGGAGCCCAGTGATCACCCTGCGGTTTCCCCGAACGAACGAGGGCGGCGGCATTAGTGCCCCCCCAAGGATTGCAGGCACCCAGTTCCTCTGTGGAAATGAGTCCTTTACTCCCAAGGCGTTGCTGCAGTGAAGAGACGCAGGGCCTTTTCAGGGTTTGGCCGAGAGCTCCGTGGTTGCGAGGATGCAGCTTTCCAAACGGTGAAAGACTGCTTTTCTCAACAGGGCCCCCTATGGTAGCTACCACGCAACGTTAAGTACCTGCAGTATTTGAGGGGCGAAGGCAGACAAACGCGACACACTGGGCCCTTCGCTGAATCCGTTTGAATGAGCGGGTGTCGAAGTGTGGCAAGCTCCCTAACCGAGTGAAGGCCTGAGGAAGGCCTTGTTGGCACTGCATCTCCCAGAGGCCTACCAGCGTAAAGTGGTGAATTGTGGTCTTCTTTGAGCAGGTTGGATGTCACGTCGAGTGCCTGCATGAGGTAGAGGCCCGGCAGGTGTGAGTTCCCAGAAGGAACGCGGAGCAGAGCGTGTCTCTTATGGCACGTCACTGCTCTGCACTGAGTCAAAGTTGCCCAGCCCATTAGACCGGCTAGGAATATGTTCCCGAGGTGTTCGTACGCTGTGTCAACCTGGTTCTCCAAGGAAGGGAGCCGTGTGTCGCCCTGGATTCTGCACGCCCAGAAGTGTTCCGAAGGGCCTACACGGCTGTCTGTCGATCAGCAGGCAGACAGGACACTTGGGGTACTCAGTGTATTTGCACGGGAAGCGGTGCCGACGCGAGAGCCCTAGGAGACCCGAAAGGCCTCCTCGCCTTCCTTTTAAGCGGAACAACGACCGAGACCTCATGGAAACTGCTGCACGCAGAGCTTGCCAGGGGGACAAGTGGGTCCTTACCATGAGACTAGTGGTCACCTTGTGGCTTCCCAGAACGCACGAGGGCTGTGGGATTAGCTCCCCCTAAGAATTGAGAGCACCTGACTTCTCTGGGCAAAGTACTCGTTCCCCTCCCAGGCGTGCCTGCGGTGAAAAGCAGCTGGGCAATTCCACACTTTTGCACACAGGTTCTAGGCCGCCCACAATCCAGCTTTCGCGACGGGAAAAGACTGCTTTGGTGCGCTGATGCTAGGGGTCACCTTGCGATTGCCCAGAACGAACGTGGGCCGCAGCTTAGCTCTCCTCTGAAAGGGCAGGCACCCCGTTTGTCTGGGGGACATACTGGTTTCCTCCCCAGCTGTGCCTGCAGTGAGTAGAAGCTGGACATAGTGAGCGTTTCAGAAACAGCTCCGAGGCTACCTGTATCCAGCTTTCCAAAGGGGGAAAACACTGGTTTTCTAAGCAGTGCCACCTACCCTCGTTAACACCCGCCATAAATACGTGCAGAACTGGAAGTGCAAAGGGAGACCGTCGCGACACACTGGGCCCTTGGCTAAATAGTTTTCACTGCGCAGGCGTCTGCGTGTGGCAAGCTCCCTAACCGAGTGAAGGCCTGAGGAAGACCTAGTTGGCACTGCGTCTTCCAAGGGCCTGCCAGTGTAAAGTGAGGAATTGTGCTCTTGGCTCAGGTTGGATCTCACCTCGACTTCCTGCTTGAGGCAGAGAGCGGGGAGGTATGAGTTCCAAGAAGGAACGCGGGGGAGACGTTTCTCTCAGGGTAAGTCACCTTTCCGCACTGAGTCCAAGTGGCCCAGCCCAGGAGACCGTGTAGGACTGTGTTCCAGGGCTCTTTGCAAGCTGTGTCAACCTAGGTTTCTAAGGAAGAGAACGGTGTGTCGCCTTGGACTCTGCATGCCAAGGAGTGTTCCGAAGGGCCTACGCGGCTGTCTGTTGCTCAGCAGGCAGAGAGGAGGCCCGGCGGACTCAGTGTAGTTGCCCGGGAAACGGTGCGGACGCGAGAGCCCATCGCGTCCTGAAAGGCATCCTCGAGTTCCAGCTAGGCAGCACATCGACGCACACTTCCTGGAAACTGCTGTATGCCCCCACATGCCCGTTGGCGAAAGTGGCACTTACGGGGAGCCCAGTGATCACCCTGCGGTTTCCCCGAACGAACGAGGGCGGCGGCATTAGTGCCCCCCCAAGGATTGCAGGCACCCAGTTCCTCTGTGGAAATGAGTCCTTTACTCCCAAGGCGTTGCTGCAGTGAAGAGACGCAGGGCCTTTTCAGGGTTTGGCCGAGAGCTCCGTGGTTGCGAGGATGCAGCTTTCCAAACGGTGAAAGACTGCTTTTCTCAACAGGGCCCCCTATGGTAGCTACCACGCAACGTTAAGTACCTGCAGTATTTGAGGGGCGAAGGCAGACAAACGCGACACACTGGGCCCTTCGCTGAATCCGTTTGAATGAGCGGGTGTCGAAGTGTGGCAAGCTCCCTAACCGAGTGAAGGCCTGAGGAAGGCCTTGTTGGCACTGCATCTCCCAGAGGCCTACCAGCGTAAAGTGGTGAATTGTGGTCTTCTTTGAGCAGGTTGGATGTCACGTCGAGTGCCTGCATGAGGTAGAGGCCCGGCAGGTGTGAGTTCCCAGAAGGAACGCGGAGCAGAGCGTGTCTCTTATGGCACGTCACTGCTCTGCACTGAGTCAAAGTTGCCCAGCCCATTAGACCGGCTAGGAATATGTTCCCGAGGTGTTCGTACGCTGTGTCAACCTGGTTCTCCAAGGAAGGGAGCCGTGTGTCGCCCTGGATTCTGCACGCCCAGAAGTGTTCCGAAGGGCCTACACGGCTGTCTGTCGATCAGCAGGCAGACAGGACACTTGGGGTACTCAGTGTATTTGCACGGGAAGCGGTGCCGACGCGAGAGCCCTAGGAGACCCGAAAGGCCTCCTCGCCTTCCTTTTAAGCGGAACAACGACCGAGACCTCATGGAAACTGCTGCACGCAGAGCTTGCCAGGGGGACAAGTGGGTCCTTACCATGAGACTAGTGGTCACCTTGTGGCTTCCCAGAACGCACGAGGGCTGTGGGATTAGCTCCCCCTAAGAATTGAGAGCACCTGACTTCTCTGGGCAAAGTACTCGTTCCCCTCCCAGGCGTGCCTGCGGTGAAAAGCAGCTGGGCAATTCCACACTTTTGCACACAGGTTCTAGGCCGCCCACAATCCAGCTTTCGCGACGGGAAAAGACTGCTTTGGTGCGCTGATGCTAGGGGTCACCTTGCGATTGCCCAGAACGAACGTGGGCCGCAGCTTAGCTCTCCTCTGAAAGGGCAGGCACCCCGTTTGTCTGGGGGACATACTGGTTTCCTCCCCAGCTGTGCCTGCAGTGAGTAGAAGCTGGACATAGTGAGCGTTTCAGAAACAGCTCCGAGGCTACCTGTATCCAGCTTTCCAAAGGGGGAAAACACTGGTTTTCTAAGCAGTGCCACCTACCCTCGTTAACACCCGCCATAAATACGTGCAGAACTGGAAGTGCAAAGGGAGACCGTCGCGACACACTGGGCCCTTGGCTAAATAGTTTTCACTGCGCAGGCGTCTGCGTGTGGCAAGCTCCCTAACCGAGTGAAGGCCTGAGGAAGACCTAGTTGGCACTGCGTCTTCCAAGGGCCTGCCAGTGTAAAGTGAGGAATTGTGCTCTTGGCTCAGGTTGGATCTCACCTCGACTTCCTGCTTGAGGCAGAGAGCGGGGAGGTATGAGTTCCAAGAAGGAACGCGGGGGAGACGTTTCTCTCAGGGTAAGTCACCTTTCCGCACTGAGTCCAAGTGGCCCAGCCCAGGAGACCGTGTAGGACTGTGTTCCAGGGCTCTTTGCAAGCTGTGTCAACCTAGGTTTCTAAGGAAGAGAACGGTGTGTCGCCTTGGACTCTGCATGCCAAGGAGTGTTCCGAAGGGCCTACGCGGCTGTCTGTTGCTCAGCAGGCAGAGAGGAGGCCCGGCGGACTCAGTGTAGTTGCCCGGGAAACGGTGCGGACGCGAGAGCCCATCGCGTCCTGAAAGGCATCCTCGAGTTCCAGCTAGGCAGCACATCGACGCACACTTCCTGGAAACTGCTGTATGCCCCCACATGCCCGTTGGCGAAAGTGGAACTTACGGGGAGCCCAGTGATCACCCTGCGGTTTCCCCGAACGAACGAGGGCGGCGGCATTAGTGCCCCCCCAAGGATTGCAGGCACCCAGTTCCTCTGTGGAAATGAGTCCTTTACTCCCAAGGCGTTGCTGCAGTGAAGAGACGCAGGGCCTTTTCAGGGTTTGGCCGAGAGCTCCGTGGTTGCGAGGATGCAGCTTTCCAAACGGTGAAAGACTGCTTTTCTCAACAGGGCCCCCTATGGTAGCTACCACGCAACGTTAAGTACCTGCAGTATTTGAGGGGCGAAGGCAGACAAACGCGACACACTGGGCCCTTCGCTGAATCCGTTTGAATGAGCGGGTGTCGAAGTGTGGCAAGCTCCCTAACCGAGTGAAGGCCTGAGGAAGGCCTTGTTGGCACTGCATCTCCCAGAGGCCTACCAGCGTAAAGTGGTGAATTGTGGTTTTCTTTGAGCAGGTTGGATGTCACGTCGAGTGCCTGCATGAGGTAGAGGCCCGGCAGGTGTGAGTTCCCAGAAGGAACGCGGAGCAGAGCGTGTCTCTTATGGCACGTCACTGCTCTGCACTGAGTCAAAGTTGCCCAGCCCATTAGACCGGCTAGGAATATGTTCCCGAGGTGTTCGTACGCTGTGTCAACCTGGTTCTCCAAGGAAGGGAGCCGTGTGTCGCCCTGGATTCTGCACGCCCAGAAGTGTTCCGAAGGGCCTACACGGCTGTCTGTCGATCAGCAGGCAGACAGGACACTTGGGGTACTCAGTGTATTTGCACGGGAAGCGGTGCCGACGCGAGAGCCCTAGGAGACCCGAAAGGCCTCCTCGCCTTCCTTTTAAGCGGAACAACGACCGAGACCTCATGGAAACTGCTGCACGCAGAGCTTGCCAGGGGGACAAGTGGGTCCTTACCATGAGACTAGTGGTCACCTTGTGGCTTCCCAGAACGCACGAGGGCTGTGGGATTAGCTCCCCCTAAGAATTGCGAGCACCTGACTTCTCTGGGCAAAGTACTCGTTCCCCTCCCAGGCGTGCCTGCGGTGAAAAGCAGCTGGGCAATTCCACACTTTTGCACACAGGTTCTAGGCCGCCCAGAATCCAGCTTTCGCGACGGGAAAAGACTGCTTTGGTGCGCTGATGCTAGGGGTCACCTTGCGATTGCCCAGAACGAACGTGGGCCGCAGCTTAGCTCTCCTCTGAAAGGACAGGCACCCCGTTTGTCTGGGGGACATACTGGTTTCCTCCCCAGCTGTGCCTGCAGTGAGTAGAAGCTGGACATAGTGAGCGTTTCAGAAACAGCTCCGAGGCTACCTGTATCCAGCTTTCCAAAGGGGGAAAACACTGGTTTTCTAAGCAGTGCCACCTACCCTCGTTAACACCCGCCATAAGTACGTGCAGAACTGGAAGTGCAAAGGGAGACCGTCGCGACACACTGGGCCCTTGGCTAAATAGTTTTCACTGCGCAGGCGTCTGCGTGTGGCAAGCTCCCTAACCGAGTGAAGGCCTGAGGAAGACCTAGTTGGCACTGCGTCTTCCAAGGGCCTGCCAGTGTAAAGTGAGGAATTGTGCTCTTGGCTCAGGTTGGATCTCACCTCGACTTCCTGCTTGAGGCAGAGAGCGGGGAGGTATGAGTTCCAAGAAGGAACACGGGGGAGACGTTTCTCTCAGGGTAAGTCACCTTTCCGCACTGAGTCCAAGTGGCCCAGCCCAGGAGACCGTGTAGGACTGTGTTCCAGGGCTCTTTGCAAGCTGTGTCAACCTAGGTTTCTAAGGAAGAGAACGGTGTGTCGCCTTGGACTCTGCATGCCAAGGAGTGTTCCGAAGGGCCTACGCGGCTGTCTGTTGCTCAGCAGGCAGAGAGGAGGCCCGGCGGACTCAGTGTAGTTGCCCAGCAAACGGTGCGGACGCGAGAGCCCATCGCGTCCTGAAAGGCATCCTCGAGTTCCAGCTAGGCAGCACATCGACGCACACTTCCTGGAAACTGCTGTATGCCCCCACATGCCCGTTGGCGAAAGTGGAACTTACGGGGAGCCCAGTGATCACCCTGCGGTTTCCCCGAACGAACGAGGGCGGCGGCATTAGTGCACCCCCAAGGATTGCAGGCACCCAGTTCCTTTGTGGAAATGAGTCCTTTACTCCCAAGGCGTTGCTGCAATGAAGAGACGCAGGGCCTTTTCAGGGTTTGGCCGAGAGCTCCGTGGTTGCGAGGATGCAGCTTTCCAAACGGTGAAAGACTGCTTTTCTCAACAGGGCCCCCTATGGTAGCTACCACGCAACGTTAAGTACCTGCAGTATTTGAGGGGCGAAGGCAGACAAACGCGACACACTGGGCCCTTCGCTGAATCCGTTTGAATGAGCGGGTGTCGAAGTGTGGCAAGCTCCCTAACCGAGTGAAGGCCTGAGGAAGGCCTTGTTGGCACTGCATCTCCCAGAGGCCTACCAGCGTAAAGTGGTGAATTGTGGTCTTCTTTGAGCAGGTTGGATGTCACGTCGAGTGCCTGCATGAGGTAGAGGCCCGGCAGGTGTGAGTTCCCAGAAGGAACGCGGAGCAGAGCGTGTCTCTTATGGCACGTCACTGCTCTGCACTGAGTCAAAGTTGCCCAGCCCATTAGACCGGCTAGGAATATGTTCCCGAGGTGTTCGTACGCTGTGTCAACCTGGTTCTCCAAGGAAGGGAGCCGTGTGTCGCCCTGGATTCTGCACGCCCAGAAGTGTTCCGAAGGGCCTACACGGCTGTCTGTCGATCAGCAGGCAGACAGGACACTTGGGGTACTCAGTGTATTTGCACGGGAAGCGGTGCCGACGCGAGAGCCCTAGGAGACCCGAAAGGCCTCCTCGCCTTCCTTTTAAGCGGAACAACGACCGAGACCTCATGGAAACTGCTGCACGCAGAGCTTGCCAGGGGGACAAGTGGGTCCTTACCATGAGACTAGTGGTCACCTTGTGGCTTCCCAGAACGCACGAGGGCTGTGGGATTAGCTCCCCCTAAGAATTGAGAGCACCTGACTTCTCTGGGCAAAGTACTCGTTCCCCTCCCAGGCGTGCCTGCGGTGAAAAGCAGCTGGGCAATTCCACACTTTTGCACACAGGTTCTAGGCCGCCCAGAATCCAGCTTTCGCGACGGGAAAAGACTGCTTTGGTGCGCTGATGCTAGGGGTCACCTTGCGATTGCCCAGAACGAACGTGGGCCGCAGCTTAGCTCTCCTCTGAAAGGGCAGGCACCCCGTTTGTCTGGGGGACATACTGGTTTCCTCCCCAGCTGTGCCTGCAGTGAGTAGAAGCTGGACATAGTGAGCGTTTCAGAAACAGCTCCGAGGCTACCTGTATCCAGCTTTCCAAAGGGGGAAAACACTGGTTTTCTAAGCAGTGCCACCTACCCTCATTAACACCCGCCATAAGTACGTGCAGAACTGGAAGTGCAAAGGGAGACCGTCGCGACACACTGGGCCCTTGGCTAAATAGTTTTCACTGCGCAGGCGTCTGCGTGTGGCAAGCTCCCTAACCGAGTGAAGGCCTGAGGAAGACCTAGTTGGCACTGCGTCTTCCAAGGGCCTGCCAGTGTAAAGTGAGGAATTGTGCTCTTGGCTCAGGTTGGATCTCACCTCGACTTCCTGCTTGAGGCAGAGAGCGGGGAGGTATGAGTTCCAAGAAGGAACGCGGGGGAGACGTTTCTCTCAGGGTAAGTCCCTTTTCCGCACTGAGTCCAAGTGGCCCAGCCCAGGAGACCGTGTAGGACTGTGTTCCAGGGCTCTTTGCAAGCTGTGTCCACCTAGGTTTCTAATGAAGAGAACGGTGTGTCGCCTTGGACTCTGCATGCCAAGGAGTGTTCCGAAGGGCCTACGCGGCTGTCTGTTGCTCAGCAGGCAGAGAGGAGGCCCGGCGGACTCAGTGTAGTTGCCCGGGAAACGGTGCGGACGCGAGAGCCCATCGCGTCCTGAAAGGCATCCTCGAGTTCCAGCTAGGCAGCACATCGACGCACACTTCCTAGAAACTGCTGTATGCCCCCACATGCCCGTTGGCGAAAGTGGAACTTACGGGGAGCCCAGTGATCACCCTGCGGTTTCCCCGAACGAACGAGCGCCGCGGCATTAGTGCCCCCCCAAGGATTGCAGGCACCCAGTTCCTCTGTGGAAATGAGTCCTTTACTCCCAAGGCGTTGCTGCAGTGAAGAGACGCAGGGCCTTTTCAGGGTTTGGCCGAGAGCTCCGTGGTTGCGAGGATGCAGCTTTCCAAACGGTGAAAGACTGCTTTTCTCAACAGGGCCCCCTATGGTAGCTACCACGCAACGTTAAGTACCTGCAGTATTTGAGGGGCGAAGGCAGACAAACGCGACACACTGGGCCCTTCGCTGAATCCGTTTGAATGAGCGGGTGTCGAAGTGTGGCAAGCTCCCTAACCGAGTGAAGGCCTGAGGAAGGCCTTGTTGGCACTGCATCTCCCAGAGGCCTACCAGCGTAAAGTGGTGAATTGTGGTCTTCTTTGAGCAGGTTGGATGTCACGTCGAGTGCCTGCATGAGGTAGAGGCCCGGCAGGTGTGAGTTCCCAGAAGGAACGCGGAGCAGAGCGTGTCTCTTATGGCACGTCACTGCTCTGCACTGAGTCAAAGTTGCCCAGCCCATTAGACCGGCTAGGAATATGTTCCCGAGGTGTTCGTACGCTGTGTCAACCTGGTTCTCCAAGGAAGGGAGCCGTGTGTCGCCCTGGATTCTGCACGCCCAGAAGTGTTCCGAAGGGCCTACACGGCTGTCTGTCGATCAGCAGGCAGACAGGACACTTGGGGTACTCAGTGTATTTGCACGGGAAGCGGTGCTGACGCGAGAGCCCTAGGAGACCCGAAAGGCCTCCTCGCCTTCCTTTTAAGCGGAACAACGACCGAGACCTCATGGAAACTGCTGCACGCAGAGCTTGCCAGGGGGACAAGTGGGTCCTTACCATGAGACTAGTGGTCACCTTGTGGCTTCCCAGAACGCACGAGGGCTGTGGGATTAGCTCCCCCTAAGAATTGAGAGCACCTGACTTCTCTGGGCAAAGTACTCGTTCCCCTCCCAGGCGTGCCTGCGGTGAAAAGCAGCTGGGCAATTCCACACTTTTGCACACAGGTTCTAGGCCGCCCAGAATCCAGCTTTCGCGATGGGAAAAGACTGCTTTGGTGCGCTGATGCTAGGGGTCACCTTGCGATTGCCCAGAACGAACGTGGGCCGCAGCTTAGCTCTCCTCTGAAAGGGCAGGCACCCCGTTTGTCTGGGGGACATACTGGTTTCCTCCCCAGCTGTGCCTGCAGTGAGTAGAAGCTGGACATAGTGAGCGTTTCAGAAACAGCTCCGAGGCTACCTGTATCCAGCTTTCCAAAGGGGGAAAACACTGGTTTTCTAAGCAGTGCCACCTACCCTCGTGAACACCCGCCATAAGTACATGCAGGACTGGAAGTGCAAAGGGAGACCGTCGCGACACACTGGGCCCTTGGCTAAATAGTTTTCACTGCGCAGGCGTCTGCGTGTGGCAAGCTCCCTAACCGAGTGAAGGCCTGAGGAAGACCTAGTTGGCACTGCGTCTTCCAAGGGCCTGCCAGTGTAAAGTGAGGAATTGTGCTCTTGGCTCAGGTTGGATCTCACCTCGACTTCCTGCTTGAGGCAGAGAGCGGGGAGGTATGAGTTCCAAGAAGGAACGCGGGGGAGACGTTTCTCTCAGGGTAAGTCACCTTTCCGCACTGAGTCCAAGTGGCCCAGCCCAGGAGACCGTGTAGGACTGTGTTCCAGGGCTCTTTGCAAGCTGTGTCCACCTAGGTTTCTAAGGAAGAGAACGGTGTGTCGCCTTGGACTCTGCATGCCAAGGAGTGTTCCGAAGGGCCTACGCGGCTGTCTGTTGCTCAGCAGGCAGAGAGGAGGCCCGGCGGACTCAGTGTAGTTGCCCGGGAAACGGTGCGGACGCGAGAGCCCATCGCGTCCTGAAAGGCATCCTCGAGTTCCAGCTAGGCAGCACATCGACGCACACTTCCTGGAAACTGCTGTATGCCCCCACATGCCCGTTGGCGAAAGTGGCACTTACGGGGAGCCCAGTGATCACCCTGCGGTTTCCCCGAACGAACGAGGGCGGCGGCATTAGTGCCCCCCCAAGGATTGCAGGCACCCAGTTCCTCTGTGGAAATGAGTCCTTTACTCCCAAGGCGTTGCTGCAGTGAAGAGACGCAGGGCCTTTTCAGGGTTTGGCCGAGAGCTCCGTGGTTGCGAGGATGCAGCTTTCCAAACGGTGAAAGACTGCTTTTCTCAACAGGGCCCCCTATGGTAGCTACCACGCAACGTTAAGTACCTGCAGTATTTGAGGGGCGAAGGCAGACAAACGCGACACACTGGGCCCTTCGCTGAATCCGTTTGAATGAGCGGGTGTCGAAGTGTGGCAAGCTCCCTAACCGAGTGAAGGCCTGAGGAAGGCCTTGTTGGCACTGCATCTCCCAGAGGCCTACCAGCGTAAAGTGGTGAATTGTGGTCTTCTTTGAGCAGGTTGGATGTCACGTCGAGTGCCTGCATGAGGTAGAGGCCCGGCAGGTGTGAGTTCCCAGAAGGAACGCGGAGCAGAGCGTGTCTCTTATGGCACGTCACTGCTCTGCACTGAGTCAAAGTTGCCCAGCCCATTAGACCGGCTAGGAATATGTTCCCGAGGTGTTCGTACGCTGTGTCAACCTGGTTCTCCAAGGAAGGGAGCCGTGTGTCGCCCTGGATTCTGCACGCCCAGAAGTGTTCCGAAGGGCCTACACGGCTGTCTGTCGATCAGCAGGCAGACAGGACACTTGGGGTACTCAGTGTATTTGCACGGGAAGCGGTGCCGACGCGAGAGCCCTAGGAGACCCGAAAGGCCTCCTCGCCTTCCTTTTAAGCGGAACAACGACCGAGACCTCATGGAAACTGCTGCACGCAGAGCTTGCCAGGGGGACAAGTGGGTCCTTACCATGAGACTAGTGGTCACCTTGTGGCTTCCCAGAACGCACGAGGGCTGTGGGATTAGCTCCCCCTAAGAATTGAGAGCACCTGACTTCTCTGGGCAAAGTACTCGTTCCCCTCCCAGGCGTGCCTGCGGTGAAAAGCAGCTGGGCAATTCCACACTTTTGCACACAGGTTCTAGGCCGCCCACAATCCAGCTTTCGCGACGGGAAAAGACTGCTTTGGTGCGCTGATGCTAGGGGTCACCTTGCGATTGCCCAGAACGAACGTGGGCCGCAGCTTAGCTCTCCTCTGAAAGGGCAGGCACCCCGTTTGTCTGGGGGACATACTGGTTTCCTCCCCAGCTGTGCCTGCAGTGAGTAGAAGCTGGACATAGTGAGCGTTTCAGAAACAGCTCCGAGGCTACCTGTATCCAGCTTTCCAAAGGGGGAAAACACTGGTTTTCTAAGCAGTGCCACCTACCCTCGTTAACACCCGCCATAAATACGTGCAGAACTGGAAGTGCAAAGGGAGACCGTCGCGACACACTGGGCCCTTGGCTAAATAGTTTTCACTGCGCAGGCGTCTGCGTGTGGCAAGCTCCCTAACCGAGTGAAGGCCTGAGGAAGACCTAGTTGGCACTGCGTCTTCCAAGGGCCTGCCAGTGTAAAGTGAGGAATTGTGCTCTTGGCTCAGGTTGGATCTCACCTCGACTTCCTGCTTGAGGCAGAGAGCGGGGAGGTATGAGTTCCAAGAAGGAACGCGGGGGAGACGTTTCTCTCAGGGTAAGTCACCTTTCCGCACTGAGTCCAAGTGGCCCAGCCCAGGAGACCGTGTAGGACTGTGTTCCAGGGCTCTTTGCAAGCTGTGTCAACCTAGGTTTCTAAGGAAGAGAACGGTGTGTCGCCTTGGACTCTGCATGCCAAGGAGTGTTCCGAAGGGCCTACGCGGCTGTCTGTTGCTCAGCAGGCAGAGAGGAGGCCCGGCGGACTCAGTGTAGTTGCCCGGGAAACGGTGCGGACGCGAGAGCCCATCGCGTCCTGAAAGGCATCCTCGAGTTCCAGCTAGGCAGCACATCGACGCACACTTCCTGGAAACTGCTGTATGCCCCCACATGCCCGTTGGCGAAAGTGGCACTTACGGGGAGCCCAGTGATCACCCTGCGGTTTCCCCGAACGAACGAGGGCGGCGGCATTAGTGCCCCCCCAAGGATTGCAGGCACCCAGTTCCTCTGTGGAAATGAGTCCTTTACTCCCAAGGCGTTGCTGCAGTGAAGAGACGCAGGGCCTTTTCAGGGTTTGGCCGAGAGCTCCGTGGTTGCGAGGATGCAGCTTTCCAAACGGTGAAAGACTGCTTTTCTCAACAGGGCCCCCTATGGTAGCTACCACGCAACGTTAAGTACCTGCAGTATTTGAGGGGCGAAGGCAGACAAACGCGACACACTGGGCCCTTCGCTGAATCCGTTTGAATGAGCGGGTGTCGAAGTGTGGCAAGCTCCCTAACCGAGTGAAGGCCTGAGGAAGGCCTTGTTGGCACTGCATCTCCCAGAGGCCTACCAGCGTAAAGTGGTGAATTGTGGTCTTCTTTGAGCAGGTTGGATGTCACGTCGAGTGCCTGCATGAGGTAGAGGCCCGGCAGGTGTGAGTTCCCAGAAGGAACGCGGAGCAGAGCGTGTCTCTTATGGCACGTCACTGCTCTGCACTGAGTCAAAGTTGCCCAGCCCATTAGACCGGCTAGGAATATGTTCCCGAGGTGTTCGTACGCTGTGTCAACCTGGTTCTCCAAGGAAGGGAGCCGTGTGTCGCCCTGGATTCTGCACGCCCAGAAGTGTTCCGAAGGGCCTACACGGCTGTCTGTCGATCAGCAGGCAGACAGGACACTTGGGGTACTCAGTGTATTTGCACGGGAAGCGGTGCCGACGCGAGAGCCCTAGGAGACCCGAAAGGCCTCCTCGCCTTCCTTTTAAGCGGAACAACGACCGAGACCTCATGGAAACTGCTGCACGCAGAGCTTGCCAGGGGGACAAGTGGGTCCTTACCATGAGACTAGTGGTCACCTTGTGGCTTCCCAGAACGCACGAGGGCTGTGGGATTAGCTCCCCCTAAGAATTGAGAGCACCTGACTTCTCTGGGCAAAGTACTCGTTCCCCTCCCAGGCGTGCCTGCGGTGAAAAGCAGCTGGGCAATTCCACACTTTTGCACACAGGTTCTAGGCCGCCCACAATCCAGCTTTCGCGACGGGAAAAGACTGCTTTGGTGCGCTGATGCTAGGGGTCACCTTGCGATTGCCCAGAACGAACGTGGGCCGCAGCTTAGCTCTCCTCTGAAAGGGCAGGCACCCCGTTTGTCTGGGGGACATACTGGTTTCCTCCCCAGCTGTGCCTGCAGTGAGTAGAAGCTGGACATAGTGAGCGTTTCAGAAACAGCTCCGAGGCTACCTGTATCCAGCTTTCCAAAGGGGGAAAACACTGGTTTTCTAAGCAGTGCCACCTACCCTCGTTAACACCCGCCATAAATACGTGCAGAACTGGAAGTGCAAAGGGAGACCGTCGCGACACACTGGGCCCTTGGCTAAATAGTTTTCACTGCGCAGGCGTCTGCGTGTGGCAAGCTCCCTAACCGAGTGAAGGCCTGAGGAAGACCTAGTTGGCACTGCGTCTTCCAAGGGCCTGCCAGTGTAAAGTGAGGAATTGTGCTCTTGGCTCAGGTTGGATCTCACCTCGACTTCCTGCTTGAGGCAGAGAGCGGGGAGGTATGAGTTCCAAGAAGGAACGCGGGGGAGACGTTTCTCTCAGGGTAAGTCACCTTTCCGCACTGAGTCCAAGTGGCCCAGCCCAGGAGACCGTGTAGGACTGTGTTCCAGGGCTCTTTGCAAGCTGTGTCAACCTAGGTTTCTAAGGAAGAGAACGGTGTGTCGCCTTGGACTCTGCATGCCAAGGAGTGTTCCGAAGGGCCTACGCGGCTGTCTGTTGCTCAGCAGGCAGAGAGGAGGCCCGGCGGACTCAGTGTAGTTGC
This sequence comes from Eubalaena glacialis, assembly GCF_028564815.1. Taxonomy (NCBI): domain Eukaryota; kingdom Metazoa; phylum Chordata; class Mammalia; order Artiodactyla; family Balaenidae; genus Eubalaena; species Eubalaena glacialis. The sequence continues at coordinate 107,308,081 of NC_083716.1, read as the reverse complement.
CCGGGAAACGGTGCGGACGCGAGAGCCCATCGCGTCCTGAAAGGCATCCTCGAGTTCCAGCTAGGCAGCACATCGACGCACACTTCCTGGAAACTGCTGTATGCCCCCACATGCCCGTTGGCGAAAGTGGAACTTACGGGGAGCCCAGTGATCACCCTGCGGTTTCCCCGAACGAACGAGGGCGGCGGCATTAGTGCCCCCCCAAGGATTGCAGGCACCCAGTTCCTCTGTGGAAATGAGTCCTTTACTCCCAAGGCGTTGCTGCAGTGAAGAGACGCAGGGCCTTTTCAGGGTTTGGCCGAGAGCTCCGTGGTTGCGAGGATGCAGCTTTCCAAACGGTGAAAGACTGCTTTTCTCAACAGGGCCCCCTATGGTAGCTACCACGCAACGTTAAGTACCTGCAGTATTTGAGGGGCGAAGGCAGACAAACGCGACACACTGGGCCCTTCGCTGAATCCGTTTGAATGAGCGGGTGTCGAAGTGTGGCAAGCTCCCTAACCGAGTGAAGGCCTGAGGAAGGCCTTGTTGGCACTGCATCTCCCAGAGGCCTACCAGCGTAAAGTGGTGAATTGTGGTTTTCTTTGAGCAGGTTGGATGTCACGTCGAGTGCCTGCATGAGGTAGAGGCCCGGCAGGTGTGAGTTCCCAGAAGGAACGCGGAGCAGAGCGTGTCTCTTATGGCACGTCACTGCTCTGCACTGAGTCAAAGTTGCCCAGCCCATTAGACCGGCTAGGAATATGTTCCCGAGGTGTTCGTACGCTGTGTCAACCTGGTTCTCCAAGGAAGGGAGCCGTGTGTCGCCCTGGATTCTGCACGCCCAGAAGTGTTCCGAAGGGCCTACACGGCTGTCTGTCGATCAGCAGGCAGACAGGACACTTGGGGTACTCAGTGTATTTGCACGGGAAGCGGTGCCGACGCGAGAGCCCTAGGAGACCCGAAAGGCCTCCTCGCCTTCCTTTTAAGCGGAACAACGACCGAGACCTCATGGAAACTGCTGCACGCAGAGCTTGCCAGGGGGACAAGTGGGTCCTTACCATGAGACTAGTGGTCACCTTGTGGCTTCCCAGAACGCACGAGGGCTGTGGGATTAGCTCCCCCTAAGAATTGCGAGCACCTGACTTCTCTGGGCAAAGTACTCGTTCCCCTCCCAGGCGTGCCTGCGGTGAAAAGCAGCTGGGCAATTCCACACTTTTGCACACAGGTTCTAGGCCGCCCAGAATCCAGCTTTCGCGACGGGAAAAGACTGCTTTGGTGCGCTGATGCTAGGGGTCACCTTGCGATTGCCCAGAACGAACGTGGGCCGCAGCTTAGCTCTCCTCTGAAAGGACAGGCACCCCGTTTGTCTGGGGGACATACTGGTTTCCTCCCCAGCTGTGCCTGCAGTGAGTAGAAGCTGGACATAGTGAGCGTTTCAGAAACAGCTCCGAGGCTACCTGTATCCAGCTTTCCAAAGGGGGAAAACACTGGTTTTCTAAGCAGTGCCACCTACCCTCGTTAACACCCGCCATAAGTACGTGCAGAACTGGAAGTGCAAAGGGAGACCGTCGCGACACACTGGGCCCTTGGCTAAATAGTTTTCACTGCGCAGGCGTCTGCGTGTGGCAAGCTCCCTAACCGAGTGAAGGCCTGAGGAAGACCTAGTTGGCACTGCGTCTTCCAAGGGCCTGCCAGTGTAAAGTGAGGAATTGTGCTCTTGGCTCAGGTTGGATCTCACCTCGACTTCCTGCTTGAGGCAGAGAGCGGGGAGGTATGAGTTCCAAGAAGGAACACGGGGGAGACGTTTCTCTCAGGGTAAGTCACCTTTCCGCACTGAGTCCAAGTGGCCCAGCCCAGGAGACCGTGTAGGACTGTGTTCCAGGGCTCTTTGCAAGCTGTGTCAACCTAGGTTTCTAAGGAAGAGAACGGTGTGTCGCCTTGGACTCTGCATGCCAAGGAGTGTTCCGAAGGGCCTACGCGGCTGTCTGTTGCTCAGCAGGCAGAGAGGAGGCCCGGCGGACTCAGTGTAGTTGCCCAGCAAACGGTGCGGACGCGAGAGCCCATCGCGTCCTGAAAGGCATCCTCGAGTTCCAGCTAGGCAGCACATCGACGCACACTTCCTGGAAACTGCTGTATGCCCCCACATGCCCGTTGGCGAAAGTGGAACTTACGGGGAGCCCAGTGATCACCCTGCGGTTTCCCCGAACGAACGAGGGCGGCGGCATTAGTGCACCCCCAAGGATTGCAGGCAACCAGTTCCTTTGTGGAAATGAGTCCTTTACTCCCAAGGCGTTGCTGCAATGAAGAGACGCAGGGCCTTTTCAGGGTTTGGCCGAGAGCTCCGTGGTTGCGAGGATGCAGCTTTCCAAACGGTGAAAGACTGCTTTTCTCAACAGGGCCCCCTATGGTAGCTACCACGCAACGTTAAGTACCTGCAGTATTTGAGGGGCGAAGGCAGACAAACGCGACACACTGGGCCCTTCGCTGAATCCGTTTGAATGAGCGGGTGTCGAAGTGTGGCAAGCTCCCTAACCGAGTGAAGGCCTGAGGAAGGCCTTGTTGGCACTGCATCTCCCAGAGGCCTACCAGCGTAAAGTGGTGAATTGTGGTCTTCTTTGAGCAGGTTGGATGTCACGTCGAGTGCCTGCATGAGGTAGAGGCCCGGCAGGTGTGAGTTCCCAGAAGGAACGCGGAGCAGAGCGTGTCTCTTATGGCACGTCACTGCTCTGCACTGAGTCAAAGTTGCCCAGCCCATTAGACCGGCTAGGAATATGTTCCCGAGGTGTTCGTACGCTGTGTCAACCTGGTTCTCCAAGGAAGGGAGCCGTGTGTCGCCCTGGATTCTGCACGCCCAGAAGTGTTCCGAAGGGCCTACACGGCTGTCTGTCGATCAGCAGGCAGACAGGACACTTGGGGTACTCAGTGTATTTGCACGGGAAGCGGTGCCGACGCGAGAGCCCTAGGAGACCCGAAAGGCCTCCTCGCCTTCCTTTTAAGCGGAACAACGACCGAGACCTCATGGAAACTGCTGCACGCAGAGCTTGCCAGGGGGACAAGTGGGTCCTTACCATGAGACTAGTGGTCACCTTGTGGCTTCCCAGAACGCACGAGGGCTGTGGGATTAGCTCCCCCTAAGAATTGAGAGCACCTGACTTCTCTGGGCAAAGTACTCGTTCCCCTCCCAGGCGTGCCTGCGGTGAAAAGCAGCTGGGCAATTCCACACTTTTGCACACAGGTTCTAGGCCGCCCAGAATCCAGCTTTCGCGACGGGAAAAGACTGCTTTGGTGCGCTGATGCTAGGGGTCACCTTGCGATTGCCCAGAACGAACGTGGGCCGCAGCTTAGCTCTCCTCTGAAAGGGCAGGCACCCCGTTTGTCTGGGGGACATACTGGTTTCCTCCCCAGCTGTGCCTGCAGTGAGTAGAAGCTGGACATAGTGAGCGTTTCAGAAACAGCTCCGAGGCTACCTGTATCCAGCTTTCCAAAGGGGGAAAACACTGGTTTTCTAAGCAGTGCCACCTACCCTCATTAACACCCGCCATAAGTACGTGCAGAACTGGAAGTGCAAAGGGAGACCGTCGCGACACACTGGGCCCTTGGCTAAATAGTTTTCACTGCGCAGGCGTCTGCGTGTGGCAAGCTCCCTAACCGAGTGAAGGCCTGAGGAAGACCTAGTTGGCACTGCGTCTTCCAAGGGCCTGCCAGTGTAAAGTGAGGAATTGTGCTCTTGGCTCAGGTTGGATCTCACCTCGACTTCCTGCTTGAGGCAGAGAGCGGGGAGGTATGAGTTCCAAGAAGGAACGCGGGGGAGACGTTTCTCTCAGGGTAAGTCACCTTTCCGCACTGAGTCCAAGTGGCCCAGCCCAGGAGACCGTGTAGGACTGTGTTCCAGGGCTCTTTGCAAGCTGTGTCAACCTAGGTTTCTAAGGAAGAGAACGGTGTGTCGCCTTGGACTCTGCATGCCAAGGAGTGTTCCGAAGGGCCTACGCGGCTGTCTGTTGCTCAGCAGGCAGAGAGGAGGCCCGGCGGACTCAGTGTAGTTGCCCGGGAAACGGTGCGGACGCGAGAGCCCATCGCGTCCTGAAAGGCATCCTCGAGTTCCAGCTAGGCAGCACATCGACGCACACTTCCTGGAAACTGCTGTATGCCCCCACATGCCCGTTGGCGAAAGTGGCACTTACGGGGAGCCCAGTGATCACCCTGCGGTTTCCCCGAACGAACGAGGGCGGCGGCATTAGTGCCCCCCCAAGGATTGCAGGCACCCAGTTCCTCTGTGGAAATGAGTCCTTTACTCCCAAGGCGTTGCTGCAGTGAAGAGACGCAGGGCCTTTTCAGGGTTTGGCCGAGAGCTCCGTGGTTGCGAGGATGCAGCTTTCCAAACGGTGAAAGACTGCTTTTCTCAACAGGGCCCCCTATGGTAGCTACCACGCAACGTTAAGTACCTGCAGTATTTGAGGGGCGAAGGCAGACAAACGCGACACACTGGGCCCTTCGCTGAATCCGTTTGAATGAGCGGGTGTCGAAGTGTGGCAAGCTCCCTAACCGAGTGAAGGCCTGAGGAAGGCCTTGTTGGCACTGCATCTCCCAGAGGCCTACCAGCGTAAAGTGGTGAATTGTGGTCTTCTTTGAGCAGGTTGGATGTCACGTCGAGTGCCTGCATGAGGTAGAGGCCCGGCAGGTGTGAGTTCCCAGAAGGAACGCGGAGCAGAGCGTGTCTCTTATGGCACGTCACTGCTCTGCACTGAGTCAAAGTTGCCCAGCCCATTAGACCGGCTAGGAATATGTTCCCGAGGTGTTCGTACGCTGTGTCAACCTGGTTCTCCAAGGAAGGGAGCCGTGTGTCGCCCTGGATTCTGCACGCCCAGAAGTGTTCCGAAGGGCCTACACGGCTGTCTGTCGATCAGCAGGCAGACAGGACACTTGGGGTACTCAGTGTATTTGCACGGGAAGCGGTGCCGACGCGAGAGCCCTAGGAGACCCGAAAGGCCTCCTCGCCTTCCTTTTAAGCGGAACAACGACCGAGACCTCATGGAAACTGCTGCACGCAGAGCTTGCCAGGGGGACAAGTGGGTCCTTACCATGAGACTAGTGTTCACCTTGTGGCTTCCCAGAACGCACGAGGGCTGTGGGATTAGCTCCCCCTAAGAATTGAGAGCACCTGACTTCTCTGGGCAAAGTACTCGTTCCCCTCCCAGGCGTGCCTGCGGTGAAAAGCAGCTGGGCAATTCCACACTTTTGCACACAGGTTCTAGGCCGCCCAGAATCCAGCTTTCGCGACGGGAAAAGACTGCTTTGGTGCGCTGATGCTAGGGGTCACCTTGCGATTGCCCAGAACGAACGTGGGCCGCAGCTTAGCTCTCCTCTGAAAGGGCAGGCACCCCGTTTGTCTGGGGGACATACTGGTTTCCTCCCCAGCTGTGCCTGCAGTGAGTAGAAGCTGGACATAGTGAGCGTTTCAGAAACAGCTCCGAGGCTACCTGTATCCAGCTTTCCAAAGGGGGAAAACACTGGTTTTCTAAGCAGTGCCACCTAACCTCATTAACACCCGCCATAAGTACGTGGAGAACTGGAAGTGCAAAGGGAGACCGTCGCGACACACTGGGCCCTTGGCTAAATAGTTTTCACTGCGCAGGCGTCTGCGTGTGGCAAGCTCCCTAACCGAGTGAAGGCCTGAGGAAGACCTAGTTGGCACTGCGTCTTCCAAGGGCCTGCCAGTGTAAAGTGAGGAATTGTGCTCTTGGCTCAGGTTGGATCTCACCTCGACTTCCTGCTTGAGGCAGAGAGCGGGGAGGTATGAGTTCCAAGAAGGAACGCGGGGGAGACGTTTCTCTCAGGGTAAGCCACCTTTCCGCACTGAGTCCAAGTGGCCCAGCCCAGGAGACCGTGTAGGACTGTGTTCCAGGGCTCTTTGCAAGCTGTGTCCACCTAGGTTTCTAAGGAAGAGAACGGTGTGTCGCCTTGGACTCTGCATGCCAAGGAGTGTTCCGAAGGGCCTACGCGGCTGTCTGTTGCTCAGCAGGCAGAGAGGAGGCCCGGCGGACTCAGTGTAGTTGCCCGGGAAACGGTGCGGACGCGAGAGCCCATCGCGTCCTGAAAGGCATCCTCGAGTTCCAGCTAGGCAGCACATCGACGCACACTTCCTGGAAACTGCTGTATGCCCCCACATGCCCGTTGGCGAAAGTGGAACTTACGGGGAGCCCAGTGATCACCCTGCGGTTTCCCCGAACGAACGAGGGCGGCGGCATTAGTGCACCCCCAAGGATTGCAGGCACCCAGTTCCTCTGTGGAAATGAGTCCTTTACTCCCAAGGCGTTGCTGCAGTGAAGAGACGCAGGGCCTTTTCAGGGTTTGGCCGAGAGCTCCGTGGTTGCGAGGATGCAGCTTTCCAAACGGTGAAAGACTGCTTTTCTCAACAGGGCCCCCTATGGTAGCTACCACGCAACGTTAAGTACCTGCAGTATTTGAGGGGCGAAGGCAGACAAACGCGACACACTGGGCCCTTCGCTGAATCCGTTTGAATGAGCGGGTGTCGAAGTGTGGCAAGCTCCCTAACCGAGTGAAGGCCTGAGGAAGGCCTTGTTGGCACTGCATCTCCCAGAGGCCTACCAGCGTAAAGTGGTGAATTGTGGTCTTCTTTGAGCAGGTTGGATGTCACGTCGAGTGCCTGCATGAGGTAGAGGCCCGGCAGGTGTGAGTTCCCAGAAGGAACGCGGAGCAGAGCGTGTCTCTTATGGCACGTCACTGCTCTGCACTGAGTCAAAGTTGCCCAGCCCATTAGACCGGCTAGGAATATGTTCCCGAGGTGTTCGTACGCTGTGTCAACCTGGTTCTCCAAGGAAGGGAGCCGTGTGTCGCCCTGGATTCTGCACGCCCAGAAGTGTTCCGAAGGGCCTACACGGCTGTCTGTCGATCAGCAGGCAGACAGGACACTTGGGGTACTCAGTGTATTTGCACGGGAAGCGGTGCCGACGCGAGAGCCCTAGGAGACCCGAAAGGCCTCCTCGCCTTCCTTTTAAGCGGAACAACGACCGAGACCTCATGGAAACTGCTGCACGCAGAGCTTGCCAGGGGGACAAGTGGGTCCTTACCATGAGACTAGTGGTCACCTTGTGGCTTCCCAGAACGCACGAGGGCTGTGGGATTAGCTCCCCCTAAGAATTGAGAGCACCTGACTTCTCTGGGCAAAGTACTCGTTCCCCTCCCAGGCGTGCCTGCGGTGAAAAGCAGCTAGGCAATTCCACACTTTTGCACACAGGTTCTAGGCCGCCCAGAATCCAGCTTTCGCGACGGGAAAAGACTGCTTTGGTGCGCTGATGCTAGGGGTCACCTTGCGATTGCCCAGAACGAACGTGGGCCGCAGCTTAGCTCTCCTCTGAAAGGGCAGGCACCCCGTTTGTCTGGGGGACATACTGGTTTCCTCCCCAGCTGTGCCTGCAGTGACTAGAAGCTGGACATAGTGAGCGTTTCAGAAACAGCTCCGAGGCTACCTGTATCCAGCTTTCCAAAGGGGGAAAACACTGGTTTTCTAAGCAGTGCCACCTACCCTCGTTAACACCCGCCATAAGTACGTGCAGAACTGGAAGTGCAAAGGGAGACCGTCGCGACACACTGGGCCCTTGGCTAAATAGTTTTCACTGCGCAGGCGTCTGCGTGTGGCAAGCTCCCTAACCGAGTGAAGGCCTGAGGAAGACCTAGTTGGCACTGCGTCTTCCAAGGGCCTGCCAGTGTAAAGTGAGGAATTGTGCTCTTGGCTCAGGTTGGATCTCACCTCGACTTCCTGCTTGAGGCAGAGAGCGGGGAGGTATGAGTTCCAAGAAGGAACGCGGGGGAGACGTTTCTCTCAGGGTAAGTCACCTTTCCGCACTGAGTCCAAGTGGCCCAGCCCAGGAGACCGTGTAGGACTGTGTTCCAGGGCTCTTTGCAAGCTGTGTCCACCTAGGTTTCTAAGGAAGAGAACGGTGTGTCGCCTTGGACTCTGCATGCCAAGGAGTGTTCCGAAGGGCCTACGCGGCTGTCTGTTGCTCAGCAGGCAGAGAGGAGGCCCGGCGGACTAAGTGTAGTTGCCCGGGAAACGGTGCGGACGCGAGAGCCCATCGCATCCTGAAAGGCATCCTCGAGTTCCAGCTAGGCAGCACATCGACGCACACTTCCTGGAAACTGCTGTATGCCCCCACATGCCCGTTGGCGAAAGTGGCACTTACGGGGAGCCCAGTGATCACCCTGCGGTTTCCCCGAACGAACGAGGGCGGCGGCATTAGTGCCCCCCCAAGGATTGCAGGCACCCAGTTCCTCTGTGGAAATGAGTCCTTTACTCCTAAGGCGTTGCTGCAGTGAAGAGACGCAGGGCCTTTTCAGGGTTTGGCCGAGAGCTCCGTGGTTGCGAGGATGCAGCTTTCCAAACGGTGAAAGACTGCTTTTCTCAACAGGGCCCCCTATGGTAGCTACCACGCAACGTTAAGTACCTGCAGTATTTGAGGGGCGAAGGCAGACAAACGCGACACACTGGGCCCTTCGCTGAATCCGTTTGAATGAGCGGGTGTCGAAGTGTGGCAAGCTCCCTAACCGAGTGAAGGCCTGAGGAAGGCCTTGTTGGCACTGCATCTCCCAGAGGCCTACCAGCGTAAAGTGGTGAATTGTGGTCTTCTTTGAGCAGGTTGGATGTCACGTCGAGTGCCTGCATGAGGTAGAGGCCCGGCAGGTGTGAGTTCCCAGAAGGAACGCGGAGCAGAGCGTGTCTCTTATGGCACGTCACTGCTCTGCACTGAGTCAAAGTTGCCCAGCCCATTAGACCGGCTAGGAATATGTTCCCGAGGTGTTCGTACGCTGTGTCAACCTGGTTCTCCAAGGAAGGGAGCCGTGTGTCGCCCTGGATTCTGCACGCCCAGAAGTGTTCCGAAGGGCCTACACGGCTGTCTGTCGATCAGCAGGCAGACAGGACACTTGGGGTACTCAGTGTATTTGCACGGGAAGCGGTGCCGACGCGAGAGCCCTAGGAGACCCGAAAGGCCTCCTCGCCTTCCTTTTAAGCGGAACAACGACCGAGACCTCATGGAAACTGCTGCACGCAGAGCTTGCCAGGGGGACAAGTGGGTCCTTACCATGAGACTAGTGGTCACCTTGTGGCTTCCCAGAACGCACGAGGGCTGTGGGATTAGCTCCCCCTAAGAATTGAGAGCACCTGACTTCTCTGGGCAAAGTACTCGTTCCCCTCCCAGGCGTGCCTGCGGTGAAAAGCAGCTGGGCAATTCCACACTTTTGCACACAGGTTCTAGGCCGCCCACAATCCAGCTTTCGCGACGGGAAAAGACTGCTTTGGTGCGCTGATGCTAGGGGTCACCTTGCGATTGCCCAGAACGAACGTGGGCCGCAGCTTAGCTCTCCTCTGAAAGGGCAGGCACCCCGTTTGTCTGGGGGACATACTGGTTTCCTCCCCAGCTGTGCCTGCAGTGAGTAGAAGCTGGACATAGTGAGCGTTTCAGAAACAGCTCCGAGGCTACCTGTATCCAGCTTTCCAAAGGGGGAAAACACTGGTTTTCTAAGCAGTGCCACCTACCCTCGTTAACACCCGCCATAAGTACGTGCAGAACTGGAAGTGCAAAGGGAGACCGTCGCGACACACTGGGCCCTTGGCTAAATAGTTTTCACTGCGCAGGCGTCTGCGTGTGGCAAGCTCCCTAACCGAGTGAAGGCCTGAGGAAGACCTAGTTGGCACTGCGTCTTCCAAGGGCCTGCCAGTGTAAAGTGAGGAATTGTGCTCTTGGCTCAGGTTGGATCTCACCTCGACTTCCTGCTTGAGGCAGAGAGCGGGGAGGTATGAGTTCCAAGAAGGAACGCGGGGGAGACGTTTCTCTCAGGGTAAGCCACCTTTCCGCACTGAGTCCAAGTGGCCCAGCCCAGGAGACCGTGTAGGACTGTGTTCCAGGGCTCTTTGCAAGCTGTGTCCACCTAGGTTTCTAAGGAAGAGAACGGTGTGTCGCCTTGGACTCTGCATGCCAAGGAGTGTTCCGAAGGGCCTACGCGGCTGTCTGTTGCTCAGCAGGCAGAGAGGAGGCCCGGCGGACTCAGTGTAGTTGCCCGGGAAACGGTGCGGACGCGAGAGCCCATCGCGTCCTGAAAGGCATCCTCGAGTTCCAGCTAGGCAGCACATCGACGCACACTTCCTGGAAACTGCTGTATGCCCCCACATGCCCGTTGGCGAAAGTGGCACTTACGGGGAGCCCAGTGATCACCCTGCGGTTTCCCCGAACGAACGAGGGCGGCGGCATTAGTGCCCCCCCAAGGATTGCAGGCACCCAGTTCCTCTGTGGAAATGAGTCCTTTACTCCCAAGGCGTTGCTGCAGTGAAGAGACGCAGGGCCTTTTCAGGGTTTGGCCGAGAGCTCCGTGGTTGCGAGGATGCAGCTTTCCAAACGGTGAAAGACTGCTTTTCTCAACAGGGCCCCCTATGGTAGCTACCACGCAACGTTAAGTACCTGCAGTATTTGAGGGGCGAAGGCAGACAAACGCGACACACTGGGCCCTTCGCTGAATCCGTTTGAATGAGCGGGTGTCGAAGTGTGGCAAGCTCCCTAACCGAGTGAAGGCCTGAGGAAGGCCTTGTTGGCACTGCATCTCCCAGAGGCCTACCAGCGTAAAGTGGTGAATTGTGGTCTTCTTTGAGCAGGTTGGATGTCACGTCGAGTGCCTGCATGAGGTAGAGGCCCGGCAGGTGTGAGTTCCCAGAAGGAACGCGGAGCAGAGCGTGTCTCTTATGGCACGTCACTGCTCTGCACTGAGTCAAAGTTGCCCAGCCCATTAGACCGGCTAGGAATATGTTCCCGAGGTGTTCGTACGCTGTGTCAACCTGGTTCTCCAAGGAAGGGAGCCGTGTGTCGCCCTGGATTCTGCACGCCCAGAAGTGTTCCGAAGGGCCTACACGGCTGTCTGTCGATCAGCAGGCAGACAGGACACTTGGGGTACTCAGTGTATTTGCACGGGAAGCGGTGCCGACGCGAGAGCCCTAGGAGACCCGAAAGGCCTCCTCGCCTTCCTTTTAAGCGGAACAACGACCGAGACCTCATGGAAACTGCTGCACGCAGAGCTTGCCAGGGGGACAAGTGGGTCCTTACCATGAGACTAGTGGTCACCTTGTGGCTTCCCAGAACGCACGAGGGCTGTGGGATTAGCTCCCCCTAAGAATTGAGAGCACCTGACTTCTCTGGGCAAAGTACTCGTTCCCCTCCCAGGCGTGCCTGCGGTGAAAAGCAGCTGGGCAATTCCACACTTTTGCACACAGGTTCTAGGCCGCCCAGAATCCAGCTTTCGCGACGGGAAAAGACTGCTTTGGTGCGCTGATGCTAGGGGTCACCTTGCGATTGCCCAGAACGAACGTGGGCCGCAGCTTAGCTCTCCTCTGAAAGGGCAGGCACCCCGTTTGTCTGGGGGACATACTGGTTTCCTCCCCAGCTGTGCCTGCAGTGAGTAGAAGCTGGACATAGTGAGCGTTTCAGAAACAGCTCCGAGGCTACCTGTATCCAGCTTTCCAAAGGGGGAAAACACTGGTTTTCTAAGCAGTGCCACCTACCCTCGTTAACACCCGCCATAAGTACGTGCAGAACTGGAAGTGCAAAGGGAGACCGTCGCGACACACTGGGCCCTTGGCTAAATAGTTTTCACTGCGCAGGCGTCTGCGTGTGGCAAGCTCCCTAACCGAGTGAAGGCCTGAGGAAGACCTAGTTGGCACTGCGTCTTCCAAGGGCCTGCCAGTGTAAAGTGAGGAATTGTGCTCTTGGCTCAGGTTGGATCTCACCTCGACTTCCTGCTTGAGGCAGAGAGCGGGGAGGTATGAGTTCCAAGAAGGAACGCGGGGGAGACGTTTCTCTCAGGGTAAGTCACCTTTCCGCACTGAGTCCAAGTGGCCCAGCCCAGGAGACCGTGTAGGACTGTGTTCCAGGGCTCTTTGCAAGCTGTGTCCACCTAGGTTTCTAAGGAAGAGAACGGTGTGTCGCCTTGGACTCTGCATGCCAAGGAGTGTTCCGAAGGGCCTACGCGGCTGTCTGTTGCTCAGCAGGCAGAGAGGAGGCCCGGCGGACTCAGTGTAGTTGCCCGGGAAACGGTGCGGACGCGAGAGCCCATCGCGTCCTGAAAGGCATCCTCGAGTTCCAGCTAGGCAGCACATCGACGCACACTTCCTGGAAACTGCTGTATGCCCCCACATGCCCGTTGGCGAAAGTGGCACTTACGGGGAGCCCAGTGATCACCCTGCGGTTTCCCCGAACGAACGAGGGCGGCGGCATTAGTGCCCCCCCAAGGATTGCAGGCACCCAGTTCCTCTGTGGAAATGAGTCCTTTACTCCCAAGGCGTTGCTGCAGTGAAGAGACGCAGGGCCTTTTCAGGGTTTGGCCGAGAGCTCCGTGGTTGCGAGGATGCAGCTTTCCAAACGGTGAAAGACTGCTTTTCTCAACAGGGCCCCCTATGGTAGCTACCACGCAACGTTAAGTACCTGCAGTATTTGAGGGGCGAAGGCAGACAAACGCGACACACTGGGCCCTTCGCTGAATCCGTTTGAATGAGCGGGTGTCGAAGTGTGGCAAGCTCCCTAACCGAGTGAAGGCCTGAGGAAGGCCTTGTTGGCACTGCATCTCCCAGAGGCCTACCAGCGTAAAGTGGTGAATTGTGGTCTTCTTTGAGCAGGTTGGATGTCACGTCGAGTGCCTGCATGAGGTAGAGGCCCGGCAGGTGTGAGTTCCCAGAAGGAACGCGGAGCAGAGCGTGTCTCTTATGGCACGTCACTGCTCTGCACTGAGTCAAAGTTGCCCAGCCCATTAGACCGGCTAGGAATATGTTCCCGAGGTGTTCGTACGCTGTGTCAACCTGGTTCTCCAAGGAAGGGAGCCGTGTGTCGCCCTGGATTCTGCACGCCCAGAAGTGTTCCGAAGGGCCTACACGGCTGTCTGTCGATCAGCAGGCAGACAGGACACTTGGGGTACTCAGTGTATTTGCACGGGAAGCGGTGCCGACGCGAGAGCCCTAGGAGACCCGAAAGGCCTCCTCGCCTTCCTTTTAAGCGGAACAACGACCGAGACCTCATGGAAACTGCTGCACGCAGAGCTTGCCAGGGGGACAAGTGGGTCCTTACCATGAGACTAGTGGTCACCTTGTGGCTTCCCAGAACGCACGAGGGCTGTGGGATTAGCTCCCCCTAAGAATTGAGAGCACCTGACTTCTCTGGGCAAAGTACTCGTTCCCCTCCCAGGCGTGCCTGCGGTGAAAAGCAGCTGGGCAATTCCACACTTTTGCACACAGGTTCTAGGCCGCCCAGAATCCAGCTTTCGCGACGGGAAAAGACTGCTTTGGTGCGCTGATGCTAGGGGTCACCTTGCGATTGCCCAGAACGAACGTGGGCCGCAGCTTAGCTCTCCTCTGAAAGGGCAGGCACCCCGTTTGTCTGGGGGACATACTGGTTTCCTCCCCAGCTGTGCCTGCAGTGAGTAGAAGCTGGACATAGTGAGCGTTTCAGAAACAGCTCCGAGGCTACCTGTATCCAGCTTTCCAAAGGGGGAAAACACTGGTTTTCTAAGCAGTGCCACCTACCCTCGTTAACACCCGCCATAAGTACGTGCAGAACTGGAAGTGCAAAGGGAGACCGTCGCGACACACTGGGCCCTTGGCTAAATAGTTTTCACTGCGCAGGCGTCTGCGTGTGGCAAGCTCCCTAACCGAGTGAAGGCCTGAGGAAGACCTAGTTGGCACTGCACCTTCCAAGGGCCTGCCAGTGTAAAGTGAGGAATTGTGCTCTTGGCTCAGGTTGGATCTCACCTCGACTTCCTGCTTGAGGCAGAGAGCGGGGAGGTATGAGTTCCAAGAAGGAACGCGGGGGAGACGTTTCTCTCAGGGTAAGTCACCTTTCCGCACTGAGTCCAAGTGGCCCAGCCCAGGAGACCGTGTAGGACTGTGTTCCAGGGCTCTTTGCAAGCTGTGTCAACCTAGGTTTCTAAGGAAGAGAACGGTGTGTCGCCTTGGACTCTGCATGCCAAGGAGTGTTCCGAAGGGCCTACGCGGCTGTCTGTTGCTCAGCAGGCAGAGAGGAGGCCCGGCGGACTCAGTGTAGTTGCCCGGGAAACGGTGCGGACGCGAGAGCCCATCGCGTCCTGAAAGGCATCCTCGAGTTCCAGCTAGGCAGCACATCGACGCACACTTCCTGGAAACTGCTGTATGCCCCCACATGCCCGTTGGCGAAAGTGGCACTTACGGGGAGCCCAGTGATCACCCTGCGGTTTCCCCGAACGAACGAGGGCGGCGGCATTAGTGCCCCCCCAAGGATTGCAGGCACCCAGTTCCTCTGTGGAAATGAGTCCTTTACTCCCAAGGCGTTGCTGCAGTGAAGAGACGCAGGGCCTTTTCAGGGTTTGGCCGAGAGCTCCGTGGTTGCGAGGATGCAGCTTTCCAAACGGTGAAAGACTGCTTTTCTCAACAGGGCCCCCTATGGTAGCTACCACGCAACGTTAAGTACCTGCAGTATTTGAGGGGCGAAGGCAGACAAACGCGACACACTGGGCCCTTCGCTGAATCCGTTTGAATGAGCGGGTGTCGAAGTGTGGCAAGCTCCCTAACCGAGTGAAGGCCTGAGGAAGGCCTTGTTGGCACTGCATCTCCCAGAGGCCTACCAGCGTAAAGTGGTGAATTGTGGTCTTCTTTGAGCAGGTTGGATGTCACGTCGAGTGCCTGCATGAGGTAGAGGCCCGGCAGGTGTGAGTTCCCAGAAGGAACGCGGAGCAGAGCGTGTCTCTTATGGCACGTCACTGCTCTGCACTGAGTCAAAGTTGCCCAGCCCATTAGACCGGCTAGGAATATGTTCCCGAGGTGTTCGTACGCTGTGTCAACCTGGTTCTCCAAGGAAGGGAGCCGTGTGTCGCCCTGGATTCTGCACGCCCAGAAGTGTTCCGAAGGGCCTACACGGCTGTCTGTCGATCAGCAGGCAGACAGGACACTTGGGGTACTCAGTGTATTTGCACGGGAAGCGGTGCCGACGCGAGAGCCCTAGGAGACCCGAAAGGCCTCCTCGCCTTCCTTTTAAGCGGAACAACGACCGAGACCTCATGGAAACTGCTGCACGCAGAGCTTGCCAGGGGGACAAGTGGGTCCTTACCATGAGACTAGTGGTCACCTTGTGGCTTCCCAGAACGCACGAGGGCTGTGGGATTAGCTCCCCCTAAGAATTGAGAGCACCTGACTTCTCTGGGCAAAGTACTCGTTCCCCTCCCAGGCGTGCCTGCGGTGAAAAGCAGCTGGGCAATTCCACACTTTTGCACACAGGTTCTAGGCCGCCCAGAATCCAGCTTTCGCGACGGGAAAAGACTGCTTTGGTGCGCTGATGCTAGGGGTCACCTTGCGATTGCCCAGAACGAACGTGGGCCGCAGCTTAGCTCTCCTCTGAAAGGGCAGGCACCCCGTTTGTCTGGGGGACATACTGGTTTCCTCCCCAGCTGTGCCTGCAGTGAGTAGAAGCTGGACATAGTGAGCGTTTCAGAAACAGCTCCGAGGCTACCTGTATCCAGCTTTCCAAAGGGGGAAAACACTGGTTTTCTAAGCAGTGCCACCTACCCTCGTTAACACCCGCCATAAGTACGTGCAGAACTGGAAGTGCAAAGGGAGACCGTCGCGACACACTGGGCCCTTGGCTAAATAGTTTTCACTGCGCAGGCGTCTGCGTGTGGCAAGCTCCCTAACCGAGTGAAGGCCTGAGGAAGACCTAGTTGGCACTGCGTCTTCCAAGGGCCTGCCAGTGTAAAGTGAGGAATTGTGCTCTTGGCTCAGGTTGGATCTCACCTCGACTTCCTGCTTGAGGCAGAGAGCGGGGAGGTATGAGTTCCAAGAAGGAACGCGGGGGAGACGTTTCTCTCAGGGTAAGTCACCTTTCCGCACTGAGTCCAAGTGGCCCAGCCCAGGAGACCGTGTAGGACTGTGTTCCAGGGCTCTTTGCAAGCTGTGTCAACCTAGGTTTCTAAGGAAGAGAACGGTGTGTCGCCTTGGACTCTGCATGCCAAGGAGTGTTCCGAAGGGCCTACGCGGCTGTCTGTTGCTCAGCAGGCAGAGAGGAGGCCCGGCGGACTCAGTGTAGTTGCCCGGGAAACGGTGCGGACGCGAGAGCCCATCGCGTCCTGAAAGGCATCCTCGAGTTCCAGCTAGGCAGCACATCGACGCACACTTCCTGGAAACTGCTGTATGCCCCCACATGCCCGTTGGCGAAAGTGGCACTTACGGGGAGCCCAGTGATCACCCTGCGGTTTCCCCGAACGAACGAGGGCGGCGGCATTAGTGCCCCCCCAAGGATTGCAGGCACCCAGTTCCTCTGTGGAAATGAGTCCTTTACTCCCAAGGCGTTGCTGCAGTGAAGAGACGCAGGGCCTTTTCAGGGTTTGGCCGAGAGCTCCGTGGTTGCGAGGATGCAGCTTTCCAAACGGTGAAAGACTGCTTTTCTCAACAGGGCCCCCTATGGTAGCTACCACGCAACGTTAAGTACCTGCAGTATTTGAGGGGCGAAGGCAGACAAACGCGACACACTGGGCCCTTCGCTGAATCCGTTTGAATGAGCGGGTGTCGAAGTGTGGCAAGCTCCCTAACCGAGTGAAGGCCTGAGGAAGGCCTTGTTGGCACTGCATCTCCCAGAGGCCTACCAGCGTAAAGTGGTGAATTGTGGTCTTCTTTGAGCAGGTTGGATGTCACGTCGAGTGCCTGCATGAGGTAGAGGCCCGGCAGGTGTGAGTTCCCAGAAGGAACGCGGAGCAGAGCGTGTCTCTTATGGCACGTCACTGCTCTGCACTGAGTCAAAGTTGCCCAGCCCATTAGACCGGCTAGGAATATGTTCCCGAGGTGTTCGTACGCTGTGTCAACCTGGTTCTCCAAGGAAGGGAGCCGTGTGTCGCCCTGGATTCTGCACGCCCAGAAGTGTTCCGAAGGGCCTACACGGCTGTCTGTCGATCAGCAGGCAGGCAGGACACTTGGGGTACTCAGTGTATTTGCACGGGAAGCGGTGCCGACGCGAGAGCCCTAGGAGACCCGAAAGGCCTCCTCGCCTTCCTTTTAAGCGGAACAACGACCGAGACCTCATGGAAACTGCTGCACGCAGAGCTTGCCAGGGGGACAAGTGGGTCCTTACCATGAGACTAGTGGTCACCTTGTGGCTTCCCAGAACGCACGAGGGCTGTGGGATTAGCTCCCCCTAAGAATTGAGAGCACCTGACTTCTCTGGGCAAAGTACTCGTTCCCCTCCCAGGCGTGCCTGCGGTGAAAAGCAGCTGGGCAATTCCACACTTTTGCACACAGGTTCTAGGCCGCCCACAATCCAGCTTTCGCGACGGGAAAAGACTGCTTTGGTGCGCTGATGCTAGGGGTCACCTTGCGATTGCCCAGAACGAACGTGGGCCGCAGCTTAGCTCTCCTCTGAAAGGGCAGGCACCCCGTTTGTCTGGGGGACATACTGGTTTCCTCCCCAGCTGTGCCTGCAGTGAGTAGAAGCTGGACATAGTGAGCGTTTCAGAAACAGCTCCGAGGCTACCTGTATCCAGCTTTCCAAAGGGGGAAAACACTGGTTTTCTAAGCAGTGCCACCTACCCTCGTTAACACCCGCCATAAGTACGTGCAGAACTGGAAGTGCAAAGGGAGACCGTCGCGACACACTGGGCCCTTGGCTAAATAGTTTTCACTGCGCAGGCGTCTGCGTGTGGCAAGCTCCCTAACCGAGTGAAGGCCTGAGGAAGACCTAGTTGGCACTGCACATTCCAAGGGCCTGCCAGTGTAAAGTGAGGAATTGTGCTCTTGGCTCAGGTTGGATCTCACCTCGACTTCCTGCTTGAGGCAGAGAGCGGGGAGGTATGAGTTCCAAGAAGGAACGCGGGGGAGACGTTTCTCTCAGGGTAAGTCACCTTTCCGCACTGAGTCCAAGTGGCCCAGCCCAGGAGACCGTGTAGGACTGTGTTCCAGGGCTCTTTGCAAGCTGTGTCAACCTAGGTTTCTAAGGAAGAGAACGGTGTGTCGCCTTGGACTCTGCATGCCAAGGAGTGTTCCGAAGGGCCTACGCGGCTGTCTGTTGCTCAGCAGGCAGAGAGGAGGCCCGGCGGACTCAGTGTAGTTGCCCGGGAAACGGTGCGGACGCGAGAGCCCATCGCGTCCTGAAAGGCATCCTCGAGTTCCAGCTAGGCAGCACATCGACGCACACTTCCTGGAAACTGCTGTATGCCCCCACATGCCCGTTGGCGAAAGTGGAACTTACGGGGAGCCCAGTGATCACCCTGCGGTTTCCCCGAACGAACGAGGGCGGCGGCATTAGTGCCCCCCCAAGGATTGCAGGCACCCAGTTCCTCTGTGGAAATGAGTCCTTTACTCCCAAGGCGTTGCTGCAGTGAAGAGACGCAGGGCCTTTTCAGGGTTTGGCCGAGAGCTCCGTGGTTGCGAGGATGCAGCTTTCCAAACGGTGAAAGACTGCTTTTCTCAACAGGGCCCCCTATGGTAGCTACCACGCAACGTTAAGTACCTGCAGTATTTGAGGGGCGAAGGCAGACAAACGCGACACACTGGGCCCTTCGCTGAATCCGTTTGAATGAGCGGGTGTCGAAGTGTGGCAAGCTCCCTAACCGAGTGAAGGCCTGAGGAAGGCCTTGTTGGCACTGCATCTCCCAGAGGCCTACCAGCGTAAAGTGGTGAATTGTGGTCTTCTTTGAGCAGGTTGGATGTCACGTCGAGTGCCTGCATGAGGTAGAGGCCCGGCAGGTGTGAGTTCCCAGAAGGAACGCGGAGCAGAGCGTGTCTCTTATGGCACGTCACTGCTCTGCACTGAGTCAAAGTTGCCCAGCCCATTAGACCGGCTAGGAATATGTTCCCGAGGTGTTCGTACGCTGTGTCAACCTGGTTCTCCAAGGAAGGGAGCCGTGTGTCGCCCTGGATTCTGCACGCCCAGAAGTGTTCCGAAGGGCCTACACGGCTGTCTGTCGATCAGCAGGCAGGCAGGACACTTGGGGTACTCAGTGTATTTGCACGGGAAGCGGTGCCGACGCGAGAGCCCTAGGAGACCCGAAAGGCCTCCTCGCCTTCCTTTTAAGCGGAACAACGACCGAGACCTCATGGAAACTGCTGCACGCAGAGCTTGCCAGGGGGACAAGTGGGTCCTTACCATGAGACTAGTGGTCACCTTGTGGCTTCCCAGAACGCACGAGGGCTGTGGGATTAGCTCCCCCTAAGAATTGAGAGCACCTGACTTCTCTGGGCAAAGTACTCGTTCCCCTGCCAGGCGTGCCTGCGGTGAAAAGCAGCTGGGCAATTCCACACTTTTGCACACAGGTTTAGGCCGCCCACAATCCAGCTTTCGCGACGGGAAAAGACTGCTTTGGTGCGCTGATGCTAGGGGTCACCTTGCGATTGCCCAGAACGAACGTGGGCCGCAGCTTAGCTCTCCTCTGAAAGGGCAGGCACCCCGTTTGTCCGGGGGACATACTGGTTTCCTCCCCAGCTGTGCCTGCAGTGAGTAGAAGCTGGACATAGTGAGCGTTTCAGAAACAGCTCCGAGGCTACCTGTATCCAGCTTTCCAAAGGGGGAAAACACTGGTTTTCTAAGCAGTGCCACCTACCCTCGTTAACACCCGCCATAAGTACGTGCAGAACTGGAAGTGCAAAGGGAGACCGTCGCGACACACTGGGCCCTTGGCTAAATAGTTTTCACTGCGCAGGCGTCTGCGTGTGGCAAGCTCCCTAACCGAGTGAAGGCCTGAGGAAGACCTAGTTGGCACTGCACCTTCCAAGGGCCTGCCAGTGTAAAGTGAGGAATTGTGCTCTTGGCTCAGGTTGGATCTCACCTCGACTTCCTGCTTGAGGCAGAGAGCGGGGAGGTATGAGTTCCAAGAAGGAACGCGGGGGAGACGTTTCTCTCAGGGTAAGTCACCTTTCCGCACTGAGTCCAAGTGGCCCAGCCCAGGAGACCGTGTAGGACTGTGTTCCAGGGCTCTTTGCAAGCTGTGTCAACCTAGGTTTCTAAGGAAGAGAACGGTGTGTCGCCTTGGACTCTGCATGCCAAGGAGTGTTCCGAAGGGCCTACGCGGCTGTCTGTTGCTCAGCAGGCAGAGAGGAGGCCCGGCGGACTCAGTGTAGTTGCCCGGGAAACGGTGCGGACGCGAGAGCCCATCGCGTCCTGAAAGGCATCCTCGAGTTCCAGCTAGGCAGCACATCGACGCACACTTCCTGGAAACTGCTGTATGCCCCCACATGCCCGTTGGCGAAAGTGGCACTTACGGGGAGCCCAGTGATCACCCTGCGGTTTCCCCGAACGAACGAGGGCGGCGGCATTAGTGCCCCCCCAAGGATTGCAGGCACCCAGTTCCTCTGTGGAAATGAGTCCTTTACTCCCAAGGCGTTGCTGCAGTGAAGAGACGCAGGGCCTTTTCAGGGTTTGGCCGAGAGCTCCGTGGTTGCGAGGATGCAGCTTTCCAAACGGTGAAAGACTGCTTTTCTCAACAGGGCCCCCTATGGTAGCTACCACGCAACGTTAAGTACCTGCAGTATTTGAGGGGCGAAGGCAGACAAACGCGACACACTGGGCCCTTCGCTGAATCCGTTTGAATGAGCGGGTGTCGAAGTGTGGCAAGCTCCCTAACCGAGTGAAGGCCTGAGGAAGGCCTTGTTGGCACTGCATCTCCCAGAGGCCTACCAGCGTAAAGTGGTGAATTGTGGTCTTCTTTGAGCAGGTTGGATGTCACGTCGAGTGCCTGCATGAGGTAGAGGCCCGGCAGGTGTGAGTTCCCAGAAGGAACGCGGAGCAGAGCGTGTCTCTTATGGCACGTCACTGCTCTGCACTGAGTCAAAGTTGCCCAGCCCATTAGACCGGCTAGGAATATGTTCCCGAGGTGTTCGTACGCTGTGTCAACCTGGTTCTCCAAGGAAGGGAGCCGTGTGTCGCCCTGGATTCTGCACGCCCAGAAGTGTTCCGAAGGGCCTACACGGCTGTCTGTCGATCAGCAGGCAGACAGGACACTTGGGGTACTCAGTGTATTTGCACGGGAAGCGGTGCCGACGCGAGAGCCCTAGGAGACCCGAAAGGCCTCCTCGCCTTCCTTTTAAGCGGAACAACGACCGAGACCTCATGGAAACTGCTGCACGCAGAGCTTGCCAGGGGGACAAGTGGGTCCTTACCATGAGACTAGTGGTCACCTTGTGGCTTCCCAGAACGCACGAGGGCTGTGGGATTAGCTCCCCCTAAGAATTGAGAGCACCTGACTTCTCTGGGCAAAGTACTCGTTCCCCTCCCAGGCGTGCCTGCGGTGAAAAGCAGCTGGGCAATTCCACACTTTTGCACACAGGTTCTAGGCCGCCCAGAATCCAGCTTTCGCGACGGGAAAAGACTGCTTTGGTGCGCTGATGCTAGGGGTCACCTTGCGATTGCCCAGAACGAACGTGGGCCGCAGCTTAGCTCTCCTCTGAAAGGGCAGGCACCCCGTTTGTCTGGGGGACATACTGGTTTCCTCCCCAGCTGTGCCTGCAGTGAGTAGAAGCTGGACATAGTGAGCGTTTCAGAAACAGCTCCGAGGCTACCTGTATCCAGCTTTCCAAAGGGGGAAAACACTGGTTTTCTAAGCAGTGCCACCTACCCTCGTTAACACCCGCCATAAGTACGTGCAGAACTGGAAGTGCAAAGGGAGACCGTCGCGACACACTGGGCCCTTGGCTAAATAGTTTTCACTGCGCAGGCGTCTGCGTGTGGCAAGCTCCCTAACCGAGTGAAGGCCTGAGGAAGACCTAGTTGGCACTGCGTCTTCCAAGGGCCTGCCAGTGTAAAGTGAGGAATTGTGCTCTTGGCTCAGGTTGGATCTCACCTCGACTTCCTGCTTGAGGCAGAGAGCGGGGAGGTATGAGTTCCAAGAAGGAACGCGGGGGAGACGTTTCTCTCAGGGTAAGTCACCTTTCCGCACTGAGTCCAAGTGGCCCAGCCCAGGAGACCGTGTAGGACTGTGTTCCAGGGCTCTTTGCAAGCTGTGTCAACCTAGGTTTCTAAGGAAGAGAACGGTGTGTCGCCTTGGACTCTGCATGCCAAGGAGTGTTCCGAAGGGCCTACGCGGCTGTCTGTTGCTCAGCAGGCAGAGAGGAGGCCCGGCGGACTCAGTGTAGTTGCCCGGGAAACGGTGCGGACGCGAGAGCCCATCGCGTCCTGAAAGGCATCCTCGAGTTCCAGCTAGGCAGCACATCGACGCACACTTCCTGGAAACTGCTGTATGCCCCCACATGCCCGTTGGCGAAAGTGGCACTTACGGGGAGCCCAGTGATCACCCTGCGGTTTCCCCGAACGAACGAGGGCGGCGGCATTAGTGCCCCCCCAAGGATTGCAGGCACCCAGTTCCTCTGTGGAAATGAGTCCTTTACTCCCAAGGCGTTGCTGCAGTGAAGAGACGCAGGGCCTTTTCAGGGTTTGGCCGAGAGCTCCGTGGTTGCGAGGATGCAGCTTTCCAAACGGTGAAAGACTGCTTTTCTCAACAGGGCCCCCTATGGTAGCTACCACGCAACGTTAAGTACCTGCAGTATTTGAGGGGCGAAGGCAGACAAACGCGACACACTGGGCCCTTCGCTGAATCCGTTTGAATGAGCGGGTGTCGAAGTGTGGCAAGCTCCCTAACCGAGTGAAGGCCTGAGGAAGGCCTTGTTGGCACTGCATCTCCCAGAGGCCTACCAGCGTAAAGTGGTGAATTGTGGTCTTCTTTGAGCAGGTTGGATGTCACGTCGAGTGCCTGCATGAGGTAGAGGCCCGGCAGGTGTGAGTTCCCAGAAGGAACGCGGAGCAGAGCGTGTCTCTTATGGCACGTCACTGCTCTGCACTGAGTCAAAGTTGCCCAGCCCATTAGACCGGCTAGGAATATGTTCCCGAGGTGTTCGTACGCTGTGTCAACCTGGTTCTCCAAGGAAGGGAGCCGTGTGTCGCCCTGGATTCTGCACGCCCAGAAGTGTTCCGAAGGGCCTACACGGCTGTCTGTCGATCAGCAGGCAGGCAGGACACTTGGGGTACTCAGTGTATTTGCACGGGAAGCGGTGCCGACGCGAGAGCCCTAGGAGACCCGAAAGGCCTCCTCGCCTTCCTTTTAAGCGGAACAACGACCGAGACCTCATGGAAACTGCTGCACGCAGAGCTTGCCAGGGGGACAAGTGGGTCCTTACCATGAGACTAGTGGTCACCTTGTGGCTTCCCAGAACGCACGAGGGCTGTGGGATTAGCTCCCCCTAAGAATTGAGAGCACCTGACTTCTCTGGGCAAAGTACTCGTTCCCCTCCCAGGCGTGCCTGCGGTGAAAAGCAGCTGGGCAATTCCACACTTTTGCACACAGGTTCTAGGCCGCCCACAATCCAGCTTTCGCGACGGGAAAAGACTGCTTTGGTGCGCTGATGCTAGGGGTCACCTTGCGATTGCCCAGAACGAACGTGGGCCGCAGCTTAGCTCTCCTCTGAAAGGGCAGGCACCCCGTTTGTCTGGGGGACATACTGGTTTCCTCCCCAGCTGTGCCTGCAGTGAGTAGAAGCTGGACATAGTGAGCGTTTCAGAAACAGCTCCGAGGCTACCTGTATCCAGCTTTCCAAAGGGGGAAAACACTGGTTTTCTAAGCAGTGCCACCTACCCTCGTTAACACCCGCCATAAGTACGTGCAGAACTGGAAGTGCAAAGGGAGACCGTCGCGACACACTGGGCCCTTGGCTAAATAGTTTTCACTGCGCAGGCGTCTGCGTGTGGCAAGCTCCCTAACCGAGTGAAGGCCTGAGGAAGACCTAGTTGGCACTGCACATTCCAAGGGCCTGCCAGTGTAAAGTGAGGAATTGTGCTCTTGGCTCAGGTTGGATCTCACCTCGACTTCCTGCTTGAGGCAGAGAGCGGGGAGGTATGAGTTCCAAGAAGGAACGCGGGGGAGACGTTTCTCTCAGGGTAAGTCACCTTTCCGCACTGAGTCCAAGTGGCCCAGCCCAGGAGACCGTGTAGGACTGTGTTCCAGGGCTCTTTGCAAGCTGTGTCAACCTAGGTTTCTAAGGAAGAGAACGGTGTGTCGCCTTGGACTCTGCATGCCAAGGAGTGTTCCGAAGGGCCTACGCGGCTGTCTGTTGCTCAGCAGGCAGAGAGGAGGCCCGGCGGACTCAGTGTAGTTGCCCGGGAAACGGTGCGGACGCGAGAGCCCATCGCGTCCTGAAAGGCATCCTCGAGTTCCAGCTAGGCAGCACATCGACGCACACTTCCTGGAAACTGCTGTATGCCCCCACATGCCCGTTGGCGAAAGTGGAACTTACGGGGAGCCCAGTGATCACCCTGCGGTTTCCCCGAACGAACGAGGGCGGCGGCATTAGTGCCCCCCCAAGGATTGCAGGCACCCAGTTCCTCTGTGGAAATGAGTCCTTTACTCCCAAGGCGTTGCTGCAGTGAAGAGACGCAGGGCCTTTTCAGGGTTTGGCCGAGAGCTCCGTGGTTGCGAGGATGCAGCTTTCCAAACGGTGAAAGACTGCTTTTCTCAACAGGGCCCCCTATGGTAGCTACCACGCAACGTTAAGTACCTGCAGTATTTGAGGGGCGAAGGCAGACAAACGCGACACACTGGGCCCTTCGCTGAATCCGTTTGAATGAGCGGGTGTCGAAGTGTGGCAAGCTCCCTAACCGAGTGAAGGCCTGAGGAAGGCCTTGTTGGCACTGCATCTCCCAGAGGCCTACCAGCGTAAAGTGGTGAATTGTGGTCTTCTTTGAGCAGGTTGGATGTCACGTCGAGTGCCTGCATGAGGTAGAGGCCCGGCAGGTGTGAGTTCCCAGAAGGAACGCGGAGCAGAGCGTGTCTCTTATGGCACGTCACTGCTCTGCACTGAGTCAAAGTTGCCCAGCCCATTAGACCGGCTAGGAATATGTTCCCGAGGTGTTCGTACGCTGTGTCAACCTGGTTCTCCAAGGAAGGGAGCCGTGTGTCGCCCTGGATTCTGCACGCCCAGAAGTGTTCCGAAGGGCCTACACGGCTGTCTGTCGATCAGCAGGCAGGCAGGACACTTGGGGTACTCAGTGTATTTGCACGGGAAGCGGTGCCGACGCGAGAGCCCTAGGAGACCCGAAAGGCCTCCTCGCCTTCCTTTTAAGCGGAACAACGACCGAGACCTCATGGAAACTGCTGCACGCAGAGCTTGCCAGGGGGACAAGTGGGTCCTTACCATGAGACTAGTGGTCACCTTGTGGCTTCCCAGAACGCACGAGGGCTGTGGGATTAGCTCCCCCTAAGAATTGAGAGCACCTGACTTCTCTGGGCAAAGTACTCGTTCCCCTGCCAGGCGTGCCTGCGGTGAAAAGCAGCTGGGCAATTCCACACTTTTGCACACAGGTTTAGGCCGCCCACAATCCAGCTTTCGCGACGGGAAAAGACTGCTTTGGTGCGCTGATGCTAGGGGTCACCTTGCGATTGCCCAGAACGAACGTGGGCCGCAGCTTAGCTCTCCTCTGAAAGGGCAGGCACCCCGTTTGTCCGGGGGACATACTGGTTTCCTCCCCAGCTGTGCCTGCAGTGAGTAGAAGCTGGACATAGTGAGCGTTTCAGAAACAGCTCCGAGGCTACCTGTATCCAGCTTTCCAAAGGGGGAAAACACTGGTTTTCTAAGCAGTGCCACCTACCCTCGTTAACACCCGCCATAAGTACGTGCAGAACTGGAAGTGCAAAGGGAGACCGTCGCGACACACTGGGCCCTTGGCTAAATAGTTTTCACTGTGCAGGCGTCTGCGTGTGGCAAGCTCCCTAACCGAGTGAAGGCCTGAGGAAGACCTAGTTGGCACTGCGTCTTCCAAGGGCCTGCCAGTGTAAAGTGAGGAATTGTGCTCTTGGCTCAGGTTGGATCTCACCTCGACTTCCTGCTTGAGGCAGAGAGCGGGGAGGTATGAGTTCCAAGAAGGAACGCGGGGGAGACGTTTCTCTCAGGGTAAGTCACCTTTCCGCACTGAGTCCAAGTGGCCCAGCCCAGGAGACCGTGTAGGACTGTGTTCCAGGGCTCTTTGCAAGCTGTGTCAACCTAGGTTTCTAAGGAAGAGAACGGTGTGTCGCCTTGGACTCTGCATGCCAAGGAGTGTTCCGAAGGGCCTACGCGGCTGTCTGTTGCTCAGCAGGCAGAGAGGAGGCCCGGCGGACTCAGTGTAGTTGCCCGGGAAACGGTGCGGACGCGAGAGCCCATCGCGTCCTGAAAGGCATCCTCGAGTTCCAGCTAGGCAGCACATCGACGCACACTTCCTGGAAACTGCTGTATGCCCCCACATGCCCGTTGGCGAAAGTGGAACTTACGGGGAGCCCAGTGATCACCCTGCGGTTTCCCCGAACGAACGAGGGCGGCGGCATTAGTGCCCCCCCAAGGATTGCAGGCACCCAGTTCCTCTGTGGAAATGAGTCCTTTACTCCCAAGGCGTTGCTGCAGTGAAGAGACGCAGGGCCTTTTCAGGGTTTGGCCGAGAGCTCCGTGGTTGCGAGGATGCAGCTTTCCAAACGGTGAAAGACTGCTTTTCTCAACAGGGCCCCCTATGGTAGCTACCACGCAACGTTAAGTACCTGCAGTATTTGAGGGGCGAAGGCAGACAAACGCGACACACTGGGCCCTTCGCTGAATCCGTTTGAATGAGCGGGTGTCGAAGTGTGGCAAGCTCCCTAACCGAGTGAAGGCCTGAGGAAGGCCTTGTTGGCACTGCATCTCCCAGAGGCCTACCAGCGTAAAGTGGTGAATTGTGGTCTTCTTTGAGCAGGTTGGATGTCACGTCGAGTGCCTGCATGAGGTAGAGGCCCGGCAGGTGTGAGTTCCCAGAAGGAACGCGGAGCAGAGCGTGTCTCTTATGGCACGTCACTGCTCTGCACTGAGTCAAAGTTGCCCAGCCCATTAGACCGGCTAGGAATATGTTCCCGAGGTGTTCGTACGCTGTGTCAACCTGGTTCTCCAAGGAAGGGAGCCGTGTGTCGCCCTGGATTCTGCACGCCCAGAAGTGTTCCGAAGGGCCTACACGGCTGTCTGTCGATCAGCAGGCAGACAGGACACTTGGGGTACTCAGTGTATTTGCACGGGAAGCGGTGCCGACGCGAGAGCCCTAGGAGACCCGAAAGGCCTCCTCGCCTTCCTTTTAAGCGGAACAACGACCGAGACCTCATGGAAACTGCTGCACGCAGAGCTTGCCAGGGGGACAAGTGGGTCCTTACCATGAGACTAGTGGTCACCTTGTGGCTTCCCAGAACGCACGAGGGCTGTGGGATTAGCTCCCCCTAAGAATTGAGAGCACCTGACTTCTCTGGGCAAAGTACTCGTTCCCCTCCCAGGCGTGCCTGCGGTGAAAAGCAGCTGGGCAATTCCACACTTTTGCACACAGGTTTAGGCCGCCCACAATCCAGCTTTCGCGACGGGAAAAGACTGCTTTGGTGCGCTGATGCTAGGGGTCACCTTGCGATTGCCCAGAACGAACGTGGGCCGCAGCTTAGCTCTCCTCTGAAAGGGCAGGCACCCCGTTTGTCCGGGGGACATACTGGTTTCCTCCCCAGCTGTGCCTGCAGTGAGTAGAAGCTGGACATAGTGAGCGTTTCAGAAACAGCTCCGAGGCTACCTGTATCCAGCTTTCCAAAGGGGGAAAACACTGGTTTTCTAAGCAGTGCCACCTACCCTCGTTAACACCCGCCATAAGTACGTGCAGAACTGGAAGTGCAAAGGGAGACCGTCGCGACACACTGGGCCCTTGGCTAAATAGTTTTCACTGTGCAGGCGTCTGCGTGTGGCAAGCTCCCTAACCGAGTGAAGGCCTGAGGAAGACCTAGTTGGCACTGCGTCTTCCAAGGGCCTGCCAGTGTAAAGTGAGGAATTGTGCTCTTGGCTCAGGTTGGATCTCACCTCGACTTCCTGCTTGAGGCAGAGAGCGGGGAGGTATGAGTTCCAAGAAGGAACGCGGGGGAGACGTTTCTCTCAGGGTAAGTCACCTTTCCGCACTGAGTCCAAGTGGCCCAGCCCAGGAGACCGTGTAGGACTGTGTTCCAGGGCTCTTTGCAAGCTGTGTCAACCTAGGTTTCTAAGGAAGAGAACGGTGTGTCGCCTTGGACTCTGCATGCCAAGGAGTGTTCCGAAGGGCCTACGCGGCTGTCTGTTGCTCAGCAGGCAGAGAGGAGGCCCGGCGGACTCAGTGTAGTTGCCCGGGAAACGGTGCGGACGCGAGAGCCCATCGCGTCCTGAAAGGCATCCTCGAGTTCCAGCTAGGCAGCACATCGACGCACACTTCCTGGAAACTGCTGTATGCCCCCACATGCCCGTTGGCGAAAGTGGCACTTACGGGGAGCCCAGTGATCACCCTGCGGTTTCCCCGAACGAACGAGGGCGGCGGCATTAGTGCCCCCCCAAGGATTGCAGGCACCCAGTTCCTCTGTGGAAATGAGTCCTTTACTCCCAAGGCGTTGCTGCAGTGAAGAGACGCAGGGCCTTTTCAGGGTTTGGCCGAGAGCTCCGTGGTTGCGAGGATGCAGCTTTCCAAACGGTGAAAGACTGCTTTTCTCAACAGGGCCCCCTATGGTAGCTACCACGCAACGTTAAGTACCTGCAGTATTTGAGGGGCGAAGGCAGACAAACGCGACACACTGGGCCCTTCGCTGAATCCGTTTGAATGAGCGGGTGTCGAAGTGTGGCAAGCTCCCTAACCGAGTGAAGGCCTGAGGAAGGCCTTGTTGGCACTGCATCTCCCAGAGGCCTACCAGCGTAAAGTGGTGAATTGTGGTCTTCTTTGAGCAGGTTGGATGTCACGTCGAGTGCCTGCATGAGGTAGAGGCCCGGCAGGTGTGAGTTCCCAGAAGGAACGCGGAGCAGAGCGTGTCTCTTATGGCACGTCACTGCTCTGCACTGAGTCAAAGTTGCCCAGCCCATTAGACCGGCTAGGAATATGTTCCCGAGGTGTTCGTACGCTGTGTCAACCTGGTTCTCCAAGGAAGGGAGCCGTGTGTCGCCCTGGATTCTGCACGCCCAGAAGTGTTCCGAAGGGCCTACACGGCTGTCTGTCGATCAGCAGGCAGACAGGACACTTGGGGTACTCAGTGTATTTGCACGGGAAGCGGTGCCGACGCGAGAGCCCTAGGAGACCCGAAAGGCCTCCTCGCCTTCCTTTTAAGCGGAACAACGACCGAGACCTCATGGAAACTGCTGCACGCAGAGCTTGCCAGGGGGACAAGTGGGTCCTTACCATGAGACTAGTGGTCACCTTGTGGCTTCCCAGAACGCACGAGGGCTGTGGGATTAGCTCCCCCTAAGAATTGAGAGCACCTGACTTCTCTGGGCAAAGTACTCGTTCCCCTCCCAGGCGTGCCTGCGGTGAAAAGCAGCTGGGCAATTCCACACTTTTGCACACAGGTTCTAGGCCGCCCAGAATCCAGCTTTCGAGACGGGAAAAGACTGCTTTGGTGCGCTGATGCTAGGGGTCACCTTGCGATTGCCCAGAACGAACGTGGGCCGCAGCTTAGCTCTCCTCTGAAAGGGCAGGCACCCCGTTTGTCTGGGGGACATACTGGTTTCCTCCCCAGCTGTGCCTGCAGTGAGTAGAAGCTGGACATAGTGAGCGTTTCAGAAACAGCTCCGAGGCTACCTGTATCCAGCTTTCCAAAGGGGGGAAACACTGGTTTTCTAAGCAGTGCCACCTACCCTCGTTAACACCCGCCATAAGTACGTGCAGAACTGGAAGTGCAAAGGGAGACCGTCGCGACACACTGGGCCCTTGGCTAAATAGTTTTCACTGCGCAGGCGTCTGCGTGTGGCAAGCTCCCTAACCGAGTGAAGGCCTGAGGAAGACCTAGTTGGCACTGCGTCTTCCAAGGGCCTGCCAGTGTAAAGTGAGGAATTGTGCTCTTGGCTCAGGTTGGATCTCACCTCGACTTCCTGCTTGAGGCAGAGAGCGGGGAGGTATGAGTTCCAAGAAGGAACGCGGGGGAGACGTTTCTCTCAGGGTAAGTCACCTTTCCGCACTGAGTCCAAGTGGCCCAGCCCAGGAGACCGTGTAGGACTGTGTTCCAGGGCTCTTTGCAAGCTGTGTCAACCTAGGTTTCTAAGGAAGAGAACGGTGTGTCGCCTTGGACTCTGCATGCCAAGGAGTGTTCCGAAGGGCCTACGCGGCTGTCTGTTGCTCAGCAGGCAGAGAGGAGGCCCGGCGGACTCAGTGTAGTTGCCCGGGAAACGGTGCGGACGCGAGAGCCCATCGCGTCCTGAAAGGCATCCTCGAGTTCCAGCTAGGCAGCACATCGACGCACACTTCCTGGAAACTGCTGTATGCCCCCACATGCCCGTTGGCGAAAGTGGCACTTACGGGGAGCCCAGTGATCACCCTGCGGTTTCCCCAAACGAACGAGGGCGGCGGCATTAGTGCCCCCCCAAGGATTGCAGGCACCCAGTTCCTCTGTGGAAATGAGTCCTTTACTCCCAAGGCGTTGCTGCAGTGAAGAGACGCAGGGCCTTTTCAGGGTTTGGCCGAGAGCTCCGTGGTTGCGAGGATGCAGCTTTCCAAACGGTGAAAGACTGCTTTTCTCAACAGGGCCCCCTATGGTAGCTACCACGCAACGTTAAGTACCTGCAGTATTTGAGGGGCGAAGGCAGACAAACGCGACACACTGGGCCCTTCGCTGAATCCGTTTGAATGAGCGGGTGTCGAAGTGTGGCAAGCTCCCTAACCGAGTGAAGGCCTGAGGAAGGCCTTGTTGGCACTGCATCTCCCAGAGGCCTACCAGCGTAAAGTGGTGAATTGTGGTCTTCTTTGAGCAGGTTGGATGTCACGTCGAGTGCCTGCATGAGGTAGAGGCCCGGCAGGTGTGAGTTCCCAGAAGGAACGCGGAGCAGAGCGTGTCTCTTATGGCACGTCACTGCTCTGCACTGAGTCAAAGTTGCCCAGCCCATTAGACCGGCTAGGAATATGTTCCCGAGGTGTTCGTACGCTGTGTCAACCTGGTTCTCCAAGGAAGGGAGCCGTGTGTCGCCCTGGATTCTGCACGCCCAGAAGTGTTCCGAAGGGCCTACACGGCTGTCTGTCGATCAGCAGGCAGACAGGACACTTGGGGTACTCAGTGTATTTGCACGGGAAGCGGTGCCGACGCGAGAGCCCTAGGAGACCCGAAAGGCCTCCTCGCCTTCCTTTTAAGCGGAACAACGACCGAGACCTCATGGAAACTGCTGCACGCAGAGCTTGCCAGGGGGACAAGTGGGTCCTTACCATGAGACTAGTGGTCACCTTGTGGCTTCCCAGAACGCACGAGGGCTGTGGGATTAGCTCCCCCTAAGAATTGAGAGCACCTGACTTCTCTGGGCAAAGTACTCGTTCCCCTCCCAGGCGTGCCTGCGGTGAAAAGCAGCTGGGCAATTCCACACTTTTGCACACAGGTTTAGGCCGCCCACAATCCAGCTTTCGCGACGGGAAAAGACTGCTTTGGTGCGCTGATGCTAGGGGTCACCTTGCGATTGCCCAGAACGAACGTGGGCCGCAGCTTAGCTCTCCTCTGAAAGGGCAGGCACCCCGTTTGTCCGGGGGACATACTGGTTTCCTCCCCAGCTGTGCCTGCAGTGAGTAGAAGCTGGACATAGTGAGCGTTTCAGAAACAGCTCCGAGGCTACCTGTATCCAGCTTTCCAAAGGGGGAAAACACTGGTTTTCTAAGCAGTGCCACCTACCCTCGTTAACACCCGCCATAAGTACGTGCAGAACTGGAAGTGCAAAGGGAGACCGTCGCGACACACTGGGCCCTTGGCTAAATAGTTTTCACTGTGCAGGCGTCTGCGTGTGGCAAGCTCCCTAACCGAGTGAAGGCCTGAGGAAGACCTAGTTGGCACTGCGTCTTCCAAGGGCCTGCCAGTGTAAAGTGAGGAATTGTGCTCTTGGCTCAGGTTGGATCTCACCTCGACTTCCTGCTTGAGGCAGAGAGCGGGGAGGTATGAGTTCCAAGAAGGAACGCGGGGGAGACGTTTCTCTCAGGGTAAGTCACCTTTCCGCACTGAGTCCAAGTGGCCCAGCCCAGGAGACCGTGTAGGACTGTGTTCCAGGGCTCTTTGCAAGCTGTGTCAACCTAGGTTTCTAAGGAAGAGAACGGTGTGTCGCCTTGGACTCTGCATGCCAAGGAGTGTTCCGAAGGGCCTACGCGGCTGTCTGTTGCTCAGCAGGCAGAGAGGAGGCCCGGCGGACTCAGTGTAGTTGCCCGGGAAACGGTGCGGACGCGAGAGCCCATCGCGTCCTGAAAGGCATCCTCGAGTTCCAGCTAGGCAGCACATCGACGCACACTTCCTAGAAACTGCTGTATGCCCCCACATGCCCGCTGGCGAAAGTGGAACTTACGGGGAGCCCAGTGATCACCCTGCGGTTTCCCCGAACGAACGAGGGCGGCGGCATTAGTGCCCCCCCAAGGATTGCAGGCACCCAGTTCCTCTGTGGAAATGAGTCCTTTACTCCCAAGGCGTTGCTGCAGTGAAGAGACGCAGGGCCTTTTCAGGGTTTGGCCGAGAGCTCCGTGGTTGCGAGGATGCAGCTTTCCAAACGGTGAAAGACTGCTTTTCTCAACAGGGCCCCCTATGGTAGCTACCACGCAACGTTAAGTACCTGCAGTATTTGAGGGGCGAAGGCAGACAAACGCGACACACTGGGCCCTTCACTGAATCCGTTTGAATGAGCGGGTGTCGAAGTGTGGCAAGCTCCCTAACCGAGTGAAGGCCTGAGGAAGGCCTTGTTGGCACTGCATCTCCCAGAGGCCTACCAGCGTAAAGTGGTGAATTGTGGTCTTCTTTGAGCAGGTTGGATGTCACGTCGAGTGCCTGCATGAGGTAGAGGCCCGGCAGGTGTGAGTTCCCAGAAGGAACGCGGAGCAGAGCGTGTCTCTTATGGCACGTCACTGCTCTGCACTGAGTCAAAGTTGCCCAGCCCATTAGACCGGCTAGGAATATGTTCCCGAGGTGTTCGTATGCTGTGTCAACCTGGTTCTCCAAGGAAGGGAGCCGTGTGTCGCCCTGGATTCTGCACGCCCAGAAGTGTTCCGAAGGGCCTACACGGCTGTCTGTCGATCAGCAGGCAGACAGGACACTTGGGGTACTCAGTGTATTTGCACGGGAAGCGGTGCCGACGCGAGAGCCCTAGGAGACCCGAAAGGCCTCCTCGCCTTCCTTTTAAGCGGAACAACGACCGAGACCTCATGGAAACTGCTGCACGCAGAGCTTGCCAGGGGGACAAGTGGGTCCTTACCATGAGACTAGTGGTCACCTTGTGGCTTCCCAGAACGCACGAGGGCTGTGGGATTAGCTCCCCCTAAGAATTGAGAGCACCTGACTTCTCTGGGCAAAGTACTCGTTCCCCTCCCAGGCGTGCCTGCGGTGAAAAGCAGCTGGGCAATTCCACACTTTTGCACACAGGTTCTAGGCCGCCCAGAATCCAGCTTTCGCGACGGGAAAAGACTGCTTTGGTGCGCTGATGCTAGGGGTCACCTTGCGATTGCCCAGAACGAACGTGGGCCGCAGCTTAGCTCTCCTCTGAAAGGGCAGGCACCCCGTTTGTCTGGGGGACATACTGGTTTCCTCCCCAGCTGTGCCTGCAGTGAGTAGAAGCTGGACATAGTGAGCGTTTCAGAAACAGCTCCGAGGCTACCTGTATCCAGCTTTCCAAAGGGGGAAAACACTGGTTTTCTAAGCAGTGCCACCTACCCTCGTTAACACCCGCCATAAGTACGTGCAGAACTGGAAGTGCAAAGGGAGACCGTCGCGACACACTGGGCCCTTGGCTAAATAGTTTTCACTGCGCAGGCGTCTGCGTGTGGCAAGCTCCCTAACCGAGTGAAGGCCTGAGGAAGACCTAGTTGGCACTGCGTCTTCCAAGGGCCTGCCAGTGTAAAGTGAGGAATTGTGCTCTTGGCTCAGGTTGGATCTCACCTCGACTTCCTGCTTGAGGCAGAGAGCGGGGAGGTATGAGTTCCAAGAAGGAACGCGGGGGAGACGTTTCTCTCAGGGTAAGTCACCTTTCCGCACTGAGTCCAAGTGGCCCAGCCCAGGAGACCGTGTAGGACTGTGTTCCAGGGCTCTTTGCAAGCTGTGTCAACCTAGGTTTCTAAGGAAGAGAACGGTGTGTCGCCTTGGACTCTGCATGCCAAGGAGTGTTCCGAAGGGCCTACGCGGCTGTCTGTTGCTCAGCAGGCAGAGAGGAGGCCCGGCGGACTCAGTGTAGTTGCCCGGGAAACGGTGCGGACGCGAGAGCCCATCGCGTCCTGAAAGGCATCCTCGAGTTCCAGCTAGGCAGCACATCGACGCACACTTCCTGGAAACTGCTGTATGCCCCCACATGCCCGTTGGCGAAAGTGGCACTTACGGGGAGCCCAGTGATCACCCTGCGGTTTCCCCGAACGAACGAGGGCGGCGGCATTAGTGCCCCCCCAAGGATTGCAGGCACCCAGTTCCTCTGTGGAAATGAGTCCTTTACTCCCAAGGCGTTGCTGCAGTGAAGAGACGCAGTGCCTTTTCAGGGTTTGGCCGAGAGCTCCGTGGTTGCGAGGATGCAGCTTTCCAAACGGTGAAAGACTGCTTTTCTCAACAGGGCCCCCTATGGTAGCTACCACGCAACGTTAAGTACCTGCAGTATTTGAGGGGCGAAGGCAGACAAACGCGACACACTGGGCCCTTCGCTGAATCCGTTTGAATGAGCGGGTGTCGAAGTGTGGCAAGCTCCCTAACCGAGTGAAGGCCTGAGGAAGGCCTTGTTGGCACTGCATCTCCCAGAGGCCTACCAGCGTAAAGTGGTGAATTGTGGTCTTCTTTGAGCAGGTTGGATGTCACGTCGAGTGCCTGCATGAGGTAGAGGCCCGGCAGGTGTGAGTTCCCAGAAGGAACGCGGAGCAGAGCGTGTCTCTTATGGCACGTCACTGCTCTGCACTGAGTCAAAGTTGCCCAGCCCATTAGACCGGCTAGGAATATGTTCCCGAGGTGTTCGTACGCTGTGTCAACCTGGTTCTCCAAGGAAGGGAGCCGTGTGTCGCCCTGGATTCTGCACGCCCAGAAGTGTTCCGAAGGGCCTACACGGCTGTCTGTCGATCAGCAGGCAGACAGGACACTTGGGGTACTCAGTGTATTTGCACGGGAAGCGGTGCCGACGCGAGAGCCCTAGGAGACCCGAAAGGCCTCCTCGCCTTCCTTTTAAGCGGAACAACGACCGAGACCTCATGGAAACTGCTGCACGCAGAGCTTGCCAGGGGGACAAGTGGGTCCTTACCATGAGACTAGTGGTCACCTTGTGGCTTCCCAGAACGCACGAGGGCTGTGGGATTAGCTCCCCCTAAGAATTGAGAGCACCTGACTTCTCTGGGCAAAGTACTCGTTCCCCTCCCAGGCGTGCCTGCGGTGAAAAGCAGCTGGGCAATTCCACACTTTTGCACACAGGTTCTAGGCCGCCCAGAATCCAGCTTTCGCGACGGGAAAAGACTGCTTTGGTGCGCTGATGCTAGGGGTCACCTTGCGATTGCCCAGAACGAACGTGGGCCGCAGCTTAGCTCTCCTCTGAAAGGGCAGGCACCCCGTTTGTCTGGGGGACATACTGGTTTCCTCCCCAGCTGTGCCTGCAGTGAGTAGAAGCTGGACATAGTGAGCGTTTCAGAAACAGCTCCGAGGCTACCTGTATCCAGCTTTCCAAAGGGGGAAAACACTGGTTTTCTAAGCAGTGCCACCTACCCTCGTTAACACCCGCCATAAGTACGTGCAGAACTGGAAGTGCAAAGGGAGACCGTCGCGACACACTGGGCCCTTGGCTAAATAGTTTTCACTGCGCAGGCGTCTGCGTGTGGCAAGCTCCCTAACCGAGTGAAGGCCTGAGGAAGACCTAGTTGGCACTGCGTCTTCCAAGGGCCTGCCAGTGTAAAGTGAGGAATTGTGCTCTTGGCTCAGGTTGGATCTCACCTCGACTTCCTGCTTGAGGCAGAGAGCGGGGAGGTATGAGTTCCAAGAAGGAACGCGGGGGAGACGTTTCTCTCAGGGTAAGTCACCTTTCCGCACTGAGTCCAAGTGGCCCAGCCCAGGAGACCGTGTAGGACTGTGTTCCAGGGCTCTTTGCAAGCTGTGTCAACCTAGGTTTCTAAGGAAGAGAACGGTGTGTCGCCTTGGACTCTGCATGCCAAGGAGTGTTCCGAAGGGCCTACGCGGCTGTCTGTTGCTCAGCAGGCAGAGAGGAGGCCCGGCGGACTCAGTGTAGTTGCCCGGGAAACGGTGCGGACGCGAGAGCCCATCGCGTCCTGAAAGGCATCCTCGAGTTCCAGCTAGGCAGCACATCGACGCACACTTCCTGGAAACTGCTGTATGCCCCCACATGCCCGCTGGCGAAAGTGGAACTTACGGGGAGCCCAGTGATCACCCTGCGGTTTCCCCGAACGAACGAGGGCGGCGGCATTAGTGCCCCCCCAAGGATTGCAGGCACCCAGTTCCTCTGTGGAAATGAGTCCTTTACTCCCAAGGCGTTGCTGCAGTGAAGAGACGCAGGGCCTTTTCAGGGTTTGGCCGAGAGCTCCGTGGTTGCGAGGATGCAGCTTTCCAAACGGTGAAAGACTGCTTTTCTCAACAGGGCCCCCTATGGTAGCTACCACGCAACGTTAAGTACCTGCAGTATTTGAGGGGCGAAGGCAGACAAACGCGACACACTGGGCCCTTCGCTGAATCCGTTTGAATGAGCGGGTGTCGAAGTGTGGCAAGCTCCCTAACCGAGTGAAGGCCTGAGGAAGGCCTTGTTGGCACTGCATCTCCCAGAGGCCTACCAGCGTAAAGTGGTGAATTGTGGTCTTCTTTGAGCAGGTTGGATGTCACGTCGAGTGCCTGCATGAGGTAGAGGCCCGGCAGGTGTGAGTTCCCAGAAGGAACGCGGAGCAGAGCGTGTCTCTTATGGCACGTCACTGCTCTGCACTGAGTCAAAGTTGCCCAGCCCATTAGACCGGCTAGGAATATGTTCCCGAGGTGTTCGTACGCTGTGTCAACCTGGTTCTCCAAGGAAGGGAGCCGTGTGTCGCCCTGGATTCTGCACGCCCAGAAGTGTTCCGAAGGGCCTACACGGCTGTCTGTCGATCAGCAGGCAGACAGGACACTTGGGGTACTCAGTGTATTTGCACGGGAAGCGGTGCCGACGCGAGAGCCCTAGGAGACCCGAAAGGCCTCCTCGCCTTCCTTTTAAGCGGAACAACGACCGAGACCTCATGGAAACTGCTGCACGCAGAGCTTGCCAGGGGGACAAGTGGGTCCTTACCATGAGACTAGTGGTCACCTTGTGGCTTCCCAGAACGCACGAGGGCTGTGGGATTAGCTCCCCCTAAGAATTGAGAGCACCTGACTTCTCTGGGCAAAGTACTCGTTCCCCTCCCAGGCGTGCCTGCGGTGAAAAGCAGCTGGGCAATTCCACACTTTTGCACACAGGTTTAGGCCGCCCACAATCCAGCTTTCGCGACGGGAAAAGACTGCTTTGGTGCGCTGATGCTAGGGGTCACCTTGCGATTGCCCAGAACGAACGTGGGCCGCAGCTTAGCTCTCCTCTGAAAGGGCAGGCACCCCGTTTGTCCGGGGGACATACTGGTTTCCTCCCCAGCTGTGCCTGCAGTGAGTAGAAGCTGGACATAGTGAGCGTTTCAGAAACAGCTCCGAGGCTACCTGTATCCAGCTTTCCAAAGGGGGAAAACACTGGTTTTCTAAGCAGTGCCACCTACCCTCGTTAACACCCGCCATAAGTACGTGCAGAACTGGAAGTGCAAAGGGAGACCGTCGCGACACACTGGGCCCTTGGCTAAATAGTTTTCACTGCGCAGGCGTCTGCGTGTGGCAAGCTCCCTAACCGAGTGAAGGCCTGAGGAAGACCTAGTTGGCACTGCGTCTTCCAAGGGCCTGCCAGTGTAAAGTGAGGAATTGTGCTCTTGGCTCAGGTTGGATCTCACCTCGACTTCCTGCTTGAGGCAGAGAGCGGGGAGGTATGAGTTCCAAGAAGGAACGCGGGGGAGACGTTTCTCTCAGGGTAAGTCACCTTTCCGCACTGAGTCCAAGTGGCCCAGCCCAGGAGACCGTGTAGGACTGTGTTCCAGGGCTCTTTGCAAGCTGTGTCAACCTAGGTTTCTAAGGAAGAGAACGGTGTGTCGCCTTGGACTCTGCATGCCAAGGAGTGTTCCGAAGGGCCTACGCGGCTGTCTGTTGCTCAGCAGGCAGAGAGGAGGCCCGGCGGACTCAGTGTAGTTGCCCGGGAAACGGTGCGGACGCGAGAGCCCATCGCGTCCTGAAAGGCATCCTCGAGTTCCAGCTAGGCAGCACATCGACGCACACTTCCTGGAAACTGCTGTATGCCCCCACATGCCCGCTGGCGAAAGTGGAACTTACGGGGAGCCCAGTGATCACCCTGCGGTTTCCCCGAACGAACGAGGGCGGCGGCATTAGTGCCCCCCCAAGGATTGCAGGCACCCAGTTCCTCTGTGGAAATGAGTCCTTTACTCCCAAGGCGTTGCTGCAGTGAAGAGACGCAGGGCCTTTTCAGGGTTTGGCCGAGAGCTCCGTGGTTGCGAGGATGCAGCTTTCCAAACGGTGAAAGACTGCTTTTCTCAACAGGGCCCCCTATGGTAGCTACCACGCAACGTTAAGTACCTGCAGTATTTGAGGGGCGAAGGCAGACAAACGCGACACACTGGGCCCTTCGCTGAATCCGTTTGAATGAGCGGGTGTCGAAGTGTGGCAAGCTCCCTAACCGAGTGAAGGCCTGAGGAAGGCCTTGTTGGCACTGCATCTCCCAGAGGCCTACCAGCGTAAAGTGGTGAATTGTGGTCTTCTTTGAGCAGGTTGGATGTCACGTCGAGTGCCTGCATGAGGTAGAGGCCCGGCAGGTGTGAGTTCCCAGAAGGAACGCGGAGCAGAGCGTGTCTCTTATGGCACGTCACTGCTCTGCACTGAGTCAAAGTTGCCCAGCCCATTAGACCGGCTAGGAATATGTTCCCGAGGTGTTCGTACGCTGTGTCAACCTGGTTCTCCAAGGAAGGGAGCCGTGTGTCGCCCTGGATTCTGCACGCCCAGAAGTGTTCCGAAGGGCCTACACGGCTGTCTGTCGATCAGCAGGCAGACAGGACACTTGGGGTACTCAGTGTATTTGCACGGGAAGCGGTGCCGACGCGAGAGCCCTAGGAGACCCGAAAGGCCTCCTCGCCTTCCTTTTAAGCGGAACAACGACCGAGACCTCATGGAAACTGCTGCACGCAGAGCTTGCCAGGGGGACAAGTGGGTCCTTACCATGAGACTAGTGGTCACCTTGTGGCTTCCCAGAACGCACGAGGGCTGTGGGATTAGCTCCCCCTAAGAATTGAGAGCACCTGACTTCTCTGGGCAAAGTACTCGTTCCCCTCCCAGGCGTGCCTGCGGTGAAAAGCAGCTGGGCAATTCCACACTTTTGCACACAGGTTCTAGGCCGCCCAGAATCCAGCTTTCGCGACGGGAAAAGACTGCTTTGGTGCGCTGATGCTAGGGGTCACCTTGCGATTGCCCAGAACGAACGTGGGCCGCAGCTTAGCTCTCCTCTGAAAGGGCAGGCACCCCGTTTGTCTGGGGGACATACTGGTTTCCTCCCCAGCTGTGCCTGCAGTGAGTAGAAGCTGGACATAGTGAGCGTTTCAGAAACAGCTCCGAGGCTACCTGTATCCAGCTTTCCAAAGGGGGAAAACACTGGTTTTCTAAGCAGTGCCACCTACCCTCGTTAACACCCGCCATAAGTACGTGCAGAACTGGAAGTGCAAAGGGAGACCGTCGCGACACACTGGGCCCTTGGCTAAATAGTTTTCACTGCGCAGGCGTCTGCGTGTGGCAAGCTCCCTAACCGAGTGAAGGCCTGAGGAAGACCTAGTTGGCACTGCGTCTTCCAAGGGCCTGCCAGTGTAAAGTGAGGAATTGTGCTCTTGGCTCAGGTTGGATCTCACCTCGACTTCCTGCTTGAGGCAGAGAGCGGGGAGGTATGAGTTCCAAGAAGGAACGCGGGGGAGACGTTTCTCTCAGGGTAAGTCACCTTTCCGCACTGAGTCCAAGTGGCCCAGCCCAGGAGACCGTGTAGGACTGTGTTCCAGGGCTCTTTGCAAGCTGTGTCAACCTAGGTTTCTAAGGAAGAGAACGGTGTGTCGCCTTGGACTCTGCATGCCAAGGAGTGTTCCGAAGGGCCTACGCGGCTGTCTGTTGCTCAGCAGGCAGAGAGGAGGCCCGGCGGACTCAGTGTAGTTGCCCGGGAAACGGTGCGGACGCGAGAGCCCATCGCGTCCTGAAAGGCATCCTCGAGTTCCAGCTAGGCAGCACATCGACGCACACTTCCTGGAAACTGCTGTATGCCCCCACATGCCCGTTGGCGAAAGTGGCACTTACGGGGAGCCCAGTGATCACCCTGCGGTTTCCCCGAACGAACGAGGGCGGCGGCATTAGTGCCCCCCCAAGGATTGCAAGCACCCAGTTCCTCTGTGGAAATGAGTCCTTTACTCCCAAGGCGTTGCTGCAGTGAAGAGACGCAGGGCCTTTTCAGGGTTTGGCCGAGAGCTCCGTGGTTGCGAGGATGCAGCTTTCCAAACGGTGAAAGACTGCTTTTCTCAACAGGGCCCCCTATGGTAGCTACCACGCAACGTTAAGTACCTGCAGTATTTGAGGGGCGAAGGCAGACAAACGCGACACACTGGGCCCTTCGCTGAATCCGTTTGAATGAGCGGGTGTCGAAGTGTGGCAAGCTCCCTAACCGAGTGAAGGCCTGAGGAAGGCCTTGTTGGCACTGCATCTCCCAGAGGCCTACCAGCGTAAAGTGGTGAATTGTGGTCTTCTTTGAGCAGGTTGGATGTCACGTCGAGTGCCTGCATGAGGTAGAGGCCCGGCAGGTGTGAGTTCCCAGAAGGAACGCGGAGCAGAGCGTGTCTCTTATGGCACGTCACTGCTCTGCACTGAGTCAAAGTTGCCCAGCCCATTAGACCGGCTAGGAATATGTTCCCGAGGTGTTCGTACGCTGTGTCAACCTGGTTCTCCAAGGAAGGGAGCCGTGTGTCGCCCTGGATTCTGCACGCCCAGAAGTGTTCCGAAGGGCCTACACGGCTGTCTGTCGATCAGCAGGCAGACAGGACACTTGGGGTACTCAGTGTATTTGCACGGGAAGCGGTGCCGACGCGAGAGCCCTAGGAGACCCGAAAGGCCTCCTCGCCTTCCTTTTAAGCGGAACAACGACCGAGACCTCATGGAAACTGCTGCACGCAGAGCTTGCCAGGGGGACAAGTGGGTCCTTACCATGAGACTAGTGGTCACCTTGTGGCTTCCCAGAACGCACGAGGGCTGTGGGATTAGCTCCCCCTAAGAATTGAGAGCACCTGACTTCTCTGGGCAAAGTACTCGTTCCCCTCCCAGGCGTGCCTGCGGTGAAAAGCAGCTGGGCAATTCCACACTTTTGCACACAGGTTTAGGCCGCCCACAATCCAGCTTTCGCGACGGGAAAAGACTGCTTTGGTGCGCTGATGCTAGGGGTCACCTTGCGATTGCCCAGAACGAACGTGGGCCGCAGCTTAGCTCTCCTCTGAAAGGGCAGGCACCCCGTTTGTCCGGGGGACATACTGGTTTCCTCCCCAGCTGTGCCTGCAGTGAGTAGAAGCTGGACATAGTGAGCGTTTCAGAAACAGCTCCGAGGCTACCTGTATCCAGCTTTCCAAAGGGGGAAAACACTGGTTTTCTAAGCAGTGCCACCTACCCTCGTTAACACCCGCCATAAGTACGTGCAGAACTGGAAGTGCAAAGGGAGACCGTCGCGACACACTGGGCCCTTGGCTAAATAGTTTTCACTGCGCAGGCGTCTGCGTGTGGCAAGCTCCCTAACCGAGTGAAGGCCTGAGGAAGACCTAGTTGGCACTGCGTCTTCCAAGGGCCTGCCAGTGTAAAGTGAGGAATTGTGCTCTTGGCTCAGGTTGGATCTCACCTCGACTTCCTGCTTGAGGCAGAGAGCGGGGAGGTATGAGTTCCAAGAAGGAACGCGGGGGAGACGTTTCTCTCAGGGTAAGTCACCTTTCCGCACTGAGTCCAAGTGGCCCAGCCCAGGAGACCGTGTAGGACTGTGTTCCAGGGCTCTTTGCAAGCTGTGTCAACCTAGGTTTCTAAGGAAGAGAACGGTGTGTCGCCTTGGACTCTGCATGCCAAGGAGTGTTCCGAAGGGCCTACGCGGCTGTCTGTTGCTCAGCAGGCAGAGAGGAGGCCCGGCGGACTCAGTGTAGTTGCCCGGGAAACGGTGCGGACGCGAGAGCCCATCGCGTCCTGAAAGGCATCCTCGAGTTCCAGCTAGGCAGCACATCGACGCACACTTCCTGGAAACTGCTGTATGCCCCCACATGCCCGTTGGCGAAAGTGGAACTTACGGGGAGCCCAGTGATCACCCTGCGGTTTCCCCGAACGAACGAGGGCCGCCGCATTAGTGCCCCCCCAAGGATTGCAAGCACCCAGTTCCTCTGTGGAAATGAGTCCTTTACTCCCAAGGCGTTGCTGCAGTGAAGAGACGCAGGGCCTTTTCAGGGTTTGGCCGAGAGCTCCGTGGTTGCGAGGATGCAGCTTTCCAAACGGTGAAAGACTGCTTTTCTCAACAGGGCCCCCTATGGTAGCTACCACGCAACGTTAAGTACCTGCAGTATTTGAGGGGCGAAGGCAGACAAACGCGACACACTGGGCCCTTCGCTGAATCCGTTTGAATGAGCGGGTGTCGAAGTGTGGCAAGCTCCCTAACCGAGTGAAGGCCTGAGGAAGGCCTTGTTGGCACTGCATCTCCCAGAGGCCTACCAGCGTAAAGTGGTGAATTGTGGTCTTCTTTGAGCAGGTTGGATGTCACGTCGAGTGCCTGCATGAGGTAGAGGCCCGGCAGGTGTGAGTTCCCAGAAGGAACGCGGAGCAGAGCGTGTCTCTTATGGCACGTCACTGCTCTGCACTGAGTCAAAGTTGCCCAGCCCATTAGACCGGCTAGGAATATGTTCCCGAGGTGTTCGTACGCTGTGTCAACCTGGTTCTCCAAGGAAGGGAGCCGTGTGTCGCCCTGGATTCTGCACGCCCAGAAGTGTTCCGAAGGGCCTACACGGCTGTCTGTCGATCAGCAGGCAGACAGGACACTTGGGGTACTCAGTGTATTTGCACGGGAAGCGGTGCCGACGCGAGAGCCCTAGGAGACCCGAAAGGCCTCCTCGCCTTCCTTTTAAGCGGAACAACGACCGAGACCTCATGGAAACTGCTGCACGCAGAGCTTGCCAGGGGGACAAGTGGGTCCTTACCATGAGACTAGTGGTCACCTTGTGGCTTCCCAGAACGCACGAGGGCTGTGGGATTAGCTCCCCCTAAGAATTGAGAGCACCTGACTTCTCTGGGCAAAGTACTCGTTCCCCTCCCAGGCGTGCCTGCGGTGAAAAGCAGCTGGGCAATTCCACACTTTTGCACACAGGTTCTAGGCCGCCCAGAATCCAGCTTTCGAGACGGGAAAAGACTGCTTTGGTGCGCTGATGCTAGGGGTCACCTTGCGATTGCCCAGAACGAACGTGGGCCGCAGCTTAGCTCTCCTCTGAAAGGGCAGGCACCCCGTTTGTCTGGGGGACATACTGGTTTCCTCCCCAGCTGTGCCTGCAGTGAGTAGAAGCTGGACATAGTGAGCGTTTCAGAAACAGCTCCGAGGCTACCTGTATCCAGCTTTCCAAAGGGGGAAAACACTGGTTTTCTAA
Organism: Eubalaena glacialis; assembly: GCF_028564815.1. NCBI lineage: Eukaryota > Metazoa > Chordata > Mammalia > Artiodactyla > Balaenidae > Eubalaena > Eubalaena glacialis. The sequence continues at coordinate 107,264,402 of NC_083716.1, read as the reverse complement.
GCAGTGCCACCTACCCTCGTTAACACCCGCCATAAGTACGTGCAGAACTGGAAGTGCAAAGGGAGACCGTCGCGACACACTGGGCCCTTGGCTAAATAGTTTTCACTGCGCAGGCGTCTGCGTGTGGCAAGCTCCCTAACCGAGTGAAGGCCTGAGGAAGACCTAGTTGGCACTGCGTCTTCCAAGGGCCTGCCAGTGTAAAGTGAGGAATTGTGCTCTTGGCTCAGGTTGGATCTCACCTCGACTTCCTGCTTGAGGCAGAGAGCGGGGAGGTATGAGTTCCAAGAAGGAACGCGGGGGAGACGTTTCTCTCAGGGTAAGTCACCTTTCCGCACTGAGTCCAAGTGGCCCAGCCCAGGAGACCGTGTAGGACTGTGTTCCAGGGCTCTTTGCAAGCTGTGTCAACCTAGGTTTCTAAGGAAGAGAACGGTGTGTCGCCTTGGACTCTGCATGCCAAGGAGTGTTCCGAAGGGCCTACGCGGCTGTCTGTTGCTCAGCAGGCAGAGAGGAGGCCCGGCGGACTCAGTGTAGTTGCCCGGGAAACGGTGCGGACGCGAGAGCCCATCGCGTCCTGAAAGGCATCCTCGAGTTCCAGCTAGGCAGCACATCGACGCACACTTCCTGGAAACTGCTGTATGCCCCCACATGCCCGTTGGCGAAAGTGGCACTTACGGGGAGCCCAGTGATCACCCTGCGGTTTCCCCGAACGAACGAGGGCGGCGGCATTAGTGCCCCCCCAAGGATTGCAGGCACCCAGTTCCTCTGTGGAAATGAGTCCTTTACTCCCAAGGCGTTGCTGCAGTGAAGAGACGCAGGGCCTTTTCAGGGTTTGGCCGAGAGCTCCGTGGTTGCGAGGATGCAGCTTTCCAAACGGTGAAAGACTGCTTTTCTCAACAGGGCCCCCTATGGTAGCTACCACGCAACGTTAAGTACCTGCAGTATTTGAGGGGCGAAGGCAGACAAACGCGACACACTGGGCCCTTCGCTGAATCCGTTTGAATGAGCGGGTGTCGAAGTGTGGCAAGCTCCCTAACCGAGTGAAGGCCTGAGGAAGGCCTTGTTGGCACTGCATCTCCCAGAGGCCTACCAGCGTAAAGTGGTGAATTGTGGTCTTCTTTGAGCAGGTTGGATGTCACGTCGAGTGCCTGCATGAGGTAGAGGCCCGGCAGGTGTGAGTTCCCAGAAGGAACGCGGAGCAGAGCGTGTCTCTTATGGCACGTCACTGCTCTGCACTGAGTCAAAGTTGCCCAGCCCATTAGACCGGCTAGGAATATGTTCCCGAGGTGTTCGTACGCTGTGTCAACCTGGTTCTCCAAGGAAGGGAGCCGTGTGTCGCCCTGGATTCTGCACGCCCAGAAGTGTTCCGAAGGGCCTACACGGCTGTCTGTCGATCAGCAGGCAGACAGGACACTTGGGGTACTCAGTGTATTTGCACGGGAAGCGGTGCCGACGCGAGAGCCCTAGGAGACCCGAAAGGCCTCCTCGCCTTCCTTTTAAGCGGAACAACGACCGAGACCTCATGGAAACTGCTGCACGCAGAGCTTGCCAGGGGGACAAGTGGGTCCTTACCATGAGACTAGTGGTCACCTTGTGGCTTCCCAGAACGCACGAGGGCTGTGGGATTAGCTCCCCCTAAGAATTGAGAGCACCTGACTTCTCTGGGCAAAGTACTCGTTCCCCTCCCAGGCGTGCCTGCGGTGAAAAGCAGCTGGGCAATTCCACACTTTTGCACACAGGTTCTAGGCCGCCCAGAATCCAGCTTTCGCGACGGGAAAAGACTGCTTTGGTGCGCTGATGCTAGGGGTCACCTTGCGATTGCCCAGAACGAACGTGGGCCGCAGCTTAGCTCTCCTCTGAAAGGGCAGGCACCCCGTTTGTCTGGGGGACATACTGGTTTCCTCCCCAGCTGTGCCTGCAGTGAGTAGAAGCTGGACATAGTGAGCGTTTCAGAAACAGCTCCGAGGCTACCTGTATCCAGCTTTCCAAAGGGGGAAAACACTGGTTTTCTAAGCAGTGCCACCTACCCTCGTTAACACCCGCCATAAGTACGTGCAGAACTGGAAGTGCAAAGGGAGACCGTCGCGACACACTGGGCCCTTGGCTAAATAGTTTTCACTGCGCAGGCGTCTGCGTGTGGCAAGCTCCCTAACCGAGTGAAGGCCTGAGGAAGACCTAGTTGGCACTGCGTCTTCCAAGGGCCTGCCAGTGTAAAGTGAGGAATTGTGCTCTTGGCTCAGGTTGGATCTCACCTCGACTTCCTGCTTGAGGCAGAGAGCGGGGAGGTATGAGTTCCAAGAAGGAACGCGGGGGAGACGTTTCTCTCAGGGTAAGTCACCTTTCCGCACTGAGTCCAAGTGGCCCAGCCCAGGAGACCGTGTAGGACTGTGTTCCAGGGCTCTTTGCAAGCTGTGTCCACCTAGGTTTCTAAGGAAGAGAACGGTGTGTCGCCTTGGACTCTGCATGCCAAGGAGTGTTCCGAAGGGCCTACGCGGCTGTCTGTTGCTCAGCAGGCAGAGAGGAGGCCCGGCGGACTCAGTGTAGTTGCCCGGGAAACGGTGCGGACGCGAGAGCCCATCGCGTCCTGAAAGGCATCCTCGAGTTCCAGCTAGGCAGCACATCGACGCACACTTCCTGGAAACTGCTGTATGCCCCCACATGCCCGTTGGCAAAAGTGGCACTTACGGGGAGCCCAGTGATCACCCTGCGGTTTCCCCGAACGAACGAGGGCGGCGGCATTAGTGCCCCCCCAAGGATTGCAGGCACCCAGTTCCTCTGTGGAAATGAGTCCTTTACTCCCAAGGCGTTGCTGCAGTGAAGAGACGCAGGGCCTTTTCAGGGTTTGGCCGAGAGCTCCGTGGTTGCGAGGATGCAGCTTTCCAAACGGTGAAAGACTGCTTTTCTAAACAGGGCCCCCTATGGTAGCTACCACGCAACGTTAAGTACCTGCAGTATTTGAGGGGCGAAGGCAGACAAACGCGACACACTGGGCCCTTCGCTGAATCCGTTTGAATGAGCGGGTGTCGAAGTGTGGCAAGCTCCCTAACCGAGTGAAGGCCTGAGGAAGGCCTTGTTGGCACTGCATCTCCCAGAGGCCTACCAGCGTAAAGTGGTGAATTGTGGTCTTCTTTGAGCAGGTTGGATGTCACGTCGAGTGCCTGCATGAGGTAGAGGCCCGGCAGGTGTGAGTTCCCAGAAGGAACGCGGAGCAGAGCGTGTCTCTTATGGCACGTCACTGCTCTGCACTGAGTCAAAGTTGCCCAGCCCATTAGACCGGCTAGGAATATGTTCCCGAGGTGTTGGTACGCTGTGTCAACCTGGTTCTCCAAGGAAGGGAGCCGTGTGTCGCCCTGGATTCTGCACGCCCAGAAGTGTTCCGAAGGGCCTACACGGCTGTCTGTCGATCAGCAGGCAGACAGGACACTTGGGGTACTCAGTGTATTTGCACGGGAAGCGGTGCCGACGCGAGAGCCCTAGGAGACCCGAAAGGCCTCCTCGCCTTCCTTTTAAGCGGAACAACGACCGAGACCTCATGGAAACTGCTGCACGCAGAGCTTGCCAGGGGGACAAGTGGGTCCTTACCATGAGACTAGTGGTCACCTTGTGGCTTCCCAGAACGCACGAGGGCTGTGGGATTAGCTCCCCCTAAGAATTGAGAGCACCTGACTTCTCTGGGCAAAGTACTCGTTCCCCTCCCAGGCGTGCCTGCGGTGAAAAGCAGCTGGGCAATTCCACACTTTTGCACACAGGTTCTAGGCCGCCCAGAATCCAGCTTTCGAGACGGGAAAAGACTGCTTTGGTGCGCTGATGCTAGGGGTCACCTTGCGATTGCCCAGAACGAACGTGGGCCGCAGCTTAGCTCTCCTCTGAAAGGGCAGGCACCCCGTTTGTCTGGGGGACATACTGGTTTCCTCCCCAGCTGTGCCTGCAGTGAGTAGAAGCTGGACATAGTGAGCGTTTCAGAAACAGCGCCGAGGCTACCTGTATCCAGCTTTCCAAAGGGGGAAAACACTGGTTTTCTAAGCAGTGCCACCTACCCTCGTTAACACCCGCCATAAGTACGTGCAGAACTGGAAGTGCAAAGGGAGACCGTCGCGACACACTGGGCCCTTGGCTAAATAGTTTTCACTGTGCAGGCGTCTGCGTGTGGCAAGCTCCCTAACCGAGTGAAGGCCTGAGGAAGACCTAGTTGGCACTGCGTCTTCCAAGGGCCTGCCAGTGTAAAGTGAGGAATTGTGCTCTTGGCTCAGGTTGGATCTCACCTCGACTTCCTGCTTGAGGCAGAGAGCGGGGAGGTATGAGTTCCAAGAAGGAACGCGGGGGAGACGTTTCTCTCAGGGTAAGTCACCTTTCCGCACTGAGTCCAAGTGGCCCAGCCCAGGAGACCGTGTAGGACTGTGTTCCAGGGCTCTTTGCAAGCTGTGTCAACCTAGGTTTCTAAGGAAGAGAACGGTGTGTCGCCTTGGACTCTGCATGCCAAGGAGTGTTCCGAAGGGCCTACGCGGCTGTCTGTTGCTCAGCAGGCAGAGAGGAGGCCCGGCGGACTCAGTGTAGTTGCCCGGGAAACGGTGCGGACGCGAGAGCCCATCGCGTCCTGAAAGGCATCCTCGAGTTCCAGCTAGGCAGCACATCGACGCACACTTCCTGGAAACTGCTGTATGCCCCCACATGCCCGTTGGCGAAAGTGGCACTTACGGGGAGCCCAGTGATCACCCTGCGGTTTCCCCGAACGAACGAGGGCGGCGGCATTAGTGCCCCCCCAAGGATTGCAGGCACCCAGTTCCTCTGTGGAAATGAGTCCTTTACTCCCAAGGCGTTGCTGCAGTGAAGAGACGCAGGGCCTTTTCAGGGTTTGGCCGAGAGCTCCGTGGTTGCGAGGATGCAGCTTTCCAAACGGTGAAAGACTGCTTTTCTCAACAGGGCCCCCTATGGTAGCTACCACGCAACGTTAAGTACCTGCAGTATTTGAGGGGCGAAGGCAGACAAACGCGACACACTGGGCCCTTCGCTGAATCCGTTTGAATGAGCGGGTGTCAAAGTGTGGCAAGCTCCCTAACCGAGTGAAGGCCTGAGGAAGGCCTTGTTGGCACTGCATCTCCCAGAGGCCTACCAGCGTAAAGTGGTGAATTGTGGTCTTCTTTGAGCAGGTTGGATGTCACGTCGAGTGCCTGCATGAGGTAGAGGCCCGGCAGGTGTGAGTTCCCAGAAGGAACGCGGAGCAGAGCGTGTCTCTTATGGCACGTCACTGCTCTGCACTGAGTCAAAGTTGCCCAGCCCATTAGACCGGCTAGGAATATGTTCCCGAGGTGTTCGTACGCTGTGTCAACCTGGTTCTCCAAGGAAGGGAGCCGTGTGTCGCCCTGGATTCTGCACGCCCAGAAGTGTTCCGAAGGGCCTACACGGCTGTCTGTCGATCAGCAGGCAGACAGGACACTTGGGGTACTCAGTGTATTTGCACGGGAAGCGGTGCCGACGCGAGAGCCCTAGGAGACCCGAAAGGCCTCCTCGCCTTCCTTTTAAGCGGAACAACGACCGAGACCTCATGGAAACTGCTGCACGCAGAGCTTGCCAGGGGGACAAGTGGGTCCTTACCATGAGACTAGTGGTCACCTTGTGGCTTCCCAGAACGCACGAGGGCTGTGGGATTAGCTCCCCCTAAGAATTGAGAGCACCTGACTTCTCTGGGCAAAGTACTCGTTCCCCTCCCAGGCGTGCCTGCGGTGAAAAGCAGCTGGGCAATTCCACACTTTTGCACACAGGTTCTAGGCCGCCCAGAATCCAGCTTTCGAGACGGGAAAAGACTGCTTTGGTGCGCTGATGCTAGGGGTCACCTTGCGATTGCCCAGAACGAACGTGGGCCGCAGCTTAGCTCTCCTCTGAAAGGGCAGGCACCCCGTTTGTCTGGGGGACATACTGGTTTCCTCCCCAGCTGTGCCTGCAGTGAGTAGAAGCTGGACATAGTGAGCGTTTCAGAAACAGCTCCGAGGCTACCTGTATCCAGCTTTCCAAAGGGGGAAAACACTGGTTTTCTAAGCAGTGCCACCTACCCTCGTTAACACCCGCCATAAGTACGTGCAGAACTGGAAGTGCAAAGGGAGACTGTCGCGACACACTGGGCCCTTGGCTAAATAGTTTTCACTGCGCAGGCGTCTGCGTGTGGCAAGCTCCCTAACCGAGTGAAGGCCTGAGGAAGACCTAGTTGGCACTGCGTCTTCCAAGGGCCTGCCAGTGTAAAGTGAGGAATTGTGCTCTTGGCTCAGGTTGGATCTCACCTCGACTTCCTGCTTGAGGCAGAGAGCGGGGAGGTATGAGTTCCAAGAAGGAACGCGGGGGAGACGTTTCTCTCAGGGTAAGTCACCTTTCCGCACTGAGTCCAAGTGGCCCAGCCCAGGAGACCGTGTAGGACTGTGTTCCAGGGCTCTTTGCAAGCTGTGTCAACCTAGGTTTCTAAGGAAGAGAACGGTGTGTCGCCTTGGACTCTGCATGCCAAGGAGTGTTCCGAAGGGCCTACGCGGCTGTCTGTTGCTCAGCAGGCAGAGAGGAGGCCCGGCGGACTCAGTGTAGTTGCCCGGGAAACGGTGCGGACGCGAGAGCCCATCGCGTCCTGAAAGGCATCCTCGAGTTCCAGCTAGGCAGCACATCGACGCACACTTCCTGGAAACTGCTGTATGCCCCCACATGCCCGTTGGCGAAAGTGGCACTTACGGGGAGCCCAGTGATCACCCTGCGGTTTCCCCGAACGAACGAGGGCGGCGGCATTAGTGCCCCCCCAAGGATTGCAGGCACCCAGTTCCTCTGTGGAAATGAGTCCTTTACTCCCAAGGCGTTGCTGCAGTGAAGAGACGCAGGGCCTTTTCAGGGTTTGACCGAGAGCTCCGTGGTTGCGAGGATGCAGCTTTCCAAACGGTGAAAGACTGCTTTTCTCAACAGGGCCCCCTATGGTAGCTACCACGCAACGTTAAGTACCTGCAGTATTTGAGGGGCGAAGGCAGACAAACGCGACACACTGGGCCCTTCGCTGAATCCGTTTGAATGAGCGGGTGTCGAAGTGTGGCAAGCTCCCTAACCGAGTGAAGGCCTGAGGAAGGCCTTGTTGGCACTGCATCTCCCAGAGGCCTACCAGCGTAAAGTGGTGAATTGTGGTCTTCTTTGAGCAGGTTGGATGTCACACCGAGTGCCTGCATGAGGTAGAGGCCCGGCAGGTGTGAGTTCCCAGAAAGAACGCGGAGCAGAGCGTGTCTCTTATGGCACGTCACTGCTCTGCACTGAGTCAAAGTTGCCCAGCCCATTAGACCGGCTAGGAATATGTTCCCGAGGTGTTCGTACGCTGTGTCAACCTGGTTCTCCAAGGAAGGGAGCCGTGTGTCGCCCTGGATTCTGCACGCCCAGAAGTGTTCCGAAGGGCCTACACGGCTGTCTGTCGATCAGCAGGCAGACAGGACACTTGGGGTACTCAGTGTATTTGCACGGGAAGCGGTGCCGACGCGAGAGCCCTAGGAGACCCGAAAGGCCTCCTCGCCTTCCTTTTAAGCGGAACAACGACCGAGACCTCATGGAAACTGCTGCACGCAGAGCTTGCCAGGGGGACAAGTGGGTCCTTACCATGAGACTAGTGGTCACCTTGTGGCTTCCCAGAACGCACGAGGGCTGTGGGATTAGCTCCCCCTAAGAATTGAGAGCACCTGACTTCTCTGGGCAAAGTACTCGTTCCCCTCCCAGGCGTGCCTGCGGTGAAAAGCAGCTGGGCAATTCCACACTTTTGCACACAGGTTCTAGGCCGCCCAGAATCCAGCTTTCGAGACGGGAAAAGACTGCTTTGGTGCGCTGATGCTAGGGGTCACCTTGCGATTGCCCAGAACGAACGTGGGCCTCAGCTTAGCTCTCCTCTGAAAGGGCAGGCACCCCGTTTGTCTGGGGGACATACTGGTTTCCTCCCCAGCTGTGCCTGCAGTGAGTAGAAGCTGGACATAGTGAGCGTTTCAGAAACAGCTCCGAGGCTACCTGTATCCAGCTTTCCAAAGGGGGAAAACACTGGTTTTCTAAGCAGTGCCACCTACCCTCGTTAACACCCGCCATAAGTACGTGCAGGACTGGAAGTGCAAAGGGAGACCGTCGCGACACACTGGGCCCTTGGCTAAATAGTTTTCACTGCGCAGGCGTCTGCGTGTGGCAAGCTCCCTAACCGAGTGAAGGCCTGAGGAAGACCTAGTTGGCACTGCGTCTTCCAAGGGCCTGCCAGTGTAAAGTGAGGAATTGTGCTCTTGGCTCAGGTTGGATCTCACCTCGACTTCCTGCTTGAGGCAGAGAGCGGGGAGGTATGAGTTCCAAGAAGGAACGCGGGGGAGACGTTTCTCTCAGGGTAAGTCACCTTTCCGCACTGAGTCCAAGTGGCCCAGCCCAGGGGACCGTGTAGGACTGTGTTCCAGGGCTCTTTGCAAGCTGTGTCCACCTAGGTTTCTAAGGAAGAGAACGGTGTGTCGCCTTGGACTCTGCATGCCAAGGAGTGTTCCGAAGGGCCTACGCGGCTGTCTGTTGCTCAGCAGGCAGAGAGGAGGCCCGGCGGACTCAGTGTAGTTGCCCGGGAAACGGTGCGGACGCGAGAGCCCATCGCGTCCTGAAAGGCATCCTCGAGTTCCAGCTAGGCAGCACATCGACGCACACTTCCTGGAAACTGCTGTATGCCCCCACATGCCCGTTGGCGAAAGTGGCACTTACGGGGAGCCCAGTGATCACCCTGCGGTTTCCCCGAACGAACGAGGGTGGCGGCATTAGTGCCCCCCCAAGGATTGCAGGCACCCAGTTCCTCTGTGGAAATGAGTCCTTTACTCCCAAGGCGTTGCTGCAGTGAAGAGACGCAGGGCCTTTTCAGGGTTTGGCCGAGAGCTCCGTGGTTGCGAGGATGCAGCTTTCCAAACGGTGAAAGACTGCTTTTCTAAACAGGGCCCCCTATGGTAGCTACCACGCAACGTTAAGTACCTGCAGTATTTGAGGGGCGAAGGCAGACAAACGCGACACACTGGGCCCTTCGCTGAATCCGTTTGAATGAGCGGGTGTCGAAGTGTGGCAAGCTCCCTAACCGAGTGAAGGCCTGAGGAAGGCCTTGTTGGCACTGCATCTCCCAGAGGCCTACCAGCGTAAAGTGGTGAATTGTGGTCTTCTTTGAGCAGGTTGGATGTCACACCGAGTGCCTGCATGAGGTAGAGGCCCGGCAGGTGTGAGTTCCCAGAAGGAACGCGGAGCAGAGCGTGTCTCTTATGGCACGTCACTGCTCTGCACTGAGTCAAAGTTGCCCAGCCCATTAGACCGGCTAGGAATATGTTCCCGAGGTGTTCGTACGCTGTGTCAACCTGGTTCTCCAAGGAAGGGAGCCGTGTGTCGCCCTGGATTCTGCACGCCCAGAAGTGTTCCGAAGGGCCTACACGGCTGTCTGTCGATCAGCAGGCAGACAGGACACTTGGGGTACTCAGTGTATTTGCACGGGAAGCGGTGCCGACGCGAGAGCCCTAGGAGACCCGAAAGGCCTCCTCGCCTTCCTTTTAAGCGGAACAACGACCGAGACCTCATGGAAACTGCTGCACGCAGAGCTTGCCAGGGGGACAAGTGGGTCCTTACCATGAGACTAGTGGTCACCTTGTGGCTTCCCAGAACGCACGAGGGCTGTGGGATTAGCTCCCCCTAAGAATTGAGAGCACCTGACTTCTCTGGGCAAAGTACTCGTTCCCCTCCCAGGCGTGCCTGCGGTGAAAAGCAGCTGGGCAATTCCACACTTTTGCACACAGGTTCTAGGCCGCCCAGAATCCAGCTTTCGCGACGGGAAAAGACTGCTTTGGTGCGCTGATGCTAGGGGTCACCTTGCGATTGCCCAGAACGAACGTGGGCCGCAGCTTAGCTCTCCTCTGAAAGGGCAGGCACCCCGTTTGTCTGGGGGACATACTGGTTTCCTCCCCAGCTGTGCCTGCAGTGAGTAGAAGCTGGACATAGTGAGCGTTTCAGAAACAGCTCCGAGGCTACCTGTATCCAACTTTCCAAAGGGGGAAAACACTGGTTTTCTAAGCAGTGCCACCCACCCTCGTTAACACCCGCCATAAGTACGTGCAGAACTGGAAGTGCAAAGGGAGACCGTCGCGACACACTGGGCCCTTGGCTAAATAGTTTTCACTGCGCAGGCGTCTGCGTGTGGCAAGCTCCCTAACCGAGTGAAGGCCTGAGGAAGACCTAGTTGGCACTGCGTCTTCCAAGGGCCTGCCAGTGTAAAGTGAGGAATTGTGCTCTTGGCTCAGGTTGGATCTCACCTCGACTTCCTGCTTGAGGCAGAGAGCGGGGAGGTATGAGTTCCAAGAAGGAACGCGGGGGAGAAGTTTCTCTCAGGGTAAGTCACCTTTCCGCACTGAGTCCAAGTGGCCCAGCCCAGGAGACCGTGTAGGACTGTGTTCCAAGGCTCTTTGCAAGCTGTGTCAACCTAGGTTTCTAAGGAAGAGAACGGTGTGTCGCCTTGGACTCTGCATGCCAAGGAGTGTTCCGAAGGGCCTACGCGGCTGTCTGTTGCTCAGCAGGCAGAGAGGAGGCCCGGCGGACTCAGTGTAGTTGCCCGGGAAACGGTGCGGACGCGAGAGCCCATCGCGTCCTGAAAGGCATCCTCGAGTTCCAGCTAGGCAGCACATCGACGCACACTTCCTGGAAACTGCTGTATGCCCCCACATGCCCGTTGGCGAAAGTGGCACTTACGGGGAGCCCAGTGATCACCCTGCGGTTTCCCCGAACGAACGAGGGCGGCGGCATTAGTGCCCCCCCAAGGATTGCAGGCACCCAGTTCCTCTGTGGAAATGAGTCCTTTACTCCCAAGGCGTTGCTGCAGTGAAGAGACGCAGGGCCTTTTCAGGGTTTGGCCGAGAGCTCCGTGGTTGCGAGGATGCAGCTTTCCAAACGGTGAAAGACTGCTTTTCTCAACAGGGCCCCCTATGGTAGCTACCACGCAACGTTAAGTACCTGCAGTATTTGAGGGGCGAAGGCAGACAAACGCGACACACTGGGCCCTTCGCTGAATCCGTTTGAATGAGCGGGTGTCGAAGTGTGGCAAGCTCCCTAACCGAGTGAAGGCCTGAGGAAGGCCTTGTTGGCACTGCATCTCCCAGAGGCCTACCAGCGTAAAGTGGTGAATTGTGGTCTTCTTTGAGCAGGTTGGATGTCACACCGAGTGCCTGCATGAGGTAGAGGCCCGGCAGGTGTGAGTTCCCAGAAGGAACGCGGAGCAGAGCGTGTCTCTTATGGCACGTCACTGCTCTGCACTGAGTCAAAGTTGCCCAGCCCATTAGACCGGCTAGGAATATGTTCCCGAGGTGTTCGTACGCTGTGTCAACCTGGTTCTCCAAGGAAGGGAGCCGTGTGTCGCCCTGGATTCTGCACGCCCAGAAGTGTTCCGAAGGGCCTACACGGCTGTCTGTCGATCAGCAGGCAGACAGGACACTTGGGGTACTCAGTGTATTTGCACGGGAAGCGGTGCCGACGCGAGAGCCCTAGGAGACCCGAAAGGCCTCCTCGCCTTCCTTTTAAGCGGAACAACGACCGAGACCTCATGGAAACTGCTGCACGCAGAGCTTGCCAGGGGGACAAGTGGGTCCTTACCATGAGACTAGTGGTCACCTTGTGGCTTCCCAGAACGCACGAGGGCTGTGGGATTAGCTCCCCCTAAGAATTGAGAGCACCTGACTTCTCTGGGCAAAGTACTCGTTCCCCTCCCAGGCGTGCCTGCGGTGAAAAGCAGCTGGGCAATTCCACACTTTTGCACACAGGTTCTAGGCCGCCCAGAATCCAGCTTTCGCGACGGGAAAAGACTGCTTTGGTGCGCTGATGCTAGGGGTCACCTTGCGATTGCCCAGAACGAACGTGGGCCGCAGCTTAGCTCTCCTCTGAAAGGGCAGGCACCCCGTTTGTCTGGGGGACATACTGGTTTCCTCCCCAGCTGTGCCTGCAGTGAGTAGAAGCTGGACATAGTGAGCGTTTCAGAAACAGCTCCGAGGCTACCTGTATCCAGCTTTCCAAAGGGGGAAAACACTGGTTTTCTAAGCAGTGCCACCCACCCTCGTTAACACCCGCCATAAGTACGTGCAGAACTGGAAGTGCAAAGGGAGACCGTCGCGACACACTGGGCCCTTGGCTAAATAGTTTTCACTGCGCAGGCGTCTGCGTGTGGCAAGCTCCCTAACCGAGTGAAGGCCTGAGGAAGACCTAGTTGGCACTGCGTCTTCCAAGGGCCTGCCAGTGTAAAGTGAGGAATTGTGCTCTTGGCTCAGGTTGGATCTCACCTCGACTTCCTGCTTGAGGCAGAGAGCGGGGAGGTATGAGTTCCAAGAAGGAACTCGGGGGAGAAGTTTCTCTCAGGGTAAGTCACCTTTCCGCACTGAGTCCAAGTGGCCCAGCCCAGGAGACCGTGTAGGACTGTGTTCCAGGGCTCTTTGCAAGCTGTGTCAACCTAGGTTTCTAAGGAAGAGAACGGTGTGTCGCCTTGGACTCTGCATGCCAAGGAGTGTTCCGAAGGGCCTACGCGGCTGTCTGTTGCTCAGCAGGCAGAGAGGAGGCCCGGCGGACTCAGTGTAGTTGCCCGGGAAACGGTGCGGACGCGAGAGCCCATCGCGTCCTGAAAGGCATCCTCGAGTTCCAGCTAGGCAGCACATCGACGCACACTTCCTGGAAACTGCTGTATGCCCCCACATGCCCGTTGGCGAAAGTGGCACTTACGGGGAGCCCAGTGATCACCCTGCGGTTTCCCCGAACGAACGAGGGCGGCGGCATTAGTGCCCCCCCAAGGATTGCAGGCACCCAGTTCCTCTGTGGAAATGAGTCCTTTACTCCCAAGGCGTTGCTGCAGTGAAGAGACGCAGGGCCTTTTCAGGGTTTGACCGAGAGCTCCGTGGTTGCGAGGATGCAGCTTTCCAAACGGTGAAAGACTGCTTTTCTCAACAGGGCCCCCTATGGTAGCTACCACGCAACGTTAAGTACCTGCAGTATTTGAGGGGCGAAGGCAGACAAACGCGACACACTGGGCCCTTCGCTGAATCCGTTTGAATGAGCGGGTGTCGAAGTGTGGCAAGCTCCCTAACCGAGTGAAGGCCTGAGGAAGGCCTTGTTGGCACTGCATCTCCCAGAGGCCTACCAGCGTAAAGTGGTGAATTGTGGTCTTCTTTGAGCAGGATGGATGTCACGTCGAGTGCCTGCATGAGGTAGAGGCCCGGCAGGTGTGAGTTCCCAGAAGGAACGCGGAGCAGAGCGTGTCTCTTATGGCACGTCACTGCTCTGCACTGAGTCAAAGTTGCCCAGCCCATTAGACCGGCTAGGAATATGTTCCCGAGGTGTTCGTACGCTGTGTCAACCTGGTTCTCCAAGGAAGGGAGCCGTGTGTCGCCCTGGATTCTGCACGCCCAGAAGTGTTCCGAAGGGCCTACACGGCTGTCTGTCGATCAGCAGGCAGACAGGACACTTGGGGTACTCAGTGTATTTGCACGGGAAGCGGTGCCGACGCGAGAGCCCTAGGAGACCCGAAAGGCCTCCTCGCCTTCCTTTTAAGCGGAACAGCGACCGAGACCTCATGGAAACTGCTGCACGCAGAGCTTGCCAGGGGGACAAGTGGGTCCTTACCATGAGACTAGTGGTCACCTTGTGGCTTCCCAGAACGCACGAGGGCTGTGGGATTAGCTCCCCCTAAGAATTGAGAGCACCTGACTTCTCTGGGCAAAGTACTCGTTCCCCTCCCAGGCGTGCCTGCGGTGAAAAGCAGCTGGGCAATTCCACACTTTTGCACACAGGTTCTAGGCCGCCCAGAATCCAGCTTTCGCGACGGGAAAAGACTGCTTTGGTGCGCTGATGCTAGGGGTCACCTTGCGATTGCCCAGAACGAACGTGGGCCGCAGCTTAGCTCTCCTCTGAAAGGGCAGGCACCCCGTTTGTCCGGGGGACATACTGGTTTCCTCCCCAGCTGTGCCTGCAGTGAGTAGAAGCTGGACATAGTGAGCGTTTCAGAAACAGCGCCGAGGCTACCTGTATCCAGCTTTCCAAAGGGGGAAAACACTGGTTTTCTAAGCAGTGCCACCTACCCTCGTTAACACCCGCCATAAGTACGTGCAGAACTGGAAGTGCAAAGGGAGACCGTCGCGACACACTGGGCCCTTGGCTAAATAGTTTTCACTGCGCAGGCGTCTGCGTGTGGCAAGCTCCCTGACCGAGTGAAGGCCTGAGGAAGACCTAGTTGGCACTGCGTCTTCCAAGGGCCTGCCAGTGTAAAGTGAGGAATTGTGCTCTTGGCTCAGGTTGGATCTCACCTCGACTTCCTGCTTGAGGCAGAGAGCGGGGAGGTATGAGTTCCAAGAAGGAACGCGGGGGAGAAGTTTCTCTCAGGGTAAGTCACCTTTCCGCACTGAGTCCAAGTGGCCCAGCCCAGGAGACCGTGTAGGACTGTGTTCCAGGGCTCTTTGCAAGCTGTGTCCACCTAGGTTTCTAAGGAAGAGAACGGTGTGTCGCCTTGGACTCTGCATGCCAAGGAGTGTTCCGAAGGGCCTACGCGGCTGTCTGTTGCTCAGCAGGCAGAGAGGAGGCCCGGCGGACTCAGTGTAGTTGCCCGGGAAACGGTGCGGACGCGAGAGCCCATCGCGTCCTGAAAGGCATCCTCGAGTTCCAGCTAGGCAGCACATCGACGCACACTTCCTGGAAACTGCTGTATGCCCCCACATGCCCGTTGGCGAAAGTGGCACTTACGGGGAGCCCAGTGATCACCCTGCGGTTTCCCCGAACGAACGAGGGTGGCGGCATTAGTGCCCCCCCAAGGATTGCAGGCACCCAGTTCCTCTGTGGAAATGAGTCCTTTACTCCCAAGGCGTTGCTGCAGTGAAGAGACGCAGGGCCTTTTCAGGGTTTGGCCGAGAGCTCCGTGGTTGCGAGGATGCAGCTTTCCAAACGGTGAAAGACTGCTTTTCTCAACAGGGCCCCCTATGGTAGCTACCACGCAACGTTAAGTACCTGCAGTATTTGAGGGGCGAAGGCAGACAAACGCGACACACTGGGCCCTTCGCTGAATCCGTTTGAATGAGCGGGTGTCGAAGTGTGGCAAGCTCCCTAACCGAGTGAAGGCCTGAGGAAGGCCTTGTTGGCACTGCATCTCCCAGAGGCCTACCAGCCTAAAGTGGTGAATTGTGGTCTTCTTTGAGCAGGTTGGATGTCACACCGAGTGCCTGCATGAGGTAGAGGCCCGGCAGGTGTGAGTTCCCAGAAGGAACGCGGAGCAGAGCGTGTCTCTTATGGCACGTCACTGCTCTGCACTGAGTCAAAGTTGCCCAGCCCATTAGACCGGCTAGGAATATGTTCCCGAGGTGTTCGTACGCTGTGTCAACCTGGTTCTCCAAGGAAGGGAGCCGTGTGTCGCCCTGGATTCTGCACGCCCAGAAGTGTTCCGAAGGGCCTACACGGCTGTCTGTCGATCAGCAGGCAGACAGGACACTTGGGGTACTCAGTGTATTTGCACGGGAAGCGGTGCCGACGCGAGAGCCCTAGGAGACCCGAAAGGCCTCCTCGCCTTCCTTTTAAGCGGAACAACGACCGAGACCTCATGGAA
Organism: Eubalaena glacialis; assembly: GCF_028564815.1. Classification (NCBI taxonomy): domain Eukaryota; kingdom Metazoa; phylum Chordata; class Mammalia; order Artiodactyla; family Balaenidae; genus Eubalaena; species Eubalaena glacialis. The sequence continues at coordinate 107,248,807 of NC_083716.1, read as the reverse complement.
ACTGCTGCACGCAGAGCTTGCCAGGGGGACAAGTGGGTCCTTACCATGAGACTAGTGGTCACCTTGTGGCTTCCCAGAACGCACGAGGGCTGTGGGATTAGCTCCCCCTAAGAATTGAGAGCACCTGACTTCTCTGGGCAAAGTACTCGTTCCCCTCCCAGGCGTGCCTGCGGTGAAAAGCAGCTGGGCAATTCCACACTTTTGCACACAGGTTCTAGGCCGCCCAGAATCCAGCTTTCGCGACGGGAAAAGACTGCTTTGGTGCGCTGATGCTAGGGGTCACCTTGCGATTGCCCAGAACGAACGTGGGCCGCAGCTTAGCTCTCCTCTGAAAGGGCAGGCACCCCGTTTGTCCGGGGGACATACTGGTTTCCTCCCCAGCTGTGCCTGCAGTGAGTAGAAGCTGGACATAGTGAGCGTTTCAGAAACAGCGCCGAGGCTACCTGTATCCAGCTTTCCAAAGGGGGAAAACACTGGTTTTCTAAGCAGTGCCACCTACCCTCGTTAACACCCGCCATAAGTACGTGCAGGACTGGAAGTGCAAAGGGAGACCGTCGCGACACACTGGGCCCTTGGCTAAATAGTTTTCACTGCGCAGGCGTCTGCGTGTGGCAAGCTCCCTAACCGAGTGAAGGCCTGAGGAAGACCTAGTTGGCACTGCGTCTTCCAAGGGCCTGCCAGTGTAAAGTGAGGAATTGTGCTCTTGGCTCAGGTTGGATCTCACCTCGACTTCCTGCTTGAGGCAGAGAGCGGGGAGGTATGAGTTCCAAGAAGGAACGCGGGGGAGACGTTTCTCTCAGGGTAAGTCACCTTTCCGCACTGAGTCCAAGTGGCCCAGCCCAGGAGACCGTGTAGGACTGTGTTCCAGGGCTCTTTGCAAGCTGTGTCCACCTAGGTTTCTAAGGAAGAGAACGGTGTGTCGCCTTGGACTCTGCATGCCAAGGAGTGTTCCGAAGGGCCTACGCGGCTGTCTGTTGCTCAGCAGGCAGAGAGGAGGCCCGGCGGACTCAGTGTAGTTGCCCGGGAAACGGTGCGGACGCGAGAGCCCATCGCGTCCTGAAAGGCATCCTCGAGTTCCAGCTAGGCAGCACATCGACGCACACTTCCTGGAAACTGCTGTATGCCCCCACATGCCCGTTGGCGAAAGTGGCACTTACGGGGAGCCCAGTGATCACCCTGCGGTTTCCCCGAACGAACGAGGGCGGCGGCATTAGTGCCCCCCCAAGGATTGCAGGCACCCAGTTCCTCTGTGGAAATGAGTCCTTTACTCCCAAGGCGTTGCTGCAGTGAAGAGACGCAGGGCCTTTTCAGGGTTTGGCCGAGAGCTCCGTGGTTGCGAGGATGCAGCTTTCCAAACGGTGAAAGACTGCTTTTCTCAACAGGGCCCCCTATGGTAGCTACCACGCAACGTTAAGTACCTGCAGTATTTGAGGGGCGAAGGCAGACAAACGCGACACACTGGGCCCTTCGCTGAATCCGTTTGAATGAGCGGGTGTCGAAGTGTGGCAAGCTCCCTAACCGAGTGAAGGCCTGAGGAAGGCCTTGTTGGCACTGCATCTCCCAGAGGCCTACCAGCCTAAAGTGGTGAATTGTGGTCTTCTTTGAGCAGGTTGGATGTCACACCGAGTGCCTGCATGAGGTAGAGGCCCGGCAGGTGTGAGTTCCCAGAAGGAACGCGGAGCAGAGCGTGTCTCTTATGGCACGTCACTGCTCTGCACTGAGTCAAAGTTGCCCAGCCCATTAGACCGGCTAGGAATATGTTCCCGAGGTGTTCGTACGCTGTGTCAACCTGGTTCTCCAAGGAAGGGAGCCGTGTGTCGCCCTGGATTCTGCACGCCCAGAAGTGTTCCGAAGGGCCTACACGGCTGTCTGTCGATCAGCAGGCAGACAGGACACTTGGGGTACTCAGTGTATTTGCACGGGAAGCGGTGCCGACGCGAGAGCCCTAGGAGACCCGAAAGGCCTCCTCGCCTTCCTTTTAAGCGGAACAACGACCGAGACCTCATGGAAACTGCTGCACGCAGAGCTTGCCAGGGGGACAAGTGGGTCCTTACCATGAGACTAGTGGTCACCTTGTGGCTTCCCAGAACGCACGAGGGCTGTGGGATTAGCTCCCCCTAAGAATTGAGAGCACCTGACTTCTCTGGGCAAAGTACTCGTTCCCCTCCCAGGCGTGCCTGCGGTGAAAAGCAGCTGGGCAATTCCACACTTTTGCACACAGGTTCTAGGCCGCCCAGAATCCAGCTTTCGCGACGGGAAAAGACTGCTTTGGTGCGCTGATGCTAGGGGTCACCTTGCGATTGCCCAGAACGAACGTGGGCCGCAGCTTAGCTCTCCTCTGAAAGGGCAGGCACCCCGTTTGTCCGGGGGACATACTGGTTTCCTCCCCAGCTGTGCCTGCAGTGAGTAGAAGCTGGACATAGTGAGCGTTTCAGAAACAGCGCCGAGGCTACCTGTATCCAGCTTTCCAAAGGGGGAAAACACTGGTTTTCTAAGCAGTGCCACCTACCCTCGTTAACACCCGCCATAAGTACGTGCAGGACTGGAAGTGCAAAGGGAGACCGTCGCGACACACTGGGCCCTTGGCTAAATAGTTTTCACTGCGCAGGCGTCTGCGTGTGGCAAGCTCCCTAACCGAGTGAAGGCCTGAGGAAGACCTAGTTGGCACTGCGTCTTCCAAGGGCCTGCCAGTGTAAAGTGAGGAATTGTGCTCTTGGCTCAGGTTGGATCTCACCTCGACTTCCTGCTTGAGGCAGAGAGCGGGGAGGTATGAGTTCCAAGAAGGAACGCGGGGGAGACGTTTCTCTCAGGGTAAGTCACCTTTCCGCACTGAGTCCAAGTGGCCCAGCCCAGGAGACCGTGTAGGACTGTGTTCCAGGGCTCTTTGCAAGCTGTGTCCACCTAGGTTTCTAAGGAAGAGAACGGTGTGTCGCCTTGGACTCTGCATGCCAAGGAGTGTTCCGAAGGGCCTACGCGGCTGTCTGTTGCTCAGCAGGCAGAGAGGAGGCCCGGCGGACTCAGTGTAGTTGCCCGGGAAACGGTGCGGACGCGAGAGCCCATCGCGTCCTGAAAGGCATCCTCGAGTTCCAGCTAGGCAGCACATCGACGCACACTTCCTGGAAACTGCTGTATGCCCCCACATGCCCGTTGGCGAAAGTGGCACTTACGGGGAGCCCAGTGATCACCCTGCGGTTTCCCCGAACGAACGAGGGCGGCGGCATTAGTGCCCCCCCAAGGATTGCAGGCACCCAGTTCCTCTGTGGAAATGAGTCCTTTACTCCCAAGGCGTTGCTGCAGTGAAGAGACGCAGGGCCTTTTCAGGGTTTGGCCGAGAGCTCCGTGGTTGCGAGGATGCAGCTTTCCAAACGGTGAAAGACTGCTTTTCTCAACAGGGCCCCCTATGGTAGCTACCACGCAACGTTAAGTACCTGCAGTATTTGAGGGGCGAAGGCAGACAAACGCGACACACTGGGCCCTTCGCTGAATCCGTTTGAATGAGCGGGTGTCGAAGTGTGGCAAGCTCCCTAACCGAGTGAAGGCCTGAGGAAGGCCTTGTTGGCACTGCATCTCCCAGAGGCCTACCAGCCTAAAGTGGTGAATTGTGGTCTTCTTTGAGCAGGTTGGATGTCACACCGAGTGCCTGCATGAGGTAGAGGCCCGGCAGGTGTGAGTTCCCAGAAGGAACGCGGAGCAGAGCGTGTCTCTTATGGCACGTCACTGCTCTGCACTGAGTCAAAGTTGCCCAGCCCATTAGACCGGCTAGGAATATGTTCCCGAGGTGTTCGTACGCTGTGTCAACCTGGTTCTCCAAGGAAGGGAGCCGTGTGTCGCCCTGGATTCTGCACGCCCAGAAGTGTTCCGAAGGGCCTACACGGCTGTCTGTCGATCAGCAGGCAGACAGGACACTTGGGGTACTCAGTGTATTTGCACGGGAAGCGGTGCCGACGCGAGAGCCCTAGGAGACCCGAAAGGCCTCCTCGCCTTCCTTTTAAGCGGAACAACGACCGAGACCTCATGGAAACTGCTGCACGCAGAGCTTGCCAGGGGGACAAGTGGGTCCTTACCATGAGACTAGTGGTCACCTTGTGGCTTCCCAGAACGCACGAGGGCTGTGGGATTAGCTCCCCCTAAGAATTGAGAGCACCTGACTTCTCTGGGCAAAGTACTCGTTCCCCTCCCAGGCGTGCCTGCGGTGAAAAGCAGCTGGGCAATTCCACACTTTTGCACACAGGTTCTAGGCCGCCCAGAATCCAGCTTTCGCGACGGGAAAAGACTGCTTTGGTGCGCTGATGCTAGGGGTCACCTTGCGATTGCCCAGAACGAACGTGGGCCGCAGCTTAGCTCTCCTCTGAAAGGGCAGGCACCCCGTTTGTCCGGGGGACATACTGGTTTCCTCCCCAGCTGTGCCTGCAGTGAGTAGAAGCTGGACATAGTGAGCGTTTCAGAAACAGCGCCGAGGCTACCTGTATCCAGCTTTCCAAAGGGGGAAAACACTGGTTTTCTAAGCAGTGCCACCTACCCTCGTTAACACCCGCCATAAGTACGTGCAGGACTGGAAGTGCAAAGGGAGACCGTCGCGACACACTGGGCCCTTGGCTAAATAGTTTTCACTGCGCAGGCGTCTGCGTGTGGCAAGCTCCCTAACCGAGTGAAGGCCTGAGGAAGACCTAGTTGGCACTGCGTCTTCCAAGGGCCTGCCAGTGTAAAGTGAGGAATTGTGCTCTTGGCTCAGGTTGGATCTCACCTCGACTTCCTGCTTGAGGCAGAGAGCGGGGAGGTATGAGTTCCAAGAAGGAACGCGGGGGAGACGTTTCTCTCAGGGTAAGTCACCTTTCCGCACTGAGTCCAAGTGGCCCAGCCCAGGAGACCGTGTAGGACTGTGTTCCAGGGCTCTTTGCAAGCTGTGTCCACCTAGGTTTCTAAGGAAGAGAACGGTGTGTCGCCTTGGACTCTGCATGCCAAGGAGTGTTCCGAAGGGCCTACGCGGCTGTCTGTTGCTCAGCAGGCAGAGAGGAGGCCCGGCGGACTCAGTGTAGTTGCCCGGGAAACGGTGCGGACGCGAGAGCCCATCGCGTCCTGAAAGGCATCCTCGAGTTCCAGCTAGGCAGCACATCGACGCACACTTCCTGGAAACTGCTGTATGCCCCCACATGCCCGTTGGCGAAAGTGGCACTTACGGGGAGCCCAGTGATCACCCTGCGGTTTCCCCGAACGAACGAGGGCGGCGGCATTAGTGCCCCCCCAAGGATTGCAGGCACCCAGTTCCTCTGTGGAAATGAGTCCTTTACTCCCAAGGCGTTGCTGCAGTGAAGAGACGCAGGGCCTTTTCAGGGTTTGGCCGAGAGCTCCGTGGTTGCGAGGATGCAGCTTTCCAAACGGTGAAAGACTGCTTTTCTCAACAGGGCCCCCTATGGTAGCTACCACGCAACGTTAAGTACCTGCAGTATTTGAGGGGCGAAGGCAGACAAACGCGACACACTGGGCCCTTCGCTGAATCCGTTTGAATGAGCGGGTGTCGAAGTGTGGCAAGCTCCCTAACCGAGTGAAGGCCTGAGGAAGGCCTTGTTGGCACTGCATCTCCCAGAGGCCTACCAGTGTAAAGTGGTGTATTGTGGTCTTCTTTGAGCAGGTTGGATGTCACACCGAGTGCCTGCATGAGGTAGAGGCCCGGCAGGTGTGAGTTCCCAGAAGGAACGCGGAGCAGAGCGTGTCTCTTATGGCACGTCACTGCTCTGCACTGAGTCAAAGTTGCCCAGCCCATTAGACCGGCTAGGAATATGTTCCCGAGGTGTTCGTACGCTGTGTCAACCTGGTTCTCCAAGGAAGGGAGCCGTGTGTCGCCCTGGATTCTGCACGCCCAGAAGTGTTCCGAAGGGCCTACACGGCTGTCTGTCGATCAGCAGGCAGACAGGACACTTGGGGTACTCAGTGTATTTGCACGGGAAGCGGTGCCGACGCGAGAGCCCTAGGAGACCCGAAAGGCCTCCTCGCCTTCCTTTTAAGCGGAACAACGACCGAGACCTCATGGAAACTGCTGCACGCAGAGCTTGCCAGGGGGACAAGTGGGTCCTTACCATGAGACTAGTGGTCACCTTGTGGCTTCCCAGAACACACGAGGGCTGTGGGATTAACTCCCCCTAAGAATTGAGAGCACCTGACTTCTCTGGGCAAAGTACTCGTTCCCCTCCCAGGCGTGCCTGCGGTGAAAAGCAGCTGGGCAATTCCACACTTTTGCACACAGGTTCTAGGCCGCCCAGAATCCAGCTTTCGCGACGGGAAAAGACTGCTTTGGTGCGCTGATGCTAGGGGTCACCTTGCGATTGCCCAGAACGAACGTGGGCCGCAGCTTAGCTCTCCTCTGAAAGGGCAGGCACCCCGTTTGTCCGGGGGACATACTGGTTTCCTCCCCAGCTGTGCCTGCAGTGAGTAGAAGCTGGACATAGTGAGCGTTTCAGAAACAGCGCCGAGGCTACCTGTATCCAGCTTTCCAAAGGGGGAAAACACTGGTTTTCTAAGCAGTGCCACCTACCCTCGTTAACACCCGCCATAAGTACGTGCAGGACTGGAAGTGCAAAGGGAGACCGTCGCGACACACTGGGCCCTTGGCTAAATAGTTTTCACTGCGCAGGCGTCTGCGTGTGGCAAGCTCCCTAACCGAGTGAAGGCCTGAGGAAGACCTAGTTGGCACTGCGTCTTCCAAGGGCCTGCCAGTGTAAAGTGAGGAATTGTGCTCTTGGCTCAGGTTGGATCTCACCTCGACTTCCTGCTTGAGGCAGAGAGCGGGGAGGTATGAGTTCCAAGAAGGAACGCGGGGGAGACGTTTCTCTCAGGGTAAGTCACCTTTCCGCACTGAGTCCAAGTGGCCCAGCCCAGGAGACCGTGTAGGACTGTGTTCCAGGGCTCTTTGCAAGCTGTGTCCACCTAGGTTTCTAAGGAAGAGAACGGTGTGTCGCCTTGGACTCTGCATGCCAAGGAGTGTTCCGAAGGGCCTACGCGGCTGTCTGTTGCTCAGCAGGCAGAGAGGAGGCCCGGCGGACTCAGTGTAGTTGCCCGGGAAACGGTGCGGACGCGAGAGCCCATCGCGTCCTGAAAGGCATCCTCGAGTTCCAGCTAGGCAGCACATCGACGCACACTTCCTGGAAACTGCTGTATGCCCCCACATGCCCGTGGGCGAAAGTGGCACTTACGGGGAGCCCAGTGATCACCCTGCGGTTTCCCCGAACGAACGAGGGCGGCGGCATTAGTGCCCCCCCAAGGATTGCAGGCACCCAGTTCCTCTGTGGAAATGAGTCCTTTACTCCCAAGGCGTTGCTGCAGTGAAGAGACGCAGGGCCTTTTCAGGGTTTGGCCGAGAGCTCCGTGGTTGCGAGGATGCAGCTTTCCAAACGGTGAAAGACTGCTTTTCTAAACAGGGCCCCCTATGGTAGCTACCACGCAACGTTAAGTACCTGCAGTATTTGAGGGGCGAAGGCAGACAAACGCGACACACTGGGCCCTTCGCTGAATCCGTTTGAATGAGCGGGTGTCGAAGTGTGGCAAGCTCCCTAACCGAGTGAAGGCCTGAGGAAGGCCTTGCTGGCACTGCATCTCCCAGAGGCCTACCAGTGTAAAGTGGTGTATTGTGGTCTTCTTTGAGCAGGTTGGATGTCACACCGAGTGCCTGCATGAGGTAGAGGCCCGGCAGGTGTGAGTTCCCAGAAGGAACGCGGAGCAGAGCGTGTCTCTTATGGCACGTCACTGCTCTGCACTGAGTCAAAGTTGCCCAGCCCATTAGACCGGCTAGGAATATGTTCCCGAGGTGTTCGTACGCTGTGTCAACCTGGTTCTCCAAGGAAGGGAGCCGTGTGTCGCCCTGGATTCTGCACGCCCAGAAGTGTTCCGAAGGGCCTACACGGCTGTCTGTCGATCAGCAGGCAGACAGGACACTTGGGGTACTCAGTGTATTTGCACGGGAAGCGGTGCCGACACGAGAGCCCTAGGAGACCCGAAAGGCCTCCTCGCCTTCCTTTTAAGCGGAACAACGACCGAGACCTCATGGAAACTGCTGCACGCAGAGCTTGCCAGGGGGACAAGTGGGTCCTTACCATGAGACTAGTGGTCACCTTGTGGCTTCCCAGAACACACGAGGGCTGTGGGATTAACTCCCCCTAAGAATTGAGAGCACCTGACTTCTCTGGGCAAAGTACTCGTTCCCCTCCCAGGCGTGCCTGCGGTGAAAAGCAGCTGGGCAATTCCACACTTTTGCACACAGGTTCTAGGCCGCCCAGAATCCAGCTTTCGCGACGGGAAAAGACTGCTTTGGTGCGCTGATGCTAGGGGTCACCTTGCGATTGCCCAGAACGAACGTGGGCCGCAGCTTAGCTCTCCTCTGAAAGGGCAGGCACCCCGTTTGTCCGGGGGACATACTGGTTTCCTCCCCAGCTGTGCCTGCAGTGAGTAGAAGCTGGACATAGTGAGCGTTTCAGAAACAGCGCCGAGGCTACCTGTATCCAGCTTTCCAAAGGGGGAAAACACTGGTTTTCTAAGCAGTGCCACCTACCCTCGTTAACACCCGCCATAAGTACGTGCAGGACTGGAAGTGCAAAGGGAGACCGTCGCGACACACTGGGCCCTTGGCTAAATAGTTTTCACTGCGCAGGCGTCTGCGTGTGGCAAGCTCCCTAACCGAGTGAAGGCCTGAGGAAGACCTAGTTGGCACTGCGTCTTCCAAGGGCCTGCCAGTGTAAAGTGAGGAATTGTGCTCTTGGCTCAGGTTGGATCTCACCTCGACTTCCTGCTTGAGGCAGAGAGCGGGGAGGTATGAGTTCCAAGAAGGAACGCGGGGGAGACGTTTCTCTCAGGGTAAGTCACCTTTCCGCACTGAGTCCAAGTGGCCCAGCCCAGGAGACCGTGTAGGACTGTGTTCCAGGGCTCTTTGCAAGCTGTGTCCACCTAGGTTTCTAAGGAAGAGAACGGTGTGTCGCCTTGGACTCTGCATGCCAAGGAGTGTTCCGAAGGGCCTACGCGGCTGTCTGTTGCTCAGCAGGCAGAGAGGAGGCCCGGCGGACTCAGTGTAGTTGCCCGGGAAACGGTGCGGACGCGAGAGCCCATCGCGTCCTGAAAGGCATCCTCGAGTTCCAGCTAGGCAGCACATCGACGCACACTTCCTGGAAACTGCTGTATGCCCCCACATGCCCGTTGGCGAAAGTGGCACTTACGGGGAGCCCAGTGATCACCCTGCGGTTTCCCCGAACGAACGAGGGCGGCGGCATTAGTGCCCCCCCAAGGATTGCAGGCACCCAGTTCCTCTGTGGAAATGAGTCCTTTACTCCCAAGGCGTTGCTGCAGTGAAGAGACGCAGGGCCTTTTCAGGGTTTGGCCGAGAGCTCCGTGGTTGCGAGGATGCAGCTTTCCAAACGGTAAAAGACTGCTTTTCTAAACAGGGCCCCCTATGGTAGCTACCACGCAACGTTAAGTACCTGCAGTATTTGAGGGGCGAAGGCAGACAAACGCGACACACTGGGCCCTTCGCTGAATCCGTTTGAATGAGCGGGTGTCGAAGTGTGGCAAGCTCCCTAACCGAGTGAAGGCCTGAGGAAGGCCTTGCTGGCACTGCATCTCCCAGAGGCCTACCAGTGTAAAGTGGTGTATTGTGGTCTTCTTTGAGCAGGTTGGATGTCACACCGAGTGCCTGCATGAGGTAGAGGCCCGGCAGGTGTGAGTTCCCAGAAGGAACGCGGAGCAGAGCGTGTCTCTTATGGCACGTCACTGCTCTGCACTGAGTCAAAGTTGCCCAGCCCATTAGACCGGCTAGGAATATGTTCCCGAGGTGTTCGTACGCTGTGTCAACCTGGTTCTCCAAGGAAGGGAGCCGTGTGTCGCCCTGGATTCTGCACGCCCAGAAGTGTTCCGAAGGGCCTACACGGCTGTCTGTCGATCAGCAGGCAGACAGGACACTTGGGGTACTCAGTGTATTTGCACGGGAAGCGGTGCTGACACGAGAGCCCTAGGAGACCCGAAAGGCCTCCTCGCCTTCCTTTTAAGCGGAACAACGACCGAGACCTCATGGAAACTGCTGCACGCAGAGCTTGCCAGGGGGACAAGTGGGTCCTTACCATGAGACTAGTGGTCACCTTGTGGCTTCCCAGAACGCACGAGGGCTGTGGGATTAGTTCCCCTAACAATTGAGAGCACCTGACTTCTCTGGGCAAAGTACTCGTTCCCCTCCCAGGCGTGCCTGCGGTGAAAAGCAGCTGGGCAATTCCACACTTTTGCACACAGGTTCTAGGCCGCCCAGAATCCAGCTTTCGAGACGGGAAAAGACTGCTTTGGTGCGCTGATGCTAGGGGGTCACCTTGCGATTGCCCAGAACGAACGTGGGCCGCAGCTTAGCTCTCCTCTGAAAGGGCAGGCACCCCGTTTGTCCGGGGGACATACTGGTTTCCTCCCCAGCTGTGCCTGCAGTGAGTAGAAGCTGGACATAGTGAGCGTTTCAGAAACAGCTCCGAGGCTACCTGTATCCAGCTTTCCAAAGGGGGAAAACACTGGTTTTCTAAGCAGTGCCACCTACCCTCGTTAACACCCGCCATAAGTACGTGCAGGACTGGAAGTGCAAAGGGAGACCGTCGCGACACACTGGGCCCTTGGCTAAATAGTTTTCACTGCGCAGGCGTCTGCGTGTGGCAAGCTCCCTAACCGAGTGAAGGCCTGAGGAAGACCTAGTTGGCACTGCGTCTTCCAAGGGCCTGCCAGTGTAAAGTGAGGAATTGTGCTCTTGGCTCAGGTTGGATCTCACCTCGACTTCCTGCTTGAGGCAGAGAGCGGGGAGGTATGAGTTCCAAGAAGGAACGCGGGGGAGAAGTTTCTCTCAGGGTAAGTCACCTTTCCGCACTGAGTCCAAGTGGCCCAGCCCAGGAGACCGTGTAGGACTGTGTTCCAGGGCTCTTTGCAAGCTGTGTCCACCTAGGTTTCTAAGGAAGAGTACGGTGTGTCGCCTTGGACTCTGCATGCCAAGGAGTGTTCCGAAGGGCCTACGCGGCTGTCTGTTGCTCAGCAGGCAGAGAGGAGGCCCGGCGGACTCAGTGTAGTTGCCCGGGAAACGGTGCGGACGCGAGAGCCCATCGCGTCCTGAAAGGCATCCTCGAGTTCCAGCTAGGCAGCACATCGATGCACACTTCCTGGAAACTGCTGTATGCCCCCACATGCCCGTTGGCGAAAGTGGAACTTACGGGGAGCCCAGTGATCACCCTGCGGTTTCCCCGAACGAACGAGGGCGGCGGCATTAGTGCCCCCCCAAGGATTGCAGGCACCCAGTTCCTCTGTGGAAATGAGTCCTTTACTCCCAAGGCGTTGCTGCAGTGAAGAGACGCAGGGCCTTTTCAGGGTTTGGCCGAGAGCTCCGTGGTTGCGAGGATGCAGCTTTCCAAACGGTGAAAGACTGCTTTTCTCAACAGGGCCCCCTATGGTAGCTACCACGCAACGTTAAGTACCTGCAGTATTTGAGGGGCGAAGGCAGACAAACGCGACACACTGGGCCCTTCGCTGAATCCGTTTGAATGAGCGGGTGTCGAAGTGTGGCAAGCTCCCTAACCGAGTGAAGGCCTGAGGAAGGCCTTGTTGGCACTGCATCTCCCAGAGGCCTACCAGCGTAAAGTGGTGAATTGTGGTCTTCTTTGAGCAGGTTGGATGTCACACCGAGTGCCTGCATGAGGTAGAGGCCCGGCAGGTGTGAGTTCCCAGAAGGAACGCGGAGCAGAGCGTGTCTCTTATGGCACGTCACTGCTCTGCACTGAGTCAAAGTTGCCCAGCCCATTAGACCGGCTAGGAATATGTTCCCAAGGTGTTCGTACGCTGTGTCAACCTGGTTCTCCAAGGAAGGGAGCCGTGTGTCGCCCTGGATTCTGCACGCCCAGAAGTGTTCCGAAGGGCCTACACGGCTGTCTGTCGATCAGCAGGCAGACAGGACACTTGGGGTACTCAGTGTATTTGCACGGGAAGCGGTGCCGACGCGAGAGCCCTGGGAGACCCGAAAGGCCTCCTCGCCTTCCTTTTAAGCGGAACAACGACCGAGACCTCATGGAAACTGCTGCACGCAGAGCTTGCCAGGGGGACAAGTGGGTCCTTACCATGAGACTAGTGGTCACCTTGTGGCTTCCCAGAACGCACGAGGGCTGTGGGATTAGCTCCCCCTAAGAATTGAGAGCACCTGACTTCTCTGGGCAAAGTACTCGTTCCCCTCCCAGGCGTGCCTGCGGTGAAAAGCAGCTGGGCAATTCCACACTTTTGCACACAGGTTCTAGGCCGCCCAGAATCCAGCTTTCGAGACGGGAAAAGACTGCTTTGGTGCGCTGATGCTAGGGGTCACCTTGCGATTGCCCAGAACGAACGTGGGCCGCAGCTTAGCTCTCCTCTGAAAGGGCAGGCACCCCGTTTGTCTGGGGGACATACTGGTTTCCTCCCCAGCTGTGCCTGCAGTGAGTAGAAGCTGGACATAGTGAGCGTTTCAGAAACAGCTCCGAGGCTACCTGTATCCAGCTTTCCAAAGGGGGAAAACACTGGTTTTCTAAGCAGTGCCACCTACCCTCGTTAACACCCGCCATAAGTACGTGCAGGACTGGAAGTGCAAAGGGAGACCGTCGCGACACACTGGGCCCTTGGCTAAATAGTTTTCACTGCGCAGGCGTCTGCGTGTGGCAAGCTCCCTAACCGAGTGAAGGCCTGAGGAAGACCTAGTTGGCACTGCGTCTTCCAAGGGCCTGCCAGTGTAAAGTGAGGAATTGTGCTCTTGGCTCAGGTTGGATCTCACCTCGACTTCCTGCTTGAGGCAGAGAGCGGGGAGGTATGAGTTCCAAGAAGGAACGCGGGGGAGAAGTTTCTCTCAGGGTAAGTCACCTTTCCGCACTGAGTCCAAGTGGCCCAGCCCAGGAGACCGTGTAGGACTGTGTTCCAGGGCTCTTTGCAAGCTGTGTCCACCTAGGTTTCTAAGGAAGAGAACGGTGTGTCGCCTTGGACTCTGCATGCCAAGGAGTGTTCCGAAGGGCCTACGCGGCTGTCTGTTGCTCAGCAGGCAGAGAGGAGGCCCGGCGGACTCAGTGTAGTTGCCCGGGAAACGGTGCGGACGCGAGAGCCCATCGCGTCCTGAAAGGCATCCTCGAGTTCCAGCTAGGCAGCACATCGACGCACACTTCCTGGAAACTGCTGTATGCCCCCACATGCCCGTTGGCGAAAGTGGCACTTACGGGGAGCCCAGTGATCACCCTGCGGTTTCCCCGAACGAACGAGGGCGGCGGCATTAGTGCCCCCCCAAGGATTGCAGGCACCCAGTTCCTCTGTGGAAATGAGTCCTTTACTCCCAAGGCGTTGCTGCAGTGAAGAGACGCAGGGCCTTTTCAGGGTTTGGCCGAGAGCTCCGTGGTTGCGAGGATGCAGCTTTCCAAACGGTGAAAGACTGCTTTTCTCAACAGGGCCCCCTATGGTAGCTACCACGCAACGTTAAGTACCTGCAGTATTTGAGGGGCGAAGGCAGACAAACGCGACACACTGGGCCCTTCGCTGAATCCGTTTGAATGAGCGGGTGTCGAAGTGTGGCAAGCTCCCTAACCGAGTGAAGGCCTGAGGAAGGCCTTGTTGGCACTGCATCTCCCAGAGGCCTACCAGCGTAAAGTGGTGAATTGTGGTCTTCTTTGAGCAGGTTGGATGTCACACCGAGTGCCTGCATGAGGTAGAGGCCCGGCAGGTGTGAGTTCCCAGAAGGAACGCGGAGCAGAGCGTGTCTCTTATGGCACGTCACTGCTCTGCACTGAGTCAAAGTTGCCCAGCCCATTAGACCGGCTAGGAATATGTTCCCGAGGTGTTCGTACGCTGTGTCAACCTGGTTCTCCAAGGAAGGGAGCCGTGTGTCGCCCTGGATTCTGCACGCCCAGAAGTGTTCCGAAGGGCCTACACGGCTGTCTGTCGATCAGCAGGCAGACAGGACACTTGGGGTACTCAGTGTATTTGCACGGGAAGCGGTGCCGACGCGAGAGCCCTAGGAGACCCGAAAGGCCTCCTCGCCTTCCTTTTAAGCGGAACAACGACCGAGACCTCATGGAAACTGCTGCACGCAGAGCTTGCCAGGGGGACAAGTGGGTCCTTACCATGAGACTAGTGGTCACCTTGTGGCTTCCCAGAACGCACGAGGGCTGTGAGATTAGCTCCCCCTAAGAATTGAGAGCACCTGACTTCTCTGGGCAAAGTACTCGTTCCCCTCCCAGGCGTGCCTGCGGTGAAAAGCAGCTGGGCAATTCCACACTTTTGCACACAGGTTCTAGGCCGCCCAGAATCCAGCTTTCGCGACGGGAAAAGACTGCTTTGGTGCGCTGATGCTAGGGGTCACCTTGCGATTGCCCAGAACGAACGTGGGCCGCAGCTTAGCTCTCCTCTGAAAGGGCAGGCACCCCGTTTGTCCGGGGGACATACTGGTTTCCTCCCCAGCTGTGCCTGCAGTGAGTAGAAGCTGGACATAGTGAGCGTTTCAGAAACAGCGCCGAGGCTACCTGTATCCAGCTTTCCAAAGGGGGAAAACACTGGTTTTCTAAGCAGTGCCACCTACCCTCGTTAACACCCGCCATAAGTACGTGCAGGACTGGAAGTGCAAAGGGAGACCGTCGCGACACACTGGGCCCTTGGCTAAATAGTTTTCACTGCGCAGGCGTCTGCGTGTGGCAAGCTCCCTAACCGAGTGAAGGCCTGAGGAAGACCTAGTTGGCACTGCGTCTTCCAAGGGCCTGCCAGTGTAAAGTGAGGAATTGTGCTCTTGGCTCAGGTTGGATCTCACCTCGACTTCCTGCTTGAGGCAGAGAGCGGGGAGGTATGAGTTCCAAGAAGGAACGCGGGGGAGACGTTTCTCTCAGGGTAAGTCACCTTTCCGCACTGAGTCCAAGTGGCCCAGCCCAGGAGACCGTGTAGGACTGTGTTCCAGGGCTCTTTGCAAGCTGTGTCCACCTAGGTTTCTAAGGAAGAGAACGGTGTGTCGCCTTGGACTCTGCATGCCAAGGAGTGTTCCGAAGGGCCTACGCGGCTGTCTGTTGCTCAGCAGGCAGAGAGGAGGCCCGGCGGACTCAGTGTAGTTGCCCGGGAAACGGTGCGGACGCGAGAGCCCATCGCGTCCTGAAAGGCATCCTCGAGTTCCAGCTAGGCAGCACATCGACGCACACTTCCTGGAAACTGCTGTATGCCCCCACATTCCCGTTGGCGAAAGTGGCACTTACGGGGAGCCCAGTGATCACCCTGCGGTTTCCCCGAACGAACGAGGGCGGCGGCATTAGTGCCCCCCCAAGGATTGCAGGCACCCAGTTCCTCTGTGGAAATGAGTCCTTTACTCCCAAGGCGTTGCTGCAGTGAAGAGACGCAGGGCCTTTTCAGGGTTTGGCCGAGAGCTCCGTGGTTGCGAGGATGCAGCTTTCCAAACGGTGAAAGACTGCTTTTCTCAACAGGGCCCCCTATGGTAGCTACCACGCAACGTTAAGTACCTGCAGTATTTGAGGGGCGAAGGCAGACAAACGCGACACACTGGGCCCTTCGCTGAATCCGTTTGAATGAGCGGGTGTCGAAGTGTGGCAAGCTCCCTAACCGAGTGAAGGCCTGAGGAAGGCCTTGCTGGCACTGCATCTCCCAGAGGCCTACCAGCGTAAAGTGGTGAATTGTGGTCTTCTTTGAGCAGGTTGGATGTCACACCGAGTGCCTGCATGAGGTAGAGGCCCGGCAGGTGTGAGTTCCCAGAAGGAACGCGGAGCAGAGCGTGTCTCTTATGGCACGTCACTGCTCTGCACTGAGTCAAAGTTGCCCAGCCCATTAGACCGGCTAGGAATATGTTCCCGAGGTGTTCGTACGCTGTGTCAACCTGGTTCTCCAAGGAAGGGAGCCGTGTGTCGCCCTGGATTCTGCACGCCCAGAAGTGTTCCGAAGGGCCTACACGGCTGTCTGTCGATCAGCAGGCAGACAGGGCACTTGGGGTACTCAGTGTATTTGCACAGGAAGCGGTGCCGACGCGAGAGCCCTGGGAGACCCGAAAGGCCTCCTCGCCTTCCTTTTAAGCGGAACAACGACCGAGACCTCATGGAAACTGCTGCACGCAGAGCTTGCCAGGGGGACAAGTGGGTCCTTACCATGAGACTAGTGGTCACCTTGTGGCTTCCCAGAACGCACGAGGGCTGTGAGATTAGCTCCCCCTAAGAATTGAGAGCACCTGACTTCTCTGGGCAAAGTACTCGTTCCCCTCCCAGGCGTGCCTGCGGTGAAAAGCAGCTGGGCAATTCCACACTTTTGCACACAGGTTCTAGGCCGCCCAGAATCCAGCTTTCGCGACGGGAAAAGACTGCTTTGGTGCGCTGATGCTAGGGGTCACCTTGCGATTGCCCAGAACGAACGTGGGCCGCAGCTTAGCTCTCCTCTGAAAGGGCAGGCACCCCGTTTGTCCGGGGGACATACTGGTTTCCTCCCCAGCTGTGCCTGCAGTGAGTAGAAGCTGGACATAGTGAGCGTTTCAGAAACAGCGCCGAGGCTACCTGTATCCAGCTTTCCAAAGGGGGAAAACACTGGTTTTCTAAGCAGTGCCACCTACCCTCGTTAACACCCGCCATAAGTACGTGCAGGACTGGAAGTGCAAAGGGAGACCGTCGCGACACACTGGGCCCTTGGCTAAATAGTTTTCACTGCGCAGGCGTCTGCGTGTGGCAAGCTCCCTAACCGAGTGAAGGCCTGAGGAAGACCTAGTTGGCACTGCGTCTTCCAAGGGCCTGCCAGTGTAAAGTGAGGAATTGTGCTCTTGGCTCAGGTTGGATCTCACCTCGACTTCCTGCTTGAGGCAGAGAGCGGGGAGGTATGAGTTCCAAGAAGGAACGCGGGGGAGACGTTTCTCTCAGGGTAAGTCACCTTTCCGCACTGAGTCCAAGTGGCCCAGCCCAGGAGACCGTGTAGGACTGTGTTCCAGGGCTCTTTGCAAGCTGTGTCCACCTAGGTTTCTAAGGAAGAGAACGGTGTGTCGCCTTGGACTCTGCATGCCAAGGAGTGTTCCGAAGGGCCTACGCGGCTGTCTGTTGCTCAGCAGGCAGAGAGGAGGCCCGGCGGACTCAGTGTAGTTGCCCGGGAAACGGTGCGGACGCGAGAGCCCATCGCGTCCTGAAAGGCATCCTCGAGTTCCAGCTAGGCAGCACATCGACGCACACTTCCTGGAAACTGCTGTATGCCCCCACATGCCCGTTGGCGAAAGTGGCACTTACGGGGAGCCCAGTGATCACCCTGCGGTTTCCCCGAACGAACGAGGGCGGCGGCATTAGTGCCCCCCCAAGGATTGCAGGCACCCAGTTCCTCTGTGGAAATGAGTCCTTTACTCCCAAGGCGTTGCTGCAGTGAAGAGACGCAGGGCCTTTTCAGGGTTTGGCCGAGAGCTCCGTGGTTGCGAGGATGCAGCTTTCCAAACGGTGAAAGACTGCTTTTCTCAACAGGGCCCCCTATGGTAGCTACCACGCAACGTTAAGTACCTGCAGTATTTGAGGGGCGAAGGCAGACAAACGCGACACACTGGGCCCTTCGCTGAATCCGTTTGAATGAGCGGGTGTCGAAGTGTGGCAAGCTCCCTAACCGAGTGAAGGCCTGAGGAAGGCCTTGCTGGCACTGCATCTCCCAGAGGCCTACCAGTGTAAAGTGGTGTATTGTGGTCTTCTTTGAGCAGGTTGGATGTCACACCGAGTGCCTGCATGAGGTAGAGGCCCGGCAGGTGTGAGTTCCCAGAAGGAACGCGGAGCAGAGCGTGTCTCTTATGGCACGTCACTGCTCTGCACTGAGTCAAAGTTGCCCAGCCCATTAGACCGGCTAGGAATATGTTCCCGAGGTGTTCGTACGCTGTGTCAACCTGGTTCTCCAAGGAAGGGAGCCGTGTGTTGCCCTGGATTCTGCACGCCCAGAAGTGTTCCGAAGGGCCTACACGGCTGTCTGTCGATCAGCAGGCAGACAGGACACTTGGGGTACTCAGTGTATTTGCACGGGAAGCGGTGCCGACACGAGAGCCCTAGGAGACCCGAAAGGCCTCCTCGCCTTCCTTTTAAGCGGAACAACGACCGAGACCTCATGGAAACTGCTGCACGCGGAGCTTGCCAGGGGGACAAGTGGGTCCTTACCATGAGACTAGTGGTCACCTTGTGGCTTCCCAGAACACACGAGGGCTGTGGGATTAACTCCCCCTAAGAATTGAGAGCACCTGACTTCTCTGGGCAAAGTACTCGTTCCCCTCCCAGGCGTGCCTGCGGTGAAAAGCAGCTGGGCAATTCCACACTTTTGCACACAGGTTCTAGGCCGCCCAGAATCCAGCTTTCGCGACGGGAAAAGACTGCTTTGGTGCGCTGATGCTAGGGGTCACCTTGCGATTGCCCAGAACGAACGTGGGCCGCAGCTTAGCTCTCCTCTGAAAGGGCAGGCACCCCGTTTGTCCGGGGGACATACTGGTTTCCTCCCCAGCTGTGCCTGCAGTGAGGAGAAGCTGGACATAGTGAGCGTTTCAGAAACAGCGCCGAGGCTACCTGTATCCAGCTTTCCAAAGGGGGAAAACACTGGTTTTCTAAGCAGTGCCACCTACCCTCGTTAACACCCGCCATAAGTACGTGCAGGACTGGAAGTGCAAAGGGAGACCGTCGCGACACACTGGGCCCTTGGCTAAATAGTTTTCACTGCGCAGGCGTCTGCGTGTGGCAAGCTCCCTAACCGAGTGAAGGCCTGAGGAAGACCTAGTTGGCACTGCGTCTTCCAAGGGCCTGCCAGTGTAAAGTGAGGAATTGTGCTCTTGGCTCAGGTTGGATCTCACCTCGACTTCCTGCTTGAGGCAGAGAGCGGGGAGGTATGAGTTCCAAGAAGGAACGCGGGGGAGACGTTTCTCTCAGGGTAAGTCACCTTTCCGCACTGAGTCCAAGTGGCCCAGCCCAGGAGACCGTGTAGGACTGTGTTCCAGGGCTCTTTGCAAGCTGTGTCCACCTAGGTTTCTAAGGAAGAGAACGGTGTGTCGCCTTGGACTCTGCATGCCAAGGAGTGTTCCGAAGGGCCTACGCGGCTGTCTGTTGCTCAGCAGGCAGAGAGGAGGCCCGGCGGACTCAGTGTAGTTGCCCGGGAAACGGTGCGGACGCGAGAGCCCATCGCGTCCTGAAAGGCATCCTCGAGTTCCAGCTAGGCAGCACATCGACGCACACTTCCTGGAAACTGCTGTATGCCCCCACATGCCCGTTGGCGAAAGTGGCACTTACGGGGAGCCCAGTGATCACCCTGCGGTTTCCCCGAACGAACGAGGGCGGCGGCATTAGTGCCCCCCCAAGGATTGCAGGCACCCAGTTCCTCTGTGGAAATGAGTCCTTTACTCCCAAGGCGTTGCTGCAGTGAAGAGACGCAGGGCCTTTTCAGGGTTTGGCCGAGAGCTCCGTGGTTGCGAGGATGCAGCTTTCCAAACGGTAAAAGACTGCTTTTCTAAACAGGGCCCCCTATGGTAGCTACCACGCAACGTTAAGTACCTGCAGTATTTGAGGGGCGAAGGCAGACAAACGCGACACACTGGGCCCTTCGCTGAATCCGTTTGAATGAGCGGGTGTCGAAGTGTGGCAAGCTCCCTAACCGAGTGAAGGCCTGAGGAAGGCCTTGCTGGCACTGCATCTCCCAGAGGCCTACCAGTGTAAAGTGGTGTATTGTGGTCTTCTTTGAGCAGGTTGGATGTCACACCGAGTGCCTGCATGAGGTAGAGGCCCGGCAGGTGTGAGTTCCCAGAAGGAACGCGGAGCAGAGCGTGTCTCTTATGGCACGTCACTGCTCTGCACTGAGTCAAAGTTGCCCAGCCCATTAGACCGGCTAGGAATATGTTCCCGAGGTGTTCGTACGCTGTGTCAACCTGGTTCTCCAAGGAAGGGAGCCGTGTGTCGCCCTGGATTCTGCACGCCCAGAAGTGTTCCAAAGGGCCTACACGGCTGTCTGTCGATCAGCAGGCAGACAGGACACTTGGGGTACTCAGTGTATTTGCACGGGAAGCGGTGCCGACACGAGAGCCCTAGGAGACCCGAAAGGCCTCCTCGCCTTCCTTTTAAGCGGAACAACGACCGAGACCTCATGGAAACTGCTGCACGCAGAGCTTGCCAGGGGGACAAGTGGGTCCTTACCATGAGACTAGTGGTCACCTTGTGGCTTCCCAGAACGCACGAGGGCTGTGGGATTAGCTCCCCCTAAGAATTGAGAGCACCTGACTTCTCTGGGCAAAGTACTCGTTCCCCTCCCAGGCGTGCCTGCGGTGAAAAGCAGCTGGGCAATTCCACACTTTTGCACACAGGTTCTAGGCCGCCCAGAATCCAGCTTTCGAGACGGGAAAAGACTGCTTTGGTGCGCTGATGCTAGGGGTCACCTTGCGATTGCCCAGAACGAACGTGGGCCGCAGCTTAGCTCTCCTCTGAAAGGGCAGGCACCCCGTTTGTCCGGGGGACATACTGGTTTCCTCCCCAGCTGTGCCTGCAGTGAGTAGAAGCTGGACATAGTGAGCGTTTCAGAAACAGCTCCGAGGCTACCTGTATCCAGCTTTCCAAAGGGGGAAAACACTGGTTTTCTAAGCAGTGCCACCTACCCTCGTTAACACCCGCCATAAGTACGTGCAGGACTGGAAGTGCAAAGGGAGACCGTCGCGACACACTGGGCCCTTGGCTAAATAGTTTTCACTGCGCAGGCGTCTGCGTGTGGCAAGCTCCCTAACCGAGTGAAGGCCTGAGGAAGACCTAGTTGGCACTGCGTCTTCCAAGGGCCTGCCAGTGTAAAGTGAGGAATTGTGCTCTTGGCTCAGGTTGGATCTCACCTCGACTTCCTGCTTGAGGCAGAGAGCGGGGAGGTATGAGTTCCAAGAAGGAACGCGGGGGAGACGTTTCTCTCAGGGTAAGTCACCTTTCCGCACTGAGTCCAAGTGGCCCAGCCCAGGAGACCGTGTAGGACTGTGTTCCAGGGCTCTTTGCAAGCTGTGTCCACCTAGGTTTCTAAGGAAGAGTACGGTGTGTCGCCTTGGACTCTGCATGCCAAGGAGTGTTCCGAAGGGCCTACGCGGCTGTCTGTTGCTCAGCAGGCAGAGAGGAGGCCCGGCGGACTCAGTGTAGTTGCCCGGGAAACGGTGCGGACGCGAGAGCCCATCGCGTCCTGAAAGGCATCCTCGAGTTCCAGCTAGGCAGCACATCGATGCACACTTCCTGGAAACTGCTGTATGCCCCCACATGCCCGTTGGCGAAAGTGGAACTTACGGGGAGCCCAGTGATCACCCTGCGGTTTCCCCGAACGAACGAGGGCGGCGGCATTAGTGCCCCCCCAAGGATTGCAGGCACCCAGTTCCTCTGTGGAAATGAGTCCTTTACTCCCAAGGCGTTGCTGCAGTGAAGAGACGCAGGGCCTTTTCAGGGTTTGGCCGAGAGCTCCGTGGTTGCGAGGATGCAGCTTTCCAAACGGTGAAAGACTGCTTTTCTAAACAGGGCCCCCTATGGTAGCTACCACGCAACGTTAAGTACCTGCAGTATTTGAGGGGCGAAGGCAGACAAACGCGACACACTGGGCCCTTCGCTGAATCCGTTTGAATGAGCGGGTGTCGAAGTGTGGCAAGCTCCCTAACTGAGTGAAGGCCTGAGGAAGGCCTTGTTGGCACTGCATCTCCCAGAGGCCTACCAGCGTAAAGTGGTGAATTGTGGTCTTCTTTGAGCAGGTTGGATGTCACACCGAGTGCCTGCATGAGGTAGAGGCCCGGCAGGTGTGAGTTCCCAGAAGGAACGCGGAGCAGAGCGTGTCTCTTATGGCACGTCACTGCTCTGCACTGAGTCAAAGTTGCCCAGCCCATTAGACCGGCTAGGAATATGTTCCCGAGGTGTTCGTACGCTGTGTCAACCTGGTTCTCCAAGGAAGGGAGCCGTGTGTCGCCCTGGATTCTGCACGCCCAGAAGTGTTCCGAAGGGCCTACACGGCTGTCTGTCGATCAGCAGGCAGACAGGACACTTGGGGTACTCAGTGTATTTGCACGGGAAGCGGTGCCGACGCGAGAGCCCTAGGAGACCCGAAAGGCCTCCTCGCCTTCCTTTTAAGCGGAACAACGACCGAGACCTCATGGAAACTGCTGCACGCAGAGCTTGCCAGGGGGACAAGTGGGTCCTTACCATGAGACTAGTGGTCACCTTGTGGCTTCCCAGAACGCACGAGGGCTGTGAGATTAGCTCCCCCTAAGAATTGAGAGCACCTGACTTCTCTGGGCAAAGTACTCGTTCCCCTCCCAGGCGTGCCTGCGGTGAAAAGCAGCTGGGCAATTCCACACTTTTGCACACAGGTTCTAGGCCGCCCAGAATCCAGCTTTCGCGACGGGAAAAGACTGCTTTGGTGCGCTGATGCTAGGGGTCACCTTGCGATTGCCCAGAACGAACGTGGGCCGCAGCTTAGCTCTCCTCTGAAAGGGCAGGCACCCCGTTTGTCCGGGGGACATACTGGTTTCCTCCCCAGCTGTGCCTGCAGTGAGTAGAAGCTGGACATAGTGAGCGTTTCAGAAACAGCGCCGAGGCTACCTGTATCCAGCTTTCCAAAGGGGGAAAACACTGGTTTTCTAAGCAGTGCCACCTACCCTCGTTAACACCCGCCATAAGTACGTGCAGGACTGGAAGTGCAAAGGGAGACCGTCGCGACACACTGGGCCCTTGGCTAAATAGTTTTCACTGCGCAGGCGTCTGCGTGTGGCAAGCTCCCTAACCGAGTGAAGGCCTGAGGAAGACCTAGTTGGCACTGCGTCTTCCAAGGGCCTGCCAGTGTAAAGTGAGGAATTGTGCTCTTGGCTCAGGTTGGATCTCACCTCGACTTCCTGCTTGAGGCAGAGAGCGGGGAGGTATGAGTTCCAAGAAGGAACGCGGGGGAGACGTTTCTCTCAGGGTAAGTCACCTTTCCGCACTGAGTCCAAGTGGCCCAGCCCAGGAGACCGTGTAGGACTGTGTTCCAGGGCTCTTTGCAAGCTGTGTCCACCTAGGTTTCTAAGGAAGAGAACGGTGTGTCGCCTTGGACTCTGCATGCCAAGGAGTGTTCCGAAGGGCCTACGCGGCTGTCTGTTGCTCAGCAGGCAGAGAGGAGGCCCGGCGGACTCAGTGTAGTTGCCCGGGAAACGGTGCGGACGCGAGAGCCCATCGCGTCCTGAAAGGCATCCTCGAGTTCCAGCTAGGCAGCACATCGACGCACACTTCCTGGAAACTGCTGTATGCCCCCACATGCCCGTTGGCGAAAGTGGCACTTACGGGGAGCCCAGTGATCACCCTGCGGTTTCCCCGAACGAACGAGGGCGGCGGCATTAGTGCCCCCCCAAGGATTGCAGGCACCCAGTTCCTCTGTGGAAATGAGTCCTTTACTCCCAAGGCGTTGCTGCAGTGAAGAGACGCAGGGCCTTTTCAGGGTTTGGCCGAGAGCTCCGTGGTTGCGAGGATGCAGCTTTCCAAACGGTGAAAGACTGCTTTTCTCAACAGGGCCCCCTATGGTAGCTACCACGCAACGTTAAGTACCTGCAGTATTTGAGGGGCGAAGGCAGACAAACGCGACACACTGGGCCCTTCGCTGAATCCGTTTGAATGAGCGGGTGTCGAAGTGTGGCAAGCTCCCTAACCGAGTGAAGGCCTGAGGAAGGCCTTGCTGGCACTGCATCTCCCAGAGGCCTACCAGCGTAAAGTGGTGAATTGTGGTCTTCTTTGAGCAGGTTGGATGTCACACCGAGTGCCTGCATGAGGTAGAGGCCCGGCAGGTGTGAGTTCCCAGAAGGAACGCGGAGCAGAGCGTGTCTCTTATGGCCCGTCACTGCTCTGCACTGAGTCAAAGTTGCCCAGCCCATTAGACCGGCTAGGAATATGTTCCCGAGGTGTTCGTACGCTGTGTCAACCTGGTTCTCCAAGGAAGGGAGCCGTGTGTCGCCCTGGATTCTGCACGCCCAGAAGTGTTCCGAAGGGCCTACACGGCTGTCTGTCGATCAGCAGGCAGACAGGACACTTGGGGTACTCAGTGTATTTGCACAGGAAGCGGTGCCGACGCGAGAGCCCTGGGAGACCCGAAAGGCCTCCTCGCCTTCCTTTTAAGCGGAACAACGACCGAGACCTCATGGAAACTGCTGCACGCAGAGCTTGCCAGGGGGACAAGTGGGTCCTTACCATGAGACTAGTGGTCACCTTGTGGCTTCCCAGAACGCACGAGGGCTGTGAGATTAGCTCCCCCTAAGAATTGAGAGCACCTGACTTCTCTGGGCAAAGTACTCGTTCCCCTCCCAGGCGTGCCTGCGGTGAAAAGCAGCTGGGCAATTCCACACTTTTGCACACAGGTTCTAGGCCGCCCAGAATCCAGCTTTCGCGACGGGAAAAGACTGCTTTGGTGCGCTGATGCTAGGGGTCACCTTGCGATTGCCCAGAACGAACGTGGGCCGCAGCTTAGCTCTCCTCTGAAAGGGCAGGCACCCCGTTTGTCCGGGGGACATACTGGTTTCCTCCCCAGCTGTGCCTGCAGTGAGTAGAAGCTGGACATAGTGAGCGTTTCAGAAACAGCGCCGAGGCTACCTGTATCCAGCTTTCCAAAGGGGGAAAACACTGGTTTTCTAAGCAGTGCCACCTACCCTCGTTAACACCCGCCATAAGTACGTGCAGGACTGGAAGTGCAAAGGGAGACCGTCGCGACACACTGGGCCCTTGGCTAAATAGTTTTCACTGCGCAGGCGTCTGCGTGTGGCAAGCTCCCTAACCGAGTGAAGGCCTGAGGAAGACCTAGTTGGCACTGCGTCTTCCAAGGGCCTGCCAGTGTAAAGTGAGGAATTGTGCTCTTGGCTCAGGTTGGATCTCACCTCGACTTCCTGCTTGAGGCAGAGAGCGGGGAGGTATGAGTTCCAAGAAGGAACGCGGGGGAGACGTTTCTCTCAGGGTAAGTCACCTTTCCGCACTGAGTCCAAGTGGCCCAGCCCAGGAGACCGTGTAGGACTGTGTTCCAGGGCTCTTTGCAAGCTGTGTCCACCTAGGTTTCTAAGGAAGAGAACGGTGTGTTGCCTTGGACTCTGCATGCCAAGGAGTGTTCCGAAGGGCCTACGCGGCTGTCTGTTGCTCAGCAGGCAGAGAGGAGGCCCGGCGGACTCAGTGTAGTTGCCCGGGAAACGGTGCGGACGCGAGAGCCCATCGCGTCCTGAAAGGCATCCTCGAGTTCCAGCTAGGCAGCACATCGACGCACACTTCCTGGAAACTGCTGTATGCCCCCACATGCCCGTTGGCGAAAGTGGCACTTACGGGGAGCCCAGTGATCACCCTGCGGTTTCCCCGAACGAACGAGGGCGGCGGCATTAGTGCCCCCCCAAGGATTGCAGGCACCCAGTTCCTCTGTGGAAATGAGTCCTTTACTCCCAAGGCGTTGCTGCAGTGAAGAGACGCAGGGCCTTTTCAGGGTTTGGCCGAGAGCTCCGTGGTTGCGAGGATGCAGCTTTCCAAACGGTGAAAGACTGCTTTTCTCAACAGGGCCCCCTATGGTAGCTACCACGCAACGTTAAGTACCTGCAGTATTTGAGGGGCGAAGGCAGACAAACGCGACACACTGGGCCCTTCGCTGAATCCGTTTGAATGAGCGGGTGTCGAAGTGTGGCAAGCTCCCTAACCGAGTGAAGGCCTGAGGAAGGCCTTGCTGGCACTGCATCTCCCAGAGGCCTACCAGTGTAAAGTGGTGTATTGTGGTCTTCTTTGAGCAGGTTGGATGTCACACCGAGTGCCTGCATGAGGTAGAGGCCCGGCAGGTGTGAGTTCCCAGAAGGAACGCGGAGCAGAGCGTGTCTCTTATGGCACGTCACTGCTCTGCACTGAGTCAAAGTTGCCCAGCCCATTAGACCGGCTAGGAATATGTTCCCGAGGTGTTCGTACGCTGTGTCAACCTGGTTCTCCAAGGAAGGGAGCCGTGTGTCGCCCTGGATTCTGCACGCCCAGAAGTGTTCCGAAGGGCCTACACGGCTGTCTGTCGATCAGCAGGCAGACAGGACACTTGGGGTACTCAGTGTATTTGCACGGGAAGCGGTGCCGACACGAGAGCCCTAGGAGACCCGAAAGGCCTCCTCGCCTTCCTTTTAAAGGAACAACGACCGAGACCTCATGGAAACTGCTGCACGCAGAGCTTGCCAGGGGGACAAGTGGGTCCTTACCATGAGACTAGTGGTCACCTTGTGGCTTCCCAGAACACACGAGGGCTGTGGGATTAACTCCCCCTAAGAATTGAGAGCACCTGACTTCTCTGGGCAAAGTACTCGTTCCCCTCCCAGGCGTGCCTGCGGTGAAAAGCAGCTGGGCAATTCCACACTTTTGCACACAGGTTCTAGGCCGCCCAGAATCCAGCTTTCGCGACGGGAAAAGACTGCTTTGGTGCGCTGATGCTAGGGGTCACCTTGCGATTGCCCAGAACGAACGTGGGCCGCAGCTTAGCTCTCCTCTGAAAGGGCAGGCACCCCGTTTGTCCGGGGGACATACTGGTTTCCTCCCCAGCTGTGCCTGCAGTGAGTAGAAGCTGGACATAGTGAGCGTTTCAGAAACAGCGCCGAGGCTACCTGTATCCAGCTTTCCAAAGGGGGAAAACACTGGTTTTCTAAGCAGTGCCACCTACCCTCGTTAACACCCGCCATAAGTACGTGCAGGACTGGAAGTGCAAAGGGAGACCGTCGCGACACACTGGGCCCTTGGCTAAATAGTTTTCACTGCGCAGGCGTCTGCGTGTGGCAAGCTCCCTAACCGAGTGAAGGCCTGAGGAAGACCTAGTTGGCACTGCGTCTTCCAAGGGCCTGCCAGTGTAAAGTGAGGAATTGTGCTCTTGGCTCAGGTTGGATCTCACCTCGACTTCCTGCTTGAGGCAGAGAGCGGGGAGGTATGAGTTCCAAGAAGGAACGCGGGGGAGACGTTTCTCTCAGGGTAAGTCACCTTTCCGCACTGAGTCCAAGTGGCCCAGCCCAGGAGACCGTGTAGGACTGTGTTCCAGGGCTCTTTGCAAGCTGTGTCCACCTAGGTTTCTAAGGAAGAGAACGGTGTGTCGCCTTGGACTCTGCATGCCAAGGAGTGTTCCGAAGGGCCTACGCGGCTGTCTGTTGCTCAGCAGGCAGAGAGGAGGCCCGGCGGACTCAGTGTAGTTGCCCGGGAAACGGTGCGGACGCGAGAGCCCATCGCGTCCTGAAAGGCATCCTCGAGTTCCAGCTAGGCAGCACATCGACGCACACTTCCTGGAAACTGCTGTATGCCCCCACATGCCCGTTGGCGAAAGTGGCACTTACGGGGAGCCCAGTGATCACCCTGCGGTTTCCCCGAACGAACGAGGGCGGCGGCATTAGTGCCCCCCCAAGGATTGCAGGCACCCAGTTCCTCTGTGGAAATGAGTCCTTTACTCCCAAGGCGTTGCTGCAGTGAAGAGACGCAGGGCCTTTTCAGGGTTTGGCCGAGAGCTCCGTGGTTGCGAGGATGCAGCTTTCCAAACGGTAAAAGACTGCTTTTCTAAACAGGGCCCCCTATGGTAGCTACCACGCAACGTTAAGTACCTGCAGTATTTGAGGGGCGAAGGCAGACAAACGCGACACACTGGGCCCTTCGCTGAATCCGTTTGAATGAGCGGGTGTCGAAGTGTGGCAAGCTCCCTAACCGAGTGAAGGCCTGAGGAAGGCCTTGCTGGCACTGCATCTCCCAGAGGCCTACCAGTGTAAAGTGGTGTATTGTGGTCTTCTTTGAGCAGGTTGGATGTCACACCGAGTGCCTGCATGAGGTAGAGGCCCGGCAGGTGTGAGTTCCCAGAAGGAACGCGGAGCAGAGCGTGTCTCTTATGGCACGTCACTGCTCTGCACTGAGTCAAAGTTGCCCAGCCCATTAGACCGGCTAGGAATATGTTCCCGAGGTGTTCGTACGCTGTGTCAACCTGGTTCTCCAAGGAAGGGAGCCGTGTGTCGCCCTGGATTCTGCACGCCCAGAAGTGTTCCGAAGGGCCTACACGGCTGTCTGTCGATCAGCAGGCAGACAGGACACTTGGGGTACTCAGTGTATTTGCACGGGAAGCGGTGCCGACACGAGAGCCCTAGGAGACCCGAAAGGCCTCCTCGCCTTCCTTTTAAGCGGAACAACGACCGAGACCTCATGGAAACTGCTGCACGCAGAGCTTGCCAGGGGGACAAGTGGGTCCTTACCATGAGACTAGTGGTCACCTTGTGGCTTCCCAGAACGCACGAGGGCTGTGGGATTAGCTCCCCCTAAGAATTGAGAGCACCTGACTTCTCTGGGCAAAGTACTCGTTCCCCTCCCAGGCGTGCCTGCGGTGAAAAGCAGCTGGGCAATTCCACACTTTTGCACACAGGTTCTAGGCCGCCCAGAATCCAGCTTTCGAGACGGGAAAAGACTGCTTTGGTGCGCTGATGCTAGGGGGTCACCTTGCGATTGCCCAGAACGAACGTGGGCCGCAGCTTAGCTCTCCTCTGAAAGGGCAGGCACCCCGTTTGTCCGGGGGACATACTGGTTTCCTCCCCAGCTGTGCCTGCAGTGAGTAGAAGCTGGACATAGTGAGCGTTTCAGAAACAGCTCCGAGGCTACCTGTATCCAGCTTTCCAAAGGGGGAAAACACTGGTTTTCTAAGCAGTGCCACCTACCCTCGTTAACACCCGCCATAAGTACGTGCAGGACTGGAAGTGCAAAGGGAGACCGTCGCGACACACTGGGCCCTTGGCTAAATAGTTTTCACTGCGCAGGCGTCTGCGTGTGGCAAGCTCCCTAACCGAGTGAAGGCCTGAGGAAGACCTAGTTGGCACTGCGTCTTCCAAGGGCCTGCCAGTGTAAAGTGAGGAATTGTGCTCTTGGCTCAGGTTGGATCTCACCTCGACTTCCTGCTTGAGGCAGAGAGCGGGGAGGTATGAGTTCCAAGAAGGAACGCGGGGGAGACGTTTCTCTCAGGGTAAGTCACCTTTCCGCACTGAGTCCAAGTGGCCCAGCCCAGGAGACCGTGTAGGACTGTGTTCCAGGGCTCTTTGCAAGCTGTGTCCACCTAGGTTTCTAAGGAAGAGAACGGTGTGTCGCCTTGGACTCTGCATGCCAAGGAGTGTTCCGAAGGGCCTACGCGGCTGTCTGTTGCTCAGCAGGCAGAGAGGAGGCCCGGCGGACTCAGTGTAGTTGCCCGGGAAACGGTGCGGACGCGAGAGCCCATCGCGTCCTGAAAGGCATCCTCGAGTTCCAGCTAGGCAGCACATCGACGCACACTTCCTGGAAACTGCTGTATGCCCCCACATGCCCGTTGG
Source organism: Eubalaena glacialis (assembly GCF_028564815.1). Lineage (NCBI taxonomy): Eukaryota > Metazoa > Chordata > Mammalia > Artiodactyla > Balaenidae > Eubalaena > Eubalaena glacialis. The sequence continues at coordinate 107,219,526 of NC_083716.1, read as the reverse complement.
CGAAAGTGGCACTTACGGGGAGCCCAGTGATCACCCTGCGGTTTCCCCGAACGAACGAGGGCGGCGGCATTAGTGCCCCCCCAAGGATTGCAGGCACCCAGTTCCTCTGTGGAAATGAGTCCTTTACTCCCAAGGCGTTGCTGCAGTGAAGAGACGCAGGGCCTTTTCAGGGTTTGGCCGAGAGCTCCGTGGTTGCGAGGATGCAGCTTTCCAAACGGTAAAAGACTGCTTTTCTAAACAGGGCCCCCTATGGTAGCTACCACGCAACGTTAAGTACCTGCAGTATTTGAGGGGCGAAGGCAGACAAACGCGACACACTGGGCCCTTCGCTGAATCCGTTTGAATGAGCGGGTGTCGAAGTGTGGCAAGCTCCCTAACCGAGTGAAGGCCTGAGGAAGGCCTTGCTGGCACTGCATCTCCCAGAGGCCTACCAGTGTAAAGTGGTGTATTGTGGTCTTCTTTGAGCAGGTTGGATGTCACACCGAGTGCCTGCATGAGGTAGAGGCCCGGCAGGTGTGAGTTCCCAGAAGGAACGCGGAGCAGAGCGTGTCTCTTATGGCACGTCACTGCTCTGCACTGAGTCAAAGTTGCCCAGCCCATTAGACCGGCTAGGAATATGTTCCCGAGGTGTTCGTACGCTGTGTCAACCTGGTTCTCCAAGGAAGGGAGCCGTGTGTCGCCCTGGATTCTGCACGCCCAGAAGTGTTCCGAAGGGCCTACACGGCTGTCTGTCGATCAGCAGGCAGACAGGACACTTGGGGTACTCAGTGTATTTGCACGGGAAGCGGTGCCGACGCGAGAGCCCTAGGAGACCCGAAAGGCCTCCTCGCCTTCCTTTTAAGCGGAACAACGACCGAGACCTCATGGAAACTGCTGCACGCAGAGCTTGCCAGGGGGACAAGTGGGTCCTTACCATGAGACTAGTGGTCACCTTGTGGCTTCCCAGAACGCACGAGGGCTGTGGGATTAGCTCCCCCTAAGAATTGAGAGCACCTGACTTCTCTGGGCAAAGTACTCGTTCCCCTCCCAGGCGTGCCTGCGGTGAAAAGCAGCTGGGCAATTCCACACTTTTGCACACAGGTTCTAGGCCGCCCAGAATCCAGCTTTCGAGACGGGAAAAGACTGCTTTGGTGCGCTGATGCTAGGGGGTCACCTTGCGATTGCCCAGAACGAACGTGGGCCGCAGCTTAGCTCTCCTCTGAAAGGGCAGGCACCCCGTTTGTCCGGGGGACATACTGGTTTCCTCCCCAGCTGTGCCTGCAGTGAGTAGAAGCTGGACATAGTGAGCGTTTCAGAAACAGCTCCGAGGCTACCTGTATCCAGCTTTCCAAAGGGGGAAAACACTGGTTTTCTAAGCAGTGCCACCTACCCTCGTTAACACCCGCCATAAGTACGTGCAGGACTGGAAGTGCAAAGGGAGACCGTCGCGACACACTGGGCCCTTGGCTAAATAGTTTTCACTGCGCAGGCATCTGCGTGTGGCAAGCTCCCTAACCGAGTGAAGGCCTGAGGAAGACCTAGTTGGCACTGCGTCTTCCAAGGGCCTGCCAGTGTAAAGTGAGGAATTGTGCTCTTGGCTCAGGTTGGATCTCACCTCGACTTCCTGCTTGAGGCAGAGAGCGGGGAGGTATGAGTTCCAAGAAGGAACGCGGGGGAGACGTTTCTCTCAGGGTAAGTCACCTTTCCGCACTGAGTCCAAGTGGCCCAGCCCAGGAGACCGTGTAGGACTGTGTTCCAGGGCTCTTTGCAAGCTGTGTCCACCTAGGTTTCTAAGGAAGAGAACGGTGTGTCGCCTTGGACTCTGCATGCCAAGGAGTGTTCCGAAGGGCCTACGCGGCTGTCTGTTGCTCAGCAGGCAGAGAGGAGGCCCGGCGGACTCAGTGTAGTTGCCCGGGAAACGGTGCGGACGCGAGAGCCCATCGCGTCCTGAAAGGCATCCTCGAGTTCCAGCTAGGCAGCACATCGACGCACACTTCCTGGAAACTGCTGTATGCCCCCACATGCCCGTTGGCGAAAGTGGCACTTACGGGGAGCCCAGTGATCACCCTGCGGTTTCCCCGAACGAACGAGGGCGGCGGCATTAGTGCCCCCCCAAGGATTGCAGGCACCCAGTTCCTCTGTGGAAATGAGTCCTTTACTCCCAAGGCGTTGCTGCAGTGAAGAGACGCAGGGCCTTTTCAGGGTTTGGCCGAGAGCTCCGTGGTTGCGAGGATGCAGCTTTCCAAACGGTAAAAGACTGCTTTTCTAAACAGGGCCCCCTATGGTAGCTACCACGCAACGTTAAGTACCTGCAGTATTTGAGGGGCGAAGGCAGACAAACGCGACACACTGGGCCCTTCGCTGAATCCGTTTGAATGAGCGGGTGTCGAAGTGTGGCAAGCTCCCTAACCGAGTGAAGGCCTGAGGAAGGCCTTGCTGGCACTGCATCTCCCAGAGGCCTACCAGTGTAAAGTGGTGTATTGTGGTCTTCTTTGAGCAGGTTGGATGTCACACCGAGTGCCTGCATGAGGTAGAGGCCCGGCAGGTGTGAGTTCCCAGAAGGAACGCGGAGCAGAGCGTGTCTCTTATGGCACGTCACTGCTCTGCACTGAGTCAAAGTTGCCCAGCCCATTAGACCGGCTAGGAATATGTTCCCGAGGTGTTCGTACGCTGTGTCAACCTGGTTCTCCAAGGAAGGGAGCCGTGTGTCGCCCTGGATTCTGCACGCCCAGAAGTGTTCCGAAGGGCCTACACGGCTGTCTGTCGATCAGCAGGCAGACAGGACACTTGGGGTACTCAGTGTATTTGCACGGGAAGCGGTGCCGACGCGAGAGCCCTGGGAGACCCGAAAGGCCTCCTCGCCTTCCTTTTAAGCGGAACAACGACCGAGACCTCATGGAAACTGCTGCACGCAGAGCTTGCCAGGGGGACAAGTGGGTCCTTACCATGAGACTAGTGGTCACCTTGTGGCTTCCCAGAACGCACGAGGGCTGTGGGATTAGCTCCCCCTAAGAATTGAGAGCACCTGACTTCTCTGGGCAAAGTACTCGTTCCCCTCCCAGGCGTGCCTGCGGTGAAAAGCAGCTGGGCAATTCCACACTTTTGCACACAGGTTCTAGGCCGCCCAGAATCCAGCTTTCGAGACGGGAAAAGACTGCTTTGGTGCGCTGATGCTAGGGGTCACCTTGCGATTGCCCAGAACGAACGTGGGCCGCAGCTTAGCTCTCCTCTGAAAGGGCAGGCACCCCGTTTGTCTGGGGGACATACTGGTTTCCTCCCCAGCTGTGCCTGCAGTGAGTAGAAGCTGGACATAGTGAGCGTTTCAGAAACAGCTCCGAGGCTACCTGTATCCAGCTTTCCAAAGGGGGAAAACACTGGTTTTCTAAGCAGTGCCACCTACCCTCGTTAACACCCGCCATAAGTACGTGCAGGACTGGAAGTGCAAAGGGAGACCGTCGCGACACACTGGGCCCTTGGCTAAATAGTTTTCACTGCGCAGGCGTCTGCGTGTGGCAAGCTCCCTAACCGAGTGAAGGCCTGAGGAAGACCTAGTTGGCACTGCGTCTTCCAAGGGCCTGCCAGTGTAAAGTGAGGAATTGTGCTCTTGGCTCAGGTTGGATCTCACCTCGACTTCCTGCTTGAGGCAGAGAGCGGGGAGGTATGAGTTCCAAGAAGGAACGCGGGGGAGAAGTTTCTCTCAGGGTAAGTCACCTTTCCGCACTGAGTCCAAGTGGCCCAGCCCAGGAGACCGTGTAGGACTGTGTTCCAGGGCTCTTTGCAAGCTGTGTCCACCTAGGTTTCTAAGGAAGAGAACGGTGTGTCGCCTTGGACTCTGCATGCCAAGGAGTGTTCCGAAGGGCCTACGCGGCTGTCTGTTGCTCAGCAGGCAGAGAGGAGGCCCGGCGGACTCAGTGTAGTTGCCCGGGAAACGGTGCGGACGCGAGAGCCCATCGCGTCCTGAAAGGCATCCTCGAGTTCCAGCTAGGCAGCACATCGACGCACACTTCCTGGAAACTGCTGTATGCCCCCACATGCCCGTTGGCGAAAGTGGCACTTACGGGGAGCCCAGTGATCACCCTGCGGTTTCCCCGAACGAACGAGGGCGGCGGCATTAGTGCCCCCCCAAGGATTGCAGGCACCCAGTTCCTCTGTGGAAATGAGTCCTTTACTCCCAAGGCGTTGCTGCAGTGAAGAGACGCAGGGCCTTTTCAGGGTTTGGCCGAGAGCTCCGTGGTTGCGAGGATGCAGCTTTCCAAACGGTGAAAGACTGCTTTTCTAAACAGGGCCCCCTATGGTAGCTACCACGCAACGTTAAGTACCTGCAGTATTTGAGGGGCGAAGGCAGACAAACGCGACACACTGGGCCCTTCGCTGAATCCGTTTGAATGAGCGGGTGTCGAAGTGTGGCAAGCTCCCTAACCGAGTGAAGGCCTGAGGAAGGCCTTGCTGGCACTGCATCTCCCAGAGGCCTACCAGCGTAAAGTGGTGTATTGTGTTCTTCTTTGAGCAGGTTGGATGTCACACCGAGTGCCTGCATGAGGTAGAGGCCCGGCAGGTGTGAGTTCCCAGAAGGAACGCGGAGCAGAGCGTGTCTCTTATGGCACGTCACTGCTCTGCACTGAGTCAAAGTTGCCCAGCCCATTAGACCGGCTAGGAATATGTTCCCGAGGTGTTCGTACGCTGTGTCAACCTGGTTCTCCAAGGAAGGGAGCCGTGTGTCGCCCTGGATTCTGCACGCCCAGAAGTGTTCCGAAGGGCCTACACGGCTGTCTGTCGATCAGCAGGCAGACAGGACACTTGGGGTACTCAGTGTATTTGCACGGGAAGCGGTGCCGACGCGAGAGCCCTAGGAGACCCGAAAGGCCTCCTCGCCTTCCTTTTAAGCGGAACAACGACCGAGACCTCATGGAAACTGCTGCACGCAGAGCTTGCCAGGGGGACAAGTGGGTCCTTACCATGAGACTAGTGGTCACCTTGTGGCTTCCCAGAACGCACGAGGGCTGTGGGATTAGCTCCCCCTAAGAATTGAGAGCACCTGACTTCTCTGGGCAAAGTACTCGTTCCCCTCCCAGGCGTGCCTGCGGTGAAAAGCAGCTAGGCAATTCCACACTTTTGCACACAGGTTCTAGGCCGCCCAGAATCCAGCTTTCGAGACGGGAAAAGACTGCTTTGGTGCGCTGATGCTAGGGGTCACCTTGCGATTGCCCAGAACGAACGTGGGCCGCAGCTTAGCTCTCCTCTGAAAGGGCAGGCACCCCGTTTGTCTGGGGGACATACTGGTTTCCTCCCCAGCTGTGCCTGCAGTGAGTAGAAGCTGGACATAGTGAGCGTTTCAGAAACAGCTCCGAGGCTACCTGTATCCAGCTTTCCAAAGGGGGAAAACACTGGTTTTCTAAGCAGTGCCACCTACCCTCGTTAACACCCGCCATAAGTACGTGCAGGACTGGAAGTGCAAAGGGAGACCGTCGCGACACACTGGGCCCTTGGCTAAATAGTTTTCACTGCGCAGGCGTCTGCGTGTGGCAAGCTCCCTAACCGAGTGAAGGCCTGAGGAAGACCTAGTTGGCACTGCGTCTTCCAAGGGCCTGCCAGTGTAAAGTGAGGAATTGTGCTCTTGGCTCAGGTTGGATCTCACCTCGACTTCCTGCTTGAGGCAGAGAGCGGGGAGGTATGAGTTCCAAGAAGGAACGCGGGGGAGAAGTTTCTCTCAGGGTAAGTCACCTTTCCGCACTGAGTCCAAGTGGCCCAGCCCAGGAGACCGTGTAGGACTGTGTTCCAGGGCTCTTTGCAAGCTGTGTCCACCTAGGTTTCTAAGGAAGAGAACGGTGTGTCGCCTTGGACTCTGCATGCCAAGGAGTGTTCCGAAGGGCCTACGCGGCTGTCTGTTGCTCAGCAGGCAGAGAGGAGGCCCGGCGGACTCAGTGTAGTTGCCCGGGAAACGGTGCGGACGCGAGAGCCCATCGCGTCCTGAAAGGCATCCTCGAGTTCCAGCTAGGCAGCACATCGACGCACACTTCCTGGAAACTGCTGTATGCCCCCACATGCCCGTTGGCGAAAGTGGCACTTACGGGGAGCCCAGTGATCACCCTGCGGTTTCCCCGAACGAACGAGGGCGGCGGCATTAGTGCCCCCCCAAGGATTGCAGGCACCCAGTTCCTCTGTGGAAATGAGTCCTTTACTCCCAAGGCGTTGCTGCAGTGAAGAGACGCAGGGCCTTTTCAGGGTTTGGCCGAGAGCTCCGTGGTTGCGAGGATGCAGCTTTCCAAACGGTGAAAGACTGCTTTTCTAAACAGGGCCCCCTATGGTAGCTACCACGCAACGTTAAGTACCTGCAGTATTTGAGGGGCGAAGGCAGACAAACGCGACACACTGGGCCCTTCGCTGAATCCGTTTGAATGAGCGGGTGTCGAAGTGTGGCAAGCTCCCTAACCGAGTGAAGGCCTGAGGAAGGCCTTGCTGGCACTGCATCTCCCAGAGGCCTACCAGTGTAAAGTGGTGTATTGTGTTCTTCTTTGAGCAGGTTGGATGTCACACCGAGTGCCTGCATGAGGTAGAGGCCCGGCAGGTGTGAGTTCCCAGAAGGAACGCGGAGCAGAGCGTGTCTCTTATGGCACGTCACTGCTCTGCACTGAGTCAAAGTTGCCCAGCCCATTAGACCGGCTAGGAATATGTTCCCGAGGTGTTCGTACGCTGTGTCAACCTGGTTCTCCAAGGAAGGGAGCCGTGTGTCGCCCTGGATTCTGCACGCCCAGAAGTGTTCCGAAGGGCCTACACGGCTGTCTGTCGATCAGCAGGCAGACAGGACACTTGGGGTACTCAGTGTATTTGCACGGGAAGCGGTGCCGACGCGAGAGCCCTAGGAGACCCGAAAGGCCTCCTCGCCTTCCTTTTAAGCGGAACAACGACCGAGACCTCATGGAAACTGCTGCACGCAGAGCTTGCCAGGGGGACAAGTGGGTCCTTACCATGAGACTAGTGGTCACCTTGTGGCTTCCCAGAACGCACGAGGGCTGTGGGATTAGCTCCCCCTAAGAATTGAGAGCACCTGACTTCTCTGGGCAAAGTACTCGTTCCCCTCCCAGGCGTGCCTGCGGTGAAAAGCAGCTGGGCAATTCCACACTTTTGCACACAGGTTCTAGGCCGCCCAGAATCCAGCTTTCGAGACGGGAAAAGACTGCTTTGGTGCGCTGATGCTAGGGGTCACCTTGCGATTGCCCAGAACGAACGTGGGCCGCAGCTTAGCTCTCCTCTGAAAGGGCAGGCACCCCGTTTGTCTGGGGGACATACTGGTTTCCTCCCCAGCTGTGCCTGCAGTGAGTAGAAGCTGGACATAGTGAGCGTTTCAGAAACAGCGCCGAGGCTACCTGTATCCAGCTTTCCAAAGGGGGAAAACACTGGTTTTCTAAGCAGTGCCACCTACCCTCGTTAACACCCGCCATAAGTACGTGCAGGACTGGAAGTGCAAAGGGAGACCGTCGCGACACACTGGGCCCTTGGCTAAATAGTTTTCACTGCGCAGGCGTCTGCGTGTGGCAAGCTCCCTAACCGAGTGAAGGCCTGAGGAAGACCTAGTTGGCACTGCGTCTTCCAAGGGCCTGCCAGTGTAAAGTGAGGAATTGTGCTCTTGGCTCAGGTTGGATCTCACCTCGACTTCCTGCTTGAGGCAGAGAGCGGGGAGGTATGAGTTCCAAGAAGGAACGCGGGGGAGAAGTTTCTCTCAGGGTAAGTCACCTTTCCGCACTGAGTCCAAGTGGCCCAGCCCAGGAGACCGTGTAGGACTGTGTTCCAGGGCTCTTTGCAAGCTGTGTCCACCTAGGTTTCTAAGGAAGAGAACGGTGTGTCGCCTTGGACTCTGCATGCCAAGGAGTGTTCCGAAGGGCCTACGCGGCTGTCTGTTGCTCAGCAGGCAGAGAGGAGGCCCGGCGGATTCAGTGTAGTTGCCCGGGAAACGGTGCGGACGCGAGAGCCCATCGCGTCCTGAAAGGCATCCTCGAGTTCCAGCTAGGCAGCACATCGACGCACACTTCCTGGAAACTGCTGTATGCCCCCACATGCCCGTTGGCGAAAGTGGCACTTACGGGGAGCCCAGTGATCACCCTGCGGTTTCCCCGAACGAACGAGGGCGGCGGCATTAGTGCCCCCCCAAGGATTGCAGGCACCCAGTTCCTCTGTGGAAATGAGTCCTTTACTCCCAAGGCGTTGCTGCAGTGAAGAGACGCAGGGCCTTTTCAGGGTTTGGCCAAGAGCTCCGGGGTTGCGAGGATGCAGATTTCCAAACGGTGAAAGACTGCTTTTCTCAACAGGGCCCCCTATGGTAGCTACCACGCAACGTTAAGTACCTGCAGTATTTGAGGGGCGAAGGCAGACAAACGCGACACACTGGGCCCTTCGCTGAATCCGTTTGAATGAGCGGGTGTCGAAGTGTGGCAAGCTCCCTAACCGAGTGAAGGCCTGAGGAAGGCCTTGTTGGCACTGCATCTCCCAGAGGCCTACCAGCGTAAAGTGGTGAATTGTGGTCTTCTTTGAGCAGGTTGGATGTCACACCGAGTGCCTGCATGAGGTAGAGGCCCGGCAGGTGTGAGTTCCCAGAAGGAACGCGGAGCAGAGCGTGTCTCTTATGGCACGTCACTGCTCTGCACTGAGTCAAAGTTGCCCAGCCCATTAGACCGGCTAGGAATATGTTCCCGAGGTGTTCGTACGCTGTGTCAACCTGGTTCTCCAAGGAAGGGAGCCGTGTGTCGCCCTGGATTCTGCACGCCCAGAAGTGTTCCGAAGGGCCTACACGGCTGTCTGTCGATCAGCAGGCAGACAGGACACTTGGGGTACTCAGTGTATTTGCACGGGAAGCGGTGCCGACGCGAGAGCCCTAGGAGACCCGAAAGGCCTCCTCGCCTTCCTTTTAAGCGGAACAACGACCGAGACCTCATGGAAACTGCTGCACGCAGAGCTTGCCAGGGGGACAAGTGGGTCCTTACCATGAGACTAGTGGTCACCTTGTGGCTTCCCAGAACGCACGAGGGCTGTGGGATTAGCTCCCCCTAAGAATTGAGAGCACCTGACTTCTCTGGGCAAAGTACTCGTTCCCCTCCCAGGCGTGCCTGCGGTGAAAAGCAGCTGGGCAATTCCACACTTTTGCACACAGGTTCTAGGCCGCCCAGAATCCAGCTTTCGAGACGGGAAAAGACTGCTTTGGTGCGCTGATGCTAGGGGTCACCTTGCGATTGCCCAGAACGAACGTGGGCCGCAGCTTAGCTCTCCTCTGAAAGGGCAGGCACCCCGTTTGTCCGGGGGACATACTGGTTTCCTCCCCAGCTGTGCCTGCAGTGAGTAGAAGCTGGACATAGTGAGCGTTTCAGAAACAGCTCCGAGGCTACCTGTATCCAGCTTTCCAAAGGGGGAAAACACTGGTTTTCTAAGCAGTGCCACCTACCCTCGTTAACACCCGCCATAAGTACGTGCAGGACTGGAAGTGCAAAGGGAGACCGTCGCGACACACTGGGCCCTTGGCTAAAAAGTTTTCACTGCGCACGCGTCTGCGTGTGGCAAGCTCCCTAACCAAGTGAAGGCCTGAGGAAGACCTAGTTGGCACTGCGTCTTCCAAGGGCCTGCCAGTGTAAAGTGAGGAATTGTGCTCTTGGCTCAGGTTGGATCTCACCTCGACTTCCTGCTTGAGGCAGAGAGCGGGGAGGTATGAGTTCCAAGAAGGAACGCGGGGGAGAAGTTTCTCTCAGGGTAAGTCACCTTTCCGCACTGAGTCCAAGTGGCCCAGCCCAGGAGACCGTGTAGGACTGTGTTCCAGGGCTCTTTGCAAGCTGTGTCAACCTAGGTTTCTAAGGAAGAGAACGGTGTGTCGCCTTGGACTCTGCATGCCAAGGAGTGTTCCGAAGGGCCTACGCGGCTGTCTGTTGCTCAGCAGGCAGAGAGGAGGCCCGGCGGACTCAGTGTAGTTGCCCGGGAAACGGTGCGGACGCGAGAGCCCATCGCGTCCTGAAAGGCATCCTCGAGTTCCAGCTAGGCAGCACATCGACGCACACTTCCTGGAAACTGCTGTATGCCCCCACATGCCCGTTGGCGAAAGTGGCACTTACGGGGAGCCCAGTGATCACCCTGCGGTTTCCCCGAACGAACGAGGGCGGCGGCATTAGTGCCCCCCCAAGGATTGCAGGCACCCAGTTCCTCTGTGGAAATGAGTCCTTTACTCCCAAGGCGTTGCTGCAGTGAAGAGACGCAGGGCCTTTTCAGGGTTTGGCCGAGAGCTCCGTGGTTGCGAGGATGCAGCTTTCCAAACGGTGAAAGACTGCTTTTCTAAACAGGGCCCCCTATGGTAGCTACCACGCAACGTTAAGTACCTGCAGTGTTTGAGGGGCAAAGGCAGACAAACGCGACACACTGGGCCCTTCGCTGAATCCGTTTGAATGAGCGGGTGTCGAAGTGTGGCAAGCTCCCTAACCGAGTGAAGGCCTGAGGAAGGCCTTGTTGGCACTGCATCTCCCAGAGGCCTACCAGCGTAAAGTGGTGAATTGTGGTCTTCTTTGAGCAGGTTGGATGTCACACCGAGTGCCTGCATGAGGTAGAGGCCCGGCAGGTGTGAGTTCCCAGAAGGAACGCGGAGCAGAGCGTGTCTCTTATGGCACGTCACTGCTCTGCACTGAGTCAAAGTTGCCCAGCCCATTAGACCGGCTAGGAATATGTTCCCGAGGTGTTCGTACGCTGTGTCAACCTGGTTCTCCAAGGAAGGGAGCCGTGTGTCGCCCTGGATTCTGCACGCCCAGAAGTGTTCCGAAGGGCCTACACGGCTGTCTGTCGATCAGCAGGCAGACAGGACACTTGGGGTACTCAGTGTATTTGCACGGGAAGCGGTGCCGACGCGAGAGCCCTAGGAGACCCGAAAGGCCTCCTCGCCTTCCTTTTAAGCGGAACAACGACCGAGACCTCATGGAAACTGCTGCACGCAGAGCTTGCCAGGGGGACAAGTGGGTCCTTACCATGAGACTAGTGGTCACCTTGTGGCTTCCCAGAACGCACGAGGGCTGTGGGATTAGCTCCCCCTAAGAATTGAGAGCACCTGACTTCTCTGGGCAAAGTACTCGTTCCCCTCCCAGGCGTGCCTGCGGTGAAAAGCAGCTGGGCAATTCCACACTTTTGCACACAGGTTCTAGGCCGCCCAGAATCCAGCTTTCGAGACGGGAAAAGACTGCTTTGGTGCGCTGATGCTAGGGGTCACCTTGCGATTGCCCAGAACGAACGTGGGCCGCAGCTTAGCTCTCCTCTGAAAGGGCAGGCACCCCGTTTGTCCGGGGGACATACTGGTTTCCTCCCCAGCTGTGCCTGCAGTGAGTAGAAGCTGGACATAGTGAGCGTTTCAGAAACAGCTCCGAGGCTACCTGTATCCAGCTTTCCAAAGGGGGAAAACACTGGTTTTCTAAGCAGTGCCACCTACCCTCGTTAACACCCGCCATAAGTACGTGCAGGACTGGAAGTGCAAAGGGAGACCGTCGCGACACACTGGGCCCTTGGCTAAATAGTTTTCACTGCGCAGGCGTCTGCGTGTGGCAAGCTCCCTAACCGAGTGAAGGCCTGAGGAAGACCTAGTTGGCACTGCGTCTTCCAAGGGCCTGCCAGTGTAAAGTGAGGAATTGTGCTCTTGGCTCAGGTTGGATCTCACCTCGACTTCCTGCTTGAGGCAGAGAGCGGGGAGGTATGAGTTCCAAGAAGGAACGCGGGGGAGAAGTTTCTCTCAGGGTAAGTCACCTTTCCGCACTGAGTCCAAGTGGCCCAGCCCAGGAGACCGTGTAGGACTGTGTTCCAGGGCTCTTTGCAAGCTGTGTCCACCTAGGTTTCTAAGGAAGAGAACGGTGTGTCGCCTTGGACTCTGCATGCCAAGGAGTGTTCCGAAGGGCCTACGCGGCTGTCTGTTGCTCAGCAGGCAGAGAGGAGGCCCGGCGGACTCAGTGTAGTTGCCCGGGAAACGGTGCGGACGCGAGAGCCCATCGCGTCCTGAAAGGCATCCTCGAGTTCCAGCTAGGCAGCACATCGACGCACACATCCTGGAAACTGCTGTATGCCCCCACATGCCCGTTGGCGAAAGTGGCACTTACGGGGAGCCCAGTGATCACCCTGCGGTTTCCCCGAACGAACGAGGGCGGCGGCATTAGTGCCCCCCCAAGGATTGCAGGCACCCAGTTCCTCTGTGGAAATGAGTCCTTTACTCCCAAGGCGTTGCTGCAGTGAAGAGACGCAGGGCCTTTTCAGGGTTTGGCCGAGAGCTCCGTGGTTGCGAGGATGCAGCTTTCCAAACGGTGAAAGACTGCTTTTCTAAACAGGGCCCCCTATGGTAGCTACCACGCAACGTTAAGTACCTGCAGTATTTGAGGGGCGAAGGCAGACAAACGCGACACACTGGGCCCTTCGCTGAATCCGTTTGAATGAGCGGGTGTCGAAGTGTGGCAAGCTCCCTAACCGAGTGAAGGCCTGAGGAAGGCCTTGTTGGCAATGCATCTCCCAGAGGCCTACCAGCGGAAAGTGGTGAATTGTGGTCTTCTTTGAGCAGGTTGGATGTCACACCGAGTGCCTGCATGAGGTAGAGGCCCGGCAGGTGTGAGTTCCCAGAAGGAACGCGGAGCAGAGCGTGTCTCTTATGGCACGTCACTGCTCTGCACTGAGTCAAAGTTGCCCAGCCCATTAGACCGGCTAGGAATATGTTCCCGAGGTGTTCGTACGCTGTGTCAACCTGGTTCTCCAAGGAAGGGAGCCGTGTGTCGCCCTGGATTCTGCACGCCCAGAAGTGTTCCGAAGGGCCTACACGGCTGTCTGTCGATCAGCAGGCAGACAGGACACTTGGGGTACTCAGTGTATTTGCACGGGAAGCGGTGCCGACGCGAGAGCCCTAGGAGACCCGAAAGGCCTCCTCGCCTTCCTTTTAAGCGGAACAACGACCGAGACCTCATGGAAACTGCTGCACGCAGAGCTTACCAGGGGGACAAGTGGGTCCTTACCATGAGACTAGTGGTCACCTTGTGGCTTCCCAGAACGCACGAGGGCTGTGGGATTAGCTCCCCCTAAGAATTGAGAGCACCTGACTTCTCTGGGCAAAGTACTCGTTCCCCTCCCAGGCGTGCCTGCGGTGAAAAGCAGCTGGGCAATTCCACACTTTTGCACACAGGTTCTAGGCCGCCCAGAATCCAGCTTTCGAGACGGGAAAAGACTGCTTTGGTGCCCTGATGCTAGGGGTCACCTTGCGATTGCCCAGAACGAACGTGGGCCGCAGCTTAGCTCTCCTCTGAAAGGGCAGGCACCCCGTTTGTCCGGGGGACATACTGGTTTCCTCCCCAGCTGTGCCTGCAGTGAGTAGAAGCTGGACATAGTGAGCGTTTCAGAAACAGCTCCGAGGCTACCTGTATCCAGCTTTCCAAAGGGGGAAAACACTGGTTTTCTAAGCAGTGCCACCTACCCTCGTTAACACCCGCCATAAGTACGTGCAGGACTGGAAGTGCAAAGGGAGACCGTCGCGACACACTGGGCCCTTGGCTAAATAGTTTTCACTGCGCAGGCGTCTGCGTGTGGCAAGCTCCCTAACCGAGTGAAGGCCTGAGGAAGACCTAGTTGGCACTGCGTCTTCCAAGGGCCTGCCAGTGTAAAGTGAGGAATTGTGCTCTTGGCTCAGGTTGGATCTCACCTCGACTTCCTGCTTGAGGCAGAGAGCGGGGAGGTATGAGTTCCAAGAAGGAACGCGGGGGAGAAGTTTCTCTCAGGGTAAGTCACCTTTCCGCACTGAGTCCAAGTGGCCCAGCCCAGGAGACCGTGTAGGACTGTGTTCCAGGGCTCTTTGCAAGCTGTGTCCACCTAGGTTTCTAAGGAAGAGAACGGTGTGTCGCTTTGGACTCTGCATGCCAAGGAGTGTTCCGAAGGGCCTACGCGGCTGTCTGTTGCTCAGCAGGCAGAGAGGAGGCCCGGCGGACTCAGTGTAGTTGCCCGGGAAACGGTGCGGACGCGAGAGCCCATCGCGTCCTGAAAGGCATCCTCGAGTTCCAGCTAGGCAGCACATCGACGCACACTTCCTGGAAACTGCTGTATGCCCCCACATGCCCGTTGGCGAAAGTGGAACTTACGGGGAGCCCAGTGATCACCCTGCGGTTTCCCCGAACGAACGAGGGCGGCGGCATTAGTGCCCCCCCAAGGATTGCAGGCACCCAGTTCCTCTGTGGAAATGAGTCCTTTACTCCCAAGGCGTTGCTGCAGTGAAGAGACGCAGGGCCTTTTCAGGGTTTGGCCGAGAGCTCCGTGGTTGCGAGGATGCAGCTTTCCAAACGGTGAAAGACTGCTTTTCTCAACAGGGCCCCCTATGGTAGCTACCACGAAACGTTAAGTACCTGCAGTATTTGAGGGGCGAAGGCAGACAAACGCGACACACTGGGCCCTTCGCTGAATCCGTTTGAATGAGCGGGTGTCGAAGTGTGGCAAGCTCCCTAACCGAGTGAAGGCCTGAGGAAGGCCTTGTTGGCACTGCATCTCCCAGAGGCCTACCAGCGGAAAGTGGTGAATTGTGGTCTTCTTTGAGCAGGTTGGATGTCACACCGAGTGCCTGCATGAGGTAGAGGCCCGGCAGGTGTGAGTTCCCAGAAGGAACGCGGAGCAGAGCGTGTCTCTTATGGCACGTCACTGCTCTGCACTGAGTCAAAGTTGCCCAGCCCATTAGACCGGCTAGGAATATGTTCCCGAGGTGTTCGTACGCTGTGTCAACCTGGTTCTCCAAGGAAGGGAGCCGTGTGTCGCCCTGGATTCTGCACGCCCAGAAGTGTTCCGAAGGGCCTACACGGCTGTCTGTCGATCAGCAGGCAGACAGGACACTTGGGGTACTCAGTGTATTTGCACGGGAAGCGGTGCCGACGCGAGAGCCCTAGGAGACCCGAAAGGCCTCCTCGCCTTCCTTTTAAGCGGAACAACGACCGAGACCTCATGGAAACTGCTGCACGCAGAGCTTGCCAGGGGGACAAGTGGGTCCTTACCATGAGACTAGTGGTCACCTTGTGGCTTCCCAGAACGCACGAGGGCTGTGGGATTAGCTCCCCCTAAGAATTGAGAGCACCTGACTTCTCTGGGCAAAGTACTCGTTCCCCTCCCAGGCGTGCCTGCGGTGAAAAGCAGCTGGGCAATTCCACACTTTTGCACACAGGTTCTAGGCCGCCCAGAATCCAGCTTTCGAGATGGGAAAAGACTGCTTTGGTGCGCTGATGCTAGGGGTCACCTTGCGATTGCCCAGAACGAACGTGGGCCGCAGCTTAGCTCTCCTCTGAAAGGGCAGGCACCCCGTTTGTCCGGGGGACATACTGGTTTCCTCCCCAGCTGTGCCTGCAGTGAGTAGAAGCTGGACATAGTGAGCGTTTCAGAAACAGCGCCGAGGCTACCTGTATCCAGCTTTCCAAAGGGGGAAAACACTGGTTTTCTAAGCAGTGCCACCTACCCTCGTTAACACCCGCCATAAGTACGTGCAGGACTGGAAGTGCAAAGGGAGACCGTCGCGACACACTGGGCCCTTGGCTAAATAGTTTTCACTGCGCAGGCGTCTGCGTGTGGCAAGCTCCCTAACCGAGTGAAGGCCTGAGGAAGACCTAGTTGGCACTGCGTCTTCCAAGGGCCTGCCAGTGTAAAGTGAGGAATTGTGCTCTTGGCTCAGGTTGGATCTCACCTCGACTTCCTGCTTGAGGCAGAGAGCGGGGAGGTATGAGTTCCAAGAAGGAACGCGGGGGAGAAGTTTCTCTCAGGGTAAGTCACCTTTCCGCACTGAGTCCAAGTGGCCCAGCCCAGGAGACCGTGTAGGACTGTGTTCCAGGGCTCTTTGCAAGCTGTGTCAACCTAGGTTTCTAAGGAAGAGAACGGTGTGTCGCCTTGGACTCTGCATGCCAAGGAGTGTTCCGAAGGGCCTACGCGGCTGTCTGTTGCTCAGCAGGCAGAGAGGAGGCCCGGCGGACTCAGTGTAGTTGCCCGGGAAACGGTGCGGACGCGAGAGCCCATCGCGTCCTGAAAGGCATCCTCGAGTTCCAGCTAGGCAGCACATCGACGCACACTTCCTGGAAACTGCTGTATGCCCCCACATGCCCGTGGGCGAAAGTGGCACTTACGGGGAGCCCAGTGATCACCCTGCGGTTTCCCCGAACGAACGAGGGCGGCGGCATTAGTGCCCCCCCAAGGATTGCAGGCACCCAGTTCCTCTGTGGAAATGAGTCCTTTACTCCCAAGGCGTTGCTGCAGTGAAGAGACGCAGGGCCTTTTCAGGGTTTGGCCGAGAGCTCCGTGGTTGCGAGGATGCAGCTTTCCAAACGGTGAAAGACTGCTTTTCTAAACAGGGCCCCCTATGGTAGCTACCACGCAACGTTAAGTACCTGCAGTATTTGAGGGGCGAAGGCAGACAAACGCGACACACTGGGCCCTTCGCTGAATCCGTTTGAATGAGCGGGTGTCGAAGTGTGGCAAGCTCCCTAACCGAGTGAAGGCCTGAGGAAGGCCTTGTTGGCACTGCATCTCCCAGAGGCCTACCAGCGTAAAGTGGTGAATTGTGGTCTTCTTTGAGCAGGTTGGATGTCACACCGAGTGCCTGCATGAGGTAGAGGCCCGGCAGGTGTGAGTTCCCAGAAGGAACGCGGAGCAGAGCGTGTCTCTTATGGCACGTCACTGCTCTGCACTGAGTCAAAGTTGCCCAGCCCATTAGACCGGCTAGGAATATGTTCCCGAGGTGTTCGTACGCTGTGTCAACCTGGTTCTCCAAGGAAGGGAGCCGTGTGTCGCCCTGGATTCTGCACGCCCAGAAGTGTTCCGAAGGGCCTACACGGCTGTCTGTCGATCAGCAGGCAGACAGGACACTTGGGGTACTCAGTGTATTTGCACGGGAAGCGGTGCCGACGCGAGAGCCCTAGGAGACCCGAAAGGCCTCCTCGCCTTCCTTTTAAGCGGAACAACGACCGAGACCTCATGGAAACTGCTGCACGCAGAGCTTACCAGGGGGACAAGTGGGTCCTTACCATGAGACTAGTGGTCACCTTGTGGCTTCCCAGAACGCACGAGGGCTGTGGGATTAGCTCCCCCTAAGAATTGAGAGCACCTGACTTCTCTGGGCAAAGTACTCGTTCCCCTCCCAGGCGTGCCTGCGGTGAAAAGCAGCTGGGCAATTCCACACTTTTGCACACAGGTTCTAGGCCGCCCAGAATCCAGCTTTCGAGACGGGAAAAGACTGCTTTGGTGCGCTGATGCTAGGGGTCACCTTGCGATTGCCCAGAACGAACGTGGGCCTCAGCTTAGCTCTCCTCTGAAAGGGCAGGCACCCCGTTTGTCCGGGGGACATACTGGTTTCCTCCCCAGCTGTGCCTGCAGTGAGTAGAAGCTGGACATAGTGAGCGTTTCAGAAACAGCGCCGAGGCTACCTGTATCCAGCTTTCCAAAGGGGGAAAACACTGGTTTTCTAAGCAGTGCCACCTACCCTCGTTAACACCCGCCATAAGTACGTGCAGGACTGGAAGTGCAAAGGGAGACCGTCGCGACACACTGGGCCCTTGGCTAAATAGTTTTCACTGCGCAGGCGTCTGCGTGTGGCAAGCTCCCTAACCGAGTGAAGGCCTGAGGAAGACCTAGTTGGCACTGCGTCTTCCAAGGGCCTGCCAGTGTAAAGTGAGGAATTGTGCTCTTGGCTCAGGTTGGATCTCACCTCGACTTCCTGCTTGAGGCAGAGAGCGGGGAGGTATGAGTTCCAAGAAGGAACGCGGGGGAGACGTTTCTCTCAGGGTAAGTCACCTTTCCGCACTGAGTCCAAGTGGCCCAGCCCAGGAGACCGTGTAGGACTGTGTTCCAGGGCTCTTTGCAAGCTGTGTCAACCTAGGTTTCTAAGGAAGAGAACGGTGTGTCGCCTTGGACTCTGCATGCCAAGGAGTGTTCCGAAGGGCCTACGCGGCTGTCTGTTGCTCAGCAGGCAGAGAGGAGGCCCGGCGGACTCAGTGTAGTTGCCCGGGAAACGGTGCGGACGCGAGAGCCCATCGCGTCCTGAAAGGCATCCTCGAGTTCCAGCTAGGCAGCACATCGACGCACACTTCCTGGAAACTGCTGTATGCCCCCACATGCCCGTGGGCGAAAGTGGCACTTACGGGGAGCCCAGTGATCACCCTGCGGTTTCCCCGAACGAACGAGGGCGGCGGCATTAGTGCCCCCCCAAGGATTGCAGGCACCCAGTTCCTCTGTGGAAATGAGTCCTTTACTCCCAAGGCGTTGCTGCAGTGAAGAGACGCAGGGCCTTTTCAGGGTTTGGCCGAGAGCTCCGTGGTTGCGAGGATGCAGCTTTCCAAACGGTGAAAGACTGCTTTTCTAAACAGGGCCCCCTATGGTAGCTACCACGCAACGTTAAGTACCTGCAGTATTTGAGGGGCGAAGGCAGACAAACGCGACACACTGGGCCCTTCGCTGAATCCGTTTGAATGAGCGGGTGTCGAAGTGTGGCAAGCTCCCTAACCGAGTGAAGGCCTGAGGAAGGCCTTGTTGGCACTGCATCTCCCAGAGGCCTACCAGCGTAAAGTGGTGAATTGTGGTCTTCTTTGAGCAGGTTGGATGTCACACCGAGTGCCTGCATGAGGTAGAGGCCCGGCAGGTGTGAGTTCCCAGAAGGAACGCGGAGCAGAGCGTGTCTCTTATGGCACGTCACTGCTCTGCACTGAGTCAAAGTTGCCCAGCCCATTAGACCGGCTAGGAATATGTTCCCGAGGTGTTCGTACGCTGTGTCAACCTGGTTCTCCAAGGAAGGGAGCCGTGTGTCGCCCTGGATTCTGCACGCCCAGAAGTGTTCCGAAGGGCCTACACGGCTGTCTGTCGATCAGCAGGCAGACAGGACACTTGGGGTACTCAGTGTATTTGCACGGGAAGCGGTGCCGACGCGAGAGCCCTAGGAGACCCGAAAGGCCTCCTCGCCTTCCTTTTAAGCGGAACAACGACCGAGACCTCATGGAAACTGCTGCACGCAGAGCTTGCCAGGGGGACAAGTGGGTCCTTACCATGAGACTAGTGGTCACCTTGTGGCTTCCCAGAACGCACGAGGGCTGTGGGATTAGCTCCCCCTAAGAATTGAGAGCACCTGACTTCTCTGGGCAAAGTACTCGTTCCCCTCCCAGGCGTGCCTGCGGTGAAAAGCAGCTGGGCAATTCCACACTTTTGCACACAGGTTCTAGGCCGCCCAGAATCCAGCTTTCGAGACGGGAAAAGACTGCTTTGGTGCGCTGATGCTAGGGGTCACCTTGCGATTGCCCAGAACGAACGTGGGCCGCAGCTTAGCTCTCCTCTGAAAGGGCAGGCACCCCGTTTGTCCGGGGGACATACTGGTTTCCTCCCCAGCTGTGCCTGCAGTGAGTAGAAGCTGGACATAGTGAGCGTTTCAGAAACAGCTCCGAGGCTACCTGTATCCAGCTTTCCAAAGGGGGAAAACACTGGTTTTCTAAGCAGTGCCACCTACCCTCGTTAACACCCGCCATAAGTACGTGCAGGACTGGAAGTGCAAAGGGAGACCGTCGCGACACACTGGGCCCTTGGCTAAATAGTTTTCACTGCGCAGGCGTCTGCGTGTGGCAAGCTCCCTAACCGAGTGAAGGCCTGAGGAAGACCTAGTTGGCACTGCGTCTTCCAAGGGCCTGCCAGTGTAAAGTGAGGAATTGTGCTCTTGGCTCAGGTTGGATCTCACCTCGACTTCCTGCTTGAGGCAGAGAGCGGGGAGGTATGAGTTCCAAGAAGGAACGCGGGGGAGAAGTTTCTCTCAGGGTAAGTCACCTTTCCGCACTGAGTCCAAGTGGCCCAGCCCAGGAGACCGTGTAGGACTGTGTTCCAGGGCTCTTTGCAAGCTGTGTCCACCTAGGTTTCTAAGGAAGAGAACGGTGTGTCGCCTTGGACTCTGCATGCCAAGGAGTGTTCCGAAGGGCCTACGCGGCTGTCTGTTGCTCAGCAGGCAGAGAGGAGGCCCGGCGGACTCAGTGTAGTTGCCCGGGAAACGGTGCGGACGCGAGAGCCCATCGCGTCCTGAAAGGCATCCTCGAGTTCCAGCTAGGCAGCACATCGACGCACACTTCCTGGAAACTGCTGTATGCCCCCACATGCCCGTGGGCGAAAGTGGCACTTACGGGGAGCCCAGTGATCACCCTGCGGTTTCCCCGAACGAACGAGGGCGGCGGCATTAGTGCCCCCCCAAGGATTGCAGGCACCCAGTTCCTCTGTGGAAATGAGTCCTTTACTCCCAAGGCGTTGCTGCAGTGAAGAGACGCAGGGCCTTTTCAGGGTTTGGCCGAGAGCTCCGTGGTTGCGAGGATGCAGCTTTCCAAACGGTGAAAGACTGCTTTTCTAAACAGGGCCCCCTATGGTAGCTACCACGCAACGTTAAGTACCTGCAGTATTTGAGGGGCGAAGGCAGACAAACGCGACACACTGGGCCCTTCGCTGAATCCGTTTGAATGAGCGGGTGTCGAAGTGTGGCAAGCTCCCTAACCGAGTGAAGGCCTGAGGAAGGCCTTGTTGGCACTGCATCTCCCAGAGGCCTACCAGCGTAAAGTGGTGAATTGTGGTCTTCTTTGAGCAGGTTGGATGTCACACCGAGTGCCTGCATGAGGTAGAGGCCCGGCAGGTGTGAGTTCCCAGAAGGAACGCGGAGCAGAGCGTGTCTCTTATGGCACGTCACTGCTCTGCACTGAGTCAAAGTTGCCCAGCCCATTAGACCGGCTAGGAATATGTTCCCGAGGTGTTCGTACGCTGTGTCAACCTGGTTCTCCAAGGAAGGGAGCCGTGTGTCGCCCTGGATTCTGCACGCCCAGAAGTGTTCCGAAGGGCCTACACGGCTGTCTGTCGATCAGCAGGCAGACAGGACACTTGGGGTACTCAGTGTATTTGCACGGGAAGCGGTGCCGACGCGAGAGCCCTAGGAGACCCGAAAGGCCTCCTCGCCTTCCTTTTAAGCGGAACAACGACCGAGACCTCATGGAAACTGCTGCACGCAGAGCTTACCAGGGGGACAAGTGGGTCCTTACCATGAGACTAGTGGTCACCTTGTGGCTTCCCAGAACGCACGAGGGCTGTGGGATTAGCTCCCCCTAAGAATTGAGAGCACCTGACTTCTCTGGGCAAAGTACTCGTTCCCCTCCCAGGCGTGCCTGCGGTGAAAAGCAGCTGGGCAATTCCACACTTTTGCACACAGGTTCTAGGCCGCCCAGAATCCAGCTTTCGAGACGGGAAAAGACTGCTTTGGTGCGCTGATGCTAGGGGTCACCTTGCGATTGCCCAGAACGAACGTGGGCCGCAGCTTAGCTCTCCTCTGAAAGGGCAGGCACCCCGTTTGTCCGGGGGACATACTGGTTTCCTCCCCAGCTGTGCCTGCAGTGAGTAGAAGCTGGACATAGTGAGCGTTTCAGAAACAGCTCCGAGGCTACCTGTATCCAGCTTTCCAAAGGGGGAAAACACTGGTTTTCTAAGCAGTGCCACCTACCCTCGTTAACACCCGCCATAAGTACGTGCAGGACTGGAAGTGCAAAGGGAGACCGTCGCGACACACTGGGCCCTTGGCTAAATAGTTTTCACTGCGCAGGCGTCTGCGTGTGGCAAGCTCCCTAACCGAGTGAAGGCCTGAGGAAGACCTAGTTGGCACTGCGTCTTCCAAGGGCCTGCCAGTGTAAAGTGAGGAATTGTGCTCTTGGCTCAGGTTGGATCTCACCTCGACTTCCTGCTTGAGGCAGAGAGCGGGGAGGTATGAGTTCCAAGAAGGAACGCGGGGGAGAAGTTTCTCTCAGGGTAAGTCACCTTTCCGCACTGAGTCCAAGTGGCCCAGCCCAGGAGACCGTGTAGGACTGTGTTCCAGGGCTCTTTGCAAGCTGTGTCCACCTAGGTTTCTAAGGAAGAGAACGGTGTGTCGCCTTGGACTCTGCATGCCAAGGAGTGTTCCGAAGGGCCTACGCGGCTGTCTGTTGCTCAGCAGGCAGAGAGGAGGCCCGGCGGACTCAGTGTAGTTGCCCGGGAAACGGTGCGGACGCGAGAGCCCATCGCGTCCTGAAAGGCATCCTCGAGTTCCAGCTAGGCAGCACATCGACGCACACTTCCTGGAAACTGCTGTATGCCCCCACATGCCCGTGGGCGAAAGTGGCACTTACGGGGAGCCCAGTGATCACCCTGCGGTTTCCCCGAACGAACGAGGGCGGCGGCATTAGTGCCCCCCCAAGGATTGCAGGCACCCAGTTCCTCTGTGGAAATGAGTCCTTTACTCCCAAGGCGTTGCTGCAGTGAAGAGACGCAGGGCCTTTTCAGGGTTTGGCCGAGAGCTCCGTGGTTGCGAGGATGCAGCTTTCCAAACGGTGAAAGACTGCTTTTCTAAACAGGGCCCCCTATGGTAGCTACCACGCAACGTTAAGTACCTGCAGTATTTGAGGGGCGAAGGCAGACAAACGCGACACACTGGGCCCTTCGCTGAATCCGTTTGAATGAGCGGGTGTCGAAGTGTGGCAAGCTCCCTAACCGAGTGAAGGCCTGAGGAAGGCCTTGTTGGCACTGCATCTCCCAGAGGCCTACCAGCGGAAAGTGGTGAATTGTGGTCTTCTTTGAGCAGGTTGGATGTCACACCGAGTGCCTGCATGAGGTAGAGGCCCGGCAGGTGTGAGTTCCCAGAAGGAACGCGGAGCAGAGCGTGTCTCTTATGGCACGTCACTGCTCTGCACTGAGTCAAAGTTGCCCAGCCCATTAGACCGGCTAGGAATATGTTCCCGAGGTGTTCGTACGCTGTGTCAACCTGGTTCTCCAAGGAAGGGAGCCGTGTGTCGCCCTGGATTCTGCACGCCCAGAAGTGTTCCGAAGGGCCTACACGGCTGTCTGTCGATCAGCAGGCAGACAGGACACTTGGGGTACTCAGTGTATTTGCACGGGAAGCGGTGCCGACGCGAGAGCCCTAGGAGACCCGAAAGGCCTCCTCGCCTTCCTTTTAAGCGGAACAACGACCGAGACCTCATGGAAACTGCTGCACGCAGAGCTTACCAGGGGGACAAGTGGGTCCTTACCATGAGACTAGTGGTCACCTTGTGGCTTCCCAGAACGCACGAGGGCTGTGGGATTAGCTCCCCCTAAGAATTGAGAGCACCTGACTTCTCTGGGCAAAGTACTCGTTCCCCTCCCAGGCGTGCCTGCGGTGAAAAGCAGCTGGGCAATTCCACACTTTTGCACACAGGTTCTAGGCCGCCCAGAATCCAGCTTTCGAGACGGGAAAAGACTGCTTTGGTGCGCTGATGCTAGGGGTCACCTTGCGATTGCCCAGAACGAACGTGGGCCGCAGCTTAGCTCTCCTCTGAAAGGGCAGGCACCCCGTTTGTCCGGGGGACATACTGGTTTCCTCCCCAGCTGTGCCTGCAGTGAGTAGAAGCTGGACATAGTGAGCGTTTCAGAAACAGCTCCGAGGCTACCTGTATCCAGCTTTCCAAAGGGGGAAAACACTGGTTTTCTAAGCAGTGCCACCTACCCTCGTTAACACCCGCCATAAGTACGTGCAGGACTGGAAGTGCAAAGGGAGACCGTCGCGACACACTGGGCCCTTGGCTAAATAGTTTTCACTGCGCAGGCGTCTGCGTGTGGCAAGCTCCCTAACCGAGTGAAGGCCTGAGGAAGACCTAGTTGGCACTGCGTCTTCCAAGGGCCTGCCAGTGTAAAGTGAGGAATTGTGCTCTTGGCTCAGGTTGGATCTCACCTCGACTTCCTGCTTGAGGCAGAGAGCGGGGAGGTATGAGTTCCAAGAAGGAACGCGGGGGAGAAGTTTCTCTCAGGGTAAGTCACCTTTCCGCACTGAGTCCAAGTGGCCCAGCCCAGGAGACCGTGTAGGACTGTGTTCCAGGGCTCTTTGCAAGCTGTGTCCACCTAGGTTTCTAAGGAAGAGAACGGTGTGTCGCCTTGGACTCTGCATGCCAAGGAGTGTTCCGAAGGGCCTACGCGGCTGTCTGTTGCTCAGCAGGCAGAGAGGAGGCCCGGCGGACTCAGTGTAGTTGCCCGGGAAACGGTGCGGACGCGAGAGCCCATCGCGTCCTGAAAGGCATCCTCGAGTTCCAGCTAGGCAGCACATCGACGCACACTTCCTGGAAACTGCTGTATGCCCCCACATGCCCGTTGGCGAAAGTGGCACTTACGGGGAGCCCAGTGATCACCCTGCGGTTTCCCCGAACGAACGAGGGCGGCGGCATTAGTGCCCCCCCAAGGATTGCAGGCACCCAGTTCCTCTGTGGAAATGAGTCCTTTACTCCCAAGGCGTTGCTGCAGTGAAGAGACGCAGGGCCTTTTCAGGGTTTGGCCGAGAGCTCCGTGGTTGCGAGGATGCAGCTTTCCAAACGGTGAAAGACTGCTTTTCTAAACAGGGCCCCCTATGGTAGCTACCACGCAACGTTAAGTACCTGCAGTATTTGAGGGGCGAAGGCAGACAAACGCGACACACTGGGCCCTTCGCTGAATCCGTTTGAATGAGCGGGTGTCGAAGTGTGGCAAGCTCCCTAACCGAGTGAAGGCCTGAGGAAGGCCTTGTTGGCACTGCATCTCCCAGAGGCCTACCAGCGTAAAGTGGTGAATTGTGGTCTTCTTTGAGCAGGTTGGATGTCACACCGAGTGCCTGCATGAGGTAGAGGCCCGGCAGGTGTGAGTTCCCAGAAGGAACGCGGAGCAGAGCGTGTCTCTTATGGCACGTCACTGCTCTGCACTGAGTCAAAGTTGCCCAGCCCATTAGACCGGCTAGGAATATGTTCCCGAGGTGTTCGTACGCTGTGTCAACCTGGTTCTCCAAGGAAGGGAGCCGTGTGTCGCCCTGGATTCTGCACGCCCAGAAGTGTTCCGAAGGGCCTACACGGCTGTCTGTCGATCAGCAGGCAGACAGGACACTTGGGGTACTCAGTGTATTTGCACGGGAAGCGGTGCCGACGCGAGAGCCCTAGGAGACCCGAAAGGCCTCCTCGCCTTCCTTTTAAGCGGAACAACGACCGAGACCTCATGGAAACTGCTGCACGCAGAGCTTACCAGGGGGACAAGTGGGTCCTTACCATGAGACTAGTGGTCACCTTGTGGCTTCCCAGAACGCACGAGGGCTGTGGGATTAGCTCCCCCTAAGAATTGAGAGCACCTGACTTCTCTGGGCAAAGTACTCGTTCCCCTCCCAGGCGTGCCTGCGGTGAAAAGCAGCTGGGCAATTCCACACTTTTGCACACAGGTTCTAGGCCGCCCAGAATCCAGCTTTCGAGACGGGAAAAGACTGCTTTGGTGCGCTGATGCTAGGGGTCACCTTGCGATTGCCCAGAACGAACGTGGGCCGCAGCTTAGCTCTCCTCTGAAAGGGCAGGCACCCCGTTTGTCCGGGGGACATACTGGTTTCCTCCCCAGCTGTGCCTGCAGTGAGTAGAAGCTGGACATAGTGAGCGTTTCAGAAACAGCTCCGAGGCTACCTGTATCCAGCTTTCCAAAGGGGGAAAACACTGGTTTTCTAAGCAGTGCCACCTACCCTCGTTAACACCCGCCATAAGTACGTGCAGGACTGGAAGTGCAAAGGGAGACCGTCGCGACACACTGGGCCCTTGGCTAAATAGTTTTCACTGCGCAGGCGTCTGCGTGTGGCAAGCTCCCTAACCGAGTGAAAGCCTGAGGAAGACCTAGTTGGCACTGCGTCTTCCAAGGGCCTGCCAGTGTAAAGTGAGGAATTGTGCTCTTGGCTCAGGTTGGATCTCACCTCGACTTCCTGCTTGAGGCAGAGAGCGGGGAGGTATGAGTTCCAAGAAGGAACGCGGGGGAGAAGTTTCTCTCAGGGTAAGTCACCTTTCCGCACTGAGTCCAAGTGGCCCAGCCCAGGAGACCGTGTAGGACTGTGTTCCAGGGCTCTTTGCAAGCTGTGTCCACCTAGGTTTCTAAGGAAGAGAACGGTGTGTCGCCTTGGACTCTGCATGCCAAGGAGTGTTCCGAAGGGCCTACGCGGCTGTCTGTTGCTCAGCAGGCAGAGAGGAGGCCCGGCGGACTCAGTGTAGTTGCCCGGGAAACGGTGCGGACGCGAGAGCCCATCGCGTCCTGAAAGGCATCCTCGAGTTCCAGCTAGGCAGCACATCGACGCACACTTCCTGGAAACTGCTGTATGCCCCCACATGCCCGTTGGCGAAAGTGGCACTTACGGGGAGCCCAGTGATCACCCTGCGGTTTCCCCGAACGAACGAGGGCGGCGGCATTAGTGCCCCCCCAAGGATTGCAGGCACCCAGTTCCTCTGTGGAAATGAGTCCTTTACTCCCAAGGCGTTGCTGCAGTGAAGAGACGCAGGGCCTTTTCAGGGTTTGGCCGAGAGCTCCGTGGTTGCGAGGATGCAGCTTTCCAAACGGTGAAAGACTGCTTTTCTAAACAGGGCCCCCTATGGTAGCTACCACGCAACGTTAAGTACCTGCAGTATTTGAGGGGCGAAGGCAGACAAACGCGACACACTGGGCCCTTCGCTGAATCCGTTTGAATGAGCGGGTGTCGAAGTGTGGCAAGCTCCCTAACCGAGTGAAGGCCTGAGGAAGGCCTTGTTGGCACTGCATCTCCCAGAGGCCTACCAGCGGAAAGTGGTGAATTGTGGTCTTCTTTGAGCAGGTTGGATGTCACACCGAGTGCCTGCATGAGGTAGAGGCCCGGCAGGTGTGAGTTCCCAGAAGGAACGCGGAGCAGAGCGTGTCTCTTATGGCACGTCACTGCTCTGCACTGAGTCAAAGTTGCCCAGCCCATTAGACCGGCTAGGAATATGTTCCCGAGGTGTTCGTACGCTGTGTCAACCTGGTTCTCCAAGGAAGGGAGCCGTGTGTCGCCCTGGATTCTGCACGCCCAGAAGTGTTCCGAAGGGCCTACACGGCTGTCTGTCGATCAGCAGGCAGACAGGACACTTGGGGTACTCAGTGTATTTGCACGGGAAGCGGTGCCGACGCGAGAGCCCTAGGAGACCCGAAAGGCCTCCTCGCCTTCCTTTTAAGCAGAACAACGACGGAGACCTCATGGAAACTGCTGCACGCAGAGCTTGCCAGGGGGACAAGTGGGTCCTTACCATGAGACTAGTGGTCACCTTGTGGCTTCCCAGAACGCACGAGGGCTGTGGGATTAGCTCCCCCTAAGAATTGAGAGCACCTGACTTCTCTGGGCAAAGTACTCGTTCCCCTCCCAGGCGTGCCTGCGGTGAAAAGCAGCTGGGCAATTCCACACTTTTGCACACAGGTTCTAGGCCGCCCAGAATCCAGCTTTCGAGACGGGAAAAGACTGCTTTGGTGCGCTGATGCTAGGGGTCACCTTGCGATTGCCCAGAACGAACGTGGGCCGCAGCTTAGCTCTCCTCTGAAAGGGCAGGCACCCCGTTTGTCCGGGGGACATACTGGTTTCCTCCCCAGCTGTGCCTGCAGTGAGTAGAAGCTGGACATAGTGAGCGTTTCAGAAACAGCTCCGAGGCTACCTGTATCCAGCTTTCCAAAGGGGGAAAACACTGGTTTTCTAAGCAGTGCCACCTACCCTCGTTAACACCCGCCATAAGTACGTGCAGGACTGGAAGTGCAAAGGGAGACCGTCGCGACACACTGGGCCCTTGGCTAAATAGTTTTCACTGCGCAGGCGTCTGCGTGTGGCAAGCTCCCTAAACGAGTGAAGGCCTGAGGAAGACCTAGTTGGCACTGCGTCTTCCAAGGGCCTGCCAGTGTAAAGTGAGGAATTGTGCTCTTGGCTCAGGTTGGATCTCACCTCGACTTCCTGCTTGAGGCAGAGAGCGGGGAGGTATGAGTTCCAAGAAGGAACGCGGGGGAGAAGTTTCTCTCAGGGTAAGTCACCTTTCCGCACTGACTCCAAGTGGCCCAGCCCAGGAGACCGTGTAGGACTGTGTTCCAGGGCTCTTTGCAAGCTGTGTCCACCTAGGTTTCTAAGGAAGAGAACGGTGTGTCGCTTTGGACTCTGCATGCCAAGGAGTGTTCCGAAGGGCCTACGCGGCTGTCTGTTGCTCAGCAGGCAGAGAGGAGACCCGGCGGACTCAGTGTAGTTGCCCGGGAAACGGTGCGGACGCGAGAGCCCATCGCGTCCTGAAAGGCATCCTCGAGTTCCAGCTAGGCAGCACATCGACGCACACTTCCTGGAAACTGCTGTATGCCCCCACATGCCCGTTGGCGAAAGTGGCACTTACGGGGAGCCCAGTGATCACCCTGCGGTTTCCCCGAACGAACGAGGGCGGCGGCATTAGTGCCCCCCCAAGGATTGCAGGCACCCAGTTCCTCTGTGGAAATGAGTCCTTTACTCCCAAGGCGTTGCTGCAGTGAAGAGACGCAGGGCCTTTTCAGGGTTTGGCCGAGAGCTCCGTGGTTGCGAGGATGCAGCTTTCCAAACGGTGAAAGACTGCTTTTCTCAACAGGGCCCCCTATGGTAGCTACCACGAAACGTTAAGTACCTGCAGTATTTGAGGGGCGAAGGCAGACAAACGCGACACACTGGGCCCTTCGCTGAATCCGTTTGAATGAGCGGGTGTCGAAGTGTGGCAAGCTCCCTAACCGAGTGAAGGCCTGAGGAAGGCCTTGTTGGCACTGCATCTCCCAGAGGCCTACCAGCGTAAAGTGGTGAATTGTGGTCTTCTTTGAGCAGGTTGGATGTCACACCGAGTGCCTGCATGAGGTAGAGGCCCGGCAGGTGTGAGTTCCCAGAAGGAACGCGGAGCAGAGCGTGTCTCTTATGGCACGTCACTGCTCTGCACTGAGTCAAAGTTGCCCAGCCCATTAGACCGGCTAGGAATATGTTCCCGAGGTGTTCGTACGCTGTGTCAACCTGGTTCTCCAAGGAAGGGAGCCGTGTGTCGCCCTGGATTCTGCACGCCCAGAAGTGTTCCGAAGGGCCTACACGGCTGTCTGTCGATCAGCAGGCAGACAGGACACTTGGGGTACTCAGTGTATTTGCACGGGAAGCGGTGCCGACGCGAGAGCCCTAGGAGACCCGAAAGGCCTCCTCGCCTTCCTTTTAAGCGGAACAACGACCGAGACCTCATGGAAACTGCTGCACGCAGAGCTTGCCAGGGGGACAAGTGGGTCCTTACCATGAGACTAGTGGTCACCTTGTGGCTTCCCAGAACGCACGAGGGCTGTGGGATTAGCTCCCCCTAAGAATTGAGAGCACCTGACTTCTCTGGGCAAAGTACTCGTTCCCCTCCCAGGCGTGCCTGCGGTGAAAAGCAGCTGGGCAATTCCACACTTTTGCACACAGTTTCTAGGCCGCCCAGAATCCAGCTTTCGAGACGGGAAAAGACTGCTTTGGTGCGCTGATGCTAGGGGTCACCTTGCGATTGCCCAGAACGAACGTGGGCCGCAGCTTAGCTCTCCTCTGAAAGGGCAGGCACCCCGTTTGTCCGGGGGACATACTGGTTTCCTCCCCAGCTGTGCCTGCAGTGAGTAGAAGCTGGACATAGTGAGCGTTTCAGAAACAGCTCCGAGGCTACCTGTATCCAGCTTTCCAAAGGGGGAAAACACTGGTTTTCTAAGCAGTGCCACCTACCCTCGTAAACACCCGCCATAAGTACGTGCAGGACTGGAAGTGCAAAGGGAGACCATCGCGACACACTGGGCCCTTGGCTAAACAGTTTTCACTGCGCAGGCGTCTGCGTGTGGCAAGCTCCCTAACCGAGTGAAGGCCTGAGGAAGACCTAGTTGGCACTGCACATTCCAAGGGCCTGCCAGTGTAAAGTGAGGAATTGTGCTCTTGGCTCAGGTTGGATCTCACCTCGACTTCCTGCTTGAGGCAGAGAGCGGGGAGGTATGAGTTCCAAGAAGGAACGCGGGGGAGACGTTTCTCTCAGGGTAAGTCACCTTTCCGCACTGAGTCCAAGTGGCCCAGCCCAGGAGACCGTGTAGGACTGTGTTCCAGGGCTCTTTGCAAGCTGTGTCCACCTAGGTTTCTAAGGAAGAGAACGGTGTGTCGCCTTGGACTCTGCATGCCAAGGAGTGTTCCGAAGGGCCTACGCGGCTGTCTGTTGCTCAGCAGGCAGAGAGGAGGCCCGGCGGACTCAGTGTAGTTGCCCGGGAAACGGTGCGGACGCGAGAGCCCATCGCGTCCTGAAAGGCATCCTCGAGTTCCAGCTAGGCAGCACATCGACGCACACTTCCTGGAAACTGCTGTATGCCCCCACATGCCCGCTGGCGAAAGTGGCACTTACGGGGAGCCCAGTGATCACCCTGCGGTTTCCCCGAACGAACGAGGGCGGCGGCATTAGTGCCCCCCCAAGGATTGCAGGCACCCAGTTCCTCTGTGGAAATGAGTCCTTTACTCCCAAGGCGTTGCTGCAGTGAGGAGACGCAGGGCCTTTTCAGGGTTTGGCCGAGAGCTCCGTGGTTGCGAGGATGCAGCTTTCCAAACGGTGAAAGACTGCTTTTCTAAACAGGGCCCCCTATGGTAGCTACCACGCAACGTTAAGTACCTGCAGTATTTGAGGGGCGAAGGCAGACAAACGCGACACACTGGGCCCTTCGCTGAATCCGTTTGAATGAGCGGGTGTCGAAGTGTGGCAAGCTCCCTAACCGAGTGAAGGCCTGAGGAAGGCCTTGTTGGCACTGCATCTCCCAGAGGCCTACCAGCGTAAAGTGGTGAATTGTGGTCTTCTTTGAGCAGGTTGGATGTCACACCGAGTGCCTGCATGAGGTAGAGGCCCGGCAGGTGTGAGTTCCCAGAAGGAACGCGGAGCAGAGCGTGTCTCTTATGGCACGTCACTGCTCTGCACTGAGTCAAAGTTGCCCAGCCCATTAGACCGGCTAGGAATATGTTCCCGAGGTGTTCGTACGCTGTGTCAACCTGGTTCTCCAAGGAAGGGAGCCGTGTGTCGCCCTGGATTCTGCACGCCCAGAAGTGTTCCGAAGGGCCTACACGGCTGTCTGTCGATCAGCAGGCAGACAGGACACTTGGGGTACTCAGTGTATTTGCACGGGAAGCGGTGCCAACGCGAGAGCCCTAGGAGACCCGAAAGGCCTCCTCGCCTTCCTTTTAAGCGGAACAACGACCGAGACCTCATGGAAACTGCTGCACGCAGAGCTTGCCAGGGGGACAAGTGGGTCCTTACCATGAGACTAGTGGTCACCTTGTGGCTTCCCAGAACGCACGAGGGCTGTGGGATTAGCTCCCCCTAAGAATTGAGAGCACCTGACTTCTCTGGGCAAAGTACTCGTTCCCCTCCCAGGCGTGCCTGCGGTGAAAAGCAGCTGGGCAATTCCACACTTTTGCACACAGGTTCTAGGCCGCCCAGAATCCAGCTTTCGAGACGGGAAAAGACTGCTTTGGTGCGCTGATGCTAGGGGTCACCTTGCGATTGCCCAGAACGAACGTGGGCCGCAGCTTAGCTCTCCTCTGAAAGGGCAGGCACCCCGTTTGTCCGGGGGACATACTGGTTTCCTCCCCAGCTGTGCCTGCAGTGAGTAGAAGCTGGACATAGTGAGCGTTTCAGAAACAGCTCCGAGGCTACCTGTATCCAGCTTTCCAAAGGGGGAAAACACTGGTTTTCTAAGCAGTGCCACCTACCCTCGTTAACACCCGCCATAAGTACGTGCAGGACTGGAAGTGCAAAGGGAGACCGTCGCGACACACTGGGCCCTTGGCTAAATAGTTTTCACTGCGCAGGCGTCTGCGTGTGGCAAGCTCCCTAACCGAGTGAAGGCCTGAGGAAGACCTAGTTGGCACTGCGTCTTCCAAGGGCCTGCCAGTGTAAAGTGAGGAATTGTGCTCTTGGCTCAGGTTGGATCTCACCTCGACTTCCTGCTTGAGGCAGAGAGCGGGGAGGTATGAGTTCCAAGAAGGAACGCGGGGGAGAAGTTTCTCTCAGGGTAAGTCACCTTTCCGCACTGAGTCCAAGTGGCCCAGCCCAGGAGACCGTGTAGGACTGTGTTCCAGGGCTCTTTGCAAGCTGTGTCCACCTAGGTTTCTAAGGAAGAGAACGGTGTGTCGCCTTGGACTCTGCATGCCAAGGAGTGTTCCGAAGGGCCTACGCGGCTGTCTGTTGCTCAGCAGGCAGAGAGGAGGCCCGGCGGACTCAGTGTAGTTGCCCGGGAAACGGTGCGGACGCGAGAGCCCATCGCGTCCTGAAAGGCATCCTCGAGTTCCAGCTAGGCAGCACATCGACGCACACTTCCTGGAAACTGCTGTATGCCCCCACATGCCCGTGGGCGAAAGTGGCACTTACGGGGAGCCCAGTGATCACCCTGCGGTTTCCCCGAACGAACGAGGGCGGCGGCATTAGTGCCCCCCCAAGGATTGCAGGCACCCAGTTCCTCTGTGGAAATGAGTCCTTTACTCCCAAGGCGTTGCTGCAGTGAAGAGACGCAGGGCCTTTTCAGGGTTTGGCCGAGAGCTCCGTGGTTGCGAGGATGCAGCTTTCCAAACGGTGAAAGACTGCTTTTCTAAACAGGGCCCCCTATGGTAGCTACCACGCAACGTTAAGTACCTGCAGTATTTGAGGGGCGAAGGCAGACAAACGCGACACACTGGGCCCTTCGCTGAATCCGTTTGAATGAGCGGGTGTCGAAGTGTGGCAAGCTCCCTAACCGAGTGAAGGCCTGAGGAAGGCCTTGTTGGCACTGCATCTCCCAGAGGCCTACCAGCGGAAAGTGGTGAATTGTGGTCTTCTTTGAGCAGGTTGGATGTCACACCGAGTGCCTGCATGAGGTAGAGGCCCGGCAGGTGTGAGTTCCCAGAAGGAACGCGGAGCAGAGCGTGTCTCTTATGGCACGTCACTGCTCTGCACTGAGTCAAAGTTGCCCAGCCCATTAGACCGGCTAGGAATATGTTCCCGAGGTGTTCGTACGCTGTGTCAACCTGGTTCTCCAAGGAAGGGAGCCGTGTGTCGCCCTGGATTCTGCACGCCCAGAAGTGTTCCGAAGGGCCTACACGGCTGTCTGTCGATCAGCAGGCAGACAGGACACTTGGGGTACTCAGTGTATTTGCACGGGAAGCGGTGCCGACGCGAGAGCCCTGGGAGACCCGAAAGGCCTCCTCGCCTTCCTTTTAAGCGGAACAACGACCGAGACCTCATGGAAACTGCTGCACGCAGAGCTTGCCAGGGGGACAAGTGGGTCCTTACCATGAGACTAGTGGTCACCTTGTGGCTTCCCAGAACGCACGAGGGCTGTGGGATTAGCTCCCCCTAAGAATTGAGAGCACCTGACTTCTCTGGGCAAAGTACTCGTTCCCCTCCCAGGCGTGCCTGCGGTGAAAAGCAGCTGGGCAATTCCACACTTTTGCACACAGGTTCTAGGCCGCCCAGAATCCAGCTTTCGAGACGGGAAAAGACTGCTTTGGTGCGCTGATGCTAGGGGTCACCTTGCGATTGCCCAGAACGAACGTGGGCCTCAGCTTAGCTCTCCTCTAAAAGGGCAGGCACCCCGTTTGTCCGGGGGACATACTGGTTTCCTCCCCAGCTGTGCCTGCAGTGAGTAGAAGCTGGACATAGTGAGCGTTTCAGAAACAGCGCCGAGGCTACCTGTATCCAGCTTTCCAAAGGGGGAAAACACTGGTTTGCTAAGCAGTGCC
Organism: Eubalaena glacialis; assembly: GCF_028564815.1. Taxonomy (NCBI): domain Eukaryota; kingdom Metazoa; phylum Chordata; class Mammalia; order Artiodactyla; family Balaenidae; genus Eubalaena; species Eubalaena glacialis. Next base: position 107,186,003 of record NC_083716.1, on the reverse strand, counting down.
ACCTACCCTCGTTAACACCCGCCATAAGTACGTGCAGGACTGGAAGTGCAAAGGGAGACCGTCGCGACACACTGGGCCCTTGGCTAAATAGTTTTCACTGCGCAGGCGTCTGCGTGTGGCAAGCTCCCTAACCGAGTGAAGGCCTGAGGAAGACCTAGTTGGCACTGCGTCTTCCAAGGGCCTGCCAGTGTAAAGTGAGGAATTGTGCTCTTGGCTCAGGTTGGATCTCACCTCGACTTCCTGCTTGAGGCAGAGAGCGGGGAGGTATGAGTTCCAAGAAGGAACGCGGGGGAGACGTTTCTCTCAGGGTAAGTCACCTTTCCGCACTGAGTCCAAGTGGCCCAGCCCAGGAGACCGTGTAGGACTGTGTTCCAGGGCTCTTTGCAAGCTGTGTCAACCTAGGTTTCTAAGGAAGAGAACGGTGTGTCGCCTTGGACTCTGCATGCCAAGGAGTGTTCCGAAGGGCCTACGCGGCTGTCTGTTGCTCAGCAGGCAGAGAGGAGGCCCGGCGGACTCAGTGTAGTTGCCCGGGAAACGGTGCGGACGCGAGAGCCCATCGCGTCCTGAAAGGCATCCTCGAGTTCCAGCTAGGCAGCACATCGACGCACACTTCCTGGAAACTGCTGTATGCCCCCACATGCCCGTGGGCGAAAGTGGCACTTACGGGGAGCCCAGTGATCACCCTGCGGTTTCCCCGAACGAACGAGGGCGGCGGCATTAGTGCCCCCCCAAGGATTGCAGGCACCCAGTTCCTCTGTGGAAATGAGTCCTTTACTCCCAAGGCGTTGCTGCAGTGAAGAGACGCAGGGCCTTTTCAGGGTTTGGCCGAGAGCTCCGTGGTTGCGAGGATGCAGCTTTCCAAACGGTGAAAGACTGCTTTTCTAAACAGGGCCCCCTATGGTAGCTACCACGCAACGTTAAGTACCTGCAGTATTTGAGGGGCGAAGGCAGACAAACGCGACACACTGGGCCCTTCGCTGAATCCGTTTGAATGAGCGGGTGTCGAAGTGTGGCAAGCTCCCTAACCGAGTGAAGGCCTGAGGAAGGCCTTGTTGGCACTGCATCTCCCAGAGGCCTACCAGCGTAAAGTGGTGAATTGTGGTCTTCTTTGAGCAGGTTGGATGTCACACCGAGTGCCTGCATGAGGTAGAGGCCCGGCAGGTGTGAGTTCCCAGAAGGAACGCGGAGCAGAGCGTGTCTCTTATGGCACGTCACTGCTCTGCACTGAGTCAAAGTTGCCCAGCCCATTAGACCGGCTAGGAATATGTTCCCGAGGTGTTCGTACGCTGTGTCAACCTGGTTCTCCAAGGAAGGGAGCCGTGTGTCGCCCTGGATTCTGCACGCCCAGAAGTGTTCCGAAGGGCCTACACGGCTGTCTGTCGATCAGCAGGCAGACAGGACACTTGGGGTACTCAGTGTATTTGCACGGGAAGCGGTGCCGACGCGAGAGCCCTAGGAGACCCGAAAGGCCTCCTCGCCTTCCTTTTAAGCGGAACAACGACCGAGACCTCATGGAAACTGCTGCACGCAGAGCTTGCCAGGGGGACAAGTGGGTCCTTACCATGAGACTAGTGGTCACCTTGTGGCTTCCCAGAACGCACGAGGGCTGTGGGATTAGCTCCCCCTAAGAATTGAGAGCACCTGACTTCTCTGGGCAAAGTACTCGTTCCCCTCCCAGGCGTGCCTGCGGTGAAAAGCAGCTGGGCAATTCCACACTTTTGCACACAGTTTCTAGGCCGCCCAGAATCCAGCTTTCGAGACGGGAAAAGACTGCTTTGGTGCGCTGATGCTAGGGGTCACCTTGTGATTGCCCAGAACGAACGTGGGCCGCAGCTTAGCTCTCCTCTGAAAGGGCAGGCACCCCGTTTGTCCGGGGGACATACTGGTTTCCTCCCCAGCTGTGCCTGCAGTGAGTAGAAGCTGGACATAGTGAGCGTTTCAGAAACAGCTCCGAAGCTACCTGTATCCAGCTTTCCAAAGGGGGAAAACACTGGTTTTCTAAGCAGTGCCACCTACCCTCGTTAACACCCGCCATAAGTACGTGCAGGACTGGAAGTGCAAAGGGAGACCGTCGCGACACACTGGGCCCTTGGCTAAACAGTTTTCACTGCGCAGGCGTCTGCGTGTGGCAAGCTCCCTAACCGAGTGAAGGCCTGAGGAAGACCTAGTTGGCACTGCGTCTTCCAAGGGCCTGCCAGTGTAAAGTGAGGAATTGTGCTCTTGGCTCAGGTTGGATCTCACCTCGACTTCCTGCTTGAGGCAGAGAGCGGGGAGGTATGAGTTCCAAGAAGGAACGCGGGGGAGAAGTTTCTCTCAGGGTAAGTCACCTTTCCGCACTGAGTCCAAGTGGCCCAGCCCAGGAGACCGTGTAGGACTGTGTTCCAGGGCTCTTTGCAAGCTGTGTCCACCTAGGTTTCTAAGGAAGAGGACGGTGTGTCGCCTTGGACTCTGCATGCCAAGGAGTGTTCCGAAGGGCCTACGCGGCTGTCTGTTGCTCAGCAGGCAGAGAGGAGGCCCGGCGGACTCAGTGTAGTTGCCCGGGAAACGGTGCGGACGCGAGAGCCCATCGCGTCCTGAAAGGCATCCTCGAGTTCCAGCTAGGCAGCACATCGACGCACACTTCCTGGAAACTGCTGTATGCCCCCACATGCCCGTGGGCGAAAGTGGCACTTACGGGGAGCCCAGTGATCACCCTGCGGTTTCCCCGAACGAACGAGGGCGGCGGCATTAGTGCCCCCCCAAGGATTGCAGGCACCCAGTTCCTCTGTGGAAATGAGTCCTTTACTCCCAAGGCGTTGCTGCAGTGAAGAGACGCAGGGCCTTTTCAGGGTTTGGCCGAGAGCTCCGTGGTTGCGAGGATGCAGCTTTCCAAACGGTGAAAGACTGCTTTTCTAAACAGGGCCCCCTATGGTAGCTACCACGCAACGTTAAGTACCTGCAGTATTTGAGGGGCGAAGGCAGACAAACGCGACACACTGGGCCCTTCGCTGAATCCGTTTGAATGAGCGGGTGTCGAAGTGTGGCAAGCTCCCTAACCGAGTGAAGGCCTGAGGAAGGCCTTGTTGGCACTGCATCTCCCAGAGGCCTACCAGCGTAAAGTGGTGAATTGTGGTCTTCTTTGAGCAGGTTGGATGTCACACCGAGTGCCTGCATGAGGTAGAGGCCCGGCAGGTGTGAGTTCCCAGAAGGAACGCGGAGCAGAGCGTGTCTCTTATGGCACGTCACTGCTCTGCACTGAGTCAAAGTTGCCCAGCCCATTAGACCGGCTAGGAATATGTTCCCGAGGTGTTCGTACGCTGTGTCAACCTGGTTCTCCAAGGAAGGGAGCCGTGTGTCGCCCTGGATTCTGCACGCCCAGAAGTGTTCCGAAGGGCCTACACGGCTGTCTGTCGATCAGCAGGCAGACAGGACACTTGGGGTACTCAGTGTATTTGCACGGGAAGCGGTGCCGACGCGAGAGCCCTGGGAGACCCGAAAGGCCTCCTCGCCTTCCTTTTAAGCGGAACAACGACCGAGACCTCATGGAAACTGCTGCACGCAGAGCTTGCCAGGGGGACAAGTGGGTCCTTACCATGAGACTAGTGGTCACCTTGTGGCTTCCCAGAACGCACGAGGGCTGTGGGATTAGCTCCCCCTAAGAATTGAGAGCACCTGACTTCTCTGGGCAAAGTACTCGTTCCCCTCCCAGGCGTGCCTGCGGTGAAAAGCAGCTGGGCAATTCCACACTTTTGCACACAGTTTCTAGGCCGCCCAGAATCCAGCTTTCGAGACGGGAAAAGACTGCTTTGGTGCGCTGATGCTAGGGGTCACCTTGCGATTGCCCAGAACGAACGTGGGCCGCAGCTTAGCTCTCCTCTGAAAGGGCAGGCACCCCGTTTGTCCGGGGGACATACTGGTTTCCTCCCCAGCTGTGCCTGCAGTGAGTAGAAGCTGGACATAGTGAGCGTTTCAGAAACAGCGCCGAGGCTACCTGTATCCAGCTTTCCAAAGGGGGAAAACACTGGTTTTCTAAGCAGTGCCACCTACCCTCGTTAACACCCGCCATAAGTACGTGCAGGACTGGAAGTGCAAAGGGAGACCGTCGCGACACACTGGGCCCTTGGCTAAATAGTTTTCACTGCGCAGGCGTCTGCGTGTGGCAAGCTCCCTAACCGAGTGAAGGCCTGAGGAAGACCTAGTTGGCACTGCGTCTTCCAAGGGCCTGCCAGTGTAAAGTGAGGAATTGTGCTCTTGGCTCAGGTTGGATCTCACCTCGACTTCCTGCTTGAGGCAGAGAGCGGGGAGGTATGAGTTCCAAGAAGGAACGCGGGGGAGAAGTTTCTCTCAGGGTAAGTCACCTTTCCGCACTGAGTCCAAGTGGCCCAGCCCAGGAGACCGTGTAGGACTGTGTTCCAGGGCTCTTTGCAAGCTGTGTCAACCTAGGTTTCTAAGGAAGAGAACGGTGTGTCGCCTTGGACTCTGCATGCCAAGGAGTGTTCCGAAGGGCCTACGCGGCTGTCTGTTGCTCAGCAGGCAGAGAGGAGGCCCGGCGGACTCAGTGTAGTTGCCCGGGAAACGGTGCGGACGCGAGAGCCCATCGCGTCCTGAAAGGCATCCTCGAGTTCCAGCTAGGCAGCACATCGACGCACACTTCCTGGAAACTGCTGTATGCCCCCACATGCCCGTGGGCGAAAGTGGCACTTACGGGGAGCCCAGTGATCACCCTGCGGTTTCCCCGAACGAACGAGGGCGGCGGCATTAGTGCCCCCCCAAGGATTGCAGGCACCCAGTTCCTCTGTGGAAATGAGTCCTTTACTCCCAAGGCGTTGCTGCAGTGAAGAGACGCAGGGCCTTTTCAGGGTTTGGCCGAGAGCTCCGTGGTTGCGAGGATGCAGCTTTCCAAACGGTGAAAGACTGCTTTTCTAAACAGGGCCCCCTATGGTAGCTACCACGCAACGTTAAGTACCTGCAGTATTTGAGGGGCGAAGGCAGACAAACGCGACACACTGGGCCCTTCGCTGAATCCGTTTGAATGAGCGGGTGTCGAAGTGTGGCAAGCTCCCTAACCGAGTGAAGGCCTGAGGAAGGCCTTGTTGGCACTGCATCTCCCAGAGGCCTACCAGCGTAAAGTGGTGAATTGTGGTCTTCTTTGAGCAGGTTGGATGTCACGTCGAGTGCCTGCATGAGGTAGAGGCCCGGCAGGTGTGAGTTCCCAGAAGGAACGCGGAGCAGAGCGTGTCTCTTATGGCACGTCACTGCTCTGCACTGAGTCAAAGTTGCCCAGCCCATTAGACCGGCTAGGAATATGTTCCCGAGGTGTTCGTACGCTGTGTCAACCTGGTTCTCCAAGGAAGGGAGCCGTGTGTCGCCCTGGATTCTGCACGCCCAGAAGTGTTCCGAAGGGCCTACACGGCTGTCTGTCGATCAGCAGGCAGACAGGACACTTGGGGTACTCAGTGTATTTGCACGGGAAGCGGTGCCGACGCGAGAGCCCTGGGAGACCCGAAAGGCCTCCTCGCCTTCCTTTTAAGCGGAACAACGACCGAGACCTCATGGAAACTGCTGCACGCAGAGCTTGCCAGGGGGACAAGTGGGTCCTTACCATGAGACTAGTGGTCACCTTGTGGCTTCCCAGAACGCACGAGGGCTGTGGGATTAGCTCCCCCTAAGAATTGAGAGCACCTGACTTCTCTGGGCAAAGTACTCGTTCCCCTCCCAGGCGTGCCTGCGGTGAAAAGCAGCTGGGCAATTCCACACTTTTGCACACAGGTTCTAGGCCGCCCAGAATCCAGCTTTCGAGACGGGAAAAGACTGCTTTGGTGCGCTGATGCTAGGGGTCACCTTGCGATTGCCCAGAACGAACGTGGGCCGCAGCTTGGCTCTCCTCTGAAAGGGCAGGCACCCCGTTTGTCCGGGGAACATACTGGTTTCCTCCCCAGCTGTGCCTGCAGTGAGTAGAAGCTGGACATAGTGAGCGTTTCAGAAACAGCACCGAGGCTACCTGTATCCAGCTTTCCAAAGGGGGAAAACACTGGTTTTCTAAGCAGTGCCACGTACCCTCGTTAACACCCGCCAGAAGTACGTGCAGAACTGGAAGTGCAAAGGGAGACCGTCGCGACACACTGGGCCCTTGGCTAAATAGTTTTCACTGCGCAGGCGTCTGCGTGTGGCAAGCTCCCTAACCGAGTGAAGGCCTGAGGAAGACCTAGTTGGCACTGCGTCTTCCAAGGGCCTGCCAGTGTAAAGTGAGGAATTGTGCTCTTGGCTCAGGTTGGATCTCACCTCGACTTCCTGCTTGAGGCAGAGAGCGGGGAGGTATGAGTTCCAAGAAGGAACGCGGGGGAGAAGTTTCTCTCAGGGTAAGTCACCTTTCCGCACTGAGTCCAAGTGGCCCAGCCCAGGAGACCGTGTAGGACTGTGTTCCAGGGCTCTTTGCAAGCTGTGTCAACCTAGGTTTCTAAGGAAGAGAACGGTGTGTCGCCTTGGACTCTGCATGCCAAGGAGTGTTCCGAAGGGCCTACGCGGCTGTCTGTTGCTCAGCAGGCAGAGAGGAGGCCCGGCGGACTCAGTGTAGTTGCCCGGGAAACGGTGCGGACGCGAGAGCCCATCGCGTCCTGAAAGGCATCCTCGAGTTCCAGCTAGGCAGCACATCGACGCACACTTCCTGGAAACTGCTGTATGCCCCCACATGCCCGTTGGCGAAAGTGGCACTTACGGGGAGCCCAGTGATCACCCTGCGGTTTCCCCGAACGAACGAGGGCGGCGGCATTAGTGCCCCCCCAAGGATTGCAGGCACCCAGTTCCTCTGTGGAAATGAGTCCTTTACTCCCAAGGCGTTGCTGCAGTGAAGAGACGCAGGGCCTTTTCAGGGTTTGGCCGAGAGCTCCGTGGTTGCGAGGATGCAGCTTTCCAAACGGTGAAAGACTGCTTTTCTAAACAGGGCCCCCTATGGTAGCTACCACGCAACGTTAAGTACCTGCAGTATTTGAGGGGCGAAGGCAGACAAACGCGACACACTGGGCCCTTCGCTGAATCCGTTTGAATGAGCGGGTGTCGAAGTGTGGCAAGCTCCCTAACCGAGTGAAGGCCTGAGGAAGGCCTTGTTGGCACTGCATCTCCCAGAGGCCTACCAGCGTAAAGTGGTGAATTGTGGTCTTTTTGAGCAGGTTGGATGTCACACCGAGTGCCTGCATGAGGTAGAGGCCCGGCAGGTGTGAGTTCCCAGAAGGAACGCGGAGCAGAGCGTGTCTCTTATGGCACGTCACTGCTCTGCACTGAGTCAAAGTTGCCCAGCCCATTAGACCGGCTAGGAATATGTTCCCGAGGTGTTCGTACGCTGTGTCAACCTGGTTCTCCAAGGAAGGGAGCCGTGTGTCGCCCTGGATTCTGCACGCCCAGAAGTGTTCCGAAGGGCCTACACGGCTGTCTGTCGATCAGCAGGCAGACAGGACACTTGGGGTACTCAGTGTATTTGCACGGGAAGCGGTGCCGACGCGAGAGCCCTAGGAGACCCGAAAGGCCTCCTCGCCTTCCTTTTAAGCGGAACAACGACCGAGACCTCATGGAAACTGCTGCACGCAGAGCTTGCCAGGGGGACAAGTGGGTCCTTACCATGAGACTAGTGGTCACCTTGTGGCTTCCCAGAACGCACGAGGGCTGTGGGATTAGCTCCCCCTAAGAATTGAGAGCACCTGACTTCTCTGGGCAAAGTACTCGTTCCCCTCCCAGGCGTGCCTGCGGTGAAAAGCAGCTGGGCAATTCCACACTTTTGCACACAGGTTCTAGGCCGCCCAGAATCCAGCTTTCGAGACGGGAAAAGACTGCTTTGGTGCGCTGATGCTAGGGGTCACCTTGCGATTGCCCAGAACGAACGTGGGCCGCAGCTTAGCTCTCCTCTGAAAGGGCAGGCACCCCGTTTGCCCGGGGGACATACTGGTTTCCTCCCCAGCTGTGCCTGCAGTGAGTAGAAGCTGGACATAGTGAGCGTTTCAGAAACAGCGCCGAGGCTACCTGTATCCAGCTTTCCAAAGGGGGAAAACACTGGTTTTCTAAGCAGTGCCACCTACCCTCGTTAACACCCGCCATAAGTACGTGCAGGACTGGAAGTGCAAAGGGAGACCGTCGCGACACACTGGGCCCTTGGCTAAATAGTTTTCACTGCGCAGGCGTCTGCGTGTGGCAAGCTCCCTAACCGAGTGAAGGCCTGAGGAAGACCTAGTTGGCACTGCGTCTTCCAAGGGCCTGCCAGTGTAAAGTGAGGAATTGTGCTCTTGGCTCAGGTTGGATCTCACCTCGACTTCCTGCTTGAGGCAGAGAGCGGGGAGGTATGAGTTCCAAGAAGGAACGCGGGGGAGAAGTTTCTCTCAGGGTAAGTCACCTTTCCGCACTGAGTCCAAGTGGCCCAGCCCAGGAGACCGTGTAGGACTGTGTTCCAGGGCTCTTTGCAAGCTGTGTCAACCTAGGTTTCTAAGGAAGAGAACGGTGTGTCGCCTTGGACTCTGCATGCCAAGGAGTGTTCCGAAGGGCCTACGCGGCTGTCTGTTGCTCAGCAGGCAGAGAGGAGGCCCGGCGGACTCAGTGTAGTTGCCCGGGAAACGGTGCGGACGCGAGAGCCCATCGCGTCCTGAAAGGCATCCTCGAGTTCCAGCTAGGCAGCACATCGACGCACACTTCCTGGAAACTGCTGTATGCCCCCACATGCCCGTGGGCGAAAGTGGCACTTACGGGGAGCCCAGTGATCACCCTGCGGTTTCCCCGAACGAACGAGGGCGGCGGCATTAGTGCCCCCCCAAGGATTGCAGGCACCCAGTTCCTCTGTGGAAATGAGTCCTTTACTCCCAAGGCGTTGCTGCAGTGAAGAGACGCAGGGCCTTTTCAGGGTTTGGCCGAGAGCTCCGTGGTTGCGAGGATGCAGCTTTCCAAACGGTGAAAGACTGCTTTTCTAAACAGGGCCCCCTATGGTAGCTACCACGCAACGTTAAGTACCTGCAGTATTTGAGGGGCGAAGGCAGACAAACGCGACACACTGGGCCCTTCGCTGAATCCGTTTGAATGAGCGGGTGTCGAAGTGTGGCAAGCTCCCTAACCGAGTGAAGGCCTGAGGAAGGCCTTGTTGGCACTGCATCTCCCAGAGGCCTACCAGCGTAAAGTGGTGAATCGTGGTCTTCTTTGAGCAGGTTGGATGTCACACCGAGTGCCTGCATGAGGTAGAGGCCCGGCAGGTGTGAGTTCCCAGAAGGAACGCGGAGCAGAGCGTGTCTCTTATGGCACGTCACTGCTCTGCACTGAGTCAAAGTTGCCCAGCCCATTAGACCGGCTAGGAATATGTTCCCGAGGTGTTCGTACGCTGTGTCAACCTGGTTCTCCAAGGAAGGGAGCCGTGTGTCGCCCTGGATTCTGCACGCCCAGAAGTGTTCCGAAGGGCCTACACGGCTGTCTGTCGATCAGCAGGCAGACAGGACACTTGGGGTACTCAGTGTATTTGCACGGGAAGCGGTGCCGACGCGAGAGCCCTGGGAGACCCGAAAGGCCTCCTCGCCTTCCTTTTAAGCGGAACAACGACCGAGACCTCATGGAAACTGCTGCACGCAGAGCTTGCCAGGGGGACAAGTGGGTCCTTACCATGAGACTAGTGGTCACCTTGTGGCTTCCCAGAACGCACGAGGGCTGTGGGATTAGCTCCCCCTAAGAATTGAGAGCACCTGACTTCTCTGGGCAAAGTACTCGTTCCCCTCCCAGGCGTGCCTGCGGTGAAAAGCAGCTGGGCAATTCCACACTTTTGCACACAGGTTCTAGGCCGCCCAGAATCCAGCTTTCGCGACGGGAAAAGACTGCTTTGGTGCGCTGATGCTAGGGGTCACCTTGCGATTGCCCAGAACGAACGTGGGCCGCAGCTTAGCTCTCCTCTGAAAGGGCAGGCACCCCGTTTGTCCGGGGGACATACTGGTTTCCTCCCCAGCTGTGCCTGCAGTGAGTAGAAGCTGGACATAGTGAGCGTTTCAGAAACAGCGCCGAGGCTACCTGTATCCAGCTTTCCAAAGGGGGAAAACACTGGTTTTCTAAGCAGTGCCACCTACCCTCGTTAACACCCGCCATAAGTACGTGCAGAACTGGAAGTGCAAAGGGAGACCGTCGCGACACACTGGGCCCTTGGCTAAATAGTTTTCACTGCGCAGGCGTCTGCGTGTGGCAAGCTCCCTAACCGAGTGAAGGCCTGAGGAAGACCTAGTTGGCACTGCGTCTTCCAAGGGCCTGCCAGTGTAAAGTGAGGAATTGTGCTCTTGGCTCAGGTTGGATCTCACCTCGACTTCCTGCTTGAGGCAGAGAGCGGGGAGGTATGAGTTCCAAGAAGGAACGCGGGGGAGAAGTTTCTCTCAGGGTAAGTCACCTTTCCGCACTGAGTCCAAGTGGCCCAGCCCAGGAGACCGTGTAGGACTGTGTTCCAGGGCTCTTTGCAAGCTGTGTCAACCTAGGTTTCTAAGGAAGAGAACGGTGTGTCGCCTTGGACTCTGCATGCCAAGGAGTGTTCCGAAGGGCCTACGCGGCTGTCTGTTGCTCAGCAGGCAGAGAGGAGGCCCGGCGGACTCAGTGTAGTTGCCCGGGAAACGGTGCGGACGCGAGAGCCCATCGCGTCCTGAAAGGCATCCTCGAGTTCCAGCTAGGCAGCACATCGACGCACACTTCCTGGAAACTGCTGTATGCCCCCACATGCCCGTGGGCGAAAGTGGCACTTACGGGGAGCCCAGTGATCACCCTGCGGTTTCCCCGAACGAACGAGGGCGGCGGCATTAGTGCCCCCCCAAGGATTGCAGGCACCCAGTTCCTCTGTGGAAATGAGTCCTTTACTCCCAAGGCGTTGCTGCAGTGAAGAGACGCAGGGCCTTTTCAGGGTTTGGCCGAGAGCTCCGTGGTTGCGAGGATGCAGCTTTCCAAACGGTGAAAGACTGCTTTTCTAAACAGGGCCCCCTATGGTAGCTACCACGCAACGTTAAGTACCTGCAGTATTTGAGGGGCGAAGGCAGACAAACGCGACACACTGGGCCCTTCGCTGAATCCGTTTGAATGAGCGGGTGTCGAAGTGTGGCAAGCTCCCTAACCGAGTGAAGGCCTGAGGAAGGCCTTGTTGGCACTGCATCTCCCAGAGGCCTACCAGCGTAAAGTGGTGAATCGTGGTCTTCTTTGAGCAGGTTGGATGTCACACCGAGTGCCTGCATGAGGTAGAGGCCCGGCAGGTGTGAGTTCCCAGAAGGAACGCGGAGCAGAGCGTGTCTCTTATGGCACGTCACTGCTCTGCACTGAGTCAAAGTTGCCCAGCCCATTAGACCGGCTAGGAATATGTTCCCGAGGTGTTCGTACGCTGTGTCAACCTGGTTCTCCAAGGAAGGGAGCCGTGTGTCGCCCTGGATTCTGCACGCCCAGAAGTGTTCCGAAGGGCCTACACGGCTGTCTGTCGATCAGCAGGCAGACAGGACACTTGGGGTACTCAGTGTATTTGCACGGGAAGCGGTGCCGACGCGAGAGCCCTGGGAGACCCGAAAGGCCTCCTCGCCTTCCTTTTAAGCGGAACAACGACCGAGACCTCATGGAAACTGCTGCACGCAGAGCTTGCCAGGGGGACAAGTGGGTCCTTACCATGAGACTAGTGGTCACCTTGTGGCTTCCCAGAACGCACGAGGGCTGTGGGATTAGCTCCCCCTAAGAATTGAGAGCACCTGACTTCTCTGGGCAAAGTACTCGTTCCCCTCCCAGGCGTGCCTGCGGTGAAAAGCAGCTGGGCAATTCCACACTTTTGCACACAGGTTCTAGGCCGCCCAGAATCCAGCTTTCGCGACGGGAAAAGACTGCTTTGGTGCGCTGATGCTAGGGGTCACCTTGCGATTGCCCAGAACGAACGTGGGCCGCAGCTTAGCTCTCCTCTGAAAGGGCAGGCACCCCGTTTGTCCGGGGGACATACTGGTTTCCTCCCCAGCTGTGCCTGCAGTGAGTAGAAGCTGGACATAGTGAGCGTTTCAGAAACAGCGCCGAGGCTACCTGTATCCAGCTTTCCAAAGGGGGAAAACACTGGTTTTCTAAGCAGTGCCACCTACCCTCGTTAACACCCGCCATAAGTACGTGCAGAACTGGAAGTGCAAAGGGAGACCGTCGCGACACACTGGGCCCTTGGCTAAATAGTTTTCACTGCGCAGGCGTCTGCGTGTGGCAAGCTCCCTAACCGAGTGAAGGCCTGAGGAAGACCTAGTTGGCACTGCGTCTTCCAAGGGCCTGCCAGTGTAAAGTGAGGAATTGTGCTCTTGGCTCAGGTTGGATCTCACCTCGACTTCCTGCTTGAGGCAGAGAGCGGGGAGGTATGAGTTCCAAGAAGGAACGCGGGGGAGAAGTTTCTCTCAGGGTAAGTCACCTTTCCGCACTGAGTCCAAGTGGCCCAGCCCAGGAGACCGTGTAGGACTGTGTTCCAGGGCTCTTTGCAAGCTGTGTCAACCTAGGTTTCTAAGGAAGAGAACGGTGTGTCGCCTTGGACTCTGCATGCCAAGGAGTGTTCCGAAGGGCCTACGCGGCTGTCTGTTGCTCAGCAGGCAGAGAGGAGGCCCGGCGGACTCAGTGTAGTTGCCCGGGAAACGGTGCGGACGCGAGAGCCCTTCGCGTCCTGAAAGGCATCCTCGAGTTCCAGCTAGGCAGCACATCGACGCACACTTCCTGGAAACTGCTGTATGCCCCCACATGCCCGTGGGCGAAAGTGGCACTTACGGGGAGCCCAGTGATCACCCTGCGGTTTCCCCGAACGAACGAGGGCGGCGGCATTAGTGCCCCCCCAAGGATTGCAGGCACCCAGTTCCTCTGTGGAAATGAGTCCTTTACTCCCAAGGCGTTGCTGCAGTGAAGAGACGCAGGGCCTTTTCAGGGTTTGGCCGAGAGCTCCGTGGTTGCGAGGATGCAGCTTTCCAAACGGTGAAAGACTGCTTTTCTAAACAGGGCCCCCTATGGTAGCTACCACGCAACGTTAAGTACCTGCAGTATTTGAGGGGCGAAGGCAGACAAACGCGACACACTGGGCCCTTCGCTGAATCCGTTTGAATGAGCGGGTGTCGAAGTGTGGCAAGCTCCCTAACCGAGTGAAGGCCTGAGGAAGGCCTTGTTGGCACTGCATCTCCCAGAGGCCTACCAGCGTAAAGTGGTGAATCGTGGTCTTCTTTGAGCAGGTTGGATGTCACACCGAGTGCCTGCATGAGGTAGAGGCCCGGCAGGTGTGAGTTCCCAGAAGGAACGCGGAGCAGAGCGTGTCTCTTATGGCACGTCACTGCTCTGCACTGAGTCAAAGTTGCCCAGCCCATTAGACCGGCTAGGAATATGTTCCCGAGGTGTTCGTACGCTGTGTCAACCTGGTTCTCCAAGGAAGGGAGCCGTGTGTCGCCCTGGATTCTGCACGCCCAGAAGTGTTCCGAAGGGCCTACACGGCTGTCTGTCGATCAGCAGGCAGACAGGACACTTGGGGTACTCAGTGTATTTGCACGGGAAGCGGTGCCGACGCGAGAGCCCTGGGAGACCCGAAAGGCCTCCTCGCCTTCCTTTTAAGCGGAACAACGACCGAGACCTCATGGAAACTGCTGCACGCAGAGCTTGCCAGGGGGACAAGTGGGTCCTTACCATGAGACTAGTGGTCACCTTGTGGCTTCCCAGAACGCACGAGGGCTGTGGGATTAGCTCCCCCTAAGAATTGAGAGCACCTGACTTCTCTGGGCAAAGTACTCGTTCCCCTCCCAGGCGTGCCTGCGGTGAAAAGCAGCTGGGCAATTCCACACTTTTGCACACAGGTTCTAGGCCGCCCAGAATCCAGCTTTCGAGACGGGAAAAGACTGCTTTGGTGCGCTGATGCTAGGGGTCACCTTGCGATTGCCCAGAACGAACGTGGGCCGCAGCTTAGCTCTCCTCTGAAAGGGCAGGCACCCCGTTTGTCCGGGGGACATACTGGTTTCCTCCCCAGCTGTGCCTGCAGTGAGTAGAAGCTGGACATAGTGAGCGTTTCAGAAACAGCTCCGAGGCTACCTGTATCCAGCTTTCCAAAGGGGGAAAACACTGGTTTTCTAAGCAGTGCCACCTACCCTCGTTAACACCCGCCATAAGTACGTGCAGAACTGGAAGTGCAAAGGGAGACCGTCGCGACACACTGGGCCCTTGGCTAAATAGTTTTCACTGCGCAGGCGTCTGCGTGTGGCAAGCTCCCTAACCGAGTGAAGGCCTGAGGAAGACCTAGTTGGCACTGCGTCTTCCAAGGGCCTGCCAGTGTAAAGTGAGGAATTGTGCTCTTGGCTCAGGTTGGATCTCACCTCGACTTCCTGCTTGAGGCAGAGAGCGGGGAGGTATGAGTTCCAAGAAGGAACGCGGGGGGGAAGTTTCTCTCAGGGTAAGTCACCTTTCCGCACTGAGTCCAAGTGGCCCAGCCCAGGAGACCGTGTAGGACTGTGTTCCAGGGCTCTTTGCAAGCTGTGTCAACCTAGGTTTCTAAGGAAGAGAACGGTGTGTCGCCTTGGACTCTGCATGCCAAGGAGTGTTCCGAAGGGCCTACGCGGCTGTCTGTTGCTCAGCAGGCAGAGAGGAGGCCCGGCGGACTCAGTGTAGTTGCCCGGGAAACGGTGCGGACGCGAGAGCCCATCGCGTCCTGAAAGGCATCCTCGAGTTCCAGCTAGGCAGCACATCGACGCACACTTCCTGGAAACTGCTGTATGCCCCCACATGCCCGTTGGCGAAAGTGGCACTTACGGGGAGCCCAGTGATCACCCTGCGGTTTCCCCGAACGAACGAGGGCGGCGGCATTAGTGCCCCCCCAAGGATTGCAGGCACCCAGTTCCTCTGTGGAAATGAGTCCTTTACTCCCAAGGCGTTGCTGCAGTGAAGAGACGCAGGGCCTTTTCAGGGTTTGGCCGAGAGCTCCGTGGTTGCGAGGATGCAGCTTTCCAAACGGTGAAAGACTGCTTTTCTAAACAGGGCCCCCTATGGTAGCTACCACGTAACGTTAAGTACCTGCAGTATTTGAGGGGCGAAGGCAGACAAACGCGACACACTGGGCCCTTCGCTGAATCCGTTTGAATGAGCGGGTGTCGAAGTGTGGCAAGCTCCCTAACCGAGTGAAGGCCTGAGGAAGGCCTTGTTGGCACTGCATCTCCCAGAGGCCTACCAGCGGAAAGTGGTGAATTGTGGTCTTCTTTGAGCAGGTTGGATGTCACACCGAGTGCCTGCATGAGGTAGAGGCCCGGCAGGTGTGAGTTCCCAGAAGGAACGCGGAGCAGAGCGTGTCTCTTATGGCACGTCACTGCTCTGCACTGAGTCAAAGTTGCCCAGCCCATTAGACCGGCTAGGAATATGTTCCCGAGGTGTTCGTACGCTGTGTCAACCTGGTTCTCCAAGGAAGGGAGCCGTGTGTCGCCCTGGATTCTGCACGCCCAGAAGTGTTCCGAAGGGCCTACACGGCTGTCTGTCGATCAGCAGGCAGACAGGACACTTGGGGTACTCAGTGTATTTGCACGGGAAGCGGTGCCGACGCGAGAGCCCTGGGAGACCCGAAAGGCCTCCTCGCCTTCCTTTTAAGCGGAACAACGACCGAGACCTCATGGAAACTGCTGCACGCAGAGCTTGCCAGGGGGACAAGTGGGTCCTTACCATGAGACTAGTGGTCACCTTGTGGCTTCCCAGAACGCACGAGGGCTGTGGGATTAGCTCCCCCTAAGAATTGAGAGCACCTGACTTCTCTGGGCAAAGTACTCGTTCCCCTCCCAGGCGTGCCTGCGGTGAAAAGCAGCTGGGCAATTCCACACTTTTGCACACAGGTTCTAGGCCGCCCAGAATCCAGCTTTCGCGACGGGAAAAGACTGCTTTGGTGCGCTGATGCTAGGGGTCACCTTGCGATTGCCCAGAACGAACGTGGGCCGCAGCTTAGCTCTCCTCTGAAAGGGCAGGCACCCCGTTTGTCTGGGGGACATACTGGTTTCCTCCCCAGCTGTGCCTGCAGTGAGTAGAAGCTGGACATAGTGAGCGTTTCAGAAACAGCTCCGAGGTTACCTGTATCCAGCTTTCCAAAGGGGGAAAACACTGGTTTTCTAAGCAGTGCCACCTACCCTCGTTAACACCCACCAGAAGTACGTGCAGAACTGGAAGTGCAAAGGGAGACCGTCGCGACACACTTGGCCCTTGGCTAAATAGTTTTCACTGCACAGGCGTCTGCGTGTGGCAAGATCCCTAACCGAGTGAAGGCCTGAGGAAGACCTAGTTGGCACTGCGTCTTCCAAGGGCCTGCCAGTGTAAAGTGAGGAATTGTGCTCTTGGCTCAGGTTGGATCTCACCTCGACTTCCTGCTTGAGGCAGAGAGCGGGGAGGTATGTGTTCCAAGAAGGATCGCGGGGGAGACGTTTCTCTCAGGGTAAGTCCCTTTTCCGCACTGAGTCCAAGTGGCCCAGCCCAGGAGACCGTGTAGGACTGTGTTCCAGGGCTGTTTGCAAGCTGTGTCCACCTAGGTTTCTAAGGAAGGGAACGGTGTGTCGCCTTGGACTCTGCATGCCAAGGAGTGTTCCGAAGGGCCTACGCGGCTGTATGTTGCTCAGCAGGCAGAGAGGAGACCCGGCGGACTCAGTGTAGTTGCCCGGGAAACGGTGCGGACGCGAGAGCCCATCGCGTCCTGAAAGGCATCCTCGAGTTCCAGCTAGGCAGCACATCGACGCACACTTCCTGGAAACTGCTGTATGCCCCCACATGCCCGTTGGCGAAAGTGGAGCTTACGGGGAGCCCAGTGATCACCCTGCGGTTTCCCCGAACGAACGAGGGCCGCGGCATTAGTGCCCCCCCAAGGATTGCAAGCACCCAGTTCCTCTGTGGAAATGAGTCCTTACTCCCAAGGCGTTGCTGCAGTGAAGAGACGCAGGGCCTTTTCAGGGTTTGGCCGAGAGCTCCGTGGTTGCGAGGATGCAGCTTTCCAAACGGTAAAAGACTGCTTTTCTAAACAGGGCCCCCTATGGTAGCTACCACACAGCGTAAGTACCTGCAGTATTTGAGGGTCGAAGGCAGACAAACGCGGCACACTGGGCCCTTCGCTGAATCCGTTTGAATGAGCGGGTGTCGAAGTGTGGCAAGCTCCCTAACCGAGTGAAGGCCTGAGGAAGGCCTTGCTGGCACTGCATCTCCCAAAGGCCTACCAATGTAAAGTGGTGAATTGTGGTCTTCTTTGAGCAGGTTGGATGTCACGTCGAGTGCCTGCATGAGGTAGAGGCCCGGCAGGTGTGAGTTCCCAGAAGGAACGCGGAGCCGAGGGTGTCTCTTATGGCACGTCACTGCTCTGCACTGAGTCAAAGTTGCCCAGCCCATTAGACCGGCTAGGAATATGTTCCCGAGGTGTTCGTACGCTGTGTCAACCTGGTTCTCCAAGGAAGGGAGCCGTGTGTCGCCCTGGATTCTGCACGCCCAGAAGTGTTCCGAAGGGCCTACACGGCTGTCTGTCGATCAGCAGGCAGACAGGACACTTGGGGTACTCAGTGTATTTGCACGGGAAGCGGTGCCGACGCGAGAGCCCTAGGAGACCCGAAAGGCCTCCTCGCCTTCCTTTTAAGCGGAATAACGACCGAGACCTCATGGAAACTGCTGCACGCAGAGCTTGCCAGGGGGACAAGTGGGTCCTTACCATGAGACTAGTGGTCACCTTGTGGCTTCCCAGAACGCACGAGGGCTGTGGGATTAGCTCCCCCTAAGAATTGAGAGCACCTGACTTCTCTGGGCAAAGTACTCGTTCCCCTCACAGGCGTGCCTGCAGTGAAAAGCAGCTGGGCAATTCCACACTTCTGCACACAGGTTCTAGGCCGCCCAGAATCCAGCTTTCGAAAAGGGAAAAAAGACTGCTTTGGTGCGCTGATGCTAGGGGTCACCTTGCGATTGCCCAGAACGAACGTGGGCCGCAGCTTAGCTCTCCTCTGAAAGGGCAGGCACCCCGTTTGTCTGGGGGACATACTGGTTTCCTCCACAGCTGTGCCTGCAGTGAGTAGAAGCTGGACATAGTGAGCGTTTCAGAAACAGCTCCGAGGCTACCTGTATCCAGCTTTCCAAAAGGGGAAAACACTGGTTTTCTAAGCAGTGCCACCTACCCTCGTTAACACCCACCAGAAGTACGTGCAGAACTGGAAGTGCAAAGGGAGACCGTCGCGACACACTGGGCCCTTGGCTAAATAGTTTTCACTGCACAGGCGTCTGCGTGTGGCAAGATCCCTAACCGAGTGAAGGCCTGAGGAAGAACTAGTTGGCACTGCACCTTCCAAGGGCCTGCCAGTGTAAAGTGAGGAATTGTGCTCTTGGCTCAGGTTGGATCTCACCTCGACTTCCTGCTTGAGGCAGAGAGCGGGGAGGTATGAGTTCCAAGAAGGAACGCGGGGGAGAAGTTTCTCTCAGGGTAAGTCCCTTTTCCGCACTGAGTCCAAGTGGCCCAGCCCAGGAGACCGTGTAGGACTGTGTTCCAGGGCTCTTTGCAAGCTGTGTCAACCTAGGTTCCTAAGGAAGAGAACGGTGTGTCGCCTTGGACTCTGCATGCCAAGGAGTGTTCCGAAGGGCCTACGCGGCTGTCTGTTGCTCAGCAGGCAGAGAGGAGGCCCGGCGGACTCAGTGTAGTTGCCCGGGAAACGGTGCGGACGCGAGAGCCCATCGCGTCCTGAAAGGCATCCTCGAGTTCCAGCTAGGCAGCACATCGACGCACACTTCCTGGAAACTGCTGTATGCCCCCACATGCCCGTTGGCGAAAGTGGAACTTACGGGGAGCCCAGTGATCACCCTGCGGTTTCCCCGAACGAACGAGGGCGGCGGCATTAGTGCCCGCCCAAGGATTGCAAGCACCCAGTTCCTCTGTGGAAATGAGTCCTTTACTCCCAAGGCGTTGCTGCAGTGAAGAGACGCAGGGCCTTTTCAGGGTTTGGCCGAGAGCTCCGTGGTTGCGAGGATGCAGCTTTCCAAATGGTGAAAGACTGCTTTTCTAAACAGGGCCCCCTATGGTAGCTACCACGCAACGTTAAGTACCTGCAGTATTTAGGGGCGAAGCCAGACAAACGCGGCACACTGGGCCCTTCGCTGAATCCGTTTGAATGAGCGGGTGTCAAAGTGTGGCAAGCTCCCTAACCGAGTGAAGGCCTGAGGAAGGCCTTGTTGGCACTGCATCTCCCAGAGGCCTACCAGTGTAAAGTGGTGAATTGTGGTCTTCTTTGAGCAGGTTGGATGTCACACCGATTGCCTGCTTGAGGTAGAGGCCCGGCAGGTGTGAGTTCCCAGAAGGAACGCGGAGCAGAGCGTGTCTCTTATGGCACGTCACTGCTCTGCACTGAGTCAAAGTTGCCCAGCCCATTAGACCGGCTAGGAATATGTTCCCGAGGTGTTCGTACGCTGTGTCAACCTGGTTCTCCAAGGAAGGGAGCCGTGTGTCGCCCTGGATTCTGCACGCCCATAAGTGTTCCGAAGGGCCTACACGGCTGTCTGTCGATCAGCAGGCAGACAGGACACTTGGGGTACTCAGTGTATTTGCACGGGAAGCGGTGCCGACGCGAGAGCCCTAGGAGACCCGAAAGGCCTCCTCGCCTTCCTTTTAAGCGGAACAACGACCGAGACCTCATGGAAACTGCTGCACGCAGAGCTTGCCAGGGGGACAAGTGGGTCCTTACCATGAGACTAGTGGTCACCTTGTGGCTTCCCAGAACGCACGAGGGCTGTGGGATTAGCTCCCCCTAAGAATTGAGAGCACCTGACTTCTCTGGGCAAAGTACTCGTTCCCCTCCCAGGCGTGCCTGCGGTGAAAAGCAGCTGGGCAATTCCACACTTCTGCACACAGGTTCTACGCCGCCCAGAATCCAGCTTTCGAAAAGGGAAAAAAGACTGCTTTGGTGCGCTGATGCTAGGGGTCACCTTGCGATTGCCCAGAACGAACGTGGGGCGCAGCTTAGCTCTCCTCTGAAAGGGCAGGCACCCCGTTTGTCCGGGGGACATACTGGTTTCCTCCCCAGCTGTGCCTGCAGTGAGTAGAAGCTGGACATAGTGAGCGTTTCAGAAACAGCTCCGAGGCTACCTGTATCCAGCTTTCCAAAGGGCGAAAACACTGGTTTTCTAAGCAGTGCCACCTACCCTCGTTAACACCCGCCATAAGTACGTGCAGAACTGGAAGAACAAAGGGAGACCGTCGCGACACACTGGCCCCTTGACTAAATAGTTTCACTGCGCAGGCGTCTGCGTGTGGCAAGATCCCTAACCGAGTGAAGGCCTGAGGAAGACCTAGTTGGCACTGCACCTTCCAAGGGCCTGCCAGTGTAAAGTGAGGAATTGTGCTCTTGGCTCAGGTTGGATCTAACCTCGACTTCCTGCTTGAGGCAGAGAGCGGGGAGGTATGAGTTCCAAGAAGGAACGCGGGGGAGACGTTTCTCTCCGGGTAAGTCCCTTTTCCGCACTGAGTCCAATTGGCCCAGCCCAGGAGACCGTGTAGGACTGTGTTCCAGGGCTCTTTGCAAGCTGTGTCCACCTAGGTTTCTAAGGAAGAGAACGGTGTGTCGCCTTGGACTCTGCATGCCAAGGAGTGTTCCGAAGGGCCTACGCGGCTGTCTGTTGCTCAGCAGGCAGAGAGGAGGCCCGGCGGACTCAGTGTAGTTGCCCGGGAAACGGTGCGGACGCGAGAGCCCATCGCGTCCTGAAAGGCATCCTCGAGTTCCAGCTATGCAGCACATCGACGCACACTTCCTGGAAACTGCTGTATGCCCCCACATGCCCGTTGGCGAAAGTGGAACTTACGGGGAGCCCAGTGATCACCCTGCGGTTTCCCCGAACGAACGAGGGCGGCGGCATTAGTGCCCCCCCAAGGATTGCAGGCACCCAGTTCCTCTGTGGAAATGAGTCCTTTACTCCCAAGGCGTTGCTGCAGTGAAGAGACGCAGGATATTTTCAGGGTTTCGCCGAGAGCTCCGTGGTTGTGAAGATGCAGCTTTCCAAACGGTGAAAGACTGCTTTTCTAAACAGGGCCCCCTATGGTAGCTACCACGCAACGTTAAGTACCTGCAGTATTTGAGGGGCGAAGGCAGACAAACGCGACACACTGGGCCCTTCGCTGAATCCGTTTGAATGAGCGGGTGTCGAAGTGTGGCAAGCTCCCTAACCGAGTGAAGGCCTGAGGAAGGCCTTGTTGGCACTGCATCTCCCAGAGGCCTACCAGTGTAAAGTGGTGAATTGTGGTCTTCTTTGAGCAGGTTGGATGTCACACCGAGTGCCTGCATGAGGTAGAGGCCCGGCAGGTGTGAGTTCCCAGAAGGAACGCGGAGCAGAGGGTGTTTCTTATGGCACGTCACTGCTCTGCACTGAGTCAAAGTTGCCCAGCCCATTAGACCGGCTAGGAATATGTTCCTGAGGTGTTCGTACGCTGTGTCAACCTGGTTCTCCAAGGAAGGGAGCCGTGTGTCGCCCTGGATTCTGCACGCCCAGAAGTGTTCCGAAGGGCCTACACGGCTGTCTGTCGATCAGCAGGCAGACAGGACACTTGGGGTACTCAGTGTATTTGCACGGGAAGCGGTGCCGACGCGAGAGCCCTGGGAGACCCGAAAGGCCTCCTCGCCTTCCTTTTAAGCGGAACAACGACCGAGACCTCATGGAAACTGCTGCACGCAGAGCTTGCCAGGGGGACAAGTGGGTCCTTACCATGAGACTAGTGGTCACCTTGTGGCTTCCCAGAACGCACGAGGGCTGTGGGATTAGCTCCCCCTAAGAATTGAGAGCACCTGACTTCTCTGGGCAAAGTACTCGTTCCCCTCCCAGGCGCGCCTGTGGTGAAAAGCAGCTGGGCAATTCCACACTTTTGCACACAGGTTCTAGGCCGCCCAGAATCCAGCTTTCGCGACGGGAAAAGACTGCTTTGGTGCGCTGATGCTAGGGGTCACCTTGCGATTGCCCAGAACGAACGTGGGCCGCAGCTTAGCTCTCCTCTGAAAGGGCAGGCACCTCGTTTGTCTGGGGGACATACTTGTTTCCTCCCCAGCTGTGCCTGCAGTGAGTAGAAGCTGGACATAGTTAGCGTTTCAGAAACAGCTCCGAGGCTACCTGTATCCAGCTCTCCAAAGGGGGAAAACACTGGTTTTCTAAGCAGTGCCACCTACCCTCGTTAACACCCACCAAAAGTACGTGCAGAACTGGAAGTGCAAAGGGAGACCGTCGCGACACACTGGGCCCTTGGCTAAATAGTTTTCACTGCGCAGGCGTCTGCGTGTGGCAAGATCCCTAACCGAGTGAAGGCCTGAGGAAGACCTAGTTGGCACTGCACATTCCAAGGGCCTGCCAGTGTAAAGTGAGGAATTGTGCTCTTGGCTCAGGTTGGATCTCACCTCGACTTCCTGCTTGAGGCAGAGAGCGGGGAGGTATGAGTTCCAAGAAGGAACGCGGGGGAGACGTTTCTCTCCGGGTAAGTCCCTTTTCCGCACTGAGTCCAATTGGCCCAGCCCAGGAGACCGTGTAGGACTGTGTTCCGGGGCTCTTTGCAAGCTGTGTCAACCTAGGTTCCTAAGGAAGAGAACGGTGTGTCGCCTTGGACTCTGCATGCCAAGGAGTGTTCCGAAGGGCCTACGCGGCTGTCTGTTGCTCAGCAGGCAGAGAGGAGGCCCGGCGGACTCAGTGTAGTTGCCCGGGAAACGGTGCGGACGCGAGAGCCCTTCGCGTCCTGAAAGGCATCCTCGAGTTCCAGCTAGGCAGCACATCGACGCACACTTCCTGGAAACTGCTGTATGCCCCCACATGCCCGTTGGCGAAAGTGGAACTTACGGGGAGCCCAGTGATCACCCTGCGGTTTCCCCGAACGAACGAGGGTGGCGGCATTAGTGCCCCCCCAAGGATTGCAAGCACCCAGTTCCTCTGTGGAAATGAGTCCTTTACTCCCAAGGCGTTGCTGCAGTGAAGAGACGCAGGGCCTTTTCAGGGTTTGGCCGAGAGCTCCGTGGTTGCGAGGATGCAGCTTTCCAAACGGTGAAAGACTGCTTTTCTAAACAGGGCCCCCTATGGTAGCTACCACGCAACGTTAAGTACCTGCAGTATTTAGGGGCGAAGCCAGACAAACGCGGCACACTGGGCCCTTCGCTGAATCCGTTTGAATGAGCGGGTGTCAAAGTGTGGCAAGCTCCCTAACCGAGTGAAGGCCTGAGGAAGGCCTTGTTGGCACTGCATCTCCCAGAGGCCTACCAGCGTAAAGTGGTGAATTGTGGTCTTCTTTGAGCAGGTTGGATGTCACACCGAGTGCCTGCATGAGGTAGAGGCCCGGCAGGTGTGAGTTCCCAGAAGGAACGCGGAGCAGAGCGTGTCTCTTACGGCACGTCACTGCTCTGCACTGAGTCAAAGATGCCCAGCCCATTAGACCGGCTAGGAATATGTTCCCGAGGTGTTCGTACGCTGTGTCAACCTGGTTCTCCAAGGAAGGGAGCCGTGTGTCGCCCTGGATTCTGCACGCCCAGAAGTGTTCCGAAGGGCCTACACGGCTGTCTGTCGATCAGCAGGCAGACAGGACACTTGGGGTACTCAGTGTATTTGCACGGGAAGCGGTGCCGACGCGAGAGCCCTAGGAGACCCGAAAGGCCTCCTCGCCTTCCTTTTAAGCGGAACAACGACCGAGACCTCATGGAAACTGCTGCACGCAGAGCTTGCCAGGGGGACAAGTGGGTCCTTACCATGAGACTAGTGGTCACCTTGTGGCTTCCCAGAATGCACGAGGGCTGTGGGATTAGCTCCCCCTAAGAATTGAGAGCACCTGACTTCTCTGGGCAAAGTACTCGTTCCCCTCACAGGCGTGCCTGCAGTGAAAAGCAGCTGGGCAATTCCACACTTCTGCACACAGGTTCTAGGCCGCCCAGAATCCAGCTTTCGAAAAGGGAAAAAAGACTGCTTTGGTGCGCTGATGCTAGGGGTCACCTTGCGATTGCCCAGAACGAACGTGGGCCGCAGCTTAGCTCTCCTCTGAAAGGGCAGGCACCCCGTTTGTCTGGGGGACATACTGGTTTCCTCCCCAGCTGTGCCTGCAGTGAGTAGAAGCTGGACATAGTGAGCGTTTCAGAAACAGCTCCGAGGCTACCTGTATCCAGCTTTCCAAAGGGGGAAAACACTGGTTTTCTAAGCAGTGCCACCTACCCTCGTTACCACCCGCCATAAGTACGTGCAGAACTGGAAGAGCAAAGGGAGACCGTCGCGACACACTGGGCCCTTGACTAAATAGTTTCACTGCGCAGGCGTCTGCGTGTGGCAAGATCCCTAACCGAGTGAAGGCCTGAGGAAGACCTAGTTGGCACTGCACCTTCCAAGGGCCTGCCAGTGTAAAGTGAGGAATTGTGCTCTTGGCTCAGGTTGGATCTCACCTCGACTTCCTGCTTGAGGCAGAGAGCGGGGAGGTATGAGTTCCAAGAAGGAACGCGGGGGAGAAGTTTCTCTCCGGGTAAGTCCCTTTTCCGCACTGAGTCCAATTGGCCCAGCCCAGGAGACCGTGTAGGACTGTGTTCCAGGGCTCTTTGCAAGCTGTGTCCACCTAGGTTTCTAAGGAAGAGAACGGTGTGTCGCCTTGGACTCTGCATGCCAAGGAGTGTTCCGAAGGGCCTACGCGGCTGTCTGTTGCTCAGCAGGCAGAGAGGAGGCCCGGCGGACTCAGTGTAGTTGCCCGGGAAACGGTGCGGACGCGAGAGCCCATCGCGTCCTGAAAGGCATCCTCGAGTTCCAGCTAGGCAGCACATCGACGCACACTTCCTGAAAACTGCTGTATGCCCCCACATGCCCGTTGGCGAAAGTGGAACTTACGGGGAGCCTAGTGATCACCCTGCGGTTTCCCCGAACGAACGAGGGCGGCGGCATTAGTGCCCCCCCAAGGATTGCAGGCACCCAGTTCCTCTGTGGAAATGAGTCCTTTACTCCCAAGGCGTTGCTGCAGTGAAGAGACGCAGGGCCTTTTCAGGGTTTGGCCGAGAGCTCCGTGGTTGCGAGGATGCAGCTTTCCAAACGGTGAAAGACTGCTTTTCTAAACAGGGCCCCCTATGGTAGCTACCACGCAACGTTAAGTACCTGCAATATTTGAGGGGCGAAGGCAAACAAACGCGGCACACTGGGCCCTTCGCTGAATCCGTTTGAATGAGCGGGTGTCGAAGTGTGGCAAGCTCCCTAACCGAGTGAAGGCCTGAGGAAGGCCTTGCTGGCACTGCATCTCCCAGAGGCCTACCAGTGTAAAGTGGTGAATTGTGGTCTTCTTTGAGCAGGTTGGATGTCACGTCGAGTGCCTGCATGAGGTAGAGGCCCGGCAGGTGTGAGTTCCCAGAAGGAACGCGGAGCAGAGCGTGTCTCTTATGGCACGTCACTGCTCTGCACTGAGTCAAAGTTGCCCAGCCCATTAGACCGGCTAGGAATATGTTCCCGAGGTGTTCGTACGCTGTGTCAACCTGGTTCTCCAAGGAAGGGAGCCGTGTGTCGCCCTGGATTCTGCACGCCAAGAAGTGTTCCGAAGGGCCTACACGGCTGTCTGTCGATCAGCAGGCAGACAGGACACTTGGGGTACTCAGTGTATTTGCACGGGAAGCGGTGCCGACGCGAGAGCCCTAGGAGACCCGAAAGGCCTCCTCGCCTTCCTTTTAAGCGGAACAACGACCGAGACCTCATGGAAACTGCTGCACGCAGAGCTTGCCAGGGGGACAAGTGGGTCCTTACCATGAGACTAGTGGTCACCTTGTGGCTTCCCAGAACGCACGAGGGCTGTGGGATTAGCTCCCCCTAAGAATTGAGAGCACCTGACTTCTCTGGGCAAAGTACTCGTTCCCCTCACAGGCGTGCCTGCAGTGAAAAGCAGCTGGGCAATTCCACACTTCTGCACACAGGTTCTAGGCCGCCCAGAATCCAGCTTTCGAAAAGGGAAAAAAGACTGCTTTGGTGCGCTGATGCTAGGGGTCACCTTGCGATTGACCAGAACGAACGTGGGGCGCAGCTTAGCTCTCCTCTGAAAGGGCAGGCACCCCGTTTGTCTGGGGGACATACTGGTTTCCTCCCCAGCTGTGCCTGCAGTGAGTAGAAGCTGGACATAGTGAGCGTTTCAGAAACAGCTCCGAGGCTACCTGTATCCAGCTTTCCAAAGGGGGAAAACACTGGTTTTCTAAGCAGTGCCACCTACCCTCGTTACCACCCGCCATAAGTACGTGCAGAACTGGAAGAGCAAAGGGAGACCGTCGGGAAACACTGGGCCCTTGACTAAATAGTTTCACTGCGCAGGCGTCTGCGTGTGGCAAGATCCCTAACCGAGTGAAGGCCTGAGGAAGACCTAGTTGGCACTGCACATTCCAAGGGCCTGCCAGTGTAAAGTGAGGAATTGTGCTCTTGGCTCAGGTTGGATCTCACCTCGACTTCCTGCTTGAGGCAGAGAGCGGGGAGGTATGAGTTCCAAGAAGGAACGCGGGGGAGACGTTTCTCTCCGGGTAAGTCCCTTTTCCGCACTGAGTCCAATTGGCCCAGCCCAGGAGACCGTGTAGGACTGTGTTCCGGGGCTCTTTGCAAGCTGTGTCAACCTAGGTTCCTAAGGAAGAGAACGGTGTGTCGCCTTGGACTCTGCATGCCAAGGAGTGTTCCGAAGGGCCTACGCGGCTGTCTGTTGCTCAGCAGGCAGAGAGGAGGCCCGGCGGACTCAGTGTAGTTGCCCGGGAAACGGTGCGGACGCGAGAGCCCTTCGCGTCCTGAAAGGCATCCTCGAGTTCCAGCTAGGCAGCACATCGACGCACACTTCCTGGAAACTGCTGTATGCCCCCACATGCCCGTTGGCGAAAGTGGAACTTACGGGGAGCCCAGTGATCACCCTGCGGTTTCCCCGAACCAACGAGGGCGGCGGCATTAGTGCCCCCCCAAGGATTGCAAGCACCCAGTTCCTCTGTGGAAATGAGTCCTTTACTCCCAAGGCGTTGCTGCAGTGAAGAGACGCAGGGCCTTTTCAGGGTTTGGCCGAGAGCTCCGTGGTTGCGAGGATGCAGCTTTCCAAACGGTGAAAGACTGCTTTTCTAAACAGGGCCCCCTATGGTAGCTACCACGCAACGTTAAGTACCTGCAGTATTTGAGGGGCGAAGGCAGACAAACGCGACACACTGGGCCCTTCGCTGAATCCGTTTGAATGAGCGGGTGTCAAAGTGTGGCAAGCTCCCTAACCGAGTGAAGGCCTGAGGAAGGCCTTGTTGGCACTGCATCTCCCAGAGGCCTACCAGCGTAAAGTGGTGAATTGTGGTCTTCTTTGAGCAGGTTGGATGTCACACCGATTGCCTGCATGAGGTAGAGGCCCGGCAGGTGTGAGTTCCCAGAAGGAACGCGGAGCAGAGCGTGTCTCTTATGGCACGTCACTGCTCTGCACTGAGTCAAAGTTGCCCAGCCCATTAGACCGGCTAGGAATATGTTCCCGAGGTGTTCGTACGCTGTGTCAACCTGGTTCTCCAAGGAAGGGAGCCGTGTGTCGCCCTGGATTCTGCACGCCCAGAAGTGTTCCGAAGGGCCTACACGGCTGTCTGTCGATCAGCAGGCAGACAGGACACTTGGGGTACTCAGTGTATTTGCACGGGAAGCGGTGCCGACGCGAGAGCCCTAGGAGACCCGAAAGGCCTCCTCGCGTTCCTTTTAAGCGGAACAACGACCGAGACCTCATGGAAACTGCTGCACGCAGAGCTTGCCAGGGGGACAAGTGGGTCCTTACCATGAGACTAGTGGTCACCTTGTGGCTTCCCAGAATGCACGAGGGCTGTGGGATTAGCTCCCCCTAAGAATTGAGAGCACCTGACTTCTCTGGGCAAAGTACTCGTTCCCCTCACAGGCGTGCCTGCAGTGAAAAGCAGCTGGGCAATTCCACACTTTTGCACACAGGTTCTAGGCCGCCCAGAATCCAGCTTTCGAGACGGGAAAAGACTGCTTTGGTGCGCTGATTCTAGGGGTCACCTTGCGATTGCCCAGAACGAACGTGGGCCGCAGCTTAGCTCTCCTCTGAAAGGGCAGGCACCCCGTTTGTCTGGGGGACATACTGGTTTTCTCCCCAGCTGTGCCTGCAGTGAGTAGAAGCTGGACATAGTGAGCGTTTCAGAAACAGCTCCGAGGCTACCTGTATCCAGCTTTCCAAAGGGGGAAAACACTGGTTTTCTAAGCAGTGCCACCTACCCTCGTTAACACCCACCAAAAGTACGTGCAGAACTGGAAGTGCAAAGGGAGACCGTCGCGACACACTGGGCCCTTGGCTAAATAGTTTTCACTGCGCAGGCGTCTGCGTGTGGCAAGATCCCTAACCGAGTGAAGGCCTGAGGAAGACCTAGTTGGCACTGCACATTCCAAGGGCCTGCCAGTGTAAAGTGAGGAATTGTGCTCTTGGCTCAGGTTGGATCTCACCTCGACTTCCTGCTTGAGGCAGAGAGCGGGGAGGTATGAGTTCCAAGAAGGAACGCGGGGGAGACGTTTCTCTCCGGGTAAGTCCCTTTTCCGCACTGAGTCCAATTGGCCCAGCCCAGGAGACCGTGTAGGACTGTGTTCCGGGGCTCTTTGCAAGCTGTGTCAACCTAGGTTCCTAAGGAAGAGAACGGTGTGTCGCCTTGGACTCTGCATGCCAAGGAGTGTTCCGAAGGGCCTACGCGGCTGTCTGTTGCTCAGCAGGCAGAGAGGAGGCCCGGCGGACTCAGTGTAGTTGCCCGGGAAACGGTGCGGACGCGAGAGCCCTTCGCGTCCTGAAAGGCATCCTCGAGTTCCAGCTAGGCAGCACATCGACGCACACTTCCTGGAAACTGCTGTATGCCCCCACATGCCCGTTGGCGAAAGTGGAACTTACGGGGAGCCCAGTGATCACCCTGCGGTTTCCCCGAACGAACGAGGGCGGCGGCATTAGTGTCCCCCCAAGGATTGCAAGCACCCAGTTCCTCTGTGGAAATGAGTCCTTTACTCCCAAGGCGTTGCTGCAGTGAAGAGACGCAGGGCCTTTTCAGGGTTTGGCCGAGAGCTCCGTGGTTGCGAGGATGCAGCTTTCCAAACGGTGAAAGACTGCTTTTCTAAACAGGGCCCCCTATGGTAGCTACCACGCAACGTTAAGTACCTGCAGTATTTAGGGGCGAAGCCAGACAAACGCGGCACACTGGGCCCTTCGCTGAATCCGTTTGAATGAGCGGGTGTCAAAGTGTGGCAAGCTCCCTAACCGAGTGAAAGCCTGAGGAAGGCCTTGTTGGCACTGCATCTCCCAGAGGCCTACCAGCGTAAAGTGGTGAATTGTGGTCTTCTTTGAGCAGGTTGGATGTCACACCGATTGCCTGCATGAGGTAGAGGCCCGGCAGGTGTGAGTTCCCAGAAGGAACGCGGAGCAGAGCGTGTCTCTTATGGCACGTCACTGCTCTGCACTGAGTCAAAGTTGCCCAGCCCATTAGACCGGCTAGGAATATGTTCCCGAGGTGTTCGTACGCTGTGTCAACCTGGTTCTCCAAGGAAGGGAGCCGTGTGTCGCCCTGGATTCTGCACGCCCAGAAGTGTTCCGAAGGGCCTACACGGCTGTCTGTCGATCAGCAGGCAGACAGGACACTTGGGGTACTCAGTGTATTTGCACGGGAAGCGGTGCCGACGCGAGAGCCCTAGGAGACCCGAAAGGCCTCCTCGCCTTCCTTTTAAGCGGAACAACGACCGAGACCTCATGGAAACTGCTGCACGCAGAGCTTGCCAGGGGGACAAGTGGGTCCTTACCATGAGACTAGTGGTCACCTTGTGGCTTCCCAGAATGCACGAGGGCTGTGGGATTAGCTCCCCCTAAGAATTGAGAGCACCTGACTTCTCTGGGCAAAGTACTCGTTCCCCTCACAGGCGTGCCTGCAGTGAAAAGCAGCTGGGCAATTCCACACTTCTGCACACAGGTTCTAGGCCGCCCAGAATCCAGCTTTCGAAAAGGGAAAAAAGACTGCTTTGGTGCGCTGATGCTAGGGGTCACCTTGCGATTGACCAGAACGAACGTGGGGCGCAGCTTAGCTCTCCTCTGAAAGGGCAGGCACCCCGTTTGTCTGGGGGACATACTGGTTTCCTCCCCAGCTGTGCCTGCAGTGAGTAGAAGCTGGACATAGTGAGCGTTTCAGAAACAGCTCCGAGGCTACCTGTATCCAGCTTTCCAAAGGGGGAAAACACTGGTTTTCTAAGCAGTGCCACCTACCCTCGTTACCACCCGCCATAAGTACGTGCAGAACTGGAAGAGCAAAGGGAGACCGTCGGGAAACACTGGGCCCTTGACTAAATAGTTTCACTGCGCAGGCGTCTGCGTGTGGCAAGATCCCTAACCGAGTGAAGGCCTGAGGAAGACCTAGTTGGCACTGCACATTCCAAGGGCCTGCCAGTGTAAAGTGAGGAATTGTGCTCTTGGCTCAGGTTGGATCTCACCTCGACTTCCTGCTTGAGGCAGAGAGCGGGGAGGTATGAGTTCCAAGAAGGAACGCGGGGGAGACGTTTCTCTCCGGGTAAGTCCCTTTTCCGCACTGAGTCCAATTGGCCCAGCCCAGGAGACCGTGTAGGACTGTGTTCCGGGGCTCTTTGCAAGCTGTGTCAACCTAGGTTCCTAAGGAAGAGAACGGTGTGTCGCCTTGGACTCTGCATGCCAAGGAGTGTTCCGAAGGGCCTACGCGGCTGTCTGTTGCTCAGCAGGCAGAGAGGAGGCCCGGCGGACTCAGTGTAGTTGCCCGGGAAACGGTGCGGACGCGAGAGCCCTTCGCGTCCTGAAAGGCATCCTCGAGTTCCAGCTAGGCAGCACATCGACGCACACTTCCTGGAAACTGCTGTATGCCCCCACATGCCCGTTGGCGAAAGTGGAACTTACGGGGAGCCCAGTGATCACCCTGCGGTTTCCCCGAACCAACGAGGGCGGCGGCATTAGTGCCCCCCCAAGGATTGCAAGCACCCAGTTCCTCTGTGGAAATGAGTCCTTTACTCCCAAGGCGTTGCTGCAGTGAAGAGACGCAGGGCCTTTTCAGGGTTTGGCCGAGAGCTCCGTGGTTGCGAGGATGCAGCTTTCCAAACGGTGAAAGACTGCTTTTCTAAACAGGGCCCCCTATGGTAGCTACCACGCAACGTTAAGTACCTGCAGTATTTGAGGGGCGAAGGCAGACAAACGCGACACACTGGGCCCTTCGCTGAATCCGTTTGAATGAGCGGGTGTCAAAGTGTGGCAAGCTCCCTAACCGAGTGAAGGCCTGAGGAAGGCCTTGTTGGCACTGCATCTCCCAGAGGCCTACCAGCGTAAAGTGGTGAATTGTGGTCTTCTTTGAGCAGGTTGGATGTCACACCGATTGCCTGCATGAGGTAGAGGCCCGGCAGGTGTGAGTTCCCAGAAGGAACGCGGAGCAGAGCGTGTCTCTTATGGCACGTCACTGCTCTGCACTGAGTCAAAGTTGCCCAGCCCATTAGACCGGCTAGGAATATGTTCCCGAGGTGTTCGTACGCTGTGTCAACCTGGTTCTCCAAGGAAGGGAGCCGTGTGTCGCCCTGGATTCTGCACGCCCAGAAGTGTTCCGAAGGGCCTACACGGCTGTCTGTCGATCAGCAGGCAGACAGGACACTTGGGGTACTCAGTGTATTTGCACGGGAAGCGGTGCCGACGCGAGAGCCCTAGGAGACCCGAAAGGCCTCCTCGCGTTCCTTTTAAGCGGAACAACGACCGAGACCTCATGGAAACTGCTGCACGCAGAGCTTGCCAGGGGGACAAGTGGGTCCTTACCATGAGACTAGTGGTCACCTTGTGGCTTCCCAGAATGCACGAGGGCTGTGGGATTAGCTCCCCCTAAGAATTGAGAGCACCTGACTTCTCTGGGCAAAGTACTCGTTCCCCTCACAGGCGTGCCTGCAGTGAAAAGCAGCTGGGCAATTCCACACTTCTGCACACAGGTTCTAGGCCGCCCAGAATCCAGCTTTCGAAAAGGGAAAAAAGACTGCTTTGGTGCGCTGATGCTAGGGGTCACCTTGCGATTGACCAGAACGAACGTGGGCCGCAGCTTAGCTCTCCTCTGAAAGGGCAGGCACCCCGTTTGTCTGGGGGACATACTGGTTTCCTCCCCAGCTGTGCCTGCAGTGAGTAGAAGCTGGACATAGTGAGCGTTTCAGAAACAGCTCCGAGGCTACCTGTATCCAGCTTTCCAAAGGGGGAAAACACTGGTTTTCTAAGCAGTGCCACCTACCCTCGTTACCACCCGCCATAAGTACGTGCAGAACTGGAAGAGCAAAGGGAGACCGTCGCGACACACTGGGCCCTTGACTAAATAGTTTCACTGCGCAGGCGTCTGTGTGTGGCAAGATCCCTAACCGAGTGAAGGCCTGAGGAAGACCTAGTTGGCACTGCACCTTCCAAGGGCCTGCCAGTGTAAAGTGAGGAATTGTGCTCTTGGCTCAGGTTGGATCTCACCTCGACTTCCTGCTTGAGGCAGAGAGCGGGGAGGTATGAGTTCCAAGAAGGAACGCGGGGGAGCCGTTTCTCTCCGGGTAAGTCCCTTTTCCGCACTGAGTCCAATTGGCCCAGCCCAGGAGACCGTGTAGGACTGTGTTCCAGGGCTCTTTGCAAGCTGTGTCCACCTAGGTTTCTAAGGAAGAGAACGGTGTGTCGCCTTGGACTCTGCATGCCAAGGAGTGTTCCGAAGGGCCTACGCGGCTGTCTGTTGCTCAGCAGGCAGAGAGGAGGCCCGGCGGACTCAGTGTAGTTGCCCGGGAAACGGTGCGGACGCGAGAGCCCATCGCGTCCTGAAAGGCATCCTCGAGTTCCAGCTAGGCAGCACATCGACGCACACTTCCTGAAAACTGCTGTATGCCCCCACATGCCCGTTGGCGAAAGTGGAACTTACGGGGAGCCTAGTGATCACCCTGCGGTTTCCCCGAACGAACGAGGGCGGCGGCATTAGTGCCCCCCCAAGGATTGCAGGCACCCAGTTCCTCTGTGGAAATGAGTCCTTTACTCCCAAGGCGTTGCTGCAGTGAAGAGACGCAGGGCCTTTTCAGGGTTTGGCCGAGAGCTCCGTGGTTGCGAGGATGCAGCTTTCCAAACGGTGAAAGACTGCTTTTCTAAACAGGGCCCCCTATGGTAGCTACCACGCAACGTTAAGTACCTGCAATATTTGAGGGGCGAAGGCAAACAAACGCGGCACACTGGGCCCTTCGCTGAATCCGTTTGAATGAGCGGGTGTCGAAGTGTGGCAAGCTCCCTAACCGAGTGAAGGCCTGAGGAAGGCCTTGCTGGCACTGCATCTCCCAGAGGCCTACCAGTGTAAAGTGGTGAATTGTGGTCTTCTTTGAGCAGGTTGGATGTCACGTCGAGTGCCTGCATGACGTAGAGGCCCGGCAGGTGTGAGTTCCCAGAAGGAACGCGGAGCAGAGCGTGTCTCTTATGGCACGTCACTGCTCTGCACTGAGTCAAAGTTGCCCAGCCCATTAGACCGGCTAGGAATATGTTCCCGAGGTGTTCGTACGCTGTGTCAACCTGGTTCTCCAAGGAAGGGAGCCGTGTGTCGCCCTGGATTCTGCACGCCCAGAAGTGTTCCGAAGGGCCTACACGGCTGTCTGTCGATCAGCAGGCAGACAGGACACTTGGGGTACTCAGTGTATTTGCACGGGAAGCGGTGCCGACGCGAGAGCCCTAGGAGACCCGAAAGGCCTCCTCGCCTTCCTTTTAAGCGGAACAACGACCGAGACCTCATGGAAACTGCTGCACGCAGAGCTTGCCAGGGGGACAAGTGGGTCCTTACCATGAGACTAGTGGTCACCTTGTGGCTTCCCAGAACGCACGAGGGCTGTGGGATTAGCTCCCCCTAAGAATTGAGAGCACCTGACTTCTCTGGGCCAAGTACTCGTTCCCCTCCCAGGCGTGCCTGCGGTGAAAAGCAGCTGGGCAATTCCACACTTTTGCACACAGGTTCTAGGCCGCCCAGAATCCAGCTTTCGAGACGGGAAAAGACTGCTTTGGTGCGCTGATTCTAGGGGTCACCTTGCGATTGCCCAGAACGAACGTGGGCCGCAGCTTAGCTCTCCTCTGAAAGGGCAGGCACCCCGTTTGTCTGGGGGACATACTGGTTTTCTCCCCAGCTGTGCCTGCAGTGAGTAGAAGCTGGACATAGTGAGCGTTTCAGAAACAGCTCCGAGGCTACCTGTATCCAGCTTTCCAAAGGGGGAAAACACTGGTTTTCTAAGCAGTGCCACCTACCCTCGTTAACACCCACCAAAAGTACGTGCAGAACTGGAAGTGCAAAGGGAGACCGTCGCGACACACTGGGCCCTTGGCTAAATAGTTTTCACTGCGCAGGCGTCTGCGTGTGGCAAGATCCCTAACCGAGTGAAGGCCTGAGGAAGACCTAGTTGGCACTGCACATTCCAAGGGCCTGCCAGTGTAAAGTGAGGAATTGTGCTCTTGGCTCAGGTTGGATCTCACCTCGACTTCCTGCTTGAGGCAGAGAGCGGGGAGGTATGAGTTCCAAGAAGGAACGCGGGGGAGACGTTTCTCTCCGGGTAAGTCCCTTTTCCGCACTGAGTCCAATTGGCCCAGCCCAGGAGACCGTGTAGGACTGTGTTCCGGGGCTCTTTGCAAGCTGTGTCAACCTAGGTTCCTAAGGAAGAGAACGGTGTGTCGCCTTGGACTCTGCATGCCAAGGAGTGTTCCGAAGGGCCTACGCGGCTGTCTGTTGCTCAGCAGGCAGAGAGGAGGCCCGGCGGACTCAGTGTAGTTGCCCGGGAAACGGTGCGGACGCGAGAGCCCTTCGCGTCCTGAAAGGCATCCTCGAGTTCCAGCTAGGCAGCACATCGACGCACACTTCCTGGAAACTGCTGTATGCCCCCACATGCCCGTTGGCGAAAGTGGAACTTACGGGGAGCCCAGTGATCACCCTGCGGTTTCCCCGAACGAACGAGGGCGGCGGCATTAGTGTCCCCCCAAGGATTGCAAGCACCCAGTTCCTCTGTGGAAATGAGTCCTTTACTCCCAAGGCGTTGCTGCAGTGAAGAGACGCAGGGCCTTTTCAGGGTTTGGCCGAGAGCTCCGTGGTTGCGAGGATGCAGCTTTCCAAACGGTGAAAGACTGCTTTTCTAAACAGGGCCCCCTATGGTAGCTACCACGCAACGTTAAGTACCTGCAGTATTTAGGGGCGAAGCCAGACAAACGCGGCACACTGGGCCCTTCGCTGAATCCGTTTGAATGAGCGGGTGTCAAAGTGTGGCAAGCTCCCTAACCGAGTGAAGGCCTGAGGAAGGCCTTGTTGGCACTGCATCTCCCAGAGGCCTACCAGCGTAAAGTGGTGAATTGTGGTCTTCTTTGAGCAGGTTGGATGTCACACCGATTGCCTGCATGAGGTAGAGGCCCGGCAGGTGTGAGTTCCCAGAAGGAACGCGGAGCAGAGCGTGTCTCTTATGGCACGTCACTGCTCTGCACTGAGTCAAAGTTGCCCAGCCCATTAGACCGGCTAGGAATATGTTCCCGAGGTGTTCGTACGCTGTGTCAACCTGGTTCTCCAAGGAAGGGAGCCGTGTGTCGCCCTGGATTCTGCACGCCAAGAAGTGTTCCGAAGGGCCTACACGGCTGTCTGTCGATCAGCAGGCAGACAGGACACTTGGGGTACTCAGTGTATTTGCACGGGAAGCGGTGCCGACGCGAGAGCCCTAGGAGACCCCAAAGGCCTCCTCGCCTTCCTTTTAAGCGGAACAACGACCGAGACCTCATGGAAACTGCTGCACGCAGAGCTTGCCAGGGGGACAAGTGGGTCCTTACCATGAGACTAGTGGTCACCTTGTGGCTTCCCAGAATGCACGAGGGCTGTGGGATTAGCTCCCCCTAAGAATTGAGAGCACCTGACTTCTCTGGGCAAAGTACTCGTTCCCCTCACAGGCGTGCCTGCAGTGAAAAGCAGCTGGGCAATTCCACACTTCTGCACACAGGTTCTAGGCCGCCCAGAATCCAGCTTTCGAAAAGGGAAAAAAGACTGCTTTGGTGCGCTGATGCTAGGGGTCACCTTGCGATTGACCAGAACGAACGTGGGCTGCAGCTTAGCTCTCCTCTGAAAGGGCAGGCACCCCGTTTGTCTGGGGGACATTCTGGTTTCCTCCCCAGCTGTGCCTGCAGTGAGTAGAAGCTGGACATAGTGAGCGTTTCAGAAACAGCTCCGAGGCTACCTGTATCCAGCTTTCCAAAGGGGGAAAACACTGGTTTTCTAAGCAGTGCCACCTACCCTCGTTACCACCCGCCATAAGTACGTGCAGAACTGGAAGAGCAAAGGGAGACCGTCGCGACACACTGGGCCCTTGACTAAATAGTTTCACTGCGCAGGCGTCTGCGTGTGGCAAGATCCCTAACCGAGTGAAGGCCTGAGGAAGACCTAGTTGGCACTGCACCTTCCAAGGGCCTGCCAGTGTAAAGTGAGGAATTGTGCTCTTGGCTCAGGTTGGATCTCACCTCGACTTCCTGCTTGAGGCAGAGAGCGGGGAGGTATGAGTTCCAAGAAGGAACGCGGGGGAGACGTTTCTCTCTGGGTAAGTCCCTTTTCCGCACTGAGTACAATTGGCCCAGCCCAGGAGACCGTGTAGGACTGTGTTCCAGGGCTCTTTGCAAGCTGTGTCAACCTAGGTTTCTAAGGAAGAGAACGGTGTGTCGCCTTGGACTCTGCATGCCAAGGAGTGTTCCGAAGGGCCTACGCGGCTGACTGTTGCTCAGCAGGCAGAGAGGAGGCCCGGCGGACTCAGTGTAGTTGCCCGGGAAACGGTGCGGACGCGAGAGCCCATCGCGTCCTGAAAGGCATCCTCGATTTCCAGCTATGCAGCACATCGACGAACACTTCCTGGAAACTGCTGTATGCCCCCACATGCCCGTTGGCGAAAGTGGAACTTACGGGGGGCCTAGTGATCACCCTGCAGTTTCCCCGAACGATCGAGGGCGGCGGCATTAGTGCCCCCCCAAGGATTGCAGGCACCCAGTTCCTCTGTGGAAATGAGTCCTTTACTCCCAAGGCATTGCTGCAGTGAAGAGACGCAGGGCCTTTTCAGGGTTTGGCCGAGAGCTCCGTGGTTGCGCTGATGCAGCTTTCCAAACTGTAAAAGACTGCTTTTCTAAACAGGGCCCCCTATGGTAGCTAACACGCAGCGTAAGTACCTGCAGTATTTGAGGGGCGAAGGCAGACAAACGCGGCACACTGGGCCCTTCGCTGAATCCGTTTGAATGAGCGGGTGTCGAAGTGTGGCAAGCTCCCTAACCGAGTGAAGGCCTGAGGAAGGCCTTGCTGGCACTGCATCTCCCAGAGGCCTACCAGCGTAAAGTGGTGAATTGTGGTCTTCTTTGAGCAGGTTGGATGTCACACCGAGTGCCTGCATGAGGTAGAGGCCCGGCAGGTGTGAGTTCCCAGAAGGAACGCGGAGCAGAGCGTGTCTCTTATGGCACGTCACTGCTCTGCACTGAGTCAAAGTTGCCCAGCCCATTAGACCGGCTAGGAATATGTTCCCGAGGTGTTCGTACGCTGTGTCAACCTGGTTCTCCAAGGAAGGGAGCCGTGTGTCGCCCTGGATTCTGCACGCCCAGAAGTGTTCCGAAGGGCCTACAAGGCTGTCTGTCGATCAGCAGGCAGACAGGACACTTGGGGTACTCAGTGTATTTGCACGGGAAGCGGTGCCGACGCGAGAGCCCTAGGAGACCCGAAAGGCCTCCTCGCCTTCCTTTTAAGCGGAACAACGACCGAGACCTCATGGAAACTGCTGCACGCAGAGCTTGCCAGGGGGACAAGTGGGTCCTTACCATGAGACTAGTGGTCACCTTGTGGCTTCCCAGAACGCACGAGGGCTGTGGGATTAGCTCCCCCTAAGAATTGAGAGCACCTGACTTCTCTGGGCAAAGTACTCGTTCCCCTCCCAGGCGTGCCTGCGGTGAAAAGCAGCTGGGCAATTCCACACTTTTGCACACAGGTTCTAGGCCGCCCAGAATCCAGCTTTCGAGACGGGAAAAGACTGCTTTGGTGCGCTGATGCTAGGGGTCACCTTGCGATTGCCCAGAACGAACGTGGGCCGCAGCTTAGCTCTCCTCTGAAAGGGCAGGCACCCCGTTTGTCTGGGGGACATACTGGTTTCCTCCCCAGCTGTGCCTGCAGTGATTAGAAGCTGGACATAGTTAGCGTTTCAGAAACAGCTCCGAGGCTACCTGTATCCAGCTTTCCAAAGGGGGAAAACACTGGTTTTCTAAGCAGTGCCACCTACCCTCGTTAACACCCGCCATAAGTACGTGCAGAACTGGAAGTGCAAAGGGAGACCGTCGCGACACACTGGGCCCTTGGCTAAATAGTTTTCACTGCGCAGGCGTCTGCGTGTGGCAAGATCCCTAACCGAGTGAAGGCCTGAGGAAGACCTAGTTGGCACTGCACCTTCCAAGGGCCTGCCAGTGTAAAGTGAGGAATTGTGCTCTTGGCTCAGGTTGGATCTCACCTCGACTTCCTGCTTGAGGCAGAGAGCGGGGAGGTATGAGTTCCAAGAAGGAACGCGGGGGAGACGTTTCTCTCCGGGTAAGTCCCTTTTCCGCACTGAGTCCAATTGGCCCAGCCCAGGAGACCGTGTAGGACTGTGTTCCAGGGCTCTTTGCAAGCTGTGTCAACCTAGGTTGCTAAGGAAGAGAACGGTGTGTCGCCTTGGACTCTGCATGCCAAGGAGTGTTCCGAAGGGCCTACGCGGCTGTCTGTTGCTCAGCAGGCAGAGAGGAGGCCCGGCGGACTCAGTGTAGTTGCCCGGGAAACGGTGCGGACGCGAGAGCCCATCGCGTCCTGAAAGGCATCCTCGAGTTCCAGCTAGGCAGCACATCGACGCACACTTCCTGAAAACTGCTGTATGCCCCCACATGCCCGTTGGCGAAAGTGGAACTTACGGGGAGCCTAGTGATCACCCTGCGGTTTCCCCGAACGAACGAGGGCGGCGGCATTAGTGCCCCCCCAAGGATTGCAGGCACCCAGTTCCTCTGTGGAAATGAGTCCTTTACTCCCAAGGCGTTGCTGCAGTGAAGAGACGCAGGGCCTTTTCAGGGTTTGGCCGAGAGCTCCGTGGTTGCGAGGATGCAGCTTTCCAAACGGTGAAAGACTGCTTTTCTAAACAGGGCCCCCTATGGTAGCTACCACGCAACGTTAAGTACCTGCAATATTTGAGGGGCGAAGGCAAACAAACGCGACACACTGGGCCCTTCGCTGAATCCGTTTGAATGAGCGGGTGTCGAAGTGTGGCAAGCTCCCTAACCGAGTGAAGGCCTGAGGAAGGCCTTGCTGGCACTGCATCTCCCAGAGGCCTACCAGTGTAAAGTGGTGAATTCTGGTCTTCTTTGAACAGGTTGGATTTCACGTCGAGTGCCTGCATGAGGTAGAGGCCCGGCAGGTGTGAGTTCCCAGAAGGAACGCGGAGCAGAGCGTGTCTCTTATGGCACGTCACTGCTCTGCACTGAGTCAAAGTTGCCCAGCCCATTAGACCGGCTAGGAATATGTTCCCGAGGTGTTCGTACGCTGTGTCAACCTGGTTCTCCAAGGAAGGGAGCCGTGTGTCGCCCTGGATTCTGCACGCCAAGAAGTGTTCCGAAGGGCCTACACGGCTGTCTGTCGATCAGCAGGCAGACAGGACACTTGGGGTACTCAGTGTATTTGCACGGGAAGCGGTGCCGACGCGAGAGCCCTAGGAGACCCGAAAGGCCTCCTCGCCTTCCTTTTAAGCGGAACAACGACCGAGACCTCATGGAAACTGCTGCACGCAGAGCTTGCCAGGGGGACAAGTGGGTCCTTACCATGAGACTAGTGGTCACCTTGTGGCTTCCCAGAACGCACGAGGGCTGTGGGATTAGCTCCCCCTAAGAATTGAGAGCACCTGACTTCTCTGGGCAAAGTACTCGTTCCCCTCCCAGGCGTGCCTGCGGTGAAAAGCAGCTGGGCAATTCCACACTTTTGCACACAGGTTCTAGGCCGCCCAGAATCCAGCTTTCGAGACGGGAAAAGACTGCTTTGGTGCGCTGATGCTAGGGGTCACCTTGCGATTGCCCAGAACGAACGTGGGCCGCAGCTTAGCTCTCCTCTGAAAGGGCAGGCACCCCGTTTGTCTGGGGGACATACTGATTTTCTCCCCAGCTGTGCCTGCAGTGAGTAGAAGCTGGACATAGTGAGCGTTTCAGAAACAGCTCCGAGGCTACCTGTATCCAGCTTTCCAAAGGGGGAAAACACTGGTTTTCTAAGCAGTGCCACCTACCCTCGTTAACACCCACCAAAAGTACGTGCAGAACTGGAAGTGCAAAGGGAGACCGTCGCGACACACTGGGCCCTTGGCTAAATAGTTTTCACTGCGCAGGCGTCTGCGTGTGGCAAGATCCCTAACCGAGTGAAGGCCTGAGGAAGACCTAGTTGGCACTGCACATTCCAAGGGCCTGCCAGTGTAAAGTGAGGAATTGTGCTCTTGGCTCAGGTTGGATCTCACCTCGACTTCCTGCTTGAGGCAGAGAGCGGGGAGGTATGAGTTCCAAGAAGGAACGCGGGGGAGACGTTTCTCTCCGGGTAAGTCCCTTTTCCGCACTGAGTCCAATTGGCCCAGCCCAGGAGACCGTGTAGGACTGTGTTCCGGGGCTCTTTGCAAGCTGTGTCAACCTAGGTTCCTAAGGAAGAGAACGGTGTGTCGCCTTGGACTCTGCATGCCAAGGAGTGTTCCGAAGGGCCTACGCGGCTGTCTGTTGCTCAGCAGGCAGAGAGGAGGCCCGGCGGACTCAGTGTAGTTGCCCGGGAAACGGTGCGGACGCGAGAGCCCTTCGCGTCCTGAAAGGCATCCTCGAGTTCCAGCTAGGCAGCACATCGACGCACACTTCCTGGAAACTGCTGTATGCCCCCACATGCCCGTTGGCGAAAGTGGAACTTACGGGGAGCCCAGTGATCACCCTGCGGTTTCCCCGAACGAACGAGGGCGGCGGCATTAGTGTCCCCCCAAGGATTGCAAGCACCCAGTTCCTCTGTGGAAATGAGTCCTTTACTCCCAAGGCGTTGCTGCAGTGAAGAGACGCAGGGCCTTTTCAGGGTTTGGCCGAGAGCTCCGTGGTTGCGAGGATGCAGCTTTCCAAACGGTGAAAGACTGCTTTTCTAAACAGGGCCCCCTATGGTAGCTACCACGCAATGTTAACTACCTGCAGTATTTAGGGGCGAAGCCAGACAAACGCGGCACACTGGGCCCTTCGCTGAATCCGTTTGAATGAGCGGGTGTCAAAGTGTGGCAAGCTCCCTAACCGAGTGAAGGCCTGAGGAAGGCCTTGTTGGCACTGCATCTCCCAGAGGCCTACCAGCGTAAAGTGGTGAATTGTGGTCTTCTTTGAGCAGGTTGGATGTCACACCGATTGCCTGCATGAGGTAGAGGCCCGGCAGGTGGGAGTTCCCAGAAGGAACGCGGAGCAGAGCGTGTCTCTTATGGCACGTCACTGCTCTGCACTGAGTCAAAGTTGCCCAGCCCATTAGACCGGCTAGGAATATGTTCCCGAGGTGTTCGTACGCTGTGTCAACCTGGTTCTCCAAGGAAGGGAGCCGTGTGTCGCCCTGGATTCTGCACGCCAAGAAGTGTTCCGAAGGGCCTACACGGCTGTCTGTCGATCAGCAGGCAGACAGGACACTTGGGGTACTCAGTGTATTTGCACGGGAAGCGGTGCCGACGCGAGAGCCCTAGGAGACCCGAAAGGCCTCCTCGCCTTCCTTTTAAGCGGAACAACGACCGAGACCTCATGGAAACTGCTGCACGCAGAGCTTGCCAGGGGGACAAGTGGGTCCTTACCATGAGACTAGTGGTCACCTTGTGGCTTCCCAGAATGCACGAGGGCTGTGGGATTAGCTCCCCATAAGAATTGAGAGCACCTGACTTCTCTGGGCAAAGTACTCGTTCCCCTCACAGGCGTGCCTGCAGTGAAAAGCAGCTGGGCAATTCCACACTTCTGCACACAGGTTCTAGGCCGCCCAGAATCCAGCTTTCGAAAAGGGAAAAAAGACTGCTTTGGTGCGCTGATGCTAGGGGTCACCTTGCGATTGACCAGAACGAACGTGGGCCGCAGCTTAGCTCTCCTCTGAAAGGGCAGGCACCCCGTTTGTCTGGGGGACATACTGGTTTCCTCCCCAGCTGTGCCTGCAGTGAGTAGAAGCTGGACATAGTGAGCGTTTCAGAAACAGCTCCGAGGCTACCTGTATCCAGCTTTCCAAAGGGGGAAAACACTGGTTTTCTAAGCAGTGCCACCTACCCTCGTTACCACCCGCCATAAGTACGTGCAGAACTGGAAGAGCAAAGGGAGACCGTCGCGACACACTGGGCCCTTGACTAAATAGTTTCACTGCGCAGGCGTCTGCGTGTGGCAAGATCCCTAACCGAGTGAAGGCCTGAGGAAGACCTAGTTGGCACTGCACCTTCCAAGGGCCTGCCAGTGTAAAGTGAGGAATTGTGCTCTTGGCTCAGGTTGGATCTCACCTCGACTTCCTGCTTGAGGCAGAGAGCGGGGAGGTATGAGTTCCAAGAAGGAACGCGGGGGAGACGTTTCTCTCTGGGTAAGTCCCTTTTCCGCACTGAGTACAATTGGCCCAGCCCAGGAGACCGTGTAGGACTGTGTTCCAGGGCTCTTTGCAAGCTGTGTCAACCTAGGTTTCTAAGGAAGAGAACGGTGTGTCGCCTTGGACTCTGCATGCCAAGGAGTGTTCCGAAGGGCCTACGCGGCTGACTGTTGCTCAGCAGGCAGAGAGGAGGCCCGGCGGACTCAGTGTAGTTGCCCGGGAAACGGTGCGGACGCGAGAGCCCATCGCGTCCTGAAAGGCATCCTCGATTTCCAGCTATGCAGCACATCGACGAACACTTCCTGGAAACTGCTGTATGCCCCCACATGCCCGTTGGCGAAAGTGGAACTTACGGGGGGCCTAGTGATCACCCTGCAGTTTCCCCGAACGATCGAGGGCGGCGGCATTAGTGCCCCCCCAAGGATTGCAGGCACCCAGTTCCTCTGTGGAAATGAGTCCTTTACTCCCAAGTCGTTGCTGCAGTGAAGAGACGCAGGGCCTTTTCAGGGTTTGGCCGAGAGCTCCGTGGTTGCGCTGATGCAGCTTTCCAAACTGTAAAAGACTGCTTTTCTAAACAGGGCCCCCTATGGTAGCTAACACGCAGCGTAAGTACCTGCAGTATTTGAGGGGCGAAGGCAGACAAACGCGGCACACTGGGCCCTTCGCTGAATCCGTTTGAATGAGCGGGTGTCGAAGTGTGGCAAGCTCCCTAACTGAGTGAAGGCCTGAGGAAGGCCTTGTTGGCACTGCATCTCCCAGAGGCCTACCAGCGTAAAGTGGTGAATTGTGGTCTTCTTTGAGCAGGTTGGATGTCACACCGAGTGCCTGCATGAGGTAGAGGCCCGGCAGGTGTGAGTTCCCAGAAGGAACGCGGAGCAGAGCGTGTCTCTTACGGCACGTCACTGCTCTGCACTGAGTCAAAGTTGCCCAGCCCATTAGACCGGCTAGGAATATGTTCCCGAGGTGTTCGTACGCTGTGTCAACCTGGTTCTCCAAGGAAGGGAGCCGTGTGTCGCCCTGGATTCTGCACGCCCAGAAGTGTTCCAAAGGGCCTACACGGCTGTCTGTCGATCAGCAGGCAGACAGGACACTTGGGGTACTCAGTGTATTTGCACGGGAAGCGGTGCCGACGCGAGAGCCCTAGGAGACCCGAAAGGCCTCCTCGCCTTCCTTTTAAGCGGAACAACGACCGAGACCTCATGGAAACTGCTGCACGCAGAGCTTGCCA
Organism: Eubalaena glacialis; assembly: GCF_028564815.1. Lineage (NCBI taxonomy): Eukaryota > Metazoa > Chordata > Mammalia > Artiodactyla > Balaenidae > Eubalaena > Eubalaena glacialis. Next base: position 107,142,254 of record NC_083716.1, on the reverse strand, counting down.
GGGGGACAAGTGGGTCCTTACCATGAGACTAGTGGTCACCTTGTGGCTTCCCAGAACGCACGAGGGCTGTGGGATTAGCTCCCCCTAAGAATTGAGAGCACCTGACTTCTCTGGGCAAAGTACTCGTTCCCCTCCCAGGCGTGCCTGCGGTGAAAAGCAGCTGGGCAATTCCACACTTTTGCACACAGGTTCTAGGCCGCCCAGAATCCAGCTTTCGAGACGGGAAAAGACTGCTTTGGTGCGCTGATGCTAGGGGTCACCTTGCGATTGCCCAGAACGAACGTGGGCCGCAGCTTAGCTCTCCTCTGAAAGGGCAGGCACCCCGTTTGTCTGGGGAACATACTGGTTTCCTCCCCAGCTGTGCCTGCAGTGATTAGAAGCTGGACATAGTTAGCGTTTCAGAAACAGCTCCGAGGCTACCTGTATCCAGCTTTCCAAAGGGGGAAAACACTGGTTTTCTAAGCAGTGCCACCTACCCTCGTTAACACCCACCAGAAGTACGTGCAGAACTGGAAGTGCAAAGGGAGACCGTCGCGACACACTGGGCCCTTGGCTAAATAGTTTTCACTGCGCAGGCGTCTGCGTGTGGCAAGATCCCTAACCGAGTGAAGGCCTGAGGAAGACCTAGTTGGCACTGCACATTCCAAGGGCCTGCCAGTGTAAAGTGAGGAATTGTGCTCTTGGCTCAGGTTGGATCTCACCTCGACTTCCTGCTTGAGGCAGAGAGCGGGGAGGTATGAGTTCCAAGAAGGAACGCGGGGGAGACGTTTCTCTCCGGGTAAGTCCCTTTTCCGCACTGAGTCCAATTGGCCCAGCCCAGGAGACCGTGTAGGACTGTGTTCCGGGGCTCTTTGCAAGCTGTGTCAACCTAGGTTCCTAAGGAAGAGAACGGTGTGTCGCCTTGGACTCTGCATGCCAAGGAGTGTTCCGAAGGGCCTACGCGGCTGTCTGTTGCTCAGCAGGCAGAGAGGAGGCCCGGCGGACTCAGTGTATTTGCCCGGGAAACGGTGCGGACGCGAGAGCCCTTCGCGTCCTGAAAGGCATCCTCGAGTTCCAGCTAGGCAGCACATCGACGCACACTTCCTGGAAACTGCTGTATGCCCCCACATGCCCGTTGGCGAAAGTGGCACTTACGGGGAGCCCAGTGATCACCCTGCGGTTTCCCCGAACGAACGAGGGCGGCGGCATTAGTGCCCCCCCAAGGATTGCAAGCACCCAGTTCCTCTGTGGAAATGAGTCCTTTACTCCCAAGGCGTTGCTGCAGTGAAGAGACGCAGGGCCTTTTCAGGGTTTGGCCGAGAGCTCCGTGGTTGCGCTGATGCAGCTTTCCAAACTGTAAAAGACTGCTTTTCTAAACAGGGCCCCCTATGGTAGCTAACACGCAGCGTAAGTACCTGCAGTATTTGAGGGGCGAAGGCAGACAAACGCGGCACACTGGGCCCTTCGCTGAATCCGTTTGAATGAGCGGGTGTCGAAGTGTGGCAAGCTCCCTAACCGAGTGAAGGCCTGAGGAAGGCCTTGCTGGCACTGCATCTCCCAGAGGCCTACCAGCGTAAAGTGGTGAATTGTGGTCTTCTTTGAGCAGGTTGGATGTCACACCGAGTGCCTGCATGAGGTAGAGGCCCGGCAGGTGTGAGTTCCCAGAAGGAACGCGGAGCAGAGCGTGTCTCTTATGGCACGTCACTGCTCTGCACTGAGTCAAAGTTGCCCAGCCCATTAGACCGGCTAGGAATATGTTCCCGAGGTGTTTGTACGCTGTGTCAACCTGGTTCTCCAAGGAAGGGAGCCGTGTGTCGCCCTGGATTCTGCACGCCCAGAAGTGTTCCGAAGGGCCTACAAGGCTGTCTGTCGATCAGCAGGCAGACAGGACACTTGGGGTACTCAGTGTATTTGCACGGGAAGCGGTGCCGACGCGAGAGCCCTAGGAGACCCGAAAGGCCTCCTCGCCTTCCTTTTAAGCGGAACAACGACCGAGACCTCATGGAAACTGCTGCACGCAGAGCTTGCCAGGGGGACAAGTGGGTCCTTACCATGAGACTAGTGGTCACCTTGTGGCTTCCCAGAACGCACGAGGGCTGTGGGATTAGCTCCCCCTAAGAATTGAGAGCACCTGACTTCTCTGGGCAAAGTACTCGTTCCCCTCCCAGGCGTGCCTGCGGTGAAAAGCAGCTGGGCAATTCCACACTTTTGCACACAGGTTCTAGGCCGCCCAGAATCCAGCTTTCGAGACGGGAAAAGACTGCTTTGGTGCGCTGATGCTAGGGGTCACCTTGCGATTGCCCAGAACGAACGTGGGCCGCAGCTTAGCTCTCCTCTGAAAGGGCAGGCACCCCGTTTTTCTGGGGGACATACTGGTTTCCTCCCCAGCTGTGCCTGCAGTGATTAGAAGCTGGACATAGTTAGCGTTTCAGAAACAGCTCCGAGGCTACCTGTATCCAGCTTTCCAAAGGGGGAAAACACTGGTTTTCTAAGCAGTGCCACCTACCCTCGTTAACACCCGCCATAAGTACGTGCAGAACTGGAAGTGCAAAGGGAGACCGTCGCGACACACTGGGCCCTTGGCTAAATAGTTTTCACTGCGCAGGCGTCTGCGTGTGGCAAGATCCCTAACCGAGTGAAGGCCTGAGGAAGACCTAGTTGGCACTGCACCTTCCAAGGGCCTGCCAGTGTAAAGTGAGGAATTGTGCTCTTGGTTCAGGTTGGATCTCACCTCGACTTCCTGCTTGAGGCAGAGAGCGGGGAGGTATGAGTTCCAAGAAGGAACGCGGGGGAGACGTTTCTCTCCGGGTAAGTCCCTTTTCCGCACTGAGAACAATTGGCCCAGCCCAGGAGACCGTGTAGGACTGTGTTCCAGGGCTCTTTGCAAGCTGTGTCCACCTAGGTTTCTAAGGAAGAGAACGGTGTGTCGCCTTGGACTCTGCATGCCAAGGAGTGTTCCGAAGGGCCTACGCGGCTGTCTGTTGCTCAGCAGGCAGAGTGGAGGCCCGGCGGACTCAGTGTAGTTGCCCGGGAAACGGTGCGGACGCGAGAGCCCATCGCGTCCTGAAAGGCATCCTCGAGTTCCAGCTATGCAGCACATCGACGAACACTTCCTGGAAACTGCTGTATGCCCCCACATGCCCGTTGGCGAAAGTGGCACTTACGGGGGGCCTAGTGATCACCCAGCGGTTTCCCCGAACGATCGAGGGCGGCGGCATTAGTGCCCCCCCAAGGATTGCAGGCACCCAGTTCCTCTGTGGAAATGAGTCCTTTACTCCCAAGGCGTTGCTGCAGTGAAGAGACGCAGGGCCTTTTCAGGGTTTGGCCGAGAGCTCCGTGGTTGCGAGGATGCAGCTTTCCAAACGGTGAAAGACTGCTTTTCTAAACAGGGCCCCCTATGGTAGCTACCACGCAACGTTAAGTACCTGCAGTATTTGAGGGGCGAAGGCAGACAAACGCGACACACTGGGCCCTTCGCTGAATCCGTTTGAATGAGCGGGTGTCGAAGTGTGGCAAGCTCCCTAACTGAGTGAAGGCCTGAGGAAGGCCTTGTTGGCACTGCATCTCCCAGAGGCCTACCAGCGTAAAGTGGTGAATTGTGGTCTTCTTTGAGCAGGTTGGATGTCACACCGAGTGCCTGCATGAGGTAGAGGCCCGGCAGGTGTGAGTTCCCAGAAGGAACGCGGAGCAGAGCGTGTCTCTTACGGCACGTCACTGCTCTGCACTGAGTCAAAGTTGCCCAGCCCATTAGACCGGCTAGGAATATGTTCCCGAGGTGTTCGTACGCTGTGTCAACCTGGTTCTCCAAGGAAGGGAGCCGTGTGTCGCCCTGGATTCTGCACGCCCAGAAGTGTTCCGAAGGGCCTACACGGCTGTCTGTCGATCAGCAGGCAGACAGGACACTTGGGGTACTCAGTGTATTTGCACGGGAAGCGGTGCCGACGCGAGAGCCCTAGGAGACCCGAAAGGCCTCCTCGCCTTCCTTTTAAGCGGAACAACGACCGAGACCTCATGGAAACTGCTGCACGCAGAGCTTGCCAGGGGGACAAGTGGGTCCTTACCATGAGACTAGTGGTCACCTTGTGGCTTCCCAGAACGCACGAGGGCTGTGGGATTAGCTCCCCCTAAGAATTGAGAGCACCTGACTTCTCTGGGCAAAGTACTCGTTCCCCTCCCAGGCGTGCCTGCGGTGAAAAGCAGCTGGGCAATTCCACACTTTTGCACACAGGTTCTAGGCCGCCCAGAATCCAGCTTTCGAGACGGGAAAAGACTGCTTTGGTGCGCTGATGCTAGGGGTCACCTTGCGATTGCCCAGAACGAACGTGGGCCGCAGCTTAGCTCTCCTCTGAAAGGGCAGGCACCCCGTTTGTCTGGGGAACATACTGGTTTCCTCCCCAGCTGTGCCTGCAGTGATTAGAAGCTGGACATAGTTAGCGTTTCAGAAACAGCTCCGAGGCTACCTGTATCCAGCTTTCCAAAGGGGGAAAACACTGGTTTTCTAAGCAGTGCCACCTACCCTCGTTAACACCCACCAGAAGTACGTGCAGAACTGGAAGTGCAAAGGGAGACCGTCGCGACACACTGGGCCCTTGGCTAAATAGTTTTCACTGCGCAGGCGTCTGCGTGTGGCAAGATCCCTAACCGAGTGAAGGCCTGAGGAAGACCTAGTTGGCACTGCACATTCCAAGGGCCTGCCAGTGTAAAGTGAGGAATTGTGCTCTTGGCTCAGGTTGGATCTCACCTCGACTTCCTGCTTGAGGCAGAGAGCGGGGAGGTATGAGTTCCAAGAAGGAACGCGGGGGAGACGTTTCTCTCCGGGTAAGTCCCTTTGCCGCACTGAGTCCAATTGGCCCAGCCCAGGAGACCGTGTAGGACTGTGTTCCGGGGCTCTTTGCAAGCTGTGTCAACCTAGGTTCCTAAGGAAGAGAACGGTGTGTCGCCTTGGACTCTGCATGCCAAGGAGTGTTCCGAAGGGCCTACGCGGCTGTCTGTTGCTCAGCAGGCAGAGAGGAGGCCCGGCGGACTCAGTGTATTTGCCCGGGAAACGGTGCGGACGCGAGAGCCCTTCGCGTCCTGAAAGGCATCCTCGAGTTCCAGCTAGGCAGCACATCGACGCACACTTCCTGGAAACTGCTGTATGCCCCCACATGCCCGTTGGCGAAAGTGGCACTTACGGGGAGCCCAGTGATCACCCTGCGGTTTCCCCGAACGAACGAGGGCGGCGGCATTAGTGCCCCCCCAAGGATTGCAAGCACCCAGTTCCTCTGTGGAAATGAGTCCTTTACTCCCAAGGCGTTGCTGCAGTGAAGAGACGCAGGGCCTTTTCAGGGTTTGGCCGAGAGCTCCGTGGTTGCGCTGATGCAGCTTTCCAAACTGTAAAAGACTGCTTTTCTAAACAGGGCCCCCTATGGTAGCTAACACGCAGCGTAAGTACCTGCAGTATTTGAGGGGCGAAGGCAGACAAACGCGGCACACTGGGCCCTTCGCTGAATCCGTTTGAATGAGCGGGTGTCGAAGTGTGGCAAGCTCCCTAACCGAGTGAAGGCCTGAGGAAGGCCTTGCTGGCACTGCATCTCCCAGAGGCCTACCAGCGTAAAGTGGTGAATTGTGGTCTTCTTTGAGCAGGTTGGATGTCACACCGAGTGCCTGCATGAGGTAGAGGCCCGGCAGGTGTGAGTTCCCAGAAGGAACGCGGAGCAGAGCGTGTCTCTTATGGCACGTCACTGCTCTGCACTGAGTCAAAGTTGCCCAGCCCATTAGACCGGCTAGGAATATGTTCCCGAGGTGTTTGTACGCTGTGTCAACCTGGTTCTCCAAGGAAGGGAGCCGTGTGTCGCCCTGGATTCTGCACGCCCAGAAGTGTTCCGAAGGGCCTACAAGGCTGTCTGTCGATCAGCAGGCACACAGGACACTTGGGGTACTCAGTGTATTTGCACGGGAAGCGGTGCCGACGCGAGAGCCCTAGGAGACCCGAAAGGCCTCCTCGCCTTCCTTTTAAGCGGAACAACGACCGAGACCTCATGGAAACTGCTGCACGCAGAGCTTGCCAGGGGGACAAGTGGGTCCTTACCATGAGACTAGTGGTCACCTTGTGGCTTCCCAGAACGCACGAGGGCTGTGGGATTAGCTCCCCCTAAGAATTGAGAGCACCTGACTTCTCTGGGCAAAGTACTCGTTCCCCTCCCAGGCGTGCCTGCGGTGAAAAGCAGCTGGGCAATTCCACACTTTTGCACACAGGTTCTAGGCCGCCCAGAATCCAGCTTTCGAGACGGGAAAAGACTGCTTTGGTGCGCTGATGCTAGGGGTCACCTTGCGATTGCCCAGAACGAACGTGGGCCGCAGCTTAGCTCTCCTCTGAAAGGGCAGGCACCCCGTTTTTCTGGGGGACATACTGGTTTCCTCCCCAGCTGTGCCTGCAGTGATTAGAAGCTGGACATAGTTAGCGTTTCAGAAACAGCTCCGAGGCTACCTGTATCCAGCTTTCCAAAGGGGGAAAACACTGGTTTTCTAAGCAGTGCCACCTACCCTCGTTAACACCCGCCATAAGTACGTGCAGAACTGGAAGTGCAAAGGGAGACCGTCGCGACACACTGGGCCCTTGGCTAAATAGTTTTCACTGCGCAGGCGTCTGCGTGTGGCAAGATCCCTAACCGAGTGAAGGCCTGAGGAAGACCTAGTTGGCACTGCACCTTCCAAGGGCCTGCCAGTGTAAAGTGAGGAATTGTGCTCTTGGTTCAGGTTGGATCTCACCTCGACTTCCTGCTTGAGGCAGAGAGCGGGGAGGTATGAGTTCCAAGAAGGAACGCGGGGGAGACGTTTCTCTCCGGGTAAGTCCCTTTTCCGCACTGAGAACAATTGGCCCAGCCCAGGAGACCGTGTAGGACTGTGTTCCAGGGCTCTTTGCAAGCTGTGTCCACCTAGGTTTCTAAGGAAGAGAACGGTGTGTCGCCTTGGACTCTGCATGCCAAGGAGTGTTCCGAAGGGCCTACGCGGCTGTCTGTTGCTCAGCAGGCAGAGTGGAGGCCCGGCGGACTCAGTGTAGTTGCCCGGGAAACGGTGCGGACGCGAGAGCCCATCGCGTCCTGAAAGGCATCCTCGAGTTCCAGCTAGGCAGCACATCGACGCACACTTCCTGAAAACTGCTGTATGTCCCCACATGCCCGTTGGCGAAAGTGGAAATTACGGGGAGCCTAGTGATCACCCTGCGGTTTCCCCGAACGAACGAGGGCGGCGGCATTAGTGCCCCCCCAAGGATTGCAGGCACCCAGTTCCTCTGTGGAAATGAGTCCTTTACTCCCAAGGCGTTGCTGCAGTGAAGAGACGCAGGGCCTTTTCAGGGTTTGGCCGAGAGCTCCGTGGTTGCGAGGATGCAGCTTTCCAAACGGTGAAAGACTGCTTTTCTAAACAGGGCCCCCTATGGTAGCTACCACGCAACGTTAAGTACCTGCAATATTTGAGGGGCGAAGGCAAACAAACGCGGCACACTGGGCCCTTCGCTGAATCCGTTTGAATGAGCGGGTGTCGAAGTGTGGCAAGCTCCCTAACCGAGTGAAGGCCTGAGGAAGGCCTTGCTGGCACTGCATCTCCCAGAGGCCTACCAGTGTAAAGTGGTGAATTGTGGTCTTCTTTGAGCAGGTTGGATGTCACGTCGAGTGCCTGCATGAGGTAGAGGCCCGGCAGGTGTGAGTTCCCAGAAGGAACGCGGAGCAGAGCGTGTCTCTTATGGCACGTCACTGCTCTGCACTGAGTCAAAGTTGCCCAGCCCATTAGACCGGCTAGGAATATGTTCCCGAGGTGTTCGTACGCTGTGTCAACCTGGTTCTCCAAGGAAGGGAGCCGTGTGTCGCCCTGGATTCTGCACGCCCAGAAGTGTTCCGAAGGGCCTACACGGCTGTCTGTCGATCAGCAGGCAGACAGGACACTTGGGGTACTCAGTGTATTTGCACGGGAAGCGGTGCCGACGGGAGAGCCCTAGGAGACCCGAAAGGCCTCCTCGCCTTCCTTTTAAGCGGAACAACGACCGAGACCTCATGGAAACTGCTGCACGCAGAGCTTGCCAGGGGGACAAGTGGGTCCTTACCATGAGACTAGTGGTCACCTTGTGGCTTCCCAGAACGCACGAGGGCTGTGGGATTAGCTCCCCCTAAGAATTGAGAGCACCTGACTTCTCTGGGCAAAGTACTCGTTCCCCTCCCAGGCGTGCCTGCGGTGAAAAGCAGCTGGGCAATTCCACACTTTTGCACACAGGTTCTAGGCCGCCCAGAATCCAGCTTTCGAGACGGGAAAAGACTGCTTTGGTGCGCTGATGCTAGGGGTCACCTTGCGATTGCCCAGAACGAACGTGGGCCGCAGCTTAGCTCTCCTCTGAAAGGGCAGGCACCCCGTTTGTCTGGGGGACATACTGGTTTTCTCCCCAGCTGTGCCTGCAGTGAGTAGAAGCTGGACATAGTGAGCGTTTCAGAAACAGCTCCGAGGCTACCTGTATCCAGCTTTCCAAAGGGGGAAAACACTGGTTTTCTAAGCAGTGCCACCTACCCTCGTTAACACCCACCAGAAGTACGTGCAGAACTGGAAGTGCAAAGGGAGACCGTCGCGACACACTGGGCCCTTGGCTAAATAGTTTTCACTGCGCAGGCGTCTGCGTGTGGCAAGATCCCTAACCGAGTGAAGGCCTGAGGAAGACCTAGTTGGCACTGCACATTCCAAGGGCCTGCCAGTGTAAAGTGAGGAATTGTGCTCTTGGCTCAGGTTGGATCTCACCTCGACTTCCTGCTTGAGGCAAAGAGCGGGGAGGTATGAGTTCCAAGAAGGAAGGCGGGGGAGACGTTTCTCTCCGGGTAAGTCCCTTTTCCGCACTGAGTCCAATTGGCCCAGCCCAGGAGACCGTGTAGGACTGTGTTCCGGGGCTCTTTGCAAGCTGTGTCAACCTAGGTTCCTAAGGAAGAGAACGGTGTGTCGCCTTGGACTCTGCATGCCAAGGAGTGTTCCGAAGGGCCTACGCGGCTGTCTGTTGCTCAGCAGGCAGAGAGGAGGCCCGGCGGACTCAGTGTAGTTGCCCGGGAAACGGTGCGGACGCGAGAGCCCTTCGCGTCCTGAAAGGCATCCTCGAGTTCCAGCTAGGCAGCACATCGACGCACACTTCCTGGAAACTGCTGTATGCCCCCACATGCCCGTTGGCGAAAGTGGCACTTACGGGGAGCCCAGTGATCACCCTGCGGTTTCCCCGAACGAACGAGGGCGGCGGCATTAGTGCCCCCCCAAGGATTGCAAGCACCCAGTTCCTCTGTGGAAATGAGTCCTTTACTCCCAAGGCGTTGCTGCAGTGAAGAGACGCAGGGCCTTTTCAGGGTTTGGCCGAGAGCTCCGTGGTTGCGAGGATGCAGCTTTCCAAACGGTGAAAGACTGCTTTTCTAAACAGGGCCCCCTATGGTAGCTACCACGCAACGTTAAGTACCTGCAGTATTTAGGGGCGAAGCCAGACAAACGCGGCACACTGGGCCCTTCGCTGAATCCGTTTGAATGAGCGGGTGTCAAAGTGTGGCAAGCTCCCTAACCGACTGAAGGCCTGAGGAAGGCCTTGTTGGCACTGCATCTCCCAGAGGCCTACCAGCGTAAAGTGGTGAATTGTGGTCTTCTTTGAGCAGGTTGGATGTCACACCGAGTGCCTGCATGAGGTAGAGGCCCGGCAGGTGTGAGTTCCCAGAAGGAACGCGGAGCAGAGCGTGTCTCTTATGGCACGTCACTGCTCTGCACTGAGTCAAAGTTGCCCAGCCCATTAGACCGGCTAGGAATATGTTCCCGAGGTGTTCGTACGCTGTGTCAACCTGGTTCTCCAAGGAAGGGAGCCGTGTGTCGCCCTGGATTCTGCACGCCCAGAAGTGTTCCGAAGGGCCTACACGGCTGTCTGTCGATCAGCAGGCAGACAGGACACTTGGGGTACTCAGTGTATTTGCACGGGAAGCGGTGCCGACGCGAGAGCCCTAGGAGACCCGAAAGGCCTCCTCGCCTTCCTTTTAAGCGGAACAACGACCGAGACCTCATGGAAACTGCTGCACGCAGAGCTTGCCAGGGGGACAAGTGGGTCCTTACCATGAGACTAGTGGTCACCTTGTGGCTTCCCAGAACGCACGAGGGCTGTGGGATTAGCTCCCCCTAAGAATTGAGAGCACCTGACTTCTCTGGGCAAAGTACTCGTTCCCCTCCCAGGCGTACCTGCGGTGAAAAGCAGCTGGGCAATTCCACACTTTTGCACACAGGTTCTAGGCCGCCCAGAATCCAGCTTTCGAGACGGGAAAAGACTGCTTTGGTGCGCTGATGCTAGGGGTCACCTTGCGATTGCCCAGAACGAACGTGGGCCGCAGCTTAGCTCTCCTCTGAAAGGGCAGGCACCCCGTTTGTCTGGGGGACATACTGGTTTCCTCCCCAGCTGTGCCTGCAGTGATTAGAAGCTGGACATAGTTAGCGTTTCAGAAACAGCTCCGAGGCTACCTGTATCCAGCTTTCCAAAGGGGGAAAACACTGGTTTTCTAAGCAGTGCCACCTACCCTCGTTAACACCCACCAGAAATAAGTGCAGAACTGGAAGTGCAAAGGGAGACCGTCGCGACACACTGGGCCCTTGGCTAAATAGTTTTCACTGCGCAGGCGTCTGCGTGTGGCAAGATCCCTAACCGAGTGAAGGCCTGAGGAAGACCTAGTTGGCACTGCACATTCCAAGGGCCTGCCAGTGTAAAGTGAGGAATTGTGCTCTTGGCTCAGGTTGGATCTCACCTCGACTTCCTGCTTGAGGCAGAGAGCGGGGAGGTATGAGTTCCAAGAAGGAACGCGGGGGAGACGTTTCTCTCCGGGTAAGTCCCTTTTCCGCACTGAGAACAATTGGCCCAGCCCAGGAGACCGTGTAGGACTGTGTTCCAGGGCTCTTTGCAAGCTGTGTCCACCTAGGTTTCTAAGGAAGAGAACGGTGTGTCGCCTTGGACTCTGCATGCCAAGGAGTGTTCCGAAGGGCCTACGCGGCTGTCTGTTGCTCAGCAGGCAGAGTGGAGGCCCGGCGGACTCAGTGTAGTTGCCCGGGAAACGGTGCGGACGCGAGAGCCCATCGCGTCCTGAAAGGCATCCTCGAGTTCCAGCTAGGCAGCACATCGACGCACACTTCCTGAAAACTGCTGTATGTCCCCACATGCCCGTTGGCGAAAGTGGAAATTACGGGGAGCCTAGTGATCACCCTGCGGTTTCCCCGAACGAACGAGGGCGGCGGCATTAGTGCCCCCCCAAGGATTGCAGGCACCCAGTTCCTCTGTGGAAATGAGTCCTTTACTCCCAAGGCGTTGCTGCAGTGAAGAGACGCAGGGCCTTTTCAGGGTTTGGCCGAGAGCTCCGTGGTTGCGAGGATGCAGCTTTCCAAACGGTGAAAGACTGCTTTTCTAAACAGGGCCCCCTATGGTAGCTACCACGCAACGTTAAGTACCTGCAATATTTGAGGGGCGAAGGCAAACAAACGCGGCACACTGGGCCCTTCGCTGAATCCGTTTGAATGAGCGGGTGTCGAAGTGTGGCAAGCTCCCTAACCGAGTGAAGGCCTGAGGAAGGCCTTGCTGGCACTGCATCTCCCAGAGGCCTACCAGTGTAAAGTGGTGAATTGTGGTCTTCTTTGAGCAGGTTGGATGTCACGTCGAGTGCCTGCATGAGGTAGAGGCCCGGCAGGTGTGAGTTCCCAGAAGGAACGCGGAGCAGAGCGTGTCTCTTATGGCACGTCACTGCTCTGCACTGAGTCAAAGTTGCCCAGCCCATTAGACCGGCTAGGAATATGTTCCCGAGGTGTTCGTACGCTGTGTCAACCTGGTTCTCCAAGGAAGGGAGCCGTGTGTCGCCCTGGATTCTGCACGCCCAGAAGTGTTCCGAAGGGCCTACACGGCTGTCTGTCGATCAGCAGGCAGACAGGACACTTGGGGTACTCAGTGTATTTGCACGGGAAGCGGTGCCGACGGGAGAGCCCTAGGAGACCCGAAAGGCCTCCTCGCCTTCCTTTTAAGCGGAACAACGACCGAGACCTCATGGAAACTGCTGCACGCAGAGCTTGCCAGGGGGACAAGTGGGTCCTTACCATGAGACTAGTGGTCACCTTGTGGCTTCCCAGAACGCACGAGGGCTGTGGGATTAGCTCCCCCTAAGAATTGAGAGCACCTGACTTCTCTGGGCAAAGTACTCGTTCCCCTCCCAGGCGTGCCTGCGGTGAAAAGCAGCTGGGCAATTCCACACTTCTGCACAAAGGTTCTAGGCCGCCCAGAATCCAGCTTTCGAAAAGGGAAAAAAGACTGCTTTGGTGCGCTGATGCTAGGGGTCACCTTGCGATTGACCAGAACGAACGTGGGGCGCAGCTTAGCTCTCCTCTGAAAGGGCAGGCACCCCGTTTGTCTGGGGGACATACTGGTTTCCTCCCCAGCTGTGCCTGCAGTGAGTAGAAGCTGGACATAGTGAGCGTTTCAGAAACAGCTCCGAGGCTACCTGTATCCAGCTTTCCAAAGGGGGAAAACACTGGTTTTCTAAGCAGTGCCACCTACCCTCGTTACCACCCGCCATAAGTACGTGTAGAACTGGAAGAGCAAAGGGAGACCGTCGCGACACACTGGGCCCTTGACTAAATAGTTTCACTGCGCAGGCGTCTGCGTGTGGCAAGCTCCCTAACCGAGTGAAGGCCTGAGGAAGACCTAGTTGGCACTACACCTTCCAAGGGCCTGCCAGTGTAAAGTGAGGAATTGTGCTCTTGGCTCAGGTTGGATCTCACCTCGACTTCCTGCTTGAGGCAGAGAGCGGGGAGGTATGAGTTCCAAGAAGGAACGCGGGGGAGACGTTTCTCTCTGGGTAAGTCCCTTTTCTGCACTGAGTACAATTGGCCCAGCCCAGGAGACCGTGTAGGACTGTGTTCCAGGGCTCTTTGCAAGCTGTGTCAACCTAGGTTGCTAAGGAAGAGAACGGTGTGTCGCCTTGGACTCTGCATGCCAAGAAGTGTTCCGAAGGGCCTACGCGGCTGACTGTTGCTCAGCAGGCAGAGAGGAGGCCCGGCGGACTCAGTGTAGTTGCCCGGGAAACGGTGCGGACGCGAGAGCCCTTCGCGTCCTGAAAGGCATCCTCGAGTTCCAGCTATGCAGCACATCGACGAACACTTCCTGGAAACTGCTGTATGCCCCCACATGCCCGTTGGCGAAAGTGGAACTTACGGGGGGCCTAGTGATCACCCTGCAGTTTCCCCGAACGATCGAGGGCGGCGGCATTAGTGCCCCCCCAAGGATTGCAGGCACCCAGTTCCTCTGTGGAAATGAGTCCTTTACTCCCAAGGCGTTGCTGCAGTGAAGAGACGCAGGGCCTTTTCAGGGTTTGGCCGAGAGCTCCGTGGTTGCGCTGATGCAGCTTTCCAAACTGTAAAAGACTGCTTTTCTAAACAGGGCCCCCTATGGTAGCTAACACGCAGCGTAAGTACCTGCAGTATTTGAGGGGCGAAGGCAGACAAACGCGGCACACTGGGCCCTTCGCTGAATCCGTTTGAATGAGCGGGTGTCGAAGTGTGGCAAGCTCCCTAACCGAGTGAAGGCCTGAGGAAGGCCTTGCTGGCACTGCATCTCCCAGAGGCCTACCAGCGTAAAGTGGTGAATTGTGGTCTTCTTTGAGCAGGTTGGATGTCACACCGAGTGCCTGCATGAGGTAGAGGCCCGGCAGGTGTGAGTTCCCAGAAGGAACGCGGAGCAGAGCGTGTCTCTTATGGCACGTCACTGCTCTGCACTGAGTCAAAGTTGCCCAGCCCATTAGACCGGCTAGGAATATGTTCCCGAGGTGTTTGTACGCTGTGTCAACCTGGTTCTCCAAGGAAGGGAGCCGTGTGTCGCCCTGGATTCTGCACGCCCAGAAGTGTTCCGAAGGGCCTACAAGGCTGTCTGTCGATCAGCAGGCACACAGGACACTTGGGGTACTCAGTGTATTTGCACGGGAAGCGGTGCCAACGCGAGAGCCCTAGGAGACCCGAAAGGCCTCCTCGCCTTCCTTTTAAGCGGAACAACGACCGAGACCTCATGGAAACTGCTGCACGCAGAGCTTGCCAGGGGGACAAGTGGGTCCTTACCATGAGACTAGTGGTCACCTTGTGGCTTCCCAGAACGCACGAGGGCTGTGGGATTGGCTCCCCCTAAGAATTGAGAGCACCTGACTTCTCTGGGCAAAGTACTCGTTCCCCTCCCAGGCGTGCCTGCGGTGAAAAGCAGCTGGGCAATTCCACACTTTTGCACACAGGTTCTAGGCCGCCCAGAATCCAGCTTTCGAGACGGGAAAAGACTGCTTTGGTGCGCTGATGCTAGGGGTCACCTTGCGATTGCCCAGAACGAACGTGGGCCGCAGCTTAGCTCTCCTCTGAAAGGGCAGGCACCCCGTTTGTCTGGGGGACATACTGGTTTCCTCCCCAGCTGTGCCTGCAGTGATTAGAAGCTGGACATAGTTAGCGTTTCAGAAACAGCTCCGAGGCTACCTGTATCCAGCTTTCCAAAGGGCGAAAACACTGGTTTTCTAAGCAGTGCCACCTACCCTCGTTAACACCCACCAGAAGTACGTGCAGAACTGAAAGTGCAAAGGGAGACCGTCGCGACACACTGGGCCCTTGGCTAAATAGTTTTCACTGCGCAGGCGTCTGCGTGTGGCAAGATCCCTAACCGAGTGAAGGCCTGAGGAAGACCTAGTTGGCACTGCACCTTCCAAGGGCCTGCCAGTGTAAAGTGAGGAATTGTGCTCTTGGCTCAGGTTGGATCTCACCTCGACTTCCTGCTTGAGGCAGAGAGCGGGGAGGTATGAGTTCCAAGAAGGAACGCGGGGGAGACGTTTCTCTCCGGGTAAGTCCCTTTTCCGCACTGAGTCCAATTGGCCCAGCCCAGGAGACCGTGTAGGACTGTGTTCCAGGGCTCTTTGCAAGCTGTGTCAACCTAGGTTGCTAAGGAAGAGAACGGTGTGTCGCCTTGGACTCTGCATGCCAAGGAGTGTTCCGAAGGGCCTACGCGGCTGTCTGTTGCTCAGCAGGCAGAGAGGAGGCCCGGCGGACTCAGTGTAGTTGCCCGGGAAACGGTGCGGACGCGAGAACCCATCGCGTCCTGAAAGGCATCCTCGAGTTCCAGCTATGCAGCACATCGACGAACACTTCCTGGAAACTGCTGTATGCCCCCACATGCCCGTTGGCGAAAGTGGAACTTACGGGGGGCCTAGTGATCACCCAGCGGTTTCCCCGAACGATCGAGGGCGGCGGCATTAGTGCCCCCCCAAGGATTGCAGGCACCCAGTTCCTCTGTGGAAATGAGTCCTTTACTCCCAAGGCGTTGCTGCAGTGAAGAGACGCAGGGCCTTTTCAGGGTTTGGCCGAGAGCTCCGTGGTTGCGAGGATGCAGCTTTCCAAACGGTGAAAGACTGCTTTTCTAAACAGGGCCCCCTATGGTAGCTACCACGCAACGTTAAGTACCTGCAGTATTTGAGGGGCGAAGGCAGACAAACGCGACACACTGGGCCCTTCGCTGAATCCGTTTGAATGAGCGGGTGTCGAAGTGTGGCAAGCTCCCTAACTGAGTGAAGGCCTGAGGAAGGCCTTGTTGGCACTGCATCTCCCAGAGGCCTACCAGCGTAAAGTGGTGAATTGTGGTCTTCTTTGAGCAGGTTGGATGTCACACCGAGTGCCTGCATGAGGTAGAGGCCCGGCAGGTGTGAGTTCCCAGAAGGAACGCGGAGCAGAGCGTGTCTCTTACGGCACGTCACTGCTCTGCACTGAGTCAAAGTTGCCCAGCCCATTAGACCGGCTAGGAATATGTTCCCGAGGTGTTCGTACGCTGTGTCAACCTGGTTCTCCAAGGAAGGGAGCCGTGTGTCGCCCTGGATTCTGCACGCCCAGAAGTGTTCCGAAGGGCCTACACGGCTGTCTGTCGATCAGCAGGCAGACAGGACACTTGGGGTACTCAGTGTATTTGCACGGGAAGCGGTGCCGACGCGAGAGCCCTAGGAGACCCGAAAGGCCTCCTCGCCTTCCTTTTAAGCGGAACAACGACCGAGACCTCATGGAAACTGCTGCACGCAGAGCTTGCCAGGGGGACAAGTGGGTCCTTACCATGAGACTAGTGGTCACCTTGTGGCTTCCCAGAACGCACGAGGGCTGTGGGATTAGCTCCCCCTAAGAATTGAGAGCACCTGACTTCTCTGGGCAAAGTACTCGTTCCCCTCCCAGGCGTGCCTGCGGTGAAAAGCAGCTGGGCAATTCCACACTTTTGCACACAGGTTCTAGGCCGCCCAGAATCCAGCTTTCGAGACGGGAAAAGACTGCTTTGGTGCGCTGATGCTAGGGGTCACCTTGCGATTGCCCAGAACGAACGTGGGCCGCAGCTTAGCTCTCCTCTGAAAGGGCAGGCACCCCGTTTGTCTGGGGGACATACTGGTTTCCTCCCCAGCTGTGCCTGCAGTGATTAGAAGCTGGACATAGTTAGCGTTTCAGAAACAGCTCCGAGGCTACCTGTATCCAGCTTTCCAAAGGGGGAAAACACTGGTTTTCTAAGCAGTGCCACCTACCCTCGTTAACACCCACCAGAAGTAAGTGCAGAACTGGAAGTGCAAAGGGAGACCGTCGCGACACACTGGGCCCTTGGCTAAATAGTTTTCACTGCGCAGGCGTCTGCGTGTGGCAAGATCCCTAACCGAGTGAAGGCCTGAGGAAGACCTAGTTGGCACTGCACATTCCAAGGGCCTGCCAGTGTAAAGTGAGGAATTGTGCTCTTGGCTCAGGTTGGATCTCACCTCGACTTCCTGCTTGAGGCAGAGAGCGGGGAGGTATGAGTTCCAAGAAGGAACGCGGGGGAGACGTTTCTCTCCGCGTAAGTCCCTTTTCCGCACTGAGTCCAATTGGCCCAGCCCAGGAGACCGTGTAGGACTGTGTTCCAGGGCTCTTTGCAAGCTGTGTCAACCTAGGTTTCTAAGGAAGAGAACGGTGTGTCGCCTTGGACTCTGCATGCCAAGGAGTGTTCCGAAGGGCCTACGCGGCTGTCTGTTGCTCAGCAGGCAGAGAGGAGGCCCGGCGGACTCAGTGTAGTTGCCCGGGAAACGGTGCGGACGCGAGAGCCCATCGCGTCCTGAAAGGCATCCTCGAGTTCCAGCTAGGCAGCACATCGACGCACACTTCCTGAAAACTGCTGTATGCCCCCACATGCCCGTTGGCGAAAGTGGAACTTACGGGGAGCCTAGTGATCACCCTGCGGTTTCCCCGAACGAACGAGGGCGGCGGCATTAGTGCCCCCCCAAGGATTGCAGGCACCCAGTTCCTCTGTGGAAATGAGTCCTTTACTCCCAAGGCGTTGCTGCAGTGAAGAGACGCAGGGCCTTTTCAGGGTTTGGCCGAGAGCTCCGTGGTTGCGAGGATGCAGCTTTCCAAACGGTGAAAGACTGCTTTTCTAAACAGGGCCCCCTATGGTAGCTACCACGCAACGTTAAGTACCTGCAGTATTTAGGGGCGAAGCCAGACAAACGCGGCACACTGGGCCCTTCGCTGAATCCGTTTGAATGAGCGGGTGTCGAAGTGTGGCAAGCTCCCTAACCGAGTGAAGGCCTGAGGAAGGCCTTGCTGGCACTGCATCTCCCAGAGGCCTACCAGTGTAAAGTGGTGAATTGTGGTCTTCTTTGAGCAGGTTGGATGTCACGTCGAGTGCCTGCATGAGGTAGAGGCCCGGCAGGTGTGAGTTCCCAGAAGGAACGCGGAGCAGAGCGTGTCTCTTATGGCACGTCACTGCTCTGCACTGAGTCAAAGTTGCCCAGCCCATTAGACCGGCTAGGAATATGTTCCCGAGGTGTTCGTACGCTGTGTCAACCTGGTTCTCCAAGGAAGGGAGCCGTGTGTCGCCCTGGATTCTGCACGCCCAGAAGTGTTCCGAAGGGCCTACACGGCTGTCTGTCGATCAGCAGGCAGACAGGACACTTGGGGTACTCAGTGTATTTGCACGGGAAGCGGTGCCGACGGGAGAGCCCTAGGAGACCCGAAAGGCCTCCTCGCCTTCCTTTTAAGCGGAACAACGACCGAGACCTCATGGAAACTGCTGCACGCAGAGCTTGCCAGGGGGACAAGTGGGTCCTTACCATGAGACTAGTGGTCACCTTGTGGCTTCCCAGAACGCACGAGGGCTGTGGGATTAGCTCCCCCTAAGAATTGAGAGCACCTGACTTCTCTGGGCAAAGTACTCGTTCCCCTCCCAGGCGTGCCTGCGGTGAAAAGCAGCTGGGCAATTCCACACTTTTGCACACAGGTTCTAGGCCGCCCAGAATCCAGCTTTCGAGACGGGAAAAGACTGCTTTGGTGCGCTGATGCTAGGGGTCACCTTGCGATTGCCCAGAACGAACGTGGGCCGCAGCTTAGCTCTCCTCTGAAAGGGCAGGCACCCCGTTTGTCTGGGGGACATACTGGTTTCCTCCCCAGCTGTGCCTGCAGTGAGTAGAAGCTGGACATAGTGAGCGTTTCAGAAACAGCTCCGAGGCTACCTGTATCCAGCTTTCCAAAGGGGGAAAACACTGGTTTTCTAAGCAGTGCCACCTACCCTCGTTAACACCCACCAGAAGTACGTGCAGAACTGGAAGTGCAAAGGGAGACCGTCGCGACACACTGGGCCCTTGGCTAAATAGTTTTCACTGCGCAGGCGTCTGCGTGTGGCAAGATCCCTAACCGAGTGAAGGCCTGAGGAAGACCTAGTTGGCACTGCACATTCCAAGGGCCTGCCAGTGTAAAGTGAGGAATTGTGCTCTTGGCTCAGGTTGGATCTCACCTCGACTTCCTGCTTGAGGCAAAGAGCGGGGAGGTATGAGTTCCAAGAAGGAACGCGGGGGAGACGTTTCTCTCCGGGTAAGTCCCTTTTCCGCACTGAGTCCAATTGGCCCAGCCCAGGAGACCGTGTAGGACTGTGTTCCGGGGCTCTTTGCAAGCTGTGTCAACCTAGGTTCCTAAGGAAGAGAACGGTGTGTCGCCTTGGACTCTGCATGCCAAGGAGTGTTCCGAAGGGCCTACGCGGCTGTCTGTTGCTCAGCAGGCAGAGAGGAGGCCCGGCGGACTCAGTGTAGTTGCCCGGGAAACGGTGCGGACGCGAGAGCCCTTCGCGTCCTGAAAGGCATCCTCGAGTTCCAGCTAGGCAGCACATCGACGCACACTTCCTGGAAACTGCTGTATGCCCCCACATGCCCGTTGGCGAAAGTGGCACTTACGGGGAGCCCAGTGATCACCCTGCGGTTTCCCCGAACGAACGAGGGCGGCGGCATTAGTGCCCCCCCAAGGATTGCAAGCACCCAGTTCCTCTGTGGAAATGAGTCCTTTACTCCCAAGGCGTTGCTGCAGTGAAGAGACGCAGGGCCTTTTCAGGGTTTGGCCGAGAGCTCCGTGGTTGCGAGGATGCAGCTTTCCAAACGGTGAAAGACTGCTTTTCTAAACAGGGCCCCCTATGGTAGCTACCACGCAACGTTAAGTACCTGCAGTATTTAGGGGCGAAGCCAGACAAACGCGGCACACTGGGCCCTTCGCTGAATCCGTTTGAATGAGCGGGTGTCAAAGTGTGGCAAGCTCCCTAACCGACTGAAGGCCTGAGGAAGGCCTTGTTGGCACTGCATCTCCCAGAGGCCTACCAGCGTAAAGTGGTGAATTGTGGTCTTCTTTGAGCAGGTTGGATGTCACACCGAGTGCCTGCATGAGGTAGAGGCCCGGCAGGTGTGAGTTCCCAGAAGGAACGCGGAGCAGAGCGTGTCTCTTATGGCACGTCACTGCTCTGCACTGAGTCAAAGTTGCCCAGCCCATTAGACCGGCTAGGAATATGTTCCCGAGGTGTTCGTACGCTGTGTCAACCTGGTTCTCCAAGGAAGGGAGCCGTGTGTCGCCCTGGATTCTGCACGCCCAGAAGTGTTCCGAAGGGCCTACACGGCTGTCTGTCGATCAGCAGGCAGACAGGACACTTGGGGTACTCAGTGTATTTGCACGGGAAGCGGTGCCGACGCGAGAGCCCTAGGAGACCCGAAAGGCCTCCTCGCCTTCCTTTTAAGCGGAACAACGACCGAGACCTCATGGAAACTGCTGCACGCAGAGCTTGCCAGGGGGACAAGTGGGTCCTTACCATGAGACTAGTGGTCACCTTGTGGCTTCCCAGAACGCAAGAGGGCTGTGGGATTAGCTCCCCCTAAGAATTGAGAGCACCTGACTTCTCTGGGCAAAGTACTCGTTCCCCTCACAGGCGTGCCTGCAGTGAAAAGCAGCTGGGCAATTCCACACTTCTGCACAAAGGTTCTAGGCCGCCCAGAATCCAGCTTTCGAAAAGGGAAAAAAGACTGCTTTGGTGCGCTGATGCTAGGGGTCACCTTGCGATTGACCAGAACGAACGTGGGGCGCAGCTTAGCTCTCCTCTGAAAGGGCAGGCACCCCGTTTGTCTGGGGGACATACTGGTTTCCTCCCCAGCTGTGCCTGCAGTGAGTAGAAGCTGGACATAGTGAGCGTTTCAGAAACAGCTCCGAGGCTACCTGTATCCAGCTTTCCAAAGGGGGAAAACACTGGTTTTCTAAGCAGTGCCACCTACCCTCGTTACCACCCGCCATAAGTACGTGCAGAACTGGAAGAGCAAAGGGAGACCGTCGCGACACACTGGGCCCTTGACTAAATAGTTTCACTGCGCAGGCGTCTGCGTGTGGCAAGCTCCCTAACCGAGTGAAGGCCTGAGGAAGACCTAGTTGGCACTACACCTTCCAAGGGCCTGCCAGTGTAAAGTGAGGAATTGTGCTCTTGGCTCAGGTTGGATCTCACCTCGACTTCCTGCTTGAGGCAGAGAGCGGGGAGGTATGAGTTCCAAGAAGGAACGCGGGGGAGACGTTTCTCTCTGGGTAAGTCCCTTTTCTGCACTGAGTACAATTGGCCCAGCCCAGGAGACCGTGTAGGACTGTGTTCCAGGGCTCTTTGCAAGCTGTGTCAACCTAGGTTGCTAAGGAAGAGAACGGTGTGTCGCCTTGGACTCTGCATGCCAAGAAGTGTTCCGAAGGGCCTACGCGGCTGACTGTTGCTCAGCAGGCAGAGAGGAGGCCCGGCGGACTCAGTGTAGTTGCCCGGGAAACGGTGCGGACGCGAGAGCCCTTCGCGTCCTGAAAGGCATCCTCGAGTTCCAGCTATGCAGCACATCGACGAACACTTCCTGGAAACTGCTGTATGCCCCCACATGCCCGTTGGCGAAAGTGGAACTTACGGGGGGCCTAGTGATCACCCTGCAGTTTCCCCGAACGATCGAGGGCGGCGGCATTAGTGCCCCCCCAAGGATTGCAGGCACCCAGTTCCTCTGTGGAAATGAGTCCTTTACTCCCAAGGCGTTGCTGCAGTGAAGAGACGCAGGGCCTTTTCAGGGTTTGGCCGAGAGCTCCGTGGTTGCGCTGATGCAGCTTTCCAAACTGTAAAAGACTGCTTTTCTAAACAGGGCCCCCTATGGTAGCTAACACGCAGCGTAAGTACCTGCAGTATTTGAGGGGCGAAGGCAGACAAACGCGGCACACTGGGCCCTTCGCTGAATCCGTTTGAATGAGCGGGTGTCGAAGTGTGGCAAGCTCCCTAACCGAGTGAAGGCCTGAGGAAGGCCTTGCTGGCACTGCATCTCCCAGAGGCCTACCAGCGTAAAGTGGTGAATTGTGGTCTTCTTTGAGCAGGTTGGATGTCACACCGAGTGCCTGCATGAGGTAGAGGCCCGGCAGGTGTGAGTTCCCAGAAGGAACGCGGAGCAGAGCGTGTCTCTTATGGCACGTCACTGCTCTGCACTGAGTCAAAGTTGCCCAGCCCATTAGACCGGCTAGGAATATGTTCCCGAGGTGTTTGTACGCTGTGTCAACCTGGTTCCCCAAGGAAGGGAGCCGTGTGTCGCCCTGGATTCTGCACGCCCAGAAGTGTTCCGAAGGGCCTACACGGCTCTCTGTCGATCAGCAGGCAGACAGGACACTTGGGGTACTCAGTGTATTTGCACGGGAAGCGGTGCCGACGCGAGAGCCCTAGGAGACCCGAAAGGCCTCCTCGCCTTCCTTTTAAGCGGAACAACGACCGAGACCTCATGGAAACTGCTGCACGCAGAGCTTGCCAGGGGGACAAGTGGGTCCTTACCATGAGACTAGTGGTCACCTTGTGGCTTCCCAGAACGCACGAGGGCTGTGGGATTAGCTCCCCCTAAGAATTGAGAGCACCTGACTTCTCTAGGCAAAGTACTCGTTCCCCTCCCAGGCGTGCCTGCGGTGAAAAGCAGCTGGGCAATTCCACACTTTTGCACACAGGTTCTAGGCCGCCCAGAATCCAGCTTTCGAGACGGGAAAAGACTGCTTTGGTGCGCTGATGCTAGGGGTCACCTTGCGATTGCCCAGAACGAACGTGGGCCGCAGCTTAGCTCTCCTCTGAAAGAGCAGGCACCCCGTTTGTCTGGGGGACATACTGGTTTCCTCCCCAGCTGTGCCTGCAGTGATTAGAAGCTGGACATAGTTAGCGTTTCAGAAACAGCTCCGAGGCTACCTGTATCCAGCTTTCCAAAGGGCGAAAACACTGGTTTTCTAAGCAGTGCCACCTACCCTCGTTAACACCCACCAGAAGTACGTGCAGAACTGAAAGTGCAAAGGGAGACCGTCGCGACACACTGGGCCCTTGGCTAAATAGTTTTCACTGCGCAGGCGTCTGCGTGTGGCAAGATCCCTAACCGAGTGAAGGCCTGAGGAAGACCTATTTGGCACTGCACCTTCCAAGGGCCTGCCAGTGTAAAGTGAGGAATTGTGCTCTTGGCTCAGGTTGGATCTCACCTCGACTTCCTGCTTGAGGCAGAGAGCGGGGAGGTATGAGTTCCAAGAAGGAACGCGGGGGAGACGTTTCTCTCCGGGTAAGTCCCTTTTCCGCACTGAGTCCAATTGGCCCAGCCCAGGAGACCGTGTAGGACTGTGTTCCAGGGCTCTTTGCAAGCTGTGTCAACCTAGGTTGCTAAGGAAGAGAACGGTGTGTCGCCTTGGACTCTGCATGCCAAGGAGTGTTCCGAAGGGCCTACGCGGCTGTCTGTTGCTCAGCAGGCAGAGTGGAGTCCCGGCGGACTCAGTGTAGTTGCCCGGGAAACGGTGCGGACGCGAGAACCCATCGCGTCCTGAAAGGCATCCTCGAGTTCCAGCTAGGCAGCACATCGACGAACACTTCCTGGAAACTGCTGTATGCCCCCACATGCCCGTTGGCGAAAGTGGAACTTACGGGGGGCCTAGTGATCACCCAGCGGTTTCCCCGAACGATCGAGGGCGGCGGCATTAGTGCCCCCCCAAGGATTGCAGGCACCCAGTTCCTCTGTGGAAATGAGTCCTTTACTCCCAAGGCGTTGCTGCAGTGAAGAGACGCAGGGCCTTTTCAGGGTTTGGCCGAGAGCTCCGTGGTTGCGAGGATGCAGCTTTCCAAACGGTGAAAGACTGCTTTTCTAAACAGGGCCCCCTATGGTAGCTACCACGCAACGTTAAGTACCTGCAGTATTTGAGGGGCGAAGGCAGACAAACGCGACACACTGGGCCCTTCGCTGAATCCGTTTGAATGAGCGGGTGTCGAAGTGTGGCAAGCTCCCTAACTGAGTGAAGGCCTGAGGAAGGCCTTGTTGGCACTGCATCTCCCAGAGGCCTACCAGCGTAAAGTGGTGAATTGTGGTCTTCTTTGAGCAGGTTGGATGTCACACCGAGTGCCTGCATGAGGTAGAGGCCCGGCAGGTGTGAGTTCCCAGAAGGAACGCGGAGCAGAGCGTGTCTCTTATGGCACGTCACTGCTCTGCACTGAGTCAAAGTTGCCCAGCCCATTAGACCGGCTAGGAATATGTTCCCGAGGTGTTCGTACGCTGTGTCAACCTGGTTCTCCAAGGAAGGGAGCCGTGTGTCGCCCTGGATTCTGCACGCCCAGAAGTGTTCCGAAGGGCCTACACGGCTGTCTGTCGATCAGCAGGCAGACAGGACACTTGGGGTACTCAGTGTATTTGCACGGGAAGCGGTGCCGACGCGAGAGCCCTGGGAGACCCGAAAGGCCTCCTCGCCTTCCTTTTAAGCGGAACAACGACCGAGACCTCATGGAAACTGCTGCACGCAGAGCTTGCCAGGGGGACAAGTGGGTCCTTACCATGAGACTAGTGGTCACCTTGTGGCTTCCCAGAACGCACGAGGGCTGTGGGATTAGCTCCCCCTAAGAATTGAGAGCACCTGACTTCTCTGGGCAAAGTACTCGTTCCCCTCCCAGGCGTGCCTGCGGTGAAAAGCAGCTGGGCAATTCCACACTTTTGCACACAGGTTCTAGGCCGCCCAGAATCCAGCTTTCGAGACGGGAAAAGACTGCTTTGGTGCGCTGATGCTAGGGGTCACCTTGCGATTGCCCAGAACGAACGTGGGCCGCAGCTTAGCTCTCCTCTGAAAGGGCAGGCACCCCGTTTGTCTGGGGGACATACTGGTTTCCTCCCCAGCTGTGCCTGCAGTGATTAGAAGCTGGACATAGTTAGCGTTTCAGAAACAGCTCCGAGGCTACCTGTATCCAGCTTTCCAAAGGGGGAAAACACTGGTTTTCTAAGCAGTGCCACCTACCCTCGTTAACACCCACCAGAAGTAAGTGCAGAACTGGAAGTGCAAAGGGAGACCGTCGCGACACACTGGGCCCTTGGCTAAATAGTTTTCACTGCGCAGGCGTCTGCGTGTGGCAAGATCCCTAACCGAGTGAAGGCCTGAGGAAGACCTAGTTGGCACTGCACATTCCAAGGGCCTGCCAGTGTAAAGTGAGGAATTGTGCTCTTGGCTCAGGTTGGATCTCACCTCGACTTCCTGCTTGAGGCAGAGAGCGGGGAGGTATGAGTTCCAAGAAGGAACGCGGGGGAGACGTTTCTCTCCGCGTAAGTCCCTTTTCCGCACTGAGTCCAATTGGCCCAGCCCAGGAGACCGTGTAGGACTGTGTTCCAGGGCTCTTTGCAAGCTGTGTCAACCTAGGTTTCTAAGGAAGAGAACGGTGTGTCGCCTTGGACTCTGCATGCCAAGGAGTGTTCCGAAGGGCCTACGCGGCTGTCTGTTGCTCAGCAGGCAGAGAGGAGGCCCGGCGGACTCAGTGTAGTTGCCCGGGAAACGGTGCGGACGCGAGAGCCCATCGCGTCCTGAAAGGCATCCTCGAGTTCCAGCTAGGCAGCACATCGACGCACACTTCCTGAAAACTGCTGTATGCCCCCACATGCCCGTTGGCGAAAGTGGAACTTACGGGGAGCCTAGTGATCACCCTGCGGTTTCCCCGAACGAACGAGGGCGGCGGCATTAGTGCCCCCCCAAGGATTGCAGGCACCCAGTTCCTCTGTGGAAATGAGTCCTTTACTCCCAAGGCGTTGCTGCAGTGAAGAGACGCAGGGCCTTTTCAGGGTTTGGCCGAGAGCTCCGTGGTTGCGAGGATGCAGCTTTCCAAACGGTGAAAGACTGCTTTTCTAAACAGGGCCCCCTATGGTAGCTACCACGCAACGTTAAGTACCTGCAATATTTGAGGGGCGAAGGCAAACAAACGCGGCACACTGGGCCCTTCGCTGAATCCGTTTGAATGAGCGGGTGTCGAAGTGTGGCAAGCTCCCTAACTGAGTGAAGGCCTGAGGAAGGCCTTGTTGGCACTGCATCTCCCAGAGGCCTACCAGCGTAAAGTGGTGAATTGTGGTCTTCTTTGAGCAGGTTGGATGTCACACCGAGTGCCTGCATGAGGTAGAGGCCCGGCAGGTGTGAGTTCCCAGAAGGAACGCGGAGCAGAGCGTGTCTCTTATGGCACGTCACTGCTCTGCACTGAGTCAAAGTTGCCCAGCCCATTAGACCGGCTAGGAATATGTTCCCGAGGTGTTCGTACGCTGTGTCAACCTGGTTCTCCAAGGAAGGGAGCCGTGTGTCGCCCTGGATTCTGCACGCCCAGAAGTGTTCCGAAGGGCCTACACGGCTGTCTGTCGATCAGCAGGCAGACAGGACACTTGGGGTACTCAGTGTATTTGCACGGGAAGCGGTGCCGACGCGAGAGCCCTAGGAGACCCGAAAGGCCTCCTCGCCTTCCTTTTAAGCGGAACAACGACCGAGACCTCATGGAAACTGCTGCACGCAGAGCTTGCCAGGGGGACAAGTGGGTCCTTACCATGAGACTAGTGGTCACCTTGTGGCTTCCCAGAACGCACGAGGGCTGTGGGATTAGCTCCCCCTAAGAATTGAGAGCACCTGACTTCTCTGGGCAAAGTACTCGTTCCCCTCCCAGGCGTGCCTGCGGTGAAAAGCAGCTGGGCAATTCCACACTTTTGCACACAGGTTCTAGGCCGCCCAGAATCCAGCTTTCGAGACGGGAAAAGACTGCTTTGGTGCGCTGATGCTAGGGGTCACCTTGCGATTGCCCAGAACGAACGTGGGCCGCAGCTTAGCTCTCCTCTGAAAGAGCAGGCACCCCGTTTGTCTGGGGGACATACTGGTTTCCTCCCCAGCTGTGCCTACAGTGATTAGAAGCTGGACATAGTTAGCGTTTCAGAAACAGCTCCGAGGCTACCTGTATCCAGCTTTCCAAAGGGCGAAAACACTGGTTTTCTAAGCAGTGCCACCTACCCTCGTTAACACCCACCAGAAGTACGTGCAGAACTGAAAGTGCAAAGGGAGACCGTCGCGACACACTGGGCCCTTGGCTAAATAGTTTTCACTGCACAGGCGTCTGCGTGTGGCAAGATCCCTAACCGAGTGAAGGCCTGAGGAAGACCTAGTTGGCACTGCACATTCCAAGGGCCTGCCAGTGTAAAGTGAGGAATTGTGCTCTTGGCTCAGGTTGGATCTCACCTCGACTTCCTGCTTGAGGCAGAGAGCGGGGAGGTATGAGTTCCAAGAAGGAACGCGGGGGAGACGTTTCTCTCCGGGTAAGTCCCTTTTCCGCACTGAGTCCAATTGGCCCAGCCCAGGAGACCGTGTAGGACTGTGTTCCAGGGCTCTTTGCAAGCTGTGTCAACCTAGGTTTCTAAGGAAGAGAACGGTGTGTCGCCTTGGACTCTGCATGCCAAGGAGTGTTCCGAAGGCCCTACGCGGCTGTCTGTTGCTCAGCAGGCAGAGAGGAGGCCCGGCGGACTCAGTGTAGTTGCCCGGGAAACGGTGCGGACGCGAGAGCCCTTCGCGTCCTGAAAGGCATCCTCGAGTTCCAGCTAGGCAGCACATCGACGCACACTTCCTGGAAACTGCTGTATGCCCCCACATGCCCGTTGGCGAAAGTGGAACTTACGGGGAGCCCAGTGATCACCCTGCGTTTTCCCCGAACGAACGAGGGCGGCGGCATTAGTGCCCCCCCAAGGATTGCAAGCACCCAGTTCCTCTGTGGAAATGAGTCCTTTACTCCCAAGGCGTTGCTGCAGTGAAGAGACGCAGGGCCTTTTCAGGGTTTGGCCGAGAGCTCCGTGGTTGCGAGGATGCAGCTTTCCAAACGGTGAAAGACTGCTTTTCTAAACAGGGCCCCCTATGGTAGCTACCACGCAACGTTAAGTACCTGCAGTATTTAGGGGCGAAGCCAGACAAACGCGGCACACTGGGCCCTTCGCTGAATCCGTTTGAATGAGCGGGTGTCAAAGTGTGGCAAGCTCCCTAACCGAGTGAAGGCCTGAGGAAGGCCTTGTTGGCACTGCATCTCCCAGAGGCCTACCAGCGTAAAGTGGTGAATTGTGGTCTTCTTTGAGCAGGTTGGATGTCACACCGATTGCCTGCATGAGGTAGAGGCCCGGCAGGTGTGAGTTCCCAGAAGGAACGCGGAGCAGAGCGTGTCTCTTATGGCACGTCACTGCTCTGCACTGAGTCAAAGTTGCCCAGCCCATTAGACCGGCTAGGAATATGTTCCCGAGGTGTTCGTACGCTGTGTCAACCTGGTTCTCCAAGGAAGGGAGCCGTGTGTCGCCCTGGATTCTGCACGCCCAGAAGTGTTCCGAAGGGCCTACACGGCTGTCTGTCGATCAGCAGGCAGACAGGACACTTGGGGTACTCAGTGTATTTGCACGGGAAGCGGTGCCGACGCGAGAGCCCTAGGAGACCCGAAAGGCCTCCTCGCCTTCCTTTTAAGCGGAACAACGACCGAGACCTCATGGAAACTGCTGCACGCAGAGCTTGCCAGGGGGACAAGTGGGTCCTTATCATGAGACTAGTGGTCACCTTGTGGCTTCCCAGAACGCACGAGGGCTGTGGGATTAGCTCCCCCTAAGAATTGAGAGCACCTGACTTCTCTGGGCAAAGTACTCGTTCCCCTCACAGGCGTGCCTGCAGTGAAAAGCAGCTGGGCAATTCCACACTTCTGCACACAGGTTCTAGGCCGCCCAGCATCCAGCTTTTGAAAAGGGAAAAAAGACTACTTTGGTGCGCTGATGCTAGGGGTCACCTTGCGATTGACCAGAACGAACGTGGGGAGCAGCTTAGCTCTCCTCTGAAAGGGCAGGCACCCCGTTTGTCTGGGGGACATACTGGTTTCCTCCCCAGCTGTGCCTGCAGTGAGTAGAAGCTGGACATAGTGAGCGTTTCAGAAACAGCTCCAAGGCTACCTGTATCCAGCTTTCCAAAGGGGGAAAACACTGGTTTTCTAAGCAGTGCCACCTACCCTCGTTACCAACCGCCATAAGTACGTGCAGAACTGGAAGAGCAAAGGGAGACCGTCGGGAAACACTGGGCCCTTGACTAAATAGTTTCACTGCGCAGGCGTCTGCGTGTGGCAAGATCCCTAACCGAGTGAAGGCCTGAGGAAGACCTAGTTGGCACTGCACCTTCCAAGGGCCTGCCAGTGTAAACTGAGGAATTGTGCTCTTGGCTCAGGTTGGATCTCACCTCGACTTCCTGCTTGAGGCAGAGAGCGGGGAGGTATGAGTTCCAAGAAGGAACGCGGGGGAGACGTTTCTCTCTGGGTAAGTCCCTTTTCCGCACTGAGTACAATTGGCCCAGCCCAGGAGACCGTGTAGGACTGTGTTCCAGGGCTCTTTGCAAGCTGTGTCAACCTAGGTTGCTAAGGAAGAGAACGGTGTGTCGCCTTGGACTCTGCATGCCAAGGAGTGTTCCGAAGGGCCTACGCGGCTGACTGTTGCTCAGCAGGCAGAGAGGAGGCCCGGCGGACTCAGTGTAGTTGCCCGGGAAACGGTGCGGACGCGAGAGCCCATCGCGTCCTGAAAGGCATCCTCGAGTTCCAGCTATGCAGCACATCGACGAACACTTCCTGGAAACTGCTGTATGCCCCCACATGCCCGTTGGCGAAAGTGGAACTTACGGGGGGCCTAGTGATCACCCTGCAGTTTCCCCGAACGATCGAGGGCGGCGGCATTAGTGCCCCCCCAAGGATTGCAGGCACCCAGTTCCTCTGTGGAAATGAGTCCTTTACTCCCAAGGCGTTGCTGCAGTGAAGAGACGCAGGGCCTTTTCAGGGTTTGGCCGAGAGCTCCGTGGTTGCGCTGATGCAGCTTTCCAAACTGTAAAAGACTACTTTTCTAAACAGGGCCCCCTATGGTAGCTAACACGCAGCGTAAGTACCTGCAGTATTTGAGAGGCGAAGGCAGACAAACGCGGCACACTGGGCCCTTCGCTGAATCCGTTTCAATGAGCGGGTGTCGAAGTGTGGCAAGCTCCCTAACCGAGTGAAGGCCTGAGGAAGGCCTTGCTGGCACTGCATCTCCCAGAGGCCTACCAGCGTAAAGTGGTGAATTGTGGTCTTCTTTGAGCAGGTTGGATGTCACACCGAGTGCCTGCATGAGGTAGAGGCCCGGCAGGTGTGAGTTCCCAGAAGGAACGCGGAGCAGAGCGTGTCTCTTATGGCACGTCACTGCTCTGCACTGAGTCAAAGTTGCCCAGCCCATTAGACCGGCTAGGAATATGTTCCCGAGGTGTTTGTACGCTGTGTCAACCTGGTTCTCCAAGGAAGGGAGCCGTGTGTCGCCCTGGATTCTGCACGCCCAGAAGTGTTCCGAAGGGCCTACAAGGCTGTCTGTCGATCAGCAGGCAGACAGGACACTTGGGGTACTCAGTGTATTTGCACGGGAAGCGGTGCCGACGCGAGAGCCCTAGGAGACCCGAAAGGCCTCCTCGCCTTCCTTTTAAGCGGAACAACGACCGAGACCTCATGGAAACTGCTGCACGCAGAGCTTGCCAGGGGGACAAGTGGGTCCTTACCATGAGACTAGTGGTCACCTTGTGGCTTCCCAGAACGCACGAGGGCTGTGGGATTAGCTCCCCCTAAGAATTGAGAGCACCTGACTTCTCTGGGCAAAGTACTCGTTCCCCTCCCAGGCGTGCCTGCGGTGAAAAGCAGCTGGGCAATTCCACACTTTTGCACACAGGTTCTAGGCCGCCCAGAATCCAGCTTTCGAGACGGGAAAAGACTGCTTTGGTGCGCTGATGCTAGGGGTCACCTTGCGATTGCCCAGAACGAACGTGGGCCGCAGCTTAGCTCTCCTCTGAAAGGGCAGGCACCCCGTTTGTCTGGGGGACATACTGGTTTCCTCCCCAGCTGTGCCTGCAGTGATTAGAAGCTGGACATAGTTAGCGTTTCAGAAACAGCTCCGAGGCTACCTGTATCCAGCTTTCCAAAGGGGGAAAACACTGGTTTTCTAAGCAGTGCCACCTACCCTCGTTAACACCCGCCATAAGTACGTGCAGAACTGGAAGTGCAAAGGGAGACCGTCGCGACACACTGGGCCCTTGGCTAAATAGTTTTCACTGCGCAGGCGTCTGCGTGTGGCAAGATCCCTAACCGAGTGAAGGCCTGAGGAAGACCTAGTTGGCACTGCACCTTCCAAGGGCCTGCCAGTGTAAAGTGAGGAATTGTGCTCTTGGCTCAGGTTGGATCTCACCTCGACTTCCTGCTTGAGGCAGAGAGCGGGGAGGTATGAGTTCCAAGAAGGAACGCGGGGGAGACGTTTCTCTCCAGGTAAGTCCCTTTTCCGCACTGAGTCCAATTGGCCCAGCCCAGGAGACCGTGTAGGACTGTGTTCCAGGGCTCTTTGCAAGCTGTGTCAACCTAGGTTGCTAAGGAAGAGAACGGTGTGTCGCCTTGGACTCTGCATGCCAAGGAGTGTTCCGAAGGGCCTACGCGGCTGTCTGTTGCTCAGCAGGCAGAGTGGAGGCCCGGCGGACTCAGTGTAGTTGCCCGGGAAACGGTGCGGACGCGAGAGCCCATCGCGTCCTGAAAGGCATCCTCGAGTTCCAGCTATGCAGCACATCGACGAACACTTCCTGGAAACTGCTGTATGCCCCCACATGCCCGTTGGCGAAAGTGGAACTTACGGGGGGCCTAGTGATCACCCAGCGGTTTCCCCGAACGATCGAGGGCGGCGGCATTAGTGCCCCCCCAAGGATTGCAGGCACCCAGTTCCTCTGTGGAAATGAGTCCTTTACTCCCAAGGCGTTGCTGCAGTGAAGAGACGCAGGGCCTTTTCAGGGTTTGGCCGAGAGCTCCGTGGTTGCGAGGATGCAGCTTTCCAAACGGTGAAAGACTGCTTTTCTAAACAGGGCCCCCTATGGTAGCTACCACGCAACGTTAAGTACCTGCAGTATTTGAGGGGCGAAGGCAGACAAACGCGACACACTGGGCCCTTCGCTGAATCCGTTTGAATGAGCGGGTGTCGAAGTGTGGCAAGCTCCCTAACTGAGTGAAGGCCTGAGGAAGGCCTTGTTGGCACTGCATCTCCCAGAGGCCTACCAGCGTAAAGTGGTGAATTGTGGTCTTCTTTGAGCAGGTTGGATGTCACACCGAGTGCCTGCATGAGGTAGAGGCCCGGCAGGTGTGAGTTCCCAGAAGGAACGCGGAGCAGAGCGTGTCTCTTATGGCACGTCACTGCTCTGCACTGAGTCAAAGTTGCCCAGCCCATTAGACCGGCTAGGAATATGTTCCCGAGGTGTTCGTACGCTGTGTCAACCTGGTTCTCCAAGGAAGGGAGCCGTGTGTCGCCCTGGATTCTGCACGCCCAGAAGTGTTCCGAAGGGCCTACACGGCTGTCTGTCGATCAGCAGGCAGACAGGACACTTGGGGTACTCAGTGTATTTGCACGGGAAGCGGTGCCGACGCGAGAGCCCTAGGAGACCCGAAAGGCCTCCTTGCCTTCCTTTTAAGCGGAACAACGACCGAGACCTCATGGAAACTGCTGCACGCAGAGCTTGCCAGGGGGACAAGTGGGTCCTTACCATGAGACTAGTGGTCACCTTGTGGCTTCCCAGAACGCACGAGGGCTGTGGGATTAGCTCCCCCTAAGAATTGAGAGCACCTGACTTCTCTGGGCAAAGTACTCGTTCCCCTCCCAGGCGTGCCTGCGGTGAAAAGCAGCTGGGCAATTCCACACTTTTGCACACAGGTTCTAGGCCGCCCAGAATCCAGCTTTCGAGACGGGAAAAGACTGCTTTGGTGCGCTGATGCTAGGGGTCACCTTGCGATTGCCCAGAACGAACGTGGGCCGCAGCTTAGCTCTCCTCTGAAAGGGCAGGCACCCCGTTTGTCTGGGGGACATACTGGTTTCCTCCCCAGCTGTGCCTGCAGTGATTAGAAGCTGGACATAGTTAGCGTTTCAGAAACAGCTCCGAGGCTACCTGTATCCAGCTTTCCAAAGGGGGAAAACACTGGTTTTCTAAGCAGTGCCACCTACCCTCGTTAACACCCACCAGAAGTAAGTGCAGAACTGGAAGTGCAAAGGGAGACCGTCGCGACACACTGGGCCCTTGGCTAAATAGTTTTCACTGCGCAGGCGTCTGCGTGTGGCAAGATCCCTAACCGAGTGAAAGCCTGAGGAAGACCTAGTTGGCACTGCACATTCCAAGGGCCTGCCAGTGTAAAGTGAGGAATTGTGCTCTTGGCTCAGGTTGGATCTCACCTCGACTTCCTGCTTGAGGCAGAGAGCGGGGAGGTATGAGTTCCAAGAAGGAACGCGGGGGAGACGTTTCTCTCCGGGTAAGTCCCTTTTCCGCACTGAGTCCAATTGGCCCAGCCCAGGAGACCGTGTAGGACTGTGTTCCAGGGCTCTTTGCAAGCTGTGTCAACCTAGGTTTCTAAGGAAGAGAACGGTGTGTCGCCTTGGACTCTGCATGCCAAGGAGTGTTCCGAAGGGCCTACGCGGCTGTCTGTTGCTCAGCAGGCAGAGAGGAGGCCCGGCGGACTCAGTGTAGTTGCCCGGGAAACGGTGCGGACGCGAGAGCCCATCGCGTCCTGAAAGGCATCCTCGAGTTCCAGCTAGGCAGCACATCGACGCACACTTCCTGAAAACTGCTGTATGCCCCCACATGCCCGTTGGCGAAAGTGGAACTTACGGGGAGCCTAGTGATCACCCTGCGGTTTCCCCGAACGAACGAGGGCGGCGGCATTAGTGCCCCCCCAAGGATTGCAGGCACCCAGTTCCTCTGTGGAAATGAGTCCTTTACTCCCAAGGCGTTGCTGCAGTGAAGAGACGCAGGGCCTTTTCAGGGTTTGGCCGAGAGCTCCGTGGTTGCATGGATGCAGCTTTCCAAACGGTGAAAGACTGCTTTTCTAAATAGGGCCCCCTATGGTAGCTACCACGCAACGTTAAGTACCTGCAATATTTGAGGGGCGAAGGCAAACAAACGCGGCACACTGGGCCCTTCGCTGAATCCGTTTGAATGAGCGGGTGTCGAAGTGTGGCAAGCTCCCTAACCGAGTGAAGGCCTGAGGAAGGCCTTGTTGGCACTGCATCTCCCAGAGGCCTACCATCGTAAAGTGGTGAATCGTGGTCTTCTTTGAGCAGGTTGGATGTCACACCGAGTGCCTGCATGAGGTAGAGGCCCGGCAGGTGTGAGTTCCCAGAAGGAACGCGGAGCAGAGCGTGTCTCTTATGGCACGTCACTGCTCTGCACTGAGTCAAAGTTGCCCAGCCCATTAGACTGGCTAGGAATATGTTCCCGAGGTGTTCGTACGCTGTGTCAACCTGGTTCTCCAAGGAAGGGAGCCGTGTGTCGCCCTGGATTCTGCACGCCCAGAAGTGTTCCGAAGGGCTTACACGGCTGTCTGTCGATCAGCAGGCAGACAGGACACTTGGGGTACTCAGTGTATTTGCACGGGAAGCGGTGCCGACGCGAGAGCCCTAGGAGACCCGAAAGGCCTCCTCGCCTTCCTTTTAAGCGGAACAACGACCGAGACCTCATGGAAACTGCTGCACGCAGAGCTTGCCAGGGGGACAAGTGGGTCCTTACCATGAGACTAGTGGTCACCTTGTGGCTTCCCAGAACGCACGAGGGCTGTGGGATTAGCTCCCCCTAAGAATTGAGAGCACCTGACTTCTCTGGGCAAAGTACTCGTTCCCCTCCCAGGCGTGCCTGCGGTGAAAAGCAGCTGGGCAATTCCACACTTTTGCACACAGGTTCTAGGCCGCACAGAATCCAGCTTTCGAGACGGGAAAAGACTGCTTTGGTGCGCTGATGCTAGGGGTCACCTTGCGATTGCCCAGAACGAACGTGGGCCACAGCTTAGCTCTCCTCTGAAAGGGCAGGCACCCCGTTTGTCTGGGGGACATACTGGTTTCCTCCCCAGCTGTGCCTGCAGTGAGTAGAAGCTGGACATAGTGAGCGTTTCAGAAACAGCTCCGAGGCTACCTGTATCCAGCTTTCCAAAGGGGGAAAACACTGGTTTTCTAAGCAGTGCCACCTACCCTCGTTAACACCCGCCATAAGTACGTGCAGGACTGGAAGTGCAAAGGGAGACCGTCGCGACACACTGGGCCCTTGGCTAAATAGTTTTCACTGCGCAGGCGTCTGCGTGTGGCAAGCTCCCTAACCGAGTGAAGGCCTGAGGAAGACCTAGTTGGCACTGCGTCTTCCAAGGGCCTGCCAGTGTAAAGTGAGGAATTGTGCTCTTGGCTCAGGTTGGATCTCACCTCGACTTCCTGCTTGAGGCAGAGAGCGGGGAGGTATGAGTTCCAAGAAGGAACGCGGGGGAGAAGTTTCTCTCAGGGTAAGTCACCTTTCCGCACTGAGTCCAAGTGGCCCAGCCCAGGAGACCGTGTAGGACTGTGTTCCAGGGCTCTTTGCAAGCTGTGTCCACCTACGTTTCTAAGGAAGAGAACGGTGTGTCGCCTTGGACTCTGCATGCCAAGGAGTGTTCCGAAGGGCCTACGCGGCTGTCTGTTGCTCAGCAGGCAGAGAGGAGGCCCGGCGGACTCAGTGTAGTTGCCCGGGAAACGGTGCGGACGCGAGAGCCCATCGCGTCCTGAAAGGCATCCTCGAGTTCCAGCTAGGCAGCACATCGACGCACACTTCCTGGAAACTGCTGTATGCCCCCACATGCCCGTTGGCGAAAGTGGCACTTACGGGGAGCCCAGTGATCACCCTGCGGTTTCCCCGAACGAACGAGGGCGGCGGCATTAGTGCCCCCCCAAGGATTGCAGGCACCCAGTTCCTCTGTGGAAATGAGTCCTTTACTCCCAAGGCGTTGCTGCAGTGAAGAGACGCAGGGCCTTTTCAGGGTTTGGCCGAGAGCTCCGTCGTTGCGAGGATGCAGCTTTCCAAACGGTGAAAGACTGCTTTTCTAAACAGGGCCCCCTATGGTAGCTACCACGCAACGTTAAGTACCTGCAGTATTTGAGGGGCGAAGGCAGACAAACGCGACACACTGGGCCCTTCGCTGAATCCATTTGAATGAGCGGGTGTCGAAGTGTGGCAAGCTCCCTAACCGAGTGAAGGCCTGAGGAAGGCCTTGTTGGCACTGCATCTCCCAGAGGCCTACCAGCGTAAAGTGGTGAATTGTGGTCTTCTTTGAGCAGGTTGGATGTCACACCGAGTGCCTGCATGAGGTAGAGGCCCGGCAGGTGTGAGTTCCCAGAAGGAACGCGGAGCAGAGCGTGTCTCTTATGGCACGTCACTGCTCTGCACTGAGTCAAAGTTGCCCAGCGCATTAGACCGGCTAGTAATATGTTCCCCAGGTGTTCGTACGCTGTGTCAACCTGGTTCTCCAAGGAAGGGAGCCGTGTGTCGCCCTGGATTCTGCACGCCCAGAAGTGTTCCGAAGGGCCTACACGGCTGTCTGTCGATCAGCAGGCAGACAGGACACTTGGGGTACTCAGTGTATTTGCACGGGAAGCGGTGCCGACGCGAGAGCCCTAGGAGACCCGAAAGGCCTCCTCGCCTTCCTTTTAAGCGGAACAACGACCGAGACCTCATGGAAACTGCTGCACGCAGAGCTTGCCAGGGGGACAAGTGGGTCCTTACCATGAGACTAGTGGTCACCTTGTGGCTTCCCAGAACGCACGAGGGCTGTGGGATTAGCTCCCCCTAAGAATTGAGAGCACCTGACTTCTCTGGGCAAAGTACTCGTTCCCCTCCCAGGCGTGCCTGCGGTGAAAAGCAGCTGGGCAATTCCACACTTTTGCACACAGCTTCTAGGCCGCCCAGAATCCTGCTTTCGAGACGGGAAAAGACTGCTTTGGTGCGCTGATGCTAGGGGTCACCTTGCGATTGCCCAGAACGAACGTGGGCCGCAGCTTAGCTCTGCTCTGAAAGGGCAGGCACCCCGTTTATCTGGGGGACATACTGGTTTCCTCCCCAGCTGTGCCTGCAGTGAGTAGAAGCTGGACATAGTGAGCGTTTCAGAAACAGCTCCGAGGCTACCTGTATCCAGCTTTCCAAAGGGGGAAAACACTGGTTTTCTAAGCAGTGCCACCCACCCTCGTTAACACCCGCCATAAGTACGTGCAGAACTGGAAGTGCAAAGGGAGACCGTCGCGACACACTGGGCCCTTGGCTAAATAGTTTTCACTGCGCAGGCGTCTGCGTGTGGCAAGATCCCTAACCGAGTGAAGGCCTGAGGAAGACTTAGTTGGCACTGCCTCTTCCAAGGGCCTGCCAGTGTAAAGTGAGGAATTGTGCTCTTCGCTCAGGTTGGATCTCACCTCGACTTCCTGCTTGAGGCAGAGAGCGGGGAGGTATGAGTTCCAAGAAGGAACGCGGGGGAGACGTTTCTCTCCGGGTAAGTCCCTTTTCCGCACTGAGTCCAAGTGGCCCAGCCCAGGAGACCGTGTAGGACTGTGTTCCAGGGCTCTTTGCAAGCTGTGTCCACCTAAGTTTCTAAGGAAGAGAACGGTGTGTCGCCTTGGACTCTGCATGCCAAGGAGTGTTCCGAAGGGCCTACGCGGCTGTCTGTTGCTCAGCAGGCAGAGAGGAGGCCCGGCGGACTCAGTGTAGTTGCCCGGGAAACGGTGCGGACGCGAGAGCCCATCGCGTCCTGAAAGGCATCCTCGAGTTCCAGCTAGGCAGCACATCGACGCACACTTCCTGGAAACTGCTGTATGCCCCCACATGCCCGTTGGCGAAAGTGGAACTTACGGGGAGCCCAGTGATCACCCTGCGGTTTCCTCGAACGAACGAGGGCGGCTGCATTAGTGCCCCCCCAAGGATTGCAGGCACCCAGTTCCTCTGTGGAAATGAGTCCTTTACTCCCAAGGCGTTGCTGCAGTGAAGAGACGCAGGGCCTTTTCAGGGTTTGGCCGAGAGCTCCGTGGTTGCGAGGATGCAGCTTTCCAAACGGTGAAAGACTGCTTTTCTAAACAGGGCCCCCTATGGTAGCTACCACGCAACGTTAAGTACCTGCAGTATTTGAGGGGCGAAGGCAGACAAACGCGACACACTGGGCCCTTCGCTGAATCCGTTTGAATGAGCGGGTGTCGAAGTGTGGCAAGCTCCCTAACCGAGTGAAGGCCTGAGGAAGGCCTTGCTGGCACTGCATCTCCCAGAGGCCTACCAGTGTAAAGTGGTGAATTGTGGTCTTCTTTGAGCAGGTTGGATGTCACGTCGAGTGCCTGCATGAGGTAGAGGTCCGGCAGGTGTGAGTTCCCAGAAGGAACGCGGAGCAGAGCGTGTCTCTTATGGCCCGTCACTGCTCTGCACTGAGTCAAAGTTGCCCAGCCCATTAGACCGGCTAGGAATATGTTCCCCAGGTGTTCGTACGCTGTGTCAACCTGGTTCTCCAAGGAAGGGAGCCGTGTGTCGCCCTGGATTCTGCACGCCCAGAAGTGTTCCGAAGGGCCTACACGGCTGTCTGTCGATCAGCAGGCAGACAGGACACTTGGGGTACTCAGTGTATTTGCACGGGAAGCGGTGCCGACGCGAGAGCCCTAGGAGACCCGAAAGGCCTCCTCGCCTTCCTTTTAAGCGGAACAACGACCGAGACCTCATGGAAACTGCTGCACGCAGAGCTTGCCAGGGGGACAAGTGGGTCCTTACCATGAGACTAGTGGTCACCTTGTGGCTTCCCAGAACGCACGAGGGCTGTGGGATTAGCTCCCCCTAAGAATTGAGAGCACCTGACTTCTCTGGGCAAAGTACTCGTTCCCCTCCCAGGCGTGCCTGCGGTGAAAAGCAGCTGGGCAATTCCACACTTTTGCACACAGGTTCTAGGCCGCCCAGAATCCAGCTTTCGAGACGGGAAAAGACTGCTTTGGTGCGCTGATGCTAG
Source organism: Eubalaena glacialis (assembly GCF_028564815.1). NCBI lineage: Eukaryota > Metazoa > Chordata > Mammalia > Artiodactyla > Balaenidae > Eubalaena > Eubalaena glacialis. Next base: position 107,103,817 of record NC_083716.1, on the reverse strand, counting down.
GGGTCACCTTGCGATTGCCCAGAACGAACGTGGGCCGCAGCTTAGCTCTCCTCTGAAAGGGCAGGCACCCCGTTTGTCTGGGGGACATACTGGTTTCCTCCCCAGCTGTGCCTGCAGTGAGTAGAAGCTGGACATAGTGAGCGTTTCAGAAACAGCTCCGAGGCTACCTGTATCCAGCTTTCCAAAGGGGGAAAACACTGGTTTTCTAAGCAGTGCCACCTACCCTCGTTAACACCCGCCAGAAGTACATGCAGAACTGGAAGTGCAAAGGGAGACCGTCGCGACACACTGGGCCCTTGGCTAAATAGTTTTCACTGCGCAGGCGTCTGCGTGTGGCAAGCTCCCTAACCGAGTGAAGGCCTGAGGAAGACCTAGTTGGCACTGCGTCTTCCAAGGGCCTGCCAGTGTAAAGTGAGGAATTGTGCTCTTGGCTCAGGTTGGATCTCACCTCGACTTCCTGCTTGAGGCAGAGAGCGGGGAGGTATGAGTTCCAAGAAGGAACGCGGGGGAGACGTTTCTCTGCGGGTAAGTCCCTTTTCCGCACTGAGTCCAATTGGCCCAGCCCAGGAGACCGTGTAGGACTGTGTTCCAGGGCTCTTTGCAAGCTGTGTCAACCTAGGTTTCTAAGGAAGAGAACGGTGTGTCGCCTTGGACTCTGCATGCCAAGGAGTGTTCCGAAGGGCCTACGCGGCTGTCTGTTGCTCAGCAGGCAGAGGGGAGACCCGGCGGACTCAGTGTAGTTGCCCGGGAAACGGTGCGGACGCGAGAGCCCATCGCGTCCTGAAAGGCATCCTCGAGTTCCAGCTAGGCAGCACATCGACGCACACTTCCTGGAAACTGCTGTATGCCCCCACATGCCCGTTGGCGAAAGTGGAACTTACGGGGAACCTAGTGATCGCCCTGCGGTTACCCCAAACGAACGAGGGCGGCGGCATTAGTGGCCCCCAAGGATTGCAGGCACCCAGTTCCTCTGTGGAAATGAGTCCTTTACTCCCAAGGTGTTGCTGCAGTGAAGAGACGCAGGGCCTTTTCAGGGTTTGGCCGAGAGCTCCGTGGTTGCGAGGATGCAGCTTTCCAAACGGTGAAAGACTGCTTTTCTAAACAGGGCCCCCTATGGTAGCTACCACGCAACGTTAAGTACCTGCAGTATTTGAGGAGCGAAGGCAGACAAACACGACACACTGGGCCCTTCGCTGAATCCGTTTGAATGAGCGGGTGTCGAAGTGTGGCAAGCTCCCTAACCGAGTGAAGGCCTGAGGAAGACCTAGTTGGCACTGCGTCTTTCAAGGGCCTGCCAGTGTAAAGTCAGGAATTGTGCTCTTGGCTCAGGTTGGACCTCACCTCGACTTCCTGCTTGAGGCAGAGAGCAGGGAGGTATGAGTTCCAAGAAGGAACGCGGGGGAGACGTTTCTCTCCGGGTAAGTCCCTTTTCCGCACTGAGTCCAAGTGGCCCAGCCCAGGAGACCGTGTAGGACTGTGTTCCAGGGCTCTTTGCAAGCTGTGTCAACCTAGGTTTTTAAGGAAGATAACGGTGTTTCGCCTTGGACTCTGCATGCCAAGGAGTGTTCCGAAGGGCCTACGCGGCTGTCTGTTTCTCAGCAGGCAGAGAGGAGACCCGGCGGACTCAGTGTAGTTGCCCGGGAAACGGTGCGGACGCGAGAGCCCATCGCGTCCTGAAAGGCATCCTCGAGTTCCAGCTAGGCAGCACATCGACGCACACTTCCTGGAAACTGCTGTATGCCCCCACATGCCCGTTGGCAAAAGTGGAACTTACGGGGAGCCCAGTGATCACCCTGCGGTTTCCCCGAACGAACGAAGGCCGCGGCATTAGTGCCCCCCCAAGGATTGCAGGCACCCAGTTCCTCTGTGGAAATGAGTCGTTTACTCCCAAGGCGTTGCTGCAGTGAAGAGACGCAGGACCTTTTCAGGGATTGGCCGAGAGCTCCGTGGTTGCGAGGATGCAGCTTTCCAAATGGTGAAAGACTGCTTTTCTAAACAGGGCCCCCTATGGTAGCCACCACGCAACGTTAAGTACCTGCAGTATTTGAGGGGCTAAGGCAGACAAACGCGACACACTGGGCCCTTCGCTGAATCCGTTTGAATGAGCGGGTGTCGAAGTGTGGCAAGCTCCCTAACCGAGTGAAGGCCTGAGGAAGGCCTTGTTGGCACTGCATCTCCCAGAGGCCTACCAGCGTAAAGTGGTGAATTGTGGTCTTCTTTGAGCAGGTTGGATGTCACACCGAGTGCCTGCATGAGGTAGAGGCCCGGCAGGTGTGAGTTCCCAGAAGGAACGCGGAGCAGAGCGTGTCTCTTATGGCACGTCACTGCTCTGCACTGAGTCAAAGTTGCCCAGCCCATTAGACCGGCTAGGAATATGTTCCCGAGGTGTTCGTACGCTGTGTCAACCTGGTTCTCCAAGGAAGGGAGCCGTGTGTCGCCCTGGATTCTGCACGCCCAGAAGTGTTCCGAAGGGCCTACACGGCTGTCTGTCGATCAGCAGGCAGACAGGACACTTGGGGTACTCAGTGTATTTGCACGGGAAGCGGTGCCGACGCGAGAGCCCTAGGAGACCCGAAAGGCCTCCTCGCCTTCCTTTTAAGCGGAACAACGACCGAGACCTCATGGAAACTGCTGCACGCAGAGCTTGCCAGGGGGACAAGTGGGTCCTTACCATGAGACTAGTGGTCACCTTGTGGCTTCCCAGAACGCACGAGGGCTGTGGGATTAGCTCCCCCTAAGAATTGAGAGCACCTGACTTCTCTGGGCAAAGTACTCGTTCCCCTCCCAGGCGTGCCTGCGGTGAAAAGCAGCTGGGCAATTCCACACTTTTGCACACAGGTTCTAGGCCGCCCAGAATCCAGCTTTCGCGACGGGAAAAGACTGCTTTGGTGCGCTGATGCTAGGGGTCACCTTGCGATTGCCCAGAACGAACGTGGGCCGCAGCTTAGCTCTCCTCTGAAAGGGCAGGCACCCCGTTTGTCTGGGGGACATACTGGTTTCCTCCCCAGCTGTGCCTGCAGTGAGTAGAAGCTGGACATAGTGAGCGTTTCAGAAACAGCTCCGAGGCTACCTGTATCCAGCTTTCCAAAGGGCGAAAACACTGGTTTTCTAAGCAGTGCCACCTACCCTCGTTAACACCCGCCATAAGTACGTGCAGAACTGGAAGTGCAAAAGGAGACCGTCGCGACACACTGGGCCCTTGGCTAAATAGTTTTCACTGCGCAGGCGTCTGCGTGTGGCAAGCTCCCTAACCAAGTGAAGGCCTGAGGAAGACCTAGTTGGCACTGCGTCTTCCAAGGGCCTGCCAGTGTAAAGTGAGGAATTGTGCTCTTCGCTCAGGTTGGATCTCACCTCGACTTCCTGCTTGAGGCAGAGACCGGGGAGGTATGAGTTCCAAGAAGGAACGCGGGGGAGACGTTTCTCTCAGGGTAAGTCACCTTTTCCGCACTGAGTCCAAGTGGCCCAGCCCAGGAGACCGTGTAGGACTGTGTTCCAGGGCTCTTTGCAAGCTGTGTCAACCTAGGTTTCTAAGGAAGAGAACGGTGTGTCGCCTTGGACTCTGCATGCCAAGGAGTGTTCCGAAGGGCCTACGCGGCTGTCTGTTGCTCAGCAGGCAGAGAGGAGGCCCGGCGGACTCAGTGTAGTTGCCCGGGAAACGGTGCGGATGCGAGAGCCCATCGCGTCCTGAAAGGCATCCTCGAGTTCCAACTAGGCAGCACATCGACGCACACTTCCTGGAAACTGCTGTATGCCCCCACATGCCCGTTGGCGAAAGTGGCACTTACGGGGAGCCCAGTGATCACCCTGCGTTTTCCCCGAACGAACGAGGGCGGCGGCATTAGTGCCCCCCCAAGGATTGCAGGCACCCAGTTCCTCTGTGGAAATGAGTCCTTTACTCCCAAGGTGTTGCTGCAGTGAAGAGACGCAGGGCCTTTTCAGGGTTTGGCCGAGAGCTCCGTGGTTGCGAGGATGCAGCTTTCCAAACGGTGAAACACTGCTTTTCTAAACAGGGCCCCCTATGGTAGCTACCACGCAACGTTAAGTACCTGCAGTATTTGAGGGGCGAAGGCAGACAAACGCGACACACTGGGCCCTTCGCTGAATCCGTTTGAATGAGCGGGTGTCGAAGTGTGGCAAGCTCCCTAACCGAGTGAAGGCCTGAGGAAGGCCTTGTTGGCAGTGCATCTCCCAGAGGCCTACCAGCGTAAAGTGGTGAATTGTGGTCTTCTTTGAGCAGGTTGGATGTCACGTCGAGTGCCTGCATGAGGTAGAGGCCCGGCAGGTGTGAGTTCCCAGAAGGAACGCGGAGCAGAGCGTGTCTCTTATGGCACGTCACTGCTCTGCACTGAGTCAAAGTTGCCCAGCCCATTAGACCGGCTAGGAATATGTTCCCGTGGTGTTCGTACGCTGTGTCAACCTGGTTCTCCAAGGAAGGGAGCCGTGTGTCGCCCTGGATTCTGCACGCCCAGAAGTGTTCCGAAGGGCCTACACGGCTGTCTGTCGATCAGCAGGCAGACAGGACACTTGGGGTACTCAGTGTATTTGCACGGGAAGCGGTGCCGACGCGAGAGCCCTAGGAGACCCGAAAGGCCTCCTCGCCTTCCTTTTAAGCGGAACAACGACCGAGACCTCATGGAAACTGCTGCACGCAGAGCTTGCCAGGGGGACAAGTGGGTCCTTACCATGAGACTAGTGGTCACCTTGTGGCTTCCCAGAACGCACGAGGGCTGTGGGATTAGCTCCCCCTAAGAATTGAGAGCACCTGACTTCTCTGGGCAAAGTACTCGTTCCCCTCCCAGGCGTGCCTGCGGTGAAAAGCAGCTGGGCAATTCCACACTTTTGCACACAGGTTCTAGGCCGCCCAGAATCCAGCTTTCGAGACGGGAAAAGACTGCTTTGGTGCGCTGATGCTAGGGGTCACCTTGCGATTGCCCAGAACGAACGTGGGCCGCAGCTTAGCTCTCCTCTGAAAGGGCAGGCACCCCGTTTGTCTGGCGGACATACTGGTTTCCTCCCCAGCTGTGCCTGCAGTGAGTAGAAGCTGGACATAGTGAGCGTTTCAGAAACAGCTCCGAGGCTACCTGTATCCAGCTTTCCAAAGGGCGAAAACACTGGTTTTCTAAGCAGTGCCACCTACCCTCGTTAACACCCGCCATAAGTACGTGCAGAACTGGAAGTGCAAAGGGAGACCGTCGCGACACACTGGGCCCTTGGCTAAATAGTTTTCACTGCGCAGGCGTCTGCGTGTGGCAAGCTCCCTAACCGAGTGAAGGCCTGAGGAAGACCTAGTTGGCACTGCGTCTTCCAAGGGCCTGCCAGTGTAAAGTGAGGAATTGTGCTCTTGGCTCAGGTTGGATCTCACCTCGACTTCCTGCTTGAGGCAGAGAGCGGGGAGGTATGAGTTCCAAGAAGGAACGCGGGGGAGACGTTTCTCTCCGGGTAAGTCCCTTTTCCGCACTGAGTCCAATTGGCCCAGCCCAGGAGACCGTGTAAGACTGTGTTCCAGGGCTCTTTGCAAGCTGTGTCAACCTAGGTTTCTAAGGAAGAGAACGGTGTGTCGCCTTGGACTCTGCATGCCAAGGAGTGTTCCGAAGGGCCTACGCGGCTGTCTGTTGCTCAGCAAGCAGAGAGGAGGCCCGGCGGACTCAGTGTAGTTGCCCGGGAAACGGTGCGGACGCGAGAGCCCATCGCGTCCTGAAAGGCATCCTCGAGTTCCAGCTAGGCAGCACATCGACGCACACTTCCTGGAAACTGCTGTATGCCCCCACATGCCCGTTGGCGAAAGTGGCACTTACGGGGAGCCCAGTGATCACCCTGCGGTTTCCCCGAACGAACGAGGGCGGCGGCATTAGTGCCCCCCCAAGGATTGCAGGCACCCAGTTCCTCTGTGGAAATGAGTCCTTTACTCCCAAGGCGTTGCTGCAGTGAAGAGACGCAGGGCCTTTTCAGGGTTTGGCCGAGAGCTCCGTGGTTGTGAGGATGCAGCTTTCCAAACGGTGAAAGACTGCTTTTCTAAACAGGGCCCCCTATGGTAGCTACCACGCAACGTTAAGTACCTGCAGTATTTGAGGGGCGAAGGCAGACAAACGCGACACACTGGGCCCTTCGCTGAATCCGTTTGAATGAGCGGGTGTCGAAGTGTGGCAAGCTCCCTAACCGAGTGAAGGCCTGAGGAAGGCCTTGTTGGCACTGCATCTCCCAGAGGCCTACCAGCGTAAAGTGGTGAATTGTGGTCTTCTTTGAGCAGGTTGGATGTCACACCGAGTGCCTGCATGAGGTAGAGGCCCGGCAGGTGTGAGTTCCCAGAAGGAACGCGGAGCAGAGCGTGTCTCTTATGGCACGTCACTGCTCTGCACTGAGTCAAAGTTGCCCAGCCCATTAGACCGGCTAGGAATATGTTCCCGAGGTGTTCGTACGCTGTGTCAACCTGGTTCTCCAAGGAAGGGAGCCGTGTGTCGCCCTGGATTCTGCACGCCCAGAAGTGTTCCGAACGGCCTACACGGCTGTCTGTCGATCAGCAGGCAGACAGGACACTTGGAGTACTCAGTGTATTTGCACGGGAAGCGGTGCCGACGCGAGAGCCCTAGGAGACCCGAAAGGCCTCCTCGCCTTCCTTTTAAGCGGAACAACGACCGAGACCTCATGGAAACTGCTGCACGCAGAGCTTGCCAGGGGGACAAGTGGGTCCTTACCATGAGACTAGTGGTCACCTTGTGGCTTCCCAAAACGCACGAGGGCTGTGGGATTAGCTCCCCCTAAGAATTGAGAGCACCTGACTTCTCTGGGCAAAGTACTCGTTCCCCTCCCAGGCGTGCCTGCGGTGAAAAGCAGCTGGGCAATTCCACACTTTTGCACACAGGTTCTAGGCCGCCCAGAATCCAGCTTTCGAGACGGGAAAAGACTGCTTTGGTGCGCTGATGCTAGGGGTCACCTTGCGATTGCCCAGAACGAACGTGGGCCGCAGCTTAGCTCTCCTCTGAAAGGGCAGGCACCCCGTTTCTCTGGGGGACATACTGGTTTCCTCCCCAGCTGTGCCTGCAGTGAGTAGAAGCTGGACATAGTGAGCGTTTCAGAAACAGCTCCGAGGCTACCTGTATCCAGCTTTCCAAAGGGGGAAAACACTGGTTTTCTAAGCAGTGCCACCTACCCTCGTTAACACCCGCCATAAGTACGTGCAGAACTGGAAGTGCAAAGGGAGACCGTCGCGACACACTGGGCCTTTGGCTAAATAGTTTTCACTGCGCAGGCGTCTGCGTGTGGCAAGCTCCCTAACCGAGTGAAGGCCTGAGGAAGACCTAGTTGGCACTGCGTCTTCCAAGGGCCTGCCAGTGTAAAGTGAGGAATTGTGCTCTTGGCTCAGGTTGGATCTCACCTCGACTTCCTGCTTGAGGCAGAGAGCAGGGAGGTATGAGTTCCAAGAAGGAACGCGGGGGAGAAGTTTCTCTCAGGGTAAGTCACCTTTCCGCACTGAGTCCAAGTGGCCCAGCCCAGGAGACCGTGTAGGACTGTGTTCCAGGGCTCTTTGCAAGCTGTGTCAACCTAGGTTTCTAAGGAAGAGAACGGTGTGTCGCCTTGGACTCTGCATGCCAAGGAGTGTTCCGAAGGGCCTACGCGGCTGTCTGTTGCTCAGCAGGCAGAGAGGAGGCCCGGCGGACTCAGTGTAGTTGCCCGGGAAACGGTGCGGACGCGAGAGCCCATCGCGTCCTGAAAGGCATCCTCGAGTTCCAGCTAGGCAGCACATCGACGCACACTTCCTGGAAACTGCTGTATGCCCCCACATGCCCGTTGGCGAAAGTGGCACTTACGGGGAGCCCAGTGATCACCCTGCGGTTTCCCCGAACGAACGAGGGCGGCGGCATTAGTGCCCCCCCAAGGATGGCAGGCACCCAGTTCCTCTGTGGAAATGAGTCCTTTACTCCCAAGGCGTTGCTGCAGTGAAGAGACGCAGGGCCTTTTCAGGGTTTGGCCGAGAGCTCCGTGGTTGCGAGGATGCAGCTTTCCAAACGGTGAAACACTGCTTTTCTAAACAGGGCCCCCTATGGTAGCTACCACGCAACGTTAAGTACCTGCAGTATTTGAGGGGCGAAGGCAGACAAACGCGACACACTGGGCCCTTCGCTGAATCCGTTTGAATGAGCGGGTGTCGAAGTGTGGCAAGCTCCCTAACCGAGTGAAGGCCTGAGGAAGGCCTTGTTGGCACTGCATCTCCCAGAGGTCTACCAGCGTAAAGTGGTGAATTGTGGTCTTCTTTGAGCAGGTTGGATGTCACGTCGAGTGCCTGCATGAGGTAGAGGCCCGGCAGGTGTGAGTTCCCAGAAGGAACGCGGAGCAGAGCGTGTCTCTTATGGCACGTCACTGCTCTGCACTGAGTCAAAGTTGCCCAGCCCATTAGACCGGCTAGGAATATGTTCCCGAGGTGTTCGTACGCTGTGTCAACCTGGTTCTCCAAGGAAGGGAGCCGTGTGTCGCCCTGGATTCTGCACGCCCAGAAGTGTTCCGAAGGGCCTACACGGCTGTCTGTCGATCAGCAGGTAGACAGGACACTTGGGGTACTCAGTGTATTTGCACGGGAAGCGGTGCCGACGCGAGAGCCCTGGGAGACCCGAAAGGCCTCCTCGCCTTCCTTTTAAGCGGAACAACGACCGAGACCTCATGGAAACTGCTGCACGCAGAGCTTGCCAGGGGGACAAGTGGGTCCTTACCATGAGACTAGTGGTCACCTTGTGGCTTCCCAGAACGCACGAGGGCTGTGGGATTAGCTCCCCCTCAGAATTGAGAGCACCTGACTTCTCTGGGCAAAGTACTCGTTCCCCTCCCAGGCGTGCCTGCGGTGAAAAGCAGCTGGGCAATTCCACACTTTTGCACACAGGTTCTAGGCCGCCCAGAATCCAGCTTTCGAGACGGGAAAAGACTGCTTTGGTGCGCTGATGCTAGGGGTCACCTTGCGATTGCCCAGAACGAACGTGGGCCGCAGCTTAGCTCTCCTCTGAAAGGGCAGGCACCCCGTTTGTCTGGGGGACATACTGGTTTCCTCCCCAGCTGTGCCTGCAGTGAGTAGAAGCTGGACATAGTGAGCGTTTCAGAAACAGCTCCGAGGCTACCTGTATCCAGCTTTCCAAAGGGGGAAAACACTGGTTTTCTAAGCAGTGCCACCCACCCTCGTTAACACCCGCCATAAGTACGTGCAGAACTGGAAGTGCAAAGGGAGACCGTCGCGACACACTGGGCCCTTGGCTAAATAGTTTTCACTGCGCAGGCGTCTGCGTGTGGCAAGCTCCCTAACCGAGTGAAGGCCTGAGGAAGACCTAGTTGGCACTGCGTCTTCCAAGGGCCTGCCAGTGTAAAGTGAGGAATTGTGCTCTTGGCTCAGGTTGGATCTCACCTCGACTTCCTGCTTGAGGCAGAGAGCGGGGAGGTATGAGTTCCAAGAAGCAACGCGGGGGAGAAGTTTCTCTCAGGGTAAGTCACCTTTCCGCACTGAGTCCAAGTGGCCCAGCCCAGGAGACCGTGTAGGACTGTGTTCCAGGGCTCTTTGCAAGCTGTGTCAACCTAGGTTTCTAAGGAAGAGAACGGTGTGTCGCCTTGGACTCTGCATGCCAAGGAGTGTTCCGAAGGGCCTACGCGGCTGTCTGTTGCTCAGCAGGCAGAGAGGAGGCCCGGCGGACTCAGTGTAGTTGCCCGGGAAACGGTGCGGACGCGAGAGCCCATCGCGTCCTGAAAGGCATCCTCGAGTTCCAGCTAGGCAGCACATCGACGCACACTTCCTGGAAACTGCTGTATGCCCCCACATGCCCGTTGGCGAAAGTGGAACTTACGGGGAGCCCAGTGATCACCCTGCGGTTTCCCCGAACGAACGAGGGCGGCGGCATTAGTGCCCCCCCAAGGATTGCAGGCACCCAGTTCCTCTGTGGAAATGAGTCCTTTACTCCCAAGGCGTTGCTGCAGTGAAGAGACGCAGGGCCTTTTCAGGGTTTGGCCGAGAGCTCCGTGGTTGCGAGGATGCAGCTTTCCAAACGGTGAAAGACTGCTTTTCTAAACAGGGCCCCCTATGGTAGCTACCACGCAACGTTAAGTACCTGCAGTATTTGAGGGGCGAAGGCAGACAAACGCGACACACTGGGCCCTTCGCTGAATCCGTTTGAATGAGCGGGTGTCGAAGTGTGGCAAGCTCCCTAACCGAGTGAAGGCCTGAGGAAGGCCTTGTTGGCACTGCATCTCCCAGAGGTCTACCAGCGTAAAGTGGTGAATTGTGGTCTTCTTTGAGCAGGTTGGATGTCACGTCGAGTGCCTGCATGAGGTAGAGGCCCGGCAGGTGTGAGTTCCCAGAAGGAACGCGGAGCAGAGCGTGTCTCTTATGGCACGTCACTGCTCTGCACTGAGTCAAAGTTGCCCAGCCCATTAGACCGGCTAGGAATATGTTCCCGAGGTGTTCGTACGCTGTGTCAACCTGGTTCTCCAAGGAAGGGAGCCGTGTGTCGCCCTGGATTCTGCACGCCCAGAAGTGTTCCGAAGGGCCTACACGGCTGTCTGTCGATCAGCAGGCAGACAGGACACTTGGGGTACTCAGTGTATTTGCACGGGAAGCGGTGCCGACGCGAGAGCCCTGGGAGACCCGAAAGGCCTCCTCGCCTTCCTTTTAAGCGGAACAACGACCGAGACCTCATGGAAACTGCTGCACGCAGAGCTTGCCAGGGGGACAAGTGGGTCCTTACCATGAGACTAGTGGTCACCTTGTGGCTTCCCAGAACGCACGAGGGCTGTGGGATTAGCTCCCCCTAAGAATTGAGAGCACCTGACTTCTCTGGGCAAAGTACTCGTTCCCCTCCCAGGCGTGCCTGCGGTGAAAAGCAGCTGGGCAATTCCACACTTTTGCACACAGGTTCTAGGCCGCCCAGAATCCAGCTTTCGAGACGGGAAAAGACTGCTTTGGTGCGCTGATGCTAGGGGTCACCTTGCGATTGCCCAGAACGAACGTGGGCCGCAGCTTAGCTCTCCTCTGAAAGGGCAGGCACCCCGTTTGTCTGGGGGACATACTGGTTTCCTCCCCAGCTGTGCCTGCAGTGAGTAGAAGCTGGACATAGTGAGCGTTTCAGAAACAGCTCCGAGGCTACCTGTATCCAGCTTTCCAAAGGGGGAAAACACTGGTTTTCTAAGCAGTGCCACCCACCCTCGTTAACACCCGCCATAAGTACGTGCAGAACTGGAAGTGCAAAGGGAGACCGTCGCGACACACTGGGCCCTTGGCTAAATAGTTTTCACTGCGCAGGCGTCTGCGTGTGGCAAGCTCCCTAACCGAGTGAAGGCCTGAGGAAGACCTAGTTGGCACTGCGTCTTCCAAGGGCCTGCCAGTGTAAAGTGAGGAATTGTGCTCTTGGCTCAGGTTGGATCTCACCTCGACTTCCTGCTTGAGGCAGAGAGCGGGGAGGTATGAGTTCCAAGAAGCAACGCGGGGGAGAAGTTTCTCTCAGGGTAAGTCACCTTTCCGCACTGAGTCCAAGTGGCCCAGCCCAGGAGACCGTGTAGGACTGTGTTCCAGGGCTCTTTGCAAGCTGTGTCAACCTAGGTTTCTAAGGAAGAGAACGGTGTGTCGCCTTGGACTCTGCATGCCAAGGAGTGTTCCGAAGGGCCTACGCGGCTGTCTGTTGCTCAGCAGGCAGAGAGGAGGCCCGGCGGACTCAGTGTAGTTGCCCGGGAAACGGTGCGGACGCGAGAGCCCATCGCGTCCTGAAAGGCATCCTCGAGTTCCAGCTAGGCAGCACATCGACGCACACTTCCTGGAAACTGCTGTATGCCCCCACATGCCCGTTGGCGAAAGTGGAACTTACGGGGAGCCCAGTGATCACCCTGCGGTTTCCCCGAACGAACGAGGGCGGCGGCATTAGTGCCCCCCCAAGGATTGCAGGCACCCAGTTCCTCTGTGGAAATGAGTCCTTTACTCCCAAGGCGTTGCTGCAGTGAAGAGACGCAGGGCCTTTTCAGGGTTTGGCCGAGAGCTCCGTGGTTGCGAGGATGCAGCTTTCCAAACGGTGAAAGACTGCTTTTCTAAACAGGGCCCCCTATGGTAGCTACCACGCAACGTTAAGTACCTGCAGTATTTGAGGGGCGAAGGCAGACAAACGCGACACACTGGGCCCTTCGCTGAATCCGTTTGAATGAGCGGGTGTCGAAGTGTGGCAAGCTCCCTAACCGAGTGAAGGCCTGAGGAAGGCCTTGTTGGCACTGCATCTCCCAGAGGTCTACCAGCGTAAAGTGGTGAATTGTGGTCTTCTTTGAGCAGGTTGGATGTCACGTCGAGTGCCTGCATGAGGTAGAGGCCCGGCAGGTGTGAGTTCCCAGAAGGAACGCGGAGCAGAGCGTGTCTCTTATGGCACGTCACTGCTCTGCACTGAGTCAAAGTTGCCCAGCCCATTAGACCGGCTAGGAATATGTTCCCGAGGTGTTCGTACGCTGTGTCAACCTGGTTCTCCAAGGAAGGGAGCCGTGTGTCGCCCTGGATTCTGCACGCCCAGAAGTGTTCCGAAGGGCCTACACGGCTGTCTGTCGATCAGCAGGCAGACAGGACACTTGGGGTACTCAGTGTATTTGCACGGGAAGCGGTGCCGACGCGAGAGCCCTGGGAGACCCGAAAGGCCTCCTCGCCTTCCTTTTAAGCGGAACAACGACCGAGACCTCATGGAAACTGCTGCACGCAGAGCTTGCCAGGGGGACAAGTGGGTCCTTACCATGAGACTAGTGGTCACCTTGTGGCTTCCCAGAACGCACGAGGGCTGTGGGATTAGCTCCCCCTAAGAATTGAGAGCACCTGACTTCTCTGGGCAAAGTACTCGTTCCCCTCCCAGGCGTGCCTGCGGTGAAAAGCAGCTGGGCAATTCCACACTTTTGCACACAGGTTCTAGGCCGCCCAGAATCCAGCTTTCGAGACGGGAAAAGACTGCTTTGGTGCGCTGATGCTAGGGGTCACCTTGCGATTGCCCAGAACGAACGTGGGCCGCAGCTTAGCTCTCCTCTGAAAGGGCAGGCACCCCGTTTGTCTGGGGGACATACTGGTTTCCTCCCCAGCTGTGCCTGCAGTGAGTAGAAGCTGGACATAGTGAGCGTTTCAGAAACAGCTCCGAGGCTACCTGTATCCAGCTTTCCAAAGGGGGAAAACACTGGTTTTCTAAGCAGTGCCACCCACCCTCGTTAACACCCGCCATAAGTACGTGCAGAACTGGAAGTGCAAAGGGAGACCATCGCGACACACTGGGCCCTTGGCTAAATAGTTTTCACTGCGCAGGCGTCTGCGTGTGGCAAGCTCCCTAACCGAGTGAAGGCCTGAGGAAGACCTAGTTGGCACTGCGTCTTCCAAGGGCCTGCCAGTGTAAAGTGAGGAATTGTGCTCTTGGCTCAGGTTGGATCTCACCTCGACTTCCTGCTTGAGGCAGAGAGCGGGGAGGTATGAGTTCCAAGAAGGAACGCGGGGGAGAAGTTTCTCTCAGGGTAAGTCACCTTTCCGCACTGAGTCCAAGTGGCCCAGCCCAGGAGACCATGTAGGACTGTGTTCCAGGGCTCTTTGCAAGCTGTGTCAACCTAGGTTTCTAAGGAAGAGAACGGTGTGTCGCCTTGGACTCTGCATGCCAAGGAGTGTTCCGAAGGGCCTACGCGGCTGTCTGTTGCTCAGCAGGCAGAGAGGAGGCCCGGCGGACTCAGTGTAGTTGCCCGGGAAACGGTGCGGACGCGAGAGCCCATCGCGTCCTGAAAGGCATCCTCGAGTTCCAGCTAGGCAGCACATCGACGCACACTTCCTGGAAACTGCTGTATGCCCCCACATGCCCGTTGGCGAAAGTGGCACTTACGGGGAGCCCAGTGATCACCCTGCGGTTTCCCCGAACGAACGAGGGCGGCGGCATTAGTGCCCCCCCAAGGATAGCAGGCACCCAGTTCCTCTGTGGAAATGAGTCCTTTACTCCCAAGGCGTTGCTGCAGTGAAGAGACGCAGGGCCTTTTCAGGGTTTGGCCGAGAGCTCCGTGGTTGCGAGGATGCAGCTTTCCAAACGGTGAAAGACTGCTTTTCTAAACAGGGCCCCCTATGGTAGCTACCACGCAACGTTAAGTACCTGCAGTATTTGAGGGGCGAAGGCAGACAAACGCGACACACTGGGCCCTTCGCTGAATCCGTTTGAATGAGCGGGTGTCGAAGTGTGGCAAGCTCCCTAACCGAGTGAAGGCCTGAGGAAGGCCTTGTTGGCACTGCATCTCCCAGAGGTCTACCAGCGTAAAGTGGTGAATTGTGGTCTTCTTTGAGCAGGTTGGATGTCACGTCGAGTGCCTGCATGAGGTAGAGGCCCGGCAGGTGTGAGTTCCCAGAAGGAACGCGGAGCAGAGCGTGTCTCTTATGGCACGTCACTGCTCTGCACTGAGTCAAAGTTGCCCAGCCCATTAGACCGGCTAGGAATATGTTCCCGAGGTGTTCGTACGCTGTGTCAACCTGGTTCTCCAAGGAAGGGAGCCGTGTGTCGCCCTGGATTCTGCACGCCCAGAAGTGTTCCGAAGGGCCTACACGGCTGTCTGTCGATCAGCAGGCAGACAGGACACTTGGGGTACTCAGTGTATTTGCACGGGAAGCGGTGCCGACGCGAGAGCCCTAGGAGACCCGAAAGGCCTCCTCGCCTTCCTTTTAAGCGGAACAACGACCGAGACCTCATGGAAACTGCTGCACGCAGAGCTTGCCAGGGGGACAAGTGGGTCCTTACCATGAGACTAGTGGTCACCTTGTGGCTTCCCAGAACGCACGAGGGCTGTGGGATTAGCTCCCCCTAAGAATTGAGAGCACCTGACTTCTCTGGGCAAAGTACTCGTTCCCCTCCCAGGCGTGCCTGCGGTGAAAAGCAGCTGGGCAATTCCACACTTTTGCACACAGGTTCTAGGCCGCCCAGAATCCAGCTTTCGAGACGGGAAAAGACTGCTTTGGTGCGCTGATGCTAGGGGTCACCTTGCGATTGCCCAGAACGAACGTGGGCCGCAGCTTAGCTCTCCTCTGAAAGGGCAGGCACCCCGTTTGTCTGGGGGACAGACTGGTTTCCTCCCCAGCTGTGCCTGCAGTGAGTAGAAGCTGGACATAGTGAGCGTTTCAGAAACAGCTCCGAGGCTACCTGTATCCAGCTTTCCAAAGGGGGAAAACACTGGTTTTCTAAGCAGTGCCACCTACCCTCGTTAACACCCGCCATAAGTACGTGCAGGACTGGAAGTGCAAAGGGAGACCGTCGCGACACACTGGGCCCTTGGCTAAATAGTTTTCACTGCGCAGGCGTCTGCGTGTGGCAAGCTCCCTAACCGAGTGAAGGCCTGAGGAAGACCTAGTTGGCACTGCGTCTTCCAAGGGCCTGCCAGTGTAAAGTGAGGAATTGTGCTCTTGGCTCAGGTTGGACCTCACCTCGACTTCCTGCTTGAGGCAGAGAGCAGGGAGGTATGAGTTCCAAGAAGGAACGCGGGGGAGACGTTTCTCTCCGGGTAAGTCCCTTTTCCGCACTGAGTCCAAGTGGCCCAGCCCAGGAGACCGTGTAGGACTGTGTTCCAGGGCTCTTTGCAAGCTGTGTCAACCTAGGTTTTTAAGGAAGATAACGGTGTTTCGCCTTGGACTCTGCATGCCAAGGAGTGTTCCGAAGGGCCTACGCGGCTGTCTGTTGCTCAGCAGGCAGACAGGAGACCCGGCGGACTCAGTGTAGTTGCCCGGGAAACGGTGCGGAGGCGAGAGCCCATCGCGTCCTGAAAGGCATCCTCGAGTTCCAGCTAGGCAGCACATCGACGCACACTTCCTGGAAACTGCTGTATGCCCCCACATGCCCGTTGGCAAAAGTGGAACTTACGGGGAGCCCAGTGATCACCCTGCGGTTTCCCCGAACGAACGAGGGCCGCGGCATTAGTGCCCCCCCAAGGATTGCAGGCACCCAGTTCCTCTGTGGAAATGAGTCGTTTACTCCCAAGGCGGTGCTGCAGTGAAGAGACGCAGGACCTTTTCAGGGATTGGCCGAGAGCTCCGTGGTTGCGAGGATGCAGCTTTCCAAATGGTGAAAGACTGCTTTTCTAAACAGGGCCCCCTATGGTAGCCACCACGCAACGTTAAGTACCTGCAGTATTTGAGGGGCGAAGGCAGACAAACGCGACACACTGGGCCCTTCGCTGAATCCGTTTGAATGAGCGGGTGTCGAAGTGTGGCAAGCTCCCTAACCGAGTGAAGGCCTGAGGAAGGCCTTGTTGGCACTGCATCTCCCAGAGGCCTACCAGCGTAAAGTGGTGAATTGTGGTCTTCTTTGAGCAGGTTGGATGTCACGTCGAGTGCCTGCATGAGGTAGAGGCCCGGCAGGTGTGAGTTCCCAGAAGGAACGCGGAGCAGAGCGTGTCTCTTATGGCACGTCACTGCTCTGCACTGAGTCAAAGTTGCCCAGCCCATTAGACCGGCTAGGAATATGTTCCCGAGGTG
Organism: Eubalaena glacialis; assembly: GCF_028564815.1. NCBI lineage: Eukaryota > Metazoa > Chordata > Mammalia > Artiodactyla > Balaenidae > Eubalaena > Eubalaena glacialis. The sequence continues at coordinate 107,087,358 of NC_083716.1, read as the reverse complement.
TTCGTACGCTGTGTCAACCTGGTTCTCCAAGGAAGGGAGCCGTGTGTCGCCCTGGATTCTGCACGCCCAGAAGTGTTCCGAAGGGCCTACACGGCTGTCTGTCGATCAGCAGGCAGACAGGACACTTGGGGTACTCAGTGTATTTGCACGGGAAGCGGTGCCGACGCGAGAGCCCTAGGAGACCCGAAAGGCCTCCTCGCCTTCCTTTTAAGCGGAACAACGACCGAGACCTCATGGAAACTGCTGCACGCAGAGCTTGCCAGGGGGACAAGTGGGTCCTTACCATGAGACTAGTGGTCACCTTGTGGCTTCCCAGAACGCACGAGGGCTGTGGGATTAGCTCCCCCTAAGAATTGAGAGCACCTGACTTCTCTGGGCAAAGTACTCGTTCCCCTCCCAGGCGTGCCTGCGGTGAAAAGCAGCTGGGCAATTCCACACTTTTGCACACAGGTTCTAGGCCGCCCAGAATCCAGCTTTCGAGACGGGAAAAGACTGCTTTGGTGCGCTGATGCTAGGGGTCACCTTGCGATTGCCCAGAACGAACGTGGGCCGCAGCTTAGCTCTCCTCTGAAAGGGCAGGCACCCCGTTTGTCTGGGGGACATACTGGTTTCCTCCCCAGCTGTGCCTGCAGTGAGTAGAAGCTGGACATAGTGAGCGTTTCAGAAACAGCTCCGAGGCTACCTGTATCCAGCTTTCCAAAGGGGGAAAACACTGGTTTTCTAAGCAGTGCCACCTACCCTCGTTAACACCCGCCATAAGTACGTGCAGAACTGGAAGTGCAAAGGGAGACCGTCGCGACACACTGGGCCCTTGGCTAAATAGTTTTCACTGCGCAGGCGTCTGCGTGTGGCAAGCTCCCTAACCGAGTGAAGGCCTGAGGAAGACCTAGTTGGCACTGCGTCTTCCAAGGGCCTGCCAGTGTAAAGTGAGGAATTGTGCTCTTGGCTCAGGTTGGACCTCACCTCGACTTCCTGCTTGAGGCAGAGAGCAGGGAGGTATGAGTTCCAAGAAGGAACGCGGGGGAGACGTTTCTCTCCGGGTAAGTCCCTTTTCCGCACTGAGTCCAAGTGGCCCAGCCCAGGAGACCGTGTAGGACTGTGTTCCAGGGCTCTTTGCAAGCTGTGTCAACCTAGGTTTTTAAGGAAGATAACGGTGTTTCGCCTTGGACTCTGCATGCCAAGGAGTGTTCCGAAGGGCCTACGCGGCTGTCTGTTGCTCAGCAGGCAGACAGGAGACCCGGCGGACTCAGTGTAGTTGCCCGGGAAACGGTGCGGAGGCGAGAGCCCATCGCGTCCTGAAAGGCATCCTCGAGTTCCAGCTAGGCAGCACATCGACGCACACTTCCTGGAAACTGCTGTATGCCCCCACATGCCCGTTGGCAAAAGTGGAACTTACGGGGAGCCCAGTGATCACCCTGCGGTTTCCCCGAACGAACGAGGGCCGCGGCATTAGTGCCCCCCCAAGGATTGCAGGCACCCAGTTCCTCTGTGGAAATGAGTCGTTTACTCCCAAGGCGGTGCTGCAGTGAAGAGACGCAGGACCTTTTCAGGGATTGGCCGAGAGCTCCGTGGTTGCGAGGATGCAGCTTTCCAAATGGTGAAAGACTGCTTTTCTAAACAGGGCCCCCTATGGTAGCCACCACGCAACGTTAAGTACCTGCAGTATTTGAGGGGCGAAGGCAGACAAACGCGACACACTGGGCCCTTCGCTGAATCCGTTTGAATGAGCGGGTGTCGAAGTGTGGCAAGCTCCCTAACCGAGTGAAGGCCTGAGGAAGGCCTTGTTGGCACTGCATCTCCCAGAGGCCTACCAGCGTAAAGTGGTGAATTGTGGTCTTCTTTGAGCAGGTTGGATGTCACGTCGAGTGCCTGCATGAGGTAGAGGCCCGGCAGGTGTGAGTTCCCAGAAGGAACGCGGAGCAGAGCGTGTCTCTTATGGCACGTCACTGCTCTGCACTGAGTCAAAGTTGCCCAGCCCATTAGACCGGCTAGGAATATGTTCCCGAGGTGTTCGTACGCTGTGTCAACCTGGTTCTCCAAGGAAGGGAGCCGTGTGTCGCCCTGGATTCTGCACGCCCAGAAGTGTTCCGAAGGGCCTACACGGCTGTCTGTCGATCAGCAGGCAGACAGGACACTTGGGGTACTCAGTGTATTTGCACGGGAAGCGGTGCCGACGCGAGAGCCCTAGGAGACCCGAAAGGCCTCCTCGCCTTCCTTTTAAGCGGAACAACGACCGAGACCTCATGGAAACTGCTGCACGCAGAGCTTGCCAGGGGGACAAGTGGGTCCTTACCATGAGACTAGTGGTCACCTTGTGGCTTCCCAGAACGCACGAGGGCTGTGGGATTAGCTCCCCCTAAGAATTGAGAGCACCTGACTTCTCTGGGCAAAGTACTCGTTCCCCTCCCAGGCGTGCCTGCGGTGAAAAGCAGCTGGGCAATTCCACACTTTTGCACACAGGTTCTAGGCCGCCCAGAATCCAGCTTTCGCGACGGGAAAAGACTGCTTTGGTGCGCTGATGCTAGGGGTCACCTTGCGATTGCCCAGAACGAACGTGGGCCGCAGCTTAGCTCTCCTCTGAAAGGGCAGGCACCCCGTTTGTCTGGGGTACATACTGGTTTCCTCCCCAGCTGTGCCTGCAGTGAGTAGAAGCTGGACATAGTGAGCGTTTCAGAAACAGCTCCGAGGCTACCTGTATCCAGCTTTCCAAAGGGCGAAAACACTGGTTTTCTAAGCAGTGCCACCTACCCTCGTTAACACCCGCCATAAGTACGTGCAGAACTGGAAGTGCAAAAGGAGACCGTCGCGACACACTGGGCCCTTGGCTAAATAGTTTTCACTGCGCAGGCGTCTGCGTGTGGCAAGCTCCCTAACCAAGTGAAGGCCTGAGGAAGACCTAGTTGGCACTGCGTCTTCCAAGGGCCTGCCAGTGTAAAGTGAGGAATTGTGCTCTTGGCTCAGGTTGGATCTCACCTCGACTTCCTGCTTGAGGCAGAGAGCGGGGAGGTATGAGTTCCAAGAAGGAACGCGGGGGAGACGTTTCTCTCCGGGTAAGTCCCTTTTCCGCACTGAGTCCAAGTGGCCCAGCCCAGGAGACCGTGTAGGACTGTGTTCCAGGGCTCTTTGCAAGCTGTGTCAACCTAGGTTTCTAAGGAAGAGAACGGTGTGTCGCCTTGGACTCTGCATGCCAAGGAGTGTTCCGAAGGGCCTACGCGGCTGTCTGTTGCTCAGCAGGCAGAGAGGAGACCCGGCGGACTCAGTGTAGTTGCCCGGGAAACGGTGCGGACGCGAGAGCCCATCGCGTCCTGAAAGGCATCCTCGAGTTCCAGCTAGGCAGCACATCGACGCACACTTCCTGGAAACTGCTGTATGCCCCCACATACCCGTTGGCGAAAGTGGAACTTACGGGGAGCCCAGTGATCACCCTGCGGTTTCCCCGAACGAACGAGGGCCGCGGCATTAGTGCCCCCCCAAGGATTGCAGGCACCCAGTTCCTCTGTGGAAATGAGTCGTTTACTCCCAAGGCGTTGCTGCAGTGAAGAGACGCAGGACCTTTTCAGGGTTTGGCCTAGAGCTCCGTGGTTGCGAGGATGCAGCTTTCCAAACGGTGAAAGACTGCTTTTCTAAACAGGGCCCCCTATGGTAGCTACCACGCAACGTTAAGTACCTGCAGTATTTGAGGGGCGAAGGCAGACAAACGCGACACACTGGGCCCTTCGCTGAATCCGTTTGAATGAGCGGGTGTCGAAGTGTGGCAAGCTCCCTAACCGAGTGAAGGCCTGAGGAAGGCCTTGTTGGCACTGCATCTCCCAGAGGCCTACCAGCGTAAAGTGGTGAATTGTGGTCTTCTTTGAGCAGGTTGGATGTCACGTCGAGTGCCTGCATGAGGTAGAGGCCCGGCAGGTGTGAGTTCCCAGAAGGAACGCGGAGCAGAGCGTGTCTCTTATGGCACGTCACTGCTCTGCACTGAGTCAAAGTTGCCCAGCCCATTAGACCGGCTAGGAATATGTTCCCGAGGTGTTCGTACGCTGTGTCAACCTGGTTCTCCAAGGAAGGGAGCCGTGTGTCGCCCTGGATTCTGCACGCCCAGAAGTGTTCCGAAGGGCCTACACGGCTGTCTGTCGATCAGCAGGCAGACAGGACACTTGGGGTACTCAGTGTATTTGCACGGGAAGCGGTGCCGACGCGAGAGCCCTAGGAGACCCGAAAGGCCTCCTCGCCTTCCTTTTAAGCGGAACAACGACCGAGACCTCATGGAAACTGCTGCACGCAGAGCTTGCCAGGGGGACAAGTGGGTCCTTACCATGAGACTAGTGGTCACCTTGTGGCTTCCCAGAACGCACGAGGGCTGTGGGATTAGCTCCCCCTAAGAATTGAGAGCACCTGACTTCTCTGGGCAAAGTACTCGTTCCCCTCCCAGGCGTGCCTGCGGTGAAAAGCAGCTGGGCAATTCCACACTTTTGCACACAGGTTCTAGGCCGCCCAGAATCCAGCTTTCGAGACGGGAAAAGACTGCTTTGGTGCGCTGATGCTAGGGGTCACCTTGCGATTGCCCAGAACGAACGTGGGCCGCAGCTTAGCTCTCCTCTGAAAGGGCAGGCACCCCGTTTGTCTGGGGGACATAATGGTTTCCTCCCCAGCTGTGCCTGCAGTGAGTAGAAGCTGGACATAGTGAGCGTTTCAGAAACAGCTCCGAGGCTACCTGTATCCAGCTTTCCAAAGGGGGAAAACACTGGTTTTCTAAGCAGTGCCACCTACCCTCGTTAACACCCGCCATAAGTACGTGCAGGACTGGAAGTGCAAAGGGAGACCGTCGCGACACACTGGGCCCTTGGCTAAATAGTTTTCACTGCGCAGGCGTCTGCGTGTGGCAAGCTCCCTAACCGAGTGAAGGCCTGAGGAAGACCTAGTTGGCACTGCGTCTTCCAAGGGCCTGCCAGTGTAAAGTGAGGAATTGTGCTCTTGGCTCAGGTTGGATCTCACCTCGACTTCCTGCTTGAGGCAGAGAGCGGGGAGGTATGAGTTCCAAGAAGGAACGCGGGGGAGAAGTTTCTCTCAGGGTAAGTCACCTTTCCGCACTGAGTCCAAGTGGCCCAGCCCAGGAGACCGTGTAGGACTGTGTTCCAGGGCTCTTTGCAAGCTGTGTCAACCTAGGTTTCTAAGGAAGAGAACGGTGTGTCGCCTTGGACTCTGCATGCCAAGGAATGTTCCGAAGGGCCTACGCGGCTGTCTGTTGCTCAGCAGGCAGAGAGGAGGCCCGGCGGACTCAGTGTAGTTGCCCGGGAAACGGTGCGGACGCGAGAGCCCATCGCGTCCTGAAAGGCATCCTCGAGTTCCAGCTAGGCAGCACATCGACGCACACTTCCTGGAAACTGCTGTATGCCCCCACATGCCCGTGGGCGAAAGTGGCACTTACGGGGAGCCCAGTGATCACCCTGCGGTTTCCCCGAACGAAAGAGGGCGGCGGCATTAGTGCCCCCCCAAGGATTGCAGGCACCCAGTTCCTCTGTGGAAATGAGTCCTTTACTCCCAAGGCGTTGCTGCAGTGAAGAGACGCAGGGCATTTTCAGGGTTTGGCCGAGAGCTCCGTGGTTGCGAGGATGCAGCTTTCCAAACGGTGAAAGACTGCTTTTCTAAACAGGGCCCCCTATGGTAGCTACCACGCAACGTTAAGTACCTGCAGTATTTGAGGGGCGAAGGCAGACAAACGCGACACACTGGGCCCTTCGCTGAATCCGTTTGAATGAGCGGGTGTCGAAGTGTGGCAAGCTCCCTAACCGAGTGAAGGCCTGAGGAAGGCCTTGTTGGCACTGCATCTCCCAGAGGTCTACCAGCGTAAAGTGGTGAATTGTGGTCTTCTTTGAGCAGGTTGGATGTCACGTCGAGTGCCTGCATGAGGTAGAGGCCCGGCAGGTGTGAGTTCCCAGAAGGAACGCGGAGCAGAGCGTGTCTCTTATGGCACGTCACTGCTCTGCACTGAGTCAAAGTTGCCCAGCCCATTAGACCGGCTAGGAATATGTTCCCGAGGTGTTCGTACGCTGTGTCAACCTGGTTCTCCAAGGAAGGGAGCCGTGTGTCGCCCTGGATTCTGCACGCCCAGAAGTGTTCCGAAGGGCCTACACGGCTGTCTGTCGATCAGCAGGCAGACAGGACACTTGGGGTACTCAGTGTATTTGCACGGGAAGCGGTGCCGACGCGAGAGCCCTGGGAGACCCGAAAGGCCTCCTCGCCTTCCTTTTAAGCGGAACAACGACCGAGACCTCATGGAAACTGCTGCACGCAGAGCTTGCCAGGGGGACAAGTGGGTCCTTACCATGAGACTAGTGGTCACCTTGTGGCTTCCCAGAACGCACGAGGGCTGTGGGATTAGCTCCCCCTAAGAATTGAGAGCACCTGACTTCTCTGGGCAAAGTACTCGTTCCCCTCCCAGGTGTGCCTGCGGTGAAAAGCAGCTGGGCAATTCCACACTTTTGCACACAGGTTCTAGGCCGCCCAGAATCCAGCTTTCGCGACGGGAAAAGACTGCTTTGGTGCGCTGATGCTAGGGGTCACCTTGCGATTTCCCAGAACGAACGTGGGCCGCAGCTTAGCTCTCCTCTGAAAGGGCAGGCACCCCGTTTGTCTGGGGGACATACTGGTTTCCTCCCCAGCTGTGCCTGCAGTGAGTAGAAGCTGGACATAGTGAGCGTTTCAGAAACAGCTCCGAGGCTACCTGTATCCAGCTTTCCAAAGGGGGAAAACACTGGTTTTCTAAGCAGTGCCACCTACCCTCGTTAACACCCGCCATAAGTACGTGCAGAACTGGAAGTGCAAAGGGAGACCGTCGCGACACACTGGGCCCTTGGCTAAATAGTTTTCACTGCGCAGGCGTCTGCGTGTGTCAAGCTCCCTAACCGAGTGAAGGCCTGAGGAAGACCTAGTTGGCACTGCGTCTTCCAAGGGCCTGCCAGTGTAAAGTGAGGAATTGTGCTCTTGGCTCAGGTTGGATCTCACCTCGACTTCCTGCTTGAGGCAGAGAGCGGGGAGGTATGAGTTCCAAGAAGGAACGCAGGGGAGAAGTTTCTCTCAGGGTAAGTCACCTTTCCGCACTGAGTCCAAGTGGCCCAGCCCAGGAGACCGTGTAGGACTGTGTTCCAGGGCTCTTTGCAAGCTGTGTCAACCTAGGTTTCTAAGGAAGAGAACGGTGTGTCGCCTTGGACTCTGCATGCCAAGGAGTGTTCCGAAGGGCCTACGCGGCTGTCTGTTGCTCAGCAGGCAGAGAGGAGGCCCGGCGGACTCAGTGTAGTTGCCCGGGAAACGGTGCGGACGCGAGAGCCCATCGCGTCCTGAAAGGCATCCTCGAGTTCCAGCTAGGCAGCACATCGACGCACACTTCCTGGAAACTGCTGTATGCCCCCACATGCCCGTTGGCGAAAGTGGCACTTACGGGGAGCCCAGTGATCACCCTGCGGTTTCCCCGAACGAACGAGGGCGGCGGCATTAGTGCCCCCCCAAGGATTGCAGGCACCCAGTTCCTCTGTGGAAATGAGTCCTTTACTCCCAAGGCGTTGCTGCAGTGAAGAGACGCAGGGCCTTTTCAGGGTTTGGCCGAGAGCTCCGTGGTTGCGAGGATGCAGCTTTCCAAACGGTGAAAGACTGCTTTTCTAAACAGGGCCCCCTATGGTAGCTACCACGCAACGTTAAGTACCTGCAGTATTTGAGGGGCGAAGGCAGACAAACGCGACACACTGGGCCCTTCGCTGAATCCGTTTGAATGAGCGGGTGTCGAAGTGTGGCAAGCTCCCTAACCGAGTGAAGGCCTGAGGAAGGCCTTGTTGGCACTGCATCTCCCAGAGGCCTACCAGCGTAAAGTGGTGAATTGTGGTCTTCTTTGAGCAGGTTGGATGTCACGTCGAGTGCCTGCATGAGGTAGAGGCCCGGCAGGTGTGAGTTCCCAGAAGGAACGCGGAGCAGAGCGTGTCTCTTATGGCACGTCACTGCTCTGCACTGAGTCAAAGTTGCCCAGCCCATTAGACCGGCTAGGAATATGTTCCCGAGGTGTTCGTACGCTGTGTCAACCTGGTTCTCCAAGGAAGGGAGCCGTGTGTCGCCCTGGATTCTGCACGCCCAGAAGTGTTCCGAAGGGCCTACACGGCTGTCTGTCGATCAGCAGGCAGACAGGACACTTGGGGTACTCAGTGTATTTGCACGGGAAGCGGTGCCGACGCGAGAGCCCTAGGAGACCCGAAAGGCCTCCTCGCCTTCCTTTTAAGCGGAACAACGACCGAGACCTCATGGAAACTGCTGCACGCAGAGCTTGCCAGGGGGACAAGTGGGTCCTTACCATGAGACTAGTGGTCACCTTGTGGCTTCCCAGAACGCACGAGGGCTGTGGGATTAGCTCCCCCTAAAAATTGAGAGCACCTGACTTCTCTGGGCAAAGTACTCGTTCCCCTCCCAGGCGTGCCTGCGGTGAAAAGCAGCTGGGCAATTCCACACTTTTGCACACAGGTTCTAGGCCGCCCAGAATCCAGCTTTCGCGACGGGAAAAGACTGCTTTGGTGCGCTGATGCTAGGGGTCACCTTGCGATTGCCCAGAACGAACGTGGGCCGCAGCTTAGCTCTCCTCTGAAAGGGCAGGCACCCCGTTTGTCTGGGGGACATACTGGTTTCCTCCCCAGCTGTGCCTGCAGTGAGTAGAAGCTGGACATAGTGAGCGTTTCAGAAACAGCTCCGAGGCTACCTGTATCCAGCTTTCCAAAGGGGGAAAACACTGGTTTTCTAAGCAGTGCCACCCACCCTCGTTAACACCCGCCATAAGTACGTGCAGAACTGGAAGTGCAAAGGGAGACCGTCGCGACACACTGGGCCCTTGGCTAAATAGTTTTCACTGCGCAGGCGTCTGCGTGTGGCAAGCTCCCTAACCGAGTGAAGGCCTGAGGAAGACCTAGTTGGCACTGCGTCTTCCAAGGGCCTGCCAGTGTAAAGTGAGGAATTGTGCTCTTGGCTCAGGTTGGATCTCACCTCGACTTCCTGCTTGAGGCAGAGAGCGGGGAGGTATGAGTTCCAAGAAGGAACGCGGGGGAGAAGTTTCTCTCAGGGTAAGTCACCTTTCCGCACTGAGTCCAAGTGGCCCAGCCCAGGAGACCGTGTAGGACTGTGTTCCAGGGCTCTTTGCAAGCTGTGTCAACCTAGGTTTCTAAGGAAGAGAACGGTGTGTCGCCTTGGACTCTGCATGCCAAGGAGTGTTCCGAAGGGCCTACGCGGCTGTCTGTTGCTCAGCAGGCAGAGAGGAGGCCCGGCGGACTCAGTGTAGTTGCCCGGGAAACGGTGCGGACGCGAGAGCCCATCGCGTCCTGAAAGGCATCCTCGAGTTCCAGCTAGGCAGCACATCGACGCACACTTCCTGGAAACTGCTGTATGCCCCCACATGCCCGTTGGCGAAAGTGGAACTTACGGGGAGCCCAGTGATCACCCTGCGGTTTCCCCGAACGAACGAGGGCGGCGGCATTAGTGCCCCCCCAAGGATTGCAGGCACCCAGTTCCTCTGTGGAAATGAGTCCTTTACTCCCAAGGCGTTGCTGCAGTGAAGAGACGCAGGGCCTTTTCAGGGTTTGGCCGAGAGCTCCGTGGTTGCGAGGATGCAGCTTTCCAAACGGTGAAAGACTGCTTTTCTAAACAGGGCCCCCTATGGTAGCTACCACGCAACGTTAAGTACCTGCAGTATTTGAGGGGCGAAGGCAGACAAACGCGACACACTGGGCCCTTCGCTGAATCCGTTTGAATGAGCGGGTGTCGAAGTGTGGCAAGCTCCCTAACCGAGTGAAGGCCTGAGGAAGGCCTTGTTGGCACTGCATCTCCCAGAGGCCTACCAGCGTAAAGTGGTGAATTGTGGTCTTCTTTGAGCAGGTTGGATGTCACGTCGAGTGCCTGCATGAGGTAGAGACCCGGCAGGTTTGAGTTCCCAGAAGGAACGCGGAGCAGAGCGTGTCTCTTATGGCACGTCACTGCTCTGCACTGAGTCAAAGTTGCCCAGCCCATTAGACCGGCTAGGAATATGTTCCCGAGGTGTTCGTACGCTGTGTCAACCTGGTTCTCCAAGGAAGGGAGCCGTGTGTCGCCCTGGATTCTGCACGCCCAGAAGTGTTCCGAAGGGCCTACACGGCTGTCTGTCGATCAGCAGGCAGACAGGACACTTGGGGTACTCAGTGTATTTGCACGGGAAGCGGTGCCGACGCGAGAGCCCTGGGAGACCCGAAAGGCCTCCTCGCCTTCCTTTTAAGCGGAACAACGACCGAGACCTCATGGAAACTGCTGCACGCAGAGCTTGCCAGGGGGACAAGTGGGTCCTTACCATGAGACTAGTGGTCACCTTGTGGCTTCCCAGAACGCACGAAGGCTGTGGGATTAGCTCCCCCTAAGAATTGAGAGCACCTGACTTCTCTGGGCAAAGTACTCGTTCCCCTCCCAGGCGTGCCTGCGGTGAAAAGCAGCTGGGCAATTCCACACTTTTGCACACAGGTTCTAGGCCGCCCAGAATCCAGCTTTCGAGACGGGAAAAGACTGCTTTGGTGCGCTGATGCTAGGGGTCACCTTGCGATTGCCCAGAACGAACGTGGGCCGCAGCTTAGCTCTCCTCTGAAAGGGCAGGCACCCCGTTTGTCTGGGGGACATACTGGTTTCCTCCCCAGCTGTGCCTGCAGTGAGTAGAAGCTGGACATAGTGAGCGTTTCAGAAACAGCTCCGAGGCTACCTGTATCCAGCTTTCCAAAGGGGGAAAACACTGGTTTTCTAAGCAGTGCCACCTACCCTCGTTAACACCCGCCATAAGTACGTGCAGAACTGGAAGTGCAAAGGGAGACCATCGCGACACACTGGGCCCTTGGCTAAATAGTTTTCACTGCGCAGGCGTCTGCGTGTGGCAAGCTCCCTAACCGAGTGAAGGCCTGAGGAAGACCTAGTTGGCACTGCGTCTTCCAAGGGCCTGCCAGTGTAAAGTGAGGAATTGTGCTCTTGGCTCAGGTTGGATCTCACCTCGACTTCCTGCTTGAGGCAGAGAGCGGGGAGGTATGAGTTCCAAGAAGGAACGCGGGGGAGAAGTTTCTCTCAGGGTAAGTCACCTTTCCGCACTGAGTCCAAGTGGCCCAGCCCAGGAGACCGTGTAGGACTGTGTTCCAGGGCTCTTTGCAAGCTGTGTCCACCTAGGTTTCTAAGGAAGAGAACGGTGTGTCGCCTTGGACTCTGCATGCCAAGGAGTGTTCCGAAGGGCCTACGCGGCTGTCTGTTGCTCAGCAGGCAGAGAGGAGGCCCGGCGGACTCAGTGTAGTTGCCCGGGAAACGGTGCGGACGCGAGAGCCCATCGCGTCCTGAAAGGCATCCTCGAGTTCCAGCTAGGCAGCACATCGACGCACACTTCCTGGAAACTGCTGTATGCCCCCACATGCCCGTTGGCGAAAGTGGAACTTACGGGGAGCCCAGTGATCACCCTGCGGTTTCCCCGAACGAACGAGGGCGGCGGCATTAGTGCCCCCCCAAGGATTGCAGGCACCCAGTTCCTCTGTGGAAATGAGTCCTTTACTCCCAAGGCGTTGCTGCAGTGAAGAGACGCAGGGCCTTTTCAGGGTTTGGCCGAGAGCTCCGTGGTTGCGAGGATGCAGCTTTCCAAACGGTGAAAGACTGCTTTTCTAAACAGGGCCCCCTATGGTAGCTACCACGCAACGTTAAGTACCTGCAGTATTTGAGGGGCGAAGGCAGACAAACGCGACACACTGGGCCCTTCGCTGAATCCGTTTGAATGAGCGGGTGTCGAAGTGTGGCAAGCTCCCTAACCGAGTGAAGGCCTGAGGAAGGCCTTGTTGGCACTGCATCTCCCAGAGGTCTACCAGCGTAAAGTGGTGAATTGTGGTCTTCTTTGAGCAGGTTGGATGTCACGTCGAGTGCCTGCATGAGGTAGAGGCCCGGCAGGTGTGAGTTCCCAGAAGGAACGCGGAGCAGAGCGTGTCTCTTATGGCACGTCACTGCTCTGCACTGAGTCAAAGTTGCCCAGCCCATTAGACCGGCTAGGAATATGTTCCCGAGGTGTTCGTACGCTGTGTCAACCTGGTTCTCCAAGGAAGGGAGCCGTGTGTCGCCCTGGATTCTGCACGCCCAGAAGTGTTCCGAAGGGCCTACACGGCTGTCTGTCGATCAGCAGGCAGACAGGACACTTGGGGTACTCAGTGTATTTGCACGGGAAGCGGTGCCGACGCGAGAGCCCTGGGAGACCCGAAAGGCCTCCTCGCCTTCCTTTTAAGCGGAACAACGACCGAGACCTCATGGAAACTGCTGCACGCAGAGCTTGCCAGGGGGACAAGTGGGTCCTTACCATGAGACTAGTGGTCACCTTGTGGCTTCCCAGAACGCACGAGGGCTGTGGGATTAGCTCCCCCTAAGAATTGAGAGCACCTGACTTCTCTGGGCAAAGTACTCGTTCCCCTCCCAGGCGTGCCTGCGGTGAAAAGCAGCTGGGCAATTCCACACTTTTGCACACAGGTTCTAGGCCGCCCAGAATCCAGCTTTCGAGACGGGAAAAGACTGCTTTGGTGCGCTGATGCTAGGGGTCACCTTGCGATTGCCCAGAACGAACGTGGGCCGCAGCTTAGCTCTCCTCTGAAAGGGCAGGCACCCCGTTTGTCTGGGGGACATACTGGTTTCCTCCCCAGCTGTGCCTGCAGTGAGTAGAAGCTGGACATAGTGAGCGTTTCAGAAACAGCTCCGAGGCTACCTGTATCCAGCTTTCCAAAGGGGGAAAACACTGGTTTTCTAAGCAGTGCCACCCACCCTCGTTAACACCCGCCATAAGTACGTGCAGAACTGGAAGTGCAAAGGGAGACCGTCTCGACACACTGGGCCCTTGGCTAAATAGTTTTCACTGCGCAGGCGTCTGCGTGTGGCAAGCTCCCTAACCGAGTGAAGGCCTGAGGAAGACCTAGTTGGCACTGCGTCTTCCAAGGGCCTGCCAGTGTAAAGTGAGGAATTGTGCTCTTGGCTCAGGTTGGATCTCACCTCGACTTCCTGCTTGAGGCAGAGAGCGGGGAGGTATGAGTTCCAAGAAGGAACGCGGGGGAGAAGTTTCTCTCAGGGTAAGTCACCTTTCCGCACTGAGTCCAAGTGGCCCAGCCCAGGAGACCGTGTAGGACTGTGTTCCAGGGCTCTTTGCAAGCTGTGTCAACCTAGGTTTCTAAGGAAGAGAACGGTGTGTCGCCTTGGACTCTGCATGCCAAGGAGTGTTCCGAAGGGCCTACGCGGCTGTCTGTTGCTCAGCAGGCAGAGAGGAGGCCCGGCGGACTCAGTGTAGTTGCCCGGGAAACGGTGCGGACGCGAGAGCCCATCGCGTCCTGAAAGGCATCCTCGAGTTCCAGCTAGGCAGCACATCGACGCACACTTCCTGGAAACTGCTGTATGCCCCCACATGCCCGTTGGCGAAAGTGGAACTTACGGGGAGCCCAGTGATCACCCTGCGGTTTCCCCGAACGAACGAGGGCGGCGGCATTAGTGCCCCCCCAAGGATTGCAGGCACCCAGTTCCTCTGTGGAAATGAGTCCTTTACTCCCAAGGCGTTGCTGCAGTGAAGAGACGCAGGGCCTTTTCAGGGTTTGGCCGAGAGCTCCGTGGTTGCGAGGATGCAGCTTTCCAAACGGTGAAAGACTGCTTTTCTAAACAGGGCCCCCTATGGTAGCTACCACGCAACGTTAAGTACCTGCAGTATTTGAGGGGCGAAGGCAGACAAACGCGACACACTGGGCCCTTCGCTGAATCCGTTTGAATGAGCGGGTGTCGAAGTGTGGCAAGCTCCCTAACCGAGTGAAGGCCTGAGGAAGGCCTTGTTGGCACTGCATCTCCCAGAGGCCTACCAGCGTAAAGTGGTGAATTGTGGTCTTCTTTGAGCAGGTTGGATGTCACGTCGAGTGCCTGCATGAGGTAGAGGCCCGGCAGGTGTGAGTTCCCAGAAGGAACGCGGAGCAGAGCGTGTCTCTTATGGCACGTCACTGCTCTGCACTGAGTCAAAGTTGCCCAGCCCATTAGACCGGCTAGGAATATGTTCCCGAGGTGTTCGTACGCTGTGTCAACCTGGTTCTCCAAGGAAGGGAGCCGTGTGTCGCCCTGGATTCTGCACGCCCAGAAGTGTTCCGAAGGGCCTACACGGCTGTCTGTCGATCAGCAGGCAGACAGGACACTTGGGGTACTCAGTGTATTTGCACGGGAAGCGGTGCCGACGCGAGAGCCCTGGGAGACCCGAAAGGCCTCCTCGCCTTCCTTTTAAGCGGAACAACGACCGAGACCTCATGGAAACTGCTGCACGCAGAGCTTGCCAGGGGGACAAGTGGGTCCTTACCATGAGACTAGTGGTCACCTTGTGGCTTCCCAGAACGCACGAAGGCTGTGGGATTAGCTCCCCCTAAGAATTGAGAGCACCTGACTTCTCTGGGCAAAGTACTCGTTCCCCTCCCAGGCGTGCCTGCGGTGAAAAGCAGCTGGGCAATTCCACACTTTTGCACACAGGTTCTAGGCCGCCCAGAATCCAGCTTTCGAGACGGGAAAAGACTGCTTTGGTGCGCTGATGCTAGGGGTCACCTTGCGATTGCCCAGAACGAACGTGGGCCGCAGCTTAGCTCTCCTCTGAAAGGGCAGGCACCCCGTTTGTCTGGGGGACATACTGGTTTCCTCCCCAGCTGTGCCTGCAGTGAGTAGAAGCTGGACATAGTGAGCGTTTCAGAAACAGCTCCGAGGCTACCTGTATCCAGCTTTCCAAAGGGGGAAAACACTGGTTTTCTAAGCAGTGCCACCTACCCTCGTTAACACCCGCCATAAGTACGTGCAGAACTGGAAGTGCAAAGGGAGACCATCGCGACACACTGGGCCCTTGGCTAAATAGTTTTCACTGCGCAGGCGTCTGCGTGTGGCAAGCTCCCTAACCGAGTGAAGGCCTGAGGAAGACCTAGTTGGCACTGCGTCTTCCAAGGGCCTGCCAGTGTAAAGTGAGGAATTGTGCTCTTGGCTCAGGTTGGATCTCACCTCGACTTCCTGCTTGAGGCAGAGAGCGGGGAGGTATGAGTTCCAAGAAGGAACGCGGGGGAGAAGTTTCTCTCAGGGTAAGTCACCTTTCCGCACTGAGTCCAAGTGGCCCAGCCCAGGAGACCGTGTAGGACTGTGTTCCAGGGCTCTTTGCAAGCTGTGTCAACCTAGGTTTCTAAGGAAGAGAACGGTGTGTCGCCTTGGACTCTGCATGCCAAGGAGTGTTCCGAAGGGCCTACGCGGCTGTCTGTTGCTCAGCAGGCAGAGAGGAGGCCCGGCGGACTCAGTGTAGTTGCCCGGGAAACGGTGCGGACGCGAGAGCCCATCGCGTCCTGAAAGGCATCCTCGAGTTCCAGCTAGGCAGCACATCGACGCACACTTCCTGGAAACTGCTGTATGCCCCCACATGCCCGTTGGCGAAAGTGGCACTTACGGGGAGCCCAGTGATCACCCTGCGGTTTCCCCGAATGAACGAGGGCGGCGGCATTAGTGCCCCCCCAAGGATTGCAGGCACACAGTTCCTCTGTGGAAATGAGTCCTTTACTCCCAAGGCGTTGCTGCAGTGAAGAGACACAGGGCCTTTTCAGGGTTTGGCCGAGAGCTCCGTGGTTGCGAGGATGCAGCTTTCCAAACGGTGAAAGACTGCTTTTCTAAACAGGGCCCCCTATGGTAGCTACCACGCAACGTTAAGTACCTGCAGTATTTGAGGGGCGAAGGCAGACAAACGCGACACACTGGGCCCTTCGCTGAATCCGTTTGAATGAGCGGGTGTCGAAGTGTGGCAAGCTCCCTAACCGAGTGAAGGCCTGAGGAAGGCCTTGTTGGCACTGCATCTCCCAGAGGTCTACCAGCGTAAAGTGGTGAATTGTGGTCTTCTTTGAGCAGGTTGGATGTCACGTCGAGTGCCTGCATGAGGTAGAGGCCCGGCAGGTGTGAGTTCCCAGAAGGAACGCGGAGCAGAGCGTGTCTCTTATGGCACGTCACTGCTCTGCACTGAGTCAAAGTTGCCCAGCCCATTAGACCGGCTAGGAATATGTTCCCGAGGTGTTCGTACGCTGTGTCAACCTGGTTCTCCAAGGAAGGGAGCCGTGTGTCGCCCTGGATTCTGCACGCCCAGAAGTGTTCCGAAGGGCCTACACGGCTGTCTGTCGATCAGCAGGCAGACAGGACACTTGGGGTACTCAGTGTATTTGCACGGGAAGCGGTGCCGACGCGAGAGCCCTGGGAGACCCGAAAGGCCTCCTCGCCTTCCTTTTAAGCGGAACAACGACCGAGACCTCATGGAAACTGCTGCACGCAGAGCTTGCCAGGGGGACAAGTGGGTCGTTACCATGAGACTAGTGGTCACCTTGTGGCTTCCCAGAACGCACGAGGGCTGTGGGATTAGCTCCCCCTAAGAATTGAGAGCACCTGACTTCTCTGGGCAAAGTACTCGTTCCCCTCCCAGGCGTGCCTGCGGTGAAAAGCAGCTGGGCAATTCCACACTTTTGCACACAGGTTCTAGGCCGCCCAGAATCCAGCTTTCGCGACGGGAAAAGACTGCTTTGGTGCGCTGATGCTAGGGGTCACCTTGCGATTGCCCAGAACGAACGTGGGCCGCAGCTTAGCTCTCCTCTGAAAGGGCAGGCACCCCGTTTGTCTGGGGGACATACTGGTTTCCTCCCCAGCTGTGCCTGCAGTGAGTAGAAGCTGGACATAGTGAGCGTTTCAGAAACAGCGCCGAGGCTACCTGTATCCAGCTTTCCAAAGGGGGAAAACACTGGTTTTCTAAGCAGTGCCACCTACCCTCGTTAACACCCGCCATAAGTACGTGCAGAACTGGAAGTGCAAAGGGAGACCATCGCGACACACTGGGCCCTTGGCTAAATAGTTTTCACTGCGCAGGCGTCTGCGTGTGGCAAGCTCCCTAACCGAGTGAAGGCCTGAGGAAGACCTAGTTGGCACTGCGTCTTCCAAGGGCCTGCCAGTGTAAAGTGAGGAATTGTGCTCTTGGCTCAGGTTGGATCTCACCTCGACTTCCTGCTTGAGGCAGAGAGCGGGGAGGTATGAGTTCCAAGAAGGAACGCGGGGGAGAAGTTTCTCTCAGGGTAAGTCACCTTTCCGCACTGAGTCCAAGTGGCCCAGCCCAGGAGACCGTGTAGGACTGTGTTCCAGGGCTCTTTGCAAGCTGTGTCAACCTAGGTTTCTAAGGAAGAGAACGGTGTGTCGCCTTGGACTCTGCATGCCAAGGAGTGTTCCGAAGGGCCTACGCGGCTGTCTGTTGCTCAGCAGGCAGAGAGGAGGCCCGGCGGACTCAGTGTAGTTGCCCGGGAAACGGTGCGGACGCGAGAGCCCATCGCGTCCTGAAAGGCATCCTCGAGTTCCAGCTAGGCAGCACATCGACGCACACTTCCTGGAAACTGCTGTATGCCCCCACATGCCCGTTGGCGAAAGTGGCACTTACGGGGAGCCCAGTGATCACCCTGCGGTTTCCCCGAACGAACGAGGGCGGCGGCATTAGTGCCCCCCCAAGGATTGCAGGCACCCAGTTCCTCTGTGGAAATGAGTCCTTTACTCCCAAGGCGTTGCTGCAGTGAAGAGACGCAGGGCCTTTTCAGGGTTTGGCCGAGAGCTCCGTGGTTGCGAGGATGCAGCTTTCCAAACAGTGAAAGACTGCTTTTCTAAACAGGGCCCCCTATGGTAGCTACCACGCAACGTTAAGTACCTGCAGTATTTGAGGGGCGAAGGCAGACAAACGCGACACACTGGGCCCTTCGCTGAATCCATTTGAATGAGCGGGTGTCGAAGTGTGGCAAGCTCCCTAACCGAGTGAAGGCCTGAGGAAGGCCTTGTTGGCACTGCATCTCCCAGAGGTCTACCAGCGTAAAGTGGTGAATTGTGGTCTTCTTTGAGCAGGTTGGATGTCACGTCGAGTGCCTGCATGAGGTAGAGGCCCGGCAGGTGTGAGTTCCCAGAAGGAACGCGGAGCAGAGCGTGTCTCTTATGGCACGTCACTGCTCTGCACTGAGTCAAAGTTGCCCAGCCCATTAGACCGGCTAGGAATATATTCCCGAGGTGTTCGTACGCTGTGTCAACCTGGTTCTCCAAGGAAGGGAGCCGTGTGTCGCCCTGGATTCTGCACGCCCAGAAGTGTTCCGAAGGGCCTACACGGCTGTCTGTCGATCAGCAGGCAGACAGGACACTTGGGGTACTCAGTGTATTTGCACGGGAAGCGTTGCCGACGCGAGAGCCCTGGGAGACCCGAAAGGCCTCCTCGCCTTCCTTTTAAGCGGAACAACGACCGAGACCTCATGGAAACTGCTGCACGCAGAGCTTGCCAGGGGGACAAGTGGGTCGTTACCATGAGACTAGTGGTCACCTTGTGGCTTCCCAGAACGCACGAGGGCTGTGGGATTAGCTCCCCCTAAGAATTGAGAGCACCTGACTTCTCTGGGCAAAGTACTCGTTCCCCTCCCAGGCGTGCCTGCGGTGAAAAGCAGCTGGGCAATTCCACACTTTTGCACACAGGTTCTAGGCCGCCCAGAATCCAGCTTTCGCGACGGGAAAAGACTGCTTTGGTGCGCTGATGCTAGGGGTCACCTTGCGATTGCCCAGAACGAACGTGGGCCGCAGCTTAGCTCTCCTCTGAAAGGGCAGGCACCCCGTTTGTCTGGGGGACATACTGGTTTCCTCCCCAGCTGTGCCTGCAGTGAGTAGAAGCTGGACATAGTGAGCGTTTCAGAAACAGCTCCGAGGCTACCTGTATCCAGCTTTCCAAAGGGGGAAAACACTGGTTTTCTAAGCAGTGCCACCTACCCTCGTTAACACCCGCCATAAGTACGTGCAGAACTGGAAGTGCAAAGGGAGACCGTCGCGACACACTGGGCCCTTGGCTAAATAGTTTTCACTGCGCAGGCGTCTGCGTGTGGCAAGCTCCCTAACCGAGTGAAGGCCTGAGGAAGACCTAGTTGGCACTGCGTCTTCCAAGGGCCTGCCAGTGTAAAGTGAGGAATTGTGCTCTTGGCTCAGGTTGGATCTCACCTCGACTTCCTGCTTGAGGCAGAGAGCGGGGAGGTATGAGTTCCAAGAAGGAACGCGGGGGAGAAGTTTCTCTCAGGGTAAGTCACCTTTCCGCACTGAGTCCAAGTGGCCCAGCCCAGGAGACCGTGTAGGACTGTGTTCCAGGGCTCTTTGCAAGCTGTGTCAACCTAGGTTTCTAAGGAAGAGAACGGTGTGTCGCCTTGGACTCTGCATGCCAAGGAGTGTTCCGAAGGGCCTACGCGGCTGTCTGTTGCTCAGCAGGCAGAGAGGAGGCCCGGCGGACTCAGTGTAGTTGCCCGGGAAACGGTGCGGACGCGAGAGCCCATCGCGTCCTGAAAGGCATCCTCGAGTTCCAGCTAGGCAGCACATCGACGCACACTTCCTGGAAACTGCTGTATGCCCCCACATGCCCGTTGGCGAAAGTGGCACTTACGGGGAGCCCAGTGATCACCCTGCGGTTTCCCCGAACGAACGAGGGCGGCGGCATTAGTGCCCCCCCAAGGATTGCAGGCACCCAGTTCCTCTGTGGAAATGAGTCCTTTACTCCCAAGGCGTTGCTGCAGTGAAGAGACGCAGGGCCTTTTCAGGGTTTGGCCGAGAGCTCCGTGGTTGCGAGGATGCAGCTTTCCAAACGGTGAAAGACTGCTTTTCTAAACAGGGCCCCCTATGGTAGCTACCACGCAACGTTAAGTACCTGCAGTATTTGAGGGGCGAAGGCAGACAAACGCGACACACTGGGCCCTTCGCTGAATCCGTTTGAATGAGCGGGTGTCGAAGTGTGGCAAGCTCCCTAACCGAGTGAAGGCCTGAGGAAGGCCTTGTTGGCACTGCATCTCCCAGAGGTCTACCAGCGTAAAGTGGTGAATTGTGGTCTTCTTTGAGCAGGTTGGATGTCACGTCGAGTGCCTGCATGAGGTAGAGGCCCGGCAGGTGTGAGTTCCCAGAAGGAACGCGGAGCAGAGCGTGTCTCTTATGGCACGTCACTGCTCTGCACTGAGTCAAAGTTGCCCAGCCCATTAGACCGGCTAGGAATATGTTCCCGAGGTGTTCGTACGCTGTGTCAACCTGGTTCTCCAAGGAAGGGAGCCGTGTGTCGCCCTGGATTCTGCACGCCCAGAAGTGTTCCGAAGGGCCTACACGGCTGTCTGTCGATCAGCAGGCAGACAGGACACTTGGGGTACTCAGTGTATTTGCACGGGAAGCGGTGCCGACGCGAGAGCCCTGGGAGACCCGAAAGGCCTCCTCGCCTTCCTTTTAAGCGGAACAACGACCGAGACCTCATGGAAACTGCTGCACGCAGAGCTTGCCAGGGGGACAAGTGGGTCCTTACCATGAGACTAGTGGTCACCTTGTGGCTTCCCAGAACGCACGAGGGCTGTGGGATTAGCTCCCCCTAAGAATTGAGAGCACCTGACTTCTCTGGGCAAAGTACTCGTTCCCCTCCCAGGTGTGCCTGCGGTGAAAAGCAGCTGGGCAATTGCACACTTTTGCACACAGGTTCTAGGCCGCCCAGAATCCAGCTTTCGAGACGGGAAAAGACTGCTTTGGTGCGCTGATGCTAGGGGTCACCTTGCGATTGCCCAGAACGAACGTGGGCCGCAGCTTAGCTCTCCTCTGAAAGGGCAGGCACCCCGTTTGTCTGGGGGACATACTGGTTTCCTCCCCAGCTGTGCCTGCAGTGAGTAGAAGCTGGACATAGTGAGCGTTTCACAAACAGCTCCGAGGCTACCTGTATCCAGCTTTCCAAAGGGGGAAAACACTGGTTTTCTAAGCAGTGCCACCCACCCTCGTTAACACCCGCCATAAGTACGTGCAGGACTGGAAGTGCAAAGGGAGACCGTCGCGACACACTGGGCCCTTGGCTAAATAGTTTTCACTGCGCAGGCGTCTGCGTGTGGCAAGCTCCCTAACCGAGTGAAGGCCTGAGGAAGACCTAGTTGGCACTGCGTCTTCCAAGGGCCTGCCAGTGTAAAGTGAGGAATTGTGCTCTTGGCTCAGGTTGGATCTCACCTCGACTTCCTGCTTGAGGCAGAGAGCGGGGAGGTATGAGTTCCAAGAAGGAACGCGGGGGAGAAGTTTCTCTCAGGGTAAGTCACCTTTCCGCACTGAGTCCAAGTGGCCCAGCCCAGGAGACCGTGTAGGACTGTGTTCCAGGGCTCTTTGCAAGCTGTGTCAACCTAGGTTTCTAAGGAAGAGAATGGTGTGTCGCCTTGGACTCTGCATGCCAAGGAGTGTTCCGAAGGGCCTACGCGGCTGTCTGTTGCTCAGCAGGCAGAGAGGAGGCCCGGCGGACTCAGTGTAGTTGCGCGGGAAACGGTGCGGACGCAAGAGCCCATCGCGTCCTGAAAGGCATCCTCGAGTTCCAGCTAGGCAGCACATCGACGCACACTTCCTGGAAACTGCTGTATGCCCCCACATGCCCGTTGGCGAAAGTGGCACTTACGGGGAGCCCAGTGATCACCCTGCGGTTTCCCCGAACGAACGAGGGCGGCGGCATTAGTGCCCCCCCAAGGATTGCAGGCACCCAGTTCCTCTGTGGAAATGAGTCCTTTACTCCCAAGGCGTTGCTGCAGTGAAGAGACGCAGGGCCTTTTCAGGGTTTGGCCGAGAGCTCCATGGTTGCGAGGATGCAGCTTTCCAAACGGTGAAAGACTGCTTTTCTAAACAGGGCCCCCTATGGTAGCTACCACGCAACGTTAAGTACCTGCAGTATTTGAGGGGCGAAGGCAGACAAACGCGACACACTGGGCCCTTCGCTGAATCCGTTTGAATGAGCGGGTGTCGAAGTGTGGCAAGCTCCCTAACCGAGTGAAGGCCTGAGGAAGGCCTTGTTGGCACTGCATCTCCCAGAGGTCTACCAGCGTAAAGTGGTGAATTGTGGTCTTCTTTGAGCAGGTTGGATGTCACGTCGAGTGCCTGCATGAGGTAGAGGCCCGGCAGGTGTGAGTTCCCAGAAGGAACGCGGAGCAGAGCGTGTCTCTTATGGCACGTCACTGCTCTGCACTGAGTCAAAGTTGCCCAGCCCATTAGACCGGCTAGGAATATGTTCCCGAGGTGTTCGTACGCTGTGTCAACCTGATTCTCCAAGGAAGGGAGCCGTGTGTCGCCCTGGATTCTGCACGCCCAGAAGTGTTCCGAAGGGCCTACACGGCTGTCTGTCGATCAGCAGGCAGACAGGACACTTGGGGTACTCAGTGTATTTGCACGGGAAGCGGTGCCGACGCGAGAGCCCTAGGAGACCCGAAAGGCCTCCTCGCCTTCCTTTTAAGCGGAACAACGACCGAGACCTCATGGAAACTGCTGCACGCAGAGCTTGCCAGGGGGACAAGTGGGTCCTTACCATGAGACTAGTGGTCACCTTGTGGCTTCCCAGAACGCACGAGGGCTGTGGGATTAGCTCCCCCTAAGAATTGAGAGCACCTGACTTCTCTGGGCAAAGTACTCGTTCCCCTCCCAGGCGTGCCTGCGGTGAAAAGCAGCTGGGCAATTCCACACTTTTGCACACAGGTTCTAGGCCGCCCAGAATCCAGCTTTCGAGACGGGAAAAGACTGCTTTGGTGCGCTGATGCTAGGGGTCACCTTGCGATTGCCCAGAACGAACGTGGGCCGCAGCTTAGCTCTCCTCTGAAAGGGCAGGCACCCCGTTTGTCTGGGGGACATACTGGTTTCCTCCCCAGCTGTGCCTGCAGTGAGTAGAAGCTGGACATAGTGAGCGTTTCAGAAACAGCTCCGAGGCTACCTGTATCCAGCTTTCCAAAGGGGGAAAACACTGGTTTTCTAAGCAGTGCCACCCACCCTCGTTAACACCCGCCATAAGTACGTGCAGAACTGGAAGTGCAAAGGGAGACCGTCGCGACACACTGGGCCCTTGGCTAAATAGTTTTCACTGCGCAGGCGTCTGCGTGTGGCAAGCTCCCTAACCGAGTGAAGGCCTGAGGAAGACCTAGTTGGCACTGCGTCTTCCAAGGGCCTGCCAGTGTAAAGTGAGGAATTGTGCTCTTGGCTCAGGTTGGATCTCACCTCGACTTCCTGCTTGAGGCAGAGAGCGGGGAGGTATGAGTTCCAAGAAGGAACGCGGGGGAGAAGTTTCTCTCAGGGTAAGTCACCTTTCCGCACTGAGTCCAAGTGGCCCAGCCCAGGAGACCGTGTAGGACTGTGTTCCAGGGCTCTTTGCAAGCTGTGTCAACCTAGGTTTCTAAGGAAGAGAACGGTGTGTCGCCTTGGACTCTGCATGCCAAGGAGTGTTCCGAAGGGCCTACGCGGCTGTCTGTTGCTCAGCAGGCAGAGAGGAGGCCCGGCGGACTCAGTGTAGTTGCCCGGGAAACGGTGCGGACGCGAGAGCCCATCGCGTCCTGAAAGGCATCCTCGAGTTCCAGCTAGGCAGCACATCGACGCACACTTCCTGGAAACTGCTGTATGCCCCCACATGCCCGTTGGCGAAAGTGGAACTTACGGGGAGCCCAGTGATCACCCTGCGGTTTCCCCGAACGAACGAGGGCGGCGGCATTAGTGCCCCCCCAAGGATTGCAGGCACCCAGTTCCTCTGTGGAAATGAGTCCTTTACTCCCAAGGCGTTGCTGCAGTGAAGAGACGCAGGGCCTTTTCAGGGTTTGGCCGAGAGCTCCGTGGTTGCGAGGATGCAGCTTTCCAAACGGTGAAAGACTGCTTTTCTAAACAGGGCCCCCTATGGTAGCTACCACGCAACGTTAAGTACCTGCAGTATTTGAGGGGCGAAGGCAGACAAACGCGACACACTGGGCCCTTCGCTGAATCCGTTTGAATGAGCGGGTGTCGAAGTGTGGCAAGCTCCCTAACCGAGTGAAGGCCTGAGGAAGGCCTTGTTGGCACTGCATCTCCCAGAGGCCTACCAGCGTAAAGTGGTGAATCGTGGTCTTCTTTGAGCAGGTTGGATGTCACACCGAGTGCCTGCATGAGGTAGAGGCCCGGCAGGTGTGAGTTCCCAGAAGGAACGCGGAGCAGAGCGTGTCTCTTATGGCACGTCACTGCTCTGCACTGAGTCAAAGTTGCCCAGCCCATTAGACCGGCTAGGAATATGTTCCCGAGGTGTTCGTACGCTGTGTCAACCTGGTTCTCCAAGGAAGGGAGCCGTGTGTCGCCCTGGATTCTGCACGCCCAGAAGTGTTCCGAAGGGCCTACACGGCTGTCTGTCGATCAGCAGGCAGACAGGACACTTGGGGTACTCAGTGTATTTGCACGGGAAGCGGTGCCGACGCGAGAGCCCTGGGAGACCCGAAAGGCCTCCTCGCCTTCCTTTTAAGCGGAACAACGACCGAGACCTCATGGAAACTGCTGCACGCAGAGCTTGCCAGGGGGACAAGTGGGTCCTTACCATGAGACTAGTGGTCACCTTGTGGCTTCCCAGAACGCACGAGGGCTGTGGGATTAGCTCCCCCTAAGAATTGAGAGCACCTGACTTCTCTGGGCAAAGTACTCGTTCCCCTCCCAGGCGTGCCTGCGGTGAAAAGCAGCTGGGCAATTCCACACTTTTGCACACAGGTTCTAGGCCGCCCAGAATCCAGCTTTCGAGACGGGAAAAGACTGCTTTGGTGCGCTGATGCTAGGGGTCACCTTGCGATTGCCCAGAACGAACGTGGGCCGCAGCTTAGCTCTCCTCTGAAAGGGCAGGCACCCCGTTTGTCCGGGGGACATACTGGTTTCCTCCCCAGCTGTGCCTGCAGTGAGTAGAAGCTGGACATAGTGAGCGTTTCAGAAACAGCGCCGAGGCTACCTGTATCCAGCTTTCCAAAGGGGGAAAACACTGGTTTTCTAAGCAGTGCCACCTACCCTCGTTAACACCCGCCATAAGTACGTGCAGAACTGGAAGTGCAAAGGGAGACCGTCGCGACACACTGGGCCCTTGGCTAAATAGTTTTCACTGTGCAGGCGTCTGCGTGTGGCAAGCTCCCTAACCGAGTGAAGGCCTGAGGAAGACCTAGTTGGCACTGCGTCTTCCAAGGGCCTGCCAGTGTAAAGTGAGGAATTGTGCTCTTGGCTCAGGTTGGATCTCACCTCGACTTCCTGCTTGAGGCAGAGAGCGGGGAGGTATGAGTTCCAAGAAGGAACGCGGGGGAGAAGTTTCTCTCAGGGTAAGTCACCTTTCCGCACTGAGTCCAAGTGGCCCAGCCCAGGAGACCGTGTAGGACTGTGTTCCAGGGCTCTTTGCAAGCTGTGTCAACCTAGGTTTCTAAGGAAGAGAACGGTGTGTCGCCTTGGACTCTGCATGCCAAGGAGTGTTCCGAAGGGCCTACGCGGCTGTCTGTTGCTCAGCAGGCAGAGAGGAGGCCCGGCGGACTCAGTGTAGTTGCCCGGGAAACGGTGCGGACGCGAGAGCCCATCGCGTCCTGAAAGGCATCCTCGAGTTCCAGCTAGGCAGCACATCGACGCACACTTCCTGGAAACTGCTGTATGCCCCCACATGCCCGTGGGCGAAAGTGGCACTTACGGGGAGCCCAGTGATCACCCTGCGGTTTCCCCGAACGAACGAGGGCGGCGGCATTAGTGCCCCCCCAAGGATTGCAGGCACCCAGTTCCTCTGTGGAAATGAGTCCTTTACTCCCAAGGCGTTGCTGCAGTGAAGAGACGCAGGGCCTTTTCAGGGTTTGGCCGAGAGCTCCGTGGTTGCGAGGATGCAGCTTTCCAAACGGTGAAAGACTGCTTTTCTAAACAGGGCCCCCTATGGTAGCTACCACGCAACGTTAAGTACCTGCAGTATTTGAGGGGCGAAGGCAGACAAACGCGACACACTGGGCCCTTCGCTGAATCCGTTTGAATGAGCGGGTGTCGAAGTGTGGCAAGCTCCCTAACCGAGTGAAGGCCTGAGGAAGGCCTTGTTGGCACTGCATCTCCCAGAGGCCTACCAGCGTAAAGTGGTGAATTGTGGTCTTCTTTGAGCAGGTTGGATGTCACACCGAGTGCCTGCATGAGGTAGAGGCCCGGCAGGTGTGAGTTCCCAGAAGGAACGCGGAGCAGAGCGTGTCTCTTATGGCACGTCACTGCTCTGCACTGAGTCAAAGTTGCCCAGCCCATTAGACCGGCTAGGAATATGTTCCCGAGGTGTTCGTACGCTGTGTCAACCTGGTTCTCCAAGGAAGGGAGCCGTGTGTCGCCCTGGATTCTGCACGCCCAGAAGTGTTCCGAAGGGCCTACACGGCTGTCTGTCGATCAGCAGGCAGACAGGACACTTGGGGTACTCAGTGTATTTGCACGGGAAGCGGTGCCGACGCGAGAGCCCTGGGAGACCCGAAAGGCCTCCTCGCCTTCCTTTTAAGCGGAACAACGACCGAGACCTCATGGAAACTGCTGCACGCAGAGCTTGCCAGGGGGACAAGTGGGTCCTTACCATGAGACTAGTGGTCACCTTGTGGCTTCCCAGAACGCACGAGGGCTGTGGGATTAGCTCCCCCTAAGAATTGAGAGCACCTGACTTCTCTGGGCAAAGTACTCGTTCCCCTCCCAGGCGTGCCTGCGGTGAAAAGCAGCTGGGCAATTCCACACTTTTGCACACAGGTTCTAGGCCGCCCAGAATCCAGCTTTCGAGACGTGAAAAGACTGCTTTGGTGCGCTGATGCTAGGGGTCACCTTGCGATTGCCCAGAACGAACGTGGGCCGCAGCTTAGCTCTCCTCTGAAAGGGCAGGCACCCCGTTTGTCCGGGGGACATACTGGTTTCCTCCCCAGCTGTGCCTGCAGTGAGTAGAAGCTGGACATAGTGAGCGTTTCAGAAACAGCGCCGAGGCTACCTGTATCCAGCTTTCCAAAGGGGGAAAACACTGATTTTCTAAGCAGTGCCACCTACCCTCGTTAACACCCGCCATAAGTACGTGCAGGACTGGAAGTGCAAAGGGAGACCGTCGCGACACACTGGGCCCTTGGCTAAATAGTTTTCACTGCGCAGGCGTCTGCGTGTGGCAAGCTCCCTAACCGAGTGAAGGCCTGAGGAAGACCTAGTTGGCACTGCGTCTTCCAAGGGCCTGCCAGTGTAAAGTGAGGAATTGTGCTCTTGGCTCAGGTTGGATCTCACCTCGACTTCCTGCTTGAGGCAGAGAGCGGGGAGGTATGAGTTCCAAGAAGGAACGCGGGGGAGAAGTTTCTCTCAGGGTAAGTCACCTTTCCGCACTGAGTCCAAGTGGCCCAGCCCAGGAGACCGTGTAGGACTGTGTTCCAGGGCTCTTTGCAAGCTGTGTCAACCTAGGTTTCTAAGGAAGAGAACGGTGTGTCGCCTTGGACTCTGCATGCCAAGGAGTGTTCCGAAGGGCCTACGCGGCTGTCTGTTGCTCAGCAGGCAGAGAGGAGGCCCGGCGGACTCAGTGTAGTTGCCCGGGAAACGGTGCGGACGCGAGAGCCCATCGCGTCCTGAAAGGCATCCTCGAGTTCCAGCTAGGCAGCACATCGACGCACACTTCCTGGAAACTGCTGTATGCCCCCACATGCCCGTTGGCGAAAGTGGAACTTACGGGGAGCCCAGTGATCACCCTGCGGTTTCCCCGAACGAACGAGGGCGGCGGCATTAGTGCCCCCCCAAGGATTGCAGGCACCCAGTTCCTCTGTGGAAATGAGTCCTTTACTCCCAAGGCGTTGCTGCAGTGAAGAGACGCAGGGCCTTTTCAGGGTTTGGCCGAGAGCTCCGTGGTTGCGAGGATGCAGCTTTCCAAACGGTGAAAGCCTGCTTTTCTAAACAGGGCCCCCTATGGTAGCTACCACGCAACGTTAAGTACCTGCAGTATTTGAGGGGCGAAGGCAGACAAACGCGACACACTGGGCCCTTCGCTGAATCCGTTTGAATGAGCGGGTGTCGAAGTGTGGCAAGCTCCCTAACCGAGTGAAGGCCTGAGGAAGGCCTTGTTGGCACTGCATCTCCCAGAGGCCTACCAGCGTAAAGTGGTGAATTGTGGTCTTCTTTGAGCAGGTTGGATGTCACACCGAGTGCCTGCATGAGGTAGAGGCCCGGCAGGTGTGAGTTCCCAGAAGGAACGCGGAGCAGAGCGTGTCTCTTATGGCACGTCACTGCTCTGCACTGAGTCAAAGTTGCCCAGCCCATTAGACCGGCTAGGAATATGTTCCCGAGGTGTTCGTACGCTGTGTCAACCTGGTTCTCCAAGGAAGGGAGCCGTGTGTCGCCCTGGATTCTGCACGCCCAGAAGTGTTCCGAAGGGCCTACACGGCTGTCTGTCGATCAGCAGGCAGACAGGACACTTGGGGTACTCAGTGTATTTGCACGGGAAGCGGTGCCGACGCGAGAGCCCTGGGAGACCCGAAAGGCCTCCTCGCCTTCCTTTTAAGCGGAACAACGACCGAGACCTCATGGAAACTGCTGCACGCAGAGCTTGCCAGGGGGACAAGTGGGTCCTTACCATGAGACTAGTGGTCACCTTGTGGCTTCCCAGAACGCACGAGGGCTGTGGGATTAGCTCCCCCTAAGAATTGAGAGCACCTGACTTCTCTGGGCAAAGTACTCGTTCCCCTCCCAGGCGTGCCTGCGGTGAAAAGCAGCTGGGCAATTCCACACTTTTGCACACAGGTTCTAGGCCGCCCAGAATCCAGCTTTCGAGACGGGAAAAGACTGCTTTGGTGCGCTGATGCTAGGGGTCACCTTGCGATTGCCCAGAACGAACGTGGGCCGCAGCTTAGCTCTCCTCTGAAAGGGCAGGCACCCCGTTTGTCTGGGGGACATACTGGTTTCCTCCCCAGCTGTGCCTGCAGTGAGTAGAAGCTGGACATAGTGAGCGTTTCAGAAACAGCTCCGAGGCTACCTGTATCCAGCTTTCCAAAGGGGGGAAAACACTGGTTTTCTAAGCAGTGCCACCTACCCTCGTTAACACCCGCCATAAGTACGTGCAGGACTGGAAGTGCAAAGGGAGACCGTCGCGACACACTGGGCCCTTGGCTAAATAGTTTTCACTGCGCAGGCGTCTGCGTGTGGCAAGCTCCCTAACCGAGTGAAGGCCTGAGGAAGACCTAGTTGGCACTGCGTCTTCCAAGGGCCTGCCAGTGTAAAGTGAGGAATTGTGCTCTTGGCTCAGGTTGGATCTCACCTCGACTTCCTGCTTGAGGCAGAGAGCGGGGAGGTATGAGTTCCAAGAAGGAACGCGGGGGAGAAGTTTCTCTCAGGGTAAGTCACCTTTCCGCACTGAGTCCAAGTGGCCCAGCCCAGGAGACCGTGTAGGACTGTGTTCCAGGGCTCTTTGCAAGCTGTGTCAACCTAGGTTTCTAAGGAAGAGAACGGTGTGTCGCCTTGGACTCTGCATGCCAAGGAGTGTTCCGAAGGGCCTACGCGGCTGTCTGTTGCTCAGCAGGCAGAGAGGAGGCCCGGCGGACTCAGTGTAGTTGCCCGGGAAACGGTGCGGACGCGAGAGCCCATCGCGTCCTGAAAGGCATCCTCGAGTTCCAGCTAGGCAGCACATCGACGCACACTTCCTGGAAACTGCTGTATGCCCCCACATGCCCGTTGGCGAAAGTGGCACTTACGGGGAGCCCAGTGATCACCCTGCGGTTTCCCCGAACGAACGAGGGCGGCGGCATTAGTGCCCCCCCAAGGATTGCAGGCACCCAGTTCCTCTGTGGAAATGAGTCCTTTACTCCCAAGGCGTTGCTGCAGTGAAGAGACGCAGGGCCTTTTCAGGGTTTGGCCGAGAGCTCCGTGGTTGCGAGGATGCAGCTTTCCAAACGGTGAAAGACTGCTTTTCTAAACAGGGCCCCCTATGGTAGCTACCACGCAACGTTAAGTACCTGCAGTATTTGAGGGGCGAAGGCAGACAAATGCGACACACTGGGCCCTTCGCTGAATCCGTTTGAATGAGCGGGTGTCGAAGTGTGGCAAGCTCCCTAACCGAGTGAAGGCCTGAGGAAGGCCTTGTTGGCACTGCATCTCCCAGAGGCCTACCAGCGTAAAGTGGTGAATTGTGGTCTTCTTTGAGCAGTTTGGATGTCACACCGAGTGCCTGCATGAGGTAGAGGCCCGGCAGGTGTGAGTTCCCAGAAGGAACGCGGAGCAGAGCGTGTCTCTTATGGCACGTCACTGCTCTGCACTGAGTCAAAGTTGCCCAGCCCATTAGACCGGCTAGGAATATGTTCCCGAGGTGTTCGTACGCTGTGTCAACCTGGTTCTCCAAGGAAGGGAGCCGTGTGTCGCCCTGGATTCTGCACGCCCAGAAGTGTTCCGAAGGGCCTACACGGCTGTCTGTCGATCAGCAGGCAGACAGGACACTTGGGGTACTCAGTGTATTTGCACGGGAAGCGGTGCCGACGCGAGAGCCCTGGGAGACCCGAAAGGCCTCCTCGCCTTCCTTTTAAGCGGAACAACGACCGAGACCTCATGGAAACTGCTGCACGCAGAGCTTGCCAGGGGGACAAGTGGGTCCTTACCATGAGACTAGTGGTCACCTTGTGGCTTCCCAGAACGCACGAGGGCTGTGGGATTAGCTCCCCCTAAGAATTGAGAGCACCTGACTTCTCTGGGCAAAGTACTCGTTCCCCTCCCAGGCGTGCCTGCGGTGAAAAGCAGCTGGGCAATTCCACACTTTTGCACACAGGTTCTAGGCCGCCCAGAATCCAGCTTTCGAGACGGGAAAAGACTGCTTTGGTGCGCTGATGCTAGGGGTCACCTTGCGATTGCCCAGAACGAACGTGGGCCGCAGCTTAGCTCTCCTCTGAAAGGGCAGGCACCCCGTTTGTCCGGGGGACATACTGGTTTCCTCCCCAGCTGTGCCTGCAGTGAGCAGAAGCTGGACATAGTGAGCGTTTCAGAAACAGCTCCGAGGCTACCTGTATCCAGCTTTCCAAAGGGGGAAAACACTGGTTTTCTAAGCAGTGCCACCTACCCTCGTTAACACCCGCCATAAGTACGTGCAGGACTGGAAGTGCAAAGGGAGACCGTCGCGACACACTGGGCCCTTGGCTAAATAGTTTTCACTGCGCAGGCGTCTGCGTGTGGCAAGCTCCCTAACCGAGTGAAGGCCTGAGGAAGACCTAGTTGGCACTGCGTCTTCCAAGGGCCTGCCAGTGTAAAGTGAGGAATTGTGCTCTTGGCTCAGGTTGGATCTCACCTCGACTTCCTGCTTGAGGCAGAGAGCGGGGAGGTATGAGTTCCAAGAAGGAACGCGGGGGAGAAGTTTCTCTCAGGGTAAGTCACCTTTCCGCACTGAGTCCAAGTGGCCCAGCCCAGGAGACCGTGTAGGACTGTGTTCCAGGGCTCTTTGCAAGCTGTGTCAACCTAGGTTTCTAAGGAAGAGAACGGTGTGTCGCCTTGGACTCTGCATGCCAAGGAGTGTTCCGAAGGGCCTACGCGGCTGTCTGTTGCTCAGCAGGCAGAGAGGAGGCCCGGCGGACTCAGTGTAGTTGCCCGGGAAACGGTGCGGACGCGAGAGCCCATCGCGTCCTGAAAGGCATCCTCGAGTTCCAGCTAGGCAGCACATCGACGCACACTTCCTGGAAACTGCTGTATGCCCCCACATGCCCGTGGGCGAAAGTGGCACTTACGGGGAGCCCAGTGATCACCCTGCGGTTTCCCCGAACGAACGAGGGCGGCGGCATTAGTGCCCCCCCAAGGATTGCAGGCACCCAGTTCCTCTGTGGAAATGAGTCCTTTACTCCCAAGGCGTTGCTGCAGTGAAGAGACGCAGGGCCTTTTCAGGGTTTGGCCGAGAGCTCCGTGGTTGCGAGGATGCAGCTTTCCAAACGGTGAAAGACTGCTTTTCTAAACAGGGCCCCCTATGGTAGCTACCACGCAACGTTAAGTACCTGCAGTATTTGAGGGGCGAAGGCAGACAAACGCGACACACTGGGCCCTTCGCTGAATCCGTTTGAATGAGCGGGTGTCGAAGTGTGGCAAGCTCCCTAACCGAGTGAAGGCCTGAGGAAGGCCTTGTTGGCACTGCATCTCCCAGAGGCCTACCAGCGTAAAGTGGTGAATTGTGGTCTTCTTTGAGCAGGTTGGATGTCACACCGAGTGCCTGCATGAGGTAGAGGCCCGGCAGGTGTGAGTTCCCAGAAGGAACGCGGAGCAGAGCGTGTCTCTTATGGCACGTCACTGCTCTGCACTGAGTCAAAGTTGCCCAGCCCATTAGACCGGCTAGGAATATGTTCCCGAGGTGTTCGTACGCTGTGTCAACCTGGTTCTCCAAGGAAGGGAGCCGTGTGTCGCCCTGGATTCTGCACGCCCAGAAGTGTTCCGAAGGGCCTACACGGCTGTCTGTCGATCAGCAGGCAGACAGGACACTTGGGGTACTCAGTGTATTTGCACGGGAAGCGGTGCCGACGCGAGAGCCCTGGGAGACCCGAAAGGCCTCCTCGCCTTCCTTTTAAGCGGAACAACGACCGACACCTCATGGAAACTGCTGCACGCAGAGCTTGCCAGGGGGACAAGTGGGTCCTTACCATGAGACTAGTGGTCACCTTGTGGCTTCCCAGAACGCACGAGGGCTGTGGGATTAGCTCCCCCTAAGAATTGAGAGCACCTGACTTCTCTGGGCAAAGTACTCGTTCCCCTCCCAGGCGTGCCTGCGGTGAAAAGCAGCTGGGCAATTCCACACTTTTGCACACAGGTTCTAGGCCGCCCAGAATCCAGCTTTCGAGACGGGAAAAGACTGCTTTGGTGCGCTGATGCTAGGGGTCACCTTGCGATTGCCCAGAACGAACGTGGGCCGCAGCTTAGCTCTCCTCTGAAAGGGCAGGCACCCCGTTTGTCCGGGGGACATACTGGTTTCCTCCCCAGCTGTGCCTGCAGTGAGTAGAAGCTGGACATAGTGAGCGTTTCAGAAACAGCGCCGAGGCTACCTGTATCCAGCTTTCCAAAGGGGGAAAACACTGGTTTTCTAAGCAGTGCCACCTACCCTCGTTAACACCCGCCATAAGTACGTGCAGGACTGGAAGTGCAAAGGGAGACCGTCGCGACACACTGGGCCCTTGGCTAAA
This sequence comes from Eubalaena glacialis, assembly GCF_028564815.1. Taxonomy (NCBI): domain Eukaryota; kingdom Metazoa; phylum Chordata; class Mammalia; order Artiodactyla; family Balaenidae; genus Eubalaena; species Eubalaena glacialis. The sequence continues at coordinate 107,054,377 of NC_083716.1, read as the reverse complement.
TAGTTTTCACTGCGCAGGCGTCTGCGTGTGGCAAGCTCCCTAACCGAGTGAAGGCCTGAGGAAGACCTAGTTGGCACTGCGTCTTCCAAGGGCCTGCCAGTGTAAAGTGAGGAATTGTGCTCTTGGCTCAGGTTGGATCTCACCTCGACTTCCTGCTTGAGGCAGAGAGCGGGGAGGTATGAGTTCCAAGAAGGAACGCGGGGGAGAAGTTTCTCTCAGGGTAAGTCACCTTTCCGCACTGAGTCCAAGTGGCCCAGCCCAGGAGACCGTGTAGGACTGTGTTCCAGGGCTCTTTGCAAGCTGTGTCAACCTAGGTTTCTAAGGAAGAGAACGGTGTGTCGCCTTGGACTCTGCATGCCAAGGAGTGTTCCGAAGGGCCTACGCGGCTGTCTGTTGCTCAGCAGGCAGAGAGGAGGCCCGGCGGACTCAGTGTAGTTGCCCGGGAAACGGTGCGGACGCGAGAGCCCATCGCGTCCTGAAAGGCATCCTCGAGTTCCAGCTAGGCAGCACATCGACGCACACTTCCTGGAAACTGCTGTATGCCCCCACATGCCCGTTGGCGAAAGTGGCACTTACGGGGAGCCCAGTGATCACCCTGCGGTTTCCCCGAACGAACGAGGGCGGCGGCATTAGTGCCCCCCCAAGGATTGCAGGCACCCAGTTCCTCTGTGGAAATGAGTCCTTTACTCCCAAGGCGTTGCTGCAGTGAAGAGACGCAGGGCCTTTTCAGGGTTTGGCCGAGAGCTCCGTGGTTGCGAGGATGCAGCTTTCCAAACGGTGAAAGACTGCTTTTCTAAACAGGGCCCCCTATGGTAGCTACCACGCAACGTTAAGTACCTGCAGTATTTGAGGGGCGAAGGCAGACAAATGCGACACACTGGGCCCTTCGCTGAATCCGTTTGAATGAGCGGGTGTCGAAGTGTGGCAAGCTCCCTAACCGAGTGAAGGCCTGAGGAAGGCCTTGTTGGCACTGCATCTCCCAGAGGCCTACCAGCGTAAAGTGGTGAATTGTGGTCTTCTTTGAGCAGTTTGGATGTCACACCGAGTGCCTGCATGAGGTAGAGGCCCGGCAGGTGTGAGTTCCCAGAAGGAACGCGGAGCAGAGCGTGTCTCTTATGGCACGTCACTGCTCTGCACTGAGTCAAAGTTGCCCAGCCCATTAGACCGGCTAGGAATATGTTCCCGAGGTGTTCGTACGCTGTGTCAACCTGGTTCTCCAAGGAAGGAAGCCGTGTGTCGCCCTGGATTCTGCACGCCCAGAAGTGTTCCGAAGGGCCTACACGGCTGTCTGTCGATCAGCAGGCAGACAGGACACTTGGGGTACTCAGTGTATTTGCACGGGAAGCGGTGCCGACGCGAGAGCCCTGGGAGACCCGAAAGGCCTCCTCGCCTTCCTTTTAAGCGGAACAACGACCGAGACCTCATGGAAACTGCTGCACGCAGAGCTTGCCAGGGGGACAAGTGGGTCCTTACCATGAGACTAGTGGTCACCTTGTGGCTTCCCAGAACGCACGAGGGCTGTGGGATTAGCTCCCCCTAAGAATTGAGAGCACCTGACTTCTCTGGGCAAAGTACTCGTTCCCCTCCCAGGCGTGCCTGCGGTGAAAAGCAGCTGGGCAATTCCACACTTTTGCACACAGGTTCTAGGCCGCCCAGAATCCAGCTTTCGAGACGGGAAAAGACTGCTTTGGTGCGCTGATGCTAGGGGTCACCTTGCGATTGCCCAGAACGAACGTGGGTCGCAGCTTAGCTCTCCTCTGAAAGGGCAGGCACCCCGTTTGTCCGGGGGACATACTGGTTTCCTCCCCAGCTGTGCCTGCAGTGAGCAGAAGCTGGACATAGTGAGCGTTTCAGAAACAGCTCCGAGGCTACCTGTATCCAGCTTTCCAAAGGGGGAAAACACTGGTTTTCTAAGCAGTGCCACCTACCCTCGTTAACACCCGCCATAAGTACGTGCAGGACTGGAAGTGCAAAGGGAGACCGTCGCGACACACTGGGCCCTTGGCTAAATAGTTTTCACTGCGCAGGCGTCTGCGTGTGGCAAGCTCCCTAACCGAGTGAAGGCCTGAGGAAGACCTAGTTGGCACTGCGTCTTCCAAGGGCCTGCCAGTGTAAAGTGAGGAATTGTGCTCTTGGCTCAGGTTGGATCTCACCTCGACTTCCTGCTTGAGGCAGAGAGCGGGGAGGTATGAGTTCCAAGAAGGAACGCGGGGGAGAAGTTTCTCTCAGGGTAAGTCACCTTTCCGCACTGAGTCCAAGTGGCCCAGCCCAGGAGACCGTGTAGGACTGTGTTCCAGGGCTCTTTGCAAGCTGTGTCAACCTAGGTTTCTAAGGAAGAGAACGGTGTGTCGCCTTGGACTCTGCATGCCAAGGAGTGTTCCGAAGGGCCTACGCGGCTGTCTGTTGCTCAGCAGGCAGAGAGGAGGCCCGGCGGACTCAGTGTAGTTGCCCGGGAAACGGTGCGGACGCGAGAGCCCATCGCGTCCTGAAAGGCATCCTCGAGTTCCAGCTAGGCAGCACATCGACGCACACTTCCTGGAAACTGCTGTATGCCCCCACATGCCCGTGGGCGAAAGTGGCACTTACGGGGAGCCCAGTGATCACCCTGCGGTTTCCCCGAACGAACGAGGGCGGCGGCATTAGTGCCCCCCCAAGGATTGCAGGCACCCAGTTCCTCTGTGGAAATGAGTCCTTTACTCCCAAGGCGTTGCTGCAGTGAAGAGACGCAGGGCCTTTTCAGGGTTTGGCCGAGAGCTCCGTGGTTGCGAGGATGCAGCTTTCCAAACGGTGAAAGACTGCTTTTCTAAACAGGGCCCCCTATGGTAGCTACCACGCAACGTTAAGTACCTGCAGTATTTGAGGGGCGAAGGCAGACAAACGCGACACACTGGGCCCTTCGCTGAATCCGTTTGAATGAGCGGGTGTCGAAGTGTGGCAAGCTCCCTAACCGAGTGAAGGCCTGAGGAAGGCCTTGTTGGCACTGCATCTCCCAGAGGCCTACCATCGTAAAGTGGTGAATCGTGGTCTTCTTTGAGCAGGTTGGATGTCACACCGAGTGCCTGCATGAGGTAGAGGCCCGGCAGGTGTGAGTTCCCAGAAGGAACGCGGAGCAGAGCGTGTCTCTTATGGCACGTCACTGCTCTGCACTGAGTCAAAGTTGCCCAGCCCATTAGACCGGCTAGGAATATGTTCCCGAGGTGTTCGTACGCTGTGTCAACCTGGTTCTCCAAGGAAGGGAGCCGTGTGTCGCCCTGGATTCTGCACGCCCGGAAGTGTTCCGAAGGGCCTACACGGCTGTCTGTCGATCAGCAGGCAGACAGGACACTTGGGGTACTCAGTGTATTTGCACGGGAAGCGGTGCCGACGCGAGAGCCCTGGGAGACCCGAAAGGCCTCCTCGCCTTCCTTTTAAGCGGAACAACGACCGAGACCTCATGGAAACTGCTGCACGCAGAGCTTGCCAGGGGGACAAGTGGGTCCTTACCATGAGACTAGTGGTCACCTTGTGGCTTCCCAGAACGCACGAGGGCTGTGGGATTAGCTCCCCCTAAGAATTGAGAGCACCTGACTTCTCTGGGCAAAGTACTCGTTCCCCTCCCAGGCGTGCCTGCGGTGAAAAGCAGCTGGGCAATTCCACACTTTTGCACACAGGTTCTAGGCCGCCCAGAATCCAGCTTTCGAGACGGGAAAAGACTGCTTTGGTGCGCTGATGCTAGGGGTCACCTTGCGATTGCCCAGAACGAACGTGGGCCGCAGCTTAGCTCTCCTCTGAAAGGGCAGGCACCCCGTTTGTCCGGGGGACATACTGGTTTCCTCCCCAGCTGTGCCTGCAGTGAGTAGAAGCTGGACATAGTGAGCGTTTCAGAAACAGCGCCGAGGCTACCTGTATCCAGCTTTCCAAAGGGGGAAAACACTGGTTTTCTAAGCAGTGCCACCTACCCTCGTTAACACCCGCCATAAGTACGTGCAGGACTGGAAGTGCAAAGGGAGACCGTCGCGACACACTGGGCCCTTGGCTAAATAGTTTTCACTGCGCAGGCGTCTGCGTGTGGCAAGCTCCCTAACCGAGTGAAGGCCTGAGGAAGACCTAGTTGGCACTGCGTCTTCCAAGGGCCTGCCAGTGTAAAGTGAGGAATTGTGCTCTTGGCTCAGGTTGGATCTCACCTCGACTTCCTGCTTGAGGCAGAGAGCGGGGAGGTATGAGTTCCAAGAAGGAACGCGGGGGAGAAGTTTCTCTCAGGGTAAGTCACCTTTCCGCACTGAGTCCAAGTGGCCCAGCCCAGGAGACCGTGTAGGACTGTGTTCCAGGGCTCTTTGCAAGCTGTGTCAACCTAGGTTTCTAAGGAAGAGAACGGTGTGTCGCCTTGGACTCTGCATGCCAAGGAGTGTTCCGAAGGGCCTACGCGGCTGTCTGTTGCTCAGCAGGCAGAGAGGAGGCCCGGCGGACTCAGTGTAGTTGCCCGGGAAACGGTGCGGACGCGAGAGCCCATCGCGTCCTGAAAGGCATCCTCGAGTTCCAGCTAGGCAGCACATCGACGCACACTTCCTGGAAACTGCTGTATGCCCCCACATGCCCGTTGGCGAAAGTGGCACTTACGGGGAGCCCAGTGATCACCCTGCGGTTTCCCCGAACGAACGAGGGCGGCGGCATTAGTGCCCCCCCAAGGATTGCAGGCACCCAGTTCCTCTGTGGAAATGAGTCCTTTACTCCCAAGGCGTTGCTGCAGTGAAGAGACGCAGGGCCTTTTCAGGGTTTGGCCGAGAGCTCCGTGGTTGCGAGGATGCAGCTTTCCAAACGGTGAAAGACTGCTTTTCTAAACAGGGCCCCCTATGGTAGCTACCACGCAACGTTAAGTACCTGCAGTATTTGAGGGGCGAAGGCAGACAAATGCGACACACTGGGCCCTTCGCTGAATCCGTTTGAATGAGCGGGTGTCGAAGTGTGGCAAGCTCCCTAACCGAGTGAAGGCCTGAGGAAGGCCTTGTTGGCACTGCATCTCCCAGAGGCCTACCAGCGTAAAGTGGTGAATTGTGGTCTTCTTTGAGCAGTTTGGATGTCACACCGAGTGCCTGCATGAGGTAGAGGCCCGGCAGGTGTGAGTTCCCAGAAGGAACGCGGAGCAGAGCGTGTCTCTTATGGCACGTCACTGCTCTGCACTGAGTCAAAGTTGCCCAGCCCATTAGACCGGCTAGGAATATGTTCCCGAGGTGTTCGTACGCTGTGTCAACCTGGTTCTCCAAGGAAGGAAGCCGTGTGTCGCCCTGGATTCTGCACGCCCAGAAGTGTTCCGAAGGGCCTACACGGCTGTCTGTCGATCAGCAGGCAGACAGGACACTTGGGGTACTCAGTGTATTTGCACGGGAAGCGGTGCCGACGCGAGAGCCCTGGGAGACCCGAAAGGCCTCCTCGCCTTCCTTTTAAGCGGAACAACGACCGAGACCTCATGGAAACTGCTGCACGCAGAGCTTGCCAGGGGGACAAGTGGGTCCTTACCATGAGACTAGTGGTCACCTTGTGGCTTCCCAGAACGCACGAGGGCTGTGGGATTAGCTCCCCCTAAGAATTGAGAGCACCTGACTTCTCTGGGCAAAGTACTCGTTCCCCTCCCAGGCGTGCCTGCGGTGAAAAGCAGCTGGGCAATTCCACACTTTTGCACACAGGTTCTAGGCCGCCCAGAATCCAGCTTTCGAGACGGGAAAAGACTGCTTTGGTGCGCTGATGCTAGGGGTCACCTTGCGATTGCCCAGAACGAACGTGGGCCGCAGCTTAGCTCTCCTCTGAAAGGGCAGGCACCCCGTTTGTCCGGGGGACATACTGGTTTCCTCCCCAGCTGTGCCTGCAGTGAGCAGAAGCTGGACATAGTGAGCGTTTCAGAAACAGCTCCGAGGCTACCTGTATCCAGCTTTCCAAAGGGGGAAAACACTGGTTTTCTAAGCAGTGCCACCTACCCTCGTTAACACCCGCCATAAGTACGTGCAGGACTGGAAGTGCAAAGGGAGACCGTCGCGACACACTGGGCCCTTGGCTAAATAGTTTTCACTGCGCAGGCGTCTGCGTGTGGCAAGCTCCCTAACCGAGTGAAGGCCTGAGGAAGACCTAGTTGGCACTGCGTCTTCCAAGGGCCTGCCAGTGTAAAGTGAGGAATTGTGCTCTTGGCTCAGGTTGGATCTCACCTCGACTTCCTGCTTGAGGCAGAGAGCGGGGAGGTATGAGTTCCAAGAAGGAACGCGGGGGAGAAGTTTCTCTCAGGGTAAGTCACCTTTCCGCACTGAGTCCAAGTGGCCCAGCCCAGGAGACCGTGTAGGACTGTGTTCCAGGGCTCTTTGCAAGCTGTGTCAACCTAGGTTTCTAAGGAAGAGAACGGTGTGTCGCCTTGGACTCTGCATGCCAAGGAGTGTTCCGAAGGGCCTACGCGGCTGTCTGTTGCTCAGCAGGCAGAGAGGAGGCCCGGCGGACTCAGTGTAGTTGCCCGGGAAACGGTGCGGACGCGAGAGCCCATCGCGTCCTGAAAGGCATCCTCGAGTTCCAGCTAGGCAGCACATCGACGCACACTTCCTGGAAACTGCTGTATGCCCCCACATGCCCGTGGGCGAAAGTGGCACTTACGGGGAGCCCAGTGATCACCCTGCGGTTTCCCCGAACGAACGAGGGCGGCGGCATTAGTGCCCCCCCAAGGATTGCAGGCACCCAGTTCCTCTGTGGAAATGAGTCCTTTACTCCCAAGGCGTTGCTGCAGTGAAGAGACGCAGGGCCTTTTCAGGGTTTGGCCGAGAGCTCCGTGGTTGCGAGGATGCAGCTTTCCAAACGGTGAAAGACTGCTTTTCTAAACAGGGCCCCCTATGGTAGCTACCACGCAACGTTAAGTACCTGCAGTATTTGAGGGGCGAAGGCAGACAAACGCGACACACTGGGCCCTTCGCTGAATCCGTTTGAATGAGCGGGTGTCGAAGTGTGGCAAGCTCCCTAACCGAGTGAAGGCCTGAGGAAGGCCTTGTTGGCACTGCATCTCCCAGAGGCCTACCATCGTAAAGTGGTGAATCGTGGTCTTCTTTGAGCAGGTTGGATGTCACACCGAGTGCCTGCATGAGGTAGAGGCCCGGCAGGTGTGAGTTCCCAGAAGGAACGCGGAGCAGAGCGTGTCTCTTATGGCACGTCACTGCTCTGCACTGAGTCAAAGTTGCCCAGCCCATTAGACCGGCTAGGAATATGTTCCCGAGGTGTTCGTACGCTGTGTCAACCTGGTTCTCCAAGGAAGGGAGCCGTGTGTCGCCCTGGATTCTGCACGCCCGGAAGTGTTCCGAAGGGCCTACACGGCTGTCTGTCGATCAGCAGGCAGACAGGACACTTGGGGTACTCAGTGTATTTGCACGGGAAGCGGTGCCGACGCGAGAGCCCTGGGAGACCCGAAAGGCCTCCTCGCCTTCCTTTTAAGCGGAACAACGACCGAGACCTCATGGAAACTGCTGCACGCAGAGCTTGCCAGGGGGACAAGTGGGTCCTTACCATGAGACTAGTGGTCACCTTGTGGCTTCCCAGAACGCACGAGGGCTGTGGGATTAGCTCCCCCTAAGAATTGAGAGCACCTGACTTCTCTGGGCAAAGTACTCGTTCCCCTCCCAGGCGTGCCTGCGGTGAAAAGCAGCTGGGCAATTCCACACTTTTGCACACAGGTTCTAGGCCGCCCAGAATCCAGCTTTCGAGACGGGAAAAGACTGCTTTGGTGCGCTGATGCTAGGGGTCACCTTGCGATTGCCCAGAACGAACGTGGGCCGCAGCTTAGCTCTCCTCTGAAAGGGCAGGCACCCCGTTTGTCCGGGGGACATACTGGTTTCCTCCCCAGCTGTGCCTGCAGTGAGTAGAAGCTGGACATAGTGAGCGTTTCAGAAACAGCGCCGAGGCTACCTGTATCCAGCTTTCCAAAGGGGGAAAACACTGGTTTTCTAAGCAGTGCCACCTACCCTCGTTAACACCCGCCATAAGTACGTGCAGGACTGGAAGTGCAAAGGGAGACCGTCGCGACACACTGGGCCCTTGGCTAAATAGTTTTCACTGCGCAGGCGTCTGCGTGTGGCAAGCTCCCTAACCGAGTGAAGGCCTGAGGAAGACCTAGTTGGCACTGCGTCTTCCAAGGGCCTGCCAGTGTAAAGTGAGGAATTGTGCTCTTGGCTCAGGTTGGATCTCACCTCGACTTCCTGCTTGAGGCAGAGAGCGGGGAGGTATGAGTTCCAAGAAGGAACGCGGGGGAGAAGTTTCTCTCAGGGTAAGTCACCTTTCCGCACTGAGTCCAAGTGGCCCAGCCCAGGAGACCGTGTAGGACTGTGTTCCAGGGCTCTTTGCAAGCTGTGTCAACCTAGGTTTCTAAGGAAGAGAACGGTGTGTCGCCTTGGACTCTGCATGCCAAGGAGTGTTCCGAAGGGCCTACGCGGCTGTCTGTTGCTCAGCAGGCAGAGAGGAGGCCCGGCGGACTCAGTGTAGTTGCCCGGGAAACGGTGCGGACGCGAGAGCCCATCGCGTCCTGAAAGGCATCCTCGAGTTCCAGCTAGGCAGCACATCGACGCACACTTCCTGGAAACTGCTGTATGCCCCCACATGCCCGTTGGCGAAAGTGGCACTTACGGGGAGCCCAGTGATCACCCTGCGGTTTCCCCGAACGAACGAGGGCGGCGGCATTAGTGCCCCCCCAAGGATTGCAGGCACCCAGTTCCTCTGTGGAAATGAGTCCTTTACTCCCAAGGCGTTGCTGCAGTGAAGAGACGCAGGGCCTTTTCAGGGTTTGGCCGAGAGCTCCGTGGTTGCGAGGATGCAGCTTTCCAAACGGTGAAAGACTGCTTTTCTAAACAGGGCCCCCTATGGTAGCTACCACGCAACGTTAAGTACCTGCAGTATTTGAGGGGCGAAGGCAGACAAATGCGACACACTGGGCCCTTCGCTGAATCCGTTTGAATGAGCGGGTGTCGAAGTGTGGCAAGCTCCCTAACCGAGTGAAGGCCTGAGGAAGGCCTTGTTGGCACTGCATCTCCCAGAGGCCTACCAGCGTAAAGTGGTGAATTGTGGTCTTCTTTGAGCAGGTTGGATGTCACACCGAGTGCCTGCATGAGGTAGAGGCCCGGCAGGTGTGAGTTCCCAGAAGGAACGCGGAGCAGAGCGTGTCTCTTATGGCACGTCACTGCTCTGCACTGAGTCAAAGTTGCCCAGCCCATTAGACCGGCTAGGAATATGTTCCCGAGGTGTTCGTACGCTGTGTCAACCTGGTTCTCCAAGGAAGGGAGCCGTGTGTCGCCCTGGATTCTGCACGCCCAGAAGTGTTCCGAAGGGCCTACACGGCTGTCTGTCGATCAGCAGGCAGACAGGACACTTGGGGTACTCAGTGTATTTGCACGGGAAGCGGTGCCGACGCGAGAGCCCTGGGAGACCCGAAAGGCCTCCTCGCCTTCCTTTTAAGCGGAACAACGACCGAGACCTCATGGAAACTGCTGCACGCAGAGCTTGCCAGGGGGACAAGTGGGTCCTTACCATGAGACTAGTGGTCACCTTGTGGCTTCCCAGAACGCACGAGGGCTGTGGGATTAGCTCCCCCTAAGAATTGAGAGCACCTGACTTCTCTGGGCAAAGTACTCGTTCCCCTCCCAGGCGTGCCTGCGGTGAAAAGCAGCTGGGCAATTCCACACTTTTGCACACAGGTTCTAGGCCGCCCAGAATCCAGCTTTCGAGACGGGAAAAGACTGCTTTGGTGCGCTGATGCTAGGGGTCACCTTGCGATTGCCCAGAACGAACGTGGGCCGCAGCTTAGCTCTCCTCTGAAAGGGCAGGCACCCCGTTTGTCCGGGGGACATACTGGTTTCCTCCCCAGCTGTGCCTGCAGTGAGTAGAAGCTGGACATAGTGAGCGTTTCAGAAACAGCGCCGAGGCTACCTGTATCCAGCTTTCCAAAGGGGGAAAACACTGGTTTTCTAAGCAGTGCCACCTACCCTCGTTAACACCCGCCATAAGTACGTGCAGGACTGGAAGTGCAAAGGGAGACCGTCGCGACACACTGGGCCCTTGGCTAAATAGTTTTCACTGCGCAGGCGTCTGCGTGTGGCAAGCTCCCTAACCGAGTGAAGGCCTGAGGAAGACCTAGTTGGCACTGCGTCTTCCAAGGGCCTGCCAGTGTAAAGTGAGGAATTGTGCTCTTGGCTCAGGTTGGATCTCACCTCGACTTCCTGCTTGAGGCAGAGAGCGGGGAGGTATGAGTTCCAAGAAGGAACGCGGGGGAGAAGTTTCTCTCAGGGTAAGTCACCTTTCCGCACTGAGTCCAAGTGGCCCAGCCCAGGAGACCGTGTAGGACTGTGTTCCAGGGCTCTTTGCAAGCTGTGTCAACCTAGGTTTCTAAGGAAGAGAACGGTGTGTCGCCTTGGACTCTGCATGCCAAGGAGTGTTCCGAAGGGCCTACGCGGCTGTCTGTTGCTCAGCAGGCAGAGAGGAGGCCCGGCGGACTCAGTGTAGTTGCCCGGGAAACGGTGCGGACGCGAGAGCCCATCGCGTCCTGAAAGGCATCCTCGAGTTCCAGCTAGGCAGCACATCGACGCACACTTCCTGGAAACTGCTGTATGCCCCCACATGCCCGTTGGCGAAAGTGGCACTTACGGGGAGCCCAGTGATCACCCTGCGGTTTCCCCGAACGAACGAGGGCGGCGGCATTAGTGCCCCCCCAAGGATTGCAGGCACCCAGTTCCTCTGTGGAAATGAGTCCTTTACTCCCAAGGCGTTGCTGCAGTGAAGAGACGCAGGGCCTTTTCAGGGTTTGGCCGAGAGCTCCGTGGTTGCGAGGATGCAGCTTTCCAAACGGTGAAAGACTGCTTTTCTAAACAGGGCCCCCTATGGTAGCTACCACGCAACGTTAAGTACCTGCAGTATTTGAGGGGCGAAGGCAGACAAATGCGACACACTGGGCCCTTCGCTGAATCCGTTTGAATGAGCGGGTGTCGAAGTGTGGCAAGCTCCCTAACCGAGTGAAGGCCTGAGGAAGGCCTTGTTGGCACTGCATCTCCCAGAGGCCTACCAGCGTAAAGTGGTGAATTGTGGTCTTCTTTGAGCAGTTTGGATGTCACACCGAGTGCCTGCATGAGGTAGAGGCCCGGCAGGTGTGAGTTCCCAGAAGGAACGCGGAGCAGAGCGTGTCTCTTATGGCACGTCACTGCTCTGCACTGAGTCAAAGTTGCCCAGCCCATTAGACCGGCTAGGAATATGTTCCCGAGGTGTTCGTACGCTGTGTCAACCTGGTTCTCCAAGGAAGGAAGCCGTGTGTCGCCCTGGATTCTGCACGCCCAGAAGTGTTCCGAAGGGCCTACACGGCTGTCTGTCGATCAGCAGGCAGACAGGACACTTGGGGTACTCAGTGTATTTGCACGGGAAGCGGTGCCGACGCGAGAGCCCTGGGAGACCCGAAAGGCCTCCTCGCCTTCCTTTTAAGCGGAACAACGACCGAGACCTCATGGAAACTGCTGCACGCAGAGCTTGCCAGGGGGACAAGTGGGTCCTTACCATGAGACTAGTGGTCACCTTGTGGCTTCCCAGAACGCACGAGGGCTGTGGGATTAGCTCCCCCTAAGAATTGAGAGCACCTGACTTCTCTGGGCAAAGTACTCGTTCCCCTCCCAGGCGTGCCTGCGGTGAAAAGCAGCTGGGCAATTCCACACTTTTGCACACAGGTTCTAGGCCGCCCAGAATCCAGCTTTCGAGACGGGAAAAGACTGCTTTGGTGCGCTGATGCTAGGGGTCACCTTGCGATTGCCCAGAACGAACGTGGGCCGCAGCTTAGCTCTCCTCTGAAAGGGCAGGCACCCCGTTTGTCCGGGGGACATACTGGTTTCCTCCCCAGCTGTGCCTGCAGTGAGCAGAAGCTGGACATAGTGAGCGTTTCAGAAACAGCTCCGAGGCTACCTGTATCCAGCTTTCCAAAGGGGGAAAACACTGGTTTTCTAAGCAGTGCCACCTACCCTCGTTAACACCCGCCATAAGTACGTGCAGGACTGGAAGTGCAAAGGGAGACCGTCGCGACACACTGGGCCCTTGGCTAAATAGTTTTCACTGCGCAGGCGTCTGCGTGTGGCAAGCTCCCTAACCGAGTGAAGGCCTGAGGAAGACCTAGTTGGCACTGCGTCTTCCAAGGGCCTGCCAGTGTAAAGTGAGGAATTGTGCTCTTGGCTCAGGTTGGATCTCACCTCGACTTCCTGCTTGAGGCAGAGAGCGGGGAGGTATGAGTTCCAAGAAGGAACGCGGGGGAGAAGTTTCTCTCAGGGTAAGTCACCTTTCCGCACTGAGTCCAAGTGGCCCAGCCCAGGAGACCGTGTAGGACTGTGTTCCAGGGCTCTTTGCAAGCTGTGTCAACCTAGGTTTCTAAGGAAGAGAACGGTGTGTCGCCTTGGACTCTGCATGCCAAGGAGTGTTCCGAAGGGCCTACGCGGCTGTCTGTTGCTCAGCAGGCAGAGAGGAGGCCCGGCGGACTCAGTGTAGTTGCCCGGGAAACGGTGCGGACGCGAGAGCCCATCGCGTCCTGAAAGGCATCCTCGAGTTCCAGCTAGGCAGCACATCGACGCACACTTCCTGGAAACTGCTGTATGCCCCCACATGCCCGTGGGCGAAAGTGGCACTTACGGGGAGCCCAGTGATCACCCTGCGGTTTCCCCGAACGAACGAGGGCGGCGGCATTAGTGCCCCCCCAAGGATTGCAGGCACCCAGTTCCTCTGTGGAAATGAGTCCTTTACTCCCAAGGCGTTGCTGCAGTGAAGAGACGCAGGGCCTTTTCAGGGTTTGGCCGAGAGCTCCGTGGTTGCGAGGATGCAGCTTTCCAAACGGTGAAAGACTGCTTTTCTAAACAGGGCCCCCTATGGTAGCTACCACGCAACGTTAAGTACCTGCAGTATTTGAGGGGCGAAGGCAGACAAACGCGACACACTGGGCCCTTCGCTGAATCCGTTTGAATGAGCGGGTGTCGAAGTGTGGCAAGCTCCCTAACCGAGTGAAGGCCTGAGGAAGGCCTTGTTGGCACTGCATCTCCCAGAGGCCTACCATCGTAAAGTGGTGAATCGTGGTCTTCTTTGAGCAGGTTGGATGTCACACCGAGTGCCTGCATGAGGTAGAGGCCCGGCAGGTGTGAGTTCCCAGAAGGAACGCGGAGCAGAGCGTGTCTCTTATGGCACGTCACTGCTCTGCACTGAGTCAAAGTTGCCCAGCCCATTAGACCGGCTAGGAATATGTTCCCGAGGTGTTCGTACGCTGTGTCAACCTGGTTCTCCAAGGAAGGGAGCCGTGTGTCGCCCTGGATTCTGCACGCCCGGAAGTGTTCCGAAGGGCCTACACGGCTGTCTGTCGATCAGCAGGCAGACAGGACACTTGGGGTACTCAGTGTATTTGCACGGGAAGCGGTGCCGACGCGAGAGCCCTGGGAGACCCGAAAGGCCTCCTCGCCTTCCTTTTAAGCGGAACAACGACCGAGACCTCATGGAAACTGCTGCACGCAGAGCTTGCCAGGGGGACAAGTGGGTCCTTACCATGAGACTAGTGGTCACCTTGTGGCTTCCCAGAACGCACGAGGGCTGTGGGATTAGCTCCCCCTAAGAATTGAGAGCACCTGACTTCTCTGGGCAAAGTACTCGTTCCCCTCCCAGGCGTGCCTGCGGTGAAAAGCAGCTGGGCAATTCCACACTTTTGCACACAGGTTCTAGGCCGCCCAGAATCCAGCTTTCGAGACGGGAAAAGACTGCTTTGGTGCGCTGATGCTAGGGGTCACCTTGCGATTGCCCAGAACGAACGTGGGCCGCAGCTTAGCTCTCCTCTGAAAGGGCAGGCACCCCGTTTGTCCGGGGGACATACTGGTTTCCTCCCCAGCTGTGCCTGCAGTGAGTAGAAGCTGGACATAGTGAGCGTTTCAGAAACAGCGCCGAGGCTACCTGTATCCAGCTTTCCAAAGGGGGAAAACACTGGTTTTCTAAGCAGTGCCACCTACCCTCGTTAACACCCGCCATAAGTACGTGCAGGACTGGAAGTGCAAAGGGAGACCGTCGCGACACACTGGGCCCTTGGCTAAATAGTTTTCACTGCGCAGGCGTCTGCGTGTGGCAAGCTCCCTAACCGAGTGAAGGCCTGAGGAAGACCTAGTTGGCACTGCGTCTTCCAAGGGCCTGCCAGTGTAAAGTGAGGAATTGTGCTCTTGGCTCAGGTTGGATCTCACCTCGACTTCCTGCTTGAGGCAGAGAGCGGGGAGGTATGAGTTCCAAGAAGGAACGCGGGGGAGAAGTTTCTCTCAGGGTAAGTCACCTTTCCGCACTGAGTCCAAGTGGCCCAGCCCAGGAGACCGTGTAGGACTGTGTTCCAGGGCTCTTTGCAAGCTGTGTCAACCTAGGTTTCTAAGGAAGAGAACGGTGTGTCGCCTTGGACTCTGCATGCCAAGGAGTGTTCCGAAGGGCCTACGCGGCTGTCTGTTGCTCAGCAGGCAGAGAGGAGGCCCGGCGGACTCAGTGTAGTTGCCCGGGAAACGGTGCGGACGCGAGAGCCCATCGCGTCCTGAAAGGCATCCTCGAGTTCCAGCTAGGCAGCACATCGACGCACACTTCCTGGAAACTGCTGTATGCCCCCACATGCCCGTTGGCGAAAGTGGCACTTACGGGGAGCCCAGTGATCACCCTGCGGTTTCCCCGAACGAACGAGGGCGGCGGCATTAGTGCCCCCCCAAGGATTGCAGGCACCCAGTTCCTCTGTGGAAATGAGTCCTTTACTCCCAAGGCGTTGCTGCAGTGAAGAGACGCAGGGCCTTTTCAGGGTTTGGCCGAGAGCTCCGTGGTTGCGAGGATGCAGCTTTCCAAACGGTGAAAGACTGCTTTTCTAAACAGGGCCCCCTATGGTAGCTACCACGCAACGTTAAGTACCTGCAGTATTTGAGGGGCGAAGGCAGACAAATGCGACACACTGGGCCCTTCGCTGAATCCGTTTGAATGAGCGGGTGTCGAAGTGTGGCAAGCTCCCTAACCGAGTGAAGGCCTGAGGAAGGCCTTGTTGGCACTGCATCTCCCAGAGGCCTACCAGCGTAAAGTGGTGAATTGTGGTCTTCTTTGAGCAGTTTGGATGTCACACCGAGTGCCTGCATGAGGTAGAGGCCCGGCAGGTGTGAGTTCCCAGAAGGAACGCGGAGCAGAGCGTGTCTCTTATGGCACGTCACTGCTCTGCACTGAGTCAAAGTTGCCCAGCCCATTAGACCGGCTAGGAATATGTTCCCGAGGTGTTCGTACGCTGTGTCAACCTGGTTCTCCAAGGAAGGAAGCCGTGTGTCGCCCTGGATTCTGCACGCCCAGAAGTGTTCCGAAGGGCCTACACGGCTGTCTGTCGATCAGCAGGCAGACAGGACACTTGGGGTACTCAGTGTATTTGCACGGGAAGCGGTGCCGACGCGAGAGCCCTGGGAGACCCGAAAGGCCTCCTCGCCTTCCTTTTAAGCGGAACAACGACCGAGACCTCATGGAAACTGCTGCACGCAGAGCTTGCCAGGGGGACAAGTGGGTCCTTACCATGAGACTAGTGGTCACCTTGTGGCTTCCCAGAACGCACGAGGGCTGTGGGATTAGCTCCCCCTAAGAATTGAGAGCACCTGACTTCTCTGGGCAAAGTACTCGTTCCCCTCCCAGGCGTGCCTGCGGTGAAAAGCAGCTGGGCAATTCCACACTTTTGCACACAGGTTCTAGGCCGCCCAGAATCCAGCTTTCGAGACGGGAAAAGACTGCTTTGGTGCGCTGATGCTAGGGGTCACCTTGCGATTGCCCAGAACGAACGTGGGCCGCAGCTTAGCTCTCCTCTGAAAGGGCAGGCACCCCGTTTGTCCGGGGGACATACTGGTTTCCTCCCCAGCTGTGCCTGCAGTGAGCAGAAGCTGGACATAGTGAGCGTTTCAGAAACAGCTCCGAGGCTACCTGTATCCAGCTTTCCAAAGGGGGAAAACACTGGTTTTCTAAGCAGTGCCACCTACCCTCGTTAACACCCGCCATAAGTACGTGCAGGACTGGAAGTGCAAAGGGAGACCGTCGCGACACACTGGGCCCTTGGCTAAATAGTTTTCACTGCGCAGGCGTCTGCGTGTGGCAAGCTCCCTAACCGAGTGAAGGCCTGAGGAAGACCTAGTTGGCACTGCGTCTTCCAAGGGCCTGCCAGTGTAAAGTGAGGAATTGTGCTCTTGGCTCAGGTTGGATCTCACCTCGACTTCCTGCTTGAGGCAGAGAGCGGGGAGGTATGAGTTCCAAGAAGGAACGCGGGGGAGAAGTTTCTCTCAGGGTAAGTCACCTTTCCGCACTGAGTCCAAGTGGCCCAGCCCAGGAGACCGTGTAGGACTGTGTTCCAGGGCTCTTTGCAAGCTGTGTCAACCTAGGTTTCTAAGGAAGAGAACGGTGTGTCGCCTTGGACTCTGCATGCCAAGGAGTGTTCCGAAGGGCCTACGCGGCTGTCTGTTGCTCAGCAGGCAGAGAGGAGGCCCGGCGGACTCAGTGTAGTTGCCCGGGAAACGGTGCGGACGCGAGAGCCCATCGCGTCCTGAAAGGCATCCTCGAGTTCCAGCTAGGCAGCACATCGACGCACACTTCCTGGAAACTGCTGTATGCCCCCACATGCCCGTGGGCGAAAGTGGCACTTACGGGGAGCCCAGTGATCACCCTGCGGTTTCCCCGAACGAACGAGGGCGGCGGCATTAGTGCCCCCCCAAGGATTGCAGGCACCCAGTTCCTCTGTGGAAATGAGTCCTTTACTCCCAAGGCGTTGCTGCAGTGAAGAGACGCAGGGCCTTTTCAGGGTTTGGCCGAGAGCTCCGTGGTTGCGAGGATGCAGCTTTCCAAACGGTGAAAGACTGCTTTTCTAAACAGGGCCCCCTATGGTAGCTACCACGCAACGTTAAGTACCTGCAGTATTTGAGGGGCGAAGGCAGACAAACGCGACACACTGGGCCCTTCGCTGAATCCGTTTGAATGAGCGGGTGTCGAAGTGTGGCAAGCTCCCTAACCGAGTGAAGGCCTGAGGAAGGCCTTGTTGGCACTGCATCTCCCAGAGGCCTACCATCGTAAAGTGGTGAATCGTGGTCTTCTTTGAGCAGGTTGGATGTCACACCGAGTGCCTGCATGAGGTAGAGGCCCGGCAGGTGTGAGTTCCCAGAAGGAACGCGGAGCAGAGCGTGTCTCTTATGGCACGTCACTGCTCTGCACTGAGTCAAAGTTGCCCAGCCCATTAGACCGGCTAGGAATATGTTCCCGAGGTGTTCGTACGCTGTGTCAACCTGGTTCTCCAAGGAAGGGAGCCGTGTGTCGCCCTGGATTCTGCACGCCCGGAAGTGTTCCGAAGGGCCTACACGGCTGTCTGTCGATCAGCAGGCAGACAGGACACTTGGGGTACTCAGTGTATTTCACGGGAAGCGGTGCCGACGCGAGAGCCCTGGGAGACCCGAAAGGCCTCCTCGCCTTCCTTTTAAGCGGAACAACGACCGAGACCTCATGGAAACTGCTGCACGCAGAGCTTGCCAGGGGGACAAGTGGGTCCTTACCATGAGACTAGTGGTCACCTTGTGGCTTCCCAGAACGCACGAGGGCTGTGGGATTAGCTCCCCCTAAGAATTGAGAGCACCTGACTTCTCTGGGCAAAGTACTCGTTCCCCTCCCAGGCGTGCCTGCGGTGAAAAGCAGCTGGGCAATTCCACACTTTTGCACACAGGTTCTAGGCCGCCCAGAATCCAGCTTTCGAGACGGGAAAAGACTGCTTTGGTGCGCTGATGCTAGGGGTCACCTTGCGATTGCCCAGAACGAACGTGGGCCGCAGCTTAGCTCTCCTCTGAAAGGGCAGGCACCCCGTTTGTCCGGGGGACATACTGGTTTCCTCCCCAGCTGTGCCTGCAGTGAGTAGAAGCTGGACATAGTGAGCGTTTCAGAAACAGCTCCGAGGCTACCTGTATCCAGCTTTCCAAAGGGGGAAAACACTGGTTTTCTAAGCAGTGCCACCTACCCTCGTTAACACCCGCCATAAGTACGTGCAGGACTGGAAGTGCAAAGGGAGACCGTCGCGACACACTGGGCCCTTGGCTAAATAGTTTTCACTGCGCAGGCGTCTGCGTGTGGCAAGCTCCCTAACCGAGTGAAGGCCTGAGGAAGACCTAGTTGGCACTGCGTCTTCCAAGGGCCTGCCAGTGTAAAGTGAGGAATTGTGCTCTTGGCTCAGGTTGGATCTCACCTCGACTTCCTGCTTGAGGCAGAGAGCGGGGAGGTATGAGTTCCAAGAAGGAACGCGGGGGAGAAGTTTCTCTCAGGGTAAGTCACCTTTCCGCACTGAGTCCAAGTGGCCCAGCCCAGGAGACCGTGTAGGACTGTGTTCCAGGGCTCTTTGCAAGCTGTGTCAACCTAGGTTTCTAAGGAAGAGAACGGTGTGTCGCCTTGGACTCTGCATGCCAAGGAGTGTTCCGAAGGGCCTACGCGGCTGTCTGTTGCTCAGCAGGCAGAGAGGAGGCCCGGCGGACTCAGTGTAGTTGCCCGGGAAACGGTGCGGACGCGAGAGCCCATCGCGTCCTGAAAGGCATCCTCGAGTTCCAGCTAGGCAGCACATCGACGCACACTTCCTGGAAACTGCTGTATGCCCCCACATGCCCGTTGGCGAAAGTGGCACTTACGGGGAGCCCAGTGATCACCCTGCGGTTTCCCCGAACGAACGAGGGCGGCGGCATTAGTGCCCCCCCAAGGATTGCAGGCACCCAGTTCCTCTGTGGAAATGAGTCCTTTACTCCCAAGGCGTTGCTGCAGTGAAGAGACGCAGGGCCTTTTCAGGGTTTGGCCGAGAGCTCCGTGGTTGCGAGGATGCAGCTTTCCAAACGGTGAAAGACTGCTTTTCTAAACAGGGCCCCCTATGGTAGCTACCACGCAACGTTAAGTACCTGCAGTATTTGAGGGGCGAAGGCAGACAAATGCGACACACTGGGCCCTTCGCTGAATCCGTTTGAATGAGCGGGTGTCGAAGTGTGGCAAGCTCCCTAACCGAGTGAAGGCCTGAGGAAGGCCTTGTTGGCACTGCATCTCCCAGAGGCCTACCAGCGTAAAGTGGTGAATTGTGGTCTTCTTTGAGCAGTTTGGATGTCACACCGAGTGCCTGCATGAGGTAGAGGCCCGGCAGGTGTGAGTTCCCAGAAGGAACGCGGAGCAGAGCGTGTCTCTTATGGCACGTCACTGCTCTGCACTGAGTCAAAGTTGCCCAGCCCATTAGACCGGCTAGGAATATGTTCCCGAGGTGTTCGTACGCTGTGTCAACCTGGTTCTCCAAGGAAGGGAGCCGTGTGTCGCCCTGGATTCTGCACGCCCAGAAGTGTTCCGAAGGGCCTACACGGCTGTCTGTCGATCAGCAGGCAGACAGGACACTTGGGGTACTCAGTGTATTTGCACGGGAAGCGGTGCCGACGCGAGAGCCCTGGGAGACCCGAAAGGCCTCCTCGCCTTCCTTTTAAGCGGAACAACGACCGAGACCTCATGGAAACTGCTGCACGCAGAGCTTGCCAGGGGGACAAGTGGGTCCTTACCATGAGACTAGTGGTCACCTTGTGGCTTCCCAGAACGCACGAGGGCTGTGGGATTAGCTCCCCCTAAGAATTGAGAGCACCTGACTTCTCTGGGCAAAGTACTCGTTCCCCTCCCAGGCGTGCCTGCGGTGAAAAGCAGCTGGGCAATTCCACACTTTTGCACACAGGTTCTAGGCCGCCCAGAATCCAGCTTTCGAGACGGGAAAAGACTGCTTTGGTGCGCTGATGCTAGGGGTCACCTTGCGATTGCCCAGAACGAACGTGGGCCGCAGCTTAGCTCTCCTCTGAAAGGGCAGGCACCCCGTTTGTCCGGGGGACATACTGGTTTCCTCCCCAGCTGTGCCTGCAGTGAGCAGAAGCTGGACATAGTGAGCGTTTCAGAAACAGCTCCGAGGCTACCTGTATCCAGCTTTCCAAAGGGGGAAAACACTGGTTTTCTAAGCAGTGCCACCTACCCTCGTTAACACCCGCCATAAGTACGTGCAGGACTGGAAGTGCAAAGGGAGACCGTCGCGACACACTGGGCCCTTGGCTAAATAGTTTTCACTGCGCAGGCGTCTGCGTGTGGCAAGCTCCCTAACCGAGTGAAGGCCTGAGGAAGACCTAGTTGGCACTGCGTCTTCCAAGGGCCTGCCAGTGTAAAGTGAGGAATTGTGCTCTTGGCTCAGGTTGGATCTCACCTCGACTTCCTGCTTGAGGCAGAGAGCGGGGAGGTATGAGTTCCAAGAAGGAACGCGGGGGAGAAGTTTCTCTCAGGGTAAGTCACCTTTCCGCACTGAGTCCAAGTGGCCCAGCCCAGGAGACCGTGTAGGACTGTGTTCCAGGGCTCTTTGCAAGCTGTGTCAACCTAGGTTTCTAAGGAAGAGAACGGTGTGTCGCCTTGGACTCTGCATGCCAAGGAGTGTTCCGAAGGGCCTACGCGGCTGTCTGTTGCTCAGCAGGCAGAGAGGAGGCCCGGCGGACTCAGTGTAGTTGCCCGGGAAACGGTGCGGACGCGAGAGCCCATCGCGTCCTGAAAGGCATCCTCGAGTTCCAGCTAGGCAGCACATCGACGCACACTTCCTGGAAACTGCTGTATGCCCCCACATGCCCGTGGGCGAAAGTGGCACTTACGGGGAGCCCAGTGATCACCCTGCGGTTTCCCCGAACGAACGAGGGCGGCGGCATTAGTGCCCCCCCAAGGATTGCAGGCACCCAGTTCCTCTGTGGAAATGAGTCCTTTACTCCCAAGGCGTTGCTGCAGTGAAGAGACGCAGGGCCTTTTCAGGGTTTGGCCGAGAGCTCCGTGGTTGCGAGGATGCAGCTTTCCAAACGGTGAAAGACTGCTTTTCTAAACAGGGCCCCCTATGGTAGCTACCACGCAACGTTAAGTACCTGCAGTATTTGAGGGGCGAAGGCAGACAAACGCGACACACTGGGCCCTTCGCTGAATCCGTTTGAATGAGCGGGTGTCGAAGTGTGGCAAGCTCCCTAACCGAGTGAAGGCCTGAGGAAGGCCTTGTTGGCACTGCATCTCCCAGAGGCCTACCATCGTAAAGTGGTGAATCGTGGTCTTCTTTGAGCAGGTTGGATGTCACACCGAGTGCCTGCATGAGGTAGAGGCCCGGCAGGTGTGAGTTCCCAGAAGGAACGCGGAGCAGAGCGTGTCTCTTATGGCACGTCACTGCTCTGCACTGAGTCAAAGTTGCCCAGCCCATTAGACCGGCTAGGAATATGTTCCCGAGGTGTTCGTACGCTGTGTCAACCTGGTTCTCCAAGGAAGGGAGCCGTGTGTCGCCCTGGATTCTGCACGCCCAGAAGTGTTCCGAAGGGCCTACACGGCTGTCTGTCGATCAGCAGGCAGACAGGACACTTGGGGTACTCAGTGTATTTGCACGGGAAGCGGTGCCGACGCGAGAGCCCTGGGAGACCCGAAAGGCCTCCTCGCCTTCCTTTTAAGCGGAACAACGACCGAGACCTCATGGAAACTGCTGCACGCAGAGCTTGCCAGGGGGACAAGTGGGTCCTTACCATGAGACTAGTGGTCACCTTGTGGCTTCCCAGAACGCACGAGGGCTGTGGGATTAGCTCCCCCTAAGAATTGAGAGCACCTGACTTCTCTGGGCAAAGTACTCGTTCCCCTCCCAGGCGTGCCTGCGGTGAAAAGCAGCTGGGCAATTCCACACTTTTGCACACAGGTTCTAGGCCGCCCAGAATCCAGCTTTCGAGACGGGAAAAGACTGCTTTGGTGCGCTGATGCTAGGGGTCACCTTGCGATTGCCCAGAACGAACGTGGGCCGCAGCTTAGCTCTCCTCTGAAAGGGCAGGCACCCCGTTTGTCCGGGGGACATACTGGTTTCCTCCCCAGCTGTGCCTGCAGTGAGTAGAAGCTGGACATAGTGAGCGTTTCAGAAACAGCGCCGAGGCTACCTGTATCCAGCTTTCCAAAGGGGGAAAACACTGGTTTTCTAAGCAGTGCCACCTACCCTCGTTAACACCCGCCATAAGTACGTGCAGGACTGGAAGTGCAAAGGGAGACCGTCGCGACACACTGGGCCCTTGGCTAAATAGTTTTCACTGCGCAGGCGTCTGCGTGTGGCAAGCTCCCTAACCGAGTGAAGGCCTGAGGAAGACCTAGTTGGCACTGCGTCTTCCAAGGGCCTGCCAGTGTAAAGTGAGGAATTGTGCTCTTGGCTCAGGTTGGATCTCACCTCGA
This sequence comes from Eubalaena glacialis, assembly GCF_028564815.1. NCBI lineage: Eukaryota > Metazoa > Chordata > Mammalia > Artiodactyla > Balaenidae > Eubalaena > Eubalaena glacialis. The sequence goes on along the minus strand of NC_083716.1, from coordinate 107,032,120 downwards.
CTTCCTGCTTGAGGCAGAGAGCGGGGAGGTATGAGTTCCAAGAAGGAACGCGGGGGAGACGTTTCTCTCAGGGTAAGTCACCTTTCCACACTGAGTCCAAGTGGCCCAGCCCAGGAGACCGTGTAGGACTGTGTTCCAGGGCTCTTTGCAAGCTGTGTCAACCTAGGTTTCTAAGGAAGAGAACGGTGTGTCGCCTTGGACTCTGCATGCCAAGGAGTGTTCCGAAGGGCCTACGCGGCTGTCTGTTGCTCAGCAGGCAGAGAGGAGGCCCGGCGGACTCAGTGTAGTTGCCCGGGAAACGGTGCGGACGCGAGAGCCCATCGCGTCCTGAAAGGCATCCTCGAGTTCCAGCTAGGCAGCACATCGACGCACACTTCCTGGAAACTGCTGTATGCCCCCACATGCCCGTTGGCGAAAGTGGCACTTACGGGGAGCCCAGTGATCACCCTGCGGTTTCCCCGAACGAACGAGGGCGGCGGCATTAGTGCCCCCCCAAGGATTGCAGGCACCCAGTTCCTCTGTGGAAATGAGTCCTTTACTCCCAAGGCGTTGCTGCAGTGAAGAGACGCAGGGCCTTTTCAGGGTTTGGCCGAGAGCTCCGTGGTTGCGAGGATGCAGCTTTCCAAACGGTGAAAGACTGCTTTTCTAAACAGGGCCCCCTATGGTAGCTACCACGCAACGTTAAGTACCTGCAGTATTTGAGGGGCGAAGGCAGACAAACGCGACACACTGGGCCCTTCGCTGAATCCGTTTGAATGAGCGGGTGTCGAAGTGTGGCAAGCTCCCTAACCGAGTGAAGGCCTGAGGAAGGCCTTGTTGGCACTGCATCTCCCAGAGGCCTACCAGCGTAAAGTGGTGAATTGTGGTCTTCTTTGAGCAGGTTGGATGTCACACCGAGTGCCTGCATGAGGTAGAGGCCCGGCAGGTGTGAGTTCCCAGAAGGAACGCGGAGCAGAGCGTGTCTCTTATGGCACGTCACTGCTCTGCACTGAGTCAAAGTTGCCCAGCCCATTAGACCGGCTAGGAATATGTTCCCGAGGTGTTCGTACGCTGTGTCAACCTGGTTCTCCAAGGAAGGGAGCCGTGTGTCGCCCTGGATTCTGCACGCCCAGAAGTGTTCCGAAGGGCCTACACGGCTGTCTGTCGATCAGCAGGCAGACAGGACACTTGGGGTACTCAGTGTATTTGCACGGGAAGCGGTGCCGACGCGAGAGCCCTAGGAGACCCGAAAGGCCTCCTCGCCTTCCTTTTAAGCGGAACAACGACCGAGACCTCATGGAAACTGCTGCACGCAGAGCTTGCCAGGGGGACAAGTGGGTCCTTACCATGAGACTAGTGGTCACCTTGTGGCTTCCCAGAACGCACGAGGGCTGTGGGATTAGCTCCCCCTAAGAATTGAGAGCACCTGACTTCTCTGGGCAAAGTACTCGTTCCCCTCCCAGGCGTGCCTGCGGTGAAAAGCAGCTGGGCAATTCCACACTTTTGCACACAGGTTCTAGGCCGCCCAGAATCCAGCTTTCGAGACGGGAAAAGACTGCTTTGGTGCGCTGATGCTAGGGGTCACCTTGCGATTGCCCAGAACGAACGTGGGCCGCAGCTTAGCTCTCCTCTGAAAGGGCAGGCACCCCGTTTGTCCGGGGGACATACTGGTTTCCTCCCCAGCTGTGCCTGCAGTGAGTAGAAGCTGGACATAGTGAGCGTTTCAGAAACAGCTCCGAGGCTACCTGTATCCAGCTTTCCAAAGGGGGAAAACACTGGTTTTCTAAGCAGTGCCACCTACCCTCGTTAACACCCGCCATAAGTACGTGCAGGACTGGAAGTGCAAAGGGAGACCGTCGCGACACACTGGGCCCTTGGCTAAATAGTTTTCACTGCGCAGGCGTCTGCGTGTGGCAAGCTCCCTAACCGAGTGAAGGCCTGAGGAAGACCTAGTTGGCACTGCGTCTTCCAAGGGCCTGCCAGTGTAAAGTGAGGAATTGTGCTCTTGGCTCAGGTTGGATCTCACCTCGACTTCCTGCTTGAGGCAGAGAGCGGGGAGGTATGAGTTCCAAGAAGGAACGCGGGGGAGAAGTTTCTCTCAGGGTAAGTCACCTTTCCGCACTGAGTCCAAGTGGCCCAGCCCAGGAGACCGTGTAGGACTGTGTTCCAGGGCTCTTTGCAAGCTGTGTCAACCTAGGTTTCTAAGGAAGAGAACGGTGTGTCGCCTTGGACTCTGCATGCCAAGGAGTGTTCCGAAGGGCCTACGCGGCTGTCTGTTGCTCAGCAGGCAGAGAGGAGGCCCGGCGGACTCAGTGTAGTTGCCCGGGAAACGGTGCGGACGCGAGAGCCCATCGCGTCCTGAAAGGCATCCTCGAGTTCCAGCTAGGCAGCACATCGACGCACACTTCCTGGAAACTGCTGTATGCCCCCACATGCCCGTGGGCGAAAGTGGCACTTACGGGGAGCCCAGTGATCACCCTGCGGTTTCCCCGAACGAACGAGGGCGGCGGCATTAGTGCCCCCCCAAGGATTGCAGGCACCCAGTTCCTCTGTGGAAATGAGTCCTTTACTCCCAAGGCGTTGCTGCAGTGAAGAGACGCAGGGCCTTTTCAGGGTTTGGCCGAGAGCTCCGTGGTTGCGAGGATGCAGCTTTCCAAACGGTGAAAGACTGCTTTTCTAAACAGGGCCCCCTATGGTAGCTACCACGCAACGTTAAGTACCTGCAGTATTTGAGGGGCGAAGGCAGACAAATGCGACACACTGGGCCCTTCGCTGAATCCGTTTGAATGAGCGGGTGTCGAAGTGTGGCAAGCTCCCTAACCGAGTGAAGGCCTGAGGAAGGCCTTGTTGGCACTGCATCTCCCAGAGGCCTACCAGCGTAAAGTGGTGAATTGTGGTCTTCTTTGAGCAGTTTGGATGTCACACCGAGTGCCTGCATGAGGTAGAGGCCCGGCAGGTGTGAGTTCCCAGAAGGAACGCGGAGCAGAGCGTGTCTCTTATGGCACGTCACTGCTCTGCACTGAGTCAAAGTTGCCCAGCCCATTAGACCGGCTAGGAATATGTTCCCGAGGTGTTCGTACGCTGTGTCAACCTGGTTCTCCAAGGAAGGGAGCCGTGTGTCGCCCTGGATTCTGCACGCCCAGAAGTGTTCCGAAGGGCCTACACGGCTGTCTGTCGATCAGCAGGCAGACAGGACACTTGGGGTACTCAGTGTATTTGCACGGGAAGCGGTGCCGACGCGAGAGCCCTGGGAGACCCGAAAGGCCTCCTCGCCTTCCTTTTAAGCGGAACAACGACCGAGACCTCATGGAAACTGCTGCACGCAGAGCTTGCCAGGGGGACAAGTGGGTCCTTACCATGAGACTAGTGGTCACCTTGTGGCTTCCCAGAACGCACGAGGGCTGTGGGATTAGCTCCCCCTAAGAATTGAGAGCACCTGACTTCTCTGGGCAAAGTACTCGTTCCCCTCCCAGGCGTGCCTGCGGTGAAAAGCAGCTGGGCAATTCCACACTTTTGCACACAGGTTCTAGGCCGCCCAGAATCCAGCTTTCGAGACGGGAAAAGACTGCTTTGGTGCGCTGATGCTAGGGGTCACCTTGCGATTGCCCAGAACGAACGTGGGCCGCAGCTTAGCTCTCCTCTGAAAGGGCAGGCACCCCGTTTGTCCGGGGGACATACTGGTTTCCTCCCCAGCTGTGCCTGCAGTGAGCAGAAGCTGGACATAGTGAGCGTTTCAGAAACAGCTCCGAGGCTACCTGTATCCAGCTTTCCAAAGGGGGAAAACACTGGTTTTCTAAGCAGTGCCACCTACCCTCGTTAACACCCGCCATAAGTACGTGCAGGACTGGAAGTGCAAAGGGAGACCGTCGCGACACACTGGGCCCTTGGCTAAATAGTTTTCACTGCGCAGGCGTCTGCGTGTGGCAAGCTCCCTAACCGAGTGAAGGCCTGAGGAAGACCTAGTTGGCACTGCGTCTTCCAAGGGCCTGCCAGTGTAAAGTGAGGAATTGTGCTCTTGGCTCAGGTTGGATCTCACCTCGACTTCCTGCTTGAGGCAGAGAGCGGGGAGGTATGAGTTCCAAGAAGGAACGCGGGGGAGAAGTTTCTCTCAGGGTAAGTCACCTTTCCGCACTGAGTCCAAGTGGCCCAGCCCAGGAGACCGTGTAGGACTGTGTTCCAGGGCTCTTTGCAAGCTGTGTCAACCTAGGTTTCTAAGGAAGAGAACGGTGTGTCGCCTTGGACTCTGCATGCCAAGGAGTGTTCCGAAGGGCCTACGCGGCTGTCTGTTGCTCAGCAGGCAGAGAGGAGGCCCGGCGGACTCAGTGTAGTTGCCCGGGAAACGGTGCGGACGCGAGAGCCCATCGCGTCCTGAAAGGCATCCTCGAGTTCCAGCTAGGCAGCACATCGACGCACACTTCCTGGAAACTGCTGTATGCCCCCACATGCCCGTGGGCGAAAGTGGCACTTACGGGGAGCCCAGTGATCACCCTGCGGTTTCCCCGAACGAACGAGGGCGGCGGCATTAGTGCCCCCCCAAGGATTGCAGGCACCCAGTTCCTCTGTGGAAATGAGTCCTTTACTCCCAAGGCGTTGCTGCAGTGAAGAGACGCAGGGCCTTTTCAGGGTTTGGCCGAGAGCTCCGTGGTTGCGAGGATGCAGCTTTCCAAACGGTGAAAGACTGCTTTTCTAAACAGGGCCCCCTATGGTAGCTACCACGCAACGTTAAGTACCTGCAGTATTTGAGGGGCGAAGGCAGACAAACGCGACACACTGGGCCCTTCGCTGAATCCGTTTGAATGAGCGGGTGTCGAAGTGTGGCAAGCTCCCTAACCGAGTGAAGGCCTGAGGAAGGCCTTGTTGGCACTGCATCTCCCAGAGGCCTACCATCGTAAAGTGGTGAATCGTGGTCTTCTTTGAGCAGGTTGGATGTCACACCGAGTGCCTGCATGAGGTAGAGGCCCGGCAGGTGTGAGTTCCCAGAAGGAACGCGGAGCAGAGCGTGTCTCTTATGGCACGTCACTGCTCTGCACTGAGTCAAAGTTGCCCAGCCCATTAGACCGGCTAGGAATATGTTCCCGAGGTGTTCGTACGCTGTGTCAACCTGGTTCTCCAAGGAAGGGAGCCGTGTGTCGCCCTGGATTCTGCACGCCCAGAAGTGTTCCGAAGGGCCTACACGGCTGTCTGTCGATCAGCAGGCAGACAGGACACTTGGGGTACTCAGTGTATTTGCACGGGAAGCGGTGCCGACGCGAGAGCCCTGGGAGACCCGAAAGGCCTCCTCGCCTTCCTTTTAAGCGGAACAACGACCGAGACCTCATGGAAACTGCTGCACGCAGAGCTTGCCAGGGGGACAAGTGGGTCCTTACCATGAGACTAGTGGTCACCTTGTGGCTTCCCAGAACGCACGAGGGCTGTGGGATTAGCTCCCCCTAAGAATTGAGAGCACCTGACTTCTCTGGGCAAAGTACTCGTTCCCCTCCCAGGCGTGCCTGCGGTGAAAAGCAGCTGGGCAATTCCACACTTTTGCACACAGGTTCTAGGCCGCCCAGAATCCAGCTTTCGAGACGGGAAAAGACTGCTTTGGTGCGCTGATGCTAGGGGTCACCTTGCGATTGCCCAGAACGAACGTGGGCCGCAGCTTAGCTCTCCTCTGAAAGGGCAGGCACCCCGTTTATCCGGGGGACATACTGGTTTCCTCCCCAGCTGTGCCTGCAGTGAGTAGAAGCTGGACATAGTGAGCGTTTCAGAAACAGCGCCGAGGCTACCTGTATCCAGCTTTCCAAAGGGGGAAAACACTGGTTTTCTAAGCAGTGCCACCTACCCTCGTTAACACCCGCCATAAGTACGTGCAGGACTGGAAGTGCAAAGGGAGACCGTCGCGACACACTGGGCCCTTGGCTAAATAGTTTTCACTGCGCAGGCGTCTGCGTGTGGCAAGCTCCCTAACCGAGTGAAGGCCTGAGGAAGACCTAGTTGGCACTGCGTCTTCCAAGGGCCTGCCAGTGTAAAGTGAGGAATTGTGCTCTTGGCTCAGGTTGGATCTCACCTCGACTTCCTGCTTGAGGCAGAGAGCGGGGAGGTATGAGTTCCAAGAAGGAACGCGGGGGAGACGTTTCTCTCAGGGTAAGTCACCTTTCCACACTGAGTCCAAGTGGCCCAGCCCAGGAGACCGTGTAGGACTGTGTTCCAGGGCTCTTTGCAAGCTGTGTCAACCTAGGTTTCTAAGGAAGAGAACGGTGTGTCGCCTTGGACTCTGCATGCCAAGGAGTGTTCCGAAGGGCCTACGCGGCTGTCTGTTGCTCAGCAGGCAGAGAGGAGGCCCGGCGGACTCAGTGTAGTTGCCCGGGAAACGGTGCGGACGCGAGAGCCCATCGCGTCCTGAAAGGCATCCTCGAGTTCCAGCTAGGCAGCACATCGACGCACACTTCCTGGAAACTGCTGTATGCCCCCACATGCCCGTTGGCGAAAGTGGCACTTACGGGGAGCCCAGTGATCACCCTGCGGTTTCCCCGAACGAACGAGGGCGGCGGCATTAGTGCCCCCCCAAGGATTGCAGGCACCCAGTTCCTCTGTGGAAATGAGTCCTTTACTCCCAAGGCGTTGCTGCAGTGAAGAGACGCAGGGCCTTTTCAGGGTTTGGCCGAGAGCTCCGTGGTTGCGAGGATGCAGCTTTCCAAACGGTGAAAGACTGCTTTTCTAAACAGGGCCCCCTATGGTAGCTACCACGCAACGTTAAGTACCTGCAGTATTTGAGGGGCGAAGGCAGACAAACGCGACACACTGGGCCCTTCGCTGAATCCGTTTGAATGAGCGGGTGTCGAAGTGTGGCAAGCTCCCTAACCGAGTGAAGGCCTGAGGAAGGCCTTGTTGGCACTGCATCTCCCAGAGGCCTACCAGCGTAAAGTGGTGAATTGTGGTCTTCTTTGAGCAGGTTGGATGTCACACCGAGTGCCTGCATGAGGTAGAGGCCCGGCAGGTGTGAGTTCCCAGAAGGAACGCGGAGCAGAGCGTGTCTCTTATGGCACGTCACTGCTCTGCACTGAGTCAAAGTTGCCCAGCCCATTAGACCGGCTAGGAATATGTTCCCGAGGTGTTCGTACGCTGTGCCAACCTGGTTCTCCAAGGAAGGGAGCCGTGTGTCGCCCTGGATTCTGCACGCCCAGAAGTGTTCCGAAGGGCCTACACGGCTGTCTGTCGATCAGCAGGCAGACAGGACACTTGGGGTACTCAGTGTATTTGCACGGGAAGCGGTGCCGACGCGAGAGCCCTAGGAGACCCGAAAGGCCTCCTCGCCTTCCTTTTAAGCGGAACAACGACCGAGACCTCATGGAAACTGCTGCACGCAGAGCTTGCCAGGGGGACAAGTGGGTCCTTACCATGAGACTAGTGGTCACCTTGTGGCTTCCCAGAACGCACGAGGGCTGTGGGATTAGCTCCCCCTAAGAATTGAGAGCACCTGACTTCTCTGGGCAAAGTACTCGTTCCCCTCCCAGGCGTGCCTGCGGTGAAAAGCAGCTGGGCAATTCCACACTTTTGCACACAGGTTCTAGGCCGCCCAGAATCCAGCTTTCGAGACGGGAAAAGACTGCTTTGGTGCGCTGATGCTAGGGGTCACCTTGCGATTGCCCAGAACGAACGTGGGCCGCAGCTTAGCTCTCCTCTGAAAGGGCAGGCACCCCGTTTGTCCGGGGGACATACTGGTTTCCTCCCCAGCTGTGCCTGCAGTGAGTAGAAGCTGGACATAGTGAGCGTTTCAGAAACAGCGCCGAGGCTACCTGTATCCAGCTTTCCAAAGGGGGAAAACACTGGTTTTCTAAGCAGTGCCACCTACCCTCGTTAACACCCGCCATAAGTACGTGCAGGACTGGAAGTGCAAAGGGAGACCGTCGCGACACACTGGGCCCTTGGCTAAATAGTTTTCACTGCGCAGGCGTCTGCGTGTGGCAAGCTCCCTAACCGAGTGAAGGCCTGAGGAAGACCTAGTTGGCACTGCGTCTTCCAAGGGCCTGCCAGTGTAAAGTGAGGAATTGTGCTCTTGGCTCAGGTTGGATCTCACCTCGACTTCCTGCTTGAGGCAGAGAGCGGGGAGGTATGAGTTCCAAGAAGGAACGCGGGGGAGAAGTTTCTCTCAGGGTAAGTCACCTTTCCGCACTAGGTCCAAGTGGCCCAGCCCAGGAGACCGTGTAGGACTGTGTTCCAGGGCTCTTTGCAAGCTGTGTCAACCTAGGTTTCTAAGGAAGAGAACGGTGTGTCGCCTTGGACTCTGCATGCCAAGGAGTGTTCCGAAGGGCCTACGCGGCTGTCTGTTGCTCAGCAGGCAGAGAGGAGGCCCGGCGGACTCAGTGTAGTTGCCCGGGAAACGGTGCGGACGCGAGAGCCCATCGCGTCCTGAAAGGCATCCTCGAGTTCCAGCTAGGCAGCACATCGACGCACACTTCCTGGAAACTGCTGTATGCCCCCACATGCCCGTTGGCGAAAGTGGCACTTACGGGGAGCCCAGTGATCACCCTGCGGTTTCCCCGAACGAACGAGGGCGGCGGCATTAGTGCCCCCCCAAGGATTGCAGGCACCCAGTTCCTCTGTGGAAATGAGTCCTTTACTCCCAAGGCGTTGCTGCAGTGAAGAGACGCAGGGCCTTTTCAGGGTTTGGCCGAGAGCTCCGTGGTTGCGAGGATGCAGCTTTCCAAACGGTGAAAGACTGCTTTTCTAAACAGGGCCCCCTATGGTAGCTACCACGCAACGTTAAGTACCTGCAGTATTTGAGGGGCGAAGGCAGACAAACGCGACACACTGGGCCCTTCGCTGAATCCGTTTGAATGAGCGGGTGTCGAAGTGTGGCAAGCTCCCTAACCGAGTGAAGGCCTGAGGAAGGCCTTGTTGGCACTGCATCTCCCAGAGGCCTACCAGCGTAAAGTGGTGAATTGTGGTCTTCTTTGAGCAGGTTGGATGTCACACCGAGTGCCTGCATGAGGTAGAGGCCCGGCAGGTGTGAGTTCCCAGAAGGAACGCGGAGCAGAGCGTGTCTCTTATGGCACGTCACTGCTCTGCACTGAGTCAAAGTTGCCCAGCCCATTAGACCGGCTAGGAATATGTTCCCGAGGTGTTCGTACGCTGTGTCAACCTGGTTCTCCAAGGAAGGGAGCCGTGTGTCGCCCTGGATTCTGCACGCCCAGAAGTGTTCCGAAGGGCCTACACGGCTGTCTGTCGATCAGCAGGCAGACAGGACACTTGGGGTACTCAGTGTATTTGCATGGGAAGCGGTGCCGACGCGAGAGCCCTAGGAGACCCGAAAGGCCTCCTCGCCTTCCTTTTAAGCGGAACAACGACCGAGACCTCATGGAAACTGCTGCACGCAGAGCTTGCCAGGGGTACAAGTGGGTCCTTACCATGAGACTAGTGGTCACCTTGTGGCTTCCCAGAACGCACGAGGGCTGTGGGATTAGCTCCCCCTAAGAATTGAGAACACCTGACTTCTCTGGGCAAAGTACTCGTTCCCCTCCCAGGCGTGCCTGCGGTGAAAAGCAGCTGGGCAATTCCACACTTTTGCACACAGGTTCTAGGCCGCCCAGAATCCAGCTTTCGAGACGGGAAAAGACTGCTTTGGTGCGCTGATGCTAGGGGTCACCTTGCGATTGCCCAGAACGAACGTGGGCCGCAGCTTAGCTCTCCTCTGAAAGGGCAGGCACCCCGTTTGTCCGGGGGACATACTGGTTTCCTCCCCAGCTGTGCCTGCAGTGAGTAGAAGCTGGACATAGTGAGCGTTTCAGAAACAGCTCCGAGGCTACCTGTATCCAGCTTTCCAAAGGGGGAAAACACTGGTTTTCTAAGCAGTGCCACCTACCCTCGTTAACACCCGCCATAAGTACGTGCAGGACTGGAAGTGCAAAGGGAGACCGTCGCGACACACTGGGCCCTTGGCTAAATAGTTTTCACTGCGCAGGCGTCTGCGTGTGGCAAGCTCCCTAACCGAGTGAAGGCCTGAGGAAGACCTAGTTGGCACTGCGTCTTCCAAGGGCCTGCCAGTGTAAAGTGAGGAATTGTGCTCTTGGCTCAGGTTGGATCTCACCTCGACTTCCTGCTTGAGGCAGAGAGCGGGGAGGTATGAGTTCCAAGAAGGAACGCGGGGGAGAAGTTTCTCTCAGGGTAAGTCACCTTTCCGCACTGAGTCCAAGTGGCCCAGCCCAGGAGACCGTGTAGGACTGTGTTCCAGGGCTCTTTGCAAGCTGTGTCAACCTAGGTTTCTAAGGAAGAGAACGGTGTGTCGCCTTGGACTCTGCATGCCAAGGAGTATTCCGAAGGGCCTACGCGGCTGTCTGTTGCTCAGCAGGCAGAGAGGAGGCCCGGCGGACTCAGTGTAGTTGCCCGGGAAACGGTGCGGACGCGAGAGCCCATCGCGTCCTGAAAGGCATCCTCGAGTTCCAGCTAGGCAGCACATCGACGCACACTTCCTGGAAACTGCTGTATGCCCCCACATGCCCGTTGGCGAAAGTGGCACTTACGGGGAGCCCAGTGATCACCCTGCGGTTTCCCCGAACGAACGAGGGCGGCGGCATTAGTGCCCCCCCAAGGATTGCAGGCACCCAGTTCCTCTGTGGAAATGAGTCCTTTACTCCCAAGGCGTTGCTGCAGTGAAGAGACGCAGGGCCTTTTCAGGGTTTGGCCGAGAGCTCCGTGGTTGCGAGGATGCAGCTTTCCAAACGGTGAAAGACTGCTTTTCTAAACAGGGCCCCCTATGGTAGCTACCACGCAACGTTAAGTACCTGCAGTATTTGAGGGGCGAAGGCAGACAAACGCGACACACTGGGCCCTTCGCTGAATCCGTTTGAATGAGCGGGTGTCGAAGTGTGGCAAGCTCCCTAACCGAGTGAAGGCCTGAGGAAGGCCTTGTTGGCACTGCATCTCCCAGAGGCCTACCAGCGTAAAGTGGTGAATTGTGGTCTTCTTTGAGCAGGTTGGATGTCACACCGAGTGCCTGCATGAGGTAGAGGCCCGGCAGGTGTGAGTTCCCAGAAGGAACGCGGAGCAGAGCGTGTCTCTTATGGCACGTCACTGCTCTGCACTGAGTCAAAGTTGCCCAGCCCATTAGACCGGCTAGGAATATGTTCCCGAGGTGTTCGTACGCTGTGTCAACCTGGTTCTCCAAGGAAGGGAGCCGTGTGTCGCCCTGGATTCTGCACGCCCAGAAGTGTTCCGAAGGGCCTACACGGCTGTCTGTCGATCAGCAGGCAGACAGGACACTTGGGGTACTCAGTGTATTTGCACGGGAAGCGGTGCCGACGCGAGAGCCCTAGGAGACCCGAAAGGCCTCCTCGCCTTCCTTTTAAGCGGAACAACGACCGAGACCTCATGGAAACTGCTGCACGCAGAGCTTGCCAGGGGGACAAGTGGGTCCTTACCATGAGACTAGTGGTCACCTTGTGGCTTCCCAGAACGCACGAGGGCTGTGGGATTAGCTCCCCCTAAGAATTGAGAGCACCTGACTTCTCTGGGCAAAGTACTCGTTCCCCTCCCAGGCGTGCCTGCGGTGAAAAGCAGCTGGGCAATTCCACACTTTTGCACACAGGTTCTAGGCCGCCCAGAATCCAGCTTTCGAGACGGGAAAAGACTGCTTTGGTGCGCTGATGCTAGGGGTCACCTTGCGATTGCCCAGAACGAACGTGGGCCGCAGCTTAGCTCTCCTCTGAAAGGGCAGGCACCCCGTTTGTCCGGGGGACATACTGGTTTCCTCCCCAGCTGTGCCTGCAGTGAGTAGAAGCTGGACATAGTGAGCGTTTCAGAAACAGCTCCGAGGCTACCTGTATCCAGCTTTCCAAAGGGGGAAAACACTGGTTTTCTAAGCAGTGCCACCTACCCTCGTTAACACCCGCCATAAGTACGTGCAGGACTGGAAGTGCAAAGGGAGACCGTCGCGACACACTGGGCCCTTGGCTAAATAGTTTTCACTGCGCAGGCGTCTGCGTGTGGCAAGCTCCCTAACCGAGTGAAGGCCTGAGGAAGACCTAGTTGGCACTGCGTCTTCCAAGGGCCTGCCAGTGTAAAGTGAGGAATTGTGCTCTTGGCTCAGGTTGGATCTCACCTCGACTTCCTGCTTGAGGCAGAGAGCGGGGAGGTATGAGTTCCAAGAAGGAACGCGGGGGAGAAGTTTCTCTCAGGGTAAGTCACCTTTCCGCACTGAGTCCAAGTGGCCCAGCCCAGGAGACCGTGTAGGACTGTGTTCCAGGGCTCTTTGCAAGCTGTGTCAACCTAGGTTTCTAAGGAAGAGAACGGTGTGTCGCCTTGGACTCTGCATGCCAAGGAGTGTTCCGAAGGGCCTACGCGGCTGTCTGTTGCTCAGCAGGCAGAGAGGAGGCCCGGCGGACTCAGTGTAGTTGCCCGGGAAACGGTGCGGACGCGAGAGCCCATCGCGTCCTGAAAGGCATCCTCGAGTTCCAGCTAGGCAGCACATCGACGCACACTTCCTGGAAACTGCTGTATGCCCCCACATGCCCGTTGGCGAAAGTGGCACTTACGGGGAGCCCAGTGATCACCCTGCGGTTTCCCCGAACGAACGAGGGCGGCGGCATTAGTGCCCCCCCAAGGATTGCAGGCACCCAGTTCCTCTGTGGAAATGAGTCCTTTACTCCCAAGGCGTTGCTGCAGTGAAGAGACGCAGGGCCTTTTCAGGGTTTGGCCGAGAGCTCCGTGGTTGCGAGGATGCAGCTTTCCAAACGGTGAAAGACTGCTTTTCTAAACAGGGCCCCCTATGGTAGCTACCACGCAACGTTAAGTACCTGCAGTATTTGAGGGGCGAAGGCAGACAAACGCGACACACTGGGCCCTTCGCTGAATCCGTTTGAATGAGCGGGTGTCGAAGTGTGGCAAGCTCCCTAACCGAGTGAAGGCCTGAGGAAGGCCTTGTTGGCACTGCATCTCCCAGAGGCCTACCAGCGTAAAGTGGTGAATTGTGGTCTTCTTTGAGCAGGTTGGATGTCACACCGAGTGCCTGCATGAGGTAGAGGCCCGGCAGGTGTGAGTTCCCAGAAGGAACGCGGAGCAGAGCGTGTCTCTTATGGCACGTCACTGCTCTGCACTGAGTCAAAGTTGCCCAGCCCATTAGACCGGCTAGGAATATGTTCCCGAGGTGTTCGTACGCTGTGTCAACCTGGTTCTCCAAGGAAGGGAGCCGTGTGTCGCCCTGGATTCTGCACGCCCAGAAGTGTTCCGAAGGGCCTACACGGCTGTCTGTCGATCAGCAGGCAGACAGGACACTTGGGGTACTCAGTGTATTTGCACGGGAAGCGGTGCCGACGCGAGAGCCCTAGGAGACCCGAAAGGCCTCCTCGCCTTCCTTTTAAGCGGAACAACGACCGAGACCTCATGGAAACTGCTGCACGCAGAGCTTGCCAGGGGGACAAGTGGGTCCTTACCATGAGACTAGTGGTCACCTTGTGGCTTCCCAGAACGCACGAGGGCTGTGGGATTAGCTCCCCCTAAGAACTGAGAGCACCTGACTTCTCTGGGCAAAGTACTCGTTCCCCTCCCAGGCGTGCCTGCGGTGAAAAGCAGCTGGGCAATTCCACACTTTTGCACACAGGTTCTAGGCCGCCCAGAATCCAGCTTTCGAGACGGGAAAAGACTGCTTTGGTGCGCTGATGCTAGGGGTCACCTTGCGATTGCCCAGAACGAACGTGGGCCGCAGCTTAGCTCTCCTCTGAAAGGGCAGGCACCCCGTTTGTCCGGGGGACATACTGGTTTCCTCCCCAGCTGTGCCTGCAGTGAGTAGAAGCTGGACATAGTGAGCGTTTCAGAAACAGCTCCGAGGCTACCTGTATCCAGCTTTCCAAAGGGGGAAAACACTGGTTTTCTAAGCAGTGCCACCTACCCTCGTTAACACCCGCCATAAGTACGTGCAGGACTGGAAGTGCAAAGGGAGACCGTCGCGACACACTGGGCCCTTGGCTAAATAGTTTTCACTGCGCAGGCGTCTGCGTGTGGCAAGCTCCCTAACCGAGTGAAGGCCTGAGGAAGACCTAGTTGGCACTGCGTCTTCCAAGGGCCTGCCAGTGTAAAGTGAGGAATTGTGCTCTTGGCTCAGGTTGGATCTCACCTCGACTTCCTGCTTGAGGCAGAGAGCGGGGAGGTATGAGTTCCAAGAAGGAACGCGGGGGAGAAGTTTCTCTCAGGGTAAGTCACCTTTCCGCACTGAGTCCAAGTGGCCCAGCCCAGGAGACCGTGTAGGACTGTGTTCCAGGGCTCTTTGCAAGCTGTGTCAACCTAGGTTTCTAAGGAAGAGAACGGTGTGTCGCCTTGGACTCTGCATGCCAAGGAGTGTTCCGAAGGGCCTACGCGGCTGTCTGTTGCTCAGCAGGCAGAGAGGAGGCCCGGCGGACTCAGTGTAGTTGCCCGGGAAACGGTGCGGACGCGAGAGCCCATCGCGTCCTGAAAGGCATCCTCGAGTTCCAGCTAGGCAGCACATCGACGCACACTTCCTGGAAACTGCTGTATGCCCCCACATGCCCGTGGGCGAAAGTGGCACTTACGGGGAGCCCAGTGATCACCCTGCGGTTTCCCCGAACGAACGAGGGCGGCGGCATTAGTGCCCCCCCAAGGATTGCAGGCACCCAGTTCCTCTGTGGAAATGAGTCCTTTACTCCCAAGGCGTTGCTGCAGTGAAGAGACGCAGGGCCTTTTCAGGGTTTGGCCGAGAGCTCCGTGGTTGCGAGGATGCAGCTTTCCAAACGGTGAAAGACTGCTTTTCTAAACAGGGCCCCCTATGGTAGCTACCACGCAACGTTAAGTACCTGCAGTATTTGAGGGGCGAAGGCAGACAAACGCGACACACTGGGCCCTTCGCTGAATCCGTTTGAATGAGCGGGTGTCGAAGTGTGGCAAGCTCCCTAACCGAGTGAAGGCCTGAGGAAGGCCTTGTTGGCACTGCATCTCCCAGAGGCCTACCAGCGTAAAGTGGTGAATTGTGGTCTTCTTTGAGCAGGTTGGATGTCACACCGAGTGCCTGCATGAGGTAGAGGCCCGGCAGGTGTGAGTTCCCAGAAGGAACGCGGAGCAGAGCGTGTCTCTTATGGCACGTCACTGCTCTGCACTGAGTCAAAGTTGCCCAGCCCATTAGACCGGCTAGGAATATGTTCCCGAGGTGTTCGTACGCTGTGTCAACCTGGTTCTCCAAGGAAGGGAGCCGTGTGTCGCCCTGGATTCTGCACGCCCAGAAGTGTTCCGAAGGGCCTACATGGCTGTCTGTCGATCAGCAGGCAGACAGGACACTTGGGGTACTCAGTGTATTTGCACGGGAAGCGGTGCCGACGCGAGAGCCCTAGGAGACCCGAAAGGCCTCCTCGCCTTCCTTTTAAGCGGAACAACGACCGAGACCTCATGGAAACTGCTGCACGCAGAGCTTGCCAGGGGGACAAGTGGGTCCTTACCATGAGACTAGTGGTCACCTTGTGGCTTCCCAGAACGCACGAGGGCTGTGGGATTAGCTCCCCCTAAGAATTGAGAGCACCTGACTTCTCTGGGCAAAGTACTCGTTCCCCTCCCAGGCGTGCCTGCGGTGAAAAGCAGCTGGGCAATTCCACACTTTTGCACACAGGTTCTAGGCCGCCCAGAATCCAGCTTTCGAGACGGGAAAAGACTGCTTTGGTGCGCTGATGCTAGGGGTCACCTTGCGATTGCCCAGAACGAACGTGGGCCGCAGCTTAGCTCTCCTCTGAAAGGGCAGGCACCCCGTTTGTCCGGGGGACATACTGGTTTCCTCCCCAGCTGTGCCTGCAGTGAGTAGAAGCTGGACATAGTGAGCGTTTCAGAAACAGCTCCGAGGCTACCTGTATCCAGCTTTCCAAAGGGGGAAAACACTGGTTTTCTAAGCAGTGCCACCTACCCTCGTTAACACCCGCCATAAGTACGTGCAGGACTGGAAGTGCAAAGGGAGACCGTCGCGACACACTGGGCCCTTGGCTAAATAGTTTTCACTGCGCAGGCGTCTGCGTGTGGCAAGCTCCCTAACCGAGTGAAGGCCTGAGGAAGACCTAGTTGGCACTGCGTCTTCCAAGGGCCTGCCAGTGTAAAGTGAGGAATTGTGCTCTTGGCTCAGGTTGGATCTCACCTCGACTTCCTGCTTGAGGCAGAGAGCGGGGAGGTATGAGTTCCAAGAAGGAACGCAGGGGAGAAGTTTCTCTCAGGGTAAGTCACCTTTCCGCACTGAGTCCATGTGGCCCAGCCCAGGAGACCGTGTAGGACTGTGTTCCAGGGCTCTTTGCAAGCTGTGTCAACCTAGGTTTCTAAGGAAGAGAACGGTGTGTCGCCTTGGACTCTGCATGCCAAGGAGTGTTCCGAAGGGCCTACGCGGCTGTCTGTTGCTCAGCAGGCAGAGAGGAGGCCCGGCGGACTCAGTGTAGTTGCCCGGGAAACGGTGCGGACGCGAGAGCCCATCGCGTCCTGAAAGGCATCCTCGAGTTCCAGCTAGGCAGCACATCGACGCACACTTCCTGGAAACTGCTGTATGCCCCCACATGCCCGTTGGCGAAAGTGGCACTTACGGGGAGCCCAGTGATCACCCTGCGGTTTCCCCGAACGAACGAGGGCGGCGGCATTAGTGCCCCCCCAAGGATTGCAGGCACCCAGTTCCTCTGTGGAAATGAGTCCTTTACTCCCAAGGCGTTGCTGCAGTGAAGAGACGCAGGGCCTTTTCAGGGTTTGGCCGAGAGCTCCGTGGTTGCGAGGATGCAGCTTTCCAAACGGTGAAAGACTGCTTTTCTAAACAGGGCCCCCTATGGTAGCTACCACGCAACGTTAAGTACCTGCAGTATTTGAGGGGCGAAGGCAGACAAACGCGACACACTGGGCCCTTCGCTGAATCCGTTTGAATGAGCGGGTGTCGAAGTGTGGCAAGCTCCCTAACCGAGTGAAGGCCTGAGGAAGGCCTTGTTGGCACTGCATCTCCCAGAGGCCTACCAGCGTAAAGTGGTGAATTGTGGTCTTCTTTGAGCAGGTTGGATGTCACACCGAGTGCCTGCATGAGGTAGAGGCCCGGCAGGTGTGAGTTCCCAGAAGGAACGCGGAGCAGAGCGTGTCTCTTATGGCACGTCACTGCTCTGCACTGAGTCAAAGTTGCCCAGCCCATTAGACCGGCTAGGAATATGTTCCCGAGGTGTTCGTACGCTGTGTCAACCTGGTTCTCCAAGGAAGGGAGCCGTGTGTCGCCCTGGATTCTGCACGCCCAGAAGTGTTCCGAAGGGCCTACACGGCTGTCTGTCGATCAGCAGGCAGACAGGACACTTGGGGTACTCAGTGTATTTGCACGGGAAGCGGTGCCGACGCGAGAGCCCTAGGAGACCCGAAAGGCCTCCTCGCCTTCCTTTTAAGCGGAACAACGACCGAGACCTCATGGAAACTGCTGCACGCAGAGCTTGCCAGGGGGACAAGTGGGTCCTTACCATGAGACTAGTGGTCACCTTGTGGCTTCCCAGAATGCACGAGGGCTGTGGGATTAGCTCCCCCTAAGAATTGAGAGCACCTGACTTCTCTGGGCAAAGTACTCGTTCCCCTCCCAGGCGTGCCTGCGGTGAAAAGCAGCTGGGCAATTCCACACTTTTGCACACAGGTTCTAGGCCGCCCAGAATCCAGCTTTCGAGACGGGAAAAGACTGCTTTGGTGCGCTGATGCTAGGGGTCACCTTGCGATTGCCCAGAACGAACGTGGGCCGCAGCTTAGCTCTCCTCTGAAAGGGCAGGCACCCCGTTTGTCCGGGGGACATACTGGTTTCCTCCCCAGCTGTGCCTGCAGTGAGTAGAAGCTGGACATAGTGAGCGTTTCAGAAACAGCTCCGAGGCTACCTGTATCCAGCTTTCCAAAGGGGGAAAACACTGGTTTTCTAAGCAGTGCCACCTACCCTCGTTAACACCCGCCATAAGTACGTGCAGGACTGGAAGTGCAAAGGGAGACCGTCGCGACACACTGGGCCCTTGGCTAAATAGTTTTCACTGCGCAGGCGTCTGCGTGTGGCAAGCTCCCTAACCGAGTGAAGGCCTGAGGAAGACCTAGTTGGCACTGCGTCTTCCAAGGGCCTGCCAGTGTAAAGTGAGGAATTGTGCTCTTGGCTCAGGTTGGATCTCACCTCGACTTCCTGCTTGAGGCAGAGAGCGGGGAGGTATGAGTTCCAAGAAGGAACGCGGGGGAGAAGTTTCTCTCAGGGTAAGTCACCTTTCCGCACTGAGTCCAAGTGGCCCAGCCCAGGAGACCGTGTAGGACTGTGTTCCAGGGCTCTTTGCAAGCTGTGTCCACCTAGGTTTCTAAGGAAGAGAACGGTGTGTCGCCTTGGACTCTGCATGCCAAGGAGTGTTCCGAAGGGCCTACGCGGCTGTCTGTTGCTCAGCAGGCAGAGAGGAGGCCCGGCGGACTCAGTGTAGTTGCCCGGGAAACGGTGCGGACGCGAGAGCCCATCGCGTCCTGAAAGGCATCCTCGAGTTCCAGCTAGGCAGCACATCGACGCACACTTCCTGGAAACTGCTGTATGCCCCCACATGCCCGTTGGCGAAAGTGGCACTTACGGGGAGCCCAGTGATCACCCTGCGGTTTCCCCGAACGAACGAGGGCGGCGGCATTAGTGCCCCCCCAAGGATTGCAGGCACCCAGTTCCTCTGTGGAAATGAGTCCTTTACTCCCAAGGCGTTGCTGCAGTGAAGAGACGCAGGGCCTTTTCAGGGTTTGGCCGAGAGCTCCGTGGTTGCGAGGATGCAGCTTTCCAAACGGTGAAAGACTGCTTTTCTAAACAGGGCCCCCTATGGTAGCTACCACACAACGTTAAGTACCTGCAGTATTTGAGGGGCGAAGGCAGACAAACGCGACACACTGGGCCCTTCACTGAATCCGTTTGAATGAGCGGGTGTCGAAGTGTGGCAAGCTCCCTAACCGAGTGAAGGCCTGAGGAAGGCCTTGTTGGCACTGCATCTCCCAGAGGCCTACCAGCGTAAAGTGGTGAATTGTGGTCTTCTTTGAGCAGGTTGGATGTCACACCGAGTGCCTGCATGAGGTAGAGGCCCGGCAGGTGTGAGTTCCCAGAAGGAACGCGGAGCAGAGCGTGTCTCTTATGGCACGTCACTGCTCTGCACTGAGTCAAAGTTGCCCAGCCCATTAGACCGGCTAGGAATATGTTCCCGAGGTGTTCGTACGCTGTGTCAACCTGGTTCTCCAAGGAAGGGAGCCGTGTGTCGCCCTGGATTCTGCACGCCCAGAAGTGTTCCGAAGGGCCTACACGGCTGTCTGTCGATCAGCAGGCAGACAGGACACTTGGGGTACTCAGTGTATTTGCACGGGAAGCGGTGCCGACGCGAGAGCCCTAGGAGACCCGAAAGGCCGCCTCGCCTTCCTTTTAAGCGGAACAACGACCGAGACCTCATGGAAACTGCTGCACGCAGAGCTTGCCAGGGGGACAAGTGGGTCCTTACCATGAGACTAGTGGTCACCTTGTGGCTTCCCAGAATGCACGAGGGCTGTGGGATTAGCTCCCCCTAAGAATTGAGAGCACCTGACTTCTCTGGGCAAAGTACTCGTTCCCCTCCCAGGCGTGCCTGCGGTGAAAAGCAGCTGGGCAATTCCACACTTTTGCACACAGGTTCTAGGCCGCCCAGAATCCAGCTTTCGAGACGGGAAAAGACTGCTTTGGTGCGCTGATGCTAGGGGTCACCTTGCGATTGCCCAGAACGAACGTGGGCCGCAGCTTAGCTCTCCTCTGAAAGGGCAGGCACCCCGTTTGTCCGGGGGACATACTGGTTTCCTCCCCAGCTGTGCCTGCAGTGAGTAGAAGCTGGACATAGTGAGCGTTTCAGAAACAGCTCCGAGGCTACCTGTATCCAGCTTTCCAAAGGGGGAAAACACTGGTTTTCTAAGCAGTGCCACCTACCCTCGTTAACACCCGCCATAAGTACGTGCAGAACTGGAAGTGCAAAGGGAGACCGTCGCGACACACTGGGCCCTTGGCTAAATAGTTTTCACTGCGCAGGCGTCTGCGTGTGGCAAGCTCCCTAACCGAGTGAAGGCCTGAGGAAGACCTAGTTGGCACTGCGTCTTCCAAGGGCCTGCCAGTGTAAAGTGAGGAATTGTGCTCTTGGCTCAGGTTGGATCTCACCTCGACTTCCTGCTTGAGGCAGAGAGCGGGGAGGTATGAGTTCCAAGAAGGAACGCGGGGGAGAAGTTTCTCTCAGGGTAAGTCACCTTTCCGCACTGAGTCCAAGTGGCCCAGCCCAGGAGACCGTGTAGGACTGTGTTCCAGGGCTCTTTGCAAGCTGTGTCAACCTAGGTTTCTAAGGAAGAGAACGGTGTGTCGCCTTGGACTCTGCATGCCAAGGAGTGTTCCGAAGGGCCTACGCGGCTGTCTGTTGCTCAGCAGGCAGAGAGGAGGCCCGGCGGACTCAGTGTAGTTGCCCGGGAAACGGTGCGGACGCGAGAGCCCATCGCGTCCTGAAAGGCATCCTCGAGTTCCAGCTAGGCAGCACATCGACGCACACTTCCTGGAAACTGCTGTATGCCCCCACATGCCCGTTGGCGAAAGTGGCACTTACGGGGAGCCCAGTGATCACCCTGCGGTTTCCCCGAACGAACGAGGGCGGCGGCATTAGTGCCCCCCCAAGGATTGCAGGCACCCAGTTCCTCTGTGGAAATGAGTCCTTTACTCCCAAGGCGTTGCTGCAGTGAAGAGACGCAGGGCCTTTTCAGGGTTTGGCCGAGAGCTCCGTGGTTGCGAGGATGCAGCTTTCCAAACGGTGAAAGACTGCTTTTCTAAACAGGGCCCCCTATGGTAGCTACCACACAACGTTAAGTACCTGCAGTATTTGAGGGGCGAAGGCAGACAAACGCGACACACTGGGCCCTTCGCTGAATCCGTTTGAATGAGCGGGTGTCGAAGTGTGGCAAGCTCCCTAACCGAGTGAAGGCCTGAGGAAGGCCTTGTTGGCACTGCATCTCCCAGAGGCCTACCAGCGTAAAGTGGTGAATTGTGGTCTTCTTTGAGCAGGTTGGATGTCACACCGAGTGCCTGCATGAGGTAGAGGCCCGGCAGGTGTGAGTTCCCAGAAGGAACGCGGAGCAGAGCGTGTCTCTTATGGCACGTCACTGCTCTGCACTGAGTCAAAGTTGCCCAGCCCATTAGACCGGCTAGGAATATGTTCCCGAGGTGTTCGTACGCTGTGTCAACCTGGTTCTCCAAGGAAGGGAGCCGTGTGTCGCCCTGGATTCTGCACGCCCAGAAGTGTTCCGAAGGGCCTACACGGCTGTCTGTCGATCAGCAGGCAGACAGGACACTTGGGGTACTCAGTGTATTTGCACGGGAAGCGGTGCCGACGCGAGAGCCCTAGGAGACCCGAAAGGCCGCCTCGCCTTCCTTTTAAGCGGAACAACGACCGAGACCTCATGGAAACTGCTGCACGCAGAGCTTGCCAGGGGGACAAGTGGGTCCTTACCATGAGACTAGTGGTCACCTTGTGGCTTCCCAGAATGCACGAGGGCTGTGGGATTAGCTCCCCCTAAGAATTGAGAGCACCTGACTTCTCTGGGCAAAGTACTCGTTCCCCTCCCAGGCGTGCCTGCGGTGAAAAGCAGCTGGGCAATTCCACACTTTTGCACACAGGTTCTAGGCCGCCCAGAATCCAGCTTTCGAGACGGGAAAAGACTGCTTTGGTGCGCTGATGCTAGGGGTCACCTTGCGATTGCCCAGAACGAACGTGGGCCGCAGCTTAGCTCTCCTCTGAAAGGGCAGGCACCCCGTTTGTCCGGGGGACATACTGGTTTCCTCCCCAGCTGTGCCTGCAGTGAGTAGAAGCTGGACATAGTGAGCGTTTCAGAAACAGCTCCGAGGCTACCTGTATCCAGCTTTCCAAAGGGGGAAAACACTGGTTTTCTAAGCAGTGCCACCTACCCTCGTTAACACCCGCCATAAGTACGTGCAGGACTGGAAGTGCAAAGGGAGACCGTCGCGACACACTGGGCCCTTGGCTAAATAGTTTTCACTGCGCAGGCGTCTGCGTGTGGCAAGCTCCCTAACCGAGTGAAGGCCTGAGGAAGACCTAGTTGGCACTGCGTCTTCCAAGGGCCTGCCAGTGTAAAGTGAGGAATTGTGCTCTTGGCTCAGGTTGGATCTCACCTCGACTTCCTGCTTGAGGCAGAGAGCGGGGAGGTATGAGTTCCAAGAAGGAACGCGGGGGAGACGTTTCTCTCAGGGTAAGTCACCTTTCCGCACTGAGTCCAAGTGGCCCAGCCCAGGAGACCGTGTAGGACTGTGTTCCAGGGCTCTTTGCAAGCTGTGTCAACCTAGGTTTCTAAGGAAGAGAACGGTGTGTCGCCTTGGACTCTGCATGCCAAGGAGTGTTCCGAAGGGCCTACGCGGCTGTCTGTTGCTCAGCAGGCAGAGAGGAGGCCCGGCGGACTCAGTGTAGTTGCCCGGGAAACGGTGCGGACGCGAGAGCCCATCGCGTCCTGAAAGGCATCCTCGAGTTCCAGCTAGGCAGCACATCGACGCACACTTCCTGGAAACTGCTGTATGCCCCCACATGCCCGTTGGCGAAAGTGGCACTTACGGGGAGCCCAGTGATCACCCTGCGGTTTCCCCGAACGAACGAGGGCGGCGGCATTAGTGCCCCCCCAAGGATTGCAGGCACCCAGTTCCTCTGTGGAAATGAGTCCTTTACTCCCAAGGCGTTGCTGCAGTGAAGAGACGCAGGGCCTTTTCAGGGTTTGGCCGAGAGCTCCGTGGTTGTGAGGATGCAGCTTTCCAAACGGTGAAAGACTGCTTTTCTAAACAGGGCCCCCTATGGTAGCTACCACACAACGTTAAGTACCTGCAGTATTTGAGGGGCGAAGGCAGACAAACGCGACACACTGGGCCCTTCGCTGAATCCGTTTGAATGAGCGGGTGTCGAAGTGTGGCAAGCTCCCTAACCGAGTGAAGGCCTGAGGAAGGCCTTGTTGGCACTGCATCTCCCAGAGGCCTACCAGCGTAAAGTGGTGAATTGTGGTCTTCTTTGAGCAGGTTGGATGTCACACCGAGTGCCTGCATGAGGTAGAGGCCCGGCAGGTGTGAGTTCCCAGAAGGAACGCGGAGCAGAGCGTGTCTCTTATGGCACGTCACTGCTCTGCACTGAGTCAAAGTTGCCCAGCCCATTAGACCGGCTAGGAATATGTTCCCGAGGTGTTCGTACGCTGTGTCAACCTGGTTCTCCAAGGAAGGGAGCCGTGTGTCGCCCTGGATTCTGCACGCCCAGAAGTGTTCCGAAGGGCCTACACGGCTGTCTGTCGATCAGCAGGCAGACAGGACACTTGGGGTACTCAGTGTATTTGCACGGGAAGCGGTGCCGACGCGAGAGCCCTAGGAGACCCGAAAGGCCTCCTCGCCTTCCTTTTAAGCGGAACAACGACCGAGACCTCATGGAAACTGCTGCACGCAGAGCTTGCCAGGGGGACAAGTGGGTCCTTACCATGAGACTAGTGGTCACCTTGTGGCTTCCCAGAACGCACGAGGGCTGTGGGATTAGCTCCCCCTAAGAATTGAGAGCACCTGACTTCTCTGGGCAAAGTACTCGTTCCCCTCCCAGGCGTGCCTGCGGTGAAAAGCAGCTGGGCAATTCCACACTTTTGCACACAGGTTCTAGGCCGCCCAGAATCCAGCTTTCGAGACGGGAAAAGACTGCTTTGGTGCGCTGATGCTAGGGGTCACCTTGCGATTGCCCAGAACGAACGTGGGCCGCAGCTTAGCTCTCCTCTGAAAGGGCAGGCACCCCGTTTGTCCGGGGGACATACTGGTTTCCTCCCCAGCTGTGCCTGCAGTGAGTAGAAGCTGGACATAGTGAGCGTTTCAGAAACAGCTCCGAGGCTACCTGTATCCAGCTTTCCAAAGGGGGAAAACACTGGTTTTCTAAGCAGTGCCACCTACCCTCGTTAACACCCGCCATAAGTACGTGCAGGACTGGAAGTGCAAAGGGAGACCGTCGCGACACACTGGGCCCTTGGCTAAATAGTTTTCACTGCGCAGGCGTCTGCGTGTGGCAAGCTCCCTAACCGAGTGAAGGCCTGAGGAAGACCTAGTTGGCACTGCGTCTTCCAAGGGCCTGCCAGTGTAAAGTGAGGAATTGTGCTCTTGGCTCAGGTTGGATCTCACCTCGACTTCCTGCTTGAGGCAGAGAGCGGGGAGGTATGAGTTCCAAGAAGGAACGCGGGGGAGAAGTTTCTCTCAGGGTAAGTCACCTTTCCGCACTGAGTCCAAGTGGCCCAGCCCAGGAGACCGTGTAGGACTGTGTTCCAGGGCTCTTTGCAAGCTGTGTCAACCTAGGTTTCTAAGGAAGAGAACGGTGTGTCGCCTTGGACTCTGCATGCCAAGGAGTGTTCCGAAGGGCCTACGCGGCTGTCTGTTGCTCAGCAGGCAGAGAGGAGGCCCGGCGGACTCAGTGTAGTTGCCCGGGAAACGGTGCGGACGCGAGAGCCCATCGCGTCCTGAAAGGCATCCTCGAGTTCCAGCTAGGCAGCACATCGACGCACACTTCCTGGAAACTGCTGTATGCCCCCACATGCCCGTTGGCGAAAGTGGCACTTACGGGGAGCCCAGTGATCACCCTGCGGTTTCCCCGAACGAACGAGGGCGGCGGCATTAGTGCCCCCCCAAGGATTGCAGGCACCCAGTTCCTCTGTGGAAATGAGTCCTTTACTCCCAAGGCGTTGCTGCAGTGAAGAGACGCAGGGCCTTTTCAGGGTTTGGCCGAGAGCTCCGTGGTTGCGAGGATGCAGCTTTCCAAACGGTGAAAGACTGCTTTTCTAAACAGGGCCCCCTATGGTAGCTACCACACAACGTTAAGTACCTGCAGTATTTGAGGGGCGAAGGCAGACAAACGCGACACACTGGGCCCTTCGCTGAATCCGTTTGAATGAGCGGGTGTCGAAGTGTGGCAAGCTCCCTAACCGAGTGAAGGCCTGAGGAAGGCCTTGTTGGCACTGCATCTCCCAGAGGCCTACCAGCGTAAAGTGGTGAATTGTGGTCTTCTTTGAGCAGGTTGGATGTCACACCGAGTGCCTGCATGAGGTAGAGGCCCGGCAGGTGTGAGTTCCCAGAAGGAACGCGGAGCAGAGCGTGTCTCTTATGGCACGTCACTGCTCTGCACTGAGTCAAAGTTGCCCAGCCCATTAGACCGGCTAGGAATATGTTCCCGAGGTGTTCGTACGCTGTGTCAACCTGGTTCTCCAAGGAAGGGAGCCGTGTGTCGCCCTGGATTCTGCACGCCCAGAAGTGTTCCGAAGGGCCTACACGGCTGTCTGTCGATCAGCAGGCAGACAGGACACTTGGGGTACTCAGTGTATTTGCACGGGAAGCGGTGCCGACGCGAGAGCCCTAGGAGACCCGAAAGGCCTCCTCGCCTTCCTTTTAAGCGGAACAACGACCGAGACCTCATGGAAACTGCTGCACGCAGAGCTTGCCAGGGGGACAAGTGGGTCCTTACCATGAGACTAGTGGTCACCTTGTGGCTTCCCAGAATGCACGAGGGCTGTGGGATTAGCTCCCCCTAAGAATTGAGAGCACCTGACTTCTCTGGGCAAAGTACTCGTTCCCCTCCCAGGCGTGCCTGCGGTGAAAAGCAGCTGGGCAATTCCACACTTTTGCACACAGGTTCTAGGCCGCCCAGAATCCAGCTTTCGAGACGGGAAAAGACTGCTTTGGTGCGCTGATGCTAGGGGTCACCTTGCGATTGCCCAGAACGAACGTGGGCCGCAGCTTAGCTCTCCTCTGAAAGGGCAGGCACCCCGTTTGTCCGGGGGACATACTGGTTTCCTCCCCAGCTGTGCCTGCAGTGAGTAGAAGCTGGACATAGTGAGCGTTTCAGAAACAGCTCCGAGGCTACCTGTATCCAGCTTTCCAAAGGGGGAAAACACTGGTTTTCTAAGCAGTGCCACCTACCCTCGTTAACACCCGCCATAAGTACGTGCAGAACTGGAAGTGCAAAGGGAGACCGTCGCGACACACTGGGCCCTTGGCTAAATAGTTTTCACTGCGCAGGCGTCTGCGTGTGGCAAGCTCCCTAACCGAGTGAAGGCCTGAGGAAGACCTAGTTGGCACTGCGTCTTCCAAGGGCCTGCCAGTGTAAAGTGAGGAATTGTGCTCTTGGCTCAGGTTGGATCTCACCTCGACTTCCTGCTTGAGGCAGAGAGCGGGGAGGTATGAGTTCCAAGAAGGAACGCGGGGGAGAAGTTTCTCTCAGGGTAAGTCACCTTTCCGCACTGAGTCCAAGTGGCCCAGCCCAGGAGACCGTGTAGGACTGTGTTCCAGGGCTCTTTGCAAGCTGTGTCAACCTAGGTTTCTAAGGAAGAGAACGGTGTGTCGCCTTGGACTCTGCATGCCAAGGAGTGTTCCGAAGGGCCTACGCGGCTGTCTGTTGCTCAGCAGGCAGAGAGGAGGCCCGGCGGACTCAGTGTAGTTGCCCGGGAAACGGTGCGGACGCGAGAGCCCATCGCGTCCTGAAAGGCATCCTCGAGTTCCAGCTAGGCAGCACATCGACGCACACTTCCTGGAAACTGCTGTATGCCCCCACATGCCCGTTGGCGAAAGTGGCACTTACGGGGAGCCCAGTGATCACCCTGCGGTTTCCCCGAACGAACGAGGGCGGCGGCATTAGTGCCCCCCCAAGGATTGCAGGCACCCAGTTCCTCTGTGGAAATGAGTCCTTTACTCCCAAGGCATTGCTGCAGTGAAGAGACGCAGGGCCTTTTCAGGGTTTGGCCGAGAGCTCCGTGGTTGCGAGGATGCAGCTTTCCAAACGGTGAAAGACTGCTTTTCTAAACAGGGCCCCCTATGGTAGCTACCACGCAACGTTAAGTACCTGCAGTATTTGAGGGGCGAAGGCAGACAAACGCGACACACTGGGCCCTTCGCTGAATCCGTTTGAATGAGCGGGTGTCGAAGTGTGGCAAGCTCCCTAACCGAGTGAAGGCCTGAGGAAGGCCTTGTTGGCACTGCATCTCCCAGAGGCCTACCAGCGTAAAGTGGTGAATTGTGGTCTTCTTTGAGCAGGTTGGATGTCACACCGAGTGCCTGCATGAGGTAGAGGCCCGGCAGGTGTGAGTTCCCAGAAGGAACGCGGAGCAGAGCGTGTCTCTTATGGCACGTCACTGCTCTGCACTGAGTCAAAGTTGCCCAGCCCATTAGACCGGCTAGGAATATGTTCCCGAGGTGTTCGTACGCTGTGTCAACCTGGTTCTCCAAGGAAGGGAGCCGTGTGTCGCCCTGGATTCTGCACGCCCAGAAGTGTTCCGAAGGGCCTACACGGCTGTCTGTCGATCAGCAGGCAGACAGGACACTTGGGGTACTCAGTGTATTTGCACGGGAAGCGGTGCCGACGCGAGAGCCCTAGGAGACCCGAAAGGCCGCCTCGCCTTCCTTTTAAGCGGAACAACGACCGAGACCTCATGGAAACTGCTGCACGCAGAGCTTGCCAGGGGGACAAGTGGGTCCTTACCATGAGACTAGTGGTCACCTTGTGGCTTCCCAGAATGCACGAGGGCTGTGGGATTAGCTCCCCCTAAGAATTGAGAGCACCTGACTTCTCTGGGCAAAGTACTCGTTCCCCTCCCAGGCGTGCCTGCGGTGAAAAGCAGCTGGGCAATTCCACACTTTTGCACACAGGTTCTAGGCCGCCCAGAATCCAGCTTTCGAGACGGGAAAAGACTGCTTTGGTGCGCTGATGCTAGGGGTCACCTTGCGATTGCCCAGAACGAACGTGGGCCGCAGCTTAGCTCTCCTCTGAAAGGGCAGGCACCCCGTTTGTCCGGGGGACATACTGGTTTCCTCCCCAGCTGTGCCTGCAGTGAGTAGAAGCTGGACATAGTGAGCGTTTCAGAAACAGCTCCGAGGCTACCTGTATCCAGCTTTCCAAAGGGGGAAAACACTGGTTTTCTAAGCAGTGCCACCTACCCTCGTTAACACCCGCCATAAGTACGTGCAGAACTGGAAGTGCAAAGGGAGACCGTCGCGACACACTGGGCCCTTGGCTAAATAGTTTTCACTGCGCAGGCGTCTGCGTGTGGCAAGCTCCCTAACCGAGTGAAGGCCTGAGGAAGACCTAGTTGGCACTGCGTCTTCCAAGGGCCTGCCAGTGTAAAGTGAGGAATTGTGCTCTTGGCTCAGGTTGGATCTCACCTCGACTTCCTGCTTGAGGCAGAGAGCGGGGAGGTATGAGTTCCAAGAAGGAACGCGGGGGAGAAGTTTCTCTCAGGGTAAGTCACCTTTCCGCACTGAGTCCAAGTGGCCCAGCCCAGGAGACCGTGTAGGACTGTGTTCCAGGGCTCTTTGCAAGCTGTGTCCACCTAGGTTTCTAAGGAAGAGAACGGTGTGTCGCCTTGGACTCTGCATGCCAAGGAGTGTTCCGAAGGGCCTACGCGGCTGTCTGTTGCTCAGCAGGCAGAGAGGAGGCCCGGCGGACTCAGTGTAGTTGCCCGGGAAACGGTGCGGACGCGAGAGCCCATCGCGTCCTGAAAGGCATCCTCGAGTTCCAGCTAGGCAGCACATCGACGCACACTTCCTGGAAACTGCTGTATGCCCCCACATGCCCGTTGGCGAAAGTGGCACTTACGGGGAGCCCAGTGATCACCCTGCGGTTTCCCCGAACGAACGAGGGCGGCGGCATTAGTGCCCCCCCAAGGATTGCAGGCACCCAGTTCCTCTGTGGAAATGAGTCCTTTACTCCCAAGGCATTGCTGCAGTGAAGAGACGCAGGGCCTTTTCAGGGTTTGGCCGAGAGCTCCGTGGTTGCGAGGATGCAGCTTTCCAAACGGTGAAAGACTGCTTTTCTAAACAGGGCCCCCTATGGTAGCTACCACGCAACGTTAAGTACCTGCAGTATTTGAGGGGCGAAGGCAGACAAACGCGACACACTGGGCCCTTCGCTGAATCCGTTTGAATGAGCGGGTGTCGAAGTGTGGCAAGCTCCCTAACCGAGTGAAGGCCTGAGGAAGGCCTTGTTGGCACTGCATCTCCCAGAGGCCTACCAGCGTAAAGTGGTGAATTGTGGTCTTCTTTGAGCAGGTTGGATGTCACACCGAGTGCCTGCATGAGGTAGAGGCCCGGCAGGTGTGAGTTCCCAGAAGGAACGCGGAGCCGAGGGTGTCTCTTATGGCACGTCACTGCTCTGCACTGAGTCAAAGTTGCCCAGCCCATTAGACCGGCTAGGAATATGTTCCCGTGGTGTTCGTACGCTGTGTCAACCTGGTTTTCCAAGGAAGGGAGCCGTGTGTCGCCCTGGATTCTGCACGCCAAGAAGTGTTCCGAAGGGCCTACACGGCTGTCTGTCGATCAGCAGGCAGACAGGACACTTGGGGTACTCAGTGTATTTGCACGGGAAGCGGTGCCGACGCGAGAGCCCTAGGAGACCCGAAAGGCCTCCTCGCCTTCCTTTTAAGCGGAACAACGACCGAGACCTCATGGAAACTGCTGCACGCAGAGCTTGCCAGGGGGACAAGTGGGTCCTTACCATGAGACTAGTGGTCACCTTGTGGCTTCCCAGAATGCACGAGGGCTGTGGGATTAGCTCCCCCTAAGAATTGAGAGCACCTGACTTCTCTGGGCAAAGTACTCGTTCCCCTCCCAGGCGTGCCTGCGGTGAAAAGCAGCTGGGCAATTCCACACTTTTGCACACAGGTTCTAGGCCGCCCAGAATCCAGCTTTCGAGACGGGAAAAGACTGCTTTGGTGCGCTGATGCTAGGGGTCACCTTGCGATTGCCCAGAACGAACGTGGGCCGCAGCTTAGCTCTCCTCTGAAAGGGCAGGCACCCCGTTTGTCCGGGGGACATACTGGTTTCCTCCCCAGCTGTGCCTGCAGTGAGTAGAAGCTGGACATAGTGAGCGTTTCAGAAACAGCTCCGAGGCTACCTGTATCCAGCTTTCCAAAGGGGGAAAACACTGGTTTTCTAAGCAGTGCCACCTACCCTCGTTAACACCCGCCATAAGTACGTGCAGAACTGGAAGTGCAAAGGGAGACCGTCGCGACACACTGGGCCCTTGGCTAAATAGTTTTCACTGCGCAGGCGTCTGCGTGTGGCAAGCTCCCTAACCGAGTGAAGGCCTGAGGAAGACCTAGTTGGCACTGCGTCTTCCAAGGGCCTGCCAGTGTAAAGTGAGGAATTGTGCTCTTGGCTCAGGTTGGATCTCACCTCGACTTCCTGCTTGAGGCAGAGAGCGGGGAGGTATGAGTTCCAAGAAGGAACGCGGGGGAGAAGTTTCTCTCAGGGTAAGTCACCTTTCCGCACTGAGTCCAAGTGGCCCAGCCCAGGAGACCGTGTAGGACTGTGTTCCAGGGCTCTTTGCAAGCTGTGTCCACCTAGGTTTCTAAGGAAGAGAACGGTGTGTCGCCTTGGACTCTGCATGCCAAGGAGTGTTCCGAAGGGCCTACGCGGCTGTCTGTTGCTCAGCAGGCAGAGAGGAGGCCCGGCGGACTCAGTGTAGTTGCCCGGGAAACGGTGCGGACGCGAGAGCCCATCGCGTCCTGAAAGGCATCCTCGAGTTCCAGCTAGGCAGCACATCGACGCACACTTCCTGGAAACTGCTGTATGCCCCCACATGCCCGTTGGCGAAAGTGGCACTTACGGGGAGCCCAGTGATCACCCTGCGGTTTCCCCGAACGAACGAGGGCGGCGGCATTAGTGCCCCCCCAAGGATTGCAGGCACCCAGTTCCTCTGTGGAAATGAGTCCTTTACTCCCAAGGCATTGCTGCAGTGAAGAGACGCAGGGCCTTTTCAGGGTTTGGCCGAGAGCTCCGTGGTTGCGAGGATGCAGCTTTCCAAACGGTGAAAGACTGCTTTTCTAAACAGGGCCCCCTATGGTAGCTACCACGCAACGTTAAGTACCTGCAGTATTTGAGGGGCGAAGGCAGACAAACGCGACACACTGGGCCCTTCGCTGAATCCGTTTGAATGAGCGGGTGTCGAAGTGTGGCAAGCTCCCTAACCGAGTGAAGGCCTGAGGAAGGCCTTGTTGGCACTGCATCTCCCAGAGGCCTACCAGCGTAAAGTGGTGAATTGTGGTCTTCTTTGAGCAGGTTGGATGTCACACCGAGTGCCTGCATGAGGTAGAGGCCCGGCAGGTGTGAGTTCCCAGAAGGAACGCGGAGCAGAGCGTGTCTCTTATGGCACGTCACTGCTCTGCACTGAGTCAAAGTTGCCCAGCCCATTAGACCGGCTAGGAATATGTTCCCGTGGTGTTCGTACGCTGTGTCAACCTGGTTTTCCAAGGAAGGGAGCCGTGTGTCGCCCTGGATTCTGCACGCCAAGAAGTGTTCCGAAGGGCCTACACGGCTGTCTGTCGATCAGCAGGCAGACAGGACACTTGGGGTACTCAGTGTATTTGCACGGGAAGCGGTGCCGACGCGAGAGCCCTAGGAGACCCGAAAGGCCTCCTCGCCTTCCTTTTAAGCGGAACAACGACCGAGACCTCATGGAAACTGCTGCACGCAGAGCTTGCCAGGGGGACAAGTGGGTCCTTACCATGAGACTAGTGGTCACCTTGTGGCTTCCCAGAATGCACGAGGGCTGTGGGATTAGCTCCCCCTAAGAATTGAGAGCACCTGACTTCTCTGGGCAAAGTACTCGTTCCCCTCCCAGGCGTGCCTGCGGTGAAAAGCAGCTGGGCAATTCCACACTTTTGCACACAGGTTCTAGGCCGCCCAGAATCCAGCTTTCGAGACGGGAAAAGACTGCTTTGGTGCGCTGATGCTAGGGGTCACCTTGCGATTGCCCAGAACGAACGTGGGCCGCAGCTTAGCTCTCCTCTGAAAGGGCAGGCACCCCGTTTGTCCGGGGGACATACTGGTTTCCTCCCCAGCTGTGCCTGCAGTGAGTAGAAGCTGGACATAGTGAGCGTTTCAGAAACAGCTCCGAGGCTACCTGTATCCAGCTTTCCAAAGGGGGAAAACACTGGTTTTCTAAGCAGTGCCACCTACCCTCGTTAACACCCGCCATAAGTACATGCAGAACTGGAAGTGCAAAGGGAGACCGTCGCGACACACTGGGCCCTTGGCTAAATAGTTTTCACTGCGCAGGCGTCTGCGTGTGGCAAGCTCCCTAACCGAGTGAAGGCCTGAGGAAGACCTAGTTGGCACTGCGTCTTCCAAGGGCCTGCCAGTGTAAAGTGAGGAATTGTGCTCTTGGCTCAGGTTGGATCTCACCTCGACTTCCTGCTTGAGGCAGAGAGCGGGGAGGTATGAGTTCCAAGAAGGAACGCGGGGGAGAAGTTTCTCTCAGGGTAAGTCACCTTTCCGCACTGAGTCCAAGTGGCCCAGCCCAGGAGACCGTGTAGGACTGTGTTCCAGGGCTCTTTGCAAGCTGTGTCAACCTAGGTTTCTAAGGAAGAGAACGGTGTGTCGCCTTGGACTCTGCATGCCAAGGAGTGTTCCGAAGGGCCTACGCGGCTGTCTGTTGCTCAGCAGGCAGAGAGGAGGCCCGGCGGACTCAGTGTAGTTGCCCGGGAAACGGTGCGGACGCGAGAGCCCATCGCGTCCTGAAAGGCATCCTCGAGTTCCAGCTAGGCAGCACATCGACGCACACTTCCTGGAAACTGCTGTATGCCCCCACATGCCCGTTGGCGAAAGTGGCACTTACGGGGAGCCCAGTGATCACCCTGCGGTTTCCCCGAACGAACGAGGGCGGCGGCATTAGTGCCCCCCCAAGGATTGCAGGCACCCAGTTCCTCTGTGGAAATGAGTCCTTTACTCCCAAGGCGTTGCTGCAGTGAAGAGACGCAGGGCCTTTTCAGGGTTTGGCCGAGAGCTCCGTGGTTGCGAGGATGCAGCTTTCCAAACGGTGAAAGTCTGCTTTTCTAAACAGGGCCCCCTATGGTAGCTACCACACAACGTTAAGTACCTGCAGTATTTGAGGGGCGAAGGCAGACAAACGCGACACACTGGGCCCTTCGCTGAATCCGTTTGAATGAGCGGGTGTCGAAGTGTGGCAAGCTCCCTAACCGAGTGAAGGCCTGAGGAAGGCCTTGTTGGCACTGCATCTCCCAGAGGCCTACCAGCGTAAAGTGGTGAATTGTGGTCTTCTTTGAGCAGGTTGGATGTCACACCGAGTGCCTGCATGAGGTAGAGGCCCGGCAGGTGTGAGTTCCCAGAAGGAACGCGGAGCAGAGCGTGTCTCTTATGGCACGTCACTGCTCTGCACTGAGTCAAAGTTGCCCAGCCCATTAGACCGGCTAGGAATATGTTCCCGAGGTGTTCGTACGCTGTGTCAACCTGGTTCTCCAAGGAAGGGAGCCGTGTGTCGCCCTGGATTCTGCACGCCCAGAAGTGTTCCGAAGGGCCTACACGGCTGTCTGTCGATCAGCAGGCAGACAGGACACTTGGGGTACTCAGTGTATTTGCACGGGAAGCGGTGCCGACGCGAGAGCCCTAGGAGACCCGAAAGGCCTCCTCGCCTTCCTTTTAAGCGGAACAACGACCGAGACCTCATGGAAACTGCTGCACGCAGAGCTTGCCAGGGGGACAAGTGGGTCCTTACCATGAGACTAGTGGTCACCTTGTGGCTTCCCAGAATGCACGAGGGCTGTGGGATTAGCTCCCCCTAAGAATTGAGAGCACCTGACTTCTCTGGGCAAAGTACTCGTTCCCCTCCCAGGCGTGCCTGCGGTGAAAAGCAGCTGGGCAATTCCACACTTTTGCACACAGGTTCTAGGCCGCCCAGAATCCAGCTTTCGAGACGGGAAAAGACTGCTTTGGTGCGCTGATGCTAGGGGTCACCTTGCGATTGCCCAGAACGAACGTGGGCCGCAGCTTAGCTCTCCTCTGAAAGGGCAGGCACCCCGTTTGTCCGGGGGACATACTGGTTTCCTCCCCAGCTGTGCCTGCAGTGAGTAGAAGCTGGACATAGTGAGCGTTTCAGAAACAGCTCCGAGGCTACCTGTATCCAG
Source organism: Eubalaena glacialis (assembly GCF_028564815.1). Classification (NCBI taxonomy): domain Eukaryota; kingdom Metazoa; phylum Chordata; class Mammalia; order Artiodactyla; family Balaenidae; genus Eubalaena; species Eubalaena glacialis. Next base: position 106,998,226 of record NC_083716.1, on the reverse strand, counting down.
CTTTCCAAAGGGGGAAAACACTGGTTTTCTAAGCAGTGCCACCTACCCTCGTTAACACCCGCCATAAGTACGTGCAGAACTGGAAGTGCAAAGGGAGACCGTCGCGACACACTGGGCCCTTGGCTAAATAGTTTTCACTGCGCAGGCGTCTGCGTGTGGCAAGCTCCCTAACCGAGTGAAGGCCTGAGGAAGACCTAGTTGGCACTGCGTCTTCCAAGGGCCTGCCAGTGTAAAGTGAGGAATTGTGCTCTTGGCTCAGGTTGGATCTCACCTCGACTTCCTGCTTGAGGCAGAGAGCGGGGAGGTATGAGTTCCAAGAAGGAACGCGGGGGAGAAGTTTCTCTCAGGGTAAGTCACCTTTCCGCACTGAGTCCAAGTGGCCCAGCCCAGGAGACCGTGTAGGACTGTGTTCCAGGGCTCTTTGCAAGCTGTGTCAACCTAGGTTTCTAAGGAAGAGAACGGTGTGTCGCCTTGGACTCTGCATGCCAAGGAGTGTTCCGAAGGGCCTACGCGGCTGTCTGTTGCTCAGCAGGCAGAGAGGAGGCCCGGCGGACTCAGTGTAGTTGCCCGGGAAACGGTGCGGACGCGAGAGCCCATCGCGTCCTGAAAGGCATCCTCGAGTTCCAGCTAGGCAGCACATCGACGCACACTTCCTGGAAACTGCTGTATGCCCCCACATGCCCGTTGGCGAAAGTGGCACTTACGGGGAGCCCAGTGATCACCCTGCGGTTTCCCCGAACGAACGAGGGCGGCGGCATTAGTGCCCCCCCAAGGATTGCAGGCACCCAGTTCCTCTGTGGAAATGAGTCCTTTACTCCCAAGGCATTGCTGCAGTGAAGAGACGCAGGGCCTTTTCAGGGTTTGGCCGAGAGCTCCGTGGTTGCGAGGATGCAGCTTTCCAAACGGTGAAAGACTGCTTTTCTAAACAGGGCCCCCTATGGTAGCTACCACGCAACGTTAAGTACCTGCAGTATTTGAGGGGCGAAGGCAGACAAACGCGACACACTGGGCCCTTCGCTGAATCCGTTTGAATGAGCGGGTGTCGAAGTGTGGCAAGCTCCCTAACCGAGTGAAGGCCTGAGGAAGGCCTTGTTGGCACTGCATCTCCCAGAGGCCTACCAGCGTAAAGTGGTGAATTGTGGTCTTCTTTGAGCAGGTTGGATGTCACACCGAGTGCCTGCATGAGGTAGAGGCCCGGCAGGTGTGAGTTCCCAGAAGGAACGCGGAGCAGAGCGTGTCTCTTATGGCACGTCACTGCTCTGCACTGAGTCAAAGTTGCCCAGCCCATTAGACCGGCTAGGAATATGTTCCCGTGGTGTTCGTACGCTGTGTCAACCTGGTTTTCCAAGGAAGGGAGCCGTGTGTCGCCCTGGATTCTGCACGCCCAGAAGTGTTCCGAAGGGCCTACACGGCTGTCTGTCGATCAGCAGGCAGACAGGACACTTGGGGTACTCAGTGTATTTGCACGGGAAACGGTGCCGACGCGAGAGCCCTAGGAGACCCGAAAGGCCTCCTCGCGTTCCTTTTAAGCGGAACAACGAACGAGACCTCATGGAAACTGCTGCACGCAGAGCTTGCCAGGGGGACAAGTGGGTCCTTACCATGAGACTAGTGGTCACCTTGTGGCTTCCCAGAACGAACGTGGGCCGCAGATTAGCTCCTCTCTGAAAGTGCAAGCACCCTGTATGTCTTGCGGACATACTGGTTTCTTCCCCAGGCGTCCCTGCAGTGAGTAGATGCTGAGCCTTTTTAGGGTTTCGCAAACAGCTCCGAGGCTACAAGAATCCAGATTTCCAAAGGGGAAAAGACTTGTTTTCGAAGCAGGGCCACCTATCCTAGTTCACAGCAAACACGAGTCCCTGCAGTATTGGAGCTGCCGAGGGAGACCATCGCGAAACCCTGGGAACTTTGCTAAGTAAATTTTACTGCACAGACTTGTAAGTGTGGCAAATTCCCTAACGGAGTGAAAGCATGAGGAAGGTCTATTTGGCACTGCATCTTCCAGGGCCCAGCAGTGTATAGTGTGAATTGTGCTGTTTGCTCAGGCTGCATCTCACATCGCGTTTCTGCTTAAGATAGAGAGCTGGCAGGTATTTAGTTCCCAAAAGAAACGCAACACTGTAAATCAAACCTACTTCGATTGTAAAAAAGTTTATGACGTTTTTGAGAAGATCAGGACACTTTTTCTATATGTTTTTTGCTCTTGTGGGCCATACCGTCTCTTTAACAATTTCTTAACTCTGACATTATGGTGAGAAAGCAGCCCTAGACAGTGCGTAAATCGATGGGGCTGGCTGTGTTCAAGAAAACCTTATTTGTAAAAACAGTGTCAGCCTAATTTGGCCTGGGGGCCACAGTTTGCTGACCCTTGTTGTAGGGAGTAGCCCCTTAGCTCGGAGCATTCAGTGTGCGAGGGCCTCCAGCAGCATGTTTTTGTGGTAAATGAGGGCGTCTGTTGGTTCAGTGGACATAAATTAGGAGAACTATTACTGAATGCCTTGTACCAGGAAGCATCCTCAGTAACACTGCCAGGATCCAATCCCCGTTGCCCATCACACAAACCCTCCTACACCCCAACTCAAGTTCACTCCTCAGCATTTTCCTGAGGACAAGTCATCTTAGGTTATATTTTAAGAAAACCTTTTTGTTATGGAAATTCTCAAACATATACAAAAGTGGAGGGAACAGTCATGAACCTGAAGGAGTGTCACCCCTACAGAACTTGCAAATACGTGGCCAGTGTCCATCTGCAGGCAAAGAGGAGCCTCTTTTGCTTTCCTGAAACCTTGGCTAACAAGGGAGCATTGTCCTGGGAGGGAAGCCTGCGGAGCCACACTGAGAACCCCCACTGTGAGGGGGGGAGGGAGGGAGGGTGGGTGCGGGGAGGAGCAGCAGACCTGGCAGCTGAGAGAAACTGGCCCCAAAGATCCCAGGGTCAGACCAGCTGTCGTTTTCATCGTTTGGCATGGGTTTTGAGTCTTTCAAGGACTCTTTTTTTTATTTATCAATTTTTTAAATTGAAGTATAGTTGATTTACAATGTTGTGTTAATTTCTGCTGTACAGCAAAGTGATTCAGTTATACATATATATACATTATTTTTTATATAATATAATATAATATTATTTTTATATTATTTTTTATATTCTTTTCCATGATGGTTTATCATAGGATATTGAATGTTGTTCCCTGTCCTATGCAGTAGGATCTTGCTGTTTATCCATCTTACATATAATAGTTTGCATCTGCTAATCCCAAACTCCCAATCATCCTTCCTCCATCGAGGACTCTCTTACCGAGTGGATCAAAAGGTAAACTTTCTACGTGAACGCTTGAGACCTTCCACCAACTTCCCTTCCCCCACATTCTTTCCTGTCTTCATTCTTTTTACTTTCTGCAAATATAAAAGCACAAGTGTGCACTCCGGCCCTTAAAGCAAAGATTTTTGAAGAAGCCACATAATGCAGTGGTCAGGACAGTGCCTCTGGAGTCAGGTCTGCCTGTGCTGCGTCCCAGTTCTCACCTAACTTCTCTGTGCCTCCATTCCTTCATCTGGGAAGTGGAGATGATAATTTCTGCATTGTAGTATTTTTGAGAGGATTCAGCGGGTTAGATAATAAATGTGAAGCATTTAGAATGGGCGCTGGCACATATTAAATACTTAATAACATTATTAAAATGAGATGATACAGAAAGACTACACACTAGCAGCTGGGGTAACTATATCTGTGTCTAAATATATACTTAACTACTGTCTGTAGAGAGTGCGCTATGGTCAGGGCAAGATCTGGCTCCTGGCCTCAACCTCAACCAGCTTTGTGACCATGCATTAGTCACTGTTCCTTTCGGGGCCTCCAAGTTTACACCTATAACAGAAGGTGCTTGAATAAGCTATCCCTTTTCTAATTCTTTAGTCTGAAGCTTGGCATCTCTCTGTAGCAAGTTCTCACCCTACTGTGGGCCTCCTTAGGCCCTTGGGCTTATTTTTAATTAACCAACCATCAGGAACGCTTATAGGTCACACATGGCGATGGGCCGCGGCTCTCCTCTGAGGCCCCCAGACTGGCCCCACCCCCTACCCCACTCCCCGAACATGTCTCCAGTTCACTGACTCAGGCTATCAGGTGGGGCAGCTGCTCCTGCAGTTCAGCAGACTGTGAGCTGGACAGTTCCCAGGGCACTTGCACGGAGGGCCTGGGAAAGCTGCCCGCAGCTAAGAGGAGAGCGGGGCATATCCTCTCCAAGAAAGTCACACGATGGGGAGCCAGCCCCTTTCACCTGAGTTTCCTCCCTCCTTCCAGATTTGAGATTCTATAACCCCTCGGTCATCCGAGGCTCCAGGTTCTCCAGGATCCAGAAGTTAGCCTGCAGTTCTGGTCCTAAATAAACAAGGTTTCCTCTGAGCCCTCTGCTGATGGGTCCCTCTGTCTTGGGGATGCTGGACTTTAGCTTTCAGCCTGGTGAAATAAAGGGATGACGCTAACCACACGGCAAGTGTTTGGCTCAATAGGTCAAATGGAAAAGAATATAAAAAAAGAAAGAATGTGTATATATATATGTGTGTGTGTGTGTGTGTGTGTGTGTGTGTATAACTGATCACTTTGCTGTACAGGAGAAATTAACACAACATGTAAATCAACTATACATCAAATGGAGAAGAAGAGTCACATGCCAGGAACGGAGAGTGTCTGCTCTGTCACAGCTGGGGCATGAGCCAGGGGGACAACTATTGTGGGTGTAGCTTCCTTGAGGGACCAGCATCTTTAAGGCTCATGACAGCTCTCCCAGATGAGTCCATGATCTGCAGAAGAACGAGGCACAGAGGCCAGAGCAGAGGCTGGAGGATGGACCAGCCTCTCTCCGCCCCACCCCCCAGCGTGACCCTGACACCCCATCACCATCCACACTCCCTGAGCTGTCTTTCAGGGCATCCTCTCTGCACAAGACTGCTTTCAAGGCCTCAAGTGCATGCTACGGAGACAGCGGGCATAACTCACTCCCAGGCTGTGTACATGATCGTGGGTGACCAGAAAGTGTCTGAGGGCCACAGAACAGGGCCTCCATCTGTGTCCTCCCAGGAGATGGGAGTGACTGGGGGGTGGGGCTCAGCCCTCCCTGAGTGGAGGTCAGCATGGGGTCAGCCTCATCACGGGACCCTGGGAAGGTCAGCCCAGCTGAGTCAGGGAGGATTTCCCTGAATGAAGGTCCTTGGACATCCTCTAGAAACACACACTTCCCTAGAATCCCCTGAACTGAGCTCTCCTCTGGCTAGTGAACAGGGCATCCCAGCTACCAGGCTTCAGGGTTTAGAAAGTTCGGTCGTCAGCTGCAGTTTGCAGGGCACCCAGGGATCCATCTGTCTCTCCCGATCTCTTTGCCATAAAACCTGCCCAGCTCTCCTCAGTTTCACCGGTACCATTGCATTCGCCAACCAATGAAGATCAAACCCTTAAGCGAACAAACTCCATATTTGCATTCAGGCAAATTAATTGACAGCACATATACTCATGCTTTGCCTTAATCTTTCTACCCCAGAGATGCAGTATCCAGTGGCTAGAAGAGCCAGACGCACTTCGATTTGAATTCCACTGCATGCCTTTGGACTAGTTACAGAAACCTTTCTAAGCCTCAGTTTCTGTATCTGTAAAATGGGAACAGTGGGTGTGTCTCTTATAGGGTTATTATGATAACCAAATGCAATAACGCATGTAAAGTAATGTGCACGATGCCTGGCACAATACATTTTATTTATTATTATTTATTAGTGTACTTATTGTCCCTGCTCTAGCATCCATTCAAGCAGTGAAATAAATAGAACAGCTTAAATTATGCTTCTGGTAGCCTATATTCGTGGAATGATCTATTTCATAAGTTACACATTAATTCAAGGCTTCATTAAGTAGCTCTATGCCTTGAGCAAGAGATTGCTGATAAGTAGTGTAATATTTAGTGGCTCCTGAGTTTTGCAGTCAGACGTTATTAATGGTCCATGACTTAGAATCAGGATGAAGTTTGAACACCTGCCCCCACCCACTCATGCCCCCATGTGCACACACACGCATGCACACAACGGATGCTGAGGAAGACACCCCCAAAGCTGGTGCTCCGAGCTATGCTTACAAGTATTTTTGGAAAAAGAAGATCACAATGAAAGATGAAGACCAAAGTTTTCTTTCACCAAATAATGCAAAAAAATCCCCACAAAAACATATTCCAAGTGTTGATTAATGGGTTCATTGTTGCTTATACCTAATTATTGTCAAAGCGTCATTTTGGGATACCCTTTGGCAAGTGGGATTAGCCCCCAAGGATAATTTGCTGAGTCTTTCACTTGGCAAAGGAATTCATAAATTTCCCATAGAAAATTTAATCACTTGTGAAATTTAGGTAGAAAAAAGATGATAGTAATTTAAAATATCCAACAGGGATAATTCAGGCCTTCATCCATTTGGGGTGTGTGTGTGTATGTGCGTAAAATGTGTGCGTGTGTATGTTCTGCCGTGGGCAGGCTATCCAAGGACAAAGAGACAGTCAAAGAAGGGCTGTCGACACAACCAGGTGAAGGATACCTGACACAGTGGAACAGCTTTGAACAAATCAAGGGCTTGGAAGATGGTCTAGGTCTTCAAATTGTATCTTGGCTAAAGCTAGTTACAATGCACATTTTTTTTTTTTCACTGAAAACAGAGGACTTCACCATGCTAAGGTCTCTGGGATGATCAGAGGTGTGTTTATTCCTGGTCTTCAAGCCCCTGGCAACTCTCTGAGCCCAAAGACTGTGCCCTGCGTCCCCCAGCCCTGCATCTCACCCACCAGCCCTGCGGGGTGGCTCGAGCTTCCCACAAGGCCGGTCCGCCCACAAACCATTCATTTGCTTCCGGGCACAGTCTAGTCCCTGCTTCCAGGATAAAACACAGGAAAAAAATCCTCTAGCCAGAGGGCATTATGGCTTGGCTCTTGGTAGAGCACACAGCATGTGATGTTGCCATGGAAAACACCAGAATTTTGATCCCTGTTCTGATGGTTGTAGCCCTGGGTAATTTTTATCACACTTTTTTTCTCTCGGCTTCTCAGTGGTTCCCCAAATCACAGTTGGCATAACCCTTAAAACCCATGCTGTCAAACTTGACTGCCTGGCAACCGAGGTGCAGGAAGAAAAAGGCTGTGGCCACAGGCAGCTGCAGCGACCATCAAGGGCAGGACCAGGACGGAGTCTGGATCCTTTTTTCCCTATTACCCCAGCCGGCATCTCAGGCTTCTGTCCAGGTTGAGGAGAGTTGGGCAATGCCCCAGCCAAGCCTGGGGTTCTCCCTCCGTCCGAAGGGCCCACCGGCGCCTTTCCTGACTCGGCCAGCAGAGGGCGCAACTCACCCTCATTCGCTCTGAACCCCATCTGTCTCATCTGTGGACGGGACAGGAGGATGCCTGGGGCGGGGGTGGGGGGGGTGGGGGGGCCGGGGTTTGGGGGGAGGTGATCTCAGAGAGTGGGCCCCGCTAACCTGCACACCCCTCCTGAGGTCAGAAGCCCCTTTCAGAGAGGGCAGGAAGGGGAACAGAGGAGCTTGCATGCATTTACAGGAAACTAACGAGAAAACAGGCTCGCAGGGTGTACGGCCCTTGGCTGGTAAATGACACGGCCTGGGTTTGAACCTTCATCAGCCTGACTGCAAGGCCGGCCTCCCGTCCAGGCTGCTGTTACATCTGATTACGAACAGCGCGAACAGCGCGTCTTAGACACGAGAGAAGCGGTCTGAGGGGAGATGTCTGCACCCCGGCCGGGCCCCGCCTCCCAGCCGCCCCTCCTCCCTCCACTGACGCCCCTCCCTCCAGAGGCCGCCCCGTAAGGGAAGGGGCAAAGCTGGCTGACAGCCTGCCCTGCTCCCAGGCCAGGAAAGCCTCTCTGAACAAACTCACCCACCCTCCCCTCCATTCAGCGGCTTCTGGGAAGTGACACTGGCCCCGGACAAGGGAAGAATTCAAACAGGTCTCCGAATATCGGGTGCGATGGACGCACGGTGAGAGTTACCTGGGAAACCACGATAGGGATGCTGTCGCTGACAGTCCCTCAGGAGGGAGCCTGGGGCCCCAGCATTTGGGCGACAAATGATGTGACAATCCCTCAGAAGAGCTGCCAGGATAGGAAAACCACTCCCCAAGGTGCCGCATGTGTCAGCGCCGAGGGCAGGAAGGGGTCCAGGACCCCGGGGAGCGCACCTCCTCCAGTGTCTCCCAGGAGCCCGGGGAATTGGGTGTCAGGTGGACGGGAGGGGCTGGAGGTAAAAGGAGGTCTGAGGCCGACCAGCTGACCCTGCCTCGCCTGCAGGGGTGGTGTTGGTGTCATCACCACCCCCATTCACAGGTGGGGAAACGGAGAGAATAAGGACTCAAAGTCACACAGCAAGAGGGCCTGTGGCTTCTAAGCTGCCGCTCCCACCTCCCGCCCCCGCCCCCTAGCCTCACAGGCTGAGCAGGGGCTGTGATGGGAACAATGTTCCCAGCTAAATCATTGTATCAGTTTCCTAGGGCGCCTGCAACAAAGGACCACGACCGCAAGGCTCCTGTCTCAAAACAACACAATTTATCATCTTACAGTAGATCAGACGTCTCACTGGGCTAAACCAAGGCGTCTGCAGGGCTGCGTTACCCTCCCCTCACCCCGGAGGCTCTCAGAATATGTAATGTAACAACTTCCAGATTCTGGGGGTTGGGACATGGACATCTTTGGAGGCCATGATTCTGCCCACCACAATCACCTCTGGGTCAGAAAAAAGGCCCTGGCCATAGGGGTTAGCAGGGTCTGCGCAGATGGGTGAGCTCTGGTCTCCCCCGAGGCCATGGGGAAGTGGGGGGCGTCCCAGGTGAAGAGAGGGGCCATGCCATCTCCCTCTTCCTGGGCTCTCTCTAGACCCGTTGTGCCTCCCATTAGGTTAGGTGTCCAGAGAGCCTCCCCCAGGCTCCAGCCTCTGCCCCCTCCATCTCCAGCCTGGATGCAGAACACCCCCGGGTACCGACATGCGAGAATCCCCCAGGCCTGTTGGACACTCTGATGCCCACCCTCGGCTGGGATGGGACATTCAGCCACCCTAGGATACGAAGGTCTGACAAGCGCCCAGAGCCCTCACAAGGAGGTGTGCGGGGGCAACCCTGCCTCACGTCACAGGGCGGCTGAGGGTGCTGGCTGGGCTCCTCAAGAAGGCAACAGAGACCAGGCCTCCACTGCTCTGTGGGGTCCACGTGGGCGTCCGGCCTGTGTGCTGGGCTTCCGCTTGCGACTGGGGCTCCCTGGGGAAGAACGAAGGTATCTCTGGACAGAGGCATCTGCTTAGAGCGGCTCACTTTCTTCTCTCCATCCAGAGAGCTGCCTGGGCAGGTGAAGACAGGAAGGTTGCCAGGTGTGGCTCCAGAGCCAGGCGCGTGGGATGTGGGATGTGGGAGGCAGAGGCCGCCGCGGGCGTTACCAAGCCTCTTAAAAAGGATGGGGCGGGAAGGACCAACCTCCCAAACAGAGTTCACAGCCGTGGGACGGATCTCAGAAGAGCGGGTAGGCGTGAGCAGCCTCAGGCCAGTTCCCCGTCCAAGCTGCCCCTGCTCCGACGCTCCACCCATTGAGCTGAGGTCCCGGGTAGCACCGACCTCACGGGACACCCTGCTGCTCTGCACAGCGCCCCACCCCCACCCCAGCCCCGGTCTCCCACGTGTGAAGCTGTGAGCCCCCTGTAATGCCCTCCCCCTCACCCACACCAGTGCAGCCCCAAGAAGGCTGTAAAACGTCTCCACCTCTAAGATCTCCTTTCATCCTCCAGATGACCCTCCCCCAATCAGACAGGACACGCCCCTCCTGCCGACGCCACGCCCACCTCCCAAGAGCTAAGGGTCCGAGTCCCCAAGGCTTCTGCAGTGTATCCCACATCTGGCTGCCCTGGGCCATGTGGTCCCATCCTCCAGAATGAACACAGAGGTCGCCTTAGGAAGAAGCCAGGTGAACGCAGTCTCTGAAATCCCCCAGAGATGCTCATTTTCAACCCTGCACTGCCACCTGCTGGCCAAGTGGGGTATGGCGTCCAGAGCGAGATGTGAAGGGTAGTAGGTTCGCAAGGCCAGGCAGGACGGAGGCTCTGGACCCTCACCTTCAATTTTTGTGCTCCTGCATCCCAGGGTCCCGCCAGGCCTCTCGCCTTCTCCTAGGTAGGACTGATCCACCACACTTCTGTTCCATCCTCCCACCATCTAATCCATCTCAGAGAGTGTGCTTTTGTCGAAAAGAATCTGTTAAAATATATCAAGGCATTATGATGGATGCTGGCTTTAATTATTATCTAACCCTTCCCCGGGGTGATTGGATTAAAAAATTTTTTAAATTGGAATCTAAGTGGGGCAATGTTTATCTCCAAACAAATGACTCTCTAATGGTGGAATTTCAGACTCTGTGAATAAGCAGACGTCAGCAGAGATCTTTCTAAGCATCCCTTGGTCTCTGACTCACCCTGAGTATAGCAGTTGAGCTAATAGGACACATCTGGAATCCATCATCTCAGATTTTCATAAAGTAATAGAATATTAGACCTTGCGGGGCCCCTAGAGATGCGGTCATTGCACAGATAAATCTGAGAAGTGATTTGCCCATACGGAATGGACTGGAATTGGAATCTCTTCCCAAAAGGCTTAGGTTTAGGTAAATTCTTGGATGATAGATACACTGAGGATTTTAAGGGGGAGCATGAGGTTCCAATCACAGAGCCCAATCTCACCCCCTAAAATTATCCCCTGTCCCCTCTCAAAGCTGACTCAGGGGCTGGCCCAGGGGAGGCTTAGTGGGGCAGAGGTGGCTCTGCCCACATCCTCCAGCTTAGGGCCTGTTCTGTCTGGACTTGTCTGCTCTGAAGGATGGGGACTAATCTAGCCTAACCAGTTGTTGAAAATTTCATCAATGACAGGGTCCCAGGACCCGGGTTGGTATTGACGGCTCTTCTCCAAGTGGGCCTGAGGGGAATTCCGACTTATTTTCCATCTCTTTAAGGGTCATTCCGTCAACCCCTTTTCCCCAATTCATTAATTCTTTTGCACACATGCCTAATTTGATGTTTAAGCTACTTCTGCCCTTTTAAAAAATGAATAAATTATATTTTGAGATGTTGTATTTGGTTGTGAAATCTGTTCGATTGTCTTGTGTTCCCTGCTTGTGTTTTCAGTTTCCCCTTTCATTTCTGTAAGCATTGAAAATGTGCTACTTTTTACTCAGTTCCTGATCATTCCATCATGCCGCCGTCGTTGGTGGTCTCAGGCTAACATTTGCTGATCCTGCTGACACTTGCTGGGGATGGAGTGTTTCTGCTACATTGGCTCCGTTTTCCTGGGGAGTTCACAGTGGGCCGGCCTCTGTCTGTGGGGTCCCAAGAAGCCTGGGTTGGGGTGGATCCTGGGGGATTTCTGGGTTGGTTTCTACCAGGAGCCCTGGAGGGCGGCATCTTGGAAGTGCACTGAAATCATTCTCAGCCTGGATGTGCTTCGAGGGAGCGTGAACTCAGACCCAAGGTCCACGTGAGGACCGGTTTCTGTCTTTAAATGTTCTGCGGGGTGGTGGGAGGGGGTGAAGTCTTTCTCTACCTCCTCCCCCCTACTCCTACTCCTCCTCCTCCCTCCTCCTCCTCCCCTCCTCCTCCTCCCTCCTCCCCTCCCCTCCCCCTCCTCCTCCTCCTCCCCCTCCCCTCCTCCCTCCTCCTCCCCTCCCCTCCCCCTCCCCCTCCTCCTCCTCCTCCCCCTCCCCTCCTCCCTCCTTATCTATTTTTTCTTACTGGCTCCTACCCACCCCACCCCCCCACACCTTTCCCTGGGGACACAGCTCTTCAGGGATCCTAGCTTTTCCCAGGGGTCTCAGTCCTGACGCTCTATCTTGCCTTCATGGACCCAGTGCCTGGCCTTCCCTCTGTATGGCTGTTAAAATGAGTGACTGTGGGTTTCAGGAATTTCCAGTGTGGCCCACCTGTCACTCAATTTTCAGCCCCTCTTAGCTTTTGGTCGCAGTGGGTTTCCTCGATCCCTTATATGTTTGGGTAGTCATTTCAAATGATGTTTGTTTTATTTTAATCAACATGCCTAGGTATTTGCATTGGAATTTTTGCTTCTAGTATATCTAACCTACAAGTGCAAGTTCTGATTTTGTTCCAAGCATTTTTTTGCATTTAAAAAAAATTTTATTTTATTGGAGTATAGTTGATTTACAATGCTGTGTTAGTTTCTGGTGTACAGCAAAGTGATTGTTGCACATACATATATTCTTTTCCATTATGGTTTGTCACAGGATATTGACTATAGTTCCCTGTGCTACACGGTATGACCTTGTTGTTTGTACTAAGCATTTAAACGTGAGATGTTTCGTGAGCCCTTTCAGAGCAGACTCTATTTCCCACAGCCCTCTGGCTCTCCTGTACGCAAGCCCTGCTGACCTTCAATACCAGATGTTCTGGGGGCCCGTCTTTCTGGTGCAGGACCAGAGCTGGGGAGCCTGATGTGGGCTCAGACCCCTGGCTCCTTGGGGAGAAACTCTGCCATTGTGATTGTCATCCCATTTGTGGGTTGCCCACCCAGGGGTGTGGGTCTTGACTGTACAGCATCTCTGCCCCTTCTTTTCTGCTTATCTGCAGGTGGTTCTCAGCCATAGCTGCTTTGTAAGCAGTTGTGATTTTTGTCTGCCTACTCCCCCATCCTGGCCTCTCCTCCTAATTGTAGGTAACTCTCAGGACCATTTCTGGATGCTTAGCAAACTTATTAGGGCATGTCTTCACATTGACTGTTGTAATTTTCATTGGGACATAATGGAATCTTTTTTGCTGTGACCATTTCAACTTTTCCACATTTCAGGAAGGCTTTCTTCTATTAACATTTTATTGGTTTTTAAAATTCATTTATTCTGTTTTCTTTTTCCGAAGAATCATCCCTTTATATCTCTTATCTGCTCCCTAATCACTTCAGTTCACTGTTCTTTTCCACTTTATCTTGCACTATCCCCTCCCCTTTATTTTGCTTCTAATGTGGCTTTTCTCTCTGTAAGAATTTTCTTTTTCTCTTCTATTTCTTTCCTGAGCTCCTCCTGTTCACTTTTCCCCTCCTTCTGATGTAATTTTTATATCTCTGCTCCAATCTCTTTCATATCTACTGTCTTTTTTTTTTTTCCCTAAGAAGCCATGTTACCTTTAATTTTTTTTTTTTTTTTTTTTTTTAGGAACAAAGAAGGGTTGTATTTCATGATCTTAAGGTTTCACAGAGATGACGCAGGTTTACAATTCAAATTCCCATCTCCTGAAAAATGACTTCTTAAATAACTCAACTCTCAAAACTCAGAAGTGCAGTAATCTGAAATTATTCTAATCTAAAAACTTTAGAGAATAACCAGTTACTACAATTGATGTTCACTGTAAGGAATAAATAGCTATACAAAATATAGCTACACAAAAATAGAACTCAGTGAAGAAATAACATTTTTTAAAGCAAGAAAGATGCTTGTTTTGGATTCATATCAGTAGTGGCTAATTGGATAAATGCTAAAGATTTACATTCAAGTGCTTGAAGGATTACTGCACAGAAATTCAATTACTCAAAATCTTTGCTCAGACGCCTCTCAGGCTTATTAAAGATGAGATGATGTATGAACCACCAAGAGTGGCATTTAACCCCAGCCACTTTCAAGATAATGCATACAGCTGTTAAGACATTCCAGAATGTTAAGACATTCACTGATACTAAGAGTGGTATTAAAAAAAAAAAGACCTCATACAGTCTGCTGGCATTTCATACCAACCTTTGGAGGAGGTAGTAAAGTGTTGGAATTTAAAATACAAGGTCAGCACTAAGTGTAAACAATTCTAAAGCATTGTATGCAATTCTTTAAACATATGTAATGAAAAAAATCAGAATTCATATACAATCAGAATTTAAAAAAGCAAAAAATAGAAATATTTAGTGAATTTACTCAGATGAAGAAAACTTAAATGATACAGAACTGAAAATATTAGAAACCTATATACAATAAAAAGTGAATATAACCTGTATGCAGAAAATTATAGGACACTGATGAAAGAAATTAAAGATGATACAAATAGATGGAGAGATATACCATGTTCTTGGATTGGAAGAATCAACATTGTGAAAATGACTCTGCTACCCAAAGCAATCTACAGATTCAATGCAATCCCTATCAAACTACCACTGGCATTTTTCACAGAACTAGAACAAAAAATTTCACAATTTGTATGGAAACACAAAAGACCCCGAATAGCCAAAGCAATCTTGAGAACGAAAAATGGAGCTGGAGGAATCAGGCTCCCTGACTTCAGACTATATTACAAAGCTACAGTAATCAAGACAGTTTGGTACTGGCACAAAAACAGAAATATAGATCAATGGAACAGGATAGAAAGCCCAGAGATAAGCCCACGCACATATGGTCACCTTATCTTTGATAAAGGAGGCAAGCATATACAGTGGAGAAAAGACAGCCTCTTCAATAAGTGGTGCTGGGAAAATTGGACAGGTACATGTAAAAGTATGAAATTAGAACACTCCCTGACACCATACACAAAAATAAACTCAAAATGGATTAAGGACCTAAGTGTAAGGCCAGACACTATCAAACTCTTAGAGGAAACCATAGGCAGAACACTCTATGACATAAATCACAGCAAGATCCTTTTTGACCCAGCTCCTACAGAAATGGAAATAAAAACACAAATAAACAAATGGGACCTAATGAAACTTAAAAGCTTTTGCACAGCAAAGGAAACCATAAACAAGACCAAAAGACAACCCTCAGAATGGGAGAAAATATTTGCAAATGAAGCAACTGACAAAGGATTAATCTCCAAGATTTACAAGCAGCTCATGCAGCTCAATAACAAAAAAACAAACAACCCAATCCAAAAATGGGCAGAAGACCTAAATAGACATTTCTCCAAAGAAGATATACAGATTGCCAACAGACACATGAAAGAATGCTCAACATCATTAATCATTAGAGAAATGCAAATCAAAACTACAATGAGGTATCATCTCACACCGGTCAGAATGGCCATCATCAAAAAATCTAGAAACAATAAATGCTGGAGAGGGTGTGGAGAAAAGGGAACACTCTTGCACTGTTGGTGGGAATGTAAATTGATACAGCCACTATGGAGAACAGTATGGAGGTTCCTTAAAAAACTAAAAATAGAACTACCATACGACCCAGCAATCCCACTACTGGGCATATACCCTGAGAAAACCATAATTCAGAAAGAGTCATGTACCAAAATATTCATTGCAGCTCTGTTTACAATAGCCAGGACATGGAAGCAACCTAGGTGTCCATCATCAGATGAATGGATAA
Organism: Eubalaena glacialis; assembly: GCF_028564815.1. Lineage (NCBI taxonomy): Eukaryota > Metazoa > Chordata > Mammalia > Artiodactyla > Balaenidae > Eubalaena > Eubalaena glacialis. The sequence continues at coordinate 106,982,869 of NC_083716.1, read as the reverse complement.
AGAAGATGTGGCACATATATACAATGGAATATTACTCAGCCATAAAAAGAAATGAAATGGAGGTGTTTGTAATGAGGTGGATGGAGTTAGAGTCTGTCATACAGAGTGAAGTAAGTCAGAAAGAGAAAAAGAAATACAGTATGCTAACACATATATATGGAATCTAAGGGAAAAAAAAAAAAGGTCATGAAGAACCTAGTGGCAAGATGGGAATAAAGACACAGACCTACTAGAGAATGGACTTGAGGATATGGGGAGGGGGAGGGGTGAGATGTGACAGGGTGAGAGAGTGTCATGGACATATATACACTACCAAATGTAAAATAGATAGCTAGTGGGAAGCAGCCGCATAGCACAGGGAGATCAGCTCGGTGCTTTGTGACCACCTAGAGGGGTGGGATAGGGAGGGTGGGAGGGAGGGAGATGCAAGAGGGAAGAGATATGGGAACATATGTATATGTATAACTGATTCACTTTGTTATAAAGCAGAAGCTAACACACCATTGTAAAGCAATTATACTTCAATAAAGATGTTTAAAAAAAAAAAAGTGAATATAAATTAGCCAACTCCATGGACATTTCCAGTTAAGCATTCATACAAATACATAGTCACCTTTTTCTTATGTATGGGAATAACATGTACACACATGACATGATTCTGGCAAAAAAAAAAAAATCAGAGATACTAAAAATATTCGCAAGTTTTAAGAATGGTGTGGAATAAGTTTTAACAACAACATTCTACATGAATGGAAACCCCTGATTTAATTCCATGATTTTATCATGCCAGAAGCATGGTTGGTTTTAATTTTCTTAAACAGATATTGGTATCATACACATTGGCTTATTAATAATTAAGGCATTCTGCATACACAGTATCTCAGTGTGAACAAAAAACTTTTAGTATTGATTATTTGCTATGATGGTTTAAACTTTCAAAGTCTTTCCAACATAAGAAAATAGTAGCTGCACACATTTAAGTGTTTTCTTATAAAACACAATCTTAAAAAAAGTAATGATGATTGGTCTTTATAGTTCCTAGTAATAAGTCCTGTCTTATTTTTCACATAGTATAAATTATATTCTTATGCAGGATTGCATTAAGACCCAGTAGTTCTTAAAGAATGTTACCAAATAACCATATAAACCCAAACTGCAGCAAAGGTGAACAATCTTCATAGTGCACTTTCACCTCATTGAAGTTGAAGCTGCTCCTTTTGGATATTTTTCCACTTCAATGTGAAGTAGATCCTTAGCGTTTCATTAGTGGTTTCATCATGTGGCTTTTTAAAGGAAAAAATGGTTTTGATTTCTTCCACAGTTCACAGTTCTCAGTTGAGACATTTTTTTGGGAAATCATATAGTCCAGGGATGTTTTGAATAACCAAATGCTATTTAGTAGATGAAGTCTCTCAATGCAACTGTAATAAATAAGCATCTACATCCTTGGCTATATTACCAGTATATCCTGGAACCAAAGTAAGATGGTTTTCCTGTTCCCACAATCCACTTAACTGTTGTTTTAAAATCTGAATATTTCCATCATTTATAATTTCTGTTTTGGATGATAGTTCTGACCACCACCTTTTTATGACTGCTTGAAGCCAGTTTAAACCAACTATTATATATTCTTCAAATTTGTTTTTAAGTAGTGACTTTACTAGAGGCAACAAGTCTACACAGCAGCCACGTGAGATGTATTGTTTTTCCTCCTGTAAACTATTGGTGAGCACAGGAAGGCAATCCACCACAACTCCAAGGTCTTCTATCCTCACCAAATAAGCTACAAGTTCACTTATACTTCTCTTTCTCCAGAAAGTTAAAGCTACATTCAATCTCAAATTCCTGCTGAACAAAACCTGTGTCATTGTTTCATGGTCCTGAGAAACCTCAGAAAAAACCCCACTATATTTTGATGATGGGCTTTCTGTCTGTGAAGAACCAGAATCACTGGGGCTAACCAGATATGGTCGACTACCCTGCCGCACTTGCTCAGGGAGGCGGCCTGCACAAGCCAGCTCATTCTCTTTATTTGCCATGTCACAGCCCCCACTGTTGGGGGACTGCTTTTTTCTGCGGCAAGGATTTTGAAAAGGATGATGAACTTTCTTTCTGTGATAGATCACCTTACGTAGTTTATCTGGGCTTTTCACAGCTTGTCCAACTGTTCTAGTTATGTAAGCAGCCAACTGTTTTGGAGATTTCTTAACCTCCTTCATGTTCTTATTAGTGAAATTAGAGATCCTTTTTCTAGGAACATCAATGAAATGATCTTCAATATTATTACAAAAGCTGCTTTTTTTAACATTGTGGGTTTCAGATGCCATAATCTCTTAAATACCGGCGCCTCATGGTACCGCGGCGCCTCCGCCTAGCCCAGGCGGTGACCGACTGCGCCCCAGCCGCCCAGACTATCCCTCGGATCCCCGGCCGAGCCCACTCAGGGCCATTCAAACGCGGCCGCACGCGCGGCCCGCCGGGATAGCTCCCCCTAGGGCGTCTCGGAGGCTCCGCCCAACGCTGGCTCCCTAATTTTTTTAATATGAAGGACTACTTATCTGATTTCCCTTTACCCCATTCCCCTCGGGCCTCTGGATGGAATTCCTCCTCTGATCCATACTTACTTGCCTTTTTTTTTTTTTTTTTTTTGGCTGCGTTGGGTCTTCGCTGCTGTGCAGGGGCTGCTCTTCGTTGCGGTTGCGGCGTGTGGGCTTCTCATTGCGGTGGCTTCTCTTGTTGTGGAGCACAGGCTCTAGGCGCGCAGGCTAAGTAGTTGCGGTGCACGGGCTTAGTTGCTCTGCGGCATGTGGGATTTCACCGGACCAGGGCTGGAACCTGTGTCCCCTGCATTGGCAGGCGGATTCTTAACCGCTGCACCACCAGGGAAGCCCCCCCATACTTACTTGCTTTTTGCTTATGACTCCGTCTTCTGGTTACTATTCATTTTTGAGTGGGAAGTGGTCTGCCCCCTTTGCCCCCTTTGCCCCCTTCAGAACTGTGAGACACTGTGACTATTTTTTTCTCCAACTGTTTTTATTGTGGTAATATACACACTACATAAAATTGACCATCTTAACCATTTTCAAATGTATGGTTCAGTTGGATTAAATACACTCTTTATGTTGTGCAACCATCACCAGCCATCTTCATAACACTTTTCATTTTGTAAAACTGAAACTCTGTCCTCATGAAGCAATAACTCCCCATGCGTCCCTCCCCCAGCCCCTGGCAACCACCCTTCTACTTCTTTTTCTATGGGTTTGACGACTCTACACACCTAATGTAAGTGGGATCATACAGTATTCGTTTTTTGGTGACTGGATTATTTCACTCAGCATCATGTCCTCAAGGTTCATCCATGCTATGGCAAGTGTCAGAATGTCCTTCCTTTTTAAGGCTGAATAATATTGCATTGTATGGATGTTCTTATCCATTCATCTGTCAATGGACACTTGGGTTGCTTCCACCTTTTGCCATTGTGATAATGCTGCTATGAACGTGGGTGTCCAAATAATACCTGTTCCAGTCCTTGCTTTCAGTTCTTTTGGGTATATGCTCAGAAGTGGGATTGCTGGATCATATGGCAGTTCTATTTTTAGTTTTTTGAGGAACCACAATATTGTTTTCCACAGTGACTGTACCATTTTACATTCCCACTAACAGTGCACAAGGGTTCTAATTTCTCCACATCCTCACCAACAGTTGTTATATTCTGTTTTGTTTTGTTTTTGATAGTAGCCATCCTAATAGTGTGAGGTGGTATCTTACTGTAGTTTTTTTTTTTAAATATTAATAAGTCTGGTAAGTCTTTTAATGAATATTTATTTAGTACACTAATTTAAAGTATTTGTTTTTTATTTATTTATTTATTTATTTATGGCTGTGTTGGGTCTTCGTTTCTGTGAGAGGGCTTTCTCTAGTTGCGGTGAGCGGGGGTCACTCTTCATCGCGGTGCACGGGCCTCTCACTATCGTGGCCTCTCTTGTTGTGGAGCACAGGCTCCAGACGCGCAGGCTCAGTAATCGTGGCTCACGGGCCCAGCTGCTCCGCAGCATGTGGGATTTTCCCAGACCAGGGCTCAAACCCATGTCCCCTGCATTGGCAGGCAGATTCTCAACCACTGAGCCACCGGGGAAGCCCTTACTGTAGTTTTGATTTGCACTTCCCTAATGACTAGTGATGTTGCACATCTTTTCATGTGCTCATTGGCCATTTGTATATCATCTTTGGGGAAATGTCTATTCAAGTCTTTTGCCCCTTTTTGGTTGGGTGGTTTGTTTTGTTGTGGTTGAGTTTTAGGACTTCTCTCTATACTCAGGATGTTAACCCCTTGCCAGGTCTATGATTTGCAGAGATTTTCTTCCATTCTGTGGGTTGCCTTTTTATTCTGTTAATATTTTCTTCTGATACACAACATTTAAAAATTTTCAAGAAGTCCAGTGTGTCTGTGTTTTCTTCTGTTGCCTGTGCTTTTTGGGTCAAATCCAAGAAGTCATTGCCAGATCCAATGTTGCAAAGTTTTTGCCCTACGTTTTCTTTACAGAGTGTTCTAGTTTTATTTCTTCCATTTAGGTCTTTGATCCATGTAGAGTTCACTGTTGTTTGTGGTGTTAGATAAGGGTCAACTTCATCCTTTTGCATGTTCACGCCAGTATCTGTGACCCTCTAGGAGGGGGCGGGGAGTCATCTGGGAGGGGCCACAGCCAGGTGTGTTCTGCCTCTTGTCTCACCTGTGTTCTCACCTGTGCTGAGCAGGATGTTGGTGTGAGCATCGCCCCGGCCCCCTTTCATCTGGATTCATCAACCTCCATTTGGAGGCCTGTCAGGGGTGATGCTAATGGGGCATCACAGACACCTGGCACTTGGAGTTTCCCCTCTGGCAGCGCCTCCTCTGAGCTCCCTCTCAGGCTACTGCCGCACCCCCCTTGTCCTTCCCGTCTCTTTACCTGTCCTCTTCTCCCTTCTCGGCTCTGTCTCTTTATTCAGAGTGAGGGGCAGAGGTGGGGGTGTAGGGCAGCAGTTAGGCTGGGACGCTGGCTTGGCCATTTACAAGTTGTTTGACGTTAGTCTCCCACTGACTCGGTTTTCTCCTCCTTGGGTTATTATCAGGACTAAACAAGAGAAAATGTGCAAAGTGCTTGATCCACTGTCTGGCACCTGGCACACGATGAATCAGTAGTAACTATTATTATTATTATCACCTTATTGGCTGTCTGGACCCTTCCATTTGACCCCTGATTTCTAACCAACCAGTTTATTCTGTCCTCAGCTGTTGCCTGGAAGTGAGCCTGCCTCGTCCACCCAGGTGCCCATCTCCACGGTAGCCCCAGAGGCTCTCCCTGGGTGTTGAGTGAGTGGCTGGCACAGAGCACCCCCCAGCCAGAGCTGAGCCTGGGGGGACAGTTCCCGCTGCTTCTGGCAGCTGCCTCTCCTCGCTGAAGCCTCCCGCCGGCATCTGGCAGGTCTTTGCTGGTCTCTGTCCTCACCTGCCTTCTCAATAGGACTGTCAGCGTCACTCTGCCCAGGCTGCAGGCTTCTGGTGAGGGGCAGAGGGCTCCTGGCCCGTGCAGGAAGGACCAGGTGTCCTGGGTCCCTGAGCCTGACCTGTGTGGTCCAAAGATGGCCCTCCAGAGGCCGTGTGTGAGCCCCTGCTCAGCCTCCTGCACAAGCCTGACTGGGGCCTCCGGCCTGGGCATCCCCGAGTGCCCGTGATGAATGAAGTCACAACAGCCTGAAATCCGGCCAAGGGCCGGGCAGACCCCGGGGGTGCTGCTGAGGGGTGGTCGGGAGGAGCACGCAGCTGCCCAGACATCTGTGGAGGGCACGGCCACTGCCAAGTCCAGGCTCAGAGAGGTGGTGTCAGTGGAGGGGGGGGTGTGTTTGACAGGTCCCCGGCGTGTGCCCGTCCACCCAGCCAGGATGCCACCTCCCTCACCAGAGCCTGCCAGGCCCCACGGGACAAAGAGCATTCTCACCATGGGCCCCCTTTCCTCCTCTGCTGGGGGGGAGGGGAGGGATCCCAGACTGTGTTGCCCTCACCTGTGTACCCAGCACGTGCCCCCCTGTCCCCAGGCTCTCCTGTCACCTCTGCCCTAGTCTACCTGGTAGGCAAAATGAGAGGCTCAGAGAGGGCAAGAATGCACTCCAGCCGTACCCGCCGCACAGCTCACGAGGGTGTGGCAGGGCTGTGGCCCCAGGTGCTCTCCGGGCGCCATCGTGTCCTCCTCACCTGGCCGTGACCCCTCTCTCCCCACCCCGGTCCCGGCTGCCAGGGCTCCGCTGGGCACACAGGCCTAGGACCAGTCACTTCTAGGCCCCCTGAAAATATTTTCATTTCAATGGATTTTTACATCAGAGGGAAAAAGAATAGAATCATAACCAATCTATACTAATGAATCCGGTCTGGATTATATTTGCTTTTATACCAGTGCAGTCTTCAAATGTAACGTTTGCTATTTCAAGTGCATGGGGCCCATGACAGTCATAACGGGGCCCTGGTCTTGATTCCTGAGACTCACCAAGCCCATCACCCCGTGGAATGCTCCTCTCTCAAGGCCAACCCCCTCCCCCAACCCTTCAGCCTCAGATCAGGGCTAGTTAGACCCTGGGTTGCCTGGGCATTGAGGTCGGGCCAGGCCACTCACACCCTGGCAGGAAGCATATCCAAGGAGCCCTGGCTGCCGGGAGGGAGGGGATGGTGGTGAGAGAGTTTGTATCAGGCGTCCTAGCTCAGGTTCAGGGACGCTCTGGGGTGTTGAGAATACGGATGGGCTGTCCCCACCCAGGATTGATTTGCAGGAAGGATGGAGGAGTTTTCTGGAGAGAAGACCTGACCCTCGTGGTGGAGGAGTTTTGCACACACGCTTGGTGGAGCACAACAGGCTGGGCGGGTAGGAGAGGCCTGCAGGATGACAGAGCCTGGGTGGTGTTTGACCTTGAGCAGGTTAGCACGTCTGCCTGCATTTCAGTCCTCTTATCTGTAAAATGGGGATAGGACACCCCAAGTTTGAGGGAGAGGCAATCCAGCAGGCTCAGAGCCCAGCATGGTGCCGGCAGCGGGGTGTCCCTGAGTGGGGGCAGTTATCACGCTGGAGGTGGAAAATGCTCTCTCCTTCATGGCCCTTCTCCTCCCTCTGCTTCTCTCGTCCCTTCCATTCACTCCCTAGTTCCAAAGGCTCTTGCTCAGAGCATGGCACCCACCCCCCCAGCCCTGCCTGTTCCCCCTTCCGTGCTTCTCACCCCAGGCTGCCTGGTCACCTGTTCGTTCAGACTCAGCTGGAGGGCTGAGGCTGCTTTTTTATTCATAGTCTTTTCCATTATGGTTTATCACAGGATTTTTAAAAATATTTAATTAATTAATTTATTTATTTATTTATTTTATTTTTGGCTGTTTCGGGGGGATCTTCATTGCGGCATGCGGGATCTTCCGTTGAGGCACACAGGCTTCTCTGTAGTTGTGACACGCGGGCTCTATAGCTGCTGCGAGCGGGCTTAGCTGCCCCGCGGCATGTGGGATCTTAGTTCCCCCGCCAGGGATCGAACCCATGTCCCCTGCATTGGTAGGCAGATTCTTTACCACTGGACCATCAGGAGTCACTATCACAGGATAGTGAATACAGTTCCCTGTGCTATACGATAGGACCTTGTTGTTTATCCATTCTCTATATAATAGTTTGCATCTGCTAATCCCAAACTCCCAGTCCTTCCCTCCCCCACTCTCCTCCCCCTTGGGAACCATAAGTCTGTTCTCTTTGTGAGTCTGTCTCTGTTTCGTAGATAAGTTCATTTGCGTCATATTTTAGATTCCACATGGTCCAGCCATATTGCTATAAATGGCATGATTTCATTTTTTTATGGCTGAGTAGTATTCCACTGTATATATATCTCACACCTTCTTTATCCACTCATCTGATGGACATTTAGGTTGTTTCCATGTCTTGGCTATTGTAAATAGTGCTGCAATAAACATTGGGGTGCATGTATCTTTTCAAATTAGTGTTTTCATTTTTTCCAGGTAAATACCCAGAAGTGGAATTGTTGGATCATATGGTAGTTCTATTTTTAGTTTTTTAAGGAATCTCTATAGTGGTTCCTTAACCACTATAGAGAACTATAGAGTTCTCTATAGTGGCTGCACCAACTTACATTCCCACCAACAGTGTAGGAGAGTTCCCTTTTCTCTACACCCTCTCCAGCATTTATTATTTGTAGACTTTCCACGATGGCCATTCTGACTGGTGCGAGGTAGTACCTCATTGTAGTTCTGATTTGCATTTCTCTAATAATTAGCGATGTTAAGCATCTTTTCATGTGTTGAGGCTGCTTTTAACAGAAACTGGGGACCCACCAAGGAATTCTTGACAGAGGCTTGAAAAGGAATTCCCTCCATCCTCCATCACTTGTTTATTTCATGGGGGAAACTATTGCCTGCTCTTGCCCTAGTCCTGTCAGCATGAGATGCAGCTTGGCCCTTGATGTGGTCAAAGGCAGGGTGAGGGTCTGCCCAAATGGCCCACGGCACGGCCTGGAGCTCCCTGCACTCAGGCCAGTGGTGCTGCCAGCAGAGCCCGGCTGGTTTGCCAGGGGAGAGGAGGCAGGAACTGCGTCAGCTCCTGCACTTTGCTTTGGCTTTTGTTTTACTCAGGGATCCTGCTGCTGCTCCCCAGCTGGGCCTGGCGTAGGGGCAAGCAGAGGGCTGAGATGCACATTTGCATCAGATTATGGAGGAAGACTGCACTGCAGAAAGACCGGGGGTCCAGGGATCTTTATGTTGACCTCGACCTGCAGGCAGAGGGCCCTTGGTGATGAAGAGCTCCCACCTCGGGGTCGGGCAGACCTGGGTTCAAATCCCAGCTCTGTCAGTTACTAGCTGAGTGACCTCAGGCAAACTCCTTAACTTCTCTGATCCTCAAAATACCTTCCTCATGGGCTTATAATGATGCTTAAATGACATATCGTAGTTTCTGGTGCACAGAAGTAAAACTTTTACCATCTTGGTTGGTAATCAAGATGCACTGCCCTCTTGCCCTCCCTTCAAAATTCCCCAAGTATCCTGCCCCCCTCACCAACGACAGAAGGCCAAGACCTTAGGGTTAAAACCACGGGTGCTGCCGCCCTCTAGTGGCAGAGCTGAGCCACACAAACCATCCCAGCCAAGGTGAGCATTTCACATCCTCTGGGAACCTCTGATCAATGGTGTGTGTATCAAAAAGCCATGATTTCTTCCTGGACTTAAGAATACTGTATATTATATCAACATGAAGAAAATAATGTGGTTTTCCTCTGAAAACCGTTTAAAAAATATCTGTAATACACGCATGTTAAATTCTTATAATTGATTTTTCCACCAAAATATTTTCATGTGAAATCGGTGCTGTTCTGCCCTCCTGCTCATTACAACCTGGAAACCCCAGGAGTTTCCTTTCCACCGTTTAGAGCTAATACAGCGCCTTAGATAAGTCCCTGTATCTCGTGGAGGCCAAGCCCACGAGAGCTGTCAAAAGAGGGGAGGAGGACTTGGGGTCTCTGAGCAGCATCTCTGTCACTTGATCTACTCACGTGCGTCCCCTCGGAAAAGTCTGTTTGGGGTCATGACAAATGCTGAGGCAGCCAGCTCCCCACCTTCTAGCTGCCTTCATAGCTCACCTCCCCCCCACCCCAATCTGGAGCCCTACTCATCATCTGGCTGAAGTGTCAAGGATTTCCTTCCCTGCAGGAAATTAACTTGCATTTTACACTTCACACCCATAGGAATTTAATCCTCTGCCATCCCCGGTCTGTCTTGCATGACAGAGAGATGGCTGGCATCCCCGCTCCTTGGTAAAATACAGCCTTCCCTCTAAATCCAGGGGGACTGGGAGGGCGGGCTCACAGCATTGGCAGAGAGCGGGTCCTGGTAAACACATCTGCATACAAGCCTGAGGAGTCGATCCTGTAGAAGGAAACTTACAGGTGGCAGGCATGACAAGGGGAAAAGAAGGCTAGGACGCTGTGCAGGAGGGCATAAGGCCACTGCAGGTGTCCCCAGGTGTCCCTCCCTCTTCACCTCAGTAGCTCGGAGGGATTACGGGCTCCGGAGCCACACAGCTGGGTGACTTTGCACAAGTGGCTTAACCTCAACAACAGGGGGATGTTGAAAGCAGTAAATGAACCCAGTAAGTGAACCCAGTAAGCACTCAGTACTTGTTAGCATAATTATTGATAGCATTACTATCTTTCTGTTTAACACTATATTGAAAGTATATTCAATATCCTGGGATAAACCATAATGGAGAAGAATATGAAAAAGAAGATATATATAACTGAGTCACTTTGCTGTACGGCAGAAATTAACACAACACTGTAAATCAACTAAACTTCATAAAATTTTTAAAAATTAAAAAAATATATTATTACGCTGATTATTATAGGACCTCTGTCATCTCTTCTCAGATGAATGCGTAGCCCCTGGTCTGGGCCCGTCTTCAGCCTCCCTGCCCATCCGCTTCCCTCCCAGCAACCAGGACTCCCTCTAAAGGAATTCTCCCACCACATCCCAGCCCCTTGCCTCCCAGGGATCCTCCGCCCCAGGCCTGGCCCCAGCCTCCCTTCAGCCTCAGCTCCAGCCTCTTGCCTCTTCGCAGCCTTTCCAAGCCACCCGCGCTGCTCTACAGTGACTCCAAGGAAGTCTTTGCTCCTGCTGTTCCCTCTACCCAGCTTCTCCCTGAATCGCTCATTCTTGCTCTGGTATCGCCTCTCCTAGGAGGGGCCGACTCCCTGGAGGTGCCGAAGTCCCGCCCCCTCTTCCCATCCACCTGTGTGCCTGTCACCACCCGGTCCACACTGAGGGACGGTCCCTGCTTGCCGGTCCCCTCTCCTCTCGTAGCCGAGACAGAACGGAGACCCAGGTCCTGCACAGCCCAGGAGCTCGGGAAGCAGCGCTGAAACTAAGGCTTGTCACATGAGCCCTGCCGGGCCACAGGCTCTGAACTAGGTGGACGGCAGACACCCTGGGGGCGCGGGAGTGGGCAGTCCTTACTCAGGGCAGAATCTTAGGATAATGTCTCTCCAAAATCCTGTTCCAATTCAGCAGCTGCACGACACCTGGCTTTCAAAGCAAGGTGTGTCTGCGTGTGCACATGCAGAGGTGGTAAGCGCTGCCCTTGTCAGATGAACTGCTTGGAAAATGCCAGTTTTCTGGTTCAACAAACACGAATTGCGCGTCCACAGCATGCCACGTGCTGTTCCAGGCGCTGGAGGCGCATCGGTGAACCAGACCTCAGCGCTCCCGGCCTGCACGTTTGTAAACCTGGAGATTCTGCTCGTTCTCCTCCTCCCTGCAGGGCGCTGAGCACCTGGGAGGTTCCAGGCCCCGAGAGGGGAGAGGAGATGCCAGGAGGGCTGGACAGCTGCGATCCTGGCCGCTCCCCGCCCCCGCCGCCTCCACCTCGCTGGCTGTAATGCAGAGGGAGGCGCACTAGGTGGCGATATTGGGCCACATTCCGTTTTCAACTCCGGCTTCTACAGACCTCACCCCTTCAAACCCTCCCAGAGCCTTCGGCTTCCCAGACCCTCAAGACTATGAGACCGCAGACCCCCAACTCCCAGGCACCTTTAGATCTCAGATCCCAGGATCCCTGTTCCCCCAGGCTCCCCATCCCTAAATTCTGGAGCCCCCAGATCCAGCAATTCCCCAGACACTAGATTCCCAAATCTTAAACCACCCTGGAGCCCCAGACCCTAAGACTCTGACCCTCAGACAGCCCAAGGCTCCATATCTTCCAACCCCCTAAATCCTCAGACCCAGATCCCCAAGGGCCCCCAGATCTCCCAGACCCCCAGCACTTCCAGCTTTCCCAAACCCCATTCCTCAGACCCTAACTCCTCAGATCCTCAGCTTACCAGGGTCTACAACCCTACAAACTGTCCCCCATCTTCAGACCCTTCTAGACTCCTGAGACCCCAGATTCCTCAGAACCCTCGGACTCCCCAGACACCCCTGATCTCCTAGACCCACAGACCTCTAGACCTCCACACCCCTACAAACAGCTAAGACCTGAATCTTCAACCCTCCCCAAACCTACCAGGTCCCCGAGTTTCCCACTAAGATCCAGGTTGGCTGACTGCCCCCCACTTCCCAGGAGAGGCTCCTTAGGGGAGCTTTGTGCTGGGGCAGTGGATGCTGACCACCCCCTGGACTGAGGCTCACAAAGGCCACAGCCTTGAAGGTCCCATCTTGCAGAGATGAGCAAATCGCAGCCTGGAGAAGGGAAGAAACTTGCTCCAAGCCCCCGGGGTGTGAGTAGCTGGCACCCAGGCCCCCAGTTCCCAGTTCCTGCCGTGCCTGGCACAGAGCAAGTGGGCAGCAAAGCTGGCCGTGATTCTTACCGTGACCACGCAGCCTAATCACCCATGTCCTGGCCCAGCTCAGGCTGACTCCTCCCAGGCCCAGTGTGGGACCATTCTATCTTCCTGGGACTGAACAATCAAAACACCTCCGAATTTAGCAACATCTGCAAATTTAATTAACAAGCTGTTTATCTTCGGGGTGAGCGATTAATAAAGGTGTCAGGCAGAACAAGGCCCTACACAGCTCCCTGCAGGGCCCCCCAAATGGCCCTCTTGTGAACAAGGGGCTGGCCATTTATCAGAAGGACACAGCGGGATGTGCTGGCAAAGACCAGAGAAGGGGAAACAGAGGGGGAGGGAGACAAGACAGAGAGTTACACTGAGTCACCCCCCAGACGCCTTGCCCTTGTCCAGCCCTTCAGCAAATGGGCGCCGGACCCTACGTGTGCCCGGTACCGTGCTGAGCACGTAACAAACAGCATCCAGACCATCCCCCCACTGGAGCTGTGAGCAGCAGGGGGGCAGATGCAGTGTGCAGGCTGACCACTCACCCAGCAGGGCTGACCGTGTCCCATCCCCGGAGAGCCAGCTGTTAGCCTGTGGCTACACGGCCTTCTGGAGCTGGAAGAGCTGTTCAGGGAGGAGTCCCGGAAGCCGCCCCCTCTGCTCTGGGCGGTGCCTCCCCCCCGTCCGTGCAAGCTGGAGTTTGGTAGCCACGGTCCTCCCTAAACCTCACGGATTCTGGTTTTTCTGGGAGCTGCTCCAATGATGGGAACAGCTTCTGTGCAGGTGCAATTAACACCGTCTACGATCAAAGCCAGAACAGCGTATGACCGCTTTGTCCATGTAGCATAGGTGTGGTCTCCTAGACCTGCGAGATGGAGCTGGACTCCAGGAGCCCAGCACGTGCCTTTTACAGGTGAGGAAACAGAGGCACAACAGGCTGAAAGTGACTTTTCTACGTGACAAGCACAGCCAGGACTAGATGTGACCCCAGATGCTCTCCACTGAACAAAGCTGTACCCTGAGCCTCATTACAACACCCCACCAGCCTCCTGACTCCAGCCTGGGAATAACCCTGAGTGAGGATTCCTGGGGCATGCATACACACACACACACACACACACACACACACACACACACACAGGCTGAATGAAAGAGAACCCACAGCATCCACTTCCCACCATGTCCTGGGAGACTTTCTCATCTTCACTCTTTCCTCAAAGTCCCAACAGCCTCCTCGAATTTCTCCCAACTTTTTGCCTCTTATTACACCGAGAAAAGAGCACGGAAAGAGCATCGGAAGAAAACAGCCCTCCCACTACCAAATACGCCCACTGGACAGCCAGATCCTCTGCTCTCCCTGCAGTTAAAGGGAAGCCCCCATCCGAGACCAGCCTCCCTCCATACCTGGAGCACAGGGCTGCTGCTCTCCTGGCTGTCCTGCCTCTGCAGAGTCTCCTAGTCTCCTTGGCTTGTTCCTCCTCATCTCTCGACCTGGAGGGAGCCCTGACGTCTCAGTCCAAATACATATTGTCTTTTCCCTCGTTAGGTGAGCTTGGCCCCTCCATGGCTCTTCGTGTGGTCCCACATTTATGTCTGCAGTCTGGCATCTCCCCAACTACAGATGGTTAAAGAGACATCCTGATATGACTTCTCCTCCTGGATGTGCATATAAGCCCCTCAAGTTTGCTAGGGTCCCCAAACAAGCTCTATCTGCCCCCGGCCCTGGACAAGCTGCCGTCTCCCATCTCTTCTGCTGCCTGACCAGTGCCTTGCTGCCTTGGTCACCCTTACACAGGTGCAACTGGACGGCGCCTTGCCTCTGGTCCACACGGGACAGGGGGTGTTAGTGGAAACTGCTCAGCACCAAGCCTAAGCACCCAGGAAGTGTGGGGGGAAGCAAACCCCCATGGGGCCACCGTGGCTGGATGAATCCTCCCTCCTTCATCCCCAGGCGATGGGTCTGACATGCATCCCGTGATGCCCTTCGGGAGGTCCCAAGCTCAAGCACCAGTGCCCGTGGAGCAGCTGACTTCACAAGCACCTGGGAGTGGCCCTCCCAGCCTTCTTTCCCCTCCCTGTACAAGCCCTGCTCTCTAGGGAACCCTGCCTACGACCTGAGGAGGGGGCCCGCTCAGAGCCCCTTGGATAAAGCGCTGCTGTCCACCTGGGAGCAGTGTTTAGCCTTCAGCATCCAGCTGTTAGTGTCATCAGCTTTTGAGCGGAAGTCACACTAACGGGGTGGCCCCAGCTATAACTGTCCCCAGGACGGGTCTCCTGGGATGGACACGCTTTGCTCCAGTGCCCATAGGCCGGGGGGCACAGGTCCTTTGGGGTCTGCATAGCGGTCTGAGGGTCCTCCCCCCCTCCCTGCTTCTTCCCTCTGCTTCCCTAAGTGAGACTGCCACATCAACTTTTGCACCCTAACTGCCTCTCAGCATCTGCTTCCCAGACCATCCAACCTGACACAGTCTGATCAGGACTTGGGAGGAGTGAGATGCAGTGGATTGGACAGAGTCGGGGGAGAGACTGGGGTTGGGGGAGGGGGAGGAAGCGAAGATGGTATTAATGTCCTAATATTCCTATTGGGCACCCGCCCGGGGAAGGTCAAGGCCATACTCGGAGCAGCTGGGATTCGGGAATGTTGGAGAGACCCCAAAAGTTGGAAGGGGAAGGGCAGGGTTGCCCAGGTAGAGCTGGGAGAAGAGGGCTCTGCCCCTGTACCCACCAAGAGGTAGGCTGTTTGGACCGTGCCTGGGAGTGCAGACTCAATCTTGACATCTAGAGAAGAAGCAAGGGGTGAGACTTGCCCGATGGATCGACAGGGGCAGACTTGGAGCAGGTCCCTGCAGGTGAAGCACTGTGTCTTCAAGGAGGTGGATTTATGCATCTCTTGGATGAATGCACTTCTGCGCTTCTCCAAGACCTGTCTTGCTGCAGGCGGTCATCCCTGGGCCGGCAGGATGCCTGTCACTGGGTAGAGGGAGCTCGTGGGCCTCCCCTGTGGTCAACCCAGCTCAATAGGATTTACTAAATGCCAGCTTTGGACCAGCAGGCGGGGGCCGAGTGGGGAAGAAAACAGCTCCTGCGCCAGGGAGCCCTTGGTCCTGGGGGGATGACAAATACAGGAACACAGAGATCCTCTGCCACGCCCAAGACAGGTGTCACATCCAGGGACCTAACAGGCACAGGAGGAGATCTGAGAGGGCTTCCTGGAGGAGGTGACGCTCACCCCGAGTCCTGTGGATGAGTGGGAGCTGGAAGAGGGTCAGGGGCACTCGAGGAGGACCTGGAGGGTAGGGCCTTTTGGGGTGGGGTGGGCTTGGGGAGGCCCGACCAGAGGGGGGCGTTTAGACTTGGTGGTGGGCGGGAGGGGCTAGCGGAGGCCTCCGAAAGGGAAATGCCGGAGGCTGGGAAGTGTTCCGATACCTCCCGGAGGCTCCCACCGGCAGCTTGAAGGTTGGAGAGGGTTTAACTGGGCAGGAAGGCAGACGGGAGACAGTCGGGGAACCCGGATCCAGGCAGAGGCGGAGGGAAAGGAGAGGAAGGGGCTTGAGGGGCGGAGTGGGGGTCCACAGGCGTGCAGAGCTGCTGCCTCTGCTTGGGTCTCTCCGCACACGGGGCCGCAGGGGGACTTTTATCCTTGTTCCTAATAAAAGAAGAAGAGGGGGAGAAAACAAGACCCAGCGCCTCTCAGTTTCAGAATTAGCCACTATCTTTTTTTGGTTAAAAATCGATGGCAGGAAGTGGTTGGAGATGTAAGATTTAGCTTCCAAAGCAGCGGCTGGGGACGAAGGCCCCAGGAGTGCCTCACGGGCTCATTTGCATTTCAAACAGCCAGTTTGTTTTATCTCCTAATTAGCATACTCACCCTCCGCTGAAAACAAGTCCATTAAAGGAGACTCTGCTCCCGGCCCAGCTCCTCCTTTAAATATTTTTAAAGTGCATGATTAATACACTTGCCCAGCGCTTCCTGGGACTGTGCTGGGGGTCAGGGGGCAGGGAAATGAAAGAACACGGCTGCACTCGGCGCTGACTGGCTGATTAATCACGGCTCTTTTCTGTAAATCAGGACAGCTGGCAGGGGCGGCCGCAGGCCCTCGTGGGGAATGAGGTAGTGCGGGTAGGACGGAGTGGGGGTCGGGGGACACGCCGGAAGGAAGGGCCCACTCGCAAACCTTGGGCCCCAGCCCCTCTGCACTCAGGCAATTCCCAAGTTCAAGATAGTCTGTGACAGGACTCCCCTGGTGGCGCAGTGCTTAAGAATCCGCCTGGCCAATGCAGGGAACATGGGTTCGAGCCCTGGTCCGGGAAGATCCCACATGCTGCAGAGCAACTAAGTCCGTGCGCCACAACTACTGAGGCCCACGAGCCCTAGAGCCTGCATGCCGAAACTACTGAGACTGCGTGCTGCAACTATTGAGCCTGTGTGCTGCAACTCCTAGAGCCCATGCTCCACAAGAGAAGGCCACGTGCTGCAACGAAGAGTAGCCCCCGCTCACCACAACTAGATAAAGCCCGCGCACAGGAACGGAGACCCAACGCAGCCAAAAAAAACCACTTAGAACTAAAATTTAAACATTTTTTTAAAAAGTGCCCGCTGGGAAGACACAGGAAATCTCCTCGTCCCCTTGAACTTTTCGGGATCTGATAACATCAATTTTAGGAAGAGCCAACTTAGGGTTGGAGGCAAGGCATGGTGCTGTGTGTACCTGGGTTGTCCTGAATTCTTCCAACAGCCCCATTTTCCAGAGGGGCATGTGAGGTTCTGCAAAGTCAAGGCCACTCCCGGAGCCAGGTGGCCACAGTCATTCTCCCTGGCTGGTTCCACTCCAAAGCCTGCCCTCTCAAGGGGAGCATCGTCCAAGCCAACGACCAGAAGTGACAGTCCTGGCTGCTGGCTTGGGCTGGCCCCTCCCCGGGATCCTGGCCCCTCCCCAGGATCCTGGCCCTGCACGGTCAGCCTCCTTCCATGCCCCCCCATCCAGCCCGGATGTCCCTCCCTGGGGACCAGTCCAGGCTCTCCACCGCCTTGCCCGCACTTCTTGACATGTGTATTAAGTCGTGTTTGACTTGTCCTTCTTCACGAGGATGACAGATTCCCCGAAGGCGGGACCTGTAGCCCCAGGGCCCACCACAGGGTCAGACGCTGGGGCGATGTGACGGATCTGTACCCGGTCACCTCACCTAAGATGAAGTGCCGTTCCCAGAACTCCCTTCCCTGGGTAGTTCGGGTTAAGCTGGGCCCCAAGAGAGCGTTTGCACACGATGTGAATGAAGGTGGAAGGGGGTGGCAGTCACACCCCTCTGACACGCAGAAGATGGTGCCGCCCGCCTTGGCCCTGGAGGGCTGCAGGGGACAGAGATGGTGCCAGGCAGTGCGGCCGCAGCTCCTCGAGCTCCCACCAGACCTCCCCCCTCCCCGCCCTGAGCCTTCTCCACTCCTGGGCTGGGTGTGTGCTTAGCTCTGTGAAGAAGGCTCCAGCATCCCCTGCAGGTCACTCCATCATTAAAAGTATAGGCTCGGAGATGGAACAGATGAACTTGGGGCCCGGTCCTTCCTCCTGGGCTCCAGCTTAGCCTGTCAGGCTCTGTGTGTCCCTGCTGTCCCCACCCACAGCCATCTTCCCTCCCCCCTGTGCCTGTCCTGCTGGCTCTGGACCCATCAGCCACAGCCTCCTGTAGGCTGTCACCCTCACCTGGGAAGGTTTGGGAGGGACAGCAAATGCCAAGGCGCTGGGCTGGGATGAGCTTGGTGCTGGTGGAAGAAGGCCCAGCTGGCTGAAGCAAGAACAGGGGACCAGTGAAAAGAGGCGGGCAGGGCCAGGCAGTCCTTTTGGGAGGGATGCAAGACACACATTTTAAAGAGCTCCCTGCAGGGAATTCCCTGGCTGGCGGTCCAGTGATTAGGACTCCTCGCTTTCACTGCCTAGGGCGCAGGCTCAATCCCTGGTCGGGGAACTAAGATCCTGCAAGCCGCGAGGCGCGGCCAAAAATAATAATAATTAAATAAAATAAAGAGCTCCCTCTGGCCACTGTGTGCACCGTGGTCTCTAAGAGGACAGGAGAGCAGGCAGATGGACCAGACAGGTCACTACGGCCATCCCGGCGGTGGCAGTGGAGGGGTCTGGATGGAGGGAAAACAGGAGTGGGTAGAGAAGGATGCAGCTTGAGATAAGAGAGAGAGGTCTCGTGAGTGGTGCTGATGTGGGGAAGGAGGGACAAGCCAGGGAGATTCCCGTGTACGGCTTGGTGTCTGGGTGGGTGATGATCCCATGGATGGAGAAGGGGGTCTTGGGGCGGGGAAGAGATGAGGGTCATGGTGACGGTCACGTGAGGTTCCAGGTGCCTGTCTGACGTCTGGATGCAGAGAGGGCTGAACGGAGAGACACCTGCACGATGGACGGGATTGAAAGACCCCGAGATGGATGTAAGAGTGACAGGAGGAGAGATGGGGAGGCTGAGCCAGGGCCCCCAAAACTGAGAGGTCAAGGAACCAGTGAAGGAGGCCTAAACGGAAGAGCCAGCAAGGCCGGAGGAAAAGCAGAAAGACGAGTGTGCCTTGCATAGAGGTTCGCTCTGTGTCTAATGGCAAACCATCTGAAATAGTGTAAGAGTCCAGAGCAATTGTTGGAAACCTGTGACCTGGGAGGGTTCCCACCATCCCCTAAACGGAGAGTGGCTCACTGGGCCTCAACTGTCTGCAGAAAAACGTGGTTTATGCAAAATTCCTGCTCTTCCCTTTCTGGGGAGTCTGGAATTTGGGTTTGTGCTGGCAGGGTTTCCTACAGCCCCAGTAAAAACCCAGCACTGAGTCTCTAAGGAGCTTTCCTGGTGGACAGTATTTCACGTGTGTTGTCACAGCTACAGAAATTCAGTGTGTCCTGTGTGACTGCACCCGGAGAAGCTCCGGGAAGCTCAAGTCTGGTTTCCTCTGGACTTCACCCCACACACCTTTTCCCCGTGTTGATTCAGTCTGTATCCTTTTGCTGTAAAAAAAAAAACCCAACAAAACAAAACAAAACCAAACAAAAAGACAACTTAGCCATGGGTACAACTGTATGCTGAGTCCTCCTAGTGAATCAGCTCCCTTGGGAGTGGTCTTGGGAACCCCAACAAATATGGGTTAAAAAATATATATTATTAAAATGAAAAAAAAAACAAAACAAAACTGTGACCCAGGACTGACTGTCTTTGCAGAGCCTCTGCCTTTTCTAAAGCCCAAGAAAGAAATTTCTTTTTCGGCCGCTCCTCTTGGTCCCCCCACTGGAATATTCCTCATGGTCTCTTGTCCAGATCCAGACGTTTCCTGCCCTGCCGAATGCAGATCAGCCACCCTCCTCCAGGAGGGCCACCCTGAATGCTCCACTCTATGCCTCGGCCCTGAGGGTCTGTTTCACCCTTGGCTACTGGTCAAATCCCAGAACTTCTGAAGTTCTGCCGTGCAGGTCACTCACTGGTGCCTTTAGCACCCCCCAGCTGAATGGCTTGGGCAGGGACCTCGTCAGAGCCCCTGCCTCTCAGGCTGGGGTGAGGATCAAGTGACACAGCAATGACCACCCTGAAAGTGTCCTCTGCGACCTGGGACTGGCCACTTTCCCTGCCCGGCTTCGTTTTTCTCATCTGCGAGGTGCAAAGGATGGGGTAACAGCCGGAAATGGGTGGAGGGCTCTGGGATGACATTCTGAGTGAGGGTGGGGAAGCCCTGTGGCACCCGGACTGGTGGACATGCGATGCTCCCGCCAGGGAGCGCTGTCGGGCTGGCTGCTGGAACCCCTTGTCCCCTCTCCCCACAACCAGGTGGGGCTTGGGCCTGGCTCCTGGCTGGCTCTGGACAACAAAACAGTCCTAACCAGAGCCAGGTCCCCTGACGCCCAGCAGTGGGCACAGCCCTTCCTCGGAGAGATGCTGTTGTCATGGACCCCTTCATCAGACCCAAACCCACCCCGCCCTAAGCACCTGGCCTCAAGGCTCAGGGAGGGAGGGGCCATGTCCCCCAGGGAACTCAGCGCTTCCCCAAGGGTGGCAGTGATTCGCACCCTCAGGAGATGCTTCGGCAGAGAGGGAGGTGGGAGTGCCTGGAGAGGACAGCGGGGGCCGCCCGGAGGGGGTGGGGGCTAGCTGGCCACGGGAGAGCAGGGAGGGGGATGTGGGGGGAGAACTTCTGGAGACTGGTGTCCCAGAGAGAGGGGGTACCCACGGCATGAGCTTGGGGGCCTTAGCCGGCAGAGGAGAGAAGGGGCCTGCCCCGTTATGGAGAGGTTTGGAGCCAGAGTTTACACTTGATGTGATAAAAGCAGGGAGCCAGGGTAGGTCCTTGAGTGAGGCAGTGGCCGCAGGGAAGGGCGCCGGGTTGGGATGGGCTGAGGAAGGAGAGAGAGGAAGGAAACTGGTTGTTGCTACAAGTCTCTGCTCACATCCACGACGGGTCCCTAACCCCCTGGGCCCCCTGGTTCTGGCTCATTGACTAAATTAACCTTAGAAGCCACCATCAAAAATCACATTTTCCAAAGACATGAGGAAATGTCCACAGTGTAAGGAGGGGGGAAACACTGAGAAGGCACGCAGCGCATATGTTATAATCTCGATTCTGTAAGAAATGTGCGTGTGTCTGTGAGGATGCAACAGCTCAGACTGCTTTAGGATGGGGACTTATTTATGGCGGGAGTTTTCTTTTTCTCTTTCCAGCCTCCTTCACCTCCCGGAAGATTTTGCCTTACCTGCCCCTGCGGTGAAGAGGAGCTTGTTTCCGGCTGTAAATGAGTTAGCCTCTGGATTTTGTGGCCTCCCGAGTCTATTAGGGAAGGACAATGTGGGGGGAGGAGCTCCCCCTAGACAAGGGCTAGGCGGGGTAGGGGGAGGTCAGGGGCCCAGAGGCCCCAGGGAAGGCCCCAGACATCAGTGGTCACAGGGGGCCCCTCTCCCAACTCTCCAAGACGCCCAAGTCCAAGAGCGATGCACGTGCAGCCAGAGTCCCCGTCTCTCTCCGGAGTTACTCATGCGGACTCAGGGCCCCTGGACGGCCCTCCCCACTCACACACACCTTGGCACCTGTGAGGCCCAGGACAGGGCACCAGCCAGTGGGGGGCGGAGCTTAGAACCCCACGAAGCTGATTTCCAGCCCGATGTGACGCACTGCTTCCTGCAGACCCAGGTTGGTGGCCTTGGAGTCCACCACAAACATGCTGAGAAAAGAAAAGAAAGAAAATAATCCGGAGGGAATAGACCAGCTCTTACCAGCCCCTCTCCCTGCAGGCGGGCTTAGGGTGGATTTCCCTTCTTCTTAGGAGTGAGCTCTGTTTTTCTAATTTTCTACAAAGAGCACTTGTGGATTTTAGAATTGGAAGAAAAAATAACCAGGAAAACTGGGAGGCCAGGCTAAGGGGATAAGGACAGAGTGGTGTCACTGAGAAGACAAGGTCCCGGCAGGAGCAGGGGGGTGGTGGGCTTCTGAGCTGGCCCCAGGTAGGGAGACCCCCAGGCACCCGTGCGGCATTTGCACACCCGTCACCCCTCCCTGACCAGCTGCCGCCCCTCCCCCTGCTGTCACTCACTCCTGGAGGCCAGATGGTGCCACCACCGTGATTCCAATTAGAACTGCCTCATTACTGGCCAGCTGGGGGGGAGTGGAGACTGGGAATGGCCACCAGTCCACCCCAGAGCACACCTGTCGAAGGGTGTTCAGAGCCCGGGGTTTGTATTAAGACAATAAGAACATCTTACACTTTCCCAACTTCTCTCCCCCACCTCCTCCCGATCCTTTTGGGTCTCCTGTTCCCATAATGGTACCTACATCCTCCCTGTAGCCTGATTATAAGATTCGTCCCAATCTTGCTCTTTATCAACCCTGGTAATCAACAAGCCATCAAGTCCTAGGAATCTGACCTCAAAATCTCTCTCACCCTCCCCAGTATTTCCCCCCTTCTTCATTCACTGCATGTTCCTATTTCTGACCTCCTCGTGCCCACGGCAGTGGCCCCTCACTAATTCCCCTCTTTCCACATCCCTCAACACCATGCTGCAGAAGAGAAAAAGTGAGGACTGTGCTTCTCTATTCAAAATGACTTTGATGACCTCTTCTTCCCTCCCACCAAAGCATATAGAGAGACCCAAGTCCCTTTTCCTGCAGCTCAGCGCCCTCTAGGATGGTAGAATACAGGGCACACGTGTCCCTACTCCCAGCCTTTGCTCCCATGGCAGACATTACTAATGGATCACAGCACTTTCCAGCTGCTAATCCGGGATATGGCGTCAGAGTTGTCTTCAGGATGATGTATCAGGCTCCCCAAAACAGCTGAGCAAAACTGGCCATCTAGAATCCACTGCTCACCCAAATGTCTAAGCTGATCTCTCGTTTGCCCATCCCATCCTCCCACTGTCTAGCCACATGGGATAAACAAGGGGAGATGTTAATCATGGGACTAACTACACAGGTGTAGGCAGGTGAGGGGTAACCCAAGAGGTAGTGCACCTTCCAGGATGCAGAGCAGGAGAGCTGTGTCCACCCTCCACCTGGAGAGGCAGGAAACCCCAAAGGAGAAAGCTGCATTGCGTTGTGACTTCTGGTTAAGGGATGCAGCTACCTTGAAGCGACCCCGGATGGAGGGAACCGGTGGGCGGAGTGGGGAGAGGGTAAACATCTGGCCTCCCCTGCCCTCCCTCCCTTCACAAGCCTGGGCGCCCCCTTGCCAGCTGGGGGCGAGAGAGCCCACTGCAGTAGACCCCACTGGGGGTGCACCTGGGGACCATGGGAAGGTTCCTGCCCACAGGAAGGTGCCCCACTGAGCCCCCCAGAGGAGAGAAGGAAGTGGGGAGGCTCACGGAGAGGGCCCCAGTGTGCTGCCCATTCTCACGCCTGTGTGACTTTCCCAGCAACATATCCTGCCAGCGTCCCGGAGCTGGGGACCCCGTTTCTTCCTCTGGGATCCCCCGCTAGGCGGTGTCTGCGGAAAGGAGCCCACACAGAGGGAAAGGCAGAGCACCACTCCCACCGGCTGGACAGGGCACTCCTGAGCCAGCATCCCGTCCACACGGAGCCCTCACCTCCCTCTTCAGCCAAAGTCTCTGATTTTCTCCCTCCTCTCTGTGGGGTTTCCCAACCACTTACACCCCAGAGGGGCAAAGGAGAAAAGAACAAACAAACCCCTGTGCCCTGCTGGCTGAGAAAGAGTCAGAAGTGTGACATTGCTTAGATGTTTCACACTTTGTCTAAAAAATAGCCAAAATTGGCACCTTACTTTACAACATGTCTGTCTTTGTTTTGGTATCAAAAGGGTGGTTTCATGCCCCCATCCTGTGTAGAACAGGTGGTCAGGGAACTGTGGCCTGTGTCTCTGCGGCATCTTTGTGTACCTGGCTGTGGGCACACCTCTGCTCAACCCCACCCCAAGGCCCCCCCTCACCCCAACCCAGTTCAGCAGAACAGGTTTGAGAAGTAGCCCTTGCCTGGCTAGGGCAAGGCTACTTGCCCCGAGAATCATCGTCTTCTATTGCCTTTTCAGGACGTTGCCCTATCTGGTCAGCGACAAACCACAGAAACTCCTGAGGGAGGTCACATCTGGGGGGTATAAGTGGCTGGCTCCTGGTGATGCAGACTCTGACACCACTTGGACTGTCTCTGGACCTTTCTCCAGGGTGCTCACTTGGGCCTCTGAAGGTCTACCTGACCCTCAGTCTCTTTTGCTCTGTCTTTCTGCCTTTGTCCCCGATGTCCTGCCCTTGGACAGTGGCTATGCCGGAACATAAGTGCTCCCAGCTCAGGTCAACTCTACCTCACAAACATCTTGCAAATTTTGTACGTGCACTGAGTGTCTGGGCCTTGGATGTACGAAGGCGATCAAAAGACAGTCCCTGCTCTCTTTGTCCTCACAACCCAGCTAGAGAGACTGGCATGTGACAAATAAATGACACAAGAGTATGCCAAGAGCCGCCCTACAAGTAGGTACCCAGACAGACAGAGGGGATGGAAATTAATGTCTGTGTATTATCAGGGAGGTCTTCCTGTAGGAGGTGGGGGTAGAGCAGGTTTTCAAGTGAAGGTGGTGGTCTTGTGCTATAGCTGCTTACGTCACATTCGGGATAACAGTTTCTTTTCTCTGGATGGACTGGACTGGGCTAGGTGATGCCCTCTGCATAGAGGAGAGAGAAAGTACTGCAAGGTTCAAAGATGGGGCTGGGTCCCACCGTGGGTCCCACCTGCAGCCCCCTGGGATATCCGAGGAGGGTCCCAGAGGCCAGGGCCGCCTTCCTCATTATGAGGGTGGAAATTCTACCCGGCCTCCCCACCTCACGGCCCTGATAATCATAACAAATTGTAACAGAGCCTGAGCCCAGAGGCAACAGGGGCACATGCACAAGCGCCTCAGCGAGCAGCAGGCTGCTGACAAAAACACAAGTGCGGCTGAAACCCTGCTGCACCAACCAGCGGCGCCCTGGTTTGCTTCTGGTCCTTCCCTGAGCCAGCCTCATTAGTCTCACCCAAATGCATCCCCTAATGATGCTCCAGCGGAGGTGGGGGGCACGCGTCCTTATGGTATGGACAGCCGGGGCTCCTAATAAAAAGTAATAATAATAATTAAGAACCACCTATTAGGCACCTTTCCCCTGCCCCCCCATCGCTGCAGCCCATCCAACCTGGCTCGGGACCAGGAGTGCCGGCCCTGCAGCACCGCCGCCCTGGCAAACGGCTCCGACCCCCCCTAACCAGCATCTGCTGGTGGTTGCTGGGAGTTCAAGGGCTGGCGGAGATGGCTTGGAGGTGGAGTGATGAGAAACCAAACACTGCTACCACCTCTGCTCTGGAAAGCACAAGCCAGCCCCCCTCTGTGCCTTTGGTCTGTGTTCTTCCTTTAGGGGAGTCCTTCCTCGCCACCCACCATTCACCCCCCCCCACCCCAAGCCCTCTCAGCTGTCACTCAGCTCTCCCACCCTCATCTGGGCACCTTTCCTAATTGACACCGCCCCCCCTGCCCCCCACCGGGCAGGCTGCTCCCTTGGGCTCCCTGTCACAGCCTCTCAGATGGAGTTCTCATGTCTGTTTCATGTTTCTCTCTCCGAGGTCAAGGGCTCAGTGCTGGGCATCAGGTCGGCCTTATTCAGTTTGTTTAATGAATCTATGTGAGGTACAGGATGCTTGGACGAGGAATTTCAGAAATAATAGAATGTTAACATCTTAATGTCTTCCCTTTGGCTAAAAGTTCACAGGATCCAAGCTCAGCTCCTAGAATTGGCTCAAGGGTGGTCAGTGGTGCCCCCCTTCTTGAAGACATCGGCCACACTTGCCTTTACCTGCAACAGAGACACGGCCAAGGGCTTAGCACCACGAAGACGATGGCCACAGCCCAGGAGTCACTGGGGCAGCAGAAGGTTGATGATGGTCCAGCCTTCCAGACCTGGATGGGATCAGAGTAGCCGGGCTTTCTGTAAAATTTCTGTGTCTGCAGGGTCTTTGACAGTGATCTGCAGGCTTGTCTGACAGCAGGACGTCAGGGGGACATAGATGAGGGCTCCCCTTCCCTCGGAACGCCTCAGTTGAAAAGGGGAAGGATTTGATCGTCCCTTTCCCGGCCCAAGGGGAGGACGGTGGGGAAGAGTCTGGTGAGGATTCACTCTCTGAGAAAATGAGGAAAAGAAGCCAGAAAAGAAGATGATGGTGTCTTCTGAATTCCAGCAGGGAGGTGTGTCCCGGGGGCCAGGGGCCAGGCTAGTCCCAGGGAAACAGAGCACCCTGCCCACTCCGTGGAATGCCAGGAACGACAGGAACCCACCTTGTGTCTCTCCTCCACAGGGTCATGCATCTGGGAGCCGATGCCAAGAATGTTTGCTCTTTCTGTCTCATGTCTGTCCAGGGTCCAGAGAGGTACACGTGTGTGGGCACACCCACGTGCACACACACAGGCGCAGCAAGAACTCGGCAGTTAACAGCATTTTTAAACACTCAGTATTATTCCGCGGCAAAACAACCCCCCTGCCCCCCCCCCAACCACGCCAGAAGACAAAAGCAGTTCCTCCGTTCGCCGGTTCAGCAGGCATTTTTGGAGCGTCTCTCCGGGGCCAGGCCCGGGCCCGGGGCTGATGCAGCCCCAAGCAAACTGCTCACTGCCTGGGCCTTGGTGAATCCTCCACAGTGGAGAGAGGTAGACCTTAAACACACACACACACAGAAATCAACGTATAAACGCAAACAATAAAGAAAAAATAGAGGCACGATGAAGGAAAGGAGCGGGTGGTAGAAGGAAGTTTGGCAGGGGCCTAGCGTTGTCTGGGCCAGGGAAGGCGTCCCTGACAGAATAGCTTTTGAAGGAGGATGGGCTGAGGCTGTGTAGTGTTACCTGCATGGGGTGGCGGTGGCGGTGGGCCGTGAGAGTAGGGGTGAGGCTGCAGGACAAAGGAGCTGTCTGTGCTGAGGGCCGGGGCGGCTGGAGCCTGACGACAACGTGGAGCAGCTCAGAGTGATGGGAAGCGTGGTGGGGCTGTGGGTGACCTCGGAGTGCTGGTGGTTACCATGGACACGAGGGAAGCATGTCAGGTTCGCTGGCTGTGGGGCAGAGAACCACAGGCAGGACCAAGGGCAGGTGCAGAGGACAAGTGAGGACTCCCTCTACCTTGGTCCTGGGGAGAGCTGGGGGCGGTGAGTAAAGCGGTGTGCGGCAGTGGGTGGGGAGTGGGCCAGGGAGGGTCAAGAACAGGCAGAGTCAGGGATGCCCCTGCCTGCCCAGCTTCCACAGAGGGACCGATGGGAAAGCCTGGACAGGCCCAGGCTTGAGGAAGAGGCTGACCCAGTGTCCTCCAGGGAGAGCGGCAGGGACTGTGGTGCCGCCCAGAGTGTCGCCAGGGTTGAAGCTGGGAACTGGGGAAAGCCGGAGGCGGGTATGGCGGGGGTACTCGGGGTCCAGGGCTCTGCCGCCCGGCTGGGCTCCTCGGCCTCCCTCTGCCCCCCACTGATTCCAAGAGGTAGAGGGGCGTATTCCAAACCAGTTCTAAAAATAAGCAGTCCTGTTTTTAAAACCCTTATGTGAAAGACAGTCCTGTTTTAGCTAAAATATGAGGGATATTCAAAATGAAGAACGAACTATGAACATAAACATGAAATGAGAACTCAACAGGGGAATAAAAAAAAAAAAAGAAGTGTAATTAGCTATGGACAGGATAGGAAAATGTTTAAATATCTGTATATATGTAGATATAGATAGATAGAGATACACACACATTGTTTTAAACAAGAAGGTACAAACAATAAACAGGTTCATTATGGTTTCCAAAAAAAAAAAAAATCACATTAGGTAGAAATTTCTCAAGAATTTCTCAGAAACACGTAGTTTTCCATGTTTATTGATGAAATCTGAGTCATCGTTTTCTTGGAATTCCAGAAGACAGTTTGAGACCATCACAAATCCTTAAATCTATGAATTATGGAGAAGTTAATTTAAAATTCTGTTTTTATCCTAAAAAAACCCCAAACAAACAGGGGAATAACCACTGGCCCCAAATTCTTAATGGGAGGCGGTCGATAACCCCCATGAATCTTGTGTCAGACGGGCTCTCCCGTGGTCTCCTGCTAGTGGTCGGCTCCAGCAGGGTCTGATCCAAGCCGGGGCCTCCCGGAGGTCCTGAGTTACCTTGTATGGAGTCTCAAAGTATGGTCTGGGAATCAGTAGCGCCTGGGAACTGGTTAGAAATGGTCATTCTGGGCCCCACCCAGACCCCCTGAATCAGAAACTGTGCAGGTTAGGGGCCCAGCAAGCTGTGTGCCTGGGTGTGTACTGAAGTGAAATTCACACATCATCAAATGAAGTTTTAAAGCGCACAGTTCAGTGACATTCAGTGAACTCCCGATGTTTCTGCAACCAGCACCCCTCTCTAGTTCCAAAACAGTTTCATCCCCCCCAAAAGGAACCCTATCCCTATGAAGCAATTATTCCTCATTCAGCCCCTGGCAACTCAATCAATCTACTTTCTGTCTCTATGGATTTGCCTATTCTGGATATTTCATATAAATGGAATCACATGATGTGTGGCCTTTCGTGTTCAGCTTCTTTCACTTATCATCACCTTTTTGGGATTCATCCACCTTGCATCAGTACTAGATTCCTTTGTAGGGTCGAACAAGATTCCGCTGTTTGGTTAGACCATGTTGATCTGTGTTTCAACAAGCCCTCCAGGGGACTCTCGTGCACTCCCAAGTTGGAGAACCACCACCCAGCAGTGCTGGGGACTGAGACCCCTGGGGGCTGCCCATCACCTCCCCCAGCATGCTGCCCCACCCCACCTCTGGCCACCCACTGCAGACGCCTGCAGAGCCCACACCGGGGCGCTGCTAACCACCCAAGATCCCCATCTGCATGCCCTACGGCCACCCTGCAGGGCTGTGCTCAGAAACATTTCCAGTCGGTTAGATTTCAGCTTAAATGTAATAACAATGCATCATTTTGAAAATATTCTCTTTGGTCAGACCACCTGTTGGTTCAGAGTGGATGCCCCCACAGGCGACTGGGCAGGGGAGGGCCCCGGGCAAGGCAGCAGGGGCAGGGGTCCAGCAGGCTTTCGTGCTGCTGCTCTGGGTGTGCAGCCTGCCTCTGTCGCTCACCAGCAAGTGCTCTCCCCTCCCGAAGCCTCAGGTCCCCGCCTGTGAAGGGCCGTGGTGAGGGTAAGTAAAGAGCACCGGAACCAGGCTCCATAAAGAGAAGCTGCTCTTTTATAAAAATTTATTGAAGTCTAGTTGATTTACAATGTTGCGTTAACTTCTGCTGTACAGCAAAGTGATTTGGTTAGGGTTAGGGTTATATATATATATATATATATATTCTTTTTCATATTCTTTTCCATTATGGTTTATTATGGGATATGGAATAGAGTTCCCTGTGCTCTACAATAGGACCTTGTTGTTTATCCATCCTATAGATAATAGTTTGCGTCTGCTAATCCCAAACTCCCAATACATCCCTCCTCCATATACCCTCCCCCTTAGCAACCACAAGTCTCAGAAACTGTTCTTTGATGGACCACTATGAAATTGCCCTTTTGGTGGCTTGAACAAAGTGCCATGTACACAGGGACAAACTGTGGATTAAGGAGCTGGCATTTTATTCTGAATTCAGTGGAGGCCACTGGATGGCTTTAGCCAAGTGAGTAACAAGAGCCGTGCACTTTATTACAAGATGCACTTTATCTAGAAGCCTTTGGCGTCTCTGGGGATAATAGGTCAGGGATGCCTTTCCCTTTTCCTTGGGGCCCCCGGCAGCCCTCACCCCCACAGGGTCACTGGATCTCCCGAGATGTCCGACTCAGGGGGACAACCCAGTAGAGACCCTCGTGGGACCCTGTTCTCACTGAACTGGTGACCAACTCTGTGAGAGGGTGCTGCTCTTAGCTCCATTTTACAGGTAGAAAGACTGAGGCCTCAAAAGAGTGTAAAACTCATCAGCCTGCTAACCCCGTGCGCTTCCCCGCCGGCACACCACCCCGGGCTGTGGTTCTAGAAGATGGCACCCAGCATCTCTGGTCTGGGCCTCCTGGTGTCCACAACTCTGCCTTGAACATGGACCAGCCTAACCCTCAGTCCTCTGTGGAGCTGGGCGGGTACCTGGTCCCACATCAGAGGAAGATCTGGTGAGCCAGGGGTCCCCTCAGGCGCCTCAAGAGCAATCTGTTAAACACTCCTGGATGTGAACCCCATTTTTTAAATTTTTATTTTATTTTTTTATTTATTTTTGGCCGCACCACGCAGCTTGTGGGGTCTTAGTTCCCTGACCAGGGATCGAAACTGCGCCCCCTGCATTGGAAGTGCGGAGTCTTAACCACTGGACCACCAGGGAGGTCCCTGAACCCCATTTTTGACACACACTAGCTGTGTGACCTTGGCCAAGCCACTTAACCTTTCCGAGCTCCCCCTTCCTCGCCTGCAAAGGCAGAATAATAATAGCACCCACCCTTCGGGGCCATGGGGAGAATTAGACAAAGCACCCTGTTTTCTGCTCCCAAAGGTTGGCCATGCAGGGTGGCCCCCTCCTGCTCCCCTGCCACCCCACTTCCCGGCCCTTCCAGGCTGACGCTGGGCGCTGTGCACGTCCCAGCTCACATGCCTCACACACGGGGAGATGAAAGTCTGGGCTGGAGGAGCTGGACCCATCGCTCCCCACAGGCGGTCCCCTCAGCCCCAGCAGCCCGGGTGAAGGGCAGGCATTGACTTGAAGGGGTGACCGTCCTGCTCACTCTCCTCGGAACCTCGAGGATGCCGGTGACACAATGGAGTGTGGACATTAATGCAATCGAAGGGTAATTCAATCACTTTATAGAAGTTGATCTGTCCTTTTTATTACAATTACTGTCGGCTGGGGTGTTTCGTTCCATCATGGAAAATAAACATCATTTATCATACTTGTAAAGATTAGCCCCCGACAGCTACAGCTCTTGCTTTGCATAAATGTGTATTAATGTCGGCCCTGCCCGCAGTGTGGGGAGAAGTCTATATTTCAAAAGACTGATTAGGCCCTGTCACCGGTGCTTTAAGTAATGTCTTATCATGACTGATACACCCCGACTGCAAAGCAGCAGCCGGGCATAGTGGGGGCGGCTCCAGGCAATTTATGGGGGCACCGGAATGGAAAACAGGCCTGGGAAGGTGGGCATCTGTTTCCTCCGGGCCCGAGTCCATCCCTGATGCTGGGGAACGAGGCCCTGCCCAGGAAGCAAAGGCTGCCCATGGGGGTGTCAGGGCCTGGGAGCTCGGAGCCCGCTGGCCACGGCTGGACCCCAGCACAGCGCCGAGTGCCCTCCTCTGAGACCCACCAAGTTCTCTCTCCTTTCCTCCACCACAAGGCTTCTTCAGGAGCCTGATTCCCTGAGGCCTTCCCTCTTTGTCCCTGTGCCCAGGCCGGGGGCCTGGCTGCCCCTGGCCACCACTGCTGATGCCCAGATAGGTGTCCAGCCCAGGTCTCTTTCCCGGGTTCAGCCTGGCGTCCAAGACCTCCCACCTGGACGTCCCACCGTGGCACTAACCTCCTACCTTGTCCGTCTTCCCTTCCACCCTTGCATTGCGGCCAGCATGGTCCTGCTAAACAGAAACGAGGTCACAGCCCTTGGAGACTCTGCACTGCCAAGGACAATGCCCGAGGTCCTGGCAGTCAGGGTTTCAGGCTCTCCAGGGACCACCCGCTGCCTCCTCCCCTCCCACTGCTAGACCCTCCGGCCCACCCAGCCAGCTCACACACTCCTGCTCCTGGACCTGAGCGGGTACCATCTCCCCAGTTCCACCTGCTGAGCTCGGCTCCTGCTCGTGACCCCCTCAGGACTCTGCACCTGCCCCACCCCGGCCGGGAGAGGCCGGCCCTGTGAGCCCTCTGCCCCCTGCCCTTCTGCCCCCGTGACATCACGGAGCAGGAACTGGGATAGAAAATGTGGAGGAAGGGCTGGTTTTACAGGGCCCATCCTCACTGCAAGTCAGAATCTGGATGCAGAAAAACATTTATGTTGTTATTAGTTTTAGCGTTTGATTTCTATTACATTTGAAAATTCATTCGAGTTATATTGTTGCATAAGAACTAGAAGCATAGGACTTTATCTGTATAGTATAAGACAGTAGAATTTTTGTTTTTCTTTCAGTGAGTCTGTTCATTGCTGAGAGGGCAGGGATTTTGTCTGTCCTATCCACCTGGAGCCTAGCACCTATCATACTGCCTGGCACGTAGTAGGTGCTCGCTAATAGCTGCAAGATGAGTGAACAAAGTCATGAGAAAGAGGGCAACTGTGGGGATGGGGGATGGGAAGCACAAAGTGGAAACCACGGGATGTTTGCTAAGTGAATGGCTCATTGAGTGAATGAGCAAATAGATGAATATGAATGAATGAGGACTGCTCAGGGCAACCCACCGGGAGCATAATTCAGATGGGGCAGCGGGCCAGGGCTCCATCAGGTTCCCGTCTGCATCTAGATCTGCCCTGAACCACGAGGATGCAACTCGGGCCTGGACCTGAACTCCCTCTAGGGTCTGCAGCTGCCAAGGAGTCCCCAGACCCATCTGGTCCTCTCCATCCTGCCCTCCCTCCCACGGGGCCTCCTGTGGACTCTCAGGAAGGGTCTGAGCCTTTCCCCTCCGCCACATCCTCTTCCCCATCTTCCTTCTTCCTTTCCCTGCCCCTCCTCCTCCTGTCTGCCTGCCTAGACTACGGACATAGGCTGGAGGGGCAGCAGCCATTTTGTAACCATGAGGCAACCTCAGGATGAAAGCCACACTCCAGAGATGGTAGAGCAGAAAGGAAAAAGGCACCTACCTCATTCATAACATAGTAGAGCCTACAGCCAGATTTGGACCTTATACGTTCAGATTCCATGTTCTGTGAAAAAAACCCCAAAACAAAGCAAATAAGAAAAACCCTATTTGGGGGCTTCCCTGGTGGCGCAGTGGTTAAGAATCTGCCAGCCAATGCAGGGGACTTGGGTTCGAGCCCTGGTCCAGGAAGATCCCACATGCCGCGGAGCCACTAAGCCCTTGCACCACAACTACTGAGCCTGTGCTCTAGAGCCCACGAGCCACAACTATTGAGCCCAAGTGCTGCAACTACTGAAGCCTCGCACCTAGAGCCTGTGCTCCGCAACAAGAGAAGCCACTGCAACGAGAAGCCCGCGCACTGCAACGGAGTGTAGCCCCCACTCGCCGCAACTAGAGAAAGCCCGCGCACAGCAACGAAGACCCAGCGCAGCCAAAAATAAATAAATAAATATTTTTTAAAAAAAGAAAGAAAGAAAAACCCTATTTGGTTGAGCTACTGTGGTCCAGTTTCTGCTACTTGCAAGTGACAGCTGTCCTAACTGAAAACATAAAGCTTTGATTAGATCACTCCCTGCTCAAGAGGCAGCACACCGATGCCCATCTTCTGTTGAATGATGTCAAAATGCATCAGCCCGGAACTCAAGGCCAGAATTCTGTGGTCTGTACCCACTCCCCTCTGTGCCCCCAGGTCAGAGGGTTTTGCTTGCTGCTGCCCTTCTCATTCCTAATTATACTTGGCTCCTTCTCCCCTCAGGAAGCTCCTCTACCCTTCCATCTCCTCCTTGGAAATCCCTCCTCCCTCCCTGCCCTCAAGGGCAGCTGAGATGTTGCTTGTGCACGCAGCGCTCGCCTCCTAGACCCCGATACACACTCCCATGCCCACACCCTCCCCAGGCAGTCTGGGAGACTTGCCCTGGCACATGGCACTTTGGGTTATCTGTCTGGTCTCATCCCTTTCCCATCCTGTAAGATTCTTTCTTTTCTGCACACACTCCATCCCCTAGGTCCAAGACAACACCTTATACGCATGTCATCGGTACTCCACAGATGTCTTGCGAATGAATGAACACAGTGATTCTTTAATAATATACTTCATATGATATGGAAACATATTTCCTGCAACACATAAATGTAATAATAAGCATTATTTATTGGCCAGCTACTCTCT
The DNA here is from genome assembly GCF_028564815.1 of Eubalaena glacialis. Lineage (NCBI taxonomy): Eukaryota > Metazoa > Chordata > Mammalia > Artiodactyla > Balaenidae > Eubalaena > Eubalaena glacialis. Next base: position 106,949,104 of record NC_083716.1, on the reverse strand, counting down.
GACAAACACTGTATTAGGCACTTCGTTTGAAAAAATAATAATGTTTATTTTTTCTTGTCTATACCCAAAGAATAAATGTTCTTTGTTGAATACAGAAAAATACATTCAATCATCTCTAGTTCTATCTAAGTCTCTGCACTGGTAACACTTGGGTGAATATCTTTTCAGATATATATGGCATATTATATATAGACAAAGAGGGAGGGAGAGAAAGAGAGAAAAAGGATCACTATATAATGGACTTTTTTGGTTAATTTTTTTTTTAATGAGTTTTTTTTTTTTAATTAGTTAATTTATTTTTTGGCTGTGTTGGGTCTCCGTTGCTGCGCACGGGCTTTCTCTAGTTGCGGCGAGTGGGGGCTACGCTTCGTTGCGCTGCACGGGTTTCTCACTGTGGTGGCTTCTCTTATTGTGGAGCACAGGCTCTAGGCATGTGGGCTTCAGTAGTTGTGGCTCGCGGGCTCTAGAGCGCAGGCTCAGTAGTTGTGGCACACGCACTTAGTTGCTCCGCGGCAGGTGGGATCTTCCTGGACCAGGGCTTAAACCCGTGTCCCCTGCAATAGTAGGCAGATTCTCAACTGCTGTGCCACCAAGGTAAGTCCTTGGTTAATTTTTAAATTGCTGCTTATTCTTCTACTGAGCATTTTAAATCTACTTCTCAACCTCACACATATCCACATTTGGAAACTGAGGCTCAGACAAGTGAATTCACATGTCCAGCATCACATGGCTAGGAGAGTGGAATTTTAACACAGATCTGTGGTACCCAAAGCCTGAGTTCTTTCCTCTTCATTCAACACACGTAACTTTACAGATTTCTGGCTCTAAGTACTCCTAAGGAAGGTAAGCCCTAGAATGAATACCACCTTTAAATGTGAATATATCTGTCAACATGTGGTGCGTACATCTGTATTCACACACCTGCGTGCCTTTAGCCTGGGGTCTTCACCTGGATTCTGTGGACCTCTAAGGAGGATGCAGATGGACTCTGGTGGCTAGCAATCCCCTGAAAAAGTGTGTGCAGAGCTTTCTGTGTATGTCTGAACGTCTCATTTATAAGGGAGGATTTATAGGTTTCAGGAGATTCTTAAAGGGCCTGGGGCCCCACACAGGCTGGGAGGCACTGATGTGTCGAATGCACGCGTCCCTGCCGGCTGTCTGCTGCGTAAGCAAACTCACTTCCACATCACCAGCGGCCACAGCTGTGCTCTATGGCTGACCCAGGTCTCCAGCCCAGCCCTCAGCCCCCGCGTCCTCACTGAGGTTCTGCTCCAGGAGTTCCAGGTAGAACACATCTGGTTCAGGGGGTGGATGTCCATCCAGCCCAGGAGAAGTCTCAGCGCAGGTGGTCAGGGAGCCCCAGCGGACTGGGGGTTGGGAGTTGGGGCCAGCAGGGTCTGGAGCTGTGCATGGGAAGAAGAAGGCAAGGCTTGCTATGGGTGAGTCCCAGGGCTCCCTGGAAATGGAGCACTGGCTGAGGACACATGGTCTCTGGGAAGAGGGAGGCTTTGCTTCCAGCTCTCGCTGGACCTCAGAGGGGTCAGGACACCCAGACTGGGGTCTGGGGCCTTGGCACCAACTCTGATTCCAGCGCTAACCAACCTGATCTTGGGCAAGTCACTTCAGCCCCTGGCCTGAGTTTCCCCATCTATAAAATTAGGACCCCCAATTAGAATCAGAGCAGGACTAAAGTAGCACACTCAAAGCCAAAGTGCCGGAGACTATGGCCTCAGGGCTGAAATCACAGTGACGGCTGGCCAGGTGGGCTTGTTACTCGGTTTCTCAACACCGGCGCTGAAACCTGCTGCCTATCCTTTCCCCAGAGGTGCTGAAGGAGGAGGCTGTGGGGAGATGGGAGGAAGGAGGCCCTGAGAGAGATGGGGAAGGAGAGGCTCGGAACTCCCAGAGGATGGAGATCACACCACATCCTTCCCCCCGGACCCCGGCTCCCAGACTATTGCCTGGTATTAGTTTTCTAGGGCTGCCATAACCACGTACTGTAAACCGGTTGTTAAAAACAACAGAAATTTATGGTCTCACAGTTCTGGAAGCTGGAAGTCCAAAATCAAGGTATCAGCAGGGCCATGCTCCCCTGAAAGCTATAAAAGCTACAAAGCCTTTATTTATTTATTTATTTTTGCCTCTTTCTAGATTCTGTGGGTTGCTGGCCATCTTTGGTGTTCCTTGGTTTGCACTGCATCACTCCAATCTCTGCCTTTGTCTTCACATGGCCTTCATCTTTCTTCCTTTTTTTTTTTTTTGGTAAGAATTGGATTTATTTAGAGAGATACACACTCCATAGAGAGAATGAGGTCTGTCTCAGAAGGTGAGAGTGTCCCTGGGAGAAAAACTGCATGGACAGAGTGTGGGCCATCTCAGAATGCAATAGGTCATCTTATAAGGACACTGGTCATTTGGCTTTGGGGCCCATCCTGCTCCAGTATGACCTCATCTTAACTAATTACATCTGGAGTGACCTTATTTCCAAATCAGGTCACATTGTGAGGTACTGGGGGTTAAGACTTCAACCGATTTGGGGGGGGGTCACTATTCACTTACAGCGGTGTCCAGTAAATATTTGGTGATCACATGGGTGGAGGCTCTCAGCTGTCTTTGCTGTGAAGAGATTGCCAAGGAGATAACAGTGAGCTTATTGAGACATGATTTCCAAAGAATTGCTGCTCCTGGGGAAGAAACCACACTTACTGCGCTGGAATTATTGAATCATGGATGCAGAGTAAAACACGTGTGGATCAGGGAGGCAAAGCCACGCAAGTAGCCACAGGAGTGAACTAGAAGGTGTGGACAGGTGAGTAGGACAGCAGAGGTCAGAGTGGCAGGGAGACACATCAGACCAGACACTCAGTCTTTTGGTTGTTTTTCCAACATGATGAAAAAAAATTGTTTTTCCACACCCACGGAACAAATATAACTGTGACTTGTGCTTCACAATGTTCTATGGCTGATTTCATGTACTTTTGACAGTTTAATCACGTTTTGACTGTAGCATTGGACCTATAGCTCTACTTCTTTGAAATCTAGCTTTAAGTAAAAACCTGTTTTTTCACTAGCTATGGTGTTTGAAGCTGTCTTGGCTCCTTGACCCCTTTTTTCTGGGGTTCCAGAAGAGCTGGGCTATTAAAACCATTTCATAAAATGAAGTCAGGTGTCAACTGCTCCAGCTCTGCTGAGCAATGGCAATGGAGGTTGGGAACCATTGTTCCCGGGACAAATCATTTGGACCACAGACACCTTATACTTTCGAGATGCCCAGATGGCCACCTTGATCTAGAATTTACCTGACCCAGCTGTTCCCTGGCTCCTTGCTGAATACTCAGGGTTCAGTGCAGGGAACAGAAACCACACTAGGTATTTTCAGCGGAAAGGGATCTAATACAGGGAATTAAAGATTTACAAAGTCATTTGATGGGGTAGAGGGGTAGGCTCCAGCCTTGGTCTCCAGGAGTGAGTACCAGGACACCAGAGAACAGGAAATTGATTCCAGGAACACACTGCCATAGCTGTGACCCAGTGACCAGGGTGTGGGGCAGAGGAAGCTGCGCCTACTGCCTACACACTGGTCGTGGAGAATCTGTCTCGTGATTTGTGAAGCTGGTGGCTGGTGGCTGATTCCAGCCACTGCTGCAGCCACCTCTCAGCACCATGCAGTAGGGACTGGACCCTGCTCTTTCTTTTTTGTCAGAAGAGAACAACTCAAAGCCTTAGGAAGATGACCTCCATCTTCTTTCTGTTTTCTAACCTCATGTAAAAGCTTCTAACTGCAAGGGTGTCTGGGAAATGCAGTTTAAGCTTTCAGATCTCTACAGTAGGGGAAGGCCCATGGCCTCATCCTACATATTGGAAATCCTTTATTATGGGCTGGAAACAGCCACTCCCTAGGCAGAGAAGAAGCAGAAAATACAAATGCTCTGAGGAGAGAGAATACAGGTGTAAATGTAAACAGGTGTTCCTTTCTCTAAGCTGACCAGGGCTTTAAAGGCATTAAAGGGAAAGAAGAATGCCTCAGAGCAGGGCTGTCCAATGGAACTTTTTGCAATGGTGGAAATTTCCATATCTTTGCCGTCCAATACAGTAGCCATTGCCCTGTGTTGTTATCAAGCACTTGAAGTGTGACTAACCTGACTGGGTCACGGAGACTTTTCTTTTCATTAATTTCATTTAAATATGCATAACCACATGGAGTAGTGGCTACCATTCTGGGCACTGCAGCCCTAGAGGAGCCCAGAAAGATCAAGCCTGCGACCTGGGCATCCCTGCTCTGTCAAGGCTGGAGGTGGTGGGGGTTGGATACACCCTTAGAGAGGAAACAGCTGGGGTTGGGGGCTGAAGAAGGGGTGGCAGAAAGGGCCTCTCCTTCTGGAGTAGCTACTGTGTTGGAACTCAGACGAGGAGCGGAGACCAGGGTTCACCCCAGCAGAGGAAGCAGAAGGCAAAGAAGTAGGTCTTTCGGGTTTTCAAAACAAGTAGGTAGATCCTCAGTCTGAAGAAGATACAGGGGTCCAGAAGGCTGGAATACTGGGGAAAGAAATCAGGGAAGAGGCAGTGGAGTGGGCTGGGTGAGAGCAGTGTGGGGGCAAAACACAGCTGGGCTTGTGTGAAGCTGATGACAAGAGCAGACAGACCCTGGTGACCCCACCTGGGCTGCATACGGGGCAGGATAATATTTTAACTAGTAACCAAGAGTATTAGTTTCCTATTGCTGCCGTAACAAATCACTACCAACTTGGTGGCCTAAACAACACAGATTTATTATCTTACAGCTCTGTATGTTAGAAGTCAACTTGGATCTCACAGGGCTAAAATTGGGGTGTTGGCAGGGCTGCATTCCTTCTGGGGGCTCCAGAGGAGAATCTGTTTTCTTGCCTTTCTTCCAACTTCCACTGGTCGCCTACACTCCTGGGTTCATGGGCCCTTCCTCCTTCTTCCAAGTTCCCCACTAAAACCTCTGCTCCTGTCCTCATGTCTCCTTCTGACTCTGATTCTCCTACCTCTATCTTACAAGAACCCTAGTGATTGCACTGGGATGACCCAGATGACCCAGGATAATCCCCTTGTCTCTCAAAACCCTTAACCTAATCACACTGCAAAGGCCCCTTTGCCTAAAGCAACCTATTCACAGGTTCTGGGGGTTGGGACATGAACATCTTTGAGGGGTTATTATTCAGCCTCTCACGTTCTCTATTCCCAATCCATCCCATTTCTCATTCTCCATCCCACTGTCACCCCTGGTCTTCCCCTAGTAAGTTTGCATTTGTTGCCTCAGAGAAGGACAACAGGACAATAGAGAAAATAGAGCCATTTCTTGCTTTTTAAGTTTCAAAAGTCCAGCCTTGAGGGGATGGACGCCAGACCAGGGAGCGAAAAACCAACAAGAAACAGGGTGGCATCAAAGAAAAATCCCCCTGGTTGAGAAGCCAGGAGTCCCTGAGGAGAGGGCCTCCTGCCCTGCTCTACTTGGCTGAGCAAGGATGCATGTTAGACACTAGGTTGTTTTTGAAGGTCAAGAGCAGAGGAAACTTGTGTCTGTAGCAGTCAGGATAGGTAGGCCTTGCTGCAGTAACAAACAAGGCCAAATCTCCTTGGCTTAACAAAATAAGGTTAATGTCTCACGGTCACTCCACATCCATCGTGGGTAGACTGGGAGCTCTCTTCTCACCCCAGGACCCAGGCTGGGGATCCTGCCCGCAGCTTCTTGCTACAAGACTCAGGCTGATGGAGCAGCCACTGTCACACTAATGTCCACGACAGAGGAAAAGAGAAGTACAGCCAATCGCAGTCTGGCTCTCAAAGCTTCTGCCAGGTGGTACCACTTGTCACTTCTCAATTTTCATTCGTTAAAGCACGTCAGAGTCCACATCTAATTCAAGGGGGCAGAGGAGTGCCTGGAAGGAGACCTGGGGATGCTTGGTGATCAGAGCTAATGACCACAGGGTTCCCCTTCCCAGGCAGAATTCCTGGGAGGTGGCCAGACCCCAGGGAAGTGGCTACTTAAGAGGTCTGCATGGGCAGATGGGCCTGAGTCCTCAGAGGTTCCCTGAACCCAGGCTCAAGGGAGCAGTGGTGCTTCCTGGTGTTGGAGAGGGGATTTGAAGACTTGGGCCAGCCTGGCAACCCAACAGCAGCCAGAATTAAGATGTCCCTGGGATGCCAGAGTGGGCTAGTTGTGACGTCAAGCCCCCAGGAAAGAAATAGGGTATCCTGAATGGACTGAACCTAAGTTTACACCAGCAGTGCAGTAGGGGCTCAAAACAGAAATTAAGTTTAGATATAGGAAGGCAACATTCACACCATCCATGAATAGAAACCAAAGGCTGAAGTTATGGGACATGCAGGTAACGTGACTGACTCAGGTCCACATACCACGAGACATGCCAGTAACTCTTACAGTGAATCTTCACTTAATCACTTCTTTTATGCCATTTAAAAAAACTATCCTTAGTGACTAGAACTTTTAGCAATGATTTAAATCATCTAAAATTCAAACACACATGCTTGATGACATGCAAACGTATTTTCATTGACTAACTACTGAAATTGAGGGAAAGAGCTATCGCTCAGCCTCACTTTGAATGCTTTGGGCAGTCTTCACCAGAGAAGGATGTGAAAGAAGGGGTAGATGATGAGTCGTTGAACTTCCAGAATGTGCCAGAGACTGTACTGGTTACCTTGAGACGTTGACCCACGTGAGGCTTAAGAGATTCAGGAACTTGCCCCGAGCCACTCAGCTGCTGGGCTAAAGCCAAGACTCCACCGTGTTGGGCTGGCTCCTCCTCAGCCTCTACCTCCCGTTGGCTCCGCCCCCACTCCAGCTGCCACGTGGATGAACTTGATTGGCTAAGGGCCCTCAGCCCCCAGGTTCCCCACTGCCAAGGGTCAGAGCAGAAGGCCCTCACAGAGCTGTCAGGGAGAGGACCATGGTGGGGAGAGCAGGCTGAGCATTTTGTCAGGGAGACCGCAGAAGGGACGTTATGTCCTCCTTGGCACATCATGTCAGGAGGTACATGACATCAGCTTGTCCCATTCATGGTGACGCTCATTTTGATAACTTGGTTAAGAGGGTAGCCTCCAGATTGGTTCATAATAAAGTTTCTATTTTCCCCCTTTGAAACTAATAAGTGGCTTTCTTTAAAAAATACAGTACATATTTCTGTACCAAATTCAAATAAGAAAACAAAGTCACCTCCCCCAATTCTGTGTCTCGAATGTAACTCTTAACGATTTGGCTAAGAGTTGCATCTCTTAAGAGATGCATTTGCATCCATATTTTCCCCAGAGTTTTCCCCAATATGTATACCTATTTTTAAACAAAAGAGAGTAGAATCATCTGACACAAATTGCTTTTGCAACTTAGCTATGTCACCTAACAACATAAACCCATACTATTATTTATTGTTCATCATTGTTTTAATTTGTTTTAAATTATGATTAGTGAATTTACAATAGCCAAGACATGGGAACAACCTTAATGTCCATGGACAGAGAAATGGATAAAGAAGATGTGGTACATACATACAATGGAATATAACTCAGCCATAAGAAATAATGAAATAATGCCATTTGCAGCAACATGGATGGACCTAGAGATGATCATACTAATGAAGTAAGCCAGACAGAGAAAGACAAATACTATATGATATCACTTATATGTGGAATCTAAAATATGGCACAAATGAACTTATCTATGAGACAGAAACAGACTCACAGACATGGAGAACAGACTTGTGGTTGCCAAAGGGGAGGGGGTGGGGGAAGCTTGGACTGGGAGTTTGGGATTAGCGGATGCAAACTATTATATAGAGAATGGATAAACAACAAGGTCTGACTGTAGAGCACAGGGAACTATACTCAATATCTTGTGATAAACCATAATGGAAAAAATATGAAAAAGAATGTATATATGTGTATAACTGAATCACTGTGATGTACAGCAGAAATTAACACAACATTGTAAATCAACTAAACTTCAATAAAATAAAATAATTATGACTAGTGAGAGTGAAATTATAAACTTTCAGCATTTCTTCTGGGAGGGCCCAGTCTGTTTCACGACTGTCAGCTGGTCTTCTCCTCACTGTGTTGTGGGTGCTCTCTGCATGGGGCCAATGACCTAGTGGTAAAGGACAAACAAAAGAGAAGGGGTGTTTGGGACTTTGAGGAACGGAGGGTGCTGGGCATTCTGGGGCTGGGGTTAGGGATGCTAGCAAGAGCTGGGGCTGGGACAGGTGACAGGTCTGGTTTGCAGGCCAAGAGATTGGACCTTGTTCTGCAGCATGAGAGGGCTCTGTGCTTGGGACCTGCCTAGGTGGACGCGACTTCTAGAAAGATCTGTGAGCATCCTCTGGAGAAGGGTGAGGCCCAGAGGGGGCCCTGGCCAGTGCAGAGTTAGCTGGTTTAGGCAGCAAGCCAGGAGGCCAGGAGAGGCTTTCTAAGCCCCTTCCATTTGAGGGAAGTTCTGGAGAATTCCAGAAAACTGGCCACTGGAGACGGGGCTGGACTCCCGCCCTAATGGGCAGCTTTCATTACCATTATCCCCATTAGTGCTTTATTGTATTAGTTAGAGCTAATTTACATTTTACTGAAGCATTGAAAACAGATTGCAGATGTTTGGAAACAGATGTTATCCTAATGTTAAGGCGAAACCATGAATATTTATGATGATTATTGCCCGGATCAAATTACCTTGCTTAAACAAGGAGACATGTTCTTGCAACTTTTGCCGGGAACCCAGAGAGGGAAGACAGAAAAGTCCTGATGAACTTTTGGGCACACTTCAATTTTCCTTCATGTGGGATCCATTTTCTTCTGCCTTCCTATGGACCTGGGAACAGAGATTGGTTGTTAGGGAATCAACTGAGGGATTTTCCTGCTGCTCGTATTAATTGGCCAAGTCAGGATTTTCCATCTGGCTTTTTCCACCCTCTCCTTGGAAAAAGGTCTACCAAGCCATCTCTCACCTGAGCAGCGGTGGTCACTTCTCAGGCTGCAGCGGATACCAGGCTTCCTGGTCCTTCTCCCACCCGCAAGCCAGGGGCCCCAGAGCCACCAGGGGCCAGGCTGGGCCACAGAGGCGAGTGGAGTTTGCAAGGCTGGAGGCTGACCCACTGTCCAAGCAAGCATAGCTCGCTTTTCTCCAGCTGGCCATCCTAACAGAATCGCCAGACAGAGAGCTGTCCCTTTGCAGTCTTCAAGAGACTCCTTCTCACGTCAGGGCGATCCTTCGGGAAAGCGGGAGGAAGCTTTGTGGCGCGTGATGCGTGGGTGGGGCTCTCCCAGCCCCCTCTGGGTCCTCCCACCATCTGCATGCCCTCCTCTGCCCTGTCTCATACTTTTGCATTTACACACAGCTCCCGCAGCTCTTCCTGGGAGGAGTGCCTGACCTCAGCCCCCTGGAGTCCTCGGCCCCAGCCCAGAGACTCGAAGCACCTGGGAGCTGCCGCCCTCCCACCCTTAGCCGGTGCCTGGAATGAAAGCCCAGCTCTTTGGCTTCAGGTGGGGGCCCCTCTTGAGGTCAAGCTGAAGCTCCACCCTGGCTCGGCCCCCTCCCCTTTCTTTCTTCCTTGTTCAGTTTTCCCACTGGCTTCTAATGGGAGCAGGTCCTCAATAAATCTCCCGCTCAGGGGTCCTTGGTCCCAGGACCTGCTTCTGGGGAGCCCCACCTAAGACCCCTGGGGTCCCTTCTGTGCTGGCACCATACCCAGCAATGGGATGAAAATGATGAAGGGACAGATCCTGTGCATGAGGAGCTTTAGGGAGTGGTGGAGACAGATGGGGAGCAGATTCTGGGGGCTGAGTGGCAGGCACAGAGGGAAGGGCACTTCTAGCCTGTGGTGGGGATTAGCCAAGTTGGGGGGAGGGCGTCAACCGTCAGCCATACCTGCTGGGACTCTTGAGCGCCCCCTGCAGGCCACACACGGGGCCAGGGACTGTCATCTCATTTCATCCTCAGAGTAGCCCTGCAAGGTGGACGTCATCAGCCCTGTTTCCCTCCTAAAAACACTGAACCTCGGAGATGTGGAGTGACGCACGAAGGGCCGTTTATCCATTTAACCAACTTTTATCCAGAAGAACCTCCTAGGGCGTGGAGGTCTGTCCTGGGTGAGCCGATGGGAAGATAGCTGTTAATATAGATGATAAATATGGAAAAATAGAACAAATATATCATCCCAAGCTGTGATGAGTGGAAACACATAGGATGCTGGGAAAATCCCTGGTGGGGAAAGGCCTGGGGAGGTGACATCAGGGTTGAGAGTGAAGATGAGCAGGCGTCCCCAGTGAAGAAAGGGAGCCCTCAGCAGGGGGGCAGCAGGTGCAAAGGCCCTGGGAGCAGGTGACTGGAGAGGCTGGGGGGTGAGGAGCTGGAGGGACCGGGAGGGGCCTGATCACGCGGGGCCTCCTCATGACACCGTGAGCTTGGCCTCATTCTGAGAACCCCGGGCAGCCTTCGGATGGAAGTCCTCACACTGTAAGGGGCAGGGGCAGGCTTGACTTTCAGAGCCTGGGCTCCATTTAGTATTTTGTGCCTCTAAGGACAAGGCTCTGGGGGCAGATCCCTGGGCTGGTTTGCAGACAGGAAAGAGAGCCTGAGGGTGTCCCGGGCCTGGTCAGCACAGCCGGCTCACCCCACGTGGGCACATGAACAGAAATCAGCAGAGGGTGGGACACCTCGATTCCCCAAGAGCAGTAGTTTTCAGACTTGAGTCTCTGGGAATGGGTGGCGAACTCGGCTTTCTAGGTCCCAGAGGATGGTCTGGGAGCACACTGTCCTGGGCCACCCCTGCGCTTGCCCCGGGGGACCCAGCCGAACAGAGGAGGCCTGAGCACAGCAGCGCCCCCAGGGGAAGGCGGATTCTTGCTGGAATCAGTATGAGTCAGGGCTCAACCCAGAAGCAGAGCCATGGGAGATATGTATGTAAATTACAGGATTACAGGGAGTCAGCTTACTCCATCACCGGGACTGACTAAGCAGGTCAAAGTCCAGAGGCCGGAGGTCAGGAGGGGCCTATGAGGAGCAGGCTGGACCCCACAGACACCAGCAGCGGAGGCTTGTGGTCCCAGGCAGCCGTCAGGAGGGAGGACCCAGGGGAAAGGAGAGCAAGTGGAGGCCCCGCTGTGGTTTGGAGTCTCTGGCTCGGTGCCACCTAAGTCCTCCCAAAGGGCTGCTAACTGGTTAAGTCAGGCCCACCCAGAAATTTCCCCCTTTTGATTATTTAAGGTCAGCTGATGATGGACTTTAACCCCATCTGCAGGATTCCTTCCCCCAGCAGCTAGACAGGATGTGCTGAACAATTGGGGGAAGGTGTGTATACGCTACAAAGTGGCCACGACCGCTTCCATACCCCGAGAGGATAGCCCTTGTGGCCCAGTGTGACGGGAAGCAAACTGGAAGTGGCATTCTGGGGACTGTGGTCCAGCCTGGCCGTGCTGACCTGGCACAGAGACTGCACAGTGCGGGCCGGGTGTCCCCGCCCTCGGAGGCACAGATCAGACCCTGTCTGATGCACACATTCTGATACCTGCACCATCTCTTGCTTGGCTCCCCATTCTTTGGGATGCACATACCGCCCTGGCCTCGTGTCTTATAAAACAGCTTCCAAGGTGGCAAGTCTTTGTCCCCAAGGGTGGAGCCCAGGCTGCAAAACGCTAGCAAGTGAGACTGAGGCAGGGAGATGCCCAGAACACGTGGTAGGGAGGAAGCCTGCACCCATCCAAGCCGGGGCAAGGCGTGGCGAGGATTCCCCTCTGGACCCCAGGTTTCCCGCCTGGACGATGAAGTGTGGGAATGCATGATCCTTATGGACAGGAGAGAGGATTCTTGGAGCCTCCAAATTAAAAACACCAGGTCAGATCCCCAGGAACGGGAATTGCAGTGGTCTGCTCCGTGCAGCACCTGGCGCTGAAGAAAATGGACCCCTGGTTCCAACACGGTGGACATTTATTTCCAACCTAGAATGGGCTACCCAGCCAAATGATGATTCAAATGTGACAGTAGAATAGAATTATCGTCAGCCTCGAAACCTCAGAAAATCCGCTTCCCAGCCACCCTTCCCGAGGAAACTACCCGAGGATGTGCTTTAGCAAAGGAAGGGTCTAGACTGAGAATGAGGAGGCTGTGGGGGTCTCAAAGCAGGGGGTGGGGAATGGGAGCCCCAGGGTGGGAGGACGCCAGGGAGATGCCTAGTCCAGGTAGAAAGGCACTGTTAGAACTGGGCTTGAGGTTTGCAAAAAACCTATTCCTGGGGACGTCCCTGGTGGCGCAGTGGTGAAGACTCTGCGCTCCCAATGCAGGGGGCCTGGGTTCGATCCCTAGTCAGGGAACTAGATCCCACATGCATGCCGCAACTAAGAGTTGCGTGCCACAACTAAGGAGCCCATGTGCCACAAGTAAGGAGCCCGCCTGGCGCAACTAAGACCCAGTGCAACCAAATAAACAAACAAATATTAAAAAAACAAACAAACTATTACTGACATGCGTCAGGCCTGTGGAGCATTTGAAAAGAGAAACCAGCAAGAGGGCCCTAGAAAATTAAGCTGGTGAAAAAATTTGTCGGTTATTAAAGAAGAAGAAAAGATGTTCAGGGAAAAGAAACAAAAATCATGCTCTGCCGCAAACACTATTTATATGATTATAACGATGGAAATAAATACTGTTGACTTAACTTGGAGTAATGATATAATTATATTCAGGGGGTGGAGAAGGGACATGCACGAGGGTCGGGAGAGCTACAGACTCGGCTACCCGACAGGAAATGAACACGTAACACCAGGATGGATCAATCAATAAGACAGAAGCATCTTATTAACAAGAAGGTGATCAGTGCCTGAAGAAATGGCTCAGAGAGTCCAAAGCAGTTGCCTCGTCGGGGGAGGGGCTGGGGGTTAGGGGGCAGCTGGGCAAGCCTTTTAGTAACAGCTGATTCCAAAACTGTATGTATATACAATCTGGGGGAAAGATAAAAGGAATTTTAAAACGGTGAAATTAATTGAAATTTAAAAACTGGGGAAAATAAAAAATTAGGAACCCTTTTTGTGGGAGGCCTGCCATGACAACATCTGACCATGCCAAACCCCACCTCCCCGCCCCAATACAGTTCTGCCAAGATACCCTTCTAGTGTCTGGGAAAACAGACAGACATTTGAGCAGAGCTCTGTGGGAGAAGCCTGCCAGCTCTCGCTAAGGAAAAAAACATTTTTTTTCAATTCATTTTATTGAGGTATAGTTAATTTACAATGTTGTGTTAGTTTCTGGTATACAGCAGAGTGACTCAGTTATACATATACATACATTCTTTTTTATATTCTTTTCCTTTATGGTTTATCACAGGGTACTGAATATAGTTCCCTGTGCTCTACAGTAGGACTTTGTTTATCCGTTCTCTATATAATAGTTTGCATCTGCTAACCCCAAACTCCCAATTCATCCCTCTAGCCAAGGAAAACTTTTTGATGTTTTGATTGTTTTGGGCAAACAGTCAATCTGAAAGAAAAAACTTTTCAAGAGATAAATAAAGGCTTGGGGGGATGATCCCTTCCAAACCCTGAAAATCATGACTCTTGCTTAAACAGTCCCGCCAGGACCTCAGATATGTGAGACAAGCTGCTAGCAGATGGCTGTGTACATAGTAGCAGCAACTTGTAAAGTGGCTCAGGGCATGGCTTTTCCCCTGCTTTTAAAAAAAGCAAGCAGCTCTGTTTACAGATGAACGCAGCTATGGGCTGAGTTCAGGAATTTCGTATCTTACAGGTACTAAAGAGACAGGCAAATGTGGCGCCTGGCGCTCGGTTACTGTGTGTACACCGAGTGCATGGCTAGGTGCCACCTTTACAGAGTGAGTAAAGGCTGCACGTTGATAGCTGTGCAAACAATGCCTTGTGATAGGCTGTTTGTCCGTATTCTGTGTTTACCTAGCTGGCCCCTCTATTTTCATAGCAGGGGATTCTCCGAAGGGTAAACGTAATATGAGTACGCTTGAAACCAGCACAGGTAACTCTGCAAACAGCCACTAATGAAGTTTTACAAGTACGGTCCATCCTCATTCTTTTTATTTTATTTTTATTGGAGTAGAGTTGATTTACAGTGTTGTGTTAGTGTCAGGAGTACAGCCAAGTGATTCAGTTATACACATATACATATATGTCTATTCTTTTTCAGATTCTTTTCCCTTATAGGTTATTGCAAGATATTGAATATAGTTCCCTGTGCTATACAGTAGGTCCTTTTTGGTCGTCTATTTTATATATAGTAGTGTTCGCAGATTCTGTATTTGTGAATTTGACTACTTGTTAAAATGTACTTGTAACCCCTAAATCAATACTCGCAGTGCTTGCTTTTGGGGTCATTTGTGGACACGAGCACAGGGGCAAAAATCTGAGTCACTCAATGTGCCCATTCCCAGCTGGAGTCAGACAAAATGAGGGTTTGCCTTCTCGTTTCAGCTCAGACTGTAAACTAGTGTCCTTTTCATGGTCTATTTAATGTCACATTTTTGTGCTTTCTGTGGGTGATTTCACTGTTTGAAACAGCCCTCCGGCACGTGCTGAAATGCCGTCTAGTGTCCCGAGCACGAGAAGGCTGTGTGTGCCTTTTGGAGAAAATATGTGCATTAGATGAGTTTCTTTTAGTCGTGAGTTACAGCGCTGTTGGCCGTGAGTTGAGCGTGAACGAATCCACAGTGTAGATTAGATGAGGTGTCTTTACACAGAAACACTCAAGGTTCTGTATTGATTGGTTGACAAAAATGTGGTGACTGCAGGCTCAGGACCCTGATCCTGTATTTTCCCTGGGAGCGATGCTTCAGTGCTATAACTCAGCATTCACTGTGATGTTCTAGACTACAACTACCGCCAACGATGAGACAACAAGATCACTTACATGTGGTAACAGTCCTTGTGGTCACCTGCCTCCCCGACATGGAGCACACAGCCCCACACTTTAGGTGGACTTAGTGTCACCCACAGACCCATGCTGGATCCTGACAGGATCCTCTGTCTCCTGTTACAGTGATTTGGTTCAGGAACAAGATCGTATCCTAAGTTGGTTCACCCATAGCACAGTTTGTCTGAAATTAGGTTCCCCAGAAGTTGGGAGCCACATACTGGACACCCACTAACATTTGAATTTCAGATAAACAACAAATTATTTTTTCATATAAGTATGTCTTAAATATTTCATGGGACATAT